>NC_092600.1:1360000-4066250 GCF_047663525.1 Anas platyrhynchos | reverse complement strand
GAACTTCTGCTTATTTCTTTGAGATATGGTCAGCCTCAGTCCCAATGAACAACATCTTTTCAGTCTTTTTAGGTGAGAAATTATTTCTGAGCTACATATGAGCCCAATATATTCTGAAAAGCAAATTTCAATGGCTCTGTATGGTCAGGAGACCTGATCATATAGTGCTTCTGGGAATTTCCATATGATGAGCTTCTTTTCCATGCAAACCTGTCCACAGAATTGACTTTTACCTATTTTATTAAAGGCATTAACATATTTTCCTAATATTAACGATAGAATATGTAGGAGAATTTCTCTATTAATTTACTCACAAAGTTTTGTCAGGAGCAATATTCTAAACCAATGCTTTGCTCAGGTGCACCACAATGTATTACTTTACCCAAGAGAGTAACATTTATTTCTAATGTTTTAATTGATCTTCATTTTCATTATTTTCCCAAATGCTGCTAAAACCTTGGTATAAGCAACACAGACTAATGTTTAGGATATGCCCCCAAAAAAGCCACCACAACAAAAAACAACAAAACAAAAACAAAATAACAACCTAATGCCAGTCTTAATCTACCACATTACATGCTGATCAATATTTTCCTTTTAGCCATTGCTGAACAAACATGCATTTACCTTTCAGAAACTTCTGCAACAACTCATTAGGATTAGGAGATACAGGCTAGACTATTATAGATGTTCTTTTCATGCTGGTGAACATCAGTTTTTTTCTATGCTTTCAAAGACTTTCATGTTATCTCTTGAGCGATGGTACTTGCCAGATGACTTTACATATGAATTTGGTTATTCTCTTTTTCTATGCTAACAGGGAATCCATATTAATCATGAAATATCGGTACGATTCCAGTAAAGTGACTAAAATGCAACAACAATAAAGCACATTACCATTTCAGGAAAACAGTCTTTGGGTTTTTGAGACGCTGAAAAATAACTGCCTTACTTAATTCTCCTGATGCAGGATTATTGGAGTTATATCAGCAGATGTTTGCCTAGTGGCATTTTTTTTTTTGTATTTATGTATATTCAGAAAGTATCTTCAATGTTACAAAACCTGATTCATCATAACAATGTTTCAGTATTACTCTTTATGATTCTATTCATTTCAGAATTTCAACGAAGTTACACTGGCTTAAAATAAGGATAGGCTGAGAGCATTTGGGCTGGCTTCTGAAGAACTTGTGGGATGGAAAAATGAGTTTTTTATATGAAGAATAAAACATATGGCTTCCCCCAAAAAAACAAACAAACAAACAAAACGCACACACAAAAAAAAACACACAAACTTCTCCCCCCACACACACACAAACCAACAACAAAACAAACAAACAAAACTAAAATATTCAGTAAATGAAACTAGGGAAGATAAGTTGAGTTACAATTCTTAAGAAATGCCCCAAAATGTGGTGCTTAATTTCCAACACAAGACACTAAATAAATATCTAAATTTGCTTCCTATATTCCCAACGATCCAATCTTTGCCAGCCCCATAAGTCACAATAAATCATAACAACATATTTAAAATAAACAGTCACTGAATTAAATAACCCTTTGAAAGAAAAATAATCATTAATTTTAGAAATGGCTCAGAAACTGATACCTTGTACAAATGGAAAATTATGAATCATATCGGATTCCAATCATTTGCAGTGGTAATAATATACTAATGCTTAATTCATTAATCATTGGAAAAGACAGTAGAAAAAGTAGACAGTAAAAAAGACAAAAGAAACATGTTGGGACTGCTGCATTCATTTTCACCATAGTTTGAGAGTAACGTGTGGCCTACACACTAAGCACCCAGCCAATAATATTGCCCTTTATAAAACCCAACCTTCTTTCTGTATTTTTTTTTTTTTAATAGCCTGCTCTACAAATCAAAGCTCAAAGCTATGGAACATTTTTTTTTTTTTTTCCTCCTGATTCCACAACATCTTTGGTTTGTTCAGAAGTCACAAAGTCAGTCAGAATGCTAAATAACTATGTTTTAAGCACTATCTTGCAAGGTACCAGCGTAAGATCAGCTTTGATCAGTCAGACACACAGGGTAAGCCAGACAACACTAAAGCTGGCTTCGAGGTGTTTAAGTGGAAATTCTCAAGAGCTGGTCAGCATCAGTGCTGCCATATTTACATCGTTTCTTAAATTGTTCCAATTCCTTATTTAATGCCTATTTGGCATGCTCTCCATGCTGCTTAATTTTTCATTACAGCAAGAGATTTGTAATAATCACTTGATAAACACAACACTTCCCACTGGCATCACAGCAAATCTTCCATCACTTGACAGAATTACCACATAAATGGTAAAATGCAAGTGCAATGACTTTAAATCAGTGAAAGAAAAAACAGCAATTGCAGTTGCATGAAGAACACATTAGATTAAAGTAAAATTTGGCAGTCCCAAATTTGCTTACAGCTGGGTCAGCAAAGCCTCCACTAACAGAAGGCTGAAAGAATGGTGCTGTGCAGCTAGAGCAGGATCAAGTCGCGGAGACCTGAATTCTATTCTTGGCTCTGCCCTTCGCTCACTAAGTGTCAAAAGCAAAGTCACACCTCTCCACTTCAGATTCCTGAAGTAAAGTCATGTTCTGTGACTGCTGAGAAAGCAGAAGGTGTAAGAGTAATTTCCTATTCCTCCAACGTCATTAAGGTTGTTGAACACATTTTCATTTATCTGGACAAGTTCAGACACCCTTACATTGCAACAACAGGGAGAAAGCTATGCAATTCCATCCAAGAATGGGATCAAAGAGCCCGATTTTCCACAGATTAATTTGGTTAAGGTTGCATTTTCAAATGATATCATATTCCAAAAGTCTTTGGGATTTTACAGACTTCTGTGTTTTAACCTCGTTATCTTCAGTAATGTGAATTTAAAGATTGTAAGCCAGGAAGTCATAGAAATATGAAGGTCAAATTGTTAGCCAGGGGATTTCAAAAAAATAATTAGATTTCACGTGGAAGGGGTTTGTTTGCCTTCTAGTTTTTGAACATTTATAGTATATTTATTTATATTTAAAACATTTATTTACATTTTCAGTTATTTCCCAAAATGTTGAAGGTTCCAGATGAGCTGTTTCCAGGAGCTGGTTTACACAGAGACCAATATTACCAGATATTTGCTAAAACAAACAAGACTGATTTTAAGCTAAATCGCACTTTTATGTTCAGGCGCTAAGGGCCAGTTAAGGTCTGCTTCATTCAGCATCCCACTTCTGACTCAACATGCTGCGTAACAAGAGTCTCATTTAACAAAACAACCACAAGAGTCCTGCAAGGAGCCGTGCCTGTAGGATGCTCCCATCTTCCGTTTTGCCTCCCATAACAATAGTGATTAACCTTATCACACAGAACTTTGAAAATATAATAAACAGCCTACTAATTAGCAATGCTAAATTAATCTCTAAGGTTCCCTGCTCTACAGCGTATTCTGTGCCGGGTTCCCCTGAGACTGCACTACCAGCACTGCTGGGCTGTGAGCTCTGGCTAGATATAAACAGTGTGCTCTGTGCAGACGTGAGCTCACCGCTGAGCCAGGAGGTAACAGAGAGCCAGGCAACTGTATTAGTGCAAGGATAGATGCAAGCTGATAAACCCAGCATCTCCAAACAGGGTTAACCTACACCTCGTGGCTTTGAGTTGATCTGAAACACAGCCGGAGGCGCCTCGTATATGCCCAGAATACGCCATGTAAACCTTCCCCATTTGCTGGCTGCCAGGTTTCAGATGTCTTAGGCACACAGTAAGCCCCCAGAAGATCACATTTGAACCTCTTGTCAAAGGACTTAATATTTCAATGCTGAAAAACCTCAAAATCTACAGAAATAACTGTTGAAAAAGGGACAGAAATACAGGTGTCACCCTTCCAGGTAATGCCTATGTTGCTGTTTGGATCTTCTCTTGTTTATTTATTTCTTTTTTTTTTTTTTTAAAAAGGAAACTGAGTTTGTCATACAATTACATGAATTTAGAAACTTCAGTCTTGGCACAAGAATGTAATGCCTTAGGATGAATCTAGCTCAGCTCACGTCTCAGTCACATTAACTCTGTTTCTCTATTTCATCCTTTCCTCAGACCCCAATTATTTCAGCTGCTTTACTATAAACAGTTTTTAGGGAAAATAAATGTAATTTAAGAGAAAATGTAAGATACAACTGAAAAAGATAGCAAAAATGTGAACCTATAATAAAAATAGGTCAACTAGAACCCAAATTATTTTGAAACTTCTAATAGCTATAAATGGGGAAACAATTCATGACAGAAATTCCTATTACAAACAGGAATTATCTGCTCTGCACCAACTAGTTTTGTAACTTCTATAGTACAGAAAAAAATCTTGAAGCTTAATTATTTGAATTTACTGGTGCTACAAATGCTGCACTGAAAACTAATTACATAGATCCACTAAGACTTACAGATGGAAGACTACAAATAGGGAATTTGCTGATCCATGCATTGTTTTAAAATGAATTTATAATGACCTAAATAAAATTGGAATGAACCTTTACTTTAACATGGCATATTAAGAAGATACACTGCAAATCAATTATATATTTTCACCTTGATTTAAAGTCCTTAAATATATTTGGATGAAAAATGTGCCATTTTCCTTGGCCTCTGAATAACTCAGTAGGAACACTATTACTTCTGTGTTGCATTTTTACAACCTTAACTACAAATGCATGTCTCTTGCATTATGAGTTGTTTTTTTCTTTTCTCTCCCCCCCCCCCCCCCCCCAACTATAGTATGGAAGATTCTCTTTACAAGAGACTTTTTACCCCACATCCATGTTCTTAAATCTCTGCAGTGATCCACTAAAACTAGGAACACAGGTTTTAGAGAAACCCAAAGATTCCCTCTGTGATTTATTATTTCAACTTTCAAAATACATTGTTTTTCACTGTCTACACTTGTAATGAATTAACAGAAATTCACAGTGACTTCCCCAAACCAAATCGATGCTGGACTTAAACAAAGCACAGAAACCATGTCCTAGCTGACCTTCCACAGAGAAGATTCAGGATCAAAGGTTTATAAACATTAGTTAAGCCTTTACATTTGTAAGTTGCGCTAAGCAACACTTGGATCCTGTTTCTGCTCCATTTATTGCTATTCTTTTCATTATCTTCATTAAAAGCTTCAATTAAGTGCTTAGTATATTTTTCTAGCTGCATGGCAATAAAGGCAAATTATTTGTGACATGCTACTCTGTACTGCAAAACTAGCATATTACACATCGTTATTTTAAGATCCCTGAGCACTAGAAAACATTAGGCAGTTAAGCCTGACTGCTTTGACACCAAGTATCTCTAGTGGTACTGTTGAATTAGTTAAAATTCATTAGGCTCTGGACAGTAAGAGTTGCATTTTATTGCCTGCGCTGCAGTTCCTGTTGCAGGATACTCAGTGACTGCCTTGCCTTAAGGACAGAAAGGAAAGGGCATCTATTCTGAGCACAATGACACAAACTAGGACCAAATGTAGTGACATCCATGCATCATGTGACAACCATATCAGGCCTTAAAGCAGAAACAAAATGAGGATGAAAAATCTGTCCCAAGGAAAAGTTTCTGTAAGAGAAAAATCTCTGTAAAAAAAAAAAAAAAATAATAAAAATCTTTAAGAGAAGGAAGGCTACTGACCTTCAGGAGGTCAGGAGAAAAAAAAAAGACCAAAAGAGATAAACTTTCCAATGAACCCTTAACTAAAAGCAGATTTATTTATTTTTTTCCTCAACTGAGAAGCCAAGTCAAGAAGCATTGTCTCTCAAGTAGCCACACCAGCCCTGCGTTAAGTCACTGAAGTATGAGTCAGACAGCAACTTCCATCCTGGCTTCCTAGTCACATACAACAAAATCCCACCTCGAGCAACAGCTACAATAGAGAACCTTGCCAGGAGAGTGTTTGTACCCTGGGAACATCCAGCCAACACTTAGAACTTTCAGTAATCGTATCCCTTGGGAAAGCAGACCAGTTCCTTCTGTCCTAGCTGAAAGGTAGGTTCTCCTTGAAAACATTTGCAGCTTAGGCTGTAAAATATAACCTGAACCTTGTTTTTTTGAGATGAACTTCATACTAGCAAGAATCTGGTTTCACTGCAGTAATTTGGCATTTCTCTTCCATTACCCGTTTCTATAGCAGCACACTGTCCAGACTACTCCCCAGATTCACTTCACGGCATCATGCTCCAGGAGCCACAAACACGTCAGCTGCCCTGAAGACAGACACTGCTATCTGTTAATACAGAGAAGCATGCTAAATACAGAACAATTCTTGAACGTCTTTACATTGCCTAGCAAAATTGATTTTACCTGAAGCAGAATTCTGCTTTTATACAACTAAATTTAGTGAGATATTTACCAGGATGAGTATCTTCTTGGAACACATATAGGAGAAGAGAAGCAAAAGAATTAATGAAGACTTAATAAACTTGGATACTTTTTTATTATTATTATTTTTTATTTTATTAAATGAGGTCTGCTGTTAAATTTCATCAAGGTTTGATTTTTTTTTTTTTTCAGCAAGAGACTTGTTCAACTCCAGTTCTTCTGGGCTAAACAGACAGTTTCTGCTTTCTGCCTGTAGCTGCTCTTGAAGAGACTGGAAGAAATACAGAACTTCTCTGAAAAATCCAGAGACACTTTCTGAGGTCTGTGGAAAAAAATGCATTCCAGATCAGAGACCAACCTTCACATTGTCCTGTTCTAGAACTTCCTGCTTTATCTATCAATTTACATAAAAGGTGTTTATATGTGAAGTTTCCCTCTGAGTTTGAGACATGCACACATTTCTAGATACGGTCAGAGAACACATTCAGCAGCCCACTCCGACTGCTTAATTTGGCTGCAGGACTCTGAACTGATCTGGTTATTGGCTCACGAGGTTCTCCAAGCACTGCTCTCTAAACTCAGTCCTTAATGTTGCATCACATCACAGGAATGCTAGAAGTCAGTGCAAGCAAATAACACGTGCTAGAGTGAAATAACTGCAGATTACAAGAACTGTGATATTCTTGTTAACTTCTCCAAATGCACAGAAATTCCTCAGCATCAGTAAAAAGGTACCACATGTAAACAGAAAGCCAATTAAAAAAAAAAAACAAAAAAAACCACAAAAAACACTTCATAATAAGCTCGCTGATTTTAACTTTCTCAATACAGGTATTAACTACTTACATTTGATAGAGAAAGGATTGCTGGCACATCGTTAATCATATTGGATAAAGTTATTTCCACTCCTTCCCGGGGTAATACATCAACAAGTACCACAAAATAGTCTCCATGGCAAAAGAAGTCCATAGGAGGATCCTTTCAAATGCAGGAAAGGTTTCCTGGAACCTGACAGTGCTGTATAATGAGAAGTGTCACTCATGCCCTCTTATCTGATTTTTAAATGTTATCTATTTACACCAAGAAGCCATGCAGCAAAATGACCAAGGACAAAAGTATAACAAATCAATAGCAACCCTAAATCAAAGAGTAATTATGTGGAGGAGAAAAAAAAAATAATAAAAAGAGCAAAGTGTGTGTTTCAAAATACCATAGCATCATTCAACAAATGTCAGTCCATATTGGGGGAATGAGGGAGATAGGGGGCTTAGATCTTTCATAAATCACTAGGTAGCAATACCACTTTGAAAAAGGAATTCAGGCTATAAAAAACAGAATAATCTAACCTATGGAGGTAGGTCCAGGTAAGAACAATAAATAATGAACAGCTACTTCAGTGCATTCTCTTAACATGATCATTCTTCTCCCCTAGGGCTGCCAGTTTCTCAATAAAATCCATGTGTTGCTACTTTGGAGATACCTACCAGACTGTGTTACATCACCTAGAATTTGGAGTCCACAGAATCAACAGTGGGTAGTGACAAACCACTCCGGGATAAAATAAAATGTATTTATTTCTTCTAGCATCCCACCTTGCTGCTGACACCCCGTAAAGAATAAATGAGTGAATTAATGTTTTCTGATCACAAACCAATCATTGCCCTGTTATTTTGCTCAAACACTGAAATCAAAGAGTGCATTGTTGGCCAAATGTAGCCATTTCAGTCACACTGGCATGCTCCTATCTGTGCCAATTTCTTGTTGGTGTGGAAAAGGGCACACACTGAGCATAAGAAGAAAACCTGAGTGCAGAATTTAAATGCCTTACATGCAAGCTAAACACATTATAAGGTTTTCCAGAAAATAGGAAAATGAAAACTTGTTTTCTGCTCAGGTTTTTATTTTTTAGTTATTTTTGTTATTTTTCAGTCATATATCCAACAAGGTAAAAACGTAACTGAGCATTTTTGCCCATTTCTCAAAATAAAAATTCATTAGAATTATGATTTATATGAATCATCCCCATTACAAATAAATTTTCAGGAATATAGCCTAGAAACTTGAATGTATATAGTTTTAGCCTTTCAGAGCAGCAGGATATAATTCCACTGTAAATACCTGAATATAACACAATTTAAGGAAACCTGGAAACAAAACTGCGAATTTGCCATACCCACCCCCTTCAAGGAAAACCTAGATCACTGTGAAATACAGGTAATGTTTTAAGCCATTAATTAGGATATATTTCAACAATCAATTGCAACAGCTTCTGTAGGAAGCATATCAAACAGAGGAATACCAATAGATCATTCAAAAGTTGGCTTTAATATTCTCCCCCAGTTGGTATGCAAACTGAGGCAGTACAAAATACTGTATTTTGGGCACTTTAGATGGGTTGTCAGATGAAATGATAACAGTAAAAATTGCCATATCAAATGCAATATCACAGGGAATAAAATCAATTAGAGAAGGCTGCCTGTATCTGAAATTACTCTGAACCACAGTATCAGAAAAGACTCACAGATTGAGTAGAAACACCAGAGATCACTGCTTCAAATTTAAACAGACTAAAACTGCTAATTCATAATCAAGATAATATTCATGTCCCCATTACAGGGTTAGCATGCATTATAAACAAAGCAAGACCTCAAGGTATTTCAGGTTCTCTTTACCCTTGCATTTAGAAACTGTTCCTATTTCCATGAGTTTTTAGTTCATATTGTGAGAGTACTGGACATGATTTCTCCTGCATTAACAGAACTAAGTAGTATTCAGGATGTCTTCTTTCATGTATAGGTGGCTTGTACAACTACCTAGCCACAGCGCTACAGGTATTCATATTGATACTGTCACAAAGCACAATAAATAAAAAGAGTACCTCATATGCACCAAGCATGGGTCAGAGATAAGTCTCCAAATAAGGTCTGGTGGACAGTGGGGACTTTGATGTGCCCACTACAGAAGCTGCCCCTAAGAGAAAATGTGAAATAAGCAGTTTCCATTTACTTATAGTCTATACCTTGACGTATACCTTGACTCTGCCATAGGCAGGATACTAGGTTAGGATGACAGTTGGTCTTAGTGTGATTGCTGTTACAAGTAGAATAATCACTATGAAATATAGAATATATTTATTTTATATATTAAAAAAGAAAAGGATGCTAAAAGTCAAAATAAAATGTTCATTTTAACAGCCTACACGCAGCATTGTAAGGATCAATAAACTGAGTGGACAGAAACACATATATACAAATATAGAGTCCTTTCTATGAAGGTTAATATCATCTCCAAAGACAGCAGATGCTATTTCCTGCAAGTGATTCATTCCTGAAATTTTATTTATTCACTAGAGAAGGACAGGAAAATAAGCTTGGTGCTAGTCATTTCACAACACATTGAAGTGAGCCAACCAACATCTCCTGAAGCATTCTGACAAGCACTGTGGTAACAAAGCTTGTAATCTGGAAATGCGTATTTCCATACATACTCTTCTTCCATCTTTTGTGCATCATCTGTATTCTAGTGGAGAGACTTCTTATGTATAAGAGAAGAATATAGATACTGCCCAACACAGAGTTGAAAAGAAACATTTATTTTTTAAACCCAATCATTATTAAGTCAGCTCTTCAAATTGTGCAGATTAGCATAGCTTCAATGGCTGAGCACAATTTAATCACCAAGAAAATAATGAAGGTTCCAATTTGTGTTCCATTTTCACCTGCTATAACTCCCTAGTAAAAATAAATGTTCTGGACTGCTATATGTTGAAAATACTCCAGAAAGACACTTTCAATTAAATCATATTATATAGCAATGCCTTGAATAATTCCAGTTGGTATGGAAGTTAGTGAAGGAGATTAAAGAATAGAAAAGAATGAAACGGGAAATGAAAAAAGAAGAAAGTTATTGGAAATAGAATAAGGAAAGGGATATAGAAAGACAAATATTTCAAAGAAATATGAATATTAATGCAGAAAGGAGAAACATATTTAAAGATGAAAGAATTACACAGACAGACAATGGCAAAACAAAATGAACCACATTATTCAGATGAAGAAAATAATTGAAAGACATAAGGCTGAGCTTGCGAGAAAAAGGATGTAGGTGAAACCAGAAGAAGAAAGAAATAACCTGCTACTATGTGAATAGTTTGGTTTACTATTATCAAATGAATTATGTTGCCTTTTAGCCCAAGCTTCAAATTGAGAAAAACAAATAAAAAAGGAAATAAAAGAAAGAAATTAGATACCAAAAGAAAGGTGAAAGTTGAAATGAACCACATAATTCTTGGGACAGCAGTGCTACAAAATAAACCTGTGAACATCTCAGAAGTAAGTGAAATTTTACACGCTGAAACTGCCATTTCCTCAGAGGCACTGATCTGTAATGTATGCAAACGAACCCTCAGAATTGTGATGATGCATTCTTGATTCTCACAGTGGGCAGTACAGAGAACTTTCCACAGTAACAGTACATATATCAGGGAAAAGTAGTGATGGTTGGGTATGATTTCATGACTAATACTCATTTTGTTATACTTTCCCAAGACAAAAAACAATTTCTGATACAGTACTAAGCAGACCTTCTCTGAAGCATCTTGATGTCCCCTCTTTCCCTCTCTCTCCATTTGCTTAAGCTGAAACACAGAAAGATGCACTCTACAACCCTGCTTGTGAAGGTCCCTTGCCTCAGGTCTGGCTTGTATGAAATACTTTTTGCTCTGAGGAGTGATTGAACCCTACAGTAATGACTGCCAGTAATAGAGAAAAACAACTCCAAATGAAAAAAGAAGCTGAGCACATCTGATGTGTTGTATTTGAAAGGGATGGAAGTATTGTCTTCATATCTACCTAGAGCTAGGACATTAAAAACAATATTAGAAAACAATAAAAAAAATAAAACAGGTTATTCTACCAAGAGATAACTAGGAATTGATATTTTGCATTTAAAAAAAAAAGTTCCAAAATAAAGAAAAAAATGCAGTCACTAACATCTGCAACTGAGAAACATCTGTTTGATAATGATTTGGCCATGGCAGGCAACTAATTACTACCAGTAACAGCTCAATGGGAAGGAAGAAGTCAAAGCAGCCGGGCTCGTTAAATATGAATCGTGCTGCTGAACAATTTCTGAAGGCCAGTATGAGTAATATTCTTGCTTTCTGACTCGAAATGATCTTTTCTGATCTGAAATGATCTACACCTATAAATCCTGACTTAAGGCTACTGCCTTATATAATGAAAGACAGATGACATTGAAGAAAAATAGGTTCCTGTGATTATTTTTTTTTTTGACTTTGGAAGGAAAGAGTCTTTAAATTAATATATAAGGTTTCATACTTCAATGCAAAAAACATAGTACTACGAAACAGAAATTTGACTGAATTCAGTGGGACCAGAATTTCGACTTTAAACACCAGACATTTGAAAATTACAAGTAACTAACATCTACAGCTGGCTCAAAGTTGGAAAACATTTTCCATCTTTGAACAAAGAGGTTCAAAGAATAAGAATTTCATTTGATTTTGATCAGCAACAGAGAGAAGAGAGCTGCACATCAGAAATAGAAGCATTCAACCATGAAACAAGAACAAAGACAACTATTAAGGGTGTTTTAGTTTTGTTTAAGGTGAAAGCTTAAGAGGACCAAAATGTCATAAGTCTTCTTGAAAATAATGGCAAATCTCTCCCAGCGACTAATATTTCAGCCCTGCCAGCACTCAGAATTCAACAACACTGAAATGAGGAAAGAAAATTCAGTCACCTTGTCATTTTGAAATGGACCTATAATGAAAACCATTGAAGTGGGTTCATAGACTAGTATCAAGTTCACTAAAACAGAAGACAAGCTCAAATTCAAAAAAAAGTTAAGCTACAAAATAAACCTGATCTCACAAAATGCATTTTGTACATTTGGTGATTCCACAAAATAAAATACAAATGCACCATCCAGTATCTCCTATAACACTTAGTCATTTACTCAGAATTGCCAGTAGTTTATACTGCTGATTTCCAGGTCTGCCTGCAGCTTTACAGGTTCACACTGTGATTTTGTCAGATACCAAGCCTTACAGGGTCACGTTGGGTTAACTCTTGTGTGCAAGACCAGCTGCTACATTTTACCCTGCAGATAGCTGCATTTTAGAGGTAGGTAAAAGTGTATCACAATTTTGTGAAGCCTTAGGAAGCAGTCAATCACTGGAAGATTTTCCCAAATACTGTTTGTAGGATTCAAATACATCTGTTCTTTTGGTACTGAATCTACAATTTTATGGCATCAATATATGGTCACCACAATAAACACAAGTTTTCTGATTGTTTATAAACAAAGTTTTCTTATAAGGGCTGAATAACTAAATTCCTTAGTCTAAACAAATAGTTTTTTAGTGAAATAAAATAGCTTTGGAAATATCCAGTTATGAAACTATATACAGGGGCTCAAACATTAACCAGCAGCTAACTAAATGTAAATCCAGCAATGAACTTTGGAAAATTTGGAGCATGCCAGCTAGCTCATTGGGTTCATGATCATTACTCTTCCAAAATTGAACACATATTAAATATTCAGAGATTTGGAAACTCAAAATATCCTGTCCCCATATTTAAAAAAAAAATTAATCATTAACACATTTTTATAGTTACCAACATTCAAAATGAATTTATTAATAATGAGGGGTTCTTTGTTGCTTTATTTTCAACTCCTTTGATAGTAAGGTGTTTTTCCCCTACACCCCATTCACTAAAAGTAGCCTTATTTTTTTTTTTCCTATTTACCGCATCAGAAACAGCACTGTGCAGAAGCAAATATAGAGAAGTACAGAGAGATTTGAAGAGATTGCTGCAAGTAAGCTAGATATAAAACTTCAGTCTATGTTACAGATTGCTATACCTTATTGTATCATACACAATATAAGAACCCTAAGAAAAATTATCCGAATATAACTGAATAGAAAGATAACTTGCACTCAATTGGCAGATAAAACCAAGAGAAAAGAAAGAGAAAGCTGACATATTTCTTTTATTTCACAGTATGAGGAGCCCAATTGCTTGAACTGCTTACTGAGATCTACAAAAAGTCTCTTGGTTGCACTGTCTAAGCACAAATGGAAAAATAAGCACACATTCAAATTACTGGAGGATCAGATTATTGAAGAATGGAAATATCAGACTTTTATCCCTGTGGTTACAGGATATGTATATAGCTAAAGTGTAAGGATACAAAGAACTTCACAGATTTTCTTTGAGAAAGAGGAAGTGATATGCCTCACACTTCATTTTCTCAAGCTCTCAGGGAAGCTGATTTGATGGGTAAGTGACCAGATAAGTAGAAACTATGGTTTTCCATGAAGAAGATAAAGAGACCTGGGGGGAGGTTTATTATGAATGTCTGAAATATGATGAAATACTATCTTCAATCTGAACATGATAAGGCTTTATCAGGGTGAGCACTTCACGACTTCATTATAAACAGCAATCAATATGAAGCTTCAGGCATGGTATTGAAAACATAATGTACTAAGGTTGTCCACTTAGTACTTGTGGCTACAGAAATTAGAAAACGTAATATTGACTTCATCAAAAGAATGCATTTTAATTCCAGGGTATTTTACATAATAATGATATGGTTGCCATTTTCTCAAAATAAATTATGACAATTACAAACTAATTTTTGTAGAACCTATAAAATGCCACATACTCTATACTATGTGTTGACTTTGCTTTTCAAACGCATCTTTTACATAATGCAACTTGGTTTATACAATACATTTATTTCTTGCATTAAAAGAATATAACTGCTTTATGTTAGTATCTATACTTTGTGCAGTGGTCCAAGAGGCTCTGTTCAATTTATTTGCAGGGCAGACAAAATTACATTTGTTAATGATCTTCTGTCTAACAGAAAAATTGATGTCTTTAGCTAGGCTTTTAGCTTACAAGATCTGTACAATCTTTCTAGTATCTATACACCAGGAATCTCAGAAATCCAAACTCTTGCTAATCCAGTATCTATGCAGCATTTCCTCAGCAATCCACATTTTTTTGGACAAATGCTATGCTAAGACATTTATTTAGCATTATTTATTCACAGATGTAAACAATCCCAATATACTAGGAAACTTAACCCATACAAAGGGTACAATGCAAAGATAATTACAATGATAATAATTGCAAGAGCAAGAAAAAAGTGTTAGCTGTCAGGGTGAGAGCGTGGTCCATACTTATAGTCTAGACACAAGAATGAATGACTCCAGGCAACACACAGGGAGGAAAAGGTGCTTGAACAGGCATGGGTATTCTGAAGAAGGACTATATGGATACCTGCACAGGACCTCATAGAACATGTACATAAGTGCAATAAAAAGATTTTTCAGATGACATCCTCTGAGGTAGAAGACTTCTGTAAATCTTTTTCAATAGTAGAGACTTTAGCCATTAAAACACATGGCTTCATAGTCATTTTCCATGTGAAAAGAGGCAAAAAGAAAACTCTCCCCCTCACTGGACAAGTGAGTCAAATATAAAAACGCTCCCAAGCAAATGACAGCTTTTTAGTTCATCTTTGTATCTAACAATGACAGCTGTGTGCATGACTCAGATGGATGATTCAACCGGTGGTGTCCTCTTAGCTTGGTCTAGAAAGGAAGGTGGGGGGAGGGAAGGAGAGAAACAGTTTATTTTTAAGTATGCTTTGTTAACAGTTTGCTTGAGAAATCCTTTAAAAGTCTTTCTTTCCTTGAGAGATGAGGTCTTATTTCGAGTCAACTTCAGAGATTAATAAAAGCAGGTGGCTTCCAGGGAATCTAGAGACAAAGCTGGAAGCCTGAAGGAACAGAAAGGACGTACTTTGAAAACATTATGTGACACTGTTGGTGCTTAGTCGGGGTGAGAGCCAAGTCTGAAAAAGGCTGCAGAGACCTATGAGTTTGATAGTTCTGAAACAGTATTATCTAGCAGCTTATTAGAGAAGCTAGAGTCACAGCTCTTCCTCCCTAGTAGCCATTATAGCTTTAAAGGCTGTTCCAATTAGCCAAGAGACCAGCTGGACAAGTGGACAATTTAGATACTTTCCTCACATCAGTAGCTCTCTGACATCTTATCTATCTTCTTTTCATTAATAATGGATCCAGAGTTAGACCCCAGCATCCAAGATGCTTTGATTTCACTAAGACCTCCTTACCTAAGGCATGCACCAAATATATTATGAACTAAATCTCAGGAAGCATGCCACCTATCCCTATGTAGTCAACGAATATTTAAAACCGTGTATTTGAAATAATGTCAGTATAGAGTTTCCAAGGGAGAGAATTCAGCCTGATGGATAAAACCTACTAGTAACAGCCCTGTCAGAAATACTAACCTAACCTTGCACAGAGGAGGAAGATATCCTGTCTGCTTTTCAGAGACACATTTCTTAAGTATAAAATGGTCACCAAAATGGGCCAAAAGTCAGTAAACCAGTCACCAGAAAGAAAATAAAGCGCTTTCTCTGGACAACACTTCACAATGGAGGGAAAAAACATCCACTTTCTATTCTCACAGACTATTTTCAGCTCTAGTATCACATTAAAATTCATATCTCCAAAAATGATGGAAGTTTGGCCTCAGTTATTACAGCGCATTGTATCCATGGAAGAGTTCGATAAAGGGTTACCCACAGCCTACCTCACTACAAAGAACAGCAAACAAACAGGTGGAATAGCAGGCATTTCTGAGAGAAAACTAAAACACATCTACTTCAGTTAGTAGCAAGGACAACGATAGCACAGCTTGTCTTGCTCCTGAACATACCTTTTATGACAAAGAAGCTTTTAGAGAAAAAGGTAAATTCATTCATTTGATAGATGACATCTTTATATAACGCACATGCAGATTTCTGAAAGATTTTTGATTAAAAATACTACAGATTTTTCAACAAGAATAAGCAACAATAAAACTTACCCAATTAGGTTTATACTGAGCCTTAAAACATTGGATATTAGATAGTGGTTTCAATTAGTTATCTCTAAACATGAATGGTTTTCATGTAAATAATCTGCCAATCTCCGAATCTGACCAATACAGACACTTCTACTTCATACCATCAGAACTTTAGAAATACTCAAAAATGCCAGTGGATCCTTTCCACTCAGGTCGCAAGCACATTAGGATTCCTCCCCCACAGCAGTCATACTACTCAACTGAGACAAGCAGAAATCCCAGTGCTCTCCTGGGATACAACTGTCAGAGTGCCAAATGATTCAGTGGCCTCGTCCACTTACGTGCAATCATACCCAGGCCAAGTACCAACATACTCTCAGGCATCAATCTAGGAGCCTTGCCAATTGTACAGGAATAACAACAGCATCAGCTGGCTATTCTTTTCAACACTGGCTGGTAGTTTGCCATTTCATTTACTAAGTAAGGCAGTCCAGGACTTTTAGTCTTGCACTTTCTTATTGTTTTTATTATCCAAATTACAGTGATAGCTCCCACTGGTTCACTTCTGAGAATTCACAATGAATTTCTGAAGCATGATCTAAATTCCATCGATAAAAAACAGCCTCCTTTTTCTTATATTCAGTAGGGTACAAACCAGACTTTAGAGATTAAAAATCTATGCATTTGACTTTGCTTTTTCAGAAAATTAATGCCGAAAACAAAAATAAAACCATTTATGTAATGCAAATGATGAAGCTGAGTTGAAGGAAGAACTGTTCCTGTAGCGTTCCAGCTTTTTCTCTTTGCATACTGTGTGCATATGAAAGCACAAGGTAAAAGAAGGGCCCTTAACTGAGCTCAGAATTGAAATCACTGTCAAATTTACACGGAGTGATGAACTGGAAGACATGGATGAAGACATGTTGTTGTATTCTATGCAGGAATATAAAGGAAGTCACTACCCATATCCTAGCTATATGGTTTCCACGTATAAAGCCAGTAAAAACAATTTGTGCTCAGAAATGGTAAGCAGGCAAAGGGCTTGCACTGCTGCTGACACATGTAAAGGACATGGGAGTGAGCTGTATGATCATAACAATGTATAAATGCTGTATGGTTTAACTTGAGCGGTGCATTTGCCTTGCCAGAAAGCTCTGGAAGGTAGCCAATTCCTCCAAAACAGGAATTCAATGTATAAATTGTGTTCTGTGACAAATGCGAGCAACAGTTCCCATTCTCCCTTCCTCCAGAAGGGGACACTCTAGGCAGCAAATTAAATTTTGCTTTACAAAATTTCTTTTAAATTTTCCATTGTGCCGTTCCCCCAAACTATTAACAGTGAGCTGTTTTCTCCCAGACTTTGGATTTCATGGGAGTTTCTATAACATCATACCTGACATGCTTTTTGTGTTGTACTGCAGAGAAGAGTAACTTAATGATACTTTTAGGTAGAATGAGTCAGGTCTCCAACCTTCTCTGCATTCTTGTGGTATATCCCCCATGATTTCTCAAAGTACATGGATCCTGTCAAGAAACAGTCTCAAGGAGACCCAGTTTGGAGGACTTTGTTTCTTTCTCAGCTTTTTACACATCAGTGTCACAGCAGTGCAAGTTGAAGTCTAACCTGAAAGGAATAATTCTGCAACTCAGCAGGAAAAGGTAAACTCTGTGATTACAGGGAATGCTATGTAATTCTTCAGCCTTTGAAGACAGCTGAAGCTGCAAGTAGCACAGCTGCAGCAATGTTAGATACTTGGTGATAAGACCAAGGTGACTTCGCTTCTGTGTTATCAAAACCACACAGAAATATTTCCACCTCGAGAACTTCCTGATCAAAATGTATTAAAGAATTAAATAACCTGTCAATTGATGTGGATAAACAAAAACAATTCATTCACCCTTGTCTGTGAAGAAGCCGGGTCAGTGTACCTGCAGAAGAGTTGGGTACTAAAAACATGGAAAGTTTAGTTTTTACACTGGAAACATTTTAAGTCAGTTTTACATGAAAATTGGAGATTACAAGGATATCTAGGCAAATGCAAAGCTACCTATTTATTCTCTGAAGTACTTGTTGTGAGGAGATGCAGGGAGTTTATGATGGAATAAGAAAACACAGTTCACAACATATTAAAATTTATAGTTCAGCATATGGAGAAAAATAGGAACCATCAAACATCATTTCATTGGATGATACAGATACTGCCCAAAATATACAGCATGCTTTTAGAAGTAACAGCAATTGCAAACAGAGGGAATGGCACCATGGTTTTCACAGAAATATTTTATGTCTAGATCCATACAGTCTGCAGGGAGAAGGAATGATATAAAATAGTTTCACAGACTGAGAGACTACCCAATTCATTGCGGCAAAGGTAAATACAGGTCATCTCACAGAGACAAATAACTCAACTGTGTTTTTTTTTTAAAAAAAAAAGGAAAGAAAAAATAAAAAAATCAAACGTGATTTTCACTAAATTGGAGTGTTGCAATAATCCATCCAGTTCCTTTAGGATAGTGAAATATCATATTTTTACTTTACCGACGAAAAGCACAGTTAAAGTATTTTCCTCTAGCAACCTTCTGTTGTCCTGCCCTCTCAATCAACTATTTTTAACTTTTAAATCTGGAGAATGGTATCACATAACAAATCCATCAATTTTTACATCTGAGGTCTCATCATCTGAGCATCACCTCATATGAATCTCAGTGATTGTGCCTGCAGGACTAACACTGCTTTCTAAAAAGATTACATGGACCAAAAGAAACCACTTTATTTTGCCCTCTGGCTTTCAATGTGAAACAAGTGTTATTGTGAAATGCTGACAAGATTCTCTCATGTTTTCTAGCTTTGAAAAACTACAGCACAATGCTAATGTTGGAAGCACACAAACAAAATATAGGAAGTTTTTATTTATTTATTATTAAAAGCTACAGTACAATACTTACTAAAATTTGAGCAGAAAACATAATTGTACCCTTCTGCATGAAAATAAGGAAAGGAGAAAAGAGAAATCTTATGGACATTTCAATATATTTACATATGATGACATAGTAAGATATTCAATTTATGCAGGACACTAAATTTGGAAATCATCCTCATGCAACATGAGACTTGCATCCAGGAGATGTGTTGAAAGTTTGGATGATTTTCATGCTTTATACAGGTCCTACACACACTGAATTTCACCAGCTGTTGTGAAGTGTTTTCCTACTTTACTCCTGCACCACTGCATTAGAGCACCATCCAAGGGAATGAAGCAAACTGCTTCTCAAATGAGCTTGCAGCAGTACATGATCATTCAGTGGATGTTCTGTTTTAAATCAAGCTTTTGCCATCTGTTCCTCTGCTAATTACAAATGCTACAGATATCCACAACTATACTGCAAGGAAAAAAAGGCTATTAAAGCACATGTATTCTTTCTACAATGCATCTTTGTTGTTTATGAAATTAAAACCAATACCACCCACCACACAACGCTCAAGTCCCACAGTAGGAAGACCACATCAATGCAGGTGTTTACAGCTTCTTACCTGGCAATAAGCCAGCTGTGATTTCTTGGAGTCCAAAATGTATTATGTATACTCAGCAAGAGAATCTTCACAACTGTGCCCAGAATCACACACACTTCTTAAGTGGGGGTTACCAGAAGCTTTGCTCACACGAACACTTGCTAACCAGGGCCTGGGCTGTGCAGGATGCTCATTAGCAGCTAACTAGCTTTCAGCTGTATCCCCTCTAAATCCCTTCCTGCTCTCCTCTCCCTCCAACCTTAACACCATAATCAACCTATATTTTTTGAATCCTCTGTAATGAAGGAGCACATGCTTTTCCGTATCTAACTTCTTCCCATTCTGTCTATGCTTGTAACTCCATTACCTACATACACACACAAACACAGAAATGTCTTATCCTTCTTTTCCTCTTTTTGCCAGGCATTTTCTGTGAAGGAAAGATCTCCAAGCTTAAAAAAAAAAAAAAGACTGTTTCAACTATGATTTCTCACCTAATGGAGCATGTCTCCAACTCAGCCATGACTACTCAGGAAGCTTCAGCTTTAAAGCCAGCCATGCCCTAAGGCTTAGTTTCTCATTTTATATATACATGTATCTCTTTATTGAGTTTGAATTTTAGAGACAATCTTATGTCATTCCAGATGGAACATGTCAACCTCACCATTCCCAATGTATCAGTAATGGTTTTGCAATGATGGAGGTAGGTTTTAAAATAATTTCCTTCTTGCAGCTTCTTTCATTGTTAATGACTACAGCCATGCTGAGCACACAACCATATTCTTCTCTATTTTACTTTGCCGTGCTGCAATAGAATACTTCTCATCTTTGATTACACAGTGTCATATTCATCCTTTAAACCATGAATGGATATCTCTACAAAAAACCTAAGGTTCTTTGTTTACTAATACAAAAAGTTCTGATAGCCCCTACGAAGCTGTGTTTTTGTTGTTTTTGCTTTTTCTTCCTCCATATGAAGATGGCATTCTTGGTGATGGCAGATGTTGCTTCAGAAGTGGAAATTTCAATATATTTTAAAATAGTTCAAGAAATTTTTGTTATATTTTTATAAATGCTCCATAATTGTCCATTTATACCCAATAAAGTTTCTTGCACTTATATTCACACTTCTCTTTTACAAGGTATTGTACATGGATAGGAAACACTTCTTTGTTATCACTAACATCAGTGTCTCTGGGGAAAAAATATTACCTTTCATCTTAGGTTATAAGGAATTCATTACAGGCCACAAAATCTTCACTCTGCCAATCATTTTAACATTTATTAAGATATGACACATGCATAATACACAAAGCACCTCTTCATGAGAGGAACCAAAGGCTTTATAAAAAGAAGAGGAAACCAGATATAAAAATAAACAATTGTGTCACATAAGAATTGTCATTTCAGTACATCTCACTTCATATGTTAATGAAAATAAGACATTATGCATCCTGTCGCAGCTGACAACTTTGCTATATAAGCATCTTTGTAAGTGTTCATATTAATAAATCTGTGGCTATTGACATGAATTACTACATACTCTTTTATAAACAAATATATCTGGTGTACCAGTTTTCTTCATCTGGCAAAGCTTCTGTTATATGCATAACTGACAGTTGTGTGGTATTTTTCCAGTTCATATTTATTGAAATTAGATGTGACAGAATTCTTTTTTTGGATGCTGTTGACCTCAGCGAGCCATAATGTGGAGATTCACGGTTGTGTTTAAGGAATATGCTGGGTAATTCTATATTTAAATCACTAATTATCCCATGTCTATGATATCCTTACTGAAGGCAACACTCTGGTGTTCTTTCATGGTGTTTTTTTTTGTTTGTTTGTTTTTAGCAACACCTTTAGGAAGTTTTAAAAAGATCAGTAGACTTTTTAAACTTACTAAGACTCATGAGTTTCACCAGATGTAGCTTAACATTAAGATAAAACAAGATGCAGGAAATTTGCTGTGCATTATATCTCTGCTTTAACAGAAAATATCTAATCCCCCTTAAATATGATCTCAAAATAGAGGTGTATCTACCTAGTATTTAAAAAACAAAATAAACAAACAAACAAAAAACACTCTAGCTAGCATGAAAAAGATTGGTTAGCCCAGCTTCACTTAGGGGGATTAAAAAAAAAAAAAAAAAGATGACATAATTTATCCCTGATATATCGTTGAGTGAGGTTTATGTTATCAAACAAAAAATTAATTTAACCCACTAAGTACTGCTGTCAGATACTGGCACATATACCCAAAGGAAGAATACCAACTGTTAACCTTCATCTTTCTCTATTCAAATACAGTACACAACCCAGTAGAACTGCATTGTCCTGGGACTTGCACAACATAAATTTTGTTGTTAGATTTAGTATTAGGTTGACAGGTAACTCTGCAGCTAGCTTTGTCCTCTGCTCCCACAACCGCCTAACCCAGATGTACATCTCTGTATGCCTAACCACACTGGAAAATTGCTTTAAGATGTGGTAAAGGGTGCCACAAAAAGAGTAGGAGCTGTTGAAGATGGAATGAGGCCCCAGGGAGGGTTCAGCACCAGACAACTCTGCACTGCGCCAGGCCTCAGACCCTGCACAGGCTCTGGGCGAGTAACAGGGCTCTGCCAGAACACACTCTACCAGGTGCAACGGTCTTGGATGAAGTGGGCATATTTCAGAGCAGTTTCTTTAACGTATCATTACAGTACATGCAAATGTACAGCAAAGTTTTCAGGTAAAGGGATTACTAATACACATCCCCTGCAATAAGATGGAGAAGGAACAGATTAGAATCTATGTAGTACAGGTTGGTGGAAATATTTTAATTCCATCTTTTGGGAATGATAGTATAAGAAGAATATGTGAAACTGGTCATCCCACCTTCAGGGAGTGAAAATTTAAATGGAAGTGGAATCACTGCCACTGCACTGTTGAAGTCTCTAAAATCGATTTTTATTAATATATACCACATACAGTCAAGTTTTACCAAGAACCTAAATATCCCTAGTAGACACAGAAACACTACTCCAAAAAATGTTTTCCCCTCTCTCCCTCAAACAAGCAGTTCAGTCTGTCTCAGCTGCAGACTCATTTCTTAACCCTGCTATGATCATTTTATGCATCCATTAGGAAGAAGTTAAAGCCTGTCCTTCCTACTTCTTTGGTTTTCTGTTCAGGTTCAACCATTAGAACTAGAAGAGAAAGACATAGAGGGCAGTATACAAGTAGCAGGAGACAATACTGAGATACATTTCTGAATAGACAAGGAAACTTATAGAAAGAAAGCTGAAGTCAGCTCTCCAACCTAAAAAGCATGTAAAAACTATCACAAGGTATGCTGTGAAATTTCAGATTAAATTGTATACATATGCAGCTGAATTTCCTTAGACAGTTTCAAAATAACTTGCATAGACAGACAAATATTACTACCTCTATCAATTCCAATGTTGGCCACAATTGAACTGTATGCCATGATATATTGAAACCTTTCTTGAAAACCAGTCTGAGATAGTTACTTTAACAGCAATTTTTAATCAAGTATTTTTCTATCTGCCCAGGAGAAAGCAATCAGTGAAGTGGATTTATGACACTAAGTTCATTAAGAGGACAGCCAAGATCACAGAATTAATTGAAGCCCCCTTGTATCCATTTAATGAGAATGATTTTCTGTTACTCTGGATTACAAACCAAGCTATAGAAGTGACAGATAAAGACCAATCTACTTCCTGCCAAAACCTCTATTCAGTAGCTTAGCAATTACTTATCTGTAAACTGAATTTTGAATCATATCTTAGCCTTGAAACTCATTAGGCATTAGATGTTCAGTCCAAATATGTAATTCAATTTTAGCTGCCAACCTGCAACAGCAAATCTACCAATGATAACTGCTGGCGTTAATCTACCTGGTGACAGACTATTTAGAGTTAAGGCTTGGTAACACAGCAGCAATAAGGCCCCACATAGAGCTGCAACAAAGTGTTGGAAGTACAGAAATTCACATTGAAGACAGTGGCGTTACTTTAGCTTGGCTTTTTTGTTTTGGTTGGAATCTATCAAGTGTGTTTTCTGCAGACTGAACATGTTTGATTTTCAGATAGTTTGACTCTTCCAGGAAGCTGCTACTACTTATGCTGGCCAAAAACCTGATCTTTCTGCCTTTTCCAACTTCATAGTGTCCTCCAAAAGACAAAAATAACCATTTAAACTAACTGGCCTTTCATGTACAGTCTTCTTTGTCTAACAGGAAAACGAGGCATACAACAAACTCAGGCATCACTGAAGTCTTTGAGAACTTGGTCATCAGCATCAACAGAACTTCACTAAAGATCTTTTGGATGATTTTTTTTTTTGGATGATATGGGGAAAGAAATAATTAAACAGTCTTTGAATAAACAGATGTTATCAAAAATAAAAAAGAATTTTCATACCCCAAATGTAGTATTTCATCTACATTTCCCTCATGAAGTCCTGCCTCTTGTAAAATTAGCTCACTAGCACCACCCCGTATTCAGGTAGCCTTGTATTTTATCCACAAACCTCTCCCACACTATTAAATTACATATGTCTAGCCTCTTGGTTAACACTGTAAGTACAGAAGACAAATAAAAGTACAAACTCACAAGTTGTAGGAAGTATTATCTCATGTCTATGTACCGGGTTTTGATTTGATGAAATTTTGCACATATGAGGCACTAGCATTGTGATTTGTCAAAATTGGCTTTTCCAAATTTTTAAAATTCAATTTTAACTCCACATGTAACAAGAAGCAAAAGATTTCTCTTACAAAAAAAAAAAAAAAACAAACAAACAAACAAAAAAACTTTCTTTCTGTACTTACAAAGGTGCAGCATGCTCTTCACATCATTGTATTTCCTATAGCTCCCACTCCAACTCTTAAAACATAGAATTTGAATCCAGAAATATAACAGAAGACTCCATTCACAGAAATCTGACAAAACTACAGTTTAAAAAATTGTAATAAAGACAGACCCTATGGAAAAGAAAACCTGTAAAATTTAAGGGTTTGGGAGACGGGGAAGAGAAAGTAGTAGAATCCAAGAATTCTACTACAGTACTCTAAAGAACTGTAAAACACGTCAGTGAAAACTTCAGACCTACAGAATTCCTTACTGGGGATATGACTAGTGACTGCAGTCTATAGAAGATTTCTGCAAGGTTACAGCTCAACTTAGGACTTGAAACATATAATATAGAAACTAATACGATAATTTTCTACTGACCTGTTCAGCTTTAGAGTCTTATGTCATTCCTAGGCAAGCTAGATACATGTTAGTGAACCATTAGAAGTGTGCTCTCCATACCTTCCAAGTTAATTATTCTGACATAAATGCCATTATTTTTCCCCTTGTCCACTGCTGAAGGAACGTGTCAAGTTTGAGAAGAGCATTTTTAGTAATCATGTCTCTTCTGGTTTTAAGAAGCTGATTGTGAATTACACTTGGAAAAATTTGGTCTTATGTTCTGCTACTCTTTTAAACTTCACACAGATTTGGCAGATACATCTCAGCTGTACTTCACAATCACATGTATATTCCAGCCTTGTTAGCTCAAAAATGCCAGGGGATCTGGGGATACTTGTGTTATTTGGGTATCTGGTGGATCAAGTTCCACCAGACTAAAAAAATGTGGATAGGAAGCAAGACATCTGCATGGGGATTTAATCTTAATGAATAGATACATGAAATAAAAGTCCAGGGCCTCTTAAAAAAAAATCACAGAATCCAGGTTATGTTTTACGTTAACTACACCATAATCTTTTTTGTTAACATACAAGCTCCATTTTAAAACTGAATTTTAAAAAGATAACTTTTAAAAACCTGTGAGTAGATTAATACTCTTTGTCCTAAAGTCAGGAATAAAATTATTTTTGTTGGCTATATTCTGCCCCTTTCTTTATGTCAACTTCTCATAACCCTCTCTCAATAAACTTTCTGTAGCAAATCTACTCTTTCAAAATTAGCTTTATGCAAGTAAAGTCAATTCCTATGCTCTTAATATTCCTAGTTAAATATGTTTTGTACAATTTTCTTTCTTTAACAGAACCAGAAATCTTTCATCTTATGCATTTCAACAATATATTTGTTCTCTTTAGAGTAGCATTACTTCTGTTACTTAGAATAACTCTGCAAAAATCAATAAATGTACACAGGTTTTCTCTCTCATCTATTTCAAGCTAAGCTGCCAGGACCCAGAATAAATTCATTTTAGCTCTCAGTTCCATGACCTTCTGCTTTGTACTTTTAAATTTCATTTCATTTCAATTACTTGAGTTCTCAAGGTCTTCCAGTTCTGCCCGCTTGGTATTCCAGCCCTTCTCCATATTGGTCATGTTTTCCAACTCTCTGCTATCAATTTTCACTACCGCACTCTTAATTTGGGGCTAAACAAACCAGAGAAGAAAAGTGCAACAAGAGGAAAAGCAGGTGCAGAAGCATGAAGAGGTCAGCACAATGTCCATCAATGGCAATGCTGGAACAGTACAGCTCCCTCAGCCTATATTTGCTATACCACCTAATGCAGCATTTCTGCTTAGGGTCAGGGTGAACTCAGTAGGCTCAGAGAGCTGATGTACATGAATAACTGACAAAATCGTCTCTTCAGTGAATCATATTAGGGGCTGGTGGTCTGTGCCAACCTTAGAAACCTAATATATAATCTAATCCACTTATCTATAAATGTTAATGCTTCTCACAGTTACATTCAGCTACTTATTTGCTGTTAAGTGTGTGAAATTTTATATGCACAGATTTCATGTCTCATTTCCTAGGCATGCATAGTCTCAAAGCATATCATGGATGGGTTTACTAACACAATAACCTGAAGTGAATTGAAACTCTGCAAGTAATAAAATTTAGAGAAACAGTTTAGCTAATGAAGAACATAGCCTGGCAATCTTCCATGAATAAACACACACCAAAACCAGGTCATGCCAAGATTCTTAGCTTGCAACTTTTTAGAAAGTCCTTGTATGGTTTATATTAGATCCTTTAAGTTCATTTAATTTTTCCCCTTTTTGCAGTTTAATCCATAGCTAGTTGAACTTATTGCCTCTTTTTAATGTAAGTATTAATAATGTAATAGACATAAATCCAAGTAAAAGTAATAGTATTAGTGTGTTCATATAATTTGGTTAAGACAGGCCTTACACTAAGAGGACTCATCCTGTGCCTTCTGTGCCAAACCTCTATGAATGGAATGAGATGCTGCAGTGTGACCTGTTAGAGTAATGTGTATGGCTATTCACATAATAAATGCTTTCTAAGACTCGTAAGAATTCACTTCACAGTCAGGTACTGAATTTGCACTCAAGCTCCCCTTAAGCCAAAGAATCTCTCTCAACAGATTTAATCGAATGATCGAGGCCTTAACATTTGTTTTCATATCTAAAGGTCTAATTTACCTCTTATATTCCCAAAGTCTTCTTTTCCAAGCCTCAAATGTGTACAAAGAAAATATCTGCAGTTGCTTCCTACAGACTGCAGCTTGCTTACTGTTCTCTTTTTCTAGTAAGAATATTGACTTAGTTTTTAGTTTTCAGATACTTAAGTAACTGACTAGGTCTAGTTTAGTACTTATGTAAGCATTCAAACCACATTCAGTGTATGAATTAAATGAATAAAATTCCACATAGCCACAAATGCTGAGTGCTGTTCTTTCTTTTGTATGGTTCAACACAAAGTCATGAGGGAGAGAAACACTCTTATCCCCAGCTATAGAATGGCACTTAAGATGGAGAGATTTTGTCACTGGCCACATAGGAAGTCCATGATACACTAGGAAAAAGAGGCAGAAGACAGACAGGAATATCACGTTCAGATCATATTTAAAGCATATCAATACACGAGACATTATGCCATTATTGATACTGGATGAATAGACCATACACAAGATTTTCAGGAGCATGTGCTTCACAACACATCAGTCAGACTGGTCTTACTATTCATTAGCAGGCTTTGCTTGGTCTTAAAACTGAAGCCCTTAAATATTGCACAAATTGTGTTCAAACCATATGAAAACACTGCATTGTCAAGTCTTGTTTGTACCAGATCTTGAGGCCTTTTGAAAATGTTGATAGGGCATCATTTTACGTTATGAAACTCGGTCAAACTTAAAAATTTAGCCTGATTATGTGTTTATAATGTTGCGTTCAAATGAGGTGTACTTCTGTGCTGTCTTTTCACTGAAGAGTAATGATTGCTGGACCATTAGGGGCAACTACCATGCTGTCTTTACCCAAAAGAAATATGGGTCATACTTGAGAAAACAATCAATACTTGTCTTCTCAAATCAGGCCATATTGGACCATAGCTCAATAAGCTTGACCAACCAATTGATTTTGAAAAGAATAAGTGAAAAAGATGAGGGAATCTCTATTTAAAATTTTATACTCAGTTATATCCCATACGTAAAGAAATCAGGTGGTAGTGCAGCACTGTGCATACATATATGCATGTAAATCTGTCATACTTTTGTGTTGCACGCATATATGTGCAACAAATAGTTTAAAGTGACGACAGCCACAACAATTAAATCTCAGCTCTATATGTGCTGTGTTTCTTCTACTGTGCATGTGGACACAATTATGTAAATATTTGTGCAACCTGATATCATGTGACTTCAAATTCTGAAAGCTACTAAAGGTAATTATGATTTTTACTGCAAAATTACTTCTGCTGATTTGTAGGGTATGGTCTAGGCCCTTTGCTCTGTAGCAGCTGTAGTGTCAGATCCAATAAGGTATTAACTGAAACACCACTTCTATACTCCAGACTTTTGTACAGAGACTACACTGAGAATTTCATCCAGTAATGATGTACAATTACAGCTTGGGAATGAAGGGAAGATGGGAAAACAGTTTCCCTGCAAATTCAACAATTACAAATGAAATGCTAATCTACTCCACACATAGCAGTTAATACTGCTGTGTGTCATTTCATTAAGCAGTTTTACAAAAATATTTTAACAACCCATTCCCAAGCAACACAGCCACAAAGCAAGACATCTCTGCACACAAGTGTGCTCTCATTCCTACACCATACTGGCAGAATCTGTACCTATGCATGGTACAGATTGGGTGTGAACAGAAACTCTCACAGAAGATTATGATGCATTAAAATCACTTTGGTTGAAAATACGATACATAAAAATACATAATTAAGAGTTTAATTACTTATACAAACTTTTTATATTTTTTTCTTTGAAAAAGCTTAGTAGATTAGCAGTCTCTATTAGTTCGCCACATAGAATACTTCATGGGCAATCACACACAGTTGTAACGATGGTTTTGATGTAATTAAATAGAACCATTAAAACAGCTGAGGAGAAAGATATCTAAACTTTGCACAAACTTTATATTATTTATTTCTGCTTGACAGAGGACTTGTTAAGATTTTTTTCCATAAAATGGTTCTTCCTATGGAAGAGAGTTTTGAGGCTTTACAGATTTTGTTAGCATTTTCAGAAGTTCTAAAAAAACATTTTCAATTGTGAAATGTTAGAACATGAAAGAGGTAATGTTAATGAATATCTTCCTTATGAAGAAGAATCATGCCTCTGAAAATTGCACCTGTGAGACAGGAAAGGGTATGAGAAGTTGCAAAGACTTCAGACTTTAAAAAAATGCATAAAATGAAACACAAACTTTAAGCTCAAGAAGCATAATTTAATACAAAGTCTCTATTTGTAAGGAGCCTGTTGAAAGATGTAGAGAGTCATCTGCTAGAATTCTGTCCCTAATTAAAAACATTTTGGTTGAATTTGCCAGTCGTTCATTCAATTTACCATTTTCAGATGGTGTTGAACTGTCATGTCAAGTCTTGTGTAGGAATTGGGAAGAGAAATCCTTAGCCTGCATTCCCCAGAAGAATAAAGCAGCTAATCACAAAGATTCCCTTGGAGCCTGGTAAAAATCTATGAATCCATATTAACTGTGGAATACCCTTAATAAAATACTACTTACTGTTTAAGCATAGGCTTTTTGGGGAACTGATTATGAGAATTTCAACAGTCCCAATAGGTGAACATCGTCATAGTGACTGCATACAAATGTACATTCTGATATAATAGTCGGTGCTATTGATAAGTCTATACTTTGTTATATTAAAATTCAGAGTACAGAATGATTTTTCAGACACAGAACTACCAGAAAACATAGAGAGAATAAGCTAAGCAGAGACAGGTCACATTTAACCGTAATACTTCAACTTCTTTGCAAAGTAAGGTACAACATTCAGACCACAGCAACAGATGCATAATATCAAAGTTTAACTTTTTAATATATTATAAAGCACCTGAGCTACTCAAATGAGAATAAATTAATAAATAGCACACACACAACAAACTTACAGAACAGTACTAGCAGAACTGCTAGCCAACTATGTCCTTGTCCCTTTCCTATAGTCACAATGCAGCCAGAGTGCACAAATCCCATGCAATCAAGAATATTTCACCTCAGTGTGCTCCTGATCATCATTAACGGCAATGTTTCCCTTATCCAGCCTTAGAAACACTGAAGCAGGCCTTTCTGTGTATACTCCAAAGATTTTTCAACATACAGGCAACAGAAGCAAAAGGAGCTCCAGAAATGTTACATTTGCTCTAAACATTGTGTTTGCCTTCCACTAGTCATTGACTTGCCATGCCCAACTGTATTCAATCTAGGGAAATTCAAAGCTTAACCTTAGGAAAGTGATTTGTTTTGTGCAGGTACATGTCATAACATATCTTGAAGTCATCCCTATTTTCTAGGCTGGGAAGGAAAAAAAAAAGTCAAAGCATCGCTTCCTCCAAACCTATACCAGTGTCAAAACATCCATGATCAGAATTGACAATAAAATATTTTCCACCAAATCTGCAGGTGAAAAAAAGCTTCAGTGTTTACCACCTGGTGGCTCAAACTGGTAAATATACCCTTCTTAAACACGCAATATCATCGTTTACATTTAACTAGCCTCTTCAGCAGCAGGCACAGAAACTTCTCTCAAAGTTGCTCCCCAAAGGAAAGCCGAAGACCATTACGCTTTCAGCAAGACTGATATCGAGCCAAAATCGTCCTGATCAATGGGGTAATCGAAAATGCCAGGACTGTGTCCAGCTTCCAAACCGCTCCGAACATCCTTAACGCACGCAGCAACCGCGAGCCCGAGCTGCATCTCTCTTCCACCCACATCTTCTAAAAGCCAGCAGCCACCCACTGAAAAGATGCTGGAGTCAAACCAAACAAACACGGAGCGTACAGCAAACGGAGAAGTACTTACATCCCTGAATTTGTTCCAGTACTTGTCTCTATCGTACTGCGAGACGGTGCTCAGCCATTTGTCGTTGTCCAGGAAATTGCCACGGCTGCTGCTACTCGTGATGACCTCGGGATGCCGGCTCTCCACTTGCAGGAAGCACCAGGCAGCGAGGACCAGCACCCCCGACATCTGCAAGGAGAGGATTCCTCGAGCGGGGAAGTTTGAGGGCACCCAAGTTCGGCCTTTTCGCCCCTCACGCCCCTCGCCAACTTCTGCCTGCGGAGCCACCAGCTCCGCTCAGACCCACCCTGCCCGCCCAGCCGTGCGGGGCGGGGAGCGACGGCAATAAAAACAAAAACAGCTCACCCACGGCCGGGCAGAGGCACCGGCCAGGGGAAAATAAAGCTTTACGACACCCCAGCAAAGCCTCCCGCGGGAGCAGCCAGCGCTGGCTCCGCGAAGTTTGGGTGCCAGGGCTGAGCCGAAGCCCCTACCTCCGGGCAGTGCCGCCAGCCGCGGCTCCGAGCAGGGCGGGCGCCGCTGCCTCCTCTCCCTTGCGCGGCTGCCGCGGCTCGGACAGCGGATGGGAGAGAGCCGGCGAGCCCCCGCTAGGCTCCGTCAGCGGCTCCGGGCGTGTGCGGCTGTGTGTGTGCGTGTGTATGTGCGTGTGTGTGTGAGAGCGAGCGGTTGCGGGCTCTGCGTGAGCCAGGAGCCGAGGTCTGGCGACATCTTCTGGCGGCGGGACGCTGCTGAGGTAACGGGCAGGGCGAGGCGCCTCCCGTCACTGACCGTCACCGACTCGCTGTCTGTAACGGCCTCTTGGGCCAGGATCACTCCCCAAACCTCTTCACGGATGGGGAAGGGATACAAAATCCCCTCCTGGCTCCCTCCCGGCGAAGTAGATGTGTCAGCAAGGAAGCAAGGTGGCTCCCTTTGCGGAGAGTGGGGAGCAGTCCCCATGAGTGAGCCGCAGGGACGTTACATGGGGCCTGGAAATTCTGCTGATCAGCTTCGGGTGGTGAGGAGGCAGCTGGGGAGGCATCTGTGGGGGTGTTGGGGGTAGCACCATCACGGAGACTGACAGTGAAGTCTCACTCCTGATGCACCCCGATGTGTTCCAGAGCCATAAACCTGCCCTTTATAAACAAACAAAAGCCCTGCAAACACCAGCTGTAATAAGCCCTGGGTAGTACGTGACTATTTAGAGGCAATGGTTTCAAAATATCTGGAAGTAATGACATTTCAAAGGCATGAAAGTCATCCCAGATTTCATAATTTGTTTTGGCAAAGAGCTCCCCCTCCCTTTATCAGCTCACCCCACTCTGTGAAGACGTTTTTGCCCCCACACAATGGGTAGTGAAGGTAGACCTTGCACTGCCCAAGCCATCGGTTATTGCTGTAATCCGTCCCCAAAACCTGTGAGGAAGGCACTCTTCCCACTCTTAATTTGAACATTTCAAGGGGTAGGAAATAGGGAAGTTATTTAAACTGTCTTGTAAATATTGCCTTTTATCTCCCAGGAAGCTGAAAACAGGGTTAATTCCACTTTTTCAAACAGTTGGATTAGAGGGTTCTTTAGGAACACAGGAGAGGGTCAAGGTTATTAATATTTTGCCGTTGCATCTGTGCACTGAACTCATACAGTGCACAGATCTCATACAGTTCTGTTCCTAGATCTGACTTTAAGTACAGTTCCTAAATACCACATAACTACAACAAAAGCCACTGGGATTGAAAATAAAAATAAAAAATAAAATAAAAATGAGGGTTTATTAATTTTAACAGTAGAGAACAAGCATATACGCACATAAGTACTGCATCTTGCATTCTCCCCTTGATGCACATAGAATCTAATGAAAGCTACATGCCTGCAGGAGGGCAAAATATAACCCAATAAAAATAACAAATAGACGAAATCCAAAGCAAAGCCCTGCAGACATGGATGTAAATCCATATCTAAGCACCTTGCTCCACCTTCCTTTCTACATTGGACTATACCATTCTTCTCAAGGTTGTCCAGGGTTCCTCTCCAATGTCGTTCAGTTAGTTTCAGTGACAGATAAGGTTTATATAACTTCCTCCTGGTAGGGTGAACACAAGCTTTCTCATTTCTTATTTAGATTAACAGAGTACCGTAAAGTTATATTTATTTATTTATTTATTTCTTCCTGTATGGTCTTTACTGTAAGGCTTTTAACAACAGAGAATTTGTCTTCTCTGCACAGACATTAAAGCTCTTGCACCATCTTAAATCTTATGGTTAAGAAATTTCCCCAGTGAGCTTTACGGCAATCTATTGCCATTCAGCCATATACAGTTCCATTTGACTCATGAAGTTAAGACATTGCTGCATTTGAGCTCTGCTAAAACAAATCACCCTATCTGATAAATACTTGAGGATTTTTATGTGCAAGGGGCTATATCCATGCTTACCAGTTTTATGTAGATACACTCATTACTACTTTCTTGATCCCACTGGACATCAGATCAATTTAATCCTCCACTGACCCAGGCTAGTAGACAGCAGCAGAACACTGTTTCCCACCAAATTTGTACGAGTTCTACCTTTTATATATTTATATCAGCAGTTAGTTCACTCCTGTAAATCAGACTTGTTAGCACAGCAGGCCAAATTGAGTACACAGTTCAGTACAGTTGACTTCACTTAGTATGAAGCAGGTTAATATGCTTGCCAGTCAAAGACCCGAATGATAAATTACAGAAGCATTGTGTGCAAACTGAGTAATCGCATTCTTACTTGTAATAGTTGTCAGAAATGTGTCTTCATTTATTTAATTACTTCATAATCCCATATTCAAAACATGGCTAATCTTTCTTGATCCAGCAAAACACAGGCTTCCTCTTTAACCCTGATAGCAATCTCTATCATTCAGCAGCTGCAGCATTTCACCTCCAAGCTGTTTATCATCCATGACTAGAATTGAAACACCCCTGTCAGCTGTTTTTTATCATTGGACAGTGCTACAATTACCTCTAATTCTGATCCAAGAATATAATAGTAGAAATCTCTCTACGGTGGATACCAACTATTTGGTGTTTTGGATGTAAAAAGCTCCTTTCTTCCCAGTTAGAACTGCTGAGAAGTTAATAAACATTTTTACCGTGTTTGCACCTGTAAGAAGTGCCACAATATTGATTTTTGATATTATTTGCTGATTTACCCAAGCTGTGTAAAACATTTGATTAGAAGTTGCAGTTACAACCATGGCCAGCCAGATTCTGCATGCTGCAGTCTATTCAGGTTCTGTTCTGGAAGCAGAATCTTCTGGTGCAGAAAGCATTTCTCACACGGAGGAATCAAGGTTCAGATCTCATTTTGAGTTAGTTCCCCATGCAGAGGAATGATATAGTCATCTTAATAGGGCACTTTGGGACTTGCAGTTAATAGAGAAAGCCTTCAGCACCAGTCTTGCGGACAACATAAACAAAGCATGTTAACTTCCCCCTAGACCAAAGAGGATACCTGGAGAACCTAGATAGCCACTCCTTTCTACCCTAAAGCTACATTGAACTTATCCCATATCAACCAGTAGCAACCAGTTGCATAGCCAGTAGGGTGAAGCCAGCAGCAATAGCATGTAAATGTTGTAATGTAAAGGATTCCTCTTCCCCCAGTTATACTTGCATGGCAGCAAAACTCACTTTTTCACCTTCTTTATTACTTCCATAGTTCTTAAGGCAGTGGCTGCAGCTGTTGTCGTAGAGCCTTGAAAATCTTCTGTGGACGTTTATTAATGGTTTTTCCTCTCCTCTTGTGAGGCACAATTCCACCGACTTCATTTTTAAAAAACATTTACTGAAGAAAGAAAATCTTTACAGTAACAAATGGTTAAATGGCATTTCTGTACTCTACTCTGTACCAGAGTCCTTTATTACTGGATTAGGAAAATTCTGGTCTTGTAATTTAACTGGATTTTAAAATATATCACTAAAAATGTACATTCAGTGGCACAGACCTTCATTTAACATCTCTTTGTATCTTCCATATACTGCTGTATCTTTTTAATAGACAGGGATTTTATTTCCTCCTCTGACTCTTAGGACTGCAGATTCAGCTTTGTTAGCTCTGCTGGGCAATTGTGCAGAAAAAACTATTTTAACCTGTGCAGTAAGTGATTGTTGGCTTATACAAAGTTACTGAGACATTTGTCCATTTTACAATAGACTGCAATTCCTCTTCTCTAAAAATACTGCAAATACAAGTACTGGTTTGACCTCTTTATTTGTCTCTGCTCCCAGCTTCTTCTCTATATAAATCAGCCATATCTTATTGCAACAGAGTCTGATTTTTTGCAGGAACTTAATAAATGCATGCAACAGGAATGCTGCATGTATATCATGTGGCAGGAAAATGGTTTTCTAGCAGATAAAGTGGCACTACCTACTTTGGAGATGTTGCAGTTCATGCAATTCCCCTTGCTCTTGTCCTTCTGAACCACATAACCCCAACATCGGTGATTTCAGTGTAAGAGAAAACATCCATTGACTGTAAAGATCTTACAACATGTTCTGCAATCTATTTTCTAGCCTGTATTAGTTGTAATATCCCAAAATAAAGTGAATTGAAATACTGGCAAGTCTCGGGAAAAAATAAAAGGTGATCATAGCTTATGGTAGACATGTAGGAGAAACAGAATGACTCAGGCAAAAGAACAACACAAATAAAATCACTTATCAGCTCTGGAAGTTGGAGGTGGATTTCAGGACTGAGTTTTCCTCATCTTGCAAAGCTATCTTGCCGACAGGTGTCTAGAAGAGAAAAATACTTTTAAAACTGAAAAGACTTGCATTCACAAAAAATGTACAACTAAAGACAAGACTAAGTTTAAATTGAAAGAGGAGACTGAGGCAGTTATTAACAATTTTTAAATTGTCTTCTCTTCTAACAATCCATGATTTACTCTGTCATCAGTAAAAAGAAACAAGTTATTCTGAATAATGCCTCTGAGCAAAAGTCTATCCTAGCCACTGTGCCTTGTTTTCTGAAGGTTATTAACTCCACAAAGGGCCTACAAAAGAAGAGTCGCAATAAACATTGTGATTACTGTGCTCAGGACCTGCAGCACAGTTATTCTACATTAAAAAAAAAAAATAAAAAAAAAATAAAAAAAAACATCATGCTAACTTAAAAATCTAACAACAACAACAAAACCCTTTACCCACATATATCAGTCTATTCAAGTCATATCAGAACATTTACCAATTTAACGGCTATGAGTTTTTAATGATGTATGCAATATGGGATGATAATCCCTGCATATTTCACAAATTGTTTCACTTTCTCATCTTTCTAATGGGTATGGTGATCATGACAAAGGCGATTTTATGTTATTTCACAGAGTATCTTGTAAACTGACAACCTTATTTTATAGTTTCTTTTATTACTACTGGAACTTTTACAAGGGATTCCATCACAAAAATTGGTTAACTTAAATATTGTCATGGAGAGGTCTCACCATTTAATGCCAGAGTTCACTCTGCCCATGCAGCTTTCATTTTCAGTCGGAAAAGGTCATTAGAATTAAATTTCTCCTCAGACCTCATACTCTGTTGGAATGTGAAGTTTTGTAGCTCTGTTCAGCCTGAAAACTATTTCCCCAAGATTTGCCATTGTCAAGCAACTGGAGAGAGTTACCTCAAACCCTCTCTATAATATATATGTACAGAAATAAATGTTTGGAGATCATGTGGAATATCACATAGGCTTGTTCGATGTTAAGCATGGTAAGATCCTCTTTTACATATCTGTGAGATGCCATGGTATCGAACAATAAAAACCAAAACCATTAACACAGATTTCAGAAATTAGATTTGCATGTAAAATGGAGCATCATTAATGGATGAAATACAAAAATTAAATTTGCATTCCTATAAAAGTTAGAGAAGTCTCATGTGTGCTTTTTCTTTCCCCACAGTATACTTTTCTAATTTTTAATTATCTCTATTTTGCCTATTTTTGCTACTTTTTTTTTTCTTTTTCTCTCTACCACAGTCTTATGCAGATTTCATATTTTTGAGCTCTTTATGGTTCTTTATGATCATTTATTTCACACTTCCCTTTCTCTTTTCATTTACTTCACTCTTCCTATAATGCTTTTCTCTTGCTCATATAAACACACCCTGAACTCATATAAACGCATACTGAGATCCTTAAAAAAGTAGCAGTTTTCCTGGAGAATACTGAGACAGTCTGAAAGCAGTGTTCCCTCATGGGGAAAGAGTCCCAAAATGTTTTGCACCTCCAGAGGCCAGGCCTGGCATCAGCCCAGTTACATATGGTTAACATCATATTTTAATTTGATGTCTTGTGTGAAAACAACAAGAACTGGGGATTTATTGTACCAAACAATCTTCCAGCTCTTGCTAAACCCTCTTTTCATTAAAGAAAATAAAACAAAAGTATTGATGTATAAAGATGAAGACAATAAAGATGAGCCACAGAGGAGCTGTAATGGTTTGCATACTCATAAACCCTTCTCAGTCTTTGCGGCTTCAGTATTTTCCTATGGGGGATAATATTAAGAATGTGCTAGAATGCAATACTCTCAGATAATGTAGAGAAACAATTTTCTTTCTCTCTGCCACTATATTTTAGGCATGAAGCTTAAGCTCTCTAGGGAAGCTGATGATTCTCTTCTGCAATAACTTGAACCCTTATGGAAAACCAAATGCTATTTTACTCAGGCACCAAATCCCTTGAAGTTAGCATGCATAAGCTGAAGTGCTTTGGTAGAGAGGGAAGAGAGACAGTAGGTATGGCAACAGTTGAAAGAGAGGTAAAAGGTGCAAGATGAAGTTAGCATCGGTGTCTGCCAGTGCCTAGGATGGCTGCACAAAAACTGCAAAATGTGGACTGCATGTTCCTGGTGCAGGAGTAGGGTTCTGTGTACTTGATTCTCAGAATCATTTTCAGGCCTTAGGATACTGGAGGTGACACAGATTTGGCCATTGGCTCAAATCCACTACAGGCTGTGTATTGCTGTATCTAACCCAGTAAAGTGACTGCTCAGGAATGGCAGGGGCAGACTCTAGTTCAGCAAAACAGTCCTACTGCTATGAACAATCATTTCAGTCACGTGGAGAATTGTGCTTTAAGTAGGTTCTTACACCAGGGACAATATTCTGCAAAGGACCACGTGCTGGTCAGAAAATGGACAAACATTTTAAAAGAAATCAGGACATGTTTCCCTGCTTTTATTACTGAACTCTCTATGATTACAGGATTATAACAACAAAGAAAAATAACTCCCAAACCTAAAAATACTCTTAGGGGCATGAGTTGTAAGGGAGGAAAATGCCTTACCCATAGTGACACTCTCTTGAAATGTGGATGACGCAAAACTTCACCTTGTGTCAGCAAGCATGGAGCTGGCAAAAAGGGAGGCAGACAGACAACAGCTTTATCTCTCACAGTAACCACTTTTGAAGTGTTTGATGTGTTTTTAGTTAACTCCAGCCAAATTTGAAACTCTATTAAAGTAATCTGAGGAGATCTTCACTCTGCATGGAAATGAAAGACGAGTGCTAAGTTTTTAAACGCAGAGGACAAGAAGAAGAGAAGAATTTGCCCATGATCTAATGCAGCCCAAGCACCATCAGTTCCAAGGTGTGTAGGTGGGACTGAATCTGCCAAGGGAGGAGGAGACCAAAACACAATTGGGAACAAAGCTCTGGCAGAGAAACTACAGGAGACCCAGAATTCACCCCAGACAAAACAATCAGAATCTGCCAAGTGAAATTCACACTACGGTGAAATTTTTGGAAGGAAAGCAATGCTTTGATTCCACAGAGAGCAGAAAAAATCTGCTGATATTTCAAGAAAGGATGCTTGGGGCCAGGAATATATACAGAACTAAATGTCAAAGTCCACACAGGAAGCAGTACATGAGGTGGCACACGGTACCATATGTTTGAGCCAAAATCTGGCCAATGTTTGGAAAGAAATGCACTAATGGCAAAGACCTACATAATTTCACATGCCCCAGCAGAGCATGTGCTGCATCAAAACCTATGACAGAATCATTAACAACTCAGAAAAATTCTTCAAAGAAACAGTGCGTTACACTGCAGGAGAAGATGAATGGGCTATCTGCCTGAGAGGAACTGAGATGTATTAATTTTAGGTTGGATTCTGGTACACAAGCCAACAGGAAGCCAAGATAGTACTGTTAGCAAAAACAAAAACAAAACAGAATAAGCTAAGTAATGGTGGCTGGGGGCATTTTAGAGGAACTCACACATTCTCTTAGGAGGGTTAATCAAATCTGCAAGGACATCAATTTGAGAAGAGCTACAGATTGCATTTGCTTCAAGGAAAAATGTTCCTTTTTGTTTGATTCCAGCTGTTAATGATGCCAAGTCACTGGGAAAGCAAGAAATCCAAAACAAGTAAGGAGGATATGTGAATATCTTCCACAGAATGGAGGAAGTTTTCAGAGCACAGAAATAAACTGACAGTTCAGCCCTTAGGAAAGTTCCTCTCACCTTAAGGCATAGATTTAAAAAAAAAGTTCAGGATGAAAAGGAATAAGACACATTGGTCTATCCCAAGAGAACTATTCCCCTGAGATTAGAAAAAAACAAAACCTTTTCCTTACGAATAGACTCAAAGAAACTAGCCATATAAACTAGAAATGTTTTTCAGCAAGAGACAGAAGTGCCTGAAACAATGCACCATTCTTCTTTGTGTATCATCAGGCTCTGAGAGAGGTCTGTACTGAGGGAAACAAAACAAAAGCAGTCAAGGTGATTTTTAGGGACTCTTTTTAGATTGATTAGATGGTTTCTAGAAATGTTCCTGGCTCTATGCCTTTGATCCCTCATTCTCGTACACTCAACATCCCTTCCAAGAAAGATGTGTCTTCTTCCATCCTTCCTGTTTTTTTTTTTTTTTTTTCTGTTTTGTTCTGTTGTGTTTTTTTTTGTTTGTTTGTTTTTAATTTTGGAAAAGGTAACTTTTTTTTTTTTTTTTGCATGACACAAAAATTTTCAAAAGCTCTGTAACAACATAAAATCTCCAAGAACCACTGTGTATAATGAAAGCAACTGAATTAATAGACCACACAAATAAAATTAAGTAGATTCCATGCACCATAAATAATAAAAGAAACAATGAGAGAAGGTCATCAAGTGACAGCATAAATGTGTTCATCCAACAAACCAAAAAGAGCTATGATAATTTCTTGAATTAATTAACTATGAAAGGGTATTTGTGTTTAATATAACTTCTGAAACCTGAAAGTTATGACAGAGATAGAATTTGACATTCTGGGTATCAATCTGGAGAACTCTAGTTTCAGGTAAGAGAGCAATATTACCGACTTAAATGCAGATTAGCTCACATGAAAATCAGATGGTCTGTCTCATGTAATACAAGCTACCCACACCAACGTCTATGGGGCTGAGAAAATGAAAACAATACTGCTCTCTCTGGACCTGTCTTGGATCTTGCAAACATATCCTGAATCATATCAAACTGTAACCAATTTTGCAGTCTAGGACACTATGATAAAGTTTTTCACAGTTTTGTTTCAGACACTTGTGCGTTCTTTCACTCTGGAGACCACTACAGGAGAAAAAAAAAAAAAAAAAAGCTGTAACTCAGATACAAAAGGAATTTTTCACTGTAGCAAAGGTTTAATATTTTTCATAAGTATTTTGGGATCCTAAAGTCAGCTCAAACTGAGTATAGACAAATTATTGCCATTGCCAGAGGGCCTGGCAAATAACCTGTTGAGAAGATTATTTTTCCTCATCTACAAGTAGAGGATTCTTGGTTTCATGCACACAGTCTAGAGCATTTGACAGAAGTGCAACAGAGCAAAGTGCAGAGCTTGATTATATACACGTTTTCCCAAATTCAATTCACAGAAAGCACTACATGAGACCTCAGATGAAGTATAACATGCAAGTTTCAAAGCTACAGCTGAGATCCCCTGAAGAGAGACATTAATACTATTAGCAAAAGTCAGGTCTGCTTGTTTCTGGACCATATACTCTTTTTAAGGAGATTATTAAACTGATAAAAAGGAGACCACATTGAATGTAAGAGCACATTAGGAGACAGTCACCATCATATTGATGCCAGACAAAAAGGACTGCCTCGCCTCTGCTGTCATCTCCAAAGGACAATGGCTTGAAACAACTATATTGTACTCTGTTTCCCCCATCAGCTTTCTTGAAAAATGCTACAATTAAGTAGACAATCCTATGTCTCAATTTATTTTTCTAGATATGCAAATACAGACATGCTCAATAGGCTGTTTAGGATGTGTGATTTTAAGCTATCAATTTTAAATGAGGCTTCAGAATCCTAACAAATATTTCTCATTACTGGTAGTTCAGAATGTTGTTGGGTTAAAGTGTCAAAAGAATAAAAACCCTGCTGAGATGGACTGGAGTTGTTTCCACACTTCACCATGAAATTAAAAAAATAGTTTTAGTGAAATGTACGTCATCATTTGCTGACATTTTATTCAACAGAAAACTGAAAACCTGTTGCCTGGATGTTCAAAAACTAAGCTGCGCTCATCATAAACATGAAACTAAAAACTCGCAACAAGAAGTTATAAAACCTGCAGTATGGTTTGTGTCCCAGATTTATCCCTCAGCTCTCACCTGAGACGTATCTGTCACTAAATCCCAGAAAGAAAGAAATGAGGACACCAAAATCTGACTCCGTCTGGTTTATGGTGATCATTTGGCTTGCCTGTATTAGGGATGAATGAAAACTGTTACGATAACTTCCACCCCAAAATAGAAAGAGTATATAATTAAGATCAGGTGATTGCATCCTGGTTTATGCCCAATAAATATACACTGAAAAACTGATGGGGATAAAAATGCTATTTAAGATAAGAAAGCACTGAGTTATCTATATATATGTATATATGTTTGTGTTTGTGTGTGTGCGTGCATATTTTCCCCCTCAACTAGGTGGAAAAAAAATACAGTCCCTTCCTTCTTTAAATAAAAATACAAACCACCCTTTCAAATGGTAGGATATTTGCAACAGATGCATTGCCATTACAGCATTGGACTGTGTGTTATCACAGAAAAATCATAACTTGCAGCCTTCATAAATAAAGATAAGGAGTGAAATGGGATGAAATATAAGGAATAAGCAAAATGTCTGGTGAGATAAAGATGTTGAGGCTCAGATGGCTTTCAAAAATCAAATTCAGTTTTATGCTGGGCCTAAACGTCTCCCCATTGAACATTTAAAGTTTATGCTCATGGTTTTTATTTCAATTTGCACTTTTATTAAATAAAGATTACATATTTAATTTTTCTCACAGACGCTGTATAAGAGTTTCAGAGAAGTTCATGGTAATGTGCTGAAAAAATGTTTTAGAAATTTATATTGAGTTAAACAGTATGAGTGTTTTAGCAGTTTTGCATTCATTGGCCTGAATGTGTCTATTTTAAAAGTTTTACAGTGATGAAGAAAAATAGAAAAAATATCCTAGAGACAACAACGTGCATTATTTATTTCTAACAACAAAAACAACAAAAAGGTTCTTGGGAAAATTATACATAGCTTATATTCTCTAATTATTTAAATATCTTGTACACTTCCTAAATGCAAAGTACAGGTTCTTAGAACAGCCTTTGTTCAAAGTTATTTACATAAGTCATAGATATTAAAACACGGACACTAGATTCTTCAATGGAAACAAATAGAGCATAACATAAAACAATTCACAAACAATGTCAACAAGTTAATACTTTCTCTGCAGTCGGTCAAGAATTGTGTGTTAAAATTATATTTCAGTTTTAGTTTAGAAAACTGTTTTATAAAATGAAGTGTAAGATAATTAAAATGAATCAAGTTCTTTAGGGCCCAATTTTTAGAGTTTTTAGTCATCTAATCATTCCATGGAAGTGAAGAAAGGCTTGAGGGTGGTAGCATACATAATTATCCCAACACCTAGGCCTTCAGAAATCATAGGAAAATTACTTCCAACATTCTCTCTTGAACTGGAGTATCAGGGGCTAGGGAAGGAAAGAGACAGGAAGGACTCTGGCTTAATAAATATAAGATGAATATAAATAAGTGTTGTCTAGCACTAAAATCTAATAGACTGTGCAGTGAACTCCCAAAGGAGACATTGCTTGAGACTCTTAAGAACAGGATGATTAAGGCGTTGGTGAATATACCCAGGAGAGCTATCCTGCAGTGGCAGGGAAATGGGTTAGAAGACAAAACAGGTAATTTCTAGCAACTTCAAGGTGTGGAATTCCATCCTCAGCAGCCATTCAGAAAACTCCAGAGAGGCAAGGTTATTTCCTATGTACATAAAATAATCACGTATGGGAAGCAGAAACTCCTGTATTCAACATATAAATGCACACAGATGTGTGATCTTAATACAGAATATAAATAAACAGTGACAGAGATGCTTAAAATATATACACAGTAGCTGACAAGGTATTGCCCTCAATGTATCTGAATGCAAAATAGGATATGGCTGCTCTGTATTGTGTTGCTTTTTTTTTTTTTTCCTGCATCCTTCAAGGGTTGAACAATTTTTGTAATTTATTTACTTTTAGCATTAAATGATGCCAAGGTTGAATTTACATCTGATCCTTAATCCAAATGGACTTTTGTAACAATTAAAATCTGTGTTTAAAATAAAAACTTTCAATATTGTGACATTCAAAAGGCAACGAAAGGTTTTCACTGATTATAAGTAGAGAGGAAATAATGTATTATTCAAGCTCCAGAGCTTGTTTAATGCAAGATCAATTTTGTTAAGTGTTGCTTAGCAATGGATTATGAGTGCAGATCCTGAATATTAATGCAGGATGGGTATGGCAGCAATTCCTGTGAAAGTACACTTTAAAAAGGAAAGGATTTTCCTGGGGAACCACAGACAACTGAATACCTGCAGAGTTCCATAAACAGGGACCTCACATCTTCTGGACATCTTGCATCATTTATTGAATATCAAGCCATGTAGCAGGAACTTTTAGATCATCTTTGCTGTTTGCCAGGTGTGTTCCCAAAATGCTGACAAGTCCCTGAGGCAGGCAGCAAAATTTTACAGTGGGACAGTGTCACATCAAAGCAACAGGATCAAATTTTGGTCTCAAATTAGGAAGATGTGAGAGTTTCATAATACTTTATATCCACAAACCAACATATCAAGATGTTTATGTTCATTGTTTATTTAAGATTTTATGTCCTCGTAGACAGTGGTGATGTACTTCTCCCTCATAATTAGATCAAAGACCTTACTTCTTGGCATTTGGGCATTTGTATTGTTATCAAAGAAAGAACCCATCATAGAAGAGCCTACAAGTGGGAGAGGCTATGCTCTGAGAATGACGGACTACTGGAGAGAAATAAAGGTGCAGCAGCCACAGAGCCATGGAAGATTTGCACCTGAAATCAAAGTGCAGGGTGGAATTGCAGTGGTTGAGATTCCTTTCACAAACTGGATCTGCTGTCGTGCATTTGAAAACAGTCTGCTCTGACAACAGTTTAAAAAAGCACTAACAATGCTGCTATGTTCTAAATATAGACACCTCTATATTGATGGTTGCAGTACAGTTTGTAACGTAGATTGCAACTTTAGCTACAGCTTTGGCAAACCGTAAAGATGGCAGAATATCATTTTGACCCTTCAAATGAGATATATTCTCTGCTGTTATAATAATTGGCTACTTGAATTTCTTTTTTATTTCTCCTTTTTTTTTTTTTTCTCCACATGAAATAGAAACAACAAATATTTTTATATTATACTATTGTTAAAATCTCCTCCCTATTTTTTCTAAGCCCTGAGTTGTTTAACATTTCTTTTGTCAGTTCACATACTTGATCATATAGGAGGAAGCACATTAAGACCGTTGTTCTGCAAGCTATCAGATGTGTCATAATTTTCCCAGCATCTGTCTACATGATTCTTTTGGGATTTTGATCCTATTTTTCTAACTCTATCTCTGCTAATGACATGAATTTATAAGAATGTACTTTTTTGACTCTGATTATTGTCCGTTTTTCATAACCAGGTTTTGCCTAATAAAATAATAGCTTTTCAAGTATTTCTTCCTAATTCTCTACTTTCCATGCAACTTAGGGCACTCTACTCGTGTTTTTCTCCCCTCAGACTGTTTTATTTTCTACATCTCATTTTCTTCAAATGTAATTTTAAATGAAGTACTGATTTGCTTTCCTGTATCCGGGGAACTGAGAAGAAAAATATATGTATATGTAGATGTGAGATTGTTGATCCTTATACTACTTTCAAGTAATAATTAGGCTGTAAACTTTTCAGGACAAGGGCAGCCTCACAGTCTACATCTGCTAGAGCAATGGGATCCGGTAGCAGAATGCTATCTTCAGCCATAACATTAAAAATAATTACTAGCATTTATATTATAACATCAACCAGGGATTTCACAGTTCATACATAAAATATGAGATGCTTCTTGCCAGAGCCTTAATAGCAAGAGTTAGTTCAGCGAAGTGCTTAAACATGGATATGACCTTGTGAGTAAACCTAGGGGGAACTTACAAAATTCTTTGGGTTTCCATTAAAGCTCTTTCTCCTTAACTTGGCAAGGTGTTTAAGAATCCAAGAAAAGAAACATGGCTGTAAAACAAATTCAGGAGACATGGCCATCTTTGAAGTAACTTTGTTCCTCATCAGGAAGGAGAATAACTTGCCTTTAGATTCTAGAAAGTTTTTACTAAGGTTAAATATCAGGCAAGCATGATACAGTATCTTAACCCAACCATTAGTGATTTGCTTCTTCCAAATTCTGCTGCTGAGCTAAAATGTTAAGTAATTCACACTCAGAAATTCAATACAGAGTTGGTCACACAGCTTCAGAGAAACCTGATTACCTGAGATCAAGATAGGCTGACTACTCAAGTCTCAGATAAAGAGCAAAAATCTGCCAGGCTGTTTTTTTTCTTGTATTGTCTTGATTGGTAAGCTCTAAATAGCATTTACACTCTCTTCCACTCTCACACACTTACATATGGGGCTTTTCTTGTTTTGTTTCCAGAAAGGTGCTTTCATTCCCTGCTAGACATTTATCTTCCATTACATTTCTCCCTTAGTTTCATTATCCTTATGTCTCATACCGTAGGAAAGAATTTGAATACTGTGCCAGCCTGTAATACCTGGATGACAATTTTGCTAAGGAACTGGCTATCATGAATATGTTCAGGGTGCTCTGCTGAATGAGTTAGACATTCTCAGCTGCATCCAAGTCTTGCAAAGACTTGAATTATTTTTTATGAAAAGTTTTCCTGGCTTAGAAAACATTGGCCACATAACCACTGTTGTCTGCAATAACAAACAGAAGCCCAAGTTTCATGCTTTTGAGTTCCCTCTAGTACATGTAAGGAAAAGTTTTCATAATGCAAAGTGTCTCATGACTTTCTTCACCATAGCGTCACTGCATTTGCTGCACACTGCATAGCGTCACACGCACTTGCTGCACACAGCTGTACATTCTTCCAGCAACCAGCAGACACCTTCCATATACATCCAGCTACACACGCACTCCCTACATAGACACCCATTGAATGACAAATCTTTTCTGTGAAATGACCACCTACCTAAAACACAGTTCCTGTCTTCAAAATTCAGGTCTGCTCTACAATTAACATTTGCCACCTCCTGTCTTCAGTCCCAGCAATAATTGCTGTGATGTAGCTATGTACGATAAATTTAATAACCCTGGGTCAAACCAGATGCTGAATGTGATTATGAGCATGGCTCTGCATTTACGAAAAGAAGTCGGGCAGGCCTAGTTCTGGAATTCGTATTTACAGTGTACAATACTTATTCATGAAAGCAGCCTCCCTAAAGTCACTATCTGTATTCTTTTAGTGAATATTGCTAAGTGAACACAGAAATGAAAAGCAGTTTTTAAAATTATGTAATTTTTCTCCAAGAAGAAAAAAAGTTTCCTTAAAGGTATACAAGTAGCTGAGACAGATAATGAAAAAAATAAATAAATACAAGTCAGTCTCTGAAACTCCTAAATGCTACGACCTTTAATTATATGTGTCAAAGTAAGACTGTATCATACTGAACTTGCATATAATCAGACTAGATTGCAGAATCTAGTCCATTATTCTAATATCTACAACAATTATGTATAGAACTTCATCCCAGTATATAAGATGCATATATTTCATTGTCATTCCAATGACATTGGCCAGAGAGAAGGGGAACACAGCTTTCACTTCGTTAGAGAGATACCAGTATTCCCTCATCACACTCCAGTGTTTTGATCACATTTCTGTTGTTACTGTAACCTGGCATCTATAAACAAATTTAGGAACTGTCTTAACACATTGGCAGTTCAACTATTTCTATTTGTGTGGGAGGCAAACAAAATTCTTTTTCCTTTCATACATTTTTCTAAGTACCGTGTTTGAAGAAAATAAATAAATTACATTTGTATATATTTATTTTTTTACCAGGGCTGTAAGCTTTTTGTAGTTGTCATCTCTAACCCTAAAAACTAGAAGTTTACCTAACGAATTATAGTGTCACCTATGTGGCTGTACAAAATGTCCATCCATTAGCATGTAAGGTCTGTGTTTAACATCTTTCTGTTATATTTGTCCCTTTTTGTCTTCTCAGATGGAGAATCACACATGTTTTCTGTTAGTCAATTGTTTTTAACTTTCTGTAGTTCACACCCTTCTATGTGTCAGCACACACTTGTACACCTCAGAAGTAGTAACTGAAACATTCTATTTTGCATAGAAATTGAGAAAGCTTTTGACGCTTTTTCTGGAGAAGTTAGTTCCAAATCTCTGACTGACTACTGAGAAAAAGTGTCTAATTAGCACATAAATCACATAAAATATAGTGGTGCACTTGTCTTATGTCAGAACAGGCATTTAGAGCCAACCTTTTATTCAATCATGTCCAAATCCACAGTGGTCCTTTAACATTAAGGAAAAGATATTAAGTAATCTTTTATCAAGCCATCATGTCTTCATCAAGGCTTGAAGAGAAGGCAGCAAGCTAAATCCCTATGACACTGGTTAGTGGAAAGGCTTCAGCTAAATCAGATCCACTGCTGTGTGAATACAGATTTGGTAGCTTACAGCTATATCTTGCAGTAATGAAGGCTAATTCAGGAAGGAACCATCCTGTACCACAAGAACGCTTTTTCTATTAAAGGATGAGCTTTAGAAGAGTCTCATTACCCCTGTGCTGCTGAAGCACTAGGTGCTAACAACAAGGCTGGATGCTTTCAGTGAGGAAAGAAAGAAAAAAAAAAAAAGAAGAAAAAAGCCTCCTTTCTTGAAATGAACAAGCCATCCGTTATACTATTACTCCAGGCTGGATCATCAGCTAGTATAAGACACCAGACATAATTAAAATCAACAGTGGTATGCTGATTTACATCTGCTAAGGATCTAATCCTCTGCTTCAAGCATCCAAATCCCAGGTGGAACTAGGAGGTAATTTAGATAAGAACCACCAACTTCACTAAGAGCTGACATAACTGATTTCTGAGGAAAGATATGCAGAGCTTTCCTAAAGGATGTCTCACAGCATATCAGGGCACAGGGTGATAGGAAGGCTCTACTGCTTATAAGGATTTGTTTCCTTAGAAAGGAAGAGTATCAAGAGGGGAAAAAAAAATGGATGAAACTTATTGATAGGCAAAAATTCAGAAGGGTAAAATTAAAAGAAAAAGGACTAAATATTTTCAGTAGCTACAGTAATTTAACATAGAATAGTTTTGCTAAGAACTATGTTAAAGATATGTGGCTATGACACCATGAAACTAGATGCAGGTACATTAAACTTTAATGGCTTTTTTCTGCCTTCTTTTTATCATATGGGAGCTCCATATGATGTTATTATACTTACGTTGTATTCTTATCCAAACCACTAACATTACATGTTAATAAGCTTGAAAAGGCACTTATCTGGTTTTGCTTGGATTGTTTTTGAGGCAAACCCTGTTATTAAGCTATGAGGCCCCAGAGGGGACATAGACCCAAGTATTGCCTAATGCTCATTAATCTCTTTCTGTATGAGCTGCTTCACTGCCATTGCTAAAAATGCAAATTCCTGAAAGGTGAGCAGGGCATATTATTGTACAAAATTAAAGGGTATAAGCCCACTGACAAGATTCTTTAAGCAGACATCCAAAATGCTGTATTTGTTAGAAACATGAGCAAAAACATAATGATTTGTTTTCTGCTGGATGCTGCAGGTGCTGAGGAAATGGAAGGAAAAGTCCAACATCTGTTTGTGCTCTTCCAACAGCATTGTACCTTTCAGAGCCAGAAAAGAGAAAGAGAAATCTCTTGTGTGAAATCTCACCTCAAGTCCTCAATTCCCTGTTGCTGCTTCTCCTTAGAAAGACATCTGGATTAGAGTGATAAAGAATACAATATAAAGTCCCAGAAGAATTGTAAATAAGCAAGTGAAATGGGAATATCTGAAAGGCTCTGGCAATTTCATTTTAATGATGGCAAGCATGGAGTTAAACAAAAATAATAATAATAATTATAAAGAGAGATGGACAAATGTCAGAAGGGAAAAAAATTAAATTGAGATTTAGCTGGAAGTGGTGAGATAAAAGCAAGACAAGCACCTGGCTATATAAATACAGTAGTTACTTGAAATAGAATGCCTGAGAGTGTTTTATTAAAATTGGACTTTTAATGTAAAAGCAGGGTCTTATTTAATACATATTCCTCCTAAAGAATTAAAGCGTCCTCTGTCCACATAGGCTGCATTCCAAGGTTATCAGAAGAACTGTTGCTATGGGCTGAACTCAATTTAGCACATGCTTTTTGTATGGTGAGTGGATGTGAAGGGGATTCAGCAACACAAATCTGTCTGTGTTCTGAATGTAAAATGAACTTTTGTTAAAGATCTTGCAAACCTCAACTACAGCTGCACAATACTGATACAGCCAGGCAGGAGACGATGGCCTGTTTGTGTCTATTTGAACTTTGTATTCATCTTTTAATAACAAGGAATGATACCTACAGCGATACACCAAACAGGAAGACATAAGGAACCAAATCCCTACATATTTAATTATCTTAATATTGTGTTTAACATAAAATTTACCAGTGTAATGCCTTTTAACATAAGAAAATACTGTGTGTCCAGGAGATTTTTTAGTAATGATTATGATCAAGAAAACTTCAAACTGCAGGCAGGAGGTTAGAAAAGCCATGCATTATAACAAAAATGCATTGTTAGGGTCCACAGAAATATGTAATTTCTCTGTTAAGGGAAAAAAAAAAAAAAGATCCCATCATCATCTGAAAACATGGCTTAACATAGGAATAAACCATGAATAAGACAATTTGCAAAAAGGCCTATCATTTGCCTGCCCCAGGTATTTGTGCCCTCAGTAGTTGCACTTTTCTCTGACAGGAGATAAGACTGTTCTCCTGGCCCTGTTAACGTTCATGGAGATTGTTCAAGAACCAGTTTTCTAAAGGGGATGATTACAGAAATCAGAGAATCATCATAATATAACAACTTCTAATGATATTCTTGCTCCAGTTCAAATCTCTCCCCCACAGGGAATTTCTGAGACGCATCATAAGTGGCATTCAAATTTCAACCAAGTAAGACTTCACTATAGCAGAGACAGAGCAAGATATTTTATATGGGACCAATGCAAAAGACATGCCCTACCAATCAGTCCAGGATTTAAAATATGTTCTTATATTTATACATTCTGTGATTAAGAAAACAAAGACGTGTTTGATATTGCCTAGAAATATATATTTATATTTTTTTAAGTAGAAATTGAATTCTAAACATATTCTTTTCAACCATTCACATTTAAGGTTTATATTTCCTGGCATTTTTATGACTGTTCGTCCACCTGCTCCCCTTCCCTCTGCCCCTCTCTTCCCCCAGGAACTCTCAGAACATATACCATATTTTTCTTTTGCCAGAAAGTGAGAAGGGAAAGATGGACATGGTTGACCTAATAAGGCAACAAAAGACAGTATCCGATGCTTTTAGCTCATCCCACTGTTGTGGTTATTAGTTACTTAGTTCAGTAGGGTCTGGAGCTTATTGACATTTCGGTCTCCTGTTCACTTCAGGCACACATTCTAATCAACTCTTGTTACGGTCACATAAGTGGCTGGAGGCAGTTCCCCTGAAAATTCATTGTTTTTAGATCCATTTCTATATAATCAGAGCTCCTGCGTCAGCACTCACAAGAAGATTGTTTCAGCAGCTAAGTTGTTATGAAGCGGGGATATTGCTTCCTAATCAAATCTCACAAATTCAGAATTACCCCAGTGGCCAAGAGTGCCTGGGTAGAAAACCAAGAGTAGCTCAGAGCTTGCTTAGCTTGTGTCTTCATCCCCAGTGCTGATCTTTTCTTGAACCTGGCTCTTAATCTGGGACTATCAGGTTATTTTCTCCAGCCTTTGCTTTGAATTGCACACAACATTTATGAGATGTCCCATATGGAATGAGCCCAGAAGAGTACAACGTAACACACTATCTGGAGTCAACAAGGTTCAATGCTACAGTCTACAAGCTAAGACTTGTATATGCTACATGAAACTACAGCAAGAGCCAGCTCTTTTCCTTCTCTGGAGCACAGTGAAGAGATTCTTTCCCTTGTAGGATTTCTAGCTTGATCTTTGCAGAGTTTTCCCATGCCAAGTCATATAAAACACAATAAAGATTTGCTGCAGAGTTTGTGGCAAATTGTGCACATAAGTCACCCATCAGGTTGTAAGTATTTTTGTTAGTAATGTGGAGAATAACATGTAATTACAAGATAGTCACATTCGTGATCATTAAAATAGAGTTCTATGTAATAGACGTGTTATGTTGTGATAATTTGTCACACTTTTGAGCATGCATCCATCTCTGAGTAAGCATGCCTGAAGATATTTTCTGTAAGACAGGTACATCTCAGCGTTTAGAACAATAAAAAGGCTCTTAAATTCAGTACTTGTGCCTTTTTATGCATGAAATTGTACTGAGCTTCTTTTCCTTATATACATATAAGAAAGAGAGAGAGCACATTCACTAGAATGTTAAGTACTGCATTCACTAAAGTTAACTTAAGGAAATCAAAACTAGACAGCACTGGGGAAAAAAAATAATTTCAAATTCCGAGAATTTAAAATCAAAAGCAGATCCCTGTATTAGGATTCTGCTGGAATAATTCAATGTGTGAGAACAGAACAAAGAAGCTCCTGCCTGAGAAAACAAGTGGCACAAAAGAAAAGGAGTATTTCATAAAATAATACCGTCACCCAGAAGCAGACTGTTACTAGAATCAAAAGAGTTCACTGCATATATTAAGGCACAGTCTAGATACTAACACACAAATGTCCACATTAAGCAGAAAGTAAAGGGCATGAGATAATGAAGTGAAGGTGGGCAGGTGAATCCTTAAGAAGCAGGAAAGAAACAGCAATCAACTGCAGCAAAAGCGCAACAGCGGAGTGAGGGGTGGGTGGAAGACTGGCCTTTACCCTGAATCCCAACAAAAGAGAGAGAACATAAATGAGAGGAAATAAACCTTCCAGGTGCCCTGCAGGGATGTCATTGATTCAAAGCATCATTTGGTTTTCACATAACTCAGCTCACAAGCAAGCAAGATGGCTTAAATGAAAACGGAGTGTGGCTACTAGGAAGGAGCATCAGGGAAAAAGTTGGTTTTTACATTCCCTCTGTATATATTTATTTCTGTCAGAAGGAACCCTAGTCATTTTCTTGGCATCTCAGGGTGACCTGAAAAGTTATTCTTCAAGCTGTTTTCCTTTCCTGTATCACAACTCTTCCTCCATTCCATATGATTCAGGGTTTCTGTTCTGTTTTTTTTTTTGAGATTGTCATTTGAATAGAGTTTCTAAGCAGCACATGGATTGCCACACTGGGAAAGGTTACTTTCAACACCCTTGTGCACAGCTGTGAGACTCAGTGGATGCATTTATCCACTTTATATATGCCTCGGTATGGTGGCACAGCTGGCAGTATTTTCCTATTTAGGTGGCAGCAAAGGTGCTTTAAGATATGAGCCACAGCATCATGTTGTTAATTGCCCCACTGCCTGCTTGAAAGGTGGAAGTCTTTTTTGTCTTGACTTTGGAGCAAAGAAAGGAACTATAAAGTTTCAGTGGTGCAAGCAACCCAGTTGTTTCCTCAGAAATGTACAAATCTTGATCAGGAAAACAAATATTTCAAACAATGCACCCAGGGAATAAGCTCAGGCAAGTTATAGCCATTCTTGGAGAGTCAGAATCTTTCAAAAGCATGAGAAGTTTTGCTTTGTTAGGATTGCTGGTGTGCACATGTTGCAAAGCATCAAAAAGAAAGAGGTCTGGCATGGTTTCTTAGAGCTGAATTGCTTACATAAAAGGCTTATGAAATTAGATCCTTACTCCATAATCAAAAGACTCTTTACAATGATGTAAAACAAAATGCTTTCACAGAGTGTATAAGTCATTCTTGTATTTTATCTTTGTACCCCATCTCCTTTAATCTCATTGCATGATGTGGACGTCAGGTGAGTCCACAAGCCTTTCAGCTCTGCAAAGGCACTACCTGAAAAGAAAAATAAAAGAAAAAAAAAAAGAGAAAAAAAAAAGAAAAAGAAAGAAACAAGAAAACCATCGGTGATGACATACATGTCAGAAGTAGAAACTCTTGTAGAATTATTCCCTTCCTTTGACTATTTTCTTTGTTTCACAATGATTTCAGCACCATTTCTAAATGGTGGTATAACATAGTACAGAAATATAATCTATACCTTTGATAGTTGAACTAACAAGGTTAGTTTACTATCTTTTATTCTTAGCATACCTCCGAAAAGTATAGGGTAGACTAGATGTACAGCTGAATGCTGCTGATCATCATTAGATCAGCATCATTTAGAGTATCATTTGGCATCCATTCAAATCTCTTACAGAAAGGTAGCAAATGATACGAAATACTAACCTGGAGTATTTGGTTTTGAGCTAATTAACAGAGGAACAGAAATCAGAGAAAAGTTCTGATTAGCAAAATCACAGGCCCTAATTTTTTCCTAAGAAATGACACATATTTAGAGGACTTCGGATCATCTTAGTTCGCATTTTACTGTGTTTTCTTACTCCTCACTCACCTTTGTAGGCTTCCCTCTTCTTTTGCATTATTCACAGTACTGCATAGCTCTCAAGGAAGCTGAAAGTGAGCGTATTTTAACAGTAAACTAGAAGAAGGATTTTAACCATCAAAAAACACTTGACCTTCTGAAATGAAATCACTTCAGCTGGAGTACTGAAAGTCCAGAACATACCAGCTTTCAAGGCATACCTTATGATGGTTCTACATAGTCTGTACACAGAAGTAGAGAGAGAGTTTTCCAGAAAACGTCTCTGGGTTCTCAGTTGACAGAGCATTCATTTTAGGTCCTATAGGCGTATATTGTTATAAGTCCTGCTTCATACTCTTTATATTCTGAACTCTTAAAGCAGAGCAATTCTGAATGTTACAGCACGGACAGGGTGATCACATCCTAAACACTTCAGAAGCTTGTAACCATGATGCCAGCGGCTGTCAAGCGTATTTTTGACAGAAGTGTTAGATCTACTTTCTCTCCTCAATTACAATAAAAAATAATAGATGCACTGAGGGACATCCAGAGATTAAATTCAAATTCTGATGTTTACTTGAAACATCTCATTGCATTAACCATCTCACTTTGTTAGCTAACTTTGCCTAGTACCATTAAGTAACTGCGTTTTCTGTTCATCTGTGGAATCAATGTTATTTGTTACTTACTTGACTATGAAGAAACATGTAATGAGTCTCCAGGGATATTTTATGAGAAGGGCATAGGTGAACTTAATCTTAGCAAGGTGATTTATATTGAACTATTTACCTTTGTTAATTTGGGGTAAATAAAGATAAGAAACATGAATTTGGACATAGAAAACAGATTAACAAATCAAAGAACTGAATCTGCCTTTGCACCTGAAATATTTGTTCTCTTTATGCAGGTAAAAAGGTTCAGCCTGGCTTAGTGAAGCTCAGATGTTATTGGTGAAACCTTTTGTTCTCAGCAACATCTGCAAATGCTAAACTGTGAAATATCTTCCCTGTCCAGCCTCCTCTTACAAAACCAGCAGAAAAGCATGATTAATCAAGCATCAGCCTCTTTACACAGAACCCATTATCATCTTTAGGAATATTTGCTCCCCTAGAAGTGATTTTGTAAATAGTAATGCATGTTACTTGACACTGTCTCAGCAAATTTATTCCAAGCAACAGTAAGCCAACTAAGCATTGTAGGCATCAATAAGTAATCCAAGAACAAGGACAAATAAAAAATATACAAATAACAAACGATTCTTATAGCAAGATTTAATATACCATCACTGCTTAATCTGAAAGGCTACTGAGTTTAACTTGGGATATTTGAATTTCAAAATTCAGTAAGAAATCTGTTTTAGGTACTAGAAATCTATCAAGTAGGAATCAAAAAAGTATGGTTGTTTTCTTTTTAATTGGATATCCTGAAAGTAAATGCTCAATCTGCATGCTTTGAACCAGTTCTCCAGTTTGTGCAAAACCTCAGGAAGACACTTAGCTTTACATCTTTAACAGGTCTGGGATGTGAATGCCAGGAAGAATAAGACTTCATAATAGAAATATCTGCAAGTTTTTGTAGTATTTTAGTAAAGAGGTAAAGAAGACAGGCTGTTTATTGTAAGGCTCTTACTATTCTCAAATGCAGCATCAATCAGAACATCAGCAGCCCTTCTGGTATTTTGCCATTCCCCAAAACACTAGTTGAAAGACTGGATGTCATCTGCAACTTGGGCCGAACTGCAAAGCAATGTCCGGTTTGCTACGTCTGACTTTATGAAATCTGAAAAAGAATCCTGATTAGGTCTGGAATTCAATGGCATCTTCCGTTTCAATAAGAAACCGTTGAATTTAAATATGAATCTTTTGTGTTGCTCATTTTTGTCTTTTCAAAGTAGGCCTTATGGCTGTTGGGTTTGTGTTTCTTTATTGAAGATTTAGCTTTTTAGATTTTATTCCTTTTCATATGGCTGAAAAGACTTTAGCTAATTATTTTTGAAAGAAGCTTTTCTGCTTCACCTCTTTTAGATAGAGTTTTTAGCAAAGAAAAGAATGTAAAAATAAAGCAAATAGTGGGGATTCAATCTGACTGGTTTGTATAAGAGGCCAGAAAAGCCAGAAATATTCAAATCTGTAGCCGTTCCTTCCCTGTAAACGTAGCTGAAAACCACTGCAAAATAAAGAAAAAAAAAAGAAAAAAAAAAAAAAAGAAAAAAAAGGAATGAGTGTTGGGAAATCTATTGATCTATTTTAAGAGAAGAGATTGGTTAACGTTGAAGACTCATCATAACAAAAGCTGAATTGAAATTATGCCGCTCAGGTTCCATTGGGAAGTTTGCTCCAGACAATCAACCTCAAAGACTCGTTTTACTCTCTAAATACCTAGATACAGGAACAATTAATCTCATTGTGCATTGGTGGGATGCATCTATAGCTGTCAGCTATGACTGTAATGTAACTTACTTAGACCTGCCTTGGGTTCATGCCAGCTAGCTCAGGTGTTGGTAACAATCCAGCTGAGAGAATAGGGCTAGACATTCAGTTCTTTCATGGTATCGCAGCTGATATTGACTGCCACGATACTGCAGCAATCAAGCTTCTGGTATTATGATTACACAGATAAAGCTAATTTGACTGTATTGCAGCAAACAGATTACAGGATTGCAGATCTATTTGGGAGAATGAACAAATCCAGGAACAAAAACGTATGGACATATCCCAGGTATGTAAGGGTACCATAATGTGTAGTTTGTAGAGTCAGGGATCTCCATTAATCTCTCTTGTGCCAGTTATTTCAGTTTTGTTCCTGTTCTTGCTGAAAAATTGGAAGGCTTGTTGCTGACTGCAATGGGCAAAATGTAAAGATAAGTTTTAAGGGGTTAAAAATGGCAAGAAACATTTTCCTTGGTAATCTGTGTGCCCTGGTCACAGCACAGCAGCATTGGGAGAGTTGTTTCTTTTGCCTTCTGGTGGGATCATTTATGAAACTGAAGTCAATGAAGCCATCTGGACAGCTCTTCACAGGGCAGAGGTAGCACCCTTCTCCAAAGAAGAAAAGACCTGGGAAAGTCCCATTTCAATGACAGGTTTACTAATGCCCTTCCAACAATGGCAACATGCTAAAGAGAGAGCCAGGCAAAGCAAACAGAGAATGTTTGAAGGCTTTTGTACCATCTAAAACAGGAGATACTAAAACTTTGGGTTGAACACAACTTCACATTTCAAATAGCCTATGCAGAGGCAACAACAAGGTCATTTCAATAAACTGGGAAAGTCATTACTATCTTAGCACCAAGGTATTCGCCTAGCAATTCAGGAGGCAAGCTTAAAGTACTGATTATTTGGAACTAGTTGAAATAGTGCCTTTTTTATTACCTCCATGACAGGACTTCCTCTTCTGCACAGGCAGCTTTGTCAGTCCCCCTCTAACAGAGCTTTTCTTCCAGCTCTGCAGCAACCCATCTGCCAGGGTTATTATTCTTTTGTCACAAAGGAAATAACATTTCATTCCAAGGCACGGCAACGGATAACTATTTTTTAAAGCTAGCTCCTCATTTTTAATTACAATATATTTCCTAACCTAACACTCTAGAAAGGCTGCAAGAGTAATGAAAGATAATGCAGCTCTATATGCAGAGTGTAAATAAGCATTATTCATTCAGTCTTAAGGAGCAAACAGAAGTCCAAAACATTACCTTGAGAAAAAAACAATGACTCTTTTTAATAAATACGTATCTTCTTCAGCAAGAAATACTATGTTTATTAGAAAATCACAGTTCTCATGTAAAAAGGATATCCAGCAGTTCTTTTCATTCCACACTATGTCTGTGTTATAGCCTCATAGGAAAATACTGGAATAATTTAATGGTGGGAGGTTTTTTTCTTGTTTTTGTTTTTCATATTATGTACTTATCTTCCAAAAATAGTATAATGGTAAGTCAAAATAACATCATACACCACTATCTGGAACATTAAATTACAGTATTTGAAAGCTGTGACTAAAACTATTTGCTACCTGCTGCAATCTGCAGAAAATATCACAAAAATGATCCAGTTACAGAAGACCATCACACAGAATCTGTTCCAGGGATGGGCAGTTTAGAAATGCACATGTCTGGTAGGAATAAAAGAGCTATCCCTCCTATTGGGAATCTAGAGGAAGAAAAAATAGGAACAGCTATTTCACTGAATAAGCTTGAACAAGCACTCTATGTGAAACATACATTTGTTTCACCACCATGTAAGACTGCAGTGGAAGTCACATCAGGTCCTTTTCCACTCTGGCTGCTTGCTCATATGTAACCTGTCCTGCACGGACACCTTACAGGCACAAAGCCTTCTACCAAGGAACAGTGCAGCTGTCTGTAACAATGCCCTCATGACAAAGCAAGCTTTTACACATTTAAAAATACTTTTCTTGTACATTTAAGATTTTGTCAGTTAGAATCACAGTCACACGTGAGTCATAATCACAAGTTTGGTTCCAGACTTGGTCCCCTACTGTCAACGCTGCCTCTGCTTCCTGCGCTGTGGCTTCGCTTTCTGGCAGCGATAGGAAATTGTGACTTTTTCCAATGGGATCCAGCCTAGAGAAGCAGAAGGTTTCCTTTATTGCTTTCCATTCCCTGCATCTTTAAATTCCCTCAACGAATAACCCTGTGGCTTTACTGCCAGTTTTCCCACTTCTGCCTGCATAGATGCTTTAGACACTGTTTCTAATTGTCTCCTTGAACATAACTGAAAGATGTAATTAGGTGTTTGTCTCTGAGCCATAGCTGTGCAGGCTGTGTGTATCCTAGCGCATATCCTGGCAGGAGCATTTTCCCATAGACAGTCTGTGTTATTAGTCAAATTATAACTCTTTACTATCATCTGGTTAAAACAGAGGTTATATAGAAAACCTGACCCACACACCTATATTGATTAACTCCCAAAAGTGAGTACAGATGACAGAAAAAAAAAAAAAAAGTTTTCAGTATACTGGCAAAAAAAGAAAAGCCCTGGTTAGATTAAAAATGCATTTCTTCAAACTTTGTACACAAACAGCCAACTACTATACACTAACCATATTTCCAGTTTGAATTTGACATAAAGAACTTTTAAGTTTTCAAAACAATTTCATAAACTTTCTAACTTCAAAAACCTCAGCTGAGACATGTCCTTTGGGCAGGATGAGAGAGAACCAGCGTGACCTAATATTTTCTGCAGAAGTAATTCTGCCTGGTGTTATATGCTGCTCAAGCACTGTCCTCATTAGACAGCTGGAAATATAGGTTCAGATCCCAGCTATACATCAACCACCTGAGTAGGCAGATTCTTCAGTTCAATGAAAAATGAATAGTGACCTGCAAAGGTACCTTTCAGTGATTTTTCTCTGTGACGACAGCCTCAAAGCAAAGAGCCATAGGTACTTCAGTGCTGGCAAAGGAAGGTGTAAAATATGTTTCCCTTGCAAATAAAAACAACCTTTAGTGAGCCAGTCATCTTTAGCAGGCAATTTATAACAGTTAAAATATTGATCTTAAATATTTTGCAATGTCTTCAGTATTTCTAGATCAACTGGGGTAAATCTTGATGTCAGAAAAATAGAGACCATCTTTGCTAGGATCTGTATTTCTTCTTCATCTCTCATACCACGGTGACCAAGAATGGCATTGTTGATTCATCCCCATGTGGGGATGTGTTCTTTCACCCTATATTCCAAGAAATATCTATATGCACACAAATCCCACTGTTTGTGTGAGCAGGGCACATACTACATATTACAGTTTTTTCTTTGTTAGATGACAACAAATATATTACAGCTTTGTGCAACATTGTGATATCTAGTATATGTGAAAATTGTGTTTTAATATACTGGTCTTGAACATTATATTGCAACTCAAAATTTTAAACAGAGCTTAATCAGGCAATAAGATTTGTATCTCTGTGCTCTCCCTTATGAACCCTTCTGCAATCCCTGTTTTATTACATTAGTTGAACTCATTTTTTTTAATATGCTTATGGTAGGACAGGATTTCCCCACTTTAAAGGCAAAATAAGACCAAGAAATAGAGCGAGACACAAGGAATCAGGTTATTAAAGTGTTTGCATTTGCAAAGAGAGAAGCCCAGTGGGGATTTTCATGAGTGCTCAAGAAACTTTTTAAATTCCCGGTGGACTTAAATCTATTTCCCTAGGTACATCTCTGCAGGGACTGATCTAAGCTCTTTCTTCCCTCAGGACAGCCAGACATGAGGCTGCTGGAGGTCAGAAGCCAGGCAGCTACAATAAGCACAGCGCTCTGCCCCTGCTGAGAGCTAGGGCATATTTACTCAGTCCCAGCCTTAAGTCTAGCCCTGTGAGACAGATTGTTGTGGCAGCTTGGGGTACAGCATGTGCCTGGGACTGTCTGAATCCTTTGGGTAAAGGCTTCCTAAATTCTTGTCACTCACCCATCCTCTTATACTGAACTCAGCAAGTGAACTGCAGAAAACCTACTGAGAAATTTCTGTAGACTTTAACATGTGGAGAGTAACTTGACCCTCTAGTCTTCTACGTCTAACTAGTTGCATGATCTTAATATGTGCCTGTTTTAATGTAACATTTTAGTGATCAGGTTGAAAAAACAGAGGTGCATTTTGTAAAATTCAAACTCATGTTAAGGCCGTTCTTGTGTATGTTGCCTCCTGACTTAGGTGAACTCTCTTACTAACCAAGTCATTGGTACAGCACAGCTGACTGCAGGAAATGACTAATTTGTTTTACTTGACTCTAAGGAGCTTGGGGCAAGACCTTTTTTTTTTAAAAAAAAAAAAAAAATCTGCACAGATTCTGCTGCTGAAATTTCCTTGTGGGCAATGCGGTAAGTTCTTTGACATTATGATCCAACCTCTTGAACTTCTCTGCTCAGCCCTTTCTTTGTCACGTTGGGAATACCTACAGCTAAAACAGACCAAGAAGCCTCTCCCTTAAGAACTGGGTTACCCTTCAATTGGTTGGTGGCACTGAAGATTGCAAATGTGGAGAGCTGTTCTCCTATGGGAGTTTATTCTGTGAAAGAAAGGTTATGCATGGTAAATTCAAGTGACAGAGAAGTAGCCTTATGCACACATGCACAAAAAGACAGTCTTTGACAATATATAGCTCCATTAAGAAAGAGAAAAAGAGAGAGAGAAAAAAAAAAAGGCTTTTAAAATTATTGAGTACTCTGTGTGGAGATAAAGTTGTTAACTTTCTGGAGAATTTTTTGACAAAGAAGATGTTTTGGTATTGTCTTTGCACTGTATCCCTCAGAGACTCTCATGCTAAAAAGTAAGCATGACAAGCAGTGGAACTTCTGTGTGTGTGTGCTGATGAAGTCTTTGGGGATTCAAAATACAGAATCAAATCAAAAGTGCTGAGAGCGTCCCATGAGGTGGTCAGAGAACCAGGAGGTTTCTCAGCACTTTGTTACTTCCCCTGAGTTTTTCCCTACACCACACTGTTTTGCTAAAAGCCCATCCTATTAAGCTCAGAGATTATATACACACAGAGAGATCCCTTTGCATTGAGTGAGAAAGCTGGGGAATCTCCTTGAATTTGCAATAGCACAAACCCAAATTAGTGTCTGAAACTGGTACTCTGTAAGTCCTAGCTTCTTTTGACTCTAAAGAATAATATGGTCTTTCAGCCTTCAAAGATCCCCAATTTTCAAGAAAATAAGACAAATTTAAAACCATCATTTTACCATTTGTACAAGCTGAACTGTGATGTTTCTTCAAAACCTTTGATGCCATCTGCCACTGATAGCTATGAAACTCCATACTATTATATCTACATAGTAATACTCAGAACAGTATTTTGGCAATGAATTTATCTAGAAGTCCAGTCCTCTACTCAATACTCATCTCTCCTTCCTCTTTCCCTGCACATATGGATAGATACACCACTTTATTTATTATTTCTTTTGTTTCTTACAGATGAAAACCAACTCACATTTCAGTTTTAAACAGAACAGTATGTGAAGTTATTTTGTCTCAGCATGCATCAGTTTCTGTAGTCATCCAGTCAGCACTGATGTTTTCAATTCCTTACTGTTATTGAAAAGAAGAGACCATATCCAAACGATCACAGGTTGGTCCCTTTTCAAGGAATTTTATATTTTCATGTCTTGAAAATAGATTGCAGTTGACGCTGGGCATCCACAGCCACATATGTGCCTATGAAAGGGATGTCACAGAGAGAGATGAGTCAATAAGACTCACTGCTGACCTGCAGCTGATTTCTATGAGATCAAGGTTCTTCAAAAACTTTTTACTAACAACTTTAGAACTCTATAAAGGCCACCTGAAAAACAAAGCAGAATAAAAGCCCAGCAGAATTCTCAGTGGGGAGAGAGCTTTGGGAGTACAAGAAACCTTTACTGGAAATTATCAGTGTGAGCAGTCACTGGTTGTTAAGGTTGCAGTTTGGCCTTAAGCTGATTTAATGCCTGCCTTCTGCTGAATGGGATGGCCTCAAGGTAAATGACTCACCCTGCAGCCTCACAAAAAGGGAAGGTGTATGGGGAATATAGAGGAGGGGGGAGACGACTTCTGATTTGGTAGCAGCTAGCTTGACTCAACACCTTGTTAATCTAAAGCACACATTGTCTCTGGGAGTAAGGGCACAAGCAAGGCACAGAAATGTCTTCAGAAATAAAATGGCAAGCTTGCACAGTCTCTCAGAGAAGCATAGCGTTGTTTCTGAATTGTCATCTCTTGCAGTGTTTCTCAGGTTTCAAAATATTTTGTACTTTCCTTTAAAGTGTGGGATTCAGAACCATACCTGTCACGATTTTTAAACTAAAATTTACATCTTCTACATTGATTAGATCCCTCCAGCCCTATACCAGTAATTTCTGATAGCTCAGAAAACTGAAAGACAGCACAAATTGAATCCATTTTAGAATATTTTTAAGCACCCCCTGACATCCCCCAAATATTGCTGTTCAACGGTTTGATTTTCAGATTATTTTACAAATCATTTTTTGTACGGCTCAAACCACAACAAGGACATGGAAAGAGAGATTCAAAATAATAGATGTTGGACCAAAAAAAGGCAAGCAGCATACCTACGTCAGATAGTCTGGATGAAGAACCAAGGCAGTGAACTGAACTGACCTTTCTATTATACAAGAGACCAATGTGAACCTCATTAGCAGAGTTCCTAATTCTGGTGCCCTTTCTAATTATCCATGCTGCTTCCTCTGGAGCAGACAGGTCTGAGAAAACATTCCAACAGCACTCCAGCCTTACAGAGACAGGATAAAAGTCTTTTCTCTTGAACCCTCTTACTTAGTATTAATCTTCAGTAGAAAACAAGCATGTTGGCTGATTTGAAGAGCTTCATGATAAATCAGTCATTACAGCCTAAAGACCAGTGGTTGAGAGGTGACCTTTATTTTCTTCTCACATTATTTTTAATTGATGCAACTACATTGACTCTCAGTAGCTACTCCTGGCACGCTACAGTGCAACTGAGCAAAAATAGTCTCTTTGTTTTTTTTCTTAGACGAGTAATAACATTTTTTTGGGAGTTTGGTTAGAACCTCTGTGAGGTCAGACTCTTTGGTCTCAATATCATGAGAGTAAACTTGAGACAGCCTTGCAATGCCTCCAGCTGGCCGCTCTTCAGAAGATGTTTTACTCCAGGCAGCCGAGGAGGCTGCTTTGTCAAGCAACAATAAACTTAAAAACAGACAAACAAACAGTGGAAAAGGTAATGAATGTGTTTTCGTTTTAAATATTCCAACATCTTTGTATGAGATTTGAATTTTGTTCAAGACAATAGATTTGCAAATGTCAGCATCCAGGAAGGAATCTTAATGGTCTTATTGGCACCTTGCTGTCACTGTAGATGCAAACAGAAATTAGTTGCTATAATTATGTGTCAGCAAAAGCAATCAGAAACAGAACTTGAGTGAGATGTGCTATTTCTTTCCCTGTCATACACAATAATCAGAGAGCCGGTGTTTCAGTGGCTGGAGTTAGGTTCTTTAGAAAAAGTCACAATATAAATCCTAACAGATGGAGGTCTTGTCTTGACAGACTATCCTATAACTTTTGAAGTCCCTTTTGACTTGGTCTAAAGTCTCATGCATCATCCCTAAAGAGCTCTGAAATGCTTGCTTACCAAAAAGACTGCACATAATCACGGAGGACCAATATACACAAGCTGACTAATTTTTACCATCCCTGACTTCTGCTGAAGAAATAATTAGTTTTCAGGCTCAGAGTGTATAGTCTGGTAAGAAATTATAAGTCTGTACAATAACAGAAGCAACCTTGAAATTACTAAATATTTGCAGAACTTTTAGCAAATATACTCTACTGGCTACAGTGATTACCTGCCTGCTGAAATGTTTGCATACTCGCCTGTTTTTAGTATCACCTTTTGTCTCTTTGGTGTAATACAATGTTAAATCATTTTTACTGCAATCTTGTAAAGGACAATTGTCTGCTGTTTGAGATACAACAGCTAAAGCTAAGCTTAATTACAGAGAGAAAAAAAATGGAAGGGCAGCCCAGAACTGAACAAGAAATAACTCCACGGGAGCGTTTGCTGTTAGAGGTGACTGTCACATTGGTATCAAGGAGTGGCTCCAAGGTTAGCATAAGGGTGAGCTCCTCAGCACTTTCCACAAATGAAGCAGGAGAGGTGGGCTGCAGACGGATTTGGCTTGGTGCTTTATCGAGGTGTCACACATGCTTACACAAGTGAAATGGCCCACGCAGATGGAAGACACATCTGCACATGTAGCTTCTCTGGAGGGTTCCTTTCCAGAGCTGAGTGTCTGTTTTCTATTTGTGGTTCCCAGGTCCAGGTTCAACTTAACGCTTGTTCTCCTCTAAACAGATTACAGCAGGTAGCAATAAGACTAGCACCCTTCAGCAATTTTTAGAACTATTACAAAAAAGAAGAGGAGCTCTATCGGGCTTTTTTGGATATATTTTCTGTTATATAATCTACATGTACGTTTTGAGATGGATTAAATGACAGAGTCACACTTCTCAAACCCTGTTTATCTGACAGGCATTGACTCAAAAATTTCCTGTGGATTTTGGTTCTTGGATACAGCTCTGAATATGCCTTCTGGGTCTGAGATTGCTGGGCAGTAACATTCTGGTGACAAAATGATCAATTTCGACATTTTTGAAGCACAGTTCACTGAGTTACTGCATTATAACGTATTTTGCCGGATGAAATAAATAGAAAATGCTTCCCATTCTTTTGAACCTTGTGCAGTCATTTATAGTTATGCAAAGTGGATATTAAAAGCTCTTTAGTTTTGGCTTCCAAATCACTTCATAAAATTGAAATGCAGACTTCTGCCTCCAGTATGGGTGCATTAGGAGTTTTTGAGCACATTTATTCCACCAAAAGACTCGTGCATTCTTCCTGCATGTGCAAGGTCCTTTCAGACTTCAGTCTACCTCTCTCATTACCATTGCTGATATATGTTTTTCTTTAACTTGTCAAATACTATTTCTGAACACAGGATTCTTTTCTATTATACCTATCCTATACCCGCAAATGGAGATGATTCATAATGACACACCATATTTGTTACTTTTTTTTTCCTTCTTCATAATTCAGTATAGCTTTTGGTTCATGACCATATGCAAGTCCTGAAATGTTATACATTTACAAAATGTTTGGGGGATAATGTTAACTAATGAGATTGAATTTTGAATTTCCATCATCTCATCTCATTGCAGTTAAAAAATGACAGAATTTTACCTTAATTTAGAAGTGTATCTTCATCCAAAACCTGTAAATAGAGGATTTTGGTCTTATTACCCTTAGAGAAGCTGTACCTGATACTGCTTTTCTATCCATGATTTATAGCAACCTATGTTACACACGTCTTATTCTGGAAGCAGGTATATCAGAAGAACAAGTTCTGAAACAGTGACAAAATACACCCTTTGATGATGCATCAAAATAAACAACTGCCTAAGTGACACATTAGCATCAAACTGAGAATATTGTTAAGAAATTAAATAGTTGGCTTGCTGGAAAAGTAGCAAAGGGACATGCTTGTCAGTGACAAAGTATATTAAACATAGGATACATGTGTAAGTATCATAATTTTTCCTAATATGCTAATTTCAAATGCTCTCCATCACCGAGCTTAGTTAATGTACATAGGCAGGTCCCAAACAGCAGATGCATCCTAACCTTTTCTCTTTTCTCACTTGTTTCCTTTTAGCACACACTGCAGTGACTTTCTGCAGTGTATAATCTTGTCATGTAAGGGAATCTTAGAGGAGCAACACAAGCTTCCAAAGCACCTTCAAACATGCCTGCTGAGCGGCAAGCAGATTACTCTTGGCGTTTGGCAATGGTGCTAGTAATGCACTCAATCCTCTCACGTTACCTCTGTTCTGATAATACTTCAAACTGAAGTTTGTTCTGAGCATTAAATTGGCCTTGAGATGAAACAGCTGGCTATGTTTTCTTGGAGGGAGGCCAACTGACTATTAGGGAAGGCATTGGGTAGCCTAAGCAATGTTCCTGATCTCGTCCTTTCATCTAGTGTCCCATGACACAATGATCTCTTTCTGGAAGCTATATGCAGTTTGTGAATATATTAGATATGCTGGTTAAGCCACTTCTCCTCTGTCCCCTAGCTCAAAAGCCTTCATTCCTATTGTTAAAGCAGTTAAAAAAAGCCACTCAATAACATCAACCTCCAGTAAAAGCTTTAGCTAAGTCTGCAAAACCACACTCTTGGAAGTAACCTAAACACTACCATAATATACAAAAAAGAGCAAAAAGCCTCAGATGATTAAGAACCAGGTGTATGGCAGCAGCTCTGTGCTGTCAGCGTTGGCTGGCGAAGCAAGGTGTGCATCCGCAGAGCACGCAATGCCGGATGAAGCATCATCTCCCATTCACTTTGCTCATAACTCACCACAACTGGGTCAGTTAGTCTCAATTCCCTTCAATAATAAAATCCACAATGACAAAATAAAGTCATGAGGAAAAACACTTCAATTTTGTTAGAGCAAAATATACAAATGAATGAGTAATCCTTCAGAAATTTTGACCTTTTCTGCTTTTCTTCAGATTGAGAATAAAATACCCTTTCGAATGATTGCAATCTCTAATGAGACAGAACTACTGTCCTCTTCATGGCTCCTTGCAGCTGATTCAACAAGTCATTATGTGTGACAGCAAAATTTTTGAAAAAGGCAGTTTGAAACACTGGGATACTTCTCTCACCACATTGGAATCATTCATGGTTAAAAAAAAAATATTCTTTTAACAAGCTCAGTAGTTTAGTGTTTATTAAAATCTAGAGATCAGTGGGTTTGGTTAATATGTAATGCCTCTGGGGACACTGCACTGTCATAAAATAGAAGTAATCTCCCAAGCTGTGTGCTTGATACTCAGATGAAAATTTTAACCTTTCAGGGGAAAAAAATGCTCCCCCCCAGCTTCCCTCAAGAATCCACTTAATCATATTTTGAAATCTAATAGGTTTTAGGAGTGATAACAGTAGTCTGGACTGCAGCAATAGAAAGAAACAGATTGTTCTAACCTTTAACAAGAGTGAATGCGAAGGGCGATTAATTTGTGAGACTTTCTGAGGTTAGAGATGAAATCCTAGCTCCCTTGAAGTCTGTGGTTTCAGCTTCTGTTGAGATTGCACAGCAAGGATCACATCCCAACTCCTGTTTTATTTCCTAAAATAACCAACCTGAAGTTATGCTATCACAAAAAAAAGCTGTCCCCACGTAGAAATTAAATTAGTAATTGCATGATTCAACTCAAATGGGAGGCAAGAGCTTAATAAAGAAATAGGGCAATGTTCCTATCTTATGTTTTGCAGTGGATTGGAATAGATTAACACCACAGTCTTTTTGGTTTTAGATGTAGGCCATGAACAGAGGAACCTACTCATACGAGAGTCCCTGGAGGGTTAGAGTACAAACACTATTGAGCTCCTGTGACAGCAAAACAAATAATATGCAAATAGCTTTGAAAATCTTGTTCCAATACATGTTTTCATTCCCACCAAAGGACGCTGCACAGGCAAGGCTTTGAGCAAGCAGATTTTGGTGATAGCTTTGATTATTCTTTTCCTTAGTAAATTGTCCTGTTGTTGAGGGTAACCTTAAACTGACTATGTTCACTTGGTTGTGAAATTTCCATAAATTCATTGTGCATGTTACAGAATGTCTGTAATTTGAGCTGGAAAGAAAGACAGGAGGGAAAAGACTTGGGAGAGTCTGGATGCGGAGCAGAGAGAGGATTTGACAGCAGGCAGGTCTTCTTTCTAGGCTTGGGTCTCAGAGCTAGAACTCAAATCACTCTTCAAATCAATCTTAAAGAAATTGAAATAAGGGTGCCGTTTTTAGCACTAGGAGCTATTTTCTAGTGTGCTGTTGCATACAGCCCACAACACATTTGTTTTCTATATTGTGAACTGTTTTGTATCTTCTTTTTTATGCAGTGCTGTTTTGCAGTAGGATTCTGATAGTTTTCCTATTCAAGTCACTGGAAATTTATGACAGAGTTAAAAAACAGCAAGAGTGAGCCCTTGGTTATAGATATACAAAAGTGTCACCTATTTCACTGAGACAATGCCTAGAATAAATGTATTTGTCTCTTTGTTTCAGATATATCTCAACCTTCGCATCTCATTCTGATTCTTCCTATTATACCTGGGTTGAAGCACTGCTACCTCTACTTTGATTGAGATTCTTCACAACCTGGAATTGTCAGAATTTTTAAGAGCTGAGAGAACAGGAAGATGAAGCAAAATTATTTTAAACTTGGAAACTTTTCATTTAAAATTCTGAGACAAAGGAAAGAAATACAAGAAAACACTGATACATATGGGAGGACTTCTAATGATGGACAGTATGAAATCCATATAGATATGTTTTCCTATTGAAGCTCACACATGGCAGTGAAATCCATTTGTACACATTTTACTAGTAACCAAGCAACCCGTATATCAGTTATACCCACGTAAACAGGCCTACTGTCACTTCTATTGGAGAGGCATTTTTTAGGTTATTTCCTGGACTTCTTAAGGCTGACAACATTTGAGAGCTTACGATTATATGTCACATTCAAAATGTATTGATGATAAATATTTGAAAATTTATTTAACTTTTTGGCTGGTATAAAAGAGATCTAATCATAAACACCCCATGTGATGAGTACAACTGCAAGTCTTTTTTTTTTTTTTTTTTTGGTCCAGCAGCTCTGTAGTTTCTAGATCTAATCCCCTATGGAATATAGAATATAAAATGTCACAGCTTATTGGTATGGCTTCAGGCCTTTCTCTTTCCTTTGCAGTTATAGCAATCAAAGAGCCAAAGGATGAAAGGATTTAAATGTTCCAAATATCCATCTTCTTTGACACTGCCCTTCTCTCTAGATTTTTTCCTAGGTTGGATTGAATTAAGGTCTTATCTGGGAAGACCCAAATTTCAGGACTATGAAATTTGGCTTCTGTAGCTTCACTGTAAGAACGACCTAACATGTTGCCCATGAAATGCTCTCTCTCTCTCACACACACAATTTTAATGCAGATTTGCAAAATGATTCTGCGTCAGTGGGAGATGAGGTGTAGTGAGGAGGAGAGCACAGGAGGCAATCCACATAGGCATTATGCGTTATTACTACAGGCTGAGGAAAGCACTGTTGGCTCATTAATTCTTAGCTGTATTGTTAATCTTAGATGCTCACTTGTTCTGTGATCCTGCTAGGTTTCCATTTAACACTGCCCTTTTTAATATTCCTTTTTCCAGCTTGTTTTTGCTGGAACACTGCTGCTCTCTAGCTTTCAAAAGCTTCTTGTATTGCCCATTTTTTTTAAATTTCTTTTTGACTGCTTCCTTCACACACTTCACTGATTTCCTATCTGAATTCAAACGAAACCATACTATCTTACATTCATGTGAAAGACATCACACTCCCTTTTAAAATGCAGTAGCAGAAATTATCCAGTTCTGATCAAAAGCACTCTGCCTCCTGGAGCAAAGATACAGATGAGTATCTTTACAGTTGTAAAAACAAAAAATAAAGAAAAAAGAGCATGCAACCTGCCCACTGAGAGGCTACCATGCAGAAGAGTGGCAATTGCTCTGACACAAGTGTGCAGCCTCAGGATTGAGTCTGCAGCTGCATGCACAAAGCGCGAGGGGAAGAGCACTACAGCAAAGCCACCAAGGAGCCCAGGGACTGGAGGAGCCCCATGGTGGCCTGCACACAAACGGTACCGTGCCTGTCAAAGACCTGCGCTGCTCATACCAAGAGGTGTCAGGGTAAAAGAACCCCAAGTACTAGGAAATTCAGTGACTGCAGAACAAGTGAGGCTTGTTAGAGAAACCTGATACAGCTAAATGCTCTTCATGATCACCAGAACAGGGGTCAGAATTCTTATATCAAGATAAAGGTACAGCCCCTGGTAAACCACCCTTTTAATGTTACACTTGTGTAAGACAGGTCTGAGGTTCAGCCAGCTCATGAAAAGACCATTCCTGAGCTGAGAGCAGAGCTCTGGTTATGACACTTACTACCCAACTGTGATGCACTTCTATCCCCCCTACAAACCCAAGGAGAGGCTCCCCTTTGCAGCTCTGCATGCTCAAAGTCACAGTGATGACTCAGAAACCGCTGGGATCTGAAGGGATTTGATCAATGAGCTGACTTTCATTTCACACATCTAAAGACAACTTCAGAGGGCTGAACTAGGAGAGAGGGCTTTGTCCTTTACACAACCAGATTTGTCACCAAGGCAGAGCTCTTTGATCTGCATCACTTTGCAAAGGTTTCTTCTGACCTTTCCTCCCACACACAGGCACGCAGTTTCTTGGGGCACAGTTATGGTACAGGCTGTGAATTCAGTTCATACTCTCAGACCCTGTGGGCTCCTCCAGCCTTGATGCACATCCTCTATTTGAATAAATAATCTGACAGCAAAATTCAGCTTTCTTCACAATCTTCTAGTGAGAAGACAAGTTCAGTTCTGTACTTGGTGTCTTGCTGTCAAGTCCTTTAAACCCAGGGAGAGCTGTAATTAGGATTATCAACTACATTACACAGCTCACCATTTACCAGGGTTTGAGGGTATCCACAAAGTGTGTAGAGGGCTAACAGCCTCAGAAGAGAATCTGAGACAACCTGCAGGTGTCTGCCCTGGCTTTTGCCTGACCAAGAGAAGCTGTGGATAAAACTCCTGCACAGAGGGAAGGAGAGATCCTGGGTGAGCTCCCTCATTGACAAACAGGACAATGACATGCATCCCTAGCTGAGATTTGTAGCACTGTTATGAAAAAACACGTGAAACTGGGACCAAGTGGCGACACAGATGGGAAACCCCTAGCTTATTCCTTTGAAACAGCCAGAACATCAGCTAGATTTCAGTTTGTGCCATGATATGTGCGAACAGAATGACTCAGAGCTTAGGACACCAATTTATTTATCATTGACTGGAATTGACTTAACCAGGAGGCAGGACCACTAATATTAATCATTGCAGTAACACAAATTCTACTGAGCAAAGGCTGCCAGTACTCACACTAGCTACGTGGCCAAATGAAATGAAATTCCCCTTGTAGATGGCAGACTTAGGCAAAGACATGAACAGAAAAGTTTGCTTTCAACTTGAAGTTTTAAGGCAGACAACAGTGCCCTCCTCTGGGTTCTTGCTCAATTTCTTCCAGTAAAGCAGGCATTGAAACCTGATGGCTGCAAACGTGTTTTGCTAATTTATCACCTTTCGTATGTTTAAAAAATAATTATGTATGCAGCATAAAGCAACATGTAGGAAACCAAACCTTTCAAAATTGTTACTTTCAACATCAGGAACTGGATATCAGTCAGACTACTGGGAACTGTCCTAAAGACTCCAAATTAAACAAGGATTTTATTAAAAAATTCCAGACATTCACTCTGGTAGCTGCTCTAGTTACCCAGCACTAAATGGTGTACTTAGAGCAAACTCTCCCATACAGCCACTTAAAGATGATCAATTATGCAATGTCTTCATTTAAGTTTATTAATAAGAGACAGAATCTATAGCTAGATCACAAAAATAAACGGATATCTGTGTATTCTTCAGGCTTCTCCAGCTTCTTCATTCTCATTTTACCGTAAGAACTAAATAAAAATCCCCAATAATATAATATGTGGGAAATAATGGGGGGGGGGGGGGGGGGGGGGGGGGGGAAGAGAAGGGGTGCTTGAAAAAATGGGCTTGCAACTCAGACCTCAGTTCTTAAAGTTTTCAAAGCTTAATTAATCACAATAGTGACAGATATCCCTTTCACAAATTGTCAAGAAGCACCATTGATCCTACATGTGTACTCAGCATAATTGAAAGACCTGTAAAATAACAAGTGGATGGTGACAGAGCAGCCGCTAACAGTGAGTAATAAAATCAGAAACAGATAATGTACAGCTATGAAAAGAAAAAAAAACAAACAAACAAACAAACAAAAAAAAAAAAACAAAACCAAAAACAAACTTTGATAGTGGCAACTGAAATTTAGTGAGAAATAATCACAAATTCTGACACCAGTTTTCAAATACAAAACCCTTATAACAACAGTAACAGCATATTGCCCACGGCTACAGACTACCACACAAGAATTGATCTAAGGAAGGGCAGAAGGCTAATAAGAAAGTAAAGCAAGGAAACCTCTGAGGAGGTAAGATTCTGCAAGTTGTAAGAATCGGGGGTGGTTGTTCATTTTTTCCTTCATGGTTTGGAGGTCATGTTGAAATGAAAACAGGATTTTTGCTTCATATGAAAACAAAAACAAAACCAGAACTGCGACATCAAGGACTAGTTACTGATGTGAAATAAAACTCCTTAGTGATGTGTGCCCAGCTATTCTAAGAGACATGGAAACACTGTAGGACAGCGGGAGATCTAACCCACGAAGAACCAGAATAAAGGCATTTTTACTGTACAGTTTCTGATGTTAGAGCTCAAACAGTCTGAACAGACTGCTCTTAGTACAGTTGGCTTGAGCAGCGTCAGGGCTCACAGACACAAAGTCAGTCTCTAGGTGCTGGACAGTGCCAGAAAGGCACAACAAATACCTCCCAGACACCCGTCACTACATAAAAGCTGGGTCAGTTTGGTTATAATTCTGACTTGTTTTTACATGTACTCTCCAGCATTACACGGATCTGTCTGAACGTCCTGCCTCAGACGGAGAGCTAATTGCCTGCTCTTTGCATGGGTACTGGTGGAGACACACTGTGCCTGGGAGCTGAGGAGGGGACAGCCTCGGCTCCTGAGGATGCTGACAAGCAGTTAGCTTGAGGCTCACGTGTTGGCAGAGGCAGCGATCTGTGCTGCTAATCTGTTCAGATCCTTATTTCCTGAAGTTTTGTGGAAAAGCACAGATTACCATTCCCACGGAACAATTGTTCTTTGTCAAGAACAAATCAAGTGGCAAAAACCTATGATCTATTTGCTCACAATACAAGCAAGTGTTATTGCTGGACAAAATTACAGATTATAGAGATTTCATGCAGTTGATTTTGCTTTAGAAGGACAAACACAATCCCTCTTCTGCAAAGGAGGAGAGATCAGGCAGTCCCAGGGTGTACTTTCAACACCCCCGAAGCCCAGCCTTGTCTGAGACAACACTTAAATTCTAAGAAAACTTAGGGAAGAAAACTAAATTCAGTAATGGGACGGTTTTACAGCCATGTATGCTTCTGGGATTTTCAGTGCTGTATAAATACTCAGCTTCCTCTCATAGTCAGAAATCTACGCAAATGCAAATGTATTCAAGGTATTCCCAGCACTGACTGGACCAAAGGAAAAACCAGTTTAGCTTAGGTCTAACCAACAATATTTCCTCTTCTGTGACTGGTGCTTTAATGTAACACAGCACATTCTGTGATTCTGTGATCTCTTTTTCTATAGGTTTTATTGCAAATGTTATCCCCCAAAAGACTTACACTACACATAAACACTCATTTTCCCTATAAAAACTGCATTTTTTTTTCCCCAGCAATTGCTTCTGAATCAGCTACCTGAGTTTTTAAGGAACTAAATAACAATCACCATGTAAATCCTAAACAGACAGGAAACTGGGATTTCTCAGGGCTGTAGAAACAAAACATCAGTCACAGTCAGCAGCTTGTATCCTGGTGAGCACATGCAGTCTCCTGATTAATGCTGGGGAGCCCCTTGTGGGATGAGATACTGGTGACAGACCTGACACATAGCACTACAGCTAGCAAACACAAAAGTTAAGGTGTGCTGATGTTTCTGCAGTAAGCAGCTTTCACATTGCAGGGAGGAGGGGGATTATTTTTAGCTCCAGGTATTACACAGAGACGTTAAATGCTGATGTGAGAGGGGACAGCACATGATTAGCTAAAAGCCAGACACGGGTGTTCTTGCAATGACAGCTATCGTACTATGTGTCATTTGCAAATGGAAACGGGGCTAAAAATATACTGCCGCGAGATAAAAATATATTGTGCAAAAATCACAGGGATAATGGAAATATCCAAAAGAATATGGCAAGACACTGTCGCTTTTCTACAGCAGCACAGAATTACCTTAATCAGATAATAAATAATTATACCCCTAAATAGAGTTCTCCGGCTGGCTTTAACACTCTACAAAAAGGATTCTAGCAGCTGTGGTAGGGCTTCAAGCTTGTAGGAGAGCTAAAGGACATTTCTTAGGAACCAGCTGGTTTTAACCAGACCACATCCTACAGGTTTCTCTATGACCTGTGGCAATGTGTACAAAGAGAGCATAGCCTGGCACAACTGTGTTAAGGCTCACATCTATAGGGTTTGCACTCGCATTGATCCCATGAATAAGAAGAGCTGCTGAGGCAGATGTATCTCAGTACAGGGGTTTTATTAGTGACCACAGGAACCTGAGCCATGTCGTAATGACCATACATCCTCATACATCAGGTAAAGAGACATGGGTATTTAAGAGATTAGGGATTTTATTATTATTATTTCCAAAGGAGAAAAAAAAAAAAAAAAGAAAGATTCAGAGGTACTAAGTTTTACTAAATTTTTATTAACTAGTAAGGACTTATTTCTTGTCATGATTCCTGTGCTTCTAGCCTGTGGGATTTAGCCAGGGGGAGCTGCTTCCAGGCAAATCTCTAAATTCAGGTGCGGTGTCGGCAGGCAGAGAGCACTAGAGGGCACCAGCACTTCGCACAGACAGGAAGGATCAGCAGCACGAATCTCTCCTGATGGCAGGCGAGAGAAATAAATTGCAAAAGGAACAGTGATATAAAAAAATCAAACTCTAGTTTACCTGGCATGAAAGCCTCTTGATTTGCACAGGTCCAACCCACAGCCATTGGCCAGGAACGTGCACTGTATGGGAATGATGGAAGATGGAAAATTCATGAGCCAGTAAAAATAACGGGGGTGTTTAAGTGATGTTTCCCACTGATACTCCCAGGCTGTTTCCGTGTTTTGAGCAGGACAATAATTTATCCAAATTATATGAGGCCTTCAGAACAAACACATGATAGAAAAGAGTAATTGCAGCAGGAGCTGGCATGTCAGTATATATCTAACCACCAAACTAGTCTTCTAGTGCCCGAAGCATGAAACCGCAAGGAATTTGTCACTGCTTACGTCCATTCGGTGCTGGACATAAGAAGCACTGGGAAATTCTGTGCTTCCCTTCCAGATGAGATTCAGTTTACTAATCAAATTCCTAGTTTTACCATATTTAAGTTCCCTGTACTCACCAATATCATGCATGAGGTCTGAGCATTTCCTATTTCCTGAGCAGAGATGAATTTAAAAAGCACAACCACACTGCTGTTCACTATTTCACGTTTAACCATGCTCTGCTTGGACCCATCCCCTGTCTGCATCTGGTTGCAGAGGTCTGGGGAGAATGGCTGTGCCCTTGCTGTGTGCTGGGGGGGCACCTGGGAAGGTCCTCAGGGTGCTCTGACAACAGAAATATGAGAGAAAGCAAAAAGGGCTGTCTTGTACTGACTCAATAACAGGCAGAAGACTAGATGAGCCCTGGAGGAGCTAAGTCATGCACCCAGCTATTAACAGTGTCCTGGTGACTGGGATCTTAAAGCTAGCAGCCTCCTGGGGCACAGCAGTCACTGGGGAAGCAGAACCAGCAGCCTCTGCCCTTCGCTCCTGCAGCAAGGCCCCACGGCACCTGAACAAGACAACACACACAGTGGTCAGACATGGCACTGACAGCCTTGGGGTGACCCTCCCTGGGTCTGATGTCTGCACCTTCAGAGACCTAGCACCATGGACCAGCCCCAACCCTGACATCAGGGCAGGATGCCGTGATGGGATTCCTGCTTCTCTCCAAACACCCAATTCACTCAGTGAGCTTATATATTCTAAAGCACACTAATTACCCCAGGATAAGATGCTGCATAGTTAATTGCCCCTAAGCCACACAAATTTTGCAGCTTTTTTCTGCAGACAAGAACTTCCCACACCCTCCTTTTCTGCCAGGGAGACCAAGGATAAATTCCTTAAAGAGGAGAAATACAGAGCTACTGATCACATTCCAATCATAATGATTGCAAATTATCTTATGGGAAAAAATGTGGAGGCACATTAATTATTTATATCTGAAAATACACACAGGCAAATAGGTCACACATAGATTTCAGTTGATTAAGAATCAATTGATTTAATGAATTCCCATTAATCTGAAAAAAATTGTAATGTTTCAATCAATGAATTGTGGGCAGTTTACACAGAAATTGATACAACTAGATAATGCTGCTATCTGGAAGAAAGGACAGACTTTTACCTAATTGTTTAAATTACTTTGAAGTTTGTGAAAATGAATTGTTAAGAAATTCTGTTATAACCACAACTACTCTGCTTCCCTCTACTCATTCACAATTCAACTTCAGCACTATCCACAATTAATATTCTCCTGAGTGAGATGATTTTTAATAACGCATTAAATAATTCCTTGGGGTTTCTTGAAAATTCATGGCATATACAATGGTTTTCTTCCGTGCTCATTTACACAAAGCCGCATGTTGATTACCCAGGCAGTGCCTGACCAGCACCCTTTACATCTTTACAAGGGAAAATCTTACACTTAATGACCAACAATCACATTTTGATCTTAATTGCAGTGGTCAGTGCATATAACCGAGACTGAATGAAATCAAGATGGCCCTTACAAGTGCTGGATACGTGTTTGGCAGGTTAATTCCTTGTCACAAATAAGATATCCAGCTAAAATTTCCCCTATTTACCTTTATGAAGGAATTAGGTGAGATGTGAAAATCACGTATGTGCACCAACTGCCCCTGAGACGCAGCTACCCTGTCATCTGACCTCACCTTCATACAGGAAATCCTTGTGGTTATGTAACAATTTCTGTATAGGTAGAAACAACAATAAAAAACTTTAAATACCTATCAAAGTAGTACAGTTAGAAAAAAATCCTATGAATATATGGAGAGCATTGACAACAATTTTATTTTCCACAACTATTCTCAAGTCTAAAGTTTCAACTGGTTTCTGACCCTGGATAAGTCGGTTCCTGGCAGAGTATCCCTGAATCACTTTTTGTTTAATCTTGGCATTTTTGACACACATTGATAGTGCTAGACAGTGACTCCTTCAATTTTTGGACAGGATTGTTATTCCCATCTCAGGCTTAGATAGGGCAGTGACAAAAATATGAGATACTTTGGCTAATCGTTACCTCTTCCAACGAATATGGAAATGCTGGTCTCACAATTATTAGACATCAAACCTAATTTCCTTTTCTCTCTCCCCCCCCCCCCTTTTTTTTTGTTTTTGTTTTTCTCCTCTCCCAGGAGTAGGCTATATTGCAGTATGTCTTCTCTAAACTGCACAGTAACAAAATATGCTCTGTGATTTTCCATGTAAGACTTCCTATTTGGTAAATAAAGCCATTTCAGCTTCAGGTCCAGAGAAGATATATAGTACCCAGGGTCTCGACTTCTGCTGTATGAAGCCAGAAGTGATTTGGGACCTTTTTTATTCATCTCAGAGACTGCACTGTTACAGCAGCACAATGCAATCAGCGGGGAGCCCAGGGCTAAAAGGCTTTTAACTTAAACAGGAACAGTTTGGAGACAGCAATTTCTGTAGCACAGAGGAACTCTGAAGTTCCCTTTGGTGCTGGTTGCTGAGACAGGGACAGGATCAGCTGCCAACATTTGTCACCCTCGGTGTTCTCCAAAGCATCCTGGGACAGAACCACACAGGAGATGGGGAACTGTGTGATAAAGGAACTTCCTAGTTACTGCATTTGCTAAAGTTAAGAAAAACTCCATGTGGGGAAAAAAAATACATATACTCACACATGCACACACATCTATATAGGCATTAACAATGATTTTATTTTCCAACAATACCTTGAACAATTCAGGACTGGCTTCCTGCAAGTCTCTGAGAGTACTGCCCTGGTATGCACATACACAGCCCTCAGGATCCACCAAGCCTGGAAGTTTGCAACCTACTTTATTTCTGCAGTAATTTAGCTAACAGTGCTACATTTAGATATAGCTATCTTTGCAGATATAATAGAGTTTGCAATAGGTGAAATTTATAGATGAAACTTTCCTTGAATTTCTTGAAAAACAGACAGCAAAGCTATTTGTATCCCATCTCTAAGCCTGATTATACACAATTATTTTTTTTTTTTCATTGTAGCTTTGAGGTACCCTTTAATTTTTTATTATTATTTTTTTTAATCCTCGTGGGATTTCTCAGGCTTACTGGATTGTCATTAGTATTTGCTTTTGCTTGCTTGCAATTATTTCCCTCCTCATATTCTTAGGATGGATGGCTCTCTACTATTAATGTCAGCCACACCACAAAAGAGCAAACAAATTATGCATAAGCCACACTGTGGGGACGTGACATTAAGATGAATTTTAGGTTTAAGAACAGCATCAGAACAAAATATTAACATTATAACCTGATATTAGCTGTAACACTTTGCACTGAAAATCTGTGAAAGACAAGCTGTTCTTAGCTCCATGAAATAGTCTCTATTAAAGTGAAAACATGGAATACTGCACAGAAGAGGTTAAGAATCTAAAAGCATAATCTTTACCCAGACTTGGCTTCAGTTTCAGAAAGTTAGACATGAGGTTCTAGGCAGACTGGTTGTAATATCGTTATTTTATAGTGTGAATATTAAATCAAAAATTCCCCGTTTTTATGTTTTTCTTTTACTTCAAGAGCTTTTGCTTCCTCTCCAAGATTTGTGAAGTTCATTCAAGGTTTGAGTACCAAGCTACTTTCAGAAATGCCTCTTGACGCGTCACTTTCTTTAGCAAATTCTGAGGACAAGTCTAGGTGCATGTTGTAAAGCAGGAAGTGTAAAACTACCCAGGTTTGGAAGAATATTTAATGGAGATAAGGACCAAGGAAGGAAAAGGTAAAAAATAAAAAGTTGCTATTTATTTTTTTCCTTATAATTGAGAATAATGAGACCTAAAGCCTATAATTAATCTTTATGTCACTACCTATTGTTTCTTAATAGAAGACTAGGTTCTCTTCTCAATAAAAGTAAATCCATATTCTTAGAGAAATCACTCTATAAATTCTACTATTGTGCTACTTGGACCCATTTTTGTTGTTGCTGGCATTAGTTAGCCAGGAGTATGTATGAGAGTTTGTAAAATACTGTCTAAACACAAAATGAAATCACATCCACAGCTCACTATTTTATGCTTTGTAACTGTTATACTCTTTCTTCTTCATCAAATGAATCATGTGTGACAAAGATGTTGCTATCCGAGAGATAACAAGTTTCTGCAAGTTTTGCGAAAACGGACAGCCAAGAAGAGAAGAGACTTGTTAACACCTCCACTGGAGAAAGAGTGCGGCAGAAACACAACACTTGAATATCAGAAAACACAAATGAGACTTTTTCAAGCACCCAAATTCTGCGACAAAATGCAGTCAGTACTGGAGTTTTATTGCATATTAGAAAATTCACTCCTCAGGATTGGGTGATTTTTTTTTTTATTTTTTATTTTTTTTTTTTTTGACAGGTAATGTCTCTGTTACCTAAGGAGAGAAGGAATTTATGTTGGAGCTTTGGGTAAATTCTGCTAAGAAAAGGCTTGCTCTGCCTGGGTGAGCCAGGCACAGTGCTGCAGCCTTCCTATAAAGCAATCAATATCTCCCCTTGATGGAAAGTTCCTCAGCACCGTCTTTCCTCCTACTCCAATTGCCCAGGGCTGTCTTGTTGGCAAAACTGTGACATCTATCATCATTAGAGGAAGGGAGCATCCACTTCTGAACTTCAGAAAAGAAATTATAGGCTTTCAAAATGGAGCAATCAGGCAGGGGCTCTCCTCTGCCTGAGGGCTGCTGGGGAAGGCTGCTCCTAGCACTGCTCATGTGCTCAGCCAGAGCCAACTGATGCAGTTTCAGAACGCACCCAGGCAAGAAGTGAGTTAGAATGAAAAAATGTTCCCCTTTACAAGGAGTTTTGCTGCTAGCAGGCATGGAATCCTGCTTACCTCAGGTATAAACTCCCTGGGCAATGTGAGATGTGTGCCTGCAGAGTTGCAGTGGGATAGGGTGTTCTTATCTGTGCATCTCCTTTGGAGAGAGGCACTGCAGAGTTGGGTATTTCTGCATTTTGCTACCTGCAAGTCACTTACAATGGCTGCCCCTTCCTGCGTGGAAGAAGGGAATAGCAAGTCACTGTTCTCAGGACCCCTAAGTTATTCCTCAAACTCTCATTTATCAGGGAATATGAACTGGGATAATAGACACCAGAAAAAGAAGAGCAGTGCCCAGAAAGTAAAATATTTCCTCTTCCCAGGGAGCACATTGACTTGGTTTATTCATTGCTACTTTATATTGATCTTAATGCAAAGAGATCTTGTAAACCAGGTTTAGTACTTACCAGGTCCGATGGCATTAAGCAGTCAAGTTTCACAGCTGATTTCAGATTCCAAAGGATGCTTTAATTCCTGAGAAACAAAAGCATGTTCCCTGCTCCTCGTGTGATAGGTGACATCTCAAATGGCTCAATTTCCCTCTGTGCCAGAAAGTCACAGTGATAGCGCAGACTTCTCTCCTGTGGCATGCTCAGAGGTGTCTGAAGAGGTGCTTACAGATCCGTTCATTAGTTACTCTAACGCTCAGAAGCTTTGAATAGCATCTGCTTTTTGTGACAGGAGATCATTTGCTCATTGCCCAAAACAGATGAGCAGTTGTACATTGCTCATGTGAGGGTGACTATGCAGAGAACAAGGAAGCAAGACGAGAAACCTTGCAGGTGCTCGTAACACATTCTTGTTCTTCCATCAGATTTTTAGTCTGGAGAACTGCCAGAGTATTGAAAGAAAACAGAGGCATGTGAAGAACAAGGGGAAGGAAGTTAGCACAAAACTAATTGTACTGGATTTCCACAAGGAGAATCACCGTCTGCTTCAGCAAATGCATTGGCAGCACACACACTAAGAAAAGTGTCAAACTTGACCCCATGTTTCAGCCCTGCTCTGGGATATGGATGACAGTCTCCAACAGGATGAAATAGCAGGTTTTCCTTCAAAAACGCCAAGTTCATCATGAAATCACAGAAAATAAGGGATGTAAGGCACTGCAGAAACACCTTGTCCAGCCCCCCATATCAATGTGGGATAAGCTGATCCTGCACCACCCCTTGCAGGGGCTCAGGAAGATGCAAATAGTGGAAGTGAATCTGCAGCCCACTAGCTAGGGGATGTCAGTGCTTAGCTCTGCTCAGCCATGAAATGCTTTCCATAACCAGAACTGCACTTACTGTAGCTCATACACTTTGTTTCAATATGAGGGAATTTCATGCCTCAGAAGAAGTTCCCATAAGCAGGAATTGACTTGTGGTATAAGTACTTAAATTCAGACATCTCCTGAAGCGTCATCCTGAGTCTGCATTGAAATTAATTCCTACATCTCCACTCAAGTCCCTACTCACTAACAACTCCCCTGACCCTCCTCCTCCAAGTTACTGTGACAATGACCTCTAAGTACACTGTAGTGTGACATTTTGATGGAAAATAAAGCCTACTGGTCAAGTAGTAGAAATTAAATTAATTCCATTCATGGATTTTAATTTACTTCCTACAGAGCAAAATTTTGCATCCCAGCAAGTTACTGCCAAAGTCAATAATGACTGCCATCAGCATTTCAACAGTTGATTCAGTTTCCTGAATCACATCAATAAAACAAATCTGTTATTTCCATAAAATGCACGTGCTGGTTATTTGATTAGCTTCCTGTAAAGCCACCATCATTCCCTACTACAAAAAAAAAATAGCACCCAGTTAACTCATTAAACTAAAGCACGACTTTATGAGCCCCTGTGCTACAGGCTGTGCAGCTTTCTGCTGCTTCCCTACCCATTGCTTGTCGATCAGCTCCAAACCGGACATCAAACCTCAACATGGCAGGACATTATGGGCTCTTGACCCAGTGCTTTTGGTACCTGAGGACGTTATCTCTAATGATTGTTTATCCCTAATGGTTGTCACTATTTAGGAGACTCTCAACTACTTTACAAGCTACTGTAACAGGTAAGAAACTGTCCAAAGGACACATTGCTCCTGATGAAAGCAGATCAGGTGAGATTCCAAACTCTGCACCTGGGGGCACGACTGCCTTTGTTTGCGTTAACAAAGGTTGGAGAGCAAGCAAACATGTAGATGCCTGGCTTCCATCCTGGCTTTGCCCTCAGTTTGAAATTTTTCTGATCAAGTCATTTCTTTCCTAGAAAATTTTCTTTATCTATTAAACGGGAATATGGGCATGAAATGGCTGTCAATGATACTCTCAGAGTGATGAGCATTTCTTACTGAGCTGCCCTTCACATTTCTTTGTCCCAGATGCAAAGCTGCACCTGTGAGCTGTGCTCCTGGCCCCTGGCTGGGCAGGAGGGGACCCTGGGCTCTGGACTAAGGGGAGAGTTCTTGGCATAAATGAACCTAGAAAAAAGTGAATAGGTACAGCTGGTATAAACACTCCAGTGGTGATTGTTCTGTTTGTGATACACATAGCCCACAGTCAGTGAAATAAAATCTCATTTTAGTTCTTTGAAATGTTCAGCGTATCTTTTCCCAGCTGGAACATGTTGGTTAAAGAAACACAGTAGGAGTCCTTCATTTTGAATCATCCTGACAAACTTCAATCTTCTGATGTCTCTAGGTCTTGTAGCAAACATTATAAATTATAGTCAAGGTCTGTATAGTTTTTTTCTGTGGTACAGTCAAAAATATTTTCTGTCAGGAGAACCTTTTCTCCTGTCTGTATTCTTTACCAGGCAGCACACCACTGCTACATATCAATTCACAAAACGTTTCAGCACTTAAAATTGATTTCAGTTCAAGATTTTTAAAACCTGAGAAGGTACATTGCCAGATTGTAAAGGACACATCTCAGATTTTCAGCTCTGGCTGCCACTTGGTTTGCAAGCCTTTGGAGTAGTTTAAATAGGACAGCAGGCAGCAAAGGAAATATTCCTTTGCACCAAATCAGGATGATGATGAGAAATTGTCTGCATTAAAGGTTAAATCAGGGCTTTGCTATAGGGATTTAGTACATAGTTTAGTAACAACATCTGCTGCTTTACCTGTGAGCAGAAAGATGCATTTTCTTGTGGTAAACCTTTCTACCAACACAATAAATACACGGTAAAACAGTCCCTCTTTCCTTTGTCATAGAAAGTACAAAAAGCAGTCAGGAAACATTAGAGCGCGTTTAGATTACAGGGCATGATCCTAGACCCCCTACCTTTTGACATCAGAATGGCTCATGTATTCTTGAGCTACAAATGGGCAATTAGTTCATTAGGTTAGGCATCGTATTATTCCAGAAAGCAGAAACGATGCAAAGTACACAGTGCACTTAAAAGCACTGCAAATGCAATTAAAAAAGATCATGATAAATATGCTTTTCATGAAAATGCTGTATTTTCTTTTATTCCCATGAGGAATGCCTACAAATTGAAACCCTTAGGATTACTCATATTAGCATGCATTCACCTTGGTGAACCTTATAGCTACATCTACAGGAGACAGTAATAAAAAATTCTGCCCATCCACCCATCTTTTAATAGGGAATTCACGGGAGGGTTTACTACAATATATTCAGACTTTTCTTTTTGGTAAGTGCACTATTCTCCTTAAAGGAGATCCTAAATAACTCCATCACATTGCTTGTTTTTATGTCTAGATGCATAAAATCACAAAACTCAGCTACATTTAGCTAAAACATTTTCTAAGTCTCTTGATCTTTTCAAGTAATTCTGGTCTGATTTACAGTTTCCTATAAAAGTTAAGCAGCATTTCAAAGTTTTATATGGATGTGTTACCAGTGAAATGATTCCATTTTGACTGCAGTTTGCTCTTTGTCACCTTTGAGCCTTGATTATAAAAATATCTATTTGCATTGAGTCCTCTGAGTTAAGAATCAAAGGAAACGTTCACCCAAATCTCTCCACGTCTTTGCTTCTCTCATTTTCAGACACCTTCTAATGTTCCTCAATTTCTGGCATATGTAGCCCGATACACAGAGGTCACAAAGAAGGGTAATTAAAATACAAGGCACCCACTCTGCTAGTGAGAGCCCTGAGCTTCTCTGCACCCTTTCCTCAGTAGGACAGGTTTTTCTTAGCATTCATGCAATCTGGGCTAACACTGCTGACCTGACTGGAGTTGCTTCTGACACACACTGGTGTTTCCAAGATCAGAATAAGGAACAATATTTATTTGTATATTCATGGGCCAATGTTTAAAGTAACAACAACACTTTGCAAAGCTACTGATGACAATTACAGACATCAAAATAGTGTGATTAGTAACTCATTAGTATGTCACCATTTGCTTCTCCCAGACACATTCAAGTCTTTATAACCCCCTGCACAGCATACTTATCCTTCAAAACTGATTTGTGAAGGCTCATTTCCCTTCACTTTGAGAGGCACTTGGACTGAAAGACTGACAGGAACCAAATTAAGCAAAGCCTGTGCGTGTGTAATGCCACACCGCACATACCTACGTACACACAAGATTGCTCTGTGCCTTGGAAAATAAAAATATGCAGAAGTAACAAAGTAACCTAAGTATTTTAAAACAGTGTTAGGGCTAGGATTCCATAAATATTTAGCATTTAAAGCAATTAAATTCTTAATTGTCTTTTAAAGATGTCTGACTACCAAAATATTAACCAATTCTGATATAATGCAAGTCTACAACCTCGTAGCCTTGAGAAGACAAAACACATCACTGCATAGGAAGCACACAAACTGCACTGCAAAACATTAAGAACAGCAGCCAGACACACTCAGTGGGGAGCATGTAAACATAAGTGATACAAAGCCAACATGAACTCTTTTTCAAATCTTTGGGCAATGAATTTGGATTCAGTTTTATGAACTGAACCAATGTGGAAAAAAGTCTTCCTGATTTATTTTTTTCCACCACTGTTATTATAGTTTAAGATTTGTCTTTAAATCAAAAATATTTTTTCTATGGCAAAGCATCTCCAACAAAATGTAATTGCAAGCTGTTCTGCATTATAAGCTGGGTTCTTTGCATCTGAATTCTAATATAAAATAGCTCCAGGTACAGTTTTAATTGGAAAAAAAATCATACTAATAAAACTCTTAGTTCTAATGTTTTTCCTAGTTTTGCAACATATTTGTATAGCATTCTGCAGTAAAAAACTATGTCACGTTGAAATTAAAATGTGTAATATACAGAAATTTCAGCCTGCCTTATCACATTTTCTTCTTAATATAGAAGAGAATTATAGTCCGTGACATATGCAAGAGGTTAAGAAACATAACCAAGCAAAGCAGTGCTTATGATAGAATAGCCTGCAATATTTATTTTCTTTCTACATACATTTGAGCAGCCCAATAACTTTAATAATAATTTGTGTTAGTAAATGGTACTGCATTTTTTTTTTTTTTTTTTTTTAATTGATGATGAATAAATGATATGATAGACATGTAATATTTTTAGTTCATGGAGTTGGCTGAGTAAAATAAACTGTACCTATGTCCATTTACAATGTTATCTTCAGGCTTCACTTGCCAAAATGAGTGTTAAACAATTTATCTTTAGTTTCATATATTCCTTAACCCCTGTTCAAAGCAGTATCTCAAGATCTCGAGGTAAGGACTGTGAGCATTATTTCTGGTGACTCTCCATCAGGAAGATTGACATGGAGTAGATACACTAGCTCCTGCTCTGCTCCCTGAAAGCTCACCAGGGCCCAGGTGCTGGTAGAGCCTTCTCATCAATTTGTATTACTCAGGGCTATCTGATTTCCTCATTTAAGCACCTTATATCATAATCCAGTATATTTCACCAACTGGTGTTTGACTGGTTAACTTGCATTTTTATTAAGTCACAGACTTCAGAAAGACTCCAATCTTGATGACAAGACCCTGATAAAGAAGTATATTACTATCCTCAGCACGTTGTTCTAGCAGCTAATCATGCACACTGATAGAAACATCCATCACATTTCTAAATTGAGTTTGTTTGGTTTCAGGTTCCAGTCACTGGCTCTTCTCATCCTGCTTTCCTAGATTAAAGAACACCTGTGGAGAAATAACTGACTGGTAATCACATCTTCTCTCATCTTGCTATCCTGAATGGAAGGAGCATTTTTAAAGGTTTTTCTTTAATGAACTGATCTTGCAGCTCTTTCCTGAAACCACTTCAGGTTTTAAATAACCTGTTATGGACAACAGAATTGCAATATGCAGCAGTGAAAATCTGGCTTTATCAATATGGTTTTCACAGTTTAAATCTTAATTTTCACTTATATCTAAATGCTTTGTCATAATTGAATATATATATTTTTTCAAAATCAAATACATAGATATTCTGGTGCCTTAAATTGATATTTGTCAAGCCTTGAGAGTGCACACAATTATGACTTGCTTTTAGTCTTTTCCTCTTGATATAAACAGGGATTTTTATACCATCATAGTTATCACAAAACTTCTGTTCATGTAGATAGCTCATTTTTGCTTATCCATTTTGCATGAGGTCAAGGAGTCCTTGCAGTTATCCTTCAGAGTGTAATTAAAATTATCCTTTGGCTTTTACGCAAATATATCTAAAGATTAGTCCCCAAACTTCAAAACAAACTAACCAAAGAATGAAGATATATTATTAAGTACATAAACAAGTGCACATAATATCTGGAGGGTATATTTGGATACAAGGCAGGAAGAAGTTGTGAATAATTTTTTGGTATGAACTTTTAAATCCTTCTTTCTTTTCAAATCTTCCATAGAGGCAGAAAATTGATTCTTGACACTAACGGGAAGCTGTCCTGGCATGTTACAAGAACTGTACACATAGCTGCTGTGTAAATATTCAAGATACGCGTAAAAACAACAAGCGAGACCGCCAAATATATTAACTATCTTGAGCTCAATAGTACACAGTGTGTGGTGAGATTAATGACTTGGGACACAATATCATCTTCTGGAGAAAGTGAAGAAGCACTGAAGTGGGGATGTAAATGAGTCATATTGTTTGCATAAACCTTGCTCAGGCTCCAAATCATTCTGGATCAAGTTCTCTGTAGTTTGCATGCATCTACAGATGCAGGTCCTCTATTTATGCCTTCTTTTAGGCAAGGTCAGACCTCATTGAACCCTTTGTTTAATATTTGTTTTAATATTTGATGTACCTTTTTTGAAACTATTGCAAAACATACAAACAATAAATCCAAAAGAAATTGTAATTATTCATTAAAACTTCATTCTAATCTGCATAATATAATCCTTACATTCTTTTTATCCCCCCTTTTGAAAACATGAAAAAAAAATCGCATGAATACACACTGAATTTAGCTGTAAATGTTTAGTGATATTATTGTAATATTTGTGCTAGGAAATGGCATCTCACCAACCATCTGTGAATGCCTGGAAGTAACTGCAGATCCAAATGTTTATGGCTCATACCATCTAATAATAATATACACATGCCATAAAGCATGGTATGACAAGGGCTTCGCAGCGGGCTTTATCAGAAAAAACTCAGAAATTAAATAAGACAGTCAAACCCAAAGAAAGAGATGGGAACCTAGGCATTTTCAGTTCCAACAGGTTGCTTCAAGAAATACAACATACAAAATTCAAACAATGCACAGGAATCTCATGCATGACAAGCTATTCAGGACACACAGAAATCTGGTGTTGCTTACAGCACATGGATTATTAATTCATCCACAGTATCGCTTACAGCCGTCCTGACTTGATGCTCCCAAGGAATAGCAATCAGGAAGATCCCATTGTAGACACAGCCTGTCCATACCAGCTGCACAGGTAGGGTACTGCTGCCATTAGAGTACTCACACTTCAAAAAAATTTATTTTTTTTTTTGGTAAAACAAACCATAAGGTTACAATAACAACAAGAAACAGTGGTGAATATAAATAGAAATAATATCCCTATGCCTTTACTAAGGCATAGGGATATTATTTCTATTTATATTCTCTTTACTTACAAGAGAATCAGAAAGAATATACCCCCCCCCCCCCCCCAAAAAAAAATAAAAAATAAAAAATTACTCTGAGGTCAGAATAAAAGAGAAGTTTATGTGCTTTATCCTGGGGCTATTTCTGTTCACCATCTTCAGCTCAAGTTACTCTGCATCTCTTAACTCCTCAGCCTTTCAGATTTTGTGGAGAGGCTTGGACCTATAAATAGTTAGAGCCAAGATAATACTGAGCTTTTTGTGGTGGCAGAGGGATCGCTTTGAAGGGCTGGTCCCGAACCCACCTTGTTCTAAATATTATCTCAATGAAGCCACACCACGAAGGACAGGAGAAACTTAAACACTGATTTCTCCCCAGCCACTTCAGCCTGGAGAAAAACTGATTTCAACTCTCCTGAGCAAGCTTAACACCAAACAGCAAGCCAGTCTGCTGAAGATTTGATAGCAGGTATAAAGTGGGGGATTATTGCTGGTATTATTTTTCTGGTAGAAGTTCAAGGAATCAGCAGATACCCCCTGTGCTCTGTCATGACCGCTAACCAGGGCACCTCTGAGGTTCCATCCTGGCTCCCCTGGGCTCTCCCAGCCAGCCCCACACACCCCCATGCACACAAAATACCCAGTGAAGCTGGGGCATGAGTAGGGAGGAAAAGGAGGCTGAACAGTTGCTCTACACAGAGTGTTTCAGAGGACCTCTAGGTCTCTGCAACTACAAAGCCTGGTAATTTGGGGCGATTATGGCATACAAAGGAAAATTGCCAAAAAAGACAGGGGTCCAACTCTTTTTATACAGCACTCATGCCATAAGATTGATAAAGGGAAAATTCCTCTTATTTTCTGGCATATTCTCACACTGTTCCTGTCATTTTGTTTCACTAGACTAAAACCTGCTTTTGTTCTATCACTGCTAGAAAAAAATGGATGTGTGATAAAACTCCTAATCCAAGTATTTCCCTAAATATCAAGAACATTCAAACCTGGATTGAAGCTTTCTGTCTCAGGCCCTTTATTAAATGCAAATTATTCTCATTAAAAGTAGTATTCTGAAGACATATCTCCAGACATACTACTGACTTGATCAAGCCTCCTGCTGAACAAAGCTATAAATATTACTATAAATATTCATGAAGTTCATGTAAATAACATCTCCCACAGCGCTGCTGCTGCTACACAGGTGGAGTGTGTAAGAGTTATTTTTTTCCTAGGGAGGTGGTCCACTTCTCTATTACAGAGAAAGAAGAAAACCATGAAGAAATACCATGGGTACCTAAGGACAAGGGAGAGGCTGAGTCACCAAAACTACAGTGTGGTGAGAGCAGCTCAGTCTTGTGCAACGTATGCAGCTTCATTGCAAGGAGCAAGAGGTTGCCACCCTTCCCATGACCAAAGAAAAACAACAAAAAAACATGATTTAGGTGCTACCTCATGTTAAATGACTGGTTTAATGGCTTCCTGTGCAGTTGTACAAAGCTGAGGACTTCAGCCCATGAGGGATGGTGCTGGCTCAGCAGAGGAAGGGCACAGCTGTGCCGACACAGACCAGGTGCTGCAGTACCAGGGAGCTGGCACTCAGCCTACCCAGCACTGCACCGATCACTGGTGGCTGCTGCTCCAGCTCTGCCTGCAAACCGGTGAGTCCCCCTTCCACCTCTCTGCCAGTAACAATCCCTGCTCGAATACAGTAATTTTGGGGGCAAGCAGATGCAGAGTTAAGGAAATGGTCAAGTATGTCTCTCCCTGTCCAGCCAGCCCCTCTGTCCCTGCTTTGTGACAATGCCAAGGTCAGAGAGCAGCAGCACATTTCTGCCCCCAGGTGAATTGTCTCAGCTGCTCTGTGTCAGGATGGCGTTAGGCAGGCAGCTGGCAGAGTCCCAGAGTTATGTCTTGAAATCATAACAGGGCTGCAGATCAAGGAAGTCACAATGCAGTGACAAGAAGCTTAATGCAGAGTGAAGGGCGCCTAGAGGTTTTCCAGAACACCGAATTCAGCACAATTAAAACCTCTAAAAGAGAAGATCCAGGCCAGACAGCTCTTACTGTCTCCTTTTCCTTGAGCAGACAACCGCTGCTGGGAAGTATTTCATATCTTTCTGATCTGCTCCGTAACGAAGGAACACCCTCCCACATGCCTCCAACCCAGATACTGCTCAAGAGGTCGCTGAAGTCACGCTCTGCCTGCCAGCACCCAGGTTCTGCCACACAACTGAGGCAGTTCCTGGGTCGTTAATACTGCAGCTTTTATCTTTCATTTGTAACTGCACTGTGGCCTGTTTTATAGAGCTCAGCATGAGAGAATAAGCTCTCTCCAGGAAAGGAGAAAGAAGGAGAAAGGAGGAACTTGAAGAAAAAAATCCTCATTAATAGCTTATACAGATGAACTGCTCTGAACCACTGTCCACAAGGTAAAGCAAGGGCCGCAGATATTTTATTCACCAGCTTTTCTATTAGCAAAGCTTAGTATTAAAAAGTAATCTCTTCAAAAGGGAGAAGAATGTTGCCTTTTTTTTGTGGGAATTTTCAGTTTGGCTGAAAATAAAGCAAACAATGATTAAAAGCTGTCTTTTTTAAATGCTCCATGTTTTGTTCTGCAAAGCAGTGGGTCTTAAATCTAAAGCTCTTCTAATCTCTCCACATGTAAAAAGTTTCCTTAGTGATCACTGGGCAGAATATTTATCCATGAGTGACTTGCAAACATCCAGCTATAAATCATTAGTGATTTACGCTTTTTCATTTTAAATATTCAGAAGTCTGCTGTAAAATAGGATTTACCTACATTATTCCCATTCACATCACTGAGGTATCTTATTTAAGGAATTTGGAAATATGTATACACACAGAGAGGAAAGTAGTGAATAATTAGCATGATTGCCAGGAATGAGATTTTAGGCTCATGAACACTGGCCAAGATATACATCAAGCTGAAGAGTCAGCATAAAGCTGAGAGAACAGGTAGCAACAACCCCAGTTCATTTGTATGAGGTCAAAATTGATTCACTTTTCCATACCCTCAGGGTCAGGATATACATGGTGGAAGATGGGTTTGGAAAAGTCTGACTAGAAAATCTTTGGGTCCCATTTTACTCATACAAGAAGAGAGGAAAAATTTCATAAAACAGAGCTGAGCTGCTACTCTTCCTCATATGAGGGGGGAATGATGCTGTCACATTTGGCATCAGCTCTTTATCCCTGTAGGAATAGTACTTATTGCAGCTTCCTCTGTGTTACACCCCTCCACCTTCCCACCCCACATTCTCTGGCTGTGGGGAACCTCAGCAGGAGGAGAAACCTCTGACCCATTGCTCTTGCTCTGTGTAATGGCACAGGATCAGGAGTTTGCATTGGGGTAGGATTTTTCTTCGTTTTTTAGATTTGTGGAAACGCTGCTTTTATTCTTCTCCTTGAAGTGAAAGTAGGGGGTAGCAGAAATCATCCCTAAGACATGGGATGGTGTCATAACACAGGCTCTGCTCTCTCTTAATAGAGTTTAAATTCATCTATTTCCTAGAATTTAGACAGAACAAATGGAGCTGATAGAGACACCAGTTTTTGAACCATTCTTTTCTTCCTCTTAATCACATCTGTGAGTATGGCTGTACTTGATCACCTACAATTCAAACACCTTCACTTCTGAGCAGCTGGAGCAGCAAGCAGCCTGGTGAGGGCTGGTGTTCCCCTCCCCTCTTCAGCTGGGTCTCCCCACAACCTGTCAGATGATCCTGTCTTCTCACTTTTGTGGCTGTATGAGGTTACTTAGCTTGAGAACTCTTGCCAAAAATTTCCAACCTTTATTGGAAAATTACTTGGAAAATTACTTGAAAATACCAATCACATTCACCCAAAAGTATAGCTGTTATGGACTGGAAAGAAAAGAATTTATACCCGAATGCTTTTCTAGTCCCAAACACCAAGCGTACCAGAGTTAAGTTGCTTTTTCCGAGATGTTTGCAGTATGACCAGTATGCCAGCCACAAAAGTGCTTACCACTTGTACTGTGTCAGAGGGGAACAACTTTTGGAGACATAACCTTTAAAATCTTAAGTTATATCTTAAGTTTGGTTTTGAGAGATTTGGAACTTTGTCTACTGGGAGAAACCTCTAGTGGAAGAAAGATAGTAAAAATGCAACCATAAACAAAACCCAGATAAAAACTGAACAGGCAGGGCTGTATTGTGTTATTAGCATTTAGCCAATTGTGAGCATCTGCTGGCTCATCTGGCCTTCAGTAATAGAGTTAAATCTCTGTGCAGCTCAGCACTTAACTACACAATTAGCATTAAACATCTAACACTTCATATGCATTCACAAAAATGGTATGTAGTCCCTGAACAAATCAAATTAATTTATTTCCTTTAAATTTTCCATGTACAAAGAAATTGTAGCCGTTAGCCCAGAGGGGATAATCCCAGCAAATCCATCAACCTGAATGGAAGCAGGAATGATAAAGCACCTTACAGGAAAGGCACATGAGCAATACCTCTCTTGAGTTAGACTACAGAGCTTTCTCGCTAAAGTCAAAGAATCTACTCCACACCAAAGTCAGATCCAGCATCCTTTTCAAGCATTACTAATTAAAAAAAGTTAAAGAGTGCAAAATAGCCAGGTATAATGATAACACCTGAACATGGGAAAAAAAAAAAGGCCTTCCCTTCTGAATTGCTGGTATCCTTAAGTATACACTAAGGCGTGAAGAAGCTCAGCTGTGAATTACATTTCACTTAAGAATAACAGATACCAGAGAGCAGATGAGCCTCTGAGAAAAGGCCAACACGGGATACTGAGCAATCAAAGTGGCCTGAGGTCTTCTCAGTTGCTTCTCCCTTTATTCCTGAGCAGTGTAGTTAAAAATAAATAAAATTCAGTTCAAATAACTGCTCAAGATTGCATACATTTTTATTTGTGTGCCCTGGCAGAGAGGAATTGCTCTCCCAGGCTGTATTGTACTATTCTTTAAAGGGCATTTACTTCAAATTTATTTTTTATTTATTTTTTTTTTTTAAAGCTTTGGGCTCATTTCTTTTCTCTTTCTGATGCAGGCAAGTTCATGTTAGGTAGTGTTCTCTTAGCCAGAGAAGTTCCCCAGCTGTACTGCTTCTGGCCTGGAACAAGCCAGCAAAAGTGCACACCTTTCAGTGCAAACGCTACCATTGCAAATGAGATTCTTCCATGTTGAAGAGGATCCCAGAGGAATGAGTAGCATTTCTCTGCAGCATACTGCCACAGAGCACAGAATCTAGGCTAGACATTTAGGTGTCTCATTTTTATTTCATTTCACCAAAAACAAAATACCACCATTCAAGTTCATTCTTATTACCAAAGCCAGACTGCAGATTTGCAGTCTGTGGTGTTTTGTATGTGCAGTGCTAGAAATCTTCTGTTAGAGAGAAGAAAATATGTAACGGTATTTCTGAGTGGTTTGCTCTTGAAATTGTTTGACATTTTTATCTTTTATGATGATGGACATTGTCAGCTGGAGAAAAAACAAGCTAGGAGGAGGCTTAGAAGTCACTGACTTTATAAGCTCACAAAAGTAAGATTAAGATGCACTGAAATGAAATAACAGGAGATAGCTCCTCATACCCCATCACACCTAGAAAGAGGTGCAAATGCAGAACTATTCACTTTATTACACCCACCTCTTCAGGGAAATGTAGGCATGGCTGGTGACAACTCTCCCTGTGAAAGAGCAGCCACTGAAGTCTCCAAGCACTCTATTGACCTTGCAAAACTGTACAGGCAGTCCTCACTAGGATAAAGGCTTGCATCGTTCCTCCAGCAGTCTCTGCTTTCTGAACCTATGAACTTATGATTTTAGGGGAATAACAGGGTTACTTAGCTTTGAAAGGGAAGCATAAAAGAGAAGTACTGCTGAGCACTTCATGGAAAGTGATCTGAACATATTCATGCCATGTTCATGCTTTTTCTAGGCTAGCAGCAATAGTTTCATACCTGAGTTCAGACCAAATTGGATGTCAAATCCACAGAATCAGGTGCCTGCAAAGTTTATAATATCTCCTTTCCCTTCTCACTTACCTAGTAATCTCTGGATCTTATCATGGAAAGAGTAAGAAATGCAAGCTTCTCTGTTCCAGCCAATTTCTTATTTCACAAAGGTGGTGAGGGTAATATAGATAATGTGACACATCTTTATTGCATTATCCGCTTCCCCTCAGTGGAAAATACACATTTTGAACATCTTAAGTTCTAAGACATAAATGCTTCAGTGACTCATTTGTTGTTAGCTCTAAGTTTCGCATGCTGCTAAAATAAAATTGTTAGTGCTAATATGGCAAAGATGTTGTATCTTTTGGATGTCTGTATTAATTGCTTACACACTTCAGTTCAAAATACCAAGTCTACACTCTAGTACTGCCTGAAGGAAATTTTCCCATATACTCTTTCTTTTTCCAGGTACAAATCAGTAGCAGTAATGGTTCACTAGCATCATTTTAGAGTTAAATCTTGATCACCTGGTTATGTTCCTTTCTACAGAAAGGCACAGAGCCTAGCCTCTTACAAGGCCAGAAAGAATATTAATACACCTGCCACTTCTCTCTGCAGTATTAAAATTAATCTGTGATAGCTATTTTTGAAACTTTGTACTGATTTCCATTAAATAATGCACATGACTGAAGAAAATTCATCATCTTAGAGCAAAATTCTTCTTAGGCAACAGGTGGATTAGGAGTTTGGACTGTCAGTAACCCAAAAGTATTTGAGACCTAAAGGAAGTCTGTTCATTATGGAGCAAAAATTCATAACTGAGAAAGATTTCACTGGCAATGTTTTTAGTTTCTGTAAAAACTTGTTCTGTGAAGGGTCATCCTATTAAATCACCTAGGAACCAATGAAGTAAGGTTACAGGGGAGCAGTCCTTCCCTGTGGAGTACGTGGATATTAACAAAACCCACCAAAAGCCAAAGTAAATGAAATGTAACTGGAGAGTACCTACATGCAACACCCAAAATAGACAAAAGTTTTGAGGCACAGAAGACAAATTATTCCAAATCACATTGGAATCCTAGCCCAGAGGGCTTTGCTTCCACCTGTAAAACCAGTCAATAAAACCCCCACAGCACGCATCTTTCTGCAATTCAGTTCTGATATACATGTTTGTATACTCTGACTGCTGCCAGTGGGAAACACCTCATCACAGGGAGCTCGCTCTACTTCCATACTTTATTTATTTATTTATTCGTGTTTTAGAGGTTTATGCTCTGCTTCCATACAATCCCACCTATTGTCACACCAAGCAGGAGACTTTGAAGATGCTGATGCTCTGTTCACACAGGTGTCATTGCAATGGCAAGAGTAACACCTGCCTGCACCCCAAGTGTATGTTTAAGCCCTCGTGAACCATGACCACCCTTCCTCCCCAAGCTGACAGCACACCTGAGCAGTTTGTATGATGAACACGAGCAGCTCCTACAACCAGGTACATCTGTGAAACACCTGGGAAGTTGAGGGGTGAGAACTGCTAACATCAGCTTAAACAGCACTGACACCAGCTGTGAAGTCACAACACTGAAATGAAGCTGCCTTGCAAATCAGTCCTTATCCTGCTTGTACATAAAAAAGTTACCACTCTGCACAGATATATAGATGTCATTAATGCATGCAGCTGATTGCAGACCTTTGATTAAGATCAAGCAACACAGCAACCAATTACTCTGGGATCAGAATAAACAAACTAGCCTTCTAATAATGTTTTGAAGGGATACCTTGACAGCAGTGTAATGGGATATTAATGTAATTCTTGCAGTCTCTACAAAGCAAAATTCCCAGTTGTGTCACTGGGAGCTGAGCTGATTACTAGAACGACCTCTTTCTCCAAAATGAACCAGAGTTCGCTACCTATACAGCACAAAGTATATGGCACAAAATCACAAGTTCAGTTGATTAACTTTCCATTTAGGTTAAATAATGGTCTTGTTTGTGGTTTGCAAGATATTCTGAAAGGTGCTGAGAGGGCACCGTTGAATTTCAAACAAATTCACTGGTCTGACGTAAGGAGATCATCTCATTTGACACCAATTAGTATGTAAAAGACTCTGCAGTGCTTAGAATCAGATCATTAGATAGCTTTACAGATATCTCAGCTTATTACCCATTTGTGTACATTTTCCTTCAAACTCATGCCAGTGGCATTCTCTACAGAAGACTTATCCTGCTTTGATCCATGGATCACTGATCCAGAGGGCATTTGTGATACTGGAGTGCTCAGCTATGCCCAGACAGTGATGCCACATCAGACCATGCAGCCTTTTACCCTCTGGGTGGGTGGGTGACCATACAAGTTCCACAAGACAGTGGCAAAGATATGAGGAAAAAAATAGTGTTCTTCCAATGCCATTATGATTGTTTCTTATATTTCACTAAGAACTAGAACCTTGTCTCTTGTATTATGGGAAAACACAATGCCATGAAAAAAATCACTGTCCCAGAAATCTTAACCTAAAAATAAGGAAACAGATAAGGATACAAGCTCTCCAAAAAAGGATGTTAGTACAACAAGAAAATAACAAGAGGTAGTTTCAGCACACACACTGCTATGTATTTTATATATACACATAGTGCTTAACTCCAAAAATTAAAGGAATTATTTTTAAAGGGGAAAATGAGAGAGAAATTGAGGTTGTTTTGAAGATGGCTGATCAATTTGGTAAGAGTTTTACTTAGTTATTTTCATTTGGAAGGTACCAGAAAATCAGCCAAATAGACTCCTGGCATTCTTCCCTTCTGTGGGAGTTATAATAGTAAACACAAGTATTAATAACTGTTCCTGTAGTTCCCTGCAGAAGCTTTCTGTAAATTGACTTGTTTCTTCAGAGAAAAGCACCTCCTGCTCAGGTTATCACACATGAGATACAAAAGTTTGCCCTCCTGTTCTGACACGCCTTGGCACAAGCTGAAATCACTAAGAATGCATTTTTACCACTGAAAATCTTCAGCAACTGTCAAAGCTTGTTTCAATAATGTGTGCTCATAAGGAGCTCAAATGTTCAGCCTGTAAAGCAAGCCTGAACTAATACAATGTGCTCTGTGCTTGTAAGGGTAATAGAAAGGCAAACCATTACACTTCAGTTCAGTTCTGAAAATTAGATTCTGTTTTATTTACATGGGACAATTCTGCAGGACAATTCCTGCAGAATTTGGGTGTATTTAACTGGTGAAATAACCCAGTCTGAAGACAGCTCAGTTCCACCTTCAAACTGAGTAATGATTACTGGCCTGCCTTCGCCTAAAATGGTGTCATCTGCACTGAAACAAGGCTGTAGGAGTGGGACCTGACCCTCGAGAGCTGCCAGGCACTCAGCAGGGTTCACATCCCACCCTGCACCTCACAGACAGGGCTGTGGAATTCTTAAGGCTTCAGTTCCACACTACATAGGTCCAGAAAATTAGACTGATTTTTATTTTTATTTTAAGGGAAAAGAACGAACTAGCAACAGCACAGAGCCACCTGGTAACCACCACACACCACTCAATGAGGAAAAAAAAATTAAGCTCTGTGTTGTCAGAGAAAAGCAAGCCATGACTTACGGGCACAGCTTTGCTATTAGCAAGTAATCATGAGATGGTTAAAAATCCATTTGAGTTACACTGCTTTGAATACATCTTAAATAGCGTTCTCCCACTCCAACATTTTAACCCATCCTTTGTTTACCCGGCTAGAACACCATTGCTAATGCTTCACTCTGCTACAGCAGTTTGTAGCATAACTTACTTTGATTTGCTGTAAATGATTCCTTGGTTAACACATTATAGCTGATGGTATACAGCTAAAGGAAGAGTGAAGTCCTGATAAGTTGTTCTAGTGAGAAGCGTGTATCAAATTGGAATTCATACATATAATTGGTATTATTAGATTCCATCTCTACCTGGTAAAGAACTAATAATGTCTATAACAGCTCTCACAGATCTCTCATCACCACAGACAATTAAATAAAAACATTCTATTATATTAAGGGAAAATTGGCAGCAAGATATTCTGTTGAATAGTTTTCTCTAATAAAGTCTTCTATTAAATCATTCTTACTATTCAGATCACTGTATTATATGCATTCGTATTTTACTTTTTACACATATTTTTGCACCTTCTAATTGGTTACCTGATAAACTAATGTGGTTTTATTCAGTGCTTTTATAGAGGAAGGGTAGAACAACTCCACTGAAAGCATTTTAAAACACTATTCCAAGTGTGAATGTTTCTCTTTGTGTAGAAAAAAAAAAAAAAAAAAAAAAACAACACACACACACACTCCTCTTCCTTCAGTTTTAGCTAGCATATCAAGGGAACTGGCTAGAACAAATAAGAATTTGATGAGTCTGAATGCTGGCAGCAGGGAGCTGCAGGCCACAGCCTCAGCACAGGCTGGGGACCACAAGAACAGCCAGGGTGTTTTTTGTCCTCAGGCCATAAGGACATTTGTCAGCTATGTCTCTGGGCTGCAGGCAGCCAACAGTGTCTTCAAGACAGGGAACAGCTGAATGCACAGAAGGGCCAGGATGTGAGAATAAAACTCTCAAAGTCTTCATGGCTAGTGTGTCCTGAGCTGCTCCAAGCACGAAGTGCCTCTGCTTCAGGAAGACGTATGTAGGGCTAAAAACTATAAGGGAAGACTTCCCATTTCTCATTCTCCTAGAATTATATTAACTCTGAAATTGCTTTTACTATGATGATGCGATGGGAGAAGAACTGTGTTATAAAAATACAAAATAGACTGTCTATTACAAATGAGTTAATAATGTATACAGTGCCTGCAACATTCATACATCCATAGATTTATAATTCTGCTTCAAAATGAGGAACAAGGATAACATTAATTTTTATTACTGTGGGGAGAGAAAGAAATTACTTGGAGGATTTCTCTTCAATATTCTTTTGGCTTGCTAAAGTCTGAATTACACCAAAATGGTGAATTTTAAAATGAAAATGCTTCTTGGGAACAGGGTATTTTGAAGTACTGGACTTCTTCCAGCCACAGAGCAACTGAGAATATGTGCAAAAATTATACATCCTACTCTGAGTTCTCCTCAGAGTTTTATTGTCTTATTTGTAATAACTGGAAACTGCTATGAACAGCCCTGGGGGTACTAGCAACATTTGCCAGGAATAACCAGTAGCTGAAATAAACTTATTTTCCCCCCAAAGAAGCGTACACTGGCTTTCCAGGAGTGGAAACAGGTCCTGAGATGATGTGGAACACTTTTAAGAGTTCATCCAGGTGCTTCTGAATTCGCTTGTTATCTTGATCTATATTTATTTTACACATTCTATTTTTACGAAGAACATGTATGAAAGCCTTAGAAATTACCTAGCTTTTCACTGGCAAACTATAGCCATTTAAGAAAGAGTCCACACAGGCGGACGTACCATTCCCTTCAAAATCTGCTCAATAAAAAGACAGGACTCAGCAGGGAGAGAGTAAAATAATGGATCCACACTTTGTGCTCCTCCAATGCTTCCTCCTCCACCATTTTTCCTTCCTTTTCTCACCACCTTCTGTTTCCTTCATCATTTGCAAAGGCAATGCTCTGTCTCAGTGTATCCAGTGTAAGCGGGATAGGAAGCCTGTGTGAAGAGCAGAAGGAGAGGGGCACCTTCCTGCCTCCAAGCCCATCTGCCTCCAACAGCTCTGGCTACGCTGAGTCTTCGCTGGTGCCAGTGTAAGGTGAAAACAACACCAGCGGGGACAATTTCAGGCCACTGAGCTAAGTTTTAATCATGTATCTCCCGCTAATGTCAGAAGAAATTACATGGCTAAATCCCTGCAAGCTGTTTTGAATATCCATCTCTGAAAGTTAATTTTACAGTTATCACCAGGGCAAAGGAGTAGGACTGCCCACTGGCACAAGCAGCAACAGCCTGGCAGGACAGAACAAGACGGGTGGCTGAAAAAACACGTCCCACTCTGTTATTTTCCCCCAAAGGACAATGGAAGTTCTGGCACGCCATACATTACTGTCACCCCCAGCTCATCGGAGCCTGCACACCGCACGTACTCCAGCCCTGCTACCCTCTAGGGAAGGGCAAGAGATCATTGCAAGGATTTCTGTGCAATACTTGCCTCCAAAACACTTGGGCAGCTTGCTGCCAGCCCCCATCACTGCCTTTAATGGCAGTCTCTGACTTACTAAATTAATTATCACTGACAGAAATGTTACCACATCCTTTAGTAGTCACAGGCAGGATCATTACAGCATCCCTGCTCCCTCCACCACCCAAAATGGCCCCAGTGGCTGGGTGAATTCCTAAGACTCCTGTCTGGGTGCATTGGGCACCCCTCTATTTCTGGGAAGAGCTCTTGCATCTCCTGGTGGGTACAGCATGCAGGCACTTACGGACATAGAACATGAGTTGCCAGACTACCCTTTAATTGATATTTCACTCCCAAATAATTCTAGGGATCTTTTTGCACTCAACTTTAGGAAGTAGCATGCATCCATTTCTGAAACTGCCTGAGGTCACTCCTACGCACCTGTCACCATCGCTGCTGGGAGATGCTCTAATGTCCAGGAAATTGTGAAGAAAGGAGACAGCGAGCAGAGAGGTGAATAGAATCACTGTGATGAGGATTTTCCAAGGCCTTGCATTTCAGAATGACCAAGCATCACTAGTTTAAAATAAAGCAAGCTTTCCCTACCGAAGCCTGACATGCTACTAATATTACCATAGAACCATAATATTAGTTAAGTCCCACACGTTTCCTGGAAGTACTGAGCACCCTGCCATCTCCCTTTACACCACATACTGCCTGCTTTACTCAACATTTACAGGTTTGTCACCGTATATGGGAAAGGCCCTGACATGCAATGAAAAGAGTGACCTGGGGAAACCAGGTCCCCCACTTCTCCTTCAGGAGAACAAGGTCCACGAGATAATAATATTTTCATCTTTATATGCTTGTAGCTCGCATTTTTTTATTTTTATTTTTATTTTTAAATTTACAGAACTCTATTTTAAAAGAGAGTTGGACAGACTTGGAGGAACCAGAAAAAAGAAGCAGTTCCCAAAGTTCACTTGGTTATTTTATACCAAATAGGGTGGCATATATTGACACAGCAGTAGATAGTATGGACACTGTTTTCAGGGAAAAGGTTCATAAATCCAGTTTGTAATGGGCTTCATTACTACAAAAAAAAAAAAAAACCACCAATTATCTGCTGTCTTTAGAAAAAGCAGCTTGCAGAGAGCCTTCTTTGCTATTAAATCATAACTAAAATTGCAACAGACTCCTTGAAAGGAGACAAATTTCTTTCCACCTTAATAACAAAAGAAGAAATATTATTTAAAATGTAAATATCAATCTGCATTGCTTTAAGGAAATACAGACAAAGATATTCAGAAGGAGGAGAAAAAAAGATCTTTGACCAAGTAGTAGAGAAATGAAAGAAACCCTAGAGTTGCCCTGAGTGAATTATCTTCCATTTGTAGAAGATATAATCAACAAAACACTAGGAACATGTAGAAAGAATGTGATGCCTAACACTAAAAAGCAACTGTATCCTTCACTTACAGATAAGGAATCCCCCCAGAATCTAATATCTTTAAAAACATACACGTTTCTCACGTGAATAGACAGCATGGGAGAATGTGCAGGATCTCCAGGTAAACACAAAGGTCACAGTTCTTTCCTCACTGACCACTAGTTATAAGGTACATCTCTCTCTGCAAATTTCTCAGCCCTCCAAAGAGAAAAAAAAAAAAAAAAAAATCAAACTCAACCATAAGCGTTTTTGAAAGGTTAAAAATGCTATGCTTTCTTTCACAACTGTCATGTCAACAGCTGATAAAATGTGAATTTCAAAGTCTCTGCAGCATACCCTGGTGAAGTTTAAAAGCCATCTATCACTCCAAAGCTGAGGCTTTTGGCTGTGGATTACATTACTTTTCAGCGTTTATTGCAGAAGAAAGGGTTTCTTGTTAAAGCTCCAGTTCTAGCAGTAACTGAAGAATGAGCAAAATTTTATATCATGCAAGTCAGCAACACCTGCACTGTTATATATTTAATATTTGATTATTCACAGGATAGACCCCCCCAAAAAAAAAAAACAAAAAAAAACAACACCAACAACCACAAGACGAATGTTCATTTTCCTGTTCAAAAAAAAAAAAAAACAACACACTAAAATCAAGATCTTTTCCGCTCATGCCTTTGTATCAGCGCCAGAGATGAAGTAAGTGGTTTTGCACATATGACAGAAGTGAATTTGGCTCTAGATATGAATTTTAAAATCTTCTTAAGGAGAAACAGTGACGGAGGAAACTGGAGCAGAGTTTTTCACACATTCATAAACTGAGACAAAGGTGGTGAAGTGAACAATATTTGCTTTGCTGTTATTTATGCTGATTGGACCAAACAGAAAAAGGACAAATCCTTCAGAGATACTATCCCCCCGCCTCCCCTCAACACACACTGCTGAAATCCTTTAATTAATTGTTCTCTTGGGTCAACATTAAGTTATGTTAATAAGCATCTGAGTTCACCCAGAACTGACAGCTGAATCTGTTTATTTTATCCAACATTTTTATCTTGTAAACATGACTTTTACCATAACTAAAAGCAGATTATTTTTTTTCCGTTTCTTAAATTTATAGAAGGATTGCAGCCATGACTGTTCAAAAGTTCTCATTGCTCATTTTTAACCAGTGATGGATTTCCAGAAGATTTTACCAAAGAGATCTGGAAAAGACAAGAGCATCCTAGAAGTACTGATGGATTTATTACTGGCTGAATTAAGGATAATCCACAAGACTATACCCCTCTTCTTCCCCTTCAAAAAAAAAAAAAAAAAAAAGATACTCTGCAAGGAGATTTTTTTTTTATCCTTTTAGAGTAGTAAATGCCTAAATGCCTCCAAGGGGAGGGTGGTTCTGAGATAAGACTGAAGAAACTATCACTCCTTTACAAATTATTGTAAGAAAATATAAGCAGTTGATTATCCATCTAGATATCAACTAGATTTAGTTCTAGGTCTAGAACTAAAAAACAGATTTTTGACTTTTTTTTTTTTAATTTGAGACATCAGTTGTAGGACTGAACCCTCTTATTTCTTGTTGTGCCAGTTTTTCCCTACATTGCAGCCAGCACTTCTGTGTGGTATGAGGTGTGCTTAGCAGATGAAGGTATTTTCTGGTAAGGCAGTGTGCATTTAGCTTGGCTTACTGTTCGTGTAAATTGGCCACATGAAATGTCATTTTGAGATGGAACTAATCCAATGAGCTGGAAGTTATAGTAAATCCTTTCATTGGAAAGGTGATTTCCTGCTCTTTTTTTCATAGAAATTGTGCCACAAACCAGACAGTCTTCACATTACACAGAATTAGCCCCCAGTAGCTATGACTCTGTTTTTCCAGTGCTCCCTAGCAAACAAGCTACAAAGGAGCATGAAGGTTAGGCGGGCATTAGGAAGTGTTTTAATGCTAGAAATGAATGGTCTTTCCAGGAGCAGTACATGCCTTAAATTCCCCAACCATTTCCAGTATGTTGGGTGTCACCAGCCTGGCAGGATATTGCACAGCTGGCAGGATCCCAGAAAGCACTGAGCTTTTTAGTTATTCAAGTATTCTTTCAGCATGAGCAAAGATCTTTTTAATGAGAGATGTCAGGTGCCAAAATCAGGTGATTACTGGTTATAAAACTATTAGCCTGGAAAAAAGTGTCCAGCCCTTGTGTCTCTCATTGCTAAATGACCCACTTTGAGTACATCATTCATCATTGTATGGAGATAGCTTTGTTACTAGAAACAAAGCTTAGACTTTTAATATTGTTAAGAATGAAGCCATCCCATAAAAGCAAAAGCATTTTAATTTGAGGTACTTGATGTGGCTTTTGCTTTTCAAGGACTTCACACAGTGCACTGCAAAACCCTGTGTCTGAGGGTGTTTTTCAATTAATATGTAATGACTTCTTATGGGAGGAAATGTATCTCTCCTGATATATTAATGTCCCTCTATATAGGACTGGAAAGACTTATCGGAGAGACCTTTTGCCAATATCATGAATTATTTAGTTGCACACATTTACAATTATATTGCAATTGGTTTGCTTTTGCCAAGAGGAAGTTGTTTATCATTACTACCTCTGCATTAGCAGGAAAGTTTATAGCACTGGAGTGCTCTGAAGAAAGATGCTTCTGCTTTGGACTGTTTGTTTTCTGCTTTGCTCTAATGATTGTTTATGTTTTAAGAACTGGATGGTCCTGTCAAATTCTCCTACCTACAGAAATAAATACAATATAGAATTGTAACTAAATGCACAAATTGTATTGTTCCACTGAATATTTGGTAGCATCCAGACAGATTTACACTTCCAATATGGAAGCCAAAGTCAGAGTCAATCAAGCGATTTTCTCTTGAGAACCTACTGCCTGTCCAAAGTAAATGGTTCAGATTAAAATTAGGTTAACTAATGAGCTCTGAGTACCTAGTAAGGATCACAAGTGCAGGAAGTTCATACTATACGAGACTGAAAACAACCAATACCCAGGAAATGCACCGGCTAAGGAGTCTTTTTCCTTAAGAGTCATCTTCGCTAGGTAACTTATAGAGCAAGCCAAAAAACTGCCATTTTATATGCCTCAACATAAAAATGAAGACAGTCATGTATTGAATATATGCAGAAACTCTGAAGAATGGAAAACAAATACAAATCCTGTGCAGATGCCTCAGTTTTCTTTTATTTTTCTACTTCACAATTAAAATTGTGGAGTGACTAGACAATTCAACATGTTGCTTCCTTGTATTCCAGAATGTTCATTCTCTTTTCACATTTAATATACTGAAGCATATGCACAATCATGCTGAGCAGAGTAATTGAAAATTAAACAGACAGAATTACTCACAACAGCAATATTTCAAATTCAAATAAGTCCCATAACAACATATGGTATTTAGGACTCAGTCTAACAAAACATCTAGTAGCTGCTTAGATTGAAGCAGGTGCCTGGTTCTTTCTGTGCTGCTGGATCTGCACCTGTATTGTCTGGGACACAATTCAAACCTGCTGGTACATCAGGGACAGACCTGGTCAAACAGGTTGCACATCAATTTCCTTATTTTCTTAATGGATTCTAATACATCTTCAATATTGAAGAATTTTATTTTATTTAATAGGAAAGCTGGCATCTTCAAACCTTTTTATTTTATTTTGATTCCTAGAACAGAATTTCCTCATACACACACACCTGTTTATGCATTGGTCAGGAAGCAGGAAGGTTACACTGCTTATTCTTAAAATGTAAATGTCACACCAAGTTTGCTTTTTCTTGCAGTGTATGATACCTCTTGGGCATGTCAGAGTGCAAGAACTACTGTTATCAGACAGCGTAAGTATCATCTCCAAATGCCCGGGAGACAAAATAGGAGCAGTCTAATGCTAGATGCCTGATGTATACACAGAAGTTTGGAGCAGCAGGAATACTGCTGCCTGATCACTAATTTCAGTCTGGACACAGCAAGGATTTCTGGGGGAGAAGCCATAGTTCTAGATTCCTGGATTTCATGGGCATGAGGGAACCAAACTTAACGTTAATTACATTCTTCTTCAATGACAGGTGGCATTTTTTTTTTCCCCTCCCCACATGTCATTTAATCTATTTGTGGGAAACTCTTTACCAGTAATGCTTCTTGGCTGGGAAACAATGAGATGTAGAGTAGAAAACTGATGCTCTTCATTACAGTAATTTCCAACCTGTCTGACAGCAATAGGAATTCAATTACAGTCCTCCAGTGGCAATAAGCTCCGTGCACTAGATCTTAATTGTTCAACCATTAGTTTGCAATTTGCATTTGTACTGTAGTGACAGCTGACTGTTTCCATCAGTAGTAGACATTTATATTCACTAAAAAACAAATATATCAGTAGATCTAGCTCAGCAAGGAAGCTTTCTATAGTGATAGAAAACAGGTTATTTACTTAAATTATTGCAATGATTTGCAGCTCTGGAGTCTAACATTAGCTTTGCTGGACTATTACAGATCAGAAGCACGACTATGCCATCTGAGAAGTAATGATACATAGTGCCAGAATTGTTCTTGTTTTGATTCCCTTCATGCCTCCTAAATTAAAAATAAATCAAATGAAATTGTATATAATTTTTTTTCCAGCATAAGCAGGTAAAAATCTGAGAAGGATACACTTTTGAAGCATGCATGTTTTCAATTTACACATGCATAAACACAAACAAGTGTATAGCTGTGAGGGTGTAAACAAACACTTTAATTTTTACTCTATTTTTTAATGTGTACAGGAATAGCCCATGTATGCAACCTGGGCACAGGAACACGAAAAACATCTCCTAGCATAAAATGTTCCTTAGGTAACTGATGTCAGTCCCACTTTTTGCATAAGCTTGGAAATTTGTCTGGTTTTGTGTGACACTCCTCTACCATACTAATATGTCCGAGCATTGCTTCGTAAAGCAACAGACACAGAACAGGTGAAGGCAAAGAAAACCTGTACAGGGCAGGTTTGCAGTGCCTACTCTTCTGGGGCATCTACTTGCTGGCTCATTCTGGTGGACAGAGCCCATCTTCCTGCTGGTGTAAGGACAGCAGCTCTTCCAGTAACAACAGCTATACAATAAAAAACACTCCAAGAGACACTGTGCAAAGTTTATCCAGTGCAGTGATGTTAGTAATGGACTGGGCAATTCCTTCCTTGAGGAACTTACAAAAACCACTTGGCAGCCCAGTTTTGGAAGATGCAAGAGTGCTTAGCAAATCATAGCATGTGCAGCAGCAGCATTAAGGCCACCTACTTGCTAACAACCCATTACTGGCCACAGCCAAATAAAGCAAAACTTTGCCGATGGCTGCAGTCAGAAACCCCTTGTCTCGAGGGTACTTGGACAATGCAGTGGCAGTGATGTATTAACTCAGTAGCCCATGGCCTTCACTTCCCAAAGTATATATTAGCATTTATTTACAACCATTGCCACAAAGCAAGGTGTGAAAACATGGTTCTTCTACTAGGACACGAAAGGAGATCAATCTTGCCCAGGTATGAGCTACCACTATTGAAGAACTACATGAGCGTAAAGGGAATTTCAAGATAGGGAAAGCAAAAGGTCAGGACTGAAATTCAGTAACTGAACAACACGGGGGACTTAGGCAAAATACCTGCCCATACATCACCTTGAATTGGCACCTTGCATCAATCTTTACCACTTTTTTTAAAAAACATGTTATTAAGAACTGTGGAAAGTAATGACAACATGATGTTGTGTCCTGCAGGCAGCTGCCTTGCCCTGATGAATTACTGCTGCCTCTCACCACACAAACCACCTCAAGGCACGGAGAACAAGGGAAACATTTTTGAGGGAGGAAATATCAGTTTTCTGGCTCAGGCTAAAAATCCTTTTACTTTCATGCAAATAACAGCCTGAGACTAGCAGTCCTGGGACTTGACCAAGCACAAGCCTCTCAGCCTAAAGATGCAATGTAATTTACCAATTTCTAATTAATTCTGTGGCATTTCTATACTAATGAGCACAGAAGTAAGACTGCTTCTGAGAGTCCTTTAGCAAGGAAAAGAGGAAACTTTCTTCCATAGTTTTCCCTGTTGCAGACTGTTTAGATTGTTGGTATTATTTGTCAAATGCGTCCTCTGGCATCTTAGATCTAAATAGTAATTTGTTTGACAGATTTTATTTTCTGGAAAATGCTGTACCTGCAAAAACAGACAGAAAAGCACCAGAAAAAATTTAGATGACCATTTTCCTTTGACTTTTCTCTATCAGGAAAACAAACATTTTCTGTTCGGTCTAAAACAACCTGCTTTAGTTAACTAAGCTGAATCATGCCAGCTGAGCCTTGATGGGCATAGAACTGAGTTGCAGTGCCTCAGAAGTGTTAGATTTCAGATATTTCATGTGTATTTTGCTTCCAAAGTCCAGGAAACCCACAGCACTAATTTCTAAGGTCAAAACACTATGCATTATGGGATTACCCTTATCTTAATCTAATTTATTATTTATTAAGTTATATGGAATCAGTTAAATCAGCAGAAGCAAGATGAATTAGTATCTGTGTTTTCAAGGAAATTTCTCTGGTGGACAAGAGGAGGTTCAGCACATAAATACCAAGTAGGATGTGGTTCAGATCCCATGCAGTATGGAAGTAGGTCACTCACTAGTATGTTGCCCAGAAGGAAAAAAAAAAGTCTACTGGGTACAGGATAAACAAACAGGCAGGCAGCTCTTTTAAGGCTGTGAATAATACCGGTAAAATGTTCTTGACAGTATTAATTTTATTATCACATTTCTGTAAAATCTCCCCATACTTCCTTCCTTACAAAACCAGCAGAGATGTGAGACTTTATGACTGGAACAAGCAGTATTTCAGATGAGCAACAAGGTACTGTATGAATACCATGTGAGAGCACTGCAAGAGAATAGTAATGGTGCTGTTTTGATCTTCATAACTACTTCAGAAAGGGTAAATCTCTATCAACATAAGGTATGCAACTCCTCCAGAACATGTCAGATGTTATTGTCAGCTCTCAGCTGCCTGCTCTGAGCCTGATAATAGCACGGAGTTGTAATGAGTGTGCTGGCAGAAGCACTAAAAGCAATACCACCTAAAAATCAATGGAGCATGTACCCTTCAAGCCAGTCTGGCGAAGTAACATCAAGTGTTATCTCAGGTGTTATTACAGCTTTGTATGCAACATTTATTCATACTGATTATGTAAGACAAGCCTTTTAGGCATACACCCCACATGATTAATCAATGTTATTATTCAACATAAACACAGAAACACAGACTGGTTGAATTTGTTTTAAATTTTTTTGTTTGTTTTTTTGTTTTTTAAGGAACATATCTCCCTTCTGCTATGAAAGACAAGTAACAAAACCGAAGGTTACCGTTTAAAACTACATAGAGAAGTGATATCTGTATTTTCTCCTTTGCATAAACATAACTGTTTGACTATGCATCAAACATTTATTCCAGTGAGCTTTGACTGTAGAAGACACTACTATGACTCATCATGCATCTATGTTTACTAAATTTCATAAATAGGGGAAAATAGGCTGTAAATGCTGCTTTATGTTTTAAATCACTGTTTAGCAAAAAACGTCTCTGGAGTAGTAGTACTAGGAATTGAGATGAAAGTTAAATAGGCATGCGCTTTCCCTTTATACATCAAGCTTAGATTGATGGGATAGTAAATCTTTTAATATGGATCCAACAAAGAATAAGAAGATTCAAACTGCAGAATCAGGCAGATTCAGTCTTGCCCTGAGCCAAGCCCCGCTATGCAGAACAGGGCTCAGAGTCTCATTGCCTGGCCTCCCCCAGACTGTCAGGAGCAAGCAAAAATCACCTAGGCTTTGTTTTATTTAAATGAAAAGGGATTCAACAGTAAAAATATTTTTTAAATTTGTGAATTCTGCTTCAGCTGCTGCTTTGCAATGCCAAAGTGAGGCACTGCTTGCCACAGCAGCTGAGGTTTTGCTCCAGGCACAGCAGCTACCCAGAGTGGAGGCTGCAGAAGGATCGACAGGCAGCTGCCTGCTTCTTCCAGGCAGCTTGCCAGTCCATCAGGGCTATGCTAATGCAGGAGCAGACAGCACCAGCATGCAAGAAAATGCTCATGTTGAAGGCTTTTTCCTCCTCTTTATAAATATGCATGTGGACAAATCCCCAGACCATCAGTGTGAACTCAGGGAGTTCAGAGGGAGAGTGTCAGGATATTTCTGCATCCAGGTTGTTTCTCTTTTCCTTTCCTTTTTGCTGAAAGAACAGAATGCACATCAGGATCAAAGTGATCACCTGGGCCTTGTTGGCATGCTGGTGACATACCCAAGAGCTGACAGACCCGAATTTATGCACACAGCCTGTGCCTGGCAGTGAACTGTGCAAGCACGTGCCCCAAGACCAAACTCTCAGAGCACAAAAGAAGTGGTTCAACTAAACAGCAAACAGCAACAGCATCAGCCTCATTGAGGATTTACACATAATCATGTCCTACACCACAAAACAAAGCTCACTCCAATGCCTTAACAGAAGAGGCCTAACCCAAGCAACCTCATCAGGAGTTTCCTCCTGATTTTGGCTCCTGACTGCACATGGGGCAAGCATCACGGCCTTTTATATATTGTGCTAGTGTAAGGCACAATACTAACTTTACCCTTCTGATTTACACGCTAAATAAGATGTAATAAACTAAGTTTTCAACTCAGTTTGTGGTTTCCTTTGTTTTGGATTAAATTTTTATATTTGCTTTAAAAATAGTTTATACTTGCATTAATATTACAGAAAAAGCTGATTAAATTGCAATACAATTTTCACTAGTTTACTTCTAAAGGCTTTCAGAAATAAAGCAGCAAAAAGCCACCGTCTTTCTAGGCCGCAGATTTCCGCTGTCAGGGTATATGTTCACATCCCTGAACAACATCCAGAATTTCCTATTCTGCTAGAAGAAATGTTAAAATAAGCAGACACGTAAGGTAAGCTTAGTACCCCTAGAGGGAAAAAAAGGAAGCTTGGGTTGCCTTTAAGTATCATCTATTTCTACGAAAAGATTAACTAATGCTCCAGAACTATGAAAGTTTCATCTTAGCATCTTTTTCTTACACCAAACTTCAGAGTAAAGTAGAGCATGCCTTTGAATGGAGCAATGCATGTACATGCATTGGCACAGAAAATACAAATGCTTTTGTCTTTGGTAACTGGGTAGCAAAGGAAAATCAAGTGCTTAATGGTTGCAAGATTCACGAGGAAGCATGTGGAAAGCTAAATAAGGCCAAGATCATCTTTCTCTCATGAAGATATACAGGTTAAAATTGATTACTGCTGTTTTGTTATAAAGACAAAGGGCTAAAATAGATGGCCCTCAGTTCCTGAGAGTTCCTTTATATTCAGTGCAGCCTTCAGCAATTTTAATTAACATGTTAGTCTTTAGCAGCTTATCATTTTCTAGTGTCACAGATGATCTCCACATGCAATCTTTCTTATTCAAGTGAAAAGTCACTTGTGTCTTGAAATAAATGTGCTATGGAAAATAAAATAGGGAGGAAACCTACTACAGAAACTAAAAGTTAATGAAGTACTGAATATTACTGGCAAGTAGTCCACAAACCCCCAAATGTCAGACCAGCAAGGAAATAACTTTAAGTAGTATAATCAAAATCTTGCCAGCAGCAAACAGAAAAACATCCCTCTTCTCTGAGATAATTTGCCTAGGGAAGGAAAGGAAATACAGTATTTCTGTAAGCAAAGGCACTATCAAATATCTCCTCAGCACCAGGGACTGTATCCACCTGACTTCTGTTCATGGCTTCCCATTAAATTATCTAGTAAAATTCAATATCTCAATCCATATCATGCAGGTGGCTCTAGGACCTGAGCCTAGAGTACATGAAGATTGCCTAATGCTCCAGGAGAGCTCTGTTTGTCACAGCACAACTTCAGCCATAAAAGCACATCTTTGAACAGCAGAGCTTTCTTAGGGCTCAGCACCAGGCAACAAAACAAGTCCCACAGGAATGGAGGATTACCCAAGATCTTCCTCCCATCTTCTGCTCTAATGCAGCAGAGCCAGCTTGACTGCAAGAACTGGAGCAGGTTGATCATTTTAATATTATATTGCACTCTGCTACATGAATTCCTCCTCAGAGGAACAGACTGTGAAAGAAAATGACCCATATCAGCACATCTGAACTCGGTGCTTGCAGGAAGGCATAGTGCAGAGATTAGGAGCATCTAAAGGAAGGGCAGGAGAGGAGTGGAGCCAGAGGTACAGTAAAGATACAGCTGGCAGCTGAGAGAAGGGAAATCCTATGCATCTTAGGGTTATTGCCAAATTCAGATTAGAGAGACAACCAGCAGGTCAAGATGGTCATGAATAATCAGTTCTATTTCAGATTTGCAGCAGTTAATACACGTTTCTGACTATGAGCTCCTTCACTTGTACACTTCCCAATCCTTTTCTATTCCCAGCACATCACACATCATCAAGGATCATGTCATCAGAAAGGAATTAGCCTCATTCCCAAGAGCTTTGGCACTAGATCACCTCATCAACAAGAGATGGACAAACTAGAGATAGTTCAGAGAAGTGCAGTAAGAATTGAGACAGAGGGGGACTGTCTTATTAAAGATTAAAAGAGCTAAATCTGTGTATCTTGGTTCAGTGGCAGTGTCAGGGGAGCACAGATTAACTATGAAGTTTTTTAGGGCATAAAAATGAAAAATGGGGATTTAGATTGTAAAAAAGGATGTGTATAACTAGAACAAGTGAAAAGCAAAAATAAAGGATCTTAAGGTGTTACTCTATCAGTTCAGAGTTTAGACTCAAACTTTTGTATAATCAGGATATACTTAATAGTTAAAGCATAGTATACAGTTGATTAAGTTGGCCTTCAAGAAAGCTACAATGAAGATTTATTTTAACACTGCATAAAAAGTCTTTATATTACTTGGTAAAAATCATAGCTGAACATATAAACATAGATCTCTTCCATGCAAAGAAGACTGCCATTTGTGTCATTGGACATCCTACCTAAGGCAGGGTAGTGCCTTCCTGTCTACTTTCTATTCAGAAGTTCAAGGTGAACATCAAAAAAGTCATAAGTATCTCCATTCCATACATTTCTTGTTCAATTTACTAAGGTTTGGATCAAAGCCTTTTCAAACAAAAAGGAAAAGCTTCCATCATTTAGTGAGTTTGAGTTAGGCTATAAGGCTATTCCTCATGAGCTAATTGAGTAATATAAAGGTGACAGATTGAGTAATTCACTGGTTTGGATTTTTTCCTGGGGGTCAGGACCCTGTGGCACAGTAAGAATCTCAGGCTATGCTAACTTCACTTTTAACATTAAAGTCTCAGACAAATGATTCTGAAATGATTACAAGAAGGCAGCCTTCAGAAAATATCTCAAACTCATGGCAAGCCTGCATCATCAAATATTCATTTTTAGTGTCTGTTCTATTTAAGTACATAACCATCAGTTTATGGGTCTTTTCCACAGAAAGGTTGCCTACTTTGCTTTTCCATTTAAAAACTGAGACCATTTATTGAGCTTTTAGCAGACTTCTGGTATTAAAACAGCACAGCATATATCACATATCATAAAATGTGTGATCAAAGGAGACTAGCTCCTACTAAAGTTTCTTTTCTTCTAATCTTCCCTCCTCAGGCAAAAACCTGCATGAATAGATAAGTTAGTCTCATGAGATAGATGAAATTTTGATAACAAAGCTAATGCTACACTGATACTCATTCAGGTTTTTCAAAATGCTTTTATGCAGTGTGATTAAAGAAAACAAGACCTTACTTTCTTCTGATATTCATGTATTTTTTTTTGCTAACAAAATAAAGGCAAGATCGTATCCTGTGTGTTTTTTGAAGTGCATGAAAAACATTATTATCAACTCCTGTAATGTTTAACAAGGGGAAAAAAATGTAGAGGTGGGAAATGGTCTTGTTTTGGATTGTGTACACAGATAAGCTAGTAAAATACAGCAAGGCAGCCCAGGATAGTCTATTTAATGTATTCTAATATGCAGCCAAAGAAAACCCACAATGAAAATGTGTTCATAAAGCTTCTGATACACTCAATTAACACAAGTGGCTAACGTGGCCTTTCTGTAGTTTGCTGAGGAATAGGGAGATGAACATTTTAGATATTCACTTGTTTCCTCGTGATTTTAAGAGACCTAAGAACTAGTCCAGAAACTGTAATGACATATTTTGCAAAACAGCTAGAAGATTTAGTGTTCTTTTAAGCACTAAGACATAAGGGACAAGACCATTGGACTTAAAATCCCTGCCAGCAGCTTTAATGAATAAATAAATGCAAGCCTTTTTGCTGTTACCATACCAACATGAGCCAAGGATGATTTTTTTTTTTCCTACATATGGACATGCAGAAAAAAACATTTACTTAAAATAATTACATTAGCTTTCTACTAGCTGGGAGGAAATACCTCTATTTGTCTCATGAGTTATAAAAACAAAAAAAAAATAAATCTGACTTTCCTTCAAGAAAAACTTTGTACATTTAAGGAAATTTTCTATGGAAGCAAACTGGAGAATAGTGGGTGGTGGGTGTCAAGGCTAGGAATTGTCTCACAAATGCTGCATGGTGGGCTCTCCACTGGCTCATGCCCAGCACCCAGACTGCAACTACTACCCAAAGCAGGTCCAAAGCAAAATTAACAGCTAAACTAGAAAGCTCAGATTAACAGACTGCAAGGAAAGCTATCTTTTAAAGAGGATTTGCACTAATTATATAAAGTATCAAAAAGACATTCAGAAAATAATAGAGTTTAAAGCCTTAAGATTAATATGTACACTGATCCTGAACTTCTCACTATCCTGAATTCCCACAGAAAAATGCACTCAGGATGCCTAGTAAAGACAAAACATGGTTATTTTATGGAGATGATTACTTGGTGACGAATTACTTAGAGTTCCCTTCCACACTAGTGTAAATCACTAGTGAAGTAAATAGCAAAATCAATAACCAGGAAAGCTGGTCTCATTTTTGTAATTAAGGAAACAGACAGAATCCATACATAATTGGTTCCTAGCAATCAGAGGGGTAATTGCAGTCTGCCTGCCTTATTGCTCCTATGAGCTCATTCCTATGCAGGTGCAAAAGAATGCCTCTCTCTCTCTCTCTCTCTATATATATATATTCATTTTAACCTGCTGTTATAGGGATTCTGCAAAATACCTTATATTCATATACACAGTTTATAGACTCATGCATTTTTTAGCTCACTGAACTCACATTAACTACTGACGTTAGAAATACACTTCTTTTAGGCAGAGGATTGTTTAGTAGAAATTTATCTTGGACATATTCATACAAACATGTCCCCCAGTGGAAACCAGGCAGTGCACATGTTACTCTGGTGGCAGAGTTCAGCTGTATGTGATTTTATAGCTCTGTGTAACAGAGATGTCTATGAGAAGAAAATGCATCCCGGAGGGAATGAGCAGGGTCAAAAGGAGATGTGATAAAAGCATGCTCTTTTTAGAGCAGGCTGAGAAAAGACATTTTTGCCACAGTGTCAAAGGAAAAAATAGTTTCCCTTTTCCAGTGGGTGCTCAGGACCCAAGCACAGAGATAGGCTTGACTGCATTGACTCCACTGACACTCTCAAGCCCCATGAGGAAACAAGCAAAACAGTTTAAATAACCCACTGAAGACAGTTTCACAGCATTTCAAAAAAAAAAAAAAAAATCTATTTCAAATACTGAACAATCAGTGACAAATCAAAATCTCAGATATTAGCAACATGAAACCTCCTGAGCTCTTATAAAGTGTTCCAAAATCAGCTTCACAGATGTGCTTAGCTAGTGCTCCTACACACCTCAAAAAAGACTGTTTCATGTTTTGATAAATTCAAACTAAATCTTGTAACAAAAACAAAATTTCTCTGCAAAAACATCCTGCCTTCACCAAAATTGTATTTTGGGGAATCAATAAATTCTCATACACAAAATTCTAAATATTTGACAAGCATCACCTATAGCATATACATTCTTGGATGACCATTCTGCTCTTCTCACAATGAAGAATTTTTCTTCCTTCTCAGTCTATAGAGAAAGGAGACAATTTATTGAAATATTGATCCTACTTAATGAGAGTTTTGCTATCTGACCTTGCTGAAGTCAATCCTTTCCTACAACTTTAAAATTAAAAATGCAGTAAGGTTACGCAGAGCTGATTTTCCTAATGGCTCCTTTCCACAGGCAAGGCTTGTGGAATAATTCTTACACTGTTGCAGTGATCCACTCCTTACCACAGAAAAAAACAAGGTGACTTGCAGACTTGTACATGATTCTTCTGAGGCACACTTGAGCACCAGTGCAGCTTGGGGAGGTATCGTGGATATTTCTCCACCTCCTCCCTTTTTTAACTTTGTCTTCAAGTCATAAGTGAGTAATTATATAGTTCCCACAGAAATAAAAGCTCCACGGAGAGTGTAATTTAATGATGGCAAAGGGGTGGTGATGGGGAGAAATGAATACAAAAGTGCTCAGCTGTTTTCCCCATATGGTTGTCACTGCAGGTTTATCACTTAAAGTAGAAATAAAAGGTACAGTGGAGAACATGTTGTATTATAACAAAGAAGCCAAATCCCACCTTCTGTACTGCATCAAGCCACGTTACTCTGAGGCCACATAATCCCAGCCTAAGGGGATCTCCAACTGATGGACCAAATCTACATGAGGAATTCTTAGGCCCAGGCTGGTTCTAAAACCCACGAAAACCCACAAATCAAAGCAGAGCCAGAGTCCTTGTGGAACAGTGGAAATCAAGCAAGTATTTTTAGGATGGAGTCCAAAATCTACTGCTGTTTCAATCTTGTTTTGAAAAGTGTTACACTTTATAGAGTTTAAACCAAGCTACAGATACATAATGCAACCATAAAACTAACTATTAAGACATAAACAAGATTCTAAGAGAAATGTTTTATTAAATTGTCCAGTCCTGCCCTTACAGCTAAAATCCACCAGATGGCTCAGTGGATGGGAGACTTGTTTCACACACACACAAAAAAAATTAAGATTTCAGCCTCACAACATTAAAATATTTATTACCCAGGAAGATAGGAAACCAAAGACACATGAAAAAACACAGCCTTGCATCACCAAAGCCCAGACATACCTGCTTACCACGGGCACTCTGGTAAGAAGACCACATAAAATGTGGTTGTGCAAAAACCTGTCCTTGCTCCCATAACTTCCCATTCTGAAGCTGTTTACACAGAACCTCAGAATTTGTTTCCTTATCCTGTCTAAACAAATATGCAAGCAATTGCATGATTTCTCTAGTAGTTTGATAAGAATTTTGGTTTGAAAAGCTGGTAAAGAAACTCCTGTAACTTAAACATGGAATTTTTCCTTTAAGAGCAGGAACACTTCATAAAAAAAGCAGCATTTTCCTATATGCAAGCAATAAAAAAACACTTCAATTCAATAGTTACGAATATTACATTATGGTGGTTGTGAGCAGTTTTGAAGAGCATGGTTTTGAATCTCAGCAATAAATCAAAGCCCACAGTGTGAAAGGAAAACAGAATCCACTATTGTAAAGGAATAAACCACAGAATGAGGGATGGATATGCAGAAGGGATTAGCTTGTAGCTTTCAGGTAACAAGTAACCTGCCTCACTTCGCTGTAAGGAATTAAACAGAACATAAATGCTAACTGGGGAAAAAGTGGAAGAATACATTAAGAGTTATGGTATAGTTCACGTGGACTTGCATTCATTGTTCTTGACGGACACGTATAAAATCATAATCTTCAGTAATAGCACAGCTGTAGGGAAACATGTAATATCCATGTGGAGAAGGACAATGCTTATGGGTCCTAAAAATGCTACTGAATGTGGAAACAAAGATGTGAAAACTAATTACAAAAGTCATTGAAAAAATATCCACTTTGTACTAATAGCCTGTCCTGCTGATAAAAAAAAAAAAAAAAAGTGACAGCTGCGCCTCTTTATGTTGTTTTGCGTAAAAAGAAAAAAACAGAAAAACACCCTGCACCAATAGTGAATAGGGGACATTCCTCAATCTGTGCTTTCTATAGCCTTTAATTAATCTTCTCCTATCCAGAAAAGTTTACAATATGTTTCTGGAAAAATATACATCTAGGATGGCATTAAAACTTTACACTGAGCTGTAAGAGCTCTGTTAGCTTCACAAAAGCAAATTTTGTTCATATTTTATCTTTCCTAGCCATAGACAAGCCCCTGTACTTATAATGAATGAGTGTTTTTGTTCAAAGTGTACTTTATTGATTAGCCACTTATTCAAGAGCATCATCAGAAACTCATCTACTTATTAATTTCAGCTTTATAGGTTATCTCAACACTCTCCCCTAGACACTAGTTCTTCCTCAGGCATATCTGTCATTTCTGTCAAGAGTACCTCCAATTAATTGGTGAGAGAAGCTAGGAAGCACTGACTCTACAAAAGTGACTTTGGCATGGATTTATGAATTGCGGTAGATATATATAAAATAATGAACAGCAAAGCAGAGGTAAATTGATGCTCCTTGCACCAGGTTATGGTAGCATGGACACAGTCTACAAAAAATGAAACGCAGAACAAAGAAAGTATTAAAAAGAAATAGTACATTACACGGTGCAAAACTAGACTAAGGTTCTTATACACAGTGAGGGCAGAAGTTTAGAAAGATTAGAAGTGTTAGGCAATGTTAACTAAGCAGAGAAAAAGCATCAGAGTTCATTGGTTCTGGGAACATAATGAGGAGAAGGAACAGCTTATTAAACATTGTATTACAGCATACACTCGGCCACGTGGAGATTTGTTCAAATATCATCCCCACTGAGCACACAGCCAGGTCAATACAAGTACACTCTGGAGCATTTACTGCAGTTCATAAGACTGAAGTCAAGTTCAAGACCTGACCACAAGCTGAGGTTCAATGCTCATCTCACTATGCCAACTCCTGCAGATGTAGGGCAGAGACACATAAAACTAGAAGACCAGGGAGACACCCTGAGCTTGCACAACAACATCCCGATGATTCAGGATCAATCTCCTGATCTTCCCCTTCGCTGCTGACAGCCCCAACAGTCCCCAGAGCAGCACAGACCCACTAAACCCCAGAACAGCAAGAGCAGAAAGATAAGCAGTACAATGATTAGTAGCCTTCTGTTCTGTACTCAAAATACAGAAATGAATATAAAGCCCTACTGGGTTATTTATTTATTTAAAAAAATATTTTTTAATTTTTTAAATCCCACTGGAGGTCAAGTTTTTTTTTTTGTTTGTTTGTTTCTTTGTTTCTCATAAAAGGACACCAAAACAAACAAACAATGCTTAAGATGTCACAGCTATAAGGATTAAGTTATGGCAGCATACAAAGGTGGCCCTCTAAAACACTTGATAGATGAAGAAATGTAAGACAGTTGACAGCTGGATAACTATCTTTTTCTTGCACAGTATCACTGCATTATCACCCAGTGCTTTGTGAAGCAGCTTTTCGGACTGGCTATGCATTGCAGATGTTTTAATGCTTCTCAGGCTGTTAACCCTCTCAGTTACTTACTCATCTGAGCATCAACAAGAACTAGAACATACTGCTTTGAGAATTCAATAAATTAATTTATGATTATGAATAGTACCCTCACTGAATCTAGGAAGTTAATGAAAAGGAAAGGAAAAAGTACCTCTCGTAAGGCTTCTTTTATAGGAGCCTTTTAACATAGGCAAATATAGGATAATTATTCTAATTAATTTTATCTCTATTTAATACTGGCTCCAGCAGCTCTCATTTGTTCCCTGCACCTGAGGAAAGCCACAAAGGGCAATGAAACACCTCCTAGGCCCTCAAGTCCAGGTCCTAGCCACAGCAGGCAACCACTTACATTACTGCTTCTATAAATTAAGCTTATGTTAACATTTTTGTTGGAAGCCTTGGTTCAGGACATCATCCCTCAAAACCTTTTCCTCCTTTAAAAACCCGGAGTTGCATTTAACCAATTGAAGAGATCTGTGCTCAATTGAGAGGATAGAGACTCTTTTGACCACCCAGAAACTCAGTAGCCTACACCCTGCATCTTTGAGTTGAAGATAATTTTGCATTTAAGCTATCAAACCTCTTCCTGTTCCTCGGCAGCTTACTATTTTCTCCTTTAACATCACCCTTGGCTTCTTTGAAGTTATATTTTAGGAAAATACAAAACAGCAAAAACCTGAAACCAAACTAACCTCAAGTTCTTTTATTCATTCCCATGAGAGGAAAAAAACAACAACAAAAAATTTTAGGACAAACTAAACCTAGCAATTTCGCACCTGGTAAGCCTGCTTCTTTTAACACTAATCCAAATCACTTGTTACCATTAAATGTGCACTTCTACTTTCATCATACACAAGTTGTTATTAACAATTTTTAATAACACTTGCACTTCCAAACACCAAACAAATAAGTAAACATTCAAACTATTTTTCTTTCCTGTGAAAAATATTCCTGCACTTCCCTTAGCACTTGCAGTAGTCCAGAAATGTTTAAGGTCTACAGCATACAGTACTTTAGCACCCATGTGAACCAGCAGAGCCTAGAAAACTTTGCACTTAATTCATTGAAAATTTGTCATATTACAGCATCACACTAGATACTGTCCTCCCACAACATTTTAACTCAAGACTGGTAAGGATTTTGCTTAACAGAAACACTCACTCAGCCATTACTTCCTAATACAAGAGGACCCCAGGCCAGTACTTCAAAAGAGGAATGCTTTTCTCCAAAGCAAAACTTCTGCAAAGATCAAAATACCTTTAAACTAAACTCAGGCTTTATTACAACATAAATCGTGATAATTCACTTTTTAAGCAGCAAAAAGAAAATCAAACCATATCAGAGGAGAAAGAAAAAAAGATGGGCTCCCAGCCAGCTCTGGGCTACTTACCTAGTCCATGACATGGCAGTGCCTCCATGCTCAGGGCAGCACTAAACACCCACAGAAGCTTCAGCTTGTTTGTGCATCACCCCCAAAACAGTCCCTGCCCCAGGAGGCTCTTTAAAAGCAATAGCACAAAGACTGGCAAGAGGCAGAAGAAGTACCCACAAGTCCCAGATGGGACAGCTGCCTTTATCAAAGTTAGTCATTGGTGACTTCTCTATAGCTGAAGGACGCTTTATGGGCTTGAAGAAGGTTAAAAAATAACTCAGAAACTTTTATTAAAACAATGTCTTGGCAGTTCCCATGTTCTATTTAAGGTATACGTGTACATCTTAGTCTGCTCAAGCTGAGACTTCAAAGAGCTCGTCAAGCAGAGGGAAATGGCAATATAGATATTATGGAATAGAAATAAGCTCTTTTGAAAAAACCCAAACCATCGTGCATCAGATGATTGAGTCTCCTCATTCCTGAGGAGTGAAGCTGCAACGTGTTTAAGGAACACAAGGCCATCCATGGCATGGTTTTGAGGGCTTAATTTAGAAATCCACTAATTTGTGAAAATGTAGGCACTTTGAAGGAAAATATACAATAAATGTTACAGTGTGAGCTTATAGTGAAAATTGCATAATTTAACTTTAATGAAAGCTTTATTACACAATATGTGATATAGCAGCATGCGACAATATTGCAAAAAGGCTATTCCAAAAATTCAATGCTACACGCTGTTCCTATTGTGTCTTAAAGCTGATAAAAAAACTAATGTCAAGTTCTTCTAATTTTTCATTTATTAGCGGGAAGAGGGCCCCAGGGCAGGAAAAGCTGTTTGGAGGCTGGCACGTGAGTCAAAGGCATTCTCCAAGCTGCAGCAGGCTGTTCAGTAGCTGCAGCTGGCAGGTAACCAAGTCCTGACATGCTTTAAGTAACCAATGTAGTTGTAAAAAAGAAAATGATAGCTGAAAATTAGACCAGACATTCTGCTTCATGGCCTCAATCAACAAATCATTTAAAGACGTATTTAAATCCCAATCTTTAATCTTTTAATTAAGCATGCGCTTAAGTGTTTTGTTGTCGAATTTATGCTATCTGACTTTATCCCTGTAATTAAAAATCTGCTCTAAAAGGGGCTGTGAGGGGTAGGATTTTGTAGTAAAGTACAAGAGGCTGATGATGATTATTGTTGTTGGGGGTGGGGTAGGGAGAGGCGAGGAGGAGGAGGATAAGCTGTAATAAAAGCATACAAATGAATAATTGAATTAAGTTTTCTATACCTCAGGGGAAACTATTAGAACGGTTTTCCCACTGAGATTGCTGCATGTTTAGTGGCTGTAACATTACCTTCCCTTTCCTCACCCGCTGAAGCAAACAACGATATTCAGACCCAGGCTTTTTCACATTGTGTCCTTCCCAGTATTGCTGATGCTGTAGAGCTCCCTGGCACATGGAGTACAAAAAGCCTGAGTTCCTCTGTCTGTAGCTGACTGGCAGGCACAGGGAACCTGTAGGGCTTGTACTTTCCTGATGCGCAATTAGAGCCAGTGGGCTGGAAACAGATGGTTATGCTATGGTAAAATTACTGGCGTAAGATGTAAACAGTTCCATCCAAGCTATATTTTGTTTCTGTGCGCAGAGGCAAAAAGGAAAAACTGGGATAGAGCCCAAACTGGGTTTGTTTGCAGCATTCTCAAGGATTTTCTCCAGCGCAATTGCACCTAGGCAGTGGCTCTGTGCAGGTTTTGGGGAGGAAGGGAAGTGGGGTATTTACTCAGAGGTGGGTACAAGCAATAAAAATAACAGGAATGGTTCTGAGCAGGGTAGTAATTCTTTCTCCTAAATTATAAATTATTCAAAGCTGGGAGCACAGTTAGCTCTGCTTTTATCACATTGCCTTTATGATGAACTCAACCAAGTTTATGGTTTTAGCAACAAAATGGTCAAATTATTACAGAGAAAGGTAGAAAGCAAAGAAATGTGATTCTAATAATTTATTCTTTTGACCCAAATTCTCCATGACAATACATTTCTCTAACTTGTAGTGGAGTATAAATTCAATTACACTACTGTATAAGCTTAAATACTGCTTCCTGGCTGATCAAACAGCAGCTACAGCAAGAAATAAATGGATAAAATACACAGGCATACAGAAATGTCATCTATCACAAACATGACCGTTTGCATTTTGAAAAGCTTTCAACTTGGTCAACTTTTGATTGCTGCTTCTTTAATTGCCTTAATTGGGCGCTTTCCTCTGGTGTATGTTGGTGTCTTTCCTAGCTGCAGAGGCAAGGAAATCTTGTCATTTTCATGGGAACAAATGTTTATCTTGTACTGCCCCAGAGCACATCATTTTTGTCTAGGTTTCCTTTCCTTTTTTTTTTTTCCCCTGATGATTAGTCTCCATGTGGTTGATTATTTTATGCTTTCAGTTTCTACATGAGGTACGGTGGATGATAACAAAATAGTTATTTAGATATTAGTAATATAAATATAGAAGAAAATCTATTGTAACTAAAACAAAAGTTCCAAAATGACCTTCTATATTTTAATTTATTTATTTAGTAAAGACAGTTCATGAATATAAGAGGAGATTAGCAGATTAGCATGGAAACTATCACTCAGTCCAATGGATCCAACTGAAATGCAAGGGTCCCTATCTGGAAAATCTAACTTTGAAGGTTTGAAAGTTCAGTGGTGTTTCTATAAATCAGGCTTTTAATTTTAAGATTTCTATGCTGTTTATAAAGGCTTAGAATCAAAAAGTATTGTAATATTTTACTTGCTTAGGATCTTAATTTATTTTTAACTTACAGGAGCCATTTCATCATTTCATAATTGAATGACAGATAAATTAATAAATGAATGATCTTTTATATTCTGACCTATAATATTTTGCTAAAGTCTGCCACAGGCTTACAATTCCTAGAAACTTTTCTGTGGTGTTTTCCTCTTTATATGCACATGGACACAGTAATTAAATGTAAAAGTTTTACTTGCAAAATCAGGGATACAAAAATATACAACAATATTCTTTTCTTTAGGTCCTTCAACTTTATTCAGTTATAGAGTTTCCATTGTATTAGGCACTGAGATATTTGCTTCCATTTCAAGCAGCAAAAGCAAGGTTAGAAGGCAATTTTCAGTAAAATAACATTTACTAAGCATGCTTTATTTCTTAGTTGTATTTTATGAAGATTCTGTACTAACCTTTTTGAATGTTAAGATATTTCAAACTATTCAGGTTAAAAACTTAGTCTCTAATTGCCATCACGAATGAATATTCAGATAGTCTCAGACAAACTCCTGTCTCCATGACATTAAATATGAACCTGTAGGACTGGAAAGATCTTAGTTGAAATTTAGTGGCTGACTTCATTATTTTTATCTAAAATTAGTCAAATGTTTTTCCTCTCTCCACATTTTGCTACCTTTTTCTAATATATTACATCGTGTTTTTTTCCTAGATGAAAGCCTTCTTCATCTATTCTGCAGATATTCAAAGGAAGGCTCGTGCTTTCAGGGGGAAGCTGTTGCTCCTCAAGAGAAGGACAGCATTGCCAAGCAGGATATGGTGCTGCATTGGGAGTTACAAATGTTGCTGTCTCAGACTCAGAACAGAGCCTGAAGGAAAGTTAAAAATTCAGTAATTCCAAGAAACGAGGGGGATGTTGCACTGTCACAGCAAGCCCTGCAGATCCATGCAGGTCTCCAGCCCACCAGTCCCTTCTTACCTTCAGCCACCAGAACTCAGGCTTACACACTGCAATTTATATTGATTTTTCTCACCCTGAACTGTTGCTAATGAAAGGGGCTGGAAAACCTGGGCCACCCAAGGATTCTGTGTCCAAGATCAAAGTTCAGCATTCAGTTGCAGATGAGCAGACAGCTGGGGGTCTCCACACCATTCACCTGTCCTTTGCATCCACAGCAAATTTCTCAGCAACTCAGGCCCTTGACTTGGTATCATCTCTTGCAAGCAAAGGAAAGATCTCTTTGAAGTAGTCATTTCTTTTTCTCCCCTCTAAAAAGCAAACTTACTTTTCCAGAAATAGAACATTGCCCTCTGTAAACTTTTTGTTTGTTTGTTTCGCTCTTTGCTTCTTTTTCTTTCTTTCTCATGAGTTTGGGACAAATTTTTACAGTTGTCCTCAGATTTGAAACAGCTGTTGCCACACTGTGCTTTTTGTCATCTTTCAGAGGTTGTTGGAACATTATTTTTACATAAATATTTACTAAATTTAATGGTGGTTTAAAAGAGAAAAGGATGCTTGCTGAGTATTTCTATTTTTCTCCTTCTCATATTTATCTGGTGCTTGCCCAACCAACACTTTCCCAAAGCATGAGAATTGGTCCCTGTGATGAATCACCCTGTCTAACAAGGCTCAAAAGCCCTTCTATGCCATTAAATCAGCCTGATGATCCAGATTTCCTGCTATATTGTTCTGTGCTTCAGCTGAAAATAGGTGAAGTCAATAAAGTTAACCCAGACCTCCTGCATAAGAAAAGGTGATGTGGGGGATGGAGATGAAATTGTTCACACTCATGGCACTTCAGCACAAATCTGGAAGGTTTCTAATTCTTATCTTACTACCTTTATGAGTGTGCCTGAAACCAGACTGCCGCGACTGCCCACTTTCAGCACAGCAGAGCTTGTGGCTGCTTTGGCACCCAGGTTTGTTCTTCTTGTGCCTCGAATTGCAGAGGAATGGAAAACATCCTTGTTTGGGATCAGTGATACTGACATTGAGACTAATGGAGTTACTGCCAAGGAAAATACTCTTGTATGAAGGAGAAAATAAAACATGCATTTTAAAATAAAGCAGATTCCTGAATTTGACATGAAATAATTCTTGAGCAGCAGAATTAGAACAGGCAGTGCATGGTGCAGAACTGAGAGGGTAACTCTTCTGGAAAATAACTCTTCAGCTTATTTCTAAATTTCAGTGTTCTCCCTTAAATATATATATATACATGGAGGTAGTTTAAAAGAGAAATCTGCGTTTGACTCTAAGTAATTTATCTTTTCTTCTACTTATAGTTCCACATTTAAGAAAACAAAACAAAACAAACAACAACAACAACAAAAAAAAACAGGTGTTCACCTGAATACTGTTTGAATATGTTTGTCAGTGGAAGAAGTGGTAGGAGCTTGGGACTCCTCAAGTTGTAGATTTAAAGACACGCTCTAAAGAGCGTTCCTGAGATCTTCGGTACTGAACTGGAATGATTACATGACATAAAATATTGAGATTTTTCTAACTTAATTTCTCAGGTTTCCTGGATGATAACTTAAAATGACAGGTTTACACCTGCAAAAGTACACAGAGCTCTAGTGGGTACGCTGGCACTTCTGCTACTGGAAAGGTCAGAAGCTATTTGCAAGCAGAACTCAAAGTTCTCTCACTGGGCCTGGGGAGAGTGGGAGATGTGCTTGTCTGCAGCACTCAGAGGAGAGAGGAGTTAGTGCTATAACACAAGGGGCCAAAAAACCTATTGTTCTGTGGTGGAAGCTGCACTTTAAAAGCTCGAGGCTTTTAAATAGCCAGTGCTTTTTGCTTTTTCTCACATTTAACAAGGCCACGTCACAGGGAAATATTGCCTCTACTCTCTTCTTTTTGCATTAAATTAAATAAAATTAGGCCAGAGAAGTAGCTGGGACTTAGTCTATATTCACTTTAAAATGCTCATCTGAACTGGTCAGTTTTATTACTTCTTTTGCAATACATTTATAAATATGGTCACACAAAACACATCGCTGCTGGAACTGCTGAGAAGATTGTTTTCAAGAGTTAAGGAAGATGGGCAGGTGAAGGAATTAGTTATTAAAGCTGAGTACCAAAGAGGAGTGTAATAATTAAAAAGCTGAGGAATTACTTCAGTTGAAGTGGTTTTCTTTCCAGAGAAACAAGTATTCTCTTAAGAAAACCGATGATGAGCTGTTAAAAAGAAATAGAGCTCATCTGGTTTTGTGATTTTTTTTTTCCCTAATACAGTCCCTTTCAAGCAATTTTCAGAAGCTTTTACATTTTATGGAATGAAGATATAATCTTGAAATGGGCAGAAGTACAAGAAATGGTATAAAGACGAGGATGGAGTTACTTTAAGATTTATATATATACAAAATACAAACAATAAATCCTCCTTTTTTCTGAGAAGGCTGTGTTCTTCAAGAGGGCATGCCACTCTGTTAATCCACATAGTCCTCTCTCAGATGGGAATTTGTACTCACAGTATGTGACTAACAAATAAATGACACTGAATCAATAGAGTTTCTAGCTTTCTACTGTCTTAGCATCTGAATTTCATCAAGTCCCACTTTACACACTTGTGAAAATAAATGACAAAAAAGTCCAGAGGAGGAAAGGAGTGGTTCAACCTGCACAGAAATGTCAGGAACAGCTTCCTTTCATAACTGCCAAGTGAGTACTTGATGCAGGAGGGACCGGTTGTCCTCATATCTGCTCCATACAAGGTTGGGCTGAGCATCATCAGAAATGTTGTTTCTATCAGCTCCCATTTCACCATGTGGGGATGATGATCTAGTAGCACTTCCTTTGGTGATTAATGCATATTTAAGCTGCAAATCAGAGGAAAATAAAGATGGAGAGGCATAGTAAGTGTGGAGTCTGCTCTCCTTGTAGGGCTGCGTGTAGTAGTTCTGGAGAGGTGGTGTGTGGTTGGTCCATATCCAAATCCCTGCCCATGGGAGGGCAACGATGAGTTTATGAGCTGAAATAACACGTAGATATACTGGGGAATGTCTGCAAGAGTCCTAAGGGTATGGGACTTTGTCAAAACCATTTCTTCTCTCACCAGTTCACCCTGTGATCTCCCAGTAAATAGTATGGGGTTGGGGTATGGACCTTCCTTAGGTTATCCTAAAGTGAGCAGCTTCCTGTATGGTTTACTACATATTGCAAAGAGAACTTGACCCCCAGATGTCTGTAATGGAGCATCTTACAAAACTCATATTAATAATGTTCTGAATTTCAAGAGATAATGTCCTTATCTAGGACAGAAAAACGTCTCACAGGAAGATGGTACTGAATACGAGCAATCTTTTCTGGAAGAACATCTTGAGCTGCATAAAAGGCCAAACAGTATCAAAGGAGAAAGAGTGAAAATATTCTTCCTTTCTCTCATGATATTTTATCTGCTTGTAAAGGACTGTCACTGCATATAGCCTCTCTGATCATCTACCTTGCCAGATTCAAACTGGTGGGGTCAAAAAAATTCTGATGCAGAAAGATCTGAAGATGAGAAATTAACTGAGGCTTTGTCTTATCTGCGGCTGCTGAATCTTGGTGATGTTTAAAAGACTTTTTTTTTTTTCTTTTTTGTATGACACAACCATAGATGAAATAATGTGCTTTCTCCTTTCACAGAGATTATGGATAATAGCAAGAAAAATACAGCTCCTGACATACTTTTGTGGGAGCCTGAGACCAGCTGATTGACAGGACTAGTAACTGGAAAAAGAAATTATATACTGCAAATGAGGTTTTTGCCTGATTTTGCATATTGCTAGGGCAGTTATTCACCAAAGAAAAAAAATAAATCATAATATATGGGTATTGAGACAAAGAAGAAATTGAAAATAAAGACCTTTGAGAAGCATAAACAGAAAGACAAATAACCTTGAAAAGAGAATGGCAAACTCCATTATACTTTTTTCCAAGTGAGCTCTGCATATCTCCTATAAAGTAGTAACTAATATACAAGACAAAACAACAAAAAACAACTACAAAGATAGTAGCTAAAATAATAATTCCCTACTGTAATCTAAATGAGGAAGTGTTGGTTTTAAAGAAAATTACAAAAAAAAAAACAAACAAAAAAAAACAGGATTGCAATTACACTCCTTTTTATGATCAAGTGGAGTAACAGAGGAAAATTACCACTAATTTAAGAATAAGAGATAACTATAAAGAAGAGACTAAAAAAAATCAAAATCAAGCTTCTTTAGTGGATGATCATGTTACTGGAAAAGGAATTGAAGGTCTTTTACTGATTCTGAGTTTATTTTTGACACTAAGATTAATTTATGGTCTTTTTAAAGGATGAAAATACTACTTTGTAAGAAAGGTCAGTAATAAGCAAGATGCAACATTTTTGTTAGTCATGGATGTACATATATACAGTAATTTTCCAGTTTTTCAAAGAAAATTAAAGTGATATCAAGGTTACTTCTGACACTTCTAAAAAAAAAAAAAAAAACTAGTAAAGAAATAAATACTAGGGGGGGGGGGGGGAAAGCTTTTGTTTATTTATATTATGTATTTATTTGTGTTTTGTTGTTGCTGAAGTGACATTAGAAGTTGGCTTAGTACTCTAAAAAGCCCCAGTAGTTCAGTTCTCCTCAGATCATGATCTGATGAAGGGGATATGTTGACAACAGACAGTTCTTTAGCCATATATAGACTGTTAAATTCAGCTCAGAGAATGCCACCAATATCAATAATAGTTGTGGAGCACGTGTGGCTATATCCGGGTGCGTCAGATATAGCTGCTGATGTGAGATGTTTGCTGCGGTGACATCTGTGGCACTTGTTTGCAAGAAAAAATCTTTGGACCTTTCTGAAACTGTGGAGCTGGATGTAATCAGACCCAGATTTTCAGTCTGACATAAACCTGTGATATACAAGATAGGCACCACTTAATTTCTAAAGGTAATCACTAACTATTTTGTGAATGACAGAACATTTTGTGAATGATAGGACTTGGTGGGTATGGCAAACCTGCTGTGAGAACCTTGCATGAATTGAGATCCCACTGAGACTGAGATTTGAGAAGCTTATTGTAGCCTAGCAGCATCCTTTCCTAATAAAAAAAGTCTTCGGTTTTTAAGTCTTGGCATGCTTTTGGAGGTAGGATTTTCTTTCAGTTTGCAGTGTCTTAATTTCTGCATCAATATTAGGAAGAAATACTGAAGTGAACACAGATTTTGTCTTTTTTTTTTTTGTCTCTCTCTTTTTTTTTTTCCTCTGTACTTGGAGTTCTTTTTTGTAGATTAGTTCACCTTAACTCCTTATTGTATTTAGATTTAAAGGAACTGTTCATGTGATGACAGACCTGAAATGAAGTGAAAGGGACAAAACTGTGAATTCTACCTTACATTTGTACATTGTCACAGCCTGTGTTTTGTGCCACTACTGCCTGTTCTGCTAGGTTATTGTACTTAACTCGCCTCCAGCATCATCCACAAGCAGAGCTGCAGCCTGGTGGCCTCTGTAAAAAATACTCCAAGGAAGAATAAATGTCTGTGGCCATTGTAGCAGTGAGACAGTCACCCAGAGATATGCTCTGTCTGTGGTCATAAACTTCATCGGTGTTCCGAAGCTGAAAAATGAGTGTTTCTTTTGCCTGCATAGATGATAGAAATGCTACAGTGGATGTAAAACATTTAGATGAGATCTCCAGTGAGCCCAGAGCAGTAAAATCCCATTGATTTTGCTGACATGGATGCTGCTTCCAAGAGAATAAGGCCAGATACACCTGGCCTTATTCTCTTGGAATAGTCCCAGAATAAGTCCCAGATTTGTGACTCTTTTCTGGTCAATTATTTTTCGATCTTACTTTATGTTTAAGATGAACAACACCTACTTTTCTTTGCTGGATAATGCAACCTGAACTTTGAACCCTGGCAATAATCAATAATATTTAAATATGCTTTATTTTATTTATTTATTTTTGAGAGACCTGTACAGAAACTATATTAGAAAAGTTTCCTCAGAAAAATACTTTTTCATCAAAACATAGACACTATATTAAAGCAGTCAAAGTTCAACAAGCTCACAAAGCGTTTCTTTAAAAAAAGCTCTGACAGAGTCACCTCTGGCAGCTGTTTTTAATGCAGGGCTGCAGGGTTAGCTTCCCAAGGTGCCCAGGTTTTGGTGGCCTCTGTGGGCAGAGTATGGCCTCTCAGGATTTCCCATCCAGCCACCCTGTGTGGGATCTCAAATTCTTCCTTACAGAAGCTATAAGCCTGGAAAGTATTGACAAACTGACCAACAGAAAAAAATACAGGCCGAATGTGGTGTAGATAGTGTATGTCACTTCACATGTGCAAGAGCTGAGGGGTATTCCTTTGTACAGTTTGTGGACTTTTAAAACCTTGAACATGCTACATTAAATATGCAGTAGCTTGTCTTGTGCATGGATGGATATAAACATGTTGTTTCTTTCCTTACTCTCTGTATTGCAATTACTCTCAAATTTTGCTTTCAGCTTTAAAATATGCATGGTAAAATTTTGTTTGTTTGATTTTCCTAAGGTTTTTCTTTTGGTTTGCTGAGAATTTTAGAAGCTATTAGTGGATAGTTAAAATGTCCATGACAAGTGTTTGTCACTGAAGGTGAACTGCTGTGTGCCCTGGTTCTTAAGCATGACAAACGTGATTCAAATATGTCTATCTTGAATACTTGAATTTTGCCAGGAATGGCTAAGTCAAAGAAAAAGATAATCATCGATAAGCTGCAAATATATGCTCTCCCACTATAGATATTGGAGTTCCAATAAATACTGTATGGTCTGTCTGAAACTTACAGATAATTCAGGCTGGAACTTTTTAGAAGGTGTTGTCAGACATTAATACCAGTAGCAGGGAAATCCCAGCAGGTGCTCACAGTGGCAGATCTTTAATTTAAGAACTGCAATTTAGTGTTTGAATGGCAGGTTTAAATGACTGAGTAAGACTCAAACTATAGCTCTACTGATACAGATAAGATGTGTGTTCATCAATTCAGCTCAAGATAAAGATTGCCCCTTTAAGTATGTACCATTATTTTGCCAGTGAAGTACTGCCCTGATCATCTCTGTTCTTTACCTGCATTACAGAATTAATCAGAGGCCCTTCGTGCACATGAATTAATGTGAATCTCTTGTTCACTTCTCGCTGCCTTTCATTCATGTGGTAATTTATCTTCCTCCTTCTACACTGTTCTGCTTCGCCACCTACTTCCCATGCTCTCTGGAGCTTCTGTAGTTTTCCCTTTATCGTTCCACTTTTTTTCCCCCACAAAGTCTTTCTCCATTGTGCAGTGCTGACTGTACTTCATTAATAAATATTCCCCCTTTGTCCCCCTTTCTAGCTTCCTTCCACAATATAAAATTACTATTAATCAGTCTGTCAGTGATACTCATTACTCATAAACAGATACATGTCACAGCACTGAAGACAGACTATCTGTCTTACTTAAGATCATCCTAGATCTTAAACAGAAGAGAGATAACAGTTCAACACACTGAGGGCTTTGACAAACAAGAGAATGAGAAGAAAAATGGATCATCATATGCACTAGGAATTTTCCATTCAGAAGCCTCCTCCCAGTGTTGGCAGTTAAGAACAAGCAACGTTCAGAAGATAGGAAAAAAAAATAATCCTATTTCTTTCTTTTGAAACATCCTTATGTCCTAATATTAAGCAACATTTACTATTGGTCTTTACTTTCAATAACTTCAGCTGTCCTGAAACACAGTTAAGATAAAACCCTCACATTATTGCACAGAATATGAACTGATGGGAGTGGGAATCAGAGGAAAAACAGATGCAACAACTGTACTCACAGAAAATTACATGGAAATGAAAACTGCCTAGAGGCTTTGTACCACTGACTTATTTTCTCTATTTGACTTTACATCTCTGCTCATATAAAAAAGTATATAATTTATAAAGAAAAACTTTACATACCTCATTACACGAAAGATATGCTCCAGAATTGTTAATGCATAGATTTTATAAAAGCAACTGGGAGAAAATTATTCACTCAGAAATGGTGTTTCACAATCAGAAAATCATAGTTTCTTATGGGCATCTTAAAAGTAAAAACTTTCCATACTGCTTTTTTGAATAGGAATTTAGCTAATTTCCTTAGCAAAAAAGATGCTCTCCCTAAAATTAGGGCTATTGCTCTTCAAGGGCATAGCAAAATGTCCCTTGCTATTGAAGCAAAATCTTCTGTTTTAAAGTTTCACATAAGCGTGTATTTGAACCTTAAAACCTATTCTTAATAAACAATCTCCAAATGCAAATCTCAATCACCTGCTTTTGTGTGGTGTGTGGTGACTGGTAGCCCTGATGAACCAAACCTTGATGAGCTTTGGTCTTCCAAGTTCTTCAGCTGGAGGAGAGTTAAGGTTGTGTCTATTCCTTGCTCATTGCATTCTTCTTCTTTTCAAGAGCCACCAAGGTTTTGCTCTGTTACTTCTTCACATGGATGCAAGGCACATAGGTACAGAAAAAAAACTGTGCTTTCTCAGGTAATGAGAAAGCCTGATTTGCCTGACCTGCAAATCTCAGTTTTTGTGAGTAAGAGAAGGGTTTGTTCTATGTCAGAAGGTGTATGTAAGGGTGTTAACTATTGAAGGGAGATACATGGGAATATGTAGGATTTCAAGAATGACGTTGTTTGGTTTAAGTATTTTTATTACTAAATACAAATGAAGACTGGGTTCTGGTAAAGGAAAACTTGTCTGTTTCAAATGCATTTGTTTTACCTAGAAGAGGTGAGATATGTAAGAATTCTTACTAAAGTGGTGGATGAAAAGAGGAAAATTATAAAGCGGATTAGTCTGAGGTTCTAATCTTTGCATATGTGTAGACATAAATTTAATAACAAGAAAATTAATGTGTAACGCAATGGGTTGTGTGATCTTTTCCATGGGAAAAAATGCTCCCTAATAATAGTGTTGAATAATCAATGCTGAAAATTAAAAAACATGATAAAATTAATCTATTTTATTACCTCTCTATATTTGCTTAACTATTATAAAACAGTTCATTAAAATCCTGCTTCACATTTGTACTAACAAATAAAGGCAACTTTTAATAAATAGATGATAGTGTTGGAGACCTCCAAAGGAGTTAACTTAATAATATTAACTTATTAACTCTTAAGAAAACATTTGTATAAGGATGGGATTTTCCTGATGTGGATAGACTTAATTCTTAAACATAGGGGAAACTCTTATAACAGAGGGGGGGGAAAAAAAAAAAAATACTTGTCTTAGTGTTTTATTAGCTTTATGGAATGTTTTCTCAATGTTTATCTACAGCCCGCTATCCATATACAGAAGGCACTTCCACTCTGTTCCACTTAAAAGTGACTGTTCTGGATACATATATTTGCAGCTCAGGGTAGAACCTAACTAGTATTTTTGCAGACTTAGTGCATGGTTAAAAGTAAGAAAAATATGGCCACGTTCTCGAAAAGTATGCATGCTAAAAAGTTATGCTGATCTGACACAGATTGCTTGTGACAATTTTTGCTCACGTGGAATCACTGAAATGACTCCTCCTGGGTTATAATCCAACATTCGTTATTACTAGAAATGGAGAAGAATGGTTCTCTTATTGAAAGAATTAAGGATTTGGCTGGAAGAGTCCTGTATTTTACATGGTTTTCCTTTTTCTTTCTTTTTTCTTCTTCTCTTTTACAGGGTTTTTCTTTTTGTGATCTTTTTGTTGTTGTTGTTTGGTTGGTTGTTTTCTTTACATCATACTTTGTAAATTAGACTCTTTTTTGCTTTGTCAGCACCACTTATATTAACAATGAGTATTATTTTTCCTTCATCAGTTATGAACTCCATGGGTTATTGTTCAGCTAGACAACCTGATGATTAGGTTTATTTGTGATTATTGTTAGCTAGTTATTATACCTTACAAATTATTAACATCTTCAAATAAAGAAATATCTTCTACCATTGTTGGAGCAATTTGTTCTGGCAAATTCAAAGAGTTTTCAGATATATTTGTGGTGAGCTATTTTCTGAAATATGAGCAGATGGATTCACGTCCATTTCTTTGTTCCTTGTCAATTTTCTTTTTCTTTTCTTTTTTTTTTTTTTTTTTTTTTTCCCATCTAAATCTATACTACTGTTGCTAAATTGCCCTCTTGCAGAAAAACCCTGATGTTTGCAATGACATCTCAACATCTGATATAACTTTCATCATTTTTCTTTGTGGTGATATATTTTGTAAGAAGCTTTGAAAAATTAAAGTTAACTTTCTGTTCTTTCGGGTATTGCATTTGGCTCAATTGTTCTGTATTTAAAAAAAAAAAAAAAGTGTAATTATACAGACTGTCTTTACAGGTAAAGTTATAGATTCTGAGGGTCCTTTAGTCTACTTGGCATGTTCTCTGTATTTTGCTGAACCAACCTATAGCAATATCTCTTTCACTTGCAACAACCTTTCCTCTCTTCATAAGGAAATGGTTGTTATATATTTTCCAGCTATTGATCTATATTCATAGGCTTATTTCTGCTACAAAGAGATTGCATATATCCATAAGACTAAAGATATTTTCCTTATAAAAATATTTTAACTCATTCTGTATCTAAAAATTTAAACGTTCAATACTAGATTGAATCAATTTTACCAGTGTCATTTTTTGATATCTTTTTTCTAAGATCATCCCCTCACAAATCTACAGGTGAACCACAACGGTTCTGTCCCTGGCAATTTCACGCTAATTTCTTATTCAACATGCTAATTTCTCTTCAACAAGATGGTTGTCTTCAAAGTCAAAAGTTCTCTGTTAATTTTTCAAGGTATACTAGAAATTCCTCTGACCTGCAGGGACAATAGAAGGGACACTTAGTTTGATCCATCTCTAAGAGATTTTCCTGGAGATTTTTTGTCCCAGAAATGATTGCATTCAGACTCGGTGACTTGATACAAAATTAACTACATATTTAAGTAAAATTCATCAACACATATTTCACCTATTTAGGAAACAAGAAAAGCAAATAAGAAGGTTTTTCTCTATGGAATTAGCAAGGCTTCCTGATAAAAATATATTTCTTCAGTAATTCTCACATACAGACTAAGCATTGAATACTGTGTGTGTGTGTGTTATATTTGAAGGCAAGCAAGTAGGCTCAGGAAAAATGTTGAAATGTTCTCTGGGTATAAAATATCTTTGGAGCTATCCTGGGTTCTGCACTGATCTGTTTAATGCTCTCCATGGAGTGAATTGCTGGAGAACTGAGAACCACAACAGCCCATGTGAGCTGGTGGAAAAGGAACAAACGTTTTGCTTGTGCAATTCCAGAGCTAACCTGCTCAGAGCAGAGAGAAGAAAATGAGATGTGAGCTGCGAGAAGTTGATTTAAATGTCAAAGTACTCAGCCTCAGAGCCCTGTGGAGCTCCCACAGAAGAGACTCTCCCAGCAGAGGACTGTTTTGACAAAGGAGTCCTGCTGTGTGAAATTTGCAGCTATACCTTGTGATGAGTAACCACATGTTAGATTCAGCAACATCCATCTCACTGCTCAGATTGTGAGACGATAGCAGGGAATATTGCTTCAAAGCCAAACTGTTCTTTTGAACTACGAGTATGCTCTTAAAATCAACATATTTATTTGAAAGAATTGTCCTGTTTTATGAGCTTTGAAGCCCGTTCAGGAAAAGAGGGCCATGGTTCTGAGCTAGAAATTCAAATGCAGAATGAAGTAGCACATACAGCAGAAGCCAGGGGCATTTTACACAGCAGAAAGATAAATTAACTGTGCTGAGGTCTCTTTGGGATCTGTGATGCAGCTAATAAAACTAAAGATTTGGTAATGTGTTATGTCTGATTTCTAAGAAGTAAAACAGTTGATACCTCGAATTCACTGTAGTGACCCTGAATAACGCAGTCAATGGGGAGTTCTTCTATCCGAACTTATTTGCGGTGAATTTAAAAAAAAAAAAAAAAGTGTTTTCTTATTCCTTTGAAATAATAATAATAATAAAGAAAACAATCCTGACACTGACCTAATAAGAAATACAAACATGCATATGTATTTTCTTGATTGAGATTTGGAGCCAGGAAATAGTTTGTTATATCTCCACTGAGAAGCTAGAATCACATTTAGCATTCAACTTGTCTGATTTACAGAAAATGATGAACTCTACTTCATGGAGAGAAAGGTAAATGAATGAATTCATTTTGTTGTTGTTGTTTTTATGTTTTGTTTTGTTTTTCCTGTTTATTGAGGCACTATAGCAGGCAATTAATTAGTTCTGCTTCCACCAAGAACAGGAGGAATAATCTGTATCTGAAACTATGTATTTTCCATTTACAAAGAAGGTGTCTTTCATGAGGACAGAAAGTAGGTCTTAGGGGTTAGAAAAGTAGGGCATGTATAACATCGATAAATCAGTTGGTTTAAGGATTTGAGGAGCTGCAGGCTGTGTCTCTACAAGCTCTACACATCCCTGAGCCAGGCAGTAGGGCAAGCAGTACTACAAAGCTGTGGGTAGCTACTCTCCAGCAGTGACCCCCTAGCCACTTGTATGAACCTTAGTTTTCAGAAGGTGCTACTGAAAAAATTAGACACCTACCCAAGCTGTGAAGTGAACAGTGTCCATGCCAGGCACATGAAACTACTCCTGTTGTCTTGTTCCACTGAGCCCTCCTGGGCAGATGGGGGTTGTCCTGTGCTAGGCAATGCCACCCTGTCCATGCCCCCCTGCCAGGGGGACATATTCCACTCACAGCTTCTGCTCCACTCTCCTTCTGACACTCTACTTTTGGCTATACGAAGCAATGTAACATGCACTGGGGAAGACTAGCAAGTGGACAGTGGGCTTCAGCACCTTCTCTTGTTCCACCATAGATGTGGGTCTGTTGTGGAGGCAGGAAAAACAAAAAGGTATTTAGACCCTCCAGACTGTCCACACCATGCGATAGTACTAAATCAGAAACTGATCTCTCATGGAAAAAGAACTGTCTGGGGAGGAATAGGAACTGAACAGAGTCTCAAAATTTTCTCGTTTGTGAAAAGTGTAGCTGCAGTGAATCTTCTGGGTCAGAGCCTGAGTGCTTCTGCTGAGTAGACAGGCGTGAACTCAGCCAGATGGAAGGGATACTCATATGCTCTGTCTTGAAAGCGTTACTGATATTTGAAAATATTTCTAGCAGCATTGGCACTGGACTGCAATGAGCCTTTTAAATCATTAAATGCATATGGAGGTGGTAAGGAAAACTTGGTCAGAAGGAGTAAGTAAAGCGGGATGTGTGTGCAGCAGCAGAGGGTACAAAACAAGTGCATTTCTGTATTTGCCTCTGGCCAACAGAGGTAGTTGAGGCTCTAAATTGCTTAGAGTGAAGCATGTGAATGGCTTCCTGATAACCCAAGTTAGGGCGAAGTTGAAATTTTCTATAAATTCATCTCTCTCAAGTCAGGTTATAGACTTCTCCAACATTATTGCATATCCAGGAAAATTCATTACTTACCTGAGTGCTCAAGCTGCAAGCTATTGCTATAACAAATTTCTCTTAACTTGGCACCTCAGATACAAGTGTTCTGAAGGAATGAACTATTATTTTTTTGTGGTTTCAATTTGGCTTTCAAGGAAAATTTGATAACAAGGTAGTAACTAACTTGCAGAAAGAAAGCATCTGTAACAGGAACGAAAATGTGAATTACAAATGCAAAGATTAACTATAAATTTTTAGCTTTGCTCTTACAGATTTATAGGTAGAAAAGCCTACATCCTAATGGTTAAACTGGCATCTTGCTGGGAACTTAGACGTCACACTTGGTTTGGGTAAAATACAGAAAACAATAAATCTATGTAGAAGCATTCCCTGTCCAGAACACAGATCCCAACAAACACACTTTTAAACCCTAAAAAAAATAATTTAATCCAAATTATTTCTTTTGTGTAGCAGAAGAGCTGGATTTTCAGTAAAGTATGAAAACTTTAGGTGGAAAGCAATGATCATGTATTTCTCAATACATTCTTTTTACTGCTTCTGTTTCATTGGCCTTAAAATGCTTATAACAAACCATAGGAAATATTTGCCCACCCCTGCCTCCCCAAAGTTACATTACTTTAACAGGCAAGCCTTTTTAGGGTTTGGGTTTAGCTTGGCAATGAGATATGCCCCAGTTTGGATGCTTTTCTGAAAAAAAGCAAATCAAAGCATCCTGGATCAGCCAAAATTTGCTTGAGAACTCCTGAAAGCAGCCTGTCTCATGAGCTTTCTAATGTTTCTGGCTTCCTGTCAGACTGGAAATGCCATGGAAACAACACTTGTGACAGTCCAGCTCCTGGCTCTGCATTTGAGAAGCAAGGAAAAAAAAACATGGCAAATTAATTGTGGAGGAAAAAAAATATTTAAAGCTCAACAAAGGTTCAAGTGTGGCTTTAAGTAAATTGTAGTAGTTCTGTGTTTAGTCAGACCTGATTTTCCTGTTTCATTTTCATTCAAGAATTAGTGCCCACATGGTGTTATTCTCCTTCAGATTTGGATTTTTGAAAGTGTTTGGAAATCTGTTTTCTTAAAGCTGGTGTGAAGAATCCGAGTATCAGTGGGAGTTGAATATTTTGAAAAGCATGCTCTGACTATATTTTTGATCAAAGGCACTTCCACCTAGTGTTCCTAAAGCAATGTGCATGATGATGATTGTGTTTCACTGTGCTGCCTGTGAGATGGGTGTGTTAGTGGAGTGTGTTCCTTGGAAATCAAGAAATTATGGCTACCTAAACCTGCTAAGGATTTTGCCCCCTCTTGACATTAAAGGGATGGGGAAATCAAGGCATGGTAAATTCACATCTGACAGTCAAAGCTCTTGAGAATTGGTAGCTTGAGCTGAAATTCATCAAGTTGCAGGTTTTTCTCAGAAATAGAGAAAGAAATCAGGCCATAAATAAATCTAGATTGTGATACTTCAGGAGCTTCATTTTCAAGAAAGATGAAGTGATGAATAATCTATCTGATAAGTATTGTAAGATTCTTTAAATCAGTATGAAGGTTGTTCATTTCTCAACTAGGGTTTTTTTCTTTCCATGTACCTTACACTGCTGCTTGCAGAATGGAACTGGCATAAACTTTAAGCAGGTCAGCGTATTTTGCAGCTAGTTGAGAAATTTTTTATCTCTCTGGGCATGTGGGAGGCAGGATTTAACAGGAATATTGTCTCAAAAGAACATCAGGGAGTACTTCAGACATGGGCCAGTACTTAATTAGGACAGCATTTAGTGCAGGATCTCCCACGTACCTTGGCACCAGAAGAGGTAGTTCAAGGTGTTGAGTGGGCTCCCCTGCCTTTGGTGGGATTGCTCAGGTTTGCAACACCTGTGAGCCTGTTAGACTGAAGATGCCTTTTATTTCTAATGGTTGTGGAAAATATTGAGCTTTCAGGCACCATGACCCAGAAGAAAGTGCTTTATGACTGGAGGATAGTTTTGTGTTGATACTGGGAAGCCAGCACTTGCATAAAGCAAACACTTTACAGTTTGAGCAATTCAAACATTTGGGAAAGAGTTAGATGTTGTAAATAAGAACCCTGAGTAGGTTTGGTTGCTCAAGGCTATGGCTGTACACTCAAGACTATTACTGCAGTGCAGCTGACCCAAGATAACTTGTTCAGTTGATTTACCAACGAAGGAGGAATTCTGGATTAGACCTTATGGCAGTATCAGTGTCCAGCTCCATACAATACATTTTGTTGAGGTCTTTAGACAACTGTGTGGTACATCGTGACCCGAGCTGTAATTCTCCATTTATATTTGGTTTAACACTTTTCCAATCAGAATACCCAACGCTGGTGGTTCAGAAAGCCATGTTAAAAGAAATGCATTGTAGCAATGACAGAAAAGCTTTTAAAGCAGATTGAGTTTCAGATGATTTAAATAGCTTGAAAGAAATAAATGTGGGTTGAAAGTGAACACAAAGATTTGAGGCAAAATGTGTTACGTGATATTTAATGTTATTTGACTTACCTAAAGCTTTTAGGTTTTCTGAATAATAGATAAAACCGGGACTGAACGCCCTTTGCCTCACTTTCTTTCCGCCATTTCTCTCTGAGGGTGGATTTTTGTAATGTTTGCTTGTTCATAGGATATGCAGACTGACATCATTCAGACTTCAGGATACTTTAACGGAGAACTTCACCTTATACTAGTGTTATATCTTTTGACTTGTTTAATGTTGGCTATATACATGATATATAAGACCTAAACTTCAGCTAGGGTAAGCTATGTCTATAAACACACATGTACCTTTTTTACAGCTTTTTGCATTATTGAAGAGAGTGCTACTCCAGAGTATAAGGTTGGGGTCATGTAGTACAAACTTGAGCTTTGTGTTTTATTTATTTATAACTTTTTTTTTTGTCATACCCCCAGTTTGGACTAAAATTTTTCGTTGTGGCTGGTGGGTGGTTTTATGGTTGTTTATTTTTTCTCTGTTTTGCTTTTAAATAATACTGACTGAGGCAAAATCATTTTCCAAGAATATGGTCAGAAAGCTGTGCTTTCTCTCAGACAGCCTGTCCTTTCAGCAGCTCTAATAACTCCAGATGAGAGAGGAGTTTGGCTGTCTGTAGACTCAGAGTACCCTTCAGTACCCTGGGAGTATCTTTTGGTAGCAGAGTGATATGTTTGTTGCAATCCAAAACAGGATTAGGCCAGGATTCAGCAATTGTTTAAAAAAAAAAAAAAAAAAAGTTTGTGAGAGGATTTCTATTGACATGTTGATGTCATTACAAAAAGGAATATCATAATATCATGTTATGTAAGGAATATCACAGTGAATATAATTAAAACCAAGCAAATAAATGTAAGTATGTGGATGTACATATGTGTGTGTATACACATACACAAACAGATTTATATATATGTTTATTTAACATTTCAAATGTAATTTTGTTTATAAAATATCAAGTGGTTTTTACTTTTTCTTTGGGGTCACATTTTCTATAAAGGTTATATTTATTTTCAAAATGCTAATTCATTTTTTCAATTGAATAAAAAGTCTTGGAAACATTTATATGTAAATTGCAATGTGAAAGGTCATGAAAGTTTGTCAAAATATACAGCTCTCCATTCAGTTTATATTTATTCTTTTTTTCATTGTTCTTTTTAATCAGATAAATATCACATGGAGGGAGAGAGACGAAAAATGAAGTATTCATGGCATGATAATACAGATCATTAACTTGTGATGTGATGTAATCCTACATTTTGGAACTGAGACTGTTCTTCTCTTACAACAGTACATTTCAATCTTCAAAAATAATACATGCTGTACCAGGCAAAATTCTGCTTGGCAATGTCACAGGCATAATATATCTTGCACAGTTGTGCCCATTTGCTGTTGGAGAACTAACAAATTCTTAAATCAGTTTTAGACAATTCAAAAATTAAATATAAAATAATTTTAATTGAAACAAATTTGAAGTGCTCAAGCTGTATAATGATGCCCTTTGTATGCTAGAAAGACTGGCAGTATTTTCTGTCATTCTAAATATGAGAACTGCTAAAACCATATGATTCCAGTTTTGTGCATTTTATTACACTAATTTCAGCTGATACTGCTGAATCGTTATCGATCTTGTAATCTCATTCCAATACACCCCAACTCCGAGGAATGTCTGCACTGCCAGGGAATAAGTGAGGCTGACTCTCTGACTGAGAGTCATATGCTGAGCTTTGAGCATACAAAATGTTAAATTATGGCCAGAGTGCTTAGCATCTTGAAGAACCAAGTTCTTCATCCCTGAGATATCTATAGCACAGAATGGCAAACATACTTCATATGCATATAGAAAGGACATCAAGTATTCTCAAAGCATTTAGTATTGAAGTTTTCTCAATACTGTAAGGTTTTCTTCTGTAGATTTGCAGAAAGGTGATTAGTTATATCAACTAGAAAGGGCATGGAGATTTATTCAGGCATAGATTCAAGAACCTCAAATGTCAAAAAAAAAAAAAAAAAAAAAGTTTAAGATTAAGAAAGTAAATCTAGGAATGGTCCAAAAGACAGCAGTCATGATTACAAGGTTGCAGCACTATTTATTCTGCAAACATCATCCTGTATGGTGATGCCTCCTGGAATTTGATATGGATACACAAGCTGCTTTCTCTCAAGCTGTGTTGGAGATCTGTAATGCAGAATCTATTTTGGAAATGTCTTGGCCCAGTGTGTTATGGTTGATGACTGAAATGGAATGTGATTTGATTCACTTTTAAAAATTATATTTGGGAAACTTATACAAAATGAATGGACAGAATCAACTTGCAAGAAATCCGTTATGTTTGAAAGCTTCCATGTTTCAGGTTGCTATCAATGGAAATGCAACATTATTCAACCTTGGTAAGCATTTTTGCTTTAAAAATACAACAACAACAACAACAACTAAACCTAGACATCTAAGATTGATTGTGAGAGGAAGCTCTTTGCCCTCAGGTTTTAACCACATTTTTCTTATAGTTCACCGTCACAAAACCCAGGTGATGTTGTCTTCAACAAATGTGTATAGCATGTAGCAAAAACAAATCATGCTGTTTAGTCTGAATTTTTATATTTAAATAGAAATATTTTTTTCCTTAAAACATATGTTATTATTTTTCATACAGATTGACTAGTTAATTGTTGGCAAACTCAATGCAGGCTGTGTGGGTGAAAGTGTTTCTGAAAAGAGAGGTCTTATTTTAAACATTAATTTCCAAATCAATTTGCACAGGAGGAAGACAAATATACCATAAAGAGACTAACTCATTGGCCCAGTAAACAGACTCAGCCGAATTAGTAACTGTGGATATATGTAAACCAAACTACTAACCAGCACGTTCCTTGTGGTCAAAGTTTCTTATAGGCAAAGTTAAGCAGTGTTGGATTTCGCATTTAGGGGATAAGAAAGTCTTGATGGTCACAGACAATGAACCCTATTTTAGTGGTCCTTCCTTTCATGCGAGCTGGCAGTGCCTCTCCCACAGCTTTCCTCTAATCCAGAGTGAAAGTTCTGAAAGCCTCACATCCTTGTGACCCTCAACAAGTGCTGTTCCCAGGCACTGCAGGGGCACATGCTAAAGGAGGGATGAGTTTTTGAGAGTTGCTGTTTTAAAATGACCAAAGATAAGGCTGTTTTGGACTTTACAAAAAAGTTGTATTTGAGAGGAAATGAATCCTTACCACTGCCCTTTAACCCTGAACAGGAATAATCAACAGAATACAAACTGCATTGCAATTCCTTTTAACCACCATATCAAAAGAAATAAATTTTTGAAGTCTTTCTCTTTGAAGCACATATGTAGCAACTAAGGGAGACACTGCAGGATTTCTTCCATATCTACCTTTAAAAACTTTACACAGTCTGTCAAGCTGGCTATCAGAATACTGAGTTAAACTGAAGGTTTTGACAGAAGATAATTTATAGATGGCAGACCCAGCTTTAGAAGCTGTATTGTGTTATCATTCAGCCCCTTAAATATTAAGGAAGAGGAGGCCTATTCAGATCATAAATATGACAGCAGTAGACAAATGAGCATACCTAAAACAAGGCAATTGGTGATGTGTTTTCAGCTATGTTGGGATGGACACAGGTTCAAATGAAGGTTCATTTTTGTCAGGCATGCTAAACTTGTTAGAGCTTTAACCATGGCAATAGTATAACTTTCATTACAGGGTTTCTGGCTCTGTCAGATTAAAACTTCAGTAATCCCTGATGCCCTTGAACATTAGGTAAAAATTGTAAAAATATGTAGGTGCAGAACAAGAGGGGAGGAACAGATCAGGGTAATCCATTGAATGAGATATATTGAGAGTACACTTAATTTACAATGACAGCTCATACTTTCCCAATTGAAAATTGATCGTTAAGAAAAAAATCCAGCTAGTTGTACCTCTTATTAGCCCAGGCAATATTCATAGTTGTATAGCATGAAAATTCAGATAGCAAATCAAGGAGTAGTTGTTTTCAAAGGCCAGTTTAACATGGAAGTTTAAGGAATGCCAATTACCTCTATTTACCAGGCATTCTGCTACATGGATACTGATATCTCTGGCTGTTTTACCTAGTCATTATTCTGGCAGGACCTCTTTATGAAATTTATTCCATCCTCCATCATTTAGATTTGCATCTTGCTTTCTCCAGAGCGTGCTGCTGTGAAGACTGGAAAGAACCTGTGGTCTTATGCTTGCTGGTGTATTTCTTTCAAGGTGCCACAGACATTAGCAGATGTAGAAGTCTTAATAAACTGCAGACATAGGTTTCAAATAAGTACTGTTGAGCTACTGGAAACATCTGCAACCAGTGGAAGCCATAGTCACAAAAAGAAACTCCTGACAAGAAAGTGTTTTTTACTATTAGTCATGCTTCATTATATTTCATTAAATAGATCTATAGTGAAAATCAGACGATAAATACCTACTGCTTCACTGTAGACATCTTATTTAGAATACAGTCTTTATGCAAGAAGCACAGCTGAAGCAACTGGAGCGTGAAAATACATGATTTTTTTTTTTTATTTTTTTACTTACAGGGTACTTACCTCTAACATGAGGTTGTGGGTTTTTTTTTTATTTGTTTGTTTTTTGTTTTGATTCTTAATAAAAAGATATTTGTATATATCACTGTCGGTATTAAGCAGCTCTGATAATTAATCCCACAGAACAATTTTGGAGTCACTGGATATGGAATTTCAATATTTCAGGGTTAGTTGGATCAGGAAAAAGATTGCTTCTGGGTTCATGACAGTTTCATTGTTCTTGTAATGGCCATTTCCAAGGGTTTAGCAACTCTGAAAATTCATTCTGTTGTTTCAGCGGTGCTAGGATTTAATTCATTAAGATTTTTGGATTTTGTATATGGCTGTGGGGGCCATTGAAAATCAATTTCTCGAAGACTTGTATGGGATTCAGCACAGAAAGTCCAGACTTATGCTGTATTGAACAATGCCTTCATGCAAATTAGAGCTGTAGAATAACAATTAAATGCCTCATTTTCATTTCTGCTTGCGCAGCAAATGGTTACCTCATTAAGGAAAGGTGAATGGAGAATGTCCTCCATGTAGTACCCTTTCTGTGTTCCTCAAATTTCCAAGGACCTTCTCTCTGAGTTTCAGGCTTTATATCTGGCAGAGTACCAAGGAGAGCCCTGAGAAAATCCTTTTAAGATTTAGTTGAAAATAACATTTCGGGATAAAAAACAGAATAGTTTCAAATACACCGATAAATGCAGTTTGGGATTTTATTTCTTCATGAGAAAAGTGTCCCTGATGCCTTTATATAGCTGCTGACAAAGTGCAAGTTCAGCACAAAAGACAGGAAGTGTCTTTTGATCTTTTCAACCATGTTCTTGCAGTAGCACTTGAGTTAAAGTCAGGGAGGAGCAGATAACACGAGTCCTTCTGTGGTCCCAGGATACAAGGAATCTCAAAGGCTCTTTCACCTCGTGTTCAAGATGGCAACGAAAGATCAAATTAGCAGCTTCCAATTCATGTTACAAATTTATACCTTAAAAAGTACTTAATTTTCATATAAGAGTTCATCCGGTGTTGCATCATCTTTCTGTTGTGCTAATGTTCTGGTGCTGAGCAGTGATTTTAAATGAAGTTCTTGTCTTCGTGTCATCACATTGTATGAAATATACTACCGAATCCTCGGTGTGTATGCAAGTACAATACAATGGGTAAGATATTTATATACAGAAAACTAAATTAGAAAAGTAATTAGAGGCAGGAAAGGAGGCGGCACTGGAGAAAACAGAAGTGAAATCACATACATGGTTGAAAAAGAGCTACTAATAAGTCTGTTAATGTTTTTGGTCCTTTCAATTTACAGCAGTCTTAATGTCTGTCTCCTGGCAGGTGTGCGTTTTCCTGGAAGAAATCATTGTACAGGACTGGTAGCTCTACCTGGATTTGTCTCTGCAAATAATCTCAGTAATTTGGGTACTACTGGATCTTTCTACAGGTCACACCATCAAATCTGTCTAAAGACACCACTGTTGGAAATCCATCCACAGCTCCTAAAATGGGCAGACAAAGCATTAAGAAACTAATTGTGTGACTATTCTTTTGTTAAGATTAAAAGCAAAGAGCAAGAGGCAAGGCTAGAGGGACACTCAGAATGGCTAATGCAATTTATAACTTGCTCACTCTGCTTTGCTGTCTTGCTAATTTATTTTAAGATGTTTCCTGAACCTGTCATCTAGATTTAGCATGCAATCCACCTTTCAGACAAAATGGAAATTTCCACTGCTGCTGGAGCAGTGGGAGAGCAGATAGCTGAGGGCTGGGGAAGGCGGCTGCTCTTCAGTGCAACAGGGCAGAGGGTAGCATGCAACAGCATCCCCAGAGCCAGGATCCCTTCTGAGAGGGGAGGGTGAAGCATGCTTTGTTTCTGGTACACTAATGCTTAACAAATCGCTTGAATTGCCTTGGAAAGGCATTGGTTATGCCATTAAAATGAAGGTAAGTATGTCTGCTTAGGACTAATCGTGTAAAATCTTTCACCCTGGAAAAGGAAAAGCGTACATCTTTAGAGGATCTGAGATAAAATTTTGGTTGGAGCTCATTACACAAACTCAAAAATGAAGTGTACTTCTGAAAGTACCTCGTGGTCCTCTGTGTGAATGGCAAGCTTTATTCCAAATAATGCCTAAGAAGAGCTACATAAGGATACCCTACTGTTATCCTCATTTAACACTTACATTCCCTTGAATGTTCAGACGTAAGATGTGGTAATAACAGTGGACAATATTTTAGAAAGTACTTCAGAGCTGACAAGATAGGCAGGTTTGTTAGCAGATAACTTTTGTACCCCCCTTGGCATCATTTTGTGTCCTTGCAGTAAGTGACAGGGTTTCTTGGCTGTGACGTATCCTTCTGCTTCTTGTCCATCCCAAATTTATACTCCCTCCCCCTCCAGAGCTAAACAGATGCGTCAGCTCAGATGCCAAATGGAAAAAGTGAGTCCAAGAAGAAAAGAAAAGTGGAAAAATGCTTGGTTTTGGTAGACAAAAACTTGACATTCTTTTTTGTTGTTACTTTGTTTGCTGTCAGCTAGTGTTTCTTCATTCTTCCACAAAAATTTAATTTGGAGACAAGTTTGAATCTTTTGTTTTGTTTATACTATGGTGTTATTGAAGCCTTTTGACCTTTCTTTTCTGTTTGTTTGTTTGTTTTTATTTTTTATTTTATGAATTCATTGAAATTTTAAAATCCTTTCACTTTGAGGATTGTTTCTGACAGAAAGGTTTGCTTTGTCTCTACTCTTTTGAATAGGCTATATTGCACAAAGAGATGTCTTTCGATACTCTTGGTGACCATCTCCCTCATTCTAAGCTATTCCCTGCTAAGTCTGAATTCACAGATAACTGAAATCAGAATAGGGGCAGAGCAGGCAGAAGTTAATGCATTGTTTATAACTGGAAATTGTGTTACAAGGTTTATGGAGCTGTGAAAAACACTGGTGTAAGGTGAAAAGAAAACAGTCTATAGAAGGTTAAGAGAAGGATAAGAAAATATTCAGCACAAGAAATCCCCCTGATGTTTCTCAGGAATGTATTGATTTTGTCCTGAAAAAGTGGCTCCTCTTATTCTACCATTCTGAGCCTTCTCATGCTGAGACCTGTAATCAGACTGATGCCTATACACAGAGTTAAACAAAACCGAAAATAAATAAATAAGACTGTTTTGAAGTTTTAACTTTTCCATATTTTTCATGTTACTAAACAACCAAAAAAAAAAAAAAAAAAGAAAAATCTATGCTGTGTGTAGACTACAAATGCAATAAAGGAGAAAATTTGAATACAACTGCATGTGATGAGCTCTGCCCTGTAAATGCAGCTGTGAATACACATTGTTATTCAGAAGATATGACCAAATGCCTGTTGTAGCAGTACTTCTGCAAGGCTTTTTTCAGGTTGTCTCCAGGTAACTGCTAGGGAGCACTTACTCTGCCCCTCTGTCTAGCTGTGACTCTGCATGAAGAATAATTGGATCTTATTTAGTCTTTGGGAAATTAATGCATACAGGAGAATTAACAGGAAAATATAACTATTCCTGTAAGGTTGTCCCTCTGAAAGATAATAATCTCTGCTGACTACATGTCCTAAACCATTATCTGGCTCACTAGGGAGAGGAAAATTTTGTGGGAATGATACCATTTTAGATGAAACATCTACTTCCTGGAAGATGATTTCCGGTGGATGAGAGCTTATGTCAGGGAGTACTTGGGATCTTAAAGCCAAAACGATTCATACCAATAAGGAAAAAAATAAAAATAAATAAAATATGAGGGAAAGTACAGCCTCAAGGAAAATAATCTTGCTTATCCCTCTAATAATTGGAATGAAAGCATAAAATGCAGGGCCAGAAGCTGTTTTTTATTGCTTTCATTAAGTAATGAATGTGTGTCCCCAATGTTTTTTGGTTATTTTCTTCACCTTGTATAAAACAAGCAATGGCGGCAGACTTTTCCATCTGGTCTTAATATTGGAAGGTATTTTCAATGACAATATTTCCTTGCAGGCATTCCAGGAAAAAGAGTTTAATTTAGAATTTAAATAATAAAATTAAGCCAAAAGGTACAAATATATTTGACTATTGTTTTCCGTGAAGCCTTTGAATTGAGAGCATCAGCTTGGTGGGAAACCACATACTCAAAGACTTCTATAAGGATCACAGCAATTAGCATTTCAGGTATAGACTAGTGCGGTGTCCCCTGTGCTCTGCTCCACCTTACCTGTCAATTTTACACAGTGCATCCATGCAGTTACTTTAATGTTGTACCACCTCTCCCCTTCCTCCATGAGAAATTTCATTTTAATCACTGCAGAAATATTAACTGTGATAAGAGGGACTTGCAGTCTATTAATTTCTTTCTCCATAGTAGGTTGCCATCACTAATAAGCATTATAAGCAGTTCATGCAGCGCTAGCTGTAGTTGCCAGCACTTTTCCTGATAAAATCTGGTTTCAGAAACTACAGTTTTGTAAACTTTAAAGTGTTTCAGAGGAAACTATCCATGTAAAACTAGAAAGAATTGTGATCTTTCTTGCCCAAACTTACATATATCACAGAATTTTACTTGTTTAGGGGAACGTTAACTGTGAATTGAAACTAGTTTTCTCTCATTGTGGAGATAACCAGTCAAAACTAGAGAGAGAAGGAAGACCGGGAGCTTCAGAACCTATGTCCTCATCCTGATCTGCTCTTCTGCCCCATCATCATCAAATTCCTGACGCCCAGCCATATTGCATGCTTTGAGATGGATCTGATTTTACAGGCATTATTAGTGTCTGAGGTTCTTGCTCTTCTTCCACTGTGGAATGGGGAAATGCTGTCGTACTGAAATTACTTTTTCCGTGGAAATGTATACCTACAGTACAATGATCAGCAGGGTCCACCTTTCTATGTATAAGAGCTCTTAACCTCAAGTTTTTTTGCCCATTGACTTCACTGATTGATAGCTGTTTCCAAAAGCCACTACTGAAAGCATTTCACATGTTACAAACTTAGACTTACTTGATACAAGTGGAGGACAATAAAACTTACTAATCCTTTTTCTTTTTTCCTAATGGAGCTGCAGTATTATTTTTTTTAATTATTTTTTTTTAATTATTAATTTTTCCCTTATCCATTTAGGGCTCTGCTGAAGGCTGTGGTTGTGTAGTTCAGTAGTATTGCTTTATGCTGTATAACGAACTGTACATTTGAGGGAAAGAACACATTTTGAACATAATTTAGAGAGATGTTTTATGTTTCTTTTATTATAAATGAAACTTCTGTCTTTGTATTTGTAATTTTGATCTTACAACAGAGACAATAGCTTCAACAAGAGCAACAAAAAATGGTAGTTTACTCCATACTAAGGGAAATATAAAGTTATAAGTATGAAATGAAAGTTGTTTTGGCCAATCTCTCTTTCAGAGCTGAATGAAAATGAGTGAATTACAGCTTATATTAAAATTTCCTCACAGACTTTACCCACATTATTAAAAACAAAATGATCTTCTCCAGAAATGTCTCTTGCAGTAAAAGTCAAGGAGTCATGTTGAGAAAAGAGCATTTGGCTACCAAAGTAAGATATTACTGTAAGTATTACAAATTACAGAGGTTGTCTGCTTCTAAATTTGTCTGTTTGTATTAGTTAAATAGTAATTTATTAGCATTTGAAGCATGTTTGTAGAATATTACCTGATGTACCTAATTTAATTAAGTTTAGTTCTTAAAACTTCAGTTCTGCAGAGGTATATAAAGAGAATTGTACCCACTCAATCAGCTTTCTACATCCAGTCTCTGGGATTAAGCACATCCCTGCCTGACACTCATTTGCCTACACATAGAGGATTAAAATTACTTTGCATAGTCAGATGTGCCATGGTCAGTTTCATTTTAAAATTGATATTTCTCTAACACATTTTCTATGCTCATTAACCCCATTAAAATTAGTGGGAGTTAACATATAATAAGCTGAACAGATTGTCTCAAACAACCTAGTGTTTGAAATGCTCTGTGACAGTTACTTTAGACCTGCATTAAGAAGAAAACAGGCAGATATTTTCTATTGTTGTATTGCCCAGGGAAGCAGAGATGAAGTACTAGGATTTGCTATTCAGATGCTATAAAATGGAAGTGAGATAAAAACCAGGTCTTTGTAGAAAACACTTTAGTGGAATTATGCTAGTTTAACAATATTAATCATGGAACATTTATATGTATATTTGAAAGATTTTGCATAATCTTTGAAAATATATACAAATTTAATAGTTACTTATATAAGAAAGCAGAGCATTCAAATGAATCAAAGAATAAAGAAATGATTTCTGGGCTACTCAAACATAGGGATTAGGTGTTTATATCTTCAGCAGAAGTCCATTGGGAAGTACAGAAACCATCTGCACCTGAACTATTTCATATGAGTTTGCATATCAGATATTTACTACAAAGTCTCCTTTGATCCTATGCGTGGTATTATCATTGATCAGAAAACACAGCTCAGGAAGTATTGAATGTGTCACTTTCTTCAAAATCAGTCTGGAAACCTTCCCAAGGATGCATCTGCCTCTTTAATTTACTACAGAGGAGAAAAATTTATGAATAAAATTAAAGCTGGAATAAACTCTAAGCATCCTAAATCTTGATGCTGCTGTGGTAGAAAACGTGTATAAAAATTTAAGAAGTTCCAATAGCTGTTTTACTTTTAACCCTAAAATGTAACTGATGACACAAATGGGATCAGTTTATTACTGAGACAGTCTGTTGTTTTAAAGACTTGTACATGATAGAAGTTCTGGATGGGTGCTATTATTTGGAATATTTTGGGGTACATTAATTGGAAATGTACTTACCTATCAGAAGGAAGCTTTCTGTTTTTCTCCCCCCTCTCACCTCCCCTTTTTTTTTGTTTACTTTCTATTATATATGTTGTATAAATCCAGATGTTGACTTTCTGATCTTTCAGAGGCTCTGCTACTTGGTATAGCCAGAGGTACTCAGTAGCAGCCCAAGGTACTGTACTGCAAAATAGTGTCTGATTCAGTACTGAAGAAATATTTCACTTCTCTCCTGAGCTTTTACAGTGTAAGAGCCACCTAATTTAGCTCCAATGTAAAAAGGGTGGAGGGACACTAGGAATAAACCCCCTTGCTGTGGTCTTTCAGACTGTTCTCTCCCACTGTCTTGGCTGCTCTGATTTTAGCACTAATTCGGAGGTGTTTTTTTTTTTGTTTTGTTTTTGTTTTTTGCCTGTTCTTAAACTGCTTCCATCTGTCTTATTTTCATAAGTATATAATGGCAGTGACAGCATGGTTGACTTAGTGGAAGGGAACAGGTCTGTGACTGATGCAGTAAACCTTAATCAGCTAACTTGAGCACAACGTCTAGCTGCAGACTATCCAGAAGAAGCAGGGGAAATAATCCAGTGAGAGTTTATACTTAGTTTTGCAGGGTTGCTGCTGAGGTGTCATTTGAACTTGCTTTACTCTCCTCCTCCAGTATTGACTTGCTCCAGGCTATGGAGGCAGTTACCAGTATGACTTTGCCCAGAAATTTAAGATGCCCTGGGGGCACATGGTTTTGCTCTGGCAAGGTCTTTTCTTAGTAGCACATATGAGAGCATTTTTTCTGAAATTCTGTCTATTCCCACTGAGGAATTTTCTGACACATTTTTTTCCCAGTTCTTACCCTTTATTTTCTCTGTTTTGTAGTCTTCAATTCATTTCTTGTTTCCATTCCCTGTAGTTGGCTTGCTCACCTGTACATCACCAGTCTACAGCACTGATTTTTCTTTGGTCCCCTTCTCAGCCTAACTTATCAGGTGTAGCTTTCAACAAACACCAAAGTGCTTCCCTAGGGTAGGAAATACAGGACATACACACTGCAGTTAACTCTGGTGGTGGTTAGTGACAAAAAAAAAAAAAAAAAAAAAAAAAAAAAAAAAAAAAAAAAAGGTTTAATGCATTTGAAAGAGAAAAAAAAAAAAAAGCTGTTTATATATGTATTTCCTGTTTTCCTTCCATCCCAGAAAGAGGGATCTTTGAATCAGTTTAGGCTCAAAATGATAAAGAAGTTAAATTACAAGTAAATAGTCTGACCTGGAGTAACTATCCTGGGGAAGTGATCCAAGGTAATTACTATTTTAGCATGAAGTTGTTTGGCTTATAGATGATGTAGTTTGGACTTAAAGCCCTGTTTTGTAGTTTGCACTCACACTCTCCTCGTACTACTCCCAAATAACCATCATACAGGTTATTTGGGAATGCAGCTGCTGCTGTTGAATTTAATGAAATCTTGGAGGGAAATTAGTGTAAGCATGCCTTTTTTTTTTTTCCCCTTACAAACCACTTTTTTTTTTTCATAGTATTATGCATCTATTTGAAAGAGGAAAATGTAATCTTTTTTTCATTACAATGACTATGTGCTGGGCAGAAGGGAATTGCATTGTACATCAAATAAGTGGTATAACTAGTTACAAGCCTGTAATCAAGCTCTAGAATATTAAAGCAGTTCTATGCATTTTCCACCTCAGTGACCCCTAAGTTCAGCAGCTGATAAGTATTGTTTGGCAGAAAAGATCTGTTGCAGCTTAGCTTTATGAGAAAGTGTTCGAGCTACAGTCAGGTAAGTCAGAAAAAAATAATTCTCTGTAACAGATCTTGAAGGGCAACTAACTATTTCTTAATGGCAGACTACATCTGTAGCACTATTACTGCACATATACCAGAATCTAATTCTGTATTCTCAGTAATAGAGCCACAACTCAGTAGAAAGGTGTTTTCATGAACTAGTGCTGTAACCATCAGTATTCTCCATAAACTTGTCCTACTTTGCCATAGAAATACATCATGTGATAATATATCATGTTATATATAAATTGAGAGTAGGTAATATATGAGCCAAGAGAAGGTAGGAACTCGGCATTGCAGTGTAACTTACTGACCCTAAGAAGCTGTATTTTCACCTGACATACACAGTGTTTTCATTGGAACTTTAAAATCTGATTCTTGTTTTGTTTGTTTGTTTTTGTCTTTGGTTGTGTTTTTTTGTTTGTTTGCTTTGTTTTTGCTTTTCCTAATTTTATTCTGTGACTTATTCTTAAATTATGCTACTACTTTTGGGCTCTTCCTGTGCATGTAGTTCCTTTGGGAGCAGCTCTTGCACCTGCAACCGCAGCTGTAGCTGCAAATGAAAAGCAGACCAAGCGCGTCTCCTTTCTTGTTTCTGCAACAAAGAGTGAGGCTGCACAGAAATGCTTTTATTTAAATCACCACATTGAGTGCTTTTGTTTGTTTTCTTGACTTGAAGTGTTACTTCCATTTTCACTTTTCTGCTGGAGTGAGAAAATGATGGGTGTGAAGGTGAGCAATGGTGGAATGAGGGTTGATGTTTTGGAAAAAAAAAAAAAAGAGTACTGGAAAATATATCGATCACCCAAAATCTAGGTCTTGATGGTGGTTTGATATGTTTATGCTAGTAAGTATATGCTTTATTTAAAGGATACTTTTCCACTAAAACTTATTCCTGCTATGTTTAAGCTTGGCTCACTTTGAGGTGGGGGATGTCAAAGAAAACAAATCAGAAGAGATATGCTGGCTCTAAAAAACATTTTATTGCTGATGATCTCTGAGAACATAGTTTCTTGAACAAAAAAAAAAAGCATACCTGAAAAATGTGAAAAAAAAATGTGTTGCAATAAATTCTTTACTTACAACAATAAATCTGAAACCTCCCTGCTAAGTTCCATGTATATTAATTTTATGCTAGAATGTGAGACGTTTTGTTGTCTTGAAACATGGAATACAGGGGCTAATTCTTTTTCTGGGGAACCACATAATTTACAGATGGACAGAGAGGACATTATCCCTGGTTTAACAGAGAGTTGGCCTGGCTTTACGAGCCAAATCTCTCTAGTACTCAGTTTCTTTCCTTTGGTGCAATCCTGTTTTTCATATGTAATTAGTCTGATCTTTTCTCCATCTGTTATAAGGTTGTGGTCTGTTCATGATTTACATTTAATGTCCCATGATATTGAGAATATACAAAAGTTCTTCATACTCCATTTCTTTCCCTTGTAAAAGTTTTAAAGTTTATCTTTCTTTTTATGTCTGTGAATTGTTATGCATGGAATGGCCATTGAAAGATCCCTAAAACAAATTGTTAATCTTACACAGTCTTCCACTTCAAGAACTTCATTTTTCTAGATGCCCTTTCCTTTTTTTCATTTTAGCTTCTCTTTCCTGCCATATCTTTTAGCTATCTAAATCCAGCTGTCCACCTTCTACTGGCTCATAAACTTTTCTTTTTCTTTGACAAGTGAATGCCATCATCATCTCAGAGAGGATAAAGCAGAAGGATAATGAATCACTGCTGCAGAAATAAATGTCATAAGGAAGAGCCAGCTTCGATGTTAACTTGCTTTCTAGAGCCTATGGGAATACCTAAGAATAGAGAAATATTCTCCTTTTGTTCAGATAAAGCATTTAAAACCTGCCTTGTACCAGCCTGCTAAAAGCAAGCTTTGGCTAGTGTACATGTCTCATACCCTATATGGACACAGTTCTTTCAGCTCCCTCTGTTAGCAGGGCCTCTTGCTGCTTGATGATGGAAGGGTTTTGCCTCCGGAGACCCTCTCCAACTCCTCAGTGCCATTGGAGCTACATTTCCTTCCCAAGAAGTACAAAGCTGAAGCTGAAAAACAGGCAGAAGGCTGCAAACCCCTACTAATCTCTGACTTTGGGAACAGTGTCTAGGCAATATACCAAATTTTCACTCATGCTGCCTGGGTAATCCATGGGTGGATTATGATCTACTTCATGCCTTCTGGAAAAACCATGCCATGGGCATGCCTCATCTCCTCATTTCCATCTAAAATGTAACATGAGGTATTAAGAAAAGGATGTTTTTACTTTTTAATTTTGTTAGACAACCAGAACCCTCAAATCTTCACTCTCAGCACCTCGACACTGTAAGATTATTTGCACCTATGATTTTACTATTTTAAAAAGGATCTATGCATACATTACTTAGAAAAATATTACACAAATCAAGTAGGACAGCCGTAATTAAACAATTTAGTGTTTGTCTAGTCTCTGTGATTAACTTTTGTCACAGTAACCCCTGAAACAATAGGACTAACAAATATTGCCAGGCATTTTAAAATTAAATGAAGTGTTCCTTTGATTACATTAAAGATAATGCATTTTAGAACTATCCTTTCAGGAGCTGTTTCTCACCAGTGACAGCACGGATCAATTTGTCGTGTCGTTCCCTCCAGAAGTAATCTCTGAGTCTCCTTGAGTCATTGTTTGATCAAAGAGCATTTGCAATTGGGTGATTTGAGCAGTCTGAGTTGTTATTTTAATGTAAAAGTCCTACAGGAAAGAAAAAATGAGAGAGAATGTGCTTATGCATACATTAATAAATTGATCTGAGTATGTGGATAATTACACACCGACAGGAAAATGCAAAAGTTGGAGGTGAGGGGGGGGAGGTTGTAGGGGAAGGGAAAGATGTGACTATTCCTAAAAGGCTTGATAAAGATCTGTATGAGCTACTATTTTTCCAGGAAAACCAAATCATAACTTAGCTATCAAATTATACTACCTACAGGTGTTTGCAGGGGAAAAACAATTCCTGGATAGGGCAGGGCACAGAAGTCCGGTGTTACTGCTTCCCTCGCAACTTAGTTTCTTTGTAAAATTTCCTCTAAATGAGGAAATCATAAGAAGGATTTCCAGCATCAGTCCGGTAAGCTCTAGAGGCATGGCTTGCTCATGCTCCAGTGCAGGCACTCAGTTCACCCGGGGAAGCTCTGCGCTCCCCTGAGGGGACTTCACCAGAGAAGAAAAAGCACTGCAGTCCTCACCTTTGGGAAAGGTAATACTTCATTTGTGGATGGTATTACCTTATTTAGCAAATTCCTGGTTATGCAGAAATATGGCTTTTGTTTCCAGCCCAAGCAAGTTTTGATTGAGTTTGTATTTACACTGCTATAACTGAAGGTGAACCGAGACCCTTCTCAAACCCCATACTGGGGAGAGGATATTGTGTATATCCTTATAGGGAAAAGATGGCTGTGTGTAGGGAAAAGTAATTTTCTGGACAAAAAACATATGACATTTAAAAAAAAAAAAAAAATACACGCAATTATAAATATACGTTTTGTTAGTACATGTAAAAATGACTTCTGATCTGGGAATCAGAACTGTGGGAAAAGCATATAAAGAATTTTTTTTTATCCCACTCTTAGAGTACATTTCTGCTCTTTAAGAGGAGTAGATATTACTTTTTCCGGGTATTTTTGCAGGCATTTGGAACCTAAGAGAGGATAGCTGGAGAGTATGAGGGCAGCAGTGTTGTTGCTCTCATGCACAAGTCAGTAAAGCCAGGGAGAAAATAAGGATAAAGTGGTATTTGGAGCAACTGCAGACTTGGCATAGGAGGTTTTAGTACAGGTCAACCTAGGGAATTTTGAAGTTAGTTTAGCAGCATTCCCACTGCTGACCAATAACTGACCTATATCAGGATGTAAACTCCTCTACACAGCCTCTCAAATCCCTTTCACTTTAATTAAAACTGCTAAAAATCTATAAGATTTGGTTTGAAGATTTTAGCTTTGGGACTACCAGTCTGTTATGATGAAACTTAAATGGAGCCAATGTTGTCCCTCCCTTTCCCACTTTCTTAAATGGATTTGCAGCTTCAAGAGTTGTTAGAAATTAGTGGTTCCAGATGGCTTGTCAGCTGCTTGTAATTCAAATATGTGTTTTCTGAAAATGATTTTCTTCAGTCCTATATATTTCAAAATAGGTTCAGAAGGAAAAATTGAACAATTTCATTTATAATTAGAGTTTACTTTGTGAAAGGACATTGAAAAATTAAATAAAAAGACAGAATATTTCATTTAGGCTGGGGATTAATGCATGTGAAGAACAACACAAAGTAGTTCACTGATTAAGTGCCAATATATTCATTGACAATACAAGCTATTATTTTATTTAATCAGTTGATTTATTTTATGTCACTGAGACCACATGAATTTGAACTGATAGTAGGAATGAGAAATCAAGCATTTTCCTTGTTTTAACCATTTCAGTTCTTAACAGTTTGAAAGTTCATTTCACCTTGGGAGACATGTACCAATGCGTAAAGAATCAGAGAACTTGAGTTTAAAATTACAGTGAGGATGGGGAAAACATATTCTGACGCAGAAATTACTTCTGTGGGTTATGCTACTCCAGCCAGTAGAGACTGTTCTGCTTTTACCTGAATAAATGGATGAAAATCTTTGTAACCCTCAAGACTTTTCTGCTTTGGGTATTGTTCATTGCTCCTGTTCATTGAAGCCAATTGTCATAAACCAATTTAGTAAACATTTATTTTCACTTTATCAACTTTTGAACATTGAAATAAAGCTCTAACCAAAGGATTGTGAAATTACCCTTACTTGCTGCTATGCAATGGCAAATCTATATTGAAGTTGAGGTTGGAAATCTCACCTTCTGTTTGAATACAGAACACTTTTTATTCTGCGACGGGATGCTGAGGCCTAACAATGTTTCAAAGATTGTTTGAGACACTAACAAAAGCCTTTTGTGAGCTAAGAATTTCTTTTGACTTTAAACTTAACCTCAAGGGAAATCTGTGTGATTTTGGGAAGAAAAAAACAAACAAACAAAAAAAAAAAAAACAGTGCAATCTGTCACTACATGGTACTTCAGTGAAGTCTACTGAGGCAAGTTTTCTATTAAAAGAACTTGAAACATTTTCTGGTGTGCCAGGTAGCATCTTATTTCACTTATATCATATATCATATGATATAATCTTACAATCTCCAAAAATATGCCTTGGTAAATGTTATTTGGGGTACAGCTGTGCCAGGTGCTTGAATTAATTGTGGTTGCTCTTTGGTATGCTGTTTTTCCGGTATTCTGTAAATTCCTAACAAATGCCACCATACACAGTTATATAAAGTTATGTATCCTTTTGAAGAGTATAACTCTAAAATTAGATTGAAACTTTTTCCAAAGATATATAACTTAGAAAATTAAAGAATTTCAAGAATAGATTGCTAGGAATTGGTTTTGGTCTTGATTGCTGAATTTTTATGTTTCCATGAAAGTTTAGGAATACTTTTTTTGAATATAATTTCCTTGAAAAAAAATTTTGTTTGTAATAAAACAAAAATACAATTTTGTTAGTAAATTTGAGACATGAACATGAATTTTAAGTAATGCATTATGTTTTTTCTCACTGCAGAATGCAGAAAGATGTAACTTTCTAAAGATGAAACTAAAGATGAAAATGTGTGCTGCAGTGATCTTTAATAGTATGGCCATGAAGAGCAGGAGTGTGTTTTCTGTAGATCTAAGTTTTCTTACTTAGACATTTACCTTTTCCTAAATTCAATTACATATTTATATAAAAAATATGATTTGCCCAAACAGTAGTGAATTTGCCCTCCCTCCCCCCATTTGCTGCATAATCATGGCTATATTGATTTTAGTGGATATATACCTATTTGTAGGTTGTTACCTTGCTGTTCACAGAGAATGTTTTTACAGCTTGAACACAAATCATTCTGAAGAAAGAGCAGGTGCAGGTTTCATTGTGGCAGTATGTACACATCTAGTTCAAGTATAGCCAAAAGAGCTATATGTCACTCTGCATAGTCACATTCTGTATTAGATCGCAATTGATTTATATATATATATATATTTTTTTTTTTTTTATTTGGAGATATATCACAGCTATTTAACTAAAACAGTTTCAATAACTTCTAACCTATTTTTTAACTAAGAAAAAATGTAGATAACTACAAAGATAAGAATGTTTAGATACAACTTGGTATGCAGCTAATATACAGTTATGTTGTTTTAATAGAAAAAATAATTTCTAAAATCTAAATACAACATGCTGAGATATGTTTAAATCTTAGAAGACTTTAGTACCTGTTCTGTGTGAGAAACAATTTTCCATATCTTACATTCATTATTAGCATTTCTAATAGAGATGTGACTTAGCGGATCATTTTTGAATTTATTTTTTCCTAACATTTTAAAATTCTGTGTGTATATATATATATATATGTATATATATATGTATATATATATATATAGGCTTTTTGAAAGGAGACTGAGGTGTCTGGTGTTAGCTGCAAGGACAAGAATTTATTTTCTCCTTTCAAATCATGTTTACCACCATCCTTGTTCTCCTGGCATTGGACCACAGTCTTGTAATCCAAATCCAATCCCCATTATGTAAACCAATACAGACATCAAAATCTCCCAATGGACCTTTTCAGAAGTAAAATAATCTATTTGTCCCAATTACTGACATTAAATATTACAATGAAATGCCATCAACGTACTGTTGGGGAGAGGTAGGGGGTAAATTGAATGCATATTAGGGAAAAGTAAGGCAGGTTGAGCTGGTATGAGCTATAAGATTACTTCAAAGCACAAAGGACTTCCCAGCAATAATGCATATTGAACAGGACATTAGAATGGAATTTAAGATGCAAAATAAAAGCCTTTAACATCTCTTCATAGCTTCAATTTGAATTTACAGTCAGTTTGGAGGATGAGAAGTTTAGTATTAAGACTGCAGTTTGAAAGATACTGAGGAATTTAAATCCAAGGCTTGAAGTTCTCATAAATCTTTCTATTAAGCTCCCTGACAAGTTTCAGAAATCCAGGCAATTGGATCTGCAGTTATTTACGTGCTACCTGACAGTAGGTAATAAAAGCGTCCTACTTTCTTAGAGGCATATAAAAACCTAAACTGTTTTGAAACATCTTTAATTTACACATTAGATTTATTGATATGCCTTTCACTTTTTTTTTTTTTTTTTTTTTTTTTTTTTTTTTTAATGAACATAGAGGGAGAAAAATACCTGCAAAATCCTACAAGGCTTTATATGTCCAGATGTTCTTTCTGGATGCCACTCTACCTACTTATTCATGCTCTCCAGCATTGCTCAGAACAATATCTAAGAGCCCCAAGACAGGGAAAAAACAGCACTGTGTGAGTACTTAAAAGCAATTCATGCATTAGCGTTAGGTTCCTTATGCTATGAGATATTTAAATGAATGGCAAACTTCAAGCAGCTGAGTAATCCTGTTTAAATCCTGATACGTTGATGAACACTTAATAAAAACTTTTAATTGAAGGAGGAAAAACCTGAGGCTTTTAAAAAATGAAGTACACATTTTTTCTGTATGTACATATTGCCTCATTAATTCCCCTCCTTACTTGTAGACTGTAACACGTGACATTTTGATGATGTGGTGACATCTGCCTGGTGACAAAAAATTGCAAGTTCTCTCCTCTGTGCATTACTCTGTGGTGCAGGAAGGCTGAAAAAGCTGAGACTGAAGAGGAATTGCAGTAATTGCTCAACCAGCAGGAATATTGCAGTGCAGTATTGTAATGATCATTGTAAAAGGATCATTTAATATTCCTGTGGGAGTGAACTTTTAGAAGTAGCTTATTCCTCACTGTTCACATTCCACATATTTCCTTTGCCTCTTCCACACAGGGCATGATTTCACCCCTGCTACTTGGACAAATGAACACAGAGACTGAGTGAAACTTTTTCCAGACCAATTCACTGAGCTTCAATTTTTATATTGAATTTTTCCAAGCTACTTATGGGATTTTCCCAGTAGAATTTAGTCATGTATTTCCTATTAAATTACAAATTAAGTCCCCAAAGTCATTGTATGACTTTCAAAATCACAGCCTTGGTGCTGTAACACCAATAATGATTTCAGTCAATTGGGTACATCAGTTCCCTATACAGCATGTATTTTACTTACCTGTAAAAGACAAATCTGGTTTATTTTCCTCTGTGGTCAGATTTGCCTCACACGATATGTTATGACACATTGGAAAAGTCTGAATATTGAAAAAAGTAAGGAAGTAGGTAGGCTGTTGGCTTTGGGTCTTGAGCGTGGTTACCTTATAAGCAATGCTGATGCATAAATCAAGAAGTAATTGCTGCTAAAATGACAAAATATTTTCAACACCTGTTTTTAGGATTTTATTCCCTGATTTCTTTATGTATAATGTTTTCAAATGGCCCATTATGCGTGTGTACAGTAATCTTTTCCTTATATGAATGGGTCTCCATTGGTCTTACTGGAATTGCATGTGGCATGGAACAAAATCCCAAGTACTTCTGGCACTGCATGCCTGGCTCTATCTCTGCAAAGATCAACTGGACTTTGATACATCTCTGACACATACATAGGCAATACTCAAATCAGGATAATCTGTATTGTATTCATCTTGGTAGATCGGTGTTGATAAAATTAAAGCTAAAGTTAATTTTTAAGGGGAACTTTTATGAGTTGAATGTGATGAATTGGTGTACAAGAAGAGGAAATAAGAATAAGTCAAAAGCCTGTAAAAAAGAGAATGAGAAAAAAAAATCAAAAATCAGTTCCGTGTTGTTAAATAAGCACCAATTATTAAACACCGTAATAATAAAAAGTTTGTTCATGCAAAACATAAAGCTGTACAGGATCACATAATTTAAAAAAAAAAAAAAGGAATAAAGCATTTTTCCTCACACTGTTTTGCTACACTGTGAAAATTCACTCTTATACTATGAAATTTCAACACTAGAAGAGACTGAGTAAGAGGGGTCAAAGAAAGGAGACCTTTAATGAATTCCAGCATGTTACATCTGTGTTTTATGCATGGGAGTTATTTTGCTACACCTTCCATTTTCTTTGACCACTAAGGACTGAACTGATGAAGCAAAGCTTTCCATTAAAAATGCTCTCATAAATTATACTGCAGATGTGAAAAGAACAAAGACAAGGAGATAGAAAGCTTTCATAAATTGAAGACATATGGCCAGGAATACCTAGGGACCTTGTGTGCTTTTTTGTTAAGTATACTCTTCAATGGATTACCAATTTTTTGTTTGTCTGTTTTTGAATTATAACATTCTTGCAGTATTAAAGAGGGTTGTTTTTTGGTTGTTGTTGGTTTTGCCTGTGAATAATGAAATTCATTTTATAATTTTTCCATATTTCTTAGCTTCACTATGTTGTTACAGCACAGGCTTTAATTTTTTACTTTTCAATAGAACTGTGCAATGCAATAGTGGCAAAAAAGGTGCAAGGTCAAAACCTGTTTTGGTATGGAAGAGAAAAAAGAGAAGAGGAAGGGAATAAGAAATATGGGATTCAAAATATGGGAGCAGGACTTATAGGAAAGTTAATACTGTACTATTATATTTATTGAGTTAACTCAGTAAAAATCTCACAGATTACGAATGGTATCAAACAGTATTGTATTTGTGCAGTGTTCTGTCTTTTTGGCTTGGATGCCTCAATTTATTATGATGCAAAGCAATTCATTTAGCTTTATTAATAAAAGTAATTTAACAAGCAGTGCCTAAGCTGTCTCTCATTGAAACTGGAGAGAACGTTCTCCTTGGCTTTGAGACAGAAGGGAATAAGCCTTTACAATGTTATGCACCAGGGGAGCATAGGCATTTCTGGAAAAAAACTTCTATTTCTCCATACAATGGGGCAAAGTGAAGAACAGGGAAAATACATTAAAACTTAGATGAAATACCAGTGGTGAAATACCAAGTCAGTTGTCTAACTCGTTGATAATATTTATTCCATAACTTCAAATTATTAGGTGGAATAAATTGAATAAAATCTGTACAAATAAGGTTCACAGAGATGTGTGACTACATCATACATTGCAAGCAGAAGTACAGCATTGCAAATGCGCTTTGCAAAGCAGCTACATGAGGAAATAAATGTATACTATAATGTAAGCCAATGAAGGGTTAGATAAAACGTGTTGTTTATCTTATGCCATTTCATACTAAAGAAAGAGTGTCCCAAAGACCCCTCCCTGTTCTTTCTTCAGATACATGAATTGCATCTTGAGTGCATTAAAACCAGAGGTGTCAGCTCACGTGGACTGGAAAGGGACAAGCCTCACCTGAGGAAAACCCCAGCCACAGTGTTCCCTACCAGGAAATATGCAGATTATCAGTGACTGTTCTGTGATGTATCACTAGATACGTGTTTTGACTGTTCCAAGTGTTTGCCTTGACTGTAGACTTGTTCTTAATGTTAGAAATTTCCATGCAGTTGTCTGTTGTTATCAGTCTATCTGGACTCTAAGGATACCTTGTCTCTTTCAAGAGCTCAGGAGATACAGTGCAGAGGTTAAGGTCTTTGCTTAATGGAGGTGGAGGGAATGAACAGTATGGTAGCAAACCTTGACCAAAACACCAAAGAAGGCCTTACCTTCTATCAATGATATTCATCACAGACTAAACCAATATCACTCCACTACTTGCATTTTGCTTGAATTTAGATAAGGAAAAAAGCTGTTTTGTAGCATTGAGGAATTATTATAACTTGATATATTCTCACCAGAATGTCATATATTCTCTCATCCTGCAATTAATCTTGTAACGGAGCAAACAATGACATAGAATTAATCAACCACTGTGACAAAAAAAGATTGTGATGGAAAGATGAACCCAGCTAAAATTAATTTTTTGAGCGACAGCTTGAAGCTCAAACAAGTGGAAAACATGGTGCAAATTGTACCTAGCTTCAAGAAAGGGATATTAATGAGAAGTGCAATGGCACAGCAATACTAATCGGTTGTTAAAACAAGATCCTCCTTGGACCACTGAGTGAATATCCTCCCCTTTCCTGTAGTTTCCCTTCTCTTGAATAACACACTGGAGGGAAGCAAAAACTGTACTGCACCACTCACCTGGAGCCAACAGCAGAGCCAAAATGTCACTGCATCAGAGGGAGCAGTTGTGTGGGTTTGTGCTCATGTGCAAATAACTGAGCCAATGTCCCCTGGCAAAGGCAGTATGATTATTGAAAATAAAAAGTGATTGAGCTTTCCTTGTATGCTCTGTTACTTGCTAGATATAAGATAAACAGAAAATGTCCCGTGAGCTACCTTTATGTCTGTAATACACTGACACCTGTCAGGAAAGGAGAGAAACCCTGGAATCCTCCTGCTGGCATCATTCTGCAGCCGCAGACAGGACAAGCATCAAGCAAATTACGTGAAAGTCAGTTGATGCTCAAACCCTTAAGCCCCAATTCCTGCCTATAACACAGCAGACATCACCACCTTCTTATATGTAGGGACGTTTAGCTTTATATATTTTATTATTTTATTTTACAAGCTGAGAAGTTTTCCGGGCTCATTATTTCCTTGAACTGTCAGAGAAAATCAGGTAACCTTTCCCAAAAATGTATGCTTTCCTCTATTGCCAGGGTTGATGGAAGTCAAGGAGCAGCCTGATAACTTCTGCCATAGAGTCCAGGCTGAAGAGAAATTAACCGTCTCAGTTTACAGCTGAATTTCATCTTGAATAGCAGAAAGGGAGGGTAAGTCTCAGCTGTTCCTCATGTCCTGCCCAACTGCTGTTTATCGTTTAATTACCTCTGTTAGTGCTGAGTACCTGAAATGTTGCTGAATTCATTGCAATATTCTTACTTTTCTAAACAAGCATTTTTGAAAATATCAATTTTATTGTGTGGTTTTCCTTTTCCTTCCAGAGTTCAAGTCTGACTGATCTGTTCAGGCATGCAGGTTCATTCAAGGTAACTTGCTAACTTTTTCATTTTTGAGCTTAAAAAGGCTGATTTTCTTTGAATCCTTCTTTTGTTTGTTTGTTTTTCCTTACAAGTGTGATTTTAAAACTAATTAATATTGAAGTTGTAACAATGATAATAACATACATGACTTCTCTTGGTTTTCAAACCCATATCAAGATTTTCAAAATCTTGTTTTTAAGTAGCAAAAGCAAACATAGAAATCTCTTAACAATAAGTTGTCTCCTTTATCTAAGTGTATATTAGATTAATTCCCTTAATGAATATATTTAAAAAGTACTGTGAGACAGAATAATATTAAGAATCTTTAGGAAGAAAGAAATACAGTAATAAAACATTATTGATTGGCTTAAAGATGTCTTGTCCTATGTCTCATTATTTCATAAGGAAACTTTATCATCAGCTGATTAATGATAATATACTTTTTCTGTGATTCCTTAGCATGGCTAAAATTGGACGTTTATGTTGAGCTACAGACAGACTGTTGTGATGTACGTGTCATATATTAAGAGTGAATATTTTGAAACTTCTCCTTTACTTGCTTTCTAAGTTGTGTGGACTGCAAAAAATGCAGATCACTTAGTTGATAACAGAAGATAATATGGCCTCTAGAGAGTGTTAAGTCTGACTTTTGTGCAACGTTATATCTTAAGCTAGTGAGGTTTCTCTGATTGTAAAAAGAGACCTATCTTGGGTACCGTTAGTGGAACAAGCATCGTTATCAGCTTTGTACATCTGCAGTTTTCTTCCTTCACTTCTCAAAAAATTCTTGCTTTCACTGCATCTTTGTAGGATTCTTTTTGAGTGATTTTTTTTCATACATCCAATTGAGACACACAAATCTGTCCCTTACTCACCTAAGGTGGGGTGAGCTATTACAAAATCACTTCTAAGTGTCATTGTCACACTATATTCAGAATCTGATTTTTAAGTCAGGTTTCTAGATTAATGTCTCTTCCCTTCAAGCCTTCTCTAGTCCAGGCAATCTGATTCAAATTACTTCAACAGCTCATTGTAGTTCATGTTTTCTACATCTTACCCTTTTAATTTTAATTCTAAATAATTAAAAGATACAAAACAACACATAAATACCAACTGAGAGTAGTACTTTAACCCCTGGATAATTCTGGGTAAAATGAAATGATTACTACTTGTGTTTTCTGAGAAATATCCAGTTTATACATCTTAATATATCATTATCCTTTTCTACACTGTCTTTGTATGATGTGACCCAGCTTCTTGCCTTAAATCTTCGTTACTTCACAAATTTCACAGGATGAGTCTATTTTCTTTTTCTTGTATATTTATGGAAATAATGTACTGAAAATCTGAGAAGAACAGTACTACAACCTAGAGCATACCTCATTCTGCTGAATTTTGCAAGAATTAAAATGGCTTTTTCCTATTTTCACTATTTCTTTTTTACTTATATATAGCTAACATTCTTAATTTTGTTTTACTGCTTAGAGTATGACAGAACAAGGAAAGTGTTCTATTAAGACACAATAATCTTATTATTTAATTGATTATAATTGCAGAAAAAATGCACTCAGTTGGATGCAGGTCTTCATACTCAAGGCTACCTCTAGATCCTCTCACCATAAATAACCTGATCTGCGAACTGCAGTAGCTCATCTTTCTTCTTCACATCTCTCCCACATTGAACCATACAGTGACATCTGCAGCTAAGCTCATCACACTGTGCTCCAAGGTTAAACACTCACAGAGCTGGGAGAAAGCAGAATTTTTTTCATTCCCCATCATGGATGGGTTGTAAAGGTTTCAGCTTAAACAAATCCAGCAAAAATACTTTTTAAAAAATCTAAAATTTTAGTTGAAATCTTACATTCAAGCTTCTGTTTTGTGTAATGACTTTACAGCACACAAAAAAGGAACAGATGTGATTATAATCTTCCTGTGACTGTTCTGCCTGCTGTATTGATTTAGTTGTCTCTCCTTGTACTGGATTTTTCTCCCATGATTTTCTTCTTGTAAGAAAAATGTCATCAATTAAAAATTCTCATCTCTGCTGATTATTTTTGCAAACACCTCTTGGAATTATACTTTGGGTTTACTATAAATCTTTTGTTTTTCAGAACTTTCTAGTACAAGAAAGTACAAGAACTTTTTCTATACCTTTCATCAGTAGCTATGTCTGTGGTATCTGGGCTTGTGACTCAGGACAAGGTGGTAGTCATTCCTGAGCCGGTTGCTATCCTGTTTGTCTGAATGCTTTGAGGGGTCCATTTACTGGCTCAGGAACGACTACCATCTTCTACACAATCCTCACAGTGCCTGTTTTGGGAACACCCTTGCCCGCAAGCACCTGGAGGAAAGGATCATCAGAACAAAGATGAAATAAGTTGCCTGTCTGCAGTCTAGAAGATCTCAGGACAACAGGCAGCTGTGGGCTCCCTGTCATCCTGACAGTATCTGTAGTTTGAAAGGAAGCAGGGAGAGAGAGAAGGACTGGGAGACCCCAGAGGAGCATGAGAAACATCTGATCTTGTCCCTCGTGGCACTGGCATATGGACCCTCATGAGTATTGGCCTTTCTCTTCTGGTTTTCAGCATATATTTGAGACTTCTGGGGACTCCCTTGCCTTGATATGCTGTTGGCATCCAGCTGTACATGTCTTCTGCAACAGATGTGCTCTCCAGATGTCCACAGATTGAACAGAAGTTGATGCAGACCAGCAGCCAACTACACTCAGGTCCAGAGGAAGAGGGTGCTGATAAAAGACAACGCTCCAGGAATCTGTCCCAGTGCTGGCTTCAGCTGCTGCTGTTGAAGCAGACTAGAGGGTTCTGCACCAACAAAGGAGATCCTCCCCTGTACAAGAGCTTGAACACATCCTGTATGCTGGTCACCATGAAGCTGTGCAAGCGTTGGGGGTCTCAAATCTTTCAGATAGTTATAGGTTGTTGGGACAGTGGCTGAGCACTGCAGAGCACTTCAGTCACTTTCAATATCCTACCAAATATGTATATATATTTTAGAGGGGGGGGGGTCCAGATATTAATTATATATGGTATAATTCAAAGTAGTTTGTCTTTCAAAAAAGATATATTCCATGGCAAGCTTTATTTTGAAATTGGTTGTGAAATCTGGATATATCTAAATTTATTTATTTATTTATTCCTAAAAGAAATAAACACAAACCATACAATTTGTACGTAGTTAGTGCTAGGGTCCACACACAAGTTAAACATCTCCCCAGGCAGCACACAGCATGTTCTTTGTGATATTTCTCTTATCAAGCCTATTAACATTAGTACCTCCTGATCGAGTTTCCTTTTTGCTTTTTGTTGTTGTTTTCTTTTTAGGCTTATATTTCTTTTCCTTGTTGTTTCCTTTACTTGGCACTTCTCTTCCCCCCCCACCCCTGCAGTTTGGTAGGGAGTGGTGATGGCTTTTGCATACAGGGTATAGCAGAAAGGAGACTTTTGTCTGGTTCCTCTCTTCCTCTCTTTTATAATATAATTTCAAGTGAGATAACATATTCCTGCTGTATCTAAATGCACAAATAGTTTAAACACAATAGAAATACAAACAACAAAAATAGTTCTAGCCCAGAAATACTTCAGCGGAATCATTTTGACTTATGACTACTGGTTGTTTTTTTTTTGTTGTTGTTGCCAGTCTGGACATTCCTTCTGCTGGATCTTTTTTTTTTTTTCATGTCAATCATCTGCTAACAGCAACAGACTCCCATTTTAAAGAGTAGATCTTTTATCAGAAATCAACTTTATCTTCAAAACAGTTATCTTTTAAATTACTGCCATGGAAAGGATGGGAGGAAAAAGGTTTATTTTCCAAAATTTTCTCCAAGAGCTTGCCTTTTATGCACAAAGGCTCTGGAAGGAAAGGCATCATTAACGCAGCATCAAAGAATCCAAAGAAAGAATAACCTTTTCTCAAAGCAGGGGTGGCTATTTAATGAACAATTCGCTTAATTTTTAGACACCTTCTCCTTTCAGATGAAAAGCAATAGAAATACATGTCAAAGAAACCAATCACGGCAAAATCTCTGTCCAATAGGCAGACTCTAATAGAAAGAGATGATAGTACAAAGGACTGAAAAAAGCAGCTCTTCTTTCTCTTTCTTTCTTTTGTTGCGAGCACAAAGATAAGTGCATGGCAATCAGATGATTTTAATGAACAATCCAGTTGTTTGGCCTGGATGGTATAATTCCAGATGCACTCTGTAGAAGTTGTTTGAATTTGAAATAGTTCCTTTCTAAATTCTCACTCAGCTGGCAGTAGTACACTGCTGGCTGTCAAGGCAGCCCCAATGCAGTGGAACTGTTTTCTCTGGAGGGTGAAGATAAAGGTGTGTGAGAGAGCAGTTGCAAGAAAAAATAGGTTTTGAAAGCTTGTTTCCCTCCATACTCTGCAGCAGTTCTGTTTTATCACAGTGTGCTGGACTGGTTTGATTTTGAGTAGGGAGTTCCATCTGCACTGAATATAACATCTGCAGTGATTATAAAAAGCCCTAAAATTTCGAGCTAAAACTTATACTGTGTGCAATCAAAATCTTGGAATACAAAAAAAATATTATTATTATTTTTTTTTTAACAGCTGGTTTTGGAACTATCTGTGTGGCAGGCATAATGTAGATGTGGGAGACGGACAGTAGACCACTGAGAGGAGTAATTGAGCATGATAGTACAAAGATTCAATTAGCAAGTACATAGAAAATCTTCAATGTTCAGTGAAAGTACGTAGTAACAAGACAGTTGAAGAAGTCATGTAGAAAACCTGCTTATTTTTATAGTCTTTTAAACACTTTGAAAGGTCTCTTAAACTTCTAGGCAAATATTAAAGAAATCAGTATTTGGGGACATTTGAATTTAGCCACTGTCCTCTTTTCCCTCTCTATTCTCCACTACCAAAGTCTGTTTAGCATTGTTTGAAAAATCAGGTGTACTTTGAGCTGTATTTTACACTAAGGATGGCTTTCTCTTCTTTCCATCGTCTTCAAAATCCAGACAAACATATTACATAGTGTTCAGGTTTTGCAATGACAAGAGTGTCATTAGTGTCTATGAGTTTGCAGGGATAGGAGATCTTTGGAGCTTTTAGGAGAGGAATACTTTTAAGATATTACTTCTAAGGGAAGTTCAACTTTTATGTTTACTATTCTTTTGAGAATACCTATTTGCTTTTATCTTCTCATTGTTTTCTTGTTTGTCTGTTTTTCTTTACTGTGACTCTTAACAATAGCATAGTACAGTAAACAGTTTTTCTTTTTAGTTCTTTGCCTTTAAAGATGCTCCCTCAGACTTTGAGCTGGTAAATGCTTTTTCTGATTGCATGGTCCTCTCTTTTCCCTAGTTTTACATATGCAGGAGATTTTGCAAATCTTTACAAACTTTCTAGGACATCTAACACTATCGCCTACAAGCCATTTCAATTATGCCTTTTTCTTTTTTTTTTTTTTTTTTTTTTTTTTTAAGTAAAACAAGCCAGCCCCATTTCCACCACCACACCCCCCCCCCAAAAAACAGCCCCACAGATAAAAAAAAAAAACCTTTGCACCAAGGATCTCATGGTGTGAGAGAAATGATGAGAAATTGTTAGGTTTTTGTTTGTTTTACTTTTTTTTTTTTTCACAGCTATTTGTTTGTTTGTTTTTGTGCAATGAGCTCTGCTTTTGGCTTAAGAAGAGTTTCTGTGTCTACCTTAACAAGCAGAGAGGTCTACAAGGGCAGATTGGTATAGCATAGTAGTTCTTGCTGAGGACTTGCCACATTTCAAACTGTTCAGCAGCTGAAGGTTTTAGTGTCCTTGAAAAGGACTGAGCTCAGTTAGCTGTGATAAACTCTGCTAATGTGAAGGTTATGTGTGAAGTCAGACTTATATTTCTGCCTCTGCCAGAGTCAGGTTGCAATTTGGATAGTTGCTCTTTGTCCTGTCAATGAAGCATCAAAACTAACTAACTAACTATATATATATATATATATATATATATATATATATATATATATATATATATATATACACACACAGATACATATATAATATATAGTAGTAATGCAATAATTATTCTTTAAAGAAACAGAGTTGAGTGATATCTTCAGGATTCAGAAATACATTTAAAAGTGGGAACTACATAATGCTGTGGTGACTTCATGTTTCCTTTACAGAGCTGTTCTTCTAACATGCATGTTCACAAAATAGTTTTGCTAGGTCAGTCTTACAGTTAGCTCTTGGGCTTTTTGAATTTTTTTCTTTTATTTTTTTCTTTTCTTTATTTTTTTTTTTGTCTGTTGTTCAGCAATCCTTTTTTCATTGTTATAGTGAGGGTTTTGATTTCTAATTTAAGCCAGTTTTAATTTCCTTCTTGGCTAGATTTGAAGGGGATCTATTAATACAGTCCATTTCCCCAGAGAAACTTGATGGATATAGCTTTTGTAACATTGCATAAATTAGAAATATTTCCTCTTTATTACTTTGTGTAGCTGTTTCATTTATTAGCTTATGTTGTGGAGAAAAAAAAATCTTTGAATCGGATTCTCTTTTACTTGCACGTAATTTACTCTGAGATGTTTTGGTTTATTGATTTCAGAGTTAGCTTCTAATATGTCAAGGGAGAGAATTAACCATATAAGGGAAAACATGTATTTTGATATTGTATGAATCTATTTTTGTTTTTACTTAGCTCATAATTTCAGCTTCAGCTCTTGCTATTGCTTTTGTGTGACATCCAGAAAAGCCTTATGCCAGAATATCCTCTATATTAGGTGTTTTGGAAGAGACAAATAAGCGCTGGTGTATTTCTAAAACTTAGTTGCCTTGAAAAAGGTGATCAGACTAGCCTAAAAAAAATAAGCATTGTGCTTGTTGCACATCTCTGAGGTCATCTGAGATTTTCTGTGAGAAATTGAGAGATCATTTGTGCCTTTGCTGCATCTGATTCCCAACGCTACAGTAGGAGGACAAAAGCATAGCCATGTGCTTGTGTGCTTGGCTAACAGACTTTACACAAGGGGCAACTCCTATCCCTTCCCCCCGAAAAAAAGACCAAAAATTCTGATGTTGTCTACAACATCAGAGGTGTGGCAGAGGTGGCCAGCAGCAGCTCTCATCTTTCATCCCCGTTCCAGGGTTCCCATCAGGCCTTGGCTCTTTCACTGGCAGTAGTTCCTGTTGAGCACTTTGCACTTTTTTACTGAGCCAAATAGTGAAGGCGGGTACTTGGAAAAGAAACCTCTGGATCACTGATATCTGGAGTCAAGTATCTAGTTTTCCACAGGCTTAATGAAGTTTAACATTTTGGCCAAAGTCCTCAGGCTTATGTTCCCAAGTAGGTGAGGGAATGCCTCTCTTCCCACCCTCATGCATCAGTGAGAGCTTGGATTTCATCTCGTGAAGTCAAAGAATAGCTGACTGGGACACTCATGTGAAGAAGTTTGGGACTTTCTTTGGTGGATTTTTTTTTTGGGGGGGGGGGGGGGGGGGAGGGGAACAGGTGCAAGAATGGTTAACTTCCAATTTGAGAGCATTGATTTGCAAAGTTAAGCAGCACCTTAAGGAAACATCTTAAGGCTCTGCCACATTCTGTGCAAACCTTGTAATCCAGCTGTGTAGAGGATAGGGTCCTTGTTTGAAAGTCCCTGTCTCTTTTATATGCAGGTTAGATAACAAGTCAGAAAGTGGTTTATGTTATCTATATATAATTTTGCATATAATTATTACACATACTTAATTGCACACATTCCCTCTGTCTCTGGGTGAAATATGTATATTGTGTGTGTGTGTGTGTGTGTGTGTGTATACGCATACACACACTCTCAGGGTTCAGAGATTAGGAGTGGAGCCCCCAGAAGTGGGTTTCTGTCACTGACTGTATATCTGTGTTTCTCTGCAATGCTGGGAGGAGTAGGGAAATGCCTGTGCCTGAGGAGGCTGAAGTGAGACTGCAAAAACATCTTCATTAAACACTTTTGTGTGTCTGTCTTTAAATATAGGTTTTCTGTATGCAATTTCCTATATTGGTTTATAATAAGGAACAGTTTTCATGTCTGCTGCACTACGAACTCCTCCATCTATCAGTGACTCATCTGGCTGTTCAGCACAAAGAAACAGCCTGTTTTTAAAATCCATTTGTATATGGAGCTGACAGAGACTTGTCAATGTTTGAAACTTTCTCATCATGAAAGTTTTTTTTCTTTTTTTTTCATTTGGCTGCCACTAGCTTACAATATCATTCCTCACCTTTTAAGACGAAGAAAAACTAACAAAGAATGAAAGTACAATGAAAGTGCTTTTTTATTTTTATTTTTTTAAGGTAAGAGGAGTGAGGTAAAGTTTCAAAGTTTACTTTTTCTTTTCTTTTTCTATTGCTGCCACACAGTCTGTTCACACTTGGCTGATGGTTTTCCCCGTTCTGTGTAAACAATGTGATCTGCACTTACAGTTTGATTCATTTCCATAGCCTCATTTGTGAATGTTATCTCACAAGGAAAAGCCATCAATTATGCTGCTGTTTAATTTACTTTTATTGGACTACAATAGTAGAAATGGATGCTTATGTTTAGATTTCATTATTCAGAAAATTAATCTTTTTTTACACTTTCAATAAATATGAGCAATTGCCCAACTCTTTCAATTTTATTGCTGCAGCTTTCAGGCTCCATTTGCAACGAGTTCAGTTCTGCTATTTGTCTCAAGGTGGCAAGTAAGTATGAAATCCTTTTTATTTTATTTTTTATTTTTGTGCGTTTGCTTGATGATGACTGCATGTGTGTCAGGTATGTTCCTAGCACAGAAACCACAACCCTACAGGTAATTTCATAACCAAGTAAATCTTGCTTACGCCAGTTAGCATGAAAACCCAACCCCTGCTGTTAGAATCTTTTACAGCTCATTTTTCAGCTTAAAATTTGTCTAGATTCAGTAACACTTCAGATGTTGGAGCTCATGCTCCTTAAATACTGTTAGATTGTCTCTTTAAAACTTCTTTCTATTGATGGTTAGGTTAAGGCATACATAATTAATAGTAAATGACCAGTAAACAATTTTATTAAGGTAACAAGTAACTGGGTGCTTTGCAGAGAAAATTTCTGTATCATATTCTGGTTATTTATTGTGATACTGGGAGGATCCTGCAGCTCCATTGCATGGTAGTGTACCACTGGCAAGTTTTACAGGCCAATATTACAGACTCTAAATCTAGAGGCTGCTTTTCTTATATATTTGTCTCCAAGACTAGACTGATACATGCCAGACACTGTTTAGGGCATTCTCCTGCTGTCACTGAAGTGAACAGCAAAATGAATATTCCTCATGTTTTACAGAAAATGTGTGGGTGACAAGAATAACATAAATGACACATCAGGTCTATTAAAGCAGAGGCTGACGTTGGTGGCAAACTGTTGTTAAATCATGTCAGAGAGAAGCTTTGGAAATTACTATCATGTGTTGGGATTTTTTTTTTTTTCTCCATTCCACATGCTCTTATGGATCATGAATTTTGGGCTAGGATTCAGCAAGAATCAGGCTGCTTTTAATAAATAAATAAATATATATTGCCTTCAGAGGGCCCTGTGGTAATTGGGAAAGCGCGGTAATGGTCCAGGTATCCTCTTGACAAGAAAGTGTCATCTTCTGTCTGCATTTGGGATAGATGCGACAGACTGCTGGACCTCATCCACCTCTGTAGCAGCCCAGTAAAATACCCCTGCAGCCTGACTCAAGTCTAATGAGATTCATCTCCTCTTTTACACACCTCAGAAGCTCACCAGGACTGTAACAGGGCTGCTGTATGTACACAGCAAGGTGTTGGGTTGATGGGAATGCAAACCCAGTTGTTTGTGCAAATGTCAGGGAGATTCATGGTCTCCTTTCTTACCCTTCTTCAAGAAAAAATTTAATAAAATGACTGAAGTCTGTGAGAGAAATTAAATTAAACAAAACTAAAAAATATTTAAATATTTTAATATTTAAATATACTTGGTATTAACTCACTAAAAAGATATTTAAGTACTAAAAAGATAATTAAAGCTAAAAATATATATTAAAAATATTAAAATATTTGAAGTTACCAGGTATTAACTCACTGGTAGAACATCGATATTAAAGACCAAAAAAAAACAAATAACTTCAGTTCTTTAGTTCAGAAATTAAGTTGTGTGGTTTCTAGTTTTGTTTAGGTTTTTGTTTGTGTTTTGTTGTTGTTTTTAAATAGCAGTAACCTGTAGTGGAGTGTTCTTTTGAACGTTTCCATTGCCGGGATGGTGCTGAACATGATGGGGGAAATTGTTTGAAAGGAAATGAAATGCTAATTATACCTAAAAATGGCAGCGTCTGTTCCATCTGCATAATCTAACTTGTATGGCTGTCAATAAAATGTCAAACCTCTAAACAGGCAAGTCGAGTATTTATGAAAATAGACTTGCCTTACAATTGTAAATAGAGCAAAAATCTTTTAGGTCTGAACAGAAGACATACCTTGTTGGTATGGGACCCAGAACAACAGTGGGACAGGCACTGCTTGAACAGGATATGGGAAGAAAAACTTTTTTATTCACTAAGGAGTTAGTATTGCATTAGAAACTGCTTTGGACTTGTCTAGGCTCACTTTACACAATGGGTATTGTCAATCATAGATAATCCTTGAAAATTAAGTATTGATCCAGTTTTCTTCTTATGTATGGCAGCAGGAAAAACTGTCCCCATGCAGCTGCTCCTGCTCAGGTTACCCTTTTAAAAAGCACGGTCCATTTGAGCAGCCCCCCTTCTGTGTCTGTATGTTAGCCAACAGTTCCCTGTTGGCTTACCTTTTTGTCTTCAGCTGTAAATGTGGGTCACCTGGCTGCCATGCAGTATGTTCCTTATCTGGAAAGCCACAGGTCCTTGCATGTAACTTCACAGTACGCTCTATTTGTCTGTCTTGTAAGAAAGTTCATTTTGCTGGAATAATGAGTGGCCCAGCTGCTCTTCTGACATCAGCAGTACCAGCAGCCTTTCTTATACCCATCCTGGGCAGCCCATATCACTCTTTGTGACATGGCCACCTCCAATGTTCTGTCTGCTGTGACACAGCCAGGGCAGGTGCCCAGAGTTAGTGCTGTGCTCTGAGGTGTGACACACCTTCCACCATGTAAACAAGAAGAAGAAATATAGATATCATTATTAATAAAAAAACAATAACCTCTTTAAAATTAATAAATCCCAAATAAATAAATAAATAAAGCTCAACCAACGCAATACTGGAGAAATTAAGTAGCTGTTGCAGCATTTTAAAAAACAGTAGTTTATCAAATGTTAAATGGCAAGCAAAAACAGGTTCTATCCACTGCCCAATATTGAAGACTTACGTGGTACTTGCTGCTGAGATTTATGGGTTTGAAGGCTAAACCTTGGAAGAAAAATGCTTTTTACTGAAGTAAAGTGATGGAAGGTTCATACCTTAGAATTAAAGACATGTTTCACATGTCCTTACCATATCACAACTGCATCCACAAGTGGCTGGCCGTAGGTGAGGAAATGCTTTTTCCTCACAACAACAACAAAATAAAAAATTGTTAGGGTGATGGAGCACACTGGCCCTAGTTGCCCAGAAGGTTGTGGAGTCTTCTCCTTGGAGATACTGAAAAGCTCTAGTGACCCTGCTTGAGCAGGTGGCTGGAGCAGATGAACTTTAGAGGTCCCTTTCAACCTTAACCCATCTCTGATTCTGTGAATGCAAAATATGAGACCTAAAAAAAAAATAACAATATTTATAAAACTTTTTCTTCATTAATTGCATAGTGGTTATGAGTCGTCTCTCGTCTTTATGTATTTTGACTCATTTTTCTGTTCAGCCAAGAAATTCATTTGCTTTTCATTCATATAATGAATAACACTGAACTGTTTATATGAGTTTTTGCCCAGAGCTAGCTCAGGGTTTTCATACCTAGAGCCAGCTTGTTTCTGTCCTCTCTGTAACTCTGCCTGACTCAAGCCTTTCAGACTCCAGAGCAGTCCACAGGATTGCATGTCCTCAAAAAAATCCTCTTGTCACTGTAATCACGTCTTAAGAGGAATCTGAACTTCGTATTCTTTCCAATCCCTCCATGTTTTCAATAGGATATTTTAAAAGGGATGTTTTTTCTTTCAGTTTCAAGCACCATTAAGAGGCTGCCTGTGGAGTTTTGCCTCATCTCTATGTGCAGATACTGCTGCTAGTTTATAGGAACACTTTTCTCCTTCTCTGATAGACATATTTATCATTTGAAACATGATTAGGAAACTGCAGGGTTTATTTTTTCCTTTAAAACACTTAATTTTTACCCTTAAGGAACAGAAACCCATCACTTACATGTAACATTCTAAATCCCTCTTTTAATAGGCATGCTGTTTTCTCTTTTATTAGGTAACTACTTCACCATCTCCAAAATATCCATGTTTCAAGATGAAAAAGCCAATTTCATTTTGAGCATTTTCTTGTTTCTGTATACAGTCTTCTTTTGTAGATTCTCACCACTTTCATCTCTTCCAATCATTCTGAATAGATAGAAATTCACCAGCAGCACTTAAATTCAAAACAAAATAAGCTCTAGGAGGGAACAGTTTTATTTTTCTTAGGCAACACATAATTATCCACTCCTCATTTCATGTGGAATTTATTTTCCCATTAGGCTTTCAAGGGGCTGCAGCTGTATCCTTCCCTTCAATCTCCCCAAAATACTCCCATGCTGGATTTGCTTTCTGGTCATTTTAGCAAACCGATTTAATTGGGGAAAAAAAGAAAAAAGACTAAGCTGCCATTTCTGGGAATGAATCCCTCTGATAATATACCTAAACAGGGAGAGCCCCAGGGAAGAGCAGACCTAAATTTTGGTCATCTCTTTGTCTTCCTAAGCATCTTCATTGGGAACCTTAGTCTACAGGCACAGTCTCTCCTTTTTACCTACAATAGCTGAAGAGCTGGTTCTGTACCCAACACAGCAGGTAGTAAAGTATGTTGTTTTTTGCCTCAGAAAGTAGCAAGCCTGTAGTAGTTTGGACTTTCCTTGCTGGGTAGCAAGATGAAGTAGGCAGACTAGTGACTAGGGAGGTACATGTTTATTCAGGATTTCTGCTTAAATGAATGGAAATGATTGATTTGGGTGGAATAGTATAAGTATGAAGTATGTATGACCCCATAAATTTCATGCTTTGGGCTTATTGCTTTAATTTGGAGAGAAAATTAAAAAGGAGCCTAATGAGAAGCCTCATATATAATCAAAACAAAGCAGGTTAGAGGAGCATAAAACAACCTGCTCCTCTAAAAGCAAAGACTAGTGGAAAAAAAATAAAAATTGCTATCAGACACTGGGAAACTAAAGCCTACATTGTCAGATTATCATCTACCTGACCTGTGGCTGAGAAAAAGGATTCTTCTTTCTTTTTTTTTTCTGCTCATTCCACAAATGCACCAGTCTTTTAACCTTCCTGCATAGTTTTGGCACTGTTTGAAGAGTAAATAATGTATCTGATCTCTAAGTCAGGCCTAATGGCATCAGAAAAGAAAATAAGGGACACAGAGAACCTTCTTTTCACCATGGTTTCAATGGCCAAAATTTTATTTTATTTTTTTTCCCCCAAATAAATGTCTAGTTAAAAAAGAAGAAAACGTTCTCCTAATTGTGTCCTTTAGCTGGTGTCATCCTTTTCTCCGGGGAAGGCTGTGCATAGCAAAGATGTTAAAAAAGATGTTAAATAACCACAGGTGTGTTCTAGAATGAATTACTGTTCTGGTCACAGTGTGCTATATTTTATGTTGCCTTATACTCAGCACACTGCATTTTAGAAATGATGCTTCTATTTTATTTTTTTTTCTTTTAAGTGTGCTAGTCAATCTTCCTTTGCTCAAAACGTTTGCATGTTTTTCACCTATCAACCACCAAGTCAAAGTTTCTGAAGGTTCAATCATCAAGAGTCTTAAATGTCACAGTTGATTACTACATAGATTAGAAATCACAGTATAAACACGATGTATTTATCCTACCCGTTAGGTTCACAAAAATATGACGTGAAATCCAGAATGTGAAAGACCAGAGAAACTTCCAGATCCTTCAGCACTGCTTGAAAAGTATGTAATGTTCTTGCCACCTTTTTGTGATGGCATATCATGTCTGTTTGTAAATCTGATTTTCTTGTATCCTTCCTTGCAAAATAGGAACATGCCAAGTATAACTGTAAGTGACTCACAACTGTACTTGCCATAGTGAAATGAAAGACCTATTTTGCCTGACTCTCAAAGGTGACAGTATTGACATTTTGTTTTTATCTTGAAACAAAATGTGCAGTTTCAAGGGTGCTCGAATTATGCTGCCTTCAAAATAAAGTGTATTGTACATTTCAAATGCTCTGAGGGGCTCATTCACAAAGTTAATTTCCTAGAATACTAAAAAGCAAGAAATATGTTTTCCAGGCACATGGGTAGTAAATGCAATAGAACAGAAAAAATTTGAAGTCAATTGGCATACACACTGATTAACTGCAATGCATAGCCTGGACTAATATTAGTCAGATTATGTTGGCCCCCAGTTGAACTGATGCTGAAGGATTTTGTAGAGTATTTAACCCCTTCATCCTCAGGTTGCTAAATAGATGCCAAAGAGCTGTCTTGTCTTTGGTTTGGTTGGATACTAAGCAAGAACCTTAGTGATACCCATATGTGGATTATTACTAATAATCACGACATTTTAGAGGTGTAAAATTTCACACCTAAGATGCCTGAGTAGATGTGTGCAACACAGTGTCTGAACTGTTATGTTATGGCAGAGTTAAAAAAAAAATAATTTTGTGCTGAATCTGATGCTTCCCATTTCTGAGAGCATCCTGTGGCATACTGGGATATGTACTTCAGGTTCATTCTGCACATTGCTTGTACTGAATCTGTGATAGAACTATAGATGATGAGAAGGTTGCAACTTCTTAATCCAAATATAAGAACCCATTGTGAGCTTAATACACCTATTTCTGGGCTCTCTTCATTTCAGCAGGGACTGAATTGAAAGTGATAACCGATAGCTTATATAATTGAAGCATTGAATTAGAGTACAAAAGATGAGGCAAAGGAAGAGGACAAGCTCTGTTCCTTTCTTGAGTTTTTCTTGTCCAAGACTGAGCAAGCAAAGGCAGTAGCCAAAATAGAAATAGGAGTTTAAGACAAGTAATGGATTTCTAGCCTTCAGAAAGAGATATGAAGTGAATTTATCTTTAGTATTTCTTCACTTGTGGCATGTAACACAATTCAACCTAGGAAGCTAGGTATCATGTATCTAATACTAATAACTATTTAAAGTAGTCTTCAGATTAATGTTTATGTAATACCTACTTTGCAAGGGTGTTTTCCAGACAAAGTCATCCAGAGTTATCTCACTGGACAAATAAACTTGCCTTTGAAAGAAAAATAGTCTTTGCTAAATTAGGAAATATAACCAGAAAGCTATCAATCTACTCTCTCTCAGGATTATATTTTATTTTATTTTATTTATTTATTTTTAATCACTGAAGGTAAGGACTTTAAGTACATCTGAAGTTCACAGCCTACCTATCACAACATGGATATTCTTTATTATAGTATTTCAGAAGGCATAGAAAATGTCTATTTTTTTGCAAACTCTTTCTGGTCATTGACAAAAGAGGATGCCTGAATGCTTTTAGATGATAACAGTTGCATGAAATGAATCCTCAGCCTTTGAGTCATCCTAAACACATTTCAACATTTCTGATTCTTTCCTCACACTGCCAAAATTTACATAAGTGTAAAAACGTGTTTCAGATGTTCTGAAATTGTTTTTCAACAAAAGACTGAGATCCTCAACCCCCTTCCCACCACCACCTTGATACACTCATGAGTGAAGATTTTAAGAAGAGCAATACCTTATTCACTCCACAATAAAGCAGATTAATGTGAATCTGCTCAAGTTTTGGAAAAGGTTTTATTTGTGTAGTTTGTCCTGAGGTTTGCTTCAGGTTCTGCCCTCAATACCACATATAGGCTATTAATTCCTTTTTAGCATTAATGTGTGGGAAAGCTGCTAGTGTTGGTGACAAAATGAGCTTCCCTCTTTGTAGTGAAGATGTTTGGAGGATTTGAATTTTTCATAGACATCCCCCATATCCCCATCTTGTAATTACCAGGATCAAGAAATTTCCCAGCTTTGCTGGGATGCAACCACAAGCCAGTTCCATTTTGGCACACCATTACTACCAGTATATTTGATTTATGCATGTATCAAACCAGTGGACACTTAAAAATACTGTTAATAGAGTCACTGAAAAATGTCTCATGAGCTAGTCACATTTCATAGCACAATGACGATATTAATGCAGACTTTGCTAAAAAGAGCTAAGTCATATAGACAAAAAAAAAAAAAAAAAAAAAAAAAAAGTATTTTGTTTTGTAATACCAGAAGCTGAGAAGGGTGCCAGTGAGAAATTCTGTTTTAGCTTCTGGGGGAAGCTGAGGAAGATACTGTAGTCTACTGTAGATGCTTTTCTTGTCTAATACTCTCACAGTGTTCACCATATGTGAACCTGACAAAGCCAATGTGGACACTGGCAGAAGGATTGTGTTGTCTCATATTTTCTTTCCTTATATTTTCTTCTGTCCTGAAAAGGCAGCATGAGACAAGGGGCCCACAAATCCAAGCTGCATGCTAAAAACAATAGAATGTAATATGGAATACCGATTCTTTTGTGGATATTGTTTGAAGGTCAGAAAAATTATTAGAGATGAAAGATCAAAGACAGAAGGCATGAGTTAAATACAGTGCCTATGGAGCATGTTAACTTCATTCAGAAGACTGTGAACAAGGAATTTACTAGTGGTTTTCTTAACTGAGCTGGCATCTTTGCTAGTTTTCACTTTTGTTCTATCAATGAGTAGATACATTATGTGAAGCACTTTGGAAAATGTCTGGCATTTCTCCAGGCTAAATTTGGTGCACTTACTAAATCTTTCTGTCATCAGCTTGTAGTGCTGGACCTGCCTGCCCGAAACCTTTATCTTTTTGATTCCTCCTGTTGATTCTAAAGAGAATAAAGAGGGACTGTGGTCTCCCATATGAAATTGTTAGTTACTTTGGGAGTTATTTTCTTCAGGTACCGAGATTGATGTGTGTATGAACTGATCCTTTATCACTGTCTTTATCTTAAAGTGAAAAGAAACCATTGCATGATCTCTATCTCTCTACTGCTGCTCATACTTTACTGTTTCCAAGCATAACTGCTTTTGGCTAGTTACTGACAGTCCTGGACAACAGTTTCTACCAACTTTTTTTTGTTTCTGAGAGATCTTAAATAACTATTTGCCAATTTATGTTATTGAGATTAAAAGTTTTTGAAGTACTGCTGGGAAGTTCACCTTCAGCTAGCTTGCATTAGCTGATAACTCGGAGAGTACTGGCATCACACCAGCATCCATAAGCAACTGTGTTTTAGACAAGCTTGGTCTGGTGATAACACTGTTTACAATAATGCTTCAGAGAGGAAGAAAGGCCAAAACAAAGTTAGGTTCAGAAGTGTATTTTCAGATGTTGTCTTTCAGGCCCAGGAAAAGTAGGATACTTTAGGACATACAGGCTGCTAACTGCAAAAGTTGACAATATCGGTGCTTAAGTGTACTGCCTTGAGTGTCACCAATACAGCTTGAACCCGCTGTGTTTCCAAGTATTAAAGTGAAAATTTAATGGAAACACTGATTTCAAGGGCTAAGCTTTTCCATTTTATAACTTGGGTTATTACCTAAGACTTTTTTAAACTAAAGTAAAATTGAATGAAGTTGATTATTATCTGTCATACATTGTGTATTGTTTTCAGTGCTTGAAAATTGAGATGGAAAAGCTTATTTTAGACAAGCACAGTTAATTTTGGTTCTGCTTTTTGGCCTCTTGAAATGCTTGAAGGAATTGAAAAGCTATCCCAAAATGTTATCTGATTTTCCCTGTAAAGAGAGAAAATGTGAAGAGTAGCTCCCAGGAGCTTGTCTCTGCATGAGACTCATCAGAATCACACTGGCCATAGTGAAGACTTGCAAACTCCTGCTTGTCAGCCTTAGTGATAATCCCTGTGGGAGTTCAGAACTACTCTGAATTAACCTGCAACAGTGAGCTACTCTAAATTACCCCTGATGAAAAGTGGGAGTGGAGAAAAACAGCTTTGATATCATGCTTCTATTCTCTGATTGCTTCAGCTATCTACAGGATAAGTATGGCACAGCTGAGGGTTTGGAATGCCACTGGTAGAAGTTGTGTTCACCTCTTATGAGGCATCAAGAATACAGTATTTTAGAAGAACTAGGAACAGTGCATACTTCTGGGGGTTGAAAAGTCAAATAATATTCTTGTGCTCAAAATCTGAACCAGAAATGAAAGGTTAGTGTAGACATATCATTTCACATGGAACGTCTGTTCTTCAAAACATGTTTAAATATTACTTTTAAAATATGATAATATTTGCATTTATTTTCCACTTTGAAATGGCTTGTAACAGATTACAATCTAGAATCAGATAATGAAAGTAAGCATGAAGTAATTTTCTGTCATAGAAGCAAAAATATCTCCTTTGATCTATAATTAATTGATGGTGTGTTTTTTTGTTTTTTGTTTTTAAAGTTGTAATTTTATAATGGTTTATTTTTGTTTTGCATAGGAAAAAGAAAAAGCTGAGATTTCTCATAATGTTTTTGTTCTTACACAGAATATCTAGTTTTATTTTATGTCCTTTTCCCCTCTTGAATATTGAGTGTTTTGAGATTTTTACTCCAAGAGATGGGTAGCTTATTCTTCCATTTAAGGGCTTTTATTTCAGCTCTTCAATGTGTGTATTAATTCTTGCTAAAATGAGCTAAAAATCAGTCATATGTTGATTTTCTTTATGGACAGTGTTTTAGGGCATACTCTTATCCATACTCTTATCCCTAGGGATACTTGAATGGAAATAAAAATATGGGAATGTCATTTTGTAATAATCACACAATTGTATTCTTTTTTTTTCCTATTCCTTTTTTTTTTTTTAATTTGTGAAGTTCTTTCTCTATATGTATTTATTTCATTTTACAAAGTACAGAAAGATTTCTGTAATAACAAATGTAAAAATTCTTTATTATGTAATTACAGTAAAATCATTTTTCCTTGAAATTACAACAACTTACAGAGGAACAAAGACGAACAGAATGTTATGCAAAATTGGGAAGATCTGGAAAGGAAATAAATAAATAGCATAGATAACTCTACCAGGACAAAAATAAATAAGTAAATGTTATATTGGAAATATTCTCTTGTTGGTCATTGGTTTCTATATCATCTATGATCAAGAAAAATATTACTTGACTAAATGCTTCTGAATTTGTCTTGTTATATGATACTTCTGGAGGGAATAATATTTAATTGAGATATAAGTAATTCAGAAGACATCAGTTGAAATGTTAAGATGGGGCATCTTTGTGAGAGTAAGACATATGTTCTGACTTTTAAATGCAATTAGAGTGGAATACAGAATGAGAAGGTATCATGGGGGAAAATGTCCATAGGGATTTTAACCAAACATATTTTGGAAATGTGCAGGAAGTGTTGCATAAAATCTGATTAGAAAAGACAGCAGAGGGAAAGGATTCAGAAGGGAAAAGGGAAGTGTTGAATACTAAATTAATACATGCTCAAATGTAAGAGTGTCCATCTGGCAACTCACCCTTTACCTGTACCTGGAGGAGAAAAGAAACAATGATTTTTTACATCTAAAACATTAGTAGAAACAAGCAACCACTTAAAAACACAAATAGGGTAAAGAGAGTTAGGAAGAGTCTAGAAAGCTTATGTAAAGTTTGGGAAGATACAATGGAACTGGAGATGAACTGAAAGGTAAGGTATGGATTGTACAGGGCAGGGGTTAATAAGGCAATTGTAAGCATGTAGCCTTTCACAGACTTCTGCTGAGATATGTTTAACAAGGATACAGCTGCTGTTGTATAAATGAAAATGAAAGAAAAGTTGTTGCACTCTGATATTTCTGACTCCTAGCATGACCCTGACCTGCAGAATCAACAGAATTCAGACTGTAAAGAACAGATGACAGTACAGACGACAGCTCTATTCTTCATATTTGTGATACAGTCACATGCATGCATGTGTGGCTTTGGATATGTGCTCAAAGTAATATAGTGAATAAGTATGGGTTTGAGCAGGTGCTTAAAGTTAAGTATACATTCAGTTGTGTTGAATGAGAGTCTAAGCTAACATGGAGAAATTTAAACTTTTTTTTAAACATATATCTGAAATTTGCTGAAGTTTATCATCACAATTTGATGTGGAACAGGACATACCACGTGAGGTGGGCTGGTTTATGTGGTAATTTCACTGGAGTGTATTAGGTGATGGGGATACTTGTGTCTCTGTAGCAAGGGTCAGATGGGAACAGCACTGATGGGGAAGGACAATAAATGTCATGGCCTTGGATAGACCCATATGGCTGGCATTAAATGGGAGATGGTGGAAATATCCTGGGAGGGGTTCCAGTGAACATGTCGGCTCTTACCATTCAGGAGAGAGTCCAGAAGGCTGCTTTACACAGGGATCCTGGGTACAGTCTGAAGCTGTTGTTCTGGTGGCCCTCCTCTGTCAGGGGAGAGAGGGGATTGATTGCATTGATTGTTTTGTTTGTTTGTTGGTTTCACTTTCTCCCTCCTCCCTTACTTCCCCCCATCACATACACACGCTTCCTTGGGCGGCCCCCCTAAGAGACAAGCTGTCTAAAGACAGAAAACCGATCTCAACCTGTGCCCGGGAGACGGAGAAGCAGAGGGGGTGGCACAGTCAAATGAGGCAGACGTGCAGCGTGTGAGAGGGAGAGACCCCAGCAGAGCCCCCCGCCCAGCTGGGCGGCCCAGAGGCAGCTCTGCCCTCTCCAGGAGGACTCTCTCGCCACGCCTCCTCTAGGGCAGCCCTTGGAAGGGCGCGAGGGCACTTGCTGAGCTCCGGACGAGGAGGGGGCTCCCTGAAAAAAAAACAAACAAAAAAAACCAACACACTGAATCCACACCTACAAGAGGAGGACGGCGTGGGAAGGGAGGGAGGGCGGGGAGGACAACGCAACCCACATGCCAACCTCGCAGCAGCAGGCTCTTCCACCGGGAAGCGAATCCACGGCTCTCCCGGGGAGCTCTGCCCCAGCCGCGCGGAGGGGATGAGGATGAGGAGCCGCCTTCATCGAGCCGCCGGCGGCTGCAGCAGCGTGGACAGCTCCCGCCCCGTCCGGCACGGCTGAGCTCTGCTCCAGCACCACGGACAGCTCCAGTTCAGCACCACGGACAGGTCCCTTTCAGCACCACGGACAGCGCGGCCATGGGGGGCCGCGCCCGCGCAGCGCCGCGCAGCGCCCCGTGCCTCTAGGGTGAAGCGGACCCGGCCCCGACGCGCACATGTAAGCTGCTGCACATAAGCCGAGAGGCTAGGAGCCCCCGGGCTCTGCCTCATCCAGAGCCGGCTCGATTTTCGGTTCGTCTGAGAAGCGCCCTGGCTCCAGTGCCGGCCCCTAGTTGTGCTCCGGGAAGTTTTGTTGGGGTTGGACATGTCTCGGTGCAGCTTGGTTTCCTACGAGCCTGGGTCTGGGCTGGTGCTGAGCGGGGTGGGTGGCTGTGGATAAAATCGGTTCGGCTTTCTAGCCTTGGAATTTGTGCAAATCTGTTTGGTCTTGGTGTACCTCGAAAGGGCTTGGTGTTTATTGCTGGCCACATGGTTTGGAGCCATGCTGTTGTCATCTCTTGTAGCTGGGTGATTTTTTTAAAAGGGTTTATTCTTCCTGGAAATAGTTTGACCAATACAAAAGGAGGAAAAATGACAGGTGTTAATTTTGGACATTGTATCATGCCTGTTTCAGCTTGCTGGGTCTGAGTGTCAGGAGTCTTTCTCTCTATATTTTTTTCCAGTCATATTAAGTATCAAGCAAATAAATATCAAGTAAAAAGGGTGCAGCAATAGGGGAAAATGAAATACACTGACAACTGAGATTTTCATTTCTTTTCAGACCCTTTTCTTTCTCTTTTTAATGGAAGAATTTGTTGAAATTCAGCATTACAGTGCCCCCTGCTTGCACAATTAGAAACAATTTTCGTTGCTGTCATCAGTAGTAAAAAATTATGAATGAACAGGTATTCCTCTGTTGTGTTCTGGGTGTGATCTAAGACTGACTTTTAAAGTGCTTCAACAGTGAAGATAAATCATTCCTAGTTCAACTAGCCAGATTTTTGTTTTAAAGGACAGATTCTCTTCATGATAGTTCATTTGGTGGCTAAAAATGTTAATGAATGGACAGCTGGAGGTAATGTAATAGTAGACTTGATTTTGATATATCTCATAAGAGGTATATTATACCTTTGCAATAATCAGTCATTTTCACTACTCTATATGAAGGAAAAATAAGGAAGGGGAAAAAAAAAAAAAAGTACACAGTAAATAGATTATAAAAACAAGAGGAAAATTAACACAAGAACCAAGGTGATTATTTCACAATCTCTTTTGATGTAAAAGACTTGTGTTGGTGAGTGACTTTGCTTTGGAAAGGGAAAGAACATGCTTATTTTTAGTTTGTGAGGAGAAAACAGCTAAGAAGTGGTGGGTGTTTTTGTTTATTTTGTTGTGGTTTATTATTATTATTATTATTATTATTATTATTATTATTTATTATTTTGGTTTCATTTTTGTTTTTCTGTGAAAGATGTCTGGTAAGAGTCAAATTCCATTTCCTTTTTTTTCAAGCCACAGGGAAGAGTTGGCTCCCTTCTACTAGACTTCAGAGAGGACATGAAAATTTACTTGTCAATAAAGCTTTAGTTCTCTCTCAATGTTTTGGGGGTATTAGCCTCAGACCTCATGCTTCATGACAAGAAGATTATGAGAGTGTTAGTGTGTGTCATTCATCTGTGTCCTTTAATGATGTGAAAGACTTTTTTTTTTTCTCTGCCTGAATGTATCTCACCATAGCATTTATCAAAGGGATTTCAGAAGGTGTGGCTTTGCTGTCTGCACCTGTACTTCCACAAGTAAAGAGGCCTCTTTTCAGAGACTGACCTTGAAATATCATTTTCCTTTATCTATAGGAGCTGTTGGGAATACAGCTTCCTGCAACTGCTTTGTAGGACTACTCTGCAAAGGAATGAATATCTGCAATATTTATTGGGTATGTGCACACCACCCACCCCCACAACCCCCAGCCTGAATAGAACTAAAATAGTCTATTAATTATCCTTGGATATGTATGCAGAATGACCAAGTTTTTAATAGTACTGTAACAGTTCTAGCTATCTCAAGACTAAATAGAAAGGTACTTCTGCATTTCAAAGCATAAAAAGCTTCAGAATAAACTGTTCTAAAACCACGCCAGCTATCCCAAATGATATTCAGCTGTATACATAGTAAGTCAGCAATAAGTAAAAAACAACACTTAAAACTTTTGTCTTAAAGGAAAATGTCCTGACTTAAAGTAAGACTTAGAGAGTTTATTTAAGATACTAGAGAAAATAAAGATCTCAGAAAGATCTGATAACATATGCCTACACAGCACTTGGAACTCCAGAGTACCCTGTTGCATATACTATAATAAATATTTGCAGTTTGCGTTCAGTCTGCGCTCCTCACCTGAAGTCTGGAGTCTCCTACAAAATATGTTGTCAATTTTTTAACCAAAAGGTACAACATCTTACTATTTTTGCTCAGAGCAATTTTATTTACTGTTTTAAATGTGTTAATTTCTATATATAGATTTGTGTCTATTTGTAGAGCTTTGTTCCCTTATTTTTATTTCATGGTTATAGCATGGCTTCAGTGATCAGATTTTCTTTGTGGAAGGGCTAATAGGGAAAAAATGTTCCATTTGATATATAATAGCTGTGGCAATTCCAAAGAGGCCTCAGGGATTCTACAGCCTTTCTGTGCCCAGATTCTTTTTATAAACATTGGTGTAAGTAGAAAGAAAAAGAACAAGTAAAATTTCATTCTGACAGTTTCTGAGGCTGCACAAGAACCAAGGGTTATGTTCTGAGAATGGCTTTCCAAAGCTAAAATTTACTTTTCACCATGACAGAGTCAATGTTTTATCAAACCCTCCCCTCATGGTTGTTTTACCAAGCGTGGCTCATAGTAATGGTTACTTACCCTAGTTTTCTGTAGTAGTTTCTAGACAAAGAGGCCAATTGAAAGGGAACAAGGGAGAATCCTGTCAGCCTCTCTTCACAAAAATGAAATTCAAAGACTAGTCAGAGTCCTTAAGTACCTAAAGGCACCTTTGTGAATGCCCTGCTCAATTTTCAGGCTTTTGGTCATTTTAAAGGTGACATCACTTGAGAATTCCAGAATTACTATAGACCCTAATACCCATTCATTTCAATACCTATTCAGACTTCAGATATATCTACTCAACCAGATATCATTCAGTCTGTCCTACATGCTTTTAAAGTTCTGGTTCAAAGCCCTGTTGTAAAAACTCCAATTTAACCTCTTAAGGTTATTGGAGGTTAAGGTGTCTTTGAACATTTTCTCCAAGCCTGATGTCGAGATGGAAGTTTTGCTGATCCAGAGTTGCTTTTGCTGTGTGGGAACATGCTGTATGGGAATATGCTGCGTGGGACCTGAGAGGTGACAAAAGACCCTACATGGTGTAGACTAGAGCACTGTGGAAGGGAGGACCAAGGAGAAAAAGCATTTTTTAGGGTAGGCTCAAAATGAAGCAGCCCAGTTTCTTCTCTGTGTTTCCCTTGTCCTACATGTATGGCACTCAACCAAGAGAGTTTTGTTGCCAGAGTAAGATTTTCAGCTTCAACAGTGTTTTCAAGTGACAACACACCAAGAACAAACCTCATGTTATGCCATGTTCCCATGTGAGATGTTGAGTGTCTCAGCTCCTAGTAACTTCAGTGCAAGTTCTAAGTATTTATTCTTAGTCACTTTAATTAAGAGCTGAGATACTCCCAGATGATGATTTGTTAAGAGCTAAATCACCTTTCAGAAATGGCTATTCTTCTTCACTTACCACAGGAGTCCAGATGTATTATGGCTCAGTTGGCTTTATAAAGCTGGATGCACATTGCTGTAAGCAGTATTTAGGCCCTGAAATTTTTGGTTTCCTTTTCCCAGAACATTTTCTCTCCAACAACACCGCATACATTGGCATTCTTTCCTAGAAAAACACAATATTTAATTGCAGTGCCTGATGAGTTTGATCGCTAGCTGTCTCAATAAAATATGCAAATGCAGAGTCATTTCAATGCAAACCACCTTTAAATAAAAATGGTAAGATAAATGCAATCAAGTTACAATTACTTTTTTAAGAGAGCACATTACACACATTCAGTAAATATAATTATTTCTGAAACTGCCTGCATATAACTGAAAAGCAGAGTAGAAAATGTGCCGAGTACAGTCATGACATTAGAGAAGACTTGGGTTTCCAAGATTCTCAGCTACTGCATATATTACTCTTTGCACTGCCACTTCTCTATCACGATTCAGTGTTCAGGTCAAAGAGTAATTATAACTTTATTTTCAGAACAAGAGTTGATAGCTGAGCATTTCTCATGAAATCATTCGAAGTTAAAAGTATAAATTTTTATTCTTCTCCTGCTCTCTAGAAAGACAATAAAGTGCAGTGCTGAGATATTGATCTTCCCTGCACATGAGCAAGACTGGGGGTCATAATTCCCCTGAGTTGAAGCCCTCTGATTTACGGTGCTCTTGCCCCTGTCTGTAAGCAGTGGAGATTAACTCTGTGCTGTGGGAAATCCCTGCAGAACATTTATTATAAGCACAATGTTGTATATTAATTATCTTTTTGGAGGGCAGGTATGCTATTCTGTTTCCTTTTTTTTTTTTTCTGACACAATTTCTGTTGCTAGAAACAGTGTTTGAAACCAGCATTGTCTCTGGATTGAAGAAAGTGAAATGAAGGTTCTTTTTTGAAGGAAAAGGATTAACTTCCAGCAGTTGTTTGAACCATTGCCAGATCATCCTTATAAGGTTCTTAACATTTTAAGATATTTCTTTTATTTCTTTTAACATCCAGGAAATCCCAAGACTGAAAATGTGTAAAGTGTTTTGGGGTACTGTATGTCCTCAATGAACAAAACCACAATTCAGATGGAAAGCATTTATTTATACGTAAAGATCTTGCTTGAACTCAGAAAGTCTTCAATTTTCTGTTTCTTAACCTTTACAGGTTTCTTAAGTGCTGTCCTGAATAGCTATGGACAAGGGCTCCAGTTTACACAAGCACTTTAGCATATGGTTCATAATAGTTCATTTTAAGCACACTAGTCTTCTTGACCTCACTGAGACTGGCTGTGAGATGAAAGCTAATTGCTGTTTGTAATATTTGGGCTCCACTGCAATCCATGGAACCTGTTTAGTCAACTTCAAAGAGGTCCCAGTTTTACTCCAGGCATTTTGCTGCTTTAGAGACCCCTGTCTTCTTCTCAATGTTAGGTATGTTAGTAGCACAGTATATTTTATTTTATTTTATTTTATTTTATTTTATTTTATTTTATTTTATTTTATTTTATTTTATTTTATTTTACCTTCTGCTGTTTTCTCCTGTAAAAAAATTTGTGCACTCTTGAGGATTAATTTATTTAACTCTTTGTCCTCCGTTATTCTGCCCCTCGTCTTTGTGTACTTCCTCAACTTTTATTAATACTGGAAGGGATTAATTTTAAGATTCATGTAGAATTTTATGTCCCAGTGGAGCATGGAATGTTACGTTCAGTTCCTTTCAGTTTTCAAGTTGTTCTACTGATGTATTAAAGCCTACGGGGAATGGTTCTTACTTAATTATGAACCTCATTTTCAACCTTGTATAGTCAGAAGAAAAAAAAAAAAAGCTTTATTAGGATTTGTTTGAATTTTAATGCAGCTGTTAAACAATACTGTAAAATTTATATATAAATATAAACCTCTCTTCAATACTAGTTTTCTCACCTGGATCAGCTGAAAAAAAAAAAAAAAGAGTTAAAATGACAGGTATATATGTGTATATCTTAATTCCATAAGAACAGCTATCTGAAGAATTTCTGTGTCTGGACACTGGTATTTGGGGGTTCATATATTCTCTCTCTCTCTCTCTTTTTTTTTTTTTTTTTTCAATCTTCCTTCCTTTGCTTTTTTCTTCTCCCAAAGAACACATTACTGAAAGTGATGTTTCTACTCCACTTTGTCTCTTTGTCTCTTGGTACCTTTTCTTCTCATCATTCATGACAGCACTTTAAAACTCCAGTAGTAATTTTTTTTTCAGAGCACCACATGAACTTTTCATTGAGTGAAGGTCAAAACTGAGTTGGAGAACAGATGGAGCATGGAAAGATGAACCTTTGCCACCCACTGAGCATTAACACCTGCTTATTTGTTACATCTGCCTGCTACAGCTTAGATGCTCCTGAAAATTTTACCCAAGTGATTTAGGACTTGCTATTGGACTGAGTGCAAATGCCATTTGTGAAAGTGTTTTTGTTTTTATCTTTTTACTCAAGCTGTGCATTCTTTGGGGGTGTCAATTAACATCATGTGTTTAGAGTCTAACAAAGGGATTTTGTTGAGATGTTATTGAAGTAAAATGTAAAGATTAACAGCAAGACAGCACTAAATGTAAAGTGTGAATTTTAAGAAGGTAGGGAGATTCAGGATCTCTTTTGATTTTGTACAATGGGGGAGTCTACATCCCCTTGGAGCCCAGTTGCACATAACAGTTTTCTCTGAAGATTTCAGTGGAGATGGAATAAGAGTAGTTTGTCTTCACCCGTCTACTCCAAGTGAAGGCTTCTCCACCACATAATCAGTGGGGAAACTAATGATCCTTTCTGATCAGTTCATTCTTTTATCTTGTTTGTAGTCTTGCTGTTTTTCAGTACTAACTCTCAGAAAACTGCTTATTGGGAAGAGACATGATCCTAGATCAGGAATTTTACCTGTGTTTTACAGTAGTGGGCCCTAGATTTGAGTACTTATATTTAGAGTAACTACCAACTGTATTTTAGCATGAAAATTTAAGCAGTCATACATTGAACTACTCTAGATCAGGAAACAGAAAAATGATATAATGTCACACTAAAGCAAGCAGTATTGGGTATTCTTGTTCAAATCTAGAAGGGTGTATGTCAGAAGAAAACTTGCCTGTTGTCCGGAAAACTGTTATTTATTCCACAGGTATCCTAAACAATTTTAAACATCTGTTTTATATCATAAAAATCCAGTAAGATCAAATAGTAATGAGGTATTTCTAACCTTACTTCAAGTTATGTGAAATTCTAAATCTCCAAGAATAAAACCAACATTCTTTTCTGTTCTTCTGCAGGTTGAGAAACACTAATTATAAAAACATGCATCGAAGGCACACAACCCTTCGGGAGAAGGGCCGGAGGCAGGCCATTCGGGGTCCAGCCTACATGTTCAATGAGAAAGGCACCAGCCTGACTGCAGAAGAGGAACGTTTTCTCGATTCTGCAGAATATGGCAACATTCCAGTTGTCCGAAAAATGCTGGAGGAATCCAAAACCTTGAACTTTAATTGTGTTGATTATATGGGACAAAATGCCCTACAGTTAGCTGTAGGGAATGAGCATCTGGAAGTGACGGAGCTCCTCCTCAAAAAGGAGAATCTAGCTCGAGTTGGGGATGCACTTTTGTTAGCCATCAGTAAAGGATATGTGCGCATAGTCGAAGCAATATTGAATCATCCAGCCTTTGCACAAGGGCAACGTCTCACACTCAGCCCCCTTGAGCAGGAACTGAGAGATGATGATTTTTATGCCTATGATGAAGATGGAACTAGGTTCTCCCATGACATTACCCCCATCATACTTGCTGCCCACTGCCAGGAGTATGAAATTGTTCACATCTTACTACTAAAAGGCGCACGGATTGAAAGGCCACATGACTATTTTTGCAAGTGCAACGAATGTATTGAGAAACAGAGGAAAGACTCCTTTAGTCACTCTCGATCAAGAATGAATGCCTACAAAGGATTAGCCAGTGCTGCTTATTTGTCTCTTTCCAGTGAAGACCCTGTCCTTACCGCTTTAGAATTAAGCAATGAATTGGCCAGACTAGCCAACATTGAAACTGAATTTAAGGTAATTTACTACCATGGCTTTATCCTTGGTTTGAATGTGTTCAGAGTACTGTATATTTCATATGTCTGATCAAGTCTTGGCTTGCAGTCTTGGGGGGAGGAAACAAGCAATAAAATCTGTCATATGCATTCTCCAGATAATAAATATTTAGGACTGAATATTGCTTATTTTAACAGAGCCCTCCTTACTTGGAATTTTTATTTTGTTTATTGTGATTACTTAGAATCTTTAGCTTGCAGCAGGAATAAAAATCAAATTATTTTATTCCAAAAATGAAGACCCATTTCCTGTAAGAAAGGTAAGTCTTTCTTAATTGATTTTTAATCTGTTTTAGAGACAAAGATCAACAGATTGTCTTAATTGATTAAGAATTCAGCATATCTAGTTGTGTTACAATGACAAAAAGTGTAAATTCAGCACTTTTGCTTTTCTGCAAAACAATTCAAATTGCGTGAATGATGAATTGATGACTGATGAATATCATGAAAAAGGAGGGGGGAAATGATAAAGAGGTTGTTATGGAGTTTATTATCGTGCCAAACATAACAGTGACACTTGCAGAACTCTTTGACATGTTCTTCAAGATTTGCATTATCATAACAAGTTTGTAAATATCCAATGTCATTTGCATTATTTCACTAAGTCATGTACATGGGATAAATAGTATTGTCTTCCTTTATAACATAAATTAATCATGGAAAAAATCATTTTCAGTGGCACAGTCATCAAGTTAAGACTGTTTTCTGACTTATAACTACTGTGCAGCTACACTCATGATCAATGACTCTGGGGTAATAGAGTCTATGTTGTGGGTAAACTGGGGCAGGATGCCTGTCAGGAATCCATTATTTTCAATTTAGTAAACTATTCAAGCGTTAAAGCATTCCTTTCAAGGTATACAGCTATATGCTCTCTAATTTAAGAGTGACAAGAAGCATGCTCTCAAGCTGTTACACTTGAAACTTTGTAGTAAGTCTGTAATAGGGGAGAAATACCCAAACCACAGACCTTTTTAGGCAACAAAATTAGGAAAGATCTTGCAAACTCTTTTTCGCCTTGTGAATCAGAATTGGAAAGACATAACATTTTAAAAGAAAGTTTTTACCCATGTAACATTCAGTCCTGGAAAAGCAGCTAACAACATTAATATCTCATTAATGTTCCAGCTTCTTTTTAGTAGGAAAGCATATCCTGTGTGAAGCATGAGAAGTCTCCGTATTGCATGTCTGTCATCTCTGAAAAGTGGCTTGTTGCAAAAAAACAAGTCTACCAGAATCCTTCCTTTTGTTCATAGAGCTGCCAACATAGTTGAGACTGGCACTGGCAGATACATGAATCCTCTGGGAGCAAACAAGATCTTGAGTGTTGAATAGTCTCATGGTGGTTAGCCTACAGCTCCCCAGGCTGACAAATAGAATAAATCAATAGAGGAAAATCATTAAAAATCCTTTGCCATTTTTTTTTTTTTTGTATTTCCAGGAAGGTTTTCCAATTTTCATTGCCTTATTAGAAGGTTCTGTATGTTAGTGAGGTACCTCAGCAGTAGTGCACTTCAAAATTTTCATATTCTTTTAATATATTTACATTTCCAGAAATAGGAAACATCTCAATATTATAATGTATTCTCATTGTAGGAAAAGAAATTAAGATGTATGTATTTATTCAAAAATATTTATTCTTATTAATATAATCATTGTGGTACAGAAAAGGGTATTAATACAGCAGTGTTTTTTTATTGTTTTTTTTTTTTTTTTACAGAAAATTATAGGATTTTATTTCTAGAAAATATAACATTTTCGGAAAATGTATTTAAGAAGTTCACAAATGGTGAAAAATTTATGAAACCAGACAAGTTCCAGAGGGCTTCTTTTGTGCTTTTAAAAAAATATTTTCCCCAACCTTTTACTTTTTTCTTTTCTTTTTTTTTTTTTTTTTTTTGAAGTTCTGTAATTACCATCAGCCCAGAGAACTCAACATTTCTCGTGCGGATATCTTCACAGCCAGGTGACTCTTCTAAGACTGAAATGTTAATAGCAGAGATAACAGAACCATTTTTATAGTTTCATTGATCCCCTTGGCAGATTAAATTTCTAGGAAAACATCTGCAGGAAGTGTCCTTGCAACTACTTTTAAGAGCAGCAGCAGGCTTACACGTAATATTACTCTACATGGCCTGAAAACTGACAGAAAGGCAGGATAGCAGCTGTGTTTATTTACTCTTTTCTTAAAGCTGTGACTGTGAACTCCTGGTTCTGATGGGATCCTACTCTACACCCAGGTCTGTGTTACAACCTTCCATGCTCCCAAAATAAACTACATTCTTCAAGATCAGGAGATGTCCTTGTGATGAAGACCATCAGCCAATTCATTCCATTTAGCAATCCAGGCAAATTAAATTACAGAATCACAAAGTAGGCTATGAAAATATCTCACCAATTGTAAGTGGTAAATAAGATCTCAGGTCCTGTTGATTAAAATGTTACTGAAAGCATGATCAAAAACACCACCTGGAAGACATATGGTGTGTGGTCTTTCTTTATCAATCCTACCAATGTTGTCAGTTCATTTACTATAGCATGTGTTTTGTTTCTAAATGATATGCCTCCTGCTGTTCTTTTGCCTGTTGTCCTTTCTTTATAAAATGCTGAGATCCAAAATTGACCATGTATTTGTGGAATGTCCAGGCTGATGGGCTGCAACTGGCTGCTGCCCTATTTTGAGGAACAATGGCTCTTGTGACAGCAAGTCAAGTGTGTAGATGCCTACAGAGATATGCCTGCTAGGAACTGCTTGTCGTTTCAGTGGGGCTGCAGTAATGTGAGACAGCTGAGGCTCAAAATACTAAATCCTCACGGTATCAAAAAAGAGTGGTAAAACAGCCCAGGAGTCTCAATGGCTTGTATCAGTTAGGGATGATCTGGTATCCCCACAATTAAACTCTTTTTCCAGTAACACCACCTTTTTTCTACCTAAATTTTTAACTTCACAAGAAGTACTTGACCTAAACATTTTATGAAAAATGACCTTATAAAGTTGTTCAGGATTTCTGGCTTTAGCTGTGTAAATGAGGAACTTGGATCAGATCCTGTACCACTTTTTATTTATTTATTTATTTTTTCTATATGGAATGTAAAAATAATGTGAAGTTCTAAGAAAACTTGGAAAGAAGAGCTGACTGAAAAGATGAATCTCTGCAGTCCTGAATGGGAAATATTTTGGCATAAAAACATATGGAGTTAGGAAAATAAATAATTATTTATACTATTGCTTTTTGAAATGAATGATAAGAAAATGGAAAAGAGCAGAAAACTTGTGGAGGCAAAATAGCTGGGAGAGGAAGCATTTTGTGAGAAGGGAAATAGCAACAAAAAAAATACTGAAAACCGTCCAGATGATAAACAATAAGATGCTACTTTGAAATTGGAAGGAAGATTATTTGCTGCCTATCCAAACTGAAGAAACCCTTAGACCTTTTTGCTCTCAGAACAGACTGATTGGAGACAGCCCCTGAGATTCATCTTCCATTAAAAAAAAAGACACTGTTGTGGGAACTTTCCTAATTAGCTTCATGAACACTCTTGCAAATCAATTGCTTAATTTTTCTACTCTGACCTGCTCTTCCTTGAGTGATCCTTTTATCCCTCCATAATCCCTTGCCTTGACATACTCTCTGGCAAGCATCTTACTTCAGATATGTTCAGAAACACCTTTTATTAGTCATATTTATTAATTCAGCAAGATGGTTTTTGAGACTTTAGTGTTTTTATGTGGAGTTACTTTAGATTTTCATTTAATTTTCCAGCATTTTTGTTCTTTTTATTATTTTTTTTTTCAGTCAGATGGGACCTGTGCTTTTAAAAAGACATCTTTTCACTTGTGCAGCCTTTTTGCTGCTTCTCTTTGTTGGGTTTTAAGAAGAGAAGACAGAAGAAACTTCTAAAATCTAGTCCCATAGGTGGAATATACTCACTCCCTTTTTCAACAATTTTATTTTTTCCTCCACAAATACAATTAATTTATCTAGTTCGTATTTTGAAAAGTAAGACTTGCCATTATAAATTCTTTCAAGTAAAAATGGTCACAATTCCCAAGTGATTGTTTCTTGCACCAGCTCTGTGCACACTGCAGTGGAATGGTTATTTCTCTTCCTGGGGATTCTCCGGCAACTGCTCCAAAGAGCATCTGCTCAGGAGTGAAAAACACTTCTCACTGCATCCCTTTCCTCTGCTGCCTCTTGTGACTCATTGCTAAATTTCCTATTGAGAGAACAGGCCAGCAGGTTATTCAGCTTTATCCAAAATTAATGCCTGATGACACTGACCTTTGATGTGGCTGGGCCAAAACATCCCTTTCAGATGCCTGTTGATCTGCAGTCTGTGTTGTAATTAGCTTGTTCTGTTGTCTCTGTGCTACATCAATTATCTTTGGCTCCTCTAAGGGAAATCCCTGCTGCCTTAGAGGCCATCTTGGTACCAAAGTCAAAAGGATGACTCACTTTATGATTTATTTTTTTACTCAAGTATGGCCCCTGAGAAAGAAGAAAAATCAATACAAAGCTAAATGCATTTATACTTCTAATACACAAGACTTGTACACTTCTGTAGAAATGATGAAAGCTCTTATGTTTTAAAGTATGCTTGTAACTTATAATCTTTTTTTTCAAGTTTTTTTTTTTGGGGGGGGGGCATTTAAACATTTCAAGGTCAGTCTTTAATGAGAACATTATTTGTTCTTAGAGGTGAGGTTAGGGATGTGGTTTGGTATTTTTTAACTTTAGAAAATAATTGTCCCTTTTCTTTTTCACTCTCACCTAAAAGCCCTTTAACCTTACTGCCTTGAAAACATATATTTAAAAGCTATTGGTCTTTTTTTTTTCTTTCTTTCTTTTTTCATTTTGCAGATGCATAAAAGGTATAACCAATTACTCAGCTCATAGTACAGGAAACAATCAAGTCCCAGTAAAGCAGAAAAAACAAATTTCCTATTATTAAAATTTTAACTTGTTCTTGGAAGAACGTAGGTATTAAAATAAGAGAGGAAATTAAAGACAGTCATGGGAATAACCTGAGAGAAGGAAAATATATTTAAGTCTTGTAGTGAAATTTGTGTTTCACTCACCAAGTGGGATTCTGCACATGAGGAATTCATTCTTCATGCTGTTCTTTATCAAACACCAATCCACTAATAATAGATTGTACACTGCATTTGTCTGAGCTAAATTAATTAACCACAGATATATTTTGCATTGATATATAGCAGGGACTGTGGAAAATTGATGCAGAGAAACCTTCTGACCTTAAAAACAAAGCAACAACAACAACAACAAATATTACTCTTTTATTGTTTTATTTAAATACTTATAAATTAAGAAGTATCCGAAGTATCCTTTTTTTTTTTTTTTTTGAGAGAGCTGTTATTTTAAGTGTTTAAGTGCTTTCTCTATGCCTGTTCTGTGATTAAATCATTTTCTGCCTGGCACATTGCCCAAGCAAAATGGTTTTAAAATGTTGCTTGAGAAGAAAATCTCCAAAGCTTTTCAGCATGGTTTAGAACCAATGCCAAAGCTGTGATGCCTGGAGCTGTCTTGAAAAAATAAATCTGTATCTGTGAATGTGAAGGTATGTTAGCATCTGTCTATGTCTATTCACAGTAAAGCAGAGTAATGGATGCTATGATTCATAGTAAAGGGTATAACTCAGCTATATACAACCCACATCTGCATCTGGAAAAAATAAGACTTATTCATGAAAGTTGTAACTCTAGCAGCAGTACTCACTGCTTACAAGGTCATTTAGCCTACTTTTTGGGTGGTTGAGTGACATTGTCAAAATCTCCCAGCTAATATTGGTAATAAATAAATAAATAAATAAATAAATAAATAAATCTTCTTTAAGAGTCGACTTTTGATAATAAGTAGAAGGGGAGAGTCATTTACTTTTGATATAGATCATCTCTGAATATTTTGTAGTCAGGGTAAAACATAATAATCTTGTAACAAGTTAAGCAGGAATTTAACATATTTTGATAGCAGGGTACAAATAATTTAGAACTAATTTCAAAATTTGATTGCATATAAAAACTTCAGCTTCTCACAATTGTATTAATTTCATATTTTGTAACAGGTTTAATGTGGGAGAAAAGCTCCAGTACTTAGTAAAATCATGGCTTATTTAACCATCCCATCCTCTTGGGATTTGTTGAAACCGGGATTTCATCCCCACCTTTTGAAAGAAATACGTAAAGTTCAACCAGTATGTCTGATCTACAGCTGCTTACTGCTCATAGGTTCCTCTCTTTGTACAAATGAGAAATAATCTGTCACATCTTGGATGGAGAGATCCATCACAGCAAACTAAGCAATCAGCAGTTGTTTTGCTTGATAGGATTTATGCTCCAGCCCAACCTTTACCAAGAGTCTGGGCTATCCCAGAGCAGTTTATTTTTGTCTCTCTGGTCTCTAGACAGGATGGGCGGGGTGAATTTCTCTGTGCTGTCCCTTGCTGCTCTGCCAGGGGACATGGGCTTGTGCAGGCAGATGGAGGTGGCTGCTGCTGCAGTGCTGAGCTGCTCAGGACTGGCTCAGCTGCATCCTCACTGCTGCTGCTGCGGAGAGGAGCACTCCTGTTTCCCTGCTGTTTTGCTGCCAGCTGCTAGTAGCACTGGGATAAATAGGGGGAATGATTTGGCCAGTTGCCTGGGTTTAGTTAACAGTGACGGAGTGTTTTCTTTTCTTACCCACTGAGTGTGCAAGGCCAAATGAGTCCTGGTGTTCAAAACTGGTGCATCTACTCGATGGAAATGCAGACGGGGCTCCTGCCACATGCAGCTGGCCATTTCTAGAGGAGACTTGTTGGCCCTTTCCATGCCAGGTCTCCAACAAAAAGCACAGAGTTTGCATGCCTTTGAGCTTGCCCTTACCAGCACACTCACCATTCATTTTAGAGAGTTTTCTAGGAGCACTTATGGAAATAAAATTGCACAGTAATGCAATTACCCTTTCTCCTCCCCTCAGCAATAAATGGTACCAAGAGGTATACTCTAGAGCACCAAAGATGAAGACATTTTTCAGAAAGATGAAATCAAATTATTGATGGGGAAAACAGATGGAAAATGATTCTACCACTATTGCAATATCTGAGTAACACAGTATTGGTAAGCTTTGTGTTTAATTGGAAACACCAAATGCCCAAGCTTTCAGCTAATACCAGTGCATTGGTTTTTAGGGACTAGTTAGGAGCCAAGCAGTTTGTGATGAACAAGATGACTGGTTTCCAAAGACTGCTGCTTATTATTCACATTGGCCAAGGATATCTACTGGAACTACAAAAGAGCATAATTAGGACTATTGCTCTGAATAGAATAATAACACTAGATCAGCAGATGGGAGAATAGAGTCAGGTACATTTATCCAAGGCACTGTAGGGAATTCATATTGTATTAATGAATGTAAACGAAGTAATACATTCTGAGCATCTCAAGTCCAACATCAAAGTGGATGCAGATGGGAAGTGATTTAGTTTATCGCTCATTGTGTTGTTAATTGTTGTTATTGTAGATAATTATAATGAACCCATCCTCACTGCATCTAGGCAGGCTATCCACTGGATTGTGGATAAACAGGAATGGTATACAAACAATTTTATATTACCACAAAATGGAGCTAGGTACTTTAGTGTCTATGGTTTTTGGCATTTACGTGATAAAAAATACCAATTTCCTGGAATACAATTTGTCGCAGAGAATTTTACACCAGTGCAGTGTAGAAATTGCTCTTTGCCGAGTGTGTCATTTCATTGTCACCATTCGATCATCAGGAACTGGACTCATTTCAGAACAGAGAAATGTAATTATACACTTTCTATATTCATACTTTTACTTAAAAAAAGTGCCACAGCATCATCTCTTAGTGTTCTAAGGGAGAGGATTGATGTCCATACAGCTCAGTGCTCTGCAGTTGGAAAGGTTTTCTGAAGTGCTCAGCTGCTGGTTAGATGCTGTGGGGACCAGTATTTCTTCCACCAGCACTTTGTACACTGGTGCTTGTTTCTAGTTTTCCAAGGAGCTGTTTTTGTTGGACATTGGGAGCTGTGGCTGTTGACTGTTTGAGACCTGAAAGACATACACTTGTTTTAGTAATCAAAGTAGTTGCATTGTGGCTCTCAATTAAGCCAGCATTACTTGCAGGCTCAATTAAAAGGAGTCTGCCTCCTTATATACTGGTGCAGCCTGTAATCAAAACTCTTCTGAGAGATGGGACTTAAGCTGAAAGTGACAAATTTAGGTCATCTTAGGAAAAAAAAAAAAAAAAAGAAAAAAAAAAGAGCATAAGTGTGTTAAGCAATTGATTGATTTAAATTTAAATCCATTATTTTTTCCATCTGGTTATGAGGAAACACAAGGGTTTTAAGCAGCTGATCTGAAATAAGCCATACAATTGAGGAAGAGTAGCTAATGCATTTAGTGCAAACTACCTAATCTGTCTCAAGTTGTATAGGAAATGTTGATTTCTGCCCGTGGAGCTGGTAACAGAAAGGTCAGGGAAGTAATAACCATGGGAAAATCCCACAGAGAAAAAGTATGGAAGGTGTGTGAAATGAGGAGTGTGGCCCAGAGGTAACTTTTACTTTTATATATCTACTGCATCTGATCTGCAGATGTGCTGCACATCCTCTTGTTGTGTGCAAGTGCTCTTGAAGAAAACAAAATAGGTGACAAAAATGTAAGTTAACCCCTGCACTGCACTGGGCTCCTGCTTTTATGAAATACTTATGGGGTAAGAAAAGGAATTATTTCTGCAAGATGACAGAATTAAGGTTGTGATAAACGTTCCTCTAATGCAAGGGATGCTTCCATTTTTTAAAAATAAGAAAAGACATTTCTCAGTGTCATATCCACACAGAAAGAGCAAGCAAATATTTGCGAATAATGCAGAAGGATAGAGCCTTGCACTGTATCATCATGGACTTGATTTTGCAGCTGGTATTAATGGATGTTAAGTTCTTCACCAATAGAATTAGCAGGATATTATTTTGAAATGAGTATTTTGTAATTAATAAAGAGAAGCTGTCAACAAGGCATAGGGAGACAGACCTTCACTGAATGTGTGCATCCCTGCACTTTGAATGCCAAAGCATTTAGCTAATACCCCTGTATAGCCTGTCCTGTTTATGTTACATCCAGGGCTGCTATCTTCTGAAAACAGGTGTTTCAGCATAAACATTCAAATGAGCTTGAGAAAATCTGCAGGAAGGTAAAAAACACCTTTTAATTAGTTGAGCAATCAAAAACACGTGGCTTACTTGTGATGTGGGTTTGAAAACCAGCTGAGATTTTATGAAAGAGAAGCATATCGAGAATCAAAGTTTTTCAGCTTTTTTCTTATGCTAAAAAGCTACTGTGCCAACTCTGAGATTTAAATACTCTAATTTAAAAAAAAATAAAAAATTGTCAACTAACATCATTTATGTTGTAAGTGTATTTAAATATCTAAAGAGACCTGGAATAAAGTGTTAGTTCTCTGCTGAATAAGATTGATTTTATTCTGTGCCCTGGCATGCAATGGAGATGTTCAGTGACAGTATTTGTCAGGATGAAGGTGACATTGTGTGAAAGGAGTGCAGGAGCAGGAGATGTTCTTCAGGTAACTTCTTAGATGCCTTTAAAAAAAAAAAAAAAAAAAGTATTATACTCTGTTCAGCGTGAGAACTTTAAATAAGTCAAATGATCTACCAATTTCAGTATTCACTTGTACAGGAAATATATAAAATTCTCTTATGCCAAGGAATCTAAAGTTTTGGCTAAAGAGTTAGGAATTGTCTTTTTTCTTTTCTTTTTTTTTTTTTTTTTTCTTCCCCATAGGATATTTGAAAAGATTATTGTATTTACTTCCTCAAATAATCCATTTGTACAATCCAAAGTAATTTTAGATTACAATTTATATATATGTGTGTGTGTGTGTGTGTTTTTAAGATCTTTGCATAAAACGAAAGCTTTTAGGATATAAAAGTGAAGTGTTTTCCATGTTCCTATATTTTTATTAATGGAAAGAGTGCATAAAATCTGATAGTTTAGGTCCTACAGAAGCTGTATATATTGATATAGTTGGTAGACATATAAGAGACATGGAGAAAAACAGTAGACATAAAGTGGGGAGGTTTCTGCTGCCTTTGACCATTTAAACTTTATAGTTCTTGGAATATTCAGTGATAAATTTACAGGATCTGTTTCTCATAGTTATCACTTTCAATAATGAACTTTATTCTGCATTCAGTTTTATGAACTGATAATAGATATAAATCGTACTGCATAATGAGATTTTTATTGAGAAAAAGTAGAAGGAAACAGCCTTCTGTTGAACATAATTTATATTTAGTGACATCTGGTGTAACATCAATAATCTATTATTGCAGAAGCTTACTCAATGTTATTCATCTGGATGTTATAAAAGCACAGTCATAAATTTTAAGGGATTTCCTAAGTCCACCACAGAAATCCTTATCACTGTCTTGGCTAGCTTCTTTAATGGTCTGGTGTATCTGTCGGAAAAAACTGCAAGATGACTGCAAGATGAATTGCAGTCAGTGGGTTGTTTTCATACAGCTCCATCCCCTTGTTGAAGGGAGATATCTCAGAGATCAGCTTCAGCAATGCATATGAGGAGATGAATTGCAGCTAGAAAGCCTGATCTATAGAGAAAAAAAGAGGTAAAAAAAAAAAAAAAAACAACTGTGATGAATCAGTCAGTAAAGCTGCCATTGAAATCCCTGTAATAATGCAAGGGATGATATTTTCATGGCTCATTGGAAGGCACGCAATTTTTGGTCCCCACTCAAAGCATACTGTTGTTTTCTGGACTTCTTTTGCCAAAAATAACATGAACACAACACTGTCTGCTTTGTCCTTGGGCTCTTTTACTGCATGCATCTCTTGCTGTCTTCTGACACTCCCTTGCAGGACTTAAAAGCACTTTGCCTTGAGGCACTGCCCCTCTGCACTGCCACACAGCGACCTGGCACTCCTCAGAGAGCAATGCAAGTGCCATGCTTAGCTTGGCTCCATTTAGAAAGGACCAAATTGTTTGGAAAACAACACAGGCACATTTTTGAAATGTCAAACTCTTGTATTTGAACAGCTTGTTTATTATATTATGCTCTTTGGGGGTGAAAAAGTCAAGGTCTGGATCGTTTCAAAATGAACCAGTGGCATCTGTTGCTATCTCCAGACAGACTTAGCAACATGCACCTGAGTAGTGAAATGTTTAAAATGAGCACTTGGCTTTATTTTCAGAGATATGCCCATTGAATGTGACACAGCACACTCAAAGCTCTAAAAAATCACTGATGTGCTGCCACTTAAGAAATAAGAGAACATAAACCAATGAGATGTTGTTCTTTCTGGAAGATTAACTCTATAGCCTTGGCATCATCTGTGCATACAGGCATTCAGTCTGGAAATAATAGAAATGCACTTGGCTGTATTCAAAGATACCAGCAGTTACATGCATAGTCAACAGAGCTCTGAGGAAGGGTTTTCAGTGCCCCTGAGAAGACAACATGGTTACAGGAGCAGGAGCAGTGCTAGGACCTTTCATAGCAACTCCTCTCATCTCCCTTCCTCCCACAGGCCTTGTGCTTTTTTTCCTTCTGAAGCATATGGCCAGTCATAGACAGTGTAAATACCCAGAAGGAAATTGGTCCAACAGCTTCTAAACTGGCTCTTGCATTTTTCATGTGAAATCTAATTGGTAAATATTTATAAGCACTTTGAGTATTTGACATGATTGTTATTTAAAATCTTCATTTCAAATCTGGCATGTAATATTGCTGGCTTCCCCCCTCCTTTCTCTTACCTTTTTTTTCTTTCTACATTCATTTTTATCTGAGGCAGTTTTACAGATTTATTTAACATTTTATTTCCTTTCTGCTGCTTCTCCTCAAAAAGATAATCTCATCAATGCAGTATTTCCCTCCGTGATATATGTGTATGTGTGATGCGGACTAAATGCAAAGAGCCAAGAGCTTCAAGGAGATATCAAGAGTCTCTGTGCTACATGCCTACAGCTTTTATGTGCACTGCAAATTTAATGTTAGGCAGAAATGCCAGATTTACTGCCAAAGAGATACCTCACAGACAAGGTTGGATATAACAGGTCTGTGCCATGCAGTTAACCTATGAATACACTGAGAGCACACAGAGGTTTTCTGGTGCCACGATAGCCCCAGTCACAGGTGCTGGACGTGCATGGTCATGAGTTGTAGACATCCTGGATTTGTGTGGAAACCCTCATATTCCAGAAAGCCAGGTTTATAAGACAGGCAATATAAGATGGACATTATATATACATATATACATATATATGTGTATATATATATATAGTATATAGACCAACCATCCTCTCTGCTCCCCTTTTTATTTGCTGACTTTTGTTTGGACATGAAATGTGTATTGATAAGCAACATTAGGCTGTATTTTTTAATAGAAAAAAGGGTGTAGGTGAAATCATCCTGAGCCAGATACATTGTTGTATATTCAAATGGGTACTCTTCTCTGATATTATCTTTCTTGACCTGACCTTGTAGATTTAGCAGAGGCTAACAGAACAATTAGTGGTTGTGGTGCCTGCCCTGCTTTTTATACATGCTATTTGGAAGAAATTAGAGTGAATTTAATGAAATGCCCTAAATGGTAATGTATGGACTGATTTTCATGAATGGTGCAGGCTGTATTTTACTCATGTATTGTGCACTATCCTGTGGCTCTGTGGCCCATTTACAGCAGCAACTGTGTACTGAGTAGTCTACAACAATTACCACCAAAAAAAATAAACATAATAATTTAAAAAAAAAAAAAGCTGATTGACAAAAAAGACAGTTTCAAGCACATTGCTTGAAAGCATTCATAGAACTAGAGCCTAAAGTGTGCTCTTGAAGCTGGGACTGGGAAGGTAGAAGGCTTGAAAGCAATTTGAGGGACATGGGGGATTTTCATAATTGTATACAAAGTTGTTTGATCCTCTTTGTTTCTGAACCATTGGCACCACTTCAGTTTCTCATCTGCACTGATGGGTTCAGCAAATCTCAGACCTGCTTGCTGCACGTCACAGCATTGACACCAAATTTCTCAACTTGCCATCCAAAAAGCACTTGCAGTGCTGGCATTTCAGAGGTAGGCTCCTCTGGATGAGGATGTTCCTCTTCAATCTTTGATGAGGATTGCTTTTGAAATAGTTATTTTTTCATTAACTAACCAAGACAGGTGACTGGTCTTACTTTTGCCATTTCACTTAACTTTTTTACTCAGACTGTATCCCTCCGACCTGAAACAGCCCTTTTCTGTAGAAGTATGGGTGGTTTTGAACAGATGTAGAGATATGACAGACTTCATTTAGAACATAATCAACAGATAATAATACGGTACTCAGAGAAATTGCAGTGAATGACAAGTACCATTAGCCTTTTCAAAACAGCAAAATCAGACATTTTTAACTCCACATGAACAACAGTGTCAGGAGGAGCAGGAAATGACTGATTTGGATTTTTTTTTTATTATGTTCTAGTTTTAAAAAATTATATTGTAACATTCCCAAGTGTTATCCAGATTTTTCTCTGATCACTGTCTCTATAGGAAATAAAATACTGTGTTATCTGAAGCAGATTGGCACTCTTGTGCCCTTGGTTGCATCCTTCATCTCCCTCCCTGAGGCTTGCCAGCACTCAGGCTGTGAGGATGAGGCCCCAGCATCCCTCATATATGATTTGTGGTTTTCATTACTGTAAAGATTAGTCTGCTTTATGAAACTCCTACTTTTCAGACTTTTCTAATGTGGTGGTTAATCAGAATACTCAGGAAGCGTTGGGTTATAGTCACTGCCTGGGTACAAAACCTGTCTTTTGCATTGCTGCCCAGAGAACTGAGCTGGGTTTCCTCTTGGCTCTACCACCCTTCACAAAGCCATGCCTGGGGCTGGGGACTTTCATCCTTCTCAAAAGCCCATCTCAGCACTCCTTGTGCAGTATCTCAGATGCCCCCAAATGTGTGAACTGCAGGCGGTTGATGCAGCACTGGCATATACACGGATACCATGTGCATACACTTGTAAATCTAGTTTTCTGTCAGATTTTACCCTTTCCTGTGACTCATAACTCAGTATTTTATACACAGGTAGGGCATTTCTGCTTGCGTCATCAAAGCTTTCTGTGCAAGCCTGGGTCAAGAGATGTTTGCCTGGCAGTGTCCTTCTAATCTCAGTTTTTACTAAAGATACAGCCAACAAACTGCTTGCAAAGGGAAAGACACTGACCTCAGGAGAATCACTGAGTGCTGTGTTCTCATCATCAAATGGAGTAAGATTTCTATGCTGACAGTGAGCATCAGGGAAGCAAGAAAAAAAAAATACAATTTTTTTTGTATAAGAGATCTAGTCAGAAGTCACACCACTTGCAGAGATCCTTGATGGAGTTTGCCAGCTGGGAGTATGCCATTTATATCTGCACTTTCCTGGTTGCTAACTAAACTAATTTCCTTAAAAAAAGCAGAAAAGGAAAATTAATCGGAGCTAATGCATACTAGTTGTTCAGATGATGTGGAAATGGTGATGAGAATTACCTAAAATGTGCTGGCTAAGAGATAAGCTTCTGAACTTTCTAAACAGTGTATAAATAGGGAATATTATTACAGCTTAGCAAAGTTTTCACCCTGTTTCTTTTCAATCTGCTGGGCTAATTAAGTGTCTGCATTACCTGGGGCAGTTAGACATTTCATTTCCAGCCTACATCTATTTTTAGATCTATCTATATTTGTTGCTTTTCATGATTCCTGCAGTTATTTCCTTGCCAAAGTGTTTGGTCATCTATTCTCTCAGTGAACAGGCAAGTTTTCTACATACTGAAACATATCTTGGCAGGGTGAAGATTAAAGCACAGAAATGATTAGAGAGGAGTGCTTTGAATCCACACAGTGCAATCTGTCTTTCATTTACATTTCAGACTCTAATTCACACTGTATTTGATAACATTCATTCTACAAACCCTATCTCCACATAATACTTAGGTATTAGATTTAGATGTAAATGTACAATCATTTTCTGCCTGACCTTGAAGACACCTTAAATCTTACTGTCCTAATCTGGCCTTTCGATAGATGTCTTGATGTCAAGGTTACCTCTATGGGCAGGTTCCTGCCCTACAAGAGAAAAAAAATGTGCTTGTGATTATATTAGATCCCCTTTAAATGAAGGAGGAAAAGGGAAACCTTTTCCAGATTTCAAAATTTGGGGCAGATAGGATGTAAACACACGTTTCCCCTCACACAAGATGTCACCACAAAAATACAGGCTATTGTCCAGCTCCTCTCACCAGCCCATTCTCCCAAACACCTATCAGAACTGGCAGCTTCCCATTTCTGCAAGAATGCTCCCATCTCTGAAGCACTTTTGTGCTACCTGTAACTACCGAATTTGTTTGTATTGGGTGAAACAGCTCTTCCATGCTGCAAGAGAGCTGCCTTGGGACAGAATTCCTGTTCTCAAAAGGAGGCCAGGGCTGGGGAACCCTGGAACAGGAACCCTGTTTCCTCCATCACTTCCTTAATGGGCTAATGTGAATCCAAGTTCTGTTGGCAAATCCTTGTGCATGAAACTGGGAAGTAAACTTGATGCTGGTGATTTCCCTAGTCTGAAGACCCCTCAAAGTGGCTGCTGTACAGATAAACACTCATGCATTTAAAAAGGTAGTGTAACAACATCATATTGTGACCTGGGAAAAAATAAAAGCCATAAAAAAATAATCAAACCAACTTTGTTAAGAAAGCATTTATTACCAAGAACATCTCAATTCTAAAGAACAACAACAGCAACAAAAAAATACATTCAAAGACATTTAGTCACCTCTAAGCATAACACCATCTTCTAGCCACTGCTGTGCTGCCCAACTAATATTTGCACAGTGCTTTGAGATCTTTGCCCAACAAGGAAGGCCAACATGTTGCTATGTGTAAATGTAAGAATTAATAATTTAGAAAATATAAGAGTACAAAGCCAGGTTACTCTTATCATTTCATCAAAGTCAGGTTTAACTATCCTCTCTTTTGGCTGTTTGCTTAATTAGATAAGCTGCTGAATTTAATTAACTCATCAAACCTAATTTGAAAAGATCTCTCAAGTCAGTAAGAGCTTGTCTTATGCTTATTATTTCTATTTGTTGCATTGAGTCTTTAATATCACCATTTTGTCAGGATATTAATGGTAGCCTTAATTGTGTTCTAATTTACTGCATTTACTCAGATGGTGGCATTTTCCTCATTTTTAAGTGTCAGCATGTGAAAATCAATCACAATTTAAGGCAGTAAAATTACTCTTCCAGTCAGCTATCAAGTCAGCTACGTACCATCTCTTTTCCCACAAGTGTAATTTGGGTTTGCAAGGTGAAATTATTTCATAGGAAATCATGTTGAGTTTCTGAGGTCCTATTTCCTGGAGAAGAGTTATGACAGAAATTACCCTCTGGATACTCTTCTGGGACAGTTTTGTCAAATTGTTAGGTAATACATTTGAAACTGAAATTGATGTTACAACCATATCATTTATTTGAACACATCTGGGTGTGATGCTGCAGTTAGATGTAGCAATCTGTTTCTCAAAAGTTATTAAAGAAAATTATTAGTAAAGGATCTAAATAGTAAAATTTGATATAAATTCAAACCCAGTAGGAAGACCTTGTGATATTTCTAGAAGATAGTCATGTAAAAAGAAGAGGTTGTATGATTGATAAAATAAAAATTCCTTTTTACATTATTTGTTTATTTTTATTTATTTTTGTTAATTTATTATTTATTACACAGAGGGTTTTTTTTTTTTTGGTAATGCAAAATATGCTGCTGATAAGACCATTGCTGATTAATTGTGGAAGGATTTCATATATATATTTCATATATATTTCCAAAAGGTTAGCTGTATGTTGGCTGAAATCAAGTGCTTTCTTACTATTCCAGCCAGCAGGTTTTGCAAAAGTAATCTTTCTCACAGTTGCTCGCTCTGGCTTTTTCTGTTGGTTTATTTGAGGCATGCTCTTAAGTGCACAGCTGAATATCTTGTGTTTCTCTCTTTTGCCTTAGAATGACTATAGGAAGCTATCTATGCAATGCAAGGACTTTGTAGTGGGGGTACTGGACCTCTGCAGAGACACTGAAGAAGTAGAAGCAATCCTGAATGGAGATGTGAACATACATCTCTGCCCTGATCACCATCGGCCAAGTCTGAGCAGAATTAAACTGGCTATTAAATACGAGGTCAAAAAGGTAAGCTATTTATTTGATTGTCTGCTAGATATGTATTCACATTTAAATTATGATTCTTTGAAGTCACCTGGAAAATAATAATTGAAAGATGGATTTCAGTGGAACCAGAACTGTCCCTCAGGTTTTAGCATTTTATGGCATGATTTGCTCACATACTTTTATGTGCAGAGGGATATTTGCAAAGGACATGTTATAGAAGGTGCAACATTTCTGTTAATGTGATAGACATGGATATATAGATGAGGTCTGAGAAGTCTTCAGCAGGGATCAGGGTGTGTTGCTGTAGCAGACTGTGAGGGTATTGCTTCCTTCACTGCAACTTACAGGGAGGTGAGTGTTGAACCTACCAGATGCTGCGGCAGCTTTAGCCTAAAATTATAAAAGTGAAGGATATAAATCAGCTGCTCACTGGTCCCAGACTATCTGTCTTTCCTTCAAACTAGATCTCTGTTTAGACTGGGGATGACTTTATAGCCTGATTGAAGTTAGCAGACCAAGTCTCTGGTTGCCTCAGTCTTCTCTCAAATGCTCCCTGATCACTTTGCTTTGATCCGCAGCTCCGGTTAGTTACTCTCCAAAAGCACTTGCAACCATCAAAAATGTTCCCTTTTCTGTAATGTTACTGAACTAACATATACAAAAAGTACCAATTTCTTCACAGTCAAGACCCTTTATAGCAGTCCACAGGAAAGTGGAATTTGAATTAAATATATATGTATATATAACTTGAGGATTTTTGATCAGAGTTAGATTAAAATCTTAAAAAAATTAATCTGATGAACTCATTCTTTATTTTTTGGAAACTTGTTAAAACAGATAAAGATTGCTTAAAAGTGATAGTTTTGCAACTTCCACTCCCCTAAAACTCCCATCCATATTCTAAGTGTGCAGATTTCCATCAAATCTAGTAAATAGAAGGGACATATATATTGTAAATTTATTGGGGAAAAAAAAAAGACTTCTAGAAGTTTTATAAAAATAATAATAATAATTTTATGGAATTATGTTCTGTGAGTGGAAAATTTGATTCTGGCAAATCCTGGGTCTGCATGGTCCCAATTAATTGCTTCTTCAACATGCATTGATGGGAACTGGGCTCCTGCAACAGATCTGGAAGAGTGTTCCAAATTTGTGTGCTAACATCTGCTCTCTCTCCCCCTTGCAAACCCATCACCTGCTCCAGTTTTCCTCTTGACTTTGTTACTGTGCTGGCCGGAGAAGGTCTTTTCCTATTACGAAAGCCATTAGTTAGAGAATCTTAAAACTTATTTCAAATGAATTGCTTTCACGCAGGAGCTCATGGTAAGGAGTGAGATATTTCCTCTTAGGGTGTTGTCTGTCTGCATCGTTCCATCACTAAAACTGAGCATAACATCTCAGGCTGTGCTTAGTAAGATGCTTTTCAACAAGCTGGGTCAAATTCAGCTATTAAAGCTGTTGCTTTGGTGACAGGGGACCAAACTTGTTCTGATGCTCATGAACTCGCCTAAAAGACACTCACAGCACATCATCAAGGAGCAGCCCCCAGTTACCCACGGTCCGACAGTTACCACAAAGCTGGTCAGAACATCAAGCCCTTTCAATGTATGAAGTTTTCTATACCATTTTCCTTGTTTATTCTTCTAAATATTTGTGTCATACTTTAGACACCAAGATCGTTAGCCAGGGCTGAATTCTACAGTGCTGCTTTGAGCACATTTGTCCTAAGAGCCTGTTTCAAAGGAACATTTCCTCCATTTCTTGCATTTTATAGTAGTGTATCATTTCTTAACGCATGGCCACTAATCTAAAGCATCTGTGGTAGGTCATATGCAGTTGGTCTCTTTATATATAAATAACTTCCCATGCCCAGGAAAGCTGATTATCCTTTCTGGATCAGAAACTTGTTGTTCACAGATAATAACTGTTAAACTAATTACAAAACATAAACATGAGCATTAGTCAATCTCATGGTGACTCTCAGCTTAGCATTTTTCAGAATAGTCATTTCAGCAGGCAGTATATGTCTGTGTAAGATGAGCGTTTAACTGCTAACTCGAAAATAAGATAGTTTCATTTGTGGGAGGCAGAGATACAGATGAATATTCAGATAAATGGCTTTGGTTATTGGCAGTGACTTATGATAATAGACTGATATTTATTACACATACTTGCTGAACAAAGAAATTGTGTTATGATAACACAGAAATGATTTCCTGAAGAGGCAATAGAATTCAGATACAAATTTTGTAACCATTGGAGAGGCATTTAGGCTTAAGTATACAAAACCTGTGCTGTAAAATCTATTTCATTTTATGAAAAATCATATAATAGAGAAGGGTAAGATGGAGAGTGAATTATAATACAAATTTACTAAATTCTTGGACTGATGCTGTAAATTTCAAGTCACATTTCCTAAGCTAATGCAATGACTCACAGGCATCATCTGGCCCTCCAAGTGTGAAATGCAGACAGAGGTGCTCTGGGTGACTTCCACCTACAGCACGCAGACCCCCAGACCTCATCAACTTGTCTGACAGCACTGCCTGCCCTGGCCAAGTCTGGGTGCTGAGACAGGGCTGTCTGCAACTCACCCAGAAACAGCCCCAGAGAAGTCTGATTGAGGAAAACAAAAAATAAATGTTGTTCAATGTTATGTGGTGGGGTTTATTATTAAGTTAATCTCTGGATTAAATATTTGCATTTTCAAATGAAATTTTAAGAAATATTTTATTATTTTTTTTAATTTATCTCTACCACTAGCTTCTTATTTCACATTTTCTTATGGCTTTGAACTGAATAGGAGGTCAGAGCTGCTTAGCCATCACACCCTGATGGTGCAGGAAATATCTTGAATGCTAAAAGGAGGACAGAAGCCTCCTTACCTCCTCCATCTTGTAAACCTGCAGCTGGAAACTTCAACACTCAACTCATTCAAGAAAGCATCAGAAGCTCCAGACATTGGAGCTCTGTCTGTCTCTCCTTTTTTTTTTTTTTTTTTTTTTTTTTTTTCTGACAAACAACCTCCTAGCATATATGGCACACTGGCTAGAAAGCAAGTTTAACTCTGTAACATAATTGAAATACTTTATATTGAAGGTCACTGAAGAATTAAGAGACTCTGCTTGTACATATTTCACAGCAAGGAAAAGCCAAAACTACAATAGTTTAAAAGCCGTCCTTAAAAACCATATTACTCTAATTCTATACCTGAAAGAACTAAATCATTTTGTACCCCAGGATTCTTGGAAAACTGCGCTCAAATGTCCTCTGTTCAAGTTTTTCAGAGTTATTGCTCCCTTCAAATTAGGTATCTTAATGAGTCATGATTCCTTGAAAATTATTACAATCAGAACAGTTTGTCAGGAGTGAGGTAAACAATTTGCAAACATTTGGGCATGTATTAAATTCTGGATGCTTTTCAAGAAATGGACTTTTAGCCCATGTTCTGGAACTGTTGCAAATTTACTGTTGTCACCCCAAAGCATAATTATTTAATTATGCTTTGCATGTGCATACCCCAGTCAAGGACAGATTTCTTTCTCCTCCAGCTGTACAGGGCTGCTGGCAAAGGGAGGAGAAAGGCTGGGTGCTGGACAAGCAGCAGAGCCCTTTGTGTTGCTGCTGTGCACATGAGTCCTTTGGGCTGCCATGGCTCCCAGCCCTCTCCTACGCTGCATGAGAGCAAACCCCGTGGAAGAGTCCAGCAGCTACTCATGGAAATGGCAAAATTAAAAAGTAGCATTAAGGTGAAACAGTAATTATTTAGATTGGCTGTTTCAGATGGATTATAACCAAAAGTTTGAGATGCTGAATTTGAGTTCTGGTTCCAATGAAAGAAAATAAAATTACTCTCAACAACCAAGCCAGTTTCTCTTCTACGCTTTTTCATGTGGGCTCTACAAGAACCAGATTAGCCCCAAACTAAGTGAATTCCAGCAGAATTTTGATACCTTAAAAGTTCATCTGCACTGAAGCACCGGGCCATTCCCCATCTCCATAGCTGGTTAGCAATAGGCTCATAAGATCTAAGTGAGAGTTAACTTCATGTTCTTGATTGGAAATTGCACAAAAGTGTTGTTTGTTTGTTTTTTTTGATTTTGTTTTTTCTTTTATTGAAACAATTGAAGAATTCCAGTCAGGTACTGGAAATATAAAGGTGAGTCAAGTTTCCCTTGTGTGTGAATTAATTTCTAATTAAGCCAGGGTGTGATTTTTGCTAGTGAGAAGTATAGCTATAGAAGCTGGGATAGCACTCTCTTGGACTCTTCCCTTAGACCACCAATAGTGTAGAAACATGGTTTATGGATGGAGCCCAAGAAAACCATTTTACTAGTGTACATCAGCTTTACAGAGCACTCTGTGCTTTCTGTTCTCATTTTTGTCCATGTTGCTATGCTCCTTTCTTGTCATCCTTTAATACTGGCAGGGGGCTTCCATGTTGACATTTACCTTTCTGTCTAAAGCTGTTGTTTCTCTGTAGGAGGTGACATTCATTCTCTTCTTCCCCAAAGTCAGACTCATTGTTGCTGTATTCTTTTAAATGCAAATGTTGAGTGCCCATCTCTATTTTCTCAGCAGTTCAGTTCATATTTATCACAAAGCCAGAGCACCTCTCTCTTTCACGAGTTTTAAATTAATTAACAGTAAGACACACAAATTGGGTTTAAAAAAAAATTAATAAGAGTTAAACAGAACACCAGATGGCTGTTTAAATCCTATTTAATGGAGAGCTGGAACAGGAACTTTTCTCATAAATGTATTATTAATAATTAACATATGGAGGATGCTCCAAACAGAATACTCATGGCTGCATTAGATTATAATTTTTTCACTGCCTTGGTCACGCGACTCAGGTACTCAAGGACATGAGCAGTCCTAGCTATTGTACACTGCTGCAACAACCTGTGCTCCCCGTTCGCTTGCTCAGAAGATGCAGTTTCACCTTGCACAATGTCTTGTACACAAACTGCCTTCCAGGGTGCTCCTCCCCATTGAGTGGGGCACCAGCTGCAGTATTTCCATGCTGCAGGGAAGCCTCAGGTTTGGAATGGGCAAAAGAGGCAGCCCTTGCTCCTGTTGAGGGGCCAGGTCTTCCTCTCAAAGTGTGTGATACCAACCACTTCCCCAAGCACAGGCTGGAGCAGAGCTCAGCTAGCAAGCTGGACTGGGAAAGCTCAGGGTTTGCAAGAGGGACACAAGGAAATATGTTGGAGAATGGATGGCAGAGGAAGCGCAGGGCCAACAAAAAGTACTGCAGCTCCTCTCTTCAGAGAGCAATGAGCATATCTGTGCCATGCACCATCGTGGGCGAGTTCTGAGTGCTCTTAGTTTGCAGTTATCCTGCAAATTCCTGCAAGGCTGTGCCCTGGGGAGCACGCTGCAGGGCAGAGGTGGAGAGGGCACACCACCCACAGCCTCGCTCACAGCCTGTGTGCTCTTCTTAACACCAATGGAAATTGGCATTTCAGTAACCCAAATGAAGAGTTTCACCTCCACAGCTTTCAGAGCTGTCTAGGTCACAGAAAATGTCTCTTGTGGCTGTTTGTCCCTCTTTGGAACAGGATGAAAGTTAGGAGTTTCCCATGGGATGAGCACTGATTTTCTGTACTCCTATGGCTGTAAAGTGCACAGATGAAAGCTTGAAGCAGGACAGGGCTGGGCTCTGTTTTACCATCCAAATGTGAGGTCTCAAGGAGAACTCCCTGAGAAAAAAAGCTTTAAGAAATTGGCTTTTTGTTTTTGTTTTCTGCAATTCCTCGTCTATTTTTTTCAACTCTTTGGTTTCAGGAATGTTTAACTGAGGTCATTCATTAATGGTTGGGACTGTGGTGGGGAATGAAAAGTGCCTCTTGCCTCCATCACTGGAGCCAGCTGATACTGTATAAATGTCATTAGTTTCTACATGAACAGTCCTGTGTTCAATAGTTTCTATGTGACTAGGGTAAACACCCAGGTTATTGTGGACTCTTAAGTTTATCCATGTAACTACTCTTTTTATATTTTTATTTGTGTATTAATTATTTTTTTTAGAGATAGGAAAGGGAAGAAGTTATCTCCCTTCCTCACAGAAGCAGTTTCTATGTCTGAGTATTTCATTAGCAAGGTTCCTTCCTCCCACTAAAATTCATGGCTCTGATGATTTTCTTTTGCCCAGATGTTTTAATTTCTTTTCTATTCCAAGATGAATCTCATTTTGTTATTTCCTGCCCATACATACATCCTCTCAAGACTTGAATGAATCATTTCTCCATCCTGAGTGGTGTTTGCAATATTCCCAATTTACTGTAATATGCAGACTTAATTACTTTCATTTGCAAAGTGTCACAGGGTCTTAGATGTTCATCAAGACATTGACAAGAGAGCAGAGGAATACATCGAATCTTTTGCATGTATCTCCATCATAGACAAAAGGACTTAAAAATATCTTTATTAATATTAAAAACCTCTTAGAAAAGAACAATTTATATTGTCTGCTATAAACCTGACCTTAGGTGCCCCCAATTTGGGCTTCATCTATCTCCCCATAGGCAGTAGGCATGTAAATGTGTATTTGGGATGGAAAATCAGATGGGGATGGATACCAACCCTCAGGAAAAGAATAAGATTCAATATTTCAAATTGAAGAAATTTTCCTAAGTGGTTTTTAAATTTGGATGTTTCCATGGGTAGTTACCTAAGCTGCATCTATCCTATTCTTGTCATACACCTGTAGATGGCTACATTTAATAATTTTGGGAAGACTGCCTACCTCATAGTGAGGAGTCTTATCTTACAAGCAAGTCTTGTAGCCTTGGGAGTGGAGTTCTCTATACCGCGAAGGCATGCTCAGAGTATGAGCAACAGCCCAGCCTTTCTTCATCACGCAGCCAAGGAAAAGAAGTTGGCACATTTGCTGGGGAGAGGAAGAGGCAAGGAACTTGTTTTTTGGTAGCTTTTTATTGTGGCATATTTTCAGATGAATAATTAAATAATAAGGATTTCCAAGGGGATTTGATTCTGCAGAGATATGAAAAACCTGGAGGCTGGGATTGCTAATTCATTTGCTTGTTTTCAGATAAATAATTCAATGATAAGACTTATTCATACATGTAAAAAGACATACTAGACATTAGCAACAAATCTCGTCTTAAAACATGCAACTCATTAGATTGTGAAACTGGAGTTTTCTCAGGAGCCAACCACCATATTCACTACTCTAGAGAAAAATGCCTAGCACTAAAAAAGAGCCCCCATTCTTGTCTCAACAAATTATTAAGAAAATTCAGACAGAACAACATTTAAACTGAAATAATTAAAGATTTTTTGTAAACATTTTCTAGTTATGTATCTAAAATTTATCAGACTAAATTTTACATAACATGAATTGAAAATATGAGAGAACATCAACAATTAAAAAAAAAAAAAAAGAAGAAGAAGAAGAATCCATTACTAAAAGGATTATTAACTTTGTGTTTTCACTTGGCACTAGAGAGCATTTCTGTCAATAGGCAAATTGCATTTGAAATGGTCCTGGCAGCTTTATTTACCCCATTATTTTTGTTTTATATTAGGCTAATCTGTTTTTATTTGAGTTTATTCTGTGCCTGTTTAATATGTTGTTCCCATTTCATATTTTGTGCCTAGTCAAATCCTGTTTCTATTCGCATTGCTCATTCACATGGGACCAGGCTGCCTCCTTTAAAGCTCTGCACTGCATGGGTAGTTTAGGCAATTACACCAGCATTGGGATGCTGGGCTGACCTTTGTCGCTTTAGCCCTAGCTTCTTGTCACTTTTACGAAGTGAGATCCCAACCCTGTTAATGTGCTCGCTGATTTAGCAGAACATCTATCCCAAACAACATGCATGCTTTTATAGAGCAGACTGAGTCACAGGAAAGCTATATGGTTGCAGACAGTATCTATGCTAAAGTTTGAAGTGTACAAAACCAACATTTTGTACTAGAGAACTCAGGTTAACCAGCAAGTGGATCCAGATATTAGATAAAACTGCACAGGTGTCTTGGGATCTGACGCAAGCATGTATTTCCCCATTGCCAAATTGCTCCAATAAGAAAGATTTCTTAGTTAAGAAATGCACATGTGAGAGATTTTACAAAAGGCTTAGTTTATTACTAAAAGTGTAATAAATACCTTTAAAAAAAATAATAATAATAAATAACTCAGAGATCAAGGTAGCACAATTAGTTTTTATTTTGTCCTGATAATTTCAGGTCATCTGGGTTCTGAATGCAAATAAAATCTTTTCCCCTTTACCACAAAGTTTATAAATGCTGATGTTTAACTCCAGATAGCAGGTCTGAATATTCACCAAGGCTGTCATAAAGATCATCTACAGGATGAGCAAGAACCTCATGAATATTTGTGCGATGACATTAGACAGTCAAATGAACCCCAGGGAGAGAGGAAAAGCTGCAGAAATCCTCAGGGCAGGGACATTTCCTTGCTTCATGTTTTCTGTGTGTCTCTCCAGCAACTGCAACAGCCCAGGGGACCCTTCCTCATGCATGGTTTATTGTTATGCTGTGGTCAGATCCCACTGAAGCTGGTTTGATCTGCTGAATTTTCTTTCATCTAAGTTGAACAGGGATCCATTAAACTCTTTTTTGCTCCCCTGGATGAAGGAATTTGGGCCAGCTGATGTGCTTTCCCTTGTAAGGCTACTCTGGTGCAAAGGGTTTTAAAAACTGGGCCTGTGGCCATGGATAGCATTTAACTGTAATTGAAGCAGATCTTATTTGTGAAGAGGTCACAGTCCCACAGCATGGATATTTGGGTTGGAACTTCACTTATTTTTTTTAAATTAATAAGTAAAGGGATAATGATTTGAGTCCAAGTACTTTTCTATTTCTTTCTTAAAATTTCTACAGTGTTCCTTGCACTCCTTATCAGGCCCAACAGAAAGTGGAGAGTCAAGCTCCCACAATATTTACCCTCTGACAACCATGTTTGTTGCAGTTTAGCAACACAAGCACTGCTGAAGGCAGATTTTTTTTTTCCCTACTCTGGATCATGAAATAAATATGTCCTATCTTGTTTTGTTAAGGTATCTCAAAATAGTTTATTCAAAACAAAGCGCTCTCTGTTCATTTGGAAGTTCAGAGAACACAGAGTACAAGGTGAGATTAAGAAAAGGCTTAACTGTATATATGTATTGGCCTTTTCCTCTACTGTGTATTTCTTAGAAAGCTTCAGTAATTTTCACCGTGCTCTTTCATCTCCTGTTCTGCATTGGTGAAAAAGCACTGCAAGTATTGGGGGTCTTTTACTAGATCAAAAGCTGTTTTCCTTTTTTCTTTTTTTCTTTTTATTTCCAAGATTTTTGAAAAAAAAAAAAAAAAAAGAAATGCTTCAGTTCAGACAAAAGCTTTTATTCAGCATAAATGCAGATATTTAGGTCCCAAACCTTAAAAATGCTTTAACTATCAAATGAATCCTCAGAAGTAATAAGTGCTTTGAAAGCAATATATATATATATTTGTTTTTAATTTCTTTAAGTTATGTGCATGTGGGCACCTGTTTAACCCTTTGATTCAGCTCATCCTCTTTGGTGAAATGGCAGTAAATTTGTTACCCTTCAGGGAAGCAGCAGTAATATCCTGCTTTCTAAGCTTCATCCACCTCTACCTATGTTTCTGATACTCCCAGAATATCTCCAGCAGCCCACTGAAAAAGGATGATTTCATATCTCCTTTGATGAAGGATTTGGTGCAAGAAACATGACATGTTCTACACAGAGGTGGAGGAGGGCAAGTCTTGCTTTCCAGCCCTCTCTGCCTCTGTTTTTGCTGCTGCCTGGATCAGGGCTGGCCTCCACCCTGCTGGAAGCAGCAGAACAGCAACTCTGTGAGGTATAACAAGAAATTCTCTAATAACAGTAAGGTACTTTCATCATCTCAGAGCACATGATGCATGTGGTTCAGGTCCCACCTGGGTTTTGGTATGAGTGGATTCCAGCTGCACCATTGTTTCTTAGTTCCCTGCTGACATCCCTGGCAAAACAGGAGAAGCCGCGTGTAAACACCATGCTATGCTCACCTCATTTTCCCTTGTACACGGTGGCACAGAGAGGCAAGGTGGTACAGAGGCACAGGGTGATTATGTTTGACTCAAATGAGTCACAGGATTACTTCTGGTGTTTTCTCTCGGATCTCCAGTGTTGGAAGCATCATGCAGCCAAGTCAGGGTTCCCATGAGCAGGTGCTGCAGTTTTAAGCCTGTTAGGGAAGGTTTGCAGAAGCAACAAACTACATCAAAAGACAAACGTTTAATAACTCAGAAAACTGGTTCAAAGGAGATGAACACAGTTACATGATTGAAAGAAAAATGGCCCACCTCTGCCTCTTGCAGTGTCTGCTGACATTCCAAATGTTCTCCTGCAAATCTGTTGATGCGGCTTCTTTTCTAGCTCTCACTTGCTGATTAAACACACCACTGCTCCTCTGAATTGCAGCAGGATGTGAAAGCAGGATGTTGAAGTGTCTGGTTTGCATTGTTGGTTCTGGCATGAAGTTCTTGAACTGTTTGCACTGCCCCACTGAGGAGTTTTTCCTTCCTGCCTCAGCCCTAGGCTATTTAGCATCATGTGCCTGAGCGGAGCAGATAAACCTATCTGAGTGGTTAATTTTTTTGCCTTGATGGTGGATTTCTGCACTCATAAGTTAATTACAATTATTTCAGTAATAAAAACATGTTTGTTTGTGTTTTTTTCCCCCGTGTGATTAATTCCAATCACCTGAGGCCAATCTCTGCCTTATACCTATCTTGCCGTAAGTTTTCTTATTCCTGCTGATAGATTTGCAGCATTTTTTCTGAGATAGATATTTTTCCTGTTTGATGTCTCAACATGGGCTGGTGCTCTCAAGAATTTCCTATCTTTCTGTCACCTGCTTAGTTTAAACTGCTGTAGTTTATCCAGTACTTGGATGATGGAGAGATGCCCTTCACTTAAGGGCTGTGGTGGGTGGTGCTGAATGGAGTGTTTGCAGGGTGCCTAACCACTGCCAGCTCAGGCACCAGCAGTGTTAATACTGACCAGCAGAAGTATCTGGGTCCTCATCACAGGTCTCTGTATAATATACTAGAAAAAAAAAAAAAAAAGAAAAAAAAAAAAAGGACAGAAATTCCTCTATTTTACAGTGTTCTGGATCTGAAGGAACTTTATAGGGATATAAAGATTTTTTATTGTCTGTGTAGTGAAACTCATGCATTTTAGAACACAGATGCTGAGGAAATAGTCTTGCTCTCTGTCATGAGAGCTGTAAAGTGCTTTCCCACAACACGTATGCATGATAAGCTACAAGAATGAGCTGTCATGCATCAGATTAGACAGCAATGTGGAAAAGATATCATCCAATGAGTTATATACAGTCATCTCTAAAACATCCTCTTTATTTCTCTGTGCAAAACAGTTCTTTTGGACTCTCAATTCACACTAAAGGCTTTGAGATTTTTTTCCATGTTTTATTCAAAGCCACATCTCATCCAGAGCTTGCTTACCTGTGGCACAGAACATTGACTTTTGGAGCTGTCAATGTGGCTGTGTCTTTCAGCAGCTCTCAAAAATGTCACGCCGGTAAATTTGTTATTTAAGCTGTCTTTTCACATTGGCATGTGATTTTTTATTTATTTTTTTAAGCCTTTTTAACTTAAAAAATACATGTAACTGATAGGCTGGAGAGAAGTGTTATATTTTAGTAAATCATATAGGCATATATGGCATAAGGAAAAAAATGTGACCATCTACCAGCATGTGTATGGCATGGGATCAGAAAAGCTGCTGCAGCCACTTCTGAAACCAGAAACATTGGAAAGCAGTCTGCTTGAGCTCACAGATCCTGATGGATCATCCTTATTAGCTTGGAGGACTTCTGACCAGGAGGTAAAGCACTTAATGTTTTTAAATGGCCACTTTTTGTGACCCTTGCAGTCCTCCCTACTGCTAGTGCTTCCACTTCAACTAAAGAACCTATCAAATTCCTTCACTCGGAAAGTTTTATTCAGTGAGAGGTAGTCATTTTTTCCTTTTCTTTTTCTTTTTGAGAAACATAGCTCCCCTACCACGAAGCTTATCAAATTCATCTGAAGAAGTGTATTTTAAATGGTCATTAATGTGCTGTTAAAGAGGAAATGCAGTATTCCACAGCCATCTTAATTGCTGTGCAACTGTATTTCATTCAGCACTAGCAATGAACTGGTCATTAAAAATCAAGTAACTGTTTTGTTATTATACAATCATCTAGAAAATAGTCCATTAGATTTCTGATGTGATCATCTTTGCAAAGACAATGAAGATGAAAACGCGGTTGGAATTTTCTGGTTGATGAAATTTGGATGAACAGTGTTTTTTCTAAGATGTCTGGACTGACAGATTTTTGGGGACAGCTGAAATACCTCCATCCGGTTGCAGGGAAAAGGGCTGGAGTGTGGCAACAGCTGGCAGACCTGGTGCATGTCCACAATACAACGCACCCCTGTGTGGGGCCACAAAAGTCACAGAAGCCTCCAGTAGCCTCCAGAGGCCCCAGTAGCCTCCACAGAGGCCCCAGTAGCCTCCTCTTTTCTCCTATTTCTGTGTTCTTCCAACCTCTCTCTCCCTCAAGAAAGTTTTTCTTTTTGAAATAGTGGAGGGTTTTATATTTCCCTTCTAAGAACTTTTACTCACCCATCAAACTCATAAATGAAACAATCAGTTCTCCAAATGTAATCAGCTGCATTAGCAACATATTTATTTTTCATCTTTTCTTCCAGTTATTTTCCTTTTAATTATCTTTCTTTGTTATTAAAAACAGTCATATGCTAAATTCAATCACTCTGAAGAATAATATGAAATAGAGAAGCTTAATCTTTTATTATAAAAATCTTCCAAGGGATCCAGTGGGGCTGTCATTTTCCCATTAAGAAATTGCCCTTTTCGGTTGTTTGCTTCTTGCCTTTTCTTCTTCCTCTGAACAATAAGCTGATGAAGAATCTCAGTTGCAGGATACAAAACATGTACTTTCTGTACCAGAGCACTTCCTTCTGCTTCTAAATTTGTCTTTTTGCCTGAGCAGTAAAGAATGAACCATCATTTTTGAAAGATAATTTGAGATAAAGTATTTAAAGTTGTTCACTGCAAAATATCAGCCAGACATCTTATGGGTTACAAGAGAAGAATAGTGCAGAATGGTTCATTTAAGGTCAATATGTAATGAATAAAAACAATACAATTTTAGGGCTGTGTTGAGCTACTACTTCAATAGCCTATGTCTTTAGCAATTTAACAGAGTTTTTTTTTTTTTGAGTTTGACACTGAAGTGCCTCTCTTTCTTTTCTGAATCATGATGTGGACTGTCAGCTGCAGACCCTGACCCCACAGAGTTGCTTTGTCCATCCTGACCACTGACAGATGTTGGGTTTGCAATCTTCTGTTTGTGACACCAAAAGCTGTGTTGGACTACAAAGACATGACATTCCACTGGGCACATTCAGCAGGCTGCTCACCAAAATCTGATTCTCTTCAGACAATGCTACTGATGCTTCTTTTTCTCTTACAGTTTGTTGCTCACCCCAACTGCCAGCAGCAATTACTCACCATGTGGTATGAAAACCTCTCAGGCTTACGGCAGCAGTCTATAGCTGTGAAGTTTCTGGCTGTCTTCGGGGTCTCCATTGGCCTGCCCTTCCTTGCCATAGCCTACTGGATTGCTCCCTGCAGCAAGGTACAAACTCTTTAAGTGCATATTGTTGATGGTGATTTCTATTCAGGGCCTGGAATGACGTCACAGATGTTTCTGTGCCACTGTTGGGAGGTGATTTGTGATTATCTTCTAAAATTGCCTCAGAGGAGGGCTACCTTGAAGGGTTGCTTGATAGACACAAATAGACCTGTTAGGCATGGTCTCAGGTTCATCTTCAAAATTAATGAAAGTGGTGGTTGTGGAGGAAGGAGCATTGAGATAACAGGTGAGAATAAGAAATAAGAACGATAACAAATAGAAAGGGGATGACAACATTGGAGTGGGGTGACGAAAGAATAGAACTGCCAAAATGGGGAATAACTAATGGAAGGGTTTTGTTCCCCTTAAGTTCACTCTGCTGTTTAGACTCTCATTACTTTTCTGTACTTTGTGTAACAGATTTGTCCATTTTTCAAGGTTCCTATCATCCTTTTCTTCCTCCTTTCTGATCTTATATTTTCAGTTAGTGGAGCATTATTATGGCACATGTGCCTGAAACTCTGGCCAGCCATGGTGGACAGCTTAGTGCTGGAGACTAGACTTAATCATACAATCTTTACAGATTTGAGGGAAAAGATGATGAAACTTGGAAAACTTCCCTTTGCCTAAATATGGCCATGCTATATCTCACAGCATCAAATGGAGCAGGAGAGTTTTGCCAAGGCTTAGAGGTCACAGAACCAAACATTAGTTTGTGTAAAAGCCTGAGTTGTCTGTGGTTTGAACTCGGTAAGTAGGTTTCCATCTCGAGGGAAACTGCTCAAACGAGTTGAGATAAATAGGTATGTGGCAGAGTGATGAAAATCTTTCTCACTACTCTTGGTAAAAGAAATATAGATAGATAGAGAGAGAAAAAATGGTGGGAGGGGAGAAGTTCATTTTATGTTCAGCAACACCATCTATTACAAGATAAAGTGTCCTCAGCAAGAGGGTTATCAAAGGTACTTAAATCTGATAGAAATGACTCCTGGCATTGGTAATATTACTCAGTCTTGAAAGCAACTTTTTCCATTTCTGTCCAAAACTCAGCAAGGAATTATTTCTAACTTTGTCAAGCCCAAGAAAGTATAGATCCACTGACTGTTATTAAGGAAACCCTATAATTTCAAAAGATTCATCTGGTAGTATAACCAGGCAAACCTTTTGAAAACAGTCTTCTTAGAATATCTGAGATAATAAAACATGTTTAAGTCTTGGTGTCCTTCAAAATATCTCCAAGACAAGTACTTTCTCTTAGAGTGCTTGAAAATGTAACTTCATTTTCTCAAGATATGTACCAACACAAAAGCCCACAGTTCTAATGAATACTGGATAAGACTCCAGGGTTTCTCATGGAGAAGTGCATGTGAAACCAGGGCTGCACTGTGGTTGGTTTTGGTTAGGCCACAGTGGGAATTTGTGTGTGAAAGTACTGTTGACTGCTTTATGTCAGAATTCAGTCTAGGAGGGATTTATGAAACTCTTTAATTTCCTTCACATCTGCTGAATGTCCTGTGAGCTGGCACACCAGCCAACAACTACATTTGTGGTGTATTCTCAGCATTACAAGGCTTGTGTTTGAATAGAGTAATAGGTAAGGAGTACAGTTAGAGTAGAAATAAGCAGAGAATTTAAATGAAAAACATTAAAAAAAAAAAAAGCCAGAAAATGAGTCAAAGTCTTGAAGTAAATTACTTTTACAGGAGAAACAATAAATAATTGAAAAAGTTATTTGGTTTTAATTTAATGAGGTAGCCGTGTTAAAAATAAGATGGAGACAGCACAATCCCTTGGACTTTTCAGTGACTGTGATTTTATTCCACTAAACCTTTCATGCATTCTCAATTTTCAGTGTCAATTTTTTCTTCATACCACTTTAGATTTTGAAAAACCATATGTAACTTTCTATCCTAAAGTCAAATTGTAAGTTCTTTCGTCAATTGTCTTTCAGTGCATGGTTTGCCATTGATCAGAACAATGTAGTCTTGATTTTTGATTGGGGCCTTTGATATAAATAACCGAATATTGGCATAATGAATGCATTTTCCCCCTGTGAACTGAAAACTCACCCAAAATCATCATTATTAAGTTCAAGGGCTGAGGGTTGATGCATGAGCATACCATTACTGCAATTTTACACAGGCAGCTATCCTATGACAGGAAGATGATACTGAGAGATGCGTGTGTGATTCTCTAGACAGTCCATGTTTCCCCTGGTCACTTTTTATAAGTTTTTGTTTGTTTGTTTGTTTTTGTCTTTAAGTCACTAAAACAATTGTAATTTTACACAACTGGGTGAGAATTAAGTATTTTTTCCCTAGTAACAATCAACTAAAGATATTTAACTTAAATCAGTCCTGACCTAAAAGGCACATGCTCTAGCAAAGGAGTTGCCTGGCAGTGCCAGGACAGCTTCTGCAGACTCCAGGGAAACCAGGGGACAGACCCTAGGTGATAAAGCCACTTTCCTGGGCCTTTTTCACTGCTTTCATCTGATGTTATATTTTGTAATTATTTATGATATTATTCTGAAGATATTTGAGTCAATCTCTAGTTCTGTTTTTAACCCGATAGGCTGAAGATTTAGTGAGTATGGCTTAAAGTGCTTTGTCTGGAGTTTTAGCTCTCACCAGATTTTTTGCACAGGGCTAGGGCTGTGTTCAAGTTTTACTGTCAGGCACCCGTTTCTCAGCTCAGACAGTGACACAAAATACATAAATAAATAAATAAAATAAAATAAATAAACCTCTGTAATGAGAAATCCTGCTTATAAAAGCTGTACTGACCAATATTGCTGTGCATTCCATTCTTAAGATGCACCAATCAAAATCTACAATTTCATATAGAATAATTTATATCTCAGAACAATTTGTTTACTTGAATTTGAGTAAATATATTTTCAAGCCTTTACTCTCTAATTGAAAATCTTCTTTAATGAAGCTCTGTGGTCTATTATATACAATAGCAAATATTATTCCCAAAAACTTAGTAAGTAGAGTTAACCAGTTTGCAACTGAACTCTTCTTTTACATTCAGTTGCACAGCATTATGTTTATTAAAAGCAATTTTAGTGTCAGTTTTTCATTCACTGGATAGATGAAGTGTTAGCACAAAACTTGTGGAGTGGAAGCCTAACCTATCCTGAAATGTCTGTGTTGACTTACCCATCTCATGGAGATTGAGACTCTGAAACAAACTGCTGGTTTATATGCTGTTCTCCAGAACATTTTACTGGTGATCAATAGAGAAGACAAGAGTTAGGATGGAAAAATTGCACAGTCTGCTGCTCAAAAATGTAATGACAAGAGCAAGCATGTCTGTTTGGCCTGCCTGCAGAGTTTTACAAAGTGTCACCTTTCTTCTCTAGTCCATTGAAGTCCATTCAAATGCTACAGAAGTAACAGAGATAATTGATAAGCAGCTTTCATTATCTGGGTTGTTCTTCAGCTTTATTGTAGCCATGCTGGGGATTTACAAGCCATAGCTTCCACTGGGACGGAATCAGTATCGTTTATGCACTGGAACTATAATGGTTTAGTTCACCTACATTCTACAGCAATCTTTGTCAAGCTTCTGCTATGAACACACTATTGAAAATAGTAGTTTTTTCTTTTTCTTTTTGACATTTCTATCTTTATTTGTTCCTATATCTTGGAGTTGAGATTAATTTACATTAGGAAAACTTTGTTTCACTATCACATTTTTTTTGTATTTTCTTTTTTATGTGTTTTTATGCTTCTTCTGATACAGATAGGATATTAAGTCTTGAAATGAGCTATTCTCTTAAGAATTAATCTTTGTATTCACATTCTGTCCGCATTTTTGTCATCCTAACAGTGGCAGGCAGGCACTTCCCTGCAGTCCCATTCTGATGAAAGATCAAATTTTGATTTAATAAAGTAATTGAGAAATTGGTACATACAAGTAGTTACACACCTTGAGTTTAACTGTGTCGTGTTGCTTGGAAAAAATATCGTGTTGTCATAAAACATTAGACTGACTGGAAGAATTGATGCTTCATTAATTTTCACAGCATAATTTAAACTGCAAGAAAGAACATCTGGTAATAGCAAAAAAATAATTTGGAAAAATCTAAAACTCATTGCATTCAAGATATAGAATTCATTTCTGAATTTTTGTTAAAATTTGATCCTTTTTACCTTGGACAAATGGTTAAAATTTTATAGGAAAAAACTTTCAGAGTGTAGTTGGAAAATAAATAAATAGATAAATAAATAAATAATCTGATGTCTTGTGTACATTTCATTTCAGTTGGGACGGACCCTCCGAAGTCCTTTCATGAAGTTTGTGGCACATGCTGTTTCTTTCACAATCTTCCTTGGACTGTTAGTAGTAAATGCTTCAGATCGGTTTGAAGGAGTAAAAAATCTTCCCAATGAAACCATCACGGATCATCCAAAACAAATATTTAGAGTCAAAACAACACAGTTCTCATGGACAGAATTGCTGATCATGAAGTGGGTATTGGGTAAGCAAAACCAAAATATCTACAAGTCCTCCAGGGAAATTAAACATGACTAGGAATAGTGTGATAGACAGTGATATGCCAAAGAGAGAAATAAATAAATAAAATGAAATGAATAATGATTAGCAAATTGTCACTTTTCTACTTTTTAATTTTCCATATTGAATGTTATAGATGATATTTGTTTGCCCTACTTGTTTAATCATTGCGTCTTAAAGAATGTAGTAATCTATGTAGTCATAGTAACCTACAGCTTCTCTGTAGGACATTGCTCTATCTAAAGTGAGTAAAAAAAATGTGTTGTTTGGGACATGAATGACTAGCCTGTTTTATTACCCTCACATAAAATCCTATTGTAACTCACTGAACCTCAGTTTCCTCATCTGTAAAATAGGAATATTATTGTTATTAGATATATGTAAAGCTCTCTGAGATCTAGTGATGAAAATTACTGGGTAAATAAGGGCAAAAATTATAAATTTTATGAAATTTATAGTATGAAATATTTTCTATTTTCTATTTTTATGTTTTATTTACCAATGAAGTTATCCAAAAATTCTAAGTTATGGATTCATTTGGATGAACGGCTCAAGTGCAAAACTATGTCACATGCTAAAAAACTTCTTGGGAGTTTTAGGAAGACTCAGATGTATTCATTTTTCTGTAGGCACAATTAATTCCCGGCAGATCAGCTACTTTGAACCACTAATCTAAACAAGCTCAGAAGGATTTATTGGGATATTGAGTCTATCAACTCTGCAGAATCTTTATGTATCTCTTCTATATCTATTTTTATTCATCACCATGATTTTGATTATTTTGTTGCAGAAGGACAAATAATTCCATGGTTCTATAAGCACTGATGGCATTAAACTGCTCTGAAAAATAGGATAGGACTGCTCTATCTGATGACTTCCTGGCCACCATTTCTTTGTTCCCAGTCCCCACAATAAGCAGAATCCCATACAGGATATTAGACAAGAAAAAAAAATGAATAGATGTCAGACTGGATAGAGTAAGTCTGTAAGAGATATTTTAAAAATGATATTAAAGCAGTTGGACAAGATGATTAGATTTTAGCCTAGGTATTCTTTTCTTATAGGCAGTAGGTATCTGCCTGCCTGGTGAGTTCCTGAAAGATGAAGAAGAAAACATTTCATTTAAAGCAAGGGTTTTCACTTTCCTGGCAGAAGAAAGGTGATTCATTGTACAGACTTCTGAATATAATGAGATTTTCTAATGACTGCCTACATCTGCACTGACAGTCTTCTCTGGCCATTTTACCTATCTGTCTTCATGCATAATATTTCAGCAATACTATGGAGAAATTCTAGTGTACACAGCCAGTGGACAGCTGTCCTGGGGGTTCAGGCACTTGCTTTGGTCCTGTATGTGACCCTCAAATTTAAGAACTGTCAAAACATGAAGGGTCATGAACTGCCCAAACTTTTGGTGCAAAAATATTATAGATATTGGAAATATACATGTGTAAGTGTAAATATAATTAAATAAAAATAAAAGTTATAGATAAATATCACAGGCAAACATAGCAAGACGTGCTTTCCAAAGAGACAAATGTAAGTAGATAGGAAGTATATGCTGACGTGTAAGAAAACTCTTAGGTACTAAATATGCATAGATGTATTTAATCTTGCTTGGCAACATCTGCAGCTGCCCTCTTCAGTCTCAAGAGCATAGGTGTGTTACCTAGATTGCAGTTCACAGTACAATTAAAAAGTGAAATTTTATTTATTCTCAGCTCATAAATTCCTTCCTCCTGTTTCTGTACTTTCTCTTTTCTCCTTTATACTATGACAGCAATGATGAATGCTGATGACACCTTACTTGTTCCAACCATAGAAGATGATTTTTGATCAATTAGTTTACAGGTCCCTGCTCTTGGTTCCTTTTGGGGGAGAAAAATTGGATGTCTGAGTTATTTGGCTGTCAACCATAAAATAATGATGCATGTTCAGAATAGCATTATTTGAGAATAATGTGACACATTAACATAATATACTGTGGCCATGAGTGAGTACAACCTGTAATAGCACGCCCTACAGTTAATCTTCCTGGAGGTATGAAAATTGACCCACATATATATACTGTAAGAGAAAACTACCAGTGCAAGAATTTCAAGCTACAGTTAGGCAAAAAGCTCACATTGCCATGTCTGGTTCCTAACTGTCTGTAATGGAAGTAAGTGGAGTAAGCCCAGCAGAGGCAACAAATTTCAGCCAGGCAAACGTTTCATCCTGCTTACAAGTCTATATCAGTGCCTTTATTTTCCATTAGCCTGCAGTTCTGAAATTGATATAAAGCATTGTTGGATCAGCCAGGTAGTGTTGGTAGCCCATTTAACATCCCTGTGAACAGCCAGATAAGGAATAGCATTTTAGATGAGAAAATGCTGGTTTGGTCTCACTCCTCTTTGTTACAAATGAGAGTTCAAGGGCTGCTGCTGACAGCCCTGTCAGCACAGAGAAATATGGCAATGCTGTTGTACAAGAACTTGCCCCTTGGTCCATAGCCTTGCAGTGCTGGGCACAGCAATTTAGATTTATGCACCTGCGGCTCATCATCCCTTGGCTACCTTTCTCCCCTTGCATCCCAGTTTTCCCATTTCTTCTGTGAGGAAGGCTGGGATTTTCTGCGTGAGTGATAGGCTCAAAATGTTCACTGAAAGCAGAGAGATTTCATTTTGAGAGACAAATTCCCCCAAAAGCAGCAGAGGAAGCAGTTAAGCTCTGGGTGGACGCAATCTGAGCACCACTGCCTCTGCTAATCCTATGGCCTTTGGCAGATTGAGAAGGGCTCAAAGTAGGTTCTCCAACACCGGCTGCTCATGATTTATGTATCAGGCCAGTGGATATAAAAATCTGACAAACTGTTCCTCTTTGTGCACAGGTGGTGAACAGCACTTCTTGCATGCTTCCATTTTTCTCCTAGACAGGCTGTGCCTGTAGCTTGACTCTCCCCTGCTGACACCAGAAGAGCTCGTCAAGGTGACATTTCCAGTTATCCTCACTGTGGGATAGCAGGCACGAGAGACCTCCAGAAACTGGAGAGCAGAAGTTGCTCATATCACCTCTCTGTGCATCAAAGTCAGGGAAACAACCTCCCCCAGAGCCATCGATGGGCCTCAGAAACACCATTACTGAGGTGCCAGCACACCCTGCAAAGTCTGCTTTACCCAGCTGCCTGCCCTTATCTCTGTTCTCATGTCTCGTCTTATGTCTGATCCCCTGATTTTTAGCAGCTTTCTCTCTCCTCAATATTTTTATTTTAGGAGCTTTGAATTACTCCTCCACAGTGTATATACAATTACCCAGCAGCACTGACCACATAATCACTGTAACATATCTACTTGTCCTGAATAGACATTTTTCCATATGTATGGATAAAAAATGACTGTCACGTAGTTGGCAAAAAGAATGATGTAAATTATAGGCCAATAGTGTGATACTTTCACAGAGTGATTCTAATTTTAGTCAGTCTACTCGATTTTAGACACGTCTTACTTCATTAACGTGTGACTTAGGTATATTAAGTGACCGAGATTAGAAATAAATTTGGGTGGGAGAGTTAATATTTAAACCAGGAAAGACATTTATGGGCATTAGTGAAGAAGTGCTGTGTTTGGCAATGACGTGCAAGTAATATCTCCTGAAGTACTTTGGTACTTTTTATACTGTGTGCACACGTAATGTGCAGCCTAATGTTTCACGGCTATCACTTCTGGGACTTTTTTTTTTTTTAAGATAGAAATGTGTTTCTTTAATATTTCATCCTCACTCCAGGACAGTTCCTGAGAAACCAATTCTTTCACCTTCTGCCTTAGGCTATTTATTATTAAATCTCATCGTGGTGAGTGATGGCTGGGGATGAAGTTCTTGCTTTTACTCAGCTGTGCACCTGTGGACACGAGCAGAAGAGCTGGGAGGCTCCTCTCTGCCCTCCCCCTGCTCACCACTCAGCAGACCACAGGCTTTCTCTCAAGACAGACACATAGGAGCTGTAATCTATATCACGGCACAGCTCCTGAAATCTGCCTGGAGATCCCAGGGCTCCTAGGTCACAGGCTAGCAGTGCCTTAGAAAGCTAGTTTAGTTTTCCTTTGCCTTTCAAAGCCTTCCCAGGGCACGGGGAACATGCTGCTGCTCTGCATTCCTCCAGCCTCCGGCTAGATTCACACTGTCTTGTTTCCTTCCCTATAACCAACCTCTGGCTGTGCCCCGTGGGACACCGTGTGCTTCCAGGAGTCTCTGAAGTAGCCAAGCAAATGCATTTACACGCCACACCATGAGAGCTTCCAGCAAAGAAGAGTTCATATAAAGGACAAGGTTGCAGGAGGCCGCATGGCAATTGGCAGGCCCTGCTCCTGCTTGATTAAAAGTGAATTTTGCTGCTGCCATGGAAACAGGATTGGAGGAAATATTTATAATTATCAGTGGGTAAATTACTGTGACATTTTATCCAGTCAGAAGCAAGATTTTGGCCCCAGATCGTTGCTGTGATTGAGAATCAGGCAAACTGGTGAATCTGACCTGAATCATTTAGCTCCAGTTTGCCCAGTGAATTTGCCTGTCCTCCTTAGCACTACCCAGTAGAAGACGGATGTCAAAATATATGAATTTTCTGGCTTTGGCATTTGGTTTTATCTGTAACTTTATCATTAGGAGGGTTCTAAGTTCAGGTTAAACTCAGGATATTTGAAGTGGTAAAGCAGACTTTAGTGTTTGGAAATTCATTATTAATTAATAGACAAAACTTCATGAGAAGTTCTGCAGTGGCAGACCTCCTGGCTTCTCTTTTCTCTAATCAGGTGGTATTTCCTGCTAGATCAGAGTTCTTTTCACAAAGCTGTTTCCATTTTCAAAATGGACTCACCCTCTAGGTTAGGAGAGAAGAAAAGCTCTTGCAGAGCAAGCAACACCACCCTCAGTGGCCCAATTTAGCATGAAGATTTTAGAGGGAAGAGAGGAAATCTATGTTTTTATCCTAGTAGATCAGCTGTAGTTGCCTTCAGTATTTGAAAACCATGCTTTTACTGACAACATCAGAAACTTATTTTAGTTTTTAATAATATAGTGAAATTTTAGCCTCACATGCTTAAAAGATTATTTTATTATTTTTATTTATTTATTATTTTTTTAAGGTGACATATGAAGTATTATCTTGAGAGATTCAGTTTAACTGTAGATTTTTATTTTATTTGCTTTGGTCTTAGAAGCCACCAGTAGCCAGGCAATGGGCTGTCTGAATCCAAAAAGTACTTTCTGTTTATGTTGGTTAAACGCACTCTGGCCTTTCCGCAGGCATGATATGGTCAGAGTGTAAGGAGATTTGGGAAGAAGGTCCACGAGAATATGTGTTGCATCTCTGGAACCTGCTGGACTTTGGGATGCTGTCCATCTTCGTGGCATCATTCACTGCCAGGTTCATGGCTTTTCTCAAAGCCACTGAAGCACAACAGTACGTAGATCAGTACGTTCAAGACGATGACCTCAATAATGTCACCCTTCCCCCTGAAGTTGCTTACTTTACTTATGGTAAGATGCTTTTTGCTATCTAATGCTTCCTGTTCTTTCAGGCTTGTGTGTGGAACTGATGAAATCAGTTTTTGTGGTATTTATTTATAAAGGTTATTTTCAAATTAAGATAAATTTTTCTTCTGAGATTTGCCCATTCCAGTCATCTTCATAAACAGCCCAAAGGAATCAAGAACTGAACCTCATTGAGTCTCTTATAAGGCTAAGTCAACCACATCTTTGCAAAATAGTTTGAGCAACAAATTATCAGGAACTGTGAGTGAGCAGGATATAATTTAAATTAAAGATGAATGAACCTGCCTCATTTTCCAAATGCAACAGAGGGGACATGAAGAAAAAAAAAAAAGTAAATAAGATCTGGAGCTGCATTTCCAACTGGTGGTGTGCTATGCATCTCTGCTAAAACCAATACCTGTGTAATAGACACAGAAACACAAAGTACACCTATAAACTGCTTCTTCTAGAGAAAATCTCTATTTTGGAGATCCTATATCATCTGTAAGTTCTAACATTTGAAAATGCAAGCAATAGTATAGCCTTGACATTATTTTTGATGGCTGAAATGGTTCTTTGATATTCACAAATGAATAGAGCTTTGTGCCTTATATGTAGGGGCTGGACTCAATGCACAACTCTGCAAGCATGAGATGTAACCCTGGGCAAAATCTCTGGGGACTGTATTCATGGAAGGCTGCAGAATCTAGAGATCTGGGCCCAGAGGAAAACCCTTAGCTCCCTAGGTTTGCAAGACAATGTTCTAGCAATGTGCTTGGGGCTGGAAAAGCAGACCCAGGCTGTCAGATTTCATCCATTGTAGGCTTGCACCATGCAGCACCAGAAACGTGCCTTGACCCCACACCAGGGTGCACAGCCACAGGTTTGGTGGTGGGATGAGCTGGCACTGGCTCTGGCTCATCCTCCTGCTTGGTGTGGTCCCCCTGCAGGTAAGCATCCCTCTCCCTGCCTGGGCAAGCAAGAGGCTTCTGAACTTACACTGTGGTTTGCCTCTCTCTGGTTTGCTGCTGACCCATTTAAAGTCAGTTCATGCTACAGAGATGCAAAAGGTCTAGAACAGAATGTCACAACCAGATTCTGTGAATTCCTCCATCTGCTTCTTGTCCTTGGGTTCAGATTACTGAAAATAATGCCTGAGTTTACTGCTGTGTCCTTAAAGATGTCCTGTGTTTTAGCTCTGAGTCAATATTTTTGTCGAGTTGCTCAGCTGATGCAATGACACTTATAAGCTACATTAATATAAATTTTCACATTTTCAGTAGATTAAACAAATGATGCATATCTGCTATCAACAAGAAGATTTTCAAAGTAGAAATATTAGAATGATTACATTGCCAGAATTGGTTTTAATTTAAAGATAACACAAAGATAATACACTTGATGGCTATATCTGCTTTATCTGAACAAATCCAAGCCTCCTTGCATAATGGTAGGGAGAGAAGTCTCAGCCTCCCTAATGTTTTCTTATATTCCTTATACTGACACAGTGCCATGTATCCAAAGCTATGGTTGAGCTCCACTGTGTTGTAGTTTTGGTTTTCCATCTCAAGGGCTTCAGCTAGAAAAGGGACAGCACAGTTGTTGTTCAGCTAGGATACTGAAAATACCAAATTTATTTAAACCCATGTTATTTATTTGCTATGTGACTTTGGTAAATTCCAGTGACTTTTTCATTTCTCATCTTTTCCATGTGAAAAATACAACTATATCTTACCTATCCTCGTAAAGCATGCTTAGGACTTCAATAACCAGTTGCTTCCAACCTTATTTTTTTTCACCTGGCCAAAACCAAGATTCTGCCTTCAAAAGGGGTCATTTGTCATCATAACTTCCATCTGCCTCTTTTCATTACTAATACCTAATGTACGTGTATTGTTTTAGCCAGGAACAAGTGGCTTCCCTCGGATCCTCAGATCATTTCAGAAGGACTGTATGCAATAGCTGTGGTACTCAGCTTCTCCCGCATTGCTTACATTCTTCCAGCCAACGAAAGCTTCGGCCCCCTGCAGATCTCTCTGGGGAGGACTGTGAAGGATATCTTCAAGTTCATGGTCATCTTCATCATGGTGTTCCTGGCCTTCATGATTGGAATGTTCAACCTTTACTCTTACTACCTTGGTGCGAAATACAACCCAGCGTTTACAACGTGAGTACCTAAGGAAAAGTGGCTGCTCTTGCAGGGCTGAGTCCATCCTGGTCCATTGCTGCTGCTAAGTCTGCTCAGATAGCCAGGGTGCTGCCAAACACTCTTCTGTGGTAGTTCTGTAAAGACCATGTAAGGTGCTCGGCTGAAAACAGAGAAGTGTCTGTATAGCAGGTGATTCTGTGTGCAAACATAAGTCCATCTCCTAAACATGCTTAAATATATCTTTGTGTTCTTATTCCTCCTTCTGTGAGCCCAACAATTTTAATTCTCCCTTCATCATCAGCTGCTCCCTTCCTATTTCTGCCAGGGCTGCCCACATTCCTCTTTGGCCCTGATTCTTTAGGTTCAATCATCTCTCTGTGCAACCAACACACTCATTCAACTCTATTTAATCTCCTCCACCAAAAAAAAAAAACACAAAAAAACAAAAACCAAAACAAAACTTTTAATCTCAACCAGATATGAGCCCAAAACATACCTGCATGGCTCTGCAGAACCAGTGTTTGCAGGGTTAGAGCTTCCAAATGTATATGATATTACTAGGGTTACAAAGAAGGCTGGAAATGATACAACTAATGGGTTTTATACACCACCACCTCCCCCTCCCTCTATCCCCCCCACAACACTTTTTATTTGTATAAGCACTTTATTTCCTTGGAAATAATTAATGGCATTTTATAAGAATTCTGCCATTTTGTAATTTTTCAGAGATTGTATACTCTGCTCATTTGAGAGCTATCTAAAGTTTCTCTTCTAGCTGCGTGGGGAAGTCAGATCCAGACTTTGGCTGGGAAACTCGTACCACAGCCTCCAGTCCTGGCAGATAGCTCAAGGCCTGAGCTTGGGGAGATGGGTAGTTCAGAAATGTTTATTTCTGGAAATCAAAATAACAGATCAGGAAAACATTCTGTGAGATGATCAGGAAATTTTCAGTTTCTCTGTTTCTCTATTAATAGTGCAGGGCAGCAACCTCCCTCCTGTGTGCTGGCCATCCTGCAACTTACTGCAGTGCCGCCATGGGAGGGTTCAGAGGTGGGAACATCCCAGTGATCTGCTGTATCTGCAGGAATGTCCCCTGTGCCCAGAGGAAAGCCTCCTCCCTTGCACCAGCAGAACACCGCAGCAGGCAGCTTTACATGCACACGAAATCACTGTGACTGCCCTGGGGACGCAGTGGGGACTTCCCTTCCCATATGCCAACCTGTGAGGGAGGAGGAAAGCTGGGTGTGATGTTTTCCCCTTGCTATGATCTGCCTTCAAGGCAACCGTGCCACACTGGAAATACCTGAGCTGCAGAGCAGGCAGCAGCTGGCATTTGATGTGTCATTTCTCTAACGTGTCACACAGCGAGCTGGGGGCTTAGCTTGTAGCTCCTCTAGGAGAAATGACCTTTTCAGCATAATTTCTCCTGCAAGTGGCTGTTTCCTTCCAAATGCTCAGGAGCCAGTTTTACCGCCCTGCTCTTTTGTGCAACATGTACTTTGTACCCTAATGTTTAAATTTTCTGATTGAGCCAAATATGCCTTCCGAACCTTTCTTGTAACCTCAGGATACATTTTAATGGAAGGATTTATGAGGCTAGACGCAATTACATTTATCTGTGCTTGGTAGTAAGGTAGAAGAAAATTGAGTGTGTGGGATGTGACTTGCTGCTTATTTGAAAAGGAGATGTCCTTGAAGCACGAGAGGTAATGAGAAGTTGAGTCGATACCATCCCTGGTTGCCTCAGTTATAGTCCTCAGTACAAGTCTCAGGCACATTACAGGAGCACAGCATTAACAAATACCAGTCTCCAGTGCAATGGTGGTAACTGTCCGATTAACACATGTGACCCAAGTGGGTCTTCCAGGAATTACCGTCTATTGATAGAAATAATGAGTAAACATTGACCAAAATGAGGACTGCTCACTGGACTAGAGATGTCTTAAATGCCAAGGGATGTCTGGGCTGGGGAGAGTCTTGTCAAAAGGTAGTGCTCTTCTTCATTAACTTCAGCCTTGTGATTACCTATCCTACCCTGGAGGGACTTCATTTTGTTATGAAGCAAATTTTCCATAAACATGAATTTTCCTTTTAAGAATTTGGGAAAGATTTAAAATAGACTTACTGGCTTCTGGTTACTTAAGCACACGGGAGTGTCAAATGATAATGAGTGAAAATGAGATTCTTCATCGTATGAAACAAAGACTGTCAATTAACATTCATCCTAAAAATCCTTCTCAGATATCTCATTCAAGAAACCAGAATCCTTGAGACGTACAGTCCCAAACAATTTTAGTAAGCTATTAACAACATTTTGTTGGCAGACAGGCAGCTACCAATTCCAGCAACATTTCCTCCTCTGTTTATCCTGAGCTGCCTGTGGGCTTTGCAGAATGCTGTGGTCTCCTTCTGCCATTAACTTGTTTGTGAAAAGAAGGAAGATTTCACTATTAGAGTAGAATAAATAACTCAAATATTGTCAAAATTCACTGAGGCATAGAGTAATGTGTACTTTGCTGTACTCGCAACAACTCTGTGGCTTCAGTGACTTCACTGAATACATTTCTTGGCAGACATGGTGAGAATTCTTATGAGGATAGGTGAAATTTTACAGAAAGCAAGTTTTGTACTAAAAAATTTGTCTATTTTAATATGGGTCCTGAATCAGATATCACTTGCCTAACCGGGACAGAAGAAGGCCCTCTGGATTTGCTCATTAATTAGATTGTGGCCGGTTCCACAGTGAGCAGACAAAGAGCTACTCACTGAAATAACTTTGCATTGAACATTTGAGAAAACCATGGCTTACCAGGACAGTAAGAAGGCAGAAAAAAAAAAAGTGTGTCTAGATATCACTGAGAGGGAATTGCTTTCTTAGTTCTAATAATAATAATCCGTGAATGTTTGGTGTAACTTACCATGCTGTTGCACTTTCAAAATCATGTGCTGAGTTTTGCTTTTGATGCCTTCTACAGGGCAGTCACGTAGCACCCCAGTGGCCTCTGAACTATGTTATCATGCACTTTCTGTCATTTCTAAGATCTTAATGTTCTTGACACAAAGGAAATAAAAACGTGGTGTACTTTACTTCACACTGTTAAATACAGAGATTATTTAGCTAACCATAGTATACTTTGAAAAATTTTTGAAGTTCTTCATTGCTGAAAAGTAGACAATTTTCATGACTCTTGCAGCCGACCCTAGTGATGTTTATCTGTTTATTGTATGCTGTGTACAGAACACAGCTCTCAAAACAGCCTGTAATTAAGAACATGCTATGCAAACAAAATTGAAATGGAGGCAAGACTGATTGTGTTCATCTTGCTTTCTGCATCACAAATCAGGCTGAAGGCTACAGCACAAGGTTTTCTGTCTGCTTCTCCCTGAAGGGAAGTGTGACTCACTGTTCAGTGCCAATGTTACTTAGAAGCTTGAAGGCTTTTTTCTTCTCACTCTTCTTTGTCAAAATGTGATATTTTTTGCAGATTGTATTACCTCCATTGCTTTTCTGGCAGTGTTAAAGCTTTACCAATCAATTTAAGGAATAACTTAATCTAAAAGGATGCTTTAAGCTTTCTTAAAGAGGAGGACACAAGAGTGACGTGAAATTATGGCCTTGCTGCTATCTTTTTCGATGAACAGCACACTGCTGTTTACAGAAGCAAGGAAAACTTGCAACTAGGTGATCACCTCTGGTCTGTATTCTTCCTCTACGCAAAATCTGTGTTTAATTTCCACAGGGCTATGTCTATTGAAACAAAAATCCCTTTGCTCTTTCCTCACTGCCATAGTTGGCCCTGACCACAGTAGTGAGAGCACAGCATACCCAGCTCAGCAGGGAGCATCAGTCAATCTGCCACTGCCAGCTCCTCCTGCTGTCAGGAGCTGTCGGCCTGGGCAGGACTCCTGACCTCCTTTGTTCCTTCATTTGTCTGCTTCTAGGAAGGATAACCCCTCCCGATGTTGCAGGAGGGGGGTAAATTGCTTAGTTGGCAATGATGAGACACATCAACATCTTGGAAACTTCAGGAACTTGGCTCCAAACATCCTTGTCTCGTGTTTCAGTGAGACATTCTCAAAAAGGAGAAGAAAAAAAAAATTGTTCCCTGTAACCTCTGCCAAACCTCCTGCAATTTGACAGTAGATTAAAAGGGAGAGAGAAAGCCACCCAGCCTTTTCAGAGGGTAGGGACGAACTAGTACAAGGTCTCCTTAGAAATATTTTTCCCCACGAGTGGGAGAGCTGTGTCTGTCTGTAGGCATTGCTGAGCAGTTTTGGGGTGCTGCAGGACAGGTTCACCTCTCACAGCACCTCCCCCTGCTGTGGGCGCTGTTCCCACACATGGCACTGGGAATAAGGACTGTGGACATTTGCAGAGGAGCATGGTGGCTGTGCTGGAGCCGATGCTTGCCTGGGGCAGTCAGGGCCACATACAGGCAGTAATTAACTTTTCAAGGAGAACCTGGCACCACTCCAGAGCAAAGGTTAATGCCTGAGCTGCAGAGAAGGAGCAGAGATGGCGTGTTGTATTAAAAATCCACCGGCAGGGTGGAAAACTAAGGGAACTTTTCCAAATTAAAAAAGGAAGGTTAATAGCAGGGTGCAGCTGGGATCAAGGCTACTGGTTATGTTTTTTTATTAGTTTGATAAGTGACTTGGATGATAGGTTTCAAAGCCAAAGGTTTTTGGTGTTGTACGCATTCTTTATCTAAAAATACAACATTTAATATAATAAGTGCAAACCAGATTGCTACTATAAAAGTGAAGGGTCTCTAACATAATAATGTGAGCTGCCCTTTCCTGCACTTGAGGGCAGGAGACAAATATATCTCTGCACAGTGTCCCAGCCTTATGAAAGCAGCAAGGAGTGAACACAACAGCACACTCTGAGTAACGTGGAGACTGAATAGAAAGCCACATTTTTAAATGATGTTGTGCAACATCTCTCTGACACATTGCTCAGGGTTATCCCCACATGTAAATGCAGTTATACTGGCGGAGAATGGTACCTAATTATTTACTGCAGTCTTACTAATGCTACATGCAAATGGAAGTGGGAATGCCATGAGTTGTGATGAGACATAAGTACTAGTCTGCTGTGGCAGAAAGGAATTGCCCAGTGCTCTGCACCAGCCTTTCAAAGGGTTGAAATTAATTTGTTTTGCTTGCATGTATAGTGTAATTGATACTGGAGTAGATGTAAAGCTTATTGTTGCCTTAGGACATGTTGTAGTTTGTGTCTATAATCTGTTTTTATAAACATGTAGCAAAATTAAGCTGCCATCCTTATATTAATAATAATAATTTAAAAGAAATCAAAATCATTTGTTAATGGCATTGTTTTCTCAGAAGACATTACCTCCTGGGAGGCCAGGGCAGAGCGGAGGTAATTGCTTGTTAATATTCTAAGGATTATTCAATAAAGGCATATTTGCTTCTAACTTAAACTAAGCAAAGAGCTTCCAAAATGTACCAGTTTCCCTCATTCCTTCATTTCTAGTTATGGCTGCTCCCCTTCTGCCTGTTATAGCTTTGGCTCCCTCCAGGTCTCCTTTTGGCCTGTAAGTTCAGCTGCAGACTTCCCATCTCTTTGTCATCCCTTCCTTTTTTCCCATCCTTCAGCTTTTTATTTTCATCTAGTTCCTACTTTCAAGCAAGGGTAACAATAAAATTAAAGTGCCTCTCTGTAACATCTTTTACTACTCCTTAATTTCAAATTCTTTAGGAACTTAAATTTTTTACTACACATCTTTGGGCATCTGATTTGTTTACAACCTCAATGCAGGAAGAGAAGAAAATCAGACCAGGGGATGACTTTACTTGCATAGTGTGCTGGTTATGTTAATGCCACAAAACAGAACTTTTCACTGACTCCTTCTGTGTAAAAGGTCTCTTTTGCCCTGGAAATTGTATATGAGGCAGTCAACATAGATTCCTTCTCCCCTTTCCTAGATAATCGCTGTCTATCTTCTCTGGATGAGAAATGAGTGACTGAGCAGAAGTACTGGGCCCTACACAAAATGTTTCAAACAGCAAGTGGCCCATGGAGAAGGAGTCCTTAATAGGGACTCAAAGGCCAAATGACAAGTAACACATCTGAGAAGAACAGATGGAGCAAACAAAGGGGCACTGTCACTTCAGAGTATTTATTAGAAATCATATTTCTTTATCAGATCAGGAAATATGATCTGGCGTGTCCCTGGGTGATAGATAGTGGCTTGTAATAACTGTGACAAGGAATCATATTTATATTGCTGGATTACCCCTTTTACTATTAGGGTTTGGCCAGTCCAACCTGGTGCCGACTCTATAGAGTGATCATTTGCTTTATTTTTTAGGGTAGAAGAAAGTTTTAAAACCTTATTCTGGTCAATATTTGGCTTATCTGAAGTGATATCTGTGGTGCTGAAGTATGATCATAAATTCATTGAGAATATTGGATACGTACTCTATGGAGTATATAACGTGACCATGGTGGTGGTGCTGCTTAATATGCTAATAGCCATGATCAACAACTCCTATCAGGAAATTGAGGTAAGATAAGAAACTGCACTACAAACTCAGTGTACATAATTATTATTGACAATGAAAATGTGAAAAGAACAAGGAAGCTGCAGTTTATTCCGTATGCATGATTAGAGGGTTGTTGAAACACAAATCCTACACTGTGCAAGAGTCAAGGCTGAGTCTGACCCCAAATTAGGGCTGAATTAATAATTAACAATGAATCATTCGTATAACAACTTCAACTTCCTTGTTTTTAATGACCATCTGTGAGCAAACCCAATTTCCATTACATGTATTTAATGAAAGCAGTTTGCAGTATTTTTTACTCCCTGTGTTAATTATGATAATTTATCCACGTGTATTACCTTAGCTGTGCTGTTTGCTTAAGAAAGACCAAAGAATATCTCATGTTTGCCTTTTTTGTTGTTGTTTGTCAGTTTATTTTCTGTCTGCTCTGTAATGGTTAAACACAATAGCCCACCTAGGTCTGAAACTCATGGATGCATATATAAAATTATGTATTTTTCAAATACCTGGCACACAATCTTTATATATATGTAGGTGGAGGAGGAGTCCCTGGACCTACAAAACTTAATGGCATGAGCAAAAGGCAACATTGAAAGGATATGAATACAACCCTTAAGGAAGGTGTTTGCAGGTTTTACCCAGCTTTGTTCAGTAGTATTAATATTAGCAGGCTGGATTTGTTAAATGCTTTGGACATAAACAAATCCCTGCTCATGTAAATAGTGACAGATAAAAAAGATTAATATTTGGACAATGTTTATGCCGATTCACCTCTTTTGATGTGAATTTGTTAAATGTCAAGTTTCTGTAGTTGACTTTGTATTAATTATTTGTTCTAATCTTCCCTCAGAACCTAACACTGGAAAAGGCCGGAGTAAAAAACCTTTTCTCACTGTAATGTCTAATTCTTCCATGTACTGTAGTGCAAATATAGCTCTATCTTTTGTGCTGCAACTAAGTCTAAATGTCAGAGAGACCTTACATATGTGCTCTGCCCCAGAAGCTTTCCTATGTGCAGAAAGCAGTCATTTCCCCAAAGATTTCTAATCACATAAGATCAAGTGTTTCCTGAATCCTCTTCTACAGAAACAAGAGTTATTTCTGAAGGGGTCTCAGCCTATTAATGCATATAGTAAGTAGAGATGCCCTTGCAAGTTTACTAAAGAAAAATCTTAAGAAATATCTTACTAGATAGTCTATATTAATTTTCTAGTTTGAGCTATGTGATCACCAGTTTCCTAGAAAAAGGCCTTACCATCCTTTTTGGCTGCTTGGAATTCTATAAAACTTTGTTAAAGAATATTATAACTATCAGCAAGTAAAACAAATGTGAGCTACTCATTCCAGATCCTCCTGCTTGAGAACTGGGAGAAACCTAGTAAATCTCATACTAATTCCTTTAAATCCTCAGCAACAGGGAGATTAAGGAAAAACAAAGTCATTCTACTGACGAGACAAAGTCCCTTTCGCCAATGTATTTTTCTGACAACAGCAATGTCAATAAAGACAGAGGATGTCAATTACTGAGGAATTAAATTCCATTACAGTCAGTGGGGACATGCATTACTTTTAGCTGCAGATATAAGGCCACATTTTTATGCTTTCCATTGAATATCACTCTTCAGCTACTTCTGTTTTTCTTCTGTTTATCCCTCAAGTATTAGCGCTTCCTGGCTACATTGCATTTATGGAAAAAAAAAAAAAATTCTTCTGCCAGCTGGAAACCAGAACTACTTCCATCAGTATCTCTTTAGCAGAAAAGCATTAAAAATGTTAATAAGTGATTTCTATTGTAATTCAGCTTTAGGTTGTTGTGAGGTTCAACCGCAAAGAATGAGAAGGCCAAACAGCAGATGTGAATACTGCTCCATTGGCAGACATTTTTATATCTATGACAGAATTAAGCTCAATTGTGTTCTGCCAGTTTTTGACTGGGTTTCAGAGGTACGGGGTAATCACAGGTTATTAATTTTAGCATGACACAGATGTACATGAGTATGGGGAATTGGCAGACCCACACTTCTATTGATGCTGCTGGCCTCCACATAAGCCGCGATGAAAACAGCTGTAGAGCAGCTGTATCTCCTCCATTCCTTTGTCTGCTAGCTGGTCCTGATACTTGGGTCTGGCCATCCTCCCATATAAATGCCAAGCAGATCCATAAAGAGTGTGCTGACCTTGCCCTTGTACTTGGAAGTGATCCTGATCCATCCCAACAATTCATAAAGGAGATTCACAGGCACAGTGATTGATTTTTTTTTTCTCCACCTGCTTAAGTGGCAGAAGGTGAATGGCAGGTCTATCTATCTGGGGACATTATGATGCTGAAAGCAAATGGGACTAACGAGAAAATAAGCTGATGATAGAAGTCAGGGACTTAAGTCTCCTTTATGGGGGATTTTTTGGCCAATGCAGTGATAACGGTTACCTGGTAATTAGTATTGCAGTTAATCAGAGGCAGCCTTCATTATTGTTCAGTCTAGTATTTGGAGAGCTTGTACTCTTTGTTTATTCATTTATTTGGTCAAATTTTCCTTAGTTTGAGATCACCACAGAGAAGCCTAAGAAGACATGTTGTGTCAGGTGTCTTGTTTTGGCAAAAACAAGACTGATTCTGGTAATATCTTACCTGTATGTTTGTCCTTATGATAGCTAAATTCTTTCCTATGTACTAATTATGTATTTGTGTGTTCTTTTCTCTTCCCTTCCCAAGGAGGATGCAGATGTGGAGTGGAAGTTTGCACGTGCGAAGCTCTGGCTATCCTACTTTGACGAAGGAAGGACTTTACCTGCTCCTTTTAATCTAGTGCCAAGCCCTAAATCATTTTATTATCTCATACTGAGAATAAAAATGTGCCTCATAAAACTTTGCAAATCTAAGGCCAAAAACTGTGAAAATGATCTTGAGATGGGGATGCTGAATTCAAAACAACGGGTATGTTGCATCTTTACTTTTCACTTTCTTTGTGTAATGGATCCACACCTGCCAGAGACCTTCAGGAGAGGGTTGCATGGTTCACAGGTAGACCAGGGACAGAGCAACCTCTTACCCAGAATTGTCATTGCATGTTATTTGTATTGTATTAGCACCTAGAGGGTCCTCCCAGGCTCATTATACAGGGCACCGTTTGGACACCAGTGAAAGAGCAGCTCTTCTAAACGGAGGCACTTTGCAGAGCCAAATAAGCAAGGTCAAAGACCAAGGGAAAAAGCAGATGCATAAATCAGATCCTAGATCTGGCTCCTAACATACTCAGCAGGCCTTTATGCCTCTTCAAAACATCCTCTGGCCTTTAAGTGATTTCCGAATTTTACTGCCATTACATTAATAGCATTTACTGCCATTCCAGGTTTGGGAACAAGTTTCCAAGTAGGGATTAATAACACCTCCTAAATACCTACAGCTGTAATTAGCAAGTTCTCTATTTGCATCTGTCTAGTGATGCGTAGCTACTAATGGGCAGATCCTGCCTCTTCCATCTCGTTTTTTGGTCATTTAAAATAGAAATGTGCTTTGTAAGCGCCAGCTGCATGGTGACACGCTTTTCCCATCAAAAGTGAGTGTCTGCATGACAAACCAAGAGAGCTGCAAGAATATGCTTAATGTCCAGACCCTTCCCAACAGAATTAGTTTTGTTCCTCCCCTAGGGAAATGCCAAAGAAATTAGAGAAAATGATGTTACCCATGGAAATTTTTATCCGCAATGTACAAAGCATGCCTGGGACAGAGTGTTCCTAGTGTATACATTTGTAACACACCCAAACCTACTCACAGGACAAATCCACCTGCAACATTTCTGCATTACACAGGAGAAGAAAAAGTCCAAAACATTCACAGGAGCTCAGCTGCAGCTGCTTGGCTGCAGTCATCAAACTCAGTGGATTAAAAGATGTGAGGAGACAGCTTTGCTAATTTAATTTTCTCAGCTCAGGTTGGATTTGAAACAAGAGAACAATACTGAGAATTGATTCCTGGGGGAAAAGAAAAGCCCTCCAAAATGTGTTGTCTCATTTCTTACGGTCACTGCATGTGAGAGGCTGGTGTGGCTCCTCAGCACATTGCTATTCTAACAATCTGCTTTCAGAAGTGAGCAGCCTACCCCCATTTTTAATCTTGCAGAAGTAAAGAAAGGGAACAAGTTACACCAGAAAAAAGAAAGAGAGCTTGGAAAAGGTTCTGCAGTTTGCCTTTGTGTAGCCTGCTTTGGGCTTTGTTTGGATCTGTTGGTTTTCCTTAGAGGAGCATGCAGCCTGGCAGGATGATGACTCTTGGTGAGCCACCTGGCTCCAGGCAAAGCCCACACCTGGGACAAGATCAAGCTCATATGAACCGTAGAGAACTGCATATGTATTGGGCCTGCTCCATGTTTTCATATAATTTAACTGAATTCCTTATTTGTGAACAGTTTTTAAGGTAGACAACATGTGGCAGCATTTTAGTTCATAAACTCATTTAACACTAATAATGATTACTGAAGGACCCACTAGAACAGTGAATTCTTGAAATTAAAGAAATATTTTTTCCTCTATCTCAAATAATGATTTAGAAAGATAATATTTTCAAAACATTATTTTAATCAAACTACAAAATGTCTGCTTAGTCTGGATTTCTTCCGCTTCAGAGCATAAACCAAAGTAATACAATTTTCTCTAAGATTCTTCTTCCCCAAGCCATATAAGTGAAAGTGTCTGGCTTGTCCTTTCTTGTGGAATTCATGCAGAACTCACAGTTTCCATGGCTTTGACATAAGCAATGACAACTCCCAGTCATTTCTTGCTTGCCTGTTGATTTTTTTTTTCACAGATCATCTCTATATTACCATGGCACACCTGGTGAATGAGAAAGAAAAACCAACCAAACAAAAACCAACAACAAAAAACAGGAACACCATTATTTCACAGGATCTCTGGGCCTGTCAGGGATGAAAAGTCCATAACTAAGGCCTTCCCTGTACATACATTTGCATGCAGTCACAAGGGTTTTTGATACCCACCAGCTCCTTTGGGTCTACGATATGACTTAATTCCTTTGAGAAAATTTTTTTCTTTAGCACTTGGACCAAAAAATTCATAGGTGAATAATAATGTCAAAGAAATTTGTTACAAATATTCTCTGTGCTGTAAAAAACTCCTTAGAAGCTACTAGAGTGCAAAATTAATAGCTCCAATGTCATCTGATTTAAAAAATAAAATCTGTTTTAAAAAAGGAGTATTTTTTCAGCTAAACGAGTAGCAAATTGTACTGTTGTAAAAAAACTGCTGAAAATCAATTCGGTTTCTGAATGTTTTCATAGGTGCATCGACTTGTCCTCTATAAACCTATTTATTTTTATTCTATTTTTTAAATTGTGTTCTACTTTGATAATCACTAATCCAAGACAAATATATTTTGTTTCTCTTAGCACCTTCTTGTCCAAATATTGAGTGAGCATGCCATTTTTGTCTAGACAATTTAGAATCTTTTTTTTTTTTTTCTGTAATTTGTGTTTTTCAACCTTTTCTGCTTTTCAAAAGTTCACTTTTTAGACCTGAATGTGCTGGCTTTTATCCTACCCATAGATCAAACCATTTCCTACTGTTTCTATAAGGCTCTGTTTACTTTGGGGCTGCCTGGGTATGAGAAGCTATCATTGATTTAATCTATCATGATGTTTTATAATTTCAGAAAGTTCGCTTTCAGTCTAGCACTCGAAACTCAGAAAATTATTCGGGGAAGAATGCTTATAACAAGCCCACGAGATATCAGGTAATCACAGCATGAAAGCAAGAGCCAGGGAAGAGATCTGTCACTGAAGAGCTCTGCAGGGGTTGTATTCACTCTGGTCCAGCTGCTGCCAGCCTGTGATGAGCTGCGCTGTGGCCACAGGACAGCGCTGGGGCACCTCACGTTCACAGTGCTCGGAGAAAAGTGCAGCATATCATCCATGGCAATAGACATGGTGTTAATGTATGTCACGCTAATTAATTCCACTCAAGGGTGTATAATTTAATACAAGAGATATCATTCGAGCTTTAATCTCCCGGTCTTGCATTGTCAGCATTTCATTTTGTCATGACACCGTGTCACGTCTCCAGCCTTTTCATTATCATTTGCATGTGCTTTCTCTGGCAGTAACTTGTTCTGCAGAGCTAAACCTGCAATGTGGTATGGTTCAAACACACCCGCGACTGTAGCAGTGGCACAGGGCACCTCAGCCATTGCACGAACTAGCACAGCTCTCTGTCTTGGTTGGAGCATTCGTGCCAGCATAAATATTATTTCTTGTGCAAGCATGTAATAGGATAACACAATAAGCAGAAGGCAACCCATGGGATTTGATGAATCCCGAAAGAAATCTGATGGGAACTGTTATGTCTGAAGGAACTAACATTGAAGAGAGTTGAGAAAAATAATATTTTAATGGGGTGTGATGTGCAATGGCAATTCTAGGACTTGTTTGTCATGTACTGGTGTGGCGTCCAGCACAATGTGTTCCTAGTCCGTACAACATACCAGTAATAACATTTTCCTGGTCTTAAAAGTTGTCTAGGCTTTTGTGCCAAGATAGTAGGTGTCTTTAAGACACCTACTACAGTTAGAAACAGAATTCATTTGTTCTGGCATCTGGAGTTAGTTGGCTTTACACCATCTAAGGCGAAGGGAAGAGAGATGATTGTCGTGCTCAAACTGGCACTTGAGTATTTCTGACATTTTTCTGTACATTCAGACCCATAGGTAATAGAAAGATGTGTCAGCCTCTGCTGGACTCATTCTCTTCCTGCACCTATTATTTCTAAATGAGAACACCTAATGTTTGTGGTAAATTAAGCCCTTACTTCCAAGGTTGAAAAAGCCAAAAGCAGCTGTGAAAAGTATTTGTGTTTTCAAAGAGAGAGATAACTACATGTTATTTTACTTTCCTAATGGCCCTACTAGGTTTCTCTTCAAATAATCTTAGAAAGTTTCCATTGCTGCAGAAAGAAATTTTCCAAATAATACAAGAAAGGTGTAACAATCTTGATTATCTAAATACAAAGAAGAACAAACTTTGATAGTCTGGCCAGCAAGCTTTCTTCTGCAAATGGGAAAACCTTTGAAGTAGTGGCTTAGCTCTGAACTGTTTTCTTTAGTGAAATTTATCAAGTGATGTATCTGCGTTTTGTGCACCTGACGTACATGTATGTACGTGCAGTGCTCTTGAGGGATACCAAAAAAAGACAGCTTGGCATTCATTACCAAGAGTCTGTCTTGAAGTTTTATTCAGGATTTTCTTGCAGTAACCAGGTTTATTTTTCTAAGAGGTTATTTCATTTAGTGTAGCAATAAGGAACAGTACCAGGGAGAAGCAAGACTTGGAAGCCACAGGGGCAAAAATGAATTAATTTCCTAAACCTAATGGCAGAAATATCTATTAAGTGACTAAGTAGCCTCTTGTTAAAAATGGTCACATTTTTAATATTTTGTTTCTGTAGACAAATCTGAGTACATCGTGTATTTGATAAATTAGGCAGGTACCCTTAAACTTTTGGCTTTCATCACAGACAGCAGTTAATATGGTTAGTACACACATTTGAGTAGTGGCCATCCACAGTACCATCTATATGGAAACTGGAGTAGATAGATATTGGTCCAGGTAATAATAGCATCCATTGTTTATGTTGATTCCTTGTTTTATTCTAAATTTCCTCTGTCATCTGTTCTGAAAAAAATAAATAAAAATTCTTTTTGGATCCAGAATTTCCCTACTTTCCCCAAACATTACTTCATTTATGTTTCCCCAGGTGGCAACCCTACCTCCCTCTGGATTCTACTACCTTGGCCATCTTCAACACACCGTACGTGCACTGTGCCTCATCTCTGTTGACTTAATTGACTCACCTGCTTAGCCAGATGCCTCTCTGAGACAAGGACAGAGAGTCCTAAACATCCCGCATTCCATGACTACATGACCTTTATATAAATGACTGGATCCTCCTTTGATATTCACATGCCTTTAGTACCATTATAATTCAGAGCTGGCTACTAAGAAAAAAGAGCAGGTGTATTCATAGAATTGTAGGCTGGTTTGCATTGGCAGGGACCTCAAAGCCCATCCAGTTCCACCCCCTGCCCTGGGCAGGGACCTACCCCCAGCCCAGGCTGCCCAAGCCCCATCCAGCCTGGCTTTGGGTGCTGTCAGGGACAGGGCACCCACAGCTTCTCTGGGCAGCCTGTTCAGTGCCTCCGCACCCTCATAGTAAAGAATTTCTTCCTTATATCTAATATGATTTACTCTAATCTGATTCCTTAATTCATGTTCCATAATCTTTGCAGTGTTTTCAGTGATATTTAAGACAGTCCTGATTGCTCTGGGAATATATGAGCTCACACTGAGAGATATTTTTCCTTTAATAACGTCCATCTAATCAAAAAAAAATAGAAAAATAAAATAAAAGATGTTTTCTATCTTTTTTCTATCTTTTCTTGGATGTTTGCTGAGGCCTCTGTTGTTTACAGAGCATGCAGAAAGCTTTGAGGGCACAGAAATCTTCATTGAACCTATCACTCTTTTGTCTCAAAGAATGCGATTTGAATACTACCTCTTTCTGGCAGTGGTTAAATCAAAATAGGAGAGTAAAAGGCTATCCTATTATACTCTGCTTCAAGAAGCTGCTCCCAACATGACAGCATGTGCTGCCTTATCTGCCTGAGGACCTCCAAGACTGAGTTGTGGTGATCAAGCACTTGGGTACCCAAAGAAGTAGTGTAAATATCTGATAACCAAATTTAGGTATATCTGTTGGGACACCTAAATCATCATCTCTGATAGAGCAATGATTTCACATTTCTCACACTGGTGTCACTGGCAATGATGCAGGCCTTCAGCTGTAGCCCACTGTGTAGATCGACTGCCAAAGTTACTTTCCTTTTACAGAAATGTAACATGCATTTTTGGAACAATATCACATTGCAAGGTTGTATTCATAAACGTTTCCTACAATTTCCATATTCTCTGTTCCATACTAACAGTCATTGCCCATGTTATAAATCTGCATGGTGCTATTTTTACCCTGTGTATGTCCCTTAAAATCTGCCATTTTACTCTTGCCAAGCTCTTCATTTTTGTTCAAACTCTCTTTCTCTGTCCCTCATTGTCTGTTTTCTCTCCATAAGCCTGAATTCCGAAGCAGAGTCTTTGTGTTTAACCTTGGGTCAGATGTTCAGCTCATCATCATGAGTGGCTTTGTTAACAACATTAATTAACCACTTAATCCTTCCAGTAAATTATATTTTATTGATATATTAAATAGCAACATGCTAAAAAATGATCTGGATCCCATTTCTTAAATTGCTACTGCATCATCTGTGTTTTCATCCTGTCCATTTGTGTGCATCCCACAAACACCCCAAAGTATCTTTATGTGTACTCATTATGCAATTGCTGTCAATCAACTATTTTAATACAGAGTTCATAATATAAAGTAGAGAATAAATGAAAAGTCAGTAATAAAATTCCCTTTGTTTCCTCTGAGGCCAGGCTTCATCCTTAGAGAAATCAGGCACTTGAATTGCTCATAATAAGTCTAGAATTAAGGAGGTGTGGATAAGCTCATGTTAAGATAAGTGTTTCTGTTCTCTTTTCAGAAAATAATGAAACGTTTGATTAAGCGGTATGTACTGAAGGCTCAGGTTGACCGAGAAAATGATGAAGTCAATGAAGGCAAGTGGATTTTTATTATTGCCACAAATTAGAGCGTGTAATGTTATTGCTACTGATACCTCCAGTAAGAGGATTGTGCTTTGTTAACACCCTCTGTGAAGAGAGAGCATGCTCAGGCTCACACAAAGGCAAACAATGGTGACTCTGAGCCACCTTAATGCTCTGAAATATTCCTTAGCAGAACACGTGTATCGTAGGATCTGTCTACACTTAGTCCTGCTCTGCCCCACACCTCTACCTATCCTTGCTTTACAACATCCAGGGTACAGCCAATACCTGGCCTTTTCTTGAGGTCTAAATACAGCAGTTTCTGACTGTGCTGCCTGTACTTAGCCCACAGACTTTTTGGAACTGGATAAAGATGTGCACTGCCATGGTGTCATATAGGAATTTTAAGTAGATGGAAAAGAAACTCCTCGTAATACCTTCTCTCTGCTACCCTTCTGTAAATGTCCAGTATGGATGGGGATCTATACATGGAGAGGGAACAGACTTTAGAAGAAAGATGAACTTTCCATATGCACTTGCTATTGCAGTTGGTACCACTGCTGCAAGTATGGGTTATTTACTGTAAAGCCAAATATGAAGGGCATGAACCCAGCAACATCATATAGAGTGTCACACACACTGTTGACCAAGCACACCTAAATGCTCTCTCATGTCTTAAAACCATAGGGATGACTCCTTTGATTCAATATTGCTAACAAGAATATTTTCCTCCCTTTAGGAGAACTTAAAGAGATTAAGCAAGATATTTCTAGTCTCCGATATGAACTCTTGGAGGAAAAGTCACAAGCTACCAATGAGCTGGCAAGACTAATACAGCAGTTGAGTGACAAATTTGGGAAGAATTTAAATAAGGACATTTGATAGTGGACACAGAGAAAAACAACTGGTTTTCTAAACATTTTTCAGTCTCAACCAGCATCTTAGGAGGGCAAAAGCAGTGCAAAAGATGGGTGCCACACACTCAACTTTTGTGAACTAGCAAGTATTGGTAGGAGCACCTCACATTACTCCTGTGTTTGGTGAATTACCAGTTAAAACTTTTAAGACACAAAAGTGACTTACTGGTAAAAATATATGCTCTTTGACATCAGAAACAAATGCACCATAGGGAAGGCACCTTTAGTTAAAAGCAAAAAAAAAAAAAACAAAAACAAAAACATATCTTCACCTGCCTGAGTCCAGTGAAGGGACTATGCTTGTTTATACCAACTCAGACTGACCTGATCAGAAGTGGGTGAAGTCTGAAGAAAAACTGTGCCAAGCAAATGCTCCTTGCAAATTTTTTAAAAAATCCTAACCTTGGGTGTGTACTCTCCTTTTATGTTTACATGGGCATCCATGAAGATAACTTTGAACAGCACTGTGGTTAATGACAAACAAATGAGAAATCATCTGCTGAAATGACCGAGGCCAAATGTCTCAGGTGGAGGTCATCTACTTTTTAGGCCGAATGACAGAGTTGGAAAAATAAACAAAGCTTGTTGGGTAAAGCATCCTTTCATCCCTCTGCTAGAACCTGATAAAGGGATTCCCAGCCAAAAATTCCTCTCTGCCTTTTCCAGCTCTATTATCTATCCCACTAATGGATATGGTCTCTTCGTACACACCTAGCCTCTCTTTTATCCTCAGATGATCCCAGCGATATGAAACTCACTTCCCAGTAATATCCACAGCAGAAATAATATATATTGTGCTAATGTGTTCAGTACAAGGAAGAGCATTAATCCAACAGCAACACAACTCTGCTCTACTTATGGATTTCAGAGGTCAGCAAGCCATAGAGTGAGATAAATCATAAAGAACATACCCAGTAGTTTCAAACATTTAAAACAATACGAAAAGGCTTCAATTCCACCAAGGACAACGTGAAAATAATAATAATAATAATTAAAAGAACAAGAAAAAAAAAAAGAGAGAAAAAAAAAATTGTCGGAGAAATGATTGTCTTGAGTTATGAGTTTGGCTCTTTCAGAGGACCAGGAAGGAATTAAAACTGCTTTAAAGGCTGCAGTAATACAAATAATCAGACTGCATTTTTATGAATGGTAAAAATAAGTCGATGCAAAGCAACTACAGACTTCGATTGCTTGGGTTTTTACATTTAGCTACGTGATTTCAACTATTTAAAGCACACCTTACTACTTGGGAACCACTGAACGGACCTGTTTGTTTACAAGATACACCTATAAGATGACCATTGCATTTAGATATCAGCTAAGAAAAACAAGCAGAACCAGAAGGTGACCTGTGATCAGTTCTTAAGTGCCAGATGAGAACACAGATAGCCTAATAGAATAATAGTTATATTTGTATAAAAACATTAAAAAAGAAAACAAAATAAAAAGTGTACTGTACGTAGATCTGTTTAGAGAAAAAGCAAAATACTGTATTTTTACCTTTAATAAGATTATCTTGTATACTGTAATATTTTTACCTAAAAATGGGAAAAAATAAAATTACCTCATAATATTTTGTTGTACACTGGGTGAAATATTTGCCTGATCATTTGAATATCCAATACATGGACATTTTATTGTTTTAATGTGATGGGTGAACAACAAAACTGTTGTATGAAGCAATTTTGTCATAGATTTTCTGAAGCCTGAAGTAGTCAAAAACAAAATTTTAACTAAAATACATTTCAAGGGAATAAACTAGGGAATGAGAAGTTCTGCGACCAACTATATTCTCCAAAAGTGACTCTGTATTTGTGGTACTTAATTTGAAATTATTCTTTACTTATTAACACATTTGCAAAATTTTGTTCTAAGAACAGAAATTCAGTTCAGGTGGCTACACACATATATTGATGGTGCTGAGTGTGCAATCAAAAATTAAATAAGTAACATTTTTGCAGTGACTTTTAGCTGAGATATAGCTGAAACTGCGTTTGCCTCTGCATTACCCCATCTGTATGAAAGGTACTTTCCAATGCTGCAGCACAGGATAGCATTTCCCAGAGCCGTGGCTGGAAATGTGGTAAATCTGTTAGTTTTGCATGGTAGCTCTTACAATGTAGTGTCAGGATGATACATTTAGATGACAGCATTCATAAGCAAGTACTAAATGCCAGTGTAAGACAGTCACTGCGTATAATAATATTTGCAGGAATAGTAACTCACTGGCCTGTCTTTTCTTACCTAAATCAGAAAATGGTGCTGATTTCAAATATTATTCTTTCCCCAGAAGAAGAAAGAATATCTTCCCTGGTAATTTTTCTCCCTTCCAACCACTGTACAAACTCATTTCAGTTTTGGAAAACCAGCTCTGTTGCATCAGCCTTGTCTTCAAGATTTGTCTCATTACAGCTCTACACCTGGCTCTTGCTCAAAGCATTACTTTACCCTTCCCATTCAGTGTTTTAACATTTCCTAGGAATGTAAGCAGAATTCTTCAATGTAGAGCAAATAATAACCATAATTTGCATTTCTCATCGTACTGCATGCAAAATCACATGAAAAAAGGTAAGTGGAAATGCAGTGAGACATTTACACTTTGCATATTTAGATGTAACTCAACAAAAGGTCTGTCCTAACATCCAGCAACGCCAACAGGAACGTTATTCTGCTGCCCAGTATTGCAGTCAGTGCACATTCTGGTCACACGTACCGTGAAGAGCTTTGCTGAATTACATGGGCCTATGCAGAAACACGGCCATGCCCCACCAGCTACCACCTGCTGCCCTGGTACCATCAGGATAAGTCCTGCCACAGCGTGTCACCATGCTGCTCTGCATGCAGAAATACATCTATGAAAGAGCATAATATTTTCTAGAACTTCAAAAGGAGACTAAAAGGTATACAGGAAAAATACAGCTTAAAAAATATGCTTCTTCCCTTTTTACATTTACATTCCATGAACTATCAAGGCACAGAGCTTTCTTATATAAATATTCATGACAAGCAAAATCCCACTTCTTCAGAGCACTTTTCTCATCTGGTCCCAGAAACACTCACAAGGAAGCTGCACACTATGTATTAATGTGCTATCAGCAGAAATTACGTTAAATTCACTGCATAGTTTATTCTCCAAGCTCTGTTTACAATAAATTAAAGTTAAGAAGCCTTAATAAAAGATCCCTGAGAGAACTCAGAGAGTTTGAAGAGGAAAAATCAGAATAGCTGGAACTAGACCTGGGATGTGCAGGGCCACTGCGCCGTCTCCCATCACCAGTGGGCATAGCTGGTGCCAGAACTCCTCTGATGGCTTAAATTTGATCCAGTCTGTAACAGTTCTTACATGTGGCTTTGAAATATAGAATTTATATTTCTTGGACAAATTCAAAATGTAAAGGGATTTTGCCCAAACTATTTGTAGATAGAGAGTTGTGACATTTTATAAGCAATATGTTAGAGGGGTGGTCAGGAAAAGATTAAATAAGGGTGACTACTCTCCAAGTGATCTTCCTAATTGTGCAAACCCAGCAGGCCAATCAAACTAGAAGTTAAACAAACTGAAGAAGAATGGAACAAAGCCTTTTACTAGCCAGTAGCAATTTATTGACTGCCCAAGTGTTCAGACAATTGCTTCTTGTCTTGCAAAGACAAAACCTTTCAGCTGATGCTACCAGAAAGGGGGCAAAAGCAGAAAGCATTAACATGCCTTTAATTAGGAGAACTGCAAAGCCTTAAGCCATGAACTGCTCCTGTCCAGAGATGCAAATCTTAAAACAAAGGAGCTGCCCGAGGGTATCTGGCATCTTGGCACTGCTCTCAGCAGCATGGGACGGGCTTTGCAGGGCACAGGCTGGGGGTGATGCTTCATACACAGCTTTGCCCTCAGGGCTGGACTAATGCTGCCCACAACTTTACAGCGAACTGCTGCTGTCCCTTGTCCCCAGAAAATACAACTTAAAAGTAAACAAAAAACAAGAGCAGTGGCATGAATAACAGTTTAGGAGACTGCCTGCATTCCAATCAGCCCTCACAACACATTAAATTGTCAGAGATAGGCTTTATTTCTAATTATCTGTAAGAGAAATGCCTTTCCAGCAGGCCAGAAGAAGCTGGCCTAATTAAAAGATGGAAGAGATTAAGGATCGTTCAGCAAGGACAACCCGTGAGACATCCCTCTGCCACAACCCTCAGGCTGGTGGCATCTCTCCCTGCACCACAGGCTGGGACAGGGCTCCAGAGCTGCGTGGGGCAGGACCAGGCCACAAAGCAGCTCCATGGCCTCTCAGGCCATGCAGGCACCTGGCGAGCAGGACTCTCCTTCATTCATTTGGCCTGCATTTGCCTCCCTGCTCACCAACAGGGAAACAACAACCCTGACTTTGTAGCCAAGGCTGCAGGTTCTGCAAGATGTCTCTCAGATGGGGCCCTAAAGAACTTAATTTTTAGCTAAAGGGGAAAGAGGGGAAGCAGGTATGACACCCCTAGCTTCCTGTGAGGAAAGGGAGGCACAGGGAAATTCAGGGATTTGCCTTAATGAGCTGGAAGTCAGGGTGCAAACCAGGTTTCTGGATAATTGAATCCTATTTGGAGCAATATTTACACATTAATTCTGCCCTCTCTCACTCCCTGATCTGCACATTTGTAGGGCACGTGCCATGTACAAGGGACAAGCTCTGCCAATGCCCAGTGAAAGCAGCACAAGGAAGGACACCAAGAAAAAAGACTCACTGCCTCAGTAGCAATATATCATTTGGGGATGTGATTCTCTAAATCTCTGGGAGGTTTTAATGGCTTCATATGACACTGAGATAAGTCTTCACTACAGTTTAATTTAAATAAATCCATACAGAAAGGGAGATAATAGCCAAGGGGGCAAAATAACTAAACTGCTTGTAGAGTTTGTAATGGCTTTAACAGCAAGGAAAAGTGTATCCACTTAAGGTCATTTGAGAGAGATATTTAACACAAATTTGCAGCATGACAAAGAGGATTTGGAAGGGCTTTAAAGGTTATTGAATAGCTAACGAGCTTGTTAATTTTTAGCTAATATTTACTATAATGCAGACTAATATGCAATTCCCATACTAATGATTAATTATACTGCTGCAAGGATTTAATTAAAGCTTACACAGCAGGAGGGACTGGGGGCCTGGTGCTGAGCTGAATTTCCCTGCTGCAGCCACTGGTTCTGAGAGTGGGCAATTACTCCCCACGTACTGAGGAGGCAGGAGACTGATGGTCAAGATCTTCCAGAGGATGAAGGTCATTCAAAGAGGTGGCACATGGACTTCGTAGCAAATTGCATCTGAAAACAAATAAACTGATCCCCAAAAGAAACCCATACCTGTAGCCCTGTGTCTAAGAGCATTCTGTTCTCCCACAGACTCACAGAATGGGCAGGGTTGGAAGGGACCCCAGAAGATCATCCAGTCCAACCCCTCATATTGCTCTGTCACCCTCCCAGTTAAAAAGAGCCTCCTCATATTGAGCCTGAACCTCCTGTGCTTCAGTTTGTGCCCATTGCCTCTCATCCTGTCACTGCCCTCCTCTGAACTCACTCCAGTACCTCCATGTCCCTCTGGTACTGGGGAGCCCAGGATTTTCTGATTGTTTTTGGTTTTTGTTTTTTTTTATTAACACATAAGAAAAGACTTGTGGGGTTCATGTTCTGCAGCTCTTCCTAAGGGGAAAATGAGGAGGAGGGAAAAGTACAACCTGAGGTATGAGAGGAAATGAGAGGAAGGAATGTTACAGTGGGTGTCAGGAGGTGCCAGTTAAAATAACAGCCACAACCTGCAATAACCCCAAAATCCCTTATACCCCCAGGTAGCCTGGTGGTCTGAGAGGAGAGGAACTATTTACCATAATTTCAGGAGCTTTTTTCTGCCTTTAATGTGAAAAGACTCACAGTGGCGCAGCTGATGCACGACTCGTGCCCTGGCTGCTGCTTGCACTCGGGGCCAGCAGGCTGTGCTCACGAACAAGCAATCTGCAGCTCTGCCTCTGAGGCTCCAACGTAAAGCCAGATCGACAGCAGAAAAATCCTCTTTCTGCAGGTTTTTTCTTTTTCTTTTTTTTTTTTTTTTTTTCCAACTCGTTACAGCAACCTGCCTACATGCTTTAACAACACACAAAGCCACATGAATGTAGCTCTTATTAAACTGTGTCATTAAATGAAGGAAATGTGGAAACGCCGCTTTCTTGTTAGATAACATTTCTTCATCTGATTTCAGTGCACGCTCAGAGAGGTTTTTTTTCTTTGTACAGTCTTAATTTTTCTGGTAAATATCTACCCTGCTCCCAGGGGACTACATCTTTCAGTGTCTCACACTTATTCACACCTGCCCAAAGATAAAAAAATCTCTGTAAGCAAAATTCACCCTTTGGCTTGATTTTGTGTTACAGACCTACTGTGTCCAAATCACCACCTGCTGCTTCCCCAAAGTGGAGATTCAGCTACTTACACTTATTTTAAAACAGTATGATTAGATTCTTCTCCAACCCATACCTACACAAGTCAAAATTAAATTGTCTGGAACTTGAAAACAAAGTCGTGTTTCTGCTATCATCTCATATAATAAGTAGGGTTTTCTTGACCCATCCTTCAAATTTTAATGGTATTAACAAAATGGGGAACATATGTACATCTGAGGTACATAATGAAGACATATTAGACAAGTAGATTTAAATTAAACATTAGGAAGAAATTATTTATTATAAGGGTGGTGAGGCACTGAACAGGCTGCCCAGAGGAGTTGTGGGCACCCCATCCCTGGCAGTGCCCAAAGGCTTTGGGATGGGGCTTTGAGCAGCTTGGCTGGTGGAAGGGATCCCTGCCCAGGGATTGGAATTAGATGACCCTCAAGGTCCTTTGCAACTCAAACTATGCTATGATAATATGATTCTAAGTACAAAAATACTTGTGAGCAACACAAGTGACAGCAGTGGGCCAGCCCCTGACCCCCTGTAATAGTCTTCCTTGGATGCTTTCCAAATTCTAATAGGAAATCCCTCCAGCATGTATCCTTCCTGGGGCTAGAATTCAGCCTTTAGCCACTACTCGTTCTAGGCACTTAGTCTGTACTTGGTTAGAGACACTACTTCAGCAACAAACTAAACTTCCAGAAATACAGTTTATTTCTTGCTTTTCTTCTTGCAATGATGAGTCAGAAATCTTTGCATTGTGACAGCTTAAACAAGTGAATTTTATGCTCCCAGGTGCAAATAAGAGTCAGACAAAAGCTCAGGGGTGAAATCTACCCCTCCTGCACCAAAATCAGTTTAACCTCGTTCGTGACTTTTGGGTCTCCAAGATGCACTGTCAGTAAATATGGACTCCTCTGAGATCTGGATGAAAGGCAGGAGTGACACAGAATTATTGGGATGACATCCACCAGACTTTCTTTGACTTGAATAAGAATTTTACTGCAGAAAAGTTGAGTTGTGTTAGGTAAGGGATTAAAATAAATAAATAAATAAATAAATAAAAGTTAAAAATAAATAAATTTAAAATCCCACCATAACTGTACCAGTGAATATCAAAGAAACCAAAACAAGCCTATCAGCAGCTCTGAGTGTCCATCCCACTACTTCACGTGCTCCCGCAGCCTTGTTGTTCTCCAGCAGCAGTAGTGCAGGGACCTGGAGCCACCCCAGCGCCACGGGTGCACCCGTGTATTGGGCACATACACAGGATAAACCACAGCTTTCATCTTCTTTGGGCAGAGGACTGTGGTTCAGAAATATATTGTTATCATCTAAGTCAACCCTTGAAGTCAACCTGTTCCAGCAACTCGCTTTGAAAATACCACCCACGTTCTATAAAAAATCAGATTTGAGATGCAGCCCACAGAGATTAATGAGGGTTTGAATTTATTCCTCAAGAGCTTCTGATAGTTTTATTTCTCCGCTGTGCCACTATAATCTTCCTATACATGAAAGTTGCTCACATTCTTCCAGCTAGGGAAAGGACTTGATTAAACAGCAAATAAAAATTGCATTCGGGAAAGCAAAATAAAATAAAATAAAATAAAATTGTAAAGCGATTACTCAGCCTGTATTTCAGCACAAAGTTTGCTACGAAAATTGGTGTGTAGTGGACAAACAGAGTTCCAGGTGATATTTTTCCCAGCTGGAGCTTTGGAGGTTTGCAGTCGGGCCCTGTGCAGGGCACACCACTCACGGCAGCCCCAGTAACACCCAGCACTGTGGGGGGTGCCTGCAGAAAGCTTTTGACTTGAGGTTTGAGGAGTGAAGTCGGGAAACATAAAGCACTGGAGGGAGCCAGCAAGACCCTTCCAGTAATCCTCAGCTGCATAGACCTTGTGACAATTCCTCGCCATTCAGGCAGTAAATGCTGTTGAAAGCCATCCTACTGAGTGTGCCATGAAAAGCAATCAAGCACACCTTTCTGCACTCACCAGCCCCTTCGCTGTGAGCGCTCACCAGGCTTGTTAGTTAGGGAGGAGTGGGCTGGAAAACATCTCTGTGAATTTATATTTTATTCTATTACTTTACTCACGTACGCAGCCCTAGCAGAACACCTGTCTTTTGCCTTCCTCTGTTAGTGTCTCTTTTCAACTTTTTTTTTTCCAAGTTTGCATTGGAAATCCTGGGGCAAGTGGGGGGAAGAAACCCAGTATTGCCTAAGCTGATTAAAAAAAAATAAATAAATAGTCTGTCCTCTCCACCTCCTCTCTAAAAGAAAGGAGAGAACATTTATTTTCACTAAGCACTATATATTTACTGCTATTTATTTTTGAGTGATTCCAGTCCTATACTGCTGTAAGAGAGTAATCACATTCTTCTTCTCTTACATGTTGCATGTTAGACACCCTGAAATAGCTCTCAGGACTGTCCCATGAGCCAGGACCAGAACGACAGCATGAATCACCACTGTCTGATACTTGTGATATTCCTGCCTCTGAGTGTGTATCTGTTTGAGTGGCATTATGCATAATTCAGCACAATTCTACAAGTTCCTTTGTTAACACACTCAAAATACGCATTACTCAGCTTGACGACGAGGTTTTCACTTACAGCCATCTGGATGTTTTATTTTAGAAAGAGATTTGGAAGAACAGTGCTTTATTCATAGTTTGTACGAGCAAACATGAGGGCTGCAGGGACGGAGCTCCTCACTGTGACTTGCCTTTCTCCCATTAACCTCCAGCCTCAGCTTTACCTTAGTACTTCCCACATTTTTTGAAAAAAGAAGGTAAAACTTACCATTAACTTTGACACGTTCTTATCATCAGACTTTGAAAGGAAACACCATAAAAGTCACCACAAACCCACCCATGACCATTGACGTTTGCACACCACTAGCACAGGTCAACCTGCACCAGGCTGCAGCTGGATAGCACAATTACACTTAATGCAATTAATGTTCAGATGAGACTTGCCTGTCACTAGCGGGAGGAGAAAGGGAATGGTGCTCAATAACACCCAGGGGCAGCCTCTGAGACCTTGTACCTGCAGCTCAGTGTGCAAGGTGGCTGGAAAGCATCATTTGATTTCGGGAATGCTGCCACTGATGGGTCCACCTCTGATACATCAGTGAAAGCTGGCCCTGATTCAGCAGAGCTCAGAGAGCTGAGAAGGGCCATGCTGGTCTTGTGCAGCTGCCTTGCTGTGGTCAGGAAAGGTGCACAGACAAGGAACAAGCTCAGGGAACCACCGACGTAAGCCTGAGAGGCTGCAGACCTCCCTCAATGTATGAAGTGTGAGGCACTGTCAATTTAAGTGGGGCTCTTCTACACCTCAGACAGACCCCACAGTGCCTAAATGATAGCCTGGAGCATTCTCAGCCCAGTAAATCACACATAGAATGAACATGAGCAGGTGGCTCTGTCACAGATTTGATACCTCATCCTATGGTTTCTTTCCTCCAAAGGAAAGATCACCATATTATCTGTGAGGTAAATGTGTTTTTCTTTGGTGAAGAGGTCCCCATCAGTCTTTGGAAAGGCAGGAATATGCCCAGCAGCCATGGCTGAATGTGTTGAAATCATCACAAAAGGGCACTGAAAGAGTTTTATCATAAAAGTGCTCCTAGTCATTGTCAATATGTGGCCAACTTAGCACCTACAAGGTATTTCCTGGCCCATAAGGTACTGCAGGACTATTTGCAGTGGCCTTTACCCAGAAGAGGCTGTCGTGACTGGGGGGTGTTTCCCATCCCTTAACCACTGAAGGCTTTGGGGACTGGCTTTGCTTTCCTGTGAGAATCGGAGCCAATGTTACTGGTTTAGAAGTGTTTCCATCTGTAATTACTACACAATTGGATGAAGCAAGAGTGCTTTGATCACACGTTCATTATATCTCCCCTGCTTTGAGGATAACTTTGCAGAGTGACAGCATCTGTTTTAATCCCCAGGTGGTGCCAATAAATACAAGAACTGGTAGTTTAATACAAAGCTATCTGTGGTCTCATATTCCTTTCATAGCTAATTATAGAACAAATCTACAAAATATAGCAATGATCCTACAGCTGCAAACTACCCATTAAAGCAACACAAGATGTGTAAAAGATGCCTGTTAGCACCCTCCAAGCCAGTGAATCATCTAATGCCCTCCCATCTGCACAGAGGATTGCAGATTTCATTTATTTCTCCAGTACCTGTCAGAGCAGAAATAGAAGTGAGTTTTAATGGGGTATCAAAAATCTTTGCTGCCAGGACCAGGATGAAGCCTCCTAAATTGTCGGATTTCACAGCAGAAGCTGCATGACACTTCTGCAGGTCTTTCATAATCCTGCCATGTCAGAAAGTTATAGAGCTGCTTGCAGTTTGATCTGTAAAGCAATTGCTAGTTGGAAAAAATAAGCAAGGCCGTCACCCATTATTTTTCACAAAGAACATTACTGGAAAAAAATAACAAGATAGGGAATAGATTTGTATTGCTGAAACGTGGATATTCCCTCAACATAAATTGCAAGTGTCAGCTAGACACACCAGTTTCTTTCCCGCTGTGGGTTTTTAATAAAAGAAACAAGCAAATAAGTAGGGTTGATACCATGAGTCTGCAAAGGCGTCTGTAATCTCAAGCGAGGCAATTTTACCTACGGTGCTTGCTGTGTGGTCCCCAGGGATGTGTTCTTAGCTGGCATTAATTGGCATGGAAAAATCAATGCAGCCGTGTGTATAAGCCACGGTTGCTGCCTAGGTCTTTCTTTTCCATTCCCTTCACTTCCTCAGAGGTGTTGTATGTGGACAAATTGCTTCCTGGGATGATATGTGCTAACTCCACAGTCCCTCCAGTAAACTCATTTTTCTTTAATCCCCTCTGGTGCGGAGGCTCATGAAGGCAGTTGTGATTCCTGGATCTCTGCCCTTGGCAAACCTGTGATTAATACCATTCCTTGGTCTTAAAGACTTGGGATTTTAAGAATGTGGTGGGCGAAAACTTGAATTTGCCAGGCCACAGGAGTCTGAAATATTTTCAGTGCCACATGTTTCCCCCGTGGCATCAGATTATCCTCATTCCTACATTATTTTATCCAGACTTAGCATTTCAAAAAAGAGTGCTTTAGGGGTCCCTTGTAACCTCTTTTTGCAGTACACAGAGAAACACACTCATGATTTTCGCTGCTCTTTCCCTTGATGCTCCATCCCTTTTTGGCTGAGCGATCCTGCTGATACTTCTCTTATGTAAACCTGCAGAGTTTACTTTTCTTTTTTTATTTCTACTCGCTTCTTCTTGTTTCTTGTTGGTATTTGTTTTTCTCTGGTGCTGGAGTGAGCATCCCAGAGTGGGCAGGCTGGAAGTCTTGCAGTCTCAGCTGCAGGGTAAAGAGGCAGAAAGACAATCCCCAGGAACAGACATGCCACAGCAGACAAAAAAATAAGTATTCTAGGAGGCACGTTACATTGATCCCAGCAAACCTGCAGCATAAACCAGAATTGTGACCAACCTGTGCGTGGTTAAGAAGGAGCTAATCTCCCCCTGTATTACCTCTAAGGGGCTTCTTCTCCAGACCAGTGTCTGAGGGATTTGCTGGACAAAGACCACAGTGCAATAAGCAATCTGAATAGGACAGCAATAAAATCATCACACAGATTACAGCTGTGGGAAGGTGAGCAGTAACGGTGGTGTAGCCAGGCTGATGCAACACTATAAGCAAGAGTTTCTGAGTGTCTGGAGGAAGGACTTCCAACTCAAAACCTCACGTTTTCCCAGCTTTATCATATCGGCTTCTGAAAACCACCGCCTTTCCCCACAGATCTGTGGCCAGTTGTGGACAACCTTGTGAGCAGCTTGCCTAAGAAAGCTGCTCCTGACTTTCTTACTGCGAGGTCTCCCTGTAGGCCAAGGACCAGGCCACAGATGGCCCAGGCTGTGTGTTCCCTGAGAGCAGGGGGACAGGCTCAAGGAACGAAGGATTTATGAGTTATCAGCAGGCTTGTTTGGAAACAAACCCTCATCCACCTCTGGAACAGCACCCAGCTGTGGGAAGTGGAGCTGAACGGCTGCGCTGATCCTGCCCGGGGAGGATTTTGCCTCCATGGGAGATTTATTGCTGTCCCCACGCAGACACGGGGCAGGTGACAGCACTGCTCAGGCACTTCCCACTCTGCCCTCCAGACCCATGGAGCCGGGAGGAACACGTCCAGCCTCGTCCCTCTGACACCACCAAGGGAAGGACAAAGTGAATCTGACTTAATGGCACTTCCCCAAAAGAAAGTGCTTGTATCATTGAGGATTTAAATTATTCTGTCATATATTGCTTCTGGCATGAACTGTTGGCATGGAGACTGATGCAAAATGTAGTACAACATAAATAAAATATTAATGGCACAGGAGAAACTGGAAGTGATTTAAAGAGATACTGAGCTGCCAACTGAGCTACGGTTTGGAGTTTGTCATACGAACAACAGGGAAAATTATGATTAGAGCTATAAAGGGCAACAGGGAACACTCTAACTCTGCCAAAGCCTCCTGGCCTTCAGAAAGACTCAGAAAAGTCTGGCCTGGCACAGCAATGAAGTGAGGAACTTCCTAAAACTGCTTTTCCCTTTTTTTTTTTTTTTTTTTTTTTTTTTTTTTTTTTTTTTTCATGCAGAAATGAAAGGAGGGGTCCAGCAGGGACAGGCTGTGGGATATTGCTGAGAAGAGCACAGGCAACTTCACAGCACACATCGAGATGAGCAAAATGCTGTCACTCCTCCTGCCTCATGGTCTTGAGATACCTTGGCAGGAAAATCAATACCCAGAGAGGAGAGAAAGCAGCACGGACTTGGGCGAGGGCTGGGCTGAGGTGCCAAGAGCTGGCAGCTGAGAAGCACGGCCGGTTTTTATTAGCACAGACGTAAGCCTAGAGGTTCAGCATCAGTTCTTGTATGTTGAAACATGAACTTTTCACGGGCTCAGGTGACTGCAAAGCTGCTAACAAGGCGTACTAACAGTAGGATAGTTGACAGAGAGGCAGAAGTTACCAGAAAATTTCCTAAGCCAGCACAAGCAATGCATGTCTCACAGCCAGACCAGCCCCACTGCAATAGCAGGCCTCAGTGGGACTGCATCGTTGGATGGGGAGGCAGAATTTCATCTAAAAGCAGCATATTTTTTAATTTAGTAATGCCTAAAAGAATGGGACTTGAGTCCTCACTACTTACACCCCTTTTCTCTTTGTGAGTCTTTGTGATCCACACCCCTTGCTCCAGAAACTTTCTGGCTCCTTGCTGTGTGTAAACAACATTAAAAATAAATACATTTTCTGAAGCTTGATAATTTTCCATTTACATAAATTATGAGAATTATTCCCAAGGAGTGTGAATTGGAAGAGAAATACTGAGTGGTTAGGGAATAACAGAAGCCTATCTGGTCTAAATATCCATGAGATAGCCGGAGATGAAAGATTCCCAAATACAGTGCAAAATATTAGTCACAATTTAAAAGCTTTATCTCCAAGCAAAAAATTTGTCCCAAATAAGAATTCTAAATGCAGAATTTCTTATAGAGAGCTTATAGCATTTCCTACTGAATGCTCTGTGCATCGCAGAGCAACACCATAAAGTGCTGCTGGGTGAAGATATTAACATGGGGGACAATGGAAACTGCAGCATAATCGCTGGTGATTTGCATACGTTCATTAACTTGCTATTCAAAATGAACCAGACACAACTGAGAGATCCACATTCTCCGGAGCCACAGGGCTCTGTTTGCAGATGCAAATAAATCAAGTCTGTGTTTGTGCACAGAGATGTTTACTTGTGCAAAAACTTGTCATAGTGCCCTTTGCACAAATTTGTATGACTGCATTTAAAATATTTTAAGCATAACCTCTAAAAGGGATTATGAAAACTTCTTTTACAGGCAAATAAATTGCTGGGAATAATATTTCAAGATAATATACAAGGAACAAAATAAGTTCACAAATTTTATTTTTTTTATTCAGTGAATGAGGGTGAATGTTTGGACTAGTCCACAGCTGTATTAGTTTATTGCGCAGTATCTAGAAAGTTGCATGAGGTGCTTATTGACTCATGGGATGTGGGGAAACACGGGAGAATGGTGTGGAAGTGCTCATTAAAGTGTTTAGCACATGCACCCATTGTGCTTGTTTTCCTTCTATTGTCTCTCGGGCAAGCCAGGAGGCTGGGCTGTTCTCAGGGAGAGGATGTCCGAAGTCAACATCAAAACCATTTTCCTGGGAAGTGGATGCTGAGTTTATAAACAGAAGCGCTCTCAGCCAGGGCCAAGCATCCCCTTTGCCTGGTTAACGTCACCTCCTGCCGTACCTGCTGGGGCTGGGCTTCTGTAAAGGGCTTTGTTCTGCACAAGTGATGCTTTACCCATTACTCTGTACCTTCTCCATATAACTCCTCTCTGAGGATGATGTATTCTGGACGGATACAGTCTTTATGCAGAAAGGACTACTCTGCAATTATCGCTTCACCACAGAAGAAAATAGACAAAGACAACCAAGATGTTTTATTCAGAGCATCCATCACTGCAACAGCAATCAAAAAATCATGAAAAAAAACCTGCCCAGTGAAAACAAATACCCACTTGTATATTTTTTTTTCTAATGGTGCCATGGCCCCTAACCTAACTGTGCTTCTAAAAAAATGTCCTTGTTGCACAGTGCCCAGCCTTTTTCCCCCTTTCTATCATGTCCCCATAGTCTGCCATCTCCCTGTGCCCCTTCCCTGTTCACACCCTATAGAGCAGTTCCGTGCATGGTAAGCTCCTAACCACCCACCTACGGCTGGGATCTCGAGACACTCAGATCACTCTTGTTGGTGTTATTATCATGCTATCATGTTGCATTATATTTCCATTACTATAGCTTCAGATGTTCCTTTATCTCCATTAAGTGCTAGCAAAATCATTTGTGAAGGCATTTGCAATTAGTCAAGTAATTATAAACACATTTATGGCAATTCATCAGCATTAGGTAGCTCAGGAAAAGCAAATTTCCAGGCAGGTGGGTCTCAACAGCTCTAGCATTTTCTCACTGTATAAGGTGAAGGTGATTAGAGATGGATACAGTGGCAGTGGGAGGAATGATCCCAGCTGTATTCCCAGCCTGGTCCCTTTTCCTCCAACCTCACTGGAAACTGAGGAGAGCCAACACAGAGGGCAGCCCCTGCACTGCTGTCCTTGGGAGCTCGTAAAGCCCTGCGATGTATTTTCCTAGCCCAGCAGCTTTTCCTCATTTTATCAACTGTTTAGTAACATCAAGCGAAAGGAAGGCCTTTCACCAACCTTATCAGAAACTGTTCCCTAATCCGTCTGCTGAGCAAATCTCAGACTCACCAGCACCAGAAAACCCTCAGGAGTCAGTGGCTGTCTCCTTCCCAAACCACATCGAGTGCTGCTCACTGCAGAACTGCAGCTGTAAACCAATTTTAAATGATGGCTAAGTCACCTTAAAAGCACCCGCATGCTTCATCAGGCTTTTCCACAGGAGACTTGCTTGGGGGAATTTAAGAAGTTATTTGCATCCCTTCCTGCCACCCCAGCTGCTGCTGTCACCTCTGCCAGCAGAGGTTGTCCCCACCGCCAGCCTGGAGATGCAGACACCACCTGCACGTCCCAGCCGCCCCCAGGCCAGCCCAGCCCACGGGCTACCTGCCACTAATTGTACCAGTGAAGGCTGTTAAAACAAGCCCTCTGATTTTGTGCAGGAATGGTAGCTCTTATGTAGTTTTTGATGCCGTTGGCTATGACAGCGGTTGCCATCAGCCAAAAAGCTGTAACGAGCATCAAGTGGAGACAGCTTCTGCACTGCTTCAGCACGATCGCAGGAGAGCTCCTGGCTAGACCCTTGAGATGTTTCTCACTGAGCAGCCAAAAGCAGAAGGGCTCGGATGCATTCCTTGCCTCTCATTTGTTTTTGGCTGACCCAATAACACACAAAGGGAACTGATTTGTCTCTTGAATGCCAGATTTTGCAATGATGGCAATACGCAAATGTGTTTCATTTCTCTCCCACTCAGGAAAACAAAATGAAATACAAAAACACAAGAACAAAAGAAAATTATGCATGCTTGCTGAATCTGGTAGCGAGCAAGCAATATCAGCTGTGAAGTGTCCAAGAGTGCCCAATACAAATTCTCTGAGAGTGATCAACAGCTTCAGAGGTTCATAAATGTTAATCTGCTTAGCTGAGCTGCTACAAGCTTGGCTCAGCTTTTAAGCCTTGCTTTAAGCTACCAAACAACTATACCTGGTGAGCTGTAGTCATCCCAGCACACCTTTTTGAGTCAGAAGAATTTAGTTTTTCTATTGCAGAAGATGATAGTTCTGCTTTGTAGGTGTAATGTTTGTATGCAAGGAGAAGTCAGAGCCTCAGATGAACCTCAACTTCATTTCACTTCTCGCACCATCTGAGCTACATGGGCTTGTTTTCTTTAATGAGAGCACACTGGCACTTTGTAGATACAACTTTTTTTTTTTTTTTTTTTTTTTTTAACAGTAGAACGAATTGTTCACACCTTTAATTAAACACGCTTGTATAGTCTGTGGCTCACTTCAGATGTTCGTCTTGCTGGTGATTGCTACCCTAGTCTTTTCACACACCATTTCCCTGGGTGATTGCAGCCTATTTTCCAAAGAAAATTTAAACGTCTCCTTGACACATGCAACAAAATTCCTTTAGGCAAATAGAAAAAACTTCCAACACCACTTTGTTACTACTCGCAGGTGAAAGCCAATCTTTTTTTCCTTGCTGGTCTGTGTGCATTGTGGGTGAAAGCTCTGAACTTCTCAGCACTGCAGGTGCACTCCCCATGTCCAGTCTCCCTTCACAGGGTCAGTGTTTCCTTGCTAAAAGTGCAGGGCAGCAGCCCTGCAGTGCCCCCCAGGACCAGAGAGCATCCCCAGGGGAGCAGGGCAGCGTCCTGCCTTCCCCAGGTGTGGGTCAGTCCCACCCGAGCTCCCTCAGTCCCCGAGCGCAACATTTTTGGCAGCGGAGGCGCAGACGACGGCTCCTCACGCACTGCTTTAGTCATCAAGCAGGGATTGTTTCCGTCTCCGTGTACCCACCAGGAATAGCTACAGGAACATGCTGGCAGCATCCTGTTGTTCCTGAGTGAGAACGGCCCCACAGGAGCTTTCCCGTGTTACCTCACACCTTTTTTATCCGGAGCATCTGTCTGTCCTTGCTGGCCTGAACAGACAGCCCTGGTTACGTTGGACTGGCAGTGGGCACAGGGCTCAACCACATGGTAATTTTGGCTCCCCACAGACAGCCCTGTGTTTTGGGGCACCCTGTTCTCCAGGTGCATGTGGGTGCAGAGGGTGACCGCTCCCAGACATGCAAAAGCCCACAGACAAATTCAATTCAATGATGAGGAGCATAAATGCACCACCACACATGCAGGAGCTGCTGTTGCTAATAGAAACATGCTCCGTGTCTACAGAGGCAGTCTCCTCGGTAACTGATGCCACCACACGGCCTCATCCTGTGCAGTGCTGGCTGCTTAATGGGAGCAGAGAACCACATAGTGCTGGGCATCTCACCCTGCATGGCCCCATTAAAAACAGGCAGTGTTCAGAGTTGTTTCAAAAGTGGATTTTGATTTCCCTGTGGTGCTAAACAGCTACAGGAGGGAGGAAAATATTCCCCCCATGAACATGACATTCAGCCAAATGCTCTAATATAAGAATAGTCAGGAGTCTGCAGCACTCAAGCAATGTCACGCGTTTAATCTGGTGTTTGAATATACCACGGTCACTCTTTGCTACTCTTGGTCTTTAGCTTCCACATCAGAGAGAAGAAACTCCCAAGAAATTAAATAATGTTAAGGGATTTACCTAAGCATTTATCAAACAGTACATGGGCCTCACAGTTTGGGCTCTCCCTGTGTCCATACTCACCTGGGACTCCTATGGGATCCTCGAGGGCTTTTCTACAGCAGTGGAAAATTATGGAAACATCCTGCTCAAGGTGGATGCATTCACAACATGGGATTCCCAAGGTTTCAGGAACCAAAATGAGAAAGAAAATGCAAGTGTACAACAAAGTTCATGTCATATTGCGTCTGAGAATAGGGACAAAGGAAAAGAACTGAGTGATGTCCAGGGGTAAAGCCTGGTAAAGGGAGTGGAAATGAACTGCGACCCTGTAACAACTCTTCATGATACTCTTGGCAGTTGAGTTCAGTGCAGAGAAACACCTTCACCTTCAGCCCTGCCATACAGGAGCAGAGGTTCATCTCTGGCTGCCCACAAGTACGATACCTGCTATTTGTCCAGCCATAATGGCCTAAGGGACACACATCTAATCGAGCTCTTACCAACTTTCAACTCTTATTTCACTTTGAAGCCCGCTCTTCCTATTCACATGCACTGGGATATTGAAAAGCTCTCCTAGTTTTCCACTCACATCTGATCATCTGAAAAAAGATTTTATCTCTGCCTACAGACCTTGTGTTGCCTGCACATGGTGTAGTGCTGATAACCCTTGGAAGGGAATTGGACATTATCACACCCAAACCGATGATATCAGCACTTTAACTGGTCTGAAGGGAAGATTTCCCTCTGATTTCTATAGGTGGAGCATTAAGCACTAAGAAAATCTGTGATTTTACTGAGTTGCTTTCGTTTTCTCTCTAAAAAGAAGGTGTGACAAGCTGGTACATTTTCCTCCCTCCACCCTCAAATCTGCCTGACACCTCCTAGAAAAGAGCAGCCAATCTTTATACTGATGGGAACTAAACTGAGAGAAAAAAGCTTTGGATAAATGGGGGCTTGCACCTCCTAAGGTGATGGGAGAAGGCAAAAAGCCAATATCTGCTGAAATCCTGATATCTGCTGCTGAACAAACACAGCAGGACAAGAGCAGCACACGTTGCCCTGGGCCCTGCGTGTGGTCACTACGTGCATGATGTTGGCCAGTTTGCTGGCCAAGCAGAAATCTCCAAGCCTGGCCCTCAGCTGGCCACCTCCTGTGTCAACTGGCAAGGCAGCAGGAAGGACATCTTACCATGGGGTCCCTTCTCATGGGCCCTTGGGGCTGAATGCTGCTGTGGGACACAGGCCGACAGTGGGGGGTCATGGGATGCTCCAGGGGTCATCTCCCCATCTCGCCCCAAAAAGCAACAGCCCCACTAATGCCACTATCACCAGGTGCTTCTGCAGCCTGTCCTGGGAAACCCCCATGTCTCCAGGTTCCTGAGAAACGCCCATGTCTCCAGGTTCGTATCTCCGTAGGTAGCCCTAGCAGTCACTCAGCTGTCTTTTGCCACCCTCCCTCCCAATCAGTCATGCTTTGTCTGTCTTTGGTTTTGTTCTGCTCCTCTTTCTGTTCTCTCCCCACTGTCTGTTCTCTCTCTAATTCCTGACATTGATTTGTTTCTCTTCCAGCATTGAGACTAATCTGAGCTTTTCAACACTTTCTGTTCCTCCTCAGCCTTTATTCTGCTCTCTCCCCCTCCCCGTTCCTCCTCATGTCAGCCTCAAGCACAGACCAGGCCATGGAAGGCAATCTGCTCAGAAATCCGTTCCAAATGGTGTTTTCCTTCTTGGAAAGAATCCTCCCCTCAAAATAATGAAAGTTTCTTTTAATTAGAGAGGCCACTGGCCCATCATTAAAATTACCTTCTGCTGACAGGATGCACTTAGCCGACTGCTGATTTGCTCAGTCAACAAGGCTGCTGGATTCGTTCATTAATTCCAGCAGAGAAAAAAAAAAAAAGGAAAAAAAAAAAAAAAGGCACAACAGACTTGGTTCTGCACTTAAACAGCACCTGTAATTACAACAGCACATCTGTAGGTAAGGCTAAGGCAGCGTGCTTCTGCAACCTGTGATTTTCCAGCTTCTAACCTGGCTTTTCAGGACCAGCTGAACCAAAACTTCTGCTCTTTGCTCCTCAGCAGGTCTCTCTCATCTGCAGCAGCACTCCAGAGAGGCAGGAATGCATGTCTAAGCCCCAAAGACTTTGCAGGACAATCAACTTGTTTCATTTTTGCATCTTCTCTTAATGCCAGTAATTCCTTGGTTTCCCTATGATGGTTTTCAGACTGTCCAGGAGGGAGGTTTTTTGGCTAAATTTGGGTGTCAGCTCTTACACTGATAGCCCAGCTAACTCCCATAAATATCAACACATTGCATTTTCTCCTTGGCTGGACAAATACACTGCTATAGTAATCCAACGGCTGGGGGGCACCTGGGGTGTCTCACCTTTGGCTCCTTCTGGCAGGGCTGGGCTTCCCGGAGAGGCACGGAGGAATGGTTAATGCAGGTTCCTGATGTTCCTCAGGAGATATCCATCAATGCCTCTATCTGTGAGGGGATGGAAGGAAACAATATTCATTGATCCTGTCTGATTCAAGAGGAGACATTGCCAAAACCCCATGGGTTTTCGAGCTGGGCACAGCCCTGACCTTGGAGGTGCTGGGATGAGCTCTGGTAGCGGGGCCAACCTGCCCCAGGCACTGGGTCCTGTCTTGCTTTGGGATGCACCCAGCCAATGAACCAGGCTGCTTTGGGATCCATCAGTAAGGCTCTGCTGCATCACCCCAAGCAGCTGTCCTGGCCAAAACACTCCCAAGCAACCCCCCTGGGAGCAGCTCTCCCAGACGTTTGCAGCACATCGGCGCGTCAAGCAGGAGACACCTCCTTCCTTAGGGCTGCGGCAAGCTCTCAGCATGCCGCAGCAAACCTGCTCAAAAGAGGTTTACTAACCAGTCTAATGAATTGGTGAAGGCAGACTTAAACAGATACCTCTTTTTTTTTTTTTTTCTCAAGTTTCTTTTAAATGACAAACGCACTATCTCCTGAATTAATATTTCTCCTTGTGTAAGAGATGAAGGCTGGATCTGAGACATCAGCCAGCCTTTTGTTGGCTGGGATCCCCAGGGGCTGAGACAGGCTCATTTCTAAATTCCCACTGCCACGCAATAGCAGTATTATTTTGCTGGTTGTTCATAACTTACATCTGAGTAGCGTGGCTACGGAAGGAGAACATGGGCCTGTAGTGCAGTAAGTATTGTAAAACGTACGCAGATTTGTCACTGCAGGCTTTTCTCACAATCAATATGATGGCACCAAGTGCCAATTATCTGTTACAAATTAATCCTTTGAAAGCAAATGCCGTGATGGCATGTTGATGTGAATGCTACACGCTGTCCCACGGGGATAGTGCCACGTGTCACCTTGCAGGGGTATGGCTGTGACGGGTGTCCTTGGCTGTGGCAGGCCTGTGAGAGACCTGTCACAGCTGGAGCAGGCACCACACGATGAATTATCTTTCTTCTGGTAAACACACGGGCACACACACACAAAAAAACAGAAACACAGATATATTATATAAAATAAATGACAGCATTGGACCCGAGGATATGTTGCTGACTCCTTGGTATAATGAAAGCAGAAAGCAATTTATTTATTCCTGCAGGAGAAGGGTATTTAACAAAATTACAATTTAAACATTATTTATAGGGTAACCTTGTCTCCAAAACCTTTTACAGTGGAAATAAATTAGGGATCATCCATCATGAACCAAAGCTGCCATTCCAGTCTCCTCCAGCATGGTTTCATAGCAGGCTGCGCAGTTCCCCAGGAGCCGAGCACCTGGAGCTGATCCGATGTCCGCTGCCCGCAGCCGTGCTGGGTTAATGCACCAGCCCAAGTCAGCACCTTGGTAGGAAGTCTGGAGATGCCTGCTTCAGGTAATCAAAGTCCGATCCCCAGGGCTCATCTCCACCAAGGAGTCAGAGCTCACTGCCAGGATGTGAATTCTCAGCACCACAAGCATTGGCATTAAAGTCCTATGGTCCCCAGTAAGATTAATTTCTTCCAGTTCAGCCCAACCCAGCTGGCCTGAGCTCAGCGACACCCAGGCGGTTTCGGAGAGGAACAAAGGTGCTGCTGTGGCAATGAACACACAAAGCAGCAACTCAGCAGTGTTGGCTCTGCCTGCTCCTTCAGACATGCCAGATGGGTCTTTGGACATATTTCCATTTAAAGGCGGGCGAGTCATCCTCCCTCACTTCCTACCCACTATCTTATTTTAAGTAATGAATCACATGTTTTATTTTTTCTTCTTTTTCCTTTGTGAAGCTGAAAACACAGATCCAGCTTTTCTAGTCCTTTGACATTCCAGACTTCTGCAACGCCAGCAGCAAATAACCTCTGCCACTACTAAACATTATTCTACCATTGCTAAGTGTCATTTGTCATAGAGAACATCACTCTTCTGATTTCTTAAAATATTCCCCATGGTGATAGACTTCTGTTTTTCCCCAGTTAGCAAACTCATTTCCGATGTTCAGAAATAAGGGGAATGCTCCACTCTGAAATTTCAGGATGAACTGAATGTCACAGCCATGATTTCCCAAGCAATGGCTGAAGTAAGAAGACCACGTACTATATTGGGGTGTTTTGTCTCACAGAAAGATTATTTTATATACTGAATAGAATGTGAGACTTTGGACACTTTTTGTGTGAGAAAATGTCAGGAAAAAGCAAAGTAGTAAGCAAACCCGCCCCAGAGACAATTGATTGCATGTCACCAGTGCCTTACACGTGATGTCCTTCAGCTGACAACTGTGTCATTAACAGCTGGGCATGCTACATCTGCTCCAAGGTGCCCACACATGCCAGATTGACAGTTCGTCGGTTGTGTTCTTTATTGCTATTGGGCCTGTGAGAGATAATAACAGGGAATCAATTAGCAGACAGATCATTTAAATCATATGCAGCTGCTGTGGACAAACACCCCCAAGTGTTTCTCAGCCTGTGGCACCAGCGTTTTGTCACCCCAAGGCAGGCAGCAGGTGTTTTAAGAGGAGTCAGAGGCAATGAAAAACAAGGACAATTTGGGCAAGAGGTTGCTCCATCACACAGAGCCATTGCATTTGGCCCATCCCACAGAAAAGGGATTTGTTGAACCTGCACCCAGCTTCCAGGAGACATGTCAACCCCAAATGTGATGTTTTTAATTCTTCCCTGTAGTTAAAAACCCTTCTGGTTTGGGGGGAAGAGGAGTTTCTGGCTCAACACTGTCAATCAAGTGCCTTTTACAGGCAGTGAATAATTTCCAACATAAAAATAACAAAAATAACAAACACACACACAAAAAAAAGACTCATGAAGAAAAAACAGAAGGTAGGAAACCTAGCAAAATAATTACCCACTGAGCCAGCCTGGAAGCTGCTTGCTTCACAAGCTTGCTCAGACTTCATGCAAGTACCCAAGACTTTTATCTTGTAACAGGTAAAATAATCAATGCCTACCCACTTTTAAAATTTAGTGACAATAATGAATTGGTGAATATTTATAGGAAAAGCCATGGCACATTAGGTATTCCAAAGAACTCAGGTAAGCGCCACATTCTTTAATACAGTTTTAGAGGGAAGGCTTTAAGAAGCTTTATCAGCATAAAACATATTTTGAAATTCATGGAAATTAATAATTGGCAGAGAAAAGTCAAATCCATCTAAGTGCAATGACTTAACCCTGCTGGACAGTATTTTTTACTAACTACAATGGTTTATCTGTAAGTTGAGAAAGGAAAATTCTCTTCTGTTGTTGAATGTAATGGAACAAAGCAGGAACCCTCTCCAGCTGGCGGGGACTTTATGGAAATAAAATAAGGAGGAAAGTTCTATAAAATAAGGCCCATTCTCCAAAATAAAACCAATTAACCTGGAGTAAATTGAGGAAACTGAGTCAGAGAGATTTCCTTATGACTGAGCTAGACACTGGGTTTCAGTCTGGTCTGAGCCTCCAGCTCCTGAGTGAGTATTTTCTTTGGCCCCAGGCCCTATGGATCTGGCATGAATTTCCCCTCTGAATCCTTTTCTCTGAGCTATTTGTGCCATTTTCACACCCGTTCGGTGTTTGACGCCAACCTATAGCTCTGTATACTGATGGCAGAGCCCAGGGTTTGGATTCTCCTCCTGGAGGCTCTGGGTGGCCGCAGGGACAGGGCGCAGGGTAGCACAGCCCTGTGCTGCTACATGTTGTTGAATTTGTTCAATTAAATGTATGAATTAAACACTGGGAGAAGTGTGGCAAAGCTCTGTGTAGTTTAATTTATACCCTGACATTTGTTGAGCTTAAACCTGCCATTCTTGCAAAGAGTGGTCAGACCCCTTGTACAGCAACAGATGGATTTAGTAGAAACTTCCTCACGCTTGGGTCTCAGGAGAATTTTGTGCTTTACAGAATTGCTTGGGATGCATCTTTCAGCAGCTACAAGCCAGCTTCTGGTAGCAATCATTCCTTCACAGAGAATTCACTTTCTTGTTATCAACTGCATCCCTGTTAGCAAATAGAAATGAGGCTCCCTGCCAGTCAAACCAAACAATTTCTGCTTAAGCCAGGTACATGTCTTCAAGCTGTCTCCTACCAAGGACTGCAAACAAATCTCTCTTATTTATTCTAAATTCAGTTTATCCTCTCTGTGGCTAGTTTCTTGCCCATTTGCTGTTCTTTGCTGAAATACGAGATCAGGGGCATTGGCCGCTTACCCTGTTGCAATAAATGAGTCCTTCCTGGTTCCCCACTAAGAGGAATCCATCTTTGCAGAGTCCTTCCCTTCTCTGGGGCTTATCACATGCTGAATTTTTGGGTTCTACACTGGAAGAAGACACTGCATCAAAGTAAAACTGATCACCAAGACTTGTAGGGTTTCAAGTGAAAGCCATGCAGACCATGTAACGACGTAGGGCTTGGTTCTTTGGGTTAGAATGGGTGAAGATTTGTTGCTCACTAAAATCTAAGATCAAACTTAAACTCCTCCAGCCTGTCTTTACCACTAAAATGAATGTTTCCCCCTTGACAAACTGAAACCACTATATCCATCTCCCAAGGTTTTCTCTGTGATCTACTCAGCCTATGGTCATTTCTACTTGATATGTATAATTTGCCTGGTTACAGAACTGCCCTCAGAGACACGCTGTCCACCTGTCATTATCTTCCACAGGCTCCAACACTGAACCGACAATGCAATTTTTCATAGAAATACTCCTTCCTTCCCAACCTGAACTGCTTGGGGCAAAGAGTGGTGTGTTTTTTTCCTGTGCTGTGCCTGACACAGCAGGGGCCAGATTTGCAGTTAAGAAGCATATAATAGGATCTCCAGCATAATGTGGCATAATGAGTGATAACAAGCGGAGAGGTAAATGATGTCATTTGGTGCACGCTGTCCCTGTGGTTCCCTATTGTAAGCTCTTTATTGAACAGTCTTGTCCTCACGATTTCCTACAGATCTAAATGATTGTCTCTATCATTACACCTGTCTCGGTGCCTATTTAACACTTTTTCACAGCTCTTCTTTCTTGCTCCTTGTTCTCAGCCTGCTCCTGTTGGAGCATGCTTGGGTCCTGTGCTCCTGTTTGTCCCTTTTTATTATCATTTCCCTTGCTGCTTCACTGCCTGGCTTTGTAAGCCATGTGGTCAATCCATGCCTCCATGCCATGGTCAATCCATGCCATGGTCACCAGAAGTGACCCTCACAACATCCCTTCAGCTTCCTCCACTGCTAAATAATTTATATATATATATATATATTTTTTTTTTTTTCATATCACACCACTGCCAGCTCTTCCTTGGCTCTCATTAGCAGCTACTCAGGCTCCATTTGAAATACTCCTTCCAGCCCAAAATATGAAAAGAGAAGGCAGCTTTGATCTGCCCTGCACCTCACAACTGATGCCTCTGCCCCCAGACCCACCAGCGAAAGGACTGAGGACCTTCACATCCTTTTTGCTTATCCCTCATCTTGGGTTTTAGCTAGCATAGTTCTCAGCCCTCTTCCCATCTGTGCCACCTCCCTCTACTTCCATCTTCAGTCCTCACCTTTCAAAACAAGCAGCAGAAGCTAATACAAAGCTGCTTGCTTATATTCCTATTAATCATCTTCCCCTCATCCCATCTGCCACCTCTCTCTTTCAGCCTGGCCCACCCAGTTCCCAAATTTACAGCATTCACAGCGTAAGAGTTAATCAAATCCAATCTCTCAGCAAAATCTGTAGCATCTGCTGCTCTGTATTTGGTTTCCAGCAAGGGCTGCTCAGTCTCAGCCAGATCTCCATTGTTTGTACCATGGTTCCCATTAGATAAAATAAAGAATGTAATTAATTAATTGGTACTCAATCTTGAGAGTTCCACATGGATCACTAGAAATAATCAAAATAGCTCTACTCTAAGTGAAAATATCTTTTGACTGTTTTTTTTCCATTCGATTTATTATTTTCATGGTAGCAGTAGGCAGAAGCCCCAGCTAACCCCAGGACCTCATCACTGCAGGCTTGATCTGAAGCAGATGAGAGCTGCAGTCCACACCAGACAAATAAATCGAGGCAAATGAGCAGGAAAAGGTTGGCCATAGCTTATTCCACATGTGCACTTGGATAACGCTTGCACGAGTGTGGTTTTCTAACAGAAAAAAAGAAAAAGAAAAAAGAAAAAAAAAAAAAGGTCAGAATCAGTACTTTCACCTCTACCAGGCCTACCTATTTTAAAACAAAATTTCCCAACAGTTATTTGATGTCAAAGAAGAGATTTTTAACTTCATAACCACAATGTGTGATTCACCCCAGATACTGCAGGCACAATAACAACCAGTGCTGGAAGCCAGAGCAGGGCTGAAGGGCAAAGTCCCAAGAGCCAGAGAGTCGCCTCCTATACAAAATCCCCCCGTGCTTCCTGTGTTTCTCTGCAACTTTCCCCCTTAGGGAACACCTTCTCCTGTATGGCATGTGTTTGTAGGTTCCCCTCCTGGATTTCAGAGGAGATGTGTGAGCCCTTCTTGCACTAACATCATTGCTTTACTGACATCAACCCAGCAAAACAGTGGGCCTGGGGACACCAATGGTAAACCTGTTATCCACCAGCCCAACCCTGCTTCTACCTTCTTTTGGAGTGTGATACCTCAGGCGTTCACTTATTTGACATTCATTATTTTATTCTGGAGTCCAGCTGCTTTAGATATACCCCTCATTTCTTTTCTTTGCAGTGCAGACCATTTAGATGTATGCGTAGCTCTGAAACAAAGCGCCCATTTCTTCCTGCGCAGATAAGCCTGGTGAGCTCTGCTGATGGTAATTCATGAGCCTGCAGTTCTCAGAAGTGGGGATGTAAAGGGAGAGGGTTGGGGTATGTTTAATAAAAATACATCTTATAATGTTTACTGACCAAAGTGGCATTCGACAGATGCTCCATCTTCAGCTATGTTTAAATTATTCCCTAAGCAAACAATACAAACTGCACACTTTGTCTTACCCAATGCAAAGATAAACAGAACACGCAAAATATATGGTCCTGGTATAGGATCCCATACAAAGATCACTGATTTCTCCTGTGCTTAAATATTTTCTGCACAATGTTTGCTTAGTAATTTATTTCTCCATTGGCCACTACAAATTAAATGTCAAAAACTGTTTATCTTACGAATTTTCAAGACTAATAGTGAGTCTCCCATTTCAGCTTAAATAATATTGCCGGTGAGATACATCTTGATGGATTGCCTAAATAAAGTCAGCTATGGAGATAAAGAAAAACCACGAGCTGCTTTCTTTCCCTCTTTTTGTTAGTTTACTAGAGAGAAATGGGAATAATGTGATAAGTACTATTCTCCTCAAAACTTCTGAAATGGTCCAGTGCTTTACAGAGGAATTAAAAATCAGCACCTGGAATGGATTAAACCAGAGCAGCTTTGCTGCTTTCAGGTCCCTGTGATGAGAAGCCCTCCACATCAGCCCTAGAGCCTGGAATAAGACTGCAGCTAACAGTCTGTGCGTGCACTTAGTGGCAATGTTTCCCAGTAATTAAATTATTTGCTCACTAGTTGTAAATGGGCTGAGACTGACAAAGACCTTTCATACACATGTAACCACCATATGTTAATTTGCAAACAAGTTATACCAATTTATTTCTCATGAAGCTTAAAAGGCAATTTAGAAACATCCTGGCACCGCTGCCAAGAGCTTCCTATCATATTTGCTGCAAAAGTACAAGTTGGGCTGTTCTCTTCCTTTCTTGAATCTCAAACACAAAGCATTTAAAGTAGCTCTGCAAAGCCCAAGAGCTGTCACCTACCTGCTGCCAGCAGGTCCTGCTGATTGCCCTGGGCTTGCATCCCACCGCCTGGATGAAAACATGAAGTTAGTCAGGGAAGCTTTGATACTTAACCTTTGTGTCTCTCTAACAATGTCCCTTCTCACTAAAAAATATTTAAAGAAAAGCAAGACAAAAGAATAAAACATCAGGGAGCTAATGTGTCTGATTCATGGTCATGTTTCTCCAGATTCAGGTAATTCCTCTCAAAACTCTGCTTTAGAAATGCAGAAAAACTCAATACAGAGACCAGCAGTACCTCCAGGGAAATGGACTGAGGAACTGAGTTCTCAAGGACAGTGAAAAAAAAATGCCAGCAGATGCCTAACCCTTCTTAGGTCCCGCACTAGGTCTAGTGCATCCTAAGCACTAGAGATGCTTGGGGAAGCAAGGAGGTGAAGCTGCCAGGGTGACCTATGTGGCACAGGGATTGAGGGGATATTCTGGACTCACCTTGCAGGGGGTGGAGGGAAGGGCAGGCAGCACGCACCAAGGCTCATTCCTTGTTTGCAGGTCACCAGTGCCCAGGGGTAAATAAATAATGCTTTGGTTGCTGCTTAGCTCTGCCTTTCCTGCTGGAGAAGTCAAAATGCACTGCAGGTCCTGCGGGGCTTTCAGCGAGGGGCAAGGCAGTACACAGGAGGAGGTGAATGAGTGCGAGATGAGATGCCCTCAGGGGCAAAAGGGACCAACACCGGAGCTAGTTGGATAACTGGGATGCTTCTCTGGCTCTTCATGTGTACAAACCCTTGTGGTGAGGGTGGACCCATGGCAGAGACTGCAACAGATGGACATTTATGATTAATGAGCTTTCTGTCTGAGGACTTAAAAAAATCTTTGAACAGCAAAAGGGGCAGGAAGGATGGCAGGGACACCTTCCTGAGGAAGAACAGTACAGTACAAAGCAACTTTGTTTTCACGTCAACAGAGGCAGAGAATTATCCAGCTCGAGGGTCCCACCGTACCTGTGGGTATTTCCAAAGGAGCTGAAGAAATCTGGCCTAATTTCTTTCTACAGCCAGGGGATTACTTGTTCTGACTTTGCAGCAGGGATGAAACAGCTGTGTACAGAAGTATTTTCTCTACATTTCCAAATGTTCTCGCTAACTCTCCGCTGCCATTCGAGGGCTGCATACTGAACCTTTCAGGTACATTGCTGCCCAACTGTCCACACTCTAAATGACCCATAGGTCAGGATGGTGTTACAGGGGGTAGTAAAGCTGGCAGGATCCAGTTTAGCACCTCATGAGCCTTATGATAAATGCTTTTAATAAGGGTTAGACAGAGGCTCTGTACAACACTGCACATAGATTACCTGAAGCAGGAGCTGGGAGGGGACAGGAGATGGGACATCCTGGAGGGTTTGTGTTTGAGGCAGCTCTGGGATAGTTCACACAGGCTCTTGCATCAGTAGAAATGCGGGGAAAAGAATTTGGTTATAAAAGCACCAAACCAAAGCAAGAAATGCACCATATGTTACCTGAGCTGACTCCTGTCTCTTATTTTAGCCTTTTAGTAAACAAAACAAAACAAAACAAAACAAAGCAACTTAATTTATTAAAAGAACCTGAAGATGAGGAATTCAGCAATAATAAATGATAAACAGAAAACAAGTAACCTGCTTGGAGTTAAGTACAATAACTACAATCCAAATAACAGCACTAAAAGGGAGGTAAGAAAAACATGGCAGATCCCACATGTTCTCCAGGAGCTACATGCATAAAATTGTTCCTTTGTTTACATAAATAGCCTTGCCAAAATTTTTGCCATTTTTCAAATACAAACTGTGGTCACCCAACACAGTTTCTTATTCCTGTGACTTGGTCATAACGAGAGGAACTGCTCTGACTCTGCCTTCCATCGACCCACAGCAGCTATGCGATTCCAGCTGCCAAACATCACTTGGAGTTAGAAGATTTTATTGTTGAGGAAATACAAACATATACATGGCTGGTTCATTAGGACTCACAAGCTGGAAAATGCTTTCAAAACGCCCTGAATAGAAATATAGATTAGGAGAAGAAATGGCATAAAATGCCTCTTTGAACAATGCTGTCAATGAACCCAGTAGAATAAATACTTCTATGATATGTTTGTTTGTGAAAGAGACTGCGAAAGTCATTATTCTGCAAAATTCTTCTGCAAGAAGGTATTACATAGAGGTATGAACACAGGCCCCAGAATAGGAGCAACCCAGATTATCTTGAATATCAAAATGTGCAATTGTGCAGTGCCTGCAAAGGAAGTAGGGATAACTTGTTATTGCATAACTATAGCCTCATTATCATCATGACTCATTTATTATTTTTACAGCATAGCTTCTTCTAGTGTCAGACCCTCAGTTATCTCCAAATAAGAGGCTTATATTCAAGTTCTTGTAAATCAAACTTGGAACAAAGAAAATTTTGCAAAATACATTTTGTTGACCTTTTGCTGGTGCCTCTGTGTAGTCTGTCCTAGCCAAATCCCTACGTGCCTTCTTGGACAAACAACCGAGCTCCTTCCCCCAAAATTACACACTCGTTTTGCAGATTCTTTGTTTTTAGTTATTCCATTAGAAAGCAGAAACAACAACGTAAGACTTAGCTGAACAGTGACCCCAAAACATGAGAAACTTGCAACCTCTTCTCATAGTCTATGAACTGAAAAAGGGTTCAGTTACTTGGCTAACAGAAATATTTACCCAGCTCTAGGGAGAACACTCAGCTGAGGACCCACTGATTGTTATCTAGTAAATCCTCTGGTGATAGCTTAATATGGAATTTGGATGCAAAAGCATAGCTGAATTTCAACAAAAACAAAACAGAACAGAAAAAAAACATTGAAAACCACTTCCTTCTGGCCTAGAGATATTTTCCTTGTTTATAGTATAATATTCTCTCAGTGTATACAAGATTACTCATATTTTATGTGTTTGTAGACATAGGTCCCAACACATACACAGGTATTGTGTGCACTGCTGAGATGTAGAAGAAAAATCTCTGAGATTTTGGCATCCTGGGAGAAGTTTTACCCAGCTCCCAAATGTCACATGGCAGTTAAAATGGAACTATACTCATGTTTTTATTCAAATAACTACTCTAAAATTACAAAAGATAACTACTACCTTTCAGCATGAATAAACTTGAATACATACTAAAAATAATCTTGCATTAACTCCTGAAGTGACTGCCTTCTGGAAGGTGTAAATGGGTAGAGTTTGCTGTTACATGCTTTACATAACCATATGTCAAAAAAATCAATAGAATGAAAATTGCATATCCAAAAAGGGGATAAGTGGATGTGCAGCATTTTGAGAGGCATTTAAACACACACACACACACACACACACACAATTTAACTCTCAAATCTTCCAGCTAAGCCCAAGCTTTATGACACAATTTTTATTTTTTTTTCTCTGATCAGATGGCATCAAAATTTTAGGGAAAGACAAAGAGGTCTTTTAGGGGTTAAAATATGTTCCTCTTCCCCTTAATTACAACAGTTTTCACCCAGGAGAGCAAGTAACCTTGGTGAAATCAGTGCGCTTATTTGTGGAGTAAGGCAAGCAGAATCTGACCACTAGTGACACATGAACTCCAGTGGCAGATTGCGGTTTGAACTATAACCCAGTTCCAGGATCCTTTTAAAATCTTTTGGACTTTTTTTTTTCTTCATATCACACCTGCCTTTTCTTTCCCCCAGCCAGCTGTATGATAAAGGAGCTGAAGCTCCTGCAAGTTCAGAGAGTATTTATTTATTACATGCCACTTATTTCTTTTGTATTAAGTTCTCTCAACACAAATTGTGGCAACAGGAAGAAGTTCAGAGCATTGAAGGAGAGATGTACTCCATACCTAACGCTGTGGTAGTTTCTTGGGTGTTCCCTGAGGAAGAGGAGAGCTGGCTTGCTTTTCTTTCTCAGAACTCAGAAGCAAACTTTCATTGTTGAATCACACATTATTTTCAAAAAGTACAGCTGCTGAGATTCAACAGGAGAATATTTGAAACTGTGAATAATAAAATATTTATTGAAAACAGTACAGCAGAGTAGAGCCTTTTATTCCTAGAAGATACCGTGCAGACAGCTTCTTCCTACATGCAAGGATTAGTTCTGTAGATCCAAGTAAAGCAGTATTGCGAAAAGGCAAAGTGTAATACAAAATGAAATCATAAGTACTAAGAGTCTGAGAATTGTTGCAAAGGGTGACTTCAGATCATTTACAACATAGAAGCCTACACCTTATTGTAACAGAATACTTGATGATTTGGAGAGGGGGGAGGGGTATATAGTTTTAAAAATGCTCTAAAAATAACTTGACCTTAACCATGCCATTTCTGTACACCTCTTTAATTCCAATGGCACACATTTATTTATTTATTTATTTATTTATTTATTTATTTTTAATAACGGTATATATCATTTCACAATATTTCTACACCCCAGAGATATAGGCAGTGGTATCCGAACTTTCAAGGGCTTTCCCTGACAGAGGGAAACGGCTGTGATCCAACCTCCTGAGCGTCACAGGTGATGACATCCAGCCTTCTGTATGAGATAAGATGGATGTTAAGTTTGGTGCAAAATCACACCCTGAAAGGCATCCAGTTGTAACTAAACATAAACAAGACCTAAGGACCATTTTCTTAGTAGTATGTTCCAGTTGCTAATTCCCCAGCTTTTAAGGATTTGCAATTTGGACAAGGCCATTAGCTCTTGCAGGTACTTCTTCTGGCAGGTGGAGAAGCCCTTCAGTATGCAGCACGTCTCCCATGAAGGTGTACCTAGAATCATCTCCTAAGCTTCTTTTTGCTAACGAACCAGATCAAGCTCTGAAACATTTTTCTAGCTGACAAAACATTTATTTAGCTTCTGACTGTAATGATTCTTTGTGGCATTAAAACCTAATCATCTGCACCAAATAATAAGCCCGAGCATTGTCTCAGCAGGTGATAATGGTATGTCTATGTGCTATGATCAGTACCTTTGGTTATGAGTCACAAACACAAAACCTGATGGACAAACTCAGCTTTTACATGTGGGAGCTGCGACGTTTAACTAAGACAAGTACCATAATATCTCCAGTACAAAAATCCAAGGGATGATGCCTTTGCGGTTTAACAAACTTGAATTTAACAAGCTGTTAAATTGTTAAACAATGTAAAGGGTTGTGCAGCATTGGAATAGGCTGCCCAGGGCAGTGGTTGAGTCACCATCATGGGAAGTCTTCAGGAAACACGTAGACGCAGAACGTAGTACCATGATTTAATGGTGGATTTTAGTAGTAGGTTAAATACTGGACTAGATGATCTTAAAGGTCTTTTCCAACCTGAATGATTCTATGATAAGTAGATTGTATGCATTAGTTGAAGAGCCAAAAAAACATGATCATACAGTTAAGGACCTTTATCACTGGGAGCAGTCACTTGCCATTACCATCCAATTCTCTCTACTCGCATGTTTTAACAAAGCAGTATGAGTTTATCTCTTACAAAATATAGACTGGATAATTATCATATGTTCCATATGTTGTAGGTCATTCCCACAGCTGCTGATGCTTAATCTGTTGTCTCCTGTTTCTCCATGAAGAGGCATCCTACCAAGTTTTGATGCACATCATATGTTGTATAGAGGAAAAGGATTCCTTTACTATAGTAAAAATTAAAATAAATAAATAAATAAATAAGAATAAAAGAGAGAGGGGGGGGGAAAAAAATTGAACAGCACAGCAAAACATTTTAATTGAGCTAATCCAAAAATAAGCGCAGTCAAAAAAAAGTACCAAATTCTCTCCTGAGATGGCAAAATTCATCCAGCTCTGAATTCGTGGGGTGTACGTTGGAACAGAGATAAGAAATGATACAAACAGAAACAGTATGAGAAGGGAGGGCATTTACTGGAGAAGTGATAAGCAGCACAGTGCCTGCCAGACTGCTTCGTGAGGAAACCGTTGCAGGATCCTTCGGCACTGACTGCGACTTCACAATTTCAAACCCGAGGTGACGAATTCCTGGGGCTTCGACAGCCTCATGTTTGGGGGAAGGTAACGAGAGCATTTTGTCAGCAAAGTAGGTCACGGCTCAGTGGGAGAGGCACGTTGTCACATTAAATTGTGAAGATTCATAGCTTCCAAGAGGGTTTCTTTTTTTTTTCTTTCCCTGACGTTATTTCATTTAGCAAAGTAGAATCCATATTTTAAGCAAAACAAGATGGTTGCAATTTATGGGTCAGCCCATTGTTCTTGCAATGGCTTTGTGAAAGAAGAAAGATTGCACTGTCTTGCTACAAAAGACGGTGATTTTGGTAAGTAAGCTCAATTGTCTGAACAATATTCTGCAAATGAGTGTAAAAAATTATATCAGAGAATAAAGTATGAGTCATGCAGAATTACTCAATAAGAAGCAGTAAGTCAGCTTTCATAGGATTTGGGTAATGTGGATATCTCTTGAAATTACGCCTAACTACAGCAACAGTCATGATGGAAACAAGACCCAGAAAGTGATAAAAATATCCAGTAGTTTCAAGAGTAATAAGTGGAAAACTTCAGGTGACAAAACAAAACAAAACTTGGCCAGCTCATATTTTGGACAGCTCGCATGATGTGAGTGAGCACAGAAAAAGTGAGCACAGAAATTACCCAAAGAGGACTGAAGAACTGTGGAGCTTTGCCCCTATCCCGTCGGGAACAAGAGACTAATGACAGGAGTGATTGAGGCTGGATTTTGACACTTGAAAGTACATAGAGTAGGTGTAGAAAAGATTTCAGTTATGCACACAGATGGAAGAAGTAGATCACTGGAGAACTGAAGTGTGACAGTATTACGACAGATAAAGTAATTTATTTTATAGAAAAATGATTATACAGTTGAGAGTCTTTTTTTTTTTCTTTCCCAGCAGAGTGAAAAGGAGAGCGTATCTGCTTTTCTTTCACATGATCCACAAGATGTGTCATGTGCTTCTGATGGTGTCAGAGAGAAAGAAAATGGTTTAGTGAGTGGGCGCACATTTGGATTTCTACCTGATTGACAACGTGCAAGTCAGGGAATTGGCCCAGCATCAATGAGTGTCTAATTAATTTTGGCAGTAAATGCCACCAACACTGATGGAAAATGGTCATGGAGCAGTTTCAGAATCGATACATGATCTTATATTTAAAGAGCCACCATTGAAATTAATAATAAATTTACAAATTTCCTGTCCCAGGCTTCCTCTTGTAGCATCTGGAGCTTCTTCTAGGCTTAGGAGTGATTTTTTTTCCAGTGTTTCTCAAGGGTCCATTCAATGTAGTGATGAAAATAAAAAACAAAATGCTGGGGGTTGCCCTCTGGGAGATACCCAGATCTCAGTGCGAACGTCCTCCCAGATCTGGGAAAATATGTTGTTTGGCTCTGAATTTCACAATTTTGTATCACTTTCCAGCAGTCACACTATGCATAGATCAGAAAATATTCCGCATTAGAGTACTAATGCTTCTCTCTTTTGCACCAAATGAAAGCACAAATAAAGCCGGATGGATTTCAGTTTTCTAAATCAGAATGATTTGTAACTTGGCACACCAAGGGCAAACACTCTCTTGTAGCCAATCCAGGAGTTTCACATAAATAAAACATCTGATCTGAAATTTTACTAGAAAAAGATGGAAGAAAAATCTTTATAGGTAAGAATTACCTCGAGGTGGCTCAAAATTATTTCAGGAATTAGTTGCCTTTGAATTGGCAATGATATTTAGCCACCAGGTAAGCAATTCCTTCTTTTATAAAGTAAGAGCTCAAAGGTATTTGTATTTTTAAAATGGAGGGGAGAATACTTGTTCAAAAAAATTTTTTTCCTGCTAATCTTCCATAATGTTATCTGTAAAACACATGCAGACAGCACAAAGCTATCAGAGCCCTTCACATTCTTTTGTATATTCTTCCTCCGCACACCTCTGTGAGATAGAGAAATTAGGAGCAGAACAAATCATCAAAAGAAATGTATGTGCCTAAATTCCCTTCATTTCAGTAGTCTACATATTCGCTGAGGATCTAAGTCCAGAGACAGCAGATGGTCGTTTTTCTCAGATATTTAGGCACCTACACATGCAAATAGGTGCCCAGGGGTATTTTCAAGCAAGTCCAAACACTTCGCTCTCTAAATAACCATTAAGAATATCGGTGCAACGTTTTCATCCTACAAGATTTTTCTTAAATATCAAAGGGAAAAAAGCCTCTGTGGAAATTTGTCAGAAATTGAAAGGATGTGTGCCTCCGGGCTAGAAATAGGGCGCCAGATAGATTTGTGATGTTGTAGCCAGATGGCAATATGAGACAGGGCAACGCAATGGCAGTGGCTCTAGGAATAACCTGGCACTGAAAGAATTAAAAATCTAGGTAAAACTGCTTTTAAGACATGCTGGAAGTTCAGCTGAAATCTCCCCTATAAATGTTAAGCCATGAGTCCTGAACTACAAACAGAAAAGACCAAGGCAGCTCAGAGGGGAGAAGACCAGACAAAATAACTTCTAAAGAAAAATATCAATGTTTACCCCCCCCTCCCATGAGCTTGGAGTGCGTATACTCTTAACTCCGGCTGTGCTGGGTTGTACTAAGCTGCATTTGCTTTTTGTGAGCCTTCCTTTCACAAACTCAAGTTGCCACAGGGTGCTGCACAAAGGGAACATCTGCACCTTATGGCCACTACAAAGAGTTTGGTGTCGCCTGCCTTGGCACATAGTGAGCGTCCCAGCCTAGGGAGGAGGCCAGAGGTACAGCATCAAGGAGCTTCCCAACCGGTCACAGTATATATTAAAATAAATATGTCTTTTTCACTTGTGAACAACATGCTTAACATTCCTGCGCTCTCACATAAGTACTGGAAAACAAGACCAAAGGCAACCCTCAGCTTCAGAGGTGTTTGCTGGGGACAAGGAGGAGTAGGGCATTACTTTTATTCTTCAGAAGGATGTGCGCTTTTAAAGCTGCTCCTGCAAGAGACAGTTTTAAACAGAGATTTTTTTTTAGCCTCCTGATAGTTCAGCAAATTAGTTTACAGCAGAATACAAAGGGAGATTAGCTTGGGGAACAATTGGAGGTTTAAAATGAAACAAAAAAGTTACAGGGAAAAGTCTCTTAACTATAATTCATATTTCTGTCTCAAAGGGAATTAACAGAATTTTATGACTTTGATCTTCTGAAAAATGGGTTTCCTAACTATATTAGTCATTTTTCTCAATTTTAGATATGGATTCGATGAGAGATAAAACCTCAGCAATTTAAAAGGGACAGTTCCGCCTATATATGTCACAATTTCCCTGCTAAAAAACTCAAAAGTTCAGTTAAAGAGATTTTATGGCAGACAATCTGTTATAATTAATGAGTATTCATAATTAATGGCTGGCCTGATGTAGCCTTTGAGAATGATCACAACCTTTCTCTCTCCTTAAAAATTTAGCAACGGGTTAAATGATAGCAAGAGTTGGATAATTCCACCATTAATCAAAGTTAATAGCTTGCAGTTCGCACAGACTGCACTAACTGTACTAATTATTATAAAGCATGAATTTTAATAACAGTACTGTGCTGTATTTCTCACAAGCATAGGTTCAAAACTAATTAAATACAACTGGAATGTATTTGCCTCCATATAGGCAAGGCACATGACTGAGGAACATCATCTTACTGCCTCATCTCCAAAAGGAATAACTTGATAACACCACCTTCCTCTGCAAAGTTAAATGTCAGGTGAAGTTTTATTTTACCAACTGCAGTATAAGAGATGCAAATATTTCAAGGGTCTAAGATTTGAGGTATTTCTGTTGGCTTTATATTTCACGCACTTTTCCTTTTATGACCGCTGTTATCAATGTGAAAAAGATAATATTGTTATCCTAAATAATTTTGGTTACTGAGCTTGTCAAATGCATTTCCGTGAAGTTATAGCAATGGAATAAAAACCAATTTGTTTGCTCCATGAGCAGATATTCCAGGAGCAACAAGATTTTAGATGATTAAAGTAATCTCTGTTACAGGCTGATGGATTTTCTTTTTAGTGTATTCCGTAAGCATATTTGTCCACCCGTCTTTGCTGCATTTTGCATTTTACGTCTTTGGGGCATTTTCCAGCTCCCCTGGGTGCTGGTCAGTGGACACCAGGCTGCCCTGTGCTTGAGTGCTGCACAGAGGAGCCACTGCCCTACAACGAAGCACCTCTCCCTGCTGCTCTTTGAAAGCTGCTCAGCATTGCCACATGGAAAACAGAATTTAAAGCACCCCTGCCATTGTATTAGAAGCTTAATGGCCAGGGCCACCTGGACGTGGGTGAGGACATGGAGGTTTTGTTCCCAGCAGAGCCTGTATGGTGCCACTGGGGGTGGCTGCCCAGCTCTGCTGCTTCCCTTCCTCATTTTGAGCTGCAGCTTCCCAAAGCAAGGGCTGTGCCCAGCTCAGTGCAGCCCTGACCCGTTTCACAGCTGGGGACAGCTAGCTTTCCTTGACTAATAATAATTACAGTTTTAGGCAATGATGCTGAGAGCCAACAACACCCACCCAGGGAGCCACCAGAGTAAAGGAAGAGGGTGAGGAGCCAGGCCTGACATGGCTAAGCCCTGCGGACAGGAAAACCGAGATGAATTCGAGTGCTTTCTTTCCCCTCCAGCAGACCTTGCTCGCTGGGCTCTGCTCTCACAGACCTCCGTTTCCACCTCTGCCTAGCAGGCGGGCTGTCCTCTTTCTCCTGGGTTATAAAAACCCATTAATAACCTAAACCAAACCTCACTTCCCGTAAAGGCCTGACCAGGAACCACCCACAGAAACAAGGAGATGTTTGTCCTAGGTTTAACTCATAAATCTGGAACATGAGGAAAGGGCCTGATTTCATCTGATTCAAAGCTGGGCCTGCTGCAGGCCAGGACATTTCATAGCCACTTATAAAATTAACCTAAATACGGAACTCTGATAATGTACATCCAGTTCTTCTCCAGGATTCACAAAAGGTGGCACAAACAGACATAGAAACCTGACCTACAGGGCTAGGAGACTTTCTCCTGCTTTTTGGGCAAATACATCCAGTGAACAACACAAACATTTCAGCTCTGCTGTAAGATTTGAAACTACAACTTCACCCTCAAATCCTCCATCAGTCCTTCTCTTGTACATGTGTAGGTCTTTCAGGGAAGGGAAGAAGGAAAGGGGTTGTTTTTCTTCCTGATTTCATCAAAAAGAAAATAAAAAATGAAACAAATCCTTTTGTTCTGCCACTGTCCGGGTGACTTCAGTGAGGGAGACAAGAGTTCAGCTGACAGAAACCACGGGTATGGAGTGGACGAGGCAGCCCCGTCCCTGCCGCTGCCAGAGATGCTCTCGGTGTGCTGCAGAAGGCTTCTTCTTAACTCTGAGAAGATCTCAGAGCTACAAAGAACCATCAATGTGATCTGTTGAGTCAGACCGTTATGAATGATAAATTAGAAATTATAAAACTGTTCTTCTTTATCAAGCAGCACACAAACAATTAAACATCAGCGCTCTTCCCTGGCCTGCTGAGGAACACTGTGTTCACTTTTCTTTTCATTTTTCGCAGTCAGAGATTGAAATGTGCCTTAAAGCAGTAGCCACACAGAGTTTGGTACTTGCCAAACTAAAGTTAATCTAAACCTCTGAGGTTTATGCCTGCTCTGAGAAGGCCGATGTGCTGCTTTTACATTCAATTTCATTCCTGCCTCCAAAGGGCACCCAAGAACCCATGGGTGAGCACCATTTGTGTGAACAATATTTCTCAGAGCTGACACTGTAAGCAGGCTTAGCTCACACCACGACCAACAATAAATAGATGACCCTGAGCAATCCATTTGCTTTACTACCTTACACAAGCAGAGAAGCACGCACACCACAAGCCCTAACAGTGCTCAGAGGGAGGATTTCCTACGTGGGGCAGGGGAGCTGTGCTAGCTGGTTTGTTACTCCCTTTTTCCTGCATCAGAGCACCTTGCCACCTTCTGTGATCAGTGCTCAGGACCTCTGCAGGGTGAGGAAGTATTATCAAGCCCATTTTTCAACCTGGGATGTGGGCTGCAAAATGGACCACTTGTACAGAACCTGATCAGAGCAGTAAGAGGCTTGGCATGTGTGCAGGGAGTCAGCCCCTTGGCTGTAAAGGAAACTTTCATATTTCTCTCTGGGGATAACCCAGCTTTCATAGCTCACCCTCACTACTTAGGGTTGTCTCCTCTCAAAATTTAGTCATCGAGGACCTTAAAAAAACAAACCATAAATCAATAACTCGAGAAGAAAGAGAAACCCCATCTACCCAACCTGTCATTTACTGCCTGACAGAAACTGCCACAGCTTCCCATCACTGACAGATCATGCCCAGATGTCTGCAAAAAAGGAGGAACCGTTTCTGACACCAGACAAGCAAGAAGCAATGAATAAAAACAAGCTCCAATAATAAAACACCCCGTGATGATCTGTGAAGCTTCCCTAGCAATCCGTGTCTCATTCCAAAAACCTAATGCTCGCAAGAGTAAGGTAGGGAAAAATACGGTGATGCCAGAGAAAGGGGGTTTCTAGCTGGGAGTTCAACACTTTCTCAAAAGCTGGTGGGCACACGCCAGTCCTGCCTGATCAGAATTTCCTACATGAAGCCAATAATATGGTTAAATGTGAAGTTTTACAGCATATCAGTGGGACACGGAGGAGGAGGGCTACATGCAGGTGGGACGTGCTTTCTGCAGCAGCCTGGAGAGAGGCTTGTTCTATTCCATTTGAGAAGAGACATGTATAGGAAAGAGGTGAAAAGTGCTGTTCACCACAGCCTCCCCAAATACACTGCTGATCCCCGAAGGATGTATTCAGGATGGGGTGGGTGTTGCCTTTTACTCATCTCGCAGGTTGGTAAGGGATCTTTGGCACTGAAAGATGAATTCAGAACTAAAACCAATGAGAAGTAATGCGTTGTCCCTTCTTTTCTCAACTGCCTTTTGCACCCAGCTCAGCTCACAAAATGGTGTCTCATGACTAGCAGTCAGTTCTTTGAGGAAAAGAAGTACAAAAGACAACCTTTGTCTGCAATTGCACCTTTTGGTTTTACTTCCAAAACACCCACATGCTGCATGCACAAACTCTGATACTGCATTTCCTGGAACATCACTGGACAGCCATCCACACAGTCATGGCTGCACCAAACAGCAGCAGTTGTGCTTCTGTATGCAGCCAGCTGGCTATTGCAGGGACAAAACCACTTCTTTTCAGGACAGAAAGAACCCTCATTGCTACCACACAAGTCCACAAACCCTTGGGATGGGATGGCAGGGAGGGTTCACCCAACAGCCTGAGTTATTTCTCCGTACCTGCTAGAGCAGTGGCAAAACTCACCTGGCTGGCAGGAGGAGCAGGGTGCTTATCCCCATCCTCTGATGGAGCGTGGCTTGCTCTATCACACGGCTCCTCACAATCCAGGGATGAATGAAGGATTTGGGCTGAGCCATGATATGATGCACACAAGCTCCCATCTTCTCTGGACCCACAGACTTCTTTGGACACCTTCTAAATGTTTCTGTTTCAGCTGGTGAAAACACATCACGAGAAACATAATATTAGAGCTCGATTTTAAATATGAGACACAAGTTCCTAAAACAAAATAAATAATAAAATTAAAAAAAAATATCCAGGCTTCTCAGCACTTGGACCAATTTCTTCAGGCATCCAGATCTGTATTTAAGCAATGAAAGCAACATCCCCTCATTAAGTGTCTGGTGATTAGCTTTAAGACCCTGCCTTTGAACATATAGTCCTCAATATTTGATTCTCAGGCACTTGGAAATAAGTGTTTTACTTCAGAGGGATTAAAAAAGGAAACAACCTCTGTATATTATTTTTATTTCCTCTCCTCTTTAAGTTTTTAAGGCTGCTTCTAAGTGACACTGGAAAATTACAGCCCATGATTTGTGATTTCTGGTCTGCTAACAGAAACAATCCCCCCGACTGCCGCTTACTCCTCAGAGCAGAAGAATCGTAACGCAGATTGTAAATGGTTGCATTACCGAGAAAGATAATGCCTCTTTCCACTCTCATTTCCCTCGGTTGATATTTATCATGGTAGGGGTTGCGTAAGCGTGGAGGAGACAGATCATGCATTATTTACCGCTTTGGAAACGGGGAAAGGCTCCAGCCTTCCACCGCACAACCAAACCCCAAGCACCGGTCAGCCTCTAAGATTTGCATCCTGTTTGTTTGCAGCTTGGCTGAGTGTTTGTTAAAGCAAACACGATGGCCCAGGCCACCCAGAGAGCTCCAGCAAACGGTGCTGAGGTTCACAGACACTGGTTTCCCTTCTTTGAGCCCTAGGGATTTGATGCCAGGATTTGTATCAGGCTACAGCAAGACTGGGCCAAGCTTAGGCCGCAGCTGCCACCGCATCACCATGACCGTAAATAAATGGCCTGGGCTCAGCCAGAGGGACAACATCCAGGTGGGACACCCCAGGCTGAGCACCCAGAATGGGTGAGCAGCCCCTCAAGGGGCTGAGCAAGGGGCCGAGGGGCTGAGCAACCCCTCAAAGTTCCCCCCTTTACTTGGGCAGAACTGACTGCAGCAGGAGGAGCTGCTGGGCATGGGCACCCAAATGAAGAATTCGGGTCTCTCACAACACACCAATGGTGCTCAGCCCTGTCTGCATGACAGCAACGGCCTCCTGGGCCCCAGGATTCATCCCAGTGATGCCATCAAGGATGAGGACGCTGGCCCAGCTTCCAAGCATACCAGGAAGCCCCAGCACTGAAGGGTTTATTGCTGCTAAACTCCAGCCACCACCAGAGCCTCGATGCGTGTCCTCACTGCATCACTTCCAGTGCACATTAAAACCTTACCAAAACAAGTCATTATCTGCTGGAAACCTTAAACAAAGAGAAATAGAAAACAAGCAACAACAACAACAAAGGTACTAAGTAAGAAGTAAGTTAATGAGGAAAAATTACAAGGAACTGAGGACTTTAAATGAGCTTCTAAATTAAGGAAAACAGAGGGAAAGGATCAACTCTTATTTTTTGCAATTAAAGTATTATTTATGGCAATTTAGTTTTTTTGAGATTAAGCCCGGATATGGTGCTGTTGAAAACACATTTGATTTACTCCCAGGGCTTCTCATCTGTTTCTCTATCAGCCTCAGACAGACAGCCAAAAAACAGGAGGAGTTTTACACACTCCAGAGCCTGCACGCACACAGGGCGCTTGTAAAACACCAGAGGATTTATTCCAGCACCGGCTGCCAGGTGCTTGGACCGTGACCATTAGCAACAGTCCTCAGCCCAAAGCGATGGCACTGGTGCTGCACGATTGCATCCTCAGGGCACAAAACAAATCTTTCAAGAGCACGAGATAACATTTTGTTGGAGCAGAAGGGAAAATATTTGGGCTCTGTGTCTGCGTGTGCAACCTGCATGCAAACAGGAGGGAAAAGGGAGGTTCAGAGCCCTCCTGGCAGTGCCACCTGCCCCTGGGAACACCTCTGGTGGCTCCCAGGAGTGTCCCCTGATGTGCCACTTATGTGCATCCATTGCAGCATTTTCCCCCATTATTGCAGAATTGGTACCATTTGCAGACAAGCCTTTTTAATAAACTTTGTGCTAAAGTGGAACATGTAGACTCTCCTTGCTATTTATAGCGCTCAGCCCCCAGCTGCCTTTCTGCTTTTCCTACGGACTAACAAACTCAACAAAATAAATAAGCAAAGAAAGGACGCAAAGTTTGGTTAAACTGGACAGAAGTTCAGAGAGGAAGAGGGGAGGGTGCTGGGAAGACATCCAGACCTCCAGCCATCCACGTCCCGCTGCTGCTCCAAACCTCCCTGACTGCAAGGAGACATGATAGGTAAAACAGTTGCAAACTATATTAGCTTTTTTATGACTCTGTTGACTTTTCCAGCCCCTGTGCTGGCTGCCTGCCTCTCTGTCCTGTTCTTTGAACCCATGCAGAGTAAATATGTGTAACCACGGTTGCTCTGCAGGCAGGAGAAATGTCCCCAGGAGGAGCCATGCCTCCTGCTCTGGTGTTAAACAGCCAGGGAAAAGAACCTGGGCTCTTTGGAGAGCAGCATGTGGGAGTCAGCTCACTTTGGCTGAAAAGGGGAAAAAAATGAAAAAATAAAATAAAATAATAAAATAAAATAAAATAAAATAAAATAAAATAAAATAAAATAAAATAAAATAAAATAATCAGCAGAAACTGTAGAGGAACATCTCCATTTGAATTCAATTCTTGACCCAAGGCTTGGAGGCAAACACACGGGTAGTGGCAGGTCCAGGAGCAGAAGGATGTGGGCACGAGGCCACAGGGACACGGGAGCCACCCCCTGCCTCAGAGACAGGCTGGAAGTCCACAGGGCTCCCCCAGGCACTCACAGCTTGTCAGAAAGTCAGGAAGATGCTGCACGAGGCCTTGAGGAGCTCTGCCTTCGAGCAGAGACTTTGTTTTCTTTGATTTAAGTCTGCTTGACCTGGGGATTTCTCCTCTTTTCATTCCCTCTCTTGTGGCGGAAACATTTATTATGCTAATTGAAATGTTTAACCTCCCTGGACCGTCAGCTGCAATGGCTCATCATAAGCAGCATTAACGTTTGCTGGGACCGGTACCCTGGGGATGGAGAGCGTGTTTGACACTTTCTTTTGTCAAGTTCCCTAAGCACTCCTCTCTTGCCATCCCCCCTTTGCCCCCTTCCCAAGTGGCACTGAGCTAACCCGAAGTATTAACCGGGCTTATCTGATGCACGGGAGTGAGAGTGCGAGAGGGAGCTGGCGAGCAGCCAGCAGCTAATAGCAGCATAAAAGCAATTTGATGAAAAAAAAAAAAAAATTAACATGCTAATTGTCAGGCTGGAGAGCGTGCTGGGGCCCAAGAGGAAAAAAAAAAAAAAAAAAAAAGAAGAAAAAAGGCATTTTCTATCTATGCCAGAGAGAGCAATTTTAACAATAGAGGTCTGAAGAAGAAAGAGATTTTGAAGCAATTTTCTTTCTGTCCCATCCTCTGTTACCCTCCCCCAGCTCAGAACCTCTCAGCAGAGCCCCCGGGCTCTCGCAAGGCTTTATCGGCGGATCTCTTCCCTTAGCATCATGTCACTGCCAGACACGGCGGACTTCAGAGCCCGCCGGCACCCCCGTGCAATTCCTCCCTTCCCCCGGTAGCAAGTGACGCCGCAGCGGAGCCTCTGTCGGGAGGAAAAGTCCCGTTTGACACAATTCTGCACAGTCCCACTTCGCAGCGCTGTGAGGCAAGGGCAGAGAAGAGGTTTCCAAACTGCTCCCCCTCCAATTTCTGGGGAGGCTTTTTGCTCTTTCTTTTTTAAACAAAGGGACCTTGGTCTTGGATTTTTTTTTTAAATTTATTTTTATTTTTTGTCTCTCAAAGCAGCCAAAAGGAATGCCTGGAAGGCTAAAGCAGCAAGCCCAGCCTCTGAACGTTGGCTACCCGGTGTGCCGCTAACTGGGATTAAGAAAGTCCACCAATGCTTCCCAGCACCGGGATTTCAGCAGCGAGGAGGATCCCGGGGGAGAAACCGGCGACCGTGAACCCAGCGGGATGCCAAAGCGGCAGCTGCCTCTCTCTGCAGATCCCATTTAACCCCGGATTTGTGTGCATCCCACTTCAGAAAAGCACCTGGAAGCCCACCGTGCCTGCCCCTTGACCGAGAGCGAGCGGCGCCCACCGAAGCCCCGCTGCCCCCCGAGCACTCCCATGCACGCCCCACGGCCCCGGAGCCCCCACGCTGCAGGACTGAGGTACCCGCACCGGTTTTCCTTCCTAGCCGGGGATGAATGCTGTAACTAGGAGCCACGGAGATTTAAAAGAAACTCCCTAAGCCGTGCGAGGGAATTAATTTGCTTTTGCTCCTAGACAAAATGCGGCTCGCTCCCAGCCTTTTACGAGCAGCAGTGTTATTCCCTTCCTATGCCAAAGAGTGACCGTGTGTGCTCTCCTTCTTTACTTCTGCCGTGGAGGAAATTTAAGCAAGAACATGTATAGTGAATTGCTAAATTCAACCAGTGCCACCGAAGCTCACCTCATCATTCAGACCAACACGCCCTACCTAAGCAGCACCCAGAGACCCGTGAGCTCCTCGGCGCTGTACATGTCGACAGCCAGGGTGTTAAAAGAAGGGGAAATAAATAAGCCCGACCTGGTGACTTACATCATTCTGTTTTTCTTTCTGCTCTTGACTGTGACGCTCATTGTGCTCTTCATAAACTGCCAGCTGAAAAATTCTTTTTTTGCTACTCTTCCTTACGACAGATCCCTCCGAGAAGCAAGGAGCCCGTGGAGGACACAAGCTGTCTGACACGAGAGAGAAACAATGTCTTACCACAGTAGCAGGAACCAGAAACCCTGTGCAATAAGACATTTATTTTTTATTTTTTTTTCCATATGTCAGTGAGTGGATTCAACCCTCTTTAAAATAATAGGCTGCATCGCAGGGAAAGATTGCTGAAAAAAATGCCGTATGTAAATCAGAATAGCTGTAAATAAAAAGCTCAACTATGAACTAAAGAGGTGATGCTTTAGCAAATTTATATGGTTTCATGATTAAAAAAAATAATTATAAATTGCCCCTCGATTCCAGTTTAAGCTCTATATGTATGCAAATGTCATCATCACCCCATTCAGTGCCCATACAAGGATATTTGCATTAACAACAATCCCTGATTTGTGCATCTGGTGGAGCTTGTTACCCACGTTTATGAAGCCATAGCATTGAATGTAAAACACGGTGTATTTACCTAACGGCTCCACACCGAGCATGAGAGTTTACTTTCCAGACCTGTTTCTCTCAACTGCTTCTGAAAATGTTTGGTAATGTAATGGGAGTCATGCCTGGCAGCGGGAGAAAACTAAAAAGGTTTATTTAGGTTTTTGAGCATGATTCTGCTGAGGGTGTTTTTTTGATGTTTTACTGCATCTTCAAGGAGGTTTTAAGTTACTACCAGTTATGTGAACCACTAAATAAATATCTAGGTAACTTGTTTTCAACTTTCTTAAGCTACAAAGGAAATTATTCACCACGGCACGAAACCAGAAAAAAATCAGGATGGAGAGAAGGAAGGAGAGAAAATAAACATCATTAATCGTATATAAACTAATGAAAGGAGAGAACAGAGTGCTCTGAGTTCAGTACAAAAAGCAGATAACTTCTGAAACCACAAAGCAGTTTTATAGGAGCAGTTGCTTTCGTGCATGGTATCTCCACTCCTTGCTCTTTCTAAAAGTCTACAACAATTAAAATCATGCTTTATCAGTAGGGCAACAGCATGATTGATTCAACATTCGTTACTGGTAACACACTGTTTTAGATTAATTAGCAATCTGGTTTTCTACTAAAAGCTCTACTTCTGCTTCACCCTGTTAGCAGACGTGATATTTTATAGATGACATTTTTTAATAAACTTGCACTTACAGTGCCATGCAGCACGAATCCCAGAACAGTATTCATGTTTCCCACAGTGGGCAAAGGGCTTTTCAAAAAATAAAATAAAACAAAACCGCAGTGTCTCAACATATGGCTGAATTGCAGATAGCCAGAAACTCTCTTAAAACAATTTTTTACTCCGTTTTTTTTTCTAGTGAATCACCTATCAAAGGAAAGGAGTTCAGGCGGTGTTAGAAGCTGTGCCCCTCAATGCATTGTTAACATGCAGAATACAGCAGAAGTGCTGTGTGTACATATGTACATAATGTATGTAATCCAAACGAGATTGTACAGTGCAATTATACATACAGACAGGCTTCACTCACATACAAAATGCGGATACCTGGGAGTCTGTTCGTAAACTCTTTTACACAGAAAGAAATTGCACAGTTGGTATACTTCCATGTCATTGTCTTGGTTACCATGTTTTATGATGCTCAAAAAAGTTAGTCTACTCTACAGCAGGCTTAAATATTTTATTCCTTGACAGGTGGCTGATTTTAATCTCATCTGAACCAAACTTAACTGGTGTAATTCCAAATAATTACTCTAATGTTGAAAGAGAGAATAAATTTGAGTGTGTTTATCTCAGCCCATTTTGAATAAATTGAGTTTTTATCAAATCAGGCATTTTCTTATTTATTTTTAAGTAATGACAGCTTGTTTTCAGCCACCAGCCATAATGAGCTTGGTCTAAGAATTTCTGCTGGCATAAGCCTCAGAACCTGGTGAAGCACATGTTGCATTGCACCATAGAGTACTTTTCCTTTTACTAAAATGTTCTAGAACCAGAATAATCCCATCCCCACCCACCTCCCAGCCTGATAGTTGGAGTAGCACCCCCAGAAGAAGCTGCTGTGCTCAGGGTGCTGATGCCCTGGGCAAGCTTTTAGGTGCACAGCCTGCGGTACTTTCCTCGATACCCAGAGCCACTGCAGAAGCTCTGCTGATGCTATTTTAACCTATGCATGAAATACATGGTAAGAAAACATCAGATATTTTCTCTTTTACCAGGTCTCAAATTCAAGCTGACCATAAAATCCACTTCCCAACCACTGGCATGCCAGGATAGGCACCAACAAGCGTTTGTTCACTTATTGTTACCAGTTTATTGAGTGCATGCTACCCACAGGGTCCCTAAGGTACCCTTCAACCCGTCCCCTCGCCTTCTGCCTGTCCCATGCTTGCCCTGACCCAAACACAGCATTCACTGGGGCTTTACAGCGAGCCCCTCTTCCCCACGTGCCTTTCAAAGAAGCCTCTCCGTGTCCCTGTGCTCAGCTCCTCTGCGAGGCAGACTGGAAGGTGACGAGCTCCCACGGGAAGGACAAGTGACACGCCCCAAGTCCAGGGCACACTGCTCTGGGAAGCAACGTGGGCCCAGGCCAGAGAGGCTCTTCCTTTTGTGTTTTGCTTCTGAGGGATCAGTGGCTCCCATAAGGCTGGGAGAGGATCCGTACCCTTCAATACTCAGCCGCACGCTCTGCTGCACCAGGACCTGCGCTGACGGAGGTTGCGCCGCTTCTTCCTCTGACCAGGGAACTATTTCCACCCAGCAGAAGTGACACCTTTTGCATCTGAAGCTGCACTGCCTATAGATTATTATTCTTATTAGTTTTCAGTCTCCTGGTTTTAACCCTTTAGCCCACGGATGGCTTTGAACCTGGTTGCCTGAGCTGGTGGCACAGACACGCTCTGAGATGCGCTCCCCACCAGGCTGAGCAGACACCACCAGCACAGTACTCCCCTGCCTGAGCACCTGCTACTGTGCCTTAAAATGCCAGCTGGGGCAAGCCAGCAGGATCCATCCTTCCTGCTTTTCCTACGTGCAAAGGGGTTGGGGTGGGCATTCACCTCCTGTTCTTCCCTTTCCCCCAAGCACTAACAAGAGGTTGAGCATTTTCTACACCATGCCCGATGGCCATCGGGGCTAACACCTGGAAAGGACTCATCAGCAGGACACACAAAGCGGTCATAAAAGCAAGGGCAACAGGCAAAGAATAACATTTGTAAGCTAAATATTTAATTTCTATTCAGGACACCTCAGGTTGGTGCTGAAGCACTGCTGTCTGCATGGCCGCACCATCCACGTGGTGTCAAACCACAGAGCCCCAGGAATTTGTAACGGCACTTGCTCTAACGAGCCTGCTTCTGGTAACATCTTAAAAAGAAATGAAGAGCCCTTATCCCTGGACACCACTTGAGAACAGGAATCACCACAACGAGGGCTGCTCCACGGCTCAGCTCTCAGTAAGAGGAGGAAGGAGGGAGCCTGGCACCGGCACGAAGCCATCAGCAAACACCGAGAGCAGCGAGTAGTCAGTCACTTTGGAGTTACACCCTGCAGAGGGGTTTTCTGGCCTTCTGAGCTCACAAAGAGGAGTGTCAATGAATAACTGGGTAGGGCACAATCCCGACTGCCTGGGGACAAGCGGTCCCACTGGCTCAGCCGTGTACGTGGCAGCACAAGGCCTAACCCGATGCCAGCAGGTGGGTGCAGGAGAGTTTGGTTCAGCTCTGCTCTGACCATAGCCTGTGTTCTCCTAACCCTTCTGAAAAGTGGGAGCTTTTTCCACCTGGTATTTGGATCATTTAAAACTTCAGAGAATAAATCAGATGGAGAAGAGGAAAGGAAGGCCCATGGGGCTGTGCTCGCCGTGCAGCAGTTTGCTCTCTTCCTAGCCTGAGCTCTCCAGGCCCCGAGCAAATACACAAACTCTAAACTGAAGCAGAAAAGTTCTGTTTAAATCCATTAATCCATATAGAAAGTCTCCTGGGCAGCGAGTTACACTGCCATGTTTTTGCCAGTTCTTTTTCTCCCCTTTCTCATTTTCACCCTCCTGGCAACATCGCATGCCCCCTGTGTGGCCGAGCCTTTGCCCAGGGAGCGAGCATGGTACCCCACCGAATAACCTCTGTGGACACAACCTGTTCACTCCTAATTTCCAGGACCGAGACACTAATCTCTTACAGAAAACTAAAGATTTCTTTATCCAGACTTCTTTCAGAGCAAGACTGTTCAGAGACTTGGAATCTCTCCGGTCTCAGGACACAGGGCCCTGTTTGGCTCTCAGAGAAGTTTCTTTGCTGTCTTGCATTGTCCCTAAAATCTCTCTGCTCCCACTAACTCACCCACACTGCTCCGAGCTTTCTCGAGAGGCTGATGGGTTTGCTGAGAGTCAGCTCGAGATTCAGACTTCAGAAAATGCCATTTCACAGGAATTTCACTGGATTATACAACACTTTTGTATTTAGTCCTGGAAATAACAGTGCTCTTTACAACAGCAGATGTACGACTTCAAAAAAAGAAGGGGAAAAGCTTGTTTGTACAGAAGAAAACACACCTGTCCTTAGAACAAAAGAGCTGTCAATTTTAAAAGTTTTTCTTTTTTAATGTTTTATGGAAGAAAGGAGGAGACAGCAGTTACCTGCCTTTTTTTTTTTTTTTTTAACAGAACTTATCAAGCAGGGATCAGCTACTCTGCACGTACAGCTGCTCTGCCTTATCAGCAGTTTCCCCATCACATACATTGAAGGGAAACACTGGGGCTAGCGAACAAAATATGTTGGATATAGGAGAACTGAAGATTGCACTTCTCATACGATTTATTTTAATAGATCTGTCTTCACTTCTTGTGATACAACAAATACTTTAGTGTCCTAGAGCAGAGATGTTGGTGCAGAACTGCCTGCTGCAGGACTGCCCAGCCACCAGCTCTAGATCTGGTGTAACCATCTCACCCAGAAAACAGGATGCAGGACAGCTGCGATGCTGCTTTCTTGCCTTCTTTAGAGCAGCTGATTATCAACACAGCACAACTTTAAGGTAGTGGGGAAAAAAATAAAAGTTTGGTGCCTGGCACACTCTGCTGGGCTCTGGATTTCCTGCCTCCATTTTTTTTAATGAACTTTTAGATTTTATTTATTTTCTTGGTCATTTCAGTTTCAATGTTATGCGCTGGCTAGAGCTGCAATAAATTCCTTTTAACCGGACCCCAGATACCCCACAGCAGCATTTACCAGCCAGCACCACCGCAGCCTCAGACACACCTTGGGAAGCGGAGAACTTGAGGACTCAGAGGACTGCAAGCCAGACCTGCCCTTGTGCTCGCACCCAACTAGAGCCTAAAAAAATGTTGTTTACAGAAGTATTCGTACAGCACACTTGACCAGGTGGCCCTATAAGGCAGTTAACAAGAACAATATATTCAAAAAGAATTTGACGCAAACTGCCTGGAAATTGTAAAATGCTGCAGCACCCATCACATGGGCATTTTATGCATTTGCACTTGGGCCAAGTTTTCTTTCACTAAGGCTTGCTCCCTATTTTTAAATGCAAAAGCACCACGAGAAGGCAATCAGCTGAGGCTTCTTTCTTACCAGTGATCTTCAGGTCTAGTCCTTACGTGCTGGATTCCAAAAGTCTCTGAATGGTTTTAGAGGAAAATATTGATAAATACAAAAATATAGGACTGAGGAAAAACCAGCCTGTTTCAGCCTACCTGCAAAAACCAGCTGGCACATCCTCAAGGCATGATGGGCTGTTTTCCCCAGCACATCAGAAAACCTGGGCAAGCAGTAAGGCTCCAAAAAAAAAATCCCTCAGAGAATTAAGGTTTCCTAGGTAAGGTAAGTGGCCATGGCTCCAGTTCCCTTCCTTCAGGTAGGGGAAAACACACATAAAAGAAGGAAGATGGCATTTTTATTTATGGCTAAAGGACACTTGTTCTTTTTTATGACTTTCCAACTTCTGCAAGTCACACCTGATCTGAACAGCTGGGAGCAGCACTGAGACATTAGTGCTCAGAGTGTATTTTGGTGGATTTAGTGATGGCTTCACACTGTGAGGATTAATAATTTCCCAATTTTTAGTTCCCATTTTGAAATCTGCTGTTCCTGCAGGTGATCTGTTCTGGAGACAGATACAAGTCCGATGACATAAGTCTCTTACCTCCAACTCTATAACATGGGCGTGTCGGCTGCATTTTTCAGCCCAGGTTAAGCCGTGTGCCAGCACACAGCTTCCTTCTGCGTTGCTATTACACTTGCCAGTGGCTGGAGTGCGAACCCAGAGCACAGAGCTAGAGCCAACCACCTTCACTACACCTGTATAAAAATGCACAGGATGACATTTCTTTACTTTGAAGTTTCTATACCCAAAACTTCAGGGGAATGATTACTTCTGTTGAATGTCATTAACCCAAACTGCTAATGCTGGCTGCCTACCAAACGCGAGTCAGCACAAACTAACTCTCTTGCCAATACTCATCAAGCAGTTAGATGATGTAGTATCTAAAAACGTATATTTAACCGAGGGGCTGATAATTTACAGGTACTTTGGGATTGCTACAAATGCCTTAGTGCACACAGAAGATAGCTGGCTCTACATCCCAAGTCAGAAGATTAGCTGTTTAAGAATTTAGGATTGGAGCCAGTGCCATCAGCGAACATGGTCCAATGATTTATTATTTTTTATTTTTTTTAATGTTGGCAGTATTTGGAAAGCACACCAGGTATACACAGTGGAGCTTTCTAGTAACAGCAGGTGGAACAGATTCTGCTCCGACTCGTCTCACCCCTTGTCACATCATCAGCTGTCACAGCACACAACCAAACACACCTCCTTCCCCCTCCAGCCCCCAGCTCACTAGTGTGCAGTGCAAAATTCAGTGACACAGGCATGGAATCAAAGAGATGAGCTCCCTAGGCAAAATTCATTGATTTCCTGTTATTTAGCTTCGGTGTAAAACTTTCTGAATGCTGATCAAGCAGAAGGAAAGTAAATATTCTGTAAATATTTGTCAATTGAGCACAAAATTGCATAGGCAATCCTGAATTTGGAAGTCATCGGAATCAGCATTTCCACAATGCCAAGTGCTCACTTCAGGAAAGCCTCCTGGAACATCCCCCATGTTCTGTGCACTGACTCCAGACCATCACCAGCATCCTGCTGGGTGGATCCACACACAGACAGGACCAATCCTAGAATATCTCATTTCCCAATTTTTCCTAAATTCCTTGGAACAGCTTTTCTGTGTAAGTAGAATTTCTTGGGAGGGAGTCAGGGAAGGCAGAGGGCACTGCACTAGACGAGGCAGGCAGATCTCTCCTGGCACAACACATAGGCCACCCGACATCTCATTACTGTAAACGCCAGTTGCATGTTTGCTTTGCTCTGCACGCAGAGAACAGAAGCGGCCTCTGACTCACTTAACACACACCGCAGGTTGGGGTGGGGTGGGTGAGGTGGCGTTTGCCCAAAGCTTTTTCTTTTCTAAAAAATAATTTTAAAAACACCCAAAGAAAACAATAATCAGTTTCTGAGATTACTTTGGCTAGCTCCTCACAAGGATGTAACCATCAACTGTTAAAATACTTCTAAATTTCCCAGAGTAATAGGATTAACTTAACCTCTTAAATTCTATTAAATAATGTTTTAAAGCTATTAATAGCCTTTTTTTTTTTTTCTTACTTTATAGAAAGCTATTAATACAGATCCACGTCAAGTTTCTGGAAAACCAACAAGCCACTGCAATGTGTAATTCAAGAAGTTACTAACCTGCAAAAAAGCCTCTATCATCTGAGCAGCACTATCACCGTAAATCTTTTGTCTACTTTTCATGGCCATTATTCTCTTGGAAGAACATCAAAGCAGTATGAGGAGGGAAAAAAAAAAATTCCCCTTTCTCCCTTGCATCTCCCAATCTCAGTGCGAGTCTTTTCTACCTGATTGGGTGCTTCTTAGTACGCTGCAATTGCACATTCGCAGGAGATCCAAACTAAAATAAACCATTATTAAATAAACTATTATTGAGAATACTGAGGACTTTGTGTAGTGTATCTGGAAGGTGGTGGTCTGCTAGCAAAAAGAATCAGTACTGGTTTTGATTTGTCCTTTCTGTAGATCTTACACGGAGTGGCAGATTCCTGTGGAATTGGGGTTCAGTATTTTTGCACTCATTCTACTAAAAAGGGGACTTCTTTTGATTCACGCACGCCCTCAATTACTATTTCATCCTCTGTTTCTGTAGTATCTTGATAAACAAGAGAAATGCTTTCTTCTCCTCAGTCTTCAAAAGTTAGTCTAATACACAGTAACATAAAGTTTGCTAAAATGCTCCTAAATTTCTGTTTTATTGGAACAGGACTTGAATTTCAGGAGATATTCACACAGCTTTCTTTTCAATTACTATTGGTCATCAGTCTAAAGCAACTCAGACATGATGAGTGGCTGTTTAAAAAGGTTATGGCCAGCCACAATGGTAGAAAAAAAGAAATTATCCACCCCAAAACACACTAATCAGAACATTACTTACAGATACACATCGTTGTACTACTGATGCAACTATTTTTTAAAAGTATCAGCAACTGAATATAATTCCTGCAATCAGAATTTTTGGCTGGCTGATGTTTCTGAGAGAACTGCAGCAAAAAGCTATAGAAAAACATTTTTATAATTACAACATCACATTTGTATGAGGAGGAACACGTACATGGTAAGGCATCAGCAGTGAGTTGCAAGAACTCAATATAAGGCAACCGTTGTAAATAAGTATTTCAACCCATACTGAGATACAGATAAAGGAAATCAGAAAAATCTGCATTTTTTTTTTGTTTGTTTATTGAAATATGAGCAGCAGTATGCAAAAAAATATCTTTAAAACATAACATAGCAAAAACTAGTAATTTTAAAATTAACAAAATAAAAAGATGTTTAGAGTTAAATGAAAAACTCATTGCTAGAACTGTGTTTCCTACAATGTAAACAAAAGCATAAAGGTTATGCTTGCAACAAACACAGAAGCAGGTTTATGGAGCAGCACAATAAAGCAAATTTATGTTGTAATCTGATGGTTTGGTCTATTGATTTCAATTCAGAATGGGTTTCCTTCCTAAACAGAAACTTCACAACTACAAGAAGTTAGTCACATTTTTGTCTTTTGAAGCAAAACATTTAGCAAATGTTTTGTTGGTTTCTCTAAAGACCATCACTAGCAACACTTTGGGCAACTCAAACAATACACTGGAAAAAAAAAATATTTTAAACTAAGGAAAAAGCTTGACACATTTCAGTGTTTGTCTAGACTTCCACTACAAGAGTAGCTGTCCAAGAACTGACAACTTTCACACTGTAATACTGTGGGGAAAAAAAAAAAAAGTCATAGCTTCAGGCAAAAACCAGAAGAATTCCAATATTTTAAACAGTTCCACACTGCATTGTGATGTGTAGGCTGTTTCATCACTGTTTTGACTAACGGGCTGTTTTGTTAGGCTTCTCTCTCATCGGTCAGCCATACTCAAAGTTTTATTTTGGTTTCCTTTGGTCCTATAGATTTTACAACCCAATGTTAACTTTTCGTGTATAACTATGTCATGCCTAACACAATTAAATGAACGTAATACTTACACAAGGTGCTGGATTGACTGCCAGCAAGACTGATGTTCTTAGAGAAGGAATATCCAAGCTACTATCTTATCTTAGTGACTATAAAAGCAAACCCAGAAGACCTCAGCATATGCCTGGTTCAGGCTCTTTACTGGTATTGCCAAAGCTGTTAATTAATGCTGTGGTTGGTTGTAAAGTAGAAACATGCCCCAAAAGGAGAAAATACTTACACTTACAAAAGCCAAAACATTTTCACTGAAGAGTAACGTTCAGTCTAAGCTGGGCTATACTGGAAAGGCTCCATCTTCACTACCACACTACCGGCTGATTCGATTTCTCCATCCCTCCATCTAGGATAAGTGACATACACAAGCATGCTGCAACAGAAGCAGCAACTCTGCTACCACGACACTTGAAACATAATTAGCGTCACACAGTTCTCATCCAACCCATCTATGCACTGACACCTGAATTTTGTATCAGCAGCACAGATAAACTAAGCAGGATTACGACCACCATGAACCAGTAGTGCACACGATTTGCTAAGAAGCTGTCAAAAAAGTCCTACTTAAAAGGAACAGAGAAGCAGAATATAGGCAAATCTATAGGCACTTCAGCACCCATTCTTGAGTCATTTAGTTGGCCACATCCAAACAAGTGAACAGAGATGAAGCCAGGTGAAAAACATTATGGATAAAGCAAGATCTTGTACCTACAACTGAGATCTTTCCTTAATCCAACGTGCCATGACATTTATTATAAAAGCTAATCCAGAAAAAAAAATAAATCTGTAGTGTCAAATATACATATTCAGCAACTTGACAAAAGCCGGGTATGGGGAGTGGAAAATGCAAGTATGATCCTGTGGCCAACTGACTTTGCATCTTATTCAATCAGCAGAACCATCTGTGGGTTGCAATCCCGAAGAATGAAAGAGAAGGCCCCAAAGATGAGTGGCAAACATTGATTTTTTTTCCCCTTCTCCTGAAGATGCACTTGTTTGTTTTTAAACACACTGGAGAAACTGGTTTAAAAAAAAAAAAAAAAAAGCAAAACACCAAGTAATATAGAAATTCCTGTACAAGAGAACATTAGGGTTCTGCAGAAGTGTTACAGTTTATCTTTATTCCTTTAAGGCATTTCATAAGAAACATTTTAATGACACGTAAACAACTTTATTCCTTTAAGATGATCTGTTACTTAGGTACCATATGATATGATTTCCACATTTGAGCAGAAACTGTCATTCAACAGAAAACAAAAGAACTTGTGTAAGCAACTGATGTCTCAGGATTGCAGTAGTTAACTGCAATGCACCTTTTAGTGAGTATTTGCATTTTTGAAGTTTTTAGTCTCTCCCCCAAATACTGAACTCTCTCCTGAAGTGGAGTTACGGAAAGAGTAAAAAAGAAAATGAGTTCTGCATGCAAAGGCACTTTGTACATAATTAACTTCTAATTCTCTTAGAATGTTTCTTTCAACCTCATTTTTTGTTAATTATTTAAAAGGGGAAAACTATGCATGTGTTACTTAACTGATTTCTTTTAGTGTTTAGTACAGTGTTTAAATTGAGTAATACAACAGTACAGGCAACAGGATTCCTTACATGACAGAGAAATTTCATCATCGTATTAATGCAGTCCTTGAATTCCATAAAGCTGCCAATTACAGTTTTGAGTCTTCTGACTGAACACCTGCCTTTAAGGTCAGGCTCAAGACCACTTTTCATGTAGGCTACAAAGAAGTGATTACTTTTGGTCATTACCAACAGGTCTGTATTAAATTATATGATCTGGAAGTAAAAGCTTCTGCATTCAGTTACTAATTTGCTAAGCCACTCACAGTCTTCAAAGAGACTCAAACTCATACTGAAAGTGAATTAAATAGTGTAATCACTAATACTGCATAATGTCTACCGAGAGATTAAAAAGCTTAACACAGATCAATTCCAGACAGGTAAAATAAACAGCTAGAACACCGAAAAGAAAACAAAAAACTTATTCCTTCGAAAAAGTAGTAAGCATTTACAAATTGTAGTGTTTATGTTAAAATAGAGAAAGGTACCTAAAAAGAAATAGGCCTTGGCAACCACATCCAAACGGCATGAGTGTAAATCAAAGCAAAACAAGAATTACTACTCCAGAAACGTGCAAGATGTTTATCTTGTATCAATTACTATTTAAAATGGTGGTTAAAAGCAATATTACAAAACTGAAGTGGGAAAAGGCTAAGAACTGCTACTCTGCATTAATATACAGTGTGTTTACGACAGCATTTTCCAATAGACAAGTGTTTTTACACCACTCCAATATTTGTAAAAAGTATATTTCATGTGTACACTTAAAAAAAATCATTGTTCAATCTGAGGAAAATTAGCCATAATAGTCTAATTTTGCTTATGACAGATGTCAACCTTAATTTGTTAAGCAACTACACTAAAAATACAGCTTGCAAGCTGGAGCTGCACATGTTCAAACAGTTTTATAAACGTTTAAAAAAAATCCCAAACTATGATATGTATTTATTTTTCTGAAGTCAGTCTTCATAATTCTTGTCCCTACAGGACAAAAAGAAAAAAAAATTTCCAGTTAAGACATATGCCTGTTTAAGTTCTACTCCAAGTAGGGGAAAAGTGTTCTGAATTTTTCAATAGACTTTTTTCCCTTAGGGCTCAACTGTCACTTAAGCATCACAAGAACAAATTGAAATGTAAAACTGATCAGCTATACACAATGGAATTGGTCACAACGGGATTTAAAAAAAAAAAGTTAAACCATAAGATCCATTCTCCATACAGCTCACAGTATCCATACTGGAAGTTTCTCTAGAGTTGGAGCAAGTTCACTAAAAATAATGCTGAAGATAGAATTTCAGCACTATGAAACAGATGAGATGGGATTAAGAGGAGAACCCATTTGTGTAAGTACTTTATCCAGCCACTGGAGGGGCCCATGAAGATGAATTTCTATCCAGCATGGGGTGCTCGTGACATCTTGTCGATGATATTCAGCTCCCCAGCCCTATAAAAATGAACAAAATATTATAAATCAAGTTGAGAATATACTCACGTTTTGAAATAACTGTACTAACAAGCACTAGAAAGTTATCTACGATATATATCTGAAGGTAACTCACAATCTAGCAACAAATCTTATCATCTATAGATAAGAAAAAAAACTCAGGTTTGGAACGAGTGGTAGGGAGGCTGTGCTCAGAAGCCATAATCAAGTCTCCTCTGCTAGACAGAGTCATTGCGTGAGCTCCAGAGGGACTCCTAGGTATAGCTGCATCTCTTTTCTGTTTCTCCCTCCTGCTCCCTGTCCTCCACACTCTCAAACTGAACACTGTTCATCACCATTGGCAAAACAAACAATTGTAAGATTTTGAGAAACGTGTCTCATCCTGTGCTTATGCAGTATTTAACTACCTGGAGTTCATTTGGTTTGTAGGCAGCACTATGACATGTATCTAAAGAGCAGGACAGGGTATAACATATATAATGGTATATCTGGTTAACCTGAAGGAACCAGGAGCCCTACCATATTTACTAACTCAGGCCAAATAGCAAGTGCAATGGGTACAAAAAGATCCTTGAGGCAATATCCACAGAATTCCATTGGTTTTAACGTGTCAATTTATAAATGGAACGAAGATTTCCTGCTTCATTTCATTTTAACCTTGAATACTTCGTATCAAGCTTTCTTTTTGGACACAGTGTGACAAAAACTGGAGGGACAATCAATTTTGAGGAAACACTACTGTGAGAATAACAGGACAGTTTGATTTCTTGGATTTAAATTATTTTATTTCCATATTAACAAACAATTATATAACTGTATTTAAATTTTTAAACTATTTGAAGGAGTTGCACAATTTTATTCAATCACTTACGCTCCTCTCTACTCTCATTCTTGTAATGCTCTTGTAGTTTATTTTGCTCAGATTCAGAGCACTAGCTCAAATCTCCTTTAGTAACTTTAGAGTAACTACAATGATTAAAACCCTGTCCAGAATACTTAGAGTAACTGAATACATAGCCAATGTTCAACAGGCAAACTGTGCTTTTCTTTTCAGTACCCTAATTTCCTTCATTTCTTCCTCCTAAGTCAGCATTTTCAACGTATTTTAAAATTGAAAATAAGCAAATCAGGTTCAGAACTGCTTTGCTACATCGCTATGGTGCTATTGTAAATTACTGCTGAGTACCCAAATTCACAATAAGTTTAAATACCCCCAAAATAATTTCTTTACCTTCACAAAACTCATTCGAATGGTGCACATTTTGGTGAGTTCATATACTGCTTCAAATCCGTGGTTGACAGACTGAGCTAAAAGCTGAGCAAATTCCTGATTGTTAAAAATTTTCAGACTGCATCCACTAGGAATCTTGCACACAGTTGTTGGATGAAAGCCATGGTGGTAGTTGCAGTTCCTGCTCTGTACAAATATGCTGCTATCGCTTAAACACTCAGCATAGACTTCCCCACCAACATAGTAGAGATGAACACCTTGAAAAAAAGAGAAAAATGTTTCAATTTTTCTTTTTCAAAATAAAAAAACAGAGTACTTAATCCCCTTGAAATCAGAGACAACTACGTAAATTTTCTGTTCAACAAGCTTTTTGAAAAAGCTGTTTTGTCCCAACCGTCTTATGCCCAGTGTAACACATTTCCATTTCAAAATACAACAGGCTTCATTACACATCAACCACTAGATGTCCTTCTCTCGTCAACTACAGAACAAAACGAAAAAACTACTTCCCATGTCAACAGCTATTTCAAGCTAGTTTCCTAGAGAACTTATGCAGATTCTAAAACTGCAGTGTTAAAAAACTGTTGGCTTCCACCCATGGGAATTCCAAAGAAAATAAAAGAGTCTTCGGTGCAGGGGTAGTGATAGACATGAATGAGAAAGTACATCCCTAGTCTGCTCTGATTTTCAGCCTATTTTTTCAAGCAAAGGCAGATGTGAGTCCCATTATCTGTACAAATTAAATAACATCAGGTTTTACGGACTTTAAAAATCAAGGTAGACCCTAGACTTATTATAACTGCCTGGATTCAGCAATGCACATAAATAATTCCCTCTCTTTATATTCTGAAGCTCCTACTACATACAACATCTGACTCAAAATTTAAACATAAAAGCCACTAATCCTTTCAGTGTCTGACCACGGATGCTCACCGCCACTTTTCCACCACATCTTCGCCCTTTTTCCCCCACCCGCCACTGCCATACAGTTGTGTTTTAGTTCAGTTTGGTTAAGTCTTTCTTGAAAGGCTCAGAGAATCAACTGCTGACTATGCCATCGTTTACCAGGTGAGGCTGTAGCAAGCCAACAGATGCAAGCTGATCTTTCAGACAGCAACAACTGTCGTGAACATTGCTAGATCCATTTAGGACTATGGCAGAATGAAGTTTACACAGAGGAACCCTTGGCTTGATCAACTATAAACAGCTGGCAGAAAATCTGGGTGAGCAAGAATACATCTTCACTACACAACCCTATTTATGGCACAGAGACCACCACCACTTGCTAGCTGAATTATTTTTGGTAAAGGCCTACTGAGAGATATAAAAAGAAGGGAGCTGTATAATATAACAGTCTGAGAAGAAAACTGATATGTCAAAACAAAAATGCACAATTAGAAATCATTTGTGCTTGCACTACAGTATGTCTACAGAAGTTCAGCAGATAGAATTGGGTAGTTTTTGGGAGGCAAAAAACTCCAAGACCGTCTGAACAAAAGCCACACATTACCTTTTATCCCAAACCAATCTGAATTTTTCTCAGGAATGCTACTACAAAGCAGTTTTAGCTTAGTAACTAGTACTAGACACACAGCATTTTGAAGCTCCAGATTTACTTGTAGTTCCTACTACTCTATGTGATCTTGGATCCATTTTAAATGTAACATTTCTCTGCCAGTACTATCAAAAGTGGTCAAAGCAAAAAATCTGACAATCATTTTCCCCTACTCCCATCCACCTCAGAAAAAATTAGTTGTTTTTCATTTATATTAATCCTTCTTAGACAACAGAATTGCAGAGATAAATTTCTAAAAAATATTAATATACGTCTGGCAGTTTCCAAAACAACTGAAAAGTGTTGCCATGTTTATAGTAGTTTCTAATTAAAAGCCTCATAAGGGACAGGACAGGCCTTGAAGATGCACTATCAGCAACAGTGACTTGCATCTGGAAAGCTGAAGCCTGAACATATCAAACAATTTTAGGTGCTAAAAAGGCCTCTGGATCGGTGCAATAGAAATCAGGTTCTCTTCTCAGGACTTCACCAGTTAATTACAAAAAAGGGCATGCTCAGAAAGGGAGCACTACATTTTAAGATAATCCAAGCACATTCCATCAAGGATGAACACTGCGCATCTATACATGCTATCAGCCAAACATTACGGGAAAACTAGAAGATCTTGCAAAACCTGCTGTCTCCAGGAATCCCTCCCACACACATACACACCCATGGATTCACTCAGACAAATGAGCCCTTGCAGTTTTACATTAGCACTTCAAAGTCCTGCTGCCAACTTATGCAAGATATTTGAACATACTGTAGACAGCAGTGTAATACCCTGCATGAACAACAAAAATAAAAAGTGTATCTTTGATATACTGTAAAGTGGTATGAAGAATTTGATTTACGAAGCAGATATAGAACTTCAGAAGTCCTGCAGTGTGTTTCTTGGTGCTGAAATAAAAATTTCTACATACAGAATATCATTAACCATAACGAAAAGCCCCTATGACACTACAGTTTGGTAAGAATGAGTTAAATTTTTAAATAAGTAATAAAGAAAAATGTATGCCATTTCTAAACCAATTAGAAACAAACCATGCCTAAGTAACTTGTCTTCAGATACTGGAGAAGTAGATAATAAACCACAGAATACTTCAGCTTCTCTGTGCTGCAACAATGACTACTCACAAACAAGAACAGAAGAAGTAAAAAACAAGACTTCAGCTTCCTAATCATGCATAATATGACAAAGCTTTACCTTTCCCAATATGTCGTCTAGTGTTCTCAATTGTTGAGTTGCGATTAACATTCGAGAGCAAACCTAAGCAGAACCTGTTTTTATTATTGGAGGGATCTGTAAACCCATCTACTAAGACACTTGTAGAAGATGCATGAAAAGCCTCTCCAACACGATTATTTAATTCGTAATACACGATCGAACACCAGTGTTTGGGTTCTTCATAGGCAACAGGCTGAACATCTGAAAATAAGCAAAATGGAAATAACAGTTTACATAAATGTCAAAATACTAAAACTAAAACTGCAAAGCAAGTCTTCCAGGATATCAATAATCAACAGCTTAGCCAACTTTTATGATGAGCAAGAACAGTCCTGATTAGTCTTAATTATTTTCACGCATTTCAGCTAGTCTGTTGATTTTAATCACTTTCCTATTTTAAGTCTTATATCAAGAAAAAAAAGACACAAAAAACACAAATGACTGATACCTGGTGAAACCTTCCACTTTTTTTTTTTTAATTATTATTAATTTTTTTTAATTATTATTAATTATTATTAATTATTTAATTATTTTGGCAATTTTCAGAGCCTTTGTGAATATACAATTCTGACAGCAAGCAGAAGTAGCAGGAAAAACCCTAATTCTAAGAACGAAAAAGTTCAATTCATCATAAACTGTACTACACATCTGAGGCATTAAAAGCAAGAGAGGCAAATGAGCAAGGCAAGTTTTGCTTCGTAGTTCTTACTGTTAGAACTCCAGTTTTTCTTGGACTACTTCCACTTATCAACACAGATTTATTGCATCATTTGAAGCTATTCATTCAACTTGGTTGTGAGTACTAAGAAACCAAACAATGTTACTTTTACATACTATACAACTTACCTCTGGTAGATATATTTGGCATAATTTGAGGGATCATTGTATTGCTTGTGTCCATAGACTGCGAGTTATCCTGCCCCATCTGATCATCAGGGGGCATATATGCAGGAGGTGGAGTATCAGCTACAAACAAGAAAAAAAAAAAGACTGAATAAACCTCAACCATTTAAATTAATTATTTATTTATTCACTTTACAGTTGTAAACACATTAAAATATTCTTTAATAGGAGATATTAAAACATTTGGACCAGTTTTCAAAGTAACACGAAGACAATACAGCCAGCTGTCTTTACAGCAAACTTCAACAGCTGCATTCTTAGTTTAGAAGAGACAAGGCTAGACATGAGAAAAACTAAGATATGCACCTTTTTCTTTGTTTGTTTTTTATAACTGCACTTCTGCAGCTGGACAAAACGACTATAGCTCCCACTTTTAGTACCACAAACACTAGCTTTTGCACCCACTGCTTCTCTCTGCACAACAAGAAACGAGGAAGAGGTAGAAATACTGATGTTATTTGCTATAGCCTGATGAAGGCCTACACCAGACAGTTATTTTTTCACTGCTTGTGTAGGCTGAGTTCATTGCACAAGCATGCATCTCTGCATTGCTCCCTCCAATCAGCAGCAGTTAGTCTACTAACACAGTTACCCCTTATTTCAGAAATTCACTCTGGATATCATCCTCTGGATATCATCCTTACTACTGATCTCGGTCACTCCCCACTCAAGAGGGATATTGTGCTGACTGGACACTCTTTTTTCAGCAATGGGCAGTGTGAGAAACAAGATGAGGTCACTGAGCTCCTGGAAAGATGAATTCTGTAATTCTTTACCTTCACAGCTTTCTAAATCACACCAATAATCAGACAGATTCAACATGGCTTCTTCCCTTTGCCCCTTTCAGTCAGGCTTTCCCCTCATTTTCACCCAAATCAGTTAAGCTTGTCCCATTGAGAATTTGTTCCATTTTTTTCCAGTTAAATACCACACTTAAGTGTTCTCATTCACAGAAAGACATTGAAAACACCTTTTTGATAAGCCTGTTGCACCAGCTTTCTTTTCAATGCTTGACATTCTTCTAAAGCATGTCAGTTATTCTACATTGAAGCCGTGCAAAATAACTCACTACTATGGTATCTGTGACAAAGAATATTTGGAAAGATAAAACAACTCTAATCAGCAATGAATCCAAGATTAAAACATGCAAGCAACAAAGCAATTTATTGTAAGTACCACAAATTCCTGAGTTAAGTCACAACAGGTTTTAGCACTGCAATAAAACCTTTCCATTACTTTCATTAAGTTCACATTTATGCTTACGTGTACTTACCTGGTAGCTGAAACGGACTAGATGGTCCAGAGCTAGCTGGGGAGCTTGGGTAAGTGCTGCTGGCTGGAGAAGGTGGATAGGGACTGTTTGGCGAAATGGAAAATGGAGTGCTGTTGGGTTGCTGGAAAGAGTCTGGAAATGTCGCATTGTGTGGCATATGTGGTTCGTTGTGGCTTAGGTTCCTGAACTGAACTAGTAGGCTGTGCTGTGGATTGAATTCACTATGTCTAGGCACTAACACTGGAGGTAGAACTGAAAAAGCAAGCAAACAAAACACAGAGAAACTTCGATTAAAAACTGAAATAGAAGGAAAAGGATATAAACCACGTGCTCACCATGGAAATTTCAATACCGGTACGTGTGGAGAGAAGAGGATTTATCTGTCGTGACAACACCACATCCTCTCTCCTTCATTTTTAAATTACACTTTATCACCGACTAAAACTTTACCCTTGCAGAAGACAGAGCTGAAGTACACTTATATTTCATGCAACAAGAAGCCATTTTTTTAATTATTATTAAAACGAGTTCACATGCAGTGTGTAACGAAGTACTGATTTGGAAGTGCAAAACCCACTATATCTGTGCGCAATCAAAGCAGTACAGACAGAAATCCAGACAACATCACTACAGTCGAACTATATAGCTACATTTAGACATTTTCGCTGAAGACAATCTGTAATACAGTAGACAACTATTGCTAAATTTGAGTTTGAACTTTTAAATTCAAGAGTGCTGACTGAAGTCTGGAATTCAAGGGCTAGAGTAGAGCCCTTGAGCACAACAATCAGTTGCAGTAGAGATGCAACCATTTCGTGGAACAACGGAAGGCATTTTCACCACACCTTCCAGAGCAACCTAATTCTTCTCTCCCACTCGTAACCACAGTCCTCCCTCCTCACCTTCTCCCAAGGCAATGTGTCTTAACAGCAGACTTGCAACCTGCCACAAACGTGGTACCTACCTCGATCATTCCTAGTTCTGTTCAACTTTGCTGCTTACTGGTGGGAGTCAAGTGGGGAGCACCAAATCCCAGAATTTTTTCAATCCCCTGGGTTCATGTCACTCACTGATGAAATATTAAAGCTCTGAAAGAATGCCACCAACCTCCTTGCAAAGACTGAGGTTTGTAAACAAGTGTCTCAAAGACAACAAGGTCTTTAGATTACTGCCTTCCTACTTGATGGTAAATAAGGACTTCACCACTAACATTTAAGGTAGCAGGCTGGGGGAAAAGCATGATTTGCCACCAAGAAAACCAGTACAGAATGGACAACACACCTCACCATAACCCTACAGGAAAATTATACTTTTGAACATTATTCTTCCAAACTCCCTCTTACACCAGATTTAATTCATTGTATAGTACTGAAGCAAAGAACAAGTGGCTCCTGGAGATTTTGTCCAGCTTTCAGACAGCCATGCTCAAACATACCTGGGCTCTCCACCCTCTTATAGTGGTATGGATTGATGCAGACTTCCTTTTGTTTAGATCCAAAAGGAAATTCACAAATATCCAATGGCTTCAGCTCATGATGGCTTTGGAGATCAGGCCAACGCCAAACACGACAGTAAATTACATGGGGAAGGCCTTTTCTGTGAGAAACTTGAAGTCGTCCATCTAAAGAACGGGGGATAGTAACACACTTGCTGGGCTGTCCTGGACTGCTCAAGGCTTTCTCCAGTTCTTCCATAGCACCCTTTTTCTTTTTCAGCTTTTTTACCAAGGCATCAACAGCTTTTTCTGCCCATTTTTCTTCTTCATCTCCTTGTTTCCAGCCCAACAGACGCTTTACAGCTGGGCTAGTAAAGGAGAACAAACTGGCCATTGACGTCATTTGACACAAGTCTTCAAAAGGTTTGTTGGGTTTTGTCTGTTGTTTTTTTTTGTTGTTGTTGTTGTTGGGCTTTTTTTGGTTGTTTTTCCTCTTATTTTCAAACAAATGTCAGTGTAACTGAAAGCAGTTACTGCCACTGATGAACTGTGCTTTTTCTTGGACGCTGACAAACGAACATAGATGCCAGTGATGAAGTCTTCACATCAGAAATAACGATCAATTCTTCCAATTTAGCACTATTAAGAAGATGAGTAAACAGGCAATTAGTAAAGAATAAGGCAAAACAAAAAAGCAGATATTAAAATAATTCCTATTTCAACCCTGGCCATTGCATCTGATTTTGTTTCAGAACAAAACCTGAAAACTACCAGAATCTCTGCCTACAGCTGAATAAAGTAAAACATGATCAAAGCCCCAGCTGCTGCATTTCTGATTAGTGGGAAAAAGGACAGTTAGAGGACCAAAGAGGCAGCACAGTTTCTGTCACCAATATTGTCCAACCATTCCTTAAATCCATGAGCTTCTTCCCAAAAACAAATTTGGGAAACATGCTTTAAAACCTGTGTTACACCTCTGTCACGGTGTTTCACAAGAAGACAAACTCGCTACCAAGAAACAAGGAAGAGGCATGGTGGAAGCAGCAGCTTCACACCCATTACTCCAGAGAAATAATCAGCTTCTCAAATGGATCTTTGTTAATCAAAAGGAGAAAATACTAAAGCATCTACTAGTTCTTGAGCTCTGATTAGGTGCTCCATGTTTTTTAAAGAGTATTAAGACATCCCCAAACCCATCCCTCATGAGCCATAAAGAAAGGTGGGCAATCTTTGCAGCTGTGGCTATTTTTATGTTGCACTTCCTTCTATCTTCTAAGAAGAATATTTGAAGCACTGGATATTTTTAGCTGTTGGCAAGAAATAAAAAAATCTTTTCCGTTCCCCAGAAAAGAGGAGGGGGGAAGGCATGGCAGTAAGTCTTAGAAACGCGACCTTTACTACCAAGTGCCCCAGAAAGGGGAGAAGGAGCAGAACAATGCTGTGCAACTCCCGCGGTGCTCATGAATGGCGGGGTTTTCTACCACTCACCAGCTCTCATGCAAATCCTTAGAACACCGCCTCCCCTCCCAAATTAAGGAGTAAGGATGACAAGAGGAAATGATGTGCCGTGGCAAAGAACTGATAAGAACTTGTAAAATCTCTGGTGAATACTAAATAAGCAAGTATAGACAATGAGCAGCTGGCAAAAAGCAAGAGCAGAGCTAAGAGAAAGGATGTCAATAACAAAAGATGTTTCCTTTCTTGCTACAGAGACTGCCAAACAACATTGTCTCTCAACTTTTGATAAAACATGGCGAATTAAAACACCTAACATACCTCAGGACACCAAACCTGCACCTAAGAGAAAAAGGGGATAAGAAGAAGATTTAAAAACCTCTATGTTGGTTCTCTTAGAGTCCTACATTTTATCAAGTGGATCTTTTCTCCTCCCATCTTTGATTAATTAAACGTTATCTGATAAGGCTTTCCTACACGTTTAGACACATTTAAAAACAAGTTTAAAGACACAGATGGGTACTTTCTTTTAGCAGAATTAAGGACCAAAAATTGCCTTTCAATAACCCACGCAACTTATTGCATTTTTGTATTGCAACCACAAGACAAGTGCTGAAGGGTACACCAAAGCAAGCAGTAAGCATCACCAGCCAAAGGTACAGCAAGCACCCCCTGACAACACATTTGTACTGGCCCATGTGTAACTGTTCTAGGTTTTCTACTGGGGAGGTCAAAAAGTGAGGAAAGCAGGGAACAGACCCAAGGACACTTGGCTATCATGAAAAGTTTAAAATCTTATAAATGATTTTTGCAGGAAAAATAATCCACTTATTTCAGCCAGTAGCTTAACTCCACTGGTGGTGCTTTGATTCTTCAGCTTTTCTTCAATACTACGAAAAAAATGGGGAAAAAAATGAAAAACAAAATGAAATTTAAAAGACTGATGTCTCTCACTGTCTCAGCAGTCCTTAGGCGAAGGTACTGCAAAAAGGAAAGAAAAAAAGCAGTAAGATATCACCAACTTTCTGAAGCAACATAAGGATGTGGCAGCATCTTCAGTAGAAATTTCATTCCCAAGAACAATTACACACGAGAACCTCTGCACCCTTCAAAGTAACAGGAAATACATAAAGGAAGAAACTTGGCCAAGAACACAGACTGAATTTATTCTTTTACTGAGATTAGACGTTTAGTGTTCTAAAAAGTAAAAGCTGTTTATGGTGACAATTAACTTCCAAGCCCTGGGTACATTCAATAGTTGGAAGATTTCAACAGCTGCTCACACCCCTAAAAAAGGAAATGAACCCACCTACAATCTTAAGACCAGCGAGAAGACAATTAAAAACGTCTATTTCTGTTTCTCAGCTATGCTTTCAAAGAATCTTAAGCATCATCAAGGCAGAACATACACTAAAAATTCCTACAGTTAAGCTCAAAATAGATTTCAAGAAATGCTCGTCTCCTGCTAGTGGTCTATTCCATGACAGCTGCCCCATCTACACTATGCAATCAGATTTACTGATGTATGATTCTACTATGGTTGCGTTTAGTTTTGTTTTTTTTTTTGTAGTATTTCAAACACAACAGTAACATGGAACAACAAGGAACAAAATTTTACTGGTTGTCTATCATTTCAACGTCATTTACCCACATTTACCCACAACTATTCTCTTAGAATAAACAAGCAACTACAAGCAAAGAAAGCTGGAACAGTTCTACTAAAGCAATCTGTTACAATAACTGGTATTTGTAGGGCAAGTCAAGAGAATTTTGATAAATGACTGTCTCATAAACAATGATTTCAGAAATAGTCTTTTTGAAGTAATATAATTAGCTCTCAAAACTTTACGTAAGTCTGAATCCCTGTCAACAAAAGCAAAACCTAGTAAAACAAGTATCCCTGAAGCATCCTAACAATTTGATCTAATTTGTTTCATCTTCAGCAGAAAACTGTTTCCACATACATGCTTGTACTATGAAAAATGAGACTGCTGAAGTCGAAAACATTAATATCACTTACAGTAAATCCGTTCTGTCTGCCCATGAGGCTTTCTAGACTCTTTTGCTCAAGTGTATTTTTACCTGTTCAAGAGCGGTGGGGGCAAAAAAGAAACCCTACAACAGACTCCTGTACCAATAGGCTTTCAGAAGTTGAAGAGACACTGACTGAACCTCATTGTAGGCCTTCTGGAAATTCATTCTGGAACAAAAAATACTGAAGGTTTACAGCTTTTTATTATGAAAACAAACTAGCATTAAGAAGCTTCATAAATTATTTGTAGAGTAAAAGCATTTCCTTCTTTGAAGCCATTTAAGGTCACAAAGCAGTAGGTTCAGGAATTTGTGTACAGAAACAGAACATTTTCACGTGGAAACTACAGCTCTTCTAGGATTTTAAAATTTCTGAATGAGTTGAGAATACATTTAGAACATTTATACTTGCATTTAATGTAATTCCAACACCTAATTATTGAAAGGCTTCTAACTAATCATGGCATCTGTTAGGAACTGCTTCACCAGATCAACTATATTTAAAACCAATTTCTTCCAAGGGCTGACACATGCACGTAACAAGGCAAGACTTCAGTACACCAGTGCATCACCCTCATAGAGAAAAACATCTATAGTCTTTATAGACTAAAAACGATGCATTGCATGAGGTGAAATGAGGGGGCTTTCAATGGGTGAACACAAAGAAGTAATTGCTGCACCAAAATTAGATTTTGGGGCAGACATTTGAACTTTTAGAGGTCTTACTGATGACTACAGAAATGGAAGGAAACTAGTCCTGTGAACAAGTCCATTGTTTGAACCCCTTCTTAATACCTCATCAAGCCAGCTAAATACAAACCAATTTGGGTAACAAACAGCACAATGCACAAATTACTTTTCATTTGTGAAGAGGGGAAAAATAGACTATCGCTCATCTACCATCATAAACATGAAGCAGCAGAACTACGCTTTGCTTCCTCTGCTGAGATTTTTCTAGTCTACTGCTACTGATTCCAAACTACAAATTTTCCACCTGTAAAATGTGAACTTTAAGTCCCATTCACCAAGTAGCCCATCACCCTATAGGAATAAAAAGCATAAAATAAGTAACTACATGATCCTCATCCTTTCCTACTGTCAGCATTGAAGTTGCATTCCAAGTGTACAAATGCTGTTCTTTGCTGCTTCATTTACTAGTTTGCAAATGAAGCCTGCTGCAGCACCCGATCCAATCAGAAGTGCTCCTGATTAGAAGCTGCTTTGAGACTCAGTTTCACAATATAAACAAACCACCCCTTATAACTAGCTACACAATTGGTAGGTCGTTAGAACTGCCTCAGACTTGCCAGTTAAAACTGTTTAGCAGTCAGCTCTGGTGCCTAACCTTACTGCCCCTTCAAACTTAGAAATGCTTCAGTACTTTGCCTCCACGGACACGTTAAAACAGTTTGTGTGTTTGTACAGAAAGCTCCCAAGCCCACTTACATTATAGTAAGTTTATTGTGCTCAGCTATCAACATATTTTTAAAACTATCTAAAACTACAACTTCTATTCACTTGGATTCACATCAATTTCACTTTGTTTTAGTAAGATCCTTTTCTCCTTATAAATGTCTTGAACAGGAATTGTGCTGGATTGTGCTTGGTTTTGCAAAGCCTACATTTTCCATGTAGGAAATTTTCCAAAGCCTACATCTTACACTGTGGCCCAGCATATGGTCCCATGCAATGGCATTCATTAGTCTTTTCTTGAGGACAAATACAGAAGACACATTAGAGTTCCATATTTTTTCCATGCACATCAAAGTTAAAATGAATCCTAAAGTCACACTGGGGCAACAAACTTCAAGGGCCTATGCATTCCCTGCTATTGCCACAACTTTGGAACAGAGAAGATTTTTCTTCAATTCTCCTGTGCAGAAAAGCTATCACAAAAAATGAAAAGTATCACCCATCATTTGGTTAACTCTTCTCCCCCCTCCCCTCAGGGGTAAGGAAAAGATGAAAGGAGATTTTAGGAAGGATACCAACACGGAACTTGTGGTATTTCCATCAGAACTGGGCTTGCATATCTAACGAGACATCTAATTGAGTGAAACATAACTGCTTTTATACTTGCACTAGAGTTCTTTGCTTCAAACATGCCTTGTAAGGCAGTATTTTCTAATTAATAATACATGTAAACAAGAACAGAAAAGAATTGTCTGGTATCTTCAAAAATTTATTAACTGTGACTGCTCTCCCAACAAAAACTGTATTAACAGCTTCAGACATGGCTTTCTCACACAATACTACTTCTTTTCATTTCCACATCTGTACATCATCTAACACAGCTTTAAAAAAACCTGAAGCATATAACTCTGTCAGCTGAGAAGTATTTAACTAGCACTGGTAAAAGAAATAACAAAAACTGTGAGCCCAAGCACACGATGCAAGTAATGAATGGGACATGGGAGAACTGGTACCATGAAAGGCGTATGTATAGCTCAGACTGCAAAGGTGATGCCTGTTGCCTGTTTTTATTTATTTTTTTACAAATTTGCTGCAAGAAAATAATACAAGTGATAATGATCTATATCTCCAATGAGGTACGGCCAGAAGGAGTTCACTAGAACTCCACTGCATTTCAAAATGGCAACTGATGCCAAGAAAACCTCAGGAAGAAGTGTGACCTGAGAACAGAAAGTTTTGAATGTGCTTTGCATCACAGTACAACTCAAATTTAGGTGTGATACTGTGGAAGAGAGACAGAGGGGAAAAAAAGCAAAACCTTCCCAGGCCTGAAAAATATATCTATTTCTTAAGGCATCCACCTAAAACAGAAAAACCCTGTGCTCACATGGCCCTGGTTTCCACAACTGCTCTAATTACTCAGCTTTGTAGAAGTCCCAAAACTTGCAAATTCCACCTTAGAACCCAAATCTCTCTTTTAAGTATTTTACCAGAACCGTGCATTTTCTCACACTCCTATTTCACCTAACTGGCATTTTCCAACAGAAGCATTACACTAAGAAATGCCATCATCAACTGTAGTCAGCACTTCTGAAAGTCAGCCCTAAAACTGCCTCATATTTTTAAGGTTATTCAGGATCTACTCTAACCACAGCTGATACCTACAAGTTGCCAGCCGTTCCTTGATTAAAAGCACATACAAGGGCATCACTAAATTTCACTAAACGTGAAAGCAAAAGCTTATGCATCCACTCTGGTAGGTTGGTGGACATGGCCAAGCAAAAGGGTATTTAAAATGAACTCAATACCATCTGAAAAAAAAAAAAAAAAAAAAAGAAGACATGCTTTTACTTTCCACAAGCCCTAAAATACATTAAGAAATTAAAAAGCTCGACAAAACCTTCCAAAAATTTCACTGCTCACACACAAAGCCTTCATTAAAGAATAACACCCAAAATACTGCCACTAAAAACGTGAATTGGCAACAAAAAATGTAACTTGAAAGCAGGGACCGCAGACTTTCATAAAGCTTTAAAAGAGGGGAAGAAAAATAAAGATGTATACGTGTGTGTATTCGCTTCCACTCCAACTGAATTGCATTAAGACTGTGACAAGTTTACAAAGGCTACAGGATTTGGAGGGAACACTGACAATAGTAATTCAGCAAGCCTTTTTTCTCCCTTGCACAGAATGAATGAATGGCGAAGTATTCTAAATTTGTCAGTTTGTGACACGCACTGACCCAGAATTCAGAGACACTACCTCATAGTTGGTGGATCAGTAGCAGCGTCCTGACAAAGATCCTCTGTCAAGGATGACAGTCCTGGCGGGCGCAACCTTGGTGGTAGGTCAGGAGGGATACGGACTTGGCAGGCGGCGTCCTGCACCTTGCCAACCCACCCTGGTCAAGCGGGCTGAAGCTCCAGCCAAACTTTTCAACGTGGTCACAGGAGCACTGCTGAGAAGGCTTCCAGAGAACAGCGCAGGAACTTGCACCAAGACTAATGATAACTGCAAAAGTCTTGAATTACTGCTCAACTTGCTTTTAATGAGTTGTTTATCAATGTTAGCCATGAAACATCTGAAGTGCTCTCAGCTAACACAAGCACCTTTTAATTCTGAGCATGAACTGCTCTCCTTACTTGAACGGACTAAACCTGTTACTATAAAAAATGACCTAGGGATCTTTCAAGGCATATTAACACATTAAAAATAATTTTAACGAAGCTATCATAGACATTAGAAGAACCCTGCATTTTAAACGGCACGAAGCATTTAACTGGCAGCAAAGGAAGGACTACGGTCTTACAAAGAATTGCCCCAGCAGTATGTCTGCAGGTACATAATTTAGCTAAGGGCAACAGAGGTGTTCTTAGAGCTTTCTTTAGAGAACTATAAAGAGAATATAATAGAACATCTTCCTGAAATTAAAAGCGTCCTCTGGAAGATTAAAGATCACAACATAATTTGCAAAGGCCGTTTGACCAAATACTGAAATACAACATTTAACAGAGCATTCACATTCTACCTTGAGAGCTGGAATTTCTTCCAACTCAGATACCATTCTATCATCCTGGAAACTGCAAAGGAGAGCACCTGCACAAGCTGTGACATGAAGAATCTGACTTCGTAACAAGAATCAAGTACAGGGTCCACAGCTACCATTCCTTCAGGTTCTACCCCACGTTAAAACTCTAAACCTCAAAGGAAAACCACCCACTACAGCTGTACACTGCACACCCTTTTGCTGTGATCTTCTGTCATCAAGACAGAGAAATGCAAGGAAAGCCTCTCATCCTCTTCTTTTAGTTCTCATCACTACCCCAACTGCCCTTCTTCCTGGGCTTCCACTAGGAAAGTTTTCTTTAGGAAGAAAATTCCCCCCTCAAGTGTATTTTCTCCGTATTTGAAAAGAAAAGTTTAACAATGGCAGGTACCCCTGCAAGCACGAGGTTTGCTGTAGTTTTGTTTTCCAAAATAAATGCCGTTAAACGCTTACTGTCAATTTCAAGGCCAAATGAACAAAATTTTATATCAGATGTTAGACTAAACCACTATCAAGCAGCAGGGATTAAGACATTAAATTCAGCAACACCCTACGCAGACACAGCACTCAGAAGTTACAACATACTAATTATGAAACATCTTCAATTAAGTTATTTGCTTCTTCTATTAACTTCCACTACCACCAGCTGCCAATTTCGTAAAGCATTACAGCTTTTGAAGAGCACGGGCACGTGACTGAGAAATGTATGTACCATTTTTTTTCCCTTCTCTTCACTGGGATTCTCTCAGAATATCAGGAATCAGAATATCGGGCAGATAATCCGTGCAGAACTCCCATAATCGGGACATGCACTGCACAACACCTGCTTCAGTCGTCAGGATTTTAAAGCCACACATGACAGATAAATTACCTGAAATTAACGAAGGAATGAAAACCAGCAAGAGATTTCATCTAAAGCCATCACACACTGACAATCTAATTTCCCATGACGAGACAAAACTCACAGGCTAATGCAAACTTTGACAGTTATTCCTCAGAGGCTGCGTTAAAGCAGGGAGCCCACGTCACTCACTGAATAAATCCTGTAAACCCATAGATTCCACCACAAGCTTCAAGGCCTGTTACTGAACCTTTGGGAAATCACTTCTTCCTCATTTTCCTAAGAAACACCTTCGCTCAGTTTGCTTCAAGTCACATCAAAAACTACACTTCTGGAAGAGAACGCGGATCACTTGATCCCCAGTCTTGTGCTTTAACCGCAAGACCATATTTCCTCTATTAAGTTTACAACCCACAGAAAGCAAAAATTGCCCCTCGGAATCAATTCCGCGGCCCATCTGTTGTCAGGCAGCTGTCAGTGCCGGGGGAAGGCTGCCGAGGCCGAGGGAGCCCGAGCCAGAAGGCGCCGCTTCACCAGCGCTGGGGACACGGGCAGTTATCCCTCTCCTCCTTCCCTTGCTCAGGCCTTTGACAATGTAAGAGTGGAGTTGCTCAGCTTCAAAAAAGGGGGGAAAAAGCGATCCTTTTACTAGCACTGAGGCAGCTCCGTGCACAGCACGAAGCGTGGGTCGGGGGCTGAATGGGGTTACTGGGGCTGCTCCTTCACCCCCCTACACCCCCCAGCGGCCCTGTGGGGAGGGTCCCGTCCTCAACCAACGGGGCACAAACTTCCCGAGAGGGGCAAAACCTCTCAGAGAAGAGCACAAACTTCCCAAAAGGGGACAAAACTTCCCAAAAGGAGGACAAAAACTTCCCAAAAGGAGGACACAAACTTCGGGCCCGCGGGCTCTCAACCCCCCCCCCCATCCAGCCCCCCCTCCGCCGCCTCACAGCCCCCCCCCACCCCCCGATGGCGCCTCCCCCGGCCCCCGGGCCGCCCTCACCCACCACGGCACGGAGCTCGGGCGGCCTCCCCGCCGCGGCGGGCGTCCCCCTGAGGGCAGGCGGCGGCGGCGGTGGTGGCGGTGGCTGGGCCTGGGCCTTGGGCCGCCCGCTCCCACCACGACGCGAGGGGACGGCGGCGGCGGCGGGGCCGGCGGGGCCAGCGCCGGGACCCGGATGTGCGCGGAGGGGCGGGGGGAGCCCCGCGGGGAGGGGAAGGGGGGGGGGGGGGAGAAGGGGGCGGGAGCGCGCGGGCTGGCGGTGGCCGCGCGTGCGCGCAGCCGGGAGGAAGCGGCGGGAAGGGGCAGGGGCGGGAGCGCTGAGGGGAGAGCGGCGGAAAGGGCGCTCGGAGGGTGGCGTGGCTCGGGGTAGTCGCTTTAAAAACAGAAATAAAAACGAAACGGAGCCCAAAAGTTTAAAAAATAATAATAAGAAGAAAAGAGGTGGCTGTGTGTCTCGGCTCAAACGTAGCCTGCCACAAGATGGAGGCATAAAAAGCTCTGCTCGAGCTCCATGTTGGCCCACGCCACCTCACCGCGCTGGGACGTGCCCATGGCTTCCACCAGGCACAGCCACGCAGTGCCTGCTTGGTCCCAGCTGTGGGACGGCCACCAGCCCTGCCTGCCTCCTGCTGCCAGCCCACCGTTTGGCATAGGGCATTTGGTGGATGTTTTCTGGCACTGGGTTTTATGCCCAGTGCTGAGGTCCTTCAGGCGGCTAAATCGCAGATCACCAAAAAAAACGACTGAAGTTTCAGGAAAATGTTAACAATATTACAATCACAGAATCATTAAGGTTGGAAAAGACCTTCAAGATCATCCGGTCCAGCCTTCACCCTACTACCAATGTCACCAACCTTTCTTCAAACGCCCTCAGGGACAGCGGTATTAGGAAAATCCTGCAAGGGCACATATGCATGGGAATCTTCATGCTGGGTGTAACACCTGTGCAGGACAAACACCTACTTTTCACACAACCATCCTCACTGCGTGACATGGAAATGAATGGAAATGACCACCACTTCCTCACGGTCACTTGTTGGAACGCAGAGAAGCTCATTTCAGAGAGGTGCTTGGCCAATGCCACCTCCAAGAAGCCACAACAATGCCTGACCTTCATCAAGCACGCTACAGCCTAATTGTTCTTGTCATTATTAACTATGTAAATCAGTGAATACAAAGGTAAATTAATGAAGAATCGTGTTCAGCACCATGACTTGAAGTTACTACATTTCCATGTTTGAAATTCCCCTCAACTGGCAACGGATATCAGCAACTCTAAAAGCCAACATTTCAGCCTTATCTGAGAAGAACTCGCATACTTCCATTAGATTCAACAATAAAAATCAGTTGTTAATGTCTCTCATCCTAAGGAAGGACTGGGAAAGTCTTGTTTCCCTTGTGAGAGATGAGATACTTGAGAGGCCTCCATGAAGGCCTAACCAAGCCTGGTGCTGCTGGCCCAGCTCCTGAGCAGGTGGCACTGCTCACCACTAGGCACTGTTGAGGCCCAAACTGATGGCACAGAGAAACTTAGCTTTATATTCTCAATGAAAATATCCACAATGAGGGGAAAATATTTCACACTTCAGTCCTCAAAATGATTTTAAGAGGAAACTTTTTCTACAGGAAGACTACTTCATAACCCAAAGGTACCTGAGGCCTCTTCAGACACACTGATGAGCGCAGCTGAATGGTTGCCTGATCCACTACAGAAAGTTCTAGAGAAAAGTTACTTCCTTTGGCAAAAATAGCATATGGGAAGGATATACTTGGCAAAACCATTCTTTGTATACAAATCTATATTTTTGTTTCTGGACGTGTAACTACACCAGTTCTGAGCCATTGAAAACCTGGTGTAGCCATGGCTTCTGTTACGCCTACTGAATCTTGCTATTAAAATTCTTAAAAAAAAAAAAAAAAAAAAAAAAAAAAAAACTAGAAACAGGCAAATGTAAAAGAATTATATATACATATATACTATATTTTATATAATTAAACCACTTATTTATTTGTGTAAATTAACTTAAAAAAAAAAAAAAAAAAAAACAAACAGAGGTAAAGTTTGTAGAAATTAGGAAAATACCCAATGAGACAAACTGCCCGTGCTGCGTGACATGGTAGTGGCCACCACTTCCTTATGGCCACTTGTTGGAAGGCAGAGAAGCTCGTTTCAGAGAGGTGCTTGGCCAATGCCACCTCCAAGAAGCCACAACAATGCCTGACCTTCATCAAGCATGCTGCAACCTAATTGTTCATTTCTTGTCATTATTAACTATGTAAATCAGTGAATACAAGGATAAATTAAAGAAACAAGTTCAGCACCATGACTTGAAGTTACAACATTTCCATATTTGAAATTCCCCTCAACTGGCAACAGACATCAGCAACTCTAAAAGCCAACATTTCAGGCGTATCTGAAGAACTTGCATATTCCATTAAATTCAACAATAAAAAGGTGTTAAAGCTTCTCATTATAAGGAAGGACTGGCAAAGTCTTGTTTCCCTTGTGAGAGATGAGATACTTGAGAGGCCTCCATGAAGGCCTAACCAAGCCTGGTGCTGCTGGCCCAGCTCCTGAGCGGGTGGCACTGCTCACCACTAGGCACTGGCGAGGCCCAAACTGATGGCACAGAGAAACTTAGCTTTATATTCTTAATGAAAATATCCACAATGAGGGGAAAGTATTTCACACTTCAGTCCTCAAAATGATTTTAAGAGGAAACTTTTTCCTACAGGAAGACTACTTCATAAGCCAAAGGTGCCTGAGGCCTACCTGAGGCCTCTTCAGACACACTGCTGAACTTGGCTGAATGGTTGCCTGATCCACTACAGAAAGTTCTAGAGAAAAGTTACTTCCTTTGGCAAAAATAGCATATGGGAAGGATATACTTGGCAAAACCATTCTTTGCATACAAATCTGTATTTCTGTTTCAGGACGTGTAACTACACCAGTTGTGAGCCACTGAAAACCTGGTGTAGCCATGGCTTCTGTTATGCCTACTGAATCTTGCTATTAAAATTCTTCCTTCCAAAAAAAAAAAACAAAAAAAAAAAAACCTATAAACTAGCAAATGTAAAGGAATTTTATATACATATATGTATATACACATTATATTTTATATAATTAAGTCAGAAAGAAAGAACATGAAACCCCTTCTTTGTGTAAATTAACTGCAGGAAAAAAAAAAAAAAAAAAAAAAGAAGAAGAAAAGTGAGGTAAAGTTTATAGAAATAGGGCAAATATCCAGTGAGACAAACTGGATTCAATTTGAAATAAGTTTGAACTGTGAAGAGTTTTTTTTTTTTTTTTTTTTTCTGTCTGAAAACCACGTGACTTTTGATATAAACAGAAGTTTTTAGCACCAGTGTACTCTGATCAGATCTATACAGAGGTCAATTAATAGACCCACAGGAAGGATATCCCTACTAAAGTTCATGACAAACAGTGAAGGTGCATGGCTTTGGTATAATTCAGTCAAACACAGAGCTAACCGCCCTAACTGCCTTTTGGGACTTCTGTGTATCTCTGCACCAGCAATTGTTCTACTTTGGCCAGGCAGTCCAAAATATGGGACCAAAAAAAAAAAAAAAGGCTGTTGGTCTTTTTCCAAATCTTTTGTGTAACTTAATTAATAAACCAAGTAACAAACAACAAATTGGCAGCAGCGTTTGAGGTGTTGTTCATGTGCCAGCCATCATGTCTCTACAAAACAAAATGTTCTCTTAATAAGAAGTTACAAAACAGTTGTATGTTGTCAAGTGAAGCTACGAGACAGCTCTGATGTGCTTCCTCCTGCAGAGGTTTTATAGTTTTATGAGGAGCTCTGCAGGTGTGCATGCAAGCTTATGGGAAAACTCCAAGTTTTCCAATAAGTTGTGCAAAGTTCCCAGTTTAAAAATACAGGCAAGTTAGGCATGTCTGCTCACAACACACCACTCCTCAGAAAGCAGTGATTCTTAAGCACAATATACAGACTATTTTGGAGTAGAGTAATAATAATCTACCAGCTGAAAAATAGTTTTCTTCTGTTTTGTCATTTTGTCACAGACTAATTCTTTGTCTGATGTTAAATGGCCAATGACCAACTGCAGAAGACAAATTACTTGCTTCTAGTCAATGGGACAGAGTAAAGGATAAAGTAAATTACATTTGCTATCTCATGATTTAAGTCTGTTTATGCTTAAGGTCACAATAAAATTAGCACCACGTACGCTTCTGTCGACTACATACAAAGTTGTATATAGTCAACAGAAGTTGGTGTACTCTAATAACATACAAAGCTCAAAAAAAGGGTTGCAGCAAGTAGACTTGAGGCATCCTGCACATAGTTTCTGGAAATCATGTGACTACATGAATTTGGGAAATTCATTCATTTCATTACTCATGAATCCATCCGTCCTCTTCTAGCATTGGCAAATGTACATTTTTCAAAATACAGACATGTAACTCTGATAATCTAAGGAAAAACAACTAGCTAACTTTCTACTTAAACATTTCAATTGTAATAGTGTGCTCAGATTCTGCAGAGACAACTGCACACGTTCATACATTTGCTCCGGCCTTGTAAAGTCAAGTAAAGTACAACTACCTGTTTCACATTCCTTTGCACGCAGTCTAATACCAGTGAAGACAGAAGATTGTCTTCTCATAAAACCTGAGCTGCTGTGCATGTTTGTGTTGGACTAGCTATAACCTTACAGTCTGATCAAAGTACAAAACGATCAACAGAAAAATTACCGCTTCGTATCAGGCCTTGCATGGTTGAGAAGCAACTATGAAGTTCAGCAAGTATCTTAAATTACGTTATTTTGATTTTCTCACTAGATTTTGAATACGATCTCTACATTTCTTACTGAGATTTTTTTGTTTGGTTAGAAATGAATGGTGTGAAAATTAGATTTTTTTTTTTTTTAACTATTTCCTTATAATTCAAACAACAACAAAAAAGCTTTATTATGAAACTTTGGCCTTCCTGTGACTTCTAAAATTACTACATTGTTCAATTTAATTCCCTATCAACTTTCTAAATTGCTGGGGGAGGTTTTTATTAAAAAATAATAACAAAAAAAAATAAAAAAGGCAAAATAATAGGATAAAAAGGATATAAATATATATATATAGAGAGAGAGAGAGAGAGAGAGAGAGTTACCACATCTCTACTCACATTAAGTATTTTCAAGGCCACTTTAAAATTATGTCAAAAAAAAAATAAATCCTGTGGTGTGAAAGATGACTTGGATATTTAAACAAAATCCAGCTTCAAAACAGAATCAGGGGAAACAGATAGGATAGCTCCTGAAAGTTAGACTCTCACAGCTGTCAGCTGAGAAGAAATGGGGGAAGGGGGAAATACCATGAAAGGAATTTTTTTTTTTGGAGAGGGGAACATGCCATCCCTATTCGAAAATTTTCAGGGTGGGAAAGGCTAAGGAGGGGCTAACATACTATACATACCTTTACGTATATTTTTGAGGCAGAAAAAGAGGGTTATGTCTGAGCAGAGTTCAGCCAGTGGAAAGGGAGGCCATTTGGTCCTCTTAAATAGCCCCGCAATTTACAGCACGCTGAGAACAGGCACAGTGGATGGTAAGCGGCTGCCTCACAACAAGAAACCAACACAAATGTTGTGTACATGACATCACACATGCAAGAAAGTTAAATCCAAATGAAAAAAATTGCCTAGTATCTGGAGGAAATGTATTAGAAGTGTTTATCTGCAAGGCCTTTGGTGGGGTGGACTACTGTGAACTTACCCTCGCTGGCTCCCAGCCATTGAGTTCCCTGTTATTGTTACTGCCACGCTTCTGGAAATCTTACATTGCCCAACTCACACAGAGAAGGGGAGAGAAGGATTACTCTTGTTTCCTGAAGATACAGATATAGGACCTCAACATGAAGTTCTAGGTCAGGGGAGGGAAAGACGAGCTAAAGGTATACTTCCAAGAAAACTTAAAGCTGCTGGCTTTTGCTGAGTGCTGCTACAAAGATGTTTGAACTAAAGATGTTGTGTAAAGGTTTTATTAGTTTAAATCAACATTGTCTTTTCACGCTCCAGAGAAGAAAAATGTAAATATATTAGGGGTGGTATATCTCGTTTAACAGATTTGAGAGTCAACTAAAGGTGCAAAACCAAACACGCAATCCAACCAGTAAATGTCAAAAGAACAGACAAAAAAGACAAAGTCCTAAGAAGGGTGAGAGGACAATGCAGGAAGAGTAAACGCATAAGTAATGCATAGGAGAAGAGAACTCTGAGGCCTGTTGCAAAGTCCATATCAGAGTGTGAACCCTCGACCACTGAAACTTGTGCATAGCATCTGGTCAGGGCAAAGTACTGCTAAATTGGATCTGCTTCGCAGAACAGGAGGTGGAACCTTCCTGGAGGAATGGAAAAAAAAAAAAAAAAAAAGACCCAGCTGATTAACGTGAAGTAATACACTGCTTCACGGAGGAAACAATAAATAAAAGAATTTTAAATGGCATAGTTCCTTTGAATATTCCTCCACTGGTGCTGGTTTTCTAGACTACCTCCCGGCTTGCATTCGATATTGCTTCAGCACTGCATGGCCGTACAGTACTCTCGCTGGCATTCTTCTAAATCGGTGATTTTCAACCATTTCCAGAACATGACCTCCCATTACAAGAACACTTTCTGGAGTCTGTCACCCACTGCCAAGCTCAGAGGGAAGGTAGCCCCCACCTCCTGAAAGCTGGCTGTAGCAACCACATCCAAAACCTGCAGGCAGCAGGAAGATACGTCACAGGTCACTATGAGCTTTTTTCTTTTGTGTAAACTATGTTCAAAATTACTCACGAATAAAGTTGTGTTGTTTTCTTCTTAAAGATTTACTCACTTCCCCAGCACCTGTTTAACATCCTGCACCGGTAGCCACCCTTGGAGCCTTTTGTGCACGTTCTTCCCATTTATTGCCAGCATGGACACAATTCTTCCCAGGGCTTTTCACTCCCAAGGCCAAATCCTTGGAAGCATGCTCCCTTTGAACGTGACTGGCATTTGGGTGGGCCGCATTCTCTGTTTGGGACAGCAAGATCTAACACACAACCTCACATTCAATACAACCATCTGTTGACACAGTCGTGAGCTGGAATTCCATTTCTTGTAGCAATAGTTGGGACCAACATCCACAATAACTCTGCACTGAAAAGTTGTATTTGTGGCTCCATGGCCAAAACCACAGGGAAGCTATTTTTAACACAGCAGAGCTCTAAATAGTGGAAGCGCTGAAAATTTAGCTCGCATTATGGGCCAAATTCTTCTCCTAGTTACACCCACTCTATGGAGAAGCTTGGATACAATAAACAGAAACACTCTCAAAGAGAGATTTAAAAAAAAAAAAAAAAAAAAAAAAGAGTAAAATCAGTATTTTCAACTTTAATTGAAGAAAGGTACACATCCCACATCACTCCCTCTACATAAAAGAAAGGAAAGGAAAAAGGAACAATTTGAAATACAAGTGATCTGCTACAGTAATTGTACCTCTTATATTAATGATAATGCTTCCCGCCACATGTGCCTGAACCTACCTATAGCTAAAAGCTCTCCAGTCATTATGCAGGCACTTTTGGCTTAGACCAGCGCAGAGGACATTGAGCTTTATCTGCATCTTGAGAGAAAACACCGCCGATGACTCTAGTGTATGAGTAACAAATCAGGTTATAATAGCTAGACCTAAGCTTAATTACTCATAAGACAACTTTCTAACAGCACGTTATCACCCGAGGATTTCACAACACAGACCAATTAGTGACGGCAATGCAGACTACCAAAGCTTTCCCATGGCGGAGCTGACAGGACTTGACCTTCTCCTGGGTGCATCAGGTGTACTTCCACTGAAGTCCTCAAGTTACACCACACCAGGCCTTTACAACTCGTATTTAAATTTTGTGGCACACTTTGGGAAACAACTTTTTTTTTTCAACCCTCATGACCAAATAGTTGGCTTTAATAATTTCCTCTGCAGTATCAAGATCTGCATATACAAGTATAATAATACCTATCATAAAATAAAAGTGTTATGGGGTGTAGTATGGTGCAGTTTGGGACAGCGTGTTGCAAGTTATTTGCTTCTGTTCACAATAAAGCTATTCCCACAGAAGTTAAAAAAAAAAAAAAAAAAAAGAGGAAGGGGAACTGGATCATTTTCCGAAACAGAAATTAAAGCTTGTGGGAGAAGCCAATAAGATGAGGAAATCTCTAGTTTCTCATAGTAATAGTCAAGTGTTATTTTTCATTCAGGCTTTTATCACTGCTGGGTTTTCTTCCACTCTTTAAGCACTGCCCTTTGACATATGTTTGGAAAGGAAATACAAGGAGGAAAATCAAAAGGCAAAGGATATATTTTCAGTCTTGCTTACGTTTTTTTGCAAATCTGAAATGTTGGCATTACTCTTATTATCCAAACACCTTCACATGGTAAAGGAAAAATTAGAAGGTCATAAACCTTTTGCTCCAACTGCTGAGATGGGCCCCATGTGAGGCACTGCCACTAAAATAGTTCATAACCCTAATTACAATTCACCACAGCTTGGGAACGACAGAATCACAGAATCATCTAGGTTGGAAGAGACCTCCAAGATCACCTAGTCCAACCTCAGGCCTAACACTAACCAGTCCTCCACTGAACCATATCACTAAGCTCTACATCTAAACGTCTTTTAAAGACGTCCAGGGGTGGTGACTCCACCAGCTTCGTTGCCCTTTTCTGGACAAACTATAACTTTAACTATACTTTGACTCCAGGACAGTGCTCTTTTTGAGTGAAATGCTTGAGTGAGATGTGAACTCGCAGAGCCTGAAGTTTATCACCCCACACCCGCCTTCCCTGTGAGTTCATTGAAACTCCAGCCAAAATTTAGAGAGCCTTCATACTCTAAACTGATCTTATGTACTCGTGACAATGTACAAAATAGTACAGAGAAAAAAACAAACAACAAACACTGAGCCAAGAAGCATCTCCTAGGGAGAATGTATTAACATTTAAGAAAGCTAACTGCTGCAATGTAACATCATGATGAACCCTGTTCTTTAGCTTTTAGTGTCTCCTTGGCTCTCTGTCTTTTGGCTTCTTATCGTCTGTTCCCGACTCTTGGCCAGGTAACCACTTCAGAGGATTGCAGTGGTACATAGGCCACGGTGGGAGCGTTAGCAGTCCTGACATTTAGGATTCTCGAGGCGCTTGCAGATCATTTTTAGACTGTGAATGTAACTCCAGCTGCTACTAAGTAGGTTTTATTTTGTACCAGATTTTAGCCTGTGGAATGTTATGTTTGGATTGAGCTGGAGAAACGGGAAAAAATGCGATAGTTTGCTTAACTAACTGAAATCAAACTCCTAAAACAAAGCTAAACCGTTTTGTCCTTTAAAGTTCATATTCCAGTCTGTGCATTGGCACAAACTCCCTGCTCGTAGATCTGGAAGTCCCCATTTAGATTTGGGAGGGGGGTAGGCAAAAAACCTCGCTGCCTGCTCTGACTCCATTAGTGTAGCTAGCGAGAATTCCCCATCTCCATACGCATTAAATAAATATTTAACATTTCAGGATTTAATCGGAATCCAGAAAGTTAAACAATAGCCTCTGCTATCGGTGTTGCTATCTCAGGGGTTGTTTTTGCAGCCGTATATTTAGATCTTGGCCACATCGCACAGTTGCATTACAAATAGTACAACCCTCCCTTAAAGAAGAAAAAAAAAAAAAAAAAAGGAAAACAAACAAAAAAAAAATCAGCAAAATCTGCAAACTTTTAAAAAGTGACGCCATCTCAGTGAGTCTCCTTCCCTCTGCTCGAAAAAAAAAAAACAAGCGAGAGGCAGGCTCGGGGAGGAGAGAAAAAAAAAAAAAAAAAAGAAGAAAAAAAAAAAAGACAACAACAACTGAGCATAGCTTTACCTTCAGGACATTACTGCCGCTCCATTTTCTGCCCCTTCCCTTTCGCTCCAGCTCCCTTGCAAGCGACGGCCAGCCCTCTGCCGTGCGCTCATCCTGGCAGCAGCGAGGAGAGGGGCGGCGCTGGGCAGGGGCTGAGCTGGGGCTGGTGCTGAGCTGGTGCTGAGCTGAGCTGGGGCTGGGGCGTGGAGCTGAGCGGCCACAGGCTGCGTGCATGCAGGGCAGGGAATTCACATTCCCGCTTTAGAAACTTTCTGCGATAGCGGCGTGGCAAGGCTATTTTTGCTTCCTGCCTTCATCCTGGAGTAATGCTCCTCGCTCCGCTGCAATGCAGCCATCTTTTGTGCCGTGTCTCTCACGCGATCCGTATCAAAAGCGCTTTGCCGGTGTAAATCGTGCCCGTGGCGAGGCTGGCTGATGCTTTTTGGTGAATAATTTATCCAGTGCAGTCTTCTCTGTGTGCAAAACGGGAGTGATAGCCATCGCAGTGTGCTGACCCTTTGCGTGAGGTCGCTCTGCACAAACAGTATGATATACACACAGTCTGGATGCATTAAATGTAGATATGTGTGTGTAATACATATGAATAGATCTATGTGCATTTAATGCATTTGATTGTATGCGTATGCACACGTGAATACACCCGCCCCTCAAAATAGGCCAGCTTAATTAGGATAATGGCCCTTTCCATGTAAAAAATACCATTACACCAGGTATGAATGATCCTCATACCAGGCCTTCTAAATTTGCATTTTACCACTTAGCATGTATACATAAAGATGGCAAAAACAGAATGAGAAATATTTTAAAATATAAGTCTGTGAAAGATCGGTCACTCTGTGAACTTACAGACACAACAGAAGTCATGTTGACAGCAGAGCACTTAGAGGTTTCAAAGTCCAGTTAACAGGAACAGTCTGACAGCTGCACATCCGAGAAGAATCACGGAAAGCAGAAGATAAAATTCCTCTGATTAGGTGCGTGCAGACTCAAAGCATTTATTATTTATTTAATGAGATTATTAGGATTATGCTTAATCATTAGCCATTTTGCCTAATTGTTAGGCATTGGTCTTCATGAAATAACTGAGGTTGTGTCTAAATTATCAGCTCAGTCCTCTCAAACCGTTTCTGAAGAAACTTTGTGTTTCCCTCGCATGGGTTTTGTTCCCTTGCAGAGCTCCAGTTATCTGCCAACACTGGAGCCAAGAGCCCATAATGCATTCACGGAGAAGGATGAGCATGGCAAAAGAAAGTTAGACCTTGCAGATCACTGCTGGAGTTCTTTGAAGGATTTAGCCAGCAGATATTTCCTTGCATTCTACTTGGATTTCTGAAAGATCCTTGACAGTGTCTCCCACCTTTCTCAGGGAAGAAAATCTGTTAGGGGAAAGGAGGCAATAATCCCCCAAGTAGGTATAACTACTGAAAGAAAAAGAAGCTAATACCTGGTTACTGTTGACAGCAGAGGGAGGTGGAGTTTCACAGCCACAAGTGCACATACTGGTCCAGCTCAACCTATTCCTGAGTGAGCTTGGGAAGGGAGTAAGGCAATCTGTGGATAACAAAGTTGTTGGAAAAAAAACAATAAAAAAATAAAAAATAAAAACAAGACACCAACCTTTGGCTCTGGAAGTTCCTAGGTTGCTAAGTTCCTAGGTCCATAAGTGCTAGGAGAGTATTCTGTGACATTCCTGCCTGCCCAGTCCTTACAGTCTTCCTCTGGGCATCCTCTGTGGCTTGAAGTGAGGGGCCCAAAACTGAACACAGTACTTGAGGTGCGGCCTCACCAGAGCCGAGTACAGGGGGACGATCACCTCCCTGCTCCTGCTACACTATTCCTCATACAGGCCAGGATGCCATTGGCCTTCTTGGCCACCTGGGCACACAGCTGGCTCACGTTCAGCCGAGCATCAGTCAACACTCCCAGGTCCCTTTCCTCTTCACAGTCTTCTAGCCACTCTGCCCCAAGCCTATTCCATGGGGTTATTGTGGCCAAAGTGCAGGACCCGGCACTGGCCCTTGTTAAACCTCATCCAATTCACCTCAGCCTAGCAGTACAGCCTATAATGTTATGTACAACAAAGTGTATTATGCTTTTTAAAATCAGAGGACAAATGAGGAGCTTTTAATGGAAAAGTCATATCCAAATATGTTGTTGTGACAGTGGAGAGATGGGATTGCAGCTGAACTTTTCCATTTGTCCATTTTCTTCCCTAAACTTGCAGTAAAAAAAAAAACAATCCAAATACCAGTTTTGGATTTGCACCAACTGGTGTTTGGTACAGAGGTTCTCGGGTGTAAAAACACAGCAGCTGCAGTTGCACTGAAGTTCCCCTGAACACTGACCTTCTGGAGTTCCGTAGAACAAGTAGGTGTTATAATTCTCAGTTACTAAGGACATGTTTCTGAGAAAGCCACACAATTCAACATGAATTAAGCTCTTTCCTGCCTTTCTGATACATACATAATCACGCCCAGATTTTAATGTGTTCCTCTTGCAAATCTACTCTGCCAATTTATTGTATAAGCAACACCTTGATCTTCATTCTGTGATACAAATTTCCTAGAAAAGCTCTGAAATTAGTGCCAGTTTTTATTAATGGCATAGTTGGAACAGCAGAGAGAAAGCTACAAACCTCAATTTTAGCAAAATAGTTATTAGTGCTTACATTTAAGTGTGAGAATAATCTCTTTTTTATTCAGCAAAGTATTTATTTCTATGCTTTACTTTACTGCACACTTAAATTCAATTACCTTCATTTTAATCATGGGCTTAAGTGCTTTGCTCTCTCAAGATAATAAGACCATTGGCATTTCATTTAGCTCGCCGAGCTTGTTTTTAAGTAAATCTTGTACTCTCAAGCGCAAACTGACAAATATGCAAATAAGAGTTACCTTTTTTGCCTAAAGACAGAAAATGATAAACCCAGTAGTTTTACAGTCCATGAGGGGAAACACCTAGGCATGGAATAGATTTTCATTTCCCTGATACTATCATATTAATTGTCTGCTAGCGAAATACTGCCTTGCAAGCTGAGGTTGTACCATCTTTGATCTGCTTCTGTACATTAGCAAGGGCAGACTTAACCATTATTTTCCATTAAAATGAAGAATGTTGTTTGCTTGTTTGCTAGACAAAAGCAAATGTCTTTGAGACATTGTGGGCCATAACTTCACTTGATATAAATTGGCACGTCTCTTTCATTCCAGTGGAATTACACTAATTTTACACCTCAGAGTACATCCCGGAGACTTTCCACGTCATGTATAAACTTGAATAGAGAGATTCTGTATCATGAGGTGAGATCATAATATTCAAGTGTTTCACAGACTTAAAACCATGAGGTCTGGGAATGCTTGACTGTAGCTAGTAAATACAATATGGTCTGGTAATTAAGTGGGACTGATTATTTATAAGAAGAATAAGCCAGTTTGTAGGCAGAGCCAAAAGCAGTTTTCTTTGCCATGGTACTCTTAATTAACACCTTTTCCCCACCGAAGCAGTAAAATACAAAATTATGGTTTTATTAAGTCTTACGTTGCTCAGAAAAGACCTTTCAAACTTCATTAACATATGATCTGTTCACCAGCAAAGTGACCATTTTAAAAAGAAGTGAAAGAATAATTGCAAAATTTGAACATAAACCAACTTACACCACTGGCTAGAATATTCCTGACACAAACTGAGAACTGGCATAAAATAATGCCAATTTTCCACCATTCAATTTGAAAGGAAATAAATTGTATTATGTTGCATCAGTTACTTCAATTAAGCTGAAATAAAAGATTTTCAGGTTTTGCTAACACTTTTAGTGTTTATGGAATCAGACCGAAAGCAAATCCAGCAGAATTGAATTGTCTGCTTTTCATGCAGTCACGACTACAAAAAGCGATATTAAAGGAAGCTTGGTATAAAAAAATATGTTGAATTTATGTAGCATAGTTACATTTTTATCTTTAGAGCACTACTGCAATTATTTTCGTATACAAGAAAAAAATATTCTTAGCAGAAGAACAACAACGCTGAAAGGCTATTTGGAGAACTTTAAGATGGAGGCCTGATACCGCCAAAACCAAAAGTGTAGACAAACGCTTTAAGTCTTTCACAACCAATTTGGAGATCTGAGAAACTGCCTCAGCTCATGTCTACAAGAGCTGAAGGTGGCCGTGGATATCAGCGGGTGCTGTGGGTGCCACACGCAGCCAGGAGCAGGCCCAGCAGGGCAGGCCAGGCCATGGGTGCCATTTTGTACCACAGGCGCCATCTTGTACTGCAGGCACCATCTTGTACGATAGGCACCATCTTGCACCACAGGTGCCATCTTGTACTGCAGGCACCATCTTGTACCACAGGCCCACAGGCCAGGCCGGCCGGGGGCAGTGGGGAACCCGACCTTCCTCTCCTGCAACCCTCACTGCTGCAGGAAGTGTGGAGGAGTGGTCGTGAAAGGAGAATAGCCACAGCTTTCAACAAGCATTCAGGGTTTTCCCTCAAATTACAAAATGTCTGTGCTGTTCCTGGTTGCTCAGGACTTACAGACAGTACAAACGTCGAATGGAATGGCTTTTCCAGGCCCTGCCCTTCACCTGACTGACAAACACCTTTTTTTAAGTTGAAGAAATACTGGTTTGGGTTGGTGGAGGCCTGGCTTCTGGCTGACAGGTTCCTCAGCCTGTCTTTTTTCCTTTCCTCTTCCTTTTGCAGGCTCCACAATGAGAAGAGCATAAGGCCATGCATAGGCCTGAAACATATTATTTTATTTTTTTCTTTGAAAAGGAAAAAAAAGGGGGGCACAATGATTTCAGGGTGTTAGAATTCCTGACGTGGAAAACCCTGTGGTTAGGCAAAGATAATCCTGTTATTTCCACCAGTTTTACAACACTGTAAGCATCGCTTCCCACCAGGTGGTTATGAAGCTACATCAGGGCTAGGGGAGAACAAAGTGAAACCATCCCAGCCTCTGAGTACAGACGGGCTTTTGGACCTCCATAAAAGTTCACTTCCTCGTTGTAAGCAACAGTAATTCAGGATAATTCTTCCTTGGGTCTTCACATTTAAACATCAAATAGGATGCAGAGCCTCAGAGGTGTTTTCTATCTGCACTGCAAATCAGAGAAAAAGGCAGTAAAAGTTAATAGCTTCTTTGGAACAAATTGTCATTTACAGCCAGCTCAGCACCAATGTGAACCTGAACAATCACCTCAAGTTCATCAAGTTCAGTGGATTCAGTGTTATTTGACTAACATTCTTATATATTAAAGGCCAAATACACACATATATATATATTTTTGGCTGAAGTCTTTTCTTGTTTGTTCTTTCTGAACAGGGCCTGATTAATGACAGCAGAATGCAGCTTCATGTTAATGCACCATTCAGTGCCCCACTTTCACACACTGCAATGCTACATCTGTGCCTGTTTCATGTTCTCAGTTAAACTGGAAGCAAAAAGAACAGATTGAAATGGTGCATTCCAAGTATCTCTCTCATAGCTTTGCTTGCAAGCTGAATGGACCTTTTTGTAACCAAAAGAACCAGAAGCAGCTTCCTTTCCCAACTGGAGGCCTTTTTAAAATCCAGCTTTTACATTTCTTTTTGGCAGCAGAGAGAAAAAAGCACAGCCTATACTGATGCTGTGTCTGCAGGTTGTCTTTCATAGCAAGGGGTACAATGTGTTTCCCTGGCCGATGCATGATTGTGCGAGAATCATACATTTTTATCACTTTCAGTTATTGTTTCCTTCCCTCACCACAAATATTTCCCACAGTGCCACTGTTTTCTATTGGCCTCCTTACTCAGCCAAGCTAATAGTTAGGGGCACACTGGGCATTTTGTTATGCCTTTTTTTATGTTCTGGTAGGCATGAAAACACTCAGTAGGGATTCCATTATGTTTTAGCACTTGTGTTGAAGGGTGAAATAACTTCACAGCCTGTCAGAGTAGTGATGCATCATGAATAGTTCCTTCTTTATTCTACATATTTTTATTTAAACATTCTTAGCCGTGTTTTGTAACAAGCTGCTTTCACTGTACTTGACTGTCTGGAGGAGGAGGATCTGTTTGAATTTTCAAATGACCATGAAAGATTGGAAAGACGTAACAAACAAGAACATCTCTGTATTAAGTTATCAAACTCAGTCCAGGGATCTGAGGTTGGAGAGCCAAATCTCAGAAAAAAAAAAAAAAAAAAAAAAAAGTTTTTACCTTCATTCAGTGGTTTGCTGCCCTTGTTTTCAGAAGTTTCTGTTGTTTTCTCATGGGTATTGGTGTCCCAAACTTTGACAATTTTGTCTCTTCCATGATTTATTTGAAGACTGAATCTGTCAGAATTTACATAGGCAGAGCAAAGGGAGAGCCAGGGTCAAAGCCCATAGAGTTTGTGTTCATTTGCCTCTTTTCCCAGATAGTTGTCTTCAGAGCCTTGTCAACAGCAACTGCTTTTCCAACACCACGGAATGTCAGGTTTGCTTTTTTGTTGTGTTGCTAGAACTCATCTCATTCCCACATTCAGCTGAATAACCGCACCAAGCCCCTGGCTAAGCACATCTCTGATGAGTTCATTTTCATGAAACACCCAAAACATCTTTTCCAGTATCAAATATGTGAAGGTCGTTTAGCCGCAGCGAGAAGTGCTGCTTGGAAGGGACTGTGACCGAGGTCAAGGATGTAGCATCAGCATGGGAGAAGAGGAAAGGGCATTTCCCTACTCACATTGCTCCTCACAGTGCAGTTCAAGCTAGAAGTCACTGAGTATTCCCAATTGTTCCTCAGCTTTTAAAAACAAGAATGTCAGTGATAGAAGGATTTTCTGTACTCACAAGATGAATGCAAGGCACAAAAACTCTGCAGTATCTTCTCAGTCCAGCAGTGTCCTTCTGACTCACCACAGCTCTCCTTTGGGTTTACTTTTGGGATCTCTCTGGGGTTGGCCAAAGCCACCAAGCCAGATGGTACATCAGACTGGGACGACGTATCAACAGTAGCACAGCCTTTGTTGTGTTCCCCCATGTGCTGACCCATGCTCATCGGTAAAATTTCTTGAAGCGGCCATGACAATATACGCTCCCTATAGGACCACCTTTAAAAATAGCTTACACACTATATTCTAGAACATTAAGTTGAAAACATAGGAACAATTTCTTTGCAGTACTTCTAAGGGCCCAGTCAGGGGCATCTGCTGTAGCTTTGCCCTAAACCCCACTGATGGTGAGCAGGACACATGCCGCCGGAGGCACGCTGAGAATCAGGTCGTGACTCAGAGCGTTGTTAATCTTCCTTCCTTAGGGTTTCCTTCCTCCCTGTCTCCAGGAAGCGGGTCCTACACCAGCTTTCTGCCTGGAACAAAGGGCGGCCCCACCGCAGCATCTTGGGCTCACCTCCTGCAAAGGAAAGGAGTTCACTGCGCACGCAGTCCCATCAGTTCCTGCTGACATCCAAGGAAAGGCTGGAGCTGCCCGGCTGCCACTACTCGCTTTGATGCTACCCCTGGTATGAACCGAACAGCACATCCAGGGACTGCTCAGCAAAGCCAGACCTGGCCAGGTTCAAGCACTCTGTGACAAACCCTTCATTTCACTCAGCACCCACAGCAGCAGGATGCTGAGCAGAACGTGGCTGTGTTGTAAAAGGTGGGATGTGAAGTACAGAGACCGGAGCAGTGTGCTGGCTTGTGCCTTGTCAGAAGTCCCAGGCTGTGCCCACCCCATGATGTTCCTCCCGGGATCAGCAGACTCGCGTCCCTGTGCTGAAACCAAAGCCCTGCTTCCCAGCCCACGCACCATGTCAGCTGCACTCTGGCTCGTACAACAGATACCAAGGGACTTATCTGCACGGCAAAGTCAAGCTTCAAATCCCATCCCCTGTTCCTAAACTAAACTGCAGAGAAAAAAAAATACTTTAATCAGTCCATTGCACTTCAAAAAATATGGGAGTGAACAGGACTAAGACAGCCCACAGTAAAGGGAAAGATGAGAACCCTCTCTCTAAACCTCTGTAGCCCTCTGTTGATTTACAAGTCTTAGAGACAAAGTTCATTAACAGCATTTCCCTTATGACTTGACCTGGGTTGGAAATATTTTTTCACCATTAGCTAAGAATATATCCTAAGAATGGTAACACAATTTTTTCCTATTGACCCAGCAGAAAAAAAAATAAAAATGGGGATCAGTTAAAATAGATGGCTGTATGGATTCAGCTGTGGAACGAGCTGCGTACACTAAAGCAATTGCACCAAAATTATAACAAGATATTTTAAATAAGCAGTAAAATATTTTGGCTCTGTCCTTATGTTCAATTTTCATTGATTTACTATAATGGGATGCATTGAAAGGAACCTTCTGCTTAAATCCATAGTGAGCTATAACAAGGTTTCTACGACATGATAGCAAATTTGAAAAAAAAAATTGGAAAGCTCTGCATCATGAATGTAGACTGGCCTTTTAAGGATACCATGTAGTGCTTGGGTTTTGCAGAAGTGATTCAGTAAATTTAGCAGCCCAAAGTCAACAGCTTCTTGTTCTTTCAGCAGTTATGTGGTCTTGGGAAGAAAAGGAGAAAAAAAAACAACACACTTCCCTTTATCTCAATTTTCTCAGAATTTTGAGATTTTTTTCCCTATTTTTAAAATATAAATCAGCAACTCTTTTATGGACCCATTTATTGCAGGAATAACTGTAAACTGCAGGGTAAAACTGCTGGCTCAAAGAACTCAAAGGACACAAAGCAGACTTCGTGCTCCCTCCTGCCTCACAGACGTTTTATCAGCTGGAAGAAAATTAATAACATCCCAGAAGTGATTTGCATTCACAAGCTCAATAAAAGAGAGGCAACACAGAAAAAGTAATCACACGGGAATGCAGAGAACATTAAAACCAGCAGGAGAAGGCAGTGTATAGTCAAAACACAGGTGCTTCATCATCATATTTTCACTTGCGTGGCCGTATCCTCAAATAACCTGCAGTGAAATCCCTGGAAGAGGTGGTGGTGGGAGGATTGTAGGGGATGCAGGAAATGATCTGAGGAGGGCACGGAGCTGGCTCTGCAGGCACCAGGGGATCAGAGGCAGCAGGAGGGGCTGCGCTGAGCTTCTCGGTGACCCAATGCTATGAGGGCACAGGCTGGGCTCTCTGAAGGGTTACCTGCCATTTTCTCAGAAGAGCAGGTAGGCCCCATGAGCTACGCACTTGACAATTATGGTGGTTTGTGAATACAGGAGGAACAAAATACACCCTTTGGGTCTGGCTGGCCCAGAATTTTGCAGGCGGTGGCTGGAAAGTGGGTTGAAATGTGAGCCCTTGCTGGAGAAGGGGAGAGCAGAGGGCAGGGCTGCATGCCACCGTGCACAGTGGTTGCAGCCACCACGAAGAGCGGCGTTCCTAATGCCAAACATGTGCCTAATACACTAAATCATAACAAAATAGACTCCAGAAGTCTAAGACCATCCACATGCACATTGCTCTAGTTACGTGCTGCCTCCATCAAGGTGCCTGAATAGCCAGGGCTGTAGAAGAGCAGATGTCACGTTCACTATTTGACCATCCCTGATCAGAAGAAGAAGGAAGGAGAGAAACCATGTATGCTTACAATTAGAAGCCAGGGGCCTGATCCAGAGTCTATTGAAGTCAACAGAAAGGTTTCCATTGACGTCAGCGAGCGCTGGGATGGGCCCCCAGAGCTTCGCTGCATGCTAACAACATCTTGCCTGTTGTCAGCTGGGGCTCTGCAGGGTGAATTTCAGGAGTGGTTCGGATGCTCCAGCTCCCTCGCCCTGTGCTATGGGTTCAAGGGCAGCCTGCAAGCAGGGGGCCACAGGTTTTAGGCTGGTTCCAAACACAGACCAGGCAGCAGCACGCTGTGCAGCAGCCTTGGGCTGCGCTAAATTAATGCCATCTGCTACTGGCCTTCCTCCCCTCGCCTCCTCCCACCTCCTCCCTCAGGGGGCTCCTGACAGTGGAGAATAGCTGGAGTACAGTCACAAGCCTCACGCCTCTTCCTGTCCCTAACACACCCTTTACACCCTTTGTTTCTCTCTAAGTGTCATGGGTGGAGTAGGATCCCAGTACGCTGGCTCCAAACCAGCTGGCAGCATCTGGCCGGCCTCGGCCCCATTCCTCCCAGGCTTGGAGGACCTGGAGCAGGCAGAGCCTCAGCTCTGCAGTCTCTGGGGGTTAATGTTTTTTATTTTCTTTCCTTTTCTTTTTTCTTTTCTTTTTTTTTATTTTTAATTTTAATTTTTCCCCACCAGGAGAAGGGGTTATTTTCAGTGACATCACTGCCCCCCTGGCTGAAAGCTTATGAGCTTTCCAAACGCAGAGGAGAATTGCAAATGCCGTGTGAAATCTCCTCTCGCCCTAGCTTGGAGCCTTTGCCAACAGCCCTTGCAGGGGAAAGCTCCCACTGCTAGTCTGAGAGTTCAAAAGGTAGCAGCCATTTCTCACCATGAGTGTTTGGGAAATGCAATTGAAAGTAAAGATCCTAATTACATTTGGCATTTCTAATAGTCAGTCTCCCGCTAAACAAATGACATCATTTGTGGCATTGGCAGCAAAAAGAGCCCACTGTAAAGAGACTGTAAACAAGAGTCCATCCAGACTCATTCTGCTCTAACAAAAGGAAGGGGAAGAGGGGTGAGTCTTGCTCAATGACCACGACGCTCACATTTTTCTCAAGTATTAAACATGTTCTGATACCTCTGCAAAACAGTTTGGAAATGGGAAAAAACATGCTCAGAAACGGGGACTTTTGGCAATCAAGGAAATCGCCACACTCAGCTGTGCAGCCGCTCAGGCTGGGGGCACGGTGGCTTTTCTGGATCAGAGCCTTGTCAACATCAAGGATCTGTGAGACTGGGAAGAACCTCTTCTTGGTTATCGAAAGCTATATTTGACATGTTGATGGGATGTCTTTTCCAAAACAGGACACACAATTCACAATCCTCTTTAAAAAAAAAAAAAAAAAAAAAAAAAAAAAAAAAAAAAAAAAAAGCATCAGTTTTCTTCCTCGTACAACACTGCATGCTCTTTGCCCTTCACCTGAGGGTGTCACAGCTCACATCTCCATTGAAGTTGCATTTAAACCTATAGAGAGCTCCCTCTAGAGAGGACCAAAGAGGCTTTTCCCCAGCACGGAGAAACTCCCCACAGTTTCTGTGTAACAACGCATCAGCACGGCCTTTGGGGGGAAATACCAGCGAGAGAACGCAGGAGCTGTGCACCAAAATGTGGTTAAGGGAAAAGGCAAAAATTCCCCCTCTAATTAAGAATAAGAAAAATTTAAAAATCAGAGGGCTGTATTTCAGTTTCAGTTCTTGTATTTTCCAGAAATACCCACAACCTGCGTCCTGTGGCTGTGCTGGGGTCAGCGCAAGGCAGGAGGATCCTTTGGCGCTCTCCTTCCCTCCCGGCAATCCTGCTCGGCCCCGCTTAGTTTGTCATAGTTCAGGGCATCCCAGCATGAAGCGGTGTGAACACAGCCCATTAATTGTAACAGGATGTGGTTAGAGGCTTTTTGATATCCGCATGCCCGTAACTATAACCCGTATTCAGCTGTTTTCAACCCTCAATGCAAATAGAGGCAACATTTGCATCCAGATTGCCTTTAGTGCATAGATGTGCAGGGTGATAAGCTAAAACTACAGCGTTAAGGGGAATGCCTATCTTTTCCATGTCAAGTTTATCGTTTTTTTCTTTCTTTTTTTTTTTTTTTTCTCACCAGGTGCTGGAGATAAGCACCCTCTGTCAGATTTCTTTTTATGCAGTTGCATTCACTGCTGCAGAAAAATAACATGAGTTGAACCGCGATCTTAATCCTTTCCCACTGCTCGATTTTTCAAATTGCCGTGCTTCGACCAGCTTCCTCCCCCTAAGGAAAGATCTCAACCTGCTCTCTTTTTCCTTTGCACAAGTCTGACATACACTTTTCATCCAGGCCTGTGGAAATATCCCCTCGCCTGCAAAGTGAGATGAGTTCATAATGTTCCCTTTTCTTATTAGTTGAGTTGCATGACACTCTCTGAACCTCACGCGAGCCCTTTCACGGTAGTTAGGCCTCATTCATGGGAGCACTCGCCTTGCTGAGTGTGAAAGAGGCCATTTATGCCTAATAATGATAATAACCAGCAGTTGGAGGCTGGGAAAAGAAAGGAAAATAAAACGCCACAGAAGTTTACAGGAAAGGCCGCTCAGTGCTGCCAGGAGGGTGAGGAGGTCAGACATCTGGTGCTCGGTCCTGCTCTGGATCACAGGCAGGAATGTACGGCCGCGGCGGTGGGGCTGAGCTGCCTGCCCCGGCCGGGAAGCTGGTGGCCGGCAGGGCCTGGGGCATGCTGCCCCGAGACCTCTTTCCTTTGGGGTCCTGCAGGCAGATCCTCCTGCCCGACCAGGCTCCCAGGAATGAGAAAACCTGGCACAGAGGAGGAAAAACGCACCCTGAAAAAATCACGCAGTAAGCTCGAGTGAGGACTACAAAGGAAGTGTTTGTGAACTCCCTCAGAAATTATATTTACCCTCAATCAAGCATTAGAAAAAAAAACCACACACACACACACACTAACAAACGGCAATCACAGAATTACAGTAACCTACGTGCCCTAACTCAGCGGTCCCAAGCTTTCTGGGCACAGGCTGCCAACGTTCATATAAAAAGTGTGCGTTTCTGGGAAGCCAACTGCAAATCACTTTGCCCCTTGTAGGTCCTGCTTTAAGGGGCCACAGACATTACTGCTTTATTCTGCTCCAGCAAAGCCCAAATTTGCAAATATGCAGAAACTGCAAGTATGAAAACCATGGCTCATTCTGGATACACAGAGCTCACCCAGATGTTGGTATCTGGACCTCTGCATGCGTGGCACACACAGATCGGGGTGAAGCTGCTTTCTGTTGCAAGGTAGAATTTGCAAATGCAAATCACCAAGCAGTGTCCTAGCATCTTCCTGCTGTGAAAGCAATGGGACAGACATCTCATATAGGTGCAAGTCACTGAAATATATAGAGTAGCAGTTTCCTAAAACCTAGAATAATGCTTGAATTTAACCTTCAAGAGCTCAGCAATCCACAAGAGAAAGAGTATCTTATTACCAAACCCTGCAAGATCTTGGAATGTTTTTCCTTGATGCTACAATTTCAACACCTCCAGCATTTATTGTCTCTCAGCTATTGTATCCAGCTATCTCAAACCTTCATTGTGTTGTTCAGTTTATGTTCATCTCCATCTATTTTTAGCAAAAAAATAAACTCAAAAGCACATTGGAGAAGTATGGTATTTCTCCTGAGTATCATAAGACTGCTTGATCACATCTTTTCCTGGCACTTAGTTCATTGGTTTATGAATTATTTTGCTACACTGAGTGCATAGTTGATAGTTTAATGGTCGAAAGCGATTGTTCTTGAAATAAGGAGGAAGTTGTCATGGTAATACATTGCCACGAAGATTAAGGCATGCTTAAATTAAGGCTTGCATTGAATTCTCAGTCGTTTTAGCTACTCTTTCCTTGCCATGTTTGGAGAACATCATATCTAGTGAAATCCTCCAAGACATCTTATTGGATTACCCATCCAGCAGTGACTAACCAATGCCTTGAGTCACCAATTTGCCATCCTTGGAGTCAGGCCAGTCATGTGCAGCGTGCGCCCCAGCCCTCTCGAGCAGGCAGGACAGCCATTGGGCTCCAGCACTGCCTGTTTTGCAATACCAGGAATTCTTTCCACCCCCTTTGAACTAAATCTCAAGCAGATGAATACTCCGCTGGAGCATTTGGCTCAAAGACCAAGGAAGATTTTCAAGGGTGGAGAAGAGTTCAGATAACAAGGAGAACTGGGGTTCAAGGGTTTGATTTTATATATTTTTTAAGAGCTTTAAAAACATCACTAGAAGTAGATGGGGTTTAGAAGGCTTTCAGAAACACTTGTTGAAAGCGTCACCCTCGGAGTTGCCTCCTACACACCTTATGCAGCAATTTGTTGAGGAAAAAGTCACCACAGTGGTGATTTCTATCAAAAACTCTGACAAAGAAGATATTAGTCAAGTGTAGAGTATATTTGATATCCCGATAGCATTTCTGACTTGAAAGAGATCAGCTGACACCAGTTAAATGTCTGGTCATGTGTGACCTGTTGCTGGGGACTTTTTGTGCAGCGTGTCCTCCCACTGGCTCACTGATGGGCTGGGGGAAGGATGAAGCATCATTTCCCCAAACCCAGCTCCCTGTAACCAGCCCACTCCAGTGTTCATGGTAGTTCACAAAGATTTAGTCTGTGCCTCCCCATCTACGCACAGTGGTGAAGAACGTATTGTAAAGCCTTATCTTTGACAAAATTTGTATGGGAAAGGAGCATTATTGCCAGTCCCATGCAGGGTCTCAAATTCATGCTGGTATTTGAAACACGAGTAAAGAGAAACTTCCAGACAAACTCAAAAAGAAAAAAAAAAAAGGAAAGAAAAGAGAAAAAAGGATAAAAAAGAGAAAAAAAGAACTAGCAATTAATATGTGAAAATGCAGTTTTCAGAATTGCCTAAATAAGACAGAAGCCCTATATTTATTTCTAAAGTTCTTATCACTTTGGAGGAAGCAAATCCAATAAGCATTTGCAAAGAAAACTGTTGTAAAATCCACTAATGCACAGCAATAACACATTGCAACTGCAATCAACACCTTTCTCGTCAGTCCAGCAAATAAATATTCACTGCCCTGTACGTGATCTGCAGCTTGCAGCAAAGATGACCCCAAGCACATGGGAAAAGGATCAAAACAAAAATCACGTGATTATTCTGAACAGAAACTACATTATCCATGGAAGAGACAAACACACATGGCCTTCAGATTCTCGTAAAACAATACCAGGGCTGCATCGGGACTAAAACTGGGAAAAGCAGATGCTGCCCAAAGAAGAATATGCTGGAGATGTTTAACATGCACAGCACATATCAGGAAATCATAGTGCTTTCATGTGAGCTGAGAAGAGCTCATTGCAAGCTCATTTCCAGATAGCATTGATGAACTTAATGAAGGAGAGACTCAAGGGGCAGAATTCGGGGCAGGGGCTGTAGGATCACTGGGGCTGGCTGAGTGAGCCCTTTCATTCACTTCTCCTGAAGACAGGACCAAACTACAGAAGTGATTCTGGCCTTAAGGTCAAGAGCTACCAAAAAATCACAGGAATGGTTCTCCAGCATTTCCTCTTAAGGGACCCTGTTATCCACAGCAAGGACTAGAAAACTTCAGATGGTGCTTGTTCATGGAATGAGAAAGAGTGATGCACGGCAGGAGGGTCCCTGAGACACAGGGGAGAGCACTCCCCTGCCCCCTAAACTGCAATTTTAAATCCTTCAGAAATGTATTGAGTTTAACCTTTGCATTTATTTTTTTTCAGAACTAAGACACACTTTCTGGCTCAGGCATGAAGAAGTGGCAGAGAAATCATATTAGATAAAATGGATAAATATTTGGGGTGTTCACATGGGGTATTCCTGGAGCAGGGTGCAGAGCTTCAGGTGTTTGTGCAGTTGGGCATTCACCATTTTCCGTGCGCACGGTCTACAAAAAATGTGAGAAAAAGAAACCTCCATGTTCAACCACAACTACCTCCATAATGTCTGTTAGCCAGATTTCAACTCCTCCATTCTAAGAAGACCACAAAGGCCACCACATTTCCTCAACTGTCATCACCGAGCACGAGAAGGTGATGCTTGGAGTTCCAGCTCAATACATGCACACTGCACCCGTGGCCCTCCAGGCACGTCCACCACGCTCTTCCAGAGACACCGCAGTGCCATGTCACCATCAGGTGAACAATGGCAAAACTCAAGCCAAAAGTGACAACAGAAACAGCTGGGTCCTACGGAAGGGAGGTGACTGTGCCGATGATGTTGCTGTTGGCCATGGGCCCTGCTGCAGGGCAGCTGCAGCGCAAAGGCTGCAGCTGCCTCGCTCTTAGGATGCACACTGTGCCTGTCAAGGTGAAGGAAAAGCAGCTTGTGCCCTGAGTCTATTCTCACCCTTCCTTCCTCTTAAAGAAGGAAAAAAAAAAAATCAACAACAAAAACAGCCCCCCCACATAAAACAGAGAAGCAGACAATTAAAATGTTGGGGCTGACAGTTTGTCTAAAAGTTTTTTGGTTTTGAACCATCTGGTATTTTAAAGTAATATGTCAGGGGGAGTTAATTATCCTATAGGCATCAGATGAGGCCAAAACCCCAGTGTGAAAACGCGCTGACAAGCACCGTTCACACAGTTAACAGCGCTGGCGTGACGTGTGAGCTGCCCGCCAGAGAAACACGTGAAGCAGCCACTTGAAAAACAAAATTCCCCACTTTCTTGTGCATGTGGAATGAGCATGATTTATCTGGGAAGGAATTTGCCCTCAGTGTTGATCTCCTTAAAAGAGACTGCAACTAAAATAGCTACAAGGCTGTTCAAAAATTAACCAGTTGTCGTGTGCAGGGACTTTCACGGATTTTCCCCGCGTGCTGAGCCAGGCTCTTCCCGGCACTGCTGTCAGTGCCTCAGGAGCCTTCATCCCACAGCAGATGGTGGCAGTGGGTCCGAGTGGGGTAAAGAAATCATCACTTTGGGGTGATTTCTAAGGCAGGAGGCCCCAAGGGAGGGCAGGATCCCAGCTGGGAGCAGGCCACAAGGGCCCAGGCCTTGGGCACGGCCTGTGGTGGTTTGGAGGCCAGGCCAGGGCCAGCTGACACAAATCACTCCCCCAGCCAAACGGGGAGGATCGCAAAGCTCAGGAAGCGGGATTAGAATCACAATTTGTTGGCACGGACGGTGTTGGCTTCGTAGCATCTGCGAAACCTAAAGGGAATTGCTGGGGGGTGAGGGGAGGCACCCAACCAAAAGCCTCCCAAACAAAACAGCCTCTTTTGTAGCGTACAAACTCTCCCACACAGCCAGGCCCTGAGCTTTGGGCCAAGCTTGGCTTCCATTTCCAAAGCAAAGCAGCAACAAGGCAGGGGTCAGGGCCGGGCTGCCCGGTGACCATGGGCAGGGACAGACAGACCACATTTTCCCCCCCTCCCCCCCCCCCCAGGGCCCACAGCATGGTGAGACAGATTTCACGTCCTTTTACTCACAAAAATCTTCATTTTGGCCTTTTACATAGAAAAAAAAAAAAAGTAAGAGTTCATTGAAGGGTTTTAATGAACCTTTAAAGACATCACTGCGAGGAATGCTGAATTAACCTGCCAAAACAGCGTTATTGAGCTCCTGGAAATTCACAACAAGGAAATGCATGTTTAATGTACCTCATTTAAGCCATATTATTCAGGGGAATCAGCAGGTGTATTGCTCTGGAGCACACAAGATGCTAATGGAGACAGCGTGCAGTCATTCACCCTGTGCCTTTCTGGAACTGAAGAAAAACAACAAAAAATAAATACTTTCCTCTCTCCCAGAGGCAAAGGAGCTTTCAGTCTCCCCCCCCCCTCCACATACAGGACAGGTCTGTGTGTGAAGCAAGGAGTGGCAGACTTGGTCAAGTCTCCTGCTGTGCCAGAGACAGCCCAGAGCCCATCTGCTCCTGGCATTTCAGACCCAGACCACAACCCCGAAAGCCCCAACTTCCCTGCTCCCTCACCTAGGAAGCACTGGGATGCCATGGAGCCCTTAAAACTTCTGCATGTGCCCCAAATTACTGAAGACTCACTGATGCCCAGAGCACGATGTTGCAGCATGCTGCCTGAGTGGAAGGGGAACAACTCTGGTCTTTGCTTCCAAAACTGCTCCATCTGATGGCGAGCTGATGTAAGACACAGCCAGAATTTTAGAAGCAAGAGCCCAGGAAGCTGGCCCTTTGCTACCAGCATCCACCTCAGGTCTCACAGCTCCTTTTGTAGCATTACAGCTGGGAGCAAATGCTTGCACCCAACACGTCTGTCTTCTTCAACAACAGCAGTGATTCACCTAAATAAATCCCTCTATATCTAGTTCCTGAAATCTTTATGCCAACACTGCTTCTCTATAGCAAAACCTTTCTAACAGCGTGGACAGCACATTCTCTCTGAAGACATATCTTGCACAGAAACAGCAAAGAAATTGAGTGAGAAAGGAGTAGGAATAGCTACAAGTTGCATGTCAATACATCTTCACTGGAATACAGAAAATTGCTCCATTGTTTGGGAGGCTGTGGAAAACCTGCCAGGCTACAAAAATACTGAGATGCTCTTATCAGAGTGGTGTGAGTGCATAGAAAAGGAATTGCATGAAATTGCCCAAATGGAAATGCCTGCAAATAACAGTGTAAACCTCAGACTTTGGAAAAGACACATCTTCCACAGGAATGTTCCTGGGCACATGAGGGTCAGAGGGGTGACAGGGCAGTAAGAAGTAGATCTGGACCAGCTTCACAGCTATGGGAGCCAGCACTGGGGAGCTCTCACCAGCTGGCCTCTGCTCACTGTTCGGCTGGCAGCAAAGATTGGGATTTCAAACAGAGCCTCTCACATGCATCGTAATGTAAGATGATGAGAAGTTGGAAGAGATGAGAAGGGGGTTATTCTGCTATTTCCCATGTGAATGAAGAGATGAGGACACCTGTAAGTACAGCAGCTGGAAGCAATAACACCACGTCCCCCATTTCAGACTTTCTTATTCAATGCTGAAGAGGACAATCCTTCCTGATGCCCTGCATCCACACTGCTCAGTATTCATGCCCCTTTTTCCCCACTTCATTTCCATGCAGGTGTTGGCAGAGCAGTGCCACCAGCAGATAGGGGACAGCAGGAGCTGATGGGCACGAGCTCCCCAGCCCTCCATGCTGCAGGTTTCTGGAAACAACGCTGGATTGCTCCCACTTACTAAAACAGTCGCAGTTTTTACAGCACCATTTAAACGACTTCCTCAGGAAATTTCACAGGCACACTGGCAGGCATTGATTTCAAGCAGAAAATAACCCAGCAGGAAACTCAAAGAGGAAAGATGTGCTGTAATTATATCTCTTCGGGGCTTGCAAGACAGAGGAAGACAAGACATAAACGAGCACATGCACCAAAGCTATAATGTGAAGCAATGCTGTAATTAATACAATCAAAGCTTTCAGAGTGCTTTTCTTACAATCAGAGTTTCGATGCCTCAGCACACAGTTATCCCTTTGCTTACACACGAGCTCAGCAGCGTCGTTGTTAATTGGCACGGACTGTCTCATCTCTCCGCAATCCAGTTAAACAGACACAAGCAATTAAGTACCTGTGACGATTCCTGGCTCACAAAAAGGGCCTGGGATGCAGCTTAGGCTTTCATTCCATTTCTAGAAATAAACGCTTTAACAGAAGAAAACAGCACAATGAACGTAGGTAATGGCTCTGAGGTCTGAAACTGCTTCACACCGTCACAAGAACAGACATTCCTTTTATGCAGCTTCTCTCAAATCACCTTTTCTCAGTCAGTTGAGGATCTGCACACACACTCCCTCTCTTTAGCTAATTGAAAATTAACCTGTGGTGTCTTTGCTTCGAAGCACATGATTTACATAGCACGGATGAGTTGTACGGTGATAATTACTTTCAGCTTATTGAAGTGAAACTCTCAATGGAGAAATGGAGGTTGGAGGAGGGACTGAATTCACAACTATTTTTTTTCATCCAGTTTCAGTGAAATACGTTTCAGGACATATGCCAGAGACCCCAGATATCTTAGCATAGGTCCCACAGTGAGCCTGCAATGGAGCCCAGCTTTCCCATGGCCCAGGCAGCATCCTACCTGTTGGACTCCACTTTCTCTCTACAGCACTCCTGAGATGCTGATGTCCTCTGGCCGCAGAGGAGACAACAGCTTAGAAGTCTCCTGATATTAGCTTGCTCTCTGTCCCTCCACTGAAAGAAAAGCCTCACTACCACAAAGACCCATCCCAGCCCTCCAGCACCCCAAAGCCACCCCATCACACAGAGCAGTGATGTGGACAGCCTGTCAGGAATCAAACAGCACGGCTGCTTGTTTAGTGAGGTGCTAACCCTTGCAGCCAAGGCCAGGCACGATGAGGCTGCAACCACAGGCCACGTCAAATATGCTGCAAGCCAGCACCAGCAGTCGCTGAACAATAACCGTTTTCACTTTTAGCCACCCAGGCTGCCCTTCAACTTGTGCTGCACAAGACAATAGCCTGACCCCGACTCAGCCAGGCCCTCCCTGAAGAATCAAAACTAATGCTTTCACCCAAAGGAAGACTACTTTTTTTTTCCTCCCCCCTAGGAGGGGTTTTGACTGTATTATTGACAAATGAAAGAAAAAAAAAAAATCTCTACCTAGTCCTTGCATCCGAAAATTTGTCAGGCAAGCCTCAGATTTATTTTTCTAAACCTGATTTTGCAGGAACATTATGTAAGCAGCAGTTTTCTATCTCCCGCTACTATAAAGTAATGCCTATTTTGACTTTGCCACATACACCCAGGTACAAACGCAACATTTGTTTAGGGAAGGGGAAAACACTTTTTTAGGTTTCTCCTCTGAGCAGATTTATCCATTTTTATTTGCAAGAAAGGAAGAAAGAAAACCCTTTATTGGTGCAAACCCCAAGCCTGGGCACAGCTTTGCAGCCAGGTTCCTGTAAGCCCGGTGTGCGGGTGGGGTGGCTCCTGGAGAGGCTCCTTTCCCCCGGTGCCACCCGGTGACTTCTTGCACTTTCCCTACCTCGGCACGAAACGCGAAGCGAAGCTTTCATCGCACAGCTCGGGTTTGCGTTGTTACCAGCAGGGCTATTTATATTCCCTGGAACAATAGCTGACCTTGGCCCAGCTCGAGCCCTTGGATACCCCGGGCTCGCATTGTCCCGCGGCATTCCCACCCAGCCGCCCTCGGCTGCCTTCCCTCCCCAAAGCTGCTAAACCCTTGGGTGCAGGGTGGGGACGTGGCAGGCACCATAAACAAGGCGAGGCGAGGCTCCACACTTCCACACTCAAGGCTGGAAGCCCAAAGGCGAGGAGAGAGGTGCTGCTTTCCCCATCCTCCTGCAAGCACGGAGAAAAGGTCACCACTTCCCCTGTGACCTCTGCCACGAAAAAGTTTGCTTCGCTAGCAGCAATTACTTCTCGGAAACACAAAGCGAACCGCTCTCCCTAGCGGCTGGCTTCCTTTCCTTCTGGAAAGAAAGGAAGGGGCCCGGCGGAGACCCCCGGTGTTGTACCCGGGTGTGCTGCGGGTCCGCCCGCCGGGTCCCCCCGCCTGCAGCCCGGCGGCGAGGGCGCTGCTCGGGGCTGTGGCTGCGGAGGGGCCGCCAGAGGGACCTCGCGGCCAGGGCTGGGACGACCGAAACCAGCAACGCCCCAGCACCCCCGCAAAGCCCCGGGACCCCCGGCACAAGGGGCAGGGCCGGGGGGGCGAAGCAGGGTCCCCTCCGTCGCCAACCCAACGCGGAGGCGCAGCGGAGGGGATGCGCTCCTGCGCCTCCACCCCCGGGCATCGCGCTCCTCTTCTGCCCTCTGCACAGCTCGCTTTGAATTCACAGCTTACAGCCAGGCAGGGGGCACCTCCCGTCCCCCACAGCAACATTTTGGAGTAGGGATAGTTCCTTCTGAATTTGAGGATCTCCCCCGAGAATGAAATCAAATCAATACAGGTGTATAGAAGCGTTCGAGAAAATGGGGTCCCTGTCTCCGGGTTGAACCATTTTGTTCTGGAAACTCCCCAACACACACCTGGGAGGACAGGAAGGTACCTGCCCGTGCCATCAGCCCCTCTCTGAGCAGATCTGGGGCTGCACAGCCCAACTGGACTTTATCAGAGCAGCTATTTGAGGCTGAATAATTTCCTCCTCGCTCTTCTAACAGCATCTTCAGCTGGCATAGGGCCCAGGGGCAGGAGGAACCTGCCAAGGAAGTAGTTCTGAGTTGCAGCAGCTCTGCTGGGAGATTTTAATTTCTCTCTAGCATGACTCTGAGCATAAATAAGGTCCAACAACAATTAGATTAGAGGTTAGATTGCCTCCCAAAGCCCCAAGAGAGCAGCAAGAACAACAGGGAGAGGATACGGAGCTGCCTGGTAGGCAGCTCGTGCCAGCACACACCTGCAGCAGACCCCAGCCAACACCACAAACAAAACCCATCGGGTCACGTAACAGCAGGACACAGCCCAGCAGTGCCCAGAGCAGACACTACTTTGGGTCCATGGAAAGGGCAGAGGCAGCTCTGTCCGCGCTTTGCAACACTTTTTTTTTTGCCTACCTCTGGGAAAGTCTCAGATTCATGCTGTTAGCCCAGGGCAGGAGCACTGGTCTCCAGCACGCCCTAAGGCACCTCAGCTGGAACCAACTGGTTAGCCAGCACTCAGGTCTTGTGCAGAGCATTAATTTAGAGTTTAATGGCAAAAACGTGGGCATAAGGGTTTTATTATTACTTTTATTTTTTTGTTTGTTTGTTTTATGACTTACTCTTTCAGATCAAAGATGCTAAAACCTTGGGAATGAAACCACCATGAGGAGCAAGAACTTTCCCTATGAGTATGCAATGGAAGCGGAGAGGCTCCATTCTTGGGGTGGTTTTGGTGTTGTTGTTTGAACCACAACGCCATGGTGATAGCCGTGAGAAAACCTCCTACAGTTTGGACACAGATCCTACTGACTTCAGCAATTTCAAGGATACCCAGTGCATTTTTGAGGCTTGGAATGAGTGTGGCTGTGTTGAAAGTTTGTTCCTTTGTTGAAGCAGGTTCATCCCGCGTGCCCGCTGGACTGCAGCCACCCCCTGCTCCCACGGCCATGCCCCACGGCCTCTCCTGCTACGCCTGCTGAGAGGTGGGGTGGACGCTTTCTGTACATCACTCCCAATTTACCCCTGCATTTCCAGCCTCTTCTTTCCATTCACATTTTAACTTTTCATTTTTATCCCCTTCTGCTGAGTCTGAACTTCGTTTTCAGAGACGCCTCCCACCAGTCCTTTCCTCTGCCCCTGTGCTGCTGCAGACCAGTGCTGCTCGCCCCAGAAGCCCTTCCCAAAAGCTGCATTTTCCTTTTTATCCATGCACTGCATAAGCAGGGACCATCTTGTTCTGAAAGATCAGATAGAAAATCCAACCCAATTCAGTTTTCAAGTCACATCTCCATATATTTTTATATATACGGAGATATGACAATATATTATTGTGACTTATATATATTTCTCTCCATTTATTTTCGTTTGAAAGATGTTCCTGTGAGCAAAACCAAACATCTAAGGACACCACAAATACTTCATCCCAACATTATAATCCTGATAACACACTGAGCTACCCCATTTTTGCTTCACATATCCTCTCATACATTTCTGCACACATTATGATGCCTGCTGCTCTGGTAAGCCTTGGTTTAGGTGGTGTTCTTGTATGCTTGGGAAAACTATTCCCCCTTTTTTAAAATAGATTCCATCAGTTGCTTTTTTGCACACAGCTGATCACATCACACTTCAAACGTGCTCTGAAAGCGCCATTAATCAGCTATTGATAATTATTTTTATATGAGCAATTTCATTGTGGAGTAGTTTTCAATGGTGCTGTGCTGCCTTCAGCTTGGTCTAACCCCCGGCTCCCACCAAGGAGGCAGCCATCCACGTGCACCTCTCCACCCGGTTATTATGAAACACTGTGCTGACAACTTAAACCTTTAGTAATTATATGATAAAATTCCAACCTCAAAATCCTCCAACAGCTTCCACAAACATCTCCCACTTCTTTTCATGAGGCAGCAAGGCCCAGAGTGAGCGGGGAAACAATGCCTGCGAGCTAAATCACCAGCGCTCTGAATTATGTGCAGATTAATTCTCGTATTGATGTTAAGGGGGTTTCCTTTCTTGATATGATCATTTCCTTTAACTGCTGAACTTGGAAGGGAGCCGTCCCCTTTGCCATTGTGCAGGGCCGAGCCACACTGGCCTCCCCAGCCGTGTGCCTTTGTGCATGCAGGGGCTGACAGTGCCCCCAGGGCCTCTCCTGCCCTCTGGGAACCTGCACACCAATGCCATAGCCCTGTGCCAATTCCCTGCCCTTCTTCCATAGGACACTAAAGCCTTTTGCTGTTAGGTTTTTAGTTTTCCTTCTCTCAGGCAAAGGGCAGCTCCATGGCCTCGACCATGACCCCATCCTTTCCCGAGCTGCCCTTGTCACTTGTTCCAGACTCTTGCTCCTTCTCCCTGGTGCCATCCACAGGCTCTGGGTCCCTCTCCAACAGCAGAGCTTTTGCAGCAGCCTCCACAGAGCACCTCGCCGACATCTGTTTTACCCCTGTTTTCTCAGGGCCTGAGATGTGGGCTTAGCACAGCGTTTCATCATTATCAGGAGCTACAATGTTCTAAAAATTATACAGCTGCCTCATCACGCTGCTGCTGATTAATGCACCGCAGCCGTGGTGGAAACATTTTTTGTTTAAAAGAAAAAAAAAAAAAAAAAGAGGGAAAAATACTCCCTATGGCCAAGTTGAACTCTCACTGAAATTCCCGTAACTCTCTCCTCTGGCTCCAGGGGGAACTGGACCAGATGCTCTCCAGGAAACAACCTATGAATAGATGAGATTTCTGTACAAGCCATCTATATACACAGTCAATTCTAGCTCCTTTCTCCTCTGAATCTTGTCTCATAAACAGCACTAATGTGAGGAACGCTGTCCTCCTGTTACCTCTGTCCTTTAATGCCATAAACCCAGATTCCTGCATGTGGTGGCAACCACGGACTGCCAAGTACAAAGCTTCACCTCCTGACTTTGTTGCAGCATGGATTTGCATTTTCCTCTGTGTTGGTGTTTGCTTACGAGCACCAGTTCTGCAGCACTCGGTGACAGCCTTTACCTGCCACCTGGGTGAGCAGCAAGGAGAGCAGTGGCTACACCAGCACCTTTGCAGAGCCAGGCATCAGGAAGCCATTAACCATCATGAGCCAGTACACTCTGAAGCTCTCTAGCTACAGAAAGTTTGAAGAGAAGCAAGCAGCCTTATCGGCTAAAAGGGTTTAAGCAAATTGAGACCAAAAGAGCTCTTCAAGAACAACCAGGAAAGCAAGCAGACATAGGAAGTCTTCCAGATCCACCCTCATCTGCCTGACCAAAATACCCCACAAGTCCATTTCAGGGAATTTAGGAGCATCCGATGTGTTTTAAGAGGAGATTGCTGAAGACACTGGCAGAGAGAAGAAATGCAGTAATGATAGAGAAGCTTTAAGAAGCAATGAAAACTCCCTCACACCACATGTCTGAGACAGAGGAACAAACAAAAGCTGTAATTACTAGAAGGAAACATTCCCAGAGCCAACAGTTATCTAATTAAAATAAAGACGGATATATACAGGATGGACCTGAGGACAAGCAGCCAAGTCCATGTCCCCAGACTGCCCCCCTATAAACAACACTTTCTGCCAGAAACCAGGCTTTCTGGTGTCTCGCAGCCAGAACCTAAACCACACCATACCAAGGCTTTTAGCAGCCACGTCCCTCCCCTCCCCAGGGCCTTGGTAGGGCCAATGACCCCAAAGACTCTCAGATCCTATGCAAGACAGGATGCTACCATGATGGTGACCAGTGACACCTGGAGACAGCATAGGAGAATCACATTCTGAAGAGGAAAGAAAGATTAAAAAATCCTTCACTTGCTTAATGTACATTTTTCCTTTTGGAGACAGGAAAGTTGGGTTCAGATGGCCACCTCCCATTAGGACCTGTCCAAGCTTCATTGACTGCATCACACTACATTACTTGGTGTGGCTGGCCAAGAATAATCTTAGGAGGTGTTTAATTCTCACGTTGTCCACAGCCAGAAGCTTAGCATTAAGGTCAGAGAAGGTCATAAAGTGCTGGCTTCACACAACAGAAATGGGGCACAATGGCTTGCTGCTACCTTCCACGATCATCTTCCCAACACATCCCAGTGCCCTTGCTCTACATCTCATTTCTTGGTATTAAAAATTAAATTGTCCTCACTGTGAAAGATGAGAGCACAGATTTTATGGTCTCTGTAGTGAGGAGGGAAAACAGACTACAACAAACTAAAACAAAAACTGATGTAATGTTACCTCTAGAACTCTGAGCTACAGCTGCTTCCTTCCCCTAATGTAATTTTCAACTTTTCAAAATTCCATTTAATTAACTTCATTTATTGCAACAAAATTAAAATCTAGATAACTAGGGAAATTTCCTTTCACTTAGAATTTTTCTGCTTTTTTAATTGCTTGGCCCAAAAGCAAGCAGATCTTTTCTTATCAGCCTTCCATGCTTATTGTTAATTTTCTTCTATAAACTGAACTCCAGACGTCTTCCCAGTAAAAGCATGCCAGAATTTACAGTGGCACCAGGCTAAAGCAATAACTCCTGCAGAAACTAAGCAGATTTCATTACTGTCAGCATGTTTTTCGCATCAGAGGAAAAGGTTGGACAATTCAAATGTCACATAAAAGGTGGGATCATTTTACTAGGAGGGAAAGCTGGAGGATCTTGGTCCCCATGGTATTTCAACAGCTGTAATTCCTCCTGCAAGGCAGGAGAGGAAACTGCAGAATTCTGGAGACAAAATACTGAAACAGGAGCTCTCTTAATTTCAGCAGAATTTGGACCAGCACAGGTATGTAGAAATAAGCTTGTTTTGAGTTTCATTCAGCTCCTACAGAAGGCATTGGCTCCTATTTCAGCTGGAGCAGACTATTGCTGCGTAAGAAAGGTCTGGAAGGTAGCTTGCCAAACCAATGAAGAAGCTAATAGACCTTCGAAAGAGAAATCCATCCTGTAGGCCAGCGTCTAAATTCCTTGTTAATTCTCTAGTTGCCTTGTGCAGCCCCCAGGAATTCAACCAAGAGCTCTGGGGTATCAGATATTTCTTTTTAAATCCTATCAACACCCCATTTATTTATTTAGATTAATTTTTAAGCAGGTCTCTGAGCAAAATCAGAGACAAATACTTTCTTCAAGACCTTAGGACCAAGCTTAGGTATTTTTGACTACAACTAGGCAAAGAAAAAAATAGTATAGCCTCAAACAGCACATGGTAGAGCAATAGTCAAGAATCCTAATAATTGTACTACACTGCCTTTGGGTTTGACCATGAATAACTGCTCCTCATCTCAGCACAGAAGTACTTTATTTTAATTCAAAATTAACTGGAAAAGTGTCAAGTTCATATGCAAGCCATTAGCCACATCTTTGCACTTCCACCACATTCAAAAGCTTTTGTCTGACGTCACTCCAATGACCTCACTGCTTTACCATCCATGTGTTCAGCATCCAGATACGTCAGTCTCCAGCCCCTAAGGGCCAGCAAGAACTAGATGGGCTTTTGCAATAGGAGAGCCTAGGACTCTTTCCAGGAGGCTGTGGAGAGCTGCCCCAGCATGAAGATCCACAGGGAGCAAAGGCAACAGGAGTGGAAAGAAAGATGCTGCTGATGGACCCATACATGATGCTGTGCTCTGCTCAGGACCCTCTGGAAAGTTAACAGGAAAGGAAACATCCAGCCATTGCCCATCCTTAAAGCCAGCCCTGGGGCCACCATCTCTGCAAGGCCAGGTGAGACAAGCTGAGCTCATCACAGCCCAGCCTGGGGCCAGGTTGATCTCTTCCTTCTTGAAGGTGACCTGTTTGGATGCCACCAACACCTCCACAAAAAGAGCAAGACGGCCTAGGAAGGAGAGGCCTTGGGTCAAAGCCCAGTGAGGATCAGCCCTGATTTTATAGGGCAAAGGAGAGGCATTTCTTCTACTTCCTATGAAGCATTGGTTATTGAGGAAACAAATCACCACGCAGTAGCACATTTTAAACTGCTTTGCAGATGGTGAGTAGGCTGCAAATGAAAACCTAGGACACACAATGTTATAGACAAAATGAAAGCTTGAAACAGCAATAAATTTAAGGAAATGATTTTTGAAATCTCTAGACTGTCTGCATACAGTCTGGCCATATTAAAGTGACTGTGCTCTTTCCACAGCTAAAATACTCGACATGCCCGAAGAAGCCTTATGCAAACAGGCAAATAAACATCCTTACGTTTGATCTAGCAAGCTGGCATTGCTTGTGGCACTGCGCGTTGGCACAACAAGTTTTCAAAATAGAACAGAAAAGCGGAACAGGCAGTGGGAGAGACCCTCCCAGGAAAACCACACAAAAACGTGCAAAATACCCTGACAAGCAAGGTTCTGTGACAGCTACCTTCCCTGCTCTGCTTCTATGGGAGAAGCCTCGATGCCCGGAAAGAACAGACAGATAAAATCTCACTCTCAGATTGCCTCTCTGGAATAAGCCAGAAATCATTACAATCAATTGGGCTGTGCACTCCCTGCCTCCTCATTCCCTAGCTTTACATCTGCTCAAAGCTCTTCTATACCAAAAAGCAAGAGGAAATTCTAGTTTATTTGGTGTTAAAATTTGCAGTTTTGTATGAAGCACCTTCATGATCTAAGTGCTTGAGATAGGCATTCCTTTCCTATTAACTGCGTACAATTTGCAGGAGATAGTTCCTTCGGAGAAAGCAGCAGCATGTCAGAAGCACATCCAAAAGGCTATGGTTTGGACATCAATGCGAGAGTGGAATAGCTTTCAGTATTAAAAAGACATTTTCCATTAATATTTGGATGTCAAGTGAGTAATTTCAGCATGTGAAAGCTACTACTGGGGAGGGATGCCCATGTGTTAATGAACAAAGGTCATCCATCCTGTGTAGCCTCTCTGGAACAGACCGGCTGCTGGAGGTAGGACAAGTGGCACTCTATTCAAAATAATCATGGCTTCAGCCCAGGCCCTGCTAATGAGTCATTTTTATCTGGGAACATTTCTCCAGTGCAGCTGCTTTCAGATCCCAGTGTTGACATGCATGGTTGAAATCTTCAGAGACACAAGGAATTCGGGCACGGTTTCCAACACCCTTCAAGAACAGGGAGTTCTCCAAGCATCAGGCTCCGTGTACAGATCCTTTTTGCTCAAGTGCCATGAGTGCATCCACGGATGTTTCCCATGTTGAAGCTAAAGGAAAAAGTGAGTGTGAGCAGTCAGTGCCGTGGATGCTCAGTGAAGCTGAGGACTTGGCCTTCTTTCTGTAGTCAGAGGCTCAAACACCAGTAGCTCAGCTGCACTCCAACCTCCCCACACTACTACATGGCTGGACAAGTCAGCCTGAAGTAGGTTCAAAGATACTCCATGTGGCTCCCAACGTTTGAATATTTGGGCTGAAAGTTGCTGGTGGCTGCTGAGAGCAGCCAAATGGCTTGGGGAAGTCCCAGGATCCCAGAGCAGCCACCCTGTGGCAACAAGTCTGTCTGCAGGATCTCTGGGAAGGGGATTGCCACCAACTCCATTAGCACAGCCAATTGTCTGTACCAGACACACCAGGGACACTGAGGATCTGCTCCCAAGCAGCAAGAGATCCCTGGGGATCCCAATGACCCATTTTACACAAGCTTTGCAGCAACAGAACAGTTAGCAGCTGCCCTGTGGCTGACAAAAGTCTGCTGTACTTGGTTTGACTTAAGTTATTTTATTTATTTTTTTTAACCTTTGCTCCCATGACTTAACAAACGCAGGAGTAAGAGGAAAAAACTCAAGTGCCTCCTACATTCATCCAAACCTTCCATTTGCTTTGACATTCCTCCTTTCCCTTTTCCCTGTGGCCTCGCAGGGACAATAACTTTTCCATGCCATGAGCTGGAAACAATTAACACAGACAACAGAAAAACATCCTTTACAGATTAGTTCACATAAGTAATTGCATTAGAGTTCTCAGCAAAACCGTGTTGAAGCCAAAAAGCTCCTGGCTTTAGAGAGTGCAGGTGGTTCCAATTATAGGCACCTTCTTGCAAATGAAATCACAGGCTTGCTTCAAGTGACAGCAGCTCTGTACCTACAGTAATTGTGTGACACTTGTGATATATTTGACTGCCAGAAACATGGCTATCTAATCTCCAGAAACAGATTACCAGAACCAGAAAAATGTGGATGGAGTCTAGAGTAGACAGAATTATACTACTACCTTACAGTGGTGGTTTATTTTCTACATAAAACTCATAAAATGCAAGGCATCTGTATGTGCAAAATGGAGAGTGATGGAGAAAAAACCCTCATTAAAATCCAGCAGATGAGGCACAGAACAAATTCCAGAGGCTTTGCCAGTATTAAGCAAGCAGTGCTTACAACCATGGGAGACTAAAACTTTACAGACGTCTGCATCCCATAAGCACACAGTTGCAAAAAGGCAGGTAATCATTCACAAATGGACCCTGTGCCACGGTTTGAAAGGCCACGCTGACTTGAACATACACTTATTATCTGAATGGATCTGCTGTAGATGTAACACTGATGCTAAAATACCATATTATGTATTTATTTAGGTACTTATATTAGGTGTGTTAAAGTACGTTTAAATTGATGTAGGCAGTTTGCTCAAATGGAGAGGCATAGCTGACGTTAGCCAAGGCATTTGTGGCTGAGCTTCAGCATCACGCCAAGCACAAGGCTAAGGTCTGCAGCAGAGCTCAATGAGGTTTGGATGAAGCCAGGAGCTGCCACTAGGCAGGCAGAGCCACTGCTGCCACTGGAGGGGCTGTGGGCAGGTGTGCTGTTGGCTAGCTCACACTTGCATATCCTCGAGTTCCTGTCCTGGTCAAAAATAACAAGGGAAACAGAAGGTACAGATTTCTCTCCATGAAGGAGTGGGCTAAGAGCAGATAACTCAATTACACGGAGCATATTCATATCTATGAATAGATAACCTGGTGGGCGGATCTCTTTTGTAACAGCAGAACTAATAAATACACATTATGTATTATATATTTATATTTTTTTGTTTTGTTATGGCACATACAGGTCACCAAAAGACATTAACCAAAAGGCTGTGTCAGCCTAGCAAGGTACGTACACCACAATTCATATAATTGATGACAAGCCCAGAATTACCAGGATGTGGGTGTTCAGGCTGCTAACTTGGGCTGATGGCCACAATAATCTCATTGTGCTTTTGTTTCCAAGCCTCCTGTCCTATCCTACAGCCCATGCTGCATGCTGTTGTAGGGATGTGAGTAGGAGCAACTGCAGCAGAGCCTTATTCTTTCTGATGGACCCAATTCTGAGAGTCTAATTGATTAATCAAGGCTCCTATAAGGTAAAATCTATTTCAAGATGCTATCCCACTTGCAGCAGGACAGACTGACTCAGCTAAAGCCCCTAGCACAAAGTAGAAAAAGCCATCCTTTGCAGAGCAGTCCCCAAACCAGGAGCTGGTAATTCCTCTTCTCCATGCCTCTCTAACCAGCTGCCATCCCTCGTGAGCAACAGACACTGATACTCCCCAATGTTCTGTTCTTGGAGCTTCCCAAACCCATGCAGAGAGCTGGGACACCTCCTGCATCTCTCGCTGGAAGGACAAAATGTATCACTAATCTGCACCTGAGGTGTGGGTGAGCTCCTCGAGCCTAAATCCAGCCTGAAATACCAGCAGCTGTTGCTCAGACTCCAGTGGGAGTTGTGCTGTGATGGTCTCCATCCCTCGTACCATGGGTGGGCTGTTAGGCACAATGAGAACGCTTGTCTCGTTTTATTTTTCACAAAGTTATGGTTTCATCAAATCCACATTTCCCAGCAAAGAAAGGTTTCACTGGAAAAATTCTTAAAGCAGATCTAATTCTCTCCTAAACGTCATAAAAATTCCAGGACAGCTCCTCCAGTGCTGCAAGTCCAGCGCCCAAGGCATGGTGGAGCAATGCCACCTCAGCAGGGACCTGGCACACGGGGCTGTGGCCAGCTGCTTTCTTCCTACTCGTATGGCCATTTCAGTTTGCCTTTACCTTAAACAACCCAAGCTGCAGTGGACAGCTGTAATTTTAGATCCGTAGCTCATTCCTTTTTTTTGGTGTCTTGCTCTCCAAGCTGTCATGGTGATCCCTTACACTGAACCAGCTTGTGTTTGGCAGCAGGCAGTGTGGGGCAACGTACTAATGAGTCAGTATTTGTCATGGTCTGGAGCAAGTCAGCTTTGGTTTTGGGGACGTGGTTACCTACTTCCATGTGTTATTTTTCCCCCCCCAAAAAAACCTGAGGGGGCTCTCAGCCTTGCTGTATCCCTGTCATTCCCTAGTAATCATGGCAAGATTGAGAGAATAAGTATGACAGTATTATTCTGATATTTCCATTAAAATAAATAGAAAGATGGGGAATGAGCAGGCAATGCCCATTCAAGCTGATGGGCAGAGACTTAAAAGCGGTCTGCAGCCCCAAACCAAACAGCATCACATTCTGGGCAAAGTAAAGCTGCTAGAGCTTAATGAAGGCAGCCGGATTTTTCCTCATAAATTATGCAGAAAAGGGATTTCATTGATGGACTTTCAAAACTAGTAAAGGGACCTCCTTCGTGCCACAGTCCTGCTGCCTGACCTCAGCTGAATTGCTTCATTTTACATGTGCGTGTTGCTGAATCCCTGTGGTCTGGGAAGGAGCTGCCCCCGATGACATCTGCACACAAACACGGGTGACAGGACGGCGTGCTACGAAGGGATGAGGCTGTTCCAGCAGCACTGATGCACGAAAGCAGGGAAACAGACATTCGGTCACCTCATCTACACATGCCTGCAAGATCCACATCAAGGCTTTGTCCTACCACTGGGTAAAACCATCACTAAGGCTTCTGGAGAGCCACAGCTCTGGAGGAGAGGTACGCGGGGAGCAGCAGCCGGCTGAGCACCCCAGCCTAACACCAGCAGGTCTCTATTGAACGGAGCAAAGAGCACAAAGACTCACTCAGCAGCAGTGAAATGCCTTAACCACTTTCACAGGCCTCACCTGGTGACACTTGGGGCCCAAACGCTAAGTAGGAGACGGACACAAAATATTTTTCTCTGCTATGCTGAGAACATTTCTGTAGATACTGTCCAACCATCCCCACCTTTGGGCCTGGTTCCTACGGTATCTTCCCAGCTGCTGAAAATTTGTTGTTTTCTATATAGTACCTGCAGTGACAGCATAAAAGTAAAGAAAAAGCAATCACACAGGCCTGTCTGCTCTCGTGCACCCCGCATTGCCCACCTGGGTGCTCTGCTTTCCTCCCAGGACTGAACCAGATAGCTTTTCTACTCCAGTGCACTCTATGAATAAATTTGCTGCTGAGCTCCATATTTTATACTGTAATAAAGCCTTCCTGAGATCCCACTGCTGTTCGTTGCTGGAATTTACAGGAATCCTTAAAAGTTCATTTCCTTTTACAATCTTTTGGCCTCTTAACAGGCACGCTGCTCACTGAAAACCACCCAGACAATGAAGTGCAACTCAGCCTGTGCGCTCCTCCAGCCAAGCTCACTGCCCACCATTGACTCATTCAAAAGAAAATTAACTCAAGTCATAGAAGTGAATGAGGATTTGCTACCAAGAGAGTTTAAAAGTAATGAAGTCTCAGCGTCAGAACAAAATTTTAGAGAACTCTTCTCTTGCCATTATTTCACCATAATAAGAGTTCTCTACTGAAGCTCTTAGATATAGCTAAATATGAAGGCTATAGCAGGGATGGAGGAAGTTATTTCAATAAATACTCCAGTTTATAGCTCTGTACTTCTCTTCATTTTGAAGATTCTTGATTTAAAGAGTATGATTTCAAAATATACAGAAAGGACACTGGAATCATTTCATCTCTACATCAACACCTTTGACTATGAAGTGACATAAATCAGTTTTTAAAAGCTTAATAATGCCTTTTGCCTGAAGATGGAATTTAGTGACTTCATAAATGGCAGCTGTTTAAAACAATTCCACAAAAATTTGGTGTTAGATTTTTTTTTCCATTTCATAGAGCTCCAAAATATCATCTCAATACCAAATAATGAATGAGCAGAAACAAGAAAGTCCTAGAAAATAAAAAGTTTGAGGGGAAAAAAAGCCCCAAACATGAAGAGCCAGATATGCACCCCAAAGGGTTCATTTCCCTCAGGTGTCTGCTGCTTACACTGGCCTCGTCCCTGACTCATTGCTTTCCATTCAAGTTCTACATTGTTTTCCCTCAAAAGTACATCAAGGGCTTGAAAATGCCAGTCCCGAGATGAATAGCTAACATGAGAGCAGGTACAACACACATACCATTACTGAAAGCTTTCCAAAAGCCACTTTCTGGCCCCAAAGAGCCCTAACTTAAAGATTCTAACATTATCCAACCTGTCACATCATATAGCACAACTGCTAACATCAAGGCATAACAGCTTTTTTTCCATATATTTTTATTTTTTTTAATTAAGATAGCCACCTTCCATATCACCGTGCAGACATACTGTGTACAGAAAGTGGGCTGCCTGGAAGGGACCAACACTTCAAGAATCATGAACTGTTTTGGGGATATGGTGCAGTGGACGCCTGTTGCTATTTAGACTTTTTTATTATTAGAAAAAAAAAAATCTTAGCTACAGTTTACTTTTCCCACTTAGAAACGTGGAAAAGTTTGTTCAGCTTAAAATTTCCTGTTTGGCATTAGCAGCTGCTGGCTATGGTATTTATAAATATTTCAGCAGACATTTCTAGGGGAATCTGGTTACAATTAGGTGGGGAGCGACGCAGCTCTGCAGCCCCCAGCTCGTGGGCAGCCCCCGTGCCGCGGGAGGCGAGGGTCGCTGCTGGGCGAGCATCAGCAGCTGGGGCTGAAGCTTTAGGGGGCCTGTTTTCAACCAGGAGAGTGAAGTCACTCGCTTGTGGTGTCCAGATATAGTAGGCTGGGAGGAACATTTGGGCAGCAGGCCTGGGACCACCTACTCCAAGTGTTACTCATTGCATTTCCCTGGCTCCCCCCTGCCCTGCAGCATCCCCAAGTTGTGCAGGGCAGAAACACGCATCCCCACGCTCAGCATCCCTCCCTGCCCGTCAGCCCTGCACAGCCCAGCACTTTGTGCTTTCCCTGGGTATGCCCAGCCTCAGTTTCCTCCGATTCTCATTAAAAGGACCTAAGCGTCATATTAAAACAAAGCATTAAAGAACAAAAGGCGGTAGGAAGAGTCCAAATTAAGGCAACCCTTTGATTTCCTGGGCACATCCTCCCACAGCTTTCTGAAGTCTTCACCCCTGCTGAACCAAAGACCTGCTATTTCTCCCCTGGCAGCCACCACCTCACTTCAGGGCTACCAACGGCCAGTTTCTTTCTAGCTTTTTTTTTTTTTAAAGGCTCCAGTATGATCTGGACTGCTCTGTTCAGTAAAAATGCCCCCAGACATCTCAGCATCACCTTGCTTTCTGCAAGGCTTCATCTTCATACAGTGGGCACACAGCACCCTGGCCAGGCACTGCTTTGACACCTTGCCCGAGGTGAGCGGGTCTGAGACAAGGCTACAGCAGCTTCTTGCTGGGGGTGAGCGAGAATGTCCTGCAATATCACCCCAGGGTCACCCCCACACAGGTGGGGTGGAGATCCTCATCTAGCCCGGTCTCTTCTGTGAGACTCGCTGCAGACACTTTTTTTCCCCCTAAAGAAAGGGTTCATTCCTGTATATGGCAATGCAGCAGCCTGCCAGACCCTGCATGCAAGCCCCTGGTACAATGCTGCCAGTCCTGGGTGCTCTGGCACAGCCCCTCGCTGCAGAGACCCCAAGTAAACCCAGCTCAGTCTCTTGTAACTCAACTCAGGCCTCAGTAGCTTCCCAGGGCTGTCAGAAAAGCTTGGGGCACACACCGTTTCATCACCCTTTCCCCACATTTCAGGGTAACAGCAAAAACAGAAGGTAAAAACAGCCCAGAACGAGAAAACAAATAACTCTGCAGTCAAAATATCTTACGAGAAAAGGAGCTAAGTTCCCCATTTGCTGGTTTTACATAAAAAGAGAAAAATATGCTGAGCAAATGAAAGGCATAGCAGCGCCTCGCCCCCAGCCTGTTTCCGGCCGTACCCGGTCGCACCGTGAGCTGGGTGAGGAGCAGCGTTTCCTGACCCTCAAGTGCTCGCAGCTGGTGTTGTCCCAGAGCACTTTCTGCTGATGCTCCTCGGTTCCCTTCGCCTTGCGTGACTGCTCTGTGGCTTTGCTTTGTTTATCCCGCTTCTTCCTGCTCTTTAGTTACGAGCTAAGGAAAGGAACCAGCCACTTGTGCTCGTTTCGTTACTCGCTGGTGCCTGTTCACATCCGTGTGGGTGATTAATGGGGTGTGTCAATGTCATCCACGGGAACCAAAATTGCAAAATCGGGTCCCTCTGAGTGCGGGGATGGATGCACCACTGTCTGTAAGTGATTTATCCAAGGGTCTGCAGGATGAGAAAGCTGAGGTTCCCTGTCCAGTTGTAGGACCAAAGTTGGTGGGATGTCTTGGACAGCCTCAGGGTGCCCAGATGCCCCAAGCTGGACAGCACACCACCGTGTGAGCCCAACTAGTGCCCAAAGCAATGAATGTTACTGACAGCACTGCTAGGAGCATACACAGTGTTGGGTATTTAAAGTAGGAAGCCTACTGCTTCCAGCAGCTGGATGCATCCTCAGACTTGTGTTATAAAATGAGCCTGAATTGTAAGGTCAGGACTGCTGTGACCGTCACTTCACCCCTCTGCAGAGCCATCCTCAGGCTCCTTGTGGAGGCCAGCAGCTCTAGGAGTGATGTATGGATGTGAATACCGCTGCAATCCTTGCAGGGTGTACAGTTTTCCACCTAACGGTCACTGAAATAGGTCACTTATCCCCTTTAAGCCAAAGGCAGAATGTGAGAAGAGCTGCACAGAATCACCAACGCAAGTCCTGAAATCAGAGTTCATCCCCATGCCTCCACAAAACCACAAATTCAACAAGCACCCTCAGAGGGCCTCCAGGTTCTGCACAATTATTTTCCAAACCAGCGATCTTGATTCTCCTCCAAAAGCAATGGGTCAAAACATAACCAGCTTTGCATTTGTCACAAATAGCAGAACTTGATGCACAAGTGGTGTATGGAAAAAACAGAAGTCGGGCAAAGTCCCACTGGAAAGAACCGACTGAACTGAGAGAGAGGAGACGGGCTGCAAGCTCAAAGCCTAGGAGGAAGCCAACCTGTGAAAAACCACAGGCACATCAAGGGTAAGCACCCCAGCAAAGAGACGTGCCTGGGCTCACTTGTGAACTCTGTAAGAACTCTTCCAGTGTCTTGAACAGCCACGTTCCTTCCCAGGAGGAAGGAATGGATCCTTTGGAGGGCTGGGCTGCCTTTGCAGGGGAAGCCCCTGTGCCATGCAGGCTCACTGGGTACCTGCTACCAGCCCACGTTCACACCGGGTGACCTTTCTGGGGAACAGTGCTGGACTTCTGCAAAGCACTTACTCAAAAACATTACAAAACACCGAGGCATCATTAGCGGTTGGAGGGAAATTACCCTCAGATATTTTTCTTCAAGGGATTTCACAGATTTCTGCAATGTCTCTTAACCGTGTCACCGAAAAACACTCCAAAGGAAACCCACACGTGTTGCCTGAGCTGCGGCTGGCTGCCTGGGATCCCGATGGCTCCTTCGAGCCCACCCTTCTCCAGCCTTTTCCTTTGCTCTCCCTCTGAGGCAGCAGCCAGCAGGTGTGATGGCTCTCAGCAAGCCCTGTGTAGCAGGGAGCACTTCCATACAGCAGCAGAGCAGGGAGCACATCCCTAACAGCGTGTGGGTGGCTTCCCCCTGCCCTCAGGGGTCATCCTGCAGCACATCTGGCTGCAGCTCCTCGGCGGTGCTCAGGCTGCTGCCCCGCTCTGCCTGGCCTTGGACACAAAGCACACGCTTAAAAGCTGTACTTTTCCTAACTGGACTTCAGCATACATTTAATTATTTTGTTGAACTGGAGCCACTGAAAGTGCACAAGTTATTATTATTAAAAAAAAGTAAACAAGGGAGTCTGCACATTCCCAGAAATGTTCAATAAGAAAACACTCATTTTTTTGCCCCCTTTTAGACTTAAATCTTCTTGAGAAGTCTCATACTTGCTCTCATTTTTTTTTTTATTTTTATTTTTTTTTCTCTCTGAGATTTACCAGCCCTGAAAAGAGCTCCTGTAGAGGACAGCTCTGCTTTGAATGGCCACATGCACCCATCTGCTCTGTGTTTTGGGAGGAAATACTCTAATTGAGAGAAAGCAACATTGCTGATGCAGTACATCCACGTGCCAAATACCCCAAGGGTTTTTGCCAAGAAAAGGCCAATCCCAAACACTGCTTGCTGCTTCTCTGCAGCACAGGTAACGATGCCCAGGGTGCTGCCAGGAGCATCCCTGCCCTGGCACATGCAGAAATAACCCCCAGGGCTGGGACATGCCTCCACCTCCCCCTGCAGCACCCAGGCAGGCTGGGGGGGCTCCGTAGCCTTCATCCAGCACTTCCCCAGAGCGGCTGTGTTCCTCCACACCCCCAGCAACTTCCTTCTGTCTTTCACTTCCACCTCCCATAGCATTGCAAAAAAAAAAAGAGAAAAACCCTCTTTAGAAGATGGCAGATGAGTGGGACATTCCCATCGCCTCAGCACTCCTCGTTTCCTCATCTCCCAGCTGCTCGCCTCTCGCTTCCTCCATCCGTGCGCCCCTGGGAGGGGAGCAAAAACGTCTCCCCCCTGCCTCCGAGGGCAGAGGGACCCCTGGGGGAAAAGACCCCCAGAATGAAGCAAGAGATGCTGCTGATGAACTAAAGCAGCTCAACTGCTGTCTTCGATCTGGGTTCGCCCCTCCAGAAGGCATCGGGGTGAGAAGCCAAGGTGGAGCAGGGAGTTAGGTTGTGTCCAGAGTTTCCACCAACACAAAGCATCAGCTGGAGACACCAAAGCACAAAGGGCTTCTCAGAACAGAGCTCGTGGGAAGGCTCCCCGGGACAGCTTCCCAGGATGTGGGATCCCAAGGAAATTATAGGGGAGACAGAGCAGGGACATGGGCCTGGATGGAGCAGGAGGAGTGTGGGAGAGAGCACTGCCAGAGGGGACGTGTCGTGGTAGAGGGTGAAAAGGGAACAAACAGGGTTGAAAGGATAATCCTAACAGGGAGGATTGTCTCTGGAGGCCAAGGGCCTGTGGAAGGACTTCTAACACCCACCAGCTGCTGTAGAAACCTAAAGCCAACAGCGAGATTTTCAGAGCTTTGCACATGGTAGGAATCTGCACCTCTACCTACTGCAAATACTTTTGAGATTCAGAGGCCTGGTGTTCTCCCTGAAGCAATCCAAGCAAAGCCAGACCATGTACCAAACACAAAGACCATCACTGCATCATTGCTAGCCCCAAGGCCTGCCCAGAAACCAGGCAGCAGGACACCAGAGCTCTGCCAGCAAAGGGGACATCTCACGGTCACATCTAAGCAAGACTTGTCCAGTGTCACCTTCTCTAGGAAGTTCATTTTTGCAAAGAAACACTTTACCAGCCAGGTCTGACACAAGGAAGGTGCAAGAGGTACTCACCTAGGTGAGGAGCAGATCTGGTTTCCAGCTTCCCAGACAGGGAAGGATTTCATAGTGCTTATTCTTGAAGCATCAAGGGCCAAAAAAAAAAAAATCCAAAAACTAAAAATAATAAATAAATAAATAAATGACTGCCTCCTGCAACTGAATGCATTACTGAGCAAGCTGCAAAAACCTTTCTTTTTCTCTCTCAGGCTTTTGTATGAGTCAATAATTGATTGTCCTAATTACAAAGGGCTGAGCCTCCCCCAGGAGCCTACCCCCCGGTACAGCCCTTCTTCCTGAGGCTGCTGAGAACAGGTGGCCCAAGATGTTCCCCATCACCTCTCAGGGCTTACTTAACACAGGGCTGAGCCACAGAAGAAAAATAGAGATGAGATGGGAGGTTGGGGAAGGGAAATAAAAGAAGAGGCTGGTTATTTTTCACACATTTGAATTATGCTGATGGCTCACATATGGCATTTCAATTTGGGCTTTTAATGGAAGAAAAGGCATGCTTCTCAGCCAGGGTGGCCAAAACAATCTGGATTTTTATTTTATTTTTTTAATTCTGCACTTGATACCTTTATTCTCTTTTTTTTTTTTTTTCTTCAACCCAAAAAATTCTGTAAGCCTGGGATGAGAAAAGAGGGACATTCGCTGTTAGGTCTATAAATACTGATGTGCCCCACAACAACCCCCTCCTCAGGTGGTCAAACTGCTCCATCAAACAACTACACACAAATGAACAAACAAAACCAAGCATTACCAGCACTTCTCATATTTATATTTTTGATTTTATTTTTATTTTTTTTATTAAAAAAAACAACCATTATTACAAATGAACCGTTTACTGGAAGGCTTCTGCCAGGGAGAACTCTCATTTCAATCTTCTTTTGTGAATAAAAGGCAGCACAGTTAAAACCCATAGACAATAAACAACCCAATAAAAAAAAAAAAGGAAAAAGAGAGAGAGTTTCAAACCATAGCTTATAATTATGCAGTTTCCTCAATGTCAATAGAGAGGCTTTTGTTAAAAGCCTTCAATTCAGAATTGTGTGGAAGACTTTTTAGAACACAGGGGAAGAAGGAAAACAGTGTTTGTTTCGTATGTATATATGTATTGCTTGGATACCGTTAGTGGATTCAACACATTTACTTCCTCCAAAGCAACCACCAGACATACGGTTGGTCCTGAGTGACGCATTTGCCCAGAAAGCTGAGCACACACCAGTCATTCTGGCCAAAATTTCCCATTTCTGGCCTTGGTTTGGAGGAGGGCTTTCAGTGAGCTCACACCTGGCTTCCAACTTTAGGAGCCTGGATTCCCAGAGATGGGAGCCTGGAAGAGGGGCTTTAATTCATCCTCTTCTGGTGTCCCCGAGTGAGGTGGCCCCGAGGTGAGCTCTGAGCATCTTCCCGTGCTTCTGAAGCAGCACTGAATTGAGCCTCTGCCCTTGTACATTGTAGGTATCAAGCCCCAAACTGGGTATGTGAAAAACTGCAAATTAACAACTACTTTGTAAAAACAAAACGAACAAAAACAAACAAAAACCTATCCTCGGTGGGGGAACTTTAAGGTCAAAAACAAATAAAAACGGTCTTAAAATATATACATATATATATGGCTTTTAGTTTTTCCTATCCATTTCACTGGAAACAACAATAAATTTAAGGGTGATATTTGGTTTTTTCCCTGTAGCGTTCAGCAGGGTGGGTCAGATGGAGGCACTGGCTGCAGCTCAGAACCCGCCCGAGTTCTCCTTCATCTTTGCTAGTAGCCTGGAGTAGACGGGAGCTGCGAAGGAGAAGAACAAGGTGGGTTGGACAGACACACAGACACCATTCTCTCCCTCCTAAGCTGCATCTTGATTGCAGCAAGACAACAGAATAAACTTTTCTTTAAGGGACAGGACAGGATAGAGATGAGAAACAAGCTCAGGAAGTTGCCTTACCTAGTCGAGGATTCCTTTGAGAAACCTGCATGGAAAGAAAACATAAAGTTTGAATAAATACAATAAATTTCCGACAGCTATAAGATGACTTACACGACAATATTTCATCCTTAGTCTCCAAAAACTGTCCTGGAAGGTGCTGGGCTAGAGTCAGGGAGCAGCACCAAGCTGCCTCCCCTGTAGCATCTGTCCGACCTGCAGTTACACACGATGGCTTTCATAGAAGAAAGCCTTCTGTTTCTGAAATTTGGGGAGTCATATTTGGTACCTGCTTGTTCTTACCCTGACAGTGTCAGAAGTGCTGAGTGGGATGGATGAATGACCCTTTGGTGCCATAGGCATTATTGGGGTTGACACATACAGTAACGTGCCAAGGCTGCATCTATGGTGTGCTGCAAATTGTAGGCTTCATGTTGCAAAAAACATTATTTCTTATATCATTTAATGGTAAAAGAAGAGAGGATTGATCAGTCCATGAAACACACCTGCTTATTCTCTTTGTAGGTCAAAACCTGAATGTGAGGTTATCTTCAAATCACTATTAGCAAAATGTAATTTCTGTAGTTCTACAGTGACAGGTTTTTTTGCTTTGTTTTTGGTTTTTACCTTAGATAATGCAGATGCCTGTTTGAAGATTTCTAACGCGGGATCTGCAGGCTCGTCACCTCTTTCTTGTGGCCTTGAAGCTAAGGGTGGGATACAGACAGCACGGAGATTACTAGGTGCACAGATATACAGATGGCATTCAAAGCACACAGGATGCTTCCTTCCAGCATTTCAGAGCATGTGCTGAAAACCCCATAACAGATTAATCCTCCTCAATAAACTGAAGGAATTGCCACAAGTCACCTCCCCCTCCCCAAGCAAGGATGGAGACGATGCAAGTTGGGACCAAGACGAGGCCACAGCTCCAAACCTGAGCCAGCTGCAGCCCCCAGCCCCTCCTGCCCCCTCTGCTCAGTTCCTTGCTGCTGCCCACGTTAAATGGGAGGGGTTTGTGCACCCTGCTGGTGCAGCTCTGAGCATCCCAACCACGACCTACCCTGAGGCTGCAAGACGGAGTTGACGGCGTGAATCACACCGTTCGTGGCCATGATATCGCTCTCTGCAACAGGCTCCTTGTTGACATGTATTATGTTGTTTTTCTGTTCGGGAGAAGAAAAAAAAAAAGAAAAAAAAAAAAAGGAGAAAATGAGAAACTTTTGTCATCAGGGCTTTCCAATTTCATCTAAAAAAAGAAAACCCGCACACCCTCACTTTGCATTCATTCATTGCAGGCTGGCTGTAGGCATTTTCCTCTCTGTTGCCAATTGAGACGAGCATAACACCAAATGATAGCTGGAGCAGTCACCAGCAGGTTTGGGAGCACAGACTGCCTACATGGGCTGAGCCCTTCCATCAGCATCCCAGTGCTGCTGCCTGCACAGAGAGGGATTGCTACAGAAATTGTGGTAGGAGTGACCAGGGTTGGACGTGGCAGGAGCCTGGCACATGAGCTGGCCAGCTCGATGCAGTTTGGAGCAGCAGCCTTTCCATTTTTGTCCTGCTTTTTCTTCCTTGTGCAACGAATGGGCCATGAGTTATTTATTCTGTGAAATATACATTTTTTTTTCCTCAGTAGGGGATCCTGCATTCTCTTAATGTAGTGCAGAATTTCTGAGATAAAATTGTGCATCTAAATAAATCCTGCTGTGCTAGGGGAGCCCATGCAGAGATCATTTTCATTACGCTAAGAAAGACGTGTTAGCTGAACAAGCTATACATCTAATTTATTTATGTTTTTTTTTTCCCCTATGACTCAGAGTTAAATTTATAACAGCTCCTGGAAATCATTTACAATTGGTCTTCTGGGGAGAAAGCTGAAGAAAACCACATTTCAAGGCTGCCAACTTGCTGAATTGAATACATGGCAAGAGTCTCTCCACTACAGCCCCGAAAGCACTGCTGATGGGGCCATACACACGTCCAGAAGAGGTTCCCATAGCACCCACATGAGCACAGACATTCTCTGCTCCCTGACACAGACATCTAAACACATAACAGAGGCAGTGACTCACGGCGCTGACTTCCAGTTTGTCTCCCTGCATGGACTTCAGCCTCACGAGCGCGCTGACCGCGCCGCTCACCAGGATCTCATCGGCCATGTGGAACCGGAGGATGTTGCCAAGCTCCTTGGCATTACCTGGGGGGGAAAAAAAACATGTATGTTTGTGAAACTGCGTCAGTGCTTGTTTCCCATATTGCATGTGCTGGAATGACATTATGTGGAAATACCGTAATTTCCTAAAAGGGCAAGGAATTGATGTAAAATTAAAAAGACCGATCACAAGCACCTCAGATGGAGCTGGATAGGACATGGGGGCTGTTCCTGCCTGTGCAGGTCAGGATCCAAGTGAGTCCAGGAAGGATGTTCTCCCAGTGTCCCACCTTGGCACACATCAACCCTGCCCTATATGCGAAATCCCTATCTCTTGGTTATTTTGCAGTCTATTCTTTTTCTTACTGTGCATTATATGAGCTTTATTCTGTTGTTGCTTTCACTTCCAAGGAAGTTTGAAGACAAACAAAAAAAAAACAAAAACAACAAAACAAAACACCAAAGAAACAAAAAAACTTATGTGAAATAGAGCACCCTGTGCTTGCAAACATCGCTATTTTCATCAACACCAATGACACTTTGCATGGCATGATTCCTGGCTAGGAAGGGGAAGAGTGCAGGAGAGATGTCACGGATGGTTTACAGGCTGCCGGCTGGATCCCTGCCTCAGAGTCTCTCTCTATTTTTCTAGCTGTGCTTTGAACCAGATCTCAGGAAAACAAGAGGCTTCCCCTTCACCACCTGTTTTCCAGAAGAGGCAGTGATGTGCACAGCATGGCCAGCGGCCCCGCTCCATGTTCTTTAGGGACTGTGACTAAAACCCAGAGCAAAACCCAGAGATGGGTGATAAGGAACAGCTAGAGCAAAAACTGGCCTTCAGAGAAGAAACCAGAGAAGCTACAAGCAAGGTGGACTTCTTGTTTTGCTGCCCCTATCTGAACACACCGTGAGCTTTTTTTCCATTACCATTTTTCTATCGTGGCCACAGCTCACACTGCATATCCTCACCAGCATGATTCACTTCTTCATCAGAAGCATAAGCTAAATATTTGCGTGAAAAAACAAGAACATCTGAAGTGCCCACATCTGGGATGCTTCATTCCTGCAGCCGTTTATAATAGCTACAGAACAGCCCTGAAATATTTACACATTAATCACTAGGCTGGGTGTGCAGGCTGATATTACCAATTCCTCGTTCATGCACTTAAAAGGATAACCAGCCACCATGGGCAGATGCTCCACAAATTATGACGCCAATGTTTGGTTGGGCCTTAATGACGAGAAGACATTACACTCAAATACCTGGCATTGTTTCCAACCACAGCCATTTTCCAACATGAAGAAAACAAAAAAAATCCTGCAGCTTATCCTGAAGAGGGTTATTAAACATTCCCATGCTTTTTTTTCCATGACTGGCCTGCATGTCTGTGCTTTTCAGGATATCGGTCTCTGTTTATCCTAGACCGGAATATTTGTTGTCTTCTGAGGATCAGGTAGGACTTCCTGCTTCGTCCATGTACAAATAGATGGAACAACAGCTCCATCCTTTTACTAATGAAATTCCACACAGTGTGGCTTGAGTCTGAATGTGGGCCATGTTTTCTATTTGCAAAACTTACTTTAGATACCCTGATCCTGTGTGACTGACATTTTCACTTCTCTCATCCCTGACTGGAATTTCATAGCACACACTCCAAACATTTCATAGCACTCACAAGTATACAAGGGAAGTATAAACCCATGCCCACAGTTTTTGCAAGAGTTCAGTGCCACTGCTTTCTGTGCATCCTCAGGTTTCTGCTGGCTAGGGCTTATCCTAATGAGTCGTGTAGGATGTCCATGCTCCCAGGAGACAGACTCAAAGAATATGGCAGACAGACCAAGCCATTGCTCCGGTATCACACCAATAACACACAGCAGCTGTTCACCCGAATGCTCTAAAAATGCTCACCCATTAGCTTGTTCAATTCCCCTTGTGGCATGGCTCGGAAAGCTTCGTTTGTCGGAGCAAACACCGTGTAGGTACCTGGCCTGTTCAGGTTCTCCGTTAGGCCTGCAGACTGGATAGCAGCCACCAAGGTACTGCAAGACAAGCAAAGGTACAACATTGGTGGCTTCAAAACAAACTACAAACTACATCTGTTGGTCTTTGAGCAATAACCTCTTGTGTTCAAGAGAGTTGTGAAATTACAATTGCAAAATCCTGCAAAATCGATTAACCCAAATGTCGATCGGGTAGGAAACGATCCCGTGAGGTCCAACCAGAACATGTGAGAAATGGCAGAGCCAGCTGGGGATGCTGAATCCTTGGGGACAAAGAGGCTAGTGAGGAGACACAGAGCCTTGGCCACAGCAGTACTGACAGCAGAGCTGGCTTCAGAGCTGGCTTCTAAATGTGCTCACAAGGGGACCACACACTCTTGGCTCACACTTCAATGAAAGGCTACTTAAGTCTCACTCCCTATAATTTAAGAATGAGACCGTGGTTTTGGGTAATCTTTCCATGTAAAAAATAAAAAAAACTTATATGTAGTCATGACTACGATCCATAATAAATAGAATAACAAATAGAAAGCAGAACAGCAGCTCCTCTGCTCCTAGCTGGCACCTAGGAAGAGCAGAAAGGTCACCTGAAGCGATGGTCTGCCTTGAGAACATCCATCACGGAGCCAGTTGGTGGGGTCAGCATTTTGTCCACACTGAACAGGGTCCCAAACCTTCCTCTCTTGTCATGGGCAGCAATGCAGGCGTTTTCAATACAGAGGTTCTGCAAACACAATCGCAGAAAAGCAACCTGATTGGTATGTGCTTTGAAAATGGGATATTTATGCATTTCATAATGCTCAGTTACACTTTTTTTATGTTAACTGTACCATGACAAGATGCTCAGCCTGCAGAATACTTATTACTTATGGTAAGGGATAAGAAAAAACAATTTAGCCCCCGGGTCCTGCTCACAACGAACTGGTCATGTAGAGGCAGTGGTTAAACTGATCGATTTTGAGAAATTCAACTGGTTTTAAGAGGCCAAGGCCAGACCCCCACCCAGACAGGCTCCCCACATGCTGGGGATCCCACCCCGAGCACTGCCAGCTGCAGGCACCTACGTTGCGGTACACAAAAACTCTCAGCTCCTTGTCACCCAGCGTCTGCAGTTTCTGCCCGTGGTAAAGGTATTTAGAGGAGAGCTGATCTTTGACAATGTGGTTCAGAAGCAAGTTCTTCATGTTGCTGTCAACAGAGATGGGTTTATCTGCAGAAAAAAAAATAAAAATAAAAAAAAAATTGTGGAAACAAGCAGTGATTCACTTAAAATGACCAGAGACACTAAAAACATCCAAACACAGATTATTTCCCACACCAGATTTTAATTTTGAAGCTACATGCCCCTGTCTGTAGCTGAGGCATTTAAGGGAGAGTTTGCATGTTTGCACACTGAAACTCAGCCAAAGAGACACTGTTTGAAGCAGGTCTGTGGCCCACACTGACAGGAGAGAGGGATTTACTCCCCAATTTACCTTTGAATACATCATTCACTGGGGCAAGGAGGGTCACTCGCTCGCTGCCTGTTAGATGAGAACTGAGCCCAGCTTGTCTGAAAAAGTTCATGGACTCAGACACTTCAGATTCTTGGGCCAACTCAAACAGGGTCTTAGCTGGAAAAAATAAAAAAATACATAAATAAAGTAATGCATAATAACCTTCCATTAAAGGCAATCCATCCATTCCTACAAAATTCCTATGCCCTCTAAATCCATTTTTTTTTTTTTTTTGTCAAAAAGAATAATAGACAAAAGAAAGGCATGACAAACAGATGCAAAAAGCCTCCAATACCTGAGTCAGGGATCAGCAGTTCATTAACAAAATGTACAACGCCGTTAGTAGCCAGGATGTCCTTGTTGGCAATGATGGGCTTCCCGTTGAGGGTCAGCTCTTCCCCGCTGCAGCCCACATCCAAGGTGGTCCCTTCCAGAGTCTCCATCGTGAGGCCAGCGATGATGGCCTCAGCACACATGGCTGACTTCAGGATGTGGTGGTTCAGCAGGTCTGCAAGAGAAGCGAGTGCCTTAGTGAGCTGCAAAAGTCAGACACGGAGTTAATGCAGATTTAGGGGCCCTCTTCAAAGGGCTTTGCACAGGGCTCTGCTCTAAGGGGTGTGCAGTCATTTCAGATTGTGCTGGCTTTAATTCAGCAGCCTGTGAAATCAAGTGTTCCAAAAGAATAATTTTTATGCACTTGTCAACTTTAGTTTTGTGTGGTCGTTTGATTCATTTGTCAGGGGAAGCTATGCTGATAAATTCTCTTCTGTCTCTAGGTGGATAGAAATCAGCATCACATACAGGAATGCTAAATAAAAGGGACTGCTCTGGCTCCCTGCTCCAAATCTGGTACCACCCAGTGCCACGTCTACACGCCTTCATCCCAAGAGCTCTGGGCTGTCTGGTTTTAAAAGATGGAAGCTGCCCAGTGTGTTTACTGCAGCTGTTCTCAGATCGTGTCAAGGAGCAGCTCAGATCAGATTCAAAAAGGAATTCAGAAGAAGAGCAGAGCTCTCTTCTGGCCTTGGCAAACAGGCGCTTACCCCTCAGGGCTTCAGGGTCCCCTAGGATCCTGTTCAGGGTCTCTCGTGGGATCTTCTCAAAGGCTTCGTTGGTTGGAGCCAGGAGCGTGTACTGCCCTTCGCTTTCCAGCAAGCTGTTGAGGTCAGAAGCAGCCACAGCAGCCTGCAGAGAAATGAGGGTAAAACACGTCCAGCCAGAATGCAAAGGTCAGCAGCTTTGTCCAGGCAGTCACTGAGAGACGGATTTATTACAGCTTTTAGAATTTCAGAGCACTTACAAAAATCCTGAATAGCTTCTTTCAGCACTTTGGTCCCTTTATAAAGTTGGCCTGGCCCTGTGGTTCTCTTGTGCTCCAGAAATCTGAGTACAAGAGCCTTTTTTGGCCAGCCTCAGAGCCAGCGTGAATACCCTGATATGCCTGGAAAGGGTCATGGTAGCTCCAGTGAATAATTCAGACCAGACCCTACTGCAGAACCCCTCTGCTTTCTACTTTTTTCCTTAACTTGGCAAGTACCAAAGCAAATAAGTTGATATTCATCAAATCTGAAAAGTTAACATCTCCTAAGGCCAAGTTTCTGATACAATAGCGAGGAGCCAGACTCCGTCTACATCTTTTTACTGACAACAGTAGCAGGGTGACAGTTAGTCTTACAAAACCCTGCTTCCTGCTTGCACTAATACCAAAAATACCTCTTCCTAAAGTAAAATAACTTATATTGGCACAAGGGTTTAATCAGCAGCTTTAGTCACGGCACTCAGGCACTGACAAGCTTCAATGGGAATGGGATGAGGGAATACCTTTAGGGATCCCTGGAGCACACATGGGTTAGACTCACCCGAAGAGTTTCCAGGCTTTCCTCAGTCTCGACGATGTGCTGAATGCTGTTTGTGGTGGTGGAGATGACTTTGTCAATGACATGGACCACCCCGTTGGTGGCGTGGTGGTCGGCTTTCAAAAGCCTGGCGCAGTTCACAGTCACAATCTGCAAAGGGAGAGATGTAGGGGACATTAAGCGCACTGAAACAAGAAGGTGTAGCAGCCACTGCTGCTTTTCTATTTCAAACGCAGTGAGCACTATAATACTGAAGCAGCAGGAGCCAAAATGTGGTTTCCTAAAAAAAAGGAAAAAAAATCACATAAAGAATAAGAATGCCCTAACAAAAACCATTTGAGTGGTATCATGTTAAAAGGGCTTTGAAAGTAATCAGTGGTTTTGTCCACCCTAAGAAAATATGCAACATCAAGCACTTCTCCAATCACAATGTTATACAGCAACACGGGCAACTTCCCTGCAACAGCATCTATGGGACTAGCCACTTATAAATATTCTTTTCAAGCTCCTTCTGAACATCTATCGTGAATCAGGAGTTTTCAGCCTAGGCATTAAATAGTCCTGGAGGTCCATGGACAGTGCAGGAGGTGAAAGGCAGCAGAAAAGGAAGCCCCTGGTGGGTAGGTTTGATGCAAGCATCTTACCCCGTTGGGATAGTGGTGAATCTGGATGGGCAGGTTCTGGTACATGGAGTTAAGCGTTGTCCCATGCTTCAGGTCATCCGTGAGGACCCTTTTGTTCACCATGTGGTAGCGGAGGGCGTTGAGCAGCTCGATGTTAACATTGCTGACCAAGGAGTCCAGCGTTTCCTGAAAATCAGCAAAATTCATTTTTTTGTGCTGAGCCTGTTGGTGGGGAGAGTCCGGAGGTTTGGCTGCATCGAAGGTCCCCGTGTGTTAGGTGAGGTACTCAACCCCATGCCACCAGGGCAGCTCTAATTTCCATAAAGCTGCATCTTTGGCCTTTCAGCAGCAGCGAGCAGCTCTGAAGGCCCTGGCCTTGGCAGACAGATGGGCAAGGGCAGCTTGGTGTGGGGTCACTGCATTCAGAGGATGCTCCATTTGGTGCATCAGAGGACAGCAGTGGCAATTTCAGGAGTGGGAATTTCACAAGACACAGAGGGAGAAAATCAGACCCGATGTTAAGGAGATGGAGATGCAGCAGAGCAGGGGAAGTCACTGGTGCAGGGAGGCTACAGGTTTCCAGAGGCTCCAGTTGGGACTGGTGCTTGTACCAGTTAGTAAGAACAACCGGAGTGGTAAAGTGGGGGCAGCCAGAAAAATAATGAAAGGGATGGGAAGTCCCTTGCTGTGGTCTTAGTGCAATATCTGACATTAAGAAATAGGGAAAACTGAATGAGGCGATTTCTGCATCTACCCACTGGGGAGCATCCAAACCTCTCTCCAGTGCTGGGCTCATTCAGAAATCAGGCTCTGAGGTTGATGGACCAGGACAGTGATCCCCATCTCAGCAACTCACAGCCCTCCCTGCATCAGGACCGTGCCTGTTCTGCCAGCTGGGGCTGGAGTCAGACCCCTGCAGAGCCCGCTCAGAAAGCCAGAGGAAGAGGGGAACGAGGAGGAGTTATATCTTACAGCAGACAAGGAAGCCCAGGCCTCATTACTTGGGGCAAAAATTGTAAAACTCCCAGGTCCTTCGATTTCTGGCCGTAGGTTGGACCGGTCGGAGTAGAGCTGCGTGGTGGCCGAGCCAACGACTCCCAGGGTTTCGTAGATGTTTGAAAGCGGCAAAGCTGCAAGAAGAGAAGGTTATGACCCCGACACACCACTCATCCTGCTCTGCACTGCCGACACAGCCGACCTCAGTCACAGCTGTGTAATCCAAAATCTCCTCTGCGGGCTTTGCCGGAGGCTCCTGTGGTTGAGTTCCAGCACCCAACTCAGGGGAAGGAAGCGCTGGGACAGCAGGAGCAGAGCCACCAGGCCCCCTCCCAGCCCGCCAGCAGCTGAGCTGTATTTGCTATTAAGTGAAATTTTTGCTCAGCTCACCCTTGCCAAAATAGAAATGAGCAGAGACTGGCAGACCTGTCTGCTGCTTTATCGCTACCTTGCATTGCGTTTCCAACACAGCTCTATTACTTGTTGGACTCAGAAATTCCCCACAGCCCTCCCGTGCTTGATTGGCTTTAATTATATCCGAGGTTTTCACGTTGTCTGGGACTTTTTGCATGCTTTGGAGCTGAGCTGGCGCTCAGCTGGTGCTCTGCTGAGTCTGGTTTTGACTCGTTCAAAGCAATCTTGCGCACCAATTGCAAAGATCAAATCCACTTTGAGCAATTTTCTAATATTTCCCTTCAGTGGGCCGAGGAGTAATTTTAAGAAGTGTAAAAAATGTCAAATGTCTTTACCAGCTGGGCAGCCTTTCTCTCCAGGAACTTTTTCATATCCAGGACAGCACTCGTAGCTGATTACTCTGGAACAAGAGATGGACACGACAGATTAACTGATAGCTCCTCGCTGCTTTTTCTCTGTTAGCTACTGTCCTGTCTGCGCTCATCCCTGGTGGTGAGGTTTCCGAAGCAGCGTCTTCCTTAGAAACACACACTTGAACAAAAGGCAAACCACAATTTTTATCGCCTCCAGGGCTGCGTGTTGCCAACCTCCCCACAGAACAAAAACAGACAATTGTTTTTCAAAACCACACTTGCCCAGCAATTTTGTCAGTCCCTGCATAAACAGGGGCTGGAGACCGATGGCACGGTCCCAGCAGATGACCTGAGCAGGGCAGCAAGCGCAGCACAAGCTCGAATCAGAACCTACACAGCACAGAGAGAGGCAAGCCAGAGACCAAAATATCCAGTATATCTGATTTATTTGCTTATTTTCAGGGGAAGTCCAAGTCATCAAGTTCAGCCTCTTCCACAGGAGGATTTGGGGTTCTCCCAGTACACAACCGATCACAGTTTGGGCAGCGAACTGCAGCTCTGGTAAGGCTGCCCTACAAACCCACCGAGCATCCCCCCATTTCACCGCATTCTTTGCCACCAGAAAATATTCACTTATTAAGAGCAAAGTTGTTGTGACAGGCCTGGAGGCAAAGGGACACCTCTGGTCTTGGATGCCCTGGCCCCAGGACTTGGAATAAGCCCTCCAAGGACAACTTTGCTGGGATGCCTGTGCCTAGGTGGGCACCCCAGGGGGTGATGCTGCACCCCCGGCTTTGCTACCAGGGGGCAGGGGTCGGAGCCCCTCCTGGGGACATGGGGAGCCCCAAGGATGACAGATACTAAAGAAGCACGAGCTGCCTGACTGCTGCAGCCATTGTCTGCAGCTCGATGGGAAATGGATTCTCAAAGCTGCCCTTTAAAGGGAACACATTTTCATACAAACGGGGAAAAAAAATAATAAAAATCAACCCAGAAGTTGCCTGTTTATTTTTTTACAGGGGTTTCTTTCACTTATTGCTTGGTGTGAAAGGACGAGGCAATCTGGTAGACAGGCTGGGGCAGCGAGGCGCTAGGTGTTCCTCCCAAAGACAAACCTTTCCTCTGTGCTCCTGCCTGGATTCGAGACAAGCCCGGTGCTGTAGTGTTGAGCCCCGGCATACTCACTCAGAGAGAAAGGAAAAGCCTCAAACTTCAGATATTTGTCATCATTTTAACACTGTTAACAAACAGTGGAAATGCCTGGGGTTTAAGAGGGAATTCTTCAGGGTAATTAAGAGCCAGTAAGTGAAACAAATACCTGCTTTTCTGTGACAGAAGCAAATAAATTCTGTGTCACGGTTTCCTAAGAGAATTACAAAGCAAACCCAGACTGATTGTCTAGACATTATATATTCCATGTGGGAAAGAGCTTGCCTAAAGCAATCCCTTCCTTTGACTACTGGAGATCTTAACACCCTGCTGCTCCACTTTCCCCAGCCCCCGGCTCGTGTTCATTACAAACACACTTTCTCCCCCCACCACTTCCCTCCCCGACCTCCGATTTTTCTTTTTTTCACCCTAGAAACTAAATCCAGTCTAGACAGTTCCCTCGGTTCAGACCTGTAATCAAAGACGACGAGCTGATTAAAAAGAAATCGTTGCAGAGTTCAGCATAAATAATTCCTGAGTGCTGACGTGGGCTTTAAAAGGCGTATTTATAGATCGATTGGGAGATTAATGAGCTGCGAGGAGGGGCAGGACGGGGTGCACATGGACTCGGGGATGCTGCTGCCCCAGCAGCTGGGCGAGGGCAGCGGGATGGGATGCAGGGACCACACTGCCAGGTTTTTTATTATTTTGGGGGATGGGGGGACGTCTCCAGCACCACCCCACCAGGGAAGCCAGTGGCAAGAAGCACCAAGGCCAGTTATGGGGTTGGCACAGGCCCCAGGCTCTGGAGCTGACCTGCCAGCACCGTCTGGCTCCGTGCACCACGTATGCCATTCCCACCCTCACCTCCCTGTTCCTTCTTCCCATCTTGTCCTGTATGATCTCAACTGTGATTTTTTTAAATTTATTTTAACAAATAAATAACTAAATAAGAGCTTTCTGAGTACTAGAAACCTGCAAAGGGCCAGGTGAACACAGAGGTGCTCAGCCAAGTGTTTGCACCTACAAGGAACCAGTCCCAGGGATCATGAAAACATCTTCAGCTTCAGCCACTTGCTCGCCCAGGGCTGTGCCTTGGTGAAAGCACAAGAACACCCGAAGACATCCAGCCTTCAGGGAGCAGCATGGCCATGGCTGAAGGCTGCTCCACCTCATTTCCAGGATTTGGTACCCTACACCTCTATATGAGAGCATGGCCACTCCTTTAACACATGCTCCTCCATGAGCCCCAGCAGAGAGGGGCTTTGCCATAACAAAGGTGGCTAACCTGGCCCTGCTGTCCACGGGCTTTGGCTGCACCAGGAGAGGGACCAGAGGGCAAAAGATTCCCCACAGCACAGCCCCGTATGGAGACATCGCCCCACCTGCGCTCCCCTACACCACCAGGTTGGCAGCACTGGAGGAGCTGCATGGTCAGGATCAGAGCATCAGCTGGGGGGCTGCTCTTAATGGAAGGGGACAAACAGTGTTGGGATAAAGCCCTAAATGCTCCCCAGCCACGCAGCAGATTCAGCACAAAAGCCAAGCCAAGTGTTTAGAGACACTGCCCTGCTAAACGTCCCCGTGTCCTGGTGCAGAAGCAAGCTCCCTGCCTTTTATTAGCCATTGTCTCACCACCGCCGCATTCTTAGGGCCTGAAATTAAAATTTAAGTGCATTTTTGAAGGTAATAAAAACAAGCTAAGGCATGTATTAGTGAATAAAGATCCATTTGTAATAATTTCCTGTAATAAGTCCCATATGTTTCGTTTTTACAAAAAAAGAGTGCCAGGGCTCATATTTTTTCCTGAATAGAGGAAAGTAAATCAGACCAAAAAAAAAAAAAAAAAAGTTAAGAGGAAAAGAAAAAGAAAGTACTAAGGGGCAACTTACAGCTACTAGTTATGGCTAGAAGAAAAAGATAATAAGAGAAAAAGAAGGAAGTTGTTGCCTTGTTCACTACACAAAAAGAGCGCGTGTGGGAGGCATTCAGCTGCAACCCCCACTTCCAGGAGAATGAGTCCAGTTCATAAGGGAGACAGAAAAATATAAAAAGCACAGACGTAACTATGAGAATATACCCTAAATAAACTATTTCTTTGGCCTTGGAATAGCCAACAGTGGAAAATTACCTAATTACCAAAACAATCTTGTTTCAGTGCTCATTAAAATCAAAGCAGTGTCGGACTTCTTGCCAACTGCCTTATCTCACTTCATCAGACAGTAATGCAATGATAAAATGTACATAAATCCTCGATCTAATTTCTCCCTAAGTGCGTGAGCCAATGCTTTAGCAAAGAGAAGAAAAACAGAGGAAAAAGAAAAGCAGATAAAGAGGTGGGAGTCCCCTTCTGATGCATGAGTTGAATTTTCCATCGTGCACATCCAGCTCCAGTGGCGCTCTCCATCCCGATGGACCCAAAGATGCCCATCAAGAAGCCAGCGTGCAGAGCCTCAGCACCAGGTTACAGCCCTAGCTGATTTCTTTCTGGATTTCTTTCTGGACATCGCTCCTCTGACAGTGAGCCTGCAGCAGGCACCGAAGGGTCGTGAATGTGGGGACAAGACCAAGCACATCTGAACCTCTCCTGTCACTTCATGTCTCTGGGCTCAGGATGCGACCATCCTGGGAGCATCCTGTGACTTACTGCTGTTGGCTTCCAGCAGCGTTTCTGCCCTTCTCTCTCAGGGCTGTTTCCCTTCTCCCAGCCAGCTCTGCAGGAGCTCGCTTTGCTTCTCTGCAATACCTGCTCCCTCGCTGACCTCCCTCCCCGCTACCTGTTTGAAACGCAGCTCAGAGCAAGAAAATAAATCAAAACTCAAAACAGTCAAAGCTATCTTCCTAGAGGCAGGTATTTGCATCTGCAACTGTATTGTCACTTCCAACTTGTGGCACCACTGACCCTTTAAGCAAATAAAGAAGATAATGGGCCAAAAGTGAAGTAGTTGAGATGTGTCAAGCACCTCTCAACCCAAGACTGCTCCTCTCAGAGATGGAAAAAGCCTTTAGGAAGAGGAGAGAAAAGACTGTGCTTATCCACAGGTGCACCAGCTCTGGTGGGAGACGGGCACAGGGTCCCCTGCAGGGCTGCAGGAGTGGATCCAGCCACCAAAAGGAGGACCCAAGGACACAGCTTCGGGAGAGGGCTTCTGCCCCCAGGCACGCTGCCAAACGTGCCAAACCCTGACTGTTTCTGGGATTTAAAGACATGTGGTGCTCTCAGAGGTTCTCCCAGCCTCACGCAGGGAGCCAGTTTGGGGGTTCATGCTGAGCACCATGGACTGTACCCATAAATTCTCCTGGGAGCCCAGACACCAAGGATGGAGCAGCAGGCCCCGACACCGCTGTAGGAGTCTGATTGCTGCAGCATAACGCCTAACATCCCCACTGGCTCCTGATTGCTTCCAGACGCCGGGAGCACCACGTCCAGTGGGAGCCATCACCAGCAAACGCCTGTAATCAGAGCTGTCCCGGGGTCCTCCGGAAAATCTGAGTCAAGGCACGTGTCCTTTGTTCTGCACAAGCACTGTGAAAGGGCAAAGTAAGGCACAGGCTCCAAAGTGACTAGGAAAAGAGGAAAAGACAGTAAAACCCATTGTTGAGATGATGCGAAGTGAAGAACGGTGAGCTAATCCCACGTGCAAGGGGAACATTATCTCATAGGTTAACACGCAGGTTAATGGGGTGTGTGCTTCATTCTCAGCAGCGTGTCACTGGAGAAGACATTTGGGGAAAAGCAGAGCAAGAGAGGTTGGAGGAGACCACCCCAAATCCCCAGTGAAATTCGGAGGGATGCCAGCCCTTCCGGCTCCTTCTGCAGATAAGCGGCTGAATTGTCTGCCAAATACAGCTGCACACTTGGGTTGCTTGAGGTTTAGTTTCTGATTTGCTTCAGGGCTGAAGCAATCCTGGGGTGGAGCAGCAAAGCCACCCCGTGTCCACAGCAGTCTCATTTAGTTGGGAGGCCTACCTCCAAACAGGCTCTGCTATCTGAAGGGGCAACAATGATACCATGGCATAATCTGGTCCCTTTTATGTTAAATAAGCCACTATTCAACCAAGATGAGAGTCTGAACTCTACTCATCCATGTCAAGTCTTACTGGATTTAATGGTTTTATAGAATTAGGGTTTGGAGGAGGGTGCTGATTTCTTTTTATGATATTGCTTCTCTTTCTTTTTTGCAAAGAAAATTAGACTTAAGGGAAACCTGCCCAACACATGGTACATCCTGCAGTGCATCCTCCTGAATTACAGAACTGTCTTATTTGAGATGGATTGACGGGTAGAACAATGAAAGGCCACGCACGGGGACAATTTGACCTCCCTCCTCACAACACCAACACAAAACCAACACTACTAAATCTGATAGCCAGCGAGTGCAGCTAAACCAACAAAGGCAACCAAAATAAAAGCAGCCCAGCTCACCACAGCTCAAGATCTGCTGTTTACTTCACAAACATGGCTTATTTAATCCACAGTAAAGAACAGCATGTTCCTATAGATCCAGTTACGATTTACATTGGACCACACCAGACGCACACCGGATGATTTCTGCTGTTTGCCCCAGATCAGTGGTTTCTTGCAGTCTGTGATTTCAGCCTAGAAGAAATCTCCTGGACTTTCCTTTCAGTTTTTGCTTTCTGAGGAGGGACAGTGCGTGGCTGAGGGGTCACCAACTCCTGCAACCCATGTGGAAACCCCAAACCCGGCTCAGAGACATGGGGCCAGGGACAGCAGCAGTGGCTAACGCCATGTGCATGCTCAGGCCGGGGCCAGCAAACATCCCCAAGAGCCTTCGTTGGCCTACACCAAGGAGAAAGCTTCCCCGTGCTGCTCTACAGCCTGGCAGGGAGTCAGGCACGCGATTATCTGCTGACTGCATCGCTCAGAGGAATGTCCCGAGGCTGCCCGCACGGCTACGCTACGCGACAGCTACTTGAATATTTTTGTTTGCGATCTTAGATGTGGAATTGGCCTGCGAGTGTAATTAACTTTCCTGGTGGAGTCATCAGAGTGCTGGCTAAAACTGACACTTCTTTCCCCTTATTTCTGTTTCCTCTTCCAAAGAAAACACGTGTAGATGAATTTTGTGTTTTCTCCAATAACCATCAGCTCCGGGCTGCCTTTTTTTCTTTTGTTTCTTTTATTTTTTTTCCAGCTAGGCAATATTGGGCCTAGCAGTGAGAGAGGCACAGCTAAGTACCAGAAACCATCTGGACCACACTTCATCACAGCATCAAGAGCTATACAACATATATCGATATGCAATTAGAATAAATCACCAGGGTTTGAATTTACAGGGTATTTTCCATTCTTAACAGTGAAGTGTTTCAGAATCGTGCTTGTCAATTGGGAAAAAAAAAAGCCACAATTTTTTCTTTGCTAGTGAAAGGCTAAAACAGCCCTTAGCACACACCCAATATAAGTTCACCCAGTGTCTGTTGCACCGTTTGCTTCCCCCACCCAGCAGCTGCTTCCGCTTGGGTTTTGGGGTGACCCCGGAGGGCTCCCGAGTACTTACGTTGACTTCCCGCAGATCTTCCTCTGGTACCACTGCTTGCAGTTCGTGAAGTATTTCCTGTTCGTGCCAATCAGCTTCTGCACTGCGCAGACGTTGGGGCTGCAGGGAGGGACAGAGCAGAGGTCTGAGAGCCCAGAAAACCCCACCATGGGTGTGAGACGAAGGGAACTCGGAGAGCTGACTTTCCAGGTCTCAAAGTGAAGGAAAGTGGTGAAAGAGTCCTCTCTACCTCACTCCACTCTGCAAGGTTACATCTTCCTTCACTGAATGCAAGGCTTGGCTTCTCTCCACGCTACACCCCTCCCAAAATATAAAGGAATTGAGTTAAAGATAACTTCAGTTCAGTTGTGATTTCTATGGTGAACACCAACTTCTAATTTAGAGACCTAAGTGTAACCCAATAAACTTCTGCAATATTTTAAATATTTCCCCCTAAACTCATTATTTTATTGTTTAGGAACTTAAAAAAAGGACATATTAATCAGCACCAAAACCAAGACGGGCACTTTTGCTGTCCAACAGACTCAGCCTATGCTGGACACAGACGTGAGCTACTGGAGGGGAAGACGAGCAAGTGGTACTGTTCCACTGGAAGCTGGCAGCAGCCTTCCAGCTGTCGAAGAAGTGGTGTCATGGGGAACAAAGCTGTGGTCACACCATTCCCAGCTCACCATCTCCAGTTGCCACTTGCCATGGCTCATGTGCCAGCAGTTCTGGCCACGGGTGTGGGCAAGGCAGGGGCCTTGAGATGTGATTTTATAGACCTGAGTTTCAGCCAGAAGTGCAGCAAATGCCCCAAAATATTGCAGATTCTCAGCCCAACTGCCCCTGGATTCCCAGTACCAAAATCATGTCCAGCTTGTGGCAGTAGCACAGAAAGTATGAGCAGTGTTGGCTCACAGAATAAAAAGGGGAAAATAAATTATTGAGTAAAATACATAAATTATCACTTTGGAAGCACTCTGCTCTGCACCTTCCAAGGCACACATCCTGGATGGGGCACGGAGCTGCTGCTGTGGAGGTCTCACTGGTCTCCTTTGGGAAGCAGACAGACATTTGTCCCTGTTTGGCTGGGACACTGCCACTCACCTGCCCCAGCCACCAAAAGCAGGCTCTGCAGAGGCTCTGCAGCCCACTGCCAAGCCCTCCTGCAGGCGTATTTGCTTCACACCAGCACCCCACACAAGTCACCCTGCCCATCCTTAGTGTAAATTACCTTGAGGGTCTCTACGTTGGTTAAATCCAGCATCAGCCTGAGCAGGAGCTTGGCTTGCCTTCAACAAGCTTTTGCTGATGTGGCCACAGCAGGGCCCTGCAGAGGCAGGATTTGACCCTGCCAGACCCTGGCACCACCAGAAGGGACCAAGTGTGGACCCATGGGACCTCGGGGAATTAGGCTCACTGCATCCCTTGTTGCTGCCCTACTCAGTAAGGGTAGGTTGCTGCTGCTGCATGAAAGCATTTAACTCCCTTTCTATACATAAGGTGAGGGACAAGGAGAAAGAATCTACTGAAAAAAAAGGTAGAAATCACAAAGCCAAACTTTCAGCTGGTGCAAGCTGGCACCAGCTCAGTAACTTCCACTCCAAACCCCGGCTGAGAGACACGTCTGTGCTCAGTGACTCAGCCCACCTCGGCTCCTCCGGCCCCGGCGCGCCGAAATGTGGTTCCAATTACACTGAAATTCCAAATCTTGCCTCGATTTCAGCGTCTGGCTGACGGCAGTGGACAATCCCTCTAATATTCGTCTTGACAAGCCTGGCTACTGAAGGACTTGTTTGATCACTTCCCCCCTATCCCTGGGAGCAGCCTGCCAAGAAACCTCCTGGGCAGCCCCAAACCTCCTGCTTTGCCCCCTCCTCCCTGCCCGGGACCCGGCGCCTCCGGGCTGCTCGCTGACTTTTTGGGAAAAACTTCCCAGTTTTAACCCTGTGCAGAGCAATCCCCCCGAGGGCCGCGTTATCAATGATTCCCACAGGCAGGCTGTAGTAGCGGCTCCCCGCCGTGCCTGTTCTGGTGCGTTGCCCAGTCTGGCTTAAAATGAATTTGTCAACACTCTCCCCGCTCCTCGTTGGAGTTCATCACCTCTGCCATGCCGTTCCCAGCTGACTCGCGGATAAAACCGCCCATTGTTTGCCTGCATCTGAAGCCTTCCCCTTGGCAGGCAGCAGCTGGGAGCTGCCGGGGCAGGGGCAGCCCTTGGGAAGGGGCACTAAAGTGCAGGACCCCCCCTATGACCTCCCCAGTCCCGCAGCATCTCCCTGCCGTGACTGCACCCACGCACCCAGATTTCCATCTTCAGATGTTCATCATGCTCCTCCCCACATGCTTCTCATCTCGCCCCCCAGCACCTGAGCTGATTCACTTAAAAATAATTAAGCTGTACGAGTTTTGCTGCAGAGCCAAGCCCTGCCACCCAACTCGTTCCCAGCTCAATGGGAGCATTGATGGTGCCGGGGGATGCTCAGAGCAGAAAGGGTGGCATTCCTGCTCGCACATCCCTCCAGAGCTCCTTCCTGCAAGCGAAACAACACGCCTCACATCCCAGAGCTTTTGGGCTGCTTTTCTGTTGCCGTGTCCCTTTGACACATCATTAATCAGCGTTCAGAATTTAGTTTAAAAACTCGCTCGGGATAAATTGCTCTCTCCATCAGAAAGCAACCGGCGAGCCAAGTGCTGCTGTCAGCTCTGCCGGGTTTATCTCAGCAGAACTTCTCCTCATCTGTAACGCTGCCACAGCAATGCCTGCAACCCTTTCGGTACTGAGATTTTACCAACAGGCGTCTGCTCCGAATTTGCCTGTAAGGTCCTCCGTCCGGTGAGATACCCAAACAGTGCTCCCCTTCTTGGAAAAGGCTGACCTGGAGCTTTGCCAGGTGACATATCAAATTGCAATATTTCAGCCTGGTTTTTTACAATGCGATTCGTGACCCTGCCCTCAGCAGCCCATTTAAATGGAAGCTGCAGCTCAATCAATGTCACCACCGGGAGAGACAAGAGCCAGCTGAAGCGTCTGTCATCGTTTCACTCTGCCTATTCCCGATATGTTACAAAAGCAGTGGGGGCAGCCATCAACAGCTGGGCAGCTCTCCTCCTATCAATAAAAAGAGTCAAACCACACAGCCCATAACACATATAGAGACGTCTACCTGCATTTTTGGGGTGTTCCTTATCTCTGAAGGCTCTGATTAAATACGGGATTACTTTGCTCAGGAAAACTTTCAGGACTTAATGAGCAAGTTGGTGCTTACTCCACAGACACCCCGCAGCCACTGAACCAAGTTTCTTTCTTTTTCTTCAAACTCTTGAAAAGGGGAACTCCTTCCACGAAAAGCTTAAGTGGAAATCTGAGGATTTTTTTTTAACCCCTTCACGGGGCTAAACTGATGAAGAGCCGTCTAAAACGACCACCGGAGCATGAAGCATCCTGAAGGAAAGGAAGAAAGGGGAAAGAAGGAAAAGCCCCCGGGGGTGGGAAGCCCCCGGGCAGCGAAGGAACCCGAGCCGCGACCCCCGAAAAAAGAAAAAAAAAAAGTTTTGGGGGTGTTTTATTATTTTTTTTCCCCTTCCCCTCTCCCCTTCTCGCCCCGGGGGCGCGCAGCGGCCGCTTACCCGTGCTGGCGGCCGCGGAGGCGGCTGTGCTGCAGGACCTGCTGGTACGGGGACTTGGCGGCCAGCCCCAAACCCAGCCCCAACCCCAAACCCAACGCCAGCAGCAGTGGCAGGCGTGCCATGGCCGGGATGGGACGGGACGGACCGGGTGGGACGGGTCCGGGATGGCTCGGGACGGGCCGGCGGCGCCCGCGCCTCCCGTTAAATGCGGCGGCGGCGCGGGGCGGGGAGCGGAGCGGCCCCGCGGGGGGAGAGGAGCCGCAGGGCGGCCCGGCCTTGCGGGAGGGGAGGGGAGAAGAGGAAGGGAGGAGGGGAGAGGGAGAGGGAGACGCCCCCGGGGAGGGCATCCGTCCACCGACCCATCCACCGACCGACTCACCCATCCGTCCATCCATCCACCCATCTATCTGTCCATCCATCCACCCATCAACCCATCCCTTCATCCCTCCATCCATCCCCTGTCCATCCTCCAATCCACCCACCCACCCACCCACCCACCCACCCATCCATCCATCCCACCACCCATCCATCCATCCCCCAATCCATCCATCCCCCGGAGCAGAAAGCAGCCAGGGGCATCCCTCATCCTCGCTTCCAGCACAGCATTTCACCCACAATCTCTCTTTTCTTCTTCTCCTGGGCATTTTTCTCTCTCACCTCCCCTGACTCAGGTCCCTGATGTGCTCCAGGGGTCCCATCTGATCCCAGCCCCCAGGGAGCTTTCCTGCCTGCCCCACAAGCATCTTTGAGTTCCACCCCGTGCTGCCTTGCCTGGTACCTTCTCAAATGCCTGCAGGCATCGCAGCCCCCTCCCCTGGGTCCTTCCAGCACTGTCAGGGGTCACACTTGGCGAGGGGTTTCTGGTTTACTTTAAACCACAGTAGGAGCAGCAAGGCTGCCATCAACAGGCTCCCCTTGTGCAGGTTGCTTGTGTCCCATACAGCTCTGGGTTAAACCCTGGGGTGAATTCAGCAGCGAGCCACAGGGGAACCCCTTGCTTCGAAGGGCCACAGACACTCAGAGGTGCCAGCCCACCGTAGCCAGTGTGATGGCACCCTGGAAGCCAGCCCTGCCCTGGAGACAGCCTCAGCATCCCAGGCATCGTAACAGCTCGATTGGAAAACCTCCGGTCCTGTCAAGGGCACCTCGCTCCCAGCTTTACCCAGCCTGATGCACCGCAGCATCCCAACCGCGTTTCTAAAGAATCCGCTCTGGCTGGACCGGCACCAAACTTTAAGGGCTCTTTTCTCCCGAAATGTTCCTGGAAGGCAGAAGGAGTCCTTTGTGGCCACTTGCTCTTAGGGACTGACTTGTGCGGAGCCTTGTGAGGATTTGCAGGCTGTAGGAAGGGCAGCTGCTCAGCAAGGGACGGGAATTGAAATGGATCCAGGGAGCAGCCGCTGAGCCAAACAGAAGAAGTCTTTAGCAATAATAAACACTTTCTATTTACAAAGATATTTTTCCCCCTGCAGTAAATAAATCCGATTAGTGTAAACAGCATTAACGCTTCTTGGATAAAATACACAAACCCTTCCCCAGTGTCGGGTTTCCTCTCCCTGGGAAGTGCCTGGCTGCTGCCTCCCTTATGGAGATGAATCACAAAGCCTTACCTGCAGAGGCTCATGACTCCAGCCCCAAAGACAAGAAACAGAGATTTCAGGTCTTCCTGAGAAAAAGGAAGGATTTTGAACTTTTGATGTCTTTCCTTAACACCAACCTTCCTTATCTACAGCCCCACATCACCAGGATGTTATCACCCTCCAAAACAAGACCTGATATTCCTCACCTGAGACCTGATATTCCACCCACCCAGAAGGCAAACTCCCTGTTTTCATCCACCTCTGCTGGTTTTCTTTCTCCCCACCTCTCCCTTCTGTCCCGCTGCCTCCTCGTTCCTCTCCAGTGCATCCCCATTCATTATTCCCCTCCAGCAGGACTCTCTGTTCTGACCAAGCCTTCAATTAGCTTCTGTGAATCTTTCTGAGAGTGCTTCAGCTGTTTCAAAGAAATATTTAAATAAATTAGGCTATCAGACTGTGACAAACCTATTTGTGAATGGCCATCACTTTCTCTTGCACTTGTTTTAACCTCTGCCTTCAGACGGATGTTTAGTTTGAAATGAAATCCATTGGCAGTGGGCTCCGTGCACACTCATACAAATACCCAAAAATCAATCACGTAGAAAATCGCACTTACACAAATAGACACTTCTGTACACAGTTCAGAGTAAGCAAGAAGCAGAAATAACAGCTGCTCCACCAAAAGGGAGGAATTGCGAGACATAACCCAAAGCCCAACTAAAAAAAAAATCTACAGCAATAATAAACATCTATTATTTAAAGATTTTTCTGTGTAAACAAAGCTGAAAGCTGAAATTACTGAATCATTAAGACCATAAATATTTTTACTTTGTTCTGTAGCTGCATGGGGAGGCCAGAATGAGAGCTTTTAAACAACCACCACCTCCCCACCTCCCCGGTAACAGCTTTAGGAGAACTGATCAGCAGCATGAAATTAAAAGGGTTTATATATATATATATATATATATATATATATATATAATATGCATATGTATATATATTTGCCTGCCATCGTAAGTTTCTACTATCTTCATAACAGCATAAGCAGTGATTGCCATCAAAAAAGTTCTAGCTACATTTAGTAAAAGCCACGTCTCTGGGGGAGACTGAATCTCCATTTAATTTGTCTCCAGCTAATGACTGTTAAAGTATCTCCAGCTCACATGTTAAAGACATGGCAGATGTTCCTTCACACCACACTGTTGCTTTCACACATCTGCCTTGTACAAAGATCCTGATTAAGACCTCCTAATCCTCGTTGTTTCCCTTTGTAGGCAGCTCCAACTGATGGATCTGGAGCCTGCAGAAAAAGGAAGAGGATTAATCCTGCTTTCCCCCATAGCTCCAGCATCCATCACATATGCTACAGGGAATTCATGGGATTTATCTCCTGGCTCTTCTCATGGCTCTGTCCGAGAGGCACTGGGTGTGGGGACAGAGCTCTGCACGGTGACATCCTGCTCAGCAATGCGGAGGGCGGTGGGCAGCACCAGCTGGCTCTGAAGCCTCAGCAAAGCCTGCAGCCTGTCCGGCCCTTTAAGTATGTGACACACGGTGGAAATTCAGACCACAATAAGAATTGGGGTTGTGTTTGGAGAGGGAGGAAGAGTACGGAAAAACAGAAAAAAAATCTAGAATGGAATAATAGAAAAAAAGCAAAAGACGACATGCTTTGGCTATCAAATTTAGTGCTTTGTTAAAGCCCAAGAGACAGAAACCTTCCTGCTTGCTGCTGTGGTGGCAAGAGAAAACTTATCTCCATCAAAAGGCATGAAACTCTGCCACGTCCTCAGTCTACAGCATCCATATGTGGCTTCTATCGGCTGAAGGATGATGAAGAGCTCTTCCTGGGAAGAGCCGCGATGCTCCATCACAAGCCCAGTTCCAACACATCTTCCCAAAAGCTGCTTGAAGGAACTCAGGTGGTGTTACTGTTTGTTTGGCCTCTCCTTTCCTGTTAAGAGCAAAGTTATTGCTGAATGCCCTGCTAGGCCTGGCCAAATTAATCTCCCAGGAGATGAAACGACTTCCCCACAAGCATGTAAGAGGGTAGCTGCCATGTGTTCGCTGCGAGCCCTGAGAGGCACCCCGTCGTCCTGGCCTCGGGGAGCGCCAGCCAAAAAGGCAATTACACACAATATTCTGCTTCCTTTTAATTTATCACTGTGTTGGAAGAAGTGCGTTTTATCTTCTCTGGTATAAACAAAACAATCCCCTTACCTCATCGTACAAGCTTGTAATTGTCTTCCCACATTAGATACTTTGAGATAAATCTTTTTAAGAAGGTCTTTGCACTGCTCTCTGTTTCTCCCGCACACACCAACAGGCATAAACAGAAAAGAAACCCACTGAAACTCCTGAGCAGTGCTACGGGGCCAAGCTGATATCCCCGCATCTGTTTTCTATTTCCCCCTGCCCCGTATTGCAGATATACGATACGGTACAATTCTGGAGCAGGAAGGCACAAGAAGTAGCAACTCAACCTTCAAGGAATGATTCAGTGACACTTAGTCATATTGTCTGTGTATGAAAAAGAAAAAAGAGATAGAAAACAGCTCCCACAAGACGTTTCTAGCTCTCACATGTTCTTATTTTATTCCTTATCCTGCAATTTATCTTCTTGTTTTCAGCAAGCCAGCAATGAAGTAGAAAAACCCTAAGAAATCCTAGCCTGACGTATCTTTCTAGGGAGTATTCATTTCCACACATAGCTGCATAAGCCATGGAAAAGTCTGTGCCATCACTGGAGAGCAAACCACTTGAAGAGCAGAGTCTACAGACCTTAAAATGGATAAAAGCGAGTTTTTTTCTGGCCTGCTTTAACTGATTTAAAGGTCTGATAGACGCCCAATGTCAGCGTGGTAATCTGCTGAGGTTGGCTGGGGGCCACTCTGTACTGCAGGAAGAGAGCAAACATTTGAGCATCCTGAGCCAAATTACAGCAGACTGTTATTTTGGGATGCTAAGCTTTGAAATCTGAATTCATTTAGTTTATTATGATATACTGGAACTTCCTTTAAAAATAAATAAATAAATAAATAAATAAATAAATAAAAGATACTAGTTAATTTCAGTTAAATACAAGAGGCAGATGAAATCTTTTCCTGCCAAGAAGATACAGAACCTATCTTGTGTCAATAAAGCATCTTGTAACAGGAGATGCGTAGCCAGAAGGCTGCTTCTGTTATCCTATAGACATTGGGTGATGTTCAGCTCACTGAAACCATGACAGAACTCTGCTTTTAGGACCAACCTCAGAACAACCCCCCCCCCTTAGAGCTCGGCACAATAATTTCTTCAGCAATATTTAAGGAGCTGTTTTCTTCTTTTTTTTTTCTTTTTTTTTTTTTCTGGTTATTCCATTCTTCATACAACAGCCACGTCAGGCACCAAGGGGAAGCAGGTACTTAACAAAGCACAGGATGGAAAACCAAATGAAGACCACTTTTAGGAAAACCGGGTCCTAATAAATTTTCCCTTTTTAATGAAGAGAGCGCAATATTCAATGACATTAAAGGGACACCTCACAACACACCAGGTCATGCCTTGTGTCAGACCAGTGCCAAGGTCCATCAGACCCACAGCAGCCCCCCTCTGGACCCCATCACCCTTCTCCTGGCTCTGCAGACAGGTCCAAACCACCACGGGGCAGCACGCTCACTGGCATGGTGTTAGGAGGAGCTGTAGGGCCGGCAGGGAGCCAGCTGAGCAACCCCCCCTCTTGGCACCACAAAACCCCACTGGGCAGGGTGGGAAATCGCCTCCCTGGGCTTTCAGAAACAACTGGGACAGCCGCCTGCTGGGAGGGAGGACTGGTGCCAAGGAGATGGGCGAGATGACCTGAGCTGTCAGTGTGCATTAGGGCCGCTTACAGACTCCCGGGCCAGTCTCTGTAAAGTTCAGCCTTGTGGCTGACTCGCCCCACAAAGGATGCTTTTCCATCTGCCAGGTGCCAGCAAGCTTCTCTGCCTCCATCAGCCCTGCACGGTGCTTGAGGGCAGCCAGGCAGCTCCCCAGGTCCCCCAGCAGCAGGGGACAGCTTCCCAGCTCCAGGTTCCCGTTGGATTCATGACCCGAACCAGCTCCTCAGCAATCAGATCTCTTCTGGGCAGCGGGCAGGATGCTGCAGGGAACTGAGCAGCCCCAGCAGCAGCAAGCGACTTTCTCAGGCTGTGAAGCTCTGTGCATCTCCTTCCTGCCTGGATTTTACCTTTTCCTCCTGTTTCCTTGTGGCTAGAGAATTTGTGTGATAAGAATGAGACATCCCCATTCTCTGCTGCCTGCTTTGGGGGCTGTATGCCAAGCAGGGCTTCACCCAAGCCCGTGATTCTGGAGTATTCCTATCTGCACAAATACATGGACAAAACCATGTACGCACACACAGTTATAAGTTAGGTATTGTGGGCTCGTCATCACCGCGAGGAATCGGGGATGACATACGGCTTTATTTAGTCGCAGTGGTTTTGTAGCTACAGCCGAGCAGATAACAAGACCAGGCTAGTAATCGTTTCTGAGGGAATGATTTAGTAACGCAGCCTACAGAGCTTGTAAAGGCTCCTTGATAAAGGGCCAGGGAGAGCTGGAACAGTTTGGATCCATTTCCTCCCCACTGCTGAGAACGAGTGTTGCAATGTGTTAGGAGGCTTGAATGGAAAATAATTGCCTTCATTATGCAAGCACAACGTACAGACATATGTTCCTGGATAAATGACTTCTGCGACCAGCCAGGCCCACGTAGCTTATTTTCCGTGCAATACAAAGAGCAGTGTTTTCTACGGGTTGCAGCCCAGCGCCGGGAGCAGGCGAGCACTGTTTACCCAGCGGGGCACGCACACATTTCTCAGGTTCACGTGCGCTCGGGTCTGCTGCTTTTTACAGGAGATACAGGTGTGGGAATAGGTCTGGTAGGGGATGTCTGAACACGCACCCAGACTTTGGCATATCTAAAGCCGAGAGAAAGTGGAGACGCACATTTTTATAGGAGAGACAGCACGTTGTAAAGCGAGATAACTTGGGCCCGATCCAGTTGCTCTTGTTCAGGCAAACTGACCTCTTGATTTCAGTGGTGCTTCTCACTCAGGCAAGGTAAACAGAAACCGAGCTTTTGGCATTTACGGGAAGAGTCAGAAAAGTTATTTCTTTAGTGCAATACAATAGGACTTTGTATTAGAATTAGCCCCAAGTGCCTGAAAACCTGGAATTCAAATGAGGCAAAACCTCACTACAAATAAAGAGCTGCTTAAAACCAAAGCTGTTTTCACCACTGCTTCGACAACGCAGGATTGCCAGCTACTAAGAACATGAATAAGTGATGCTCTAACCTGGTAGGATTCCAGCAGGATTAGTCTGGCAGTTGCAGCACAATCAAGACATACTAATTTCTTCATTATTAGTTTTTAATTCTTCTACGTCTGCTTTTCACAATGGTTTGGCACCATCCACAGTCAGCACTCTCCGACTCCAGGGCTGGCAGGCGGACACGTTTGCTTTCTTCTTTTATTACCCCGGAGGGATGGGCTAATTTACACGAGGAGAAGTCCTGAGCCTGCGGAGCTCCTCAGGAGTCCTGGAGCTGCGGGAAGCAACGCTCCCTTGCTCCAGCTGCTGCAGGAGAGACGTTTTGTCCATGAGCAGGAACAAATATTTATCAGACAGGCTTTCCAGTCATATGGTCCTAATCCTTGCAGCAATGCGAAACTCCCAGGATGAGGTCATGGTTGTTTAATCCCAAACTGTACTTTTTTTTTTCTTCTAGAGGCCAGATCAGGTAGGTAGGAGGTGGCAGAGCGCTGAGAGCAAACCACAGGGACGTGGCTATGTGCAGATGTGCAGCCACCAGCACGCACGAAGTCCTGCTCCAGGGCACAGCAAGGCTGCCAGGCTGCAATGTAAAATTTCCACCACTGGGTTCCTGTTGCTCTGAGTTTTCAGGACTCATCAAAATTCAAATTGTTAAGCTCCCAGAAAGCTCTTCTAAATTAAAAAATAATAATAGTAATAATCTCAAAAGTGAAAAAAAAATAATAAAACATTTGTTTAAAGGTTCATCCTCTCTGATTACTGCTGGGAATACTTTTGTAGGTGTTTGTGTCTTTGGCCTGCTCATTAGCCTTCCACTGGACTTCAGTGATTTACGCTTTAAAATAAGAACCAGGGAGTTCCCCGGCCCCTTTCCTCCAGGGACTTTTTGGATCAGGAATTGCCCAAATTAGGAACTGTGTCTGAGCCCTACTGAGGTCTGAGCTAACAGGCTGGCTCCTGAGTCCCAGACAGACCCTTATTATTTTAACCCAGTTGCTACTAAAAAAACACTACCTCAAAAACACAAGGCATCCCACAAAAAGTTTTAGGACAGCAAGTTAAACACACGGAGCAGCTCTACTCCTTCAGTCCCGTTGTTACATACAGAGAGGCAGGGCATGCATGGGATAATACTCCAAATCTTTTATGATATTAAGTGAAAAAACGTGAGATATGTGGCTTATCAGAGCTCAGTGTACAGCGGCATGGTGCCTGAGAAGAAGGCCACCTCGAGCAGGGCCAAACCAAGGGCCCGAGCACAGCACAGCTCAGCGGTGCGCGTTGTGTTCTCTGCTGGAACGCTGCCCCGGCACAGGGCAGGATGAAATCTGGGGCTCTGCCAGAACAACCTGGCAGCCAGGTCATCGACGAGGTCAGAAAGTCGGGTCACATCCCTTATTTTGAACCATTTTGGCTCTGCAGGTTTATGTAATACTGAGAAAATCTGAGAGCCCCCAGTGTGGCGCAGCCTGCTGCTTCCCAAGAAGGGCACGCAGCCTCTCGCTCCCTCAGCACACCAGCTTTGGCTTCGAGAATTTTTTCCCTTTCTCTGCACATTTTTTTCCATGTTTCACTTTTCTGTCACACCAGAATAAAACCAGCACTTCAAACCTCCAGGTTCCCGTGGCTCTCAGTGGCTGAGGACACCCCTGCGTGTCTCAGGTCAGCCCCCTCCTACACGGGCCACGTCGCTGAGCAGATGCTTGAGGCTGACAGGCCAAAGGCAGGGTCCCAAACCGCACAAAATCTGGATGAGAATTTGCACCTGGTGGTGGTCTGGGTGTTAGTTGAGGCTCTGCTCACCACCTCCCCAGGACGAGCAGCGCTGAGCCCCAGGGTGCTTGTGCCATGAGGGAAAGGGGCGCGAGGGGAGCCCCAGAGCCCCAAAACCCTGCAGAATGGGGACCCTGAGGGGCTGAGCGCAATCAGTACATTGTGGTCACCTCCAACAAACAACAGGAGAAAGGAAAAATCAGGAGAAAGCAGTCAGTGCTGCAGACCTGGCTTGTTTACTGTCTTTCCTGAGTGGCTCCTTTAGTTATTTCACATGTGTCGAGAATCAGCCCCCAAATTTTCAGTTTTCTTTTCTCTATCTACCTCATTCCCTTTGAATCCATCAGCCAGGGCCATTAGTGGTGTCCCAGGAACCAGACCTTCCTGCTAAATCCCTTCCAGATGTCCAGAGCCACAAACACGTCAATCACTGACAAGAGCCTAATGACGAGTTGCTCCCTGTTCGTTAGGGATGGCTACTGTTTCCTGGCAGAAAAGCTTGGGTTTGCCCCCAGCAGGCTCTGAAAGCAGCTTTTGCAGGATGGGGTTCTCCTTACTTCCCCGGAGAGACCGCCCATGAGAGCTGCTCCCAGCACTGCCACCAGGCAGGCGGCACCAGGCCATGGTCTTGGAGGCATTTTGGGGTCTGCAGAGAAGAAACAGGCACCAGAGCTGGACGCAACCAGGTTCTCCACCAGCCTGGTGGCATCAGGCAATGTTTTTTTCCAAATTGACACTGCTAGCCCCAAGGGCTGGTTATAACCCCCAGGAGGCAGCAGGGTCAGGAAGGCTTTGAAAAAGCCAAGCAGGTTTCTGCAAAAACCCAAGAGGACTTTTGGGGAGCAGTTCAGGACAGCAGAGGGCAATCACCCGGCTCCTTGCTCCTCCTCAGCAAGGCGAGCCATGTGGACAAGGCCAGGAGCTGCACGTCAAGGAGCTCTCCAGGCTGGGATGCAATGGGATTTTGGATCCAAGCCTGGAAGCCGGATCCTTTCCTTTCCGCTTTTGCACAGGCATTTTGTGATTTTCTCAACCTGTTGCAACACTCACAACATTAAATTTCACACCCGTCTGTCTTCAAGAGCATTTTGAGCAGTCCATGACTGCTGTATTGGATTTGACCTGTACCCCCACCTCCTCCCAGGCTCAGGAGGTACTTCTTGGGGCTCAATCTCAGAAAAAAACAATACAGTGAATCCTGATATTTGTCTTTTCCACTCCTTTCCATTTAAGTTAACAGATACAATTAAAGAAGTGCAACAGGCCAGGAAAGGCTGTTTCTTTCACAGAAAGCACCAGTATCGCTGCTGGGATGGGTAGGCAGGATGGACTGATGCAACATCCTTTGCCTTGCTCCCAACCACCCCACCACAAGGAAATGATATTCAGCAGCTCATCCCACCTTGGCACAGAAGCTGCAGTGAGATGCCAAGCCAAAATTTGTGCTGAAGTCTCCGAGAACTGCTCTTTTAATGTAGCTGCTTATTAACATGACCCCAGTTGGGGAGATTTCTTCCTTTATCCTTTGAATTACAAAAACCATTTCAAAACTTGATCCCCACAAAGTTTGGGCATCACACCAGCTTTAAGAAGCTGAAAATAGCGACGGGTTCTTTAGAGTGAGGAGAAAAGAAAAAAAAAAAAAAACAGTCGGAGTCTGTCATTTGGATTTATGAAAGTAAAGTCTGCTCTTTTGACATAATCTTCGTGATTTAAGCTTGTGGTTTCTGCACACAGTTTCCATTAACATTAATGTAAGTCATCTGGGCAAATCTCTCCCAGGTTGACAGGACAGGCATTTTAGGTTCAACCCATGGAGCTTGGTCTCTTGCTCTTGGGTTCAGGGTTCACCTGTGCAGGATCCAGCCTGGGCTGCAGCCTCCCGTCCACACTCAGTGGGAGCTTCTGTGATGGGGCATGAGATGCCTGGGAAGCACCAGGGAAGGTTTGCAAATGGCTCAGGGACCTGCGAGGAAAAGCACAAAACTCGCCTCATGTGCTGCAGGTGCTGGGTTGATGTGTTCTGCCTGGGGTGAGGCTGTCTCCAGTGCCAGAATCGCTCCTGCCCAACGTGCTGCAAATGGGGGAAGTGGGAAATTGAGCAACTCGGCTAAATCCCAGCGCAGGAGGTTTGGTTGCAAAAATAGGAATGGGTGCTGCAAGAACCAAGATATCTCAATTACCGTCTCCTTGTGAGTCAAACAATGTGTTACAGAGGATGGCTCACATCACATCCATGGGAAAAGCAGCTGGAGGCTGCATCCTGCCCACATTCAGGTCATCCACATGGCCACCAGGGCCAGCCCAGGCTTGAGGACCAGTTCTCCCAGTTCCCCCAGGCAAAACCACCAAAAGATGTAGCTTTGTGTGACAGCAAGGCCACAAGTGCTGACACAGCTCACGGCCTCTCACACTGGTCCCAGCATGGATTTTTTTCCCTTTTCCTCAAGTAAAACCACATCCTTGAGTCCGGGAGAGGACCACAGGCTCTCTCAAAACCGAGAACTAGCTCTGCTTCCCGACATACATTACACACAACACATGCTGGGCACACAGAAATAGGGTGCCTCGTATTTCCCTGGAAGTTTGGAGAATCCCATCCCCAGTTCGCTCCTCCACCAAGCCCCCAGCCCTGTCCCATGCTCCCCATTCCCTTCCCCAGCCCCCATGTAGGGCAGCTCTTATGGAAACACTTCCTTAAAAATAAAACTATGTAAAGGGAACCCACCAAGGCCCCTCAAACCCACAGCTGGAGCCTCCAGCTGCTGGCTCAGCTGTTGTGCCAGCACAGCATCTCTTCTCCTTTCCCTCCAGCCCTGTGCATCCCCAAGTCCGCAGCCACCCCTGCACACTTCTCCCTGTACTCTTCCCAGTGATGGAGAGAAATATGGAGCTGGACAGAGACCCAGTTTTATCCTGAAGTGTAGAAAATTATGGTGGAAAACACAAAAATGACCTCTGTCCCCCCACAAGGGACAAAACCGTGCAATTCTTCTCCAGTAAGCAATCCCACTGGTCCAGAAAATGCAGCCCCCTCCAGGAGGAGGCTCCAGTTTCAGGAGCAAGATAGGATGGAGGGACAGAAAACCAGGGGGAAAACGAGACAGCTGAAACCAGGGAGCAGAGCTCTCTGCAAATGTTTTGGCACTTGTAACAGTGGTTATTCATTTTTCAGTAACTTTATACCACTCTTAACCAAAACAGTGCAAAAATGGCATTACAAGTACTCAAGCATGTACATGAAGTATACTTTTTAAGAATGATTAATCAAATGAGGGACTTTTTAAATACTATTTTTATTTTATTATTATTATTATTATATTGGAAGGCTTTAAGTTACCTAAAGGAGGAAAAGGGTAGGGGATGAGAGCAGCAATTTTGGTTTTATCAGAAGAATAAGTCCAATACTATTAAAGCACAGGAACAGTGGGAGGAGAGAGTGGGCAAAATATCACAGCTGCTTGATCCCTTTGGGAAATGTAATTGTGTTGCATATCTGTATTTCATCTCCCACTCCAGATCTCGCTGAGATCAGCAGTGTGACTTCAAGCAGAAACCTCAGGCTGCCTTTGCTCAGCAGCAGCCTTTACCTGGGGATATGCCCCCGTGCAACACCTGGAATTAACACATCATGTCCATCTGTTGCCTGCAAGCTCAGGCCAACCTGTGCTCTGCCATGAGCAGGTTCACTGCAAAGCAATTGGGCATCTTCCCAGAGGAATTTTCATTTATTTGGAAGAGAACATTGAGCAGGATTTGACTTTCCCTTTCGGTCTGCCCACTGGGAAAAGTCTGGTGCTAACATTAGTCCCTGATGGTATTGCCTCATGTTCTGCTTAGACTGTAAAAGCAGAAATGAAGAAAAAAAAAAAAAAAGTCAATATGAAGGGGAAAAAGTTATGTGTGGGGGGAGCAGAGTCAACAGTGTAAAAAGCAATGGGGGGACAGTGTAATGAAGGTGAAACCTAGCCCATAAGACACACATCAAGAAAATTTCCTGCTAACTCTTAGCTCAGACTTCTCTTTATCCAGACAAACATTTTCCTTCCTTTCAAGGGCTATCACATTTTTCAGAATAAAAAACAAATGAAGAGCCTAATGTGAGGAATTTAAGCTACTGTTGTGAGCACTGTAAACTCAGAGACATTTGGTGGTATTATGCTAAGGTAAGTGATTCCACATAGTCCAAATGTAATCTGTACTCTTAGTTTTGGGGTAACTGTAGAAAGAAAGAAATATTGTGCATAAAAATCTCTCCTTGGCCTTTTCATATTAGAAAAATGATGTGCAGTTGGTTTTGAAGACTGTTAGAGTTCGTTGTTGTTTTATTATTACTCACGTATGCCATGGAAGAATTTGGACAATAAATGGCTTGTTAAAAGTAAGAAATAAATTTGTTGGCATTGTAGTAATAAGCAGGATTTCTATCCCATTTAGATCAGTGCTAATGTATTATTCTTTCATGTATATATATATATACAGATACACATGTATGTTTGCAACATGTTACCATAAATCATATGCAAACGCAGAACAGATGTTTCATAGTAGCTGGGATTATCGTGCCTGCGTTGTGCTTCCATGGAAAACGACCCGCAGCGGGCTCAGAACATGCCTCGTGCATGGAGTAATGGGGCTGCTCAAAAAGGATATTTGTACGTGGGGCTAACCTAGGGCTTTTTAAGTCTGAGAGGTGACTTGTCTTATTAGTCTGCTCTCAGATGAGTCAGACTGCATACAGACGGTGTCATTAGAAGAATATTTTCCAGTAAGCTCTCGTTTGTAATTGTCTGCACATCCAGAGCCCCGGCTTTCCCAGCCGGCGCGATGAACCTCCAGAGCAGGGACACGGCAGGGAGCTGGCCCTACAGATCCCCAGGGCATCCCAGCCAAGGGATTTGTCTGCTTCCCCAAAAGGCATCCTGAGGGAAGATCGAGGTAATTCTTCTTCTGGATAAACTGCTCGCATTGCACTTGGTTGGCTGCCTGTATTTGTCAGGACGGTGCAGTGCCTGCTGCAGAACCACACCGCTTCGTGATCAGTGGTTTTCTATGAATAAGGGACACGGGAACAAGCTGCCTGGAGAGGCTGTGGCTGCCCCAAACCTGGAGGTGTTCAAGACCAGGTGGGACGAGGCCCTGGACAACCTGATCTAGTGGGTGGCATCCTTGTCCATGGCAAGGGGTTGGAACTGGGTGATCTTTAAGGTCCCTTCCAACCTGAGCCATTCTGAAGCAGAGGCTGCCAGATGAAGGTCAGCACAGGGTGTACAGAAATACATGGCCCTTGGTAAGAAACTGAGGGTTAATGCGGCAACACCCTCAGCCTGTCACCCTTACTGAACAAAATACAGAGACAAACACCTTTAAGCAGCACTCAGAGTACCTCGGGGACAACAGCTCCCTGTTTAACACAGCCTGAAGCCTCCTGCTGATGAGTTCCTCTCCAGAACAAGCACTAAAAAATCTCTAGGAGAAAGGGGAGAGCTGGCAGACAGTTGCCAGTGGGGACATGGGGATGGTGGCTGAGCTTGCCAGGGAGCTGGCACAGACCTGCCTCCAGAGCAGTTAAATCTGGGCTGCAAAGAGCACATTTTTCCAGAAGTACAGCTGGGAGGTGGCAGAGGGACAGGGACCAAGCTGAGGGATCCCTCACCTCAGCAGCCCCCAGGGTTTGGGCTCCGCGAGGTTCACCTATCTCAGCAAGGTGACGTTGGACCACGAGTGAAATGTGGGAGACATTGTAACATCCCCGCAAATATTTTCCACATCTCGGAGCGGACTGTCAGCGATGACTGAAAAATTACCAATTTCATATGCATATGTGTTTTTGTTTTGTTTTAAAGCAAAAATAACAGCACTTTCTATATCGCGCTTGCCAAGGGGCAGCTCTAACTCATTCCTTTGGCCATCTCTGTTGAATTTTCCTCTCTTCAATTTGCTAAACAAACAGATTTCCATGGATACTGCTGCTCGCTACTGATACGCCTCAGGCATACCGCACATTTTTGCTGGGGAGCCACGAACGGGGACACCGCAATGAGGGGGTCCCACAACTGCAGCCAACTTTGGCAGGGACCGACCCCAGCCTGGGGCGATGGCAGAGATGGCACTCGGTCCTTGCTTCTCCAGGAGGTGTCACACAGCCATCTGACATGGCTTTAAGCATTTGGCACGGTTGTGGGACTGTGCCATGGGAGCCCCTGGCTCCCTGCCCCTTGCACATCCCCCAGCACGGGGTGGTGTGGCCAGATCCCAACCTCCAGATCTTCCTCTGGTTTTGGCACACAAAAACCACACCCAAACACACACACAGTGCGCCTGCGGTGGGCTCATAGGGTGGAATGGCTATGTTAAATTCAGATTTTTAATAAAATATATAATTTTTCTAATTAATTTCCACCAAGATATATAATATTTTCCCCCTTTTGATGTCTAATAAGCTAATTTCAATCAAGATGTCATATAATTTCCTGCTTTTGAAGTCTAATGAGTAAATTGCATGGAAACCTCCATAAAGCACAGAACTCATTAATAAATGTATAGTCCCTTTGTCCAGGACTTCCAACTTTAAATCAAATGCACAACAACCAGATGTTTTTCACATTACTGCATTTCAAGATTTTACTGGAAGTGATCTCATCATACATACTTAATGTAGGTGTCCAACTGTGCATGTTATTCGTATCACGATTGAGACCTTGCAGCTTTAGGACACTGTGTGGCAAACACAAGTATTGTTTAAAGTGGATAAAATTTAAGCTAAGCTTGCCACTGGGATATGAAGGAGACCAAATTGGACGCTATACACTGATTTTGATGAGTGTCAGAAGTGAGGAAATTATATCACTCAAACATTTGAACTTATTGTTAGGAAACACTGAGCCACTGTTTCTGGGAAAGATATTGAATTTAGCCAATCTAGTAAATCAAAGAGTTCTCTGTTTTTCTTTGAAGTAGGCAATTAACTGCAAATGTAAAAAAATTGAGACCAGAGCAGCGAGAGCTGAAACGAGAAGTATGTTTTTCAAAGAAAATGAAAACGATGGCTTGCTTGCAGGGAGGGGTGGAATAATATTTCAGTAGGAAAACATTGCTTCACCACTTTTAAAGAAAATATATACAGTTAAGTTAGGATTCGAACTTTTTGTTAGGAAGCGTGGCGAGACAGCAGAGCGAGGCTTCCTTCCCCAGAGGGATGGAGAGCGCAGGATGCAGCCCATGCTGCACGCCGTGCCTTTTTGATCATTAGGGAAATACCCTCTATGGACTCTGGCCTACAAGTACTAATTAGTCCCCCACTAATTACCAGCAAGGAGCATGCTGAAGGTTACTGTGCCTGTTTCCCGTCAGAGCTGAGCAGTGGGCAGCCCCTTGCCAGGGGCAGGCTCATGCCTCCAGTTCACTACAGGAGAGCCCATCTTCCTACCTGCAACTCCCCTCCTCTCCCTCCGTGTCTGAACAAGGTTTTGAGTTTGATCAAGAATGTAAGAAACTGTGCTCTTTTGGATTCTTTCCCCAAAGGAAATGCCATGGGAGCTCAAATCATGCAAAGGTATTTATGTACCATGGGCTCCTCTCCGAACCAAGGGGCCATGAGAGGCAGGGAAGAAGGAAGACAGGTGTTTGCTTTGAGAAATTGGTTGGATAACCTCATCTTTCCTTCCACACCAACTCATCCCATCCTCCTGTGGAGCTCATGTTCCTCTGTGCTGCTCTGCCACAGCTTTTTGGGGTGTCCTCAGTGGCCAGGAGGCCTCAAAGCCTTTATACAGAGAAACACCCATCAGAAGCGTCAGTGCTGCCCCTTGCCATGGGGCCAGCCTTGACTCACACCACACGTAACCGTGAAGCAAGAATTTGGTTTCCTGTCTCAGAAATGTTGGATGCCCACCCTATTTCCCAGCCTGTTCACTGTGCAGGAGAGAAGAGGAAGCAGGAGTGACTCATTTTCTCTTTCTACCACAAGAGGAGCATCAAGGAGCTGCAGAATTTGTGCCGCCAGGTTGTGTGAGCAGGTCCCGTGGAAGCTGGCTATGTCTTGGTGTAAAAATCAAGGATCACATTGGCACATATGAACACAAGATGTCACTTTTAAATGAGTGTTTTGGTTTTTTTTAATCTTTTTAGAGAAATAGGCTTTCCCAACACATTAGCAAGCCCTTTAATGCTATCTATAGCTCAACACGCATGGACAATCACAACCACGAGCAGAAGAGCAAATGGTCCCAGCTCATACTCAGACCTGAGCTGAGGCCCTTGTCATGTCCCGAAAACAGCAGTAGGTCTGAACGTGGGAGCTGAATTGCTCTGTGCAGTTCCTGTAGGACTTAGATCACTTTTTGGCCCTCGTTAGGTGAATACACAACATCAGCTGAGGCAGCAAGGGGTGCTGTGCCCCGGCGCAGACAGCACGCAGCATCACCGAGGGCTTGGCTCTCCTCCTGTACAAGAGGGATAAATTTGGCACAAGGCTCTCACCCCGCTCACCAACACCCCTTCAATAATCTTGGTAAGCAGCATGCAGCAAGGAGAGTTTGCAAATATTTTTCACGGGGAGCACAATTTAATTTGGGCCTGTAGCTCATTAAGAAGAGAATATAGACTTAAATTAGGAGACTGCATCCAATTATGCTGCGCTAAGTTACAATGTTCCAGGCCTTAAAAAGACCATGAAATCCCATTCTCATCTGAGATGTTCTGTTTGCATGCGAGATATTAGCAAAGAGGAGATTTTGCAAGCCGTCGGATGATTTTTGCAGCCCTCATTATTCCCATGCCAATTGCTGTCAATCATAACTGGCACCAGAAAATGAATAAATCCCCACTCTGCTGCAAAGGGGTCGGGAACCTGCTGGAGCTCTGGCATTTGCATCGCACGGCTCGCCAGCGGGTAAACTCAGCCCAAAAGCTCACCGCTACGGGAATAACAAGGCCTTGATCCATCAGCCTTCAGCATCAACCCTGGGTCTGCAATCCAGGGAAAATATCCACTGCCACTTTTCACAAAGGCAGCAATGTGCCAGGCAAGCATGCCACGAGGCTGCCCAACACACACCAGTGATGCTCCTGCCCAAGAAAGAACAAAACACCTGCCTTTTAGGTTTTTTTCTTCCCTCGACCAGCATTTGGGTTTGGAAAAAAAAAAAAAAAAAAAAAGGAAAAAAAAATAGGGTCAAAAGTGACTTTGCTGGCCAAAGCAACTGCTTGATCGCTGGCAATTCCCCAGCAGTGTTTGGCTGACCCTGGCAGCAGAGGAATTATTCACGGGTGGTTGGTACGAGGATCATAACCAAGCAATTTCTGGACCCAGTCCCACAAAGGAGGGCTTTGCACCTGTGGGACCAAGTCCCTCCTGCCTGACCCCATGAGCAGCGAGGGCACAGCCTCGGATCCTGCCCGAGCTACAGACACTGCACAGTGCACACCAAAAAGCAATGACAGATTTAAGAACCCCAACACAATTTGATACATAAGGGATTGCTAAAAGCATATCAAAATACAGAAGGACACAAACCTCCTGTCCTCTCCTTGCCCTGTTGCCTATTTATAGATGTTACACATGGTTGTAAATCAAAGAGTTCTCAGGAGGAACCGTAACACTGTTATGCTTTTCTCTAAAAGTAACTAGATTGATTTTGATATGGACATAAAATAATTTTAGTTTTCAGACAGCAAAAGGCCCATTCAATTCCCTCACCCTCTTTTTTATTTATTTAAATAAAGGGAGGTGAGGGCTGAAGTCATCCTTTCCCTGAAAACCAGCTGGGTAAACACGAAAAGCTACTGCACCCTCTGCTGGAGAGTACTGAGAGGAGACATGCAGGCAAGCTTCAGGCAGGCTTCATGCATGACAGGCCTTGTATGAGAGATTTTACTGCCTAAAAATAGTCTTTCCAAGGGTACAGCACAGGTGAAGTCACAACTTGCTTTACAGCATCTCTCATCCCAGCCAGAGGCAACCAGTGGTGCAAATTGTGCCCTGGCCACCAGGAGCAATAAATCCAGCATCAGCCACGTCTAGGAATGAACGGGCAGCTAGCTCTGTTTCCAGCAATAACTACAAATAATTATCTTTTAGTCTATCTTTGAAAAGGGCTCAGGGGACAGTGAGGGAGCAAAATCCAGGAGCAAGGCGCTCCTAAAGGTGGAACATGTGCAGGGCTCCTGCTCACAGGGATTCCTTATTAGAGCTGTGGGAGACTACCTGCAGACACTCGATTGTTTCCTAAAAGGAAAAAAAAAAAAAAAAATCCCTAGCCTTCATTGCATCAAGGCAAGAGAGCCTGGGGAAGCTTTAATTAACCCTCACCAGCCAGCGGAAGGAAACTGCACAGCACGACAGACTTTTCTTTTCCGAGAGAAGCCATACAGGAAAACTATCAGCAGCCCAAGCGATAAGATACGGGGCAGGGAACGAGCTGTGGAGTTAATGGGACAAGAGGGAGCTGTTTGCAAGCCGTCTCTTAGTGGCACAGTAGTTATCATACCATAACACATAGCTATCGTGCCATAACGCATTGCTATCATACCTGAGGCATTCACTCAGCAGAGGGGGCTGACAGGGCAGGAATATCCAAGGTATCACAAATCACCTCAAATGCACCCAGCAGGACCCCAGACGTGCTCAGGATACCTTCAGCCCAGAAGAAAATCACTGCCAGATATTCATCGGTGGTGCTTAAATTGAATGCGATGTTCCTTCTAGCTTAAGTGAGAATTAATTTGGGTGGCCTCAGCAGTCAGCTCTGGCCACGACATTTGTGTCCCCTTGCTCCGAGGAGCCCAGGCTCATTTTCTGTCTTGTCAAGGCAAGCACATCCCTCCTCTGTCCTTACCTGTGCTCCATGCCCAGTGCTCCTCTGTGCAAACCCTACACCAGGCGGCTGGGGCAGCAGCAAGGAGGGAGCCTCCCCCAGCACACATTTCGGCCAAAGATCAATTTTCCCTAATTGGGACCACAGCATTCAGGAGGGATCACTTGGTCTAGAGTCAGCACTTTATGCACCACCACTAAAAATATCCTTGAACAAGCCATGGAAATACAATAGCTTAAACACTTTGCAGTGCTTTAGGCTAGACAGTGGTTTACAATTATCTGGTTTCCATTCAGAGACCTGCCAAGGGGCCGTCCCCAAGCAGGAGAGGTTATTTCTGCCAGGGCAGGGCTCTGCTAGCCCCAAGGTAACACAGACCAAAGCTGCTGCCCAGCCATCAGCCAGACTGGCCTCGGCTCCTGCACCAGGCCATCCACAGCCTCCCAAAATCCAGTGATCGCTCCTCTTAAAATGGTAAAGAAAAGCTGCTAGGTACGAGAGAGTAACAGCCACCACAACAGCTGTATCCCGTATTTTTTTTTTATAGTTGTCATCCCCCTGGGCAGGGGAGATGCCAGGTGCCCCAACAAGGCTCGGGGCTTTGAAGTGGCAGGGGAGGCAGGGGGCTCCGGCTGTGCTGCACAGCCCTTCCTCAGCATGTAGGTAGGGCATGCAAAGAGGGAAGAGAAAAAAAAAACACTGTGGGGGACGTGTTATTCCCAGCCCCAGAGGGCAGGTGGGCATCCTCATGAACACCAGCACTGGGACCAGGTTTTCCTTCACTGGAGATGGAGAGCTGGAAAATACCAGAGAGCTGGGACAGTGCTTTGTGGGGTTGGAATGGTCAAAACAAGGAAGAAAGCAAAAAAAATAAATTATATGTATATTATATACACACACACACACTTCTATCTCTACACACAGGCACAGAAAGATGCAGGGAGATGAGGCAGGGCTGCATTCTCCCGTTTTCCATCAGAGGGCAGAGGCAGCCCTAGCAGCAGCCCACAGCCCCATGCGCTGCCTTCCCTGGTCCTTCCCCATTTCCCCTCCCAGCTCTTCCAAGGAGATCTCTTGCTCAACTGTTTTGAGAGGGAAAATAATAATAATAATAATCCCAGGATGCCTCCAGAACTATCAATAGGACGAGAGCAGAGATGATGGAGAAGGGGCAGAGGGCGAGCATCGCCCTAGGGCTAAGAGGAGCCTGGGGACGATGCCCCGAGGTCTGTCTGGGGCCATGCAAGAGCTGTCACAGAACTGGGGCTTGTAAAGCTATCAGGGGCTAAACAAAGGCCCAGCACAAATCCTCCCGGAGTGCAGGCTGCAGAACAGCTGGAGGCAGCTTGCTGGCAGCACGCAAAGCTCCAGAGAGGAGCAAGGTTTCGTGGTGGCACCCAAACTTCAGTTGCTGGCGTTAACCAACAAAAAACCACCGTGCGTTTCCACAGATCGAAGCAAGGCTTCTGGAGGAACCACAGCACCCTTCTCTTCCACAAGCTGAATGTTTCCAAACTATTTCCCACAAAACTCTGCAATAAAGTCTCTCTAAATTACGCTCATTAGTTAAATTGGGTTTCATTACCATCCTTTCCCTCAGTGCCCATTTACGCCAGCTGCGTGGTGCATTTCAGGAATCCGTTATACGTTGGAAACAAAAATGTTTCCTCTAAGAAAAAAAAAAGGAGGCTTTTTGGTGGCAAGATAATTCCTATTTCTTTAAAGGTCCCAGGGCTCTATCAGAGACAGGGGGCAGATGAAACGTCTGCTTCTGGACACCAGAGTGCTCTCTGGCATGCCCTGTTATTCCAATGTCTTTGTTTGCTAAACAGGATTAACAGAAGCAGTAAATTACCATGGACAGCTTTCTGACTAATTCAGGCCCTCTTTCCTGTCCTCAGGAGCCCCCAGAAAACTCAGGAGACACCCAGCCAGGGGAAGAGCAGTGCTGGCAGGGGGGGGCACGCAGCTCAGCACCCCTCGAGCAGCTCACTCACAGCACCCTCCTCCAACAAAAATAAAAGGGAAGAAGCGACTGATAACAAACATCTGCAGTCCCATACCTCGGAGCTTACTTCCCTCAATTCCACGTTAGAAATTAAACCCTCCAAATTGCAGGTTTTAGGGGAGAGGAACTAAGAGCATTTTAGTATAAGCTAGTTGGGCTGAGAACTCCTATCCTTCAGAGCATCACCAACGAACTCAGTCATGCCTTGGTGCTTGGTAAAGCAGAAATAAAATTATTACAGCTATTTGCATCCCTTCCACAAGGGAGAAACCCTCATCTCGCTAAATGAGGGGCTGAGTCAAACACTTCCTCCTTAATGAAAAGTTTATTAGATCCCAGCAGGGCCACAGCTTTGGAAATTGCTTTTAGTGCGTTTGATGAGTTTTGGGGACTAGGATTTAATGTTGCTGCCTTTTAAATTTGATCTTACTTGAATTACACGTAATTTGATGGTGCTCAGTTGCGTGTGAGCAGATCACCACTTTGCTACCGATCCTCTCCCCTGCAGGAGAGGCCACCAACCACTACCCAGCCACCCACTTCATCCACTTGTCAGTGGCTCCCAGCACTCCAGGAGATGAGGAAAAGCCTCACTCACCTGCCACAGGGACTCCTGCATCCTTCCTCCTTCCCCAAAGAGCCCCCCTCAAGCCCAACCACTGCTTGAACTCTTTCACACACCTGCAAGCAATGCAAAATTAACTGCCAACTGCTGCCACCTTTCTGGCTGATTTTATGCAAACTAATAACACCAATAATAATAATAATAACAATGAACTTTGGCTACAGCTAGCAACAAGCAAAACGTGAAGGAATTGGCAGCTGTTGTGCAGTGCTTTGATCTTTGCAGCATTGCTCAGACACAAGGCTGCAGTTCCCACCAAAGGCAGTGCTGTGAATGCACACAAGGCAAGCGAGGCATCAGCTGCTCTTGCACCACTGTCGCCAAACCTGAGTTAGTCATTCTGTACCTCTCTGATCTTTATCTGAGGGAGTAATGCACAATGTCAGCAAATAATTCAGTCTTTGCCATGTTTAATTCACTCCATTAGCTCTGCTGAAACTTTCTAACTCAGTTAGCAAAGCCCAAAGAAAGGCAAAGCATCTCACAGAGGGGCACGGGGAGCCTGCCTTGCAGACCACCACAGTCTCCCTGGCTGCCACGTGCTGCAGGCACCACGGCAGCAGTTTATTAAAAGACCCTGGGGGAACAAATTCCCACCTGGGAATCCAGATTTCCAAAAAGCTCTTTGTGCAAACTGCATGAAACCAAAGCAGATGCACATTTTGTAAGGTTTACATGCACAGTGTACTGGTGGCACCCCTACCCGAGGGTGGGTGCAGGAGCCAGCTGCTGTGGCTGCTGCCAGGGAAATGCCAGTGATGGAGCAGGTCAATGGCCAGGAGGGCTCGGGGTTGTGTTTGGAGAAGTTGGTGGGTTCCCTGCCACGTCTCACCACGGTACGCTTCCTCTGCTGCACTAAACTGAGCATGCAACGTGAAACCAAGCGGGCTGAAAAGGGGGTTGGCCCTCAGGATATTTATTAGCAAGAGAATATGCAGGAAAACTCGTTTTTAGCTGCTGGGGAAATGCACAGCATTACTTCAGTCATTCTTTTCTCCTCTTTGATCTTAATTGTTAAGCTGCTAATAAAATTAGCAATTAGCAATCTGAATTTAAGGTAATGCAAGTTTATTTGACATGGTTTAGGTATGATCATATCTCAGCAATCGGGCTGAGAGCCAGCCCTGACCCACAGCCATGTGGGCACCTGGGCACGGGGTTATTTCTACACAGAGAAACCAAACAGCATGCACCGGGCAGCCAGAGAGAGAAGCAGATAACAACTTCCAGCTCCTGGCTATAAACCAGGCATCCAGCTCCCTCCTTTCCCAGAAACAGCTCTGGAGATGGCCTTGTTCACGCTCCACTGCTCTCTTGTCCTTCCATTTCCCGTAAATTTGCTCAGCCCCAATGTCACAGGGTCCTGCACTTTGTCCGTTCAGGAACAGTGAAGATTGTAAACATCTCCCACGCCATTAGCACGGCAGGTTTGTCATCCTGGACAAAGCGATATCTGGGATGCATTAACGAAGGAATGGGGATCAGGGGTCCCATCTCATGGGCTGCCTAACCCAAGTTTGGGCACACAGAGTTTTTCCTGCATGAAGCACGGAGCTGTACCCACCTGCCTGAATTTCTTTCCAAGCCATGGTGGGACAGCAAAGGCATATATATATATATTTTATATATTTTTTTTTACATTCGAGTTCTTTTCCCCCTTTCCACCCATGGCATCTTGCTAAACGTCAGAATTGGGCAACAGGCAGGAATGGAGAGAACCGCTTACAAACTGTCCTTAATGTTTGGTTTTAAAATTCTTCTTTTTTGCTGTAAACAAAAGCAAACAAGAACACGCAGCTGGTGTTGCTAAACGGGCTGGAGCCTGCACACACCGAGCAGCCAGGCTGGGGGTGCAGCCCATGGGCTGTTGGCAGCTCTTGCTCCTGGCCCGAATCTGCAGGCAAAAGCACTGCTGTCATGTAAATTTTCTGATTGGCTGGAAAAGTTGGGATACAGCCTCTGTTGGGATGTATAAATAGACAGCAAAGTGGTTTGGACCTTTTGCTTTGAAAGCAGAGCTCCTGAGGTGCATCAAGATGCATGGAGTCACCGCACTCATCCTTCTGATTGCCATCTCCAGTGGTAAGTTAGCTCAATTTTTGTAAACATTGCTCATTGCAACCTGCCTTTTTTTCCTTTCTCTGATTTTTGTCTTCTCTTTCTCTTTGTTTGTTTGTTTTGTGCTTTTTTTTTTTTTTTTCTTTATGTGGTATAGAAGCTGATTTATTCTGTGCCATTTTTCGCTTTTGAAAATCACTCCCCTCCCATTGCATAGAAACCTACATCAAAAAACCCTTTTTAGTTATGGTGGAGAATTGCAGTGAAATTTTGTAGGAGTACCAGCACTGCTTGAATAGCACAGAGTCAGCTGAGGTGCACCAATCCCTAACAGCACGCATTTTTTCTTAAAAGCCTTTTACTTAAAGATCAGCCTGCTGAGCACAGAGTGTTCCCAGACGTGTTTGTGCGTTAAATGTCATCACCTTTGCTTCCATAAAGAATACATGATTCATTACAATAAACGAAGAATACCTAGAACAAAGGGCTGCTTAGCTTGAGGAAGGCATTAGAGGTTTCCTGCACCTTTTAGCACCAGTCCTTTGGCGTATAATTTCCCCATTTGTGTATGCTCCCCGATGCCAGCAGGGCTGGTGCCTGCAAGGTGTTGATGCACACAAACAAACCCCAGCCCGCTGCTTTTTGCTATGCTAGCCCTGTTCTCCAGACCCAAAGACATCGCTTGGGCATCCTGGGGGCTTTGGTGGTGGAGGCTGGGACCCTTTGGGGCTTCCAGAAGGTAAAGGAGGGTGCCCCTGTTCCCCCTTTTCCCCTACAAAGCTCTTCCTCTCAGGCGTGGCTGGGGCTGTGTTATCAGCAGGGGTTTGGCTGTGGGTGACGACAGTGAAAGCTGGATCCTTTGTCCATCACTTGGGTGGTTGGACTTGGTATTGAAGGTTTTTTCCAGCTTAGATGATTCTGTGACTCTATAACTGTTTGTTCTGCGTCTTTGCTTTGCAGTCACTGCTGCAAGTACCCTCAGGTGTCATCGCACAAAGCATAAAACAAAACGAAAGATGTCTCACAGCATCCCTAAAATTAACTTCCATTAAAAGATAACAAATTATCTGGTTCCATGAACCTGATCCATGCTTACAACAAAGTCCAAAGGGATTTTACTCTTAATTTCAACAGACTTTCAACCGGGCCTTTAGATTTTTCTCTTGTGTGGCACTTAGCAATAGAAACTGTTAAACAACATGGGCGGGGAAACCTCCTTGCCAGCTGCTGCCTTTCACCTTCTCTTCTTTTCTAGTTGCTGCAGGCCAATGGGGGAACATCTGCGCAGGTCAATCCTCCAACAAAATCCGAGGTTGTGACCAACACGGCTGTGGCCGCTACAACGCCCCCAGGTCTGGGCTGCAAGGACAGGACAGCACTTGAAGCCTTCTTAATAAAAATAAGCACAAAATAGTGGGGGGGGAGCGGGATGGGGTGGAGGAGCTGTGAGATTGGAGCTTTGGGGTCGTTTCCCTGGAGCTCAGGGCAGAGCAGGGTGATGGGGGGCAGCAGGAGAACCAACCCACTGCTTGTTTATGGGGTCTGCTCTTCTGCAGGGGAAGGAGGACGCACAAAGGGGTGGACGTGGTGTGCACGGATGGCTCGGCGGTGTACGCGCCCTTCTCAGGGAAGATCGACAAACAGGCCAAGCCCTACGGGAACGGCAACGCCATCGACAACGGCATCCAGATGTCAGGAGAAGGTAGCCAAGCTGAAGGATGCGCGCTTGCAACCCCTGATTGCAAAATGCTCCTGGCTGTTTATTTTATTTTAAGCTGAGTCCAAATTTGTGACCCCCGCCTGAGCTGCAGAGTGTTTGCCTGTTGATGAATCCAAACAAAAAATGCATCTTTGAAAGCCAGGCTCTGTTTTTGCAGGAAAATTGATTGATGCCAGGTTGTGGCATTTCCCACCTGTGAAAAAGGTTAAAGGATGGAGCCCTTTGCACATTGGGGATGATTAAAGGAAGAGCCATGTATTGCTGATGCAGTTCTACCCAACTTAATCCCCTCCCCAGTCTCCTCCATATTTAATTATCTCTTTTCTTATTCTCTCTCTCTGATGCTCTAGGAACATCACAGCATTTTCTGCAATGTTTCCTGCTGCTGTAACTCAAATCATTTTTTTGTCATTTGTATTTTGCTACCGAGTGTTATGACTTTGCCAGGCTTTGATACACAGGAACAACAGTTTCTCCCCTTCTCTCCTCCCTCTTACCAGGATTCTGCATTAAGATGTTTTACATCAAACCCATCAAGTACAGCGGCGCCGTCAAGAAGGGGGAGAAAATCGGCGTCCTGCTGCCCATGCAGAGCGTCTACCGAGGGATCACATCCCACGTCCACATCCAGAACTGCGACTTAACAAATCCCACTTCCAACCTGTAAGGGGAGGCTGCACATCCACGCAAAGCCTTCAGCTCCTCCCTTGGCTGCTCATTAAATTGCTTGGGCATCGGTGGCTGCTCCAGCAAAGTGGAAGCCACTGATCTTTCTCCATGGCTCCATGAGTATCCATAACCAAAATGCTGGTTGTTATCCTAGCATAGACATATAATACGTGCTTTAAAGCTCTTTCTGTATCCTGCACATCATGGTCGCAGTGTGAGGCACAGAGCCTCGGGGACCCCGCAGCGCTGTGCCACCAAACACCAGCGGTCCCTCATGAAGCCAGAAACCTCACTGTGCTTGCCTATGGAAAGTCATATCATTAAAGGGCTGTTCCACTATGAATTGCTTTGAATCTCTTTGGTGCCGCCACAGATTTGGGTTGGGTTCTGCAGATGGGGAAAGAAAATGGATAAAGCTGAAACTCAAATCTTTCCTGGGGCCCATCGCAAAAAATGTAAAATAAGGTTAATGAAGTAACTCTCTCCATTTCCCCAGAATCCTGCTTTGGGATTACCTTGCCAAGCTCAGGTTTCTTTTTGTCCGAGTGAGGCATTTCTTTCCATTAGCAAATCAGCTGAAGTCTTCCCCAAGAGAACAGAGTCCTGTTAACAGCACAGGACTTTCCCAAGCAGTGCTAGCAGCCTGCTTCTGGCACTCAACAGGAGCTGCGGGCACACGGGTTTATTAATGCCACTGCAATCTTAGGTAAGCAGGAAAGCTGCTACAGTGGGAGCTGTGTATGTCCCAGCAGCAGGTTTGTATTTACAAGAAAGTACACAAAGACATGTGCTACAGCTGTGAAAAATTCTGAACCTGCTGTGACCCACTCCCCTTCCTCAGGAGCCACTTTAGCCTTGCTATGAATAAAACATCAGCACATCCAGATAAATGTAAAGCTCAGACCTACAGAGACACTGAGCCACAACGCCCAGTTCATTCTTCTGTGAAAAAAATAAAAAAATATATTTAAATGAGAGTAGAAGCATCCCAGAAAAAGTTCTCAGTGTTCTCCAGTCAGTTTAGACCAAAATTTCCTTTTTTTTTTTTTTTTTTTTTTTTTTTTTTTTTCCCAGAGAAAGGAAATGTTCCCAGTTAGGTTTCACCTGGTGAACATCCCAGTTTTTAACCCAATTAACCCAGCTTCTCCCATTTGCAAAGGGAAGGCCCCCAGCAAGCACCGACTTGCCGTGCTTTACTTTCTTTCATGCTTTTCTTTCTCAAAGAATCAAGGGACCTTTGGAGAATTCAGCCAGATCAATGTCTCAGATCTACAGCATGATATGGATTTTAAATGCCATGGCCAAAAGTGCCTTGTGGCTGATCAACGAGCACAGCCTGCTGATTTTCCAGCAATACTACAATTAAAGCTGTTTAGACAAAGCTTATTTAATCATTGTGACTAAATCTCTCTTATCTCAGCCTGCTCAAGTGATCAGAAGCCTGATTACACAGTGAGAGCAATTTGTTTCCCATTCTGCCAGCTTGATTTTCACCGTGAAAGCCCACACTGCTAATTGCACAAGTAAATTCTTCTATGTCTAAATTTTAAATTATACTTTGATTGTAAACGATTAGAACAAAGTATATTATTTATTTCCCAGAGAAACTGTGTTTAAGGCTCCTTAATGACATATTGTACAAAGCTCAGCCAGAAGGCCCAGCACCAATTCGTTCCCAGGCTGGCCAACTGTTTTGTAAAACAGATCTAGAAAGAGAAGCCTACAGCTGCAATACCAGCACCTAACCAAGAAATAAGACCTGCAGCTCTGCTAACAGCCCCGCGGGCGGCTTCTCCCCACCTTGGTGCCCGCTCCCTGCCGCGGGGAAGGAAGTGGTGCAAGTGCAGCTCCCGGGACTGTGCAACTCCCTGATTGTTCCATATCCTTCTGTTAGGGTGTGCTAAGTGCCCAGACGGTTGCTTTCACAACTGCACCTACCGACTGTTATACTGACATCTCTGTTGCCCAACACGGGAATCCCATCGGCTTTGGCTCAGCTGCCTCAGGCCCAAGGTGATGGGTCTGCACTTTGCAGCTCACCCAGCAAGGACAGGGAATGCAGTGAGAAACCTAAACTGCAGCAACACACGCATGACAACTCTTTTTTTTTTAGAAGAATACTCTACCAGAAGTCTGATAGATATGTTATTGTAGCAAATGGCATTTTGACATGTTTTAGAGAGAAAGAACAAGATGCAATACTGTTAAGATCACTCACAAAGAAAATTTAATAAACACACACAGCTACCAGCAATTTGGAGTAAGTTCTGTAACACAAATTAAATGGAAAAAAAAAAAATGCAAAGAACAGGTAGCCGAGAGTGGTTTTATAAAATACCAAAGCAGGACTCAGAGAAAATCTTCAGTGCCTCTGCTCCGATAGCAGCTGCACCTCCATCCTCCTGCCTAGCAGCTGGGCTGGCTGGCTTTACACCTGGCCTTCCCTTTGCAAGACTTCATAGAGCACATGAACAGGTGCTGTAATTTATTCCTTGGGAAAATTAAGAGCATGTGAGTTCTCAAAGCTTTATAAAAATCCTTAGCTTTTCAAAGCAGGTCTGCTGCAGGTGAACTTTGCCTTATGGTGTATCTAAAATTTGGCGAGTGCAAACTGACACCTGGGAGACACACCAGGAATAAAATCTAACACACCACCTTGCTTGCTCATTCATCCTTCTGTCTTCTGAATAGAGCCCAGGGGCCTTTGGGCAGCCTCTGGCACTGCACCGCCTTCTTAGAGAGGTTCTGGGCTCTTTTGGGCTCGAAGAGGTGACCAGGGACAGAAACAGGTGACAGGCAGCAGCTGTGGAAGTTAGGTGGCATGCACAAGTGTTTTACACAGACAGTCGCAGCAACTTTAAAGCTTTCTGGAAGTTCAGAGTAATTTAACCGATATATGAAATCTAAGATCCAAAATCTTTAGATGACAACTCAAAGTGTGCTGAAGTCGAAGAGGAAGTGAGGGACCTGGGTCATGGAAAAACATGAGCTGGCTCCTAAGTCTCAGGTCATTTCTTCCTGGCAGGACGCAGCTCTCCATCTGTGCAGTTTAACTAGCTTGAGAAATGAAGGCGAATAAGCCTGGAAAGCTGGAAACAACATATTTATATAAATACTTGTTTGGTGGCTCTGAGTGTGAAAAACAGCAGTTCTGTCTGGCACGATGGGGGAGAAAGCAGCGGGGATAAAATCACTAAAGCCACTTGTAATAACTCCAGGGAGGCCTAAAATATTGTTTGGGGGTTAAATATTGGCTGTAAAAGAGCTTGGAACCACAAGGCAGGAATTTGTCTCCAGCTGCTTGTTGCAGGGAGTTTCTGAGAAAACACAATTTGCACTCTTTGCAAAGCAGCAGTGCAGCAGAGACATCTGGTTCTCCTCCGAACAAAATGTGCAGGGCTTCCAGAGGTTACTGTAGCTTGGAGCATTGGACAGCTTATACGAAAGCTCTGTACTTATTTAAATTTCATATTAAATAAGATCTGTTCGTAAAGAAAATCTAATGCTTTTCTGTAAGTGGTGCAGAAAAACTGGCTGGAAGGAACAATGAGGAGATGTTAACCAGCTTGCTTAACAGTACGCTAGCTGAAGTCAAGCAAATGCTAAATGAACCATTATAAAACCTAGATTTATTTTTTTTTTAACTCTGCATCAGTTATGCAATGTAACTTTGGTTTGTAACTGTTTGCTTCAGAATTTGAAGATGTTTTAACACGTACTTCATTGTCAAAAAGTAGGGTTTCAGTTAAAGGACTTCATGGGTTTATGTCCAGACAAGGAGATCATTTCAGACGAACAGGAAAAACGGGCTGCCATGCAAAAGCAACTGTATTTCTTAGCCTAAGTGAGTATTTGGGCTATGCCAAACATTACACCCTCATGTGTTCAATGTTGGAAAGCTGTAAGGGGCATTTACCCCTGGGGAGGAGGTAGTGGAGCGAGCAGTGATGGACACACAGGTTATGTACACAGAAGACCAGACAATGCAGAGACTTTCGCCCATCTTTTCCCAGCTGCTGAATCCTCTGAATCAGATTTTTGGTTCCCACCATTTTTGGCCTAAGTGTGCCCTTACTTGAGGTAGGGGAAGAAAAGGTGTTAAGAAATGGCTCAACGAGAGCTTCCTGAAATGCGGGATTGTTCATTTCCACCTGTTACTGTGTGCTAAGAGGCCAGTTATTTTATCCGCCTTTCCCAACCGGCTCTAACTGTTATATTTTTTGGACATCCTTAGTGCCTAATATGGCAAAACTGCCTGCCCCGGGCTGTAATACTTTGCTCAGGGCTGATTGCCCAAGACAACTGATGTATGCCTTCGAAAACACATAAATACTAAAGGCAGCCACCACACCACGTCTTTGATTTGATCAAAGAACACCGGGGAAGCGGCCACACGATGCCAGCTCTCAGCCTGATCGCCCTGGTCAGCGTGCTGTCCGCTGGTGAGTTGAGATCTGCTGCAGCTTAGCTCAAGATTTTTAGGCAGACACTCGTTAATTTTTGAAATTCTCTCCAACATGAATAATGCTAAACTTTTAAAATGTATTTTTATGAAGAGTTATGGTAGTGTGTACTAGTATAATTAGAAAAAGTAGGAAAGGGTTTGCATTTAGAGCTAGAGCTGTAGTGAAGTGTTTTGGCTTTGTGAAAAAAGTGAGTGGTTGGAATTACTTCAGAAACTAATATTTGAAATGTGTATCTAAATCTTTGCTTTATTTTAGTTTCTGTATCTTATAATAATTAAGACACAAGGCTTCCAGAAAAGGGATCAAAACTTTGTATATATATAAAACAGGTTAACAGGTTGTACAATGTTCTCATAGATAGAGTTTGTGAAATTACAAAAGCTCCTGTACCATTCCCCACAGCCCTGTCTACCCGTCATTAAGAAAGGAACCTCTTTTCTGGGGCAGAAGTCACTCACATCTCCCACTTTAAACACTGTATGTGGCAGCTTAATTCCTTCTCTTGCACGGTGCTAACAATACAGTTCTTTTTTTTTTTCTCTCTCTTTTTTTTTTTTTTTCTATTTTCCTCTTTTGCACATGAAGTTTTCGCCAAGCAGCTGGATGTCTACCCTCCTCAACATCCCCAACATCCCCAACATCCCCAAAATCCCCAACATCCCCAACAACAGCACAGGCACTGGGCGCAGCTGTGCAGCGGGAATCCTTCCAACAGGATCCGAGGCTGTGACAGATACGGCTGTGGCAATTTCGGCGCTAGCAGGTAACCCAAGTGGGCACCGGGATCCTGGAGCCGTGGAGCTTGTTGTTGCCTACCTAAATCAAAAGCTCACAAAGAAAATAGGGTCAAGTTTAAACATCTTTCAAAACTCAAAGGCTTGCTACTATTTTGCCTTCTTTCACCAAGACCTAAGCAGTACATAAAATCACTGATAGCATCTTTCTTTTTACCATGTATTAATATTTCTGCTTTTTTTTACCATTTATTAATATTTCTTTTACACTTTTAAATGAGAGAAAATGGTTTTCTGTGTGATCACTTACTCATCCTTGGGACATTACTTGGCAATCTCACTGAAGTAATTACTGTTATTTTAACCAACAGACACAGGGATGAAGAAGTAAGACTACTACATATACTAGTAGTAACAGTAGTAACAGTAATGGAAAATATTTCAAGGGCTAATGTAATTTATTCTTGTTCCTTATAGACCAGATACTTAGCTAACATTCATCAACAGATCTTATAGGAAGCCATGCAGGTTAGATTGCACAAACAAAACCCTGCAGGCATCCTTTTCTCTAAGTAGGCACCTTACAACACAAAAGGCTACGCTGTCCTAAAAAATGCCCGGGCCCTACAAAAATTGCCCATCTTCATCATGCAACTTATGATTTTCTAAATGGGAAAATGCCAGACATACAATTCTATTTACAGCAACACAGAGGTATTTTGGAGTAGAAGAGAGGTACTTTGCTGTAACAGCTTGAAATGTCCCATGAGTTTGTTAAAATTTAAAACAGTCTTAAAATTTGAAATCTTGTCCCTCTTTACAGCAGGACAGATTAATACAAATATTTTGCAATTAGAAAAAAAAAAAAATTGAAGCCACTAACTCTTTCCAATTTCACTGCAGATGTAACCATTTAAATTTTTAGACATGCTTCACGTATTGTGCTATCCAACCTACCTATACAGAGCCTGACTTGCATAATCCTGTATTTCTGTTTTCAGACAGGGCGGTAAAGGAGAAAGGCACGCGGGTGTGGATGTCATCTGTGCTGATGGCGCGACGGTGTACGCCCCGTTCAGCGGCCAGCTCTCCGGACCCATCAGATTCTTCCACAACGGAAACGCCATTGATGATGGAGTGCAGATCCGTGGGTCAGGCAAGTAACAAGCTCATCATGAGGCAGGCACAGGCAATACTCTTATTTGCTTAAGATATATCCGTGCCTTTTCAAGCAGAGTGCTGATTTAGTCTTGTACCTCTCCACTTCCCATTCTGAAGCACAACCACTCTGCTGCTCAGAAATACCAAGAGCACCAGCAGGATACAGGCCTTTCCCAATGCTTTTTTTGGAGAGGAAGGAAGAAAGGAGTTGAAAAATAGATAGCAGAAAAACAATACCAAAATCCTAATACTAATAACAACAACAACAATAATAAACAGTACAAATAACGTATCAGAAGCCCACAGTTTTGTTTTCCTGTTGCTATTTTCCAATTCCTTTTCCCTTTTTCCACAGCAATCTAAATAATTCTAATTTCAGGATCGTTGCTACCTTGACTATGGTTCTGCCTCATCCTTGCAGTCTCCAGTAGCAGACCAGCACGGAAGATTTCTTGCACACCACAAGAACAGAGGCAGCCGATGCTTCCTGACATCTTCCTCCCTCATCTTTTCCAGGTTACTGTGTAAAACTCGTCTGTATTCATCCCATCAGATACCACGGCCAAATCCAGAGAGGGCAGCAACTTGGAAGAATGCTGCCAATGCAAAGAGTGTTTCCTGGGATCGTGTCTCACATTCACGTTGAGAACTGCGACCGCTCCGACCCTACTCCTCTCCTTAAACCTGGTAAAAGCAACCAACCATAGAGAATAAGTTGTTGGATGGAAGGATGTTTAGTTGCAAATAACAATGATGCCAAACAGCATGAGTCCTCTCTGCCTTGCAGTCTTCCTAAGGGCAGCATCCAAAAGACATAAAAACAGGACTGGAGAACTATTTTTAGGAGAAAATATTATTTATTAACTGTTAAGTTTTATCTCCCTCTCCTCATTGCCCCCAGGACACAGCAGCATCAGGTCCCAGCAACAAACTGAGTCAGACACCTTTTTTAACCTTCCAACTACCAGCAAGGTTTTCAATATGACCTGTTATCTAGCTCAGACTTCAGGTTGATTTGTTTCAAGTACAAATTTAAAGATTTTGGTGTTCATGTAGAATAGGAGTTAAGGACTCCAAACCCATTAGCCTGTGGAAAAAAAAAAAAAAAAAAAAAAAAAAAAAAAGAGGGAGATGAGTCTTTTCCTACCCCTCAGTTTATACACTAATTTACAACTGTGATAATCCTTTTATTTTTTTCCCCTTCCCTTTAAAGTATCTTCTTTATAGCAGCCAGTCCTGATTAAGAAACATTAAGATGTAGCCTGAGGTGCACGCTGTACCTACATTTCCAAAAGGGTGACAAAGTTTGTGGAGGAAACATCAAGTGCATGTACAGAATGTAACTGCAGTATGTTCCTACCTCATACGAAAATGTAGTAGTTGCAAATATTAAATACTTTAAAAATGAACCTAAGAGTTAACTCTGCTTTCCTGTTTCTGTATCCAGATGCTCCATTTTTTCCACCAACACCACAGGAAGACATTTACTGGGAAGCTGTATGTGCTGGGAATCCTACAAACGAGATAAGGGGCTGTGATAAGTACGGCTGCGGATACTATGGAGCTCCAAGGTACCTTTAAACACGTGGGTTGTTGCTGCTGCTCTGTTGAAATAGAGCTGAACTCTGCTCAAGCTCTTTAAGAAATACAGCTCTGAGGGCTTAGGTTGGTCATGAGGAAGTGTTTTCAGACACTGGTAGAGTGTCTGGCAGAGACTTCTCTAATTGTGTGGTTGTTTTCAGACGTGGTGGCAAAGGAGAAAAGCACAAGGGTGTGGATGTCATCTGTGCTGATGGAGCAACGGTGTACGCTCCCTTTTCTGGCGAGCTCTCCGGACCCGTCAGAATCTTTCATAATGGAAACGCCATTGATGATGGAGTCCAAATTAGGGGAGCAGGTAAAGAGCTTTTTTTCATTTATTTTTCATTTTGTCTTGAGTTCATGTAAGATATGATCCCTGACAGGTAGTCAACTATTTAAGCGAACTGTATGTCTTCATCCATCTTCCATCCGTTTGCATTCAGAAATTTCTGCTCCTTTGTTCAAATGCAATCTAAGACACCCAGTCTCAAGTACAGTGAGGCAAGATCTCAATTCAATAACCCATTATTTAATTTTCTCTCTACAAGTACTGAGGTTGGGGTCCAAATTGCAGGGGAAAAAATAATAATTAAAAATAGGGAGCCTGAGTTCTACAGAATGTCTTTCAAGCTCTTCTCCCTACTAAAGGAAAATTTCCCAGCTTCTCCCTGCCCCTTCACCTTCCCTTTTTTAACAAGCCAGCAGCTCTGACCACTATCTACATTTTAAGACCATAATATAGTATCTTTGCTCTTTTTGTATTTCCACTATTGCTGTCTTAGTGAAAAGGGTAAGTTTTTTTGAAACAGAACAAATTCATGGCATCTGATTTTTTTTCTTCCTCTCATTTTCACCAGCGTTCTGCGTAAAACTACTCTGCATCCATCCCATCAAATACCATGGCAGAATTATCAAGGGACAGGTCCTTGGCAGGATGTTGCCAATGCAGAGAGTTTTTCCTGGGATCACATCTCACATTCACGTGGAGAACTGCGATCACTCCGATCCTACCAGCAGTCTCCAAAGGGGGAAGGGGAGAAGAAAGTGAAATGGATATGTAGGAAGTTCTGAATAAACGCATCTCAGCATTCAGAAGGTGTTTTTGTTCTCATGTGGGCAGACTATGTCAGAAAAGTAAGGAAAAAGGCACTTTCCATACAGAATGAAAGTTACACAGTGTGCACAAGGGCTTACATCGCTGATTCAACACTTTGGGCCTCACCTAATACTGCACGGCCCTAACATTACCATCTGTGCCAGCTGTTAGCTTGGTACTGTTACAGTATCAGTAGTTGTTGGGAATATCTTATTTTAGGCTAATTTACCACCTTTATGACACCTTAGCAAACAATGATACTGAAAGCAAGCTTATTTCAGCTTTTAAAGGCGCCTGAACTGAGGGAAGCTTGCTGAAACACTCCCAACAGGCCTAAAAGATGCTGTTTGGGGTTGTCATGCCACAACTGATTCCTCTATTTGATGGCAAAGGCACACCACTAAAAGGAAAGAAAGCAAGTTTTTCTCGGAATTTGCATTTGTGAGACAGCCAGGCAGATAGCAGTCAGTAATGATGAGCTGTCTCAAGGAGTCAGCCAAGTCCACAAGCCTGGAGACCAGCTCACTCCCTCATGTGGCAGAAAAGGTGCATTGCTGCAGGCTTCGCTGAAAGCTGGGCTTTCTGGAACGACCCTACAAATCTCCTTTGCCCTTCAGGTGCAGATTCTGTACTTCTCTTTGGGGGTTTTAGCCATTCTAGCATCAAACTGTACGCTTGCATTACGCACTGAAAAAAATAGGGGTGTAAAAAGCAGAATTAATGCTGCTTCACGCAGGCCAGTAGTTTGATACTCTCATACCACCAACATAGGGACACTAAAAACAAATCTATAACACAAACGAAAATTCAACATTAACATCAGAAGTTAGCTTCCCAGTTAGCTAGCTTCCCATGGTAGCAGTGAAGAATCAGTATTTCAAATGAAGACTAATGAATTGTTGTTGATATTTAGTTATAAATTCAAATCAGTTGGTCTTACTTGTTCAGATCATTCACAGAATAAGCATACAAAAAATCACATAAGAACTCCCAGCATTATTAAATGCAGGCCCACTTTTCGAGAAGCTTGGAGCTGGGGTAAGCTAAGATCTATAGTTTCACAGAAAAGCTGCTCCAGTAACAGAGGAGCAGAGAAAGGAACAAGATTCAAACAAGCATTTTAAAGTTCCCCCCTGGATTTCATTTCTGTATGTTGCCACTGGTAACCAGTAATTCTGCTAGGTTGACTACAGACAAAGGACTCTAGAACTTGTCAGTGCTCTACAAGATTTATCCAGGTTTCATTTCACAGTTTGAGGCATGAACATGAAATTTTCTATAACTGACAAGAGTTCTGCTGCCTCTCTAGGACTGTCAAGTTCCTGCAGGACAGAACCCTACCTAAAGGGAGGACGAACAGTGACACAGACAGACAGGAGTCTAATATCAGCGCATGTATTAGATCAGTTTATTATGTTTACAGTTACAGCAAATCACGCATCTTAAACCAGGTAGCATTTGGAAATACCTGCCTTTTGTTCGATCCCTGTGATTACAAAGCAGGTGCTTCAGTAATAGGTGTTAGTAAGCAGAACCAGATGCTTCTTTCTTCAATCGTGCAACAAGTGGTAATGCATTATTGGTTCAGCCATGCATTATGTATCGCCTGAATTCCTTTAGCTTGTAACTGTGAACAAATCAAGAACATTCTGATCCATACAATGGAGGCCTTTAGCCTTTTTTTTTACAGTAAAAAAAAGGTATAGCTGTGGGAGACACTGATTCTTTCTCTGATGTGACAAAAAACAGTAAATTAAATTACATTAAATGTAGACTTTCATTACAAACAGGAATGGGAACTACAGTGTGAAAACAAGTAAGGAAAAAAATATATACAATGCATTTCAGTTTACAAACTGTGCAAAATGTCATCACAAAAATACATGTACATACTCTAGTTCACATCAGCTCATCATTCGTTTCCATGGTGGAAAAAAAGTAAAGTCAGTCTTCTTCCTCAAAAGAAAATAACAAGTATTAAACAGCCTCATAATCACTCCTGAACCAAAAATTTCTGTATTACCTCCAGCAATACACATTCTAGAAATCAGGGCTGACAGCACAGCAGGAAAGTTAAGACTACCACAGGCCATTTTGGCCTCTAACTTGCAAAGAAGTTTTTGAAATGCTCTAAACCCTTAATTCCAGAAAGTGATTAAAAACAGCTATATTCCACCCAATCCTTCCTTCTCACTAGCCACATTTATGGGATCCTTCTTATCTCTGACTAATCAGAGTCCAGAACAGCCTTCAGACATCAACCTTTGTAATCAAAGATACAAAACCCAGAAGATACTCAAACCCAGAAGCCATTCTGTATACTCTGGTTGTTTCCAAAGCACTTTGCTGCTCTTCCAAGCGATCTACAACTGAACTTTTAAATTCACTAACTTTAACACAATGTTTTTTTCCATCCACTAAAAGCATAAGATAGAAAAATAAAGCACTGTACAATGCTGTCTCTACAGTTTAAGTCGCTCTACCAGTTTAGCTAAAGTGCAATTTAAAATCTTTCAGACTTTTTTTGGTAGCGTAAGCTTATTTACCACAACATTTTAATACACCAGCAGAACTTTATGCTAGACTTGAGTAACCTGGACTAGCGTAAGATTTTCATGTACAAGCTTTTTTATGTATAACAAGAATATTTTGAAAAATAGCTGCATAAAACATCATGGCAAATAAAAACAGTCTTCCTGAACTCCGAGTTGTATGCAGCTTCCCATAAAGTTTGAGTTGCTCAAGGAGAAACATTTGCTCCTGACTGCTAAAGAAAGACTAACAAAGCACATGGAAAAAAACTTAATGCAAATAGAACGTAAGAACTGGAGCTCAGAGAAACCTAAGTTAACTGAAGGGTGAAGCACCTGTAAACAACAGGCATACCTTCAGGAGTGTTAAGTACACTTAATCCAGTTTCTATTTCAAAATACCATTAATATTCTTGAATATTTTGCTGTAACACTACTAGATGTTCACAAGGTAAAAAACTCAAATCTGAAAATACGTTTTCCTACTTCCTTTTTAAATTCTTTATTTGCATAGAAAGTAACGTCGTGTTTCTACTTGTTTATCCACTGATGAAGAGAGTTCACCATGTTGGCATCATATCAGGAAACCACATTCTTCCGAGGTGTTTGGAGACTTCCAAATGAAGTCGATCTAAGCTGTAATCATTATCCGGAATCAGTACCTCCTCCATTATAGAGAGCTGGTTAAGCCTGCCTCCACACACCTTTACAAACTCAATAAAACCTCTGCAAGTTACTTCACATTCACCAAGTCCCATGGCTGTTAAGTTCTTACAGCGCTCAGCAATCTGAATAAGTTCATCATCCAAAGGCTGAAGTCCATTAGCACACACAACCAGCTCAATTAACCTTGGGCAATTCATGCCAATTCGACCTAACATTGCTTTGCTTACTGCACGACCAAAGTAAAGGTGGGTTACAGGAGTTTCCTCTCTGAAGAAAGCATCAAATTCTTCTTCATATAAGAAGAAATACATCACAATATTGACTTTGGGGGAGTGTTTAACAAAAGCATCCCAGCTTTGTTTTTTAATGGTGTGAAATTCAACTTGTCCAGGATTTTCACTCACAATGTCTATGCGAAGGTGTTCAAGGTCAACATGTTTTTCAGTTGAAAGAGCCAGCAACAGTTCATCACTTAATATGTAGTAGTTCAAAGCCAGCTCCTTAAGTCCATGACAGTGATCAGCAACACAAAGAACTCCTGAGAAACAAACAAAAAGAATTATATTCACTATTTGTTTTACAGAAAAGTTATTTGCTGCAAAGCTCGAGCAACTACTAACTCTACTCGTTTGAGTATTCATGACCATATCCAAAAAAAAGCAAAACATAAAGTTCTAGATATCCACATCCTTTTGTGGGATTTTGGCCACAAATACTTAACAGTAATAGAAGTAAACCTAGTTAGTCACATTTATCTTGGATATGCTTTTTTTTTTGGTTCCTCTTTGCCTTTTCTTGTCCAGAATTTCCTTAGCAAGAGGAAATTCAGATCAGGTAAGATCCAGGTGAACTTGCCACTGTTCCCTTTCCTTCCCCAATGCTCATTCTTTCAGCATTTATCTGAATATTCTATTTAAATGACCACCTGCAGCTAAGTTTAACAGTTAAATCTTTCCATAGACTATGACATAAACAACACACTGCTCTTTATCTGTTGGAACAGAGTACACAGATTAAATCACCTTTTGTGGACTCTGGATAAGAATACAGGACAGAGACTAGACCAGCACACCCTTCCCCTAGCTCCAAGGGGATTTCATGTAAGAAATAAGTGAGAAGGGACTCAACGGTCCTCTGAGCTTTACAGCAAGCCTGCATTTTCTAGTGCCTGTAAGTGGAGCGAGCCATTCTCCAACCAGTACTTTAAATGAGCAAGTCTATACTACCAGATCTGGACACAGGAGGGCACTACAGAAACTCAAAGACTCTTGCTCTTTCACTACCAGTTCTTAAAATTCATATACCCTTTAAGCTTTTTTTTATTATTAAACTTTGAAGTATAACATTTTTGCTCATTAAATTAAACTCATGGAATTTTGCAAAAAGATGACCACTTTCATGTTCTTCATCCCACCAACTAATAACTGATCCACGGGTCTGGGATTTTACACGTGCATTTCCACAAAATACCAGTTAAGTTTACAAAGCTGTACATATAAACTGTCTATACATAGTAGATGAATAATTGCTTCAAAAGTAGGTCGTAACTATTGTTTTATACTGCTATCCTACCATATTATTCATATATATATATTCACTACTCACCAGCAGGTGATAAATGAGGACAGCTGCTCATTTTTAGCAGTTTTAGAGTATCGCTATTGTTCGCAACAAGAACCTTCAAGGACGGATCATCAAGTGGTGTGTCATCTATCTTGATTGATGATAAAGACTTGGAGTTTACAAAAACTACAGTAAGTGCTGAAGCAAAATGAGCCTGTTTGGATAAATTGGAGGAGGGAAGAAAAGTCTCATGAAAGATAAGCAGAACCTCATCTAAACCTCAGGTTTTGCTTATGCAGAAAGTACAATCATCACTTCCCAAGCAACCCCTTTCTTGTGTAAAGCACAAATGCTTACCTTAGTGTTTTTGTTTTTTGCTTTTTTTTAAATGCTGCTATGTCACAAAAATTAACTTTACATTCAGTAGTCAACCATACACTCAATCTTCCCATTGTAGTATAACAATGGAAAGTGGACACGGTGGAAAGGTTAAAGTAATCAGGAGTTCACTACTTTTTCTTGAAAAACATTTAAGTCACACTTTTCAAAAGCAGTTTATAGAACACTACCTTGGAGACATTCATGAAGCTTGGTTTTGCTGTAGAAATCAAACCCAATGTCTTGATAGAACAGTTAACCAACTGAGAAAGGATGTCACAGGCTGCTTCTGCTGACTCAGTGCTACTATCAACCTACAAAAGCAAATTAAAAAGCATTAAGTCATTCTTTACTATATTTTAGAAAACAGCAATAATAATACCCAAGACTTCACAGTCCACTACCACTTCAAGCTGTATTGTACCAGGTTTCATTCAACACCAAAAAAAATAACGTTAATTAGAAATTTCACGACAAGAGAGTTCAGGAAGGTTTCTGTTAGAAAATATTCTCAAGTATGGTTATTTTCAGTATGGACAGACAGCTCAGATCTAGACCTTCTCTTCAAATAACTTCATGCTTTCCTACGTAACTTAGAGCAGGTATGACAGACAGCGGTATGTATGTACTTTAAATGCCAATTCCAGAATTTTAGAGCAGAAAGAGACAGACTTGAGAAGGCCTAGATATATTCCAACACAGTAATCCATTTTCCCTGCAGGGACGACAGCTTCACATTTTGAATAATTAACTTATTTCCAATTCATCTGTAAGATCATGTGTAAAACTGATGACTAACTTTGGACGAAACACTATTTCATCTCTCCTTCTTCTCTGATAGCTGAAATGAGACAGCTTTTCATTGATACTTGAAGATATATCTTAAGAGCCTGATAAAGCACACAAGCTGCACGAATAGACATGATATTGCCACTGTATTACCATAAATTATATTAAATGTAAAAGTTACAGGTACTTAACTGATTAACCATGTGCTGCTACACAACCAAATCAGTATCTCCAAATGTAGAATTCCTAAATCTGCTGACAAAGAGAAGCTTCAGATTTTAATCTTAGCTTTAATATATCAGTCCTTTCTTTTTCTTTTCCTTCACAGCTTAGAACTATGACCTCTGCTAAGGAGAAGTGACTGTAAAACATTAACAAAGCACCTGCAATTGAAACTATCTTCTCAGATAAACTATTAGTGAACCACACTAAGTACTCAAACAAAAGCAGCCTGAATTTATGCAGTCCTGAGACTACAAACTCAGCCTTCATTAAAATCAAGTTTACTGTTACTTCATTCTTCCTTAAGTGTACACGTGCCTGCCTGTGCAACATATCTCCCCTATTCACATGAGTTCTAAAGTGTCAAGATATACTCCGCTCACTGTATAATTTTGCAAAATAGGGCTGTGCATGTAAGATTTAAATTCACTTCCTCGAATTCTTCCACGTGTAAGAAGCGTTTATCCACACAATCTACTGATTACTCACTCAGATTGCCACCAACATTGATTCACAAGAACTTTGCAGGATATTCTTAGAACATATCATTCAATCTTCAGTGCTACACCACATAATGCTAACTCTCTCTTTACTTTTTGGGGAATAAAGTGTAGAATCGGAAACAGCGTGCATGTGTGGTAAGTTTTTGCATAGCTGCGTTTTTAAATATAAAGCTTTCCAGGTACAAGACTTCAGCCAACCAACAGAAAAGCTGCATACATTAGGCACAGCAACACAATGAAACGAGGCTCCACTCATCCGAGACTTTACCTTGAAGCTGACGTACTGCAGATGATCAGCGTGCTTCTTGATAATCTGCTGAATCAGATCAGGATGAGTAGACTTTAAGTAAGAAGTAGCCGGCTGGGTAAGTTCAAATTCAAATCTCCTCCAGAGATCTGGGATGTGAAAAACTTCATTCCACCTTCGGCAAACAGAAGATGCCCTGGCTCGATCTACTAAAGGTAGAAACTGGAAAATGCACAGAATAACATGGTGTGGAAGGCTTCCCCAGTCCACCGGGGCAAGGGGGTCAGATTCACCAAAGCAAGTTTTCTGTTTTTTGTTTTTCTGTGATGTTTGAGGAATTTGATTTTCAACCACAACCTTCTGCCTTGCTCTCTTCATCATGAAAGTTTCAGGCACTAGAATAATCCAACGTACTCAAGCTGCACAAATTTCTTGAATGTTCTCACATACAGTAGGTCTCTAGAAAATAATAAAAAAAAGTGTCAGCAAGTGGAAACAGTAAGAGATAATGGATTATTAACAAGCTATACTTAAATTTTGCTGTGAAAAACATTATGTCTGTATGTCTTTATCTACTGCATAGATAATTAGCAAGGACCTTGCTTTGCAGTACCATTTATTTTGTAGAACTTGGTTTGAATCTGGAGAAAACAGCTTTTTATCTTACAAAGTACAGTTTCATCTGTTAATACTTCATGGTGCATCAAGCATTTTGTAGAAAAAAGTGTTTTAACAGCAAGAGAGCAAATTCTGTACATTTAAGTTTAAACTCGAACTACAAGAATTCTGTCAAATACGGAAGCCAATTCATAACAACTCCCTTTAAGCAACAATGAACTTTGAACACGTATCCAGAAGAATCCAATTTAGAAGTCCTGCCCGCCCCCTCCATAAACTTTTTTTGAAGGGTGAAAAAAAAAAAAAAAAACAAAACCACACACACAGGCCAAGCACAGGAAAAGGTGTTTGTACAGCTAACAGTGAACACAAGCTTTAGGGGCCACTTAGGAAAACAGGGCAAAGTGAGGTTCACAGGCTGTTTTTCAGCATGAAACAGTGACCCCAGAACACAGCAAACTCCACGACTCTACTGCACTGAACAACCTCTGCCACACGAGTCAGAGCTCGGAGAAGAGCAGAAAAGAGAACAGAACACATTGCATTTTTTTAATTGAACCATTTTTCCATGACAACCCTCATGGCACACTTTTTCTGGGATTTAATTTCCTTTAATATTATTTCCCCCCTCTGTAAACATTAAATTAGATAAAGAAATATTAAGAAATAAAAGATCTGACATCTAGAATGAAAGCTTTCCATAACATCTCATTATGGTGGGGGGAAGAACACCTGCCAGTACAAACTACCCTATTAAGAGTTTATTTGACAGTTATCTTTCCCTGATGCATCCTGATTTGTAGGCTACTGGCATTTCTGATATGACTGTAACAATCCACTTTTATGAAAGAAAAGCCTGTACATCGTCTAAGCGGGAAAGAATCTAGAAAATTAAGTGCTGTTCATATCATCAAGTTCACTTCTGTTTATCCTCTTAAATTGTCTCAACCACCAAAGAATTTATTCCAGCAGTCTTCAGATATCTTCACCTTAGTCTCTTTAAGCTTCCATTTATAATAGAGACAACTCATAGATGCTGAGGGATAACCTAGGAACACCCTTTAAATTATATTTAATAACTGAATCTGTTCTCTCCTGAGTAAGACACATGCCTTACACACAACAAGTGGGAAAAGGCCGCAACTCAGAGAGAATGAAGAGTGTTATGCCTTTATTTCAACATATTCCACTGCAAAACAAAGCGGTATTTCTAAATAGTACATTAGTGTTACTTAGGTAGTGAAGATGTTTATTCATGCTGAGCTTGCATTTTGCTCCTAGATAATTTTATCAAATTAACACCTACGTGACCATGTTTTATGACTTTCAATGCTTTAAGTCACACAATGAACGGGCGTTCCAAAGCATTATGTGCAGATGTGGTAATCAACAATTACATAACTCTCTCTTCTAGTTAATGGTAGCCATGCTAAATTTAGTTTGAGTCAAATACCTGCTAATTTTTTAATCCTCCTCCCTCCTCAGGAGGAGTTAAAATTTTAGCTGTTACCTAAAACTGAAGTCCTGACCCAAAAAAACGTTAACTTAACAAATGCTGTTGTCTAAGATGCTTCTCTACACTTTTGCTACTGTCATGCCATCTCTGGAAAAAAAAAAAAAAAAAGGAAAAAAAAAACAAAGTTTTCACTTTCTTATTTGAAACTCATTTGGAGCTTTACAGGTACTGTTCTGGCTCCCACAAAGAGGTTTTGGCATCTAAGAAGCACCAGAAAGGGCACCCTTCCCTAACCCACAGGCCAGGCTATAGATGAGATTACGTGAGATGCAGCACATCCACTCCAAAAGAACAAAGGGATGTGACAAGGCATACATAATACACACAATCTCCCTGATAAAAAGAAGCCATAATTTTTTCTTGGTGCTACGTCCCTTTAAAACAGATAACCCTAGAAATTCTATTTTTAGTATTCTATTCTGCAGTACTTTTAAAACAGGCAAAATTACACTGTATTACTCACTGTAGGATACGAAGTCGAAAAGAAGGTCCAGAAGGTCTCACAAAGTTTTGCCAAAGACCTACCATTTACTGTGAAGGTGTGAATGCTTATTTCATTTTGAATACTTAAACTAGGAAGAGCATGTAGGATTATGTTTGTGTCTATTTTAGAACTTAATTAAGTAAATTATACTTCCCTGTGATATAAACAGGGTAGCATTCAATGAGAGGCTTACATACACACATACCTCCAAAGAATGTGGAAGTTCCCGTCAAGTTACCAGCACCTTTCTGGTATCTGAACATCCATCCCACTGTTGAGTCATCCTGTACGTGTGCTTGGATTCCTTAACCAGAAGGCAGTGATGGGTCCCAAAAGATGAACTGACCTGCAAAGCCATTGACAAAAAAATAGATAAAAACAAAATCTGGGAGAGCCAGAGGAAGAACCAAGTGCAGCTTTGGAAATAAGACCGAGATGAACTGTGCACTCAATGCTGTAAGTCAGATAGGGAAATAGTAAGTGTGAAAAAGGAAATTGGTTCTGCCCAATGTTGTCACCTGAAAGCTATCATTTAACTAATGGAAAGGTGCAAGTGCTGGCACATGTCTAGTTTTGGCATTACCAACAATTTTAGCCACAGTGCTCTTATGCAATGCAGATACAGCTTCGAATTCTTGTATGTTATTTAAGAAGTTATGTAGCAAATAAGAAATTTTCCAGCTCACTGTATACCCGTAGATTACTAAAAACATAATAGTTAAAAATATGATTTTTCGGTGGCCTATTGTACATACAGTTGACAGGTACTACACGTCGTGCAGTACAGTGAGCTGAACATCCTTTGCTAACTCTGCATGGCACGTTAAGAAATCTAAAATTCATTTACAATACTACTGTCAATGTCTAACACACAAAAGGTAGGTTTATAATGACATGTATCACCAGAGCACATAAATAACACAACTAAGAGTTAAAAAAAACAAGATGCAATTTCAAGATTTAACACAGAAGTACAATAAGTGTATGCTTATAACCCACATGGGGTACTTTGAAGACCTTTCTTACCTGAAGAATGCTTCCAAGTTACAATAGGCAATAAATGAGTGAACTGAGGCAGCTGCGGCCATGGGGTACTCAGAAGCATCTGTCTGCTTTCCCCTCCTATCTGGGGAAAACACCACAAAAATCTTTATTAGTTAAAAAAGACTAGTAAGAATAATATTTTTTCCTATACAAAATAATAGGAAAATACATGGACGATGATTTATACATTCTCTTCCTTATATGAACATGCTTGAAGGCATCATAACACAAAGTAGTTTACCCCGCATTGCAAATTCTGTGTTACTGATAGAATTGTGCCGTCAGGTAAAGCGTAAAATAGCTGGGAAACAAGTGTTGTAACTGCATTCACCTTGTACTGCTCAGCAGCACAATGTAAACAGTACATTATTCAATATTTGCATTGTTGTTACCGTTAATAGTTTGGTAAACAACGCTGCCTGTAACTACTAACATACTATAAAAGTAATGGAAAACAGAGTAAGAAAAAAAAACGCAGACTTTTCTGCCTTTTTCTGTTCCTTGGCAAGGCTGTGCACGGCTGTCTATCAGATTGCAGATCTATGTGGCAGATGACCTAACACAGACACTCTCTCCTCTGGCACATGGCACAGCTTCCTACCACCACTCGTGCCAGCAGCCTTAAGTCACCACCCTAAACACAGTCCCACGTGCAAAGAGCAGGACAGAAGCTGCAGTCCCTCAGTAACCAACCACCCAGCCTGCAGCCTCCTCCCTGTTCAAAAGCTCCCAGAAAGCAAGTGCCAGCCTGTCCGACCTGGCAGGTCTGTCACCAACTACCACACCTGGGGTGCGTTGGTTAAAAGCCCCCTACCTCTGTTCATGCTGTTTGTCAATTCCCGATGGAATTGATACTTTTACTTCACAGGTAAAAGCAGAAAAAATGTAGATAATGCATTAAAAACATCAGGAAAAGTCTTGTTAACAAACAAGCAAGAAGCAGACGCACAGTCTAATGATGTTTCTTCCTGTAAATGTCCAAGATTGCAAGTACCATTCAAAGGAGCATAAACCACGTTGGCTAATCTAAGCAGGAATAATAACAATAAAAAAATATTTAATCAAAGATGCGTGTGCAAGCTTTTAGGTAAATAACAGCGATGTGTTAGCCTAAGGCAGAGCTGCCCAAATTATTATCAAATGTAAACAACAGCAGCACAGTTGCTGAACTTTGATAAATTCTGATAAACTGATGAGGTCTGTTCATATTCAAATTTGTGTCAAGCTCAGTATCAAATACTGGTACACTACCATATACAGCTGCTTTCCTCTACAAACTCTTTAATATACTGTGATCAAGTACGTTGCACAGCTGCACGTTAATCCTACTAAAACAAATCCATATCCACGCATTCAACAGGGATCCAGAAAAGTTCAAGTTAAATCACTGTTTCATCAGCTTGTCCTGGTAACAGAACCACAAACTTCTGCTAAAATTAAGACTTTCAAATCTCTCCCATGATACAGGGGTCTCAGCAGGGGATTCCCAAGAAGCGGTCAGCAGTGGCTCAGTTAGCAAACAGCTGTTTGCTATTTCCCATGCTAAAATAGCAGTCAAAAAAAAAAAAAAAGCCCAACATATCAAAGATTCAGGCCACAAAGAATTAGCAGCTTTCATGTATTTCTGGATTCTACCTGCAGTTCTCAACACCAGGGGGCTCAATAGAATTAAGAAAATAAAATACTATAAGAAGTTTTTAATAGAGATTAAAAAGAATTGGAAGTTTATGGATCTGCCCTTAACAGTTGAAATAAGTGTCAAACTGATAAAAATGTCTTCAGGAAGCCCCATTTCAATGCTGGTAACAAGGCCACCCTCTCAGGAGGGTACAGAAGTTGGCGTCTGTCTGGGCAAGGAGAGGCAGACACCGCACCCAAGGCACGCAGCACTGGGAGGCTGCTGGCACAGCCTCACACCCACCTGCTGAGCATCAGCATTTCAAAAGAGAGATCAAAAACGTGTTTCAAGCCTAACTTTCAGAAAGTGTAGTCATTCAGTGCAGTGAAGTCAAAGACTAAGCTTTTTTCTTCATTTCGGGCATAGCAATCTTTTTATGGGTGAGTGTGGGAAGCAGCTGTGCTTCTGAGCAAGATGTATTTTTTAATCGATCCTAATCTTTCTCAAACTGAGCCTCTCTCTCAGGGCATTTATCACTTTTGAATATGCTTATGGCAAAACCTCAGAAACCTGCAAGTAGCACTGTTCAGCTGAACATCTTTATTTACTGTTTGCATTAGCTTTAACTTCAGAAATACGATCATATTGCCATTTTTTGTGTTACTTAGGTGACAAAAATTAGTTATTGAAGTTTCATTAATGCAGTTTTTAAAATAAAACCACCCACATTCGAGCAGCTTTTCCCCAGCAATGGTATAACGAGCAGACCCCAAGCCTACCCCCTCCTTTACAGGATGACACACCTGCAGCTCCCAGGTCTTTAAAGCACACATTATCAATAAATATTCTTCCCCCAGATTTGCTGTAGGTGTTCCGTGCCGACTTTAACACCCTTTTTAGCCTCTTTAGGTGGGACCAAGACCCTCCGGGCGCCCAGCCCCGAGACCCCCACGACACCCCCCAGCCCAGCCCCAGCTCCCTGTGCAGGGCTCCCCCTCGAGCAGGCGCCCACCCAGCACACACCTCCCCCTTTATTTCCCTCCTTATATCCTCTATGCGATATGCAGGAAACCCTTCCCGGAGCTGCCCCCGCAGCCCCTCACCGCCAGCCCTCACAGCTCGGGAGCCATCAGAGCCCCTCAGAGGCGCCGTGCGGCTGCCCGGCCCCGGCCGCCCCCCTCTCCCCGCAGCTCACCGCCGCCTCCCTCGCACGGGCAGGGCCGGGCCGAGCCCAGGCGCAGCGAAGCAGAGCCCCGAAGCCTCCCGGCCGGCCGAGCGCCCCGGGCACGCCGCCGCCCGAGCAGGGGAGGGACGAGGCGGGGAGGGGACGGGGGCGGCCCTGCCTCTGTCCCGGTCCCGGCCCCTCGGCCCCAGGCGCATGCGCGGGGGGCAGGCACATGGCGGCGGCCGCCATTTCGTGCCCAGGCGGGCCTCGTCCCGCGGCTAAAATGGGGTGGGGTGGCGTTTACCCCTCGATTTTCACGTTTTTTCCTGACTTGAAGTATATGTATCGTCGCCTCTTTGTTCAGCCAGAACAGTTCTGTCCCTCAGTAACCCTACAGGCCTTTCAGGCAGCTGTTTGATCCAGGCATAGCATTGCCCTGCTCCGTTGACAGCAAGTCTCGGGGAAGTGGTGCTGTGGTGCCACAGTGAGGGACTTGTCCGTGGGCACAGATGCCCAAAAATCGCCCAGGAGTGACAGACACCCATTGTATGGCCATCCACTTCTGCCACCCCCAGAAAAGCTTTGGCTCATCCATCCAAAGTTAAATAACTATGCCTCAACAAGAGGTTGAGCGTGGGCACATTTCACAGACTGCTTCTCAGATATCCAGCAGACAAAAAGGGTCTATGAACAGTGTGGCGTTCTGCTGCTTGCTACACGAATCCGGCTTCTTCAAGCTGCCCTGACAGGGCCCAAAGATTTGGTGGGTCATGTCTGAATGGGAGATGCCAAAAACAGACATTTTGTTCAAGACCTATATCATAATAAACAGATTTTCTGTACATACAGCTTTGTACTAATCAGTGTTTCTTTGTGATCGTAATTATATCAACCATGCTAAATTTATCACGAGCCGCTACAAAACTCTGCAAGAACAGGTTTCCTTGCTCTTGCATAGAGCAATAATTAGCCAATAACAAACCTTTCTAGCATTTTATGAAGAGATAATGCTAAACATACATGAAACATCTCAGTGGTAGATTTTTATCTGCTTCTGTAACAGCAGAGCTGTCAAAATGCAACCCTTTGTGATATCAAAACATGATTTCTTCCAAGCCAATCTGAAAACTTGGAAAAAGAACATGTTAAATGATGAAAATTCATCATTCAGTGACTGTGATGTCTTCAAAGTACCGAATAAATTCACTGAGTAGAACGCCAAAACCCACTGCACATTTAAAAATCAGATGAATATAGAAAAACTACCAGAAACTCCCCATGTATATGGTTCTTGACTATTATATTCAGACCCTAGGGGAATTCAGATTGAGTTCTGGATAATTTTAAGTCTCTTCTTCTCAGCGTATTTTTATAAACTGATTTTTCATTGAAACCTGCTACCAAAAAGCATATAGTTCCCAAGTTATTACCCATAGACAGTAAGACAGGATAGATTGTAAACAGAGATTAATGGGGATTTGTAGCTAGTATCTAAATCCAACAGTCGTGGGTTTCTTGGTGCATTGCCAATAGTCTTCGGGCTGCTGTACAGGAACAGGTTCAAATGCACTTGAGATTGATATAAACTAATCTTTGAGACTTTCTTTGTAGACGAGTTTCCTCTTCTGATCTGAGATATGACTTCAAAAAAGTATAGAGTAGTTTAGAAACCTGTGCACTTTATTGTTATACATGATTGCAGTAAAATTCTTGCAGTTACATATGGAAAAAAGTCTGGTCTGGACAAACATGGGCAAACACCAGCAGTTTCAACATCCTCCTTGCCTTCCAGATACCAAATAGGGGCCTAGTGCAGAGCTGCTGCTTGGATCTCCAGACCCTTCATCTCATACAGAAAATGCAAAAACTGGAGGCAGACTGCATCTTTGGATGCCCTCCTTCTCTGAATGCATGACTATGGGTTGCCCACATCATCCAACCACTCAAACTCAAGCTTAGCCTTTCTTCTGTGGTTGTCTCTCCTAGAGGAGAGTTTACAGAAAGTTATTCTGCTCTCATTTCAAGTTTATAATACTTACAGGAATACTTTTCATAGTATTCACACATTTCATAATATACTTTCTGTACTTTGATCATCAATAATATTCCAGCTGGCGACCAGTCACCAGTGGTTTTCCACAGGGGTCAATATTGGGGCCCATCCTCTTTATTATCTTTATTGATGATTTGGATGAGGGAATTTATCTAGTAACTTTTTAAAAAATATATTTGGACTTCAACATAACAGAATTTCATAGCAGAACTTCCTTCTTTTAATACCAGTACTGCTTCATTTCCATTTATGACCATGATTCAGACAAATCCTCATGACCAAAGAATACTCATGCTTAAACACTTACTGCCTTGAAAGACCACATTCAAGGGAGAAGGCTAGTGGTGCCAGGGTCTTGAAGTTCTGCCAAACCAGCACCATTGCCATCCTGACAGATACTCAGAGTCAGTCAAGCTTTCCACCTAAAGTAATTGCCTTTCTATCAGTGTGCTAAGCCAAATACTTTGTTGTAGCTCCTGCTTTGAAAAACTTAACTTTAAGAGCTATGTATTCAAACCAGTCACTTTAACATCATTCTTAATTTAAAAGCTAAATACTCAGACTTTATACAATCAAACAATGTAATTCTGATGATTTAAAACCTAACTGAGCAAACTGAAGTAGCAACTGACAATCATACTCAAGAAGTAGGTTAGTATGTCATGTTTGCTGGAGGCTTGTGAGCAACTACAAGACACCAGCTGTTCACAGACAGGCAACAAAAGACAACCTGCTACAGGAACAGAAATCACCTAAATTCTTCTATAAGAGTATCCACACTGAATCTGAAGTAAAAGCAAAAATGATCACTTATTTACAACTGCTTTCCTTTGTAAGAAAGAGGTAAAACATGGTTTTATATTGACAAATCTTTATGAGAACACTAAGCTTTTAGAAATACATTAATCGTCTCTTGTCTTTCAAGAAATACGTACAAATCACTATCAGAAACAATTCCAACTGCATTGTAATTCTATCATTTTATGTTTTGAATACATTGGCAATTATATACTGTCTTTGTGCATGTACTACCCAAACATAAATCTTTCAATGTTGATAATAGGTACAACTAAAACTGTCCATTGAACTGCAAACCAGGCACCAGAAGAATATCAACAGATACTCCCACTACTTCCTCTGCAGAGAGCCATTCCAAGGGCATATTATATTATTAGTTTTTAACTTGTCTGCAAATAAATTAAGTAGAGCAGAGATGCTCAATTCCCTTGGTATACCACTGGTCCAAAGGTGGTTTAATCTTTTTTTTTTTTAAAAAAAAAAAAAAAAAAAAAAAAAAAACAAAAAACTTATCTAGCAAAGACCAGATTTTCCATTGTTAACTTTTGAACATGTTTTCAGTCACACCATTGCAAGGGCTTGCTGGGAAGACATCACAGGCCATTGGGCAGGGACCTTACCTGCAGCCCAGGAAGATAGCAGCCAGGTTCAACCATGAACCCACACCATCAGACACCTGGTAATAAGACAGACCCAAGATATCTGATATCAGGAATGACACCGCTGCAATACCAAGACACAAAGCCAGGCTGTGCATCAGGACCCAAGACCAGCCAGAAGCATAGCAGTACCATAGCTACAGACCAGTATTACTCCTCCAACAAGGCTAAAAAAGCTCCCTCAGCAAGGGGCTGAGCTTAAATGGGCTCTGGGATAAGGATGGGGTGAGCCCCAGGTGAGGCTGCTCAGAACCATTTATACCTATTACTAATATATCAGGGCCCTGGCACTTTTGATAGGTGAATGCCTCCCTAATCCATAAAACAGATTATTTGATTCTCAGTTTGAATATTATCCAAGAAGTTTTAAAAATGTATTGCCAGCTAATTGAGTTTCTTCTTGCTGGTGTTCATATAGAGCTATAATTTTTAAAAGAATAATGAGGTTTTGTCATTATGAGATTCGGATCTCTTATGTCATTAGCTCTTGGGTAAATACCACAGTGTGGCTGACTTGAGTAATGAAGTCCACAGAAATGGCTTTACCCACTTATGTTCTGCTATGTTCTGATAAATACATTTGAGGTGAATCCACAATAAATTGTTCTTAAGATGTGCCATCTGTAATTGCTACAGATCTGACCAGCCGCTCTAACAATCAGGTGCCCTCCACACTGGGGGAAAGACAAACCTTGGAGAGCTAAGGCTGTGCAAAGTAGGCAGCTGAAGATTTGATTTGATCAGAACAAAGGAAAAAAAAAAAAAAGAAAAAAAAAAAAAGGAGAAAAGAAAAGCAGAACTTGCTTACTCTCTGCAATTTAAGTTCTGTATTTGCTCCAAAAAGTTCTGATTTTTAAACACCTCTCGTCTGTTTTTTTTGTTGTTGTTTTTTTTTTGTTTTTGTTTTTTTTTAACTTTCAAGAGTTGCAGTAGCATCACTTGGTCACAAGAGGGAACTAGCGTATAAGTCTGCATAGTTCATTTTTCGTATTAATTCTGAGGATTCTGCAGCCTAATAAAGAGAATATGTTAGGATATTCACGTGTGTGAGACACGTAAGTGTGCATTTATTAATCTGTATTTAAATACACACACCTTTCAGTTACCAAATAAGGGAAATCAGTCATATAAATAAGAAGCAATAACCCCAACTCGTAGGACAACAGAAAAATGCCTTAAAAAGGCCCAGAAATAACTTTTTTACGCTCCTGAGTTCACGCATTCATGGCTTGTCTCTGTAACTCTCCCAGCTACCATTAATGGGTGGTGTTGGGACACACACCGAGCAGCTCGTGCTCCTTGCCAGCAGTGTCTGACCAGCAGGGACTCCTCTAACCAAGTTTTGAGCAGCCCTTAGTTTTAACTTTCTGTTCTGAGCGCAGGATCATCTTTCACTTTTGGTGGGAGTACTTTGCTAGCCAAAGCTTGACTCTCCTCAGATTCCAGCCTAGAATTCATTTTTTTATCACAAATGATTTTTTTCATGAAACAAGAACTACCATTGTCGTCCAAACTTGGTGTCACACCTCATGCCCAGTCTTCCCACACTGATGTTCCTACTGGTCAAGCAAGCGGCCAGCAGTCCTGTTCATGTATTTGCAGGCTCCTTCAAAAACACACAAAATAAATGGATTGACCACAGTATGGCAACTTTTCTTGGAAATTTGGCTTCTGTTCCTGACCCTGCTGCTAGCAAAGACAGCCTGTTGCAAGCTAAGCTGGATTCTGATCTGGATATGTTGACATATAGAGTGTAGCTTTCGGGATGGTTGGTTTCCTAGGAATTCACAGCAACCTTTCTGTGAAGGTGAACTACCTTGTCTGACCCCTAGGGTATGCCAGGTCCTTCACAGAGATTCCTAAAGCTCTGGTGTCTCCAGCACATGTTCTGGTGGCCCGTCAGCCCATCCCACGGCCGTGCACCAGTGCGAACCCACTGTGCTATGCCAGCAGGGGCATGTACTGCAGGAATTAATGGTTGTATCATGCAGTCCTGCTTGGTTTGGCCTTTGGATTTATCTTGTCTCTGTTGCACATTTTCCTTTTTGTCCTCTGACCTTGTGACTTCCTTAGCTCCCTTCAGGTTTTCTTTCTCTACAAGTGCTGCCCTCCACACATCACATAATGAAGAACATCCCCGCTGTACCTGTGGCTGGTGGCACTGCTACAGATGCGGTGGATACTGGGCCACACATCTGTGATGTATTGCCATGAATTTGGGGCCCATGAGAAAAGAGGAGGCATCCTCCACCATAGGGCTGGTTCCTAGAACTGTCACGGATTGCATTTGGGATTGTTGATTCTGTTAAACTGAGTGTTGGACTATCCAATAAAGCCACTGTAGACAGGAGAAGGCAGCTTTCCTAATCTGAGTTTGCTTAATGAACCACAAATCACATGGGTATCTGTCAGCTCTGATATATGGTAGGGCTGCTGGTCTTGAAACTTGTAAGAGAAGGCTACACGTAACTTAATTATTATCTATAATCTGCACATCTGACTTATCAAACAATCTAATTATTAATGTAATTGCACCACACCTGCATATCGTTCTTCGGTTTGCTCAACTTAGTGGGATAAGAAAGTTTGCACAATCTAATTTTGAAGATCTTAAAAGTCTGGGATTAATCCAAGAAAACTACAGATAAGGAGGCTAGACCTCAGGCCAGGTGTACAGTCATGAGCGTGTCACACTGGTAGGTCGTAGCACATGGTGCAGCAGCCTGGGAATAAGCACAAACACCATCAGAAAGGCACCGAGGTGAAGACCCTCCCAAGGCACTATCTTTTCAGTATTAAACTATTTTTGTGTGCTGTTGCTGGTTCTGGACTTAATTTGAGACTTAGTGTACTTGTAGATGGCCTTTACTAGTGTCTGTGTGGGGTTTTTCATAAATTTAGCCAAATTACAGGACTGGATGGTCCTTCCTGGGGAGTTGTTCTCTGAGTCGGGTTTTGCCACGCTAAGCCACATGGATTAATCTGCAAGAACTGTTATTCCCAGAATTCTCAGTAAAGCTTGATCAGGAGTTTTGGTAGGGTTGACTGCAGATGTGTAGCTACCAAAGTATGGAATAATACCAACACATGGCAAAAACTGCACTTCGTTTCATAACGCGGCTAGAAGAGTGCCAACTGTACAACCACGTGGCAGCGTTTTGTTGTTTCCAAGAAACTTCGAGGAAGAATTTAACGTGAACAAAAAACCTGTAGTCTTCATTGTTAATTCTCCGAAAGTTTTCTCAGAACTACTCTTTCAAAATTAGGACTTTCTCCTTAGTTTTCTATTGCTGAAAATGAGAAGTATTTCCTTAAATATTCCAGTGAAAACATGAATATAAAGACACTCCATGAAAATATTTCTGCTTTGAAGACACAACCATTTATATCACACATTTAATAAGAAATATATTCAATTTTAAGAACTCATTACAGATCCAACTCTTATATTTTTCATGTCAGACGAGACTTCTAAAGACTCACAGTTATGCCAGGTTTTCTTTCATTATTGATAAATCTTAAGAGGATAAAACGTGTTGCCACAAGTGCCTACCGGGGTGCTGATTGAAAAGGTGCCTTCAATGAAGTCTCTTAAAATTGCCCTTTGTGAACGGAAAATCTGACAACTTGACAAAATGCAATTTCATGGTATGCCTCGATGTACTTAGCTGAGGGCACCCAGTGCTGGTACAGTCACGTTCTCCTTGCCCCTCGCTCAGCTGTAGAAGTGTCAGATGGAGAACAAAGGTTTATTTTTTTTTGGTTGGACATCTTTCTATCCTGCACAGTCATGTGATTGCTGGAGGTATTTGTATTCAAGAGAATGATCTCTGCTAGGACATGTCATAGTGATAAAACATTTCTAGTATCAAAAATGTTGGACCAGGCTTCCGTATACTTCTGCTGAAAACTTTCTGTTGCATTTCTCATGTATACATTCAGATGGAGGTTTTCTTCTTTCACTATTTCATAGTTCCTTGTATCAAATTAGTATAAATTGGGTGCAAGATAAAATTCTCTGTTCATTTCTGTAACTGCCTTGCTCTCTGCAGTGCTGGGGCAAGCAGCAGAGCATTCCTGCAATGCATATGCACCTTGTGCCCCTGCTTCACCCACACTGCCCCATTTCACTGGTAGTTTCCTCTCTTGCACTCTTGAATGGGGATTTTTCAGTTTGCTACCTGGGAATCTCTGGCTGCAAGCAGTTCCCCATAAGCAGATGGTTCCAATCTCCAAGTTTTCTCCAGTACCTGGACTCCTCCCAGAGGCAATTAGCAGTGAACACAATGTTCAGGAGTCATCAGGATCTTCTGGTCTTCTGGGCTGTCCCCAGGCTTGACCCAAGGTTCAGCTGGTGGCAAGAACAGCTACAAACAATACCGAGCATCAGCTCCCATCTAAGCCAAGAAGTCTGCCAGATCTTGACTTTCTTTTAACATATTTGTGCCCTGTGTAAAAGGAGATGTTATATTGAAATATGAAGTCTGTGTGTTATTTATATATCTTTTCTTAATTGCACATAGATCAGTAAGTGGATCATTGGAATGGTGAAAGCTGCATAAAATGACCCTTCATCTGCACATTTTGTCTTCCATCTCCAGTCAATATCAGAGACTATGCAAGGAGCAGGGAAGACATGCTTTAGAACACCTAAATTTCCCTTCCCCCTTCCCCCAAACTGTTCTACAGTGTTTGCTGGTTCAGTCAGCCTCTGATGAAGGAAATAATTTGGTTCTAAATACCCATTTTCTTAAATCATCATTTACTAAATTTACTAAAGCAACAGGTCTTAGGGATGTTGGCCTCTAAGTATCTGATAATGATCAAATGCATTTTGCACTTTTCCTTCCTTTCAAACACCACACTTTTTATTTCTAATTGCACTGTGGTTCAACATGCGTGGTAAAATACTTTGTAGTAAACAGGAATCTTTTAATTCTTCGTGTTTTCCTTTCTACTGCATTTTACATAATAATGTAATGTCAAATGGGAGTGCAGCAAGATGAGAGTGAGAAACTTTTTCTGCCACCATGGAACATTCTTATATCTCAATGGCTGATTTATATCCTGCCTGAAGTCAATGTCAGACAGAAAATCTTTCTCTCCCACAGGCTGCTTGCAAAGTCAGAAGTAGGCTGATCATTATCTGTATGTCTTAGGTCATGATTTCCCTCTTAAATTGTTCTTTTACAATTCCAATTTTGTGGGAAGTCAGGGGAAACCCCTCACTCCTGGACTTTTCATTGACCTATTACCTCTGGAAAATATTTATTTAGTCTGAATGTTATCAAATCAAAAACTAATAATGTGAATGCAATAAACAAATCTAAGTCATCTGTTTTCTTGTGAAGCCTCTTTACGATGCTACTTCTGACATGACTAAAAAGAAACCTCACACATATTTTACACAGAATATCTTTTTATCTTTTTTTTTTTTTTAATATATATTGTTTCTTACTTACTGTCACTTTTTCTAGATTATAGCCTGTTTTAAGCAAGAGATTGTTTCATGTATTACTATACTACGAGATTTAAGATAACAGAAATAATTCACATACATTGGTCCTTTGTCAGCATCTTTGATTTTTAAGGCCACTATTTGAATTAGGAAAAATAATAAATAAATAAATAAGACCATTGGGGCAATCCAGGTTTTGTGTTAGTGAAGCATTTCGTCTTCTCTTTCCAGGCCCTTCACTCCTTTGGGTGCTGAGCCATGCAGTTGATGAGCAGTAGTCCATTCTGTGTCCCAACAGGATGAAGACATCATTTGTCTAGCATCTCAGAGCAGTAGTATGATAAATCAGGAATATCTACAGAAGTTCATCTAAGATGAGAAAAGATTATTTTTTAAACTGGCTTGTGATGTGCAACTTACACCACAGAGTGTGTGCCCAGGAAGATGCTGTGCTTCACAGATCACAGTTGTGGTTGCCTCCATGAGAGATGCACATTAAAGCCCTGGAAATTTTCAGTTCTAACTTTTGGAGATATTTTTATTTGGTTGTATCAAAAGTGGAAGACCAGATGGGAAGGGAGCTGCGGGCAGGTGTAGGCTTATCTGGGGTGGAATGGAGAGGAGATGGTAGTTATCTGACTTCAGCCTTCTCAGGAGCACCACCTGATGTATGTGCTGTCATTTGTGTCCTTGCTTAAACCCTGGTGTGTGTTGAGATCAGCAAGCAAATGCTATCGGTCTTCAGATGATTGTAAAATGCAGTGTTGGGGAGAAAAGAGTTCTCTGTCCCACTAGACTCTTATTTCCATGCTTTTCTGTAAAACTAGAAGAGTGAGGCTTGTCCACATGCCTCTGGAGGGTGTTGTGAGGATTAGTCAGATAAGATCAGCTTTCTTACACAAATATGTAAAAGTGCTTTCTAAATGCTGTATGATTTATGGCAGGAAAGCACTTGAATGGCAGCCCAGTGCCTCTCCTTCCCATAGAACAGTGTATGCCAGGCTTGTTCCTACAGGGGTACAAAAAAAAAAAAAAAAAAAGGAATGTACCAGATGCACCAGGTCAGTCATTGTCCCTCCAAAAAATATCTTCTAAACCAGTGATTTCCTATGTGTCGTTGGAGACCGCTTCTTGCTTATTAGATCTTTGACTTTGACTCTGCTTTGGGCTTGGGCTTGTCCAGCAGTGGGTCATGGAGTTCTGTAGAGAGTTTGGTTTCTGAAGACAAACCTACAAGTTTTGAAATAACCATGCTATGAAGTGGATGCCTGGAAAGACAGAAATTACGTCTGTGAGACTGCAGATCTTGTGAGTGATTTCTGGCTGACCACTGTCAGCATCAAAGCCTTTCAAAGAAAGAGTTGTACACTGGCTGGTGTCACAGGACTGGGGGAATTCCTTCTTGCTGGGGACTAAAGTAGCTTTTCAAGTGCTTTCAGGGGACACATGGCACACAATTTAGCAATCCTTAATACTAACAGGCAAAAAATCATATAGTCATGGCACTGTGCAGTATGGAATTGGCCTGTGCATTCCCAACACAACTCTGGTAAGGCAGACATGCCAGAAGAAAGATATAATATGTATGGAGATGGGGGGTTCTTTCCAATTAGCTGAAAGCAGCCACAGCTGGCCCTGCATTCCCAGATATGCAGGGTTTCTGTCCCAGAGACCATAAAGCAAAGTGTTCAGAGCCTCCTTGTCCTGAGGTGAGCCGTAGAAGGAAGGCAAGTGGTGGACTGTACAGGTTTGAAAACAAGCGTGTACCTTGCCATGGACACCTGGACAGATTTGAATAGTTGGACGAAGGGCTAAGTACTTGTACAGACAAGTCATCTCGTATGCCAAACATCTGGCCTGCCTCAGCTCTTCTGCCCGCCCTGCCCTGTGCCACTTCCTCTCCATCAGAGAGCGTAGTATGACATGGCCTGCTTCTGATAATTGAGACAACAGAAAAAGCTATTCTTTACAGTAATTAAATATCTCAATGGATTCGTTTTCTTTTGTTTTCGTCTGGCAGTTTCACAAGCTAACGGGAGCCAGAAAAGAAAGAGAGCGAGAAGAGGCCTGCAGGCATCCACCAGCTCCCACGTCTGCTCAGGGCCTGTCATGGGCACAGAGCAGGCCTGCAGGGAGCTGGGCCCTGCCAACGGGCTCTGCTGTTCCCATAGGGCTGCCCTGGGGCTTGCAAAGCCTTGCAGAGCATTTGAATCCCTCCGAGAAGATCTGAATATGCCTGTGGGGAGGCAGAGGCCAAAACAGATGGAATGATAAGGCCTGGCACGGTTCCTGGAACCCAGATTGTGGCGGGCTGGGGGAGGTCACTGGTACAAGTGAACAGTTAGCACCAGCTCGAGCAGCCCTTTCCTACATTTGCAGCAGTCTTTAAGGAACTGCTGGAGCAGTTGCTGTCAGCCAGGAGTTCTGCAGCAGTAATTCTTTGCTGGTGATCCCCACGTTTCTTTGTGGTCTTTTCCCTGGTACCTCTGTGGGTACAGACTCTGTACTCTGTGGGTACAGAGTCTCCAAAGCCTGGATCAGCATGGAGGCCTCAAAGGAAAGAGAGAGACCACGCAAAGCAGCAGTCCTGCCTTTGAACAAAATTATATTTGCACTGCAGAGGGGTTTCTAGGCTTTTCTCAACCCAGTATGAAGACGCAGCACTGGATAGCTTGATGGGCAGAAGTACTGCCTGCCAAGTGTCAGGGAGTTCTGAGTATGATCCAGGCTTACGGCTGGATTTCAAATCCTCCTCCCAGAAAGTCCAGGCTCACCGATGCACGGGCTGCATGCACGCCTGAAGGCAGTGGAGGCACTTAGTTTGGGTTGCAATTCTGCACCGAATGCTTTAAGCACATGATGAGCGTTTCTCTCAGGCAGGTTGCAAACCGAGACATCAGATGAGTCGATATTTTGCAGATGCATCCTCTGATATTTAGTAAGTTTACAAGGTTTTAAAAATTATGTGCAATAGTTTTATTATTGTGTTGCAGAAGTGATTTGACTGGAAGCTGACTACATATGACTGTTGCCAGCTTGTGAAGGAATGTGATGGGTAGAAGAAAATGTATTAAATGACTTCTGTCTGTAACATGATTTCACAATTACTTGTTCTATTTCTTAAATCTAATGAAGTTGTTTTTGCAAGTCAACGTATGAAACAAAGAATTTTCTTTTTCCTTGCAATTGCTGAAAACACAGGTTAGAGCAGTTATCTGCAGCCCCAGGGCCTGGGAAATCTTTTTCTAGTCTATACAAATGAATCATATTTTTCAGATTTTGTGTTTGCTACAGATTATGACTAGACACACTGTGAACTACACATAAAAATGTATGAAAATCAAAAGCATCAGAAACTGAAGGAGCTTGGACTTAGAAAATGTTAAGAAGAGTGAATGCCGTTATTTGCTCAAGCAACTCTTCTAAGACACTATACCAAGCACTAGATTCACAACCTACTGAATGCATAAGCATTCTGCTGATTAGTCAGTTGAGTCTTCATCAGAAAAGTGTGTGATTTTTTACAGACTAGAATTCAAAAAAAAATATTTAGGGGAAAGCTGTCTGCTCTGAACTTGGAGTAGAAAACGTAGATATGAGAAAGATAAAATAATTGTTTTATTTCCCAGTTTCATCTGTGTAGGGGTTACCACAGTAACAATCTTTTTGCATGTTAGTATTTATTACCTTTCTATATATACCAGATGGCAGAAAACATATCAGGAAACACATTTGGTCTGCGTATTACATAAGTTTAATCTCTTCATATAGATGCTTCAAATGCATTTTCTATAATCTAGTTCTTATTTGCTCATTTTTAAATTGGAAGTAACTTTGGCGCTGTACTTGCTTTCACAGAAGAGTTGCACAGGATAATCTCCTGAAGTCCCTTCCAAAGGTTCAGTCATTACTGAACTATTCTGTTTTAACCCCAAGCCCATAATAATGGAAACCGTAAAAATAATAATGTAGTTGATGACCTTTTCCATGCTGCTTTTGTTCCTAGAAACATATTCATCCTATCAAAACTGCACTTTACACTGAAAAGAGAAAGGGAATTATATGCTTATGTCTATTCCTTGAATTTTGAAAAATCAGTATTTCAGTTAAGGTGGTGAAGAAATGACATCTTTGAAAATCTTTTATTATCTTCTCGAGCCCTGGTATAATGCTTTGTCTTTTTTGTTCCTCTCTGAGGCATAATGGAGGTGAAATCTGACCTTCTTGCACCTGGTTGGGATTTCCCCTTGTGTGAAGAGATCTAAGAAACTATTAGTAGGCTGGAATAGGCATCTTAGACAAACATCTCTCTTTATCTGCTTTATTTCCAGCAAAGTTCTCTTTCTGCCTTTTTTGTTTCTGTTGAGCTGAATGGCAGAGAATCATATCAGAGCTCATGGAACTAAAGGATGTTCTCCTTCACGCCAGCATTAAATATGTCCTGAGAAAGTATAAGCTCATTAAGTACTTGTAATTAACCATGGAAAATGATCTTACTATGTATGTCAAGATGTCAAGATGTTCATGAGCACTCCACTACTAAAAAAAAAAAAAAAAAAGGCTGTGGCCAGGAAAATCTGCAAGCTTGCAAGAAAGAAGCCAAGCAGCTTACTCATGGTGCACAGATAATATCAAAAAGTAAAACTGATGCAGAAAGAAAACGCAGAATTTCTGTTACAACTGGAAGCCCTCACATATTTCTGATGCTATACAGTAGTCAGGGTGAAGTAAAAAGAGGTCAAGAAAATGTTACCATATGCAAATAGAAGCCTTGGAGTTCTCCACCAATAATGGACTTGAGACAGGGAGGGGAATGGGCAGCAAGTTCTTCAGAAGCACAAGTGCATTTTGCAGTAGGATCTCATCAGTGAAACTGTTGGACTGGATCCTTGCAGAAGTGTTGTAACACCCACTGGTACAAACACAGAGTGTTCAAACCGCTCACCAAGTATAAACACATCAAATGAAGACTCTTGAATACTGTTGTTGTTCATGTAAATTACAGTTTTATTGGTTTTAACACTCATTATTTCTACCTTTTTATATTGAAGATGGACAATAAATACAATAAATAACTTTTCCCTTCCCCCTACTTATTGCAGAGTTTCATTTCTTAATCTTCTTTAAAAAAAAAAAAAAAAAATTAAATTCTTTTTTTCTTGATTGCTTGATAGGTTTTCAGGATTTCATTCAAAAATGTCCTCACATTTCCTTTGGTGTTGTACTGGCATTTTTGCCCACGTGCCAGGCTCTGTGACGGAAGGAAGAATAAAGATTAGGTTGTGAAAGATTTTACAAAAAACAGAAGTCTTAGATGAAACAGTTAAGATACACAATCTTCGGAGCAGATGAAGGATTTCAAAAACAATTCTGAAAGAACTGTTCTTTGACCCAGCGAAGAGGACAGCTCCAGCAGTGTATGAACCTGGGGGCCAGCAGGGCACTGAGCCCGCTCACTGGTGCAGCACCGTTCCAGCAATATCCACCCTTGAGAATTTAAAGCGAGCTTGAAGGAGTTCGAAACTGCAGCCTCAGCACCTTCCCTGTCTGATTGAATTACACAACACTTTTGCTCAGTATGTAAATAAGGGGTGCTTCACTGCCTCAAAAAGGGCATCTGGGGATCCGGGAGTCTTTCTGAGCATCATCACAAGTTTAAAGATGCTGCAGGTCACAGCAGTAGTTCGTGCCCAAGCATACTGCAGCTTAGGTAGAAGTAATGCTCCAGAGAAGGACATCTCTGCCTGCCTGTCCCCAGCCACACTGCTCGGTGCTTCTGCACCATTATTAGTTAGTGCAGAAACACCTTCTGAGAAAGGGAAACAGAAAAGCAATTTGAAGCAAGCTCCTCTCCCAGAGTTCTGTGGTTAATGGTCCAGATGCTAACGGGATTTGGAGGAGGGAAAGGGCATAGTGCTGTAGGACCCATCTCCTTGTTTTCCTTGCCAATTTTAACAGCTTTCTATCACGTCGTGTATGTTCTCACTCCCATATCTACCTCTTGCATAAAGCAAGTATAGGTTTATGTATTTTATAAAACACGTTTGAATTTAATCAAACAGTTGCAAAAACAAAAAATAATTATAAATATCCTTTGTTTTGTAGAATATAGACAAAGATGTACAGAAAAATAGGAATGTCTTACTTCACAGAGGTTTCTATCCAGCTGAGTCTGAAAGGATCGATTAAGCCTTCTAAGTACACTGTTTGAAGCCAGGTTTTTTTCCAGCATGTATCCAGTTCCATCCACAAAGCATGCCAGTTCATGGCCAGGCTGTTAAATGACAAAGGAATTAGAAAAAGTTATAGGAAGTGACTAGAATGCATTTTGTGCTTATCTACAGAAAGAAATGTGCATTCCATTATGTGACAGCACATCGCAGTGAAAGGTGACTTATTTTGCATTATTGAAAATGATACAAGAACTTTGGGTGGTTTGTAAATGTCTGCAGTAAGAAACATCTGCCACGTCTCATAAAACCTCAGACTGCTACAGTAAACTCTTTGAAGCAGAGTTCCAGCTAATGCTGGCTTTCACCTTATTTCAGGAGACTTGCAGGAGTGAAATGGTGTTTGGAGACACCTAGAGCTGACACCTGTGGCCTGGCATCTCTGGTCCAAGTCTGCAAAGAGCTTGGCCACCTAATTACAAAACAAGGTCCTGGGGAGATTTTCAAAGCAGGCACCTATGTCTTTTGGTTATAATGATTCAAAGATCGAAGCCGAAATTCCTTTAAGTGGTATATTCTTTATTGCAGCGCTGGATGCACGGGGGATCTCTCCACCTATCGTGCATACCCAAAGCGGAAAGCAGTCTTGAATTTATACAATCAATCTATCAATATTCTACAAGCGCCTATACATATGCATTACCTATCCCCGCCTTCCCTCGCTTCTCATGCTAATTAGCCTTTTGGCACCTTGCGCCTGCGTAGAGCCTCCCAAGAATTGTGGGCAGGGGTCTTTGGGACGTGGGCAGGGGTCTTTGGGAGGAAGACCCCGAGTCTTCCTCACAGTGTACTTTTCACCTTTGGTCAGGAATCTGCTGAATTGGCATGTTTCTTAATTGTGAGAGCTGGTTGTTGCCAATTCTTCCGTTTGTTGTATCTTTATAATGAATTCCAATGTCCAATTTTGAGATTTATAGTCCTTACATTTGTTTCTCTGTCCGTTTGCCGCTTCCTTATCATGAGTTCCAGTGTCTTGTTTCGAGATATACAGTCCATGTCTGGGGATTGTCCTTGCCTCCCCAATACCTCCCCAATACCTCCTTAATCAATCCCCCCTTTTCTTTTCCCATGCAAATTCTTTTGCATCAGATACTTTCATTATTTACAGTAACACAACAAAGCAGGCATCTAAACAACATGCACACAAATATTCCTAACACTACTAATGTGATTAGAGCAATGAACACTTGTTCCCACCATTGGAAGTTGGGCAACCAGGCGGTTAACTTATTCCATATTTCACTAAAACTCCATGAAAGATCATCTTTACTGATCTCATGTAGGACCCTTGTCTGCTTCCATATTTCTTCCAGGTTGGTAGAGATCCTTCCACTCTGATCTACATACATACAACAACTTGTATTTATTACTGTACAGACTCCCCCTTGAGCGGCCAGTAACAAGTCTAGGGCCATCCGATTTTGTAATACTACCTGTGATAAACTAGATATCTCTTCTTGTTGAGCCTTTATAGCATCCAGAGTTTTGTTTTCTAACTTCTCTAGAATTGCAGAAATATTAACTATCGCCCTTTCCAATTCATTCACTCCTAACCATGGGATAAACCATCGAACAAAACTATGAAAAGCGGTGTGTCTCTCTATCAATGGATTGTTAATTTTTCGTCTAATTCTCCAGATATGATTTCTCAAGTAACCTCGAGGCACTACATCATGTACTGTCATACTGGGGACTACTGCTCCAAGAGTGCAAGTTCCCTTCTAGTTCTCGGGCAAGACCTTACGGGCTGTATCATTGCATAGCCAATACCACCCTTTTCCTTCTGGAACTGGCCAGCTGGTTGAATTTGCCCAACTGCTAGTTGTACTAATATCAATTGTTTGATTACAAGATGTCTGATTTCCCACATAAGTAGTACCCGTATTTATACAATCCTGTTTTCCCATACCCTTAGGCGGGTTACACCTTTGTACACATACATAGTAAGATTCCAATGGCACAAAGCTACTAACTTCTAGTTCCAAAACTTCTTCATATTTTTTTTGACCCAAGATGTGTTTTCCCACAAATTAGTCCAAGATAAGTTTGCAGGCAAGGGAATCCCAATTAACGATATACCCTTATTCCCATGCTGTGGCAGATGGGTGCATACCCAACAGTTCGTCTTATTAATCACTTGAGATACAGTTTGTATTAAGGTCAGGTGTAAGTTCTCATCCCAAGTTGCCCATCCCAAATCTGACAACCATATCCCCACAATCATTAGGATCTGGAAAAACACAATTTTGCTGGTCCAATTGGGGTCGTGGTCCATTTCCTCGCCGGGGCCTTTTTCACCTTTGAATCGTGGATCCAAGCTGCTTGCTCCTTAATCTTAATGGCGGTGTGTGTTGTCAGTAATACCTGGTATGGTCCCGTCCACTTTCCTTCCATTTTTCCTCTAGGGGTTGTCCTGAAAAAGTCTTTATATATATAATCCCTGAGCTTAAAAGGGTGGATTGGTTGATCCAACCGTCTAGCCCAGGTCCTGAGAACAAATTTATGTACTTTATTTAATTATTTCTGAAGTTCAGTTATATATGCATATAAATATTCTAATCCTAACTGCGTTCGATCCTCTCCACTAAATAGAAATGGATACGGCCTTCCAAATAAGATTTCAAAGGGACTCAAATTCCCTTTTTATTCTAGGTTTAACTCAAATTCTAAGTAATGCTAAAGGGAGGGATTGAGGTCATGACAAATTAGATTCTTGTCTGATTTTAGCTATTTGTTGTTTAATTAAATGTTTCATTTTTTCTACCTGTCCACTTGCCTGCTGTCTATAAAGAGTATGCAGTTGTCTTTAGAATATCTTTAGAATCTTACTTATCTGTTGTACCACTTGCACACAAAAATGTGAAACTCTATCAGAAGACATTGCTACTAGAATCCCAAAGCATGGTATTATTTAATTTAACAAGACTTTAACCACTTCTTCTTGCTTTGTTTGTTCGACAGGGAAAGGCTTCAGGCCTTCCTGAAATCATGTCAGTCAGAACCAGTAAATAACAATACCCCCCTTTTCTAGGGAGTTCTGAAAAATCAATTTGCCACAGTTGCCCCGAATAATTCCCTTTACTGATTATTCCAAATTTTATTCTATTCTTGGTATTGGGGTTATTGTGTAAGCAAATGCTACATTGTTGAGTTACTTGTTTTATTGTTGTATATAAATTTTGTTCCACTAATGTCTGACTCAGGCTCTTATGCAATGTGTCAGCTCCCCGATGTGTTTTATTGTGTTCTGTAAGAACTATGGGCCATATCAAATTAGAGGGTATTATTACACAGTTATCTTTTAAATATACTCATCTATCTGGTTTCATTTTACCTTTCAAATCTTCAATTAATTTTAAGTCTTCTTTTGTATAATTTGGCTTTTTGGTTCATATATATAGTTTGGATTTTACCATCTGGTATTAAAGACAATGCCTTCACCTCAGTTATTTCAGCTGCCTGTTTAGCCTCCTGATCTGCCAATCGATTTCCAATTTCAAAATCAGAGTTTCCCTTTTGGTGTCCTTGGCAATGCATCATAGCTACCTTTTCTGATTGTTTTACAGCCTGTAACAATTTTAAAATTTCTTCAGCATGTTTTCTTTTTGTTTTCCCTGAGCAGTCAGCAATCCACGTTCTTTCCATATCGCTCCATGAGCATGTACCACGCCGAATGCATATTTAGAGTCTGTCCAAATACTTATTTTCCTTCCTGCTGCTAGTTCCAGTGCTCGTGTAAGAGCAATTATCTCTGCTTTCTGGGCGGATGTCCCAGGGGGTAATGGTTTAGACTCGATTACCTGTTGAGCAGTTGTAACAGCGTATCCTGCCTTACGTTGTCCTTGTTTTACAAAGCTGCTCCCATCAGTATACCAAGATTCGTCAGCATCTTCTAAAGGTTCTTCCTTAAGATTGGGTCGACTAGAATACACAGTCTCTATTGTTTCTATACAATCATGAGTTATAGGTTCATCCAGAGTTCTGCTAAGGAAAGAAGCTGGATTTACGACATTAGTGACCACAATTTCCACATCATCTAGTTCTACTAATATTGCTTGATATTTTAAAATCATCAATTCTTGTTTAAAGACTTTTTGTGCTTCTCCAGTCCAGACTAACTTTGACTGGTTAATCTTTATCAATTCACATAGAGGCTTTACCAATCGTCCATAATTATAAATCCAAAGGCGACACCAACCTGTCATTCCTAAAAAGGTTTGTAGCTCCTTTACCGTTTGAGGTTCTGGAGTCCGGCAAATGACTTCCTTATGTTCAGTTCCTAGTTCTCGTTGTCCTCCCGAAATTTCAAATCCCAGATAGGTCACACTTTGTTGAGCCAGCTGGACTTTCTGTCAAGAGACTTGATATCCATTTTAAACCCAGAAAATTAAGAAAACTTATAGTCCATTGAATACAGCTCCCTTCAGTCTCGGTAGCTATTAAGAGATCATCTACATATTGTAACAAAGCACCTTCAGTGTCCGGAGGCATCCATGTTTCGAGTTCCCTTGCTAATTGGTTTCCAAAAATAGTGGGGCTATTCTTGAATCCTTGAGGTAGTAATGTCCACGTAAGCTGCGTCTTTTCTGCCTGAATTGGGATTTTCCCATTCAAAGGCAAATAGGTTTTGGCTTTCTGTGGCTAAGCCTAGGCAGAAGAAGGCGTCTTTTAAATCCAGTACGGTAAACCAGACTTGACTATTCTTTAATTTAGTCGGCAAAGTATAAGGGTTTGCCACTACTGGATGTATATCCTCAGTGATCTTATTTATGGCCCTCAGATCCTGAACTAGCCTATAGCTTTTCCCATCTGCCTTTTTAATTGGCAATATGGGTGTATTGTATTCTGATTCGCATTCAATCAATAATCCATACTGTATAAATCTATCAATTATCTCTTTAATTCCTTTCCTATCTTCTATCCTCAAAGGATATTACTTAACCTTAACGGGTTTCTCTCCTGGCTTTAATTTAATAATTATTAAGGTCACATTTTTGCTCTTCCAGGGACTTCGGTAGCCCAAACTCCTGGACATATTGATCTGTGATCTCTAAAGGTATTTCACTTTTAGGGTCAGTTTGTATTAGTGCCAAGCTTAACACATTTATTAGTTGTTCTCCTCCTATTCTTAATTTCATTTTCCCTTTTTCAACGACAATTTCTGCTCCTAATTGCCCTAATAAATCTCTACCTAAGAGTGCCCATGAGGAGTTAGGCGTATATAAAAATCTGTGTATGCCCCATTGTTTCCCTAACTTGTACTTCAAAGGTTCACAAAAATAAGCCTTTTCGGTTACACCTTGTCCTGGTTTCAGATTTTGTCTTATTAAACTGTCTTTATCTCAACTCACGGGCTTCACTTTCCATTTCTCTCCCCCGTCTCAGAGAGGGAGGGGGAGGGTGAGCGAACGGCTGCGTGGTGTTTAGCTGCCAGCCGGGTTAAACCACAACACACCTTTTACCCTAGCATAATAATTCTGTGAAGGCATTAATGCTTGATTTAGAACTGAATACGTTGCCCCATATCAATAAGAAATTTCACTTCCATTCCTCCCCTAGCTTCATTATAATCAGTGGAGGATCCGCTAGGGTAGATTCCCCAGGTCCCCGTTATTCCTGTTGAAATCAGGGACCAATGATTACCCTAGAAAAAGGCTAGTCAATTTGTCCTCCGAAGCCAGGTCCAAATCGTTTTGTTTTATTTATTTATTTATTTATTTTCATTACATTTCAGAGTTGGTCCAAAAATTCCGTAGGGGTTTCTTTTAGACCTTGTTGGAAGCATATTCTCAATTCCCAATTCATCCAGATTTTAGTATTTACTTAGCCGTTCATAATTTTAGGGATGATTAGGGTCTCAGTGGGGTCGGTCAGGGGAATGCAGTTGTCCACAGTTCCCTGAGCGGTCCCATCGGTAATCTGAGCTCGCACATGAACTCAGGTTGTTTTAAGAGTTAACTGTTTTTCTGTTTCCATAACAACTCTCTCTCGGACCCATCATGATCCATTTGCCCCAAAGGGCTAACACCCATGATTTTAAGATCTCTGCCTAGAGCAGAGGCAGAACTATTAACATTCCTACATCCTCTTTCCCTGCTCATTCAACTTCAAACACCTTTAACACTTTCAACAACCCTTTTAACACTTCCTTTATCTTTCTCCAGCCTGTACTTCTCTAATGCCAACATCAAAGGCTCAGTCAGGGGCCAACTTAATTCCGTACCTTTTCCCACCAAGATGCTGAAACAACATCAGTATACAACATTTCATCCTATTCTCCTTCTCAAAACCAACATTAACTGTAGCAAAACATTAGAGTTTAAAGTTCCATTTAGGGGCCACTTTTCTCCACATTCCAGCTTATAAAGCGGCCACCATTGATTACAATATTTTATCAATGTTTTCCTGTTCACACTTCCACCGGCAGATCCTCCAATATCCTTCCAGTGACTCAAAACACATCCTAACGCACTTTTCTTAGGAATTTCACTGCTTACTCGCCCCCCCATTTTCCAGTTTACACTTTCAGAATACACGTGTTACTTACAAAAGCGTATCACAAAAACGTATCACTCACAAAATTACAGGCACGCAATATCTTTCAGTAGCGATGTCACAAAGCTACTATTACCAGCAATATTGCTAAAATCACAATAACAATAGTCAGAGTCAAATTCCACATGCGATAAGTCAGAAAACCGAACTGTGTAACACCATAACGATATCTTTCTTATAACAATGCCACGAACCTACTATTACCACCAGAAAAATAGCCAAAATCACAGTAACAATAACCAGAGTTAAATACCATACTCCATGAGTCAGAAAACCGAAATAAACAACACAATTCCAGATGGACCTTAAAGCGAGCTCTTTCCTTAAGGTCCCCAAATATACTTATGGTGCTTACCACAAAGTATATACCAAACACTGCCTCGCAGAAGATCACCTTCTGACTTACAGACAGTTCCAGATACAGATGGACCCCAAGGTCCCCAAATATACTTGTGGTACTAACCACAAAGTATATACCAAACACTGTCCTGCAGAAGTCACCTTCCGACTTACTGGACAGTCCCAGATGACCGGTCTACCAGAAAACCAAACCAGAATAAAGAATATACTCACTTACAATGATGGGGTCCTTGTCTGCCTCCGCAGTGATCCGGTGAGTCGAGGAGTCCCTCCGGGAAATCCCGGGGGTACCCTAGGGAGTCCTGTCCCCAGCGGGTCCTGCGGACCGGCAGAGAGGTAGTCCCATCTGGGGTGCCAGATTGATTCAAAGATCGAAGCCGAAATTCCTTTAAGTGGTATATTCTTTATTGCAGCGCTGGATGCACGGGGGATCTCTCCACCTATCGTGCATACCCAAAGCGGAAAGCAGTCTTGAATTTATACAATCAATCTATCAATATTCTACAAGCGCCTATACATATGCATTACCTATCCCCGCCTTCCCTCGCTTCTCATGCTAATTAGCCTTTTGGCACCTTGCGCCTGCGTAGAGCCTCCCAAGAATTGTGGGCAGGGGTCTTTGGGACGTGGGCAGGGGTCTTTGGGAGGAAGACCCCGAGTCTTCCTCACAGTGTACTTTTCACCTTTGGTCAGGAATCTGCTGAATTGGCATGTTTCTTAATTGTGAGAGCTGGTTGTTGCCAATTCTTCCGTTTGTTGTATCTTTATAATGAATTCCAATGTCCAATTTTGAGATTTATAGTCCTTACATTTGTTTCTCTGTCCGTTTGCCGCTTCCTTATCATGAGTTCCAGTGTCTTGTTTCGAGATATACAGTCCATGTCTGGGGATTGTCCTTGCCTCCCCAATACCTCCCCAATACCTCCTTAATCAATAAGCCCGCAGAGAACTTTTGCATGACGCTTGGTTCTGGTTGCAGCGACATTGAAAGGACTTGTGCTAGACTCCCCACCGCTGTGCGGTAAGCACTGTTTTCAGTTGCAACTAACATACCGAAAATCTTCCTCATTAATGAAAGTAAACGTTATATAAGAGCAAAGTGAACTACTTCATAAACCGAGTAGTAATATGAGTTAACACTGAACTTTTTAACTCCAACAGTAGCTTAGAAATAGACTTACCTCAGGGATGGGAAGACATGAACAGGGCTGAAAATGAAAAGATTGAGCGTTAAAATTCTGCATTCAGAACACAAGTTAATTTTTGTTTAGTTTCATGATATTCTCAAATCCAATGGACTTACACTGGCAGCCGTCTCACTGCATGGGCAACTTAGAGGACTTTCGTTCTGAAAGAATAGCAAGTGAGAAGTCAGTATTTAGTATCACATACTATACAAGCATGCAATTTTACAGAATTAAGGAGCTAAACAGCCACTTACAAGCAGATGATTTGTATAGCGGATAATTTCATTGACTTGGCATTTCTGTGCTTGCACAGAGAGCAGCACACAAGAGAGGAGAATGTATGACAGCATGCTGGCATTCATGTGCAACTCAGTCTGATGGGTGACAGAAGAATAGGAGGACACTCCTTTTAATTGAGTCTTCACAAAATTCCCATTCTCATATGGAAAAACCCAATTATAAAACTGATACCAGGTGCCCACTATTTTTTCCCACTAGCTTGGACAGCATTTTAGAAAACTCAAACGTGGAATTGAGTCACCTACTGTTAGTGACTCTTCTTCAGTACTGTGGAAATTCACAAATGCTCCTCAGAAGTGATTAATTTGAACATGATATCACACCCCAACAGGAAACAATGGTTAAAAATCTACGAAAGCATTTTTTTTTCAGATGTGGGTTTTGCCTCTTATGTTTATGTAAATTACAGTTCCATGAAAGCGAAGAGACAATAATGTTCAGCATTGCCGAAGTTCCTGAGAAGACGGATGGGCGGCCTGCAAGCTGGCTCTCCCCTGGATTCAAAGCAGGACCGTTCCTAAAGGAAGCTGCTAATGCCGCAGGAGTCTGATGACCAGACAAACAAACCACCGGGGTTGTGCAACGGTGCCAGCAGAAGCTGCCATGCCGAATTACAGCTGCTGCATCCGATAGTCCTTGACTGGGGTCCCACTGCACCGATGTGCTGATAAGGATCGGGCCCTTGGAGTACAGAGCCTTGCTTCGCTGACTCCTTCCCTTTCCCTTTTAAGCAGAAAGGAGTGAATACAAAAACATCCCTGGGCGAGAGACGATAGTAACTTGGAAAGCCTCTCAGACGGAGTCTTCCAAATCAGGTTGAACGCCTCCAACAGCCTTTTGTCAGAAAGAAGTCTTCTTTGTCCAAGAACATGCGGCAGCCCCTTGGATTTCTCCTAGACCTCTGGGTCTGCCTGTGAAACCTCCCTCCTCTTACACCTCCAGGATCTTCTCCAAAAGCCTCAGCCTTGCGCAGGCCAGTCAGGCTGAAAGATGAGCACCGCTCTGCTTGGAAAACATCCTAGAAAGATCAAAAAGCAAAGCAAAACAAAACAAAACAAGCCATCGGGTTCCAGTTTGCTGGCTTTTTTTTTTTCCAGTTTGCCCACCAGCGAGTGATTTTGCTGGCAGAGCGTGGCTCCGCTCAGCATGCCAGCTGCCAGCGCCGCCTCTGCCCTGCCCCACTGCCAGCCCGGGCTGGGGCGGCTGCTCCCTGCCTTCGCTTTGAAGTTCGTCCTTAGGTGATGGAGGATGGGAAGGGTTCATCCCATTAGGCAGCTTCGGCTTTCAAACAGGCCCTGCGGAATGCCTGCCGAATGGCAGGGGCCCTCCCTTGGTGATTTACAGCTGGCAGAGGCCTATGTTATGAGCTGAAGTGCATAACAGGGACAGAGGGCTTGGGAGGGGGGTCTTTCAAGGCAATGGGGTGCTTGAGAAGGGCTGAAATCATTAATTAGTGACCTAGAGCATGTCAGTCACTGAAAAGCAGCAAAAAGCCTTTCCTGATGGGTAGGCCTCACTTGAGGCCTTGGCTCAAGTGAAGCAATGGCCATGTGGCCCTCTGATTCTTCCGCCTGTAAAACCCCAGAGCAAAAGCTAGGACAATTGGTTCAAAGCATAAATCCCTGCACAAAATAATCGCTGCATAACATTTCTGGGACACTTGGTGTCTCAGATGGCTGGTAACGCTATTTCACATGGGTTTAAAGGACAGAATTCACAAGCATCTTTGATTCATCCCAAGTTCTTCAAGGGATACGGGGATAGCAGGGTGGGAAGGTCTCTGTGAAAGCCAGGCATTTCTACTGCTTCTTTTTTGTAGGGAAAATACGTCCATTAGCAAGCATTTTCCAGAGCTGTCATGCTCTGTCTTTGCAATGATTTTATAAAAAATTAGATACTTAGCAGGGTCCCCTGCTGGGGCTTTTTACCTAGAGAACGATATCACAGTACAGCTGCCGTGCTCTGTGATTACAAATAATTGGTGACATACATGATATGCAAGACACATAATTAGTGCCTTTCCTTCCATGAGATGTAATTATGTTCACTAGACAGCCTATAGGTCAGACAGGTTCTTCCCAGGCAATACAGCCCAGAAGTATAAGACATGTTTATGGCTCATTCAAAACCAGAACTTCCAGGGGAGGAAAGGAAATGGCTGGGATCCATCTCCTTAATCTAGGAGGAGATTAAGGAGAAAATCTAGGCATTTCTCCATCCACACTTCACTAAAGCTAATGAATTCTCTATGTTTGAAACTTCCACATGGTGGGGAAGGTCCCAGCTATGTTCTCTTTGAATTTGCTGCCAGGTCAAACCTCGTCTATAAAAAAGTCACACTTCAGTCATGCTGAGCAGTGTGGCCAAATAGAATAACTGATAACAGGTAATTTTGAACAGAGAGGAAAACTCAAATTCCCTCTATCTGTTTGTATTACGTAAAATGCACTCTGGAGCTGCTAACTGAGCTTAGCGATCTCTCCTTGCGGTCTACCTCTGCCAGTGGTGCCAGCACTATCTCTCCATCTCTGCATTTCGGTTTGAGCACTTAGTGAGAGCCGACCAGCTGCTGGTGCCCCAGGGCAAATAGGTCACCAGTGCAGGTGTGAATCTGCAGTGAATCAGAAATCACCAGGAGTCACACTGGCACAGAAAGGACTTTCCATGTACTGACCACAACAGTAGAAGGCTGGGAACATGAGTGGGTGGCACCAGTTACGGCTTCCCTTTGGACAGTTCAGTCTCTGTTCCAGTGTTTATGAGCTGATCCAAAGCCCCTGGCGCTGTGGTTTAACCCTGCAGGCAGCTCAGCACCACAGCTCACTCTCCCCAGGTGAAACGGGACAGAGTCGTTAGGGTAGAAGTGCAAGAGCTCATGGGTTGAAATAAAGGCAATTAATTTACTAGGTTTTATGGAAAACAAAAGCTGTGCAAGCAAAGTAAATGAAAGAATTCACTTGCTGCTTCCCATTGGCAAGCAGGTGTTCAGCCACATCCAGGAGAGTAGGGCTCATCACACGCAATGGTTTCTTGAGAAGACAAACGCCTTCACTCCAAACGGCAATCCCTTTCTCCTTTACCCCAGCTGTTATTGCTGAGTGTGACGCCACATGGCATGGGACACCCCTTTGGTCCGTTTGGTGGTGTTCCCTCCCAGCTCCTGGTGCACTCCCAGCCTGCTTGCTGCAGGGCAGCAGGAGAAGCAGAAAAGGCCTTGGCTCTATGCATGCGTGGCTCAAAACATCAGTGTGTTATCAGCATTTTTATAAAAAAATCCAAAACATAGCATCGTATGAGCCTCCAGGAAAAAAAAAAAATGACTCTAGTCTAGCCAGAATCATGACACATAGAAATTAATATTTGCTGCCATCCAGCAAAAAGACAAGGTCTGTAATACAGAATCTTCAAACATTATGTCCTGGTATTTTAAAAATCTTCAGATGTTTCAAAAGTCTTCAGCCACAGCAACATATTTTCATATATATGTTGCCATTTCTGCATTAAATACCGTCATTAGATTAGTTTTTGTCCTCATGTCTGGCTATCTGATCTCCCTCCATTCCTCTCCCCTAATCTTTCTTTAAGCAAAACAGGCCAAAATGTAGAGAGGAAAAAAAGGGATTTTTTCACCATAATTAAAAAAAAAAAAAAAAAATGAAACAAATTAGTAATTAATTCAGTAGCCAAAATGCTAACCTCAAATTGCAGTAGGTAGGAAGGTGACTGCAGAGCCCACTTCCCTCTGAGGTCACAAAACCACAAATTCTATGCCTCAAAAGACCTGTGTTCAAAATGGGAGCCACCAATGTCATGTATGGTCTTTACAAAACTTTTTTTTTTTTTTCTCATTGAAGCTTTCTGGCTGAAAAAAATTGGAAACAAAATGAAAAACTGAAAGCCAGGAGCTTTAACCTAGGTCACTGAGGTTGAAGGTACATTAACACATAAAAATATCTCCTACATCGCCACTGGGAAACCAGAGGGGGGAACTCGCTGTGGTCAGGCTGGGGAGGGGAACATGCATCAACAGATCAGATATCCATATTTCGTGTAAGTTCCCTGCACACTAAGGGGTGCAGTGACCGAGCAGAGCAATGAGGGAAGGGGCAGAGAGCTGCCTAACCCATGTGCTGCCAGCACCAAGGCAGCACATTGGCTTGGCAAGCCTGGTCCGAGGTCACAACTCTGCTATATTTCTGTGCTCCCTTATAGACTGCTCCCCTCGGCACCTTTGGAAATCCTCTTACGATGTCCCGTAAACTCCTTGTTTATGTGCAAATACCTTGGGAAATATTCTCTTGTAATTCTCTGCACATGTTTTAATGGTGGGATGGCTGATTCAAAATACCACACAAATCTCCAATTTCACATCAGTATTTTAGCCTGGTCAGCATAAACCTCCAGCTCTTGAGTTCTCATAAAAGAATTTGCAGCCCACTCTAGTGTTTCCGAGAAGCTCTATGCAGGTATTTTTTGGTGGTTGTTAGTTTTTTTCTTTTCTTGCTTTTTTTTTTTTTTTTTTTTGGTTGGTTAGTTTGGTTTGTAAATATGGAAAAGATTCTCTGTAAATGACAAGCACCGCGATAAAATAACAGCTTATTTTACATTTGCAGTCCGCGCTGATCAAGATGAAAGAGCTTGAAAAAACACCCATTAAAAAATGCTATGGATAGTTTCAGTTTCCAGACATAAGGTGACTTGGAGTATTTGACTTGGAGGTTGGTTTATTTTTTTTTTACTTTTTTTTTTTCTTTTTGATAAAGATGACATATACTGCTTCAGAAAAAAAAAAAAAAAAAAAAAAAGAGAGAGAGAGAGAGAGAGAGAGAAAGGAAATAGAACTCTTTCTAATCCCCCTGTGCAAGTATAAACCATAGCGTAGTAACACCAAGATTGTCTATGGCAGAAAGATGTAAATGCCAGATAAACTCAGGGAGGACTTCAATTGTCAGCTTGAGGAAGGCAGTGGCACCTCCTGAGAGCACACGCTCTGCTGTGACCCAGTGGATGGACCATGGGATGTCCTCAAGACCCTCGTTAGCTTCTGTGGGTAATGGAGCCCCTATTACTTTTGAAAGAGTTTTAATTAATTTGAAACTGTTTAAACTAACTGCCCCAAAACAACTGAGGGTGCTCAGGAGCTGTAAGGGCAGGAAGCAAACACACCAGGGCACACCCGAGAGGGATCTTCAGAGCTGTAAGTCATCCCTGTTTCGTGCAATAATAGAGACACCAAAGCTTTCCAGGGTTTTCTAGCAAGTAGAGCCAAGCTTTCCATGCTGCAATAACGTTTACCAAGAACTGAGGCATCTCAAAGCAGAAAGCCCTGACAGCAACATGTCAGCTGTGCTGGGCGTTGCACGTATTGCAACTGCACCTCACAACCAACAGCCTCCAGAAGTAAGCAGAAGAAAGCAGGAATTGTCAACAAAGGTCACCAATTCCCTTGTATTTTAAAGTTGTCCAGATGCCTTTATCCTTCTTTCAGCATCCCCTTTTGAGGGCATGGCTGCTTTCATGCCAGGACAGAGAAACATTGCAGAGCTCTCATATCATGAGTCCACTCACCCTTCCTTGCTTGGCCCGCTGGTGGGTTTTGCTTGGAGCACAGCATGCAGAGGAAGGTCAGACATGCAGGACACATGGACAGCACAGGCCTTTCACTCTGTTAGAGCCCTCCACCAGCTCTACCCACATTGCAGCTTGCTTCCCACACTGGAAGCACGGAAAAAACACCTGCAGAGTGCTTAATGAAAAGGCGGCAATCACAACTTGATAAAGTAATAAGCATGGATGTTGTTTCACACCTACCTGCATGAGTAAGAATAGGCTGGCCCTCTTCCATAAGAGTTGGCAGGATTTTATGTACTACGTGCGAAGTAGGATATATTCGTGCTAAAATGTTTTGAAATGTGGGAGAATAGAAGATGAGGCAGCCCAGTTATCCACTGCTTTCACCATAACTCAGGAGGAGCTTCGTATTCTTTTGAGAGACTTGGTGATTTACGATCCTCTAGCCTTAGCATTTCAGCTATACTAAGAAAGGATTTCTTGATTTATTTTACACTTGTTTTACATCTTTTTTGTAATGAGACTTCATATAGGACCTCTGAGACTTCCTTAAAAAGATATTCTCATTCTGTAGTGTATGTACGGCTCTGAGTAGGTTGGTTGTTCTCCTAACGCCTGACTCTGGAGATAGGCAAAGCTGGGGGGAGAATAAGCTGTTACCTTTCTTCTGTTGCGTTGGGTGATGTATGAACTGGGAAAAACAGCTAAGCAGCCCGCACCTCATTAAGTAATATTGGGTGTTGTAAGAGCTGGAACACCACCAGCAACAAGAAAAATGGGCAATTAGAGACTCATTAAAGGCATGACAGGTCTGAGTATGCTTTTGTATTCCAGGGAGGAAAAACATAGATGTAGGTATCCCTGTTCCTTCTGGTCTTCCTTCTCATTATTTTTTTAAGAAGATCAGGATTTACTGCATTTATAATAGAAATGTGGGGGTCTGGGAGGGTTTGCAAACACGCTGTCATGCAGATGGGCTCCTTCATGCAGCCTGCACTGGGCTGGGGAAGGTGCCACCAGTGCTGGCAGAGCAGCAGGTCCATATGCAGGGTTGTGCTGACATGGGCAATTTTTTGCTTGTGTGATTCAGGAACAGACCCACCAACGTACGCAATTTGTACTTTATGAATTCAGACTGCTTGTCTGCCAGGACAATGTAATCAGCAGGTCCCTGAAAGGATTCCTTAGAAATCCTGACATCTGTCAGTGGATTATACCAATATTATCTCTAGAATAATAATGAGATATCACAAAGCAGAGCAATCACAAGATCTGTTAAGTGTTCGTGCACTTAAATTGCAATTGCCATACCTGTCCTTCGTGATGTGGGGCAGAACCCTCTGGTGTCACCCTAGCTGCCACTGGACGCCCTTCCTCGGTGCCACTGGGTGCTCACTGCCTCGAAAGCAAGACTAAATTATTTATGGGCTCCATGCACAGAGGTGTGCAAGGCCCCACCATGCTCCACTGCCGTGCTGGGTACAACCGCTCGTCCCCACCTTGCTGCACCTGACCCAGCATCGGGGTGACCTCTGTGCAGAGATGGGGTCTGCCATCACCCCAAAACCCTCCCGACCCATCCCACTGCTGCTTTGCTTCACTGTGGGTTTGGGTGAACGCGAAAGGGATGATACACTTCTTGAATTCTCTGTCCAGCAGGCATCGGGTGGACAGGAACCCCAGGAATCAGCCCTAGCAAGCCCTGGCTCAGGACTAAGTTGGGCTCGACAGACAGACAGACGGACAGACAGACAGGCAGCCCGTGTCTGCCGGTCCTGCCCCACGCAGCGGACGAGGATGCCATCGTGTGGCCGACTCGTGTGGCTCATTTCCCACACGCTTTCCCGACGTTTGCGTGGAAAGCTTTCTGTCTCAACACCAAGCTCTCCCTGAGAGCTCCTGAGAATTTGGCTTGGGTAAATCCTGGGCATCCATCTCAATATTTGTTTCTCGGGATATCAGGAGAAATCATCACGCGACTCCAACACGGGGCTCATACACCAAGGGCATCAAACGCACCACGAGGACATTATTTCAGATTCACAGCCCGTTGCAAACCTCATATTTTTAATTCATTCACGGTCCATTTTACTTAATGCAGGCAGATAACCAACAGTTTATTTGCATTGAAAAGCCAGTTTCCCCAAGTATGAACCCTGGGGACACAAGACATTATGCATCTAGAGAACATGTTTTATGTATAGGTAACATGGAAAGGATGACTCCATAAAGGTAGCCAGCAACAAATACTTGAGTGAAAGCTCATTAATTTTATCCATATTGTTTGTCAGTTCCTTGTGTTCTTGCCAAGCTCAAAGGCTATGAGCCTCCTTGCCTACAGGTCCTGAGATGAAGCAACACCAGCTGTTTCTCCCACTTTTTAGGGCCAGTTTTGGGGGAAGCCACCCTTTTGATTTTAATTCAGGCCCCAGCAAAGGGGAGCCCACACTGTTTCAGGAGGTCTGGGAGCCCATTTCTGAGCGCTGCTCCACGCCCAAGTTTTTAGGCGATTTCTGATGAGCTCTCCAAGTCTTGCGGCCAATTCTTCCATTCATCAAGGAATAAGGATGTACAAGTTTCTCCTTCTTTCTTCTCCTTTTATGGAGGAAAGCTTGATGGCTGCTCCAGGCTGTCTTCAGAAACATCTATGCCAAAACATTGCTGAGCTTTATCCCCAGGGGTCTCTTTCTCCAGAAGAAGAAGGAGGGAACCAAACATTTCCCTGAGGACGATGTGGACCCAGACCATTCCTCCTCACCGCACGTCCCTTGATGTGCCAGCCTGTTACCCCTCAGCCTCTCCTGCCTGTGCCACCAGAGTCCTCTTGTCACTGCAGTGCTCGTTCTTTTTGTGTTTTTTTGGCATCAGAAGCTCCGTGCTTAGAAAATAAAGCATGGAGATTTTTAACAGAATAAACAGAAATAATCATGATGTAAAAAGTCTTGAGATTAATTGAAAAACTGAGGTAGACCAAAGAGAGACCTGGGTGCCCCAGTCATCTCTGTAAGATTGCAGCAGAGCTGGAGGTCTGAAGGCAGCTGGTGTATTTTAGAGGATACAGTTTGGGACAGACTCTGCACGCCTTAGGGACGTCTTTTGATGGCATCTCTTCAAGGCTGCAAAGCAATGTCTGCAGGATTTGGCAGTTGGCAGGCTGGACTGTTACAGCAGAGAAATCAGATGGGCTAGCAGACACCGGCATGTACCGCTAGCAGGTCCCTGGAGGGCTACACAGGGCAAGTCAGCTACATCAATAGGCAGCCTAAAACACAATATGAATTGTGTTTTATGTGTGGCTTGTTTTATTATCTTCTGAAGTAAAAGAGTGGCTTAAAATCTGAATTTATATCATCCTTATGTTTCCCAGATTAATTTAGACCTTGGATAACAAACTGAAGTTGTTGAAGACCTTCAAATCTGTTCATGATAATGCATTAAACTGTGGCAAAGTGGGGAATTCTATAATGAAAAACAAAAACGTTCATTCGTACAGATGGAATCATCCAGTTCTTCAGTCCTGAAAGTGAGTTAGGATTTGGTAGGAATCCAGATGTTCCTACACAAAAAGCACCCATGCACCCACAGTGCTTTCCCCTTCTCTTTCCAGAGCAGGAGATCCTTGTTCACAAAGATGAGCATTATACATGGTATTGTACAAAAAACACTCACTTGGATGACGTTGTGTGGGCTGGCTTTGGGTGTATCTCACTCATGTGGGAAAGGGGAAAGTTGTTCCATTGGTTTGATAAGCAAAATGCCATTAGTGAAAAAGTGCAATACCACAATGAAAATTAGTAAGGTGCTCTTAGACAACAGAGTGAAAGCTTCGAAAAGAAAATGGTCTTTGGGCTTGATTGGGCTGGTGCAGGTTTGGAGCCTTCCAGGGACTAAGTCCGTGGCAGAAGAGAAAGCAGATGCCATAGCTGTGGGCTTCTGCAGTGCCGGAAGTCTTCGATGAGACCAGTGAGCCCTCACCATCACCGTACTGCTCAGGAAAGTAGGAGACTGATCAGGTCTTCTTGGCAATGCTTTTGAAAGAAGAAAGAAGGGGGTTTATGAAGTACCACACAAAAGAGCAGACTGCCATGAAAGGTTTTGAGTATTTAGTTGTTAAAATTTTCCATAATCAGATAGTTTTAATGATGTTCCTTTATTCAACCCTAAATTTATTAGGAAAAGAGTAAAACTGTGAGTTGATAGTCAACACACTTTGTCAGGGCTTAATTTCAGGTCTCCGTGGTAGATCAAGGGAGGAAAGGATACTGTGAAGGGACTTTAGTCAGAATATTTCAAAATTTATGTTAGAAAATACTCTCCTTTCAGATTTTCTTTTCTGAATCGAATCAATCAAGACAGTCACAATCAAAATGGATTGCAATGAAATTCCAGGAAATCTGGAATGTAATGAAAATCCATCAGTATATCTCTTGTGCTCCAAATCCCAGACCCATATTCGAAAAGAGTTTGCCTGTCCAGATGTTGGTACCCATGTAAGTTACCTGATTTTCAGCGGACCTCTACAATTGCAACTCCATTTGATTCAAAGGTTAATTTTCTAATTTTAAGAAAGCTAGAGGGTCTTTATGCGCTGACCTGGAAGTTAAGGATTGGTCTCAGTTTGGTCTCTTTTCATTGCTTTGAGAGAAAGTTCATAGCCAAGAAACATGGCTGAACTCATGGGGAATCCTCGCACTGCATTGACCGTGATGCCCCTAAAAAAGACCTGTTGGGGATGGAGAAAGGTTAGAGCACAGGAATATACTGGCTGTTTCAAGAAGAAGAAAACGTTGAACTAAGTCATGGTGGGGTTCTGGAGAACCCAACCTTGGTTTGCTCAGGAGATAGGCTCCCACTGATAGTCTTTGCTGAAGCGTGCGCTGAAGAAGGGAAACGTAATGGCTAAAGTGGCTGGTTTGGCATCAGTCTGCTCTGTGTTCCCTATAGACTTTTTTTCTGTATCTGCCAGCAAGAACCAGAAGCAGTAGAGGGCCTCATGCTACTGGTGGACATCATCAAAAGAAATCTAAACCTTCTTCTAAGTCTGTCCTACATGGCTATAGTTTTTCCTTCCCTTTGCGTACATGAGCATTTGGGCATCATGAAAATGCCAGGGTACAACAACAAAGCTCTTGCTTTCACACAGCTGATGTTTCAACTTCTGGGCTAGCTCTATGGCAGCAAATGACAGCTGGGAACGAGAGAGGGAACATTTTTTATGTGTTTCATTTCTGAGTATAGCAACCATTTCTCAATCAGTAGAAATCTGGACTTAATCTGTGCCTTGCAGAGAGCTAGTTCTCACGTACTGGCTTTGGAAAAGATATTCGATATCAGCTGATATTTTCACATTTGGGTTCCTAAGGTCAAGCTTCAGTGCCCACCCACTTAAGTACTTTCTGGATTCTGTGGGGCCCTGGTCGCTCCCCACGCCAGGCCTAGGCCCGTCTCCCTGCTCGGCACCCTCACCTACAAGCGCTGCTGCCAGGCCGAGCACAAAGCACCAGAGGGCCAGGAGAGACAAATTACAGAATGATGACTGCAGGGAGTAGCTCTGCTGGCCTGCAAAGTCACCCCATTAACCACCCTGGCTAACCACAGTGGTCACTAATCTAACCACCAGAATTTCAGAGTAGAAAAGAGAAGTAACGCCAGTAAGGCAGGGCCCATCCAGGCCTTAGAGAGGCAAAACTCCCACAGCTACTGTAAGACTGAATTGGAGACCTTGGCAACAAGACTGGAAGCCCATGTATTTAAATGTCTAACCAGTGTTTTTCCCCTGGAATCCTGAACTCAGCTAAACAAGCCTCTTGTATCCAATAAATCCAGTTCTGCATGGCGTTGACTCGTACAAGACAGAACCAAAACACGTTCACATTGTTTAGGATGGCATTTGCAACGTGAAACTGTGCTATTGGGATATTTGGGATATTACTTGATTTATCTAGGGTATTTTATTCTGTCTGAAAAGACAGTTTTATGGGAGAAAATTCAAGTTTTTCTAGTATCCATAGGGTAACACGATAGATCCAAGTTAAATAATAATGAAGATTTATAAAGAAAAGTCCAGAGGCTTTTTTTTTTTTTCTCACCAGAGTGAGCACACCTGACTATGGAGAAAGAAGAGGGATACATATGTATATATATATATATATATATATATTTATTATTAATTATTTTTTTTTAGTATTTTTTTTTCATATGCCACTGAAAATGCTGTTCCTTTGTCCCAGCATGAAAGCATCCAGACCTGGGCTTGCCTTCTATCAGTTCTGTGTCTCTAAACATACAAAACAATTTATCTTATGACAGAAAGGTCTGGTCTTATCGCTCAGCTATTACTCAACTCTACCACAGGCTCTGTCCAGGCACCAGGAATGACAACAAACAAACCACAAGCAGCTCAGACCCCAGGCAACAAAACTCAGTGCCTGAATTAATATTCAGGCAGGCCAAGGAGGGTACTGGGTGAGGGCAACCGAGCCCTCTCCTTAGGATTTCTCTGGGTGCCTCTGGGTGCTTCATACCAATGTGATTTTCTTCACTTAACAGCCAAAACCCAACCAGACTGCAAGCTCCTATGACAGCTGGCATAATATAGTGGCATGTTGTCAAATATTTAAATCCCACTGACTTGTGATTTTGCAGGTTATTTTTCTTGTTACTTCAACTTGTTACTTTTCCCTCAGAATGTGAAAATTAACACTTTTGAGCTAGGAGCCCACATGATGTTTTGATGACAACTGAAATACAGATTTAATTCAATATCAGAAGACATCACTTCCCATAAGCATACATTGGTGGTGCAATAAACCTGCAAACCCTGGTTTTCTACCATTCTCATTTAACTGAGACAAGGTTTACAGACAGAAAAAAACAACTTTTATTACACTAATAAATAAAGTCAGAAAAAGGAGGGTGGTTTTTGGCACACAGTCCTTCTTCACAATGAAAACTGATGCAATTCTGATTTAAAAGAGCAATTTCCATCACTAATTTATGAGATGTCAAATTATATCCACAGTTAAGCACACTGACACAAAATGTTATTTTAAGTTAATAACACAAGCAGACTATGACCCTCAGTCACTCATATTTTCATTTCTGCAAGGCACATTATTACTCTCACAATTATGAACTAGAAAGAATCTGTACTATAATTACCTACTGTAATTATTACAATTTATAGCTAACTGGCTTTAGTTGTCTCTCAACCCTGCAGATGGGTTTGTAACAGCCGCTGTATTTCCCAATTAAAAAATCAGATGCCTGACACACAGATTTTACTTCAAATACCACTTACTTTTAGGCCCTCGTTCTGGTAGCTCTGCAAGATACAGTCAAGGATCCCCTTGTACTTGTTTAAGTAAACTCCATCTGCCTGAAGTCGACTTTTCACAACATCCATTGGAGTAGCAGTCCCCCAGGAAATTACTCCTAAAACAAAATACAGAAGAGAATCCCATCGTTATCCCAACACACACCTGGGCTTTGGCCATGACAAGGTATTTGAACAACTTCTCTGTGTTTTCTTGGCTGCAGGCCAGTGAACTGGGAACATCGTGTCTCACCCACCGCATCATACTCACTGGATATTCATCTCAGGGCATTCACCCTGCTCAGGCACAGAAACGATATTTCTGGGGGCAAAGTTCCCTGTTTCAGGAAGAAGCACTGGGATTTGGGGGGTTATGCCAGTAAACAAATGCAGGCAACCCAGGAGGTGCTCAGCCAGGTAAAAATACTGCTTCTGCAGTGCTTCTGGTGGACATGGACATGCCCAAACTGCCAGGAGCTGCCACATTTCAGAACTGGAGCCCTCCAACAGTATTACTGAAAAACAAATTTTGAGCTGAGAATGCAAATAAGAGGCTGTTCTCGTGTGGCCAAATTTAGGCTCCCCACAGCTGAGAAACATTGTCATTCCTATACAGAAACTCCATTTACACAGATTAGCCTGCAGCTGGATTGAACATTTTGCCTCTGAAAAGGCCAGTGTTGCTTCCAACACAACCAAGAGCTCCTCCATATTAGTCCTGTGAACATGTAGCAAATACCATCTTCAGCTGTTCCCACTTTCCCGTGTTGGTTCCATACAGAGAGATTTACTGCGTTATGAAATTTCCCTGCACGTGGCTGCAATACATGGCACAGCTGGACTGACAAGAGCATGTCTGGACCTTACATGAGTGTTGGGGCATACTAGACAAGCTGTTCAGATAAACCACAGCTCCGTTTATTTGCAGGAAAAACAGAGAGAGCGCTGTTTAATCATTACCTGACCTAAAAATTGTTCTGTATTTAGGGATCTGCAATTTTAAAATGGCCAATAAATGGGTAAGGAGCAAACGGGTGGACTTGCACACATAAGCATGGGGGTGCACATGCCAGCCTTCCTGGCAGGTGTACACAGGAAAAATAAAAGGTGGGGGAGGGAAGGGAAAGGGAAAGAAAATCAGTAAGTCAACTCTGCTGATCTGTGGTTGCTGCAGTGTGCAGGGAGGGTGCACACCCTCCTTGGTGGGCAGCCAACAGGTTGAAGTCCTCTTCTGGAAGCATTTTGGCTGCCGTGCGACATCCAGGGAGAAGGCGGCACCGCCTGGTTTCCTTCTTGCTGCCACCAAGCCTGGTGAAGAGCTGACAACGCAGCTTCCATACAGTCTGTCAAGTCATAAAACGCAGCCTGGGGGCCAGAGGGCCTGGCCCTGGGTGAAATGCTTCCTCAGCCCCACATCCCCTGCCAGGGACCAGGAGAATGGGGCAGCCCCTGAGCCACCCCCGTACATCTGCCCTGGGACCCTTCCTGCCCTCGTTTTGCCAGTATTGTGGGGAAAAAGTGCTTACCTGCTATACCCCCTGCAAGCCACACGGAAGAGGGATTCGGGGAAATGCATCCGTCGGGGTTAATCCATCCACAGACAAATGTGTAAGGGATGAAATACAGGCAGTACCCAGGAACATCCCTCAGAAGCATTGCTCCCACACCTCGGTATATTCCTGCTATCCCTTCTTTCTGTAGGACTGTCCTAAAGCAGTGAATGGGGCCTCGGTACATGGGAAATCCAGGAACTGTGGGCTTTAGTTTATTGTTGGCTAAAAATAAAAAAAAATAAATAAAAAAGGAATTAAAAAAAAAAAAGATACAAGTGCTATGATAACTATTTAGCTACAGTTCCTTGCAAAAGCCCAGCGTTAGGAGCAGTCACAGAGGTGGCATGGGTAAAATGGGAGAAATGCAGATGGAAGAGAATGCCTGTTGAAATACTGACAGGAGATGTCTGCCAGCCTGGGAACCCAGCCTGGGAACAAGAAGCATCCTTGAAAAGTGCAGCTGGAATCCTCGAAGTGCAGCTGGGTGCCAGAGAACCAGAGACAGCCTGAGATACCCTCAATAAGCACAAAGCCAAGAAACTGTAACAGCAAACTTATCGCCCGCAAAGGCAAAAAACAGTCTGAAAAGATGGAAAACACCCTGAGAAGCAGCAATTGGCAACAGGTACTGGTTCCCACCATCGTGATCCTCACACAGCCGTGTGCCAGGTAGCTCTGTACGCCAGGACCAGCAGAGCGAGCAAGAAGGACCTTTTGCTTTCCTACCTGTGATATATGGCTGTGTTTGCATCTGCAGCCTTATCTTCACCAGGTCAACAGGAGTGCCGATCCCGACGGAGACGAACCCCGCCACCATGCTGGCCAGCGCCACATCGGCCAGCACCGGCGCATGGGAGGCGTCTCCGTGCCGGAGCTGGCTGAGGAGCCGCTGCGTGTTGCTGAAGACGCCAAACACCACCGAGCTGTAGACAGCAATGCTGGCCAGCGGGAAGGACATGCCTTTGAAGAAGCCGGCCACCTACACGGGAAAGGAGCAGGAGTTACAGGAGCAGCTTGGCACAGCTGCTCTTATCTGTCTGGCTCGCAAAACCACGGCAAATTCCTCCTCCCTGTTCTGCTTGCTCTGTGCATCTGCCTTCCTACTCTGTCCCCAAGGAATGATGAATTGGCTTTCATGTGATGCAAGACCCTGATCGCTTGGATCTTCCTCTTGTCTCTGTTTTCTGGGTTTGGTTGCTCCCATCCCTCAGGCAGGGACGGCAGGACCGGGAACACTGCCTGCAGGGAGAGGGGAGTGGGGCCGAGTGACGCAGCCACCCGCTGCTCTATCAGCCAGAGCTGCAAATCCAAGCAGCAGATGTCTCTTGGAAGCAACCGCCTGCACATGCTGAGCACATGGAAATTGATTCATTCTGCTAAGGAGAAGATCGTGCAGGATGCGGGAGTCTTCTGAAAGCACAGGAAATTCTGCAAAAGTCTCTCCTATGGCCAGCTTCTTTCCTGGCATCACCAAAGACAGCAAAATACCTCCGGTAAAGGGTTTTGCTGGCAGGTACAGGCAAAACAGTGGGTGTAACAGCCTGATCCATGTGGAGACACGGGCAGTGTCATTTATCATGTCTTCTCCCTACAGGGGTTACCAAGAGAACTGGCAAGAGTTAGCAAGAGGAGGCTGCGAGGATTTGCAGTCTTTCTTCTTCCTTTAGGCATTGAATGGAATTGCACCAACTTTGGTGTCAACACTGATTTTATATAATTGCTCCGTGCATTTATTTATTTATCTTTTTGTGTCTTCTACCAGCATATTTTAAGTATGATAAAGTACTTACGGACTCATTTCTGTACACAGTAAGAACACAGTTGAGTGTATTTCCATATCCTTGTCCAGCTTGCAAACGAGTCTGCAAAACACATTCGTGAAATGTGATTAAAACCCCACACTTCCAGACGGGTGAAAGCTCATGCTATGTAAACAACGCGTACTTTGCTTTGAGAGTGAATCCTTGCTTAGCTGTAAAGAAAACAGAGCAATAAAGTAAGATATATGTGCATCCACTCCCCTTGAACTTTGCCAGAAGCAGGGCTAAGCAGGACCTCAGGGCTCTGAAGCTGTTCTGCAACATCTGGATTCGATGACTGTCAAATCGCTCTCAAGAGCAGACCAGCTACTCTGTCCCAGCCCAGCAATCGCAGCGCATCGCTGGTGTGCAATACCATCACTTGCAAATTCATGATTTATGTACAAATTGGAGGGTGATGTGGTCTGCTCCGCTTGGAGGCTTTCAGTGGAGGCTGGGACGCATTGCTGGAGGATGGGGAAAGAGCTCCCCTGGGAGGCTTCCAGGACCCTTCTGCTTCAAGGTGGATTGTAAAGACATAGAGATACTAAACAGGGCCAAAATAATTCAGCTCTAACTCAGAAATTCTCCATACTTCCCTCAAAGATACAGTTTTACATCATTTCTAACAAAAGCATTTTGTTTCTGGAAGGCAATGGCTACGCGCCTTCCAAAAAGTGCCTACAACAGCTGTAAGAAATGGCCAGTAAATCATGGCAAGGTCTGCATTATTCAGCATACTTCCCCTCTCACATATATACTTATACATACACATACACTTAGATCATCTTTCACTCAAGCTGTTCACAAGTTAGCAATAAAATAATCCTTACAAGTAGGTGATGCGTTTTGGGGCTTAGAGGTGGGCGAGGAAGTGGAAGCCCCGTTCTGTACACAGGATCTCTTATTTTAAAAAGTGATTTTTTTCTGTAGGGAGACACTTGCACACACTCTGTCGGGGATGTTTTTAAGGAAGCTGGACAACATTTCTAGCCGTATCCACCAGCATTGCTGCTGGCAGGACACTGGGGTGGTGAAAAGAAGGCTGCAGGGACGGTGCCACCCTGCACCGCTCCCCTTGGCGGCACAGCCCTGGCTTGCAGCAGGTGAGGCAGGAACCCGATTTAGGTATTTAAAGCCCAAAAGAGTGAGTGCCCTCTGGAGTCTGTGCCTGGGGAGAACAGGTTGAATGACCCAACCGTTTGGTCCTGCGCCCCGCCAAGGGCGGAGTCCCACCCTGGCCAGCGGTGCCTTTTGCCACCAAGCATCTCCAGCCCAGGGCATGGTTCCTCATCTCCTGGGTTGGGAATGCCGCTTTCCTCGCCTTGAGCTCCTTCCCCCAGTGCTATTTGGGGCTGCTTTGGCCTCCTTCCATGAAGATGGGCTGCTCTGAACCCCCAGGCACTGCAACCACGGAGAAGCATAAAGTGGAAGATTTACTAAGCGCTTCCAAAAAGCTCCAACACGGCGCTGCAGCCCCAGCTCCTGCAGAGCACATTGTGCAAGGTGCCCAGCACCATCCTGCTCTGGGTGCACAGCCCCCTGCTCCCTGGGACCAGCACCGATGTTAACAGGACCCGGCTGGGTGGCTGCGGCACACAGCTCTGCATTCCCTCCTGGCTTAATTTGCACGCGTAGCCCACAGGTTCCCATTTGGCCTCCATGGGCTTGTTATTTTTTCTTTTACACAGTAACCAGGTATTTAGAGGTTCAAGTTAATACATTTTTTGAATAACTGAGAGCAACCGAGCACCCTCACAAGCTGCTCGGTGCAGACCTGCCTCTTAGATAAGCTGAAATCCTTCAGCCCTGTCCCCTCCAGCTGGGGAGCCCCCGGCCCCAGGGGCTGTGAGTGCCCCCAGGCTGCTCCTCATGGGTCTGCTGCTGTGTAAAACCTCCCCTTTCCATTTCCCATCCCCTAAATTTGGACAGACAACAAGTCTGCCTGCTTGATATTCCCCAGCAACGTCCAGCCCCCAGTGCAGCAGGTTCAGGCTGACACTTGCCTTTATAAGCATGAAGGATGGGCTCTCCTGGCACCCAGCAGCTCAGCACAGCCCGGCAGGATCCTCCAGCGGCTACTGCCAAACTCCCCAAACCCAGCAGTGGCATTCCTGAGCTCCATCCTCAGACAGGGATGCCAGCACGGGTCCTCGGCAAGCCGGGACAGAGCTTGCACTACCTGAGCCCTGCCCAAGCCTTGCTGCTCCTGCTGGGGGGCTGCACCTTTCCCATGCTGTGATGCTCCCAAGGCTGATAGCAGCAGCTTAGACACAGATGGCAGGGCTGGAGAGCTGGCTGTGTGTGTGAGGGGAGGGCTGTGGTGGCTGGGGAAGGATGTGGTGTGGGCCCTGCTGGCCACTGTCACCTTCCCGTGGCCCTCCATGAGTCCTTCAGGTGCAATAGGACCTTTTTGTCTTTGGGTCTGCCACACCTGACAGCCCTACCTGATGCCAGCAATGTGGCTTGTGCTAGGTCAGGGCACGTGGGCAGAGCAGCTGAAGCCAGGAAAAGTGGCCCGAGATGTCAGACTGTGCCAAAGGAGAAGGGAAGAGCGGGGTCTTCCTCCGTAGCTCTGCTCCAGTGGGGATGGTCAGCCCGATGGGGCGCGCTGTGTTAATGTCTGCAGGGGCCTGTCTGAGCCAGGGTGGTGAACCTGGTAGCCAACACCTCGTTATATCTCTCAGTCCTTCCTTCTGAGGAGTATTTTTCTTGCAGGAATACTAAATATTGCCTGTCATAGCCCTGGGATAGCAATTTCAACATTCTGCCCTTACAGGACTGCCGACACTAGGAAAACATGCAAAAATGCGCCTGGAGCAAAACAAATACAGTTCTCCCACTGCCCTTTGAATACCTTTTTGTGGCAAAGTTCAATAAAACACTGGCAGAACTGTTCAGCAAGCCCAGCACTACCTAAGGCCACTTTTAATTTCAGTATTAATCCTCATCAGAGGAGCTCACACGTATCTGCCAGGTGTTTTGATTTCCCTTTCAAAATGAACACTGGAGAGGGAGAAAGACTAAAGTCTGTGAAAACATTTCTAAAATCCCCCTCGGGATGAAATGAAGGTTTTCTGCAGTCATCTAAAGAGAGGCTGTCCCCCTGCCCATGGGTTTTTGGGTGGTGCTGTGAGGGCGCGGATCAAGGGGTTTTACCTTGATGGTGTCCAGTGGGTGGCCCACAACCACGCTCGCGGCTCCTGGGGAGGAAAACAAAGTATTACGCAAAATGCTGAAGCAGCCTTTTGGACAGGGCAGGACGCAATGGGTTTGCAGGGGAAGAGGAGGGATTTCCAGGAAAAGAGCCAGCCTGTGCCAAGCCAGGGTGACACCGCACGGTGTCACTTCTCTAGCAACAGGCAGGAGCCGGGCAGACACACCTGAGCTTCTCCCCTGCGTGTCCTCCTAAACTCCAACTGCCTTACACTTAGAGGTGTCTGAGCGGTAGGAGGAGGTGTTAGATTTTAACATCCTGCCCATAAATGACCCCTGTCTCCCTTGCACTCATGTAAACTCATGCAACTTTTAGTCTTGACATGGCGAGGTGCAGATTAGACGTGAGGAAATGCCTTCTACTTTTGAAGTTTTGCACTCATAGTAGGTTCAGGCTGCAAAGAGCATCATGTCCTTGGACAACACCTTACAACTTTACTCAAAATGCCTTATTAAAGTGTTCCTGCTTGTCCTGGATGTTCAGCGCTACGCATGGATATTTGCCACTGCCACCCGGGCCTGAGGCTGCATGCCAGCGGCTGGTCACCCTGTGTCCTGCCCCGCTCCTGGGGGTGCGTTGGGGATGTCCTGGGGGATAGTATGGGGTCAGCGTGGCAGGCAGATTGCCTGAGTGCCTCACAGCCTCCACGGGGTGCATCGATCTGACGGCCAGTTGCTCGCGTAAGCTTTTGGCGGGGGCTCTGGATTTTGTCAGTCCAGCTAACCTATTAACCTCGTCTGGCCAGTCAGGATCCGTGAGCACCCCACACCTCCTTCCTCAGCCTGGCATCAGCATGAGCCCGGGCAGAGCTCTGGCCTGTGGCTGCGGCCACCAAGCTCGCCCCGTGCGCTGCGTGTCCCATGGCTGTGCCCCTTCTCACCTGGTCCACCCAGAGGGACCTTTCCCTGCTGTAAGACACCACACCGCTGCTGTCCCTGCGCACCTTTCCCTTGCCTTTGCTTTCTCTGAGCTATTTTCCCGACGGTTTCCAGCAGCATTCCCAGCACACCAGCCCGAGCCCCTCCCCTCCCAGCGGCACCCTTTGCTTTAGCAGGGCTGGGGGCGCACAGGGGGGCTGCGGGGGTCCTGGCAGTCCCCTCCCAGCCCCACTACAGAGCAGGGAACCCAGGAAAGGGTGCTTGGGGTGGGTAGTGTGCCACTGACACCCATGGGTGTCCCACCTGCGTGTGTGCAGAACCCACCGGTGTGCCAGCGAGATGCTTATGCCTTTGCTTTGACCCAAACGATCTCACCCCCAGAAACTGCTTAACCTGTACTAACTACGTGCAACCCCCCCCATAAAAAAAAAACACGCGCCCCCCCCCAAATCCTCCCCTCGCCCCCCAGTCCCGACCCCCGCGGCACCTACCGCCCACCCAGCCGGCGGCGAAGTCCTGCAGCTGGATGCTGCCCCTGCCCGTGCCCGTGCCCGTGCCCATGCCGGGGGGCAAGGGGGGGGTCGCGGAGCGGCGCAGCGCGGAGCCCGGCGGCGCTGCCGGCAGCAGCCGGGGCTTAAAAGCGCAGCGCGGCCGCGCCCGCCCTGCCCAGAGCCCGGCCCGGCGGGGAGCGGCCGCGCAGGGGCCGGGGGGGCCGGGGTTGGGGCTGGGAAGGGGGCTGGGGCTGGGAAGGGGGGTCCCCGGGCTGGAGATGTCCCCGGGCACCCCGAGCATCCATCCCGGGGGGCGGCTGCCACCTCCAGGTACGGCTCCTGCGCACGCCTGGGCTGGGAGAGGAGGGGAGGTGGGAAAGAGGAGCCGCTCCTTCCCTGCTCGGGTGATTGGGAAAAGGATTTATTTAGTGGAGGGAAAAGCCAGGGACTGCGAGGAGCTGTTTATAAATTCTCCAAGTGGAGGAGTCTGGAGATAAAGTTTCTCGCACTGCTTTGCACAAGCGGCAAACTTCACTGAAATCCCACCGCCTCGCTCTGCAGGAGGTGCCAACAGTGAAGGATCGCTCCCCATCCCCTTCCTTCTCCAGAGCACCCACAGCCCGCTTACACCCCCGGTGCCTGCTTGTCCCCCAGCCCTGCCGTTCCGTGGCTCCTGAGCCCAGCCCTGTTTGGTTTCGCTCTCGTGCCAGATGTTCACCCTCAGCCCGCTCGCCGAGCGGTGCGACAGAACCGCAGCAGGAACACAGCAGGTGCCCAGCGCGTTGCTCTCCAACCCTTCTCTGGTAACTCCTCACATATCCATCTGACCCACACTGCACACTGGACTCACTTCCCTGTGTGGCTAATACCCGACTTTAAGCCCTGCCTGGCTCTTTTGCCCCCTGTGTTAGCAAAATCTGATGTCTTATGTCTGAATTGGATTGAAATATGTCTGGATTATGTCTGCATCCAGCTACGTAGCACGTCCTTTTGCTCCTTAACCGGATCACTTCGAGCTCTCTTCCTTGCCGTACTTCAGGGCCACGACTTTGCTCTGCAGAAGATGTGTTGGCCCTTCCACACCGTACATCTGCCCATCTGCATTGGTTTACCGCAGCCCAAAGTGAGCCCCGTGCTGCTGAGGTCAGATTGCTGCAGGCAGCAGCTCCTCGGATCAGCCTGGGATGCCTTCGGAAAGGGTTGGCATCGGGCTTGGTACATGGCCTTCCTGGAATACCACGTTGGTTTTGTTGAAACGTATTTTGTCTGCATATTCTGGCAAGTGCAGAACATGTTGGTAGCTCGTTAACAACTCTGCAACAACAAAATACTAAATTAGAATATAAATATTTAAAGTTTGCCTTAAACAGTTAGTATTTGAATTTCCATTGAAAAAAAATTGACATTTTCCACAAAAAGAGACATGTTTTTTCAGACTGACCTTAAAACAATGTCTCCTTATCTGCGTGCACATATACACAAGAAACCTTATCACTGAGCTGGCTGAAGGGAGCTTTTATCTGCAAAGTGCTTATGGAAATTTGATATTAGGTGTGCGGTTATCAGCTCGGATCATCTCCACCCGAAACCCAAGATTTTTCAATGTATATAACCCAGCACCTTCTCCATGCAGAGGCTGGGGGGGCTGTGGTCCTTTGTCAGTACTGGAGACAGGGTGCATGCACCTTGTAAACTTGCCAGTTGTTTGTTTTCCCAAATATATTTGTATCCCTCCTTTTAGAAGAATTCCATATAGGCAGTAATACAGAAAGAGGATATTCTCCTCATTTTCCATGCATATTTTCTTGCAAAGCCAAAGGAAAAGCTGGCTGACTGAGGTAATTATTCAGATAGCAGCATTAATCATTAATCACAGGAATTCTCTCTAACTCCAAGCAACGCGTTTCCATGCCAAATTCGGAACATCTGCTAGCTCAGGGAAACGGTCTTTGTGCAATGCTGGATGGAGGGCTGGAAGCAAGCGTTGTGGAGACTTGTTGGTGAGCGCTCCCAGCCTGGAAGAGCGGGGCAGAGGAGCCAGGGTGGATGCAGAAAGAAGCTGAGCTGCTCTTGATGTTGCTCCTTTGTCAGGGGGACAGCTCCCAGCTTCGGGCCGGGGCACTAACAGGAGCATTTTTGCACTGAAAAATATTTGCCAGCCTTCTGCCAAGTCCTGCCGGCGGGCTGAGCAGCTCCTATCACCAACCAGACAGCCTCAGGTGTGCTGCTGTGTGCTCAGATGTGTACAGCTCCAGTTCCCAGCTCTGCTCGTACTGACAGCAGCGGCGGTGTCCTATGGAGAGCTGGAAAGGGCCACAAACCTTCCGCTGCTCCCAGTCCCAGCCTGGGTTTGCAGCCGCTCACAGGAAGCCCTGGCTGGGGGGATGAGCGTGGTTTTGATTAGGGACGAGGAATCTGCTGCCTCCTGCCAAGAGGGGGAACAGGGAGGTTGTGTCCTCCTGAACGTTGCTGTTTCTTCTTCCTCAGCACAAAACCATTGCTTGGCACGGCACGGCACTCCTCTGTCCAGCAGGTGCCAGTGCTAGAGGCAAGGAGCTTCCCACCCCTTCCTGGGAGCCCTGCGGTTCCTGCGGGTGAGGGACTTGGTAACTCGTGGCCGATTCACACATGACCACACCGGGAAATAAAAGAACAACTCAGCAGAGAGGGGATGTGAGGGATGAGCAGGGATTACACATTTCTCATCCAACTGCAAAGGGGCTGTGGGCTGTGATGCGTTTTACTGCACATGCTGCTGATCCAAGGAAAAAACGCCTTTAAATATTAACCTTTTAATAACATTGTGGCTTCAACTGCTGGGCAAGATACAAGCAAAACAACAATAAACCTCGCTGCTGTGGCCAGAGTCACAGGGCACTGGGCTCTAATGCCTGGGGTCTCTGCGAGGGGCTGTGCCCCATGAGCAGAGGCCAGCAGGTTACAAAATGACGTGCACAGCCCCCCGAAAATTGTGCATGCTGTGATAAGAGGGCAGCTCCACCGGCTGCATCTCTCAGGCAAATCCAGGCAGCAGGAAGAGAAGTCAGGGGCCACATAGCAGAAATAGCTGTCCCCTCCAGGAGCTACCCACCAAGCTCATAAGAGATAAGTGCTTTCTCCACAGGAATGTGTAGAAGGTGGATTAAGGACCACGAAGACCAGGAGCAGGCAATGGAGTCCCCGCTATCAATGCCTGCAAAGCTCTTCTGTGCCCTTCCCTGCCCTCAGCCTGGTTACATCTTGCTGGAGAAATCCTTTCCCAGGAAGAATTAGGCAGTGAGGGGAATCCCCTGCTCTTTTCATCCCCTTTTTGCTTATTCTATGTTATAGAGAACATCTCTGTAAGACGCCTGGAGTAGCTGGTGTCCCATGAGGACAAGATTCATCTTAAAACCCACAGGCAAGACTCAGCTGGGACTGCAGATTCCCAAAATACCTCTTTGCCATCTCCCTCTTTACTCAGCAGCCGTTTTTGGCAGGCATCCCAAAGCCCCATTTGCCTGTCTGACCATCACAGAGTGCCCAGAGCTGGGCAAGTTCAACTGAGCTTCCCAAAGGTTTTGAGCAGCACAAGAATCTACCTAACCCCACGGCTGGATGGACACTTTGCTGTTGTCAAGGCGGTGTTAATTATTAAAAAAGACTGCACATAGGGATGAAGCCTTCCAGTATCATTCTCACCTCTCATCACCCCAAATTGCCAATGCAAACGCTGAAGCAGACCAGAGAGGAGCTGCTGGGGATGGGGAGATCTCAGGGGTACATCCAACACATCCCCCAGACCCTCGAGCACCAGCCAGCACTCGGGGCAGTGTCCATCAGCCGTCCCCAGGCTCCTACCAGCAGCAGGGCCACAAGGAACCCATGTCCCGATGTCTTCCTCTACCACAGCCCCTGGTGAGCAGGAGACGTGGCCACATCTGGAGCCTGGAGAGCTGCAGCCTCATGAACCATCCCCAGGAGCCAGAGGGGTTTTGGCTGGGATGAGCCAGCTCGGTGCAGACACGCTTGAAGCAGGGAGCAGAGCAATATTGCACCAGGCGGCTGCAGCACGGACGGAGAGGCACTTCTCCCTGCCGTGCAGGGACAAGACAGCCAGCTGTGACTCACGCTCCCTGCTCCCATCCCCCAGGTCCGTTTGCCACACTGCAGCTATTGATAAGACCTTGAAAGAGCAGGAAGTTTCCCTGGCAGAGGCGCCTGGGCGGGCATCGTGTGGTTGTACTGCTAATGAGCCTAAGTGGAGCACTTTGCTCAAGGCATTTCCAAGTTTCCAAGCTCTGACTGCAGCACCAGCAGCCGCCTGCTTGGCCGCTACCACGGTATGCAAAGGGACGGTGCCACCAGCACCACCGCCGTGCCGGCTTTATTAAGGGAGAGAAGACAGCGAGCTGCCAACGAGGAGATTGAGGGACAGGTTGATGTTCAACCAGTGCACATTTAGCAACGTGGGACGTGCAGCATGCAATAGCAAGGTGACAGCCATGGGGACAACGCTTCCCCAGCTCTCTCAAGGAAATGTGGGCTCCCGTGCCCTGCTCTCCTCCGTGTTAGACCCTCCATGCTCACACAGAGAGAATTGGGGCATGTAGAAAGAGCAGTGGAGCAGGGAGGAGGTTTACTCTGAGGGTAGAGGCAGGAGTGTCTCTGGAAGCTACAAGCGAGCTGCAAGGCTGGGGAGCTTCATGCTCCATCAGCCAAGCATCTGCAGCAGCCACCCTGAAGTCCTGGAAATAGCTGCAGGAGGGATTTTGTGTTTGCTGCCCTGGGGCTGGGGGGCAAAGCCTTGCCCAGGCTCTCCCAGCCCTCCTTCTAAACCCCAAATATGTTAAATGGTGTTACCATCAGGTGTTACCCCCCCTGGCAGTGACCTCCTGATGGACAAACGTCCTTGAAAACGCCCCTGGCAGTTAACCAGGTCCTGTGGGGTTTTCATTCCTTGGACGGTGGTTAATGCTTTCAGCAGAAAACCAAGTCATTTTGTTCAAAGAGCTGAATGAGAAAAGCTGAGCCTCAGCCAGCTTCTATTGGAAAACAACGGTGAAAACATGGAAAAAAAGCTTTGAAAGAAGCATGGAGCCCTAAGAGAGGTTTGTCAGCTGCGATGGCTGTCCTGCCCTCTCTGATGCTGGAGGGAAACGGAGAGGACAGGAGCCAAGGTGGAGGGGGAGGAGGTGTCTTCTTTGAGCAGGTTTTGTCCCTACAAACTTTACATTTCCCTTCTGCAGCTGTCAGTGCCTGAGCCTTTGCAGTCAAAGTGGGACCATTTGGAGACAAAGCACTACGGTACCTGTCCGAGAATGAGCTGTGACTGGTGACCCGATGGGAACCTAAGCCCAGATGCACACATCAGCACCCCAGGGATATACATTTAGGTAAAATAATCCCCACGCCTGGCTTTCAGGTCTCGTGTCATGCCAGACATCAGCCAAGGACTCAGCAGGTGAGAGGAGCTCCCCTTGAGCTCCAGATTCGTGAGATCACCCCCCTGCTGCTTACACAGATGCGGTGTTTGGCACGTGCACCAACAGCATGTGAGCACATAGCTTCTCACGCAGACCCCGTTGGCAAATGGAAATGAGAAGAAAACATTGTTTCCTGCTTATGGAAGCTGGATATCTAACCCTTTGGAAAAACGAATGGCAATTTGGAGCTTGGCTTTTGTAAATTGCCCTGAAATTCTCACTAATTACAAGCAATTATTTAGTCCTCAAATTTAGTGCTGTGGGTTTGTGTGTGTGTGTGTGCATGTGTGATTGTCTTCAGCTAAATATAGTTTCCTCCATGTTTACCCCTCCGAGCATCCTTCCACCCTTCTGCTTCTATTATTCTCTTGGAGGAAAGGGATTTTGTTATTCTGCCAGGCCCAGCTGGGCCGGGGTAGCAGCTCATCATCAGGGAATGAGGAGCAGGCTAATTTTAAAAGGTGAACACTGCTATTTGCACGGAAACATCTCTGCAATCAATAACACCAGGAGGAAGAATGGCAAACAGAGCTAAACCGAGATCTTTGAAGTTGCATATCCTAATCAGAACACTTGAAATCTGCAGGAAAATTTACTCAAGAGATGCAAACACCACTTCTTTGCGGGCAACAATTTGACTAAACAAGTGCAGTGAGACAGTTTCTCATTTATGTTAATGGAGAAGCGTCTTTTGTTCGTGTTCAGTCCCACTGATTCCCTGCACACAATGTCCTATTTAAGCTCCATTAATTCACTGCAGAGACTGTAGGAAGAATTCGTGTTCATCCGTGTTGGAAGGACTCACAAGTTCACCACTAGTGAAACAAAAAAAAAAAAAAAAAAACTGAAGATAGCAGCAGCGAAGGACTCAAACTAAAAAAATAAAAATAAAAGAGAAAACTGGAAAATTAGAAGCGGAGCCTTGTCTCTGCTGAAGACATACTGGTGGTTGTGCCTGAGCCACGAATTCACCCTTCAACTTCTTTATGGCAAGTATCTGACCTTATACATCAGGAGCCCCAGCAAGTCCCTCAGGATGCTGGTCGGGGCTGGTGAGGCACGAAGTGAGGGATCTGCCTCAGTGCTCAGTGAGAAGCTGCAGGGCTACGTGAGAGCTACTGCTTTGTCCGGAGGCTTGTCCCGCTAGAACTGTATGATTCGGAGCTCACCATGCCTTTGGGACATTTACCCAAAGTTCAAGGAAATTCTGATTCTTCAGAATGTGTTATTTTTGCAAAAGGCTCATTACTCTGAGCCCTTATTTCACAGTGCCCCTCGGTGTGACTGCTACCAGAACAAAGTTATGCACAAAAACTTCAGGTTGAGCCTGGAGCAGTCATAGGATTTGCTCTCTGGTTTTCCCGGTGGATATTTATTGCTGCTGCAGTGATGGCTAATTGCCTGACTGTAATCGGTACCTGATCGGCACCTTTCCTCCAAAACCTGGGGAAAGAAATGGAAGTTTGCTGTGATACATTTTCTACAAGCGACAAGGGACCTGCGGGAGCCAGACCTACAGGAGGGATTTCCACCTGCTCCAGCAGCTGGTGATTTGGTAATATTTGGGCAGACAGTGCCACCAAAAGGAAACATAATAAACTACCCAGCCCAAAAAAAAAAAAAAAAAAAGCCTTTTTTTCAGTGCTTTCTGAGCAGTTACCATGACAACCATCCCTCCACAGGCCCTTTGTTCCCCCATCAGCTCCTCAGACCAGCTTTGGTGCATCCATCTCTATCAAATATGCGGGCCCAAGGTACTAGGGACGAAAAATTAATGTTTTTGGTCATTCAGCTAAAAACTTCCTTCTGAGCCTAGCAGCTAAAGATTTTTCAGCCCTATGCAACAGTCTCTTAAAATTGCTTGGATACTAAATCGCAACACATGGAGAAACTTTATTCTTTGAGGGTTTTTAAAGAACCTATTTCTATTTCCCTATCTCCTGCAAGGCAACACTTCACTCCTCGTGCTTCTGATTAACTGGCATGCTTCCTCATTTTTCCTCAGAGCAGGCATTGCAAGGGGAACTTAAAAATAAGGGAGTTTGCCTGGATGCCCAAAGCACCTGCTGGCTCCTGGATGCAGCTGAGGGGCTGAGCACGGCTCTGTCCCACGGGACCCCCGGAGCATCGGTGCCGGCCCTTCCCCAGGCGGTGCAGATGATGCTCTGTGTGCCAGAGGGGCCGCACAACAAGCCGAGAGCACAGCGGCACGTTTCTCTTAATATATAAGTCTATTCTCATTTTTATGAGTCTATTCTCATTTCTATGGGATGCTGGTTACAGCGGTTCGGTGGTGCTGGGTTTATCCGGGCGGCTCGGTGACTGCAGGGGGAGCTCCTCAGCTGCGCACCAGGGGTGGTCCCAAATGGAGACAGGACTCAGGGGTTTCACCCATCGGGGCTCCAGCATCACCTTTCAGGAGGCACTAACAAGTATTTCCCTCCTTCGGTGTCATTCAAACCTTCATTTTCTGTCTGCAAAGGCACCTTCTTGCTCAAACTAATGACAAAAGCAGGCTGTCCTTTCCTTTGTTTTTCCCTAATTCAGGAAAAATTGCCATCAGGTTGTAGGTGCCACTATGAGGCTTGCAGGGAGCATACAGGGATGGGGACAGGGACATGAGTGGCAGGCAGCGGCCATGGAGGTGAGACTTATCTGACCAACAATATCCTGGAGGTGCTTTCACAGGATTCAGCCACTGAGATCATTTTTTTTATCAGTAGCTTTTAAATCCATTTCATTTCAACATTAAATGCATATGCCTTCCTCATCAACACCTATGCAATGGTTTAAAAAGCTGTTTTCTTCCCTTAAAAATCCTGCCACGGTTTTACTCCTGGTTGCTCTCGGGTTCCCTCTGATCCTGCTGTCCAGCAGAGGCTGCAGCAGCTCTTCCATGCCTCTGCTCTGATGCAGACCACCTCAGGACCGCGATTTGCAGCATTTGGTTTGTCACACAAGCAATTATTTTCCGTTCAGTGAGTACATGCAGGTGCCAACTAGCAGATGCAGCCGACAGACTGGTTTGGAAGGGCCAAGGGTGGCAAATGCCCTTTCCAGTCTGGACTGTGACATTTGTATATATGGAATACAGTTATCTTCCCAGGTGGTTTTTTACTTGTTTGTTTGTTTGTTGTTTGTCTGTTTGGTTTGGTTGGTTGTTGGTTTGGTCTGGTTTATTTGCTTGATATAAGTTTCAGCATCTTTTCTCTGGCTTTCTGCCTATCCCTGTCAGAAAGAGTAATGCCAGAGGAATAAGTCCAAAGCTGATCCAATTTTTGTTGCTGCTGCTGCATGAGGATTGGGGCAGAAGACACGGGTGAGTGAGGACCCTCCCAAAGACAGGCTGGGGCTGTGCAGGGTGGGAAGGAGGGAAAGCTCCCATTTCCAGCCTCGGCACTGCTTGGATGGGGCATGAGGTTCCAATGGCAAGGGCAGTGAGATTGCAAAAAGGCAGAGACGAAAGACAAGAGTGAGAAAAATGCTCCTGGTGAGAGACTTGAAGGAAGCACCAGATGACCATTTGCTGAACTACCCCACAGAATCTTCCCACTCCATCTGCTGTTGCTGCTCAGTGGAAAAAGGATGAAAATCATGCAAATCATACCAAAAACTGGATGTACAGAAATGCTCGGCATGAAGGCAAACAGGAACACTCAGCTTGTTTTATCACCCACTAGCTGCTTGCTACTGCGCAGTGCTTCCTCCAGCCTGTGCGACCCAAACTGCAGCTGGAGGTGCTTTGGCTGGACGTGCTTTCTTCATCCCCATCACTCAGCATCCTGGCTCTGTCTGCAGAGCTGCCCTGGCTGTGTGGGCACTGGGGAATCTGAAGGGAATGGGCTGCAATTAGTGCCAGCAGCACTGGTGGTACCATTAGCACCCTGGCAGTACCTCTCCTGCATGGACCTACTGCCAGGCTCCCCGCTGCCTCCTCTCCTCTTTGTTGTAGGAGTTTTCATGTTTTATTAAACCTTAGAGTTCCTTGATTATCCATGAGCAATATCACCCTATTTTCTGTCTCCCTTTTTTCCCCATGGGACAGCAGCAGTGATTTTTGAGGGGGAAAAATAAAAATAAAAATAAAGAAAAAAAACACTCATTAGCTATTTCCTTGCTAGTGATTCAAGAGTGCCGTGGTTTCCCCTCAGCTCCTCCAGAGTTTTCAGTAGTTCCTTCTCCTGTCCATTTTCCGTGATAACTGAGTATGAGAAACATCTGCACCCCATTAGGAGCAGCTTTGGGTACATAAAACTGAATACAAAGGGTAAAAAAATGTTTGATGGCCGAGTCACGCTCTCATCCAGGAAGCAATCTGGCAATCAGCACAGGGTCCCTGGAGTATCCAAGCTGAAAAACAGGCTCGACCCTCATTTCTAGCACATCAGTGAAGCTACTTATTCTGTTAAAACGCTAAATCTGCTATGAATCATACCTAGAGCGTGAGGAAACTGATGTCTTCTGTGTCACTTAACAGTGTAGTCCTCCTTTTTGGTGCAAACTATCCAGTGAAGTGCTGTCACCGTGTTACCACCCAGAGAGAGGGGCTTTTACCCACTTTCTGGCTGCTGCAGCAATCGCCTTCATGTATTGCTTTTCTCAGAAGGTGGCACTCAGTGCTAGAAACCCGACCCATCAGGGAGCTTCAGGTAGATCTGATTTTGGTAATCTGGGGGCTGTTTGGCTACCGTCCCGTCAGGCAGCGGTGATGTGTGGTTAATCTGGACACCTCTGTGGGATATGTCCCTGCTGGACTCAGGTCCTGAGCCAGCCGCTCACAGGGGCTGGCTGTACACCCCAAGTGCCTGCCTGGTCGCACAAACACACCCTTTGCGAAATTTTCTTGTGAAATTCAGAGGCCGAGCAGGCCAGCCACAGTGTCCAGGTTGCTTGATTTATGGCACAGCCATCAGTGCCACCAAGAAGACCAAGTATGGCCCTGAAATGAGCTCCTGGTGCTGCTGAGGGAAGCAGGAGCCGTGCCTGGGGCCTGCGGGGCTCGGCCTGCCTCAGCGGGCCTCAGGCCCTGGCCTGCTCCTTGTGGCGATCAGCACACGGCTGGACACCGTTACCACACTGTCACAGCTGTGGGGACATTTCTGTCAGTCCCTGAGAACAACTTAGAAACATTCACCAGACTTCTATTTTTATTTTTTTACATACAACCTGTGTGTGTTTTCTCTGCGCCCACATGATCTAGAAGCTATTTTGCGCAGTCTGACTCCCAAGCTGAAGTCTCTGCAGGCTGAGGACTGCTTCAAACACAAAGGCTGACCGTATTTCATATCCTCATCTGCCGATTTTCATAGTCTTTATGTGGATATAATCACAAGATTCATGTTCTTACTTTCAAATGAGAGCACAATCAAAGAAATAATATCCACCTAGTCAGGGTTCAGACTTGCCCGGGGAAGGTAATAAAATATTAAAAAAATGGCAAATGGTTTTCATGCTGGCTATTGCTGCAGCTGACAGAGCATTGCTGAGAGCCGGGAGGAGATTTCTCCAAATTGAATAGCCAAGACTTAGATGGATAACTAGAAATAAATTAAGACAATCACAGACCGGAGCCAAATGGCTTGCTACAGTGTAGACAGAGGATCATGGCTTGGGAAGCATGGTGATTAATTTGTTTTCATAGAGTAATTACCAATTAATCATTTGGCTAATGATGTTGTATTATGAATTAGTTATAAACAGACTTCATCCCAATTATAAGGACTCAACTAGATCATTTAATTGAATGTTTATTCTTCCAAAAGTGCTTCACAAGACTTTTTTAGCAGCTGAACACATACATCTAACCAGAAAAAGGCACACGTTTAAAATCACCGGCTGCTAAAGATGCCTTAAATTACACCCTGTTGTAATTAGGAGGCTCAGTGGTGTCTCTGTAGCTGAGCTTGACCTCTGTAATAATGCTAGTTGGTTAAGCATGCATGCATTCATTCTTTTACATCAGATCCTTTTCCCTGAAAATGTTGGTATTCAGTGTTGTTGTTTTTTTACTTCATCAGATAAGTGGGACTAAAATAAACATTCTTCTCTAGTCTGACACGTGGCAGCATTAACAACGAGTTGAAAATAAAATTGCACATAATAAGTTGTTTAGAAGAATGTCCTCGAAGTTGCTGCATAAAATACCAGCTGTACATAGCAGTATAATACTTAGCAATTCAAGCTCCCCCCTGGGGGTACATCTGCCAGATATAAATATTAATGAAAGGGAATTGTGACAGAAAGATTAAGATTCATTAATCATTATTATTATCCAGTATCAGGTGCTAACAGGGCAGCTGCTTGGAGGGAGGCGCTGTCACCTTGACCTCGCACACACATTTGTGAGGATACTGTAAGAAAGTGAGGTCTTCAAAGGAAGCAGCAAACACACTGCTGCTCGATGGGGAGGACTTCGGGAGCAAACCCAAAGGTCTGTGGCTGTGTGGAGTCCCCAGGAGGATGCAGTGAGACAGGTGAGGACGTGGAGCACAGCCTCTGGTGTAACAGACAGCATAGCATCCTCATTCTTTGCATTGCCGGGTCGATTCCTCCGGTTGATTTCCCCTCTCCTTGGGATCCACACGCAGCCTATATGCTGACAGTATTGCAGCTATGGGGAAAATATGGTCAGAGAAACCAGGAAAAGCTGCAGCTCACATGCTCCGGTGGGATACAGGAGATTTCATGAACTTTCCCATCTGACATGTTGTTCAAACACTTTGCAGCTGTCAGAGCCCTGTTGTTCAGGTTTATATTGTGCTGGCTCTATTTATTTATTTATTTATTGGTTGTTGTTTTGGTTTGGTTTTGATGTCTCAGCCATTGCAGAGCTTCAGAGTGGGAAGGAGAGGGAGCTGCAGCCTTCACACTGATCCTTGCCTCCCAGCCATTTTGGTGTCTATTTTCACAGCCAGATGAGCTGAACTCCTCACGTTCCCACACACTCCCTTTGTCCTGCACATACTGCCAGCTGCCTTCAAACCTTATTCCAGCAAGAATTTCCATTTTATCTGCTTGCATTTGGCTTTATTGCTTAGTATTACCCAACAAGGAACGTGCTTGCTCCTTGGTCCAGTTGCAACAGAAGCAATTTTGCACCAACCCCAGACTTTGCATTCTTTTTTTCTAAGTGAATAGCATGAGAAGATGCCACAGTTTTCCCCCGGACTACAGGCAACCAACATGCGGGCTGCTGTGCTCCATGCAACAGCAGTTGCACAAGAACGCCTTGCACTGGGTGTACATGCCCAGAAAAGCAGCACTAGAAACACAGCTATTTCCTGCACCGCTCAACAAGGCTGTTTCAAATATTACCTTGGAGGAGACCCAAAGATCAGGTGATCCTGTTGTAAGGCTGTCCTGGGAAATACACGTCTCCGTTGAAATCTACCAGTAGCAGAAACTAGCCCAAGGACACCGCCTTCGATAAAACACCGCTAACTAAAATACATAGCTCGTGCTTTTTTTTCCATCTGTGAGACTCTAATGGCTGCTGCAGAAGCCAAAATAAAGACTGCATAACTTGTATCAGGTGCTAGCATTTCTGCCTTATCCACACCTGCAAACCTCATCAGCTCGCATTCCTGGGAAAGGCAAAAGTGCCCCGAGCAGCCTGGGAGCCTGGAGATAGTTAATGAGAACTGGTAGCACTGGGGTAGGGACAGGTAGATTTATGGGGGATTGCATAGGTCAGGGGGCTTATTTCTTCTCTCCTCATCTGTTCCCACCTGTATCATTATCCAGGAAAGGATTACAGGCAGGACCAGCCTGCACCTTCATCCCAGCACAGCTTTTCTCTTCATTTTCTAGGGAACAGTTGCTCTGGGCAGAAACCACACTTGGATTCCTCACACGTTCCTTCTGGTGAAAATTAAGAGAGATGAAATCTGCCTAGATGGATGGATATCTGTCTATGTAGACGGATATAGATACATGCTTCTATGTAAGACAGACTAACCAAATCTGCTTCGTGGACCAGGTGTGACTGGGAGCGCAGCTGCTCCGTCTCCTGATGCACCAGCTCCTGTTCATATCACTGGAGTTTGCATCTCTTCCTTCCCTATCCATCCGTATGTCTATTTATTCCTGGGGATTATTAGCTCTCAGCACAGCCCTTGGGCAGTACCTTAAACCTATTCCTGTTCAGCAAATCATAGTTTGTGATGTTCAACATGGTTTCTAAATTGCGTTGGCAAAACAAAGGACAGGATCGGCCTGTCTCAGCCATGCTGTTCCCCCAGCTAGTGGGCTTGCCAGCAATGTACGGGAGGTATATATTCCTCTACCACCTCAAGGTATCCTCTCATCACTCACGGTAAATGCCATTCTGAATGGGAGCCAACTTGTTTCATGTTAATGAATCACTTCCACTCCCCCCTCACTTTGCTGGGAAGGGGCCTGTTTAAGCCTCTTTGTTTAATGCTGGGTTCTGCTTCTCTCTGATAAGTGCTACTTGCCAAAAGCTTCGTTTCTAACAGAGTTCAAAGTGAAGTTATTAAGTCATATACGTCGACGCAATCAGGGTTTTGGAGAGGAAAGAGAGCTTAGCTAATCACAGTCCTTGGGGCAGGATGCACCACTGATATAGTTAAATGTTGGTGAGCTAATTTTCTCCCTAAAATAGCATCTGCTGGGGTTCAAGTTATAGAAGTGAACATTTCAGCCTGCCACTTTGCATCAGATGGGGGAATTGGGGGCCCGAGACCAATGTAGCTAAGGCTGAGGGAGTTTTCTTATAGATTTTAGGACACTGTGTCAAGATCTAAGGCCTAAAGTGCTTTAAAAGAAAAAGTGCCTTTTTGTTGATTTCAGAGACAGATTCCACACCCTGAAATGTCTGTGTGAACCATTTTACTGACTTTGAAGTAGACTTTTCCCTAGGGGTATGCAGATTAACAAACATTAACAAATTTTTTGTGACCATGTCCTTTTTTCCCCTTTCCAAATGAAATCTAACATCAGCTCTTGAGAAAGAAGAACCTGCGTTAGAGCAAATCCCCAAAGACAGTTATGGTCATCACCACTTTTGTTATTAAAGGGCATATTTTGCTGTGGTTTGTTTGGTTTGTTTTATGAATTAACTTTGTGAATTCATGAGATTAAAAGCTTAAATGGGATCAATGAAGACTACACAGCATGCATCAAAGTAATTGCGGATTGTTTTTCCAGACTCTAGAAGACCAGTAACATTGAAGCACTAAGGGTTTAGAGCAATAATTATGAATTTTTCAAATAGAGAGATGAAAGGAAATACATTATCAGTACACTCAGCTGAACTCAACGGTTTGTTATTGCCAGCTGACGGGGACCTCTCTTGGGGCAAAGGTACATGATGTCCTCTCGAAGGTAGCAATCTGATCCACCGAGCAGTTTGAGAAAAATCATTTGCTGTCTGTGTACAGGATGTTAACTATGTGGAAAAGTAATAAAGCAGCGTAAGCCTTAGAGAGAATCACAGAAACTTCCAGCGCTGCCTCCCATCCTTTCCTTTTTACTTCAGAGCAAAGCTGGATGGAAAATATATTAAAATTGTGAGGTTTGTTCAGCTCCAATTTCCAGATGGCAACATATGATATATTTGCTGGCATTTGCTTAAAACTAGGCTTTTCTGATCCAGAAGGGTAAAGCATGTAATATTCTCATCTCCCAAATCCTTGATTTCAGATGTTTGTTGTTCCCATAAATTATCAAGTACAGCCAATAGAGAGAAGTTTTTATGTAATGGAAGGAAGACAGATTTGTGGATTTGATATTACATAGTGTGAACTATTTTAATATGTTGAATTTATAGAAAGGCTGAATTTAATATTCTCATAACAAATCACACCCCATTTTCAGGCAGTATTCCCCCCCTCCTCTACTCAATCCCTTGAATTGAAATGATCCCACAGTATTTTGTATGGCCTCCTTTCAAAGTTCCCAACACGTACGCCTTTGTGCTTAAAACCAGAAGCTATTTCATACAGCCTGACTCAGTTCAACCAGAGCCTGATTTTTCTTGTTATTTGGTGAGAAGGCGATGACTGAAGAGGACGAGTGGCAGGACAATGTTGCGGTATCCACCAGGTTGGGATGCAGGTGGGAAAAGCACGCTGGCTGCTCCACTTGCATTCCACTTCCAAGCCAGGCAGCTGCGTGTGGACGTTGGGATGAATTGTCACCGGTCTGGCTGACCCCAGGTTTCCTGTAACAGCACCAAGCTCATGTCCACTGTGGGATATATGAGCTGCTGCCTAGCAGTGGTGCTTCGGGGTTTATACTGAGCGGTGCAGAGCAGGAAAACCAGGGTCAAAGCTCCTGTCCTCTGGTGGTTCCCAGCACCGAGGCAAAATCCCTTCCCTACCTGTCAAAAACACTCAAGTGCAGTGGGCAGAAATCATAAACCAAATTGTAAGGTGGCTTACAAGGCTGTAGCCTTTCCCATCTCAGTGCCACATGCACCCATGAAGAAAACTGGTCTAACTATGGAGATGTGAAATAGACAAAAACAATGTGTTTTACCTCTTGGATCACTGAGAGAAAATAGGTAACATCAGTACATTTAGCTGCAGGCTGCAGACCTCTAAAGAGAGGTATTTAAGTTTACTGCTACAAACATGGAATTATTACAGAAGCACTCAAAGATGCACTGAATTTCATGGTTGGAGTAAATGTGTCTATTTTGAAGAGAAAGTGTCCACACACATAGCAGGAATAGGAAAAAGACATGTTTCATCAACTTGTGTGGTGTCTCAAAGAGGTGACATAGTTGGCAGTATGGACAGTATGTTGCAATATTTCACAATTGCAAAGAAAACATTGAGTTGGGCTTTTTTGGACAGATCCTCATCTGGTGTAAATCAGTGAAGCTTCACCAAAGTCAAGTTGCTGCTGGATGCCGTTGTCCAGTCTTCCAGAGTCAAAACTGATGTTTTATAGAAGCCCGTGGTTGCACATATTAAAGTAATCAAGAGCATTTTCATTACAGACTGTGCAAGTGAAATGAAGACAGACATAATGGAAATGTGTTCAAAAAGTTTTATTGACAAAGATTTTAAATAAAAATGCTTTTTTTTCTCCTGTGTATGACTGTTGTCTAACAGATGCCATTAATACAATGGAAGGATTGTAGTGGAGGGGAGAGGAAATGTATTTCCCAATCCCTACTGGAAATTATGTCTCCGCTTAATTCCTCCAAGCAGCTTAGATTTAAATAATTCTTATTTTTTCCCATTGGCCATTTCCCATGGCTGCACATCCCTTCTGTACTGGCACTCTCAATTCACTTGTTTCACAGCTGTCAGGGGTTCCCATGACCAGGTCACCATTGGCCCTGGCAAAAGGATAGTTCGTACTGGGCAATCTGACGGCACAGGTAAAAAATAAAAGGGACATTTTCCATTTGCAAATCATTTAATGTCTTTGTAGGTGGGTTTACTTTCTTTCCTCTTTGTAAACACAGGCATTTGCTCTTGTTCATCTCCGTGGTCACCTCTGTCACTTGGTCTTGAGTGCAGTTGCACAAAATTTGTATTTGAACCCCATCCAGCAGGAGCCGGGTGCTGCAGGAGGATCAGGAATCAGTGCCCAGCACGGCGAAAGGAGTGCTACCAGGAGGGGTCAGCCTGGCTGAGACATACCCAGCTCTCCACCCTACTCTTGGGACAGAAGTAGTTCTCAAGTGAGCTTCCAGCCTTTGGGATCAGCCACAATAAAACAGTTCTGATCTGCACCCTCCTCCTCTGCCGTGTTTTGCAGAGCAAATAGATCTGGATTCCCCCAAGCAAGGCATTTCCCTCTCTGTTGCTTTCTGCTGTCATTCACAGCCCAGCTTCTCACTTGCTGTCGTTTTCAAAAGGAGGATCATTTTTATTCTGTACTCATGCAGATGTTCATGTGGTTGTAGTTTTCAAGAACTTCTCATTTGTGCCCGCATTGAATCAGTCTCTGCCTTTTGCTGACAAACTCGCTGCTTTGTTCTCAGCACACCAAGCAGCTGGCACCAAAATTCCAAATTCTGGTTTCTCCCTCTTGTCCTCCCTCCTCATTCTCCAACATCTCTATCCTGGTGAGAAACCTGTCACACAGAGCCGGGCTGATGCAGAGCTCTCCTTCTGTCCTGTAGTAAGGGAAATACCCGCCACAAGAAAAGGGCTGGTGCAGGCCCAGCAGCCAGCTGGGGAAGGAGGTGGCTGGCAGGCACTTTTCAGAGGCACGGTCCCTTAGGAGCTCATGGGATGTTGGCTCTGCAGTGCTCATGGAGGAAAGTGCCCTCTTGTCTGTCTCCAGACTTGGTGGGGTGGTCTGAAAGAAACACATATAGGACACCAGGAGCTAAGGTTGTGAATACGTGGAAGAACAGGGACAACGCTTTGGAAAGATCATTAGAGTTGTGCGTCCTCCAAGCGGGGGGTGAACATCTATTCAATGGGAATGTTAATCAATAAAAATCCACAAGATTTTTCTGAGTGAGAAGCAGGTGGGTTGGCTGCCCCAAGGGCTAAGACCTCCCAGAACACCTTAGAAAATCCTGCATCGATTTTCTCCTGGCTGCAAGGAGGTGGCAGAGGGCACTGCACTGCCTTCAGGGATCCAGCAGTGGAACAGAACTCATTCAGAGCCAAGAGTCCCCAGAGAGCTGGTGTGGGGTCCATGGGGTTGTTTCAGGGGGCTACTTGGACAGCAGCCTTTCCAGGGCTGGGTCATGTCTCTTCCCTGTCAGATATCTATTCTTGTTTTATGTTTTCAGAGCACAATTCATTATTTTGTTCTGAAGGGCCTAGCTTTGGGAGGCTGTATGGTGTGAGGTGTGATGACCTCTTTTTCTCATTCCCCACTCCTTTCAGAAACATTAAACTTTTCATTTCACCTCATTTGCAGATAGTTAACACAATTTAATCACTTAGACATTGAAAGAGTCTCTGGGGAGGGACAAGCACCCCTCAGAGGCAGCTCAGTGGATGAAGGAGCAGAGGGGCCTTGCCCAGGCACTGATACCGGTGCCATGGGAAAGGCCAGCTAGGCCCAGGGCAAGCAGGAGGCACCAAGGCTGGACGAGGATGGAGCATTCCCTCACTGCCCAGTCTCTGGGAAGGATTTTTCCCCCAATTCACCTTCTCAACATCTCCACCATCCTCTGCGCATTCACCTTCTCTTTCATCTTTCCAGTCATTATCAGGCTTCTTGTCCTCTGCGTTCATGCCACATGTGAGTGGCTGGACAATATGCTTCTCACATGTTCTGTAATATGGAAAATATCCTGTGGAGATGGCTGAATAATCCTCATTCTCCTCCTGCTCGTGATCAACCTTGCCATCGTCAAAGCTTAGTTCTGTTTCTGTGTTGATCTGCAAGGCAAGGAAGGAAGATGGGCCCATAAAGACCTGAGATGTTCTGTAGTAGGGCAAAAGATCAAAACAAAGATCAAAACAAAAGATTCAAGACAAAGCACCATGTAATCTGGGGGTGGCTGCTCGCTGCAAAGTGAGAGTTTGGTATTCAAATCTTCAGGACTGTCCTCAGCTGGCAAGACATTGTCAAGGACAGTTGGGCCAGGCAGTGAGGGAGTGTTTTCATCCCCTGTCTCCAAATCTCCTGGAATTCCCTGAAAGATATTTGGTTTTGATCAAAACATGCTAAAATTAAGCTACTGATGGGCAAGAGTCACTAATAAAATTCATTACCAATGTTTATCTGTTCTGCTAGCCATCCAAGACATGGCACATCAGCCACTACAAAATGATAGTGAGGCCTACTATAGGACTGGAAAAACTAGCCCTGAGGATTATTAGGATTTGGTTGATTATCTGCAATTTCTGCTAGTTTCTGCACCTGGTCTCACCTCTCTGCCACAAGCTGCTTAAGATAAACAGAGGGCTGGTCAGAAATTTCCCATCAAAGCCACTTTGTGATGCAAAATTGCATCTTCAGCTAAAACATTTGAACACCTGCAAACATTAGTATTTTCTTAAAAAGCTTTAGTGTCAAAAGGTAGTTGGGATGTAAAAAATATTTCAGCTTTCTTTTTGAGTCTTAAAACAGTTTCTAAAGTAGAGTTTTCAATTACATACTGAGTTATCTATTACACTCTCAAGCAGTCTTCAGCACTTGACATGGGCTGTTTCGTGTTTAACCTGTGCTGATGAAGGGTAGCAATAAGCAGGCTCCAGAAATTAAAACCCAATGTCCAACCTCTGTCATCTAATTTTTTACAGACTACTGTTTGGCATGGTCCAAAACCATGGCCTGCAGAGACAGCATTTGTACCTGATTTGAGGTTAAACTTACATCTGACTGCATGAGTTTCCTTGACAGATTCCAAACCAAAGAAATGGGGCTCCCACGGGCTATTTAGTCTGATTTATGCTCTCCTAAAGATCTTGGTAGATCAGCAGTGCTTGTGAGCATTCTGGAAATGGAAGAACATTAAAATCTGGGTAGACCCTAAAAACAAACAAAACAAAACAAAACAAAACAAAACACAGCCCTTTTAGCCCTTTTCTCCCTCAGATATTTTCTTTTTGATTTTTCTATATAACCCAAACTGGCACATGCAATTCAATGCTTTGAGAGACTTTGAGCTTGACGTTTAAATTCAGCTTCAGTTCTATCAATTGAGAAGTCTGTTTATCATGTCATTACTATTATAAGAACCTATTTCATTGAAAAAAAAAATATCATCGTACTGTTATAAACATATACAAACATTTTGCTTCCAGAAAAATTGTCTGCACTTAGCTGTTTGCTACTCTGGTTTTATAAATTCCCCATCTGCATTGACTTTCTTCAGATTTGCTTCTTATCAAAAGATCAGCCTCTAAGTTTTTTAGTATTTTAAACATCTCTTACAAAGGTCTCATTCAAATGAACCTTAATCTGCACATTTGGGTAACCTAACTCTAACCCAAGGGTTCCCAAGGGAGAGATAAAGGGTATTTTTATGGTTACCAGTTATCCAAGAAGCACTGGAGAAGCCTGTGGGGAGAGCATCATCCCACTCTGCTTGGTTCCTGTGGTGATGGAGTTCCAGAGCAGCATCACAAAGGGGGAACAACTTCCGCCCACTCCCAGCTGGCAGAACTGACCTCCTTCTCCATGCCAGTATGGTTTTGTGGGTATCCTGGGTTTACTGAGATGCTCGCAGGTGGGCTGGCTTCCTTCTAAAGAAGCTTTTATCCCTTTCAGAGAGAAAAAAAACTATTGAGATAACCCCTAATAAATGATCTCTTCTTGGATTTGGGGTTATATTACTTCCATCATACATAGAAATCCCTCCTTTTGGAAACAAATCAGTTCTTCTCCTAGTTTTGTTTTGTTCTGTTTGTTTGTTTGCCCACGGCTGTTGGCTTGGTGCTATTACATACAACTAGAAAGAAGAGACAGGGGGCCCAGGACACCCACTTTTACCCAGTCAGCACACCATTATAAGACATCATTTAGTCTGGAAAACTCTTTTAACATTTCTGCTACTTGCTTTTCATATTCTTACATAGGCAATCCTAGTTCCCAGTTTCATAGCTAAGATGATAGCTTAAAGGAGAAAAATGAGGAAAAAGTCCACTTGAAACCACCCAGCTAACAATGTGTTGCAATCTGCTGGTAATGATGACAGTCTAGACACTTCTTTACTTGGCCCACAGATGAAATCTCTTGGTGAAACTCATCAGTTCTTAGTTGGCTAGGGGCAGATGAGGCTGATGAGGGGTTTACTCCTCCTTGCATTTCTGATCTTTCTCCACACACTCACTCGAAATGAAAAGGGCATCTTTTTCCAGGTTCCAGGAATAGTGAATCAGGGTGAGTTCATCAGCAAAGACCACAGAAATCATAGGTCTGATCTGGGAGGAAATTTTTATTATGAAAATGCACGTATGGATTTTATCCAGGGACAGCTCCCATTTTCCGAGAGATTTCAAAAGAAGGATTTATTTTGTTTTCAATTCCCTCTGGATACATAAATTTTCCTCTCTATCCCTTCAGTGACTGAAGGCATCAGGCTCTGGTGTGACGAAAAGGCAGCACAAAAAGACTGCCCAGCACCATGAGCACAGAGGAGACCACAATGGGACAAACCCTGTAACAGCGCAGGAATTGCAAACGGGCACAGCATTAAGGCAAGGTTGAGAAGCTCATTTTGTTTTAATGTTAATTCAATGCTTAAAACAGTCCAGAAATACCTCTTTTATTATTGCTTATGCTTTACAGTCCTCACATCGCCAAAAGCCCACTGAACATGAAAATCCCACAGGAAGAGCCCAGAGGCAATGCATGAAATCACCCCAGGGCCACATGTGGCTGGTCCTCCACCTTCTTCACCAGTGCTACAGAGCCCATTTGAGGGACTCCCAGCCAGCAACCACCATCCAGAGCGACTCATTTGGAAGGATAAATTACAACAGAAATAGTAACAGATTCATACATTTTTTCATTTTCATACTAATCACTGCAAGACAGTGATAAGTACAAATTTGACTTTGCTGTGACCGAATAATGCTGCTTTCTTTGTTTTATAAACGTAGAAGGAAGCAGGGGAATGCTTCACTTGTGCCTTTCAAGGCACTTTCAAAAGCCATATATTTCCATACTTTAAATATATATATATATATATATATGCTGTAAATATGTAGAAACAGACGTCTACTTCCTGATAATTCACATTGAAATAGTTCTAATCTATTTTTTTCTCCATTAAGTTTTAAGATTTTTTTGCTAAATGACAGCTGCCTTTTCTCTACTGTATCAGCGTGTATGTATTTCAGTGTTTAACTGGCAAGTGAAATAGAGTGGAGCACTTTCTCTGACAATACATTAAAAATTCTCATAAATACCTGAGCAACTGAGAAATTCAGAATGAGACTCATTCCCGTATAGTGTTTGATCTATTTACCAAAATTCCAGAGCTCTAAAGCCCAGAGACGATTTTGAATGGGCTATATTATTATTCATCCCATTTATTATCCTTGTTGCTGCCTGCAGGAAAATGTGGTTTATTATAATGTGATTTCTCAACTGCATCAGGATGATATACCAGCAGCTAATGAAGTGTTCAGGCACCCAAAATCCCAGCTTCATTGAAATTCATTACCACAAAAATTCTGCCAGAACTAATTGCTGTCGGGGCTGCTTATGCATATGTCTTAGTTCCATTTCGCAAAATGACAGACCTAATGCTGGTACGAGCCAACACAAAAAATCATCAAAGGGGAGAGGAGCGGTCCCTTGGCTCCTGTGCCCGCAGCTGCCCCATTTGCGGGCATACCCGTGCGCGGTGTGGCTGGAGCATGGCAGGTTTTCCCAGTGAGCTGGCACTACTGCTGTGCCAAGAATAAGCCTGAGGACTTATTTATTTTTAATTGAAATACAGCACCTATGTGTAGAGAAAAATAGGAGAGAATAATGAGCATGGGAGTGTCTTAAGGAAAAAGTTTCTGCTGCCTCCAGCGCACCCTGAATCACCAGGCTGTGGGTACAGCATGGGTTGGGACAGAGAAGGACTCAAGGGCCTGGGATGTGAAGGCAGAAGGCAGGGGTAAGCACCGGCCCCTGGCTGCAGGGTGTCCTGGCCCCCTGCTCCCCTTCCTTCAACCCCCATACAAGGCACAAATCCTTCCTATGCCCCCAAACTGATGCCCACACCCTGAAAAACAGCCCCTCTGTCTGCGCTGGGAATGCTCCTTTGCAAACTTGCCAGGAAGGAAGGGAGAGGAATCTGCGAGCACGGCTAAAGTCTGTGAACCCCGGGGCTGCTGGAGGAGTTGCTGCACAACTCAATTTACACGATGTTGGAGCATTCCAGTTTCAAAAGTCAGCCTAGGCGGATTTGCCTTGCCAAAATCCTTGGGACGGGGCCAAGGGAATGACCTTGACTGCTGCAGGTGGGTTATCGACCCCCTGAGAGGTGCCTGAGGTGTCGGGGAGTTCACTAATTACAGCTCATTATGGCTTTTAGGGGAAGGATGCTCTCAGCACGGCGAGGCACGGTGCTTGTAGCAGGACACCTTTTCAGATGCCTCCTGATGTGAGCAAGGTGAACAGGGTCATTTTGCCTTGCATTTTTGCTTTCTGGAGTCACATTTTGTTCCTGAGATCAGTGGGAGCAAAGCTGCCCTTTTGTGGAGCCTTTCAGCGTTTTCCGTAATGATTTCCCTCCAACTTCAGACCTCTGCGACTTGGCCAGTTTGTTTCAACAAAGACAACTTTTATTATCTTACTGAAAAGCCTGGATGTGCTGCTATGTTGTGCTTGCTACATACACATTTTTAAGCATTAGTCATGCCATAACATCTGCTTTTTATTGGTAATTACACTATCCACATTTTAATAAGAGGTAATTCTTAAATTTCTCATAAAATATATATGACTCCAGGGAAAGAAGGTGAAAGGTTTCGCAAGCCTCTCACAGCCACAAGACCAAAATGAGTGGAAATAAATCCTTCCTGAGCAGAACTTGCACAGCCACTCATGACAGCACGTCCAGGGATGCTTGTGACTCGCCGTCCCCATTCCTCCTAATTGTTCATGCTCTGCAGAGCAGACCTGCAAAGTCTGAGCACCACAGCCCTTCTGGGTGCTATTAATGTGCTCAAAACCAGGGACCCGGTCCTAAAACTGCACGTCCACGGATACCCCCTCCTGGGTGTGACTTGACTGGAATTAATGTGAAGGGGGTTCTGTGAGCTCAGGTCCAAAGTGGGGACCAGTAAAAGTTTTAGGTCTGTTTCCAAGTGTTTTAGGCACTTCAGAATTGCAACTAGGTGTCCAGATTAATGGACCGTAGCTTGTTTTCCTTCTTATTTGTTGTAGACCCTGTATAAATTGAGTCAAAATGGTGTGCCTGAAAAATGAATCACAGCTAAAGCGGAAGACCAATATCCAGATAAAGCATCATGAAAAAACCTTTTAGGGTCCATTAAAACCTCCCCGTTTCCTATTTCCCACTCTCTCCCTGCAGGTAAGTGCTGCTGGGCTGCTCTGCCCATGTGGGAATTTGTCTCTGTGATTCCACAACACATTTCTAGGGATTTTTTTTTTTCTGGAAAATTTGACATTTGACAAATGACACTTTTGCAAGGCCATCCTTAAAGCTTTGAAAAATGGGGAGCTTTCTCAGTTGCCCCTGCCCTTTGCTGAATGCCAGCAACCAAGCCCATATGGAGCATTGTGGTGCAAATGCACACAACTAGTTTTGATTAAAAGCAAAACGCAGAATTGACTCAAACTGCCTTTTTGTTTGAAAAGCTTGAAGCCTCTCATTATCATCAGGGTTTCTTTCAGGAAGGGAAATTGGAATTTCCATAAAATAATGCTGAAAGGCACAGGGCAAAGTCAAAGAACGATTATGTTCAAAACAAATGGAAGGATAAACAAGCACAACAAATTCGGGGACACTCAACTAAACATTTTGGAGCACGTTATGGCATGTGGATTGTTTAAATTATCCAATATCTATTAAGCAGCCACATACACCAGCAGGACAAAGCGGTGGGCTTGAGACGCCTTTTCCACGCACGCAGAAAATCACAGCTCTGCAGGATGTGATGATTGCACTGAATAGCCAAAAAGGGTTCGCGGCGTGGCGTGCCTGGATCACACAGATTTCATGTGAAAAAAGAGCTCGTTCCAGAGAGGAAAAAGACTTTGTGCAATCTCAAAGCTGCTCTGTGGTGTTTGGAAACGGGGGTGCCAGGAGGGACTCGCCGAGCACAGCCAGCACGCAGGTGGTCCGGCGCTGACCTTCCCGTCCCTGCGATGGCCAGGCTGGTTGGAAAATCCTCGTGCCAAGGGAAACTGGAAAGCCACAACTGCTTTCTTCCCTCTTTCAGCACCAGGATGATTCTGGCCAGAAAGCGTCTTCATTTTTATGGGGGTTTAATTACAGCCAGGGCTGGCAGTGCTCCTCGCAGCGCTTGGTGTTTCCCGGTATAAGACCTCATGCATGATGCTACAGGGTTTTTTTTAGTTTCTGCGAGGAAGGAAATAAAGGGAAGCACATTTTTGCCAAGAGCTATATTAAAAAGATGTATTGCAGTTACAAAGACAAGATCTCTGGAACTAGAAAACTGGGGAATTTAAGTTGCTTTGTCCCTATTTCTCTGCATCCTTCCAGTGCAGACTTTAATGACAAAACCAGATATTTGCTTGTGTTTTCTGCCTGCCTTCCCAAGTCTGCAGCAAGCTCGTGGCACTCAGAGTTCAGGTGTATTCAGTGGGGCTGGGGAGAAGGAGAAGGGGTGGTAAAGTGCTGTTTTGCAGAGGTTAACGTGCCCATGAGTAGGAGATGGTCTGGCAGGCTTGTGGCTATTGCTTCACTCTGCTCACAGGTGGCATTACTGGAAAAGAAGTTGCTTTGAGATACTTGGGAGCTGGTGGCATGGTGCTGGGAAAGCCTTGCAGAGGAAAGAAAGAACAGGACAGGAAAAAAAAAAATCAGATTTCACTGTGATATGGAAAAAAAAAAAAAAAAAACCTTCTGGTGGATTGGAAAAATACTGGAATAAATATTTTCTTTTGGTTGTTTTACTGCAAATGAAATATCACCATATCTGCACAGGACAACCCCAAAAGAGTGAAAAGTATTACAGCTGGCAACGTCTAGGAACTGTAAGAAGCCCAAAGCAGAGAGAAGAGAAGGAGGATGTGTTGGGGATTGGCACTTTAAGGTTTTCTTAAAACAAGCCTGACTCTGCCTTCACACTTGTAGGTGACAGCAGAAAGAAAACTCCATTTGTGTTTAAAAAACAGGTCATCTTCAAGAAACGTCATGGAAACTTTGGGTAGACATGAGCAAACATCCCTGAGGGGGTCATTTGTCTTTGCTGTCAAGAGGAAAATTAAGACTCCAGGGGACTCGGAGGCTGGGTTTGATGGATGCTTGCAGCAGAAGACAAGTGGGTCAGCGTTTCTGCCTGCCATGAAGTCACGTTCTTGCCCAGGAGAAAAGCAACTGCACAAAGTATAGACCTGTAGGGAGGAGAGAGGGGATGGGAAGATGAATGGTCAAAAGTCCCTAAAATGAAAAACCAAACAAACAAATAAAAATCTCTGATTGGTATTGACAAGAATGACCTTGCTTTGGAAAGGAGAACTGGCTAACCATGAGCTGGGTGCTTTCTATAGCTGGGTGAGCATGTCTGTGGTTACTGACTACAACTGCATCTGTCCATGCTATGTGTTTTCAGGGGTTACCTGTCCCAGTACCAAGCATTTAGGTGAGCTGGAGCACATCACCTGGTCCAGTGTCTTCCAAAAGCCATCCAGTTCAACTCCATGGCACAAGCCAAATTGCTGCAAGCGAAGCTGATTGGGATGTTTGCTTCAAAATTCCTGATCCCAATGACAACTACAACATACACAATCCTGGATACAGTACCTGTGGGCTAGGAGAACATTCCTCAGCCTGGAGGGAAAAAACGTACAGTAAAATTGTGAAAGCCAGGTGGTGGGTGGCCTTCACTGCTGTGCTTCTGGTCCAGAGGGACCTCTCCTGTCCTCTCCATCCTCTTGCCACCTATGAAAGTCCATGTCCTGTGACGGATGACACTGTGCAGCTGTGCAACCCCCAAAACATCCTGTATGAGACCCAGACCTCCAGAGGGAAATGAAAATGCAATTTCTGTTACAATTAAAATACAAGAAAACATTGTCCCTCTTATATCATTGTAGCTCTTCTAGATCCAGTACCTTGCCATCCTTTCAACACATTCACGTACACATGCACACACACAAAGGATATCTACTAATTAATTAATAGCCTGGATCCATTTTAAATGACACACACAAATTAATCAGCTCTGCAACACGTATATTTCTACTTGAAAACAACACTTGACTCCTGTAAGCATCCTGTTTCAGCCAGTGAAGATGTGGCCATTCATGCTGTTAGTTTTACTGACTTTTTCTTTCTGTTTTCTAATCAGATTTATTTCAGCCATAAAACACAGATCCTGATGGTTAATGCTCAGCAGATTTCACCTGAGCAATACATGGGCTTGGAATACTAATATAAAAAGTAAAGTATCAAGTATTTTCTGATAATATCTCAATATTGATAACAGCCAACTCTGGAAAAAAAAGTCATAGACAGGCTCAGAATCTTGAGGATACTTTAAAAGTTGTTAAAGGTTTTCAACTTTTTAATTAAATTAGAGTTTCTCCATCTACTCTTTCTCCTTCAGCACTGAGGCTGTACTGAGGTCTTTAAACAGACTTTTCTGGCAGTTCTCACATAATCACGGGCTGCGGGAGGGGGGTTGTATGGAAAGCACAACATCTAATGAGACGTGCTGGTAAGCTGCAGAGTTTGGCAGGCACGGAGCTCTCCAGAGAGACTCAAGGTGTTTATAGACATTTCAGCCGTGATAGATCAGAAGGACTCGGCTTTACATTCTCAGCATCTGCACCTGTTTCTGAGCAGGTAGAGGAGAGGTGCCGGTATGCAGAGGTAGGACTGGACCTGAGAGCAGCCCCTAAACACAGCATCCCCTCCACCAGCTAATTCCTGGGGTGGGACAAGCCCCTGCCCAGCCAGAAGCCTTCTCACTACAGCATCCCTGGGAACACATTCAATTTCTGTCACATCCTTTGGCCTTGAAAGGGGAGGAAGAAGGAGAAACATTTTGGGTGTCCAACGGTTCATGCTGATGGTCCAGTTAGCCATTCCACTTATTTTGGGGAATATATTTTTCATTTGACGTCTCTGACCAGTTCTGAACATCAGCAAAGAATGGAACAACTCATGGGTGCAGCAGTTCTGTAGCTTTGCATTCACGTGAAGTTTTGGCTCTTTTGCCTCTGGCAAACTTGACGATGGAGCTGGAAAGCAGGTCCACAACTGCCGTGGTGCCTCTGGAAACATCTCATGCTGTGTTGTTTTTTTTAGCACCAATGCCCAGTTCCTGCTCACTATTTACTGCAGCAGTGTCTGCAGACAGCTCAGCTCTTCCAAAAACTGGCTGCAAAGGTCTTTGCCCTCTGGTGCTGGTGCTTCTTCAAGCACCCCGTGCCTCCTGCGGAGTGCAGGCGGTGGATGCAGCGAGTGCAGGAAGCACATTCCCGGACCCTGACGGCACCTCCCGGGGGCTGGGGGCTGCACGGGGAAGGAAGGACTGGGCTGGCTTTCAGGCTCCCCTCCTCGCTCGGGAGCCCAGCTCTGAATACATTTGCTAAAGCCACTTCTGTGTTTTTCCCAAATTCCCTGCTTAATACTTCCAGTATGATTCAGAAGGAAAATTAATGCTTAAGCAAGGGCTAGCGTGCAAACTGCTGGGAGATCGTGGCAGGGCTAGCAGAGCCGCCTGCCCCCCCGCCCACGTGTGTGCCCACGTCTCCTTGGTCATGGTCACAGCAAGGGCAGGTGCAGCAGGACCAGAACACCCCACATCATCTCAGCTGGATGGGCTTTGCCCAAAGTTGTGCTCAATTTTTATGGGATTAAGTTTGCCTGAAGAGGTGGCTTAAGGGAAAAAAAAAAATAAATGAGTTCACCCACACAATGCTCAAGTGAAATTTGAATTCATTTTTCACAGTCTCCTTGATCCAGAAACCTGATTTCAATATTCGCACTTATCTGATCCAGGACTAGGAAAATCTGCCATTTGCTTTTCTCCAGTGAGCCGCGCAGGGCAACAAAACCAAACTCCTGAGTATTATGAAAAGGAGAATAATTGTTCTTAAGTCTCAGATACATCTGAACCCATATTAAAAGCAAATGACAAAATCGTATACTGCTGGAGCCAAGGCAGACCTTGATCATGCTGGAATTAAGGTTTGGACACACACCTTCTGAAGAGAGGCAGGCTCCCCCGTGACGAAGGGCTTGCAAGCTTGCAGCAGTGCTCCGAGCCTGGAATTTGCTCTGAGGGAGATGTGGTTGAGTTTCTTTCTGTCCCGGTTGTTTTGCAACGCCACAATAAGTGTTGGTGAATTTGCAAACCGTAAGAGCTTGAACCGCGGGTGGGTGCCTTCATCCAAGCACTAGAACAAACATTTTTGGTGTCAGCCCATTCCAGAGAGGTTTTCAGTGTTATAAATTTAAAAATAATAGTAAAAAAAAAAATACAAAAATAATTTTTTAAAAAAGCTAAACAAGCAACAGCTGTTTGGAACTGGGCCCAAAACCCAAAGCATATAAATGGTGTTCAGACAAATACTCAGAGACAGTGACAAGAAAATGCTCAGCGCAAGATCTGCAGGGAGATTTCTGGCTATTCTTCGCACATGCAGCCACAAGAAATTAACTATTCTCAGTGATGAGAGACACTTAACTTACAGATCCACTGCCACATCCACCTGGTGGGCTGGAGCTGTCCAAGCCCCCTGTGACGATGGGTGGCAGCTTTGGGACACGTCCCCAGTGACTTCACAGGGATGCGGCACAGCAGGTTAGGAAACCTTTAAAATCACTGAATTAGGAAACAGTACATAGAAATTCTAACATTGGTAATAACAAAGAAGAGATCAGAAGAAAATAAATATCACAAGAAACCACAGTGATGCTAGGCAGCCACTGATAGCATCCTATCAAGGAGCTGTAGACACACACGGTCCTCCAGCTGAATTATGTGTTAGCATGTTAGGAAAGGTATTTGCCCTTTGGACAGCCATATTTTTGTTTTGAGCTTCAGAAACATAAATTACAGTCATTTAAAGCCCAGGCTTACATTTTATTTCAATGACGTAAATGAGTTCCCAACTTTCAAAGGCCAGCTGTCCCTTACAGCAAGAGGTAGCAATTATATAAAATTCTTTTACTGCGCGGAGGTATTTTCAGTCCTTTAAGTTTATGTGCCCCAGGTGAAGCAATATAAACAAACTATAGCTGTCACAATCGTGTTAATAATGGAAACTGCATTTGGGAAGTTTTAGGGATAAAACCTATAACTTTATACTGCTAAGGTGTCAAACCTTTCAAATGTAAACCAGAAGTGCAGCTGCGGAAGGCTCCGGGAAGGGTTTCTGAAAAGCCAACGCTCACGGTCCCTCCAGATACACAAAGGCAGCGGCTTCCAAGCTGTGGTCATTAATAAGAATTGCTGGAAAAAAAAAAAAAATAGGCTTAAGAATACATTTAAATGGCTCTGGATTTTTGGTAAACTTCAGATATGAGGTTAAATCCCCCCCTGATTCCAGCCCCACCAAAGTCCATCCTTACAGATGTGCGTGTGTGCACCAGCTCGGGTGCTGGAACTTTCCACCGTGGATTTCTCATCCTTTGGCTTAAACTTCAAAAACCGACCAGGCAAAGCGAATGTTTGAAATAGTGCAGGTAGCTGGGTTTGCTTTCTTTATTTTTTTCCCCTCCAACACCTGTAGATGAATGCCCTTCACAGAGCTGTTTGAAGGTTGAATACCAACAAACCACATCAAAACGTGCCGGGTGGCTCTGGTTTGCTGCCCTGCCCACCCTGCGAGCATGGGAAGGGAAGGGAAGGGAAGGGAAGGGAAGGGAAGGGAAGGGAAGGGAAGGGAAGGGAAGGGAAGGGAAGGGAAGGGAAGGGAAGGGAAGGGAAGGGAAGGGAAGGGAAGGGAAGGGAAGGGAAGGGAAGGGAAGGGAAGGGAAGGGAAGGGAAGGGAAGGGAAGGGAAGGGAAGGGAAGGGAAGGGAAGGGAAGGGAAGGGAAGGGAAGGGAAGGGAAGGGAAGGGAAGGGAAGGGAAGGGAAGGGAAGGGAATTCAAATTCACCCCGCATTCAAATCTCAAGAACTGGTTTCGCATCGAGATGGCAATCCAAGCTCTTCTCTCCTGCTACCTTCCTGTACTTCCAGCTGCCACTTGCAACAGCTATTTTTTAGCATTTAACGTTTTCTGACCCCAAACCTTATCTCATGAAAAGGTCAGGGCTTTTACTGTAGCCTGTATTCCAGCAGCTCAGGATTCAGCACGTTGGAGCTGCTGTGGGCTGATCAAAGCACTCAGAGGTGCTGGGAAAGGACGAGGTGGAAATGCTGCAGAGCATTTGGGCAGCTGCTGGCGGGGCTGGGGCGGCGAGGTAAGGTGAGCTCTGCAAGGCAGGGCAGAGGCTTTGAGGCAGAGGAGGGAAGGCTTGGATGCAGCGCACGTCTCGTGCCTGGTGAGCTGACAAGGGGGAGAACCGAGCTTCAAAGGCCCCCATTGCACAGCTGATGACATTTAGGAAGAAAAGGAAAATCGTTGCTGTTCGAAGAGATTTACAAATGCCATCCGTGTCCATGGGTGTAATTTTCCATTAAGGAAAAAGAAGCAACATATGGACCATGCAGTAAAGATGTTACCATAGCAACCGGCCTCCTAAAAATCCCTATATATGTATACCGAAATCAAATGCATGTAATAATTATGGTTGCATGTCTAAAGTCAAATATAAGTCTCATCTTCCCGGCATTATTTTGTCCATTAAAAGTCTAATTCATGCTTCATGCAGCAGCTTACTGCGCTGCCTCTTGAACCCACAAAGTAGAAAGCATCATGAGCGACAGTCGGTGACAGCAGCCCAAAATCTAATTTAGCTAATTCAAAATATATGCTTTGTGCTTTAAGCCAAAAGAATGGCTATGGGACCAGAAAGAACTGAGCTCCGGGAATACAGCTGAGATGATGTTTAAGTTCAGAAAAATGTTAGATGATAAAAAGAAATATATGAAAGGGTGTGAACCTCAGAAAAAAAAATGTATATACATGTATATATAAAAAGTGATTTACCAGGGCATCCTGGAAATTTAGCAAAGATGGATTTGCTATTTGTGGGGTCAGTGCAAGGAAAGGACCTTCTCCTGACACAGCTGGCTGTGGGATGAAGGCTGTGAGGTGCCCCAGTGTTGTCTTCTGGATCCTGCTCTGAAGGATGCTGCAAGGAGCCATTTCACCCCTGCCCCTGGGGCATTCTCACGTTGTCTTGGCTGGCCAGACGTGGGGAGCATTCATCATTAATTAAAGGTAACTTTTGCAGGCTGGTGTCATGGTCTGACAATCCCTGTTAGTTGTAAAGCAGCGGTGATGAACGTCTGGCTGCAGCACCCCAAGCCCCAGGTGGGGCTCCGGCCCCATTTTGATTTATCTGCAGCCAGGAAACAAATCAATTGAATGCTAACAAATGGGTGGGCTCTCCCTGTCTCCTGGTGTCACAGAAAGACCCTCGGTGAGGTCCAGCACATGTTCTAACCCGGCAGAGCTGAGTCTGTTCTGTTAAAACCATCCCCTTCCATCACACCTCGCAGGTGGGAGCCAGCTCTGTGCGAGCTGTGCCAAAATCTGCGCTCCTGTTCGGGGGATGCTGCCTCCCCGGTGTGCAAACAAGGCTCGTGCTGTCACAGGAGCAGCCAGTTCTTTGGAAGACGCTGACATCCTTCTCAAAACAAATCATTTCAGGTGTCAGGCAAGTACCTGCTCGGTGCCGGGACATTTCGCAGCCCCTCCGCCCTGCAGCTGCTGCTCCTTTTCCTGCTCTGAGCACCGGCTGCGGCACACGCCGTGCACAAGGAGATGAAACGCAGCCTCTGACAGGTTTTGTGTGCGTTGCCTCCACATGCAGCCCTTTAAAGCACTTCCAACTGCTCGCTCCTTCACCATCTCAAGGCAAGTTGAGCAGTTGGAGAGAAGGCTGAGGAGGGAGAGGTCCAGAAATGTCTCTTCGGAGGGAACGTATGGCTAATGCTCTTAAACAGACATTTATCCGGCACCAAACAGTGACAGAAAGTTAATAAAAATCACATTCCTGAGTCCCCGGGGCACTTGTTCTTAATGAGAGCTATTTCCATCACAAGCTTCAGCTCTCTCCCTCTGGCTAATTTGTGGCAAAGCCACTCAAGACAAGACCCAGCCACCATTCCTCTTCCATGAACAGTCTTATTTGTTCTCCCTGAGTGGGAAGCTGTGCTCTCAGAGACCCTACAGGAGATCTGGCTGAACTTAAATCCCTTCTGTAGTGTGGATGGGGTACACAGCAAGCTTGCTCTCAGGTATCATGTGGATATACACGATGTATGGGTTCCACTAAATGTTTGCGTGTCACGGGAAGGCCACGCCTGTCACTCACAAGGGGACCACAATTCCACCCTCGTCTCATGGGGAATTTGTGGTTTTATGGCTGGCACGAAGTTATGCAAACGCTGCTTTGAAATGGCCATTCTTGCTCCTCGAAGGCATGCAAGTTTCCCAGTGCCTGGACACACAATACTTTTTCTTAATTATTCTTCTATTAAAAAAAAAAATAATGGCTTGACACAGAGAGCTCCACATGTCTTTAGGACTCGAAGTGAGTTTGAAAAATATGTATATCACTCCATCCCCTACTTCACTGTGAGACAGGAACCATGTAAAGGCACAAAGGTGCAGGAGTTGCTCAGATCCCTGTGACACGGAGCATATGGGCTGGAACAGGAGGGACCTTCTGCTCCTCGGGGAAATAGCTGCACACATGGAGACGGTGGGTTTTGTAAAGTCAGCTGCCTCAAGACAAGCTCCTCCATCTGCACGTAGCCTGCCAAAAGCGAGGCTTGAACATTTTGGTCCTGTCTGCTCTGTGTAGCCCACTTTCTCTCGCTGACAGGGAGCTTGCCAAGGCTGATGCTGTGACCTGCAGGTTGTACGCCTGGAGGGCAGTGCTCAAAACCTGCCTCCTCCTCCCGACCTGCTGGGCAGAGTCTGTCCAGCCCCAAAGCGGAGCACCCTGAGGCTACCACCAGGCTCCCTGCAGCACACGCCGTGCTCCTGCTCACCTCCCCAGCCGGGTCAGCGCAGCAATGCATGGCACCGTGCCTGGCCCCGCTCAGGGAAGAGCTCACACTCCTCTGAAACGAGATTTAAACACGTTCCCAGGTGCCTATCCTTGAGCAAAGACGTCTGTGCCCATGGTGATGGAGAGGAGGTGGTACAGCTCCCCTGGCATTGACCCCAAGAGGCAGGTTTCCGACAAGCTGCCATCGCATCCTCCTGGGGCCAGCACCGTGGTGCCCCAGATCCACAGATTTCCCCCTCGGGCTGGAAGAGAGGCCGTTCATGGGACACATTTCTGTGACCTTTCCAAAGCTTTCCCCAGGCTAGAGAAGCCAGGCTTAAAAAAATAATAATAAAAAAAAATAAAAAGTCATTTGCCAAATGATTTCTTAATGTTTGTGTCTTTGGGTGAAATTTGTCATGCTTTTAATCTATTGCAGAAGAAAAGTGGTAACACAAAATGTTTTATGATTTTTTAAATGTTCTAACACTTATTTCAGTGCCTCAGTTTTTATTACAATTATGTTTGTGGCAGGGGAGGTTTTTCAGGGCCAACGGCTAACATTGCTTTCAGCCTCTAACACATTTTATACATAATTAGTGTCAGGGAGCATTAAAACTCTCCTTTTGCTGCTTCAGCAGTGAAGAAAAGCCTCTGGTACCTGAATGTGCAGCACTTCCACTCCCTTTGGAAGCAAATGGTGGTGAGATGCACCTTCTTTTTGTTATTGGTTTCCCTTGACACGGTTATGATTTTCCTCAATTGTTTTTTTCTTGGGCTTACTTTCTCTCTGCAGGCTTCTTGGCGAGCATTTTGCAAGAGCCACTTAATTCTTTTCAGGGTGGTGGGTAAGAAAAAATCTGTTCTTTTCTGACCAGAAATGCTGGGTATGCATCTCTTGCGACAGCCACTCACATATCCATTTCTTCGAGCACATCTCTAAATGTCAGGTTCTCCACCAGCGTACATCAGTGTAGCTCCAGTGTCATTGGATGGACTGGATCTTGTTTCAAGACTTCAAGGTCTTTCATATGACAAATGAACCTCAAACAGAAAAATAATGATATAACCTCTTAATTCTTGAGCCTGGATGTTACGTTCTCCATCCCTAACATCTCTTCCTGATGGCTGGTTCCCTTTCCTGGTGGACAGAGCTCACGCCCTGGCTGAGGATGCTCCGGCACATCTGCACGGGGCTTTCATCCCACCAGAGCCGGGTCGGGCAGCCCTGCCCTCCCCTTTCATCCTCCAAGGGGAGGCTCTGGAGAGCACGGATGTCGACCTGGCTGCACAACAGTCAGCACAGGGCAGGGAAACCCGCCAGTAAACAGCTTCTTCGTGCTCTGTGATTACCTAGCAGGGGAGTATTTTGGTTGCCGATACTACAAATTTAGATGCAGCCGTGTAAAATGAAGCCAGTGCTTGTGGTGTTCTCAGAGATGCACAACGCAGACGCCACATCTTGATCGCATTAGGTAAGGCTCCGTGTCTGTACGGGGTGCAGTCGTTCACAGGCAGAAAGCTGGGAAGAAGCCTCCTGGACCAGGATGTGAGCTTTGCTACGAGCCTCTCTCATGGTGCGGAGCCGCTATGTGTGTCCGGATGTGCTGGACTTGCTAAAAAAGTGTTTGTTGTTTTTTGTTTTTCCCAGGCATGAGGATTGGGATGGATGGTGGGAGGTGAAAACACCAAACGTCTTGCGTGATAAACTCGTCTTATCATATAGGTCAGGAAACTAGCGGCTGGGAGGGGGATAAAAACAGCAAGGCTCTGAAGACTAAACAGACAGGATGAGGAAAATGTATCTCATCCTGGCAGTGAGACAAACAGATTAATGTAAAAATGTAAGAAAGGCTGCAGTGGGCCAGACTGAAGGTGGAACTGTCCCAGGAGCCCGCGGCCAGCTGCAGCCAACACCACACATCCGAGGACCACAGGGACCAGACTACAGGGACAAAGCAAGCCCATGCCCCATGGTTTCTTTTCCCAGCTTAAAGGTTATTTATTCTTATTTTAAAACTTCACACTTATTGTTCGGATTTATTCCTTTGCTCCCAAAAACCATCTAATCTCCTTCGTTCGCTGAAAACAAGTGACATTTTGGCACACAGTGGCCCCAAAAGGGAGAACCCCAGGTTGGTTATCAGCCTGACCTGGTAAAAAAAAAAAACCTGCACAGGGCAGCACATCGCATCCGTGCGGTGTCCCCCATGGTCGGTCACAGAGGGAGGGAGCTGCAGGACTCAGGGATGGCAGCATTAGTCACCTCCATACCAAGGCTCCTGGAGCTGCTCTGTGTTTGTGAAATGTTTTGATGAGTGTTTGGTTTCTATTGGTGACATAAATCAATCTCCCTGCCATGGCGCCGCTTTTCCAGAACAAAGAATTCCCAGAAAAGGGGAACCCTGCTGCTGGGTTGTATAATACAAATGTAGGATCCTGCTGGCCACATGGTATTTCCTACACTGGATAGTTTTTTTTCTCCAGGATGCAACCAGGATGCTAATGAAAACAACACATGGAAGACCTCAGGATAAGCCCCAGTGTCTGGTGAGGAGTGCATAGCTCTGGTCTGGAGCCTAAAGCAAACACAGATGCATCGAAGACAATTATCAAAGATAAACAACATGTGCCTCGAGGAGGAAAGGAAGGTCTATACATGCCTGCAGACCGATTGCTGGCTGGTCTGGTCTGCTGAACTAACTTTCAGACTTCACATATGAAGAAGTCTAGCAAGAAGAACAGGAGCTGAACATACAAATGGCCACAAATGGGGTGTTGGGAATGAGCTGACCACTCCTTCTGTGATGCTGGGTGGCTCCTCTAGCCTGGGAGGGCTCCCCACATCCTGCCCCTATCTCTCTGCATGCCAAAACTCCCAACCAACAGGTAAACTCTGAGCACAACAACCAAAAAAATTCAAGGCTCTGCTCCTCAAACTGGACCTCTTTTGGCTGGAGGCAATGAGGGAGCAACCTGTTAGTGCTGCAGGCAGCCCTGGGCTGAAGCCTCCACAGACACCATCAAAAGGTTTTGAAAACCTTTAAAGTGCAGTTTCTGTAGGGAAAAATTCCCTCTCCCAGGTTTGACTACAACAAATGGCCAACATTTTTCTCAGCTACAAAGGTGAATATTTTATGCAGCTCTTTGATGGGAAAATTTTGTTGTGATCACAGGTGATATATTACAAACACAGAAACGTGTCCAAGCAGATGGATGAGAAAAAAATGTGGCTGCTCTTTTTTTTTTTCTTTTTTTTTTTTTTCAGGCAATTCACTTGGTGGAGGAACAGATGACTGAGCAGGAGAAAACTGCAAGAAGAAGCTGTAAAAGCAGGTCTGCAGCCTAGCAGAAACCTTTTAGAGCAGCTTCACGCTACTCAGTGTGCTGGATGGTACACCTACTGCTTGCTACGTGCTCTACAACAGATTTCCCAAATTACTAATATGGGTCTAATTATATTTGTTGGGTTTGATTCCTGTAGTTTTTCAGTGGAAAGTACTAAGGAACTATAAGTGAATAGGAAATTATTTGGCTGGATGGCTGGGATCCTTTTTTTTTTTCTTTATTTATTTCTTTTTTCTTTTTCTTTTTTTTTTTTTTAATTTCTGTCTCAAAATATCTCTGGCAACATATAAAGGACTTTTCCAATGATATTGGCCATTCAGTAGGCTCTTATGAAATTTTGGTTTGCCTTGTGATATTTGTCAGTTTGCTCCATGGAAAAGTATATTTTTGGACAAGCTGTAGAAATACCCAAGAATTCTGAGCATAAATTTCAACATCCCCCCAGCTGGAGGAATTTCAGATTGACAGCAGATCTGTCCTCCCGTCTGCTCAGCGAGCTGAATCACCACCCTGCAGCTGGCATCTCCCTACCTCCACTCGTGTTTCTGACACAGCTATTTAGCAGAATTAAACTTCTGAAAAGAAATTAAGTGCTGGATTAATCGCTAGCACACTGGTGCCCAATTCAGCAAATTTCCCTGAGCCCTGACCTGCTATGGCAGTGGCTGTGCTTTAAGGGAAATCCATTATCTTTGCTTGTTACACCAAAACTTTGGGTGCTGCCCATCATTCATCCAAATGCCGTGATCCTGCCACTTGTCCAGGCAGCTTCCGTCACCACATAAAACTCTTCTCCTCAAAGAACAGGGCTGGTGAGAAACCTGCTGGGCATCTCCATTTACCTGGGCTATGGCAGAGTGATGCATTCTGGCAAAATCCCTGCTTCCTCCCTTCCCATCTGCTCACCAGGAGACAGGTCTGGTGAGGAAATACCAAGGTACTCAAGCAGCTACTGGTGGGTTTGGGAAGAAGAGAGCCCAGGCTTTGGTTAACTTGGCTTTGGTGACTTGTTTTAGGTGGCAATGAGAAGACCCTGTCCTTTCTGTGTAATCACATATCCAGCATATCTTCCCAGCCTAGCTTGGTCACTTGATTTCCATCCCACTGAGAGCTGCAGATATTTATATCAGTTATTATTGTTTGTTTGTTTGTTAGTCTTGTTTTGTTTTTGTTTTTAAAGCAGGGAAAGCTATGGTGCCTTCAGAAAACCCTCTGTATCTCTGATCTGCGATGCCAAAGCTTTACACATCTGTTTACTCTCCTGTTTCATGAAAACAGTGACCCCACCACATCTCACAGGGACTCTCATTTTCTTCAGAACTCAAAAAGAAACAAGTGGTTCTTCAAGAAGGCTGTAAACATACTGAATTAACAACATGCTTCAGAGTTTTTTCTGCTGCAGAAAGCTCTGAGTACTCCTGAATTAGCAAACCTGCAATAATTCATACCAAGTGTCATCTTATTTCCAAAGGGAAATCTGAAAAATGTGTACAAGCTCGTTCAAGTGCCATGTCAGATGCATACCCTTGAAATGATAAATTCTCATAAATTGCCTGCCTTCTGCATTGTATATTATTGCTGGATTTTATATGAAATGTAAAAAATAATAATAAAAAACAATAATAAAAAAAAGAAATCATAATCACAACGAGTGGAAAGAATATCTACAATCTACATTTGTTATTGTTGCTGGTTACAGGCAAAACAGAGAACAGTGTTGGTAAAGACCACCTCCAACCACCATGGTCACACTCTTTGTTGGTTGTTTGTAAGATTTCAAAGCCTCAGTTTTTGTGTTGAACATTTTCTGCATGGTGTGCCTGAGCTTTGGGGATATTTTTCAGCTTCAGCAGAAATGGTTCAGACACGGGGCAGGACGAGAGCTCTGCTGCTGGTGGGCAACACCTTCTTGTGGAAAAAAAGTGGATTTTTTGAGGCTTCCAAAAGAGCCACTCCATCTAAATTCATGAGACTTAAGCATCCAAATCCCTAGGATTTGTTAATGCCTCAAGTGAAGACAATTTTTTCTGATGAGACTTTGAATATCTGAAATAACTAAACATGAAAGCAGGGAAGTGGATTGAATAGAGACATCCTAACCTCATAAAAAATCCCCCCTGTGTCTTTTCTACACGAGCTTTAGCACTGTATAGCTTTTCTTTTCTTTATATATATATATAAATGTATATGTGTGTATGTGTATATATATATATATATATATATATATATATATATATCTGTTCCCATATTTAGGTTCCTCTCCTCCAGTGAATCATGCTCAGATGATTTTCAAGGACCTTTCATTCTCTCTCTGCCTCACACGTTAATCCAAATCTCCTTTCTTAATTAAACTTTTACTCTACAAGAGTCTGTAACCTCCGTTTCCAAGTGGCAAAATCAATTCCAGCTCTTCTTGATAAGGAAAACTCATTTCTGGTTGATTGACAAGTTTAATTAAATGCCAATATTTTCTTTTAATTGCTAGATTATTAGGAAGACAGCCACTTCAACGATCATTGCTTGTGCATAGGGAATGGTTCCTAAAGCCCGAGCTGCACAGGTTTTTCCCATTCTCTAGTTTCCCTTTCCAGCAGGGGCTGCTCTGTTGGGCATGGTGCAGAGCAGCAGGACGCAGGCAGGCTCTGACCTTGGATCACACTGGAGAAGCCTCAGCCATGGATCTTCCTGGGCATCCCTCTGAACGAGGTTATAGGGTCTCTAGGTAGTCAGAAAGGCACGTCCAGAAGGTGATTCAGATCTCTGATGTCCTAAATTGCATTTGGAAGTGCCAAATTCTTTCTCCATATAGCACCTCGATGCAAATGTGACTTTGAATTTCTGTGCTTCCACTAAATGCACAAAGTTGAGCAGGATGAAGCTGACTTCTTATTTATTTCCCCACAAGGCTGCTGAAGCTAGCAGTTAACCTCACACTGAATTCAACAGCCTCCAGTTTAGGGAGGGAGTGTTTGCCGAAGTGCAGAACAGATCCTTGGCTGGTGCCGGGACCTGCAAGGACCAGGCAGGGACCTGCTCCCTCTTTCCCATCCTCCAAGCCAGCTGAAGGAATAGTCCTCACCTGGAAAAAGAGAAAATGCATACATATAGGATGCCCAGAAACAACCCCCTCTGTCCATCTGCCTGCCCATCCATCCATCCATCCATCCATCCATCCATCCATCCATCCATCCATCCATCCATCCCCAACTGCCTGCTGTTGACAAGGTCAAGGACACGAACAGCCCCTTCAGCTCTCCACAGCCCTCAGCCCCATCAGGCCTTCTGGTCATAGGGGTTTTAATTTGCTGAGACACAAGATGTAAGCAGCCAAGCTGTGCCAAGCCTTTTTCCATATATCTCTCTGTTTATGCTGAAAATCGCAATTAATAACCAAAAGATGGCAAGATGGAAACTGCATTATGAAAAACATCCCATCCACATTCCTGGGGCTTCTCCATGTTACAACACTCTGTGGTGTTGCAACACAGCGTGCGTCGCTGGAGAAAGTGGAAAAACCTGGTTATGGGTCTATTGCACCACTGAATGTGCCAATAGCCATTATCTTTCCAAAACCATCGAATGCCTAGAGAAAACAGTGTGGCCATCACAAACCAGGGACTCTCTAATTAATTCAAACTTTATTCATGATGAATCACTGCTCATTTCAGTTGCAGTCTGCAAACAGGCCTAGGAATAACCATGTGCATATGCGAAACCACATTTTCAAGAATTTATTCTTGACACTGATTTTAACAAATAGGTGGTGAACAGTAAGCAACTGCAACTGTATGGTTTTTGTTGGTGGTGTTTGCTGTTTGTGGTGTTTTGTTTTTTTCAGGTAAGTCCATTTTCTTTTGTTAGATTGCTACTACAGGAAACAATGAAATTATAACAGAACGTGGTTAACAGGTCTTTCCCCCACCACACAACTAAGCCCTTCTCCTGCTATAATAATGTTACATGTGGGATATGAGTCAGACATTGGTTTTGCATGAAAAACAGAGAAAAGGAGCTGAATCACATGAAAGGTATCATGGTAATGATCTTGGTGACAGGATAGAGGTTCAAAAGCCAAGCCTGATAAACTTTCCTAAGCAGAACTTCAACAGTCCTCCCTAAACCGTATAAAGCAGCTTCAGACAGCAGAGCTACCAAATAACTCCCTCAAAGAGCAATTACATCCCATGGCTCCCTATCTTGACAAAGATGTTGTCACGATGCCAAACCATTCATCATACCCTATTAAGATGTCAAAGCTGGAAATTCTTTTTAATTTGTTTATGCATCTTAGGAATCTGTTTATCATTTCCCATCTATTGAAGGAGCAGTATTTAATATGTATTAGCTGGGCTCTGGTTTTCATATGTTTTTACTGTAACTTTGATGGTATACGGAAATGAGGGATCCTGATCACTGATCAAAGAGACAGAGGGCCCTTGCTACCTTCCCTAGGCTCGTTTCTGACAGACATGCTGAAATTAAAACATCAAGCCACAAGTTCACCAAAGCAGGACCCGGGTGGTGAGTTCAAGATGACTTATGAATAAAACCAAAAGAGCTGCTCACCTTGTTCACCCTGACACAGTGCTGGCAGAAAAAGGCAATGACATGTCCAAAAATATCATTTGGAGAGTCATTGCCCAACATAAACCTCCAAGATATACTTCATATTTTATGTTCTTATTTGAAGGATATCTTAGCCACAGATTTTCAGTTTTGATTCTCATTAAGCACCTTTATCCAACTTGCATCCACATGATGTTGACATATGATTATGATTAGCTTATTATTTCATCTAATCTTGCTTTTCACAATTAAACTTGATCTCAGTACTAGCAAACCATTCAGATATTACAAAGCTAAGAGGTTTACCTTTCTTCTGAAATCTTCTAAGGATTACCATGGCCTTGGGGTTATTCCTCCACATCAGTACACCCACAGTTCACTCCACATTATGTCATGCAAGCATCACAAGCCAAAAGTCTTCATGACCATATTCTTTCAAAGTTAAAAACAAAACCACTGACCACTAATAGTTCCCACAAAAAGTAACCTTGACACCCCGAGGAACATTTCCAAGGCAAAATAGGGGATTTCTGGTATAACAGTCCCATTAAAATTAACAAAAACTAAGAGACCCCTACATACATCCATCATCATGTCAGACTTCAAGATGATCCAGAGGCTCAAAATTCAGCTTTCAGTTTGGGTGATTTATTTTCTGACATGTTCCCCCATCCCATAGCTCCACTAACGTGCTGTTGGCTCTCTGTTTAACACGCGCTCTGGGCTGAGCTGTTCAGTATTTTAGAGCAAGAGCATACACGACACGAAGTAGGGCAAGAGGGGTTATCCCCTCCGCGTCAGAGCAAACCCCGAGCTCTTGCTCAATACTGCAAGCGATGAGTTGTGTGAGAGCGGTATCGGATACACTAATTAGTGAAAATTGTTTCCTTTCCAACATCCTGTTATTTTACCCACACAGTGATTTACTGATGTTAGAAATTGGGTTTGGCAGGTGGAGTCCTCCTTGCTGCTGGTAACTGCCAGACAAGCAGGTGTCTTGTTTCAGGATTTAAGAGGCCTTTTGTTTTCCTTTGCCTGGATACATTTTTCTTTTTGAATATACCTTCCCCTCCTTCAAGGATTCTTTCTCTTCTTTGCAATGCATATCTTTTTTTTTTTTTTTTTTTTTCTAATCTCTGATTTTGGACCATTTCCATATTTGACTGTCACTGGTATTTAAACAACTTCCTAATCTCGAGGATTTCCTTTCCTCTGTAAATCACCTTTAAAAACCCAGCAATCCCTTATTATATCCTCTTTCATTTTCATTGTCTCTTCTATAACAAGCAACATTAAATCCAGAGAGCATTTAAGACTAATTTCAATTTCTCTATGAAAATAAAGTCTGAAGAAGGATTTTTGCCAGTGCAAATATTTGTTCTCTCTCTAGTAACAAGGTGACATGGTGCCAGTTCAGTCTAATTTCACATGGGGCCAGGAAAGATTCATTTAAATGACCATACTATCCATTCAGTGCTTCTTTCAGAGTGGCCTAAATAATCTAAGAGCTGTGTGATGTCTGCTGAGTTGCTTCCTTCCTCCCAGGGAAATCGGAGGGCTGTGCTTCTTTCCACAGGTAGCAACAAAAGAGGCCATCTGCTTGGCTATTTTATAAGCAGCTTATTTATCTGCATGTGACCACTACAGTAGGCTCCAAGCATGCCCCCAAAGCTGATGGCCAGAGGGGAGCACTGGTGTCTGCATATTCTTTGGGACGAGACCAAAGTCCACCCCTGCATTTTCTACCCCATCAGTAGTCCCTTTGGCTACGCCTGTGTTTGATGGTATTTGCACACAACATTATCTGCAGAAGCTGGGCTGAGACTCAAAGCTACAACAGGTGGGGAGAAATCGGCCAAGTGGACATGGCAAGGGGATAGAAGGGGCAAGAGGGGGGTGGTAATTAGCTGCGTGCAGCCTTCATAGATGTAAGGAGCCCAGCAGTGTCAATAATTGCAGTAATCAAAGTGAATCACATCTTGCCACTTGCCTAGATGACATTTTTCTCTCTGCACATGACAACAGAGATGAATTTTCCGGTTGCGTTTGAAGATGACGGTTTCAGAGATTTTGCAAGAAGATTAGTTACACATTTCAGCTGGAAAAAGAGCTCATATGGAAAAGAGAAATTCAGAGCTTTTAGTAAGATTTTGAAGAGCGCTATGGAGATCTAGACGTAAGTCAGAGCAAAAACTGAACCTCATGACTGCATATCGGATTGTGGATATCCTTAAAAGAGCAATTGTGCTTTGAAGTACAATAGGAAAATAGAGATCTTTATCTCAATGAGGTATGATGATAATTGCACTCAGAAGCTTTAATCAGCATGCTTCAGATTTAGGCAGATGGATACGGAGGGCAAATCTGTGTAGGATGAATTATTTATTTTGGGCACACTAAAACTTTGTCTCTTAAAGGTCATCAAACTTTCAACAGAATTGACAAAGTCTGCTGCATATGTGAATACGATTAATCTTCTCATTAGCGAGAGGCAACATTTTCTTTTGAACTTGATATGCCTGGTAGGGGGACCAAAAAAAAATCAGAACAAAATCATTTATGGAAAAGTACAGCTGAAGAGCATCTGTTTGTCTTACATCAGTGATCCTGCTCAATTGCTAACCAAAAAATTAAACTGGAAACCTTAGGGCAGAATAATATGTTCTGTCCAGTAGGCATAAATATTTGACGGATGTATCATTTTTAATAGGATTATAAAATTAAAAGCCCCAAATCAGTGTTTATCAGTTAGCACGATACCTCTTTAGTGGCTGGCTAAGGGACTTCAGTGTCAAAGGCAATAGAAGTCATTTACACTCTGTACCAGAAATCAGCAGTGAATAAAGGAGAAAGCAATCCTATTGTTCATAATTGACTTTGAGACTGCTCGCATGGGTAAGCTTAAACACATGTGGGAATGGCTTTAAACGATTTACAATACTTTGCATTTAAATCAGGCATGGGTCAAAATCAGGCCCCCAGCTTGAGTTTGTCCATCTGGACCCTGAGCGGTGGGGAAAAATATTTATTTTGGGGGTTGAGCTGTGTTTGAGACAACGTAGGGTCAATGTCTGCAGTGGGCAGGGGACACAGTGAGGGAGCCAGCCCTAGCCCTGGTGGGTTTCTGGGGACTCCTGCATGAACAGAGGAGCCCCCAGGTGCCAGTGGGGTGCAGGCATCCCCACCAAACCTGGGGTCAGGCCCCATCGTGCTCAGGATCTGCTCCCTGTCCTGTCAGTGTCCCAGTGACTGGGCAACTCTTGCTGCCTTTGCCCATGTGAAAAATAGGAAAATAATCTTTTCTTTTTTAGAAAGCACTTTGAAATGTGCAGGAGATAAATGCTCAAGGTAAGGTATGTGGCATGAGCTGTTCACATTGAAAATATACATATATATTATTTTTATTTATTAAAAAGAAAAAAACTAATTCTTGAACAGACACTATTTCAAAAGCATTTTATATGATTTCTTTTACATAAAAGCCCTTTAATTCATTTGCAGCAGGCAGAGAGCCCTCTGCGATTTTTCAATCAAGCATCTCAATGAGCTAATTAGGGACAGGACAGGTATTATTCCGTCAGGCTTCTGAGCGCATTATAATAATCCCGACACTCAGCACATCTGACATTTGCAAATGCCTGAAGGAATCCTTCATGGAGGGATGGAGGGCTGACAAAGGAGAGCTGCACACTTGTGACCATGGCTCTGCATGGAGTCTGGGGCTGGGAATTTGTTATCCTGCCCTGTAATGACCCAGCCGTGTGCCCTTGTGCCCTGCGTGCTGCAGGAGGTGCCACAACCTGGCAGAGTGCATCACTCGGTGCCCCAGGACATTCCCCTGCCATGTCCTGCAGGAAGAACCAAGTTGTATTTTATGGAAAGATATTACTCATTAAAAAACAGCCAGTGAACAAACAGGAGTGTGAATTTCAATTTTATTTTCCTGCTTCATTACCCCAGAGATACAACGTTTAATCGCCAGACCCTGAAGCAGAGCTGACCTCCCTGGGTCCACCATCTCCTGCCAAACACCCACCAGCCACTGGCGTGAAGGGAAAGATGAGGGCACACCGTGGAATTCAGAAATGCAAACAGCACCTTCATGCTGCCATCAAATCAAGGATGTTGTGTGACTACTGCACGTGAAGGGGGGCAATTAACTTAATCAAATAACTGAGAGCGCTTCGTAAAATTACATCTCTCCTCTTCATCTTCCCAGGTGAAAAATCAATAGGAAATTATAGCCTGATGTACCTGAATATTAAAACCTGGAGATTCATGTAGGATAGGGAAAAAAAAGCTGAGATCCTAGCAATTACTCAGATGACACAGTTATTGAATTAATGACACAGAGCTGAGCTGATTTTTACTCTCAGAGTAGGGCCAGGATAATATTGATGGCTCCTTCTGTGGCTTCCATTAGTTGAGTGCAGCAAGAGGAAAACTTTTAGCCATGGGCACCTCTTTGTTCGTGGCGTGGACTGCAGCCTGCCCGCATGGAAGCACAGCACACGTGTTTCGGTGCAAGCTCCCCTCCGCTCAGGAAAGTGCTTCAAGATGCACAAAAGTACCTTTTTTGATCAAGAAGTGAGCAACATGAAAGGCCTTGGTGCTAACTTGCCTTTCATAAATAACTGCTCCGCAACGGGTCCTTAAGCACAAGAAGTGCTGCAGCTACTTTGAAAACTCTGCGCCCACACTAAGTGCTTCCATAAAGGCAGCTTTGCCTGAAACCTGGCCTCTGAAGAGGAAAACCTCACAAAGTTTGTGGCCTTAGGCTTAAAGAAAACACTCTTGGGTGCTTTATTTGTGGTGCTAGGGTTCATAGAGGGAACCAGGCCACAAAGCAGGGTGAGAGCACAGCAGCCTGGGCTCGGGGCAGTCTGCTTGCAATGGGGCTGCTGGGCACCAGCTGAATCCTAGCAGTGCTCTGAGTTCAGCAGCGACACTCTTAATTTCCCCACTGTTTCTTCTTCGATTTCTTTTATTTCTTTTCCACCCTCTTTGGCAGCGCCTTGGCCACTGCGTTTTGCCACGCACCTCTGGCCACCCAGCAAGGTGCCCCCAGGGAGCTGTCCCATGGCTGTGTATATATCGTGGTGGCACAACCCCAGCGCAGGAACACCCAAAATTCAGCCCAGGGTGCTGTGCATCTACCAGGGACACGGTGGTGATTAAAAGTGAAAGAACTGCTGCCAGATATCCCAGCGTGGCATTATTGGCAGGGTGAGGGCTGAGCAAAGTAAGCTCCAGAGGTTATGTACTTTGAGAAGATTTTCTTTCGTAAGAGAAGGTTGTGATTAAACAGTCCTGGGAAGAAAAAGGCCTTTGAACAGCATACTTAATGAAGTACTAAATTTAAATTTAAACACACACACACACAAATCATTTCTGAATGTTTATTTCATTTCACAATGGGAAAATCCCCCTTCCTTTGGTTAGAATTATTACCTTTTAATGGGTACCAGAAGATTCGTTCATCGCCGTAATTTTTTCCAGGACTTTTCTTCCTTTGTGTGCCCACAGTGTTCCCTGCTTCCCTCTGTGCGGCGGTGCCAGGAACGTGCCCTGTGTTCAGTGGGACAAACAACGGGGTGGTTTCAGCATGCCTGAGATGTCCAGCCTGCTGCGGCAGGCAATCCACCCACAGATTTTATCCTGGAGTCTAGAACTAAAGCAGAGCAAAAAAAAAAAAAAAATAATGAAAGAAACAAATGCCAAAGTGCTGTTATAAACAACCTCTTGGTATAAGGTGCTGCACATAACAGGGAATGACTCCGTTATCTGTTGTGCGATTGGAGGTGCCACATCTGGGATGTCTGAACCTTCTAAAATAAATACAGGTTGGTGTGAGAGTTTGTGGGCTGGGGTGATGCACAGATGATGAATTTCAGCAACGTGCCGCGCTGCTGGGGTGAGCCTGCAGACCCCTGCATTGCAGAAGACTGGCAGCAACCAGCCCCCGTCCCGGGCTGTGAGCACGGCCACGTCCCCGCACCAGCGAGGGGCTGAGCATGAAGCCAGGCCGCCTTAATTTATTGCACGGAGGAGGTCTGGAAAGTGGAAAATTCCCCCGGGCTGAACAAAGAGGCTCGGCTGTAGGCAGGGGCGCACATCGAGCACCACCCAGGATGAGGGGCTGAGGGAAGAAGTGCTGCTGTACGGGGGGAGCCAGCTCTGCTTTCACTGGGAAAGCGGCGTGGTTAAGGCAAAGATGGGCAGGAATTGAAGCTTTGGGTGATTTTAAGGAGAAGAAATAAGCTGCATGACGATTATCTTGCACAGCCCAAGAAGGGTTTGACCCCCGTCAATACTGCAATGCAAGGGTCAATAGGCTTGTATTTACGCACCATAAGGATGCCCAAATTTTACACAGCCCCGTAACTTTCTACAGGGAGGAAGAGCAGTAGAGAGAAGCATGTGCAGGTATGGGAAGCCTGGTGTAGCAGCCAGGGCAACCTCTCCTTTCATTTAAATGAAAAAATTAGCTTTCCTAAATCCCTTTCTCACCTATCTCCCGGCACAGAAAGGACATTGCCATTTATTCTGTGACACATCCAGCACGGTGATATAAAGAAAAATCAAGGATTTTTCAACATTTCAACAAAACATTTATTTTGTTGCCTGGGTCAACCCTACAGTTATAATAGGATTTTGTTGGATTGCTAAAACAATTTTATTTCTTGTTGGTAAACCAGACGTCCCTCCACAGTTACCAGCTGTTTATCATCTGACACGGTATTTTTTCAATGAAACAATTCTTTCACAATCACTTCTTTATCACAGCTATCATTGTTTAAAAGCTGCAGTTTACAAACAGATTGTGATTACAAACACTTGGAAATGGACAACAGGAGATTATTTATGCTCTGTAAAGGGTGAGTAAATGTATAGGAGCCTGTTAAAGCAATAGGAAATGAGGAACCATGAACACACACTCCGGCAGCATGCAGAAATTTGTTCTACTCTCTTCCAGGTGGACACAAATCTGGATTTATGCAACTAAATTTGGGGCGAAGGAGGCATTCCCTGCCTGCATGAGCTCCATCCCCAAAGCCAGGAGGGAAGCAGCCACCTGCACTCCAGTAGTCTGTGACCCAACGGTGAAGCAGAAAAGGATAAATACAGCTTGTGTCCTGTCCGTGTGTGTTACAGGAAGGCAATAATCACATTATTTTTCTAGCTTAGCTGCTGAAGTTTTAATCATTGCTAGGAACTCAATTAGTCACTGGTTTAAACAGCAGACTGAATGTCAGAGTGGAAATATTTGACATTTTCTTAACAACTTGAAAAATTCCAAAACAAACTCTTTTGGGGTATATTATTCCAGCTGAGTTGCCAAAATCTCTCAGCTATCGCAGATCTGCGGCAAGCGTCTGAGGGTTTGGGTAAGGGAATCTCAAACCCAAACACTGAAGAAAGTCCCACGTCATACCCGGGGAACCACGAAAGCCACGAACATTTGTAAGGTTTTCCACTTGCCAGAGGGTCTTGGGCTTCCAAGAGCTTAGGGAGCTCGTTCTTTGCTACCTTAGGGTGAGAGACTTACTGAGAAAATGGAAAAGCTGTTCTCAGCTCTGCCTTCTTGGGGCTGTAAGGGAAGCACCGAGCGCTGAGGGATTCCCAAAAAAAGTGAAGATCAAAGACCTGCACCGGCTGAATGAGGTGTTGAATACATGGGCCGTGCTGGCAGGGGGAGAGGGGAAAGCAAAAAGGCCCAAAGGGGCAGAGGGGCAGGGCTGGAAGCCCTGGGAACCACAGCACCCAGCCCTTGGAGAGTCAGCGTTGTTTCCCAGCAGCAGTTTTAGGAGAAACATCCCAAAAAAACAGCAAGGACAGATGAGAAAAGGGAGAAACCTGCCACCTGCCCCAACCACAGGGATCTTCAGAAACACGTGCAGGCCAAGCATGGGATGCTCCTTGGCTGCGTAGCTCATAAATTCCTATTTTTTTTAATGGCCTAGGAGCTGCCTCACCTCGCAGGTTCCCTCCCCATCCGTGGGACACGGCGTTCCCCCCACGGAGCCGGGTTTGCCAGCGCCTCGCAGAGCAGCTCGCAGCCCAGGCCGTCGGAGGAGGCGCGTTAGCGGAAGAGCTGCACTCAAAGCATATTTCCTGGAAAATGATGATTCCCACATGGTCCCGAGCGCCTGGAGGAGCTCCCACTCAAACCTTGCAGCCGTGCTCAGTGGCTTCAGCACGGGCAGCGCAGGATGCTGAGGTTTTGGTAGCACCCTGCAGGAGCAGGATGAGCCCAGGGGAAGGGCTGGTGAGGGGAAAATCAGGCTTGGGGGGTTCCTTTGAAGTGACCTCAGCTGAAAATGAGCATTTTTAGCTGAGAGGGAACCAAGGGGGAAGGTGGGAGGCAGCAGCGGGACCACACAGCCGAGAAGCCCACGCTCCTAGCACAGCTGCTGGGACGCCTCCTCGCCGGGAAGGTGACAGGGAGGAATCCGCAGCTGACACACGCGTTTTTCTGCTGGAGGATTTCATGTCTTTTCTCAGGCACTGTGACTAATTATGCAAAGGAAAAAAAAAAAAAAAAGAAAAAAAAAAGGAGGAAAAAAAAAAGAAAATCGCAGATTTTGCCAGCAGACATTAGACTTTAAAAAAAGAACCCAGCAACCTACCAAGGGACAGTTCACATGACTGACCAGAAAAAAAATGGCAAACAGCTGTGCGTTAACATCTGTACTGCACGGTCGTGCTCCGACAGAACGAGTAAATGGCCAGAAGAGAAATTGTTGAGAGCTCCGCTATACAAGCCCAGGTTTGGGGACAGGAGGGACTTAGACTCACGTGGAATGACACTGAGGAAAACTCAAATTTCCAATCCAAACGCATTCGCCTAGAAGGGTGCTGAATTGAAGTGCAGAATTTCAAGCTCTCCACCCCTCTGCTGGTGGTCAGTCCTCGGGGATGTGGTGCTGGGAGCTGTAAGCAGAGCTGTGCCCGCTGCCCGGCCAGCCCAGCCTCCAGGGCTTGTAATGGTTTTATTTTGAAATTACCTGGGGTTCTGGTTGATTCTCAGCCCCGATTGCAATGGTAGTTGCAATTCCCAAGTGCACATTGCAGGTGACAGCACAGGTCAGGACAGCAGCAGGGAGGCTGCGGTGCCACCTCTGTCCTGCACCCAGCAGGTCCCAGCTTGGCCAGCAGCTCTCAAAGGAAGGTACTTGCAAGCATCCAAAAGACCCAAAGGCATATTTGTTCCCCATGCACCTTTTCTTTAATTACAGAAGTAATTAATGTCCTGCCTGTTGAGACGCACTAAGATAAATTTACTGAAAACTGCAACTTAAGCCTTTTTCAGGTGAGATGAATTAATTTAAATACTAAGTAAATCCAGGCAACAAACTCATACAGAATTCAGCCGAAAGTGATGTGAAGCAGCCAGTGAATGCCTTCTTGTTAGCAGCAGGAATAGTTTTCTTTGGTTGTTCCAAAAAGGTTTTCAAAGACAGATGAATATGTTCAAATAACATATTCATGTTCATTTGGCAATATTTCTAAAAAGAATTAAATGCATTTCCAAAATTGCCTACATATTTCAACATTTTCTAAAAGAAATAGATTACATTTTTATATGAAAAAATGCTGTTTCTTTTTTTTCTTTTCTTTTTGCAACTACTGAAAACTGGGGGAAGAGATTCTATCATTTGAAATGCCTGGAAATCATTTTTTTCAACGAGGTTTTAGATCACTCAGCTGGCTGGAAAAATTGTTATATCTTAGCTCTCTCTCTAGAGAATACACTTTGATTTCATTAATTAAAGAAAAGAGGATGAAAGACAGGCTATTGAGTTTGCCTCAGAACCCCAGCTTGCATAAATTGAAGGAGAGCCATAAAAAGGGACTCGATGGTTTACAAGAGCTGCAAATCTCTTCCATTTTTGCTACAAATATGAGCGCTGGAATGTCACGTACACTCTCACATGCTAATAGCAGAGTCGTATTAATGCTGTGAAATCACACTTGTGAGCTGCAGACTTAGATGTCACTTGGGTAAAAGGATTTCTGAACGGAGCACATAAGTTCCCCAAACTTGCTTTTGGCTGGAGGAAGAGGAAAGCGGACAGTCCTTTACACTTTTATTTTTGACTTCTCTGTCAATACCGACTAGCAGTGGCTTATCACATAATGCAGCTGGCACCCACCCAACACCGAGTGAAACCAACTGAGAAAATCGCCGTGAACATTTCTGGGCTGGAATGATGAGTTTTGGTAATGAATATTCTAAGCTCCTTTGACATTTGCAGCGCTTGATCCTGGGGCAGGGATGGATTTCAAAGACAAGTGGAGGATCCTGGAGGCTTCTGACGTCATTTGTGCGGCCGCGCTCAGCGAAACAATCTCATTACCTGGGTGCCAAAGTGGTGCACAACCACAGCCCCTGCGGGCTGGGTCCTAGGGGATGCCTCAGGTCTCTTCTTCAGATCATTTCTCGCTTTGTTTTTTGTCTGTAGTGCATTAGGCTCTGTGTCTTGGCATGGTTAATTAATTAATCACCTTAAGTGCTGCCAGATTCCCGCAGCAGGCAGAGCTGCACTGCCCTGTCCATGAGCAGTGGCAAGGCCACCAGCAGCGCTGCCCACAGGCATTGGCTTCCAGTGCATGGGGCAGCTCCTTAGGGTATGTTTTTTGGCTCTTTCTCATATTCCTTTGATCCACTGATGTACCAAGAGGAGTATTTGGACCTTGGACTTGTTCTCTCCTGCGGCATTGCCATTTGCCTTGGAAAACCTCCATTAGTCCCAAAAGGGAGACTTTTTTTGATATCCCATGGGCTTAGAGCCCAAAATTTTACCAACTGTGATTTTACATCATTTTAATTAAGGACATTTTTTTTTTTCCATTTGTGGTTTTGAAATTAGGCACCTGAATTTATATAGTTTCCACATCAGTTCTCTGACCATAAAAACAGTAGGCAATGTGCCTCTACTCTCCACCTCTCCCTTGCCTTATCTGAGAGTGAAAGCAAAAGAGAAGGCAAGCAGCTATCTGTATAACAAAAGAAGGCTCAAGTAACTTTACCCTATCATCATAGACCCTGCCCCATATTGCACACCGTACCGTAACTGCCACGCTTGCATGGACTTCTCCATGCCAAACACCACACAGCCCCCAAGCCACGGGTCTGCTTGCTTATTTATGTATATAAAGCAGCAGGAAGCTTTTAGTACTTAGGCTGGTGAGCCTGCCTGCCGTGTCCCCCAGAACCTGGAGCTCTGACTGGTTTGTCACAGCATGACACCAAAATTAGCGACAGAAGAATTGGGAGTGGGCGAGGTGTTCATGTCTGCTGAGCCTTGAGCAAGGCCAAAATAAGAAAATGAACTCGAAATAGAGCCGGAGGTGCTCCTCCCACAGAGATGGGAGATATTCCTCGCTGCAGTGTGGGAATTGTTTGAGTGTGAAGAAGAGGTTCGGTATGAATCTTTAAGTTTGGAACTAATCTCATATTTCAGCTCTGTAATCTAGGACCATTAAATATTTATACTGTTGGGATCCACACAAAGAAAATTAATACCTGTTCAAATGAAAGGGATCAAGCTGGGAAGGAGGTTAAAAATAAAAGAGAACAAAATATCAAGTAGGATTTTCTTTCCAATTTTATTCTCAGCTCTCCTTCTGCTAATGTGTTATTTCACCCTCAATACCTCTGACAATACCAGCTGCTTTGATCCCAAAGGCTTATTTGCTCCCTAAGTCAGCAAGTTGGCAATAGCTTAAATAAACTCCTAGAGGTTCAAAGCCCAGTAGAGAGAGATAAAGTATACTTTAAAAAGACATGAAGTCAGGAAGGCATGTGTTTCTTAATGACTTTCCTGGAGGCTATCTCTCTTCTCCCCCCTCTCCTCCTCCTCATCTACCTTCCTTCTGTTTCCTGGCTTAAATTAGACTGTAAGATCTTCTGGATAGCGAATGCATCCTTCCTGTGTGTGAATGCAGTGGGCCATAATCTTCACTGGAGCCCCTGCTCGATACAGGGACTAATTTTCCATCTGTTGTCAAGGGCACCTCTTTGCTCCACTGACAAACAGCAAACCAAAGAAAGCAAAACAGGACAGTCCACACATAATGTGTTATTTCTCATCGCTGCTCGTTTCTCATCTCCAAAGGCTTCTTTTAAAACGCAAAGGGTATTTTGCTCTCGTGTTGATGCAGTGGGGAGGCTGTGGACAACCATAACAAGCCCAAACAAGTTATGGAAACTGGGAAGAGTGCTGTTATACACAGCGTAATTTATTACCTGCTGTGTTTTGCTAGTGGCAGGATTACATCTGTCCCTACCTAAAGGGAGGAATAAAGAGGTTCCAAATGGGTGAAATACCTCAAGAGTTACTGAGTGTCCTGAAGATGCAGCCTGCGGGGGGAAAAACAACTTGTCCTGAGTGTAGGTGTGGGGAAGGAGGCACAAATGCAGCAGAGAGGATTGTTTTTCTTTGAACATAATGAGGATTTCTGTCTGTGACAGCACTGAGATCAAGGTTGGGCTTTGCACTGAGTGATGGGCATCCCCTTTTCAGCATTCTTTTGGCTAGCAATACCAACGATGTTTCCTCCACACGCTGCCTGCTGCTGTCCTCAAGATGTTCTCAGAAGTCAAATGCTAAGGATGTAAAGAGCGAGCTGTGCTAGGCTCCCTGCAATTCAAACACCTCAAGTGAGGCCACAAGGTTTTAAAACATGGGGCTCTCCGCCACTGCCAATCTGCAAAATGCCCCAGGAGGGATAACACTGCGAGAAAGCTGGGACTGTAACTCCCCACTAAAAGAGGGAAAAAAGAAGAGCTGAACGTGTTTGCTGCCAGTGCTTGAGCCTGCCTTGAGCTGCTCATCCCACTTTACCTCTTTCCTCAATCAGCAGTGCAATCCCTTCTGCTTCCCAAATCTGGGGAGTCTGGTCCTGATTAAAATAAACTCCGATGATTTTCCCATTGGCTAATCAAGGAGAGCTCTGCATTTTGTTCACCATCAAAACACAGATTATCAAATTTTAAGTGTTTGCATTTCGAGTAAATTGCTTTTATGGGGAACACTTGCTCGTGCTCCTGCAGGAGGGCAGCATCTTCCCTTCTCCTTCCCTACGTGACCGTGGGCAGTGACCGCAGGAGTCTCTGAGCCACCCCAGCTGGGGCCCAGAGCTTTGTGCTGCCCACACACCTTGCTGTTTACCACTCATCCCGACTCATTTCAAATGCAACTTCTGGTTGTTCAGTTTGCACGAAGGAAAAAACACGGATGAACGAAGCTCTGGCTTTGCGAGGCGGGGGGAACAGCTGGGAGGCAAGGCTTCTACCACACAGATGGACGTGGGTAGGGTTATTTACTCTACAAAATGAAATCAGAAGCCCCAGCCAACACTGACGCACACCTGGGACCAGGTACAGCACCAGCATCACCAGCTGGGAGGTATGAATGGGATATTGCCTGGGTATCTGCTTTCAGAAGGCTGAAACTGCATGCGGAGGTGTCTATTCCTGCTCCCCAATTACAAAGCAAGCTTAAAAACACCTCACTCAAATAGAGGCTCTGCTTTTTGACTACCTGACTCCCACCCCAGTCCCCAGCTCAGGTGACAACTGCCCCCGTAACTGCTCTGTCCTCTTTGAAAATCTTTCCCTTGGCCTCTGTACTCTCTTGGTGCTCACAGGTCCCAGCAAAAGAGCATCCAGATGACAGCAGTCTGTTCGGAGTGACAAAACCCAGTCCATTTCTGCACAGCTCCACTCAAAAGCTGCAGAAAAGTGGTTGTATTTATTTATCCGTTTATACCCAACAAGGGAACAGTCACAAGTCATCTAAAGTCATTACTGCCACGTTCCTGTGTGCAACCTGAGTATTTCTAAGCTTCTTTAGCAAAACAGCCTCTGATCAACAACCATATAAAACCTTCTGCGTGTCAAACTCTGCCTAACTCTCTTCTTCTAGAAGCAACTTCGGTAGTTGATCCTAATCCAAGGCCTTCCAGCAGTAGAAAGTTATTGTGCATTAAAAACACATGTAAATCTTTGGTAGATTATGTCCAAAAATGCTGAGAACAACAAACATGCACATCTGACCAGTAGCCACCAGCTTTGCTGTAAATATTTATGTAGGAAAACAGGCACAAAATCTTTGTTTACGGCATAGCAGTAACACTCAAATTTAAGGAATTTTTAGGCACATACGCAGCATTCATTAGCTGAAAATCTGTAGTTGAATTTTGAGTGACAAGTCCTGGGTTTGGTTACAGTCAGCCACTTTGAGTCTCTGGCACTGGATTTGAGGCTCCAAATCTTTGGTAGCAGCAATGAGCAGCTCTTCTGGGCCATTCCCAGAGCTTCAGATCAGGCTGTAAGGTCCTCCTTGGGAAGGGTTTTTGAGATTTTTATGGGGTGTGGATGCATTAAATTAAATGTGGGCCATGACATACCCTTGTTGCATGGAAGGGGGAAAATATCTGAGGAGGCAGCTTTTGGTTCCAGCTTTGCAGGTGAGCTGGAATGGCAGGAGCTGGGTGCCTCACCAGAGACACACATACCAGAATAAATCCTCACCCATGTCTGTGGGCTTTGTTGGTTTCTCTCCTTTTTTCTCAGTCTGTTGGTAAGACAGAGAACTCTATCACGCGGGTGTTTTTTTACAGGATACCCGAGGAGCAATGACACGGGAAGACAGATGCAATCAGCTTGCCATCTATCAACCTAGGGAGAACAAGGGTTGGATCTCACAGCTGATGGTTCCCTGTCCCATCAACATTTTTCTTGTTATTTCTAGGATCCTTCCTACAGCAGGATGCTGTGGTAGCTCCCAGCTGTGCTTTCCCCAGCCATGGGTATGGGTGCATGCTGAAGCAGGGAGGCGATGCCCCATGTGCCTGGGGGACGGGGATGTGCCCACAGCCACAGGCAGGGTGAGCTGGGCCATGCCCTAGAGAAACAGCTGAATCAAGATGTTAGACTTCAATGCATGCAAAAGTAATGGGGAAGGGAACATATTTTAACACTTTATTTATAACCAGAGAGTGCCTTTTATTGAATGGGTTTCCCCTAAATACTTTTCCCAGGAAACAACCCAACTTGGAAAGAGAGGGGAAAGCACTGATGAACATCTGATCTCACATAGAGACGGGCTAAAAATATTAATCCTGTTTCCGATGGAGAAAACAATGAAATAATAAGAACTTAAAATAAGCTGCAGATGATCAATCCTGGAATATTTAATACTGTATGTAAGGAGACGCAGTTTGCTAACGGATTTAACATTTCCTCAGTACCCTGTCTGACAATTTTCTCTATTTCCTTTGGATTTCATAATCTTGATAATTTCCTATTTTGGATGCAAAGTAACAAGTAATAGTCACTCAGGGAAAAATGTATCAAACATAGGAGAGGATTTTTTTTTCATTTCTACTGCTTAATAACTTTAGGAATGTGTGTCAAACTATTTCTTTCTCTACTTCTATTACATTAGCGACACACAGAGATTTTAGAGAGAGCTCCATCCCCAGTGTTCCCCTCCATCTTTCTTTTTTAAATCACATAAAATTAAAATAAGTTTTTCTGGGATACCCCAAGCCAGTGTTGTGCAAAGGGATAGAGATACTGATCAAGGCAGTCCAGGCATCCAATGGTGCTGTGCAGGATGGGAGCAAGGCATGGGCTGCCTGTCCTCTGAAGGTAGGGGAGAGCTGGATAGAGATCAGACCCCTTAAAAACATAAACAAAGACTAAATCCCATCCTCACAAGATATAGCTCTCTCTCTCCTTGTATCATGCTGCAACAAGCTTTTTCTACCAGGAATTCTTGGTAAATAATTCTCGGTATCTGCAGGCCAAAAGGTCACTGGAAGGGTAGAGGAAGTGCTTGTGGCTTTATAAAATGTCCCCCTTTTTCTCTGCTCTGCTTACAAACCTTGTGTTTCTTACAGATAGAAAGGGAAGTGCTCTTGCATTCCTGTTCCCCACAATTATTCCTCAGTTGAGTCAGAGTGGGAGCTCCAGAGGGATGCTCACTGCCTGCCTTCAAAGCAAAATTCACAGATACTGAGTAACTCAGTAACTCTTGGCCTAATCCCTGAGAAATGAGATCTGGCCTACTCCTGCTATGGTGGCAACGAGATGGTAATGAAAGCATCGTATCAACAGCTCTGGGGTTGTCTCCGTTATTTATACTAGAAGCTGGTGATAGATGCAATTACAGTAGATTAACTTTGGCTTAGCTTCAGCATGAAAACAATATACCAAGGCCAAATTTTATTCCAAATATAATCTCTCTATTGCCTTGCCTGAGTTTCTATTTGTTTGGTTTGGACTGACAAACTTTCATTCAAAGAATGTAATTACAACATAATTTGCCACTAGGATTTTCAGGACTATATTATTCATTTGAAGGGAAAGTAAGTTCACTTCTCATTGAGCTTAAATCTGAAGGTTAATTTTCTTTGAGGTAGAGGAGTTTGGTTTTGACTTGATTTCTATGTATTCGGGGCAGGCAGCACAGCTGTGAGAACATAATTGCTGTTAGAAATTTCGGGCTGCTCGTTCTCATTTTCAAAATTGCTCGCTCTTTTGTGTGCTTCCCGAGTGCGAGCGGAGTGAAGCGGCGCTGATTACCCGCCGCAGGTGCCAGCCTGCTGGGCTCCTCGCTACCTCTGGCTCCAACGCTTCCAACCGCACTCTGCAGCACAAAAAATAGCCTAATTACAGACAAGAAGCTGACCCAACAAATTGGCAGAGGGGCCGGAAAGAGAAGCAGGGAAGCTTATTCGCCCCGTCAAAGTCAATAGGAATTTCACCCGCAGGCAGCCCCGGTGAGATGCTGAGGATGCTCAGCTCCCTGCACCCACTCCCCAGCTCCCGCCCCAGTGGTAGGATGGCTGGAGAGCTGCCTGCCAGAGCAGGGGGGTGAAAGAAGAGTAGAATCCCATGATGTATGACCCAGGAATGTAAATAACAAAGGTAGGTAGAGCAGCAGCATCTCTGGGACCTCACCTCTCAGCAGGCTCCGGACAGGATGGAGACTTCTCTGCAAATACACGGAGCTGAAGCAAAGCTCCCGTGCAAGCACCCATGTCCAGCAGGATGCACCAGTGAAGCACAGGGCAGTGTCCAGATCCACGGCTGTAATGAGCACATAAATTATCCCTAACGACCCCCTCCACAGACCGGCATGCATGTGGGGACAGAGAGCCCAGCCCACGCTCGCGGTGGCTGCTGGAGCAACGCGTCGGGTTGCAGGGAGCACAAATGGCTCTTTCACACGTCCCAGCAGATGTTACTCATTTGCTCCTCATCTGACTTTAGGATTTGGCTCCATTCTTTCGCTGCTCCCAAAGCCCAGCAGTTGTCCTAGAAACCTCTCCATGGGCAATATGCTGACCGGGCTATGGCAGGCGCCATCCCACCCTCTAATTTCTCATCCCAATCACCTTTTTCTTCCCCAATGAAACCCATCCTGCCTACTGGCCCCTTCCACTGTTCCACTGCACATTATTTTATTCATCAAGGTGCTAAAATACCACACAACTCGTCCCTTCTGCACAGTGACAAGCACTCAAAAATGTTTAAGGACATCTGCAAAATTTGGATGGAGGACAGTCACAGCAAGCAGGACCTGATGCTCAGGGGGAAAGACGAAGGCTGCACCTTTATAACACAGCATCCAAGGCTCAGACCTGGACCTCAAGGAACCCAAAGAGCAGCTGGGGAGACAGAAGAGCTCAGGGATGGGGTGCACGTGCAAGGGGCTGAAATGACTTCCAGAAGCACAAACAAAAGTGACCTGATTTGGGTGGGTTTGCCTGTGTGCACTAACAGAGCCTTTTTTTGTAGAAAGTGCCAGCCACAGAATACCCACTGCAGTAGATGACTTCCAGGTACTTAGTCCCATTGGAAACCTTGTTTTTCTGGAAAAAATAAACACTGTATTTAGCTCCCAGTCCCTTCTACTTCTTGGTTCCCCAGCTCTGCTTGAAAATCAAAACATCTCCTGCACAGTCCGGGCAGAGCGTGGGTCTTACTGCTTTGACTGAACAGTCACCCATGTGAGTAGGAGTCTGTAATTCACATGGTATTTTTCCATAAACTATCTTTTAATTTATTCTAAGGATCCCAGAGGAAGCTAAAAATCCTCAATAGGCACTTCAATTTCTTGCCATGTCAATAGTTTCAGCCGTATTGCGCTCTGAAAAGTAAAAAGATAATAGGACCAAATTCTTGGAAATGGATTGCTGACAATATGCGTGTATGTGTTTTTACTCAAATCTATAAACCAGTTGTGCATCACAAGGCATACATGTCACTAACCAGTCCATAACTCAAGATAAATAACATTCCCCAAGGATCCTACCGGTTATATTAAGCACACAGATCACCCAAAGTCAGTTGTCACCGCCGGCAGGAACTGACCTAAAATAAATCACCAAAGAGATTGCAGTGCAACGACTGGAGCCAAGGGTTTGGGGGAAAGGGGCCGTTGAGGGAATCTGTGCCTCCTGCCCGGCTTTGTCCTTGGACTTCCCCACTCCAGGGTAGGGAGTATTCACAGGAAATGCAATTAAAATATAAACACTTGAGGAAACCCTCCATGCAAAATGTTTTACCCCAGATCTACATTGAGCAAAGCTGACTTTAGAAAAGCCTGGGGCAATCGAGCAGCAATATGACAGCAACCACCACCACCAGCTACTCAATATGTAACACAGGCTTGACATAACATTGTCGTATGGGTGGAGAAGCTAACCACATTGCTCAGGGGGATTTGCTACATGCTCATATGGATGAGAAAAAAATAAATCCAGAGTGGCTTCAGGTAATCAAACCTCAGCAGTTGGGGCTGAACGCTGCCTTGTCCAAAGCTGCAATTTGTTGTTGTCTGGGAGGAGATTTGTGGTGCTCTTCGGCACAAGAAATGTGCCCGTAAATGTCTGGATTTACGAGCATGCCTCTGGGCTGTCCAAAACCCCGCTGCCGCAAGCTGAGGGCAGCATGCACCATTTTCGTTCGGGAGGTACTTCAATAATTAAAACACCGAGCGATAAGCTGTGACGGTCATTGAAAAAAGACTTGTAAATATTTTGCAGGCAGCATGTTCGACCTTTGCCCTGCCGTTTTCTCTTCCACAACAAACTCAAACCATTTTGGCAAATGCCTTTGCCACCCTCTGCCACCACTCCCAGCCCCAAATGACACACACACACCAAAAAAAAAGTGAACCATTTCCCCAAACAGAGGCCAGGGAGAATGGTCAGAAATTAATTAAAATCAAAACAAGTTTTCAGCAGGAAACAATGGAACAGATGTAAGAATATTTATTACTGGAAACTGCTAAACACGCCAATTAATTTTGAAGGGACTTAAATGGATTAAGCTATTTTTTACTGGAAAATGTGAACAAGTCATGAATCATAGTAGTACCTTCAGCAACCTAGATGGGTTTTCCTGGAAGCCTGTTCAGAAATCAAAGAAAAGAAATCTGAAACGTCCAAACTGGGCAATAATCCTTCTGTTGCATCAATTGCATCAATGCTGCTGTATCCCTAGAAATGACTCTGTTTTATCTGTATGGGGAATGACACCAAGCATGAAAGCATGGCAGTTGCTCACAGCACCCCCAGGCCAGCAGACTCATCCTGGGTCTGCATCAGTCCAAGTGGTCAAAATCGCTCTTCCTTGGGGAAAATTCATGGAACGGAGCAGTCCCAAAGCTTGTGCAGATTTCTTTCCTGCCAGTGCAGACAGCCCCTTCCTAGGAATGCGAACTGAGAAGTGCTTTTCCAGTAAATCTAGAATATCCATTTAATTTTTCCAAAAGGAAATTAAAAGTACATCATGACACTGAAATTTGTCCTTTGTAAATGCTGATTTTGCAGAGGGGCATTTTCCTTCAGAAAACCATCCAGAGACACTCTGCTCAGCTCTACTCATTATCACTCCCTTCCCTTCCTCTCACATTTTATATAGCACTCCATGTTTTCCTATGCAAAATTGTCTTGTTCTTCCCAAAATAGTACTCTGTTTAGAGAGGTTAGAAGGAGGCACTAATAAAATTCTGGTTATTTAAAGAGTACAAGATAAATGTGAGACACTCACTCTGCTAAACAGAAAGCAGCTGGAAGAATACTAACAATGTCAGTGCTATGTGTAAACTCCATTTTCCTATCGAAAACTATGGAAACAGAAAAAGAACCCAGAAAAATTCAGCCTTTGCTTAAGCTGAGACTTATTGCTGCTGATTCTGGATGTAGCTGCTACACGAGACAGATTGCTTCGCGTTTCCAAGCTTTGCTATTCTGATCTCAGCAAGTTTCATTCTGATTTCCTTCCTAACACCTTAAAGACCAGAGAATTGTATTTTCTTTGGCAGATTCATAGCAATTGTGAAAATATTTTGTCCCTAAATGTGAGGAGGTTTTCTTTTCAACATAGCGACCTAAACCCCGGAGATTTTGACCCATTTATGCAGACTGAATAACACGCCTCCCACTTCTCGGAATTTGGTGGAAGCTTTGGCTCTAGGAATAACCTAAGATGAGACTTTTTCAACAGGGGCATGGTGGTATTTGAGCAGTCCCTGCAGGTCCTTCAGCAGGCTATGGAATGAGACAGACATGTCTGAAGCCCAGCCCCATCTCTGCTGGTGAGCGAGGACACCGGTGTGACTGCCCCAGCGTCTGCTGTCAGCTCAGGGCAGCCAATTCCCACCACAGAAATCCTCAGGGAAAGGAGGGAAATGCTATAAATCCAGTCTGAGCCCTGCAGGAAGGCTCTTCCCCCTGTAACACCAGCCCTAAATCCTAAGCGTTGCCATCATACTACAACCACAGGAGCCATCCTGGTGAAAAGGGTTAAAAAAAAACCCTCAAGTAATGAAAAGCGAACAGCCTCAGGGCACTTCAGCTGCTGAAGCAGGTGTCACTTAGGGAAAGCTCCCAAAACACAACCTTTTCCCTACCACCGATGCTCAGGCCTGCAGGAATTACTCTCACACTTAGGCCCAGGTGCTGCAATCAGCCGCGCTCAGCCAGCAGGGATGGACCCTCCGCGTCTCACGGGCTGGTTTGTCTCAGCTGTAGGACAGACAGAGCCAAATCGCACTGCCGGGGACACCAATGCATGACCCTGCTCCAGGCCACACGGTCCTGCTGGAAGGGGACCGAGGATGAGGGGCAGGAGCCGGCCGTCGGTCCTGTGCAGCAAGTGGGAGGCCTTGGGTCAGGCTGCTCTTATTTACGGGCTCCTCCTGCAGCCAGACCTGTTCAGCTGTAGCCCTTCCTTGATTATTAAATATTCGATTATGAACTCTAAGTTCCTTGACAATTAGGACTTTTTTTTTTTTTTCCAGCACAGTTTGGGCACAGGAAAAAAACTCGCTGTGGCAAGTTGCTCACACTGTCTCCAGATGGATGGATGGGTGAAGCCTCCAGCACGCAATGGAAGTGGTTTAAATAACAAATACTGCTACTCATGCTGTGTTCCTGGAAGTAATGCCACTGACTGATCAATTGTTTCATGCCTCCCAGGGCATTGCCACTTTGGCCAGCTCTGTCCCATGGGAAGCTCAGCTTCCATCCAGCCAACACCAGTGCTAGGCAATAACCCCATCCTCAGAGCTCTGCCAGCTCCTTTTCCAACCCCGTACTTGTACCCACTATTTATGCAGCTTCTCCTCACTGGATAGAGATACAAGACAGCAGATTTCAGAAGAATTGAAGAATGACTGGTTGAGAAGGGTAATGACATCCATCACCATAAGCTAAAGATCAAATTGACGTTGGGGTAGAAACATTAAGGCACAAGGAGCTTCCAGCTCAGGTCTTTAAAGTCAAACACACAACCATGAGCATGGTGAGGAGGGGGAGGAGCGGATGAAGGCTCCCATTGCTGCCATGGGATATCCACATGACATGTGCTAAGAGCTCTCTGTTCACACTGTCCCCTGTATCCACCCCAAAAACCTGTGTGTACGTGGCAGAAAAGCAAAGCAACGTGACACTCCTTTGGCTCAGCCCCCGGAGAGGTTGTGTTTTACTAAATTAATAATCTATTTAGATCTGTTCAGCTTCAGCTTCTTAAGAAACTAATCCAGACAAGCCCAAAAATACTAATAACATTTCAGTATGGGCTTGGAGAGAGATTAGGGAACATTTGTTTAACTTCCAGTGTTTTCTGATTGCTCTCAACCTTTCCTTGCACAAGCACCTAAATGAGGAAATACGGCCAAAAAGACTAAGTAGTAGGGTTTGTGTTGAATTAAATTCCACTAGAAAAAATAAAAATAAAAAACCTGAGGTAACCTCAGTAAAACTGATCCACTTAACATTCAGCAGAAGAAATGCAGAGGAACACACTTAGCTCTGCATGTAGAGAATTGGGGATTTATACCTACATATTTTAAAACTACTTCAATGAACTCCTTCAACTGCAACTTAAATCTTATCTCCCAGATCACCTGCAACTCCCTGAAAGTTGTCGTACTTGAATTCTCCAGCTTTGATTTTTCTGGAGGGTGTTTGGTGTTGGGTTTTTTATGTTTTTTATTTTCTTTTTTTTTTTTTTGGCATCTTCAGCAGAAGCATGTTGATCCAGGTGACAGAGACAAGCACCTAATCCAGATTTTTTTATTCACAGAATAAAAGTCAACTTTCTCCTCAAGTTCCACCTTTGGCCCTTAAATATTTGCAGCATAAATATATCGAGGCAAGGCAGAGTGGGAAGGCTCCAAAGTGCAAATGTGGAATTCAGGTTGCTCTGCTCATGCCTGCAGATGGAAGGAGCGAGCAGAACATTTCATTACCTCCAGAATAGAGTAGGAAAAGAGGCTAGCTAAACAGGAAACATCTCAGGGTGAAAACAGCAGGTAGTAATGGCTGGGGAATAAAAATGAAGCCAGTTCATCTGGGGAGAGGTGGGGCAAGGTGTGTTTGCTGTAAGTATCACTGCAAAAAAATATTGGGCAGGGAGCACATCAGTCTGAGCCTGGGGAACCTGCAGCAGTGAACCCACCTGGCGAACTTGCTGGGATTTATTGGCTGATAAGTGGATCGTGCAGGTAGGTATGAAGCCGTAGCAAGATTATCTGAGGATGATAAGGAGGTTATAGTCTGTAAGGAAGCACAACGCAACCCCTCTAAAAGGCTTTGATGATTGATGGCAGCAATATGCAACAGCAGTTTATACAAGGTTTGGCAGCTGGAAAACTGCAAAGGCCAGACGAGGTTGTGCTGGAGATGTGGAAATGGAGGCGTGGGGCCGGTTTCTCTCATCCTGCGGGAGAGAAAAGTGCCACCCATGGGCACCCACCCACCAGCCATGGGGTAGAAATGCTGCCAGGGCAGGGCCACAGCGTGCGTGGCTCCAGCAGCCAGGAGAGGACAAGGATGCTCAAGAGGGCTAAGGCATTGATTATGCAAAATTCACCCTGCTTAAAGGAAATCAAACCTTAAAAATCCAATTTTGAAAAGGACTGGTCTTATGATTTTGCCTGTGCAAGCCCATGGTATGGCTTCTAGGAGTTCTTTGAATAGTTTACAGTCTTTGCATGGCCATGAAGTCATTAACCCTCCCCTTGTTTCATTAGTTAATGGGCACTTCTGTTTTACAGGCAGGGAGAGTGGGACAAGGGCACAGCAAGTGATGTCCAGGCTCAGCCACAAGCTGGGGCTGGAGACCACAGCCCCGAGCCATGCCCCTGTCTACCCATGTCCCATTGCTGTGTGGCTCTGCGGCATCTCAGAGCAGGCAGGTACATGAGCTCAGAGTCACCAAATCGCCCTAAAGCACCCAGCCCCATCACTTACAACTCTTCCGAAATTGCCTGTGAGATATCAGCCCCCTGTTAGGCTGCACTGGAAATAGCTCGCAGGTTTAGATACTTCTTGTGGGAGGAGAGAGAGGCAGCACAATCACACAGCTTCGTTTCCGTAAGAGACATGGCTAAAGCTGCTCACGTTATCAGGTTACTGAAATGTTGCTTTGGTGCAGGACGCCTTCATCATTCCTCAAATAATTGCATGTTTAATCTGCTCGAGAGAGGCAAAATTTATGGAGGCATTTAACATAGCTGACATCTGCCTTGCTGTATTATGAAGTGTTTTTTAATAAATCAAATTCTTCACCATAAGGCACAAGTTTTAACATGAGAAACGAAGAGCAGAGGAAAGGCACCCGCCCGGACCCAGGCTGAACATACATCAAACCCACGGGCTCCTGGGCAACAATAGCCAGAGCTATCAGCGACCTGCCCATTTTCATAAATAACATCCTGACAAAAATGAAAGCAGAAGGTGATTTGTCAAGTTAGTTTTCCTTCACGGGTCAAAGTCGGGGTGATTTATAGCACGCATCTTGAACAAATTAGGGAAAAGACATGGGATCTGGCCACCGAGATGGTTAAAACTACACACTGAAAAGAGCCAGATTGTTCCACAGCAGATCTGCTGATGGGACTGTGCTGCCTGACATGTCCTGAAGGCCTGATAGGTGCTTTATATTGTTTAAGGAATTCCCCAAATTCCATACAATACTCTGTCAGTCCTGCCAGCCCAACATCCAGCAAACTCCACCATGGAAAGGCGCTGTGTCTTGGACATGGAAATGTTCAAGAACAATAAAGCATAATGCTGCAAAACCAGAGCTGGGCCTGAAGAACACCAGGAGGAGCTTTTTGAGGCAGAAATACATTAAAATCCCAGCCTGCCCTGCCCTGTGTAGGGACAAGGGGCTGGGCTGCCCTACTGGGAAGTCTCCACCACGCTCCATGTATGACAGAAGCAGCCCCTGGTCTAGCACTGGGATTGCTGTTATTTGCACCACGATCATTGTGGTGCTTCTCTTCCCACCCTGACCTTGCCCAGTAGATGTTGGAACCAGAGCTATCCACAGACCAGCTCTCATTTATACACAACAAGCACTGAACAGGTTTGAACAGCAGTAAGCATTGACACACTGCAGAAATGTTTTTTTCCTTGGAGGCTGAAGAAAACAAAGCAAAGGGCATTAAGCTGAAGGCTACTAGAAACATCTACTGGTCTCTTGCTCCTTTTTTTCCACAATTGCAGGGAATCTGAGAATTTGGACCTCATGTGTACCATGCCTGCCTCTGCTAGAGACAGGCTACATACAAAATCCAGGGGCCTCGCCCTGGAAATTGTCTCCCAGCAGCACAAAACAGAAGTTGAAGAATGTTAAAGATTGGCTTGTCTTATCATGCTCCAGCCCCAGATGGGTTTGTACAGACAGAGGCACAAATTATCCCTTAAAATAACGGGCTGACACTTGAGAAAACACTTGCAGCACCTTTTTTCCCATTTGCCCTCACCAGCCAGATTCCCATCTCTGCAGCACCAAGCGTGACGCCAAGTGAATTGCACAAGAGGCCACAAAGAAGGAATGGGCTGGCACGGAAGTCACGAACGTCAGTAATGCCCAGTGGACTGGGGCAGGCCCAGAAGTGTCTGAAAGTTAACATAATTGTCTTTAAATGTCTTTAAATGTGACTTTAGGGTACTACATCCTCAGCTGTCTGTTGCTGCTGTGTCCAGAATTCCAAAAAGAAATAAAGGGGAAATTTTGGAGAGTTTCAGCATAGTTGGAAATACCACTGCGCGTAGTCATGGGGGTGAAGAAGGGAAGGGGGGGAGCGTCTCCTTAGACTGAGCTGGGCTGTTTTAAGAGCTCCTTAAAGGAAAACAAGGCCACCCTGTCCTACAAATACAATGACCAAATCAGTAATTGTGTTCTTGGCTGATGAAGTCCTTCTGACCAGCTAGCGTGACCACAGATAGAGCATCAGGCCAGTGCTGTGGGAAAGGCAAACTTCTGCCTCCTTCCCTTTCTTGCAGCCAGCCTTATCTGATAGCTTCATTTGGAGCTATTTACGTGCTCAGGCCATTGCTCCGGGTACAAACATGCCTAAAAACTGTGTGGGCTGCTGCTCCCTCTCACAAAGCGCGCTTTGCTCTCCAGGAGCCAACCCAGCATCCCGTTTTCGCTTCCGGAGAGCGGCTCCCAGGCGACTTTCTTCCGCTGACCTTCTCCGGTGAGGAACATCAAGGGCCGAAGCGGACCTTTGAAGACAGGGCCAACATTCCCAGTGTCTCCTTGGCAGGAGCAGAGCCTGCAGGGCGGCCATCCCACCTGGCGCCCTCGGAGCCGCGGGGTGGGCCACGCACGGCGGGGGCGCAGGGCACAGCTGTGCTCGCCGCACAGCAGCCTTTTCCCAAGGCAGGCACAAAATGCAATTAGAGAAAGCAGGATATTCCGAGTGTAGGGTATCAAAACAACCCGCTCACATGCAGGAAGCAAGGCTCGGGACACGTGGAGCTGGCCTGCGTTGTGCTGGCACCGCTGCTTGCAGGCAGGGCGAGCAATTGCTGCTTAAAAGCTTTCTCGTGGTGCTCTCTGTGTTTTGGTTTTGGAGCCTGTTACTGCAATTGAGGTGTTCTTGTTGCTGGAATGTAGCTCGTAGGTCACCAAAGTGCCACTTCTGTGGAGATTTCAATATGGCAAGGGGAGAGGGTGCTTCATGGCACAGCCAAAGGCATTGCGAAGTAGAAAGAAAAGCCCACTGAGATGAGATGCCTGCAGGGGAAACTGGTGCCTAACGTAGCTGATACCACCGGGAAAACACTGGCTAGTGTAGCTGATACCACCACAAACATGTGCAAAGCGCCGGAGATACAAATCCTGATGAAGAATTTATAAAGGCGAAGGAGTTAATTAGAGAGCCCTCAGTCTTAAGAAGCAGTGACAGCAGCACAGAGATAAATCATTCATTTCGGCCTCTGGCAGCACTTGCCTGCTGTCAGCCAGCTGGCACAGATCTCAGACCAGGGGCTGTGTGTCAGGGCAGGGGCAAAGCCCAACTGCTGGAGCACCGGCAGAGAGGAGGTGGTTTTGGCAGCATCAGGTCACGGCAAAAACCCTGAGCCTTTGCTCACGGGAGGCTGGGCACCAGCCGCTGGCTGCTGGTACCAAAAGGACGGGGTGATCACACCAGCCTATGAACACAGCAATTATTTTTGCAGCTTCCACGAGCCCAGGGCAGCGTCTATCAGCACCCCGCTGCTTCGTCTGAGATGGGCCATTGCCTGCCCAACCCCTGCAGGGGATCAGCCTCTGTCACGGGTTTTGTCCTTGCAGTCATGTCTTACCCAGCTCTGCTAAAAATATAAGAGAATATTTGATCTCCTACAGGGAAAATTTCCCAAATTCGCCATATGAAATAACCCGTAAAGCAGCATTTCCTTTGATTTCTCATTTCCTTTTATTTTTCCATTGGTCTCATCACATTCTCTTGTTGTCTCATCTTATAGAGCGAGGCAAGAGGACAGCTAATCTGTTTTCCCTCTGCCCTTCTTAATGTCTTCTTGATTGAAATTCACGTTAACTCTTAGGTCCCCTGGTCTCAGAGAACATCCATAAATCCACATCTTGAGGAAGCTCCCATGGCCTGGCTGTCACCTGTAGGGGTTGGGACCAAGATGCAGCAGCTCTGTCTGATTTCACTGAGTTTCTCTGAAATCCTCCTGGGGACAAAGCGATGCCCTAGCACAGGGGGTGAAGGGAAGGAGGAAGGCTGACTGCCCACCCAGCCCCTCCTCGGAAAGCTGAACCACTAGCACAAAGCCAGACCCATCCACACTGGGGACAGCCTTGGGCACAGCCCTCTCCCGCAGCATTAGGGCTCCATTCTGCTTCCAAATTCCTTTAGCAACAACTGCCTGCCTTTTCAGAGACAGCCAACTGCCAGGAAAGGCTGCCAAAGAAAGGCCTTTGGAAAGGATCGTGAGCTGGACATATTTTTGTCCCCAAGAGTGAAGGCAGTGGAGCCCCGAGTTTGGGGCAGACACCTCGGCAGAGCTTTGCAAGCCCTGTCCTGGTCCCACTGCCGATGTGCAGCCCCACAACATCGTTGTGTTCAACATTTACACACTTTATCATCCCTGCCTTGTTCTCTAGCTGATTCCTCGTTTAATTTCAGCAGCTAACACCCGTGCTTCTTCACCACGTCGGCTCTCCAGTGTGCCATCCTTGTGTGATTTTATGATTGATTACAGCCTACTAATCTTCCGTCAAATTTTCAAAGTCTGCATCGTTAGGTCATTCATTTTTTTTATTTTTAAAGATGTTACATATGTTTTCTATCCCAGGGGGAGGTGGAAATCAGTCTATGAAAAATACCCATCATTACCAACACACAGCTCAGCAGAAAAAGAACAGAGATGGGGAGCACCTATCCTGGCTGCAGCAGATGGGGGCTTAATTAAGGGTTTGCAAGGGCTTTAAATTATGGGGATTTTTGTTTAATAACTCTAACTCTTGATTCTGGGGAGTATCATTGCTGTGATTAAAGGGCAAGAGCAAACAGATCTCAGCTACCCCTGGAGCAAGCTTTAAAAGAAACCCTCAGTGTGCAGGGGGTTACGTGCTGCAGCCACACAACCACTGAATTTGGGGGTGGGTGGTTTTTTGTTTGGTGCTTCTGCACCTCTGAATCTCCCTAAGAGCTCACCTGGGACTGGGTTAGAGACCTGTTCAGCACTGATCTCATTTGGACATGTCCTGTTGCGAAAATGAAACACCTTGCGGTTCGCTTTTTGGATTCCCCAGGGCTTTGAATGTGCGTGGGCTATCTGAGGAGCCAGTTCCTTTTCAGAAAATTGGCATTAATCAGTGTAGAAGGGGGTGCCTATAGCTTACTACATCCAGCAGCACTTTAGGGATAGGGATGCCCTTTAAGGACAACCACACAGCATCCTTGCCTGAGTATTCACAGTCCAACACCAAGGATTAAAACCACTTAGGAAACAGAGTAGGCAGCAGGGTCCTGGTGTCATCCTGAATCATATAAAAGCAGTCGCCTTGCTTGCCTTGGCTTTGTTCCCCTACAATGCAGCAGGTGCCAGGGTGGGTAACAAAACAATGATCCAACTCGTTGCGTCATCCCATGCAAAATAAATACCTGCAGTGACTCTCGGCTTAGACGCCTATTGAGAGGAAGGCATGAAGTGCAAACTGTGCTTGCACGTGAAAACAAACGGTGAGTTGTAGCACGCAAGGAAGTGAGTCAGTAGAAAATTAAACACAACTTACTATTTTCTCAACAGAAAAAGCCACGGGCAGGATTAAACCTTTTGTGCGTCTCCAAAGGTGATTCTCGGATCACCCACACAAAGTGTCAGGTCTCCGTTTTGCCATGCTATTGCAGCCCCTTTTAATGATTCATGATGACAAGCTTCAAAGGGCTCCCACACATGACAGCAGCCCCAGATCAGACCTACTCGTTCTGATCTCAGAAAAAAAAAAAAAAAATCCTGCTCGGTGAATAATTTAGGCCTGTGAAGAGAGCGGTCTTAAAACTGTTCCCAAGAGAAGGAGCAGAGTCTAGAGTTTAATCTCATAATGGAAATAAAAATAAAAAGAAAATATCAAAAGAAAGCAGTGACTGCAAAAACAATACGCGGCTTATTTTGCAGAACTCATCCGTTGTGAAACTCCGCAGAAGGGAACACAGCTGTTTTCCCTGAATTATGTTTCATGTTTCCCGAGACAAAAGGCGAAATCCAAAGCCTTGACTTACAACCGACGATAGACAAACACACGCAGGGATGACACAACTACTGTTCATGGCTTTTGGGGAAAGGAAAGGGCCGTTTGGAGCTAAAGGTGAAAACGCAGCCTTGACCACAGCCCTTAGCACGTCCGCCGATGACCGAGGAGGGCACAGCAGGAGCAGACTTGCAACACAATCCCGAAATCTGAGGCAATTCCCCCACTCACTCCCATCTGGGGCTGGCTCTGTGGTGAAGCTGAGGGCCCGTGAGCCCCAGGAGGCTCACACCACCTCGCCCACACCACACGTCGGATCTGATGCCAAACACAGACTGCTTGAGGAGCCAAAAAGGCTCGAAGAGCGAACTGCACCACCCAGGAAAAATGCTGCGTACAGCACACGACACGTCTCTGCGCCTCCACCTCATTTCTGCATTTTTTTAGCGAACGTTTAAGTCTAATTCCTGCCCCGAGTTCCTGACAGGAGCTGCAGGGATTATGTCACGTCACTGCAACTGCTTAATCTTCTCCTCACCGGGCTGGTTGGGATATTCTTATACATTAAACACAGAGGAGCTAGTCACATCAGTTTGCTTCCCTGGCAATAAATAAGTTTTCTGTTTCATGGCCATTTTGCCAAGATTTCCCACAATGGCAGCATCTTCATCTTCCTGGTACGACGTTCTGAAGGACAGTTAATCCAAGCTGAAGCTCATCCTGTACTCGAAATAACCAGCACTTAATGTGATGAAATGACAGACCTTTCACAGGGAACAATGTCTTTCTAATTAGCTAGATGAGGCAGGTGATGTGCTGCACACACCGTGGTGCTCCCCTGGGGACAGGCACGGCTCTCTGAGCACATCCCATCTGCAGGACCAAGGGCAGTGACCAGACCTCAGTGACTGTGGTCCTAAAAGTTCCTTTTGTGGGGGCAAAATCAGGCTTTGGAGATCTCCTGGAGATGCTGCAGGCACACAAGGCATCAGTGTGTGCTGATCAGCTCAGCGTGTGCTTGCACAAAGGAAATACACCTGGATGAGCAGGGCTTCTTTAGGGTCAGACTGGTGAATTCCCTACACCTCTCCTTTCCCTAAAATCCTCCGCCAGAACTCCTTCCTCCTCTGTGACCATCCTTCTGAGACTGAGCAGGTGTCTGGGCAGCCATACGTGGCTACCAAAATCTGTCCTAGCAGGCCAGAGAAGCGTTTGAGCTCTCAGAAATAATTATTGTCAAAGCCAGCACTTGGCACACAGGCACCAAACTGCCCGGGCACACAGGGTGTATTTTCCGTACCCACACATGTCACACAAATCCATTTCCCCACGTAAACTGGAGCTAAAGCAGCCCTTTGCTTACCAAACATCACACGAGCTTGGCTCTTTCAACACTAACAAGAACCACATAAGACGAGGGGATTCGCTTTTTGGAAAGCTCAAGAATTTCCTTCGTTTTTTCTCCAGCCTGGACACGAGTTTCCCGGTTTGGGGGAAGTTCAAATTGCCGACAGCTAAAGCTGCACCCAAATTTTTATTAGCAGAGGGGGAGGGAAAAAAAAAAAAAGAGCTTGTTCTTCCCACAGCCCCCCTCTGTGCAGGATGAGCACAGCCTGGGGCTGCTCCTGTGCATGGAGAGCGAGGTGCAGGGGGCAGGATGGAGCCCTGGGATGGGACGGGGGTGACCTGATGCTGAGTGTCCCCAGTGCCCTGCCAGCATCCCCCCCACTCTGAACCCAGCTTTTTCCCCTCCAGCTTTTTCTCTTCCCCGTGGAAGCAGCTGGATACCGGCAGCACCTTTCAGAGGTTTGAGCTGAGCTCCCCCCATGCCTCAGGTGATTGTTTTTATCACCAGGCTATGGAACAACAACAACAAAAAAAAAAATCTCTTTAACATTTAACAGCACGCAGAGCATCACATCCCCAGCAGACTTCAACAGGAGACTCAGAGCTGGCGTAGAGCTGTGCAGCACAAACACCCAGAGCCCAGCAAAAACCTCCCCCCCAGCCCCATCACACCAGTAGCAGCTGCGCAACCCTACCCACAAATGGGTTTTTCACCCCAAAAGCCCCCAAAAGCCACGTCCGCCGCCCCCCCAGGCCTCAGTCCCGACGCAGGCTGTTCCCTGCGTGTCGGCACGTCCCGCATGAAGCCCAGGGCCGGGAACAAGGCGTTTGCCTCCACCGCCTGCGTGCAACGTGCAGGCTGTGTGTGGTAGGGCTGTACTCACTGCCTGCCAACACCCCAGCAGGGAACGCCGCGGGAAGGCCGCTGCCAATGGGAGCCGGCAGGAAAAAAGCCAGGGGGGGAAACTTAAAACGCTGCCGGGGCCGGGAGAGCGTGGAGGGGGCTCCCCAGCCACCCCCAGGGATGGGTTTGGGGTTTGGGTCGCTCGTGGGGTCTGTGGGTACGTGAGGTGGGTAAATGTGCTGGGAGAAGGGCTGACACGGAGCGGGGATGGGCAGCAGCATTTGTTAGCAATGTATTTCGGATGCATTTCAACGAAGGAGATCAGACCTGAGTGATTTTTGCCCATTTCAGCCCCACAGGCAGAGATCTGGAGTGGGGGTTTTAAGGATGCTCTGCTAGCTGTGAGCGGAGTCGGCACCAGGAGAGGAGAGGGAAGGAGCATCTGCATCCACGGGGCTTCTGCCTCTTGTCACCTTGCTCCTCACAGAGTGGAACAGAGCTTGTGCATTTGTTAAAGCAACCCTAAACTGATCGGATTTCCTAAAATACTCCATAAACCAAGCCCACCTAACACCGCTCTTAGGAGATTTTCTTTACTTTTTTTTTTTGTTTTGTTCTTGTTGAGTTTTGTTTGTTTGTTTGTTTTGCCATTGATTTCACCAAATTTTCCTCTAAGGTTGAAAGCAGCCCTAGGTGACCCTGCAGGCAGGTGAGACCTCCCAAATTCTCCTTCTGTGTCTGGATGCCCCACTGCCCTTCTCCCATCACTCCACCACGCTGCCCTGCTCCCACTGCCCAGCAGAAGCATGCAGGGCACCCATCCCACCCCATCCCATCCCATCCCATCCAATCCCATCCCACCCCATCCCATCCCATCCCATCCCATCCCACCCCATCCCATCCCATCCCATCCCATCCCAACCCAATCATCCCATCCCATTTGCTGTACCATCCTACCCCATCCCACCCACCCCACCCCATCCTGCCCCATCCTGCCCTATCCCTTCCCACCCCATCCCATCCCACCCCATTCCCATCCCATCCCCTCCCCTCCCTCTCTCTCTCTCGCCCCCTCCCCGCCGCCCGCCCTCTCTCCCGGGGCCGGGAAGCGGAGGGAGCCGCGCGGTCGCTCTGCATATTAATGAGCCGGCAGCTTTAAATGAGCCCTTTTAAAAGAGGACACGCGGGGGAAAGCGGCAGAGCTCGGGCAGCAGCACCGCCCGCAGCCGCTCCTTCCCCTGCCCGCAGCCGCCCCGGGGACAGGGACCAGGACAGAGACTGGGACAGGGACAGTGACAGTGACCGGGACCGGGACCCGGCGAGGGGACAAATTAACCCCCCCCGGCGCTTTTGAGGCACCCGCTGGCTCACCATGAAGCTCCTGACAGCGGCTTTGCTCCTCTTGTTCATCGCGATGTGCTTAGCCAGCGCGGAAGGTAAGGGTCTGGTTTTTAATTTTTTTTCTGCCTATTCCTATTTAAACTTCTCTCCGGGGGTTGCTTCTCCGCTATTTTTTGATTCGTTTCCTGAGACCCCCGAGGAGGGTCTGGCGGTCCCCTGCATGTCGGGAAGGTGATGCACGGAAAGGTGTAAGGCAGCTGTGGGTGTCCCCAAAAGTGGAAACAGCGGGGAAGTGCAAACGGCAAAGTTGGGGCTTCCCTGCAAGCCGAAAAGCCCCCGGTGCTGAGCACCAGGCTGTGCCCCTGGTCATTCAGGAACACACCTCCAATATCTCCTGAAAACGCACGGTGGCTCGCACGGGGAAGACAGAGCCGGGTTTGACGTGGTGGCACGAATTGCACCGAGGCTGCCAGTGTGCCGCTTTCTGCTGCGCACAAAAACCCCAGTTAAAAAAAAAAAAAAAAAAAAAAAAAAATTGCTCAGCTTTTGTCTGGCTGCGAATGCGTCGGAGCACCCGGGAGAGGCAAAAGGACTGAAAGTCCCACAAAGTCTGGGCGAGACACGAGTGCGGTGAGAACCTCACCGAGAACTGCGTTTGCTTATTCAGTTCTAAGTGAGTCCCGGCTCTTTCATTTCCTCCTGCTAAACGCAATCACATTTAATCACAGCAGGTGCACTTTAAAAAGCTCCCCTATTTCCCGAGCCCCAGAACACACGTAGTGCTCCGAAGTCCATTTCTCAGGGAGCCGCTACCTTTCCGTGGGACGTAGCAAAGGAAGCATTACCCTTTTTAAGCTCACCAGCGTTACAAAATTCAGCTTTTTCCACTGAGGCTTGCAAGACCGAGCTGGAGTTTGCAGGGGCACACAGGCTGTGGGCAGGGACGCTTGGTATGCAGGAGGCTCTGCAGTTAAATGCCTTCTCTTCCAGGCGTAAAGTGCAAATGTTCCAGAAAAGGTCCTAAGATCAGATTCTCTAATGTACGGAAGCTGGAAATAAAGCCGAGGTACCCGTTTTGCGTGGAGGAGATGATTATGTAAGTTTTCCTTCATTTCTCGCCCTGTTTCCCTGTCACTGAGTTGCTTTGCTTTACCCTGCAAGTTCCCTCTTTGTTCTCTGCTTTCATCGTGCCGTGGCACTCCCAGGAACAGTCATTTGCTGTAACAGATGCAGTCAAATTTGTAACTCTGATCAAAACCCCAGCTATCAGTTTCTGACAGAGTTGTCTGCTCAAAGGATTCGTTCCTGAGCAGGCAGCGAGGAGAGGAGATTCGTTAGTCTGAGTGGAAACAGGGACAGACACGACCGCGAGCTGTTGCTGTAAAACCCAGAACTATTCACTCAAGTTTCTTTGGATGAGCAGAGTAAGAACAAGAGCAGAATCTGGTCCGTGGTGCCTTCTGCAAGGAGTTGTTATCCCAGACAGAGTCTGATTATTTTATTTTTTTTTTGCCTGCCTCGGCCGGCGGCGATCGACCCCCCCGTGCCCGGTGGGAGCACCCCGGGTGTCAGCGAGTGCTTCCCTCCAACCCTCACTGACAGCTGTGAACAATGCTGCCGGGATCCCAAAGCAATGCCCTGGAGAATTAAACCAAGGAAATAGGGATTTTTGAGATCTCTGATGGTTGGATCAAGAGGAGGTGTTTTCTTCCCCCTCATTTTAAATATGGGTGGTTTGTGGGGTTTTTCTGTCCCGTTTTGTATAAATTTACAATGCCCTACAAAGCACCAGCACATGGGGCTGGATAACAACAGAGGGGCAGGTTAACAGAGAAGACTGCAATGAGCTCCTGTCACCTAAGAGGGGAAAAAAGGATCCTGAGAGCAGCTGCACACCCCAAAAAGCCACGGACTGATTTACTCCAGCGTTCACAACACAGCATCTCAGAAAGCTGCTGTAACAGGACCTCAGCACCCTGCCCCACCACGCTGTGCTCTGTAACATCCCCGGGGCCAAATCCTGCCCACGGGACTGGCACAATCATGGCAAAACCCCAGAAGCCGCAGAAATGGCTGGCCAGGCTCCACAGAGGCTACGGAGGAGGGACGGAGCATCCATACCAGGCTTCTCCGGATTTACACCAGCATCCCCGTGAGCAAGGCACAGCTCAGGGATCTTCAGCCCCAATCCTCTGAAGCCAGGACGAGCTAACAGCACCTGAAGAGGAGCATCGCTGCCCAAATCAGCTCCTTGAAGTTTTACTTTCTTTGCGTCGACCTTCGAGCAGCATTAGCGTGGTGCAGGGGAGCGCTCCTTGCTCCCACCCCAGCAGCCCACGAGCGGCAGGGCCAGGCTCAGCAGCCAGCAGGGAGGGGAGCACCCGGGTGAGGAAATACAGCTCATTGGTACAACTTCTCTACAACTTCTCGCTTGAAAAAGAAAGCTGGGAAATCAGCAAACTCACACGAGCAGGCTGGTTGATGCTATTCAAGCCTGGAGGCTCACAGCAGCTCTGGGACAGAGCCATCCCATCTCTCTCCCGTGTTCCTGGGGACACCCCCGGGGCCAGCTGACGTGCTGCCACCACTGCCCTTCCAGCCACCCCAACAAAGCCTGAGGTCCATGTCGAAACCAAGCTTAAATTAATATTTAGAGAACCAATTTGTCAGGAGTCTCTGGACAAGGCACGGAAGAGCTGAATTCCTGCACCCCCGTGTTTGTTGCTGTGGTGATTGTTTGAAATGAGTCGGTGAAGCTGGTTCCCCTCCTGCCCTCCTCAAAATCTCTTGTGTCTTCTCACGTGAGAGGAACGTGATGTTCGTGGTGTTTTGCAGATTAGACGTGGGTGTCTGGACGCAGTTTAGGAAGGAATGTGTCTTTGGCCACACACCCTCCAGCAGAGCTGTGGCACAGCGTAAAAGAGAGCCAAACCGAGTCCTCAGCCCGGTCAAAACCCCTCAGGACTCAAACCAGGACCCTGATGGCCTGGGGACAGGGTTCTCGTAGGCAGAGCTGCAGAAAAGATGTGTGGGGCATGAAGCTCTGGTGTGTCACATGCTGGCCCAGGGGTGCTCGTCCCAGTGCTGGAGGGATGGACACATCAGGAGGATTTGGGCTCAGGGACCTTCAGATCCCCAAATCCCACCTGAAGGAGCTCATAAAGGTGTAAGACACCTTTATGTAAGAAAGGAGCTTCAGCCAACTCCTTGCCCAGAGTATCAGCTCTTGTAATGCCCTTTAATGTCCCCTTACACCTGCCAAAAAACTCTTGCAGCACACCTGCACCCTAAGGGGGCATTGCCATGAGACCATGGCAGGGCCAGGTTAGCTCAGGGTACCCCAAAATGCCACCACCCAAGGCTGTGCCCTCAGCACCAAGGAGCACACAGGAATCTCTGGGGACCACAGGGACATCTCAGGGATGTCCCCTCTGCCATCCCACTTCCAGAAGAGAAAACCTACACCCAGCATCAGATCAAAGTGTCTGTGAGAAAAGCCTCAGTCGTTCCCCAAGAGGCGCACACACCATGGATCTCCTCCTCGCTGCTCTGATCATCCCCGAGCTGCCCTCCTTCACTCCTGGTGCACAACTGGGACTTGCTGGTTTCCAGAGCTGCTCCTGCTCCTCTCCTCCTGAGATTTTGCCTTTCTGGAAATACCTCCTGTGCTCTGTCACACGGGAAACTCAAGCCAAGGTCTGACATCAGGCAGCGCAGACAGCACGGCCAGGAAGGTGGCTGCTGGATGGAGAAATGTCACGCTAACCTCGAGTCCCTTAAACCTTGCATGTCTCGTGCCTTCAGTGAGCTCCTGGATTTGCTCTCCTCCTCTTCAATGTACTGATCCCCTCAGGGCTGGCTGAGTGCACTTAGAGCAGAAACAGACCCTAGCTTTCAGCAGAGACCCTGCCCTTCTGTTGTCTGCAGCCCCAGAGGCTCTCCGAGGCCATCAGCTGTTTTGCTATGCATTTGGGAAGGGCCAAGTCCTGGCAACAAATCACCCAAAAATTGCCCTGTTCTGATGAATTCAGCTTGTACCTGTTGGACGTCGAGTGGAGACAGCAAGCAGGGAAGGAGATTAGCTGGATGGGAAGAAGAAATTGAGCCCAGTGTCTGACACTGATCTAGGAAACGTGGTGAGCCCCTCAGCTGGGCTGAGAGGCAACCTGCAGGGTTTTATGTCAAGTGAGGGCTGCCCTCTCTGCACCAGGAGGGGATCTGGGAAAGCTTGCAGGGGCTTCTTGTTGGGCTGGGGGAGACACAGCTCCTTTCAGAACCGAACCACGCTAGAATCCCATCAATTTACACAGATATCTCTGGGTTTCTGCCATTGTTCTGCTCGTGCTTCTAGCAGTGTTTAACTAATTCCATTACAATATTTTGGTTAGATTGAAAACCGTTTCCCTGTTATGGATGGTATTTACAGAAAATGAAAAAAAAAAAAAAAAGAAAAAAAAAGAAAAATTAAAAAAAAAAATTAGGTTTAGGTAGGGTTTTTTGATCACAAAAAAAAATGAGTAACAAAAATGGAAAACCACTTGACTTTGATTCCTGAGATATGGTAGCAGTCTTAATGGTTCTGGAGAGCCACCCTTTTGGGAAGCAGCTCCAGATCTCCCACATCACCTCGGCTGTGGCAGACTGACCAGGAGGGCTTCGCTGAGTGCCCTGGGCTCAGAGCTCACCCTCCGGGTGGGCACCCTGCCATGTGCAAGTGTTTAAATATTGCTGACTGGGGAGGGCTGGGGGGGATCGATGATCCAGGTCTGATCATTTCCCTTTCATGCAATGCTGTTGAGCCTAAGGGAACCCTCTCCTGCAAGGACCTTGCGGCTGCCTGACTGAACCCTAATTAAGTCAGCTATTAACCTCAAAAGAAAATATCCAGCAGACAGGCAGAGCAAGCTCCCTGATTAAAAATACCGGGTATGTCTTCATCTGGTACGACTTAGCCTAGCGCTGCGGACAGGGCTGACACGCGCTGATTGATAACAGCTGAAGATCCGCTCCAGCCTTTTTACAACTCAGATGCCTGCCATAAAACTCAGCGGGAAAACCCTGCCGTTGCCTGCCTGGGTGAATGCTCTGAGGGATGTGGGCATTTCCTGGAGGGTGAGCAGCGGGCTGGGCTTGCTGCGGTGCCCCTATAACCCCTGCTGGCTTCCCTTGCAGCGTGACCCTGTGGACGCGGGTCAGAGGCGAGCAGCAGCACTGCCTGAACCCCAAACGCCAAAACACGGTGAGGCTGCTGAAGTGGTACAGAGTATGGAAGGAGAAAGGCAGGTAAGTGTGAGTTTGCTCCGCAGGTGGAAATTTCGGGGGCGAGCAGTGGTGCACAGGCACGCACTGTGACCGCTGCATCCGTCACGGAGGAGGCATTTCATTTCCAAACCTACAAATATCAGCGGATGCTCGATGCGATTTCTTTCCTGCCACATGCACTCCTCCCTTCTATTTTAGGATTAGGCTCTTACGGCTATAAATAGTCTTTGTTTTCTGTTAAACTATTTGTCAGCTGATGTCCTCAGCTACGTACGTGCGCTCACCTCCTTTTTACGGGTAAAAAGCCAAGACGAAAAGCTTAATTACTTCCACACAGTCACAAGGAAAGCAGTCAGCCATGCAGGGAAGAGACTGCCCCACTTCATGTCACACACACCAGAACTTACACCTTCTAATGCCACAAATCTGTGCCAATTTTATCTACTGCATCATTCCCAGGGAAAAGTGGCTTGCTGGTAGAATGCACCACCACCTTCTCCTTTGCAAGGAGGATTTAATTTCTTTTTTTTTGCAAGCTGTCTGTTCTAGATAGATGAGAAGGAGAGAAACAAATGCCTGATGTTTGGTGTTATAACCCCTAGCCATAATGAAGGGAATGGCCAAATTCCTGTTGCAGCCAGGAAAGAGCCTCTGTGTGCAGCACAGTCCCCCCAAAGCCTGATCCTTCTTACCCACTGGGGAATTCAGTCCCTGAGCCAAATCTAAGTGCAGACAGCAAGCTGCAAGCCCCATCTCCTGCAGAGATGAGCAAGGGCTCACCGAGCTCCGGTGCAGCTACACGGGGCCTGGATGATGAACACGGCCTCATCATTTTTTTTAACACATTTAAACAATTAAAAAAAAAAAAAAAAAAAGGCACAATTAAAATGACAGAGGATGCTCAGCCCCAAGCTGTGCGCTCAGGAGAGGCGCAGGCTCCCCCTCTGCTGCTCGCCGTCTCCTCCAGAGCCCAAAGCAAAGCAGCCAAGCTGGGCTGCAGCCGAAGCAGCATCAAGTGGATGTGTCAGACGTAAAGGGCCTGATTTAAACCAAAGCTCCGTAATAAGTAAACAATTTGTCAGTGCCTTTGGGCCAGCTGCACCAAGCCCACTGAATTACTCCCCAGGGGAAGGCAGGGAATTTGAAGTCAAGCATGAATGTTTTCCCCAAAGCAGCATTGCCCCTGGTTTTTCCCATTCATTTTTCCTGGATTTCCCCTTCCTTTTGCCAAGGAAGACTGCTTCCACCTAAAGACTTTGCAAGAGAAGAATTTTTCGTCAAACAGCTCTGCCAGGTCTTCTCCTCAGGTTGTAAACTAGAAAAAAATAAAACGGAGTCTGCTGTTATTGCAAACATGACAGATACTGTTAATTTATTATCCATTCTAGTGCAAATATACAACTCGTGATGTACTTCATACGTGGGTATGTGGGACGGATTCTCCAGCGGTTAAAGAGTATTATAGGGTGGGGATTTCCTCATCTTACGTGTCCCAATAGCTGTGGCAGAGCACATCAATAACTCGCTTCTCAATTTACTTAAGCAGAGGCTAAAAGGCTGGCTTCTGGTTTTTAATTATTTGGAAGGGAGCTGCTTCATTCATGGTTTAAATACTTTGCTCTTGGCTTTCCTCCTGTCCAGGGTTTATGAAGAATAAGAGGAAGTGGCATGAGGAATGGAAAGGACTCCCTTGGCTGGTGTAGGACTGGGCTCTGCAGAAGATTATTCCTCTCTCACAGACACAAGACAAATTCTATATTATTATAAAGCACTTTTTACCAAGGGTCAGTTTTTACATTTTATAGCCGCGTGCAAAAGGCTTCCAGATTCCATGAGCATCTGTTGCACTTCAGATTTCACACCTGTCTGCTTTGTACTGAGGTCGGGAAAACTCATGCTTTGCATTTCAAAGAGTTTGTTGGTTTTTTTTTGTTCTGTTTTGTTGTGTTTTTTGTTTTTTTTTTTTAAATGTTATTCATTCATACTTCACTATGATTGCAATCGAGCTTTATAAGCTCATTAGGCAAACAGCAAGGTTTGTACAGGTATTTTACAGCCGCGTCCCTCACCCTTTTGCTCTGGGAAGGCGGTGGTGCCTGTCAGGGCATCGCCTTCATCCCAGGACGAAGAGGAGGGTGCCACCGAGATGCCACCCGGCCTGACGTGAGGTCCCTCGGCTTGTCATCAAGTGCGTGTGACCATCCTGTGTGTACCTCTTCTCTTACGGACTCGGGGTCTGGCTACGAGGCAAAGCGAACCACACATCCCCGCACCAGAAAACATTTCCAGCTCGGTTGGTTGGTTTTTTCTATTACCAATAAGGAAATTGTTTTTGTTTTTTCCCACCTGAAGTTCTTACGGGAAGTTTGTGGCTTCAGTACTGAGACATTTTAAGCTTCGAGACTATTGTGTATGATTTCCTAGATTTGTAGCAAAAAAAAAAAGCCTTTAAAAGGTACCTTTTTATGAAAAATATGATAGGGCAAACATATAAATACCTATATATGTTTTAGTCACAATACAACATATTCATTATTTTGAATGTAATACTTCAATGTTAAGCAGTGCATTCCTCTTTTTAAAATAAAATAACAAAACTACCTTTTCATTTGTAAATACACTATAGGAAGTCTCCCTATATTATCTTTCTGTATAATGTACTGTACTGCTAAATTATCATATGCTATTTAAATGTTTGAAATATTTAGAAGGTTGCATGCAGATTTCATATTTCTTTCTAAGACAAACGGGAAAAAAAAAGTAATAAAAAATATATTTAAAAAAGCTGACGATTGCTCTTAAATTTCCTTAAACCACCAGGGAACTCCAGCCATTTCTAATAACATTTTTAGTGGGAAATTTGCTTTGGGAAAAACACTAAATCAGGCAGGGTGATTTAGAGTCAGGGCAACTTGATGACACTGGGATTAGAAAACATTATTCTGGTCCTGTTTAATTCCCTTTCTCATTTTAGGATTTGGATTTTACTTAAATACTGAGGAATCCAGCTACACAAGCAATGGCTCTGCCTTGTGCCTACAGCCACTGCTCTAGGGTTACACTAAATAAATATAAACCAACCGCCCCAGGTGTACATAAAAGCAAATAAAAGGCAGTGAGTTAGAAGAGGCTTTGGCTAGATGAGGGTGGGTTATACAGGGAAAGTCAGGTGAGCCTGTGAGCCCGAACTGCTTTTGTTCTTGGAGCTTCTGCCCTTGCCCAAAGGGACAGATTTTGAACCCAATAAATGGCCCACCCAGCTCATACACAGCTCCCACCTCTCGTGATGCTCCTGCTAGATCTTAACTGGGTTTCGATGCACAACAGATTGGAATTCCTCATGCCCTGAGCAGCTGAAAAGAAAAGCAGCAGAAAGAAACGGTAAAGGCAGCAAGTTTCACAGCAGAAAGGCAGCCGGAGTCCCCAGGCAGCCCTGCTGCCCTCGCTCGCCTGTTCCGTTGCTGAGATCGGTGTAATTCCTGCCGTGGAGATCCATGCTGTCCAGGCTGGACACTCCTCTGGGCTATATCAAGGCAGTGCCTGGCTTCAGCTCAAGAGGTTCCTCCAGTTTGGATAGAAAATAAAACATGCACACGCATTATGTACCCATACACTGTGCAGAGCTGCAGAAGGAGCTGTTAGATTTCAATTTCCCTGCTCCGCACAAGGAAGCAGCTACACACTTCAGATTCCTATTAGTAGCATGCTTGAGAAAAATCTCAGAGTATGTAAGGAATAAAAACAAAACCTCTGGGGACATTAACCACAAGGCGCTGCTTTGGGCCGAGCATCTGACACCAATCTATGCGCAAACCCAGGCCTGGGGGCTCTCGAGCTGCCCCTCGCATTCCTTGAGTCACATTTTAGTGAAACCAGTAGTTTTTTTCCTTGAGGAGGCTGGATTTCAACATGCCGACAAACTTCAAGAAAGAGTTTGTGCTGATTTAACAACTACTAGGCGATGAATCTGCTGGAGAAGCACCAGCGCGGTTGCACAAGAGGGGCCGCGCACCACCGGGTGCCCAGACGTGCCGCAGTGATTCACACTTCACAGGACAGAGCCTGTACAAGCAAATCTTAGCCCGGGGTTGGTCTAACATACTGGAGAAAATTTGATACAGAGGAAAAAAGTAAGTATTTTTCCCCCTCTGATACAATGGGAGTCTAGAGAAAATGGGCTGTTCAGTTCAATATGTTTAAGCTGAAATCCATCCTTAGGATAAAGCCACTCTCTGAAATGTTGTTCAAAACCAAGGAAAGGAAAATCTGCTGCTCTGAGCTGGTCGTTGCATGCCTGTTAGACCACAGCTCTGGGCAGGTTGGGTGAGGCCCCACAAACAGGAGCAGCACCCGCTGCGCTCCCCGCTACTGCAAGGGGAAATAACGCGCCGGAATAATGGCTGCACACGGGAGATGCCAGCTGATTCCCTTCACACCGAAGCAGCTTTGCTAAAACATAAATAAATAAATAAATAATAAAAATTAAAATAAAATAAATAAATAAAAAATGGAGGCACCTCCCCCAGCTAGGTTTGGTGGCAACCTCAGGGTTCGCCTTTGTTTCCCCCAGCAGATTTGCAGGTCGTGAGGCCACGGGAGCCCTGTCCATCCCCCTCCCCTATACATAAGCCACGTATTTGCCCTTCAGGACTGAAAAATAAAGCCCTGTCATCCCCACCTTGGGGACAGGGTCCTCCCCGGTGCCCCTGTCCCTCCCTGCCCTCTGCCGTGGGTGTCACCGGTTGAGGAGCAGCGCTCTCAGGTTTTATTTCAATAAAAGCAGGAGGGTGAAGCAAGCAGCTGCGGGGAGAGGACACAATAGCAGCGGGACCTGCCTGGCCTTTTCAGCGAGTGCACTACATGGGATTAGTAATGTTATACAGATCCTTTCACCACTTGCCTTTCACTTGCTCATATACGCTCTGGGTCAGCAATAGCCAAAAAGTTTATTGAGGCGATAGCTGGCTGATGTGCGCAGGACGGCACGGTCTCTGGGCTGGTCCCGTTCCTGCTGTGCCCCCACCCCCTGAACTCCTCAATTTGTGGGAAAAGGAGCAAATGGGAATGAAATCCACCACCCCCAGGACTCGGCATCCTGCTGATATTCTTTTCCCCTCCAAGGCCAGCTCCTAAAAATGAGGCATCTCAATCCAGACACACACAGCATCTGAAGACCTCACCGACACCAAGTTGCTCAGCACCTCTGGAAACAGGGAAACTGTTTCTGGATGAGTTTGGGTTCAGGATCCATGAGACTGGGCAGCCTGCTTCAAAGCCTCAGCCACACTGACTTCATTTCAGGGTGGCTCTCACTTTCAGCACTCTGTAAATTTTCCGTTGGAGCACTCATGCTGGGATTTCTGCTTGTTCGGTCTGTTCCCTTCAGTGGGAGGCGTGTGGTCACGCATGGAGATAGAAGTATTTTAGGGGTCTGTAGCTCTCACTTTCCCTGTGTTTGCTCTATCAGGAACACTCTGTCTGTCATTCACTGGTTTCCCTCTGATCCCAAACTGCAAAGAGCCGAGTGACCATCCTTGGGCCATCACCTCAATCAGTGGCGTTTAGGCAGCGATGCCATAGCCATGTTCAGGTCACACTAGAGGTGCTGAAGTGTTTATACCCAGCACGAACCCAGAGTTTGGCTCTGGGGTTCTTTCCAAAGACCCCCATTCCTGTGAGCCTGCAGTACCCAGCACTGTGCAAGACCCAAGGGATGTTTGGGAAGGGGCTCAGCCCTGCTTTTTCTTGGGCCAGCAGCTGGAGGAAAGAGGAAAGCAGGGCTGAAAGGACATCTAGTGGCAGCCCTGAGCTTTCTCAGCCAGCCTGAGGACACCTCCAGCCTTGGGGCTGCTCAGAGGATGCTTACACACAGGTGTGTTCGCCTGCTGTGCATGCTAAGGATGCTGTGGCCCAGAGGACAAGTGGCTGTCACCACGCCTGCAGGACCACAGCCACCACACCTGCACAGGATGCTGCTTCACCGCACAGCCCTGGGAAGGCTCACTCCCAAACAGCCTGCCCCAAACCCTCCAAGAGACCCACAGTTTCTGTCCCATGGGCCAAGTCCCATGGCTTCGTGCCAGCTTTGACATCTCTCCCCCTGCTGCTGCCTCCTCCCTAGCGAGCCCAGGACCCAGCAGAGCTGATATTCCCCAGGTGCTGCATCCACTCCGTGTCCTCACACCTGACTGCCCAACTTCCCAACAGTTAAAGAAAAGGAAAAAAAATAATAAATCATGCCATCACCTTGAATGCCTAAAGAGGACGACTTGCTCCTTCTTGCTGGGTATAAGCACACCTTCAGCCAACCATCAAAATAAAGCCAAGATCCCTGGAGGAAATGTTTTATAGACATGCACTAACATTTATCTTAGAAAAGATGAGTGGCAGGTGGATTTCTGGTGCTCCTGCTGACCTCTGTGAAGCACTCATCTCCCCTTTGATTTGCCTCTCATCTTCTGCCTGTTTCTACTACCAGCTCCTTGGGCAGAGGCTGCTCTGGTGACACAGGTGGAGGGCACCCAGCCCAGCAGGAGCTGTGCAGGACACGACACAACACGACACGACACGAAGTGACAGGGAGGCAGGCGGCCAAAGCCTGGGAAAAATCACCACGCCCGTGTTTTTGTTTTTCTTCCCACAAAACAAAAGAGGTCGGTGAATTCCTTTTGGATGGGTTTCAGAACCTCAAAAAAAAAAAAAAAAAAAAAAAAAAGCCTGCTGCTGTTTGCTTAAGGCTGATAATTACAGGAGTAATTATGATTTATTCCCATCATAAATCTTCGAGCAAGAAAAGGATTTTGAGGCTTGCAAGATTTGCTGGATGACAGAAGCAAAACGCAGCTCTAATTGCCCTTCTTTGTTGTGTTTAATTAAGGATTCTGAAGCAACTGATCCCTGTGTCTTTTCATGGTTAGAAACCTGCAAGGAAAAGGAGCCCTCGCTGCAGAGCCACCACTCGGAGCTTTGTTGGGTTACTAGGCTCCCTCAGTCCTACATCTGAACACTCGGGACTCCCAGCAAAAGAAGCTTATTAAAGGAGAAGAAATGTTACAGTAGTTTTGGGGGTTTGTTTTTGGTAGACTTTGGCAATTTTGAGCTCGCTTCTAATCCCGGAAGAAATGCCTTTTGTCTCTATCCCTCAGCATTTCTGCCTTATTCCTGCCCATTCCATTGTGCTGCATAAAAACTCTTCTCTAGTACCTTCAGAATTGCACCATTTACAGTTTTTTTCTTGGGGTTCACTTCAGCTTCTTCTCTGACTCGGGGAGACCTAGCACTTCTGCAAATACCCCAGGAAAAATGAGTGAACCTGGAGTTACCCAGCTCCCTTCTTCCACCAGTAATTCCCAGTCAGGCACCGCTCCTCCCCAGCAGGAACCAGTTTGCCAAGTGCTACTTCTCCAGTTCAATGTGTAAGTGACTGGCAGGGTGTTCCCTTTCTTTTTTTTGTGCAACAGCTAAAGGAAAGCTGCCAGGGAAATCCAGTTCTTTGCTGCAGGAATCCCTGTGAAGTTGTCACACGTGGCCCTGAGCAGTGCCACCCAGCCACTGCCTCCTGCCCAGGCTCTGTGAAGCTAAGGGGTGAGGCAGCAGGACCTCCTCGGGATGCCTTCTGAGTCTCAAGGCACTTGGGGCGAGTTTTGGTAGAAAGCACTTGCACCTGATAAGCAGGGCAGAGCTCGGGCCACAGGCAGGACCACCACCCAAGGGAGCACATGCAAGGAATCAAGAAAAAAAAAAAAAAAAGCAATCCAACAATATAGAAAAGGTGTCAAATTGAACTTTTTTTTTTCCAAAAAAAAAAAAAAAAAGTAAATAATAAAATAAAATAAAAGCTTCTTGGGTTTATCATGCCTGGGAAGCTTCTTCTAATATGAGGGGGGAAAAAGGATGGGATGAAGGAGGACAAAACTAGCACAGGGCTCAAAAAAAAAAAAAAATTAGTAAAAAATCAGCATCATTACCGATCAGAGCAACAGGATCTGACCTCAGCTCATGCGTTTTGACCATGGTGCCAGTGCACTGGGTCCCACTCCCAGCCCAAAAGCCCTCCTGGTGCTACTGGCACTGCCCTGGTGTCTTGGCATGGCCAGGTGCCAAGGGCCATTGCCTGGGGACTTAATTGTTTTTATCTTAATTAGCCACAGAACCTGGAAAGGATCAAACTCAAAAAAAAAAAAAAAAAAAAAGCTTTTCCTGTTTTCCTAGAATTTCATCCCTGCACTCTGCAGTGACTTGCTTCTCACAGAGATGAGGCATGGAATTTTTTTTTTTTTTTTGGATAATCCTTCCTAGAATTCACTACAAGCAACGACAAGAATTTGGCAGAAGAAGTTCAATGCAATAGAAATCAAAGGGATTTAAAAAAAAAAAAAAAAAAAAAAAAAAAGGTCCTAAAGAAAAGAGTGGTAAAATAAAATAATAAAATAAAATAAAATAAAATAAAATAAAATAAAATAAAATAAAATAAAATAAAATAAAATAAAATAAAATAAAATAAAAATGAAAAAATTCCCATGCTCTGAGAAGCCGCAGAGGGCTCTCGCCCTTACTGGAAGCAGGCACCAGACTCGCCCCGCAGCCCCGCGGCTTGGTAGGGGCTGCCCCCTCCTGGCCGCATCCATCACCTGCAAGCCCGGGGATCCCCTGGGGTCACTGACAGGTTGATCACGTAACACCAAAGGGTGGAAAATAAAATAAAATAAAATAAAATAAAATAAAATAAAATAAAATAAAATAAAATAAAATAAAATAAAATAAAATAAAATAAAATAAAATAAAATAAAATAAAATAAAATAAAATAAAATAATAAAATATAATAAATAAAAATGCTCTATTTATTTCAGGGGGAAAAAAAGGCACCTCTTTGGGATAGTGACCACCTGTACATACAAAAAAATATACAAGTAGCAAAGAAGAGATCTTGTAAAGGACATCTCTATAATTTCGCAGCCCCATCCGGGTCCCCTCTGCAGTTTGCACAGTGGGCTAGGAGGTTCAGAGCCTTTCCTACCTCTGGCAGCCGTTTTAGAGAAGTTTGGCTGCGCTGACTGCAGAGAAGTTATCTCTAATTCTCACCAGAATAAATGGAAACGGGATCAAGATCTGCAGTGCATTAATCCTGCTCTGAAAGAAAAATCAGTCCTCTGGGCCTTTCTCCAGGAGGGTTAAAACCAAGGAAAGGCCATAGTCTCAAGTGCTACATTCAAGTTCAGGCAAGAACTGAAGATCCTTAAATCTGTATTTTTGTCCCTGAAGAATGGGAATATTAAAAGATATTCTGCACATCTCATACTAAGGTAATGAACGGTAAAGCAGCCCTGTTAAATGGCCGTTTAAGTCAATGCAAAGCACTCCTTTACCTTCTAGAAAGCAGAGCAGATCTACAAATTGTTCACCGTTTGCTTTTGACCAAGCTTAATGAAATTTGTTTGAAAAGCAATAAGACGTCCTTCAAAAAGATGTGTTTGCATAAAAAAAATAAAAAATAAAAATAAATAAAAGTGAGTTACTTTAAAAGCTGTTGGTGCATCCTTTTCACTGTGCCGTCACTGAAGCATCCTCCTTCAGAAGCAACCAAATATTTCATCCTGACATTTTCTAAACCTCACGTTTGGTTTGTTCCTGCACTGCAATGTTCACACTTGATGCTGTATTTTCTCAGAGCCAGAGACAGCTTCCAGCGGGACATGCACTGCAGGCTGACACAGCCTGCTGGACATTACGTGCACAGGGAGGTATTCACAAAAAAAAGCTCTTCTAAGTCAATTTTTCTCACTCTGAAGATTTTATGCTTGCACTCAAAGCCACATAAAAATTTTACTGAGATAATAATTATAAAAACAGAGAGAGGTGATTATTTTTAGAGGCAAATCTTTCCTACCTGAAATGAGAGGGTGGATGTATTTGAAAACCACTCAATATAAAAACATTTCTTTTTTTTTACTATTTCCTTTTTAATGTATTTGTGCTCTAATTGAGAGAGCACAGCAAGGACTTAGGTGTGATACGAAAATTTCACCAGGACCCCACGAGACCACCTGTAGCTTGACTTTCCTCTCCCATTTTGTGAGCAAAATGCATGTGAGCAGAAAGTACGGGCTACATCACTGTTCTCGGGCATTTGTCTTGCCTTTAGGTATGGCCAGAGGCAGGGAGTGCAAAAAAAACCCTCAGAGGCTGTGGGATGCAGCTGCTGGATCCTCTTTTTGGGATGGTTTTTGGTCCTTTGGTCCTTCCTGGCCTTCCTGCTGGGGAAGGGGGGAATTAGGATTGTGCAGCCCCTCCGTGCCCTGCTCATCCCACTTCATGGCTGTGCCCATGCACCTGCGTGCCCGTGTTCACACGCGTGTGCACGCACAAGTGGGGATGCACACGGGTGTGCCGTGCTCCTGTGTGTGCACAGAGGGTGCAGGCATGCACGGGGGGGGCTCCAAGCCCGGCCCCCCCCCCCGCCCTGAACCCCGGGGAAGGAAGCCGGCAATTCTCTGCGGGCGCAGCCCGTGTCGGTACAATGCCAGGGAGGGGATTATGCCGGGATTAACATTTTAAACTCCCTCTCCAGACCTTTCCGACTCCAAGATCCTCAGGCCAGCAATCGTCCTGCTGCCTCCGGGTTGTGGCATTCCGGGATTCAAACCCCACTGCCAGGTGAAGTGGGGAGAGCTGCCCGCAGCCCCCAAAAACCCCAGCTTTGGGTTTTTTTTTTTTCTCCTTGTCTTTAGCCATTCTCTCAGTTTCCCCCGCTGCGGCCGGGAGAAGACCCCACGAGCGCTTTTCTTGTCGCCTGCCTCCTCCTAATTCCTGGTAATTTATCCCGTATTAAAACTCCCTTAAGGAAGAAAGGCCCGGGACCCAACACCTGCTATGCAAATGGCAGCAAATCCCCCGGCCCCCCCCGGCGGGCGGTGGGGACCCGCGGGCTGCCGGTGGTCCCGGAGCATCCTCCCCAACCCCAGAGCCCAGGCTTGATTCCACCCAGCAGCTACAGCACTTTTTTTTTTTTTTTTCTCCCCATTATCTTTTCTGTAATAAAAAATAAAAATAAATAAATAAAAAATAAAGAACAAAAAATTAAAAAAAAAAAATAAAGGAAAAGCCAAATTTTCTCCTAACCAGAATTGTTGATGTGAAAGGTGTAAAAGAAAACCCGAGCATCCCAGCATGTATTAATCTTGCTGCTTTGCACATCGCCGGGGGGATTTCATCCGCACCGCGGTCAGTGAATTTTGTCCCTTTCTTTTAGGATAAGTGTTCGAGCTTCAATTAACAAAATACAGATCCACAAAAGAGGGGGACTTGTGGGCGGGGGAAAGTGGACGGGGGGGAGAAAAGAGAAGAAAAACCTCTGGCACAATGAGGTGGGGGGAAGAAAAGGGCTCGTTTCTCGGGGGTGACATCCTAATCTCATTTTTCCCAGCTAATGTGGTAGCCGGGAGGCTGGGGAGGGCCGGGAGGGGAGCGTGCCCCGGCAGCACGCCCGCACCACCAGGGTCCAGCCCTTTTCCTCTGGGATCACTGGGACCCCAGATTAGGGCTGTTGGAGCTCAGGACCACGCTGGGTACAGCCTGGGGGTGCCCCTGCCAAAAGTGGGGGAGCACCAGGGTCCCGGGCTGAGCCCTGCAGCCCCACGCTTTCTTCCCATCTCCCGTTAGGATGATCATATATTTCCCAGCGCCGGGCGCTTGACTGACATTTGGGCTATTATTCGGGGAGATAGATTGTTTGGCCCGAAGATGCATTGTTTGGGCTCCTCATAAAAGAAACGAGTTAAATGCCGCAGCTACCACACACAAAAATGATTCCTTCTGGCCATAAAACCAGTGGGACAAGGAAGTGGTTGTAGGAGTCAAACATAATTGATGCCCCGAAAGATGTTATAAATAATCTGCGCCGAGTCCTCTCTCATGTGCCTCAAAACCACAGAAAGTAGGGCTTTTTTTTTTTTTTTTTCTTTATCTCCCCTTGAATTCAGGAGCATAATACACCGTGAGCACCAATAATTGATGTATGTTATAATTCTTCATTACCCTATCAGTAGTCTGGGAAAACTGGAAGAAAAGAAAATGCCAGAAAGTTATGGTAAAACTTAAGATGCGACAGAAGTAGCTTTCTTTGCTCATGCTGTGAGTGTTTGAATAAGAAGAATGTCCCTGCACTGTAACAAGCTAAAAGAATGAGGAAGACAAAGGATTTCACGAAAAAGGTTTAGATAGAAGACAAGGCAAGTGAAACTGAAAGGAAGGGAAAAAAACCATTTACAATGGAACAATGCATGTACTAATCGCTTTGATATATTATACAAACCCAAAGACCCAAAACATTGTGTAATTATTTATAAATGACTTCTCCACTCCTGTGTATAATACCGGAGAAAGAATAAAACTGCAGGCTACTCTCTAAACTATTTCTAAATAGACCTAGCTCAAAAGGAAGCAGAAGTGTTTGAAAAAAAATAATTAATGGTTGATTTTATGGTTGTCTCATTAAAACATTTTAATTACAACAAACAAAATACATTTGTGCTTGCAGGGAACAATCGCTTACCTACCACCCCCCCTTCCAAAAAAAAAAAAAAAAAAAGAAAAAAAAAAAAAGGAAGAAGATGAAGAAGAAGAAGCTGGATCACACGTTTGAAACCTGCAGACGGAGCATCCCCACTATTTCTGCAGAGTCCTCAGAAGGCGCCGAGCCCCTCGTGTAGGATTTTGGTATGGAGCCGGCTGTGCTGTGCCAGGACCCTCAGCACCCAGTGCCCTTCCTGCAGTGCCCCCAGCACACGGCCTCAAGCCTCACGCTGGCGGGGCAGGTAAGGAAATACGTTAAATAAAACCTCGGGAAGAGCCCTGGAGCTGCTTCCAGGGCTGTTCCTCACCTATAGAAGCAGCCGCTGCTGCAGCAGGGGTTAACATCACCTTCTGAGACCCTTCCAGCAGCAAGTGTGTGAAGCCCTGAACCCTCTGGTAGCTGCGAGCTGTAAGCTGACTCCAACTCGGTCCCAGGGGGGCACGGCTCCTTCTGTCCGTCTGTCCTGTCCATCCGTCCCTGCGAGCAGTCGCCGCGCTCTGTGCTGCCCACGCAGCCCCACCAAGCTGTCCTAACGGGGCTGTGGCAGCGACCTGGGCACCCCGACCTTCCCTCTGCTGCTGCAAGGCTCCCGCTCGAGCTCCCTGCTCCCAGGGTGACGACTCAGCCACCAGCCACGGCACGTCTCCAAATTCAGATTGAGCACCTTCTGCAGGCAGCTCTGCCCCCTCGCTCTGGTGATGCTGTCAAACTGTGAGCACAAAAGTGGCATTTGCCTGCTCCACGCACTGCTCTGATGTTCTTCACCACATTATTTTAAGCCCTCATGTATCAAAAAATATTTTGGTGAGTTGTTGCATCTGTGCATGTCCTAAACCTTTGAAAAAAAAAAAAAAAAGGCAAAGTTTCTAACTTCTCGGAGGCACATTCCCACTGCGGGCACAGCTGTGCTGTGAGCTGTGTGTTTCCCTGCTCTAATCTCCACAGCTCTGGTCAGTTTGGAAATGCAAGGCCTGTTTCTAACCCAGAGATCTGCGCAGGTTCACGGGGTGCTCTCAGCCCCTACAAGGGCATGGGCTCCTCTCCTTGATGTGGCGCACTCAGAGCAGAGCCGGGCACAGGAGCACCTCTCCAGCAGCCTTTCCTCCTCCTTCCCCAGCTCACAGCCTGTGGGATTCCAGCCACAAGCAACACATCAACCAAGGGCAGGTAGAGGAGTGGGCTTCATACTCGACACTGGGCCCCACAAGTGATGAACGTGCTGCATGGAGCTGCCCCGTGACATTTCCCTCCAGTCTCAGGGGACCACTTTGGCACCTTGCACGCCAGACCACTGGTGCATGGCACATGTGGGGAGATCCAGCTGTGCTCCTAGGGGTTCCCCAGTCAGAAAGGCCATTTCACACTTCTTTCTACATTTTTTTTTTAAGATCAATGTGTCTCAAAGCAAACAGACGACATATTTATGGTAGGTGCCCTTAGAGCTCAAAATACAAACCTAATAACCTCTACGAGTCCATCGGAGACCAGTTCCCCTTACATCCAGGTGGAGATCCTAATATCAAAGGACAAAGGCCAGAATATGGCCATGAGCAAGGTGCCGGGAACACAAGCTGTGTTCCATTTGGGGATTTTTTCTTTCCCAGTCCCAGAAAAGTTGGTGAAAGTTTGGCAGCTGACTTCCTTAGGAGCAGGCCCATAAGGTGTAGGAGCTATTATCTGCGTCGGCTGAATAATTTATCTGCAAAATTAGTAGACTGCCTGCGATAGGACTGGTTGAATTATTCATCGGGAATAAATTATCCAAGATATTTAGCACTTCTTTCTGTTTGCGAAGGCTTCCTGAAACAATTCTGGTTCTGTGAATGCATTCGTTATTCATAAGTATTCAGTGAATAGATTATGCAAACAAATTTCAGCCTATGGGTTGTTTGTGAAACACTCACTTCAGCGCTGGCTATTCATGGCTGTGACTGATCACAGAGACACATGGTGCTCTCTCCCCTCCTTGATTGGAGCACAAACTTTTAAAACAAGAGAATAACAAATGACAAACTGCAAATGATGGATAAGGACTAATGAATAATGCGCTTTCACTGCAAACTTTCAGACAAGTGATCGGTTGTGCCAAAGTCTGTGAAACTCTAGGGAATCATAAACATTTTAATGAATAAACTATTGACTGCTCAAAGACACCTAAACAAAAGGCAATAAAAGTGTTGCAGACAACACCGGAGTTTATATCACTGTATACAAAGTGCACGCTAACAAAAGTTTAACATTTTTGGCCATATGCTTCCATAACCTTTAAATTTCTGCCCCTTCTGACTTTCTCCTGGTTTGTGCTGGAAACTCTGCCACAGATCTCTGCCTGCTGGCCGAGGCCTGTGATCGTGCCGTCACTTAAGGACATGAGTCGCCCAGTGGAGTGGAACTGCTTAGTGCAGAAAGTCATTTAGGTACGCACGGGCCCTAAAAACATCAGCTGGATTGCAGGTCTGGTGATGGAGAGGGCTCGGTCCCTGCGCAGCACAGCCAGGCCCTGCTTTTGCCCGGGTAGTTTGCGCATCTGAGGTCCGTAAACCCAGAAAAATGGTAAAAAGCACCAAGCAAGCTGCTCCTGCAAGCTCGGCCCTTGGAAAAGTATTTCTGTTTTGAGGCTCGTTAATATTCATCACCCAGGGCTTTTCGGACTGCTCACTTCTGTGAGTGATCTTTTTAGCACAAAGAAGCTTGTTTGTGGCGGTCTGCTGGTGTCACGGATCGTCTCAAAGTGGGGAGGGTGGAAAGCAGGAGAAATAACCCCAATCAGCAAACCGCTCGCTCAGGTTTAAGCCAAAGAACAGTTGCTACGAAATTAAAATGCTGAGATAAAGACACTAACTTCTGCTGGCAGTTTTCCCCTTTTATCAAAGGCATAGGAGAAAATCCTACAGAAGTGGGAATAAATCTACAAGTAATGTCAGGGGAAATTATGTGAATAAATAGAAGTTTAGGCACAGAAGTCTAAAAATGGCTATTAATGGATGGTGAAACTGAAAACCATCCAGGGAGCCAAGTACCTGAGTGCTGGCAATGGGGCTGCCTTACAGCACGGGGACACAGGGTGCAAGAAGCCAGATGTCAGACCCAGGAAACCTATCAGGCACTTCTAGGACTGATCTTCCCAGAGCTGTGCCTGATATAGCGATAATGGGGCACTGCGTGGGGATGGCAGTAGTTATAGCAGCTTTAGGATAAAACCAGCACGGTCCTTTTTGTTTGGTCGTTTGTATCCACAGAGAAAGGGTCGCCTGTACACGTTCAGAAACACTGAAATTTGTAAAATGAAATTAATGTGGAGTTTGCAACTTTCTGAGCACCTGCAATAAGCTCTCTCCGAAGCAAAGCACACAGAAACCAAAGAATACCCAAACATTCAGTACTGAAAAAAAAAACCTGCTTCGAGCTGAACCTTTACCATTTCACAACATTTTCGCTTCGACGGGCAGAAAAAAAAAAAAAAAAAAAACGCAAGGTGAAAAGAAAAACCCCAAGAAACTTTGAGCACGGGGCTGACCGAGAGATTAAACTAAGCCCCCCCAGGGCCAGAAGCGGGCGGCGGGGTGGGAGCGGGACCCCCGGGGTTGGGGCCACCCCCTCGGGGGGACAAAAGCGGGGGCTCGGGGCGGGGGAGCGGAGGCGGCGGCGGGGCGGGGGGGTGGCGGCAGATGCGCGGCTGCCCGCGGTAATTGCGGGCACGCTCCGGAGGGCGCGGCGCACGGGGCCGACCTGCCGCCTCGGCGCGGCCCCGCGGGGCGGCCACGGGGCCATTGTCCGCCCGCCGCTATAAGTACGGGGCCGCGGCGCCGTCGTGTGCCAAAGCCGCCGCTCACACGAGCGGATCGCTGCCCGCAGCACTTCAAAGACAAGAGCGGTCGCGTGGCCCACATCCCCCCCCCTCCTTCTCCAACAGCCCTCCTCCCCCCCCCCCAGCCCCGCCTTTCTCCGCCGCTCGCTCGCTTTTTTTTTTTCTTAACTCTTTTTTTTTTTTCTTTTTTCTTTTTTCTTTTTTTTTATTATTCTTTTTTTGTTGTTTTTAACTCTCCTTTTTTTTTTTTTTTTTTCTCTCGCCGAGGAGCTGAAGGCCGCCCTCGCTTTCCCCTGCAGCGAGGAGCTTCGCTTTTTTTTTTTTTTTTTAATTTATTTATTTATTTTCCTCCTGTGCGTGTTTTCTTTTTATTATTATTATTATTATCATTATCTATTTATTTATTATTATTTTTTTTACGCCGTTAGCGCTTAACAGCGGCCCCGGGACGTGCCTTGCTGCCATGTGAGTACCGGGGGAAGCAGCACCTGCCGTGCCGTCGGGGCCAAGCACCCCCCTCTCCATCCCTCCCCTGGGTTATTCGATTTCCTGGGATTTATTTTTTTCCTCCCCCCCCCCTTTACCCCCTTTACCCCTTTCACCCCTTCCCCAGCCTCTTGGCACCTTCCCTATTCTCTTCCCCCCCCCCGTAGTGACCGGAGCCCGGCTTCTCTCCCGCAGGATGCCCTCGGAGGCTGCGAGCAGCGGCGCGGAGCCCCCCGGAGCCCCCAGGGAACGGCGACGGCGGCGGGGCCGGGGTCGGGCTCGCACCGAGGCTTTGCTGCACACCCTGAAGAGGAGCCGCCGGGTGAAAGCCAACGACCGGGAGCGGAACCGCATGCACCACCTCAACGCCGCCCTGGACGAGCTCCGCAGCGTCCTGCCCACCTTCCCCGACGACACCAAGCTGACAAAAATCGAGACCCTGCGCTTCGCCTACAACTACATCTGGGCCCTCTCCGAAACCCTCCGGCTGGCCGAGCAGTGCCTCCCTCCTCCCCACTCCTGCCGCGGCCCCCCCGCTCCCCCCAGCCCCGGCAGCGACGCCGGGTCGTGGCTTTCCAGCTCTTCCCCGGCCCCCCCCTCGCTCTGCGCCTCCGCTTCGGGCCCCAGCAGCCCGGCCACCTCCGAGGACTGCGCCTTCGCCTCCCCCGACGGCTTGCGGGGCTTCCGCGGGCTGCCCCCCCCCGCCGCGCCCCCCGGGGCTCCCTGCCGCTAGCGCTCCCCTCGGGGGTAAAGGAGGGGGCACCCTCCCGCTGCACTTTCCAGCCCCCTCCTCCAAAAAAAAAAAAAGAACCACCCCCCCCCCCCTCCTCCCCAAACCCCTCTCCCGGGTGCCCCTTCTGTCCCCCCCTCCCCCCCCCCCTTCCTCCCTTCTCCTCCTTGGAAAAGCCGGGGAGAAAAGCGACAGATTTGCTGCCGCAGACGAGGTGAAAAGTCAATTTTACAATTTGTAGCTCTCCGGCGAAGAAAAACGAGCATGAAAATTTGGTTTGAACGCCCTGACAATGCCATGAAAAGGCTTAGGGGGCCGATGCTGCCCGGGGCGCAGCACGGGGCTCAGCGCGCATCCAGCCCCCAAACCCCCCCGCACCAAGCGCCCGGGGCGGCTCAGCCCCTCCCGGGGGGGCCCCAGCACCGGGCCCGATGGGACCCCCGCACCCAGCGGCTCATGCATTATAGATGCTGACCCCCGGCGCGGAGCGGGAGCAGACACGGGGTATTCAGCGAGCGGGCCAGCGAGCGGTTTAATTTATTCAAGATGTTCATTCATATGAAAATTGTATTTTTGTACATAAAGAGCTTTATTCTATTATTATGCCTCTTATCAAAGTGGGTTTTGTTTTTTGTTTGTTTGTTTGTTTTGTTTTGTTTTTTCTAAGAAATTGTGCTTTACCCTGTAAATAAAAATCTTTTTAACGTTTTTACTGAATTGCGGCGGTGCCTGTGGAGTTTGGTTTCTTAAAGTCGGGATTTTCACCCCTTCGTGAGGAGCCTGGGTTGGAAGGGAAAGGTTCGCCCCGAGGTGACACCAGCATTTCTCACGCCACCCCGCTCACAGACACGTGCAAATCCTCGCAGCCAGCCCGGGGTACCTGCAAACATCAGCTGCCCCCTGCATCTCACGGGGAAGGGATTAGAGACCCACTTGGGACACATGGGCAGAGAGCAGGAGCAGCGTGGTGCCTCCAGCACTGCTGGCTTTTAGGGCCAGCCTTCCCACGGCTCTTATAGGGAGCTGGGAGCTTTCGGGGGATTTGGGGTGAGGAGTGGATGCTGCATCCCTGGATGGGGTAAGGTTGGCTGGTGTGAGCTGCCCCTTCCCCCCTAAACCCAGAGGTGCTGGTTGCTGCCACACAGGGAGCTCAGAGAGGGGTGAGGCTGGAGGCACAGTGCATGGGCCTGGCACCGCTCCTGGTACAGAGATGGCTCAGCAACAGTTTCCTCTTCCCCCTGTTTTACAGGGGGATTTAAGGCAGTTCAACCATATCTCTCTGTTTGTCTCCAAAACTCGGATCAATCTGAGCTGTAAATGGGGTGTCTGTGGGGAAAGGCGGTAGGTGCTTGGGTATAGGGCACTGTCCAGGCTGGAGTGTGCTCAAAAGTCAGGTCCTATACATCCTGGATAGGACAGCCCATGGTTAGTGGAATTAATTGATTTCACTTTCATATGCCTCAGTTTCCCATCTGTACAGCTGGGATACCACCATCCCTACACATCGTTGGTTAGCTTAAAGATTTCACTTAGCAGAACACTCAGAGCACTCGGATGCTCAAAACCCAAGAAAAAAATCAGCCTTTGCGACAGGATCATACACTGAGCTTGGGAAAAGGCAGAAGGTAAACACTGAAAGCACTGGGCAAAACCCTAAGAAGCCATTCAGCACACATCAAGGCAAAATCAGTGCCTTAAAGTCACCTCTCCTGTGTAACAAAGAAGGTGGAGATACTATCTAAAATATAACACAGGATCATGCAATTGCCACAAAAATAATTAGGTTAATTAATAAATAAAATAAGGAAAGAAAGGAGCTGACATAAATTAGCACAGACACAGTGTCAGCATCTCCTCCTTTTTAAATGCCTGCTCCTGCAATTTTTGTGTTTCTTTAACATAATTTTCACATGCTTGTCCCTGCACACACATACATCCAGCTCTGTTTCGGTAAGGGTAAATATTAAAAAGGAAATGTCATTGTTTTTAAATTTTAATAGCACTTTAATACTTCTATTAATTAAAGACACCAGCAACAAGTATAGTCCAGCTCCTTAATGATGTCCCGTTCAATAAAAGAGATTTGTGAAATCTAATTCTGGCAGTAACAGGTCTTGATCTGTGACGCAGTGAAGCTTTGCTTGCACCTGCCCTTGAAAGCCAGGAGGTTTTGTATGGCGTAGCCTCCAGGGGCTGAAATTTAGTACAGTCCGTGGAGACGGAAGGTCATCTAAAGTCACTGGGTCCCAAGACACTGGACTTCAATCTCAAAGAAAAAAAAAAAAAAAACTCCACAAAACTTCAAAATATCCTCTATTCCTTTGTGTTTCCTTAGCTGCCAGCAGAGATCCGTGGACATTATGCAGTATATAAAGACCGTACATCTACGAGGACTCGGTTTATGGTGTTAATGTTCCTAATGGGCACTGAAAGCTGCATCCTGCGGGAGGGCACAGTCGGATTCATACATTAACATGAGTCAGAGAACAGTTTTTGCCCCGAGCCATGATAGCTTCAGACATAGTTGAACAAATCTGCTGCCGGGACAGATGGAATGCCCATATTCAGGGGCTGCAGCACCCAACGGCACCCCGGTTCACAACAATTTGTTTATTTGTGTGAAAAGAGAGGCTCTGCGAGCCGACAGGGAGCTGGAACGGGCTTCCCCGGCTGCAAACAGGTGGCTGGCAGTTGCACTACATTCACCTCCACACACAAATAGAAAGGGAAAAAATAGGTAAATTAAGTGCTAAAACTGATGAAATCTTTGGGAAATTCTCTGATAATACCACAAAGTTACTGGGTAAAATATTTCCATGATCTGCCACCCGTCTCAGTGTCAGTGCAACTGGTGGAAAGACCCTTGCTGGTTTCAGAAATCACAGGCTCAGGCACTCAGAGGCAGTGAAATAGCTTGAATTTGAATCTTGGCAGCACACTGCATATATGAATATGCATTTTTTCAGATGTCTGCTGATAGGGGTTGGTAATCCCTTAACCTTGCTGGATCAAAGCAATCACCTCTGGGGCATGCCAGGGTTAGGGACCCTCACCCAGGAGGTCCTGGAAGTCCTTGGGTCTCATGCATTTCCCTTTGGATTAGGTAAGAAAGTGTGAGATGGCCCCAGAGATAGGATATCTGTGATAGCTGGGAAGCCTGCTGCTAGCTCAGGCTCAAAACACAACGGCAAATATCCCACTTTCTCTCTGCTGAGATTTACAGTGGGCAAACAGCCCGATACCAATCGCAAGGTGCTCGTGTGTTCTGCTGCAGGGGCCACAGCAGCCTCTGTCCCTGCCTTTTCTGCCCAATATGAGCCTCTAGAGAATCCCTGAATGACCTATGCTTAAAGTATACACAGAGGGAGCAAACAGCTGTGAGTCCTAAACTCTGCACAGGTTTTAGATAACAAGTGTTTTCTGTGATTTCGCTGCCATGTGGTGCACTGCTGGGGCTGGTCTCAAACAATGCTCGGGGTTAGTTATTAACATGAACATCTTCCGAAGGATTTTCATTACTGGGTGTCAGTCTGTTGTAGATTCTGATTTTACTCTGTGCATGATCTGGAAAATACGGTCTGCACCACTACCTGTGAGCACATGAAACTTCATACTATAATTATAGATCTCTGGGGCTCAAACACTCCATTAAGTGTGATTTGTATAGGAGGTACAGATTATCAGAACAGAGGCAGGTGAGAACTAATTTTCAGGAGCTTTTTCATTGGTGGCATATGCCATAGAAAGAAATCATCTGGAGGAGCAAAGTTGCTAAGGATGGGGCAGATTTACGGTCAGGTACATGAGCACTGCAGAATGGAGATGCCAAAATACTGCATAAAATAATCCCAACTTCTGATACCTTAATGAACATTTACAATCTAAAATGACATTACTGAATCATTTGTTAACCTTGATTAGCAAATTCACTGACTTGCTAAAAGCAGTTTATGGTCAGTATTCCAGTAACACTGCCTGTGATCAACCGGTCCTTTTTCTCTCTCCCTCCTCAACCAAAAGGCAGAATGACCAATGTTAAAAAATACTGAAGATATCACAGATGTCATGGAGCCATGCTGAAGTAGGAGATCCTTTTAAAACTACAGCCCCTTTTTAACTCTGCTTTACAGCTTTGCATTCCGTGCCCTGTCAGAAGACAGATAACCAGGGAAGGTGAGAAAGTGCCAAAAAGAGGAATTGTCACTGATGGAGACTATGGAGAATCTGGATGGTGAACAACAGGTTAGGTCCAGACTTTGAAGGTTACTTTAGGGTTTCCCTGCCTTGTTCTGAAAGGCCTGTGGGGCCCAACCCCATCACTAACCACCAGGGCAGTGAGGAGTGTAAGGCCAAGCTGAGAGGTGAAATCGTTGTGCCCTCTGCAATACGGTTTTCCTCCCCACTGCCTCTCTGCTGGGGTTACTGCCTTATCAGATGAAATCAAGGCTCTGTGGATGCTTCTTTATTATTGTTGTTGTTATTATTATTATCATTATAATTCAGTTTGACAATCTTCCAGATTAAGATGCACTAGACACGAGTGAATACCCTCGTCCCAATGGCTAATGCCTTTCTCCATCAGCATGGAAATGCTGATGGCACAGCGCTCATTATTATTCAGGTCTCCCTCTTTCACCTCTAGTTGTGTCTGCAGCAGCATCTGCCAGCACCTCCCTTCTCACTATTCAGAAATCTTATGAAACTCTGATGGCTCAAAGAGGGAGAAAAAAATATCACCTTAGAGAGGCTGTGACAGAGATGCTGTCCTTCTCTATACGCAGCTTTTTGGATATAAGAAATGTTTCTCACTCTGCTCCTACCCCATTCATTTGACTTGTTGGCTGTTGGTAAGATTTTGGCAAAGTTATAGGAAGGGGTGCATGGCATGACATGCAGGATGGGATGAGGATCTCCCCACTCTAGCTCTTCCCACCAGTCCTGGCCCTTCTCCAATTCTCCCTTCTCCTTTCCCCAAATGTAAAAGTCAGTCCCTACCTGCAGTCAGCCCCCCCTGGGGCTGAGCCTGCTGGTTCTAGGCATAACTTTTGTATATGTCATGCGTAGTAAAACAACATAGTTGTACAAAGAGTAAAACCTTGCTGAAGCAGGACTTTTAGAGGAGAGAATAGCTTTATTCTTTGAGTAATAGTGAATAAGAACCAACCAACATGGTCCTGCACACACAGTCCTAGTGGAAGTGTCACTGTTGAGTTCAGAGAGAGCTGGGTTTTCTAATTTCTAACTGGAAAAAAAATGCTTGGACTGCTTTATTAGTCCCTGCTCTGAACTCACTCATTTAGCTGCACTGTTCAGTCCCCTGCTCCCTCACTTTCCACCCAGGAGCTGCATTGTGCTTTGGGAAAGGCCAGCCTGTGTCACTACACAGTCCCCTTTCCACTCCTGTTTCATGCCCGTGAGATGTGCTTACTGAGGAGCTCAAGCATCTGAGGCTACTGATGCCTCTATTTCCCAAACAGGGATTTGGCAGCTCCTGAGGACTTCACTATCTCTTTCTTGGATTATTACATTCTGCACATTCCGAGGTAATCTTTTTTTTTTCTTTTTTAACTTGAAGATTTCACAACATTGCCTTCTAGGAAGGCATTTAAAGCTGTCTAATGGCAGTCCAAGGCGATTACGGACCATAATGGTTTGTTGCACAAATACTGGATTAAGTTCCATCTGTAGGACTTAATTGGACTTATTCCTACAAACAAACAGCGTGTCCTGCCTCTCTCTGCATGGCAGATGTCAGCAATCTTTATAAAACCATGCCCACGAGTACCTCCAGCAGGGCTGCCTGCAGCAGCATTCGGCCTCTGCAGCCCAGCGCAAGCCTTGCAGACATCATGGGTCTCCAACCTGCACGTTGCCATTGGCCTAAGAAACCAAAAGGAACACAGCATCTGCAAATAGAAAAGGTGCAAACACAAAATCCCATACCAAAGGGGGTGTTTTGGAAGTGGCAGGAGAGGGGAGAGGTAACCCTAGAGAACCAGACACCCTGGGTCCCATAGTTCATCCCTGAACAACTGATTAAAATTTAGCACTTCAGTTTAGATAAATAAGGTAAAACAGAAAATATTAGTGCTAAAAACCAAAGGGAGGCAGGTGAAATGCCAAGCATGGTCATATTCATGTTGAATTCCCCATGTTGACTTTCAGGATAATATAACAAAAAAAGTATCTCACAGGCCAGAGATCGGAGACTAGAAATCACCAATGGCAAGCAAAAGCTCAACTGCCTCCACTGAACAGCCCGTCTCAGCTCAATTTGTCCTTTAAAATAATTAGTTTTGAAAAAGCAGGTCTCTCCTTCGGCAAGGCCAATCTCCTTGTAAAAGAACGGCACCTGGCCTTAGGATGTTAGGGTGTAAATCTTGACATGGGCCAGAAAAAGCAAATATCCTTCCCCTGTGTTTTTCCAGTTTGGTCTCTTGGATTTGTGACAAACAGGCCACAATTATTATTATTTATAGATTATTTTTCCCAGAACACAGAAAAGCTGGAGACCTTAGCAGTGAAAACCAATAACTGTATGCAGCTGGGTCAATCCCTCCCTCCAAAGCCTGCATAACTCAATTTACATTTCTATATTTCTTTACTCAGCTATCCCTAGGTAGAAATGCTCAAGTTGTTTCTCTCATTCATCGGTATGAGTATCCAAGGAGTGTAACTCCTGAGATAAAAGAATAAAGCATTTATTTCCTTCCTATTCGAGTGCCATCCACCCTGCACCACGTCTTTGAGCTGAAAGGAAAACCTTCCCTGTCACAACAGCAGTAATGGATATTGCTCTCTCAATTACCCCTCGCTTCACCAGGAGAGCAACTGATGCGCATCGTGTTTATCCAGCTCACTGAAGTGCTTTCATTATCTGAGAAAAGAGGTTAATTAGGATTTAATCAATCTTTTCACAGGGTACAGTTTCCTCCTCTCCTATTTGCAATCCAAAAAGATGTCAGCTCCCAAAGCCGTAATGCCCTCTTGGTAAATCAAGTGGCAGCTAATGAGGTCCGCCCGGTGCTGGGGACTGGGGACAGAGGAGTGGGGCTACCTGGCTGCGGCCACCACCTGCACCTGCTCTTGGCCCACCAGCGGGGTCCTGGGTGTGGTGGGGACATTCCCTGGGTCACTTGGGGCACAGGGACAGGGGTGTGTGCCTCTGGCTGCCTGCAGGGCTCCAAGGAGCCGCGAGATGCATCCTGCAGTAAGCACAGAAACTCTACCCTCCTGAAGGAAACAGATGGGACTTGTGTTTTTTTTTTTGTTGTTTTTTTCCTTTTTTTTTCCCTTTTTTTTTTTTTTTAGGGGTGTTAAAAATAAGCTGGGAAACGTCTCTGCACCTGTACGGGGCTGAACTTCGGAGGTGAATAAGAGATGCTAATGATGCTTGGTGTCAAAATTAAGGATAATCAGAGCATTTGTCCTCTTAAAAGAAACATATGTAGAAGGATGGAGTTTCCTTCATTAGGCAGGAGGCGAGGTTTTGTTCTTGCCTCAACACTGCCAGGAGCAAAACCGAACTCTCCCTGTCACCGGGAGCCCTGCCGGCATCTGGCCACGGCTCTGCACAGCCACCCTGGTGCTGAGCTGTGGCTGAGACAAGCAACCACCAAAGCAGAGAGGCTGAATTTTGGCCACCCCCACAGAGGACCCTGGCTGAGATTCCGGCCCAGGACAGCTCTTCCAGCCGTGCAGCCCTCCTAGAACAAAGTGTTTGTACTAACATTGCCTTTCTGACATATTTAAGCAGAGAAAGTGCCCCGTGCAGGCACATGCTTAATGCTTCTTGGCTACTGGGCCATTCCGCCCGTAGCCACGGCTGCTGACAATGTGGGGCTGAGCCACATGCCCTGTGGTAGCCACACTCTGGGTTTCTTTCCCTGACTTTGGGAAATTCATTGTCTTTAGCACAGTCTGTAGGTTCAAAGTCTGCTTTCGCTCGGCGGGGCGCCTTTTCTGGGTTCATAAAGCTACGTTCAGAAATCTTTGGGCAGACCCAAAGCTGACAAAAGTGTCATTAAATAATGCTGCCCGTGAATGAAGCTACCAAAGAAGACATAGTCCAGTTTGCATCTCAGTTACCAGAAGAAAGTGCAATGACAGAGTGAGTAATTGGCTAATTGTCTATCCGAGCCCTATTTTAACAGTGCAGTCGTGCGATCGCACCATCTGGGGGGAGCCGGGGAGCGAGCCCCACGCACACACAAAGCCGGCCCGGGCCAGGCCTCTGCCTCCCTCCTGGCAGCCCCCCGAGCCCCCCGGGCACCGCCTGAGACCCTGAACTTCTGCTGAGAGCGCCTGACCCAAAAGCTGGGGTCTGCCAAAGGGTTTCTGTGGGGTTTCGGTGAGCTCTGAAGCCCACCTGAGCTGTGCCCTGAAATGAGCCAAGTGGCACTGAGGGGCGATATCTGCCTGATTGCCCAGCTGCTAATGAGCACAATTAAGTGGGCACTGTTGGATCAGAGGTAGGGGCAAAGAGCTGCCATCCCCAGGCAAGGTTCGGGCCCAGCTCCCCGCGCACGGGGCGTGCAGAAATGATGGTATTTCCCCCTCCTCGTTGGGAAAAAGCTGAATTACTGCCTTTCAGGCCCCATCTATTTTCCTCCAAAGTTACCATGAAGGAAAAAAAAAAAAAAAAGTATAAATCACACTTTTAAGTGGGCCTGGCACTCGGCTCACAAGAAGAAGAAGAAGAAGAAAAAAAAAAAAAGAGGTAATGCCATAATGTAAAATAGTTAAAAGCTTATTAGAGCCGTTCAGGGCAGTATGATTTCCACTTTGTTTCAGAACACCCCAAGCCCATCCTTTCATGCTATTGTGAAGGCAGCAATTCAAATCTCCCTTTGTCAGTATGAATGGCCCCTCTTAAAGCTCTTTTATGCCAACATATTCCCTACAGGCATATGCCCTTTAGCTCTATTACTGATTTACCCAAGTATTCAGCCCATACCTTCTGCTTTTCTTTTGCACTTACTGAAGTTCCCCATGACACGAGCTGCAGCCTCCGCTCTGCTGCCGGCCCCGCACCCCGGCCCCAAACGGGGATGCTGCTGTCCCCGGCGCAATCCTGCTCGCCAGGAAAAGCCGCAAAAATATATATATATAATTAAAAATAAATAAATAAATAGATAAATAAAACTAGCAGAGGGGACTTTTCGAATGATTGATTTCGCTTCCCCCCACCCCGCACCTCTCCCCCTTCTTTCCAGGCCCACATTTGTCAGCGCAAACAAACGGGCGAGGGTGTCCCCCCCCCCCCCCAAGCCTTGCAGAGGCTTTGAGGGGGGAAAAAATGCGTGCGTAAAAACGCAAGTGGGCCTATTACCTCCACTTACCCTAATTAGACTTGCTTTGAAGGGCTATTCAGCGGGTTTGAAAGGCTGTCCTCTCCCTGCATCTCATTGTGCAATGTTTGCAGAGACATTTGCATCTGTTTGTGCTTCGGAAAATAGCAATGGATGCTTTCAAGAAAAAAGCAAAGCCACCTCCGAGCCCCTCGCAGCCGCCCGGGGCCGCGGCGGAGCAGGGGAGCGCGGGGCGGCCGGGAGGGGGACACGGCTCCCGCCGGGCTCTGGGGGTTCCCGCAGCCCCCCATTTAAACAATTGCCCCTTAACAATGCAATTTGGAGGCATAAAAAGCTGCTAACTAGATTAAATCCAGATGACACAGGACGCAGAAACAAAACCCAGAAGGGAAAAAAAAAAAAAAAATCAAGGAAAAAGAAAAAAATCGTGGCTAAAGTAAAACGGGAGGCACCCTAACAGGATAGAAAGTGTGAAATCCATGCGGAGCGAGAGAGAATAGCGGGCAGCACAGCCCGGGCTTTCATACGCATATGGCCTTGACCATTTGACTCTGGGCCCATTGAGGTGATCAGCTGGAGACGGGAAGGGGCATCTCTGGCAGCGCACACGTCCCGCTCGCTCCTTGAAGAAAGCCCAGGGAAATAAAGCTGCGGAAAGGTGATTGATAGTAAACATTTTGTAATTTGGGGGGATTAAACTCGCGGATGATCTTGATCAGGTTCTCAAGGCATTGCCAGAATGCAATTACATTAGAATAGCCGCTGCAGGATCGCTGCTGGCAGAGCCACAATATCCGCCAAAGAAAGGGGGTGTGAATGGGACAAAAGGGTTAATTTGAATACGTGCTGAAAAGACTGGAGGTGGACAAGGAGCTCTGCAAGGACTTCATCAGGAGCCATGGGCAGAAGGAGACGGTTTTGCAAATACAGAGGGCGAGCGCAGAGGATGTTTGTAAAGCACACTTGGAAAGGGGGGAGAAAAAAGAGAAAAAAAAAGCCCCACAAAGCTCAAACTGCTTCTTTCTTCCATTGCCCTTGGCTACGCTCAGAGGAGCACTTTAGATGGATTAATCACAGGGAAAAACAATAGGATAAAAGTCTTCTTCTGCTGGAGAGCGCTCCTCCATCCGTCTGTCCTCCACTGCTCCTCTTTCCCACCCAGACACAAACTCCCAGCATGGGCCCGGGCTCAGCCACATGCCCACAGCTCTGCCCGGCCTCTGCCCTGCTTCTTTCCATGCATTTTGGGGCTGGGAGTCCCCCAGGTTTTTTGTGTGGCACTCCCAGCTGAGGTGATGCTATCAGGAGGTTGAAGGTTGGAGCAGATCGCTCCCCCAAAACGCTCGGCAGGAATTAAGCATGCAAATCCATTCTGCTGCTCCGGAGACCCCGCCACGCCGGAGAGAAATTCTCCTGCTCGCTCAGGCACCCATGACATGTGCTTTTCCGCTCATCTTTTTAACCTTTAAACACACACTGGCATCTGGAAAATGCTCCCATGTGCGGAACAGGCCTGGCAGCTCTGGGTGGGCTGAGGGGGGCAGAGAAATGCCCCATCCCACCTCCAGCAGCACAGGGCACGTCCCACCCCTCCGAGGGGACAGGGAAGATGCTCGCTGCCACCTCCTCCCCACCCTGCCTGCTCCAGGGTGCTGTGGCTGCACCCTCCTCGCTGCAGCACCCAGTTAAAGAGGGGAAAAAGTTGTGTGCCCTCGTGGTGTGCTGAGAAAGACCAGAGCCTGAGCTGGAGCAGCAGGGCCTGGAGGCAAGATGGGGGGAAGCACACAGGTGGGCAGCCACCCCAGCCCTTTTGGGCACTGAGACCTGCTCAAAGCAAGGCACTGCTGGTGCATAACAACAGCAGTAGCGACCCAGCTCACTTACAGACCGCTGCCCGTCCTGCCTGCGGGGCTGTGCTCGCTGCCTTCCCCACCACAATGCCACCCCAGGGACACCGCCACCCCCAGGGCCCCCCAGCCTGGCCAGCTCATCAGTGGTGGCACCCCTGGAGTGGGTCAGGTCGGGGCTTGGCAATCTCCTTGCTGCATGGCCTCAGCTGCCCCAGCCCTTTTTTTGACATTTGAGACGCCGAGTGAAATTTCAGCATTTTCTGCCCAAAACACCAGTAGCGTTTAGCTCTGGTTTTTTGGGGTTTTAGGCATGCAGATGCACAATCTCTGCACTGTATCTCTGCCACTGCATTCATTAAACACTCTTTAAGCAAAGCAAACCTATTTGATTTTAATATGTAGGAAAGCAGACCCCCACTTTCCATCACCCCCCAGCTTGCTCAGCCCCCCTGTAGCCAGCAGAGCCCCCCGACAGCCTCTTCTCTGGGGGCTGCTCTGCCCAGCAGCTCGTGTGGCTGCGTTTCGCCCCGGCTGCCCCTCGCTGCCAGTTTGGGGAGGGTTTTTTCCAGCGGGTTTTGTTTCCTTTGAGCACACCCCGTGTTTGTGTTGCTCTTTCTCCGCGGCACAATGCTCCTCTCCATTTCCTCGGCCGGGGCTGGCGCGGGCGTCAGATCTCGGCGGAGCGAAGTCGCAGGGGTCGCGGGTCACCCGAGGGCATCGGGGACAGACAAAGTCTCTTCAGCAGCTAATGTAAGCCGGGTAGCGGCGCGCTGAAAGCGCATCCACTTGAGACTATCTACAAGGCACTCAGCCCTCTCTAAGGGCTTATAATGTTGACTCTCCTGTCATTGGATCCAACCCCGCTCTAAGCCCTGGAGGTACGGGGGGCTTAGAGACATTCATTCAGAAAAATAAATCCCCCTGCTCCCATTCTCTTCATGAAGATAAATATACCACAAACAGAACAAGGAAAGAGGCTGAACTCCTGATCTCTGCTCCAGCCGCTTAAAAATTGCCATCAAAAAAAAAAAAAAAAAAGAAAAAAGAAAAAAAGAAAAAAGCACATTTTATTAGACTCCCTTATTATTTGCATTAAAAAAAAAAAAAAGGAAAGAAAATAAATAAAAGGAAAAAAAAAAAAAAAGAAGAAGAGTTTATTAGACTCCAAAGCAGTTTATTATTATATTTTATTTGCACAACTTGCTTTCCAGGAGATGTCACTCCCCTCAAGACAGACGATGGGGTTTGTTTGCATCTGAGCTTGCTGCTTCGTGCAGCGTTGCAGCCAGAAGCACCCTGTTCCCTTGTGGAGGGGCTCATTGCCCTGCCCCAAACTGCTCCTCACAGTGCTGCTAAACCAGGAAAGCTCCTGGCCAGGCAGGACCCACCTTGGTGGGGCTGTGCAGAGCTGGGGAGACCCGGGGCTCCCGCTCGCAGCCCAGAAAGGCTCTCCCAGCACCACGGCCCTTGGGGGAAGACCACCAAGCACCGCATCGTCAAGCCTCACCACCTGCTTTGCCTCTATTATTCTCACCCAAGTTTTTGTTTATGTCAAATCTTGCTGAAATACTCCTTAGATTGTGGCTGTGCTGATGGAAATTTGGGTGGCTGTGAATCTTTGCAAACTTACGGAGTTTTTCTGCGAAAGGTTCCCTGGTGTCCCCTGGGAGTGCAAAAAGTGCAGCTCCCTCTAAGCCCTTGTCTGTAAGTGCATCCAGATGGGGTGTTCCCAGGAGCTCCACGTCCCCACAAGCTGGCTTCTTGTGGCCAGGGCTCCCTGTTTAAGCCAGTGAACACAAGCCCGAGCTGCCGGCCAGCTGCTCGAGATGTCACCGAGCCTGCAGAGGGGACATGCAGAAGGTCTCCAGCAGAAGCACGGCACAGCAGGGCTCTGACCGACAGATCTGAGCCGGTGTCAGCATCAATTCCTCCACTCCTGTGTGGCTGGCTCACTGCAAACACCACCTTTATGAGGATTTTGCCTTTACCTCCTGCTAGACAGAGGTCTGAGCATCACGTCGGGCTCTGCCTCCAACATTCAGGCACTGAAACTTCACCAGCACCTTGAAAGCAAAGCCCGAGAGCAGCAGGCTTTGAAGTACAGAAAATTATTTCTTTTTAAGCTCAGAAAAATAGCTGCCTACTTCTCTACCTCTTCTCTTCTACCCCCATTTGCAGTTCCTCAGCCACCCTTGCTGGCACCTGCAAGGGCTCAGGGGGAAGGTCCCAGGCTCCTGCGGTGACACCCAGGCTCCGTGGCACCGCGAGGCTCTCGGGGAGGGAAAACACACAAAGGGGGAAAGTTGTTGCCCTGGGGAGGGAAAAGGCTGAGCTGGTCAAACAGCTGATCTAAAGGGGGAATAATGGGATTTTGCGGGAATCACATTGATGTTCGGATGAGAGGAGCCTCTGGTTGCTTTTTATTCTTTCAAACCACCGAACAAGAGTCTTAAAGCCCTCTAAAATCTGCCTTTGCTGAGCTAATTATTATCACCGGAGTTATTAGACAAAAGCTCAACGGCTTTTCCAGTGGCCCTTCAACAGTTTGGGGGCTGCCTCAATAGCAAGAACTACAGCTGCCTTTTTGCCGTATTCTTCCACGAGTTCCCAGATGTTGATCTTTACTTTAAACCCTACAAAAAAAAAAACACAGAGAGGTGGGCACCCACTGCCCCGGCTCTGCCTCCTCTCACCTGCCGCCCTGCACTACCGGCACGCAGACGTTTTCTTTTCTGAAGTCCACCAGCGGAAAAATAAATGTCACAACAGAGTATCCAGTTTTTGAGTAGCGAGACGGAGGCCTGCAGGAAGCGTGCGCCCGCCGAGGGCTATCCAGTGACTTATTGAAGGAAGCCATTCACGCCTTGTCCCCAAGGAGAAGCTGCCCTGGGAAGCCACCGGCACAGAGAGGGGCTTCTGGGGTTTCTGTCTGAGCAGGGAGTTTGATACACTGACTTCTTTTTTTTTCCTTCTCCTTTTTTTTTTCTATTTCAGAAGCAATAGTTGCATGGCTATAACCAGGGATACCCAAGGAAAAGTAGAAAACAAAAAGCAAAGGAAAAAGTCATAGGCAAACGAGCGAGGGCAGCAATACGGGTGTTTAGGGTGGGTATTTCTTCAAAAACTCCCCAGCATCACAAGTGTCTCAGGACCTCATTTAGCACCTCAGAGGTCGGTAAATGTTCAGAGCTCCCCAGGTGGGAGAGTTTCCCCTCTCACCAGCCCAGTGGCAGAGCACCAAACTGTCCAGCAGTGAAAGGATCTCACCCAGTGCCTCCACCTGAACTGGCGGAGCTGCAAGCCCAGCATCCCTAATTTTTAGGGAACAACTGCTAAAATGAAGCTGCTGCTGGAGAAGGCAGGGACTGGTTGTGGAAATGGCTGGAAGCTGCCCCACAGAGCACTCGTAGCCCCACAGCTCACCCGTCACCCGTCACCCTTCTCTTTTTTTTTTTTTTCTATTTCAGAAGCAATAGTTGCATGGCTATAACCAGGGATACCCAAGGAAAAGTAGAAAACAATAAGCAAAGAAAAAAGTTATAGGCAAACGAGCGAGGGCAGCAATACGGGTGTTTAGCGTGGGTATTTCTTCAAAAACTCCCCAGCATCACAAGTGTCTCAGGACCTCATTTAGCACCTCAGAGGTCGGTAAATGTTCAGAGCTCCCCAGGTGGGAGAGTTTCCCCTCTCACCAGCCCAGTGGCAGAGCACCGAACTGTCCAGCAGTGAAAGGATCTCACCCAGTGCCTCCACCTGAACTGGCGGAGCTGCAAGCCCAGCATCCCTAATTTTTAGGGAACAACTGCTAAAATGAAGCTGCTGCTGGAATAACCCAAGGACTGGTTGTGGAAATGGCTGGAAGCTGCCCCACAGAGCACTCATAGCCCCACAGCTCACCCATCACGGGCCCGTCCTCGCTGTGGAGCAGCACTGAGCCTCTGCGGCGAGTCCTCCCGCATTGTTTGGAGAGGGCCCTCCAAGATGAATGGACTTTTTTCTCCGCAAGTGAACATCGAAACAAAACCCCTCCAGCAGCTCGGGGAGAGCCGCCTGATGGACAGCCAGGAAATGGGGCTGATCCATCACCCGCTGTCGGCCCGGCGCTGGCACCCGGGCTCAGGTTTCGGGGCAGAGCCCGCTAACGAAGCGGGCTCGTTTGTGCTCTCCTTGCCTTCCCCTGCAGCACACGACCAAGAGGTTCCCTGACAGTGCCAGCACCCATCCCTGCAGGCCCTCAGTGTTAAATACACCTTGGCTGAGTCCTCGCGGGCTGTTCCTTCACTCAGCTCCAGCCCCAGTGCTGTAGGAAGGAGCCCCCGGGGCTGGCAGGGGATATTTCCCCTTTCCCAGAGGGGCAGGGAGCATGCACTCCCTGCAGTTTGTGCACACCAAGCACAGGTGCTGAGCCAGTGCCATCACATGTCCCCAGCACCATGCCCACCACAGCCACAGCTGCCACAAGGAAATGCCAATTCTGTGTTCATGAAACCGTGTGGGCTTTCTTATCACCCCATGTGTGCTGAGGCTGGGCAGTGATGGGGCATTTGAACTAAGATAAGGCTTTTTTTTTTTTCCCCTACAAGCTGCCCAATTAATATTTTAATTGACTTTTCTGGGGTCATGTTAAAACAAAGCCTGGAGCTGTAGAGCTAAGCTAGATGTGAAGCCGTGCTGCTCGCCTGGACCTGCACAAGGAGAGCCCTGTGGTGATGCTCTGGAGTCAAAGGATTGCTCCAGCACGGAGACACTGCACCTTTTTCTGATTTCTTGGGTACCAGCAGGTGCCGAGCAGCATCTCCAGCCCTGGTCCTACACACCATCCTCTGCACCAAGGCACCATCCCAGCCCTGCACGCTGATCTCCTCTCCCTCACCCCTTCTTCTGCCCCCTCTCCATCACCCCCGTGCCCAGAGGTACACGCTGGAGAATCCCTCAGCGACCACCCCCCTGCCAGCGGCACCAAGAAATCGCCCCCCGCCGGCCCCCGGCTCCTCTCCCTTCCCCTCCGCAGAAGTCATCTATTTTGTTGTGTGTACACACAGAAAACAAGGGGCTGCCCCTTGTTCTCCTCCAGCCATGACACATCAAATTATCCTGCCTCCAAATATCCCATCTGGCTGTTAGTTTTTAGCTTTTTTTTTTTTTTTTTTCCTTGCCCCCTCTAGGTTGTTTCTGCTTTCCTCCTCCTCCTTTCTCCGCTCTCCAGCCCATGTGTAAAAGTAGCAGGGGGGCCTTTATGAAAGGCAAAGCCCCACGGCAGCAGCTTCCCAGCCAAACTGCTCTTGTATTACTTTTTGATGAGTTTTCAATTTAGGCCTTTGCAGACAGGGGGAAGAAGGCGACTTGAGAGACAGAGGGGGGAAAAAAATGCAACAGATGGGGCCGATTGTGCTCTCTAGGCAAATTAAGGAAGACATCTGTAGCTCCCAAATACTGGTGGTCTAAAGCAATTAGTCCCCTGTGAAAAGGGGCCTCTCTGAGCCTCCTCCAGCCAATCCGCGCCCCGGCAGCACTCACGTTACAATGGCCTTGACCACAATTCACTGAGCCAAAAAAAAGAAAGATTAATCCAGGAGGAGCTGCGCGGCCGGGCTGGAGTTGCTAGGCTTAAAAGGGAAGGTTACGTCCGTTTCTGCCCGGGGTTTTGAGCAGAAAAAGGAGGCTAAAGGGGGGAATTTCTGGTTTCTTCTTTCTGCCCGTCACCCAACGTGTACCTGTTTTACGTGTGTGTGTGTGTGTGTGCACGTGTCCCTGTACCAGGAGAGAGCCGTAATCTGTAAATTGCTCGGGGACCTCAATTTTCCACTGGCTTGTTCGCAAAGTGATGAATGAAGACGCAAACCCCTGCGGTTGGAATTATCTCCCCCGGCCCCCTTTCGGTCGCCCTCCCTCCCATCCAGAAAGAAGCTGTTATATGATAAGCCCCCTCTGCAAGCGATAATTATAATGATTGTTATGATGCCAGGGTTCTGCTCGCACAATTGGAAATAGGAACTCCGGCTGGGCTAATCCGGCCGTGTGGTCCCTTATTTCATGCGACGTCAGGAAGCTGCGAGTGGAAAATTCAGAATAGGACTTTACCCAAGCTGGTTCTGAGCCCCCTCCCCCTGCCCTCCTCTCCCCTGGCTCTTTTATTCATGCATATTTATGATCAGTAGATCTCAGCGGAGGAAGAAAAAAAAAAAAAACACATACAGAAAACAAAACCGACAGCACAATGGGGAGAGCTGCTCATGGGAGGTCACAGCACCTTTAAATTACACCTCTTGGCTTTGTTCACCCCCGCACAATGGAGCTAAGAGATAGGAAGAATAGCACCCTGCGCCCTGGTGCATCACAATTCTCCCAATGATTTCAGAAAGAAAAGAGAGCCCCGACTAATTTGATATCTTATTGGGTTTCTGTTAACCTAGGGACGTGCCTCGTCCCGGCCGCGGAGGCTCGTCTGGGGCTGGGCCATACAAAGAGCATTACTAAATCTCTGCACTGCGCTGGGCTTTGCCAGTCAAAGAAGATCTGTCTTGGTCAGGTTTGAATTTGAGCTGAGTTAACTGGTTCGGAAATACAAAAGCACCACCCGCCCACTGAACCTTTGCCCCTTTAAATTAATTAATTTAATTAACGTGCTTATTGTCATGGCACCCGTCAGAATGGGATCTTCCTGGGGCCGCACCAAACTCAAACCTGCCTCGTGCACAAAGGGGCTGGGTCCATGGTTTTCGAGCTGCGTTTGAACCAACTGACTTCTCAAGGCCCTGAAATTTGAGTCTATATATTTATTGCTCGCTCAACTTTTTCCTAGCCTGTCACCAGGACGGAGAGCGGAGCTGGGAACTGCCTTGAAAACAACTGCTGCCACCAGCATTTGCTGCCACATCCTGGCAGTGGGAATGAGTTAGATGGGGAAAAAAAAAAAAAAAAAAGCAATTTTAAGGTTAAATCCCATTTCAAACAACATTTGCAGCAAGCTGTTAAATGCACCATATTTAGAATATTTAGTAGTAACTGCTGCTGAAGACAGACTAGACAAGGAAAAGTGAAGCTGGTGCCAACAAAAAGGAAAAGTCCCTTCAAGAGAAAGCAAACCAGGGAAGGCCCTGCCCATCCTCGAGAGGATCAGGCAGCCCATGAGCATCACCCCACAAAGCCCAGCCTTGTCCCTCTTCTGTTGTTGTCCCTTTCAGTGCTGATAGCTCAAGGGAGAAAAACAACTCCAAGTCAGTTCCAGATCCTGAGTGCTGAAAACGTTTACATGTTGCAAACATCACCAGTGCTAAATATTACATGGCCAGTGGACTACTGGGGATTTGGAAAGCTATTTCAGTTCCAGAAATGCTAAATGGAATCACCACTATCCCATAAAGAGCTTGAAGAACTTAACCATCGATGCCCATACCCATGTAGGCGCAAACTTTGCTGTAGTCTGTCCATGTAACTCAGCACTGGGTTACGCTGTCCCCACTGAGAGATGTTAAAAGCTGCTTGCTACACTCAAACTCTGACCTCCTTTCATTGAAAAAGAAATGCAATATTCATACTTCCCTTCCTCACTTTATTATTCATGATGGCCAGAATTAATGTTTAAATACACTTGCACTTTAATACCAACAAAACCCATCTCCCTCCAACTCTACCAGCCTCCCAGCCCTGCCTAGGAAAGTCATTCAAAGAGAGGGAAGAAACAAGTCCTCGTACCCCTGACAGAGGAGATAGGGAGAAGCTTTCGAGGTCGCTTCCAGCTGCAGCTGCGCGTTTTCCCAGCAATACATTCATATCTGCTGTGAGTGTCCTACAGAAAGTTGCTCGCCACATTTATGGAAGAGCTGGGGTATGGATTTCCTTGCCCGGGAGCTAGGGCTTGACTGCTATCACCATGGGTACTAATAACAGGAGATTTCCCCAAAGACGCCCAGAGCTTTGAAGAATGGTCTTTCAGCCTGTGTTGAACATACTGATAAAACGTCCATGGCAGAGCCAAAGAGACTAATCAGATCAGCTGTGCTTTGCGTTGCTGTTTGCTCAGGTCACTATCCCATGGTTTACAATGCTCTCAGCCAAAAGCCATACAGATGTCCGAATTGGCCTCCTGGCTTGTTCCTTGAGTCCTACTTTGGAGAATAACGATTTCTACCAGGAAGTTCTTGGCCAAGTCCCTCACATTTAGACCCATCTCCCAGGAGAGAGTCCTGCTCCAGCTTCCAGGCAGAGCTGAGACATCCCAACACCGCTCAGTGCCAAAACAAGCACTGAAAAATCGCAGGTCACCCAGCAGGAACACGGAGACAAAGATTTATACGTGGAGAGGAAAGGATGGGGAAAAGGGAGGCGAGACTCCCCAAATGTCTGTGGGATTAGATTTCCACAGCCATTTAAAAGAGCTGGGAGTTCAACTTGCACATCTTCGGGACATCCCTGGGGATTTCAGAATTCTTTCTGCAGCTTTTCTGCTGAGTGTCAGTGCTCACGTGCTTCGTTTTCCCCACATGGCTCTTCCTGGGGATCAAGATATAGGCAATATACTGGTAGCGTAACAATGACAGTGCTACTTGAGTCCCTTTTTAAATAATGTAATTGTTAATAATCTGCTTAACTACTGCAGTGGCCATAAAAAGGAAGCCTGACAGTGTGGCAGCATCGGCCTCCCTGCCTGAGAGCGATGGGGTTGCCCTTGGAGCCTCTGAAGTGCTGCTGGTTTTGATTGCTACTCAGTTTGGATTGAAGTGTGCTGGAAGGTGAGGTTTAAAATCAAGTTCTTGAGAAGCAGCTGATGCCACCCAAATGCTGTTGGAGCCCTGCTCGGTTGCCCTACAAGCCCCCTGTGCCCTGCACTAGCCTGAAAACGCAGCAGCAGCTGCAGCAAGTTCAGCAGACATGCATCGAGCACCACCCTCTGGCACAAAGATAAACTGGAGGGGAGAACAGGAAGGATTTTTCTCTATAAAGAGGAATAAAACTCTGCTTTGCAAAGCACCCTGAGCACAGTGACAGCAGGGCAGGTGTGTTGTGCATAGCACTGCGGCCTGAAAGGGGGAAAGATGTCCCTGAGGAGTCTCAGTGGCCATATACAACTAACTACTAGATCTAAAAGGATCTGTATGGCTTAGATGCTGCAAGAAAGATGCACCCCAGAACAAAAGAGTGACATGAACCTTTTCTACCTTGCTCCTGGGACGTGAGCTTGGCCTCCTTTGGTGTCACATTGGAGCAGCAGCAGCCATGGTCAAGGGGAGCCAGTGCACAGGTACCTAAATTCAGTGCCATAAAGCCAAAACCGTGCAGAGGAATGGGAGTCTGCTTTGCAGCAGGGGTCACTGCTCCCCCTGAATCCCAGCCGTGCCAGGGAAATGGCTCCAAAAAGCCTGGGCTGGTGGTTTCTGGGATGGCCCATCCTTCAGTACAGTCCCTGGGCAGCCAGAAAGCCGTAGGAAAGCTGGGCTTTCACTTTTGGGGAGGTGCGTGATGGCTTTTCACCTTTGGAGAGGTTCTTATGGGCAGGTCCCATCTCGGCATCACTGGCACTGGGTCCCAGCACCACAACCTGCTCAGCCAGGCTCTAAAAGCTTTTCTCAGCTACTTCTCTTCTTCATTTTCCTAACCAAAAGGCCACACAGTGGTCAGAGGGTTTTTATGGTTCCTGCTTCCCCCCACAGAAAGGGGGGAAAACTTAAAAAGGAGATGGAAAATGCAGTTTCCTTCTTGGTCATGTCACTTGATCTTTCAAAAAATACATATATATGTAAATAAATAAAAATAATAATAAAGCATGGCCACCCTGTATGGTCTAGCCCTGAAATGCTTAACCTGCTCCTTACCTAAGCCTGGGGTTCAGTCACAGCAGCACAGAATGGCTCGGGAGGGACCTTAACGATCCTTGGATTCCAACCCCCTGCCATGGGGTTTCCTTATCTCAGAGCGTTTATAGAGATTAATGACAAGTTTATGGCAGGGATTTTTTGATGGGAGGTATTTCACAGCGCCCACGGAAGCAGCAGGCTTTGGTACAAGCTCCTTACAGAGGGCCGGGAGCTGACAAATCTGTGCTTTGTCTCACTTCCAGAAGATGGAGCTCCAAAGCCGGGAGTAGTTGGAGCAGCGTGGGAAAGCCACCACCACCTCCTCCTCCTCCTCCTCCTCCTTCTCCTTCTCCTCCTCCTCCTGGGCCACACCAGCCACGGACGGGGCAACCTGATGGGTGTTTTCAAGGCACTTCTTAAAAATAAAATAAAAATAATAATAATAGAACTTCATAATCACTCACAAAGTGAATGATTCGGGCAGTACTTTTTTTAACAGCCATCACCCATAGTTTTTTACTGTCTGCAGAGGTCTTTGAGTTTTTAATTTTCTGATGTCTCACTTACAAAATTAAAATTAGGAAAAAAAAAAAAAAAAAAAAAAAAAGACATTATCCAAGAAACTCCACTTATTGAGATACAGTAAGTCCTGGTGTTCAGCTATGATTAGGAAAAGAAATTTCTTAATATCTTTTGCTATAAAGGAATGAGCCACTTAAATTCTTAGATAGCAGGATTAAAAACTTAAAATTGGTTAAAATTCATTTGAATCAACCTCTTTACCACTGCAACACAAGCACAGGCTAAACTTAATAGGCAAAATCCACTGGAAAAGCTCAGCTGGATATTTGTGAAATATCCAGCTTCCCCTTCCCCTTCCCCTTTCCTATTCTCTTCCCCTTCCCCTTTCCCATTCCTTTCCCTTTCCCAACAGGGCTGCAAGCTAAAACCTGATGGCAGCAGGCAAGCAGGTGGGGGCTGGTGCCCTTGGCACCTGCTGGGGGGGGGGATCTTGCCCCTGTTTTATCCATAGAATAAAGCCAGCCTAGGCAGTGGGTGGAAAAATATCCCAAAGTTGCAATGTGCCCTCCCAGTTCCTCCTGCCAGCTCAATGCCTCCCGTAAGCTGCGTCCCCTTTTTATTTTGCTGCCAGCTCCTCCAGCACACCCAGCTTCTCCAATTAAATGTAACCCCAGCGATAAACAACGTCAAGACATTTGTGCGGCTGCAGCGCTTTCCCCTTCCCAGTAGCAAGGAAATCGGCGTGTTTTGTTTTGTAGATTCAGGTAACAACGTCATCCGAGCGCTGCAAATGATTTATGTCCCTTTCAGCAGCAGGACTCTGGAAAACTACTTGGAAGATATGAACACCGAGCATTTTTTCATTTTCTCATCAGATTTCAATTGTTATGATATATGCCCTCGAGAGACTGCGAGGAGGGGAGAGGGGGGCAGGGGAAAGCCTTTTATAGTATATTGAGATCCATATGGAAAAAATATACATTTCCCACACATCTGATTCAATACAGCGTGCACATTTGTAAGGCATATGTGAATGAATGCCAATAGAGGTGAATTTTTATGAAACCAGACTGATTACATGGCAAAAAATATATCGGTTGAAGCTAGATTTATTTACAGCATAGTAAATTGGCTGCTCAGAAGGGCTGGCACTGTGCTGGCGATCAAGATGTCTGGGGAAACGTCGAGCTGGGTTTGACAAAAGCCACCTGGGACAGCCCGAGCGCCCGTTGTTGCGTCTTCTTGTTTCACAACAAACCCTGCACTGAATAACATTTGCATCGGCCTCCCAGGGGTAACATCGGAGAAGGGAAGGAAGAATGTTGCAGGCTAAAACTGTAATGCATTAGACAGAGCTCCAGAGACTTGCATTTTATTCCCATTTCTGCCCCTGGCCAGGGGGGTGACCTGGACAAGCTGTTTTCACATCATCTGGAGCAGAGTGCCCCCCTCCGTCAGAGCTGAGGCTGAAGGGGAGGAGGAGGTAGGTGGGATCCTCCATCCCAGGCTGCTGCATGGCCACCTCAGTGCTGCCTTCCCCGGTCATAGATCCTGCAGGATCCAGATAGGATGGCAGAGGACAGCACCAGGGAGATGGGCTTCCAGGAGAAATGGGGACGAGGTCTGGTAGCCCTCGGTGAGCACACAACAGCCATCTCCACTTCAGAGGGAAGAACAGCCAAAGGAATAAGGCTGATGCCCTTTCCCTCTAGCAGCTCTTGCCCAGAATATGGGATTTCAGCATCCGATAGAGTTTTCTGTAACTTGGAGTTGCCCTTTGCTTAGCTTTGTCCCATATTTCTCATTCTTCTTGTCGCCTTTCAACTCCACCATGATGTACACAGCAAAAGGGACTCATCTTTTTTTCCCTAAGTTCATGAGTGGCTTTAATACATGGCCCTCTAAATAGTGGTTCCTTTTCTAACCAGGGATGAGCTGGAGCAAAAGGGATCATGTCAAACATGAAGAAATTGTGTTGTACCACTGATAATCCCTGGAGACGTTCTGTAAGTGCTAAAACTTGTCCTCTTTCAGAGGAGTAGCTGGTCTCATTACATTTTCCTACACTGAAACGATGGGGCAGGTGGAATCTGTTGTCCTTCCTGGAATGAGGCTGATCTGGGACAAAACTAATGAGATTTGAAATATTTATTTGCATTGCAAAACAGCAAAGAGGGACTGAAAGAAGATACCAGAATCCTGTTTAAAAGCACACCAGCATGTATGCCTGCACACACGCTCACTCACACACACACACTTTTTTTTTTTTTCTTTAAGCAAAAGCAAACCAGATTGCATTACCCAATAAGATTAGTACTTTATTGAACCTCATTATAGGTTCACGTCCTCCCATAGTCATATCCCACTGTGTTATTTTTGGCACATGGAGCCATCATGATTTAGTATCCTGTGTGAGAAAAATGAAGTCTCTTTCTAAAATATGTTGACTATTATTCCAGATGTGGTAGTTGCCTGAGATTCTTTTCAAGCAGGTTTTTATGGCTGAGGTTGTTTGAATCAGGCATTATTTATTTATATGTTGGAGTTAAAGAAGGGGTGGGAGCAGTTTTTAATGAAAGCTAAAGGAAAAGGGATAATAAAGTGTGCTCACTGGAGAAAGAAATATTTACACATAACTCTTGTATGTTTCCCAAGAAAAATAAAATGAGGGTATATTGAAAAGCACGGTTATGATTTGGCATTCTCCTGCACCAGCAAAATCCCAGGAAAAGGCTGAATTTTAAGTAATTAGACTTTCCAGTTAATTAACTGGGTATAGCTAAGCGTGTTATTGGCAGGAGGTCAGGGAGAGGCAATGAGTCACCGCAGATTCTTGCGAGGCAAGATCACGGCTTTGTGGACCAGGCTGAGGAGGAGACAGGGGGGCGAGGGGAGCAGGGCTGGCCTTGGCCACACTGAGCTGCCCTGCTGGCCACCCGAGGCTTGATTTATGGCCAGCCCACCATGAGCAGAAGAGGTGTTTGTACAACCCAACCAGGCACGGACATGCAAAATGAACATGGGGAGTCAGAAGAGAAAGCTTTTCAGGCTAAGGAAGAAGTCGAAAATAATGCATGAGGAATAACAAGAAATGAAAGTGGCAATGAAACTGCCCAGGGAATGAGAGTTTTGCTGCTGATGCCAGTCAGGTGAGGATGTGGCCACGTGGGAATGGACGGTGTCCATTGGTGTGCTTGTGGGCGTTAACTGGCCCATAATTATTACAGTTATAGGAGAATTTTCTCCATGAGCGAATTCCATCTCAATGCTCATGGAGGAGCCTCCCGTGGGTGGAAGACGTGATGCAGAGCAGCAGTTCCTCTGGAGCACGGAGTGCCAGCATCTCCACAGAGCAGTGGGCTGGGATTTGAAATTCAAATTACCAAGAATCCCCCCTAAGAAGGTAATATATATAGATATATGTAAACCTCCACAAATCCTGAAGGACTCATCCAGAAGACGAGCTCATAAGGGAATGTTTTCAAGCCCAAATTTCCATCAACCATCCAACCAGCTGGTCCAGCCCTAAGTCTGTTCTCACACCAGTTTCACCACGTATCTTCCCTCCTGCGTGTCTAGAGCAGAACTAGAAATGGAAGCACAGAAATACCACCGGGCAGAAAGCTTCCTCCTGGTGTTTCCCCATCTCTGGGAGGAACAAAGCCCTGGGAACCGTGCTGCACTGCTGGGCTGGTTTAGCAGAGCAAGATGGCACGGTCAGAGCTGAGCACAAAGGATGGGTTTGGATCTTTCTCCAATCTTCTTCAAGGGTTTGGTTTACCAGGATTTGCCATCAGGAACTTGTTCGTGGGTTTGGTGATTTCTGGAGCTGCAGCCCCCCGCCAGCAGCCTCACGGCCAACTTCGTGCTCCTCCACGTTTCCATGACAGCCGCGTGCTGGGACATCTCCTGAACACAGGCAGAATAAGGAGAGAGCCTGCTGTTGGGTTTTGTTTGTTTGTTTTTCCCTCCCACAATAAGAAATGTTTCCAAACATGAAAAATAAAATAAAATAAAATAAAATAAAATAAAATAAAATAAAATAAAATAAAATAAAATAAAATAAAATAAAATAAAATAAAATAAAATAAAATAAAATAAAATAAAATAAAATACTTTCACATCTGCATTTACACCCAGGCTCCCTCAGCAGTTATTTCAGATCCATATTTCAGAGGCCGAGCTGCTCCCCAGCTGTCTGGACAAGATGTGTAAATCCTCACACCATACTTTTCACACACGAGCAGCACTTGTCCCTCCGAGCTGATGTCCCTTATCTCTCAGTGCTGATGCCCTTTGTCCCTTCGTGCTGATGTCCCTCATCCCTTCCCAGGCAGTGTGTAGGATACGTGGCTTGAAGATGTCAACAGCCACTGCTAATTGCAGGGTCGTTAAGATCCCTGCCTTTTGTTTCTGTATTTCTGCCAAGCCACCTAAGGGTGTTGATGTAACCGCATTGGGAAATTTTATAGAGCCCAGCCTACAAACAGCCACGTCAGATCCAGCTCCTGCAGCTCCTGCCCCAGATCGCTGCCCCATCCCTACACGTCTGGGCTGAGGGATTTAATGGAGCTGAGCAGCAGGCAGCAGAAACATAAAATCTACACAAATCCGTTCATTTTCTGTGTAGGGATATAACAAAAACCCACTTTTAATTAACAACAACATATCCTACATTATGCCTGAATTCAGTGGCAGGAGCTGGTTTATTATGAAAGCGTCACACGGCTGGCAACACACCTGGATGCAGAATTAGCTCCTGCAAATTAATTCCTCGCCCACAGAGTTCCCTACTCAGATAATGGCTTGTGTGAATTTAGCTCATTCTGCACAGGAACAGAAGAGTGCTCGTACTGTCCTCACAGCCTCTCAAGAGAGTGGTTGCAGGGACCTTGCTAGATTTTGTTGCTGCTTCATGAGCCAGTATTACCTCTTGCCTCATGAGCAGGCCCCATGATTCTGTGTTTAGCACATAGGAATAAAGGGAAAGAGAAGACAAGTTGTCAAAGCCAACAATGAACAGAGCAAAATATCCTCTGGCAAAAAAAAAAAAAAAAAAAAAAAAAGGCACAAGCTTGCTGGGGTCTGCCTTCAAGAAAAATAAAATAAAATAAAAAATCCAGCCCAGGCACAATGTAATTCTTGTTTATTAGCAGCTCTGTGCAATGCAGTGGGAAAAGTGGCATGGAAATGGAAAAAAAAAAAAAAAAAAAAGTGGGATCAGCTGGCTCAGAGCACAACAGGGGCCTATGTGTGGCCTGTCCGAGGCCTGCAGGTGGCTTGGTGGGGCTGTGCTGACACCCAGCCTGTGCTGCTGCCTTCAATGCCTGCCTTTATCCGCAGGGCACACGCCTCGGCCTCGCTCACACACACGCACACACACACTTGTGTTTATAAAAGGGCTGAGAACTTCTGTAGTAGCGTAATGCCCAGGAGAAGACAAAGGAAATGTGGCCGGGAGAGGAGCGCAGGGCTGGGTTATGGCATTTTTGCACCCCCTTGGGCAGAAGCTGGTGGTCCCGCAGCAGGCACAGGCTGGGTGTGAGGCTGGTTGGGGTCTGTGAGCGTCCCAGGGGACCTGGGGAACCCGGCTTCCCTTTCCTTTTCCCCTTCTGCCAGGCTGACACTGCTAGAGACCCCCAACAGGCCTGCACGAGTGAGAAGAGAATTCGGCATTTTTTTTGGCTGGCTTTTCAAAAGAGCTCTTGGCAGCTCCCAGGGTCCTCGCTGCTGGCAAAAAAATAAAGGGGATAAATCTAGAAAATGAAATGTGTATCTGTGCTCTAAATCTATTTGCTGATAGCCAGATGTTAGCTTTAATCTGAGTATTTCAGCTAGGAGGCACAGAAGGGCTGGTTACAGATTAGGCACAGGGAGGTTCGCTTTTATCCCGTGGCCTTCATCAAGTCCTCAGGAAACTGAGGAAAAAATATCACCCATTTGATGCCGTGATGACACAAAGTAGGTTGGGCTGAGGTAAGGGCATGAAATGGAGGAGAGCTGCATGGGGAACAGCAGATCCTTTCGGATGATGCAGATATTTGCTAAAAGGCACCAGGCAAAACGCAACGAGAAGGCAGAGCCGTTGTCACCCTGAAAATTGGCTGCCTCCCAACCTGCTGATGTGCTCGGATGAGGTATTTGCACAAAATATCACATTTTCAAGCAATCTGGTCATTCCTAATGATTTCTCTCTGTCATGCTTCGCCCTCACAGCGGCTCCTTCTCCAGCTGCCCCTGACTGCAGCTCCCAGTGCTGCTGCCCCCCTGCTGCCACCCCAGACACCCTGATGCCAAGGGCCCCTCCAATTCTGGCACTTTCCCATTGCCCCTTCACAGCACTCGACATGATTTTTTGTGCAGAATGTTCTTTTGGGGATAAAAAAAGTGAGAATCTCATGCTTCAGCCATTACATAGGCACAGCGAGGTACTAGCGTGAGGTTTAACATTTTTTCAGCATTACTCAGCACTCAGGAAAAAAAAAAAAAGTCAGACGATGGATTTATATCTCTGAATTTCAGTGGATGTGAAGGGTCTAAAATCTCCCTCATGTTTCTTTTTATTGATTGCTCCCAAGATGAAACAATTGGAAGTTTGAGTAAATTTATAACTAGCTTGTGAAATAAACCTCACATCTAGCAAAGATATTACACTGAACAGGGAACAAGCCCACAGAAATTCATTATGTTCCCAGAATTAAATGAAAACAATATAGTTTATGGACCATAGAATGTAGTTACAGTAAAAATGAAAGGAAAATCCCCTCCTTGCACAGACAGCTTGCGCCGAGGTCCGGGGTCCTCGGGAGCGAGCATGTTGCAGCTGCCAGCTTTGTGTCATCACTTCAGCACTCCTGATCTCTCAAACGTGCACCAAACTGCAGCAGAAAAACACATGGGTACAGTCTCTTGCCTCTTTTCACCCCAAAAATGTGACCTGCTGAGCCCCTCAATAGCACTGGGGACCACAGAGGGCAGGGGATGCAGTGATCCTCCTGGGGATGCAGCATCCCACAACCGATGGCGCAGCTTTTTGAGCTGGCAATGAAAGGCAAAAGGCTCTTGATAGCCAGCCTCCCCGAGCATTTATTTTTAGAGAAAGAAGCATTCCTCTCCCACCTCCTCTGTGACCTGAGCTGAAGGGCTGCGGTGGGAATCTGTTTGCTGGATTTGCAGCAGAGGAAATCTGCTTGCTGCTGGGTAAACACTGAGGAATATATATATATGTACACATATATATACATAATAAATGATGTTTCCATATCGCAGGCAGATGTTGGGACATAAAAGAGTAACTGTAGGTTCGAACACATTGAAAAGAGAGCTTTAAAATCCTGACCAGTGATGCCCAAACCCATGACAGCAACATGCAGCTGTTGGGCTGTGGCACCCAGTCCCCAGCAGCGGGGCTGTGGCTCAGGCTGTTTGTTAATGGCCCTGCAGGTGAAAAGGGAAAAACTTCAGAGCACATTTAATGCTGCTGGTTTTGCCCAGCCACCCCCGTGCTGTCTCCTTACCATCCCTGCCCAGTTCAGCCCCGTTTGCAGCTATTGCAGCAGCAGCCAGAGCTGCAGGTTTGTTGCTGGTGGAAGCAAAGCTGGTTTCAGGCTGACAAAACCAGGTTGTATTAAACCGTGCTAATTAAGAACTGACCTAACAAGGGAAAGCCTGCTCGGTGGCCCATAAAGAATAACTCTGACAGTTGTTAACAAATCGCCAAGGATCTCGGTGTGCAGCAAGCCCTGGTCACCAGGTTAATGGAGAGGCAGCTGAGCGCGACGGGCTCCTTCCCTGGGCAGACAGACACACGGACAGGGGCAACTGATGGTAATGGGCAGAGTGGGGACAAGTGGGTGTGGAAAGTCCCCATGGCCAGTGCTTGCCCATGCCTGCACCTCAGGAGAGTTTTAAAACAGGAACGGGGAAGGTCCCTCCTGTGGCTGTGGCTCCCAGTTCCCAGGGAAGAAAATTTGGCTGAGCAAGCACATCAAGGGAATGGAAAGAATGAGTGAACCTGGCAGGTTGGGGTCCCCTCCCAGTCTCCCTTGTTCCTGCCATCATCCAAACATGCATCCCCTGAAGAAGGGAGGGCCAAGTGCTGTGGCAGCTGCACAGCACAGCCCATGCAGCTCTCCGCTGCCTGGGGAAAGCTGCTCGAGCAGCACCAGCCAGAGCTCACATCAGGAAGACGAAAAGCCATAAAATGGCCTCATCATCCCTGCAGTGAGGCAAGGAGGAGTGAAACGCCAAAAGCGAGAAAGGCAGCTTACAGCAGGGTCACTTCTGTAGGAATTACTGCATGGAAGAAATGGAGTCAGAACTGATTCATGGTCCCCGCTGCTCGGGGGCTGGGGAGAGGGGCTGCGCGGGGAAGGACTTCCCTCCAACACCGCATTTCCAACAGGATCCTTTTACCTCTGGAAAAAAAGGTTTCACATGCGCTGAAATAAGAGAAGATGTAACAAATAGCGTAATGGAAACCTGGCCAGGCTGGGTCCCTGCGCTGGCTTTTCCTGGTGAGCGCAGCGAGTTTCCAAGGGCTGCCGCCCAGCTCGCTCCTGCACGGGGCGCGCCCCACGGAAAGGCAGCAGGAAAGTTTCCTGGCACCGCAGCCCCTTGCCCTGGCAGAGACTTTTAAAAGAAAACAGGTTCCCACTACTAAAAGCTGGCCCAACAGAGAAAAAAAGAAAAAGAAAAGAGAAAAAGAAAAAAAAAAAAGAAAAAGAAAAAAAGTAAAATCAAGACTATTAACTTCTTTGTGAGTTTTAACATGGCTATTTATGCTGTGAACAGCAAAATTAATAAAGCCTGGGTCTCTCTATACTTTTCCTTGGTTTTGATTTTAAAGGTCAAGGGAGAGTGCTCTTTTCCAGGACTGGGCTCTTCAGAGCAGCTGTCACACGTGGGGGCTCCAGAGCATCTTCTGCATCAGCCGATCTGTAACAGTTCTCAACCAGGACAAATGTGCATCGCTTCTATTTTCTTACACTTTTAAGAATTTAATTCTGAGCTCCCTCCCGCTGCTTGCCCAATTTGGATAAATTGATGATTAGGTTCAGAAGCTGCAGGCGGGCAGGAGAGGTGGGAGAGGGCAGGCACAGGTAGAGACACGAGCGCAGGGAAGCTCACTTGTAATTCAGGCTCAGGGCTGCTCAACCCAGGCTGCCTTCATTTCTAACAGCAGGGAAGCATCTGCAGTGTTATCCTGTCCCCAATAATGAGGAGTATCGGTCCTCTGTGAGCGGTGTTCCTGGCCAGGTTCAGCTCTGAGGTCATCAGGACTTCCAACGAGTTGAGAACCGGGCACATCCTCAAACCCTGCCCTCAGCACACAACAAAGAGCCTCCACCACCCGCCGTGACCTAATTGTCACGGGAGGCTGCTGGGTTCTCCAAACCTGAGCTCTGTTCGCACTGAGGTCAACACTAAAACTCCCTTCTGCTCCAGCGAGGGTGAAAGCTGGGCCGGAGCAAAACACTTTGGAAAAATCCCACTCCATCTAGGCATTTAGATGATTACAGATGGCGATGAAAATTGCAGGTTGCTCAGATGAGATACCATTTATCCACTTGCAGACCACGGCTGAATAAATAGCTGCAGAATTATCTCATGGTTTGACAGGATTTTTTTCATGCCACCAAACCTCTGGCCTCTGTCTGCCTGCTGCTGTGGGTCAGATGCCTTCATCCCTGGGGCTGAAAAAGTCTTTTGGCCCCAAAAGCCACGGGTATGGACACCCCACAGCCTACCTCGTGTGTTCTTTCCATGCAGAGAAAACCCTGAGTGCAGCAAAAAGCACTTTTGATGTTGGATGATTTTGGAAAGAGCATGGCCAGCAGGAAGCCCAGCCTCACAGGCTTCTCTTCTAATATTCAGAGGGTGTTTTTATAATAAATATAAATATTTGTCACAATTTACATTTGTTTCTGCTTATTATTCCACAATCTTAATGGAAATATTCCAGAGGAAGCCAACCTAGGAATCTTTTGAGCATCATCCACGTCTGGTGTGTTTGTACCAAGGCTCATTTCTTCCTCGCTCTCAGCCTGCTAATGTTCACCAGGACACCAACTACACGGCAGAGCTTTCTCAGCCTCCTGCACATCCAAAGGCTGCATTCAAATGGCAATTATTCCCGCAGTGACTTATGTGGTTGAGCTGCTGAGGCCAGGACTGGCAGGAAACACATGTTAGAAATTAGTGTATGTCTGGTACTGTCTCCTTTCTCTGTTTCTCCAGGTGGCTGAGCAACAGCAAGCACAGGAACATTTTCTGATGCTGACCCTGGTTAATGTGAGCATAAATACAAGGTTAATACCCCAAGGATGGTTGATGAAGGAAAAAGTGAAGAAAAGTAATCAGGATGAGGAAAGTAATTCAAACAATTCATTGAAAAATGTGCACCTTTGGCTTGTATTCTGACAACAAAGAGCGAGGATTACCGTGAAATAGGAGAATAGCATGTGTTATGTTACTTACTCCTCGGGAAGTAAATCAACACCGTACAGAAGATGTTAAATCTCGAAGCAAAGCTAACGCTGTCGCTATCCTGAACCAGGCAGCGTGCCCCAGCAACAGGCAGTGTGTGCAGCCCCTCGGGGTGAAATCAGGTGGCTTTCCTCTATGGACAGATAAAGTTTTCTTGCAATCTTACAGCTCAGGGCTTTCAAACTCATCGCAGGGAGGAGCAGAGTGGAGCCGTAGTCACTCAGCAGTCGTCCCTGCATCACTGCCTGAAATGCTTCCTGCCCATCCTCCTCCTCCTCGGGACTCATCTCCTCTGCCAGGGACAGGCTCGGGGAAGCCAGAAGCATCCCAAGGAATGAGGAGCACCAGCAGAGCCACTGTGTGCAGTGCTGGGGACCTTGGCACAAGTCAGGATCAGCCAAAAGGGAGAACTCTGTGATGCCAGGGGAATTGTTCATCATCTCTGTCATTTTCTTGTCTTTATGTATTATTTCAGTACCACTCTTAGCATTTTTTCATCTTTGGGAAAGCAGCATTCTCCCTCTTAGCCCTGCTGGGTAGGGCTGGAGGACCACGAGTTTTTATCATCCTCCTGGCAAGAGAAGACCAAGCACCAGACAAGTCAGAAAAAACATGCTTCTGGCTGATCACATCCTAGAAGAACCGAAATACGTTAAAATAATAAAACTCATGGTTTTTCCATTTACCTGGAAGAGACTCGACTCCCCCATGGGTGGAGGCGGAGGCTCTGCACCTTTTGGGGAGCTGCTGCACAGGATGCCAGCGCTGCCAGGGCATGCAGAAGACGTGACTGGGGAAGGGAGGCTGAACATTGCCTCCTCCCTTTTCCAGTCCTCTCAAATTGACCTTCCCCGAGCCGTTCAATGATGTCATTTTGGGCAAATATATGCACTAAGCCCTGCATTTTTTAATGCCAGAGACTATAGCACTTTCCTGTGGGAAGGAAGAGGGAAATTCCTGCTCCCTCCCCCACCACATACTCACTCAAAGCACAATCTGTCCCAGAGCCTTAATAAATTTTTATGCGTACTTCAGGCCAGTTTCTGCTCTCAAATTCATCAAGGTAAATCTGGAAGGAGCAGACTCCAGTGGAGCTGCTCCAGTTTCCCTGGGAGCAGCGTTGCCCTTCCTCTGCCCAGTGCAAGCAGATGAAAACGATGAGAACTGCAGCTTTGGCATTCCCCTCCTGGGTTGGATCCCTTCCTTTTCTCACTTGTCCTAAGATTTCCTTCATGACCTGTGATCTCCTTCGTTTAGCTTGCCTGTTATGTTTCATGTCCCTAGATGGGAGCTTGGGATATGGTTCGGGGTGGCCACTTCTGCTCTAGAAGCATCCCCAGCATCTGCACAGCTCTGTCCATGCCAGGTCCTTCCACCCTGGGGCCAAATCAGCAGAAGCAGGTCCTCTCCTTCATCCATGAGCCTCTCGCCTATATAAACCTGCTAATCCAGGGGTGCAGCCATGGGGCAGTGCTGACTGGCACTGGGCTCAGCACCACGCAGCACCGAGCCATGGGCACATCTCCAAGGCAGCCTTCAGCACGTGCAGGACACCACGGGGAATCAAAGCAGCGGGGCAAGAGATCCCTCCCCAGATGACGGAGGGATCAAGATAAGAGAAGTAGCTCTTATTCATAAAAAGAAACATTCCCAGAACATTATGGCCAGCGCAGGAGAGGGTGAGTGTGCACTCACGCCCGTTCCTGATTTACAGCATTGGGGATGAGCGTTAGGAAGTGCGAGTCTGTTCAAGAGAGAGGCTACAGCACGAACAATAGGCAAGGTTATGAATACTTCTACCACTGCCTATAAATTCTTCCCGAATGTGTAGCAGGGAGAGTTAAGAATGAGCTTGCTTGGTTACAAAAGCATATTTCAAGTCGTTTCAGACACAATGAAATGGAAATTAATACAATTTATGTTCCCAACCTTCCATAAGGCAATAATCTTGTCAAACAGCAAAGCACAGCTCTGATTCTGCTCCTCAGCCGTCTTTGGGGGCTTCAGATCAGAGAGAAGAAGGGCTTTAACCCTCTGAAGCCATCCTTTTTTGTGTCTTAGGTTCCCTCTGCCTGTTACAGCCTTTCCAATTCAGCCTGGTGTCCCGTTTTTTGCTTCTAGGTTGCTTTTGCCCTCCTACCTTCCAACCACGTGTCAGCCTGGGATCGGGGAAGGGAGGGGAGAAGTTGGAAGAAGTCCCGCTCACGGCAAAAGTCCAACTCGAGGCGAGCTCCCTGGTGCCCAGCCAAGCCTTGCGCTCGGCTCCTCCTGGCCGTTCGTCTCCCCCTTGTTCCTGACAGAGCCGCGCTGCAGGAGCAGCACTACATCTTTATGTCAGCTGTGAAATAAGCCTTGTCAGGCCTCACCATGTCATCCGACCACCCAGCAATGCATTAAAATATACCACATTGCTTATAATCGCTAGCTGTAGACAAAGAGCCTGCCTAAGCCACTCTTCCCTCAAAGAAAACCAGACGTACTCGCAAGACCTTCAATTAGCCCTTAAGCCACCTTCTCCTCCCTGCTCCACTCATCCCTGAAGTCCCTGGAAAACAGATGGTTCCTGCAGCTCGCCTGCGAGTTTAATAAATCTAGTGTCTGGTGGGCCAAATGAGAGGAAGCAGGTTGCAGAACGAGGGGGCTGCGGCGAGGAGCCCCCACCAGATACTCCCCCGGTCATTCCGAATTTCAGCTGATGCTCGAGCCCCTCGCTGGGAGGAGGAGGAGCTCCCTCAGCCTCTTCCCTTCCCTCTCTCTACACCCCAGCTCACCAAATGGTTAAGGCTTCACCAGCTCCCTCCAGACCTGGAATTCCCCCCAGAAACACGCTGGCAGCCAGCGCTGGTCCCAAAGCTCTGCTAAGGGGCTGCTGGGGTGAAATTCGGCTGGAGGAGCCCGAGGAAATCAATGCCTGCCCCTGGGGACAAAGGCCACTGTCACCTCCCCAAGCACAGCAGCTGGGAGCTGTGTCTAACACGTCCCTGCCCTGTCCCAAATAATTCATGCTCTACGAACAGGAGGTAGATATCATCGCACGCGTGTTATCTCAGAGAAGGAGCAAAGGCTGAGTTTATCTCCTCAGCCACCCCAGAGGAAACATGGCCACTGGTTTTCCTTTTCTCACTGGACATTTACTCAATCCGCCCCTAATTGTTCACAGGGTGCCTTGGGGAGCGATGAAGCCATACCTGCCGTATTTCTTCATGGCTCTCCCTCTTAGATATTTGCTGCAGGAACCCCAGCAAATCTCCTCTAATGCCACTATCTGCCTGCTGCTCATAACCAGTAATAGGATAAGCCCCTGCATGCACAGACATGGGACGAGCGATGGGAGAAAGCATCCTCAGGTCCAGTCTGGATCAAACACGTGCCAAAAATATGGACATATTCAGCCCCGGGTAATGATGAATACTTATAATCAGCTCATAAAGAGGACTTTTGTCAGCTGTTTAGGCAGTTTTCCTGGATGGGGAGACCGACGTGATGAGTTCAGGAGCAGTGGCTCGGGTGCCACCCCATCCCCCTGCCCTGAGCTGCAGGGGGCTGCACAAGTGGTGGGGAGGAAGGAAATAAAAGGATGGATTTTGCAACTTTTAATTTAAATCTCAGTTTGTTGGAGAGTAGCAGACAGCTCCTATAGGTATATGCTGGGCTTATCTCCCCAGCGCAGCTCCCAGAAAGGAAATCCCTTTGGGGTTAACTCAGGCTGCCCTGAGGTTTGGGTAACGCAATGTGGCTCACTCGGCCGCAGGACTGGGGTGTCTTCACAGGTGCAGTCACCCCACATTCTGCACAGGGCCATAAAACATCAGCCAGGCTCCATTTCCTTCCTCGTCCTGATGGAGCATAAAGAAGAAATGGCCGTGATCCCCAAAGCCCCCCTGAACATGCAGAGGGCTCAGACGCTGCTATAACGAGCTGCTATCACCCCGACCGGAGAGCTGAAGTATTTCAAGACGTTGCTCATTGCGGAGTTAATGATCTGTTCGTGGCCAGAGCACACGCAGCTTCAGGCTGGAGGGATGGAGCCAGCCTACTCGCCCTGAACCTTGTGAAATTAACCTTCTCCTGGAGCCTGACCTCAGGAAAGGGATGGAGAAAAGCCATCGATGTAAGAGAAGGAGCTGTGATTGCAATCAGGTGGAAGGCCCCGAGCGTGGCAAATGCAGGCATGAGTGCTTTACAAAGAAATCTTCTTGCCTCAAACCTGGAATGGACTGATGGGCGAGTGCAGCTCAAAACAGAGGTGAATTATATAAAAACAAACAAACGTCCAAAGATCCAAACAGAAAACAACACACTGTGTGAGTGGCTACCAGCCGGGCCAGCAAGAGTTAATTAGCTTTGTTTCAATAAGCGGAAAATTCTGCAGAACAACCCAACATAAAACCTCACCAGACTAATTCCAGGCGAAGAACAGGGCTGCTGCTTTAACACACTTGAGTGTTAACAGAGAAACCAGAGGACTGTGTTCACATCTGAAGAGCCTGCTAAAAGAAAAGCTTGAATTCACAGGCAGAAAATTATTGAGAGAGAAAAGCTTGTTACATAAAGGTATAGAGAAGTAATGTAAAAGTACACCCTCCGCGCCCCAGCACTTGGATGCAAGGAGCACAAGATCCCCATCAGCGCCTGTTTTGCTGATGTGCAAGGATTTCAGTTTGCTGAAGTAATTTTGAAGTGTTTATGTAAAAAGGAGAATTGTGGCGAACCACTTCGCAATCACCTCTAAACTCTGAGGCCAGAGCACTCGAGCATCCGAGTTTGCCAGGGAAGAAGAACTTGAGGGAACAGAATCTCGGAACAGCCAAGGACATTTCGGTGTAGAGGGAAAATTAAGCGGACAAGATGAGAAACGGGGAAAGGCTGCTAGGCATATCTTCTAAAAAAAAGCCTCTTCACGGATCTGTGGCCTTGAGGACAAATAACTTTCAAGCACTCTTGCAAGCATGAGTGCAGGGGAATTGAGGGGAACGAGGATTTGCTATTAACGTGGTTCTGATTCATTGGCATGAGCTCAGCTCTTGTCGCTCTGAACACTCCTCCGTAGAGCAGCTCAGGTTTTGCAGGAGGAGAAGCTCCAGGCCCACACAGAAGCGCCAGGGACAAAGGCAGCCCAGGACATAATCTTTCCAAGCCCCATCCAAGGGCTGGTAAAGCCACCAAGAAACATTTCGGGAGATGCTGAAGCTGGCACGGGATGCTCGAGTGCCTCAGAATCTCCCAGGTATTCTGTGGGAAGCCTGGGAGCAAGAAAGGGAGGCTTTTATTTTATTGCATGAGCCAAATGAATGTACTGTGCATTTCTTCAGATTTTGGAGTTTTAAAATGTCACCTCTCAGTGAGGAAAGCTTCTTTTTTTTCAGAATCTCACACTCTGCATGCAATTCATTCTGGAACGCTACTCATATTTAGACAGAAACCCCTTTCACTGCCAGCTCCGTGTGAGAAGAAAAAAGTTGTTTCCCTGGATGCCCACATGCAGAAGTCAAGGTGTGTCACCCCCCCTGCTGTAAGCAGCCAGCTCTGGTCCCAGAACACATCTACCAGTGCTCGGTGTCCCCCACGGGGACATTGATTGTGGCCCCCGGCTGGGGCTCCGGTGATGTGCAGGTCTTGGGGGAGCTGAAGCCTTCATTGTGAGTTGCACCGAATGCTGCTTGCAGTGCTGGAGATGCTCCAAGACTGTCTTGGCTGCATGAAAGAAAAATAAATAAATAATAAAAATAAATTAAGTAAACATTTATTGTTTGGAGAAGAGTCTCCTCTCAGGTGCAGGCAGGCAGGGGCTGCAGTGACGAGCCCTGCTGGAGGATAAGGAAGGGCTCACTGCTCGCTGCTCCTGATTCTGCCAAGGGGCCAGAGCCCAGGTCCCATTTCTGCAAGGCAGTGAAATGCAGACTTAGTGTTTAGGACGGGAAGAGTCTCTCCTACTTAGAAGCTCTTTTCCAGAGCACGTTTAAACAAGATTGGACAGAAAACCAGAAAAAAAGTCCCACAATAAGTGGGAAACTGAGAAGGAGGTCTAATAATAATAAGCGTTCCTCACTTCTCGAAGCAGTGTTTGCTGTCTCGGAGAAAAATCATCTTTGGGTCTGAGCCAAGGATGTGCCGTGTCACCCCAGGGCCACCTCCAGTGCTGGCAGCAGCAGGTTATTACTTTTTTTTTTTTTTTTTTGTAGCAGGGGGGAGAAAGGGAGGGAAGGAAGTTTTTTGTGGATAGCTCAGAAAAAAAAAAAAAAAAAGAATATTTCCCCAATGTTGCAAGGTTTCTCTCAATATACTTCACTCAGGAACTGTAACTCCACGTGCTGTTGTCCTGACAGGGGATCTCACGGCTCCCATTGCCCTCGGGAACACCCTGAAACCTTCCTGCACACGCGGAGTCGGGGCTTCCTCCAGAAGGAGCTGCAGAATTTAATTAACTCTACTCCATGTTTGCAGTCCTGTGATTTCTCTTACCTTTAACGTGAACTCACATATGGATTAAAGTGAAATAAAACCTACAATTTGAGTTCAATTCAAAGCTGATTGGAAACATGTATTACCTTTCCTTGACCCGGCAGTCAGAAGGGAAGTTATTACAGTTCTTTAGTGAGTTTGTAAACTCTTTACTGCTGTGGCAGTTTTAATCCTGCTGAGAGAAAATTTGATCTGGAGAATAAATTGCTCCCATTTTATTCTTATGTTTCACAATCTCAGGTTGAGATAGCAAATAAGCATCAAGTTGCTTTGGAATCGACAAGCAAGGGCATTATCAGCATCTAGACGGCGGTTTTGGGTTAAATAATACGCAACTATAAATAATGATAAAGAAGTGCTCCAGATCTTGCAGACTTTAATACGCTGACATGACACAGAAAAAAAATAATAATAATAAAAAAAATATAGAAATTTTAGAGAGATCCGTTTACACTGGGACCAAGAACTAAGTTGTACGTCTGAACAAAACTAACTGACGAGCAGATAATGCGCTCCCAGAGAAGCCATCGGATTGTCACCGTCCTCTGCAAGTCTGCAAACATTTTGGGGTCACCCAGAGGAGAAACACATACTTGGGATGCTGAAATACTGGAAACAGTTTCAGGAAAGTGAGAATACAACAAGGGAGGGCCAGTCCCCCTGAGCCCAGAGCAACGTCCTTTAGCTGTGATGCGCTCACAAGACCTCGTGGCTGTTTGCCCATCAGCTAAAGTGTACCAGAAGCAAAGTCGTGCTCCAAGTGACGAAGCTGATTAACACATTATGAAGGGAAGAATTAGATTTTCTCTCTCTTGAGGTCTTCAGAGCAAGGCAGGATGTGTTTCTTCCCGGAAGGTGTGCTTTGGCAAAGCAGAAGTTACGAGGTTCCAGGCAGAAATCAGCTGGGCAGCGTTTATTGGCCCGTGATAGATGAGGTGTACCGGTGCTGTACCTAATCTAATGTTCCTCCAGCTTCCCATGCCACAAATCTCTGAGCAAAAAAAAACCATGAAGGGTTTCACCCAGGAAGTCTAAATCAAATATCTGGCGTCTTTGCTCAAATTAAGCAAATAAATACTCTGTGCAGGGTTGAAGTGCCTTGCTAGCCGGGGCATCTTCACTTTTTTGCATTTGCACCATGGCGAGGCAGTAATCCCCCGTGCAGTGTAAGGTTCCCAACTTTTCCTTTCAGTGCACCACCACGAGGTACTTCTGCTCATTCTCACACTGGGGAGACCTCAGCCCGCTCAGATGCTGGAGCTTGTGTCCACAGGAAAGGAGCCAACACCACCAGGGTCAAAAAACTTCTTATATTTAAGCAGCAGAGTGAAATGCCACCTGCTAAGGATTTTTCTGTAATTCTTGAAAAATAAACCAATGAAGAAGGTTCAGGAAATAGGAAAAGAATTTTTCCCTCTACTCCTAATTCTCCTGCCAAGGTGAATGCTTGTGTAAGCCACCTGGGCATCTGAGCACTCTGAAACACGCAGCCTGCTAGCAGGGTTTTCTCTAGCACCTGGGCACCCAGTATCCACGGTGGCTGAGATTAATCTGCCACATCATTAAGACAGAAATGTTAAACACTCCAGGATATTCAGCTGAAAATTAGGTTTTATTATTCCAAATGAGCTTCAGTCTCCCCAGGCAGAGAAGATCAATAATATTCCTTTTTAACCCAAATAAATTATTCGCACTGCACAGCAAAGTCAACACAAAATTATTTACAGGAACATAATCATGCCACCCCTTTTAGTAACTCCACTTTTTGCATGGTGCAAGGGTAAGATGGAAAAATACTGATGCTGAAAACATTTCAGAAGAGGATCCAGTGCAAACAGAGCATAAGGGAAGAACTTTCTGGACTTGTTTTCTCTGCTGACATCTGCTCCTTCCGACACGTAACATTACAGAGAATGGTACTTTGTTTTCACGGGCGAACAAAGACCTAATGGCAAAATAGAAATAAAATCAGAAGCACACAAAATGTGCATAATGGGCCCCACCGCAGATGAAGCAGTGGACAGGGGCTGGTGCACAGGCTTGCGAAAGGAGGAGGCAGAGGATGGGTGCAACGTGCTGCTTCCCCCGCCTCCTCTCCCTGCTGCCACAAGCTGGCTTTCAGGGGCTCCTGGCCCGATGGTTCAAGCCCAAGGCACCGTGTTTCACACCAACAGCTGAGCTGTGGGACTATGATTTAGTGAAACCTCTGCTGGTACAAAAGGTACTGCCTGGTAATTTCACTGAGTGCTCCCTCCTCTTGCCTTACAGCCAAAAGGACTGATCGTCCTGTGCTCGATATCTCTATCCATGCCCTATTCCTACTGCACCAGCTCCTTCCCGAGCTGAAATCCTTCTGCCTAGCCTCTCCTCTTCTGGCAGCAGTCACGTAGTTCTGTTTCTCTGCATCGCTTTTCTCCAGACCTTCCCCCGAGCGAAAGCCTTCCAGCAGCCCCCACCTCCAGGCGTAGCTGCTAAACCAGGAGCTCTGTAACAGCCCCAGCCCTCCTGTCCCCCAGGCTGCCAAGGGAGGGGACAGGGATGATGTCCCCCCATCTCTGCCAGGGGACACAGCCCTGTCCCCAGCCCTGCTCCCATCCCTCCCCAGCCCCCTGTGCTGCTCCTGTGGAGGAGGATTGAGCACGGGATTTCTTCACTTCGCTGCAGCCAGCTGACTGCGCCCCCCCCAGCCCCGGTTTGACTTTCTGTCATTAAACATCAAGGTAGGGTCCAAAATATCTAAAGCCTTTGAGTGGTCAATGTAACCTACACCCGTCAAAAGCTCCTGATCCACGGCCAAAGCTAACTCATTAGGTACCAGAGAACCAGCACTTGTAACACTGTTTTTCTTGCGAAGCTGACTGCCGAGGGGATATTAGATGAGGAATGTTTAAATGGAATATAATTTTTACTCGGTCGGTAATAACCCGACGAGGTTTGTAATTGCTCAGGTCTCGCAGGTCACGAGTTATTAAAATGCGGTTATTAATTTTGCATACCTACCGACGTCTGGTGTAACGCTCCGAGAGACGAAAAATATTTTGGAAATGGGAAAAGAAATCAAGGCTGCTGCTGGGGGGGACAGGCAGAGCTCAGGGGGCATCCTGCCCTCAGAGAGGGGACACTGCCCTGATCGCCCCAGCAGATCCCATCTCTCATGCCAAGCTTGTGCTCTACAAGTGTTTCTCTCCAGCCATGGCAAAAGAAGGTCTTGCAATTAATTTAGTGTTTGAACTGTCCTAAAGCTGGGAGAAAACAACCCAAAACTACCTATAGTGATTTCTAGTGAGGAGCATTAATTTTAGCAGATCCCAAGCAGGACCAGGACCCACCGCCAAGTTCTCGATATCCACAGCAGTGGGATGATGAGCCAAGCTCTTCTTCAAAGCAGAAGCCACTCCTGATGCCCCCCCATGGCTCAGGGATGCTCTGAGATCAGGAGGGTAAGAAGTGTCCTCGGGGACAGATCCTGCTCCCGGCTCACAAGCCTCCTTGCTCACAGCTAAGCATTTCAGCCAGGCTTTCTGGGCTGCTTTTGTTTCCTTTCTGCCTCTAAAAACCTGCCAGGGAAACGCTGTGCTAACACGTTAGCCAGTGCTGTGCTCGGCACATGAAGGGAGAAGGAGGGGGGGACGAACACAGGCACCGAAACCCCGAGGTCACTGCGCCGATGAGAAGCACAGAGCAGGCTTTGTGCAGATCTGCCCTGCCAGCTCCCTTCATTCTTGACTTGAAACACTTGCTGATAATCCACTCCTTGACCTCTCCTACACAGGATGCAGTGTCACTATATGGAAGCCATATGGAACAAAGGGATCGCTCTCGGTACACGCTGAGCGCACAAAAATAAAGTTTATAATGGCACCGTAGCCCAGGCAGCTGGGCAGCTGCTTGCCAGCATGCCCTCGTGCTGGCAGCTGGGTGCTCGTGTGCCTGGTGTGATACAACACGGCACATCAGCCTCTCCTCCGAGGCATTTCGGCCAGAGGATGTGTTTGTACCTCTCCGTAACTGAGCTAGCTCCTGAATTTATTGTCCCGCTTTCTCTTCCTTTTGGATGTTCATTAAAACTGTGAAATGTTTTCTAGAACATGAGAAGCAGAAAGGATTCTTGATGTTCCCGTCCCTTTGAAGGAGGGTACCTGGTTCCCATTAATACCCTATGTGTTACGGGACGAAGCTACGGACAATTTGTTCCCTAGCGATTGCAGATTGGAGTACAAAGCTCAGTAATACTCAGAAAATGCACCGAGTTTCTGCTCCAAATGCTTTAAATGCGCACACATATGTCATGTCTAAAATGTAGAAATATCTCATTATTTGCTGTCGGTCCCCTGACAGGGCTTGAACAACTCCCACCGGGATAAATGACCTGCGTGTGTGCTGAGGCACCCAGCTCAAAAGCAGCATTATTTTACAAAGAAACAGCAAGACTCCAAATTTGCTCCTTTGGTACGGAAACGAGCACGAGGCTTCAAACAAGCCCGGCTGCAGATTGAGAAGGATGGAGCTCCGTGTAAGGCCTTGACCTTCTTGTTCCATATTTCTTCGCTCATCTCTTTCTCTGATGGCAGAACCGATGTTCTGGCAGATGCAAGAGGCACCCCATGACCAAATCCCAGCTGAGGTTTCCATCCCACGTTTAGCACAAGGTGCTAGCCGTGCCCTGCCCCGCATTTCCAGTGCTTCTGGAGCAGATGGGCTGGAGGCAGACCGCAACCAGCGCCTTGTCTCCCCGCTCCCTTGCCTTTCGGGAGGGTTTTATTGGAAATCTCATCTGCTCCCATTGGTTTGGTCCCGTGCCAGCTCTAAATGAGAAATGGCCCATTTCTTGCTTCATTTCCCTCTCAAAATTCACTGAGAGTGCTCAGGGAAGCCTGACAGCTTTGAATCAAGCCCTGGCCAAAAAGCCTAGCACGGGCTGAATCTGCAGCTGGAAGCAAACGCCAGCTCTTCAGCCCATCGCTGCTGCACTGGCACTGCTCAGGGGTCACTCCTCTCAGCCTGCTTTTTGGCAAATCATGGTGAAAATCAAATTTCTCAGTGTATGGCAAAGCACAAGCAATGGCTCCTTCACCAAGACAAGCAAAACCTTTCTCCAGTTTTCAGCTGGGAAAAAAAAAAAAAAGAGGGTAATTTGGGGCTAATTACTCAGTTATCATTTGGGGCTAATTACTCAGTTATCAGGTTCAAGTGTTTGGTGTCCAGCAGGAAAAAGGTGGAGAAAAATGTGATGTGTTTTGAAGCAGAGACTGAGCGACCTTCCTCGCACACAGACCCCAGCTTGCTTCTTTTGGGTGGCAAAAAAAAAATGAAGGGCAAAATGTGTCTTTTCTTGTAAGCTAGCAGCTGACCTCAGCACAGCCTGAGGGCATTTTAAACCTATCTCCGTCTTTATTATGTGTGTCATATGCCCCTATTCATCCTTTGTAGTTTAAAGCAAAAATGACCTTTTATAGCTATCTAAAGCGTAATTTTGCTCATGTTCTCCACTCTCACCATTTGTTTTGAGTTAAATATCAAACAGATGTGCACCCATTTTTTTTTTAAAAAAATGTTTAATATTAGAGAGCATGCCCTCATATAAGACTGGGAAAGCCTTTCGGGGAAATAAGCCTTTCAAATAAAAAGGCATATTAGTAAATTTTAAGGTGATTTTAACTGTATATTTTCAAGCATTAAAGGAAACAGATCCAGCAAGCCATAAAGTGACAAGTGGGAGGTGGGGAAAGATATACGGTACTAGTTTGAAAGAGAAATTAGACCTGGAACAGGGTGGAAAAATCCACCTACCCCGGAGCTATTTGGATTCACGGGTCTGGGGGCAGGGAGGGAGGGCTGAAGGCTGGGAGGGGGCACAGGTACGAGCATCAGCTGCATCCCTCACCCCTCTCAGACACAGGCTGCTGGCTGACCGAATCACACCACGGAGAAGGTGGCAGCCCCCAGGCTTGTTTTATGCCTCGAGACCGAGAGATAAAGAGGTTTTCTGAAGCCAGCTCTCGGTTTGAATCTCGTGCTGCGGCTCCGATGAACGGATCAATCAGCTCAGCAAAAGCTTTGCTCCAGCTCCCTTCCTGACTCTGCAGTGCTGCATTAAACATTCCACATCCCCTAATATTTCTTGGCGTTGCACATATTTAAAGCTCAGAACCAAATTACCTGGCTCCTATGCTCTGCAACAGCCATCTCCTCTGATGGCTAACGCTGAAATTAAAGTATTTCCATGTGGCCACTTGGATTTCTTCTCCTGTAGGAAAGGACTTTCTCTGCTGACATATGCCTGCAAATTACATTTCCATTTGGCACCCGAGGTGGTTTGCTTAGCATCATTCTGCTCTGCTCTGGGGCTGTTTCGTTTGCAGTTTGTGGCACTAGGGAGGAGAGCTGATACGCCCGGGGAACGGCGGGGCTGGTGGTTTTACAAACCCAGCGCTACGTCCACATGCACGGAGCAGCAGGATGCGACTGGTTAGCGCTGCATTAGGCTGCTGCAGCACTGCCTGGAACCCAGAACAATCCGAAGTCATTTTCCTTAATGCCTGCTTAAGGGAAATCATCCCATTACCATCCACTTGGCTCTGCCAGCGCAGCCAAGCCAAGGAGTCTGTAGAAATGAGAACTTTGTGGGCTCAGGGAAATAATTCCCTCGCTTGCTTGCTCTCTGCCTCTTATACGAGACAGGCTGCCAGCTTGCACATCCACAACAGCCCCGCGGGTCCTACTGTTTAGCTTTACTTCTGGTAAATTTAAGGTTTGAGAAGTGCACCTGGGAGGCACCTTCCCGACTGCCACCGCTCCGAGCGATCTCTGAACCAGGGCCTCACAGCTCGGAGGGCCCCAGAGCCTGGGGCAGCAGGAAAAGCTTGCGTTTGGGTAACCTTTGTGTCCCCCTGGTGAACCTCACCCCGTGGGCAAACCTCAGCCCAAGGGCTGTGCACGAGGGCAGGCAGAGCCCTGAGCTTTGGCCTGACGCTGCCCCGGCCCTGCAGGCCTTGGCTGCCATTTCCAGAGCGTTTCCCTTCAGATCCTTGAGGGTTGCTCGCAAGCCAGCTGCTCAATTCTGCCCTAATGAAGAGCGTTGGCCTGTTTGCTTAACCTGGGGTGACTCCACTTAGCACTTCAGGTTTCTTTTTCTTGTCAGAGTCTGCACCAGCACTGCGTGCACCAGGCTCGTGCAGCGCCCAGCTGAGGCTGAGCAAAGGCCACCTCCAGGTGCCTGCTCCAGGTCCGTCTGCTCCATCACCACACGACAAGCTGCAGTCCCAGCGCCTTGCAGGTACAGCTGTGTGTTGTTCTTTCACAGCCATCCTCACAGGAGTCAGTGTGTGTTTTCCCTGCTCAGAATGCTGCGAGGTTTGTCCAGTGTATCTTGAATATTGGGGTCAGAAAGCATTGCTTTCATCCAGAGCTATTTGTCTCTTTGTTCGCCTCCTCAGCTAATTTATGAAGGCTGTCATCACCACCTAGGTCCAGCACAGGGTCCTCAGTAACTGAATTAGAGCAGATTTTGATTGTGTTCACTCACAAAAGAGCAGCTTGGCCACTCGGAGGCCTTCCAGCTGACTAGGGCCTGCTCAATCCCCCAGGCAGTGCTTGCATCTGGGAGGGGAAATTAGCACAAATCAGATGGAGAACAGGAGCAAAAGAAGACATAGCTGTATTATTAAGGCAACTCAAACCGCAACCAAACAGAACTCAATAGTGTTTTTTTTAAAAAGCAGTCCATTAAATCAGGACGACTCTATAAAAGTAGCTTTTCACCCTAACTATTGAAAAAGAACAATGAAATTACCGCTGCTTGCTAGACTGTTACTTAGCTCGGTAGGATTTTCCCATCCTTCCCCGAGAACAAACCCAGCAGCAGCCGGAATGTCAATGTGTGGTACCGAGCACTGAGAATCATTTAGATTCCAAACCAGCCCATCCTAATCCTTGCCTCCCCACTAGCCGAGTTATTTGTCGGATAACCAGAAACACCTGGGTACAAGGAATTTCCTGCTGCAATTCAGCCTTAATTTCCTCAGATAGTAAAAACCTAAGGCTCGCAAAGGTGAAAGAAACCAGCAGTCAATCAAGTAAATCACCACCACCACCACCGCAGCAGTGATAGTACATTCTAAATTAAATTTTAATTCCCACCTGATGGTTCACCGGGAGTTACTTTTATACGAACCATTCATCTGACCCACCTTTGTATTTCAGACGATTTGGTGGGGTCCCATTAGTTATTAACACCCATCCAAGTTCCAGGACGGCTTTTTCTGTACTTGTGATCAGAATCAAAATTCGAACCAAAGAAGGCAAGGTCTGTAGGTGTTAGCTGGACAGATACCTTAGGGCTGAACAGACAGCAGTACCGTGGAAAGCAACGAGCAAGAGAAATGCCAAGAAATTTCCCCAAATTAAAGCACATCCTTAAAGCCAGGTTTTTAAGAGGAATATTCATGGAGTTTCTATTTTTACATGCTCAGCACGGCATCTGCAGTCATTTCTGTTTGCAGCTCTGCCAGACCTGCCAAAGCAACAGACACAACTAAAGGATGTTTTGGCAAAAAGAAAAAAAAAAAAAAAAGAGAGAGAGAGAGAGGAAAAAAAAAAAAAAAAACTGCAGGGAAAAAAAAAAAAAAAAGTGAATGCCAGAGAAGATTCACCAAAAATTGCTGACACTCATTTTTTCTTCTCAGTAAATATAAATGTGAATATTCAGAAATGCCTATGAAAACTAGATTCTTTATGCTAAGAAGAAGCTTTACTAGGCAGCTTCTTAACACCTGAAGACCTAAAACCAGGAAGCTTGCTGTCCTCTCTGGGTAGGGGACAACAGCCTTATGAGCTGTGCTAACCGACAGCTGCCAGTACCAACCAACAAATCCCCCCAGCACAGCTTCATCAGCAGGTCCCAGGAGACAAACGATCCAATAATGCATATTGCAGCTTCAGCACCCCAAATACAGGGAAATTCAACCACACACTTCTGTGCTGGAAAGCCTTTGCTGCATGGGTGAGGAGAGATATATAACTTTCTTCTTGATCCGTTTCATAATTATTTTGAGATGGAAATTTTAGTTATCGTGAATCAGAAGCATCTTTAAGGAACGAATTGTCTCTAACACATTGCAGTGTGGGCTTTTTTAAGACAAGCCTATTTTAGAACAGTCATGTTAGTGGTGTTTGAGCAGCAGCAGCGGCGAGGCTGCTGGCACATCTATTTTCAGACAGCCCCACAGTAACAACCTGCACATACTACTTGCCTCTCTCACATCCAGATCGGTGCAAGGCAGCTGAGACCTTTGCAAACCCTGAGACAAAGCATGGAGCAGGTGTCTGCGCCTGCAGGAAAAGGCAGCGACAACCCAAAATTAGTAAGGTGGAAAAAAACCTGAGGCAAAGGCACAGGAGATTCTGCCGCTGTAATTTAGGAAACAGAATAGGGTGTTATGGCAACAACTGAGTGATGTGCTTGCCAGAGTGGAATTCATGTTGGAAAACAGGAATCCTGTGCTCACCAGGAGAAAACCAAGCAGAGAGAACATTCAGGTTTTTATCTCTTCTCATTTCTGTTATGCTACAAAACTGGCCATTACATCCCTTTACATCCCTTACGCATTGCTGGGGCCTTCTGAAGGAGCGGGAGGGTCTTGGCCTGATGCCTCTGTAGGGCCCAGCTCCCCAGTGGTCAACTTACTCCTAGGGACCTCATTCAGGAGAAGACAGAGGACAAGCTGCTAAACCACAAGGACAACATTTAAAACCCTCTTGGTCCTCATGACTAAGACTAAAACCTGCCAAAGTGACAGCTCAAAAAGGGGAGAGTATCAGAAGTGAAGAGCATTTCCAACCTACAACACATGGATTCCCAACAGAGTGTACCTCTCCTTACTGCTCTAACCATACGTGCCTCCATGGGTGACCACGTCCAACACACAGCTCTAGGAAGGGGAGGTTAGCGCGTTGACTGAACAAGAACAGTAGCAGGGATAACAAACACAATGATCTGAAAATAATTAGAGCTCTTCCCCAGGGGAGAAGATCTGTTTCTCCTTCCTCAAGGTTTTCTGTATATTCCTCCTTCTCGTTTACCCCGGGCGATTTTTTAATTCATAAACTTTATTCTGTAGGTGGGATTTTCCAACCTCCTGGCTGTTTATCGCAATTAGGGTTGCCTGTGTAGTGATATCATGTCTGTTTAAAAATGTTTATCGCTCCCCAGTTTAAGCACATTTCAAAGCATGGCTGTTGCTCAGCAACAGGAGAAAGCTGGCTGCTGCTTCCTGAGCAGAAAACCGTGAGGGTAATCACCTCGTGTCATCCCATTCACTGATAATTAGACAAATTATGTTGAAGGAAATGCCGTATACTGAGGTTGCAGCAGTGATTTTTGCTTCCACCTGCAGGATCAGATCTTGGCTTCTCTTCTGGGCAGCCAGAAAAGCTTCATGTTTTACGAGAAGTGTTACTGCAAAGTCCTTGTAGCGCAGGAGAGCTCCGGAGCTGTCACCCAGACGAGGTCACATAAGAAAGGGAAGAATCACACTCAGCCCTCTTGAAATCCCAGTGCCCCAGCCCCACAAAGAGCCTAGCAGAACAGTGTGCAGGCATTTTCTCTCTGTCTCCATGGCCTGCTCTGCGTCTCATGGCCTGGAGGCCTGCCTGGGTCCGAGCTCCCATGCGTGTCCTCAGCTCCATGAGCCACCTGAAATAGTGGCTCCTTCTCGAGGCCTGCCCTTCCTGGAGCTCACCTCGGCTGGATTGATCCCTGTCTCTGGATGCTATGTGCTCCAGGAGCAGTTACACACCATCTCGAGTGGCACTGATGATCCCAAGGAGGCCTGGCCCTGTTGTGCAACAGAGAACTCCTCCAGAGCCCTTTCCAGTGCCCACAGGAGGAAAGCATGGGCACCTGAACAGCTCAGAGACTTCATAAAATGAGCAATTAATTTTAATCCCCACTAGATGGTGCAGGAAGTCAATAAATGTCAATCGTCCTCTAACACTGGACTTGACTTTCAAGCACTTCCACGTTCCCCTGCAGTACCTCCTCAGATGGTTTCTCTCAGGACGCCCCAAGCAGTGCTCGAGCTGGGTTCTGAACAGCACCTGCCTGCCTGCATGCACCAGGGAGAGCTTTAAAACACCTTTTGGGCATAGCTCTCTGGGCTTATACAGCACATCATTATTATGACGAATAATAAAAACAATGCTAATAATAATACCTATATAGAAATTATTTGTAAGACTCAACAGAAATTGAGTTCTGCTGACATTTAGTTCTCTATGAGGTTTAATAGGAAATTGCATCCTTTTTCTATGATAAGATGGTTTAATGTATCAAAAGACAAGATCTGTTGTCTTATAATTACATTGTAAATGATTCAAAAGTACAGATTGTACAGCTTCTAGTACAAATGGTCTAATTCGTGGTTAAAGACCTCCAAGATTCTGGAATAATATAAAAATATACATAAAGGTAATGAAATCCTGATGTTTTCTTTAATAATTATTTCTGTCTTGCAAGATTACAATAGCTTCAAAACCCTTTTTCAGCTTTCTGAATCTCAGGCCATAAACCAGAGGAGTATTGCAGGATCAATATGCAAGTTATTTAGAAGACTGTTTGATGCACATATGACTTTCTGTAACACTGACACATGGCAGCATGCAGATCTAAAACCAACAACAAAACATGCACACGCTTGGGTAAGGATGAAAGAGAGAACGAACATGGCAGATGTTAGCTGGATCACATAATGCTGAGCTGGAAGGCACTCAGATACTCTCTGGTGATGAAGGTGGAATAACATCCTGTATAGATGAGAATGCAATTTACCCGAGGAGCTTGCAAGCAAATAAAAAATATATATTTACAGTACCATACTCTTGAAAGAAGTCCTCTCTCTTCAGTCCTAAATTTTGCCATGAGGCAGTGCTCCCAAATATCTAAATCTGTATGGGTCAGATGAGTTTCCAGCTCTCTGAACACAAATCATATCCAAAGAGATAATGAGCCAAACAGGGACATTAATTATTTTTTATGTTGTCATTTATTTTGAGACATTTAATTAATGTCATAAAAACATATAATATACATTTTCAATAAAGAATTCAAAGTACCACAATCAAAGATCACATGACCTTGGTTTCATTATGAAAAGTACCTGGATTCAATAAAAAGAGGACATAGCTTTATCCTAGACATAAATTTGGTTCAGGCAGCAATATTGAGAGAGGTTAAATGCTAAAGAAAACTAATCTCTTAAGGCAATATGAATCCTAGGAAAAGAGGTTGTGGTAAAGCGATAATAAAAATCACAGCTGTAATTTTCTTCCCCCAAAACCGATGCCTACTAGCTAATGTATCACACTGCCGGTGCCTCCACACCACGGCCAAGGAATCATAAACCTCACCAACCAGGGACCGAATCTGCAGGGTTTGTAGGTCACAGATGGGAAGTGAAGGTAGAGGTAGATGCCATCTGCTCCGTATTAAGCCATGAGCATCTCCTTAACATGGCTGGCTTGCAATCTTCAAAGTGCCACCGGGGTAAAATGCCACGAGCACATCATCTTCTGGTGTCAAGTGCTGCAGCAGCGTTGTTTCAGTGGAGCTGTGCTGTTTTGCTCCGATTGACAACTTGGTGCCATGTATTTCCAATTAGCATAGTTGCTTGCTTACATTTATGAGGCCAGTTTAGATTAAGCAAAGGCAGTTTAGAAGTTGCCCTCTGCTCCTCACTGTTTATTGTCTTTGCTGTCAGCCTGAAAGTGAGACTACCCCAACCAAAGTCAGTTGTCTTTATTGCCATTCACACGACAGCTTTAGATTTTGATGTGCTCAAAATCTGGAGTCGAACAGCAGAGATCAGCCTCTTGGACAGCACATCTGGTCAGTCGTTTGGGTTCTGGAGCATCATCTACAGAGCAGTATAGGAAACCTTCCTGTTGTTCTGCTTTGTTTTTCAGTTGTTTCCTTTCTTTGTCTTAAACCTCACTATGTTGGGGGGTTAGGATTTTTAATAGTCCCTTTGGGGGGGGGTTAAATTTGATCTGAAGGAATATATCAGAAAGTAACTCTTCCTGTAATGCTCTGATGCCAGCACAGGCAGCTAGCTGCTGTGTAGAAGTGCTCAGCACAGCATAAAGGCTTGCCACAGAAAGGCCTTTAATTGTTCAAAGTTGGACCAACACTAGCTGTCTGCTACGACTTGCTTTTCTACAGAACTACAGAACATGATAAATGCCTCTAGAAAGAAATGAGCAGAAAAAAAAAAAGAAAAGAAAAGAAAAGAAAAACAATGTCTTTGTTCTCCAGTTTTATTTTGGTTTCCTTTTGTCTTCCCGAGTCCAAACTGACTGGAAAAACACAATAATGTGTGGCAAGCCTGTCAACCCCTAGTGAAAAAGGCTGTGTCTTGCAACCATTGCTTCCTGAAGGGTGGAGCTGCAACATGTTCTCACACATTTGCAAAGGAGATGACTCCCTCGTTAGGAAAATGCAGGTAGGTTTCCCTCCTGGCATCACACAAAAAAAAAAAAAAAAAAAAAAAAAAAAAAAAAAAAAAACTTGCTTTAAATGATCTTTCTGAACGGCAGCCTTGCTGAAAGAGAAGGCTTAGATTAAATCTGCTTCTTTAACAAATCAGTTTGACCCTGTATTTTCCTGAAACCTACATGAAAATCTTGGCTGCACATGCATTATCCTGCTATGAGCTGCCTAAAACCATAACGAGCATCTCTGGGATGCCAAACGCGCTAGCTCTGTCTCACATCGGAACGTCTTTGATGAAAACATGAGATGCACAGGCTGGAACGGAGCTGGCTCTCGAGGGAAGGGTGATACTTCCCAGGAATGAAAATCCCTCCTCTGTTGCTCACCAGCTGGATGCGGACAGCACCAGCTCATGTTCCTGACAATTTTCATATGTGGGCAGCAGACGGACTCTGGAGTGGATGAAAGCCGAAACCTTCTGCAGTGAGGTCTCCCTGGATTTGGTGCTCAGGAAAAAAAAAAAAAAAAAACAAAAAACAAAACAACAAAAAAAAAAAAGTGCCGAGAAGGACTGAACTCTTTTAGGCTCTTGAGCAAAGCAGGGACACTTCCACTAAAATATTGGACTTAATCATAATTTCTCTAACTCTCAGACTATTTATTGCCAAGCCCTGAGGAAGTGTTCCAGCATCTCTCCTCTCCCATTTCCCTGACAGCCCTGCAGCAGCACTCAGGATTTATTCCTTTCTTGAAAGTCCGGACTAAGTCTTTGGTTTGATCCATCACCTCCCTCGCCTCCCGGTACAGGAGCTGTCTTCACATTCTGATATATTCCCCGTGTGTTTCTCTATTACTTTAAAGCTGTCTTTTATTTAATTACGCTAAATCTGCTTTTATAAGTGCTAGTTTGTCTGATAACCAAAATACGGTCATTGGGGTTGTGCTTTTCGGTGCTTTAATAGGGAGCCAGCTCTCCTGCATGGCTTCTGGAGGAACAGATGTAGGGCAGGTAATGCTGCCTGCAGACTGGGAGCCCAGCAGCCAGGGAGAGCACTGCACACAGGCATGGTTTACACAACCCAGAGCCCTGACAAATCACAGTTTAAACAAAACATCAGCTACCTTATGACATACGCTGCGAGTACCGCCTAATGAGAAAATGCCCATCTTCAAGATGTGTATCTGACAGAGGTCTTTATTAGATAAAACCAGCAAATTCTCTTCAAATGAATCCTCTTGCAGCCTCCGTAGCTCATATCTGCTCGTTCCAGCTGCAACGTTAAATCTGTTTGCTTCTCACGCTATCATCCCCTCTTATAAACCAGTCACAGGCAATTCTCACACAACGCTAACCGATCACAACCTCCTTATTTTAACTCCAGTAGCTAATCCAGCCAGATAGCAAAAATGAGGGGGTTCCACTTGCCTTTTGCACAAGTGCTCTCCGTGGCCTGCTGGGTTATTTCCCGGATTTAAAGCAGGGAGCGGTGCAGATCAGAGCTGTGCTTGTATCACAGCAACTACAGCGCAGCCATCTGCGAGGGAGCAGCACGCATGCACGCAGCAGCCCCAGCAACAACCAGCTCTCTCTGCAGCAGGAGACAACAATTTCATGAGCATCGTGGAGAAAAAAAAAAAAAGTAAATAAATAAAGCAATAGCCCTGGGTGACAACCTCCTGAAATCATAAAGCTATGCACTACAGGATCAAGCACGGGAGCAGGGGACTCTCAATGAAAATGCATGAATTTCCTAGAAAACAAAAATGATGATCTCTGACAACCCTCTCCCATGGTGCTTCCTCATTCTACATTTCTCCCTCCTCACACCCTCTGACTGGTAGAAACAGGACAAGATGTGGGGGTAATAAAACATCCACTGTCTGCTTTGTCTTCGGGCTGAGGTGATGGCATGGATCTCTGCAGAAAACAAAAAGTTACTGCAGATGATGTAATTTTAAAACCATCTGTTGTAATTTACTGAATAATGAAGCAAAGCCTTGCTCTGCCCAGCCTGAGTGTGGTTTGCCCTTGCTCTGGCACACCCCTGCAGTGCCACCAGCCTCTTCCAGACACCTCCAGGCTTAAAGACACACGGGTGGATTGTGGTGCCCCAGCCTTCCCAGGTGGCTGCCCAAACACTCCTCATCCATGGAAAATGTGAAATGCCCCAAGTTACTTCAGCCCCAGCTCAGAAGCATTACAGCAGAGCCAGTTGTGCAATGCTCTCCAAGGAAGCTGTCTCCACCTCCCCAGGGAGGGCTGAGATCACACCGAGTATGCAGCAAGCCCGAGTAAAACCGGAGTTCATTGAGCATTGATCGACTCGGGTTCAGATGCAATTCCAAAGGTAAAATCATATGTCACCCCCCCAGCCCTCCTTTTATCTTATATAGCAACTTGGAATCCTTTCCCCCTTCTCTTTTAATGCCTGCTCACTTCTTTTGATGTCTGAAATAAAACTCGGCGTGCTGGAAAGGTTGCAGTGAATGCGTGGGAACCCAACCATCGCGTTCCTGTTGGGTTCCCATCCGATTTCAGGTGCAAAGACCTCGTACTCCACACATCAGCTGCTAGCTTTTGCTTAGAGTCTGAAGAAAATAACACAAGGAAAGGCTGAATTAGAGAAAGAGCCTGATCTTGGCTAAATATCCTACTTCTGGTTTAGGGAGGTTTAGAGCTCGCCAGCAGCCTTCACCCTCCACACATTTTCTTTCCTTTCCATACGGGCAGGCATTAAGCTGTCAGGTTGGTAGGCACAAAGAACACGGCATGCTGACATCGGGCATGAAGCACTGCACGGGAAGATGGGGAAGGTGTTGTGGATCACCGTACATTTTCTCTGCTTTTTGTAGCTTTCTTTAAGAAGCCTCCATGGCGCAAGGTGCCAACTGCACATCGCCTCGCTCTGAGCTGTGCCACACAACAGTGTCAAACCAAAACACCAGATACAGGACCGGGACAGATCCCCCCAGCAGCAAAGCTCATTTTTGTGGCAGAAAACAATCATACAGAACTTCAGAGCATGGAGTTTCCTAAGGTGGAAGGCAAAGTGCTGCAGGAGCAGAGCAGGGCGCACTGAGGGGGGTGAACCAGCTCTGCAGCCCCAGCTGCTTGCCTCTCCCTGCACAGTTGCCAACTTTCATTTTTTGGCACTCGGGCTGGAGAAATTTTTGCTTTTTGCCAGGTGAAAGGCGTTGGCTGAGCTGAGGTTACTCGGTAGTAAATTCTTTCTAGAGCTCTGTTTAACATTACTTGGACCCAGCGCAGTTTGCCCATCTGCTCACTAGCTGCTGCGGCCCTTATGGGTGCTGAGACATCAGCAGCATCCCAGCCCTCAGTTTTATGGCTCCCATTATTTTCTCCCTTCCCAGGCATTCTGCTGAGCAGGTGCCTTGCTGATCGCAGTATATGAGCTTGGATGCAGACACTAGGGCCTGAAAGACATTTCAACTCCTCCAAAACCCAGGCATTTTTCAGCAGTTTTTTGGCAGCCCGTGCCAATGGCTTTGAACACACTTTTTGTTTGGATCTCTCCTCCGAGCCCTTTGTCACAGGTTTAGTGCCCCCAGCGCAGGAATGGGTCTGGTTTGGATTAAAGCAGTAGCTTCTCTGTGGCCTCTGCAAGCTGAAGTCTCATTTTTGTTCAGTGTTTTGCCTGTAATCCGCATTGTCTCGGCAGCAATAGGGCTGTGTCATCAGCTGCTGTTAATGGCTGCCAATTTCCTTTCTTCTTTCGCATAGCTCGGAGGAAGTCAGGCTAACCTGGCAGGCCCCGATCTGCTTGGCTCGGTGGCTTTCCCTTCCCTTTCTGCATGCTCCTGCCTGCTTTTGTGGCCAGCATTACTCTGGGTTTTGGAGGCTGCATCTCTGTGAGGTTCTGCAAGCCACTTGAGTCTGGAAATCTCAAAATTTCAGCAAAATTTCACCCTTCAAATCACCACAGTATAGTGCAATTATTTTTTTTTCCTTTTTTTTTTTTTTTTTCTTTTTGGCTGCAGCCTGTGACATAAGGACCCCTCAATGTGCCAGCAGTGCTTACATCTCCATTACCCAGAGCACAGCCCATGATCATTTTTCTTCGCAGCCTCGCACGCCTCCCGCCCTGACTTCTGGATAGCAGCAGAAGCTGCCTCCAGAACAGACGAGCTTATCGGAGCAGCCTTCATAAATCAGGTCTTGCCTTTAACCTTAAGCCAGAGCTCTCAGCGTAAGATAAAGTGGTGCCAGACCACACAGTTCATCCCGAAGACGGAGGTATAAACCTCGGAGCCTGGCTTCATTCCCGGGCAGATGCCAGCCCTAGACACATCCTGCTCGCAGGGGCCGGCCAGCGCTGGCTTCTCGTGCTTTGGCTGTTGGTCAGCGCTGGATTCAGAATCCAGCTCAGTGACAAATGCAATAAACCCTTCTCTCATCTGCCTCCCATTGCTATCCAAGGAACGTTATGATTTTTGTCAGCTCTTCTTGACCCTCTCGTTTCTTTCAGTGCTTAATGCTGCTTCTAGCAAAGTACTGCCATCAAATCTTATCTGATCTTTTTCCTCTTGAGAACGAAAGAGGGAAAAAAAAAAAAAAAAAAAGCTTACATAAGGAATTCAGGTCATCTGAGTGCTCCTTCTACCTTCCCATCGGTTCGGGTATGTATAAAACTGACAGCTGACTATTTTATTAATTTACACATAATAACAATTATTTGGCACTCCTCCACAGCTACTCCAAAGTCACCGTGAGTGTGTTAATCAGCTACCTGCACCATCTCTCCGATGTGATGCGACCTACAAATGAGTGATCTTGCAGCTGATGGAGGCTTTAAGGACCCAAGGCTCTTCCAGCAGTGTCTGTAAGAGGCATTTCCAGCAGCACAATTCCAGCTCAGCCTAAACCCGAGTCAGAATTTCTGCTGTTTAAACGCAATCTAAACTCCACCTGCTGGCTGAGCTCCTTAACGGCATCATCTCGGCACAGGGAGGGTGCTCCAGCAGCCCCTGGCAGTGCTTAGGGGCTAAAGAAAAATCTCATGGTACATCCCACTGAGAAAAGCACCAGGCAGGACTTTCTAAAGTGATTGATGGTTTTCGTAGCTCTGCCTAATAGACAGATGTCTAACAGATCTGATTTGCAAAATCACTAATCGCTTTTGAAAACGTTGGGCAGAACAGCATAGAAATAATGAAATGCAAGTGAGTCTAAGGAGAGACAAGAAAAAAGTCATCTCTGTTTAAAAAAAGAAAAGAAAAGAAAAGAAAAGAAAATAAAAGAAAAGAAAAGAAAAGAAAAGAAAAGAAAAGAAAAGAAAAGAAAAGAAAAGAAAAGAAAAGAAAAGAAAAGAAAAGAAAAGAAAAGAAAAGAAAAGAAAAGAAAAGAAAAGAAAAGAAAAGAAAAGAAAAGAAAAAAAAGAAAGAATGTATTTTATGAGGAAGGTTTGAGATAGTAGTTTGAGTAACCAGATGTTGCTTCGTTTGCCAAATCCAGTTTCCAGAGATATCTTTCAAATAATTATATAACAGTGGACTTAATTATGTGTACAGATGCAGAGCACAAAGTATATCGTGATAATGAGCAGCAAGATTGGTGCAGAAAGTAGATGTTCACTGAGGATTCCTGCATGCCTGTGTTTTTACAAAGCCATGGATTGAAAGAAAATTAGGATTTTGCTTTCTTTTCTTTATTTTAGCACCAAAAAAAAAGCAACTTCAGTGGAAAAAACAATATATAGAGAGCCATTTAAGAATATGAGGTGCATTCAGGAGAAATGCTGTGCACTACTAAATGTTTCCATCTGTGATAAGGGTAATTTAGCATAAAACTGCACATCTCTTATTTTCTAAAAGCTGGCCAGACCTTAGAAAAATGTTATGATATTAACGAGACAGAAACCTCTGAGAATTCAATGCATAGCGTGTAGGGAAATAAAAAATTAATTTAGGAGGCATATTCCCAAGCTGGGGGGGTTGTCCGCAACAATCAGCACAGTCAGCAAGTCACCGAATACTATTTCCTTTTCAAAATAGTAGATTTAGATTTTCATTTTGTTACATATTCATATTTCATATTCGTTTATTATCCAATAAACAGTTTATGTGACTGTATTTCTAGCCGATGAATTGTTTGGGAAGTGTTCACCACAAGTATCACCTGGAGAATGCTTTGATTTCCATGGTTTGAGTCGTGGGACAGGTCAACTGACACGTGAGCCTAATTCTGCTTGCCTGGTTGATCCACAAGCCCCGCAATGACCCTCCAGGCACCTCCAAATAAATATCCTGGCATATTTCTCCATGATATTCACCCCAATGCTTTTCATAAGCCACTTTTTTATGGGCAAAAATGTCATCAGATGAATTAGCAAGAAGCAAGAAGAAGGGAAGGCCATATCCCCAAAATAAGTTGTGGGGCTTTATGTAAATACAGTAACAAGGAATATTTTTCTGTCAAAAAAAAAAAAAAAAAAAAAAAAAAAAAAGAAAAAAATAAGAAGATCTTCTGCTTATACATTACAGACACAAAAAAAGTCTGTCTCGCATCTCTAGGCTGGTGCTTGGGTTCAGGGCATTGATGTTTTCCTGCCTTTGTAATGGGGAAAATAATAAGTTCCTTCTTCCAAGGGCTATGTAGAAGGATGGAACTGGTTGCTTGTTGGTACATAGTTGGATGCTGGTTATCCCATCAAAAGCAGTATGTATGAGCACAATCATATCACAAAACCAATGAGAAATAAAATAATAATAATAATATATTTAAATAATAACAATAACAATAATAAAGTAAATAATAATAATAATAATAATACAACAATAATCACTGGGTTTCTCATAAACATGTGTAAGCTCTTTAAAAGCAGAGGTTCTGCACAGTTGTCAGGAAACCAGGACTCCAGTTAGGCCCAGTTGGTCACAGTCCATGCCTGGGGCAGCTGCTGGCCTGGCTGGAGCCGGGGTGCGTTGCAGAGGGAGGTGTTGCTTTGCTCCTTCCTGCTGTTCTCCAGCTCTGCCATGGGAAAACCTTCATGTGCTTCTCTCGTTGCACTGATGCTTCGCAGCATGCAGATTTTTAGGAGCAAAACAAGCACTAGAACTCGTTACTCGTGTGTATTTCTGAATTAAATCTGTCCTCACACTCAGATTTTCTTCAGATTTCTGCTCCACCAGCAGCTGGAGGTGGACTGCTACAAAACGACACGGCAGATTTTGCTGAGCCAGCGTTACCACATTTACAGTTCGTGCCTGTTTCCTTAGCCATGCCTGTTTCCTCAGCCCACCCCAGCTCCATCTCCCAGCCTGGAGGCAGCAAGTGGCCTGCAGCAGCACCCCCAGCACTTCAGGTCCTTCCCCAAACCCCCTGTGACCACAGCACATGGCTCTGCTTGGATACAAATGTACAAGAACAATTCATATCCACACAAACATCCAGCACCATCATTTCTTGCTTCGTTTTCTCCCTGCACAGAGAACCCGCTTCAAAATAAACAGGAGATGCAATGGGCTCTGATATGAATGAATTTACAAAGGGCATTTTACACTCAGGATGTTAGCCCCTAACAATCTTCTGTTTGCTGTGACGGTGATCGTCATATCTGTGTATTTTGTTGAATTTAAAGAGTAAGGTTTGTCTCATGAGATGAATATGGAAGCCCCTGATTTCAGAGCTGCCTGGTACTGTGGCAGATGCCAAATCTCTTGACTCCTTCATGAACTATATTCTATACAATATCTGATGTCCAGCACGGGAGCTTTTTTAATTAATATTCCTCAGAGAGGTGATCTGATTTTTCTCTTGGAGGCAAAGAAATGGGTTCGTTTTAAAAATAACCTGCTATTTGGAGTGATGCATCAGCGAGCTCTCATGCAGAAGAGCAGTTAGTAAAGTATGCCATAGCAACAGCCACATCTTAATAGACGATCATCTCCTGGACATCTCCCCCTGCATTTCTGCAATTACCAACTCTGTCTCCTACCATCTGCAATTACATAAAATCCCTCTGGCAACTATAGCTATTGCTTACATGGAAAATTAATGTTGGGGAAGCTATGGGATTTAATAACTAAAAATAAGAGATGTGAGTTATTACTGCCTGCCTATCCACCAAGCTTTCCACCAGCTACCAGGAGCCACAGAGCAGACCACCATGGGACATAATTTTGAATCCTCTGGCTTAATGATATAAATCATAGCTCTTAGATTTAATACTTCATTTGCACAATAACACAGAACTTTCCCCAGCCACTTGACATTCAGAATGCACTCATGCAAGAGGCTGCCTTGAATAGCAGAAGAAAATGAGCTGCGCTGCTTAATGCACAACCTGAACCAGGTTACGCTCCGAGCAGAAGGCTGACACTACACATAAGAGGCAGATGAGTGTGCCTGCTCTCCGTGTGCTCCAGCATGCTTCAGTCTTATTTTAGAGCACGCTTCTTCCGTACTGCTGGGAGACAAGCATTCATGCTTCCTGATGTCACTGCGTCACACTGCAGTTTTGCTGACAACTTGATAACTCAAAACAGCATTTTGCTTTCATTTTGAAGTATGTTTTGAAACGCATTAGGTCGCTTTTATTTCGAAGAAGCAGATTTTGAAATGCGTTATATGGGAGGTTAATGTTTTCCCAACTCTTCAGATTAATTATGACTTTACAGATTTTTGGCATGTCTTTGAATCACAGCATCCATTAGCTGCATAAATGACTTCACAATCTGGGTTAAAAAGTGCAAGTATCATCATGGTTTTTATCTCCCAGATTTAAAATGGAAAAAAGTTGCCTTCCTTTTTAGAAAGTGGCATTTTAAAAATTTTCAAAGCAATTAAGGATTTGTGTGTGTGTGCGTGACAGGGGACATTGATAAAAAGTTGCATAGATGATACTTTTCTAGAAGAAAACAATTACAGTAAAGTTACAGCAATGGCATAGATATTCAAAAATTTGGTTGTTGCAAATCTCATTTTTGGAAAAACACAAAAGGTTGCCTGCCTCCAAAACAAAAACCAAAAACAACAACAAAAAAAGGATTTTGAACAAAAGAAGTCAATTATCTGTACTAACTCTCTGTTTACCAGCCTGGAAAATGAATCCCAGACACCCACTTCTGCTCTGAAAGTATTAATCTAACCATAACATATTAGCACCAGTTGGCGCTTCTGCTACAGAATGTCTGGCAATAATATAGAGCCGACAGTGCCTTGAGAACACTGAGGCAGGAAAAAATAATTGTTTTTTACATTCAGCAGAGGGTGAGTACACTCACAGTTGTTGGGACCTGAATGTCAAAGCAAGGAGTGGCTATCCGAAAATGGGATTCATTCTGTTCACCTATGGTAGAGGATGGCTGGGTGTAAAAGAGCAGCTCGCTTCAACAAAGCCAGCTGTTGGTTTTTGAAGGATGCTGGAAACCAATCTGCAGTTCTCTGTTTGTCTATATAATGAAGCTAAAAGGGGATCATTATGACCACTGGCTCTGACCCTGCACAAAATGGTTCCAGCATCAGATCCAGGCATTATGGTCAATCTCTCTTGCACAAGCTCCTGATCTTGATGGGTTAATTTTCGGTAATGGTCAATCTGCATATCTTTATGGTGGCAGGAAACCAGAGCAAAGGGAATGAAAAGACCTGCTCCACACACATCCAACTCCTGTAGTGCAGAATTTCTCCCGACAACCACGGTGGGTTATAACAACCTGTATCGAGGCCAGTGTCGGCCCTCTGGAAATCACAGTTAATGCTCTCTGCGCTCAGCGGGGACGGATACTGGCTCTGTGCATTAAAGCGTGATGAGCATTGACTGGATTTGGTAGGAGGTCACCGTGCCCATCTGACGCAGAATGCAAGGATGTCAATAGCATTACACAAATTACAGGTATATGTAGGTGATTGTGGCCTGCCTTTAAGGAGTTAACCAAAGCACGGATTAGTGGTATAGTCTGCAGAAAGAGAGCAGACTAAGCAGCTGAAGGAGGTTCAGATAGCCCCTCCAGAGAAGTAGGTCACTCCTGAGGAATTTGAACTTTCTCTTGACCATGTGAAGGTGGAAGGAAACCAGCAGGGATCTGCTGGCTTTGCACACTAAATCCTGAGAAGATATTTCAGCAAACCAAAGTAACCTAGGCCATGTATTCTGAACAGCCAATATAATAAACACACAAAAGCACCACTGAGAAATGAGGTGACATATTCAGAATTAAGATAGCTATCCCAAAGTGAAAATGCTTATCTAAGTTTAAGGGGATTACATCAGTCGCAACCCTCCCCGCATTGCTGCTTCCCCTCCCAAGCAGTATTTCCTTCTCTGCCACCTATGCTGCATAAACAAGTTGGGTGTTTAGATTCTCAATCACTTAAGACTATCTTCTGCAAGTAGTCCCTTGAGGTTGCTCAAATTGATTATAGAGTCAGGATGTCAAAATGAAAAAACACAAAAATGTAAGAATACAAACTGTTTATATTAATCATAAAGGCAGCAGAGCTCTTGGAAAGGTGCTTTTTATCATCCTATATCTAAATAAATACATCACTAATCTGGCAAAGGGAATAAAACCCGAGCCAAAGTTTGTTTTAGTGAGGTAGTTTATGTAGTGTAGTTTTACAGACTTTTGTAAGCAATGCTCCCTTTTATACAATCATTTGTGTCACTCTATGTCCTTTCAAAGCCAGCCAAAATGAGCCCTCTTTGCAGACCCAGCAGACATTCAGCTTGATAAATCTGTGCGTTGGTGGGAGGTGAGGCAGGCGGTGTTAACATTATGATGATCAACATCAGTCTCTGCGCCAGCATCCTATTCCATGGACAAATTGTTCAGACTTTCTGCAAACTCAGGCAGAACTCAGGCAAACTTCAGAAATTCTCACCAGTTGTGTTTGGAAAGCTTTCTTCAAAGGCACAAGATCGAGATTGCCCGTAAAAACAGACACCATGAACTATGATAGTAGAAAGGCACCTGTGCTGCTTTTGCAGATAACTATCTTCACCTGGTTGCAGCGTATCAGCCCCATTAGACAAACAATATTGCAGGTTCTTTAAATTCGATCTAGACCTTTCCAGCTTTTCATGTCAACAGAGATGTTTGGGTTGGTTTGTTTGTTTTTAAATAACATTTGTGTGGGTGACAGCAAAACGGACTGGGAAGAGGAGTAGGCAAGGGAAGAGAAGAGAAGCAGAGCTGCGGTGTGAACGCGAAGGAGGAGGTGGGAGGGAGATGGCGTGTGTGGATGGGAACCTGGAAAGCAGAGCGTGTCCTCAGCTGTGTAAGATGAGCCATGGCAGATGGCCTAATAAGTACTGTATCCATATCCTTAGGTTAAGGGCAGTCAGGGACTATGTGGTGCTTTACTTAGCGGGGAGTCTTTGTTAGGCAAAACTGCGTGTGTGAATAGCATTGGGTTTGCAATTAGCGCTCGGGGAGCACAGCCAGACCGCGGTTGCAGTTGACTGTGTGCTGCACTGCAACGTAATGAGGGATGGCTTGGGAGAGCAGGAGTTTAGCCACACTAAAAACCAGACCGATCCTGGCCATTTTTATGGATGAGAACAGCAAAATTATAATTACTGAGCTTGGTTAGTGGAATTGCATGGTATTGCTATTGGGGGCCACATGGACTGTATGCAGCTCTGCCTGTACTGTGCCTTCTCTCCATCGATTTCAGAAACTTTTTTGGGTGATGTATCTCAGGCCAGGGGCAATATTAACCCTCATTTCTCTTCTGTAATCCTCCCCCAGTTCCCTGGTTTTCATTCTTCCTTTATACCACTCCCTTCCTTTCTGCTTTCTTTATCATATGACAATGCTTCTGTGAATATGTGCTGATGCCGAGCAAAACAAGGAGAGCTGGAGCATGGCGTGCTGATAAGAGAGAAACTCCTTGCCTCCACCTACTGTCCCTCAGCCCTTCTCACCCCTCGCCCCTAGGGGTTAATGGCAACGATGCTGTGCCACTGTCACCTGCCACAGCTCCAGCAGCACCAAGGGACACAGGGGAAGAGGCCACAGGCCTCATCTTGCACTGAGCACTGAAGAAAGGGAGAAGCAGAAAGGTCTGGGAGCAGCTGGGGGACAGCAGGAGCAGGGAAGGTGCCAAGGGGACACCAGCCCCTGCCCCGTACCCCTCAGCTGGTGCAGGCAGGGGCCACGGGCAGCGGGGAGCCAGCTCTCCCCATGCGGCAAGGTGCGCTGAAGGACATCTGTGCCACCACAGCAGGAATTCCTCCAAAAGCTCCATCTGGGGCCTTGGCAAGATGGCAGCCAGCCACTTTTGTACAGCAGGAGAAAGCAGTGCTCGCCACGGCAAGCTCCCTCCTCGCTCCCCGAACAAGGAACTTCGCTCGGGGAAGGATGCGGCACCGACCCCATGCTCTGCCTCTCCTCCTTGAGGAGCGGGCACGATTTGTACACAATGGCCGAGGTCCTGTGCCCACACTGGGGCTGGGCGGCGGGGAACGGAGGAGAATTGAGGGGAATTGAGGAGAATTGAGTGGAACTGAGGAGAAAACTGAGGAGAATTGAGGGGAACTGAGGGGAACTGAGGGGAACCGGGGAGAGCCGCCTCCACAGCCCGGCGGGCGCCGCTTAGACGGGGGTGGGCTGCGAAGGGGACGAAGGTGGCGGCGCTGAGGGGACCGTGGACGGTGAGGAGACCGTGAGGGAACCGTGAGGGGACTGTGAGGGAACCGTGAGGGAACCGTGAAGGGACCGAGGGGACCGGGGGCGTCCCCGTGAGGGGCGGAGGAGGCGGGGAGGGGCTGAGGGCAGGGGCTGAGGGGAGGGGAGGGACGCGGCGCGGGGCACTGTGGGAGCCCGCCCAGCCGTTCCCGTTGGCCCCGCGGGCGCAGCGCAGGCAGCGGGAGCGGGGCGGCCGCCGGCAGACATCTTGCGGCCGGGACCGCGCCGTAAGTCGCCGTGTGGGGACGGGGGAGCCGAGATCGCCCTTCCCCGAGGGCCGGGGCCGCTGCCGGCGCCGCTGAGGGGCCTCTGGAGAAGGAGGAGGCGGTGGTGGTGGTGGTGCTGGGGAGGGGTCCCGGGGGCAGCCCCCTCGCTGAGGCGGCTGTGTGTGAGGGGGGTGGGGGGGTGTTGGGTTTTGAGGTGAATTTGGGTGGTTTTTTTGTTTGTCTCGCTCGGGTTGCGGAGGCCTGTCGCTGCTTAGGCCGGGGGAGCCGGTGTGGAGGTGGCAGCGGGGTTTGGGGGTCGGCGGGCGGGGTGGGGGCTGCACCGGGGGGGGCGTTGGGCCCGGCGGGTCCCGGCCTCGCCTCAGCGCTCCCGGCCCCGGGGAGCCGCAGCCACCGCCGCCAGCTGCAGGCGACGAGAGGCAGGAGGTGTCCGCAGCCGGCTCGGCTTCGGGTGAGGAACCCGTGGCGTAAAAGTTACCTGCCCAAGGCGAGCGGCTTCGGCATCAAACGGAGCCGAGTGGCGTTTTGAGAGCCGTCAGAGGCAGCCAGGAGAGAGTGAACAGCAGCTTTTGGCTGGAATCGGGGGCCCCTGGTGATTTCCTGAGCTGTCACCTCCCGTGTAGCTGCAATATGTCTGCCTGCAGGAGCACGGCAGCCCCGCAGGCTGTCCCTGGTAGGGGCTGCGAGGAAAGGTGGGTGTAGGGTTTAGGGCATCTTGCACAGCACCCAGACCTAGGCAGGGACCGACACGGTTGTGCACGTAGCAGGCGGCCACAGGAACGGCTGCTTCCATACCCCTTATCTCCTAAAATCCTTTGGTTTCCATCCTAATCTCTCAAAGTAAGTTGCAGAAGGCCGGGGCATTCGCATCTGAAGCGGGTGTTTGGAGCCAGCTTGTTTGCGAGCCCGGTGGCGTAAGCCAGGTTGCTTCGTTCATGCTGATGGAAGGAAAAGGGCTGTTGCGAAGGGTTTGGATGAGGCTTGTTATTTCTCTCTCGACCGTGGAAGTGGAGGACCGTTTTTTCCCCAGGACTATGTGAGGCTGTCACTTAGCAACAGGTCTGTGGGGAACTTTGCAGATCCGCTGCCTCCCCCGTTCCTGAGAGTCGGTCGAAGTAAAGGAGCTAACAGCAAGTGAGCAGCTACTGGAACCCTAATCTGGGTTCTTGGGCACAGCACTGAGTTAAAAGGTTCAGGCATGAACAAGACAATTACAGTTGCTTTGACGAACATATTTTAGCAATCGAATGTGATATATTTTGTATCAAGCAGTCCCTAGCCCACTCCTGAGTGTATTTCTAAAAGTGGTCTGAAAGAAAGGAGTTACATTGCTTTTCTCCCAGGTTATTTTGCTGTGTTGCTACATTGTGGTGGCGGTTGTGTGTGCCGGGTAGTGGTTGCAGGTTACCTTACTTATATATTGTAACCTCGCATGCTGAAATGTTTTAGGCCCCTTGGGTTCCTAAAGAGTAACTTTGTTTTGTTGTGTATGAGGCATAGAGTACTGATTGGCAGTAAAACTAAATGTTGATAGTGCAAATTAAGCCATAACTGATCGAAGAATTCATAGTTAAGGCTATAATTTGGCCTAATGATGGTAATAGAGGAAGAGTGCTTAAGCACTGCTTGCTTTATAGATCAACATTAGCAGGAAGAAAAACCTGCTACTGCAAACTGGCAAAGTAGGGATAAAGAAGCAGGAAGCAGTAATTGATGCCACAAGAGGAAAAAAAAGAGCCTCCAGAGAGAGCCTCCCTTGGGAAGAAGAGTATTGATCCGGGGCAGATCAGTGAGCATTAGGCTTTGTCAGCACAGTGCTTCTGAGAGGTGAGTTTGGAAAAGAAGTGTTCTAGATGCAGTGCTCCCTCACTTGTTAGGGAGGGATGTAAACAAGAGCCTCTCTGTGCTCAGAGCTGTTACAGTGCCTTGCCCAGACCCACCCAGAAGAGCAGATGAACAGGATTCAGCTTGTGGCCCTTGCTCCAAAAAGGGTGATGCTAGAAGCACAACACTCATGGCCCCATCTGTGGGCTGAGTTCTTGCACTCCTTGTCCTCAGAAGTACAGCACCTTCATTAAATTTTTGGATTTGGAAGCATCCATGTGAATTCTTTACTGTGTTCTCACTGCTGTCCAAAATGTCAAGTGGCAAACAAGTTCTCAAAATGTTCTTTGAAACAATTTTTCCAGAACACCGAATTCATAAACAGTCTGGTGATTTCAGGTCCTGTACCAAATTTTACACTTCCTACCTACTCTACAAAAAGCTACAACACACAACTGAACTTGTTCTCATGCTAGCACTCCCAACAGCGGTCAGTGAATACAATTGTATTTACATTTTCCTGACTATTGGTGGCAGGGTGCCCAGCTAAAACTCTTGTCACACTCCCAGCACTGTTCAGAGAGGACATTTGCACATTAAGAGGATATTTGTTTCAAGGTTTCAGACCCATTGTGGAGGGCAGGGACTTGTGCCAGTTGAATAAAATTGTGCAATAGTATTCTGTTTTGCACACAGATCTGGTGAAAATGTTATTCCTCTTTTCATCCTGTTCTGCATTCTCATGATGGGAGCTTTAGTCTTACTAACCTTCAGGAAAAAAAAGACATCCATAGGGCACTGGTAGATGAGTATTCTTTCAGGTTTTCATGTGAAAATAAATGTATACTGCTACCTTTGCAGATAAGAAATTACTGTAGTGCTGGAACAGCTGTTGTGCAACCAGTTTCACTCCTCTCTTCCAGACCACAAAGAATTGCTTCTTTGATAAAGCACTTAAGCTGAAATTTGAAATCATGACAGACCAAACAGTTACTGAGTTATTAGCTCTTCTTTTATGACTGTACTACCTGGAAACCACAGTCACAGCCTGAGACACTGTTGTGCTAGGCAAGCATTATTAGAGACTTTTTTTTTTTTTTAACTGACTCTGTAAGCAGTGCATTTTATAAATATGTCAGACTAGCTTCTGATTAGCCAAGAACAGAGCAGATTAGTTGTCAAAGCAAATTCAAGTGTACCTTTTCAGAGAGAGTTCAGTGAGCAGCTATTACAGTACATAAATAGGTTTAAGATGGAGTGGCAGCACTTACTTGTTAATCTTTTGAAACAATGGAAAGAAAATAGCATTGCAGTTAAGCCCTTGTGATACAAAAGTGTACTTTTCAGCTTAGTCTCTGTATAGGAAAGAGGAGAAAAATAATTACTAAATTTTAGTATTTGTCCTGTTGTAGTAATGGTCTCCTGCATTCCCCTATACTTACAGATGTGATGCTGTAGCTCTAAATGTAATCATCTGTTTGCTGAGTGCAGTTAATACACCAAGGTAAGCCCACGAGGAGAACGATCCCTGTCTGACAGCAGTGGAACTCACAGTAATTTATTAAGTATTTAAAAAGCAGTACCTGAAAACTATTAATAGTGAGTGCTCTTTTATTGCTACTGCTGGATAAAAGGGTCAGAGTGACTGAGTTAATGAAGTGGTGTCTGAGCTATCAGTAACCAGGCATCACTTGACTGGGGTGTGCAGTCAGTACCTCCAGAACGATCTGATGGTAAACTTTCAGAAAAACAGATGCCTTTGGCCTTTAAATGTAGATGGTATTTAAAAGTATTGTAGTAGAGTATCTACCTTCATACAGAAAGCTATGGCCAACAGACAGCTTCAAGCAGAAAAATATTAATTATGCCAATTTCTTTGCTAAACCTGAATTTTATTTTGTTTCTTAGGCTACGTATTTCTGGCTTGCAAAGATATGATAGCAGAGGAGCCTTGTTAAAATCTTCGCTGTGAGCTGACATAATACCATCACATTCTCATTTCTGTAAATTTTGAAACATTAGGAAGTGGTGTGAATCTTGCTACAGCCTTTAAGAAGCTTTCAGAAGGCCATGAGTCAGGTGCTGCATTCTGCAGCTGGGGCAATCCGTGTCCAAGCACAGCAGAGCCACTGGAGAACATAGCATTAAATTTTAGTCCGAGTCAAAGGTGGGCTTATCTAAATTGACCTCTCAGTGATATCCCATGATTATCCCAGTGATAATTCCGTGAACTGTCACCTTGAAACTATATCATTTTATTGTCAAGCCTTTAAAGATGCTAAACATTTGACAGAATTTCTCAGTAATTGCATTGCAAAGGCAAGAGAGGAGTAAGAAAGGAAAAGGCTGGTCCATTGACTGGGATTTTTTCTTTTTTTTTTCGCCTGCCCAAATCTTGTCTGAGCTGTGGTACATGTGATAAAGCTCCCTTTGGCAAGCACTGCCTCCCTCATCTGCTGGCTAGCAGTGACTCAGCAAACAGCCCTGGTTCATTAATGTTGGCTGTGAGCCAGAGTTTCTGGTGCTACAAAGATAAACCATTTGAAAACATGTAAGGCACATAGTTTTCTTTGGTTTTTGATCTGTTGCCCTGCTCTTTACATTTAACTCTAATAAATTTCTTTGTGGTTTTTGCAAGTGAAATCTTTTTTCTTTCCCTTCTCTTTTGCCATAGAAAACCAGAACTGGAGAAAAGTCTTTGAGAGCTCACTGGGCCATCCATCCCTCTGCTCAAAGGCAGGACATGCAAGTTCTGTAAAGTAATGATCCCAAATCCAAGATTAAGCCCCAAAAAAGCTCTTCCATTCCAGGTTCTCTCTTCCCCTTCCAAATTAAGCAGTTGGCAAAATGAAAAGTGGTGTTTAGAACTTAACTGGAATTTCCCTCCCAGTATGTCAAGACATAGCAATTCCTTACATCTGGTAAGGATGGGATCCTTTAGGCAGGATGCTCTGAAACTCACTTTATCACATTTTACATTTAATATCAAAAGTTACAAAAGTGCTTGCTTTGTTCAGTATGCAAGCCCCCGGCTTTCTGGTTTGGGCAACATTTTTCTTCATAAATAACCTTACAACTAGATAGCTCCTTACCGTACAGTAGGAGAGGATCGGGTTAATTGTCAGGATATTTCCAGGGTCATCCTAAGTATTGAGAGAAATGTGACCAGTATAAAATAAAAGGGGAAATGAACATCTAGATTTTGTAGAAGAGGTAAAATAATCATTTTTTACAAGAAAAAAATATACCATTTTATATATGGGTAGGTGCTAGATGGTTACAGACGATAGGAAACTTGAAGGTATTAAGAAGAAAATAGCATGTTAAAGGGGAGAACACTTCTTCATCTCCAAATATGATGGAAACTAAAAGCAAAATGTATTGCTCAAGCCTGATAAAGGACACTGGTTGAGCACGATCAAAGACAATTACATTAACAACAAACTTAGCATCACTTTGAGTAGATGATATTTATCCAGGGCTGGTGATTCACAGTAACTGTTTGTTTCTACATACGAAGGAACTGCTTCCCTTACTTTGTGAATAATCTTTTTCTTGGAACTGAAAATGAAAGGGCAGTGCTCTTTCATCTCCTCCTGTTGCCAGTTACAGCGTGGCCATCCATGGATATCTTCCATTTGGATTTTTAGGTTGGGTGAGCTGTATTTACAGCAGCTCCTCCCAGGCTGCTTTGGCAATAATTCTATATCACCCCGTATTTTACTCATGCTTTGATCCAAAGGTTGTAGCAGCTCACAGGTGGATGACGTTCTCCCAAGGGAAAACTAAAAAACCCAACGACATCAGGAAATAAGGACTTCCATATTGTCTTCCAGCTAGCCTGACCATCCCATAAACTCAGTGAGCTGGATTCCATAGATCAAGACCACAGCTGTCTGCAGAGAGGCTTTGTGAGAGCTCACATCTGTGTCACTATCAAAGACCTGATCCAGTTGCTCAGCTCAGGGGAGACAGAAGCCCCAGAACTTCTCCATTATTTGCTTCCTTTTTCTACTCCTTTCCCATCTTCCTTCCACATGGAATGTGCAAGTTCTGTATCCTAATTTTTGGGAAAATAGACAGTCCAGAACAAATATGTTCCTTTTGGAACATCTCTACTGAATTTAATTGTTTCTTCCTTTTTTCCCCTCAGTAGAAGTGCGAGTAGATTGTTTAATTGTTCCCATCCCAGTTCTCAGAGTCATACCAGTTAGGAGGTCAGATCTGTAATTAACATGGCATTCAGTTTCATCTTTTTCTTCCCCAAGCTACCTTGTTCTGCATCAGGATCCTCACTAAAACTATGGAAAGGATTTTCACAAGGGATTAATGACCTGTTTTTAGAAGTGCTATGTGTTAAAAATGTACTTTATTGTGACAGCTAAAACTCGATTACAAATGATTAATATGAATTTACCATTTAAGGCTTGCAGGTTTCCCTTGGAAAAAATCTGATTTTTGTCATTCACCTGTCAGTTCCAAAACAAAGGAATTCCAGGTGAGGCTAGAAGCACAGCTGTTTCTCATGCCCATTTTCCCTGTTGCTTAAATTCAGTGAACTTCTTCATGTTTGTGAGACTAAACATCTGTAGCACTGATGAAAACAGAGCATGGACCATAAGAATTTGCAGGCAGAAAGCCCGTAGCCAAGTGAAAGCCCCACCCAGCCATTCTCGGAACAATGGCAGAGCTAACAAGATGACAAAATGCAGCTAAATTGAAAGGTTTGTAAACCAGCTGTGAGCTCCAGTTTAGGAGGCTTGTCTAGGGAAGAAAATGTCCTCTTCAGAGTCAGAGCTGTTACAGAGCTGAGTCCGCAGTGAAGGGAAGGGGGAGCAGGGCTTTTGATGCCTTCCTACTTCCAGTTTCCTGTCTGGTTTTTGACATCCCTTTCATAAACATAGCCTGACTTTTGTCTGAGCTAAAAAGGTGGGATTGTTCTGTTTACTTTTAACAAGCCATAAACCTGTTGCATTTATTTTACTTAATGTGCTGTGCAGTTACAGAATCCTTGATGAGTAAAGTGTGGAGGTGGAAAGGAAAATAAATGTTTAATTTGTGAGCTTCTTTTATCCTGAGTGGTCTTGATTTGATACTTACGTAGTCGGTATCTCAGTGACTCACTGAGGTTTAAGAGACTCCAAGACATGTCAGTACAGATCAGAAGTTGCAAAATTAGAGTTGGTGAACCTGTTTTGTCTAATTCTGAGTTCACGCAATCACGGATTCAGATGGTTGGCAAATACAGTTAAGTTCATATGGAGAAGGAGAGAATTCAGCATAAACATGAGAAAAAAAAGTAGGGAAACAGAGAACTAAGTGCTGTGATGGGAAAGCAGGCTTGGAGAGCTTCTGCTGAGTATATAAACACACAACAACTTTGCATTCATATCAGGTAAAATTTGGGCATCCAGGAAAGAGCCGGGATGTATCACTGATGTATACCACTGGTTTCCCTAGAGTTCAGACATGCTGGAGGGAGGGAGTGGGAGAACAGTCTTCTCAGTAATTTCAAACCCCAGTGCATTGCCTAAACCTTCAAAGACACTTCGGGAGTCTGCAAAATCTCCACCTCCTTGGGTTTGCCAGTTTCTATATTACAGCCTGAGCAGAAATCAAAGAGAGGAAAAAAATATTTGACAGCTGTATCAGCAGCAGGTTTCTTCACAGAGATAAACTGAGATGCAGTTGTCAGATAGCTGCTGGGTGTTTAGACCACTGTTATATTAGGGAAAGATAGCAGACAGAAGGTTGTACTGCTGCAACATGCCATCTAGGAATCTGATTAACTTCAGCATGGAGATAGCTGGATGCTGGTAGGTTTGAATCTCAAGGGGTTCATTTCAGGTCTTTCTAAAAAACGTGTTTAGTTTACAGGAAACATAGTTTACCATGCATAGGTCTGTGTTCTGTAAATCCACACAGCCTTGAAAATCCATGTTTTTTTTTTTTTTTAGGAAGATAAAATAAAATGTACAAGAACCTTAGTGTGGGTATGGTTTCCTAGTTGGGAACATAGTTATTCATGAGTATAACAGTCCTACCATGGTTGTTCAAATGCCAAATCAACAGTTTTTCCAGGAGAGCAGAGATTCATGACAGTTCTCCCTGCAGAAAGCATCCTCTGCCTTCATGCTAAAGTTCTATTTTACATCTTAGGTGGTTATCACACTTTGCTCCACTAATGGTGCCAGTTTTAACACATTAGGAATTTCAGAAAAGTAATTCCAAAGCCAATTTATATGAAGTTGCTTCTCTGATTACCATCTGAAATCGTTTAAATATGGTATTCCTTATTGATAACCTTTTATCTTTTTCTTTTCCCTAATATATAGAGCGTTGTTCCAGACCTGATACAGCCAAAATGTCCAGCAGGGGTGGGAAGAAGAAGTCAACCAAGACTTCGCGCTCTGCAAAGGCTGGGGTCATATTCCCTGTTGGAAGGATGCTGCGTTACATTAAGAAAGGCCACCCGAAGTACAGAATTGGTGTAGGTGCTCCAGTGTACATGGCTGCTGTACTGGAATATCTGACTGGTAGGTTTTGCAGAACAATGTGAAAACAGTGAAATAAATAATATAAACTGAATTGGTACAGTATGCTAATGGGAAAGCATTAACAGATCCTTTGATTTATAGACTAAATAAAACGTTACTGCTGAAGTAAGGGCTATGTTGGTCCTGCATCTTAGTCAAAACTAAGGTACAGCTACCCCTGCTTCAGAGCTTTGATGGCTTTTGTGCATTGCAGTATTTGATTCACTTTGACCTGTTGTAAACACTCTTTTCCACGTTGTCAGTCAGAAGGATTCTTACTGACATCACTGAGTATGGGCTGGGCCTTCAGTCTTGCAGGCCTTCCTGCTCTGATTTTGTGCCTCGTGGATTTGCTTGGGTTATAATTATTGATAAGGGAATACATTCCTTTTAAATGGAGAGCTCCTCAGTGTTTACACAGTGCTAAGGTAGCTTTCAGTGTTATTTAAGCATTTTTCCCCAATTTGCAGATTATTTTTGAGACTATGTAGGCTGTTTGCAGTTTGAAGGGGTCTGTGTGTAAATGCACGCTATTCATCTGCCACAGATCAGCATAGCTTGTTTGCTTTTGGTTGTAGTCATTTTTCTGTTTCTCTCATCACAACTGAATGAGAACACCTTAAATTATTATTCCATCTTCACAATGCACTCTTGGAGGCTGAAAGTATTGTTTGTCCTCTGTTTAGAAAGAAACTTCAATGGAAGAAAGTGCTTTGTCCTAGATTTGCAACTAGATATGCAAGTAAAGGGCATTACGTAGCAGTTCTTTGCTCATACAAGACTTGAGACATTGCAAATTTACCCCACAAAAGAGCATATAAAGTAGTCATCTGAAAGAAAATGAACCTTAATTGCAATAGCATCAACATATGGACTTTTTTTGGAGTACCATTTTTTTCTGGAAAAAAACGGACAAGAATGAAGGATCAATTCAGGTTGCATTCACATGGCCAGATCGACTTGCAAACATGTAAGCAAGGGATTTAGCAAAAAGCAAAAGTGCTAAATGGATGAGTGTTGGGAGACAGGTTCTATCAGCATGACTACAGAAAAGCTCGTATTGGATCGCATGTCTCATAACACAGTTCTTTGTACAGTGCAATTGCTTATTTCAGTGTTCTGGTTGCAACAGATGCAGGTGTTTCAGGGTCTTTAAGCTGTAATCAGTTTTTTTTTAAACTTTGAGCAAAGCATGTGGTATGTATAACATGACCTGAGTCTGACAGCTATGATCATACACATTTAAGGCAATTTTAAATACACCTCATAATTTATATTGACAAGGATAGAAATAGGCTTGTTTTCTATAAAGCTTCCAACCCTAAAGACGAAGATTGGTAACATCGAAGAATAATTAAGAGTATTTGATTTCTGTAAGGTATTTATATTACATTATTGAATTTTCTAAGCCATCAGACTTTTCTTCACTTGTTCGTGTTCACGGTTTTATTTATTTGAGCCTTTTCTCTAAAAGAATGCTTTTAAACTTCATAGATGGCCTTAAAAATTAACATTTCCTTCAGCTAGGTTCCTGCTTGGAGCAATAACAACTCAAATAAAATGCTTCTTAGGGTGAATGGGGCTTTGAATACTGCCTTTTTAAAGAAACAGAACAGTACAGGTGAGCTCAAGGCACTGCTAATGAGCAGCACATGTTATTGGTTAACCCTTTGATTTAAAGGTTTTCTCAGTTTAGGCAGCAGAGAATAAGCTGGGTAAATAGAGGTGTTTCTTCAAGTGCCACGCATCCTGGGAAACCGGTTGAGGAGATTTAAAATAAATAAATGTATACCCATCACTCCTTCAGGAAATAGAAAAGGGGGGGAGGAAGAAGAACTATGGGGGAAGGTACCTCTGTTCTTCTCCCTCAGAATGCTTTTAAACTTCTTGTATTGCCGTTCCCTCCCCCCCCCCCCCCCCCCCCCCCAAAAAAAAAAGAAAAAAGAAAAGGTAGATAGTCTGAGGATCCTGTACTTCAACATCTTCTTTCATTGTTACACATAGATATGTCTCAAAAACATAAATACTTATTGAGTTAGTAATAGTTTTGTTTTATGACTGTTTCAATCTGGTGACTTTTTTCCACCATTCTTTAAGTCTTTTACACTATATAGCTTAATTTATTAACCTTTTAATAATGACTATATTTTCTGAAGTTCAAGTAACTCATCGTTTTCAGTATGATTCAGAAACACTTCCTGGAAATGGGATGCTTAGACATCTTTCTTCTGTGTGGTGTTATTTAATTTTGTAACTTCTTGGCAGTTATTATTTCACGAAACCAGAGAAATCTTGACTTCTTTATGGGAGAGTTTTCAAGGATGCTCGTGTCAGCACCTGATCTGAGGCTAAATGAAAGTGTTTGAACCTTTTCAAAATAAAAGGAGGAATGTGACCTAATAGAAATGAGACCGTGCAAAGTGGTATAATAAACTGGCTAAATCAAAAAAGCAATCCTGTGCATCCAGGAAGGAGAGGAGAAACATAAAATATCAAAAGCAGTTGCAGGAAAGAAGATCTTTGGAAGGGAAATGACAGAAACGTGACCTAATAGGAAGGAACCCACTAAGGTTTGAAAACTAGTTCATGTGTGTACAGAATATGGCACTGGCTTTAATCCTTTAGAAGATGAGGTGCTAAATTTTGCTGGCCTGTGCGAAAGTTTAACTCTGGATGTAAATCTGAAATTAGGCCATAATGTGCACAGATCTGGGATTTTTTTTTTTTTGATTCAGCTTGGGATTTGAACTTTTATAACACTTCCAGCTGTTCAGACTTACAGTTCTGTTCTGGATCCATCTGCGGGTATGGCTTTATCTGCTTTTTCCTTTGAAGGTAGCTTCCTGTTACCATATATACACTGCTATTCATCAAAAAGTGAAAATACACACTCTGCAGCTTCTTGTAGTGTGTGTGTCCATTTGGACTTTAAGCCCTGCTTCAGTCTCTGCTTAACAAAGTGCTTCTCAAACTACATTTATGTCCTTCTCGTGCCTTTGTATTCGCATGTTTGTGTACTGTATAGCTCCAAGAGAAGGAATCTGTACCATTTTAGCACACAAATTAGTTTGGCTGCTTCAGCTGCTGTAAACTAAAAACTTTTCATGTTTGCTGTGCCACACATATTTGTGTTTTACCAGCATTGAAGCAAGTGGACCTAATTCCTTTCTTTACCCTGGAGGAATAGCGTGGATGATGGACTATAACGTGTGGTTCTTTTTTCTTCTTGGCAGTTAACAGTTCATGCAGTGCTGCCTATCTTGTAGAGAGATGACATAGAGTAATTGACTAGTTTCTTCTGTTATAGAACTAGTCTTAAGCATTATTAACTAGTTTAAACTGGCAAGAAGTTCAGTGTTACTAGTTCCTTCTGTTTCTTTCCTTATTGTGGCACTTTCCTTACAATTGTTCATTGCATGTTTCCCCATACATGTAGTTTGGAAAACTACAGCCACTCCTTATTTTCTCTGCAAAGTAGTACACATCAGTTAATATCAAATAAAATACTGAGTCAGTCAAGAGGTCAGACTTCATTTGGGGCATCGTAGCAGCTCCGATGATGTATGGTTTTTATTTGGCAGAACTGATCCGGCCCTACAAGTAAACACTTACCTTTCCTTCAGACCTATAGCTTGCAGAGGTTACAGCATAGTCCAAACTCTCTTACTCACTAAAAGACACTCATTTGCCCTTGGGAAAAAAAAAAAAAGAAAAATCTCTTGAGTGTATTTAGAGGTAGCAAGAACCAGACCTGCAAGCGATTTCTGCTCCCCCTGCCCCCAGTTGCTTTCTCTATGCTGTAAATAATTTTAATTTGCCAAAATGTCATAGCAAATAAGGAGAAGGAGAAGTTTATAAAACAGCAGGAGAACTGAAATACAGAAGAAATAAGACTTTGATTTATATTTGTTCTGTACTTACTGAAGTAAGGTAGGAGAAAAATGTCTGTTTTCTCCATTAGACTTTTTTTCCAGTGGGATTTTATTGCCCATTGTGTATTGTTGATCATGTATTTTGTCAAAATGTAAACTAAGCACCTTTTCAGTCCCAGGGTTAGAAATTGCATCTGAGGCATTCTGGTGCTTACCCGAGTTTTTGTTTTCAGGCTTACTGATGTCACCAGAATCCCTTAATGGAGGTTCATGTGCTGGAGCTCAGCTCGTTGCATTTTCATCTTGATTAATTTTCGATGTGGAAAACTTTCTTAGGCCAGCTGCCGATTGGCTGCAAAATGCAAGTCCTTCCCGAATGCAGTAAGTTTAACTGCTCGCTTCAGATGCTCACTTTCCAATGTGCAAGCTAATCAGCTTGAACTGCTGTTCACCTCTCGTGTTCTGCTCGCTGCTGAACATTTTTACAGGGTCACAGAGGAAAACAATGCTTTGCCCTGTTTGTCAAAGCAGAAGTACTGCTCAACTGCTTTGAGGCAGAGGGGTAGCTCAGAGGGCCATGCTAAAAAACAAAACATTAGGTTAAAAGCAGAGTGAAGTTCCAGGCATTTTGAGACAACATAATAGCGGTCTTTAGGGAGTAATGAAATTTAAGAAGGGAATTAATTGACAGTATCTATTTGATACAGTTGAAACGTATTCACTACCAGGATACATTTCTTCTATTTAAACAGGCAGCTTTAGAAACGCTAATCCCTATTACAGTGTTGTGCCACAAACTGTGTCCCAGAAGAGGTTTAAAATAAATTAAGGGGCTTGTAGGACCCATGCTCTATTTAAGCAAGCATGAAACTACCTCTTCAGATGCAATGTGTTTTTAACATGGATTAATACTGGGCCTAAAATACATCAGGGTCGCAGAGACCTTTGAAAAATACCATTACAGAAAGCTCCTTTGTAACATTCCTGTTTTATGTAGGGCTTGAGTCATTTTCTTAACAGAGGTGAGATTCACAGCTATGCTTTCAAGAAATGCCACTTTAGATTTAAAACTTCGCACCGTTATCATTTGAGTGGTTAACTTTCTTTCTGAACTAATAAAGGCATGAATTAGTCTGCTTCAGATGTATGTAAATGAGGAGTTTTCTTTCACTGATAAGACTTCCTTTGGCTCCAGACCTGTAAACACTTAAGCATGTGCCTGTCTTAGCTTGTAGTCCCATAAATTTCATTGGCTCTTCTAGTTACAGAAGCTGAGTTAACACAATATGACTTGCCAGGTCAGGGTCCCACTGTATTCTCCAAGCCACGCAGATCAGGGTTGATGAAAAATAAGTGAAAGTATTATCACAAAACAAAAGCCCTTGCAATGCATCCTGATTAGCCAGTGCAGATATTTATTTCAGAAGGGTAAATATCAAAATTTGCATTGTGGTGTGTCATATTGAGAAAATGTACAGAATGGTAGGTTAGGGTTGTTGGGGCTTTTTTGTTTTTACATCTTAATCATGAATAACTTTACCCCATTGATAACTGTTAAATTCTAGTTACATTTTAATATTCTTAGATGTAGAATAAAGAGAAAACATAGAATTCTACTAACGTTACATCTCTTTATTTGCCTAAGTTGCTGTTCAATTTAATAGTGGTGCAATCATCATTCAAAAGTGTATAAGGGGAAAGGGTGTTGCAGAAAACTCATGCCAGACTGAAGAACACACCAACAGAAATTCCCTGTGAGGGTTAAAATGGGCATAATGCTAGATGAGAAATTAAATATGTAATTTAAAAGCTGTACTTTACCATTGATAAATTCCTTTTGTCATAGGCAATTTAAAAATGTATGTTGGATTTGTTTTCTAAGAAATGTGTGTTACAGTTGAAGTGTAAAGAACTTGGATTAACTGCCACGGTCCCGTTAGACAAGAGAGCTGGTAGCATCGCTGGTCATTCCTTCAGGCCTTCCTCCTCTGACACGGTCTCCTTGTTAACCCCACCTTGTACAACACATGAAGTAATGCAGAATATTGCTGCGAGAAATTAGCAGTAATAGCACACTGAAATAAAATACACGTGGTGTTTTTAACCCCGTCGACATTACAGCCATGCATGTAAATGCTTTCATTAGTTTATGATAAGTTTCTTTATTCTGTCCTCAGAACGGGTGCTGCATTTATTTTTTGTTCTTGAATGTCTGAGGTATATAACAGCGGTCCAGTTGCAAGCAGCTAATCTTCAGGGTTGGAATTTATATGGGAGTTCACAATTTGAAGGGATCTTGGCTCAGGGCTATGAAACAGGTTTTCAGCAGTGTATAGCAACAGACTTTTATGAACTTTGATGGAGAGTTTAAAAGAGTAATATTAATTTTCACTTGAATATGTCAGCTGTTTTTTTATGACATCACAGGTAAGAGCTAGTTTTTTTCCTCAGCTTTTTTCAAAGTTTAGAGGCTCTTTCATCAAGTATTGTAAGAATGCTTTTTTTCTATTATTTTTTTCCATAGGGATTATATAAGAATGCCTGAACTCTGTTCACATTATGTTTTTGCCTTGGGTCTTCAGTCTTCTTTTCCACACTGTATTTATCCCTAATTTTCTTTCAGGGATGAAATTCCATATAGATTGTTAGGTGCAGTCAGATGAAATGCTCTGTCCTTGACATAAACTTCCTCAGGGAAGAAATAAATATAGGGGTTCTGCAGTGAAATAAGAGTATTTTTTAAATAAACAGGAGGTACTTTTCCTCCAAATTGCAAAAATGTCTGTGATGTAGTGAGGCTTGTTATTGCAAGATGTTATGGATTCCAGAAATTTGAATGGTTGCAGAAAACAATTAGACACATCCATCGAAATAAATTCCATTGGGAGATGCACATGAAGATAGCATTTCTAGCTTCAGAAGCCCCTAAGCTGCAGATGTCTGGTAGTGTTCTTGAAAAACTGCTTTTTAAGTTTGCCAGTTCCTTGAATCCTCCGGAGAATCTGCAGTTGGGCGCTGGCAGGGGACAGGTTATCAGGTTAGATGCATTTTTTTGCTGTGATGAAATTATAGCTAGATTAGACTACCCTTGAACACTCAGAGTAATAGAACATTTTACATGATATATTCTCCAGGCATAGATTTAAAATAAAAAAACACACATTTTTGAATATTCTGTATAGTCTCTCCTGTACTGCTTCCACAAAGTAATAGAGAGAAAGATTTGCAACTATTTTTCTTCTGAATAATAATAGTTGTATTTGTGTGCAGATGCACGTATTTATTATGACTTCCATTGCCATCTTGATACAAAAAACAGAGGCTTGGAGTGGTGAAAGGACTTAGCGATAACAGCAATTTAATGAGTCGTAGTATTTTCAATAATAAATTTGGAAACCTACCTCCTCTGCTGTCAGAGGCGGTATCTAATACAACCATCATCACCATCTGCCAGATCCTGTTGAAATGACTATGCTACAACAACAAGAGCACAGCATGTATGGATTGCATCAGATCGTTGTTTTGTAGAGTCCTTGATAGTGACTTGGATGCTTTTCTTCTCTTTACGTGGGCATGGCTGCACACACCCCTGCTATATGTAACCGTCCCTCCTCTGCCCAGGGTTGGGAGCCACTTGAGTAAAATCCGAAATTTCAATATGAAGCCCTCTCCTCCTTTTCTTTGCTTAACAACATTATTCATGCTCACGGAGTGTCAGCAGATGATTGTCAGCTGCCACTTGACTTCTTTAATGTTTGGAAATGCAGGTTCCTAACATGTGCCTGCAGAGGTCAAAGACTAAGTGAGGACCAAGTCAGAAGACATCAGTAGTCTCCTGCACTCTGTAACAGCCAGACCAAAGCATACGTGCTGCATTTGATCAAGTGACGTCTGGCAGCAGTTAAATTAATCATGTTTGAGTGTATTTCTAAAACATATGTAAACTGTTAGCAGTAACAGCAAAGTGTAAAATGCTGGGTAGAGTAAGCTCCACAGAAACAAAAGGGTTAATTTGGGTTGGATAGGATTCTTTAAGTCAGTGGAGAAGGAATAGGCTATCACTTTTTAAATCAGTTCTCAGTGTGACTGCTATAATAAATAACATTTGAGATTTAAGTTAATTTGAGATTGAGGTTCATTTTCAAGTTTCATCAGAAAGTGAACTCATACATTTTACAGATCAATATTTAACCAAGAATTAAAAAAAAAAAAGGAAGTTAAATAGCGTTAGATCTCCTACCAAAAAAAAAAAAAAGTAACGGATTGTATTAAAGTGTGGAAATGAGAAAAGAGCTGAAAAGAAGTGTGAGTCAGATCAGAAGGCTCTAAGTGGAAGTGGCTTTTGTGGCCTGAACTTGGATTTTATGTAAACAGCAGTCTGTCATCTGCCTCACAGAAAAGCAAAACTTACAATAACTTGGCAAAGTTAACAGTTTCTCCTTCGAGGGGCCTAGTTTTGATACAGCTCAGAGACTAAAAACTGAAGTGATTTTTTTTTATCGCATCCTAAGAGAATGATTGCTCTGTTGAGAGTTGAGGTTTCATCAAGGCTTGTTCAAAGCAGTAAAATTTCTTGAATTGATTTTCACTGCATCAAATTTCCATGACTTTGAACCGAGGCTGAGAACTGTTTTACTGGAATGCATACGAGGGAAAGTGTTATTAAATGATTCTGCCTTCACTGTTAGGACTGCAGATTCCAGGGGGATTGGGTGGAATACACAGAGAGAAGAATGCAGGAAACTCTTAACAATCTTGGTTGATTGGGGTTGATTGGGTTAAAACCTTCCGGAATCATGTAAAATGATTCTGAAGTCAATAAAACGCTGATGGAAGGATGATTAATTTAAAGTACAATAAACAGACTCCTTGTCATGTAGCTGGCTTTGTAGTAAGTGCACATTTTCTCAATGGAATTGTATCAACATTTCATTTTGCTTTCATTTCTGGATATTGTTCTCAATTTTATTTTGAGGAGAGGCTTCAAAATTTTTCAGAGACCCCGGACTTGTTCCTTGTTGGAACTTTTGTGTTCAGAAATTGGCTTTGTGTCAACACGTCACCTGTTAGTTGTTAAGAGCTTAATTTTCAAAGCTATGATTTCATCTCCCGGAAGAAAAGGTGGACAAAAGGATTCGATGCAAACAGCGGTGGTTTAGCTCGAGACGTAAACCCCCCAAAAAATAAAATAATAATTTTGGGATGAACTCAGACCAGATTGAACATTTACGTTTAGGAAGCAATACAGCCTAAAATGCATGCTAAGCTGGAGGCTTTGTCATTTAAGCTTTTTAGTCAGTAATGACCAGTAATACTTTGAAAATTAGGATGACCGAGCTGGTGTGTTCTATACAAGTGGGAGAAGAATGCAGTTACTTTTGTTTCCGTATAGGTCTGCAGTTGGTAATGTGCCTGCTTTAGGTTCTAATAGTAATTTACTTTATTTTAACCTCAGTGTTGAGTTCTTGTCCCAAAATCTGCGAGTGTTGTGAAACACCAAAGCAGCGGTACTCAAGGCACAGCAGTGCCACTGTGAAATAGGGAAATACAGATAGTGAATTTGGGAACTTTGTGAGAAAATTTCCTAACATTAGATTTTCTTCCCACTTTAACCATTTATTTTAAAGATGGAAAAGAAAAATATGAAGTATAATTGTGTATTTTGAATCAAACTTCTGTGTTTATACCTGCAACGTAGAAGTAATTGATATGTGAATCTATCACATGCTGACATTACATTCCTACTTAGTTATTTCTTTCCTAATTATATGCTTTCCACAGCTTATTACTAAACTTTTCCTTACATTTGCAGTTAAAGCAATGCATGTTGTTCTGCTTTTTTGAAATATACTTAATAGCACAGAAAAAGTCATTGATAAGTCAAACATGAAGAGTATCTTTTCTAGTTAACCTGAGATTTCAGTAAGTAAAAATCAAAGAAATGTACTTAGGAAAGCTTATAATATTGAAATACATTTATATTTTCTTCAAATTTAAGAAGAATTACGAAGAATTTAGGAATTAAGAAGAATCCTCAGTAAAGTATCTCATAGCTGCCTCTTGCCTGAGTGGTGGTGGTACAATTATTCCCTAGTGTGGAGTAAATATGTGAAAGGAGTGGAATAGACGTTATACAACGTACTTGCATCCTTTTTGTGAGCCCTCACTTTTTTAAAATTATATTGTTTTGGTCTTCTGGCTGGATGTGTAGGTGCCAAGTAACTCCTGACATCATGGAAGCTCTTAAGATTTTATTACTTTGACAAAAACAAAGCTTTCTATGTTGACTTTGTTCAGTTGCGTGAGTTGAGTTTTGAGTATCAATTTGTTGTGAATTCTCGTAGGTGATTGATATTTACTCGTTTGCATATTCAGGCAGATTTAAATTGGTTTGTGTTTATAAATTGCAAACTTAGATGTAATTAAATCATTAAACTTGCTACAGTATTAAAGAGAGAGGAAAAAAAATCAATGCATTAGGCTCTCCATTTGACTGCCTGCGTCCCAGTCTAATGATGCTCTCTGTCCAGGGATGCTGCACACTTTTTTCCTACTGTTGGAAAGTTACCTTTAAGGAAGGTAAAGGTAAGATTTCACTCTTTCATGACGCAAAGCTTTGAATCTGGTGGAAAGTAACTTCCAAAGCTGCCCCAGAGAAGGGTCTGACCAGAGAATTCAGGTCCAATCTCAATTTTAAATACCTTTTCCCACCTACTCCTCTTTCAGCTACATGCCTAAATCCAGAGAGATTATTCTGAAAAGCTGATTCTCCCTTACAGAGCAAGCTAGATTTTCATCTCATTTAAGATTGGTTTCAAACATGGCTGGAACACCATTTAAATCCTTGGAGCTGGAGTAGCATAAAACAGATGTGAAAGGAAAGTTGGCTGCACGTCCTCTCCAGCCGAGTAGTTCGGATCCCATCCGGATCCAGAAAGTCTTCATTTCAGCATTTATAAGTGCTCAGATCTGCTGGGTTTGGGTCAGTTTTGTCTCTGTCAGTGATAAATCAAAACACTGCTGCCTGCATTGCCGTCAGCCCCTTTGAGAGTCCCCCTTTGGCCAGATTTGTTCACCCGGCGTAGTTTTGCTGCTCTCCGCACGCCCCAGCAGTGCTCGGTTATTGTTGGAGAGCTGTGAGGAGGAGGCCAGAGGAAAAATTCCCCCCTCTGTGCCCTCCTCCTTCTCTCCCAAAGCTCCTCTTTTGTGGTCCTCGACACCATTGCAAAGCGTTCTGTTCCTGCAGAGGAAGTGGGGTACCTCAACTTCCCTAAAGGACCATTAGAAAACTGTAATTTCAAAATGAGTTTCCTGTCCAAGGAAGAGGGCTTAGCACTTAGAAGAACAGTTCTCCACTGTACAGGGCAGACATTTTAGTTTTATGAGGAACAAATAAAACATTCCTCTGTGCTTTACAGGCGTAACACTTTCTTAGGCCCTTTAGTTACGAAATGACCTGTCTGCATAGTTATGCTGATCGGTTGCAGAGAATAACACGGCCCGACTGTTCAGCCCTGCCTGACGCAGTAAAGAAGTGGAGAGGTGGGGGAAGCAGGGGCAAACTGCAAAGTAGGCTGCTGTTTGTGGCAAAGCCTTCCCCTGCTCCGCAGCCAGCAGTAAAGTCTGAGATGCAAACAAAACAAGTCCTGCTCTGGAGAGATGGAGATGTTATTGCAGTGACGCAGAAGCTTCTGAGGTCAGTGGGGATGTGCGGGGTGTACCCCAGAGCACAGCTTGTCCTTCTGAATGTGACACAGGTCTTCTGAATGAGATTTTGAAGGTCTACTGTCACTACAGGCAGCTGTGTGCCCTGCCGAATGCAAGCTAGACCTCAAATGTCTGAGCTGCAGCTTGTAAGAAGTACGTGAAAAGGATTATGCCAGCTTAATTCTGTTCTTTGGAGGTGTGGAAAGCGTAGTCAGGTTGACCTTACCCTGTTAATCCTGCTTTAAAAATAAAGTAATTCTTGTCAGCTCGAAACGTTGTAAGAGTTACTTCTGTATTGTATTCTGTCTTGCCCTGTAATACAGTAAATTGTGCACTGGAAAGCACATAAAAATATCAAAGGCCTACCATGAAACTCAACTGCAGAACATCCAGAAGCAGCTGGAAGTTTTACAGTAGGTGTCACAACTAGCTTATTATAGGACTTAGGATGAAAACTAATTGGTGAATCATGTTAAATTCAGTCTAACAAGAAGCCATAGTCTGTGCTAGTACTGCTGAAGATTTACTGTGTGTTGCAGTAAAGGCATGTGGTTGCCTGGCCTTTGATTCTAGGCTTTCATTTCAAGATTACTGTCCAAATTTACTTCTATTTGTCTCTAAAGCAAGCTTGTAGGGCTTTCACAGTGTAGGCAGTTGTTAAACATGAAACCAATTTCATACACTAGTTCTGATGTTAAATTTTAACTTATTTTCATGTTTTATATATATGTGTGTGTGTATATATATAAGTGGGCATTTTCATTTCTTTTTTTTCTTCTTTTTCTCCAAAAGTTTACAGGTTTACAGAAGGTAGTATACCAAAAGCAATAGTGAAACAGAGGCTTATGCAGAGGATGAAAAGGTTTTGTATAATGGAGACAGCAACAGCACGTAATTGCAAAGTCAGATAAACATATGCCATCTTTTTTTATTGTTCCCCAGACTTTCTTGTAATTAATTTTGGTCTTTGCCTAAGGCTTGTTTTGTTGAAGACAGATAAGTTAGCAGGTAAAGCTCCAGCCTTGCACTTCACAGATCCTTACAGGAGAGCAAGTTAATCTTTCCTAATTTGATAACAGTCATCATACGCACACCTGTTAAACATAATTTGTCAGGAATGGAGATTTTTTCTAAAAGGATGATTTACAAGGAACAAACAAACGTGACTTATCAATTACCTCTTCTGGACAAGAACATCTTCTCAAGAGACAGAAAATCATTAAGTCCGTGTAGCAACTGAGTTTGTATTTTTAGTACCCTAACTTGGATGTTGCTTCTGTAATGTTACAAAGAAGGAAATGAGAATAGGAGCTTCTCCAGTAATAATAATAAAAAAAAAAAAAAAAAGAAGCAATGCAAGCCAGAAGTCATATTTGTGACAGGTTTGAGAAAAAAATAAAGATTTTGCACATCTAGTACCCTTGTAGAGTAAGGGGATCCCTTGTAGAAGGGGGATTGCAGGAAATAAACACACAGTAACCTTGAGAAGAACACTGAAAAGTCCAGAATCTAGAGGAACTGTGTTAAAAGGACAAATATATATATTTGTGTGTATATATATATATATATATATATATAAATATATATATATATAAATGTTTGTAGTTTAGACCATATGACTTAATGTGTGCATTCTGCCATCAGTGATTCTACATAAAAAAGCAAATAAAAATTTTAGGGTTAGATGCCTCATTCAGTGTATTTTGTGGCAGTGAGGAGTACCATACAAATCAGATACCTTTTTTTCTTGAATGCTAAATAACACATACTGATTTTTCTTAATGATCACAGTGTAATTAAAAGGGGCTTGCTTTTTTTTTCCCCCAGCGGAAATTCTGGAATTGGCTGGAAATGCAGCAAGGGACAACAAGAAGGGTCGAGTAACTCCTAGACACATCCTGTTGGCTGTAGCAAATGATGAAGAATTAAATCAGGTAAGAAAAAACCCCACTGTGTGAGGGCCGGGATTTCCTTCAGGGCTTTTTAAATTGTCTTTCCATATAGCTGAATAGTAACTCAAAGACCTCTGCTTATTGAACAGCCCACCAGGAAACAGCTCATTCACTCACTAGCACACTCGCTATGTAACTAACTAGAGCACTCAGCTTAATTACGTATTTCAGGACACTTAAAATGTGTGAAAATGCAAGGGAGCTCTAGTGCGACATTTGCTTGCACTATTACAGCCACTTCTGTTAAAGACTGGAACATTGTTATAAGCTCTGTAGAGAAGTGGTGGAATCTTGTACATACTTCTTTGGTTGGTTTTTGTCTTCCCCTTAAGCAGCTTAGGACTCAGTGGGACCTATCCCATTCCTACTGAAGTCTGTCATGACAACCACAGAATGAAGAGCTCTGGAACTCTTGCAAGTCTGTGTCCTTTGCAAATTTCAAGATGTTTAACTTAGCCAAAAAATAATTCAGGCATTATTATTATAGTGTTGTGGTGGCAGCCAGAGGCACTGGCTAGGATTAATGTCTCTTTGTGTGAGGTGTTGTAAAAATACACCTAAAAAGACACTTTTTCCAACCCTGTGTATCATGATGGAGCAGAAAAAAAATCCCCAAACCATTCTCCTTCTGCCTGAAAATTGCTAATATTTTCCGTTCATCATTCTTTTGTAAGCTCAGAGCCTCAGTGGGTTGTGGTTGGGGAGCAGTAACCATGAATCAGAAGGTGGGAATACCTGAGGGACTTTGATATCACCATTTGTATCCTTCCTAAAACTGAATTAGTCCCAATTAGATGTTTTTAAAAAATGGATTAAAGTGGTTTTAAATGCAGAACATGATTTATTTCACCTCTGCTTTTAAAGGCTTGAATGAACTGCACACTTTTGAGTATTGATCTGCTTTTCTTCAACTACATAAAGATTTTTTTGAAGAAAGACTTCCAGGTATAGAGATTTGTATAAATGTTACCCTCCATTTGAAGTTTCTTTTTCTAAGAACTAATTTCTGTTTTAAAAAAAATGCCCGCTCAAGAAAATTCAGCAACAAAAACATAATATTGCATTGCCCACAGCATGGTACCTATTGCAGTCCTGTACCATGGACTTTCAGGGCTCCATCCCTCAAAAAACAAGGCAGCCCCAGCCACAGACATGAAGGCATTGCAGGGCAGCCTGTTTTCTAGTAGCTGGGTAAGTCTTCATTGCATGGCTTCACAGCTAAGTGAAGAAACAGCTCTCTTGTGAGCCCAAGTGACATTCACAGTAACAAGCATATGTGCAAGAGGAATATATATTCCCTTTACAGTTACACCTTAGTATATGATCAACTTTTTCTGATATTTCACACGTTTCATGTCTCTCTTCAAAGATATATGTGGAGAAACATAAACTAATTGGTTAAAACTCAAGGCAATGTACAAAATTTGCAGTAAATGCCATTTTCTGTTTATTGGTGAGTAAATGCTGGAATTTGTCATCTACAACTTTTATTTTTTATTAGCTATTGAAAGGGGTCACCATAGCCAGTGGTGGAGTGTTACCCAATATTCACCCAGAGCTGTTGGCAAAGAAGCGGGGGTCAAAAGGAAAACTGGAAGCCATCATCACTCCACCTCCAGCAAAGAAGGCAAAGTCTCCATCACAGAAAAAAACTGTATCAAAGAAAACAGGCGGCAAGAAAGGGGCAAGGAAATCCAAGGTAGAGTAATCAGTTTATTTGAAACACAAACAAATTTGGTCATAGTTGCTGTAGAGAGCATCATGTAGGGTAGTTCAGGGATTTCAGTAGCAGCACAAGCAAATGCCGAAGGAGGAGTGCTGCCAAGTACCTAGGGTAGGTGGAAGAAGTAGCACAGGTCTGCAGGGCAGGCAGGCAAGACTCCTCAGTGTTTAGACTTGGTGTTTTTAACTCTGAGGAAGAAATTAAACTAATTGAGAAGGAAGTGTGGAGGTGACAGAAAGAAGAAGAGGACCAAAATGTGATTTTTTTCTTATGCGAGAAAGCTAGGAAGAGCATGTAACTGCCTGTTTTTCCATTTTTAGTTTCAGTTTGTAGGAGTAGAGAATCTTTATAATATGTGCATGTGTAATCAAGGATAATTCCTTCTGCAAAATTATTGTAAAGCAATAGGTTATGAAAGTAGGAAGAAAAGTACATATATTTTACCTGAAAATAACAGTGTATTTGAAAATGTTGCCTTCAAACAAAGCTTCTGTATTCATGCTGTATGTCTCTGTTATTGTTTACTTAGAGACTTCTGATTGTTTCACTCTTTGTTTTTTGAACTGTTGCATTTAATTTTCCCTTTTAGAACACCTAGAAGCTGACATCTCAAGTTCAGTGTTTCTAATAACCAAGCACTAATAATTTTCCTAAATCTGGATTTTTTTTTTCCTGCTTGATTACAAAAGCAGGAAGTCTGTTGTGGGGTTCTGTTTTTCTTCCATACAATAAACTGCATTGTCTGCTTACTATATTGGTATTCAGCTAACAGTAAATTCCAGGGGAATTGAAATAAGACCCCTGAAAATCTAATTTTCAAAACAATTGTGTAAAGTAAAGCATGGCTTCAGCTCCTAGAAGCACCAACATACCTTTGCATCAGTCATCTTAGTTGGTCTGCCACAGATTCAGTTTATATACTTTGGAAAGGAAGAACAGGATAACATTGGCTTGCTTAGTGATTCAGGTGTGCTTTTAGCTACAGTGTAGATATTGCTGAGGCAACAAACGTTTATATGAAATCACAAGTAGTAGTGTTACTGAAAATGATTTTTGGCACCACTTGAGTTGGTAACTGCAACAGTCAATTCACTGTCTTCATGATGCATCCTTATCAAAATGTTCTTATTCTCATTCTTATTCAATAAATCAATGCATTCCTGAAGCCTATCATTTTACTTCTGTTTAAAAATAAAAAAATAAAAATGAATGATTGAGGGGACTCCACCTCTACAGTTTTCCTGGAGATAAAGGAAAGTGATAAGGTTAAGCAAGACAGAAAGTTGTTCACTCTATTCCTTATTGTTAGGCAGGTGGAAAGTAGAAGTATTCTTCTGACATTAGCTCTAAGGTCAGACAGGTTTCAAAACCATATTTCTAAAACTGTTTGGGAAACCTGTTAATCACCTCCCTTCACAGAGGGACAAAATTTGCACTCTGACAAGCCAGTTTTAACCTTAGAATGAGCATCTGCCCACACGTAGATATGTAGGGGTTTTTGTTTGGCTGGTTTTTTTTTTGCACACAAGTCTTTAGAAAGCTGTTAAAAATGTGTGGTTGTTTATATTTTTCCTACAACATTTAAGACAACTGTCCCGTAAATAGCGTACTACCATAGGCAAGAAAAGCACATGCATAGATACACAGACTTTGAGGTTGGTTTTGTTATTGATTCCTTCAGCTCTTAGCAGTACTTTAGACTTAAGGATAAAATCCAAATGCCAGTTTCTGTACTGACGTTTTATTGCCTGGTAAGCATGTATGGCATGTCTTATATCTTAGTGTTATTAAACAGTGTTTTTCTCTTAGTCTTGGGTTAACTAATTAACTATATTTTTGGAAGAAGAAGCAGGGAGAAGTGAGCAAATCAGCCAGTGCTGACAGTACAACAGAGGGAACTCCTGCAGATGGTTTCACGGTCCTGTCCACGAAAAGTCTGTTTCTTGGCCAGAAGGTATGCTTCTACATTTTTATAAGTGAATACCTATTTTCAGTGCTGCTTAGGGAATAGCCCCTCCCACCACCCCCTTTTTCCCCAAAACATCTAGGTACAATTGGTATTTCCCTACCGAGCACATGTGGGGGTGTGTGATACTAGTTTTTGAAGAAATAAATTCTTTGAAACAACTTCTGGAACACTTTAAAAATAAATGAATGAGTCTTTGTGCCTACGTAATTAAATATTCAAATAGAAGGAAAGCCTGTGTGCTTATAATCTATCTCACCTTATTCACAGACAGCGTAATTGGTACTGCTAATCTGTTGCCAAAAGTGAAATTATTTTAAGAATGAACCGGCTCTTCTGAAGGGCATCCCTCTTCATTCCTGTTGTGAAGGATTTATATATTTTAATCAAAACCTACTTTAGACATTTGATTATAGTAGTTGCTTTGTGTTTTGTTCTGCTTTGTTTTTTTTTTTTGTTTTATTTATTTATTTATTTATTTTTACAAAAGTTAATGCTGCGTAATAATGAATGATGCTTTAATTAAAAGCTATAAGTCAATGATCCTTTTTTCCCTGTGAATATGCTTTGGGAGGATATGGGGTGGTTTAATACAAATACTTACCTGTTTAAAGAGACAACTCATTTAAAGAGACAATTCAATAAATTAATTTGGTCTTTTATCTTGAAATCTGCCTTTAGTTTGCCATACAAAATTTTATTAAGTAAAACTGCATCTTTCTTCTATCATTCGGTAACCAGATCATTGTGTTGTAAGCCATAAAAGATGAACCATTTTTGTCCATTGTGGAATGTATCCTCTGATTCGTTTTTATTTCGTGTTGAGGTTGTTCTCCATTTACCTTTCCACAACTTGCTTACTAAGTTTAAAATGCATGAAAGTAACATTATTTCTTGCAAGATTTCTTGTTTTCCCCAGTTAATTTTACAGCTAGAGCCAGACTGTTGGTTTGGTAGTTTTTTATGTTTTGGTAGGCTTTTTGCTATTTGAGTACTTCCACAGGGGGTGGTTTAGAGCATATTTTTATAAACATTTTGATGACTAAATTGGAACCCAAAACTTATAAACGACATTACTTGCCAAGAAGGCAAGTAAGAAAGAGTTTTATACCTGACTTTGAGCCCCTTTTAGTTAGTTACCATAGGAAACCTGTAATCAGAACTAAAGTGTTCTAACAAGACTAGCCTACAAATCGATGGGGCTTTGCTGTTGGGCTCAGAGGAAGAAAATGATGAACTCCAGGACTGCTTTAAGCAGTGGTGAGCACAGCCAGTGTCTGTCAGAGAGCTTCCCAGTGAGTAGCTTGTGCTGGGAAATGGACTTTCTGGCTTTCTCATTCCCTTGGAGTGCAGCCCCCTGTAAAGACATGGGGTGCTATGTGCCCATCCTCAGACTGGTTCTTTGTCTGTTAGCCCCACATTTTTTCCATTGACGTGAGAGGGGTCAGGTGTTAGGCTGTGTTTCTAACACAGTACATGTAAATAAGAGAAAAATGAAAACCAGTTTGGCTCCTGTGAGGAAACAGTCCAAATGAAATGGATTATTTTCTCAGGGGTGGAAAATGCACAGATGTTGTTGAGATATTTCTAGCACAGATTATATTTTGCTTTTGACTCCATGAGAGAAAGCCTCTTTAGGAGCAGTAAATGATTAGTATAAAAATCTACATAAAAAGTAGGCTATGTCTAACAAATACACAAATTTTCTGTATCTTGTTATGTGGGAGTTCAAAATGAAATTCTTGTTTGTTATGACTTACTCCCAAAACAGCATGTTTAGACCAACCCGAATTCTTTCAGGCATTCATGTTAAGACTGAAAGTGGGAAATCCTACAATGCAAAAAAAAACTTTACATTGCAGTGATCAAAAACATTTCATTTAGCATAAAAACAAAAATATACCCCTGTTATGGTGGCTCAGTCCTAGAAATGTTTTTAAAGTATTCTACATTGTTTTCCAAATCAACATATTTTTGATTTTCTTCTGTTAAAAAGATATCAGCCAGGATGATGAACCATCCATGAGCCAGGATGTCTGCTGCTGAGTGCAGGGTTAGCAGACTGGGTGCTTACTTGTGGTGATTGATAATTGTTTGTGACACGTGGTAATCTCAAATAATTGTTTTTTTTTATTTTGGAAATTTACAAATGAAATGTAACAATCTTTAAAAAATGCAGAGACTTTGAATCAACTAAGTGCTTCTACTTAGCCACTTCTACATGCAATTGCTGTTTAAAAGGATAATAGTGATATTTAAAATGTTCATCAAAGTCTGTTAATTCTGACGCTTAACAGGAGAAAGAAATGTTTAGTTGTAGCAGTCTTAAATTAGTGCCACATGACTTTCATAAACACAATGATAAAAGAATTTCCTTCAATAGCTGGCCTAGACAAGCATTGTGGCTTGATGTCTTAGGCTTGTGCACGTTACGTATTTTCAAAGCACGTGAAGACTAAAGGTGATTGATTGCCTGTTTGGAGGAGGACCTTTCTTCCACTTAAGATAGCCGCGCTTTTTAAAGAGCGTTCTGAAGGAAGGAAAACCCTCTAGTCTGTCGGGCAGGGAGGACAGCACATTTAGATGGTTCACATGGAGGCCTGGCAATACGACTCCTGCCTTCTGGAGTTGGCTGATTCTGAGATGCTGTGAATCACCTCATCTTTCTGCTGTCTTCCTCATTCGTGAAATGGAGACCCAACTGCACTCTTTACATGGATGGCAGGAAAGCTTAATGTGTTAAAACATTTTGAGCTGTTCAGTTGGAACGCAAAAATGTTCATATTGATCACAGCAATTTGTCTTGAACTTGTGCTTACAGATTTTCAGCATATTTTAATGTTGTGTGTTCTTAATAGAGATGTAAACTACTGTGCAAACACAGAAACCTTAAAACAAACAAACAAAAAATAATCAAACAATCAGTGTCTTTTGAACTTGATATCCTTGAACACTTTTACAGCATGTCTCTTTAGTCTGCAGAACCGCTGTCTGCTAGGACAGGAAATGATTTGCTAGATGTGGAGAAGGAATAAAATAATCTCATTCTTAGTAGCACATAATTCAGAGTTTAAAGCAAATATCTTTTTTTCTTGGCCTCACATTTGCAGAAGGCAAAAGGAAAGGTTTTACTTGCAAGAATGGCTCTTCGTATGTCTAATATCCCCAGATTTAATTAATGAAAAACACAATGGAAAATATTGCTAACCTGTAGCCAATATTGCTATTGTTCAGTTTTTTACTGTTATTGCTTCAAATCTTAAGACGGCTGCTGACATTCAGCTAGAAGTTCCTGGAGATCAGGAAATGGCTAAGAACCCTTCAGTTATACTTGCAGAAATGTGTTAGTTCTACACTATACAATATTAAAATCCAGTTAATATTTAAGTGATTGCACATCCTACAAATGACATTCCAGTGGAAATGTGACATTCTGCACATTAACTAGTTTAATTTTCCTGAGACTGTTATAGAGCAGAGGCAGACTTTTAAGACCTCAAGCCTGAGCACCAGGGTATGGACTTTAAGAAAGATCTCAGATTGTTGGTCTGCAAAAGGGCATCTATAGTTTTTTGTATGAAGCTCAAATCAGAAAAAGTTCCAAGAATTTAAAGGTAATTCTGTCTGAACTGAGAAATGCAAGGCTTAGCTCAGTAGAAAGTACTCATGTATGTGCCAGTGCCATCTGCATTTTATCTAGCACTTAATGTAAATGTTACCTAAAGTCACATCCATTCTTTATTACACGTGTATATGCAAGTTGTCATATGTTGTTTTTTTTAAGTGTCCCTTTAGGGATTAATTTCTTTTGTCTAAAATAAATGCTTCGTACTGTTGAGTAGTAAAATTGAGGAATTATTCAATGGAGTATTTAAACCTATAGGAGAACTTTTGTTTTTTACTGTACTACTTGACAGTTGGCTAACAGTACGTTGAACAGTAAATGCAAAACTCAGCAAAATAATGCTTAGCTGCCAACACGTCATCAGTTATGGGCAGCTTTTTGAGCATTTTGTTGTTGCTTTTAAGTTGAAGCTTTAATTGCCAACTGGTTGCTTTGCAAATCCCATATATGCGTAGGTGCAGAGATAGTTTAAAGGTTGGAAACCAAGATGGTAGTTAGTCAATAAATCTTGGGCAAAAACTTTTAGAATATAGGGCATTAGGGATCAGAAAGTCACTTATAAAATGAATGAAATGTGCTTAGGAACATACTAAAATTTCCACAAAACAGTCTTTTGGTGTGTGCATGTATTTTGTTGATTGTTTTTTTATTTCAAAATTCATAGTTTCTTTAACATTTTGGTTTGACTTGATTTGACTTTTTTTTTTTTTAAACAGCAGTTGCTTGTAGTCAAACTCAAGACTCAAACTCGAGTATGAATAACTCACCAAGTGTGAAGTAATAAAGGATTCTAAGCTATTTGGAAAGTAAGCTTTCTTAGATTTGTTACAGACTCCCATACAGACTCATACTTAAAATGGGGCTGAATCACACTTATTTTTAGCCTAAATCACCCTATATTAAGGTAACATAGTTTTTTCATGCAACATATGCAAAATATATGATATTGCAGAAAAGGAAGGTCAATTCATGTAATCATATGAATGAAGTAGAAATAATTTTATTCATAAAACTTAAATTGGTGTATGTTGGCCTGCTTAAATGACCATTCATTCGTATTGGTTTCATGAATTGGTTTGTATTCCCTATTAATAAACTCACACATGGAGAAGATATAAAAAGTTTACAGAATGTGGATTACAATCCACGAGATGAAATTCAGTTATTGATGAGATTAATTGCCGCGCCTGAATGTTTATGTTAAGCTTTGTATGTTGAATCCAGTGGGCTTTGGATTAGAAGGAAAGCCTCACTTAGTTTCAGCTGGCTTCAGGATTGCATAAATAAATGAGAACTTTCCCTTCTGTAGTTGCTTTCCCTGTTGCCCAATCATCTTTTGAAACGGTGATTTTTAAATGGATATGCATGTTGTAGATCTAAGCATAATTTATGATAGCAACAGTCTATTTCCATGTAAAAAAGTCTGGATTTTCATAAAAAAAAAAGTCTGGATTTTTTTTTCCTCTGTAAAGTACAAAGTTTTGGGGCCAGTAAAACTGGTGCATGTGAAATCAGACTTCCCAGGGTTGGCTGCAGAGCAGTGGTCCAAACCCCTGCTTATAAGCCTCCTTATGTATCTGTCAGTGTACTGCAGTTTTAGTGTTGCTGACTTTGGCATTTACATCAAATTGTCTCAAATTATGGAGTTGTTTCTGTGACATGGGTCACAGGAGACACCCGAACCATCAGCAGCAAGGAAATCATGCAATTAACTTTGCACTTCAGCACCAGTCAGTTACCACTGATGGTCTGTATATTTCCTTGGCTTCTTATCTGTTTGTAAATCTTGCTCAAAATATGATGGTAGGAGTTGAAATCAGGGGTGTTACTTGGAGTTAATGGGCATTAATGGGTGGGGTTAACATTTCTACTTTCATAAATAACAAAATAACATAAATAACAAAAGGAAGTAAGGCAAATAAAATAATAACTAGAAGTGGTAAGCACATGAGTGTGTCTGTTTGCAGTAGGTTGCTGGTCACAAAGCCAGCAGAAGTGGGCATGTGAAGGGACTGCAGCTCAGAGTATGGGGACCACTAGCATGGGAAGCAAAAGTGTGGCCCCTTGCTGGGGTGGAGTGAGCTCTGGAGCCAAGAGCCTGCTTTCCTGAAGACGTGCTCCAGTTTGCTAGCTTAAATAAGGAGAAGCGGTATCTCTTTTCCTGTTTCAGTGCTGAACAGTCACAGTACATGCATGTGACTAATGTAATTAACACATGTGAAATTATTAGGGTGTCTTTCATCTATCCTTTCAGGAAAAACAAATAGCCCTTTATAATGCCAAAATAAGAATTCCAGATAGAAGACAGCCTAAAGCTTGTTAGTAGGTACATTTACTTCCTCCTGGTGTGAACAATGTTTGAGTCTTGTGTTTGAATATTTTTTTTGGATAACAAACCCTCCTTATGACCTGCCTTTTATTTTGCATATTTGTTTGCAGTGATGCTATCTCCATCTGTGTTGCAAAGCTCACTTTTCTGCAGCTTCTCTGTGATTTCCCAGCTGTCCTGTTATTTCCCACCTCATGCTTTTCTTTTCAGCTGAACCTTATTCACAGTGAAATCAGTAATTTAGCCGGCTTCGAGGTGGAGGCCATTATCAATCCTACCAATGCTGACATTGACCTTAAAGATGACCTAGGTAAATGGGGCATGGGTTGACACAACTAACGGTCACATGGAAATTATGGAACCCAGAATTTACTCTGTAGGGCTTCATACATTGAATAAGAGCCAAATTCAAATCTTCCACGTTCTCTTTTGTTGAAGAACTATAGCCAAAAGACATTACCAAATCTGAAAACTTGCTAATCTTTAAGCTGAATTCAGTTAAAACAAATTAAATTCTTTTCCATAATGATCATATGTGACTGTTAGCTATTTTGGGGGGTTTCTTATGTGGCTTCTTTGAGGACTAAAATACCTTTTTTTTGTCAGGTTGTTTTCAAAATAAGCAGTTTCTCCATTCTAACTGCAATCTCTGTGTTTTTTGGTTGTGTTTTTCTTATAATCAGAGTAGGCGTAACATTATTTAAAGAGGAATGATTAAATAATTAACTATCCCCCAATTTTTTCTACCATGATTCCATGTTTGATTCAGTCAAATTATGTTTCCATTGTGTTTAAATTACTCCGTCACATTCACATTCAGCTGAAAACAAAAACTGATATTACACCAACACTGAACTTGCAGATATTATCATTGATGGGGTATCACTTTTAAACATCTATCTTGTTACAAATTGAAAACCAAATCCTTCTTCAACTGTCTGCTCTTCAGCAAAAGAAAAATCCCTGCATTATGTACTGCCTTCCCCTGTTATTTGATTATACCTGCTGCTGTCTCTTTTTTAAACTTCCTTAATGGAATGCAACCCATAATTCTCCTACTACTGCATTTCCTATGGGAATGTTCTTATGTAATTTAATAAGAAAAAGACTTAAGGCTAATTTTTAAGTCAGTATTTCTCTGAGATATGTATATTTTTACATGTCTCAGCCTTTACAACATATAGAGAATATGCCTTGCCTTTAAAATAAAGATTGATCACTTACATGTTTGAAATCATATTCAGTAAAGCCCTGCAAATACGTGGTTTCTTCCATATGAAGGAGACTGTCATTTTTAGAAACAAAATGATAACTTGCTATTCATATCAAGATTAGTGCTTGTCAGCTTATTGGTGCTGACAAAATGGAGAAACTAGTTATTTTGTTTGGCTTGATGATCCTAAATTTCTTTTTTTAAACAGATTCCGTATTTTAGTGTCATGCTCTGTGGGGAACTAGTTGTTCTAGGTTTCTGCAAAGTGAAATGGGGAATTAGCTGATCTTAAAGCTTTGGAAATGATCTCATTTGATTGCTCTGACTTGTCATTTTAACGTTGATTTGATCATGTCGTACTCAATATTCCTCCTCCTGTTCCCTACACCCCTTTCTCTACACACACCTGCACACACAACTCAGCATACTCCTTTGGCGCAAGGTTTGGAGATGTAAAGGTAGGAACTATGGACGTTGGTACATGTGTAAATGTAGAGCCTGTGCTGGGTCTCTGTCCAACGTGGTTGATATACATCTGTTTACCTGTTGTAGTTGCAAGTTGTACAGGCTGACATTGCCACGATCGACAGTGATGCTGTCGTTCACCCGACAAACTCTGACTTCTACACCGGTGGTGAAGTAGGTAATGGAAAGTTCAGTGCTGCGGAGTTTGTATGTGTGTGCATGGTCAATCAGCAGCCACAAGCTTGTTGTAGCTATGCAGATTTGCATTTATTTCTCACTTCCAGCAGTCCTGACGGATAAGAAAAAGAAATTAATTATTGCCAACTCAGTAGGCATTTCTGATTTGTATCACCAAATCAGATTTTCAGAAGTAATGATAGAACGCATTATCAAAATTTGAAGTGCAAGAGCAATATATGTGCAATGCAGGCATGTGAGCAAGGAAAATGAATTACCACATTGGTTGTTTGGCATATTAAATGCCTGTTTTCAATACACTTTGAGTCTCGATCTTTAGATTTCTGGCCACTTCCAGTACGCTCTCTCCATGCCAAGTTTCAGATGTTCACATCTGACATGCTGGATCTACCCCACCTGTATTTTCTGAACTCTTTTAAGATTAATTTTTTTCAGGCTTTAGCTTATAGACCAATTACCTTTGTAGCCCTGCTCAATGGTCCTTACAAGCACATGGCTAGAGATGCAACACACATTTTTCATATGGTCAGTCATCTAAGCTGCACTGATGAAACAAGGCATCGTAATACAGCATGACAGACGTCTTAAATTGTATCTCTGGTTTGCTCAGGGTAACTCCTGTCTGGGTATTACCCTTCTCTAAGCACAATATTTTGAAGGATTTCATAACCAGGCAGCAACACTTTAACTGAACTGCTGAGTAATTTCAGAACGCAAATCAGAATTTGGGCCAAATACAGAAGTTGCTGATGAGGGTGATGACACGCCATGCTTTTTTAAAGGAAAAAAAAGTCACATTATCCCAGCCTCTGTTTTACACTGTGTCAGCCACTGTGCAAGGGGTATCCCTTCGTGCCGAAGGCCCTGCTTCAGTGCTGGCTTGAAGGGCTCTTGTCCTGCCGCAGGGCGGGCAAGCCTGACACAGCTGCTGTTTCTGAAGGAGCTACTTTCTGAGTAACGTGCAGAAAAATGTAGTTCTGTGTAGCCTGTCGGAGCGGGAACAGCTGTGACTTGGCTGGCTAAATATTATGCAGAGACGGTAAAAGACAAGTGTCATAATACCCTGTATCTAAAGAATGTGCTTCTAAAGTCTGTCAGACTCATTTAGCTAATGTGCTCGTCTCCTGCCCTTTGACAAAGAGCTGCTTAAGAAGCTACCCTACAAAGAAAATTTTCTCTCAAAGCCGCACTGCTCATACCTTAGCGTAGGTTCCTGTTGCCTCTGACTGCTGTAAGAAAGAATGGAAGTGCACAAATGCCTAGCTTCCAGTGATTAACTTTTACCCATCTAAATTTTTTTTAATTTTTCGTTGTTTTTTCCCTAACAATTTAAATGTACTGGGGGCTTATTCTGAGAATTTTAGAGCCTAAATTTCTGCTAACGCTGTTTTCAACACTGATACCGATGCCTGCTTGGAAAGCATGAGATAATGACCTTATTCTCATGGGAGTGGCACATATTTATGCCTGTGAGCAAATAAGCTACTAACCTTGAAGCTGTGAAGCAAGACTTCCATCAAGAAACTTCCTAATGTAGTGGAAAATGATTAAATACAGTATGTCCTTTCCAAGATGAAGCTAATTTACAACCTAGTTCTGAAATATAATTTCAATATAGAGCATTACTATTTAGCAGAAGAACGTATTTAGGAGTAAATGCAGAAACCATCACTGATTCACAGCATGTACTACTCTTGCTCTTCTTTGCTGTATATCTGTGAGAAGAGTGCTCCATGAAATAAACTGACAAGGTTGTTCATTGCTTTTAATTATAAATTAATTCCCAGTAGAAGGGGAAAAGCTGGTCTTCCTGGATTGAATTAAACAAAACTAGGCTAAATTCCATTAAATGTACAACAGCTTTGCAATGGCAAAGAGATGACCCAGTTAATAGATCTTTTCTGTTCCTAAGTTCTGTACAAGGCTTAATTATGTTTTGCCTTGAAACAAGAGAAATTAAGGATTATGACTGTCATGGGGTTTAGGACTGATTGAGTTCATGGATTCATGGGGAATGTAACTGGGATACATACACGAGTGCGAACACGAGCGTGATATGGCAATACACAAACAAGAATCTAACTGGGATGGAAAAGTGCTTCTTTCCCTCCCCATCCCCTCCCTGTCAGAGTGATTTCACAAGTGCCCAGTGTCAGCCACACCAGGTAAATAAGCTCAGCAAAGGGCACTGTGCGTCGTGCTGCCGTCTGCGAAAGGCACTGTCCTTTGGAGCCCCTCCGTCCTGGGGGATCTCTGTTCAGAGCACCCTCTCCTAGGACTTGCTGCTATTGATAAAGCCATTACTGTCTTGTCTGAGAGATTTGCTGGGTGGTGCCTCCCACTCTGTTGCACAGGTAGCTTTGAGTTTCAGAAACAATCTCAGTGAGGAATTTGTCTAAATAAACTTAGACTAAAGTATTTACGCAAATAAGCTTAAATGAGTACAAGGAGCAAATTGTGCTCTGACATACACAGTCTGACCTCGCAGTCTGACTTCTGGCAAACACCAATTGTGAATAGGTTATGAAGTAAGCAAAATATGGGATGTGTTTTTTAATTAGCCTCAGCTTTTGTACCCCAAAAGCAATAAGCTGCCAATAGCAAAATAGAGGTAGGGTCACACGGTCAGTTTTTGAACGAACAAATGCCTTGTTTTTCAAGAAACAAGGAACTTCTAATATTCCTGTTGGAAGAAATTCAGCAACGGTGTCAGAACAAAAGCTTCTGGCAGTCCTCTTAGTTCCTAGAGCCATAGCTCTGCATGTTAAACTGAATCTTGGAGGAGGGGCTCTGCTTCCTTGAGCATACAATATGTGCACTTCCATCAGAAAATGCGTTTTTTTCTTTCCTCATCAGTGAAAGTAAGGGGTTTCACCAAATGAATGTCTAGATCTTTAGAGATCCTGTTCTGAATTTTTGGAAATCAGTTTTCAAAGTAATGTCTCAAATAAGAGCCTTTATGATACCACTGCTTTTTACTTATTTACCTGTATAATTAATATGCACAGTACAAAATTATTTGGGATGCTTATGTAGTTAGGAAAATGCTTTCTTGGGCTGTTTTTATTATATTAATACCTAAAACTAGAGCTGCAAAATAAGATCTAAACCATTTAGTGATGGACTGCCTTTGTAAACGGCATACCTTTTGGTTGCCCTGATAACACTGCACAGCTCTTCTACTCCCAAAATGACTTTGTCCAGTTCCTTAGCTGTAGCTAGAGAAGTTCATTGGAGGAATATGTTCCTTAGAGATTCTCCTTATTTCTGAGGCTCTTCCTCTTGGTTAAAGGTGGCTCAACAAGCTGGGCAGTTACCAAGTAAAGCAGCCCGCTGCACTCACGAGACTGTTTCATTCCTGGTGCCACCTGTTGGGGTCAGGGACCAAGATCAGGTGAGTCTCAAATTCTTATTGTGGCAAATGGCTCTTTAAAACCATTTATAAGAGAGAGGGGAAATGAACCTTGAAGGCAGGAATTATGAACCTTCAACCACCCTTGAGCTAGCACATTCTCTTGCAGCATTTCACACTGACAGATGCTTATGCTAAGGAAGGAGATAGGGGTGGCACGTCAGATGTTTTGACGTGAAAATCACAGTCTGAGAATGTTAGCAAGGGATACAGACATGAGGTTTTTGGGTTCTTAGGGTTGTCTTTTTTGGTTTTTCATTTTTGTTGTCGTTGTTGTTGTTTTTAATGACTAGCTAATTCTGAAGTCCCAAAAGGTTTAGATCTTACTTTGCAGTCCCCAAAAAACATTTGGGCAGAAAAATCTAGACTGATGTAATTGCCAGTAATGATGAATCATGTGTCTGCTGTGGAAAGCTGGGATCAGAGAAGTAAAATAACAATTCTCTGTTCAGGGAGCACTTTGGAAAAGAAAGGCGGCAAGGAGTTCGTGGAAGCTGTCATTGAGCTTCGGAAAAAGAACGGGCCCTTGGACATAGCTGGAGGTGAGGCTCTGCGCTTCGGAAACAGGGAAAAAATACACTGGGGTCGCGAGCTTCAACGTCTGCAGCAGTCCTTGTTGCAGTCAGTTGGCCAAGCTCATTCTAGCACACTGCTCGTGTTCATGGTGTCCCCAGGCAACTCTGCTGGGTTACACGGTACTTGTGCTCTCCAGAGTTAAAATACACACCATGCATCTTAAGTAACCATTACCAAAGCAGCCAGGAAATGGTGTGGTGACGTAACGTTACAAGTAAAAACAGGGCTGTTCAAGGATACATGCATACACAAAGAATGTTGATTATTGAGGGCACAGGTCATAAAAGCAATTAATTGGATGCTTATTTTTCAGAACAGTTGAGTCCAACTCTGTTAAACATCTGCTTTGCTAAAAAGCCACTGACTTTCACTGAATTTAAGCACGTGCTTAAAGTTAAGCAGCTGTTGGGTAATTGGTCTAAAAGTGCCAAAATCATCACTGTAGAAGCTTATGATTTTTTGATGCCTAGTTATCAAAATTTATGTAATATCTGAGAAAAATCTACTATAGGAGTACTAACGTTTGGTAATGGCAATCTGACACCATCTGTGATATCGCTGATACATGTTGTTCATATAGAACGCTGGTGCTGCCATCTGTGTTTATGCTATAAAAATAAATAGAGTGCATGCAGTTTTGTAAACGAATTTTGACTAAAACTGAGGGGAAGATGTAAGACTTGAGCTATGGCAGGAAAAAATATGACTGTTTACTTCTGGTGCTTAATACAATTTTTTTCCTTGCTTTTTAAAATTTTTAATAAGTTTTTCTTGGAATTGTTCTACAAAAATATGTAGAATCAATTACTTTTTTTTTTCACTTGTTTATGTACGCTATTGCTTATCAACCTATTAATGAGTTGATCAAACTGTGCTAAGAAATAGATCACAATTTGGAGAGAAAAAATTTTCTTCTCAAACATCAATGCATCCCTCAGATCTGAGTGCTGCTTGGCAGCCTGACCCTGTAGGGAGCTCTCTGCTACCCCAGCAGACACTGGACTGCTGGAGAAGAATTGACACGAATCAATTTCTCCATTACATGGATATCTGCTGTTCAGATTTCCCAATGACATGGCTATCCCCTTTAATATAAAAACCGGGATCCTTACCTGGAATATTATTGTAACTAGCACAGAATGTGGCCGTGTTCTTTCTGTTCATTTCTATATCAAAAGTAAAACTTCCCGTTCAGAGCATTTGCATTTGAAGTAAGGAATGGCCACTTCGGGTAATTAACGGTTGTCTTCAACAAAATCCTTATGAGTTAATTAACGGCTGCCCTAGAATACACTCTCAGTCTGAGAAGCATTATAGTAGGTGATGGGTATCAATGCAGTATTTTATTCATTCAGTGTGAAGACATTATCAGCATTTCACATCTGACTAGAGATATGTCAGCTGCTTTTATTAGATTTTTCTTGGATTTATGATGTAGTCTGAATCTGCCAACGTTTTAGTTGCATATAAGGACAAATTAAAGTTGCCTAACACTGAGGTTATTCAACATGTTGAGAATTTACAAACCTGTAAGGACATAAATCCTTGTGCTTCCATTGTCCTTTAAAGTGTACTCTCCTGATTAACCTCCTGTCAGAATGCCACACGACAAAGTCTATTTTCTCTCTTCTTCAGCAGCTGCAGGATAGTATCCATATGTGATAGTAGTGCTCCAAGAGTTATTTCTACTATATTTAAATTACAAAATGCCTCATAAACCTTCTGAAATGGAGTAGAGGATTTCTGGGCTTTAAGCACCTTTGCAAAACTGATTTTTTAAAATTAAAAAAATGGTATTTTTCTTATCTCTTTTTTGAACAAACTCCCATTTTATTCTGGTGCTTCTACGGCTTTATATTATTATATCCCAAAGCCTGTTTGTGAAGGTTTGGTGCGTGCCCTTGAGAGACCAACTAGGTTTATTCCTTCCATGAGCTTGTTAATAAGGTGTTTTAGTTTCATCTCTACTTTTAAACAACCAAAACGTACAAGTTTTTATCTGCAGCCGCAGAGCTGTGAGGTCAGAAATGGCAGGGATCTCTCGCCCGGTTTTCTGGCAGGCAGAGCACAGTTTGCTGCCCTGCGATGGGAAGCAGTGAACCCAGGATGCGTTGTTACCAAGACAGGGACTGCTCTGGACACTGACTGTACGTAGTCTGTAGGCAGACCCTCGTGTGTCTTTGTAATCCCCACCTGTCCCTGAGAGTAGCCTGATGATATGATCAGTATGGTACAAGTTATCCGTATCTCTGTACATCTAAGGCCTCACCTGCTGGCATATAAACAGCATGAATCAAACTTTGTAAATCTGTAAACGCATCCTGTCGAACTGTCAAAAATGTGACAAAAGAGTTAACTAAGAGAGGCATTGTTTAAGCGGTCTTGGATGACCCATGCACATAAAAGCTTGAAAAAAACCAGGCCCAAAGTTTTGAAATCACAAAAAATCTTCTTTGTACTTACTCAGAAACAAAGATGGAAATAAAGCAAATACTTGAATTCAACCCTTTTCCAGGCTTCCTTATCAGTTTGCAGAACACTAATAGCTCTGAAATAAGACAATTTGAGTTCAGTGTGATCAGAAGTTGGCTAAATAAACTGTGTGTTTAGCAGGAGTAGCTGAAGGTCACACAAGTCATAACACCGACAGTGCAGCATCCTGGGATTTACTGTAGCTCTGCAATGAACTCTGAACCGAAGGATGATCATCTCTTGAACAGGTTTATGTCCTAGCGTATTATTGCCTTTCTCCTCCAACATTAGACGAGTTTGCACAGTCCCCAGTAGGAATGTGTTTCCTTTGATGTCAGTCATGAATTCTTGCTCTCTCTAAAATAAGCTCTATTATAACTATGATTTATAAATTACCACAGCAAAGTACAGCTGGAAGTGGAAAAGTCTCTGTAATCATGTTGTTATATTTTAAGGCTGTGTGATTCGTAATCTAAAACATTCACAGGGGCTAAAGGAATGTCTGTCAGTTGTTTGCTATTTTAATCACATACGCATTCTTTTAATCCTAATGAGAGGAAAGCAATTATGTTTCACTTTCATTTCTTACTAGCTGTTGTCAGTGCTGGCCACGGATTGCCTGCAAAATTTGTGATCCACTGTAATAGCCCAGGTTGGGGCTCAGACAAATGCGAGGAGCTGCTGGAAAAGACAGTGAAGAACTGCTTGGCTCTGGCCGATGAAAAGAAGCTGAAATCAATTGCGTTTCCTTCAATTGGCAGTGGCAGGTAAGGCTGTTGCATAAACATGATAGTTGATACAGGCTATGATGTTTCCTAAGTGGCATCTCCCCTGTACCTGTCCCTTCTCATGTACAAAACTCACTTCTACAATGCTGACTCAATTCTTGCTTGTTTGGATCAGTTCCCTGAATGCAATGTTTCTTCTGGGTTTCTTCAAGCTGCATATGGAGCCTGTAGTATTCTGAGTAGTAGTTAAACTTCAGCGTGTCTAGCAGTGATCCCTGCAGACCTTTGAAGCATACAAATAGATTAAAGAGCATAAAAATAACTTTTTAAGAGTATATTAAAAGCCTTTTTTTCAGACTATTAATTTGTTCATATAAACTGGGGATATGGAGGACAGCACGAAGAAAAGTGGTCTCTTTCACCTCATTTTACTGCATGTCGTAGGATGGCCTGAAGATACAGAATCACAGAAAGGTTTGGGTAGGCAGGGACCTTAAAGATCATCCATTTCCAACCCCCTGCACAGGACAGGGACACCTCCCACCAGCCCAGGTTGCTCCAAGCTCCATCCAGCCTGGCCTTGAACACCTCCAGGGATGGGGCATCCACAGCATCTCTGGGCAATTTGTTCCAGTGCCTCACCACTTTCATAGTAAAGAATTTGTTACTTATATCTAATCTTAATCTACCCTCATTTAGTTTAAAGCCCTTACTCCTTGTCCTATCACTATACTCCCTGATAAAGAGGCCTTTACATGTCTTAGTATTTGTTTAAGCAGTAGACCTGAAGTGCCTTGATTCTCTGGATTTCCAAAGTCACTTCAAGCTTTCACCCAAAGTCTTCAAGCTGAACTCCACACAGTTTATATCATAAGACTCTCTCAGGAAAAAGAAAAAAAAAAAAAAAAAGGTTTTAAAAGTCTTCGTCAAGATTTTTGAAAGCCAGAGTATAAAGTGAAGGTCCTCTAGATTTGTACAGGATGCTCACTGCCTTTCCTGGATAATGTTTTTTAAGAATCTAAATATGGACCAGCATTTTAATTTAAGGCTATTGCATTTGGAAAGGATAGGGAGGTTTAGAGCACTTGGCCCTTGGTTGCTCAGAATGAAACACCAAATCTATGCTGAATCACACAGTGGTGTATTTAACTCTGAACAACTGCCACTTTTGAAATTGCCGTGAAAGAATTTGGCTGATCTTCACCAAGAATCTTCTTCCCATTGTGCCATGTTGCAACATTAGATTAATTCCTGCACATTCTTTGTAGGGCAGAAAGCACTATTTGAGCTTTTGGGTGAATGACAGTGAAGAAATCGAAGTTTTATTAGGATAATAAATGTAGGTGACTTGCATCAGACAGCTCCAAATAAGGTGGTTTTGGATGGGTGGCATTTTAAGGAGGTAACTTGAGCAAACTTTATGGAATGGTAGAGCAATACAGTGGAGGATTCATACTGACCTGGTGAATTAGCTGTTGGATAAAGCAAGGCTACAAAAAAAATACCTTCCATGGAGCCCTTTCTTTTCTGGAGAGCTCCCAGTGAAAAGCCTTCCAAACTGTTGTTGCAAAGTAGTTGAGTGGTGTTGGAAGATGATGAAACCCTGAATAATCATGAGATCCACGTTCTGTTATGAAATCTGGTTACTGACAGGCAAGATCTGTGGCTATGTTCTCAGCTTGGCATGTGTATGTTGCTCTTACTCAAGCCAGTTGAAGTGGTGCTTTGAAAAGATGGAGAGGAATCAACAGGCACTGAGACATGTATGAGGTTGTATATTTTCCCTCTCCTCTTTAATTAGAGTTATTCAAGCATAAATGAATTTTGGAGAAAACAGAATATATTCTGACAATACTCTACTTGTTTTTATGAAGTCAGAAGTGTTAAAAGAAGTAAAGCTTTTAAAGAAAGCAAATGCCAAAGACACCACATGTATGCAGCTGTTCTAGTACAGACATCTGTCAAGCAGACATCACCCAATAAACCCACATAAACAGTTTCTTTCTCTTTTATAGTGGAGGAATGGGATTACATGAGGGCAGTTCAAATAAATCATGAGAGAAAATAAAATAGCATACTTGTAGTGTTCGGTGGGCCAGATGCTCAGCTACAGCCAACTTGTGGAAAGCACAAATTGGGTGCTGTACAAAGGTAGCCTGGAGTTCACTCTGGTAGGGCCAGCAGGAGAACAGGGAAAGAAGAGTTCGGGATTGAAAATAAAATAATCCTCAAAGTAGGGATTTCGCTGTGAGGCTCCAACTTTGATCTGAATTGACACTAGCTTGGCTAAAGCCTCAAGCCACCTATTCACAAGAATTTAACTCAGACCAGTAGATCGATGCAAGAGGCTTCTGTTTCTTCTTGCAGCCCACACGTGGCCATTGGTCAGCATCCTACTTCTGATTTTTCCACTTTCTCTTTCCCTTCTTTAGCAAGTGGTCCTAAACAGCTCATTTGCATCAGCTTCCCTGCGTGCATGCCTCCCTTTGATCAGGCTGCTCTTCTTTCATTTGCCTTGTCACAACCACTTTACTGGGACATGGCTCAATTGGAAGTTGCATGGCTTCAGAGTCCTTGTCAGCACTGCAGAAACAGCGTGCACCCTGATTTTGATTCTGGCCTGTTCAGGAGCAAAATTCCTCAAAGGTCTGTTCTCGATATGCCAGGATGCAGCATTCCTAAGTAACCAGCAAGGGGTCGGATGTGGAGGCGTCTTTCTCTGTGTAAGCCACCAGCAGGAATTAGCTCTGATGTCAAAACTGTGCTGCCAGTTGATTACCTTATCACACGGCTGGTTCTGCCTGAGCAGCTCAGTTGTCTTTGGAAGAGTACAAGTGTTTTCACAGTGCTCTTTCTTTTTTTGTCTTCTTCAGTGAGAGAACAAAACAGGCATTTTCAGAAAAGAAAAGAACAGCAAGATGTGCTATTTCATGTCATCATCTCTGAAATATCACAAGCACTGTCCTCAGGCAGCAGGTGTAATACCCCATTACAGGCAGCACTACCCCAGAATTGCTCTCACAGTGTATTTTATGGTCAGGTAATGTGCAGTAAGCGGTCCGTGACACAGGCAATTGCCTTTCTCGTTTTGTGTCTTGCAGCATGTAATGAGAGGGAGAGTACAACAGTGTTTTATTAGCAGAGGTTGGTGCTTCAGTGAGCAAATGCTGTCATGTTGCACCTGTTAACACCAGAGGTGAATTTAGTCCAGCTTCTTTGAATTGCTGAGGAAACTCAAACTCACCTACCTGTGTAATTTTTAAATTATTAATAATATTTCCCAATATTATAGGACAGTGTAACACACTTTTGTTGGCTTAAATGAAAGAATATGTTATCAATCTTTTTGAATAAAAAAAAAGATGGAAACCTGTCAAACTTAGAACTGTTAAGTCACCATCTATCTCTGCCACTCTGTATTGAAAATTCACGTTAAAGTGGTTTTAGTATCTCCTTATCACCCCGTGTCTAAGAAAGATTTGCATAAATGCATACTTTATTACAAGGAGTGTTGACTGTCATGTACCTGTAAGTGTATGTCAGTCAATCAAGTGATGTTCAACAGCCTCTTCAAATTCTTTTGGGTCCTGCTCTTAACAGAAGGGTGACATCCCATCACATTCAGGCTGATTATTTCCGTGTACTTTACTGTGGCTTGGGGATTGCTCAGACTTTGACGAGGGCAAAACCACCCTCTGGGTGGGCAGAAATACTTCCTGAGTAATACAGCAGCAAAGCGTAGACCACATTCCAGTACCAGGTGTAATGTGGGGCTTTTGCCATGACCTGTAAAACGTTTTCATAGTTGAGGTCATGGCTTTGTTCAGACTGCTCTCCTTGTGCTTGACCTGTCCTAACATTAGATGAAACTTTCAGACAAGAGCTACAAGAGATAAATGAGGAAAGAAAACTGTAAGCAGAGTTCCTAGGGTAGGTACTCAGCTTTGAAATTTGGCCACGCACAGCTTAGTCATCTGAGAAAGCAGCAAGGTTTTTCTGTTTTCTCTTCTCATGCTGTTTGTATACCAAGTTGCAGGTCCCTTTTTATTTTTCTTCAGGGGTTGGTTTGCTTTCACGATGGGTTTGACTCTGCAACTCTAAGGTATATGCAGATTCCTGAACACTTCAGGCTGACCGGCCATTGGTTTCCTTGTCTGTTAAATGAGCATAATTGAGCCTTCGGATGGTGAAAGGTTCAACACATTAACGTGTGGACTCTGTGTTCGTGTATTGGGAATGCTTTCTTCTGTTTGAACATTTTAAGTCTTGCTTAAACAAACAACTTTGTAGCTTCTAATTCCGCCTGTAAACACTAGCTTTGTGGCTTTATTTGCTGTGCTGCATTAGAGAAAAGGCTGAGCATTCCCTGCAAGGTTATACCATCAAAAGCTTGTTCTGCAGGTCTTGATTTCCTTTCTTTTTTTCCTGTTTCTCTTATTAGAAACGGTTTCCCAAAGCAAACGGCTGCCCAGCTGATCCTGAAAGCCATCTCCAGCTATTTTGTGTCAACAATGTCCTCTTCAATCAAGACGGTGTACTTCGTGCTCTTCGACAGCGAGAGTATAGGGATATATGTGCAGGAAATGGCCAAACTAGATGCCAACTAAGCATAGAAAGCTACAGTACCAGCTCCCTCTTACCCATCTTCTTCCCCCAAATCCTTAACTCATTGTGAAGCAGAACATCCCTTATTTTAAATTTTGCTCATCTAGGGAAATAAAGGTGTTTTTTTGGATTTGTTTTAGTTTTATTTTGTTTTTTACTTTCTAAAATGTTTTATGTTGGCACTGATAGTTGGCATTACTGCTGTTAATGCACTGTATACCAGGCATCGTCTGAACTTAGTGTAATCTAGGAGATTTTATAGTTTTATTTTAATGAAGTATGGTTGAAGCAGAAAGCTGTTAGGAATATGTAGTCTTTTACTTGTGAAAGAAACAGGCCGACCCTATTTTGTAACTGTGTTGTGGTGCTTTATCAATACATCGAGTGGCGTTCCTTTCATTTTTTAAGAGAACAGATGCTATAAACCTAATTTGTGTTTGTTTATTGTCTTAATGATAAATCTGGAAGAAAAGATACAGAAACCCTGTTGTTCTTAATTATATTTACAATTTTGAAATCGTGTGAATTGATTTAGTAAAATGTTTGAACTGTTGCTGTCAGTGTACTTGAATTAATTTTTCCCTTAAGTCTTTATTTTATAAATTCTGAAAAGGTAGCTGTGAGAAGGATGATGAAACCAGATCTGAACTATCAGCCTGGAAACTTGTTTGGAGATGCTGGGCACCTTACATGTACCGGCTGGATGACTACATGCTTGGTGACACCCACAACTGAACTTTCTGCAGTGAGCATTCAGACTTTCCTGTTGGTGCTTCAGATCCTCCTGTTCAGAATCTGACTTAATTGGCTGTTTATTTTGAGAGGTCCAAGCCTTTTATATCAAATAAGGCCTAGGGTTTGTTTTTTTTTGAACTAGTTCCAGTCACTGAATATTGGCTTGTTTGAAGCCATTTTGTATTTTTTTTCCCTACTCTTTATGAGCCCAGTTTGTACTGGTTGCCATATAGTTTGCACAGCTGAAATCCATACCAACATAAACCTTACGGAAGCCACTTGTTTTTGTACTTTGAGAAAGAAGAGGTTACATGTTCAAAAGCTATTGCATATGAATGCTCTCTCTGAAGAGGAAGCTCTTCCTTTGAAGTCTTTAGCCTACTTTCTAGATAGTAGGCATACGTTTTCGATTTCTGTGGAAAACTTCATTTGCTGATGAAAGAGTGCTTCACATCCATCCTGGGTTGATGCAGAGCAATGAGTGGATGAAATGTGACTGACTGTTAACAGTAAGCTCAGGACTCCATATATGTATCCTGATTATCAAATATTAAAAACATGTAGTTTAAGCTCCTGCAAGAGTTTGTTTTTTTGCACAGAATTCTGAATACTTGCAGCTTCAAGTGGAGTGCTCCAGAGGAACAACAGTGCCAATACTAGAAGACAATTTAAATTAACAGTGCTGTTCTAAACATGTACACAAAGTTAAGAGGAACAGAGAATAAGTTAACTCTGTGCAGATGTGTAAAGTGTTTGACCATAGTATGAATGCAAACTTGAAATTTTTAAATGGCCCAAATGCATCTGGTATCAGTCTTTAACAACAGCAGGTTAAGTGGCAATAAATAAGATGCAGTACTTTAGCATTTAATTGTGGAAAGGGTGCTGCACTTTCCATAAATTTCACTAGGTGTCACTAAAAGGATTGAAGAGTAGACAAAAGCATGGATGAGGGTCATACGGAAACACTTGGTATGAAAAGGGCCCTGAGTTCTTAAGCTCAGACGGGGATATTTAATACAGGATTGTACACACCAGACCAACTGTGTACCCAACAAATTACAGCTTCTTGGTCTCTTTGCACTGTAGAAGTTACTGTAATGTTTCTTAAGTCCCAAAATTTTTGATGTCAATAACATGAAAAGTGTTTGACCAGGGGTGTTTTCAAAGCAGTTAAAGTACAACACCCAGTAGTATTTAACAAATCTGACTTACACTGCTACGCAAAATGAAGGGATGGCAACTTCTGTCTTTCAAGAAAATCCTGAAGTAAATTGTAACGCAATTCAAATTACATGGACTTGTTTCTCCTGGCTTGAAATATTTTCTGCTTATTCAGCCACTGGCTCCATGAACAGTTCCACTGCTCCCATCGGATTGCTTGTGACATGCAGTTTGCCTTGTTTGACTGCAGGTCCTTTTGCAAACAAAGACCCATGGAGCAGCTCCCACCTGGTGAGGATCTGAGCTCTCAGCACCACAGTGAACGGTTATCAGTGCTTCTTACAGTGCCTTGGATAAGAAGGAGAATGCCATGCTCACAGTGGGCAGGGCCCCAACCTGAGAGCTTTCAGGAAGCCTGTTCTCACTCTAACTCATAACTGAAGCATCTTTTGCTCCTGTCTAAAATCACTGCCAATTTTGAAGCTAGTCTCCTAGGTAGCATCACTGTGTTCTCCTTCCGTACAAACACCAGAGCTTCCTCCTCCTTCCTAGCATTTATTCAAAAGCTCATAAAGCTTTTGCAGTGTTTGCAGTAAATACTGTGATTCCATTGCTTTGACCCAGCCTGCTCTGAAAGCGACCTTGAACTGCTGCCCAGCTGGTCCCTACCGCACTTGGAGCAGGGGAAGTTTGCCTGGAGGAGGAGTTGGTGGTCTCTGACACAGCCCTGCCTCCCAGTCAGCACTCACCCACGTTTCCCACAGCCTGAAGAATGCTGCTCTGAGGTCCTGAAATCCAGCAGGCTTTGTCAGGAAAGCAGAAGCCAAAGATCCTGGAGCAAGCTTGAACTCAGCCACATGGTGCAGCCCGAGTAGATTATGGCTTATATTCAAGTACCTAAAAAGCAACAGATCTGGTTACATGCATAAGAAAAACAGAGGAAATTCCTGCTAACATGTACTGCGACCAAGATGATACCGCTTTGGGAATCCTCCTAGCATTGTGTTTGTTATAGTTAAGTGTGCAAGCTCCATGCAAAAATAAATCAATCATATTTCAGGAGGGATGCAAACAGAAAGTCTCAGTCAAAGCGACTTTACAGCTTGTTCTTCTCTTGCTAAGACCTTTTGGGATCTTATCTGAAAACAACAGTTAAAATCAGTGTCCTCTCTTTACCAATTCATAACTTTAAAAGGTTAAAAATGCTGCTGGCAGCAAAATACTTTTAATCAACTGCTTCAAATCTTGCTCTCCACTACTATTCTGCTTTTAGTCCACTGACTTTTTCCACTGTGGAAGAGAAAATTCATTGTAATACTGTTCTTGGGTGCATCAAAAGTCATGTAGTTCACTCTGATTTTGCAGGCTATCACCCTCTCGAAGCTTTTCTCATCCTAGGCTGACAGGCTGTGTGATTAGCTAAGCAGGTATAATTACCCTACCACAGTCATGGTCAGGTTGCCAGGCTGGGTTTTAGAAGCAATTAGCTGCTGACAGAAGTGTTAATTTGCCCTGGAGAGGAATTAAGCAAAAATGCAAATTTGGGGTCTTTCTCCTAACCCCCCATCTGAAGAGGAATAGCTCACAGTCCTGCTGCAGCTCTTCTGCCTCTTTGGGTTCTGTCTTCCTGAGGTCCAGCCCCCACCTCCCACCCCACCCCGAAATGGAAGCAATGAACAACATTTGTGTAACCTTTAGTTTTCTAAAACAGTTTGAGGAGGGCAGATTATTTAGGAGCAGCAGCACAGATGTGTCTTCTGGATGATTAGCGCAGTGATGGACAGGTTAGACTTTGGGTCTCATGTTACATCCCACTCAAATCAGCCCTCCCTACCTCATGATTTATTTAAGAGTCGCTAACAAAACTTGCTGCATTTGCTTCAGCTCCTTTCTGGCTCTCAACTTTTTGGAAGTCTGGATGAGCAGTTTGGGAGATTCAGAGGTACAAGCAGGCTCCTAGCACTCACATCCAGCCCACAATCCCAACTGAAATCTTCCTACTGCTCCTAGACAAACCCCGGACAAAGGATTGGGTATGCCCCAAGCTACTTCAGCTCATCCTGTCCTGCAACAGAGAGTGAAAGCAAGGTGGCCAAGCAAAGGCTGATCCCAACAAAGGTGGGTGATGGGAGGCACAGGAATGTGTTGGGGCTTTTTTTTTTTTTTGCCAACAACAAATGCTGCTTATTTACAAGCTTATCATAATTACAAAATATCACTCTATGACTCATTAGGAGCAGCATCAGCATGATTATAAGCACTATATGAAAATAGGAAGATATTAATAGCTAGAAGGGAGAGCTTCTAACCCTTCAGCATTCAGACATACTGTGGTGAAGTCGACAAAGTATTTGTGCAAGTGTGAGGAAGGCTGGAATCTGACTCACCAGGCCTGAGCAGAGCGCTTATAGAAATGCTTTTCTCAATAAAAACAAGGCAGGAACTTTGTTTCTCTCCAGACATCTGATGAATCTGAGAAGCTAAGAATTCAGAGAGTACCCCAAAAGGTAAGATAAAACACGGAACTGAGGCGCATAGGCTGAAAGAGCAAGAAGACTCCTTGTTAGCCAAACAAGCAGAAGTCTGCAGAAAAACAAGGCTCCAATTTCCCTGTGTTAACACCAAGTTTTTTTTTGTGAGCTCCCTTCCCCTTGATCCTAGCTAAAATTGGGTTTTCTAGCCTGAAAAACAGCATTGACAGGAGCTGCAGGTGCCCGGGCACTCGAAGATCAGGTCTGTAGCCCGTGGTAACTAGTGACATACCGTGCTCCGCGGTGGTTTTACAGGGGACGGTAATACCTAAAGCTGCAGTGGCAACCCAGAGGGAGCAGCATAATTGATAGGCCTGAAGAGTGCAGGTAAGTAGAAGGATTGTATTTATATCCCTGGCGTGAAACCCAATGGGAACCAGGCTATCGCACACTGGCTGAAGTGCTTGAAAATTGCCACCAATTCCTTTCTGTATTGAGTTCTTCAGAGATTTAGTTCATTCCTCCATCGAATCCTACTTAATGCCTGCACAACTCATGTTTAACCATTATCACTAGCACCCAGCTCATAAACGCTTCCTCCTTGTCAGACACCTCGGACAGGAATCAAGGGGAGATGATTCCGCCGTTCCCTAATACAAAGCAAGGAGCGACACCGCTTCACAGCGTAGCCTATGAAATCCCAACTCTTCCCCGCTTTCTCGCCAGCCTGGCTAACAGAAGAAATTTGATATTTCTGCACCTTGAAATGACTCGCCTTCTCAGGCTTAGGAGAATAAATTAAAGTTGAGCCAAAGTATGCCTCAGCTGCAGCGATGGGCAGATTGATTTGCTTTCCATCTGGGAGATTAAATTCCACTGCCAAAAAAATGGCACCAGCATAATTAGCTGTCAGTCAAGTTGCAAAGAGACAGACTATGTGGGATAATTGAAAGCCCTGCAGCTTCTCATTACATACTACAGTAGCCCTATTTGCAAATTTCCACCTTGAGGAGGTTCCCCGAACATTGTCAGGATTGTACTTACTCCTCCTGGCACATTCTTCTGAAGTGAAACAGGAATATTGTGCAGGGATGGATTAATTTTAAGTAATTCTCGCTTAACCTAAGTTGGCTATAATATATTTGTCAACAGCCCCTGACAGCTCCACTAGGCTTTAATTGCAAGCAAATCCAAGCAACCTGAAGGAAATGGTAACTCTTCAACTCCGTTTATGCCCAGGAGACGTCTTTCTAGGCCTAAAAAACACCTAAAAAAAAAGTCACCTCCCTTCTTTTTCCCTCAACACAATATCCCTCCCTCACAGTTTCTTTTATTATTTCTCATAATGAGCCTATCAGCCTGCAGTGTCACAAACATATACATTTCATTTAAAATAATCAACTTTTCTTTTCCCCTTTCCCATTTAATGGAGCCCAGGAGTGGTTCAGCAGTGGCTGAGGATACACAAGAAGTTTAGGAGAAATGAGTGGCTCTGATGGTCACATTGATGGCCGTGGGCTCTTCTTGGTAAGATAGTGAGAGGCAAAAAGGGCCCTAAGAATAAAATATATTACAGTCCTCATCCTAAAAACACAGGGAGTGTGCAAAGCATTTGACTTCAGAGTATAGTAGCAGCCAGTACTGACTGCAACCTCCTTTTCAGGTGAGCATCTCTACTTTGTCACCCTTCGCCAGTAACTGCCCAACTCGCCAATAAAACAAAGAATCCAGCCCATCACTCTTGCCAATTCCCCATTTTTTAACAGGAAACAATAACCGCCAGCTCTGCTGAAGGCCTCAGCCATCCTTCACTCCCCAGGAGCGGAGGCAGCGCTGCGCCACTGGCCTTACAGCCAGGCATTATCTGATCACGTCTGCACTAATGTGCTTTTATGCTAACCTAACCGAGGTGGGAGGAGATGGGGGAGATTTTGTGGGCTTTGCCTGCTTTTGGCAGCTTTAAAGTTCTCCACGCAGGAAGGTTGCTGCTTCCCACAGAAGAGGGAGCCAGTGTCACACCTCCCACATGGCTCCGAAAGCTCTGAGCTAATAAAGCCCAGCCTAATACACTAATAACTCTTCTTAAACCAGAGCTTTCATTATAAAGAGTAATTTATGTTCACCTTTAAGAGCACCACAAGCCTGAGCCCTCTTACAGGCCCAGATTTGCCTCTCGCCTCCCTGTAGCACTTCCCTGGAGCTGGGAGTATTTCCAGACCTGCTGGGGACTTACTGGTGCGAACTGGGAGCCAAATGGAACCGAACAGGTAGTTCAAGAAGTGCTGAGGCTGAAGTAATACCTCGCTGCTGTGATGTGGTGGGAGGCTGCTTGGCACAAAACAGCAAGGCAGAAACTGCAGAAAACTGTGTGAAACGATTTCTGATCATTTTGGCTCTATCAGAAGTACAACCGCAGTCTACTCCTATGTCTAGAGGGAGCAGGTTGGGATTTAGCACGCAGTCAGGTCCCTTGCTGGCTTATCCTCATGCGGGTTAGGAAAGGAAAAATCATCCCTCCTGTCTGGGTACAATGGGCCTTTATGATTTATTAGATAGTCCTCCTTTTTTGCCTCAATTACTCACTTCAAAAGGGGGTGGAAATGGGACATTCCTAGCCCTAATACTAAATGCATGTAGTCAATAAAAAAAGAAAAAACACTGAAAAATGTTTAAAGGGAGGGTGCTTAAGTTATTGCAACCCTTGGGAGCATTAATGTATGTGCCAACAAGTTACTGTATGCGGCTTTAACATGCTTATTTATTCTGCTGTGCAATAAAACTCTGTCTTAAACAGTGCCAAAACCTGTTTGCCATGGCAACCCCTCATCACACATGTGTTCCAGTACTACTTACAAGCACCTTCTTAAAGAGAAATACACAGCAGGATGAATGGCTCGTGACCTCCGGGGCATTTTACAAAGTTTTAAGCACCCAAGTAAATATTACTTTGGGCTGAAATATTTCTCCCAGGTATTTTTTTTTCCCCCTCCTCCTTTTTGAGGAACTCTTTAAGCAGTGAAGCAAAGCCTGTTCCCCGCTCACTTCCCTCCAAGTGGAGCTCTAAGGACCTGGACAAAGCACAGAGCCCGACTTTTACCTGGCAGGCCTCAGGTGCTGCCTCCTGGCTGGGGAGGCATGGCAGGAATCAGCTGGCCTTCTGCAGTTTCAGGGGCACCGCAGCTGTTCCTGGAGTCATTACTCATCCTTTGTATTGGCACAAAAATAGATTCTTTCCCTCCTCCCACTCACACTAAATGCTAGCTCAGTCTAGCCACTGGCCTTTAAGTCTGCGTGTGCACATGTTGGTAATAAAGCCGCGTAATGTTAGTGTTACACTCACCGGCTCTGAGAGTGCCCAGCCCAGGAAAGGGGTTGACTCCAGGTCCTTTTTCCATTGCTTAATTTACTGCTGGGCCTTAAAACTGGTGAGACGACCTTGTTCCCCACAGCAGGGGAAGATACATCCTAGCAGGGACTTACCTGAAGCAGGGTAGGTACAGCACACAGCTAAACCGTCCCCAAATCTGCAGCATGGAGGAAACTGGGTCCCTCAGGTGGCTTCTTCCAACATGTGTGCCCACAGCTACACACAGCTCTACACGGAGGAGCAGTTCCCACCACCACCAGAGCACTGCCTGGGGTTGGAGTCCATGCTTGGGACATCCACGATCCCGCTAACCTCACTGGACTCTCCTAGTTAGATCACCAGAGGAATCATAGAGCAGAATCACAGCACATCGGGTTGGAAGGAACCCACAAGGATCATCGAGTCCAGCTCCCAGCTCCACACAGCACTACCTAAAAATTAAAACTTCACAAAAGTTATCAGTGTCTTAGTCCTCTGGCACCACATCATTAATTTCTCCACCAGAAAGCTCAGTTTAATCCTTACAGAAAAACCTCTGAAAGTTATCAGGCTCTCCAAGGCCACGCACATTCTCCAGAGCTGACAAACCCCCCCACACTTCGTCTCCCAGTTAAATCCCAGTCCCAGCCCTTCACAGACCCTGGTTGGAATGAGAGAGCCAGTCCCCGAAAGGCAAAGCAAACCTTACCAGAAACACTTGTGGTGACATTGCCTCTTGTCGTCAGGTCCAGGGGAAAGACCTTTCCAGCACCCAGGAGAGAAATCCTAGAAAGTACCAAAATACAGTCATTTGAAAAATAAATAGATGTGTATAAAGCAAGGAAAGAAAACAGTGTATTCTTAATGCTCCATTATTAACGGTACTCAGTAAGGGATTTTCTGCTTTGCTGGAGCATGTAACAGGCTTAAATAAGAATCCCTATCAGGACATAACTTTGTAATTATGCAGATAACATTTACTGTTGTAACAACAAAAGTGCTCAGGCTCCATTGCCTACACATTTCTTTGGGTAACAGAGATGTCTCTCAGCTCGTGCTTCAGCAAGACCACAAGTGTCACCTTGACAAACGAGCAACCATTTAAGACTGCAGGCATTTAGCAGTGCTGTCCTCTGTTCCTAGGGAGAAGTTCAGCTACTGGTTCCTGGCACCATTCCTGAAGAGTTGTGCCAGGGATGAATGTTGATCTTCCAGCCCCATGAGCAGCATGAGTTAACCATTAGCAAACCCCAGCACTAGCTCAGGTGCATCCTTTCAAAGCTCAGCAAGTGGTACTCACAGTGAAAACCTCCAGGAGCTACCAGCATGGGAAAAAAAAAAAAAAAAAAAAAGCATTTTTGTGGTGCCTGTAGCGAAATTTTCCTGTTTTCACCCTGTTTGTTTGTAGAAAGACTAGAAATAGAGCTATTTGGGGGCTGTTTCCAAATGCTTCTGTGTTTCTCTTTCTCTCCCCAAAACAACACCACCACTCCTGGGTGTCTGGGGGGGAGCAGATGAAGTATTCCATTTTCTTTCTTTTCTCATTGATTGACCACGTTTGTGATCCCAGTGACCAACACAGAATATAAGCACATCCCCGCAAACGTAAGTTCCAGGACATAACCCAACATTTCCCAGTGTGCAGAAATGAAGTGTAGCAGTTCTGTACAGTAAGTGATTCCTTCTGGTAAGCTGCGACCTGCTCCTGTGCAATTGCAGTGGATGTGTTTTACTGCCCTGGCTGTGGGATCGATCCCTTCCACAGCAAGTCTTGTAAACAGATCCGTTCCTTGCCGGAGAGATGATTTTTGATCAGCTCCGTGTGAGTCAAAAATTGTGCTGAAATGTCTGATTACGAACACTTCTGTCATGTCATACAGCTTCCCAACTCCCAACTGGAAAACATCTTGATATAATACCGTGTCATCAGTTTAAAAGAACATATAAAGTTAGGTTTATTGAGCTGCAACCTTGCAGTGCATTTGCAAAATTCAGAAAATATGTTAATGTGTTATTTCTCCTAAAAGTAGGCACTGAAAACACACTGATCTACTCCTGCATGTGTTTACAATTATTTCTGCATGTTACTGTGCCCAAATAACTGTTAGAAAAATTTCCAAGCTAGTGTGTGTATGTTTAGTTTTACTCAAATTCCCATAAATGCATAAGAAATCTCTGCTGCCTAGAGACTCGAGAACGTAGTTTTAACTGGAATCAAATATCATGAGTGATACCTATTACTGCATCCTACCCGCCTATTCCATTGTAACTTGGAGGCATCGTAATATTTTGTGTCATTACATAGTGCTGGAGGCATGAAAACTCTCCAGGCTGATTAGGATCTTACCATTCCTCACAGTAAAGCACCCAATCCATCGGAAAGGACTGCTAGCTCTCGGCTGATCATTCATTTGTCTCGTTGAAACCCTATGACTCCATTTTAAGAGCTTTTTTATAGACTCGTATAAAGGAGAAAGTGAACTTTTTAACATGTTTGCACTCCACTAAGTCAATACACATAAAAAGAAGTACAACTGGGGTTCCTACATGGATATATGGCCCAGAAGTGCTAAGCTGGTAAAGAGATCCAGCTACTAGTTAGGCAGGAGATTAACATGATTGCCTTTTCTTCACATTGCTGACTGCCTCCTAGAAGCAAGGGGCACCCAGAAACCTAACAGGAGGATGAGCCAAGCCCTGGACTCCCCAGACAGAGGTTTTACCCAGTAAATTCATGTGGCTTTTTGTCAGAATAGTACATCTCACTCTGGTTATTGTTGCTTATCTGTCCTTTCAAGGAAAGTCTAAATCAACAGCATTTATATTTGCTACATACAGAACACGAAGACTTTGTGGTGGGTGTTAGAAACCAAGCCCTCTTTGGATGGACGCATACACACCCCTTTAGCAGAGTCCCATAGCACCATTGTTACTGTTTCTATAGGACTTTATTATCCTAGAAATTGCACATTTCTGTAGATGATGAGTAGCCTCTGTCCCAACAAGTCTATATTGCAAATACCTGGTACTTGTCCAGATCTTTCCCACATCAATACAGAGCTGAGTCAAGGGAGAGAGAAATTAAAAGCAGCTTCTCTCTCTCCACTGGTGTTGTTCCAGGCACTTGGCCCCTCACTCCAATGCCTGCGAGATGGTAAGAGAGAAACTCAGAGGAAGCAAACAGAAGATTCTCAGCAGCTGCAAGATGCAGCAAATGAAAGGAACATGTTTTTAAATAGAAACCATCAGTACCAGTACAGCTGTCAACTGCACTTTGCCCAAAAAGGGAATTTTTATTAAGCTCTGTAAAAGCTTCTAAATCTGGAACTTTAAAAGCATTTTTCTCTATATAAAATGAGAGCTTACAATGGCATATCTTCATTGAAAGCCAACGTTAGAGCAAGAGCTTCACCAAGAGAATAGCTGAGATGAATGCTGTTATTAATTATCATTGAAACTTCTACTTTAACAGCCTTTCATGAACTGTAAAGTTGATCAGGATCTCCCAGCCAGATGGCTAATGAAATGCCATCAGCCAGCCTTTCCCACAGATGATCTCCTTCATACTTTGTAGCTTCCAAGACATCGACACCACCAGCAAAGTTTAACGAAGGTTTAATCTGAAGTTAACAAACCATTGATTGCTTGGGTTGCAGGAATCTGAGTGGCATTTGGGAAGCAATGAAAGAAACATAGAAAACCTCAAAGGATAGCATGAGGCCGTTATCTCAGGGCATGTAAATCAGTGCAGTTCTGGACTGTCTCTAGGCCTGAAAAAGATTTTGCTTCTCGAATTCAGTGCTGAACTGTGCAGCCAGGAAGCAGGGACTGAAGGAGGTGACAGTGCAGTCAAGCAATGGATTTTATCAAGAAGCTTGGAGGATCTCCAAGCTATGGGTCAGGAAAATCTCTGGACTTTCGCCATTCTTCACAACAGTTCATCCCACACCACCATTGGTGGTTCCCAGTGGTTCTGGTCATCCTTTGACCAACAGAGCCAAGCTTCCTGGAGTGAGAAGCAGGCAGGAGAGAAGGGATCGCAGGGGACCATGCACAAAGCAGCCTCCTGCATTTCCAACTTCCTCAGCAAGTCTGAAAACAGCAACTCTGCCCACCAACCAGGCATGAACATCAGTGGGAAACAGCCAAGAATGAAATGGAAGTTCAAGTGAGGAGGTGTAAGCAGACCTTCAGCTGCTGGATCCAGATAGACATGTACACAGCAAGACAAATCTGTTCATTTTTAAGTCTAAAATTTACAAGAGTCCAGCTGCATCACCCTGCTCCAATACAACGTGTCCATAACCGTATTAAAAGACCAACTGCTGAGGAAGGCGATCAAGAGAATTGGGTACTTACACAAACTTGGACCTTGAACTTCTCAGTGGTGCCTTTTCTATGTTGTAAGACATGGATATAAACACAATCCTCGTCTCACGGTATAAAAACATTTAGGATTGTAAAGCATTAGGTTAGAATGAGTTACAGCAACAGGGACTAACTAATTAAGACACATCTACTACTTATTTCCCTCTGACTGGAGAGAAGATCTGGGAGCCACCAAAGGCTCTGCTGAGCTACGCCAACCAGCAGACAAAGCTTCTTGTCATGGGCAAATTTACTGTGTAAGATTTGAGGTGAAAAGTGCCCAGCCCTGGAAACTGAAAGATAGACACAGACAGTAACAGCACCCAGCACCCACCACATTCAAATATTTTGAAGTCAGCTCTCAGATAATAGAAGTGGTTTCAGAGCAGTGGCCATGCAGACCATGTTCCCTAGGCCTACACCTAAAGTTTTGTGGGGAAACCTTGATTTATGTACCCAAATAGCACCAAATTGACCTCATCACCCAGGGATTAAGGTAATCTTGCAATAATTCCAAGCTTTCTATATAACTGGAAATATTGATTTGTGCTGTCTAAAGGGGAAAAATTTTTAGAAAATTCTACTTCCACAGGATCTTCAGACCCTTCCAACAGCAAGCTAGTTAGCTTTTAATTCCCAAAGTCTTAAAAGGATGCCAAGAAAGAGAACATCTTTGGGCAAGTGAGTACAGCACAACAGGTAGCATGCAAGTGAAGTGTTTAAGTGTTCCTACTGATACTTGAACTCATAATGTACTTGGGAAGACCTGGTGGAAGTTCAGCTATCACAGGCAGTCTGACAACAATTTGAAGTATGGCATACCCAAAATAACATCTGGGACACAACAAGCAGTCTAAGCAGCAAATACAATGTTTGCCCATACATTATGAGCCTGAACATGTAGAATAACATAATGAGAGTTTGAAATGCTTTAAAGTTTAACTTTATTACCTCACTCAGTGCCCCATTAACTAGGTCTAATTTTAATCAGCCAACTGTCCTAATTTAGTTGTGGCAGAATTATCTTCCAGGGATGGTGGGAACTACATGTCACTGGCACATTACATTTATTCAAGGACCAGCATTCCTGGAGTGCTTCTCATTCTAAGTGGCTTTGTTTCAGAAACAATGGGTAGTATAATTTTATCTGGCCCTGATGACAGTCTTGGGATTGATTTCACCATACTCTCACAATGATAGGTTTCTCGGAGATCCTCCAAGCTTCTAAGCTGTCCGTTTCAGCTGGATGACCACAACTCTGCTCACAACTTGGAGAAGAGGCCATAGGAGACAGGCCGTCCTGAAGACAACTCTCAAGCCAAAATATGTGGACCTTTCCATATTGGTACAGTCCCACAAGAGATCTCTAACTCCCCTTATCTCTAAACGGCAAGATTTCCAAGCAGCTCTTTTCATTTTCTTCTTTTAAAATCATAAAGACAACCTGTTGTGTTTTTTTTTTTTTTAATTAAAAAAGCCAGTGCCCTCCTGAGAGATACACAAAAGGGAAGGGGAACCACTGCCAAGTGAACAGGATCCACTCTCTGATATGCAGTTTGTACATGGTTAATGGATGTTGGGCATTAATATTTCTTACCCTTTTGTCTGTGTTCACTGTAATAGAAACCCCTGTCTAGACTGAGTGGCTACTACAAGTAATCCCAGTAATATCCAGTAAAATCACTCTGAAATGCGATAGCTATAGTTATCAAGGAGCACCAGGATTAACTTGATTGATTGAACAATGGACTTCTGGTTTTTAACATGATCTATATGTGTCCCAAAATCAAAAAATATACATATGGTTGTAAACCCTTCAATTCAGGGCAACTTATCATAGTCTGTAAATGTACTGACACACCCTAAAAGGAGAGAGATTAGTGCTGCTTCAAAATGAAAGGATAAATGGCAATGGCCATAAAGAAATACTTTCACTTAAGCAGCCACTGCTTCTGCAAGGACAGGACACATCAACCTCTCTACTGGCAGCCAGGGAACAAACAATACATACTTGCCTCAATCTTTCCTTAAAAGTCCTCTTCTGAAGACATCACAGCTGATGATGTTTGTGGTAAGTTCAACCAAGAGAGACATCTCCTCCTGGAGGGGCCTCTGCAGCAACTCAATAAACTACTATGCCATGAGACAAGGAGAGCTGGAGACCACCAGGAGGGATAAGATTACTTCCACTGCACTTGATGAATTTAAATGGGTAGAAAATTTCTGGGTCCAGGTGTAGAGTGTCATCTACTTCCACTACGAGCACATGGTGGTTTTCTTGCTAACCTGGGTCTGCAAGGGTGCACCTGATACCTTTGCTTTGAGCTGAGATAATCTGGGGTGCTTACGGCTGACCTTTCTGAAGGCTGATTCAAACAATTAATAATTAGTCAGAGATGCAAGACCTGGAACTAGAACTCCTGCATCCACATCTAGCTCAGCCCACAGTCCTCTTCAGAAGTTTGGTTAAACTCTTGAGTTCTTTTTATAGGCTAGCGTGGGCCTGGAAACATGAAATAGAGAATTTCTATCTAGCAAAACAGAGCTAACAGTAACTGAATACACAGTTAGGTAGAGGACGAATCACGTCTCACACTAGAAAAGCATCAACCTTTAGAAAAGTTACACATTAGATCACATTCTTTTAAGGACTCACCACTTAAAAGTAGATTTTTATATCAGGAATTCACAATCAATTCCCACTAATTTAAAAGGAAATTATGTCAATACAGTTGCAGCAGCACCTGGCTGTACAAAAGGTGACAAGAGTTAAACACCGAGCTAACAAGAGCTTTTGTACTGTGATAGTCTCTTCAGGAACAGCTTTGGAATGACCTAACTAAAAGATGGGCACTTCCTCTCATCTGCAGTAGGCTAACAGAAAATGCAATTGCAAAGAAATGGAAAACTACTAACCTCAGTGAAGCCTTCATTTGTTCATATTATTTTTGCCTCAATCACACAATGACACAAAATGATTGGTCACTAAATTTTGAAGCTCTATCATGTGCTGCAGCAAAGTGGCAAACATCCTTCTGAACCTCTCTGCCTTCCTTTTTATGCTGTACCTGTGACTCATGCTTCCTTTTGTTCCTGCATGAAAAATGGCAGAACAGGTGGTTTGTGTTTGTTTGAAAAAACAATTAAAAGTGCTCTCACTCTATTGCTAATTGTTGAGTAGCTCACACTTGCTCACCTGGGATGAGTCTGCTGTAACGAGGCTGCTTGTTCCCTTTGTTTCTGCCAGCAATCCAATTTGAGTGAGGCAGAGCAGGAAAGGGAGCCCTATGGAAATTCCCCCATTCATTTATTTTTAACTTTTCCGGTGGAAATGTTTTTGTTTCCAGAATCTGGGGCTATACCTATTGCTTAGCCTTCCTCAAATTCTGATGGAATCTGATGTTTAAAATGAGCAAGAGATACTTGATTTAAGTCCCTTCCCTTCCACCAGCCAGTGTGGAGCTTTCACAGCTCCTTAGGTGAGGATAAATTTCCATGTCTAGCAAAACATGGGTAAAGAACTCTGCGCTGACCTGACTTTGAACCTTTTGCTGAGCCATTCTCAGTGCAGAAAAATATTTATTTTATTACAGCTCTGCAGAACTCATCCCAGCCCAGATACTCAGATTAAGACCAAATGTGTTGAGCTTGCATTAGGTGAAGTCATGAGAGATTTGTGTTTAGGATTTTATCTATGTTTCTTTTGTAGATGTTGCCGATGCTGAAATGGCACAAAATAAAAGAATCGCAGTAATAATAGTTCTCATGGCATCTTTCAGGTTCTTCTGGGGACTTTATAAAGGGGATAGCCCTATCCTGTGTCAGATGCTGTTTCTGAGGGGTTATGTAACACCAGTCTCTCCGAATCCTGAGAAATTCCTTTTACAAGAAATTTCACGAGGCTCTCCTGGCTGGCTGAGCAACTTCGAGTCTTTGAGCCTTGGCTTACATTAGCTCCCCACACATCACAGGGCCTGCAGACATCTCCGGGCCCTTCTCAGCAACACCACTAACTGTCCCAAGAGCAACTGAGAGGTGGAGGAGGGAACCTCTGCCCAGCCAGAAATGGAAAAGTGTCAAGCTATAGAGAACTCATAGCGGACATGTGTCTCTAGGCACGGCCCATATTTGATCTTGGGAATCCTGAAATATGATAGAAGGGACCATCTGACCTGTGCTGAGACTTAAGTCTGAGATGTACAGTCAGACACCCATGAAACACTCATAAGTTTCTGATTTTCACTGCATTAATGGCTATTTCGATAGCAGCGAAAGAACTGAACACTCCTGGGACTAGACACTGATGAAACCATTTAAGAGTTTTCTCACCAAAATTTCTGAGTAATCCATGTTCTCATGGTAACAGCAAAATCCCTGTTAAAATATAGTTGCAAATATCCTGTTTCTTTTTATGGCCGAGCTGATATATCAGACCTGAGATATGAGATATACGATATTTCCATTACAACCATAATGTCTCCTTGGGACCTATATGGTGTCACTGTGTATTACCAGACTTCAAGAGTGATCCTGAATACAAAGACTTTATTTACTAAAATATCACATGTATTCCTGATTCTTCTATTGTAATACGAGGATGATGAAAAATAATGGAAAATAAAAGCTAATTCCAATATTTTAAAGCCTAAATGTAATTTTTAAACTTAGGTAGTAGAGTAGGGAAAAAGAAAGGAAAATAGTGTGACATATTTCAGAAGTTTTTTTATCTGACCGTGATCACAGGGGAAACGCCAAATGAATAACCTGAAGTTTTATTAGTGTCTCTGGGCTTGTTTCTGTGACTGTGTGAAAGAAACCTTTATAAAGGAAGCATTATCTGAAGACATCCCCCAGCTTTTAATACCATTTTCGTGAAGTGTAACAATATATCACTAATACAGAAACCGAGATCTGCCGCAGCATTATCTATCTGATCTGTTTGGAAGTAGCCTGAGACGCAAGGAAGGGTGGCGAGATGCAGATGTTATCAATTAGCCAAAGAAGTTAACAAAACAACTTCAAACCGCAGCAGTTGTTCCAGCTGAGAAGCCTTGAAGGGGACATTTAGCTGGTGCTGTGTGCTTGCTCCTTTTGTATGTGCTGATAGGAAGCCCGTCAGACCACAGCTGTGAAATCCCAGCTTTGGCAACCAGATGCTCCCCAGCAAATCCAGGAGGAAGGAGGCAAGACTGGCATTGGAAGGGCTGCCCAGTCCTCAAGGCAAAAAAAAAAAACTCTGGTAAAGCACAAGAGGTCTCACAAAATGGCATTTGGTAGACGAAGTGAGTGATAAGGAGAAGTAAACCCGCTTCTGTCAGGGCAGAACCAGCGGTGACACAAAGGTTGTGTGAATTTCTATAAAAAAGAAATCCTTCAGGATGTGACAAATAAGGAAAATGTTTGGGAACAGAAGATCAAGGCTAGAAATAGAGTGGATTTTTTTTGTTGTTTTGTGCCCTGAAGCGGCACCACCTGCCTGAGCTGGGGTAGAACAGGAACACGTGGGGTTTTGCACAGACTTCTTTATCTTCTGACTAGATGGAGTCCTTGGCACCAGCCATTGGTTGCTAGCTAGTACAGTCAAATTAAGGTCCGAGGAAAATCAGGGATTTGTTTTATTTTCTACTGGAAAGAAAAAAAAAAAAAAAAAAAAAAAAAAAGAGGAAAAAAAAAAAAGGCAAGCAGATGTTCAGAGCACAGGAGATGGAAGATGGAAGTCCTTCCTTCCCTCCCAGCTGTTGGGCTCCCAGCCCCATCTCACTCCCTGGTAGTTCAGCTTCTGACCATCCCAGCACGCCCTTTATGTCCTAACCTGGATATCAAAGGCTAGCCTTCAGATACCCCCACAGGGCATGACGTGGTTGTGCTCTCAACCCTGAAGGCACTCCAGGTTCAAGAGGATATTGCAGGATACAAGGTCAGTGTCTAAAGCCTATGGGTACCAGCAGAGCAGAGCAAGTGGTGCTTTCCATGGAAGCTTACACAGGTAGAGCAGGAAAAGCTGCCCATCACCTCTAAAATCAGAGCAGAGTCTAGGATAAAAGTGTGCTCAAGATAAATACGACTTCCCTGTAAGGTTGTGATGCCCTAGCCTTGAGTGTGACAAGACCCTTGGTGATGTTCATGGCCCAACATCTTGGGTGGGAGACAAAAATGTACCACGGTGTTCAGCCAGTGAGGCTCTTTGTGACAAGCCCACAAGCAGAGCATCCCGGCAGGGATCATGGGCTGCAGGGTTGGGAGCAGCAGGAGGCCAGACCTGAGGGTAGCTGAGTAATTGCACTTATCACATTTGATTAAAAATCCATTTTATCCAGAAGAGTGCAGCCAGAGGTTTATAAGCCAAAACATGCTGGAGAGAGTGTGTGTTGCTGGGGCTTGCAAGAAATGATAGCAATACATTCCCTGATGTTGAAGTGACAAGAGAGAAACAGTAAAAAGTTGCTGTACCTGCAGTTTTTCAGCGTGCTCTACTAAACGCAGAGGGCAAAGGGGACTGGAGGAGGCTGTTTCATTGCCTCGGAGCAAAGACACATCCCTTTTCTGCCATGAGTCCTGCATGATATGGCCACTAGCCCAGAGCTGCCGCGATCTGCGGTGCCTCATTTGGCGTGCATCTGCTGGAGCCTTGTCTAAGGTAAAACACTGACACCACTGAGCTCATTTCCAAGTGCTTGCACCAGCGTACGGGCAGCCTGAACGGGGTCTCAGACATGCAGCCAGGAGGCACCTGGTACGCCAGTCCTTACAGAAAATCGGGCTGAGAGAGGTCCTGGGTCACCGAGCCTTGTCTCCTGCTATCACAGGCACCATGCCGGATAATCCCCTTCATAAACAGAGCAGCAGCTGGGGGAGGAAAGCCTGGAATGGCTGAGGATGCTGAATGTGAGGTGTTAGAGGGTCCAGAGTCAGGGGGATTTGGAGTATGCAAAGAATGCAGCTTTGTGCTGTTTAGAGGAGCAAAATAATATTTTATTAACAAAGCTGGAAAGTCATGCATCCAGGAAAACACCCAAGACCTTAATTATGCCGGAGAGGCATCAGGGTAATGCAGTATTTGCTTTCTAATTCTGGCCCTGAGTTCAGAGAACTATTTTTTTTCTGTTTCAACATTTGGTTGAACACAACACGCCAACAACAGAGAAAAAAAATAGAAAGAAAAAAAAAAAAAAGCACTGGTTTCCACTCCTGCAAGTACTGTGTCTGTTTTAAATCATGAGAAAGGGAGACTTCTAATGAGGCTGATTCATATAATGATGTATTTTACAAGCTATTCTCAGCAGATTCACTGCAATATGTCATTCTTTATGTACCATGAGAGATATATGAGCACACAAGCTTACAGAGGGTGGGGAAGTCTCTGAATAACTGTCCGGTTTTGCACCTTGTGCTGGAGGAGGAAGAATTGGAAGTTCACACAGGCTCTTGCTTCCAAACCCTCCAGACCTCGGGTCAGCTGTGAACTCCACTCCAATAAATGTGAACATTACAAGACTTGTGTCTTAAAACTTATTTCCAAGGAAGTCTCTCATTTTATTGCAACACGAATAAGAGACTCTAAGGTAATATTTACTTTGTTTTACATTTCATAAAAAAAAAAAAAAAAAAAAAAAAAAAAAAAAAAAAAAAAAGCCTGTAATTTCATGGAGGCTCTAGCAGGAATACCTCTTTCCATCCAAGCGGAAGAAATCATGTTCAGGACCTTTCCCGAGGGCTCGAGAAAAGCACGTTAACATGGAAACTCCCACTCTGCTTTATTTGTGAGTTACTCTTGCAGGAGGATGAGGCTGGAATTGAGAGAAGCTATAACTGGACTAACTGGCCAAAGCCTGTGACATTAAGGGGCAGGCAAGGATGCTGAGAGGATAATCCCAGAGATGCAGCTCTCCAGCTGATGGAAATCAGAAGAGCCAGATAATCACTGAGAGAGATTCCCAACTAGAAGGAAGGTAATTGCAGGGGCTTTAAGAAAAAGGGTGCAGTAGTTTCTCCAGGTCTGTCTGTCACTCCCGTCACTGCTGCCTCTCCCAGCACTGTCTTTTAAGATGCTGGAGGAGGGGCTGAAGCCCTTTTAATGAAGCGAAAGGATGAACGGGAGGCCTGTCCAGAACAGCAGTGGAAAGAGAAAAGTCACACGCAGGGAGCCCAGCGCGTGGCGAAACCAGAGCTGCAGCCTGCTCCAGAGCTGCCGAGGCACAGACGTCTTCAGGAACCCTCCATGGGGCACCCCAAAGACCTGTGACCAGGTGAGAGCGTGAGCTACATCCACACGTGGCTGCGGGGTGAGGCCGTGGGGCCGTGCCAGCGCCCAGCCATGCTCCAACCTGCAACGATGGCCCCACAACGAGGGTCCCCGACCGCTCACCGCAGGACGGGCAGCCTCCGACCGGTGAGTCCCACCTGGCCCGGGCTTCTCCACCCCAGTGGCGCAGCCGCAGGTCTGTTCCATGCTGCTCCTCGCCAGCCTGCTGCATCGAAGGGGCCCTGCTTTAGGCTTTTTCTCACCGCCAATGTAGCAACCTGACTTCTGGCAAGGGGAGCTGGCTGCTGCTCCCCTGCTGGGCTGCCAATATACCTCCTCTTTCTGGCCCGAGGGGCCACCAGAGAGCGATACGGGCTGTTGCCAACTCTGTCTGCCTGGGAACGAGGGACCCGGCCTGGAGCCCGAGCCCAGAGCTTAGCGGTTCCCTGCTGCTAGCCCACAGAGCAGCCCTGGTGGATTTCTTAAAGGCTGGGTTTCTTAAAGACTTTGCTTACTAATTTTCTTAATTTTTTGTGGCCTCGTCAGTGACTTTGCCGTAACGCTGGGGTCAGCCACCAGCTGCTGCCTATTCCCACGGTATAACCTGCCCACTTCACCGTCTTTCCTTAAATGTAATATGTGGTGCATTTGTGTCTGGTACTTTCTCTTGTTTCTGCAATTGAAATTTTATCCGTTCGTGGAGTGCCCGAAATTCTGCAGAGACACTTGGCCTGAATACTCATTTCATTGTTGAAAGCCAATACTGCTTTAACAGATGCAGTAAAATGGTGAGAATCTAAAGTTCACTTTTCTGCTTTAAATACCACAGATGAAAGAAGTCTACTCCACATAACCGAATGCCTCTCTTGCTTGCTGGCACATTAGCTTTAAAGGTGTTCTGGTAGTTTTCAGCCCTCTGTTTTACCTAAATGCTTTCGTCCAGATCCTCAGCTGGAGTAGATGGATGCAGCTACACAGCAGTCAGCAGAACCGTGCTGATTTATACCACCAGGCAGACTTTTATATGTAGATAGCCTTAGAAAGTAATCACCAGGCTCCCTCAAGCTGATTCCACATGACTTGCAACTGCAGTTTTGGCTCAATGCTGTTCCCGAAGCTTCGGCTCCCTGTGCTGCACGTTCCCTCTGGGTAGGCATCTGTCCGCGGTACAAAGGAGTCCAGAGCAGCAGTGGCAAACTCCCAGCCTCCACTTGAAGTATCCATCATCCTTAGACATGGTTAACTCTGTAATTATTGCATTGCCTTGGACAATTTCAAACCACGTTTCATAATGGCACAGAAATCTCCAGTCCAAGCTGTCAAATTATTTTCCTTGCAATGACTTTAGCAATACAAAGCCTATCGTTTCCTCACCTCCGAGGAACAAACACAGAGCAACCCAAAGCACCGGCAGCGTGCACTCTGTCTAAACCCAATGTCCTCGGGTTCTCTTTCAATATCATTTCTGCCCTGTGAGTTAGACCAGTGCCGACCAGTTCCCTTCTGCTTTTGCAGCCTCTGAACACCCTGCGGAGATGTTAGGCTCTGTTTAGTGTACACAGCTCACAGTCCTGAGTTACATGGCTATCTTCAGGCAGCAACACAGGTCCTCTGTTCTCCGCCGACCTTGCAGGTTTGTCACCATTTGAAAACAATTATTTTCCTCTGACTTGGCATTTTTGGCTGCTACCCAACTGCTTGCGGGCACTTTGGGATTTATCGTTCGAGCCCTCAAAGGAATAGTTATCTTGAATGTTGAAAATATTTCCAAAAGGCTAAAATGTATCATTCAGCCGAGTGTGGTTTCAGAATTGCTTCATATGGATCTAACTGATTCATTTTCTTGCAATGAAGTGATTGCAGGAATAGCTGGAGACTGGGCCAGAGGGAAGAGGCTGATTGTCTCTTACCACCAGGGACTCTAAAATAGTGGTATAATTTACTTCCTTTGAGATGTTCTACATAGCAGACAAATGTGCATCTGTTCTTCAACATGGAATAACTCCTAAATAAATGGTATAGAGTAAGGTAATCTGGGTAGTTAGCAAAGCTAATAAAAATTTTAAATGTTTAAAAGAGAAGGCAAGAGGAAGATCCAATGATTTTGACCAGATTCGGTTCCCAATGATGAATTTAGTGCCCACAGGGAATCCTTACACACTGGGACACCAAGGTCCTGACAATGACAGCGAGTCTTCCACCATGCACCATGCAAGTGGGGAGTCTCAGCATCCCTGCATGCTGTATAGAGGTGGTGTAATGTAATCCAAACACGTACCTGGATCCCGACTTTCCTGGCTAGCATTTAGCTGTAGGGAAGCCCAAGCAAGCCCCTAAACTCCAAACAGGGGGAACAGTGTGCGCAGCAGAAATGAGATTCCAGATGTGGAATTGGCACCATTTCCCTAGCTGAAACTTTCCAGGTCTTGGTCTCAAAGGTGACTACCTGACAGAGAAAAATAGAAATAAAACAAATGATCTCAAAGAGTTTTCCATCTTGCAGTTAGGTCTCAGTCTTTGTAGTCAAGCCATCTTTGAACCATTCACAAACACACTAGCCAAAAATAAATAAATAAATTTATAAATAAATAAATAAGTCCACATTTCTGATGTGAAGAAATCTTTCCTGGGGCTTTCCTCCAGCACCGCATTCTGTTCTTACTTTTTATAACTACAGAAGGAAAAAATGCTCAGCTAGGTTTTGAGTTTTTCGATTACTAGCTATGTCATACAAGAGGACACTGCAAGTGGCACTGTTTGCAGAATTCTTAGTAAGCACTCTTCTACAGATCACAGAAAGATCTGGATGGTAAAAAAAATAATAATAAAAATAAATAAATAAATAAAAGGAAAATAAGTGAATCCATGCACCTTGATACTGTCAGCAGAATGCCAGTAATTTTTGTTAATGACTTTAGCCCAAGTGAGATGAACTGAAGGGTCAGGGTGATTTGTGCCATTTGTGCCATGATGGTGAGGGTCCTGCTTGGTGTTGAAGAGCAACACCACTTGACCAGTCAAAGAGCATAACAGGAAATCTATACAAGGTCCTGCCCAGACAGAGAGTTGGGTATGTACACAATTATTTCCAATGTAAATAAAATCAATGAGTAACCACACGGGGTCTAAAAAGGATTTTCAAAGCTCTGCCATTCCATGAGTCTATTCAAGTGTGATTAAATGAGCCTTTTCTCCTTTCATTCACTAACATAATATCCTTGTAACTATTACAGCAAAAGTGATATATCAAGGTCACCTTTAAACAGGCATTTAGCAGTCTATATTACATTATAACAGGTGGACATGAGTACAAAAGCCAGCACCACTTGACAATAAGCTTCCGGCTGCTTCCAGCCAGCCATGGATTGTGGTCTGGGAAAATACTCACTTAGGAAAATCGATCAGCGACAGGACAGGGACATGATATAGTTTGACATCTCTGCTTTCTACAAAGCACACAGACTTACACAAGCAGACGTGTCAAGTGATGGAACTGAGCCTGCCTGTTTTACACAAGTTATCCTACATTGATGCTAGCCTTGGCCACGCTTCACAATAATTCCTGGCATTCCCTTTGACTATTTCTCAGCACATCAGTGCCTCAATGATCTCACTGGAAAGCTCTTTTTGCAGGACATGCTGTTCTGCCCAGACTTGTTTTTTACTTATGCCAGTGCTGCCTGCATCTATTGATCCATTGGGAGCATCCACAGCTCCTTGGGATTTCGTTCCTATCTGAGAGACCACTATTAGAAAATGTTAATTTGTTAAAAATGTTAAAAAAACACAGTTACAAGTGGTTAAATCTTTTCTTTTAAAGAGAACTGAAACTTTGAGTAGGATAAGAGAGTTGGGAGGAAAATTCTTAACACCTGGAGTCCCACAAACTTTAGAATAAAATTCAATAAATTTGTTTAGTGAGTGGCAGCAGTACTTGGTAGGAATGCAATAGTGAAACAGAGCATTTATCAAAGCCGTGCTTTGCCTCACAGCTTTATCAGCCAGATTTCTTTGCAGAGCTTGACTACATCATCCTCTGGAAAGCTCATATAAAAATGCAGTTTCTCTAAGTATATATATATATTATAAAATTTATATTATGTATTATGTATAAAATTAATATATATATATTATATTTATATATATAGTTATATGACAAATATAAACCATCTAAATATGATTATTTTTGTAAGGGGTCCTTTAAAAAGAGTTCATAAATTTAGGAGCCAGCATATGCTGCAAAAATACAACAAAATCGAAGAAAGTCAGTGACATATTTTAGTGCAGTTTATCTACCAGGTGAATCCTCCTGTCTTGCACAAAGCATTTCATATAAAGGCAGTCAGTAAATTCCTGCTGGGGTGAAGGTGTTCTTTCTGAAACACAGGGTGACATTTCAGCTGCTTTATTAGCCCATGGCTGAGCTGGTATCCACATTCCTGACGAGGATTTAGAGAAGCCCGAATGCAGACCTGCTGACTCCCCACTTCTGGAGGAGGGAAGGGGGTCTCCCCTGCACCCAGGGGAACGCTGAGGCATCTTGCATGAGCTCCCTGTGCCCTTTTACTTACCCACATGCACAGGAGGAGGCAGCCTTACTACGAGCAGCAGCTACAAAACGGAGGCCCTGAAACCCTGGTGTATCATCACTGCCACAGGTTAGGCAGGTTCACACCTGCAATGCTGCCACACACCAAAAGGATCTTTGGGAAAAAGAAGTCAGGAAGCAACTTGCAGGCTGTGCACTGCAGCTCCTGGAAGCACTCTGCATGCCCAAGTTTTAGCTGAGCAGCAGGACCAGAATATTGCCATATTGTCTAGGAGATATCAGCAATGCCCAGGGGAGTTACTGTAAAATCCTGGCGACTTAGATATTTGTATAACTGAGAGCCAGACGTCCTTCAGAAGCATCCTTACTGCTTCCCTCAGGCCAAGGTACTGGTACAAACACACCAGATGCTGTCTGATGAGGCAACCGCCTTTCCCCTTCGCACCACTTTTGCATCAGGGCACTGCCCTTTGGCTTCTGCTGCGATCTGCCCTCAATTGTGAGTGTGCAAGAAGAGGTGCAGGTCCAACCCCAGGTATTAGCACACTCTTCTCCAGAGAATGCCCTGTGAAAATTGCAGTGCTTCGGCCAGCGTGTTCGTAGCTTGCTCATCCTTTTAGAGAAACAGGCTGCAAATGGATGGTGAGTTCATTGTTATTGCAGAAGTGTCTTTTAAAGATGCTCCCCCGGGGCTGCCTTGAAGCTTCTGCTTGACAGGTGTATGTCACGTACCAAGATCCGGGGAGAAATCCTGTCTTGTCAGCTGAACTGAAATGAGTCAATGAACAGAAATGAGGTCTTCTCGTGAGAGAACAATGAGAACAGAACCGGGGGGTTCACACATGGATTAATTTACAACATCTCTAAGCATTTGCCATTCCAGTACTTGGAAATCCTGTCACATTCCTTGAGAAAGTATGAATTATAAATTCTTGCTGAAGACCTCACACATACAAATGTTTCAAGAGTCAGTAGCCAGCTTAGTTTTCTTTTTCTGTGTAACCAAAAAGAGAGCAGGAATTGCAGCATACCCCAATTAATCTACTGCCTGATAGTGGCAGTACTGCCCTACACTGCTAAATGTTTTGTCATTCAGTAAGGTATTCTTCTACACTTATAACTAGATATAAAGCATTTTGATCTTTTTATTATTATTATTATTATTATTATTGAGGCAGACTTATGCATTAAATAAAGCCCATATCTCAAGGTACAGCCAATATTAGGCAAGTCAAACCGAAATAGGATGTTAATAAATTCATAGTTTGGCATCTGAAAAAAATGTAGCTTATTCTTCCACCAAAATATACCAGAATTAACTATAAATCTCACCGCATTCTTACAGAAAACAAGCATGATGACACCACATGAGGTGCAATCGAAGCAGGAAGGTGTATTTATACAGCACACAGAAATGTACTGACATACCCAGAGAAGATTAGGGTGTTTTGCTGTTACACTGTCCTCTGGGTTTTAAAAGAGCAGTTTTGCTGCAGAGCACTGTAACTCTGTGTCAGATTTTTGGTTTGAACCATTTGACAGAAAGACAAGCAGAACAAGCAGGGTACCTGCTTTAAACCTGAGATTTCATTGCAGATTTCTCCAAGATTACTATCTCAAAGTCCTCCAGGCTTGACAAAAGGGTGGTTAATACTTTAATTAATTACTTAATTTGGAAAATCCTCCACTACTCCAGACTATGTCTTAAATTAATTTTTCACCAACTTTTCTACCTTGAGATAATCCGAGATGCTCTGTATCTGGTATAACGATGTTTGAAAAATTGGCTGTACAGGAACATAGAAGATACCACAGTTAGTCTGAAAACATTTCTGCTTGAAGGTTTGTGTTTCTTTGAGGGGTTACAGTCCACATCCAGCAGGCACATCACGGTGTCATTTTACCCTCCAGGCACTGCACTCAGATGTACCAAAGGGAAACCAGAGGCACATCGCATTTTGCATCCACAGTTGTCACAAGCCCAATAATGTGCAGCAAGCACAACACATTTATTGTTGCTGCATATGCTGTTGCAGTACTGCAATGCAGGGAACGGATCTGACATGATAAAGCCAATTTTTCTTTCTTTTCTAGAGGTACATTCCTCAGCCTGATTTCCTCCAGCCAGGCTGTGATAAGGAAACACAACTCTTACAAAATCTGCCCCGTGCTGAACTGTCTGCCTTCAAGATCCATTTTTTGGTAACCATTTCTCTTGCTGCGACTACATCAGTAAGCAGTGATAACAGCTCTTTTCTCCAGGGCCACATTAAGCTGCTTCAGGGCAGACTTTTTTATGTTCTCTTTCTCATGCCATTATGCACAAGCTTCATGTCCAAAAAAATCATCTGTCACATCCAGTTCCTGCAGCATTATTCTGACAAAAATCAGTCACTAAGAAAGTCCTTGATGTCAGAGGCTTCATCAAAGCAAAGTAATAAATACTGCAGCAGTCAGCTTGTCTTCAGAGTCCTGGTGGTTTTGCCAGAAATCTCACTTACTCCTTCAACACTGTGTTGTCAAAAGAATTTCGTTTGTTGGAGTTTCTCTTTCCTTCCATTGCCTTTTTTTTTTTTGCCCTCCTCCCTTTTTCCTTTTCTTCTCTTCCCAAGGAAATGAGGGGCAAATACAAGTGAGATACCGTCCCATCTTTATCACTCCACCATCTGCAAATGGTTTCATTCTTCTGACAATTTCACATGCAACCTTATAAAAAGACCTGGCTCACTTCTGCTGCTAACTTCAAAGATGTACAAAGCTGTGCTGGACCAGTCTGTGCTGGTGGGGCAGATAGGAAGAGGCTGCGTTTGATTTCTGTGAGAATCTCTCTCTGTCTCAAACGGGGAATAGGTGAGAAAACATTTCTTCCAGTGGTAGAGTTCAATCCTTCTTCAAAATGAAGGCAGAGAAAAAATTACCAGCCAAGTGCTAAGTGAAGCAAAGAAACCCTAGAAGTAAGGAACGAACCTCAAAATTCCCCCCTCCATTCTGCGGAGAAGGCCATGAAAGCTCTTGGCAGTCCTGCAAATATTTCAATGGGATTTAATACTGTTCTTTCCTCCTTTTAATACTTTCTCCGTGCCAGAAGTTTTGTGAACCCCTGTTGGCAGGCTACCAAGCTCAAGTCAACTGCGTAGTGCCCGTCTGTACCCGATCCATCCTTTCTTTGGGATGCTGCTGTGGACATGCCAGATGTGAGGTGGCAGTGTCCGACCTCCCTGCCTTTCAGCGCTACCTCCTGTGGATCCCAAATAATTGTGCAGTGCACTCAGCTCCTCCAGCCCCCGTTCAAATTCAATGGGCCTTGGGAATGCCCCAGACCTCCCAGTCCTGTGCTGCACCTAGCCTGCTTCCCTGGAGTCAATGATTCAGCACAAAACCTTTGTACCTGCCCGAAGGACAAATAGAGGCAAATCTTTTCTGCGTCCTTGTTGAAGGCACCTTTCTGAATTTTCCAGCGGCTGCTTTCTTCACATGAGCATTTTACTATTTTCTCTCTGTTAGAGAAGGCCATGGCATTTTATTTTACCCTGTGGAAAATTCAAACAAAAATAAAGCTATTTTTATTTTAATTTATATTTCCAGTTCATTATAATATCAAGGGAATGTACATTAGCCCCTTTTCTTTCAAAATGGCTTTTAAATGAAAACACGTTTTTCCCCATGATGAAGACATGGCTTTCTGTTCGCTTGAGCACTGTTGTTTTTGTTTGAAGTACTTCTGATGAGAGTTTCTTTGACTCTCTCTTAGTTGAGAGCCCCCATGTAGCAAGGCAAAACATTGCTTGAAATGAAGAAAACAAATCTCTGATTTTAGTCCTTTGACCAAAAAAAAAAATAATAATTACTTTTTTTTTTAACGTTCATATTTTAAATAACAATTATTTAATAAAAGAGGAGAAAGTCCTGGATATTCCTCTTTGGCTCTGTGCTCAAATTGAAGGTTTTTAAAATTCTCTTTGACTGTTCACAAGCCCAGAGGATTTCTTTTTTAGTTTTTAAGCCTCTCTAGAAAGTGCAGCTTTTCCTCTAGGGACAAGTTCTAAAAGAAACAAATCAAAGATGAGGAATTTTAGTAGTCAGTCCACTCTCTGGCTCATTCCTTTGTCTCTCTCCTGTCAAGACACTTTGACTCTGCATCCCCCACATATCTCAGCCTTTCGAGGCATTTATAAATTATAGAAGTATTTATTATTGTGGGGAAAATATGATCATTCACTGAACTCATTGTGAACTTTGCACACACGCTGACTGCTTTTGTCCACAGATCTTTTTCCTAGGAAGCAGCCCCCTTGCTTAAAGTCCCCGGTCTGACTCCTAAGGCTGAGATGCTGGCAGGTGATTTCAGGCTTAAACTGGAGAACCTAGAGCAAGAACAAAATGCTAGCATGCCTGCTGTAACCTCCTCTTTTCTAACCCAAATTTGAAACTTTCCTGCATTTTTTTTTTAGAGTTTATCATATAGATATAGCAAGCATGATGTCAGTGTGTAAATCTCTGGAAAAAGCCTACCCGTCATCCTGCATAGTTTTATGGAGAAAATGTTTGGAGCTTTTCAGTTCCTAGTGCTGCTAAAACAAATGTCGAACAGGAAGGGACGTGAACAATTTTGAATGCGACTTAACTGTAAGTTTCCCTTTTTCTGGTAAATAATAGAAGGATCAGCTAGCAGATAATATTTAACAGGGCTCTTGTTATTGCTCTGTTCTCGCAATGCTATCAAACAGGACAGTTTAATGTAGAAGAGGATTTAGAATGTCCAGGCATGGAAGAGATTGATAATTCCTAATCCAGGGGATCTGCTCCACTGCTGACTGTGGAAATACATGACAACGCCATGTTTCTTTCCATACTCTTCCTTGTAGCTGAAAAGAACAAAGTTCCTCTCCGTGTGCGTGCTATTTTGTTGCAGCAGACATTTCATGGATATAGACACTCCGGATTTGAACTCAAGCCCCCAGAGAAGGCCACTTAATCCTGAGAAACACCTACAGAAGCCCCCTTAAAGACTCCTCACTTACTATGTCTTGTGTGATATCTTCCATTAACGCTACCAGGGACCCATACCCTGCTGGATCACACAAGGATCTGCTCTCCACGAGGCCAGAAAATGAATGCGTTTAATAAGGATTAACCCGTGCTGGCACTGGGGAGCAATAAATATCATAGCGCCAGCATTTGTAACGCTATAGTTATCATTGTGTCAGCATTTCTGTTATAAACCAGGGTTGGGGTGGATTAGAACTCAGCCATAAAATTTTCTCCAGGCTGAAACTTGGCATAAAAAAGAAATATCAGTCTATGATTGTTTTCTTTCTTTCTTTTTTTTTTTTTTAACCTTAGGAAAAAAAACTCTCTTCAGTCTATTTTAAGTTGTAAAAAGCAAGAATATGAAACTCTTCCTAAATTCTTGAAAATGGCATCTAGGCCTCTGGGAATGAAGAAAGACTCTGGCTGTGACTGCATTACAGAGTGAGTTTTCATTGGGGTATCAGAAGTTCAGGGATTAAAGGTGCTTTTTGGTATATCTTGAAAGGCAAAAGCTTTGTCATATTATATCAAAGAGCTCAATTCTTTAGCACTGGGGTTTTGAAAGTATTTTTGCTCTGCTTCTTGCCTCAAAAATGGGTAGTTTTAAACTACTAGTACCAAACCACACTCTGTACCTTGACCAAACCCCACACAAATAACCCCACTACGCTCCCTCGTTGTGCTAGGCTGTGGTGGCTGAGGGGATAGACTGGGGGAACTGAAATCAGGTTGCTTTGAGGTTTTACTCTGTGCTCAGACCTGACTTTTCCGGCAGAATTAGTTCCCTCTCAGGAATCAGACGCATGATTGAGGGGATCGATGTGAAAGAAAGACGTCCTGGCGCTGCTGGTACTGGGAGGCATGGAGGACTGGGATGCAGAGATGTCTGCTGTGGGATGTCACGCGTGGGTCTGAGCCAGCTCGCAGCTGCAGGCACTCCTCGCTGCTCCGTAACTCCCACCGTACGACAGCGCTGCGCGGGTTGTGCTCTTACTGGGAGAGCTGCTGTTTGGAGAAAAGCACGATTTACTCCGCAGTGTCCAAAGACATACTATCAAAAGGGTCACCACCGTTTTGTGTAGACCTCAGGAGGAGAACATGGATTAATTTGTTCCCTCAAAATCAGTTTTTCTTTTAGAAACAGGAGTGCTGTTTTGTTTTTCATGCAGTCTGAGGTATAACATCGAGTTCCAGTTTCCCTTAAGGCTTAAGTTCAGCCTTAAGAAGCTGAACTTCATCCTCCTTCTACTAGGATGGTTTTATTTTAGTTACCAAATATTTGAGGTTAAAGTGAATAGTTCATCTTTAATGGGATTATCTCTTTCAATGTTTGCTTTCATTACAGTTTGAATTGCTCTGAGCATGAGAATCTAACCTCACCAAAAGCATATTTTTGTAATTCGATACAAACTAAATTTAACCTTTGACTCTCATCTATAAAGACGTTAGTTTTTTCCATCGAAAAGCAGAATGTTAGATTAAAGATCTGGCAGTTTCAATTTCCAGGTTGCTAACCTTCCCGTGATTGGGTCCCAAAATGTGGAAAGCTGTGTATTTAGTAAAGGTATTTAATATTAATTGTAACAGTCAAGATGGTTTTATACTTGCTACTTATAATATCTGACTGGAGATACTCTGCAGGCTTTTTAAAGGGAGAACAATTTTCTTGACCTATACTGCACCATACAGTGGACCTCTTTTAGCAGAGGTAATTGAAATAAAATCTCTCTTTTGAAATACTTTACTAGTTCATCATAGTGCTTTTGTTAAAAAAATAATTTTATCCAAATGCTTTGGAATATTAAGTCTGTGCTTAGAAAAAGTAACTTCAAGATCTCCCCTCCTGAGGATTGGCTTTAAATGGGATGCAGAAAGGGAAACAAATTCTCTGTTTTATTCTATGTTTTCCGCAGTAAACCATCAGGGAGATTGGAGGGGAGGGGTTGCTTTCTAGAAAAACTATATATTGTTGTTCCCTGCTGGAAGAATCCTTATAAATACGTGGAGCTTTTCACTTCTGCTTTGATGAAATGAAGCGTTGAAACTTTTACTGAGAAAGTTTTATAGATATTTGTCAGAAAGTTTTTGTATTTTTTTTAAAGAAAAAATAATTAAGTGTGAATGAAAAATTATTATGTCTCCAGTCCTGCAAAAGATAGATCATAAGTGGATCAACTGTCAAAGCTCTGGTGAAGTCAATGATACTTCTTCCCAGCATTTCTGCCGTAATGAAGTAACGGGGGAAATGGCTCATTGCATACGTCAGGGCACAAAGGGGAACATGGGAGCATTTATTTAATTATTTCACATAGGAAAATTCAATACGAACTCAACAGAATCCTTCCAGCAGTTACACTTTTTATGACTATATTTTTTGACAATTCATAGGAAAACCTGCGTGTTCATATACTTACTCAGGTTCCATAAAGAAGGCTGATTTAGGTACAAAAAATACACTCTGTTAAATCTGTTTTATACTCTGTTAAATCAGGGGAGCAAGCAGGAGAAAAAGAAATCCGCCTTACATTTCAGCTCTGCAGTCATCAGAGAAGGATACTGCAACCAAAATTCAAATTGTAACACATACAGCACTAATAAATGGTCAGCTTAGAAGCATTTCCTGTTTATACACTGTGTTAATAAGCATCCATCACCCATGTCACATATACGGGATACCAAATTCAAATGTCAAACAAAATGTAAGAGGTCACACATTTTCCTTTGCTAACTAAAAGTGTAATTCATAAATATTATTGCTACCAAACTCTCCATCTACAGCACTTGTTTAGAAATATGCACATGTAATATAAATTGTGATTAAGTTAAATGGGTATATTATTTCCTGTTTTAAGGGTGAACAGCAGCATGAATTATGTTTTACTCAATAGGCATTTCAATAAAAACCTATGGACTAACAAGCTGCTATCATGCAGTTCAGCTGCGTGGACTAACATGAGAAGGGTCTTATGATCCACAAGTGATATTTAAGCTGTTGCTCTGTCTGTTATTCCTTCTGGTGCATAGAAAAAAAAAAATTTCCTTAACTCTAAACCTCTATCCATTTCTTGTTATAAGAAAAAAATAAAACAAAATAAAAAAAAAAAAATAAAACAGCACAATTTGGTTGTTGGGGCTTTCCATATGTAAAATTAATAAGATAAATGTAATCAGCTAGCCTCAATCTTTTTATTTTTACTGACTTAAGAAAAGTAGGATTTAAGTAAGTGAAAATAAACAACATATCTCAATTTCGAAATTTCTTATTTTAGTTTGTAGAAATCAAACCCTCAAGGAACAAAATCAAATAAAGATTTTGGAAGTGGCTAAAACAGATTGTTGAAAATGGGAAATGTGTCTTCTAGTCATTAGATTTTGTAGAATTCTCTGGCTAGCCTTCCGTTGTGTCTCTTTTTGTTTGACACCGTATTTCCAGCTAATTTGAAGCATTTTAGGGTCTGAGGTCACCTTAAAGAGTTACAAAGATTTAACTGGGCTTTAATGAGGCTTACACAACTTTACCATAATGTTAATATATATATATATATTTATATAATTAGATTAGATTTAAATGATTTTGAAATTTGAAAATGTAAAGTATGATATTAAAGGTAATAATGCTGTATTGACAAAATGTTCTCCTTTCAGGCCCAATTTAAGATCTTTCTCATGAACAAAATCAATGAAATCATTAAAATTGAATTAAAAATATGCTATCGCCGTACTATACACATACCACTGTTATGTAAAAATTGACACCCACTAAACAGTGCTGATTGCAATTATATATTAGGAGCAAAGGCACATTTTGCTAAAGAAATGTCTTAGATTGGATGTAAGGAGGGTTATTCCCACCGAGGAGCTGCACAGCCCAAGATAAGCAAGTCCCGTTACTGCTTGTCTTGAAGAACTGCCTACAAAACTTGGTTGCAAATACTGTCAAATCAAAGGCTTTCAAGGCAAATAAGAATGCCACACATTCCCAAGTTATCTACAACTCTTTTTTTAAAGCTTTGGTAGAAAAGAGATTTTACCAAGTTGCTGGAGTCTGGTGTTCTTTTAAAAGCTTGTAAAATGGGAGTCTGAATATTTTGTTTTATTGGAAGGAACATAGTGCACAGCAAACGCAAAGAAGATTACTGAAAAGGAAGGGGTGCTAAATCTTTTAAGATACTCAGAAATGAAAATAAGTTCCATATTCTGAAAATGGTAGGAAACCAGACATATAGCAGCACTGTGTATTAATATAATTCAGACTGTTTTACAGTAGTATAAAATCTTTGATGTGTCCCTGTTAATGAAGTGAAGGAGACACCAAGGCAGATACTATCAAAAAGGAAAATATCGTTCCACTTAAGCATTCCAGTGGAGGAAAGAGTGTCTTATTCACTGCAACTCCAATGCTCATAAATAACTAATTGTGTTAATCTTACTCTCTCTGGTTTGGTCACTGATTTTCAGTAGTTGAAAACCTAATTGAGTCAATGCATTGTCACTGATATGTAGCACTGAGTGATTTCCTTGAAAGTAGCCACGAAACACAAAAGAATTCCCAAATCTGTGTTTATAAATCCCTGTCTTGAGTTTGTGTAGCTGTGGGGTTATGTTGCCTTTCCACAACTGTTTAGATAGCTTTGTGGTATTCCTGAAAAATCCCCAGAGGCAGTTTCCAAGACAAGGTCTGCTTTTCCACCTTCCTGCATGGACCAATATCGTCTCTCCATCTCCAGAGTAGAAAGGGAAAGCCCCAGATGATCCAGGGAGCAGCCTCTGGTAGGCAGCTCTGAAACAAAGAGATACTGGGCAGCAGGCTCTGGAGGTGATCTGGAGAAAAAGGCCTCCTGTGGGGAGGCACCAGGCCTTTCTGGATCCTAGGGTGGGGCTGGAGCTTGCAAAGCAGCCCTACAGCTCAGTACGTGAGGGGAGAAAATATGACGGTGGGGGGAAGAGAAGGGCAGCAACCACTGCCCTCTTGCCTGGATCATGTATGGGAAAGTCCACAAGGAAAACCTCTCTCAGGATTTAGTAGGAGAGGGGTGGGGGTGTGATCCAGCCCCAGGTTAGGAACCCCTGCATGTTCAAAGGAAAGCTTTTATGAGTAAAGACAATGCCCATACATGAGTGAAGATCAAACCCTTCCTAATTTTCTGTTGCAACAGACAAATGACTTCATAACTGTCTGCATGTTCTCCACATAAGCTTTTTAAAACTAACTGACAAAGTTGGTAGAATTGGTATCTCTAAATGTTGAAAATAGAGACGGGAATAAGAACACATTTTCCTTTCTCTCCAAAAGGACAAGCCATTGCTTTTTTTCCTTTTCTCACATAAGCAGCGCTATTTCCTTGGGAGATATAAATTGCCATGAAGACACGTAGAAATAGTGCACGGGTCTGCTTTTCTGCTCCAAAAGCGCCCTGTGCATGTTCCAGCTGATCCGTTAGCTGGTGGGACTACAAAATCTGCTCTTCCTGTGTACTTCTTGCTAAAATCCCCGTTCATGTCCCATTATCTTTTTGTGCAGTTAAGGAAATCTCTCCCTCCTGTAGACATTCCGTGACTATGCACAGACAGGCACACCTTTGCATAATAATAATTTACGCACAAAATAACCAACATCATTTCCACAGATACCTCTAGCACTGTGATGCTTTAGTGATGCTCATTTCCCCTCCTCCCCAAGACCTGTTTTAATTAAAAGGAAAAGCCAATAATTTTAATACATCTTAAAGAGCTTTGTACTGTTTTCATTTCATACAAACAGTTGTTTAACACAGCTCCTCCACTGAAGGAGGCAAAAGTGCTTAACCGCTACGTTTCCATTTTCTTTGCATTCCCATCTACAAAATTTTACAGCTAAAAGGAGATGATACAACATCGAGCCACAGGTACAAAACCACAATTTTTTCAAGAGCCTGAGGCAAGGATTTGGGAAGTTAAAAATACCACAGACACTAGCAATGGGTTCAGGAAAAGAGAAAGTTCACGTAAGAGCTGACCACCAATTAAGGCAAAGGGGATTTCTAACATGTACTCGTAATTTGTAATCCTTTTCAAAAATAAATAAGTATATTAAAATTATGTATGATCCACATGCACTTCTGACACAATTATCTCCAATACAATTTATTTGGTGAGGGTGTGACTGGCAGAGATCCCTCTACTGTTAGCCATCTCCCCCAAAGAACAGAGTCTGCAGCCCTCCAATAAAAAGCTGATTTGTGCACAAAAGATCCTGTATGTGCTGAAAGGTGCAAGGTCCTGGGGACTGGGGTTACGCGACGGATGAAGGCTATCTAAAAAGGGTTGTCCTGTTTGCATCCCTAGCGTTGAGTTTTTGATCCTCCCAAAATGCCCAGAAATTTACAGTTCTTCTTTTAATGCCTGAAACACCAAAATGTAAACACTGAAGTGACTCTGTGTATGGCTGTCTAAAACAAATGTGTTTGGAAACAACATTTGGAGAGGTGGAGCAGTGAAACTGCTCATGGACTGCAGTGAAACCAGCCCTATACCCTCACACGACAATGTAGCTCCAACGTGGTACTCTTAACCTTGAAAAAAAAATTCAGTTTTCAGTACATTTTCTTCTAGTTGCACATTGCTTAATTTTATGCATTTTCTCTGTGTGCACCACGGAGAGCAGGGCATGGGGAATTAGTTGTAATTCACAACCTATGGCCTCCTTTAGCACCCCAAAGCAAATCAACAGAGAGAAAACATTGCACATACCAGCACCCCAATAGAGAATAGATGTAGTGAAAAACATGATTTGCACTCTGGATAACGGCTTGGGAAGTATTATTTCTCACCAGTGTGCCAATTTTTTTTTCAATTATTTTTATTTTTCACAAGGTTGTTTAAGGAGTATATGCCTCCTTAATTTGCAAAGGGTACTTTAACAAGAGGCACCGTGTGGCACAACCCACAATCTGCACGTATAAAGGTGATTATTATATTATTACTAGCAACATTTGGGGTTTGAAGAGTGGGAAAAAAAAAGAAAGAAAGCTGATCAATCAGTTAGAAACTTGGCTTTCATAGTTACAATTGGCTTGGAGTTCAGTATACAGCTGTTGCAATGCACAAGGGCTGAACTGGAGCAAAACTGGAGAGAAGCCATCCCCAAAAAAGAGCAACTTCTTTCCTTTTTCCAGTAATGTTACAGCTCTTCCTTTGCGCCAGAGACAAATGATGCATTCTGATGGGAGGAAGGCTGTGGGACACAAATTTTATAGTAAAAGCCAAATGATATTTCTTCCTGTTTATAACTGCAGGCCTCTGGCTAGTCCCCTCAGCAGTGCACCAACTCCTCCCAGGCACTGAGCATGTGCACAGCAGAGAGCTCAGTCTGCATTAAACCCTTAGATGGCAAATGTAACACAATTGCCAGGTCACAAGAGAAATGTTATCTGTCCACGGTCAATTAAGTCAATTTAATTACCCAGCAACTCCATGTATAACATTTGGTCCTTGCTACCACTTGTTTTACTCCTCTGACATTCAATCACGTATTTATCTCTGTCGCCAAAGGGACACACCTGAGTTCTGATCTATGGAGCACAGTTGCAAGGGAAGAGCAGCCTGTTTGACTGTTGCTTACTGCATTTGTTTAGTGACTAACAGGTTCAGCCTGAATCAGTAACTTGAAGGGAAATCATTGAATGAAACCTCAATCCCTCCACCTGCCCAAATTGTTCAAAGTACCAGATTTTTCCCATTACCAGTGCAGGTTTTTCATGCACCTCTGAGGTATGTTGCATTATTTCTTTCCAGACAGCAATTGAGTGTTTCTCTAGACTGGATGGGTTTTAGATTGGTGGGGGTGGTATGTATGGGTAATTAGGGCTTTTTTAAGAGGAAAATGAGGTTGTGAACCAACACAGACTAGTGGGCTTCATAAATAAGGGTAGCCTTCTGTTTTCTGGCCCTGTTTATGGATGTTCGGAGCACTTACAGTTCACATTTAAGGCAAATAGAGCTTCAGATGTTGGGTTATGTTAAAGGCATTGAAGTCTATTGTGTCCCTTGAACCTCGAGACACAGCAGCCTTTTAACTGCAACTTCCTGTGGCTCATTTCCAGTACAGAAACATAAACATGTGAGGTCTGCTGACTCTCTATCTCCATTTAGACTCTGGGAACTTGATAAATGCAAAACATTTGCTTACCTTATGAGAAGAGGAAGTCATGCTCTCTATTGCAAAATTTTGATGGCAGAAAGGAGGACTTGCTGCTGTAAACCAAGGAAAATAATGCTAGAAAACTGCATTTTCAGACAGATTGTGTGGATTACTTTTTATGATTTCTGACTGTTTTGACTTGGCAAAGCAGGAGTCTAACAAAACAAGTGATGAAGGCTCCTGGCATGTGACTTCTCAAATATTTAGCAAGTATTTGTAAGCTTTATTAAGTCAAGATGACTCATTCATCTTGAGTTGCTTACATGTATGTTTCATGTGCTATACTACGTAGACCAATAGAAAGTGTTAGTCATTTGTTTTATTACTTCAGGGTTATATTTCAGCAAAACTATCTAGTTTTGATGCTGTTTATTTTCAGAACAGCTCGGGGTGGATTTTGTAGGTCTGCAAACCACTGGCCTTTCTAACTTTTTTTCTTGGCAAAGGAGACCTAAAAATGTGAAGTAGAATCTCAGTTTTCAGTTTAAAATTAAAAGGATAAGTTGCGTTTTCTTTTCTTTGGGGACCATGTTCTTGGAAATGTAACTCTGGTAAAGGGAGAACAACTCCTTTTGCTGATACTCTTTCATTGCTCTTTGCATAAGGCCTGGTCTTTTGCAGCCAGGAAAAAGAGAAAAGAGAATAAAAGAAAAGAGAAAGGAAAAACACAACAACAACAAAAAAAGCAAAACATAACCATAGCTATTTCAATTTGGGGAAAGTCTCCAGGTGTGATTAAGTCTAGAGAAGAGGGTGACAATGGCACAGATATATGCTACAGGAGATGTGAGTATTTTAATCCTTTTCTTGACTTCAACATGTCCCACTCAAGGACATTTACACCATCTCTTATAGCCAGAGCAGCCACTGGTTGCCCAGAAGATCTGTACCAACAACTGCTAGGTTTACGTACATCACCCTGCAGTAAGTACTTGGGAAAATCACACCCAGGAGAGACTTAAGGATCTCCCAGTCTATAATCATACCTGTGCAACCATTGGAGTAGGGGTTATGTCCAGCCCTGCTATGGCTACACAAACTCACTATGCCCATAACTGATAAAAGAAGTGCTTATCACAAGCGAGTGACCTTTTTTTTTTTTCTGACCAGAAAAAAGGATCAGCCCACTGTGTAGATTGTGGCATGACCTAATGAGCTGTTTAACAGTCTGACAAAGGGATCAGATTGAGCTAGTGAACCATTATTAAGTCTCACAAGCCACAAGGCAATAATTTGGGAAATAAGCATTCAACATATGACCTAAATCTAACTGAGGTTTGTTCATCTAGCCAGATATTAGTATAAGCCAGCTCTTGAATTGCTGTCTGAAGCCAGAAAACCACACAGCTAGGTCCTATTTAAAAATGAAAATAAAATAAAATCAAAGTATGTATTTCTGTGGAAAAAATGTTGTTCCAACTAGAGGAAATTCATGGACAGTGCTTTCCTTCTGCTAAAAACTTCACCTTTTCACTGGAAAAAGGAAAACCTGGGCACTGAAACGTATCTGCTGAAAAGTACAAATGTTATGTTTTAGTTCCTGCCAACAAGATGTTGTTAATGGAAACTATTTTCATCACATTTTCTGAAGAAAAATCTTGCCCAGTATTTTATCAGCTCCATACATCACTAATTTCAATTTCTAAAATCTATGATACGTTTTTTTCATTCATTTCTCAATCACATCAATAGTCATTTTTATTACTTTCTCCTAACATTGCAGACCAACAGCACATCTTCCAGGAAATAAAGTGTTTTCAGTGAACATGTCTTTTAAATCTTCAAAAGAGAATAACTGCAGTGGCATGTGAGGTGCTCTTGAACTAAAAAAAAATATTTCAGTGGTAGAGAGTTACATGTGCGTGTATTTATACCCAAACATATGAAGACACAGCCACTTGTGTGTACACGGGTATAATGTACACACAAATAGCATATACATGTTGCAAGGTAAATACAAATTGGAAATAGATTTATGCTTCATAGCCAAATGCACTCAACAGTATCCAAAAGAACCCTGAGAACAATGTTGTAGAAGTATATTGTATCTGCAATAACAATCTACCTAATCTATTCTGGATGTCATAGGTTTTTGGCTGATGTTTCAGGGTGCTCTAATGTTGCCAGTTGTGCAGTAAATCTGCTGGGTCATGTTACTAGACATATCATACCATTCACGGTGCAAATGAGCCATCAGCAAAGGGTAAATAGAGATTATTTGTTAAAAAAAAAAAAAAAAAAAAAAAAAAAAGACAATTATAAGCAGGACTGCCCTATCTTCTTACTGCTGTGTGAATGAAAAATGAGTTATAATGTAGAACACATGGGCCACATAATGAAAGTCCTGGAAAGCCATTATGGCTCAGAAAAAGCTGGCTCACAAGCATTACATACCGCTGCGCCCACCACTCAGGAACATAAAGTGCAACAACCAAATGTGCAACACCTTGAACCAGACACCACTCTTGCCTAGATTTTTTTCGGATGACAAAGAAGCAATAATGTTGTCCAGTGCTTAAGGTACTTTGGGGGAAATCTTACCAGAATAACCTTCAGGCTGGCAGACAGTTATCAACACTGAGTGAAGAGTTGTCCATTTTGAAGGACAAGGCAGCATAGCAATAACAGGGATGGTCCTTCTCTTCATTCAAAACAATTATTTTTGCACCAAATTCAATAAAGCATGGCTTAACCAATGCATGTTTTTTGCAGGAGACATTTTTTCATTAGACCAAATAGCCTTGCTAAGACAACAGATAAGTTTTGGAGTACAAAAGCCCTTGTAGAACTAATCGACATCAAGCTCAATGTGTACTGAGAAAATCTTTTTGTGGTATATTTATGTTAGTAATTTAGTTAGTAAGAGCAAAAAGAGTATTGGTATCTGAGGAGCCAAGACAGATGATCAGCTGGAGTTCTGGAGGCTTATCTGGAGAAGGAGGTTGTGTGAGGAAAACTGTCATGTAGAATAAAACCAGAGTGAAGTGATGGAGACTCTACTGTGTCCCTTGGGAAAATGTTCCATTAACAATTTTTACAGCATTTGAAAGTTTACCTTTTAGTTCTAGTTTTGAGTTTTCCAACGTTGGTCTTGAGCCAGGGAGTTCTGTCTGCCAGACTTAAACAGGTTTCTACTTATGATATTTAAGGATTGGTAGTGCAGCCCTGTAGTTCACTTCCTCTGATGTATTTTTCTTTCCACATATCAGGTTTTCCACACTTTTTTAATCAGTGTCTTCTTCTGTACAGAAAAAGAAGTCCTAACTTTCCCTTTTTGGTGATCAAACTTAATACAGCTCAGACTGCATAGAAATGTATTTAGAAAATGCATATGCAACGTCTGGTGGGATCCTAAGGAAAGCTATAAAGCTCTGCAATGAACACAAGCTCGAACGAGTTCCTGGAGCCTTCTAAAAGAAAACTTCTGCCTCATTAAAAATTAACATTTTAAAGTTAATCTCAGTTTGAGTGGTAAATACAGAGCAAGCCCAGCAAAGGTAAGAAATGTCGGATTCCACAAGGCATATCCTGCATGGGCAGACCATTGCCTGAGCGACTGTGGATTTATGCTGTTGTAAATAACAGCAGAATTGTTCCCCTTATCAGGAGATTTAACTATATTGTGCCTTGCACTCTTGTTATTCTTTGGAAGGCCTTTATGTAACATTACTGGTTGCCTTGAAAAAATTGGGATTAACTTGGAAGACATATATTGCAAATTGGATTAGACTTCAAAGAGGTGTTGCCAAAGAGAACTTTTAAAAGGCTTTAAAAAAATGAATTATACCAATACAGGCTCTTTCTCTTTGAACATGGAAAAAAAAAAAAAAAAAAAAAAGCAGAGCTTAATATTTTTTAAATACATTCAACAATTAAGTTGCTTGGTACTCAAACAAACCACACTGTGAGGTTTTCAAAGGACAAGGGATATTTTAGTACCCCTCTCAATGCCACATTTCTCCTCATCTTTCCTGTGTTTCCTGAGGTAAATGCAGCCATTTTCTGCTACCAGCCCTGAACATGCACACCAGCAATGGATATGGCATGGAAGAGGGAAGCAGTGGCAACCTCTCCTCCTAAGGGCATGCAGCAAATGCTGAAATGAAGAAACAACCCAACTACTCAGCCAAAGACGATAAAAGTTAAACTTTTGCAAGACAAGGCAGAGCCCAGAAGGAGGCGCACAGGCCGCAGGCTCGCCTCAGGCCGCTGGTTGCCATGGTGACACCAGGCCCCGGCTGGGCCTGTGGTGGCCTGAAGCCCACCTGAAGCCTGTCTGTGCACATGGCTCCTGCCCTGTGCTCAAAATAAAACACTGATACCCCTGTCAAAGCTGCTGAAACACCTCTCCATATCTTGCTGTATACTCTTTGCCAGCCCTGATCCAGCAAGGATGACTGAGGTGGCAGAGCCTGTGGCTTGGCCAGATTGCCGTTTTCCATCTAGGTGTAAAATGGCTCCTTCATTTTTATCCTTTTACAGCCAGATTGTGGCTACGCACTTCTCAGGCAATGCAAAATGAGCCCTGAAACAACAACTAGGGTTTAAACTGGGGACATTGAAGAAGCAATAGGCTGATTTCTGGCCGGTGCCTTTTGGCCAGCATCTTCCCAAAACGTCTGTGTGTGCCATGGCCGAGAGGAGCTGGGGCAAGCAGTGAGGAGGGATGGCTTCACACAGCTCATAGCTCACCTTAAAGCTTTAATACTTAAGCCTTTGAGTGGCTTTCTCCATCTATGTTTAGTCCACCCTTCTTCACCCTTGTTTATTTATCATCAAGGCTTTCAAGTAATTTGTTTTATGGCAGAGAAGGCTGGAGCAGTGACTGGTTAATGAAGTGCTTCTCCAGGCATGTTTGGTTGTTTGTAAGGGCATGTGAAGCACACGGTAGAAGTGCCAAGCATCGTTGTCATGCAGACCTTGGCCTACTGCAGATTTTCTATGGGGAAGAGTAAATACAGAGGGTAAAATGTCATTGTTTTTGTAGAACATAATAGCTCTTTCTTTTTTTCCTGAGAAGCCTGGGAACTCCAAACAAATTTGGGGGTAGTTTTATTAAACAAAAATATTCTCGCATTATGAGCTAATTTATATCTTTCCAGCCCAGCCCTGGAAAAGGTCAGTTTAACAAATCATTCTCTCAGGAGCTGGGGAGGAGTTATGAGCTCACAGTAATCCTCCTAATTGCACTATACCTCAGTTTCTCATTTTGTTAATCACTGGCCAACAAATCCTGGCCTTCGAAACTCATTATCAACCTGTTCTGTACTCTCCCCTTGGATACGCACACTGCACACCTCTCTGGCTTAGATGTCCTACAGGTTACCTTCTGTGTCTTTCTTATACACCATCGCAACCAGTTTTCGAATATAGGTCAACTATAAATAACAGGGGTGCTGCTGCATGTATGGATTAACGCTGACAAAGCAGCAGAACAGAATGAGCACCAGTGGCCAGCTTCACTCCTGCGGGGAGCTTTAAAATCCAGTCTGGCTTCCAGAAGATCTCTGCCAGTGGAAACTGCCCAGGCGCAACACTTCATCATTGTATCTCCTGCCTGGGTCAGCCCCACCCAGCTTTATTATTAGACAAAATTTTACAATTGGAAGCTCGGGTCAATTTTTCACAATCTGCAAATTAAAAAGAAAGAAAAAAAAAAAAAAAAAAAGCAGTTTGAATTTTCTCCAAACTTTACATGACCCTTCTCCCTTCCCTTCGGAGTAGATCTGGCAATTTTCAGGTCTAATGAATTTTCCAAGTCCCAGTAAAAGGGGAAGCTGCCTTCAACCCTGCCTACAAGCTTCCAGGCCTGCTGGCTCCTCAAAGCTCAGCAGAGCTTTCCATTCTGGTGCCTCTTTGTGGTATGTGCAGTAAAGTTCTAAGCTCCTCCAGACTTTCTTTTCTCTCTTCTATTTTGCTTAAAATCTGTCTCAAACACAAAAGAAAGAAAGAAAAAAAAAAGAAAAAAAAAAAAAAAAGGAAAAAAAAAAAGGTATTAGAAGTTGAGTTTGGCTGAAGAACAATGACATCTGTTCCAGTGTCAGGTGACTGCCATTTTTTGAGGGTTTTGTGACAAGAACATTACTTAAGAGCATGACTAGATGAGAAACATGTCCCACCTCCATCCTCTGGATTCTTGCTCTAAGACTGTGGAAGCTGCGAAAAATCCATTTTCTGCAGCTTCTTCAGAAGCTGGGATTTATTTTATAAGAACACTCAACTATTTTATCAGCTGTTTCAGATCAAGTATCCTCTCATATCCAGAGGAGTAGTGGCTACTTCTCAGTTTCCTCTCCAACCCTCTGGAATTATATTCTTAAGAAAGAAAATAACGCTAGTCGTTGTTAACTAGCCATAGCTTGTATGTTTGAGTTAGTTCTACAAAGGCCAAGAAATATCAACCTTTGCTGTTCTTTTGGTGTCTGCACATTACAACACATCATGTTCAAACAATATATACAAGAGTTAACTTCGAATGAGGTAAAAACACCATGACGGCAAGATTCAGAGGGATTTTCTGCCTCAGTACTCAAAATCATTGCATGGGTTTGTGGCATAGTTGCATTGTCATACTCAAGTACAGAGAATGGTGGTGGTTGAATGTCTTACACTGCGATCTTGGGCTTTATAAGTCACCAGTGTGATCTGGCTTCATGCTGAGTTTGCTCTGTATGAAGACTTGAGCACCTCAGTTAGACCCAGGTGCCGATTGTCCAGAAACTCATATGTATGCATTGACAAGAGGGAAATATAGAGTGTTTAGAAGCAGATGGCTTTCCCTGTGTTCTCTAAAGCAGCCACAGACACTGTACAGTCATATGGACCCTTCTGCTACAATCCAGCTTTATGTGTAAGGTATTTCCTAATGACATAATACCAGAAACAGCACAGGCCTCCTCACCAGACCTGGCTGTAGAGTTCTTCCCAGAGACTGTTCAGTCCAGGCTCCTTCTACTTAGAAGGCCTCTCCCACTTCCTGCACATGGAGGCTGAAACAGCCACCTGCAACAGAATTCACTGAACATCTCCCTAAAGATCCCATCATGTCACATGTTACATGCTCAGAAGCTCTCTTGGACATCTGAGCACAGTAATGTTCCCTTTCTGTATGTAAAAAGAAGGGCCGTGTTGCTATATGTCCAAAACCAAACAAAATCTCCTCTGTTTTGAACACAGAAGAGAAGGGCTGAGCTTATTCATCTCAGGTTTCCTCTGTTTTATTTTTTTAACAGCTTCTCAGTAGGCAGGTAGACATCTGAATGGGCTGTTCCAAAGCATCTGTGTACCTCCTCCTATAACTGAAGGACCTTAAAGTCTTCCCAAAATATTGCTCTTGACCCATCTTCTGTTGAGGAGTTGCCACTATCAGAAAGCTGGCCTTGTCCGTCACTTATTGGAGGCTGGATGCTGTGGAGGCAATCACTTGTCCCCTGGTCTCCTCACCAACATCTGTTGCACCATCAGCCCTCAGCCCCCACCATATCACATGAACTGCAGACTCTGCACCAGAGGATTTACACTGAGCTACAGGCAGCCATGATTTATGTTGCAATACAAATTGCATCATAAGTTATGCTTTCCTCAAAGGCAAGGGATGCTGACAAGAGCACCTGTTGTCCAGATTCTTCCCTTCTCCCCAGACCAGTCTCCTTCAATGTCAAGTCATGCCCAGCATGGATTAGCATTCAGATCACAGGATTCTGCAAGCTGAAAACATTGAGGATAGTTGCTTAGACAAATTTTTGAGGGGGTACTTTAGTGGTTTTTAGTACACAGGAACGGAGGACTCAAGTCAAAATTTGTAGAGACAAAATAATGGTTAGAGCTAGCCGGGCTGTCTGGTCTGAATGCCCTTGATAAGAACAGAATTAGGAAGAAGAAGTACCAAAACAACAAAAGATGTGACAGATTACTTGTGTTTTTTCTTGTTTTATCTTCTTTTTCCTTTATGCTAGCACATGCTGACATAGGTTAGAGAAGTCAACAAGGCAAGCGTAACAAAAAGCTTTTCAAAGTTTACATCATTTGCCTTCATACTTACTAAATTTTTCAAACTCCTAAAGTTAAAAGCTTTGTTTGTGCCACTAATGGTGACCAGTTCAAATCAATAAAATAGAGATGAGGAATGGTCAGCCATTTAGGAGAATGAAACATTGTGTTTCAATGGATCATCTTCTTGCCTTTTCTCTACTTCTTTATGGGAGTGTTTAGCTCCCATCATGCTGTCCATGAAGACGGGGGTTTTCTTTCATGTAATTGGTTTACATCTTATCTACATCACCTGGAATGTGGTCCTGCAAACCAGCACCAGCCATTTAAGACAGAATAGCAAAGGAAGTGGCATAACCATCTGCTGGAGCTTCCACACGGAGCCCTCCTTTTCCCCTGTGAACATTTTGACTGGATCTTTTTTTTTTATTTGGCTTTCCATGCATGCAGCTGGTGAAAAATGCCCTATGTTGAACTCTTCAGTGCACACACACACTTCTCTGTCTTGTCTACGGCACCCAAAAGGACATGACAGAATAGCAGAAGTGAGCAGGCTGAGTCTTATACTTCAGTCCCCACCAGTGTCCTTTGGACTCCCTCCTTTGTAACATGCCTGTTGTTGCGATGCACAAAGACTCATATCTTTGAGAGGAACCATAGGAAAAGGTGTGTCGTATTTGTTCAAAAATTAATTATTGATGTCACTCAAACTCCTCAGCCTTGAAGGTGTGAAGGGGAAACGTTTAACCTGTGCAAAGGTCAGATGTACCAGGACCTGCCTATTCAATGAAAGGAGCTAAGGCAGAATGATGAATTGCCAATGAGTTCCTGTGTGTTCAAGCAAGTAACAAACTATTAACCTGTAAAACTGAACATTGCAATATAGAAATTCAGATTCGGGATAGAGTTTTCAGTGACACATCTAAGCAGAAAGTTTTGTGGGTTTCAAATCAGATCTGTTGAATTCTTACTCTGTATTTTAATCTTAGACTCTCTAATCGGGTGCCAAAAAACATGCAAAAGAAAGATAGAAGTTGCCTAAAGAAACAGAGGGGCTCCTCGGCTGTACACAAAGGTGGAAAGCATAGGACTCTTTTGCCAGACTTCTGGTCTACCAATTTTACTTTTGGTTAAAGCTGATACCCAGATTCCCATGGACAGAACAAGAAAATGTTGCTGGTATATGAAAAAGAAAATAAAAATAATAAAAAAAAAAAAATGGACATTCCATCTCTGGATACTGGAGTCTGTCATTATGGAGCCATTCATTGAAGTGGGATGTTAAAGTACTGCTTGGTTTGTTATTCTCTTGTTTCAGAACAGACCGCTAGGAAACAAGGAATCTCTTGAGGTCAAGGCTTTCACTGAGTTATACTTAAAGACGAAGTGCAACTAAGCCCATTAAATTACACAGCCACACGCTGATATGGATGGAACAGCAAATAAATAAATAAACGGAAGTTTTGATAATAACGTCTTTCAAAAGCCTAGAAGCCAACACTTTTTCAGTGGTCCGTGAGTGCTCCCAATCTCCCCCGGTTCTTGGGATGCAGATTCTTTCATGAATCTGATTTTTCTGCTACAGAATTGGAGTGCTTGTTAAGAGAAGACTCGGAGGCTGAAGTTATACACAGCCAGCTGCACTGCTTGCATGTGATCTATAGTCCCAGCTCACAGAGAGTTTTTAATTTAATGATTTTACAGGCCTGGTGCTCCCACACTTACTTGGATATGACCAGGCACTCACTCCCTTAGCAAGATGGGAACCTAAACCAGACCAGACTTTTGTTGTTCAGGTCCTGAAAAGTTGTTCTCTCTATTTGCTTTCCTTAGTAATCCGTGAGTGTTGAACATCTGGGACTCATCATCTGTTTTCTGACAACGATGAAGAATCTCATATTTTGAGCAAGCCCAGCAAAGCTCAATGTCCCTCCCAGTAGGTTACTAGACTGAGTCAAAGGAACCCAGTGGATGGTCCCCTGAGCTTCTGGACATCCAGCTTCATATGGGCAAGCTCTACATGATTTGGAAGGGAAGTCACATCAATTTCAATCTCTCCTACATGGTTTTTGTACACAGCTGCCAACACTAATTTGATCAAGGACATCAGCTTATGCTATGACACTCAAAAAAACCAGGAGGCATTCCATTTCCGTGATAAAAATAAATTTTCAAGATACTTTTTGGAAATATGCATACATTTTAAAAATAAATCACACCAAAGAAAGTAAACAAAAAGCCTCTGCTAGTTTATGATACCAATTTCAGTTCAAAGTGAATTCAGACCTATGACTTTAGTTATTTCTGCACTGGAACTTGACAGCAAGGCAACATTAGACAAAATTTCCTATGTGTTCAGAGGGAACCTGCAAGCACAGCTTTGTGCAGGGCTCCAGAGTAACTCTGCATCTTTCTCCAGTGTATGCAAAGACCTCAGTCTTCTCATAAAGTTATATGTGCATGGTCCAACTGTGGATGGGGAATGGGTGTGCAGACACATAGCACACTCAACAGAGTCCCTGAGGGTACACTCTGCATGCAGTGCTGACACAGGCAGTCTCTGTAAGGCAGGGATGCTAATGCAAAAACAGGCCTGCAGGATTTGAAGGGGAGTTAGGGGTACTCACCACCCTGCTTAACAGGGTCAAAGACTATTTAAAAAAAAAAAAAAAAAGAATAAAGAAAATAAAAATTCTTATCCTCATTAAGGTCAGCAGGATTGGCCTGCCTGAGTATTGAAATAACTTAGATAAGTTAGTGCATTGCAGATCGATTTGGATTGAAAGCACAGGGGAATACTTAGACCCAAGCTTGTATTTCACATACTTCACAGGTTCTGAAGATTAGGAAGATCAACTTCGAATTGCAGTTGAGTCGACAGCAGACCTGAGCAGACAGATGCGAACACACCTGAGTAATGCAACTTCAACTTGGAGTTTAAGACAAACAAGTAACCTGAGTCAAATTCATTCACATGTCTTTTTGAAGGCTGCAGTTCTCTGCTGGAGCAGCTAAGGCTCCAGAGCAAAGTGCTGACACCCTTACCAGAAAGACAATTCAGCTGGCTACAAACATCAGCGACCATATTTGCATCTGTCATCACAAATATATTTCGGTTTTAGATGGGAGGAGAAAAGAAAACAAACACAACATTTTCTGGTTAAACAGAAACAGAGTATGGTATCGCCGAGGCTTTCTAAAGGAGAGTTTATTTAATTTATTCTTCTGTACACACAGCTAGTTTGCTAGGATATTATAACTCAACTCATTTCTCTGGTGACCCATGGCAACCTCTGGATCAAAAGGATTACTCGTGACTCATAACTTACCTTGGCTAAATATAAATATAGGGCTTTAGGTTAAGTAATCTAGGCCTTAATCAATAAAACATTTAAAGTGACAGTACAAGGAGGGATTTCAAAAGTTGTGCTATTTTAATATTAACTCCTAATACCTGAGTTTCTGGAGCTGTTCTTTTCTGGTTTTAACGGAGATGCCCCACACCGAGGATTTTCCATGCATTTTGTGCTCACGCATACAGCTGCACACAGTTTGAATGTTCTGTTCCGTAGCGGACGTGTGCTCATTTTTCCCCACAGGAAATCCAAGCAATTGCCCCTGTGTAGAATACCACAATTAGGTGACCATAATTGCGTCCTTAATGAGCTTGTACATGTTTTGAGTGCCAGTTTCTCAGATGTGGCCACCTAAATGGGTATCCAAATCTCACTTTTGGGTGGTGAGGTTGAGAAAAAACGTATGAAAGTCTTATTTCATATACTTAAATTGGACCGTTTAAATGCCCAATGCTTGCTTAAGTGCCTGTATTCCAATATCAGATCTTAAGTGCAAATCTGCCAGCCTTGTGGGCTAATGTTGGCAACTGGAGGTTGGGAAAATAGGAATTGAATAAAATATGACCCTTCTAAAAGAAGACTGGAAACTTTCCAAATAACTACAAGGATGTAAAGATTATGAAATTGTTTCTTCCCAGCCTGGGAAATCTGCAGGGTCATTCCTGCTTGTAGCCACAGGGGCTGGTGGAGGGAAGTGGGTGATCTTGGCCAGCTCACGACACCAGTCTGAGCCCTGTGCCTCCAGCTGAGCACAGGGCAGGATCCCCACTCCCTACTCCCAAAGCAATGCAGTTTCTACAACCCATACCTCCTCCCTCCTCTTGCTGGGGGAATTCGTGGGTGTTTCTCGCAGCACTTTGGAAAGCCGTGCTGGTACCACTCAGTACGGCCACCCCAAGGGTGCTGGAGCTGTGCGCAGTGACAACAAGCTGGAGTCTTAGATACCCAAAGTTTTCTTGTGTTTTTAGTACAGCTTAGCTAGCCTGCGGCAAGGAATGAAATGCAGCCTGGTACAACCTCACTAATATCCATTGTAATACATAGACAGATGGGAAAAGGGGCATTTTCCAAGTGTATACGCACCAAAAGATTAGACTTGGTGTGAAACAAAATGATTTTCTGACTGGGCAGGAAGTCAAAATATTGATAAGAAGCTGGCTTTATCTGTAATTATTTTAATATTGTCTAGCTGGCACCTTACAAAAAACATAAACTGCCCTGTCTGTGGTCTCCACTGATTTCAGTGGAGATTGTCTGGACTAACAAGTCTTCCTCAGCGCTTGTATGGTCCAATTTATGAATAAACAGAACTCCTCATTTCAGTTATTAAATCGCTGCATTTTTTCCTTTCCGAGGGAAAAAGCAAAATTTGTATCTGGCTTTTATTCTTGCCTGGAGTAATGGAAAAGAGCAGATTAATTGCAGCTTTAAAAACCCTTCCATGAGTTCTTCAGTATGAATTATTTTATATAATTCACAGAGAAGGTGACATGATTTACACCAACATATACAGTTAAATTGTCCTATATTGTAAACCATTAGCAAAGAGGGATGAAGGGCTTATGAAGAGGAGTGGAGAGACTACAGTGTTATGACAGGATGAAAAATTTCTGGACATGCAAGAAGACATCACATTGTTTCCATTGGGAGATAGTTGTGTATGTTTCCTACAGCAACTATAAGATCTTTGGCCTGTGCGCTGTAGACTATACTTTGTTTATTTTTATTATATACCAGAAACTTTTGTACTAAAGAGCAGAGCAGATTGCACTCTGAAATTTGGGAGGGGGTCCATTACAGAGGCATGTGGCAGAGGGATGTGACTCGCAGCAGATTGGCCTTATCCGGTCTACACTGCTCCTCCAAGGCCTCAACAGCACAAGAAGAACAATTTTTGCACCCAGGCTGGTGCTTGAAGAGATCTGAGGCACAGTTGCCCCATGTCCTCATTCCCAAGTGAACAAAACGCGTCCTCAGGGTCAGCAACCTGGGCCTCAAAGCCAGAGCTGCCAGAACACGAATCCCCTGACAGACCACTTTGCTGCAATCCCTAGGGAGAAGAGCATTTTCCTATCCAGGGCTCTGATATTTTTCTTCGTCTTGCTGGTGGCTTCAGCCTTGCCTGTTTGTCATTGTTTTCTTTCTAGTGCTGAACGTGCCTGAAGAAAAATAGTCAACCCGTCTCTTAATCATTGCTGCAACTGTGTTTCAAGAAACATTCTTGTTTTCTAAAAGGTGTTTGATTTTTTTTTTTCCCCCGGAGACCCATTTAACTTTCCTTTCTAATCTCCTAACAATCTGGAATGAGGTCTTTAGTAGTTCTGCTTGTTGTGAAACAGCTTTGGGAGATAATTCCAAGTCCATGTTAACCACACTTCAAATAATCTTTGTATGACTGTGATGCAAACCCATAATCTCTCCAAGCAAGTTTATAACCATTTTAACAACCAAGCCTGATGGAGGTTATTGCAGGATGGGCAGGGAGAGAGGGGTGAAGAACTGACCAAGGAAGCACAGTTCAGTTTGTCTTCCAAACAGCTCCGTATCTCTTACAGCTTTACAAGGATGAAGTGACTGATGAACAAACAAGGGGGCCTAATCTCAAATAAAGAAGGGGGGTCCCATTCTGACCAGCAGCCTTCTTCTGGAAGGTCATATAAGCACAGAGTTGTTTCTTTGCAGTGAAGCAAATGATTGAGTTTCATAGGACTCAGAACCTTCAAACATAAATGAAACATACCCTTGGGATAATGAATTTAACAAGCTGTGAGGTCTGAATGCACACACGTAGCAGCTGTGTGCTGTCCTTGGGGATGTCAATGGTGAGTGAAAAGAGAGGTAAAAAATTTGTCTTTTAAAACCGAAGAATATATTGCATGAAACTGTTCCCCAGTCAAAGCCCACTCCTGACTACCCTCTTTGGATCTGCCTCTTCTTAAAAGAAACACTGCACGTACCAGGGACAGGATATGGACTGGGATTTGAAAATAAGATGGTTTCAACAGCCTTTCAAAGGAATCTCCAAGAACACAGCAAAGTATACAGTAACCTACAGTGGCAGAACTGCTTTGAGAAGAAGATAAAAGCTTCTAAATATATTTTTGACTGCTTTCTGTTTACTCAATTGCTTCTAATTAAGCCTCAGTTGGCTTGGAGAGCCAGGCAAATGTGGAGAACAAAAAGGGAAGCAAGGAATCCAGCCCCTCAACCCTATGCTCACTCGCTGAATTTTCACAGCTTTGAAACACGGTCTTCCTCCATGGGGCGCAATGCTTCTGTCTGAACCTGCCTGGGAGAATTTATTATCCCTGTGTGCAAGTCTTTGAAACCGTGATTTTAACGGTAATAATTTCTAAGCAGTGAAATTCATGAGAGGCTGTAATATAATGCCAGGTCTATCCTATTATGGTTTTAATTGGAATATACATTTTATGTGTTATTAGAGAAATGTTACTGTCCTCCTTATGCTTAATACTATATGAATACCTAAAGCCCTCTAATGACCATGTAATTTATTGTCCCTATAGTTATGGCATTAAGCTACAAGTCACCTAATACTTGCAAACATTGTAAACTCCAATTACAGCTACACCAGTGATCCCTCTGTCAACTGAGCTAAAAATGACTGAATGATAAGGTTAAGCACTGAGCCACGTAACGCAGTTATCTGGAGCTCAGCACCTGTACTACAGAGAAATGTCCAATAAACTATGGTTAAATAGTTTTACTCTGTTATCAGATATAAGTATAGCAAATAAAACCAGCTTCCAGAATGGTGTTGATCACTACGATTCCACCAATCTTTTATGTATTTGTCAGCTTTATCCTAATTTACCGCTAACAGTCGATCACTGACTCTCAAGAACCTGGGAGATTTCTCAGGCACCAGAGTGGGTTCTGGCCACCCCAACAGAAATCTTGGAGGTTCACGAAAAGTTGCCCACAGCTTCCACGCAAGGTGGAATATTCTCTTCAAATGCCCACAGCTATTTGAGAAAGTAGCAAACTCGAGCAACAGAATTCAGACACTTGGGAACAGCTTGGGCAGTTTTTGACTTATAAATGACGAGTAACCATTCGGGGGTAACCTTTACCTGGAAAGCAAGGCAACCTTCAGCAGCAATTGTAAACCACCAGAATACAAAAGCAGATCTTATCTGGCAACTTCAGCCAAGGAGTCAATTATTCACTCAGCACAGAGAAGTGCATCCCTTTCTGTTCTGTCAATAAATAGGGCTCAAGTCAGTAAAATATTTCCTGGCTGGGGACCCCCGAGATGTCAGAGCTTCTATTGTCCTTTTAAGATCTCCAGCATCACAGTCAGCTGTATATCCAAAGTTGTGTTCTGGATACGCTTTCCGTGGCATATGCATTGGCATTCTTGTGGTAGGCAAAAGAGTGTAAATACGTGTGTTGCGTTCCTATCAACCTATCAAAAAGCAATGCAAAAAGGTACTGTAAAGAAAAAATAATAATAAAATAAATCCCAGAATGGAAGATCTCAAATATAATAACTAGAGAGATAACTAGTGCCAGAAGACATTTGCAATCTTGTTTCTTCATTGGCTTTTTCTAAACAGGAGAGGTATAAATCTAATCTGTAGACCGTAAAAATAAAAATAGTAATAAAAAAAACAACAACCCACATGCATAAACCACACTGCCTCCATGTAAGGTCCACTATCAGCACAAATGGCTCTTCAGGATCATTACTGATTTTATCTACAATTTTTTGGCTGGAAACAAAAGGAGCTATTTAGCTTGATCCCCTCTCTGAGCAGTTCTGCTCCCCATAATATTTGAGAAGCTACCAGATACCCAGCCCCAAAGTTAGATTTTCAAAATTTGATATTTCAAAAGCAGGCTGAGTTGAAGTTCAACTACGGATTTCCCCCCAGAAAGAGAAGACAACTTAAAAAGTGTCCTGGGCAGATGGCCATCCCTCACTCAGATGCACTACACCACATTCAGGTGCTCTGCACTGTACCTCCCAGGTACCGTACGTGGGCCACAGTCGCTGTAATTTTGAGTGAAGCTGTAAATGAAGCACAAACATGCAGCCTATCCTGGGGATGTTCCATTTTTATGTAGTAAGGCCTTTCCTAAATGGTCTATTTCAAATGTTCCTGAGATGCACCATTAGGCTGAGGCTGACTCTATCCATACTATTATGTTTCGTTTTCCTTTCAAAGGTGTAGTTGTGTGAGAATTATCACTTACTTCACTGAAGATATCGTGTTTACCTCCAGAGCCACTCATGCTGCCCAGTTTGCTATTTGCTTCACAGTCCCATAGTGCACAAAGTGGTGGCAGACTGGAAGGTCTTCCCTAACCTGGGTGATTCTGGGAAAAGCACTGTAAAAACCTAGGTTGGTCTCATTTCCTATGAGACATAAATTATACGTGTGCATAGATGTTCTCACAGGCTGTAATTTGTATTTTTTGGAGAGTTTTAAGCCACACAAGAGGCACCAGTTAAAGAGAATTCCAGCACCAGTTGCACTGAGAATATTACAAGTGTGAGTGGAAATTGTCTCCTGGCTGATCCGTGATGGCTGTGTAATTCCTCTGGCTAAGCATTCCTTTTGAAAGAATACATGTAGCAAATCGAATGCATAAAATGGATAAATCACCTTTCCTCATTCATGATTTGTGATCGCTCACTTAAACCACCGAACGTTTCTGCAGCCCAGAGACGTGAAGTAAAACTTCCTAAAGAGGAAAACGACAAATTATGCATTTCGGCTACACATTTTTAAAAAGGAATGAGCACTCAAACTACATTTTGTAACACGTTTCAGATCCGTGTGGCTTCATACATTTCCCATGACCATCCAAATATTCATGAAGAATTAATAACATGGTCCTGCCTTTAGCAAGTTCCATTCATTCTTATTTGTATCTGGCTATAATCAGCACTGAGACCCCAAATATTGAACGACTGCATTTGATTCTTGAGTTCTTTTCTTTTTGTTTATGTCAAAGCAAATTAGCTGGAAGGAGCCTGACGAGGAAATCGACCAAACTGTGGAAGGTCGAGAGGGCATTTCACTGAAATGTAATATAATAAGTACAATTTAAACAATGACAAATCCCATTCACCTCTTTTGTTTTCTTGAAATGTTTAGAATTATTTTTAACCGTCTTTTTAATAAATAAAATTGTTCTATTAGTTTGTCATACATTTGGATTTCATTAATTTTAGAACATTTTCCAGGCATCTAAAATTAAACAGATGTCATCGGGCTCATTTAGACCTCAAATAACCCTTGCAACAAAACCAATTATTCAAGGGTCAGCTGGAAGTTGGAATTTTATAATAATAATAATAAAAAAGTTTAAAAGTTAAAAAAGAAAAGGAAGAAGAAAACGAAGAAGAAACAATGCCAATTCTCTGTCCACACAACTCCTAGTGCAAAAGCTGAAAATCTGTTTTATTATTAAGGAAAAGGGTGGAGCCAAAGACTGAAAGTTCAGGAAAGCTGATTTATTCCCTGAATGCACTAAATGTTCCCTTTCCAGTGGGGATTAGTCAAGAAATCTTTCTTCCAGCTCTCTTGCTCTATCATGGAGATGGATAAGAGGAGAAAGGTTTGGGTTTTTTTTCTGAAAGTTTGTCCAGGTGTTCAAAGAAATTTTCAAAACATCGTGATGAGGTCTGGGAAAGCAGAATCCAAAGAAACACAGCAGAATAGACAAAGGCAGAACCTGAGAGTCCAAACTACAATCCCATACTCTAAACAACACTTCCACCTACTGTAAGAAAGGGGGTTTCATTTTGCCTTGTAAGCACAAATTGTAATTTATGGGGGAAATTTTAGGCAGTGGAAAAAAAAAAGATTTGCATCTCTACCAGCCTCTTTGAAATGTCCACCCCTTCAAGCAGGACTCAGCTCCATGAACAGCTGACCTGACGTCTGGCACAAAGGGGTAAAAGTAAAAGTAAGTAAAAGTCTGCAACAGGAGAGCTGGGGGAGAGGGAAGAGGCTGACATCAAGCCTCCAGGACGGGTTGGAGGCTGGCTGGAGAACGTGTACAGGAGTGTTCCCCAGCAGATATCTCAGGGGGCAATGCTGAGCCAGTAGAAGTTGCTTGGGAGAAATAAATGGCTTCTGTTATTCCTACAGAAAGGGAAGCTTAAAAACATGGTAGAAAGCCAATTGCTTTCCCTTTTCCCTCACCTTGCCAAAGAGGGAACCGGGTTCCCAGCTCTGTAAGCATCTCCAGATTTACAGGGGAGTGTCTGCGATCAGACGCTGAAACTCCAACCATTGTGATTTCTTTGCTGAAAATTAGGAGCTGGGTTTTACTTTGCTGAGCAGGAGGGAAAATGAAAATTGCTTTTCCTTTGTAACCTGAGAGGCTTAGCCGAGTTCTCCTGCCAGACGGCAGAGATCTGCAGTGGCCCCTGCCCTAAACTATACCATCCTACTTAGCTGCCAGGATCACTCGATGGAGCCCTAGAAAAAAAAAGAAAAATGAATAATGTATTGTATGAAAACTTTATTACCATGACTTTAAAATCCCACTGCTGGAGGTTGAGGATCTCTCTGAAATACTATCAGGCACAATGGAAAGGGAGTAGAGGGCTGACATCTTAAAAGGTATTTAATCATTGGTCTCTGAAAATCATAGGGGGGTTTGTAGTGTGTTTTTTTTTTCTCTGTGAACACAGTTGCTGTAATTCCCCACCTAAGCTAGCCTCAACTTTCTACAAATTATAACAGACGATTTATAAAAACTCTCTTTATTCCCTTCACCTATTTTCTGCCTGCTCTCACCTCCGTGGTTGTATCCCGTGGTCTCGGTTAGCTGTTGGTACCTCGGCATCGAGCTGGGCTGGGGTTTGCAAAGCCAAGGGACACAAATTGATGGCATCGGCCAGGAGAGCCGGCAGGCTTGTTTTGAGCAGTCAAGGGTACGGTCATGGCATCTGTGGTATGGACATAAAGGGAACCGAGTGAATATGGCAGCAGTAGGGCAAATGTTGTCCTAGTGCAAGCAGCACCCTCAGTCCCTGTATTTTACTGCTGCCACGCTCTGGGGCACTGGGATCTTGTGATCCTAAGGAAGACAAGTGGGTTCAGGTGGTCCTTGGCCAAGGGCTTATCCCCAAGAGTAAATTGTGGCCATCGCTGCTTCTGGGCTGAGGTTATTTCAGGTCTACTCAGCCACAAGGAGTTACAATGGAAAGTCGAAATGCTACGATAATAATAGTTGCCTCTTTGGGGCTGCTCCTTCATCACATAAATCAAGAAAAAAAATAATTGGGAATTTCTTTTTTTCTTCTTCTTCTTTCTATTTTTTTTTTTCCCAAGGAGCCAAAGAGGAGGTGAGGTATAGGGAAGATTTCGCAGATGGGCTCCCCTTGTCTTTGCTGGGCTGTCCAGGCTGCAAAGCCCACAGGAACTCTTCCACCAAGAGCCCAGGGGAAGGCATCAGAGCACCGGCTTGGCTCCTGCACTCAGCACCAGAGGCAGAGGAGGCTTCGCTTAGCACAGCTCTGGTCGAGCTATCAACCCAGTGCTTGTAAATAACCTCAGATAACAGATGGCAGCAAACCCACGACTCTTGTGAAGTTGGACTAAATTTTCCTTGCAAGAAGATTCCCAGAGCTGCCAGGGGTTAGTTTCAGTTAACGCAGCAGATGCTGCTGTGGAGAAAGATGTGCCGCAGAAACTTCAGCCTTCGCGGAAAGCAAAAGTACCTCTTCAGACTTCGGTTTTTCAGTCCTTTTAATTGGTTTGCTTTGTTTTTTACATTTTCTTCCTCTTTTTCTTAGTGCATTCCAGGTTTAAAAAACAAAGGCTGCTCATGGTGGAGGAGCAATAGCGGCTTTCATATTTAATAACTCTTAAATCTTGTTCAACATGTGGCAATTGTTAGGTAGATTTGAGCTGCAATTAAAGAGGCACCCTTCTTTCTCTTCAGCAACAATATAGGCTCTTAATCCGACTAAAACCATCATATTTTAAGAGCTGAGATCATCCTGAGGCAAATGGTATCAAACTTAACATGGATCTGGTTTTCATAGGGAAGTTTAAAAGTTAAAGTTCACTTTCCTAAAAGTCCTCCATTAAGGAGCCGGCAGCTCGGAGCGCTCTTTTCAAGTATCCACAGGTACCTCTATCCTACAAAACAACATCTGGGGGACGGAGGGGAGAGGATAATTACCGAAATTCCTTTCTGAAGTCCCTTTTTCTTTAAGAGCCAGAGTCGGGGACTCTAAATAGAAGCGAGGCGAGGGGGTTTTGTTGCCTGATTATAGATTTGACTGCAGATAAAAGTCCTGTTTGTGTGACTCAGCCCTCGCAGTGCTCACAGGTCTGATTCGGACGGCTGATAAAGACTGGGAAAGACAGGAATAAACAGTGATAAAACAGCGGAGCACGGGTTGGCCTCGAACCAAAGCACATGTTTAATAAAACCTGCAAGGTTCATGGGGAGATGGTTTGGTTTCCCCTTGCGGTGCCGGGGTGGCTGTAATGGCCCCTAAGGGACTGGGCACATCCCACAGGAGGGCACGGGGCTCCAGCCAGGACACCGTGCTCGTGGCTCTGGTTCTTCACATGCCACATGAGGAACCAGCTGCCAGAGGACCAAAGGTGGGCTAAAAGCTGATAGCGATGGCCATGCAAGTCAAATAAACACCCCGACAGAGAGAGATCCCCTGACACAGCCCGCGGGCTCTCTCTTCCTTTTCTTTTTCCCCATTTTTTGTTGACCTTACACTCCAGAGCAATGTTATTAGACGACATGAGCCCTTGTCCACGTGTCCTGCCTTCATCTGTGCAAAGGTGAGAGACCCACTGTGACAGGGACAGCGTCTGTCAGAGGATCTGTGCCAGGAGGTAGCTATTAAAATTCGCTAGTCATGCTGCTAAACCCCTCCGTCCTCCTTTGAAAAGGTAATCCTGGGTAGTAAAGGTTCGACAAATGAGAACACCGAGGGATTTCCCTCATTTATAATACCTGCAAATGACTTGAATGGAAATACCTCCGCAAACTTTGATAGTTTGTGAAGGGCACAAAATTGGAGAGGGAACAAATAACGAGGAACAAGGGATTTGAATCCACTGGTTGCCTGGGCTAGTGAATGGAAAATGCAGTTTAATGTAGAGAAACATAAAATAATAAGTCTGGGGCAAGAGAACCAGCCAGGAGGATATTATACCGAATGGTGATGCATCATATTGACCAGTGAAGGGATTTAGAGGTCACTGCAGAAAAATCCTTGAAGACTCAAACTTGGCGTATGGCTAAAATGAAAATAACGGCAGGGAGGCAGCAAAGGGAAGGGACAGAGCCTTCCTCTGCTGATATTAGGACTTTGCTGTGCCTGGTGACACCGTCCTGCTCAGCAGCACAGCACGGAGGTGCTGGGGTGACAAACTCAGCCCTGCCTCACTGCGGCCACCCCCAGGGCTTGTCCCCACCAGGCACGGAGGAAAAGGCAGGCCGAGGTGGTCACTTCTTGCAGGTACAGCATGGGGAAGCTGTGCAGGTTCGCTCCAGAGCTTAGTAATGCTGGCAGGCAGGAAGGCAGGAGCCAAAAGCCCCGGCTTATTTGCTCACCTGCTGGTGCCTTGCTTTTGGCTCTGTAAAAAAGCCGGAGCAGCAGAAGCCAGGGCCACAGCAGGCAGGGTGGGTTTGCCCATCGGAGCACAGAAAAGCAGCCAAATCCTGCACCCAGGGCACAGAGAAAACTCGTGTCTGTACCCATATGACCCTCCTGACATATCTACAATGACCTGTCAGAAATGAAATGAAATGAGATAGCGAAGAGAAGCAAAAGTGATAACACAATTCATATTCTTCCCCGTCTCCCTGAGGGGCAGGCTCATCTACATGTAGTTATTTTCCTCCTCCCTCCTCTGCCAGAGCATTTCAGCCTTCTTCTCCCAGCAGCTTTCCTGCAAAACCATCAGCCAAAACAAACGTTATAAGCTGCTCCCCTCCCAGCTGATTCCCTGCTTGACCCTATACCTTCCCCCGTTGCTTTCCTACCTGCTGAGCTGCGGGTACAGGGCCCCATAAACCCTTTGGCAATGTGCTCAGAGTACCCCTGTCCCCGTGGGTGACAACTCAGGGCATTGGGGTGACCGATGTGGTTATGCAGAATGGAAAACGGTGAGCACATCAGCCAGAATCAGCAGTTCAGACACACACACACAGCCTTGCAAGACGGATTTGTCAGCAGTGGGGAAGTGTTTTATCAGCTCTTGGCTTGCTGGGCAAGTGCCGTACCTCTGCGGGCTGCTCCCGAGTTAGTTCTGGTTTTTCCCACCTGGGGGAGCAGCAGAGATTGCAAGGCAGCCTGGCAGCACAAATAAATCCTTCTGCCACGTGAAGGTGAGACGGATAAAACGGATAAAACACGGCAAATGCCCTCGGGAGGAAGGCTGTGGTGGGCAGCCGGGGGAAGCAGGCACCAGGAGAAGCCCCCATTCCTCCCCCTCCGCAATCTCTTCCCGTTTCTTCTCCACCCTTCCCCACTGCTGCGACCCCCAGAGCCCTGCAGTGGACAGAGGCTGGGATCTGCAGGGTTTGTGGGGTCTGGATGGGTGGGATGAAGGTGCCAGCTGAGCATCAACCCTGCCGGGTACACGAGTACTGACCCTACAGGGTACACGAGCACCGACCCTGCTGGGTACATGACATCTGGCAGTCACCAGCACCGCCTGCGCTTCGGCTGGCCTGCCTCTGGCTGTTTTCTCGTATAAATGGATAGGTAATCTGGACGTGTTCCAGCTGAATTAGTGTGCATGCGATGCTCAAAATGAACTTGGGGGATAGAAACACATTACTGACTTATTATGCTGCCTAAAATACAGGGCCTGGAATTGCTTCCAAGTTCCCGGTCCAGATGCACGTCCTGGCTGCCTCCCAGCTCCGTGGCAGGTGAGGCAGATGTCAGAGCTGCTTTCTTGTCCTGCTCCCACGTTTCCATGGGAAAAAACCTGGGTGCACTGGCCCAAAGCCACGGCAGAGCCCCCGAACTAGCCAAGTAATGTGGCCACAGCCCCCGGTGCAGAGGCTCGCCCCCGTGTAACCCCCGAGGTCCGGATTTGACCATGCACATTGCATGGAAGGTTTAATACGTACCAGTTGATAACCTGTCAGTTTGATCTATGACAATTTCTTATTGAATAAATAAGATTTTCATGCTGTCAGTTCATTTCCTTTTCAGAGGCAGAGTGACTTGCATCCTGCACAAACATCAAGGAAAATAAAGCATTCTTTGGTGCTGTAATATCCCATCTCTGCCAGCTGCCTCAGGCAATACCCTCTTTCTACTACTCACCATATTTGAAAGATATATACCAGCTCAATTCAGGTTTCCTTCCTTTTTTTTTTTTTTTTCCTGTGTGTTTTTTCATTGTGCTTGTGTTCCCCTTTCAGCAAAGGTTTGTATCTCCAGCCCTTTGCTACAGACCCCCGTTTTCCAAAGCAGGCTATAAAACAGGAATCGAGCAACACAGAAATGTGAGGCTGAATGCAATCTTCTGTGCTCAACTTTCAGAGATTTTCTACGAGAACACTCAGAAAAGACTTAGGAAGCTGCGGATATTTTCTGCTCTTACTCCTGATGCCAGAAGAAGCTTAAAAACCAGCCCTGAAGGTGTTTTATTGTCTTAATAAACTCATTGCAATGGTAGAGCACAGATGAGCAGTTTTAGCCCGTGCTCTTCCATTAGTGTACAAACTGTTAAAAGACAAGGAAAAGTACAACAATAAACATGAGCGAGCTTGCTGCAGCTGTGCTTGTCAGCTCCAGACATTAGTGTGGCTAATTCCAATTGGGAACAGTTCCTGAGCTTGGTGATAAATTAATCCCAGCTCTGATAGTATGTAAAGATTTCTCTATGCGTACGCTGAAATAAAACTTCCCAAACTGCTTGCAAATTCCCCTTTACAGTTACTTCAGTGCCTGCACACCAACACATTTAGGCTGCGTATCCTTTTTGGACGGAGCGCAGCCTATTTTTCATTTTGATGAAATGATAGCAGAATAGGATAGGCTTCATCCAAAACAAAAAGTGACGCGCAGGCGTGCCGTGAAACTGCAGATATATGGAGTACAACTGATATGGTGATGTCCGAGATAAGCTGTGACTGCTTTATAGGAAAAAAAAAATGCCGGAATTTTATTTTAGATTGCTGGTTTTGGAAAAAAAAAAAAAAAAAAAAAAAAAAAAAGAGAGAGAGAGACTGATAAAATCAGGAAACAGTATAGTTCACTGATTTTTTCCTTCTGTCTGTGTCTGGGTCGGTGCTGCTCTGCTGGCAGAACATGGCCCAGAGGACAGGGGGAAGACCTGCTGGGCAGATACAAATCCCCAGGGCAATATCTCAGCTCAAGCAGTGCCTGGGAGAGGCACCACGAGAAGGATACCAGGGCAGGGGGATCCTGGACAACCGGGCATCTCCCACAGGCTGCGTCCTGCCCTCCACCGGCCCTCGAATTCCTCTGCTTTCTCCCCAGCTCTCGCACTCACACGCCGCATTCATTTCGCAGTTGATTTTGGTCACGCTCCTGCAGGAGCTCTGGCTTTCAGGAAGTTATTCACCTGGGCAGTTTCATCTCAGCCCCGATGAATAGCTTCATTCTGGAATAACAAATATAAACAGAGGGAAGGCTGCTCGCCACAAGGATTCCTTTATGCTGCGCCGTGAATTGTTGGCCAGTGGCCATTCGGCATTGAAAGGCAAGAGCCACCTGTGTCAGGTGTGTTTAAAGTTCATATTGACTCCTGCCCACCGGTATTTGCGTGATGGACAACATCAGAGAAAGGTGCCTTTAGTCATTAATTTTTGCCTGACACGGGGAACAGAAATGAAAGGCAGCCCTTTTCTTCCAGGCACTGCTTTTGTTTTCCAGGGCGATCCGTCATCTCCCAGCCCTGCGCCATCCAGAGAGGGGCAAGTCCACATCCAAAGCGTTGGGGAAATTTGGGGGTGAGCTCCCACCGTGGCACCCCGCAGCCAGCGGGACCCCACGGACCCAGCCCCGCTGCCTCCCGACCTCCTCGGATTTGGGGATCGGCTCAGGCGCACACAATGCGGCTTCCTGGGAATGGATTAGAGAGCAAGCTGTGTGGTATATTTGTTATGGCCGTGACTTTCGTGGAGAAAGCTGTGACTTCTTGCAGTTTCTGTAGGCTTTGTAACCCCAGCCAGCCTGCTACTGCCTCCTTGGTGATTTTTTACAGCTTTGGCTCCGTTCGTCAGCGGTATAGTAGAGACCAGAGTTTTTTAATGGATTTAAGTTATTAGTTACGTATTACCAAAGGGTGTAACATTCTTGATGTTGTAAAATAAAGTCCATTTGTCTTCTTTCCATTTCCCACAGCGCGCGGTGTTAAATACAGTTGCACCATTGTTGGTTTTCTCTCTGAAGCCGGCTTGTGGAGGCTCGGGCCGTGCCAGTGCATCAGCCCTGCCTGCAATGATTGCTGTGGGGTCGGGATATCATGCTGGTCCCAGCCCATGGGAGACCCTGGGGGGCCCCTTCCCATGTGGGAATCCCCTCCCTGTGGAAAAGCGGGACCGTAGGTAGCAGAGTGCATGGCTCAGTCGGGAGGGCTGGAGGGATTTATAAAGGATTTAGGAGCTGAGGGCGCTGCAATGCTATGTGCCACGGGAAGATTTATAGCGTTTCCTATCTGTTTCCTACTGGGAAACTTTTGGGGAAAAGCAGGATCCCTGCGCATACTGCTGGACCTCTCTGGTGACCAAAACTTACCCCCCCCTCCAGGCACACGCTTCCCAGGTGGGATAAATCTGCACTGTCCGGCTGCAAACTTGGCAGTGGCCCCTGTGTGGATGCCGTGGCGGGCAGAATTTGCTAAATTAGTACAAATATAATCTGTGTGTTCGGTTCGATGAGCAGCACAATGTTTTAGAAACAAGCCATTTTGCTTATATAAGGACTAGCAGCATAGCCAAAATCTGCAGCACATATCTGGTTTTCTCAAACAACTATTGGTGAGCAGCCAATATTTGTTTCTTTCCTCCAGAACAATGAATAAACGACAGCACAGAGGCAAGCAGCCGCTCCGTATGCCGTCAGACAAGAAACCCTGTGCTCTGTCTAAATGACTTAAAGCAACTTCCCTCCAGTAAAAAATAGAGATAGGTAAGAAAGAGCCATTTAAATTACATTTAAAACCACTTGAAATACGTTTTCCATTGGAGCGGGGAGGTAAATCCAGCCCTTTTGCCTATGCTTTGTAGATTTATTTTATAACTCAGGCAGCTTTAGGATTTTTGTATTCTTCCTGACCTAAAAAGTCCTCTTCTGTCTAATAACAGTCGGTTAAAAGTTAGACGGTTGTTCCAAATCTTGTTTCTTTATGCAGCTAGGCTAAGGGAAGGCTACAGCCTCCCCACAACTGTTGTAAACATGACATCGGGCCCTGCAGAAATGCAGGGCTCAGAGACCTGTAGGTACAGGACAATTTTATGGCCGGTGCCTGGCTGCAACGCACGGGATCTTCGGAGACCGACTCGCACCGGCCATCTGTCACTCGGAGACAGAAAAGAAACAAAAGGGAAACTTTCTCCCAGCCCATTCCAGGCCTGATCCTACAAGCATTTATTGCGGGGCTTGGGTGGGATTATCCCCACGAGCTGTCAGACAGGGGTCCCACCGCCACCGCAGCACCGCGCAGCTCAGCGCCTGCGTGAAACCCGGGGGCTGCTCACCTGCCCGGGCCTCCCTCCTGGGTGCGAGCACGTCCCGGCTCAGGGCGCTGCATATTTTCAGAGCTGCCCCTTGCACTTGGAAGGGATCCACCTAAATATTTACGTCTATTTTGCTCCTATAGTAACAAGAGGATGGCCGCGCTGCACGTCGCCTCGCCGTGCCGCTGCACCACGGTGTTGCACTGCTGGTGTGAGCAGCACACCCACGCCTGCCTGCAGCTCCCTGCTCACCAACATCACCCACAGCAAGAAATAAACGGCTCCGGGGCCAGCCGGCTGCCGACAGGCGGCAGAGCATCCCCGGCAGCTCCCGCAGTCCTCCGGCCTCTCCCCGGCATCCTTCTTTGCCCTCTTCACTCGGGATTTGAGAGAGAGAAATATCGGCCTGAGTATTTCCCTGTTTGCTCAGGTGTGTCTCAGCTAAGGGGGGATTTTGCCTGGAGGCTGGGTAAAAGCAGAGCTTTGGTTGAGTTGCGGCACGATGCGGAGTTAAGTGGGAATTGGGTATTTGAGGAAAATGCTCTTTTTCTGCGGACTCCCCGGATGTTTGTTATAAAGCTGGGCAAACACCACAAAACAGTCCTCCTCCATCTCTGTTTCAGCTGATAACAAGTTATGAACGTACCCGTCCTGTACCTTAATCCTCTGACTGACTGACAGTCATGGAAACAAGGAGCTGCACAGAAAGACACCGGAAAAGAAAATAATAATAATTTCTGAAATTGTATTTGCACAAAGAAACCAAAACAGCTTGAATTTCCAACAGTAAATGCTGGGAATAAATCCAGAAGGGGGAGATTGGCAGGAAAAAAAAAAAAAATGATTCAAGAAAACAATATTTTATGCTCACCAAAAACAAAGCTTACAAAATATCCAATATTGGGTTACTGAGCTGCCATCCTACAGCCCTGATACAAGATCTGCCCTGCAGTAGCAGCACAAAACACGGTTCATCATTCTCAGAGGTACTAAAATCCCTTTTATATAGGTGGTTAGAGATCTTGTTTCTACATAAAATTTCATGCTTTTATAAAAGTAAATTCCAAAGCAAATGTAACTCTTCAGAGGCATCATTACCCAGGGTTTTATTGCCAGGCTCGTTAACTCTCCTGGTAAACATCAGGTCCAGGCACTCTGCTTGCTCTCCACTCTTCTTCAGAGGCTGGCAAGATTTATTTTCCACATAATACTAAAGACACGCTGCTTGCTAACCCACTCTTAGTGAAACCCTAGAAAAATGTCCCTGGGTTTGGTGGCGTTTCCCTGCATTTTACAGGTGTCAGGCAGAGCCCCGCGGTTGCCTGACGAGGAGGGGCTGGCTCGGCCAGGAGATAATTGTTCCAGTAGTGAGCTGCCGCTAATCCCGGGCTGTGTGCGTGGTGCTGACCTGCAGCCCCGCTGTTTACATCAGCGGGATTTTAGGGCCAAATTTTGCAGTTAATTGCCGCAGTATAAGGCTGGATTCCTAAATCTCCCTCCCAGGGCAAGGAGCTCCTTTGGATTTGTCGCTGTAACAGAGAAATTGGGGCAGATCGTGCTGCAGCTGAAGTCGGTGGGCCCTGTCTCAGCAAAGCACAGGAAAGACCTGGGCTAGGCCCTCTCCCAAATTTCCTAACGGCAATAAATGAGAGCAATTAGGGGCTCCGCTTGCTCGGAGGAGCAAGGGCTGCCTTATCTCTTCCTGCCGCAAGCTTTGGGGCTGTCGAGCTTGGGTGGTATGGGGAGGTGTCACTATTAGAGAGGCTATAGAGGGGATTAATACCGCTGTGAGCTGCATTATGTCCTGTCAGAAATCTTTGCAAAAAGAGCAGGAACTGGAACTGCAAGCTTTCAGCTTTAAGCTCCGAACTTGGGGCTATACAGCAAGATTAAAGCCTTCGTCTTTTAATGTTTTTCCACCGAGAAGTGAGAAATCTCCTTGCATTTAAACGCGTACCCTGCTTTCAGAAAAGGCCGTGAGTCAGGAGAGCGGTTTGCTGTCAGTGCTCAGCGCCTTCCCCGCTTCCCCAAAGCGATGCAGCAGCTGCCGAGCGAGCAGCCAAAAACCCTCAGCAAAAGGCACACGGGGCTGGCCTTTCTGCCCAGGGGCTCCAACCCAAAGGTTTTGCTCCCTCCCCAGCTCCGAGACCAGGTCTTGCTGCAGATATTATCCTCCAGGACTTCTGCACAAGGAGCTGAGTTATACACGGGGACTCCCAAAATGTACAGGCATCGGGGGCTCTGCTGGAGGAAAGCACAGATTGAATTGCTTGGTTACTGCAAAGTGCAAAGAGAAACCGGTAGACAGCGAAGTGATGAAATAATTCATTAGAAAGAGAGGTTTTTATTAGCCCTGTGGAATTTCCTAGTTTGTTGCTAGATCTGTTTTAGTGGTCTCAGCTTTACTGCTGCCCACTGCGAACAGCTTGGACGTGGAAATGTTTTCAGTTGCAAATGATTTATTCAACTAAAATGCAAATTCCATATCGAAGCCTGTATACTCGCAGTCACAAACTTGACCAGCACAAGGGAAACAGCACAGAGAACACAGGTTAACTGCTTGCTTCGGTAAGTTTTCCACCTACAGCAGACACATTTGCTCTTACCTGTGCAATATTAAATAATAAAGTGCAGAGAGAGTCCTCCAGCCCTTGCACCCTGCAGCACGGTGTCCGTCTCCGCCAACACAGTGCAGAGCCCTGTGCCTCGTGGGCTTTGGCTCAGCTCACGTTTAATGTTCAAACACTCAAAACAAGGAGTTCAGAGAAAAATTGCCATGGTTTTGGAGGGCTTGGGTTGTGTTCTTTTTTTTTTTTTTTTTTCTAGAGGCAGTGCTATCTGTGTGATGTATAATTATTCAGCACTAAATCTTTCATTATAGAATTACAGAGAGGGCAATTACCAGCCGTGCTGAAAGTTCTTTGTAACACTGGAAGGTTGATACTTAATTCTTATCAGGAAACGTAAAAGCAGCTTCAGACAGAGCAAAATAGATAGGTTAAAGACAGAACACTGTATAATAATGTTAAAATTCAATAAACTATTGAATTGGGAAAAAAGAGAGAAGTGAAGGCAATGTTTTCCCCTTTTCAATGCTTGGAAAATATCCTCATGCTCTGTTATTCCCAGAGTCTGAGTGCAGAATATCTGCAGGCTTTTGTTTGTACTTAAAATTTAAGGCACCTCCCAGAGGCTGGTTTATAAGATGGAAGAGAAGAATAATGAATCCAAAAAAATATATAAAACAAAATTTTGTTTTAGAAATAAAGAAAAAAAGATTATTTTTCTGAAGGCAAAGAAAAGTTGTTCATGGGCATTGCTTGTTTTTTAAACGTGTGTTGAGAGGTTAAAACTGATGGGGGCTGCATATAATAAAACCACGGGTCCAAGATCAAAATCGTGGTGTATCATTTGAGCCGATCCTTCTGAATTCACCCTGACAACTACACATGAAGATTCAGTGACGTTAATTGTGTAGATAAAATACATAGACAGAACCGAATATTAAGGCACACCTAATTTTCCAGATGTACCTGACTTTATTTGAGCAAATGTAACATACATTTAAAAAAGCTCATGCACACACAGCTATGTGCATCTGACTGTGTGCTATGGTTAGTGTGAAAACTGCTCAGAAATGCAAGAAAACCGAGTACTTTCAATTGTTTTGTCACATCTGACTCAGAAAGCGCTTGCTCGTGCTCCCATTGGGGTTCACGCCCCATTGACTTCAATGGCAACAGGAACGGCCAAAAATACACAAATATTTGTCTTGTGCTGCTGACCACAACAGTCACCAGGAAAGGCTGCCTGTGTTATTCCCTCGTTATTTTATGCAGGAGGTGCTGTTTGCTCTGTCGGAAAAATACGTCTGTAATTAAAACCAACAAACATATGTTCTAACTTTAACCAATATTTTCCATGACCAAAAATATGTAAAAAATAAATAAATGAAAATTTAGTCGCGAGGTTTAATTAAGCAAGCAATTAAGGATGCCCACACTGCAAAGTCCTTTTGTGTTACTGGTATTTATTTTTCTCCCAGAGAAACCTTTACTTTCCAAAGGTTTATCTTGTGAAAAATCACTGTGTTAAATTAATTTTCCTTTCACCAGATGTAACATAAACCACTGACTATATTGTTGTAGAACGATGTCTTTTGTGTTGCTTCAGAAATAAATAACCTCTTCCTTGTTTTTTTGTTTTGTTTTGTTTTGTTTTTAAGTGCTAATTTTGAGAGGGAAGGGGATGTATTTAAAGAGAAATTTTTCATTCTCAGGGAAAACACATCAAGTCTTTGTCTATCACAACATCTTGAAGTTGCTAAAGAACTTTAATAATCTGAAATGAAAAGGATGCAAAATCCAAAGACAGTTTCAACTTGCCCCCACAGCCCACGGTGGGCACAGGCTTTCTCCCCTTTTTTTTTTTTTTAATTTTTATTCTAAAACCAGTGACATTTTTCAGCGTGATTTTTGCAAGAAGGGGCACCTGGTGACTCTGAGAAACTCTGCAATGCTTTGAGCTCTGCTTCCTTGCAGGATCAGGAGTTTTAATGAGCTCGCAGCAGCCTGATCCTGTTAGCACTCTCTCAAGTAAGTAACTGGCGATATTGCTGCATGACCAGAATTACTGGGCAAATTAAAAATTCACTCCAGCCTTTTGGAAGGATCCTGAATATGATGCTGAAGTTTGCACAAGTTTCCTTAAAAACTTGCAAGAAAGAGCCAGGAATTGGGATTGCTGGAAGAGCGAAGATCTTATAAAAGTGAGTAGGGGTGAAAGCACCACATCCGAGCACAAATTATATGAAGAGCTTATAAAATTTAACTGGGAGTGGTGTCTTTTCTGGAAGTATTTAAGCTGTTCCCTAGCAGTGCAATCATTTATATCCCTGCAATGCAGTTTTTAAATCAACTGCAGAATTTTATACAAATCTCACTTCGACTCTCTTAAAATCTACAGGGATGCTTCACTGGGCATTTGAGAGGAACTTCCGTGCTAAAGATTTTCACTGGAGACAGGGTTTATTTTCTGGATCTGACAAACCCTTGGTTACTCGTGAATTCTCCTCGCGAGTAATCCCGTTAAGTCAGGGTCAGCCCCGCTCGGACGGCCCTCGATTGCGCGCAGCTCAACTTGAGGTCAGTAACTCGCACATGTAATGCTCCTTATACATACACACAATTTATAAGACTGGACCCTTCACTGAAGCTTACTTTTAAAGCAGCCACAGAAGGGTTGTACACAAAGCTGACGAAACCCACTTAAGGAACCAACTTTCTTCTGCTGGAAACAAATGAGAGCTGGAGCATGTGGAGTCAGGAAACTATATCTGGCTATCAAAACTGGACGTACAAAAGACATGTCAGTGTGGCATTTCCTACCCCATGAAGCCACTTTCCCCTCAATGCACGCTCTACAAATACAATAGAGCATTGATTGAAGCTCAAACTCAACAGACTTCAATAAATTCTGAAAGTGTACGAAATTAAAATTGAAGCAAGGGACACGTAGAGTGTTAGTCCTTCTCAAAATAATAATTTAATAACTCTCCAAAAGTATAGTGGTTTAGGAAAGGCAACCCAGATGGGAACATATAAAATAAAGCTATAAAGTTTCCTTCAAATGTGTTTTAATCATTGTTAAATATTTACATTTAATAAGCACTAGATTTTATTGCAAGAGAGATGTAATTACACTTATCATTCATGGAAAAATGGAGCTTTAATAGCCTGTACATTGATTTGCTAAGATGAAATAGTGTCCCAAAAATATGTCGTTCCCTCTCCCCTAGGAATATGTACCATATGTGAATGTAAAACAGATGAGGATTTTTTTTATCAGTGTGCAAACTATAGCAGCTTTATTTCTCATCGTCTCTGTTATATTCACCATAAATCTTTATGGCTGATGTTTTGCTAATTAGAAGGACCTGATCAGGACGCCACAACCCTTACTAATAAGGTAATTTATTTAGTAAACACTATCGGGAGGAGCAGCAACAGCATGATATTGACACTGTGGAAGCTGCTGGTGGAGGTGATGAACGCACACGCACGCGGGGATATTTTCTTGTTAGAAAATTCTGCAACTGCAGCTCCTGCCAGCTCCCACGGGGTCACCAACTCGTGGCCACGTCTGAGGCATCTGTGATGAGGAGAGCTGCTCCCAGCAGCAAAGCCCACGGCATCTCTGCAGGGACTGCACGTCCTCAGCACTGCCCCATGCTCTGCCAGGCCGGGTCAAAGGAGGAGGACAGGAAAAGTCAATTAGGTGCAATGAATCACAGAAAATTGCCCCTCATTTTTATATTAACATTTTTTATCCGCTTCCTTTTTTTGCATTCTTTCTTTCCTCTTTTTTTTTTTTTTCTTCCCCCTAGCTTTCCTGCTCACAACACATGATGTCTCAGCCACAGGGAGGTTTTGCATCAGCTGCTCTCAGGCAGCCAAGCAGCATCCACAGCTCCGGCAGCAGGGAGCAGCAGCCACAGGCTGGCCTTTCCCGGGACCACGGGTCAGCTGTAATCCTCGATCAAGCTTTCTTTTTTGAAATCTGAATGTCCCTGCTAATGTTATCTCTTAGGAGTGACAATTTAATTTCTTCTTTCTTTTTTTTTTTTTTCTTTTTCCATAAATCCTGGCCGTTCAGCTGAGCTGCAGTAAGGAGGAGTAATAAGCTAAACCATCTGGGGGTACTTTTGTTTCGTTATTACGCTTGTGAGCTCCACATTTTCCCAGCAGAAAAATGCTGCTGTAGAAATACACTGGCAGGAAAGGTAGAGGGAGCACAAAACTGGGGAGAGAAAGCATGTGATTTTAAGGAGTAACCATACAAAGGAGTCACTTGGACTTCCCACAGCAGCATGAAGCTGGCCTGGGTCTGTAACAGGGGGATGCATGGAGCAGGCTCCAAGAAAATGTGGTTTTGTTCCCATCTTCTTGCACAGGTGCCCACGCCTTTGGTACTCCTGAGCCAAGCTTTGCAGGCAGCACTGCAGAGAGTTAAATCAACTCAAATTAAAGCATGTAAAAAGGATCTATTTAGGCTCTATCTGGTGCAAAACGGGTGCCTTCCACCACTACGCAATCCCAGGCTCCTGTGTAAACTAAAATCTTCATCCATCGCTCTAACCCTGCAGGGATCCAGCTTAGGAACAGAAAACGAGTGCACCTGAACATGTTATTTACACTGCACTCACAATACCCACAGCACATTGCTGAGAAGTGTTTGCCTAAGCTTGTACCTGCAGAGAAGCTATCTGTGGTGCCCAGGCACACACGTGCTGAGGATCCTGGTCCCTTCCAACCCCTACAATTCTGTGATTCTGTGATCCTGGCCGTACCCGGGATTTTGGGATAGCTAAATGGGATCTCTGTGCCCTTTACTAGAGCTTACCACAGCCCGTGGTGTAAAGTAATCGTGTGTCTGAGCATAATTCTGGGTAGCTAAACACTGGGCTTGGCTGGCATGTTACTTCTGCTTGTAGCGAGGTAACATCATTTGGAAATATTAAACAAAATGGACCTGAGCTCGCTCTCAAACGAAGGTTAATTGTCCTTGTAGCTATCGTGCACATGTGCTAGCTATTACGGCCATGTTTTGTCCATATTCCAATAGTGGCTGTGGCAGTGAATTGAGGAACTGCTGCCAGGAAATGTCCTTCTCTAAATGATATAATTAGGGTATTGGGGAGCCCAAAAAAAGCAGATTAGGGGCATCACTGTTGTTCATGATGCGAGCAACAATTCAGAGCACATAAGCAAACACTTAGGCTATGTGGATGATTTAATATTGATTAAACTCTGATATCTGAGACTCCATGGAAGGCAGGTACAGCATGCTGGGAGGAAAACAAAGCACTGACCTCACATTTTGCCTTAGCTAAAAAATGAAATGTTTTCACTGACCTCACTGACCAGAAATCAAGAAATCGAACCATTACACAAATTAAAGCTATTGGCCCAACTAATTAAAATTACAGGACTGCCTGAAAAAAAAATTAAATGATGGGTTGTTAAGTAAACTCAACGTTACATTTTGTTTTATTTAGGTGTCCTTGGTTTCTCCTGAAATTGCTGGGCAGATTTGGGTATAGCTGTAGGAACAGTGAATTATGGAGCTGCCCATGCCTCCAGCCCTGCTGCCAGCAGGGAGGTGTTTTCTCTGCTTCCCCTGCCCTGTCCCCAGCTCTGCAGTGGTTTTCTCAGTCTGGGATGTGGCAGGTCACCAAGGGGAGGGTTTAGGGGTGGCAGCAGTCTTCTCTCCCCTATTAGCATGGAGGCATACTGATTTTGCTGAACAATTTTGTACTGTAATTAGGGCAAGGAAAATGCATCTTCTTCATCTTCCACTGGTTAGATGTTTAGGTGGTGCCTGCTTTATTGAAACTAGTGGTCCCACAGATGTTCAGCATTTCATTAACTCTGCTCTCATACATAGACTCATTGACTCCAGCAGGAACTGTTTGTACGGTTATGATGTTACTTGTTTGAGGGTTTGCAGAACCAGGACCTACAACGTTAGTGGAGCTTTTAAACCGACCATCTTTGCTGCTCTGAGTGATGCTGTCCCTCCAGTCAGGAGCCATTGACCTCGCAGTCCCTAACTCAGCCCCCTTATTTAATGCCTAGTGCATTTTTCCTTTGGTCTTTTTAATAAATGCATCTGAAGCCTTGTAAAACATGATTTATTCTTATTTGAAATGAGCATTAGTGCATAGTCAAAGACTGATCTAAATACAAGTGGATCACAGACATGGCAAGAAAGTCTTTGGCAGAAGATAAGACATGGGATACTTTTGCTTCCACTTAGAGAGTTGCAATAGGTTCGACTCAATAAATAATAAATTGCAATAAGTAAATATTTTATATCACAACCTGTTCTCTCTGCCCTCCAAGCAGAAAGCCAGCGCTGCTTGGGTAAAGTGGCCCTGGAAGCAGCCAAGGCTGTACTGGCAGAGGCTGGAGCTCAGTGTCCAAAAGCTCTGCTTTCTTGGACATTTTGCTCTTCAAGTTGCTCGCCACCCCAAGTGCTGCACTTGTCTTGTGCATACTTGGCCAATTACACTGCTTCCTGACAGCCACACACGGACCCTGGGAGAGCAGCGGAGCTCTGCCAGGCCCCAAATCCTGTCCTGTCTTTTACCAAGCCCCCTCCCAAGGCTGAGAGCACAGAGCACTTCATCGCCATGCTCCATCCCAAAGAAGTGTTAGACACAAAGGCACAAACACAACAGCTTTTGGGGAGGGCAGGAGAGCTCTTCTCCTTCCTGCAAGCTCCCCACCAGCTCTGGCTGCTCTGTCCTGTTGGGCACGAAGACAGGTTCCTTAGCAGGTGTTAAAATCTCAATCAAAGGTCCCCAGTCAGCAGCAGCATTTTTTTCCATATGCCAACTGCTGCTCTGCTTTGAACAGACCATCTTAGATAAGCAATAACCACCTCCCAGTGATCCAGGCCATGAGGAAGAGCAGCTTCTGCAGTCGTGCAGCAGAGATGCAGCAGCAGCATCTATGATTCAGACAAAGCTGCAGCAAGTGGCCACGGAGGTTAATTCCCCTGGGAATTGTTGCTTTTCCTTGCATCTTTATCAGGCTCCTGGCCACAAGCCATGTTCCCGCAGCTTCTTCACCCTTGACTTTACGAGGGAAAAGCAGCTGTAATATCCTTGGCAGATCTTGTTTTACAGTAGCTCAGTAATTGCAGTGTCTCGGTGGCGAGATGGCTGAACCCCTTTGCTTTTGCCCTGGCAGCAGCCAAGTGAAGCTCTCGCAGGGTGTAGCTGCTGCTCCATCCTGCACAAAAAGAGAAAGCCAATTTTGGGACCAGGAAAATAAACATGCTTCTTTCCTGCAGGTTTTGAAGAAAATGCAACAAGCATTTTGGTGAAGATCCGAGCTGGCTGGCAGGAGCACTGTGCTTTCCCTCACTGCTGCAGGGGAGCAAAGCATCCTGCTGCCCTCCACCTCTGCACACCGACTCCTTATATCCCTGCTGGGCTGCAGCGATGCGCTGCCTGCTGTGCCCCGTGTGTGCTAAAATCACTTAGAGCGACTTCAGGGAAACAGGATATCATCAGCAGTGCTAAAAACAAAGCAGGGAGGCAACAGTGCAATCCCCTCATTCCTCCCCTCTCCCCACACATCCAGCAGCACAGCCCTTCCTTCCCGTACGCTTCTGGCTCTCTCGGTCTAGTCTGTCTCCAGATCCAAAGCACTGATACATTTGGCTGCTTTCCATCTATACCATATGCCATCTATCTTAATTGAACACAGCAGCATATCAGTGGCTTATCTGACAGAAAGCTATTTAACACTTCTAGCACTGGAAGAGATTTTTTTATACGTCGTCTGCGAATATCTCCATCCCTTGGCTCCTTGCTCAGGCTGGGAGGGCGGTGTATCAGGCATGAAGGAGGTGTGCAGGGAAAATAGCACTGCAAAATTCTCTTGAGGGGAAAAAAAGCTGTATTCACAGCCTAACGGGATTAATAGTCAAGCTCAATATTAAAATCAACCAATGAAAACCCAGTCATAGAAAAAGCTGGCATTCAGAGCCATAAGAATTTCTGAGAAGAGCTTGTACAAGATACGAACCATTTTGTTTTCCCATTTGGTAATAGTTAGACCCAGCTAAAAGCCTTAATAGATGCTATTTTATGCTTCACTTCAGCTGATTCCTGATTTACTTTGCATGATTACTTGACTTTTTGACTCCTATACGAAGTTAGATCATTTTGAAGGATGCTCTGCAAGCATCCTTCTGGAGTCAATGGCATCTGGAACCATCTATTTGCTCAGGTAGCAAAAGCTGGTGTTGGTTTGACATCTTCAGTACACAGATCCAAGCAGGACCTGACAAAATAAATGGTCAGAAAGAGCTCAGCCTCGTTGTTAGGGTGATCATTGCATTTGATCACTGGACTGTTGAGTCAAACTTTCACTAAAGCAGGGAACTGCAATGCAAATCCTGGTGGACCTGCCTGCAGCAAAAGAAGCACTGTGTCTGCATCTGCATCCATGATTTTTACTCTTTTTTTATTATTATTTTATTTTTAATTTCTCTGAAATTTATTGTTCTTATGAGACATGTTCAAAGCAGTGAATCAAAATATGCTTTTCTGGGGAAGTAAATCTCCCAGAGCTTAATTCATCATTTTGAAGTAATACAAAGCTTAGATTTGTCTTTGCTGGAGCTGCATACTAAGTATTCAAGCATAAATAAAGAAAATATAAATAAAGCGGGCCTGAATCTATTTCACTGTGTTATTAAAATTCCATTGTTTGTTCTGCGGGAAAAGACCTCCCAAAATGACAGTGGTAATCTGGGCAAAAAGAAGATTGTTGCCAAAGGGTTCAGCTCTTAAAGGGGGGAAGCATTTTAAAAACTGCCAAGGAAAATATTTTCATTCATGAGTTCACCCAGCCTAAACATGCATCTAATCCTCCGAAACTGACAGTTCAAAAAGGCAACCACAGTTGAGACAGGCAAAGTGTTCAGTTCAAAGGCAAAAAAAAGGACCTGGGGATTATTAGTATTATCACTTTATCACGAAATGACCATCAGCTCTGCAAGAGAATAGCTCCACCTCCCCTTCCTGAACCGAGGGACTGGTTCCTCTTCGCCTTGCAAAAAAAAAGGAGCAAAGCCTTCCCTGGCGAGTCACCAAGGCGAGGAGAGCCGTCGGAGGGGTTAGGACTTGCTGCTATTTTAAAACACAAAGGTTGACAGGAATTGAAGCGAAGCGCCCTGAATCTGCTGGATTCGCAGAAAAGGAGTAAATCAGGAATTTAACATGGTGCTCCCGGTCAAGGACCCTCCTTTTCCTGAGATACCCAAAGCACAGACTAAAAAAGGGAAAGTTCGATTTCTAAATCTTAGCTCATTTAGCAAAAAACCTCTCTCTCTCCCCATTTTATGGATATTAGACCAGAGAATATTGAACATCCTGCCAAAGCTGTGAGGGACTGCAGTAGTGGAGCTGGGAACCCAACAACCAGACTCCAAATAAAGGTGCAGAAAGTTTAAAGCGAGTCCCTGGGAATCGTGAGCCTTCCCGATAAATCGAGAAGGTAACTGGGGTTTGCTTGTGTTATTGACAGGCTTGGGGGTGGATTTGGGTTTGTTTGTTTTTGGTTTTGCCTTACTTCCCAAAGCTGCCAGCATCCCCCCAGCTGAGCCACCTCTCCCTCGTTTTGCTCCTGTCAGACCCATGGTCCTGATCAGCCAAACCTGGCGGAGCTGTGGAGGTCTCGGAGAGGCTGAATTCCCACCAAATCTGCAGGAACGAGCATGAAAGACTTTACACCATAAGGAAAAAAAAATAGAGAGTGAGTTCGGTTGTGCTATAAGCCACCAAAAGACCTGCGTGAACATCGGGTGGGAGACCCAAGGGATGCAAGAAGGGATTTTCAGCCGATGTCCCTCACCTCGTCCCAGCCCCATGCCCTGCCAGCAGCCTCCCCCTGGTGGTGCAGGGGCTGGGGGCGTGCAGCAGGGCCAAATCCCAGCCCTTGACCAAACCCCAGCCCTTGGCCCAGCGGAGGTCCCACCGAGCCCCTCCAGACCTTCGGCCTCGCACCTCGCACGCCCAGCAGCCAGCAGAGGGGGCGGAAGAGCCGGAGCGAGACTGTTTATCAGCGAGATCTCTCCATTTCTGACTTCTAAATTAATCACAGCAGCAGAAACATCTCCCTGTCAAGCTGAGAGAGGAAAAGCTCCCTCAGAACCGCTCTGCCCCCCAGGCGCGTTGCAGGCCCCGCATGGGGGAGAAGCGCTGCTATAAGCAGGAGCCTGGCCTGAGTCTGCGTGCGTGGCCAGCTGTAGGCAGGCTCGAAGACATTTCTCCCCAGATTAAGCTTTCTTAAAAATCCTTCCCAAGTTTAAACCACAATAATGCATGCTTTAAATATTGGCAAGCATTTTAATGGCTGGCCAGCCCACAAGACTGTCAGCCGAGCAGCGGCTGCAGCTCTGGGCTGCGTTCAGCCGATGGGCTGCAGTCATCCTCAGTAGGGCTCAGCTCTGTCGTCTGTTGGCAGAAATAAATCATAAAAAAATAAAATAAAATAAAAATAATAAAATAAAAAAAGAAACCAGTCTTTACTTTCAGCAGAAGGCCCCCTGGTAGCCGCAGGAGCTGAGCCCATCACTCAACTGCATCAGCAGCCACCTGCAGCAGGAGTCACCTGGATAAATGAGGTGCCCGTCGGGTGATGCTGTTCTGCACCCTCCACTTTTACAGCTATTGCAAAGCAGCCCTTCCACGAGGCAGCAGCAGCTCACCTGAAACCCAGGTCCTGGGGGAGAGCTCCTTCCTCCAGCGAGGATGATGAGCTTTCAGGTTCAGCCAGATGCCGATGTCCCTGCTGCAAGTATGTGCACCGGGAGCCAAAGCTCCTCACGCTTGGCTGAGCACAGCACTTGCAGAGGCCGGAGATAATTCCTGTTGACAGTGACAAGCAAATGGGTCTCAATGCAAAAGCACACTCATGCACTCAGCAGCATCTTGACCCAGTAAATGGTCTTCTCCAGTGGTGAATTTCTTTTTTTTTTCTCTCTGTTTTGGCCATAAGAAAAAAGTCCGGTCCAAGCAGTAAATATCTAGCCGCAGGAACACTGCTCCCAGCTGCATTTTCCTTCATTCTTCCTAAAGTGCTATATTAAAAGTGAGCATAACATAGGGAATTACCTTCCTCTCCATGAGCTCTGGGCTTCTTCTGTCAGTTTGTTTTGCATATATTGGTAATGGTTTATTCTAAAGAAAACCAAATGCTGATGGAAAGATATCTCCCAAAAGCTGCAACTGCTGGTTGCATGTACCCTTGAGCAACCCTGTACTGGGCTGCTCCCTGGGTACCTTCCTTCCACCTGAAAGGGCCAAGAGAGCTTTAAAAGAGCCAGGTGAATAATTGTATGATGTGTCAAATGTTTATTTTGTCTGAAAACCTACCTGGAATATCCTGCCAGAAGTGCCAGATGCTATCGGGCAGCCCCAGTCTGCAATGCCTCTGCCAAGGCTGCCTTTGGGTAGCTCTGACTCGAGCAAGATCTGCCCCAGAAGGAGGGGTGCCGACCAAAATCACTCCCTGAGTACTGGCCAGTGCTTATATTAGAGGAGCCTTGATTTACATCTCAGGCTTTCAGCACACACAGGCTCAGCTTGTGGCTGGAGCAAGCAGAATTGCCACCCGTCTCCTCCAGGAAAACAATCCTCCTACAGCAAAAGGGCATTCACGGCGCTGCCCCCAAACAGGCACACGTGAAATACACACATTTCTCCCCATCTCAAGATTTTAAGCTTATTATGCAGCTGCCGGGTTCCCCCCACACACACCTCCTTTAAAAATTAATTCAGATGACAACAGGATTAACCACTGCCGAGCTCCTTAGCCATAAACTCACAGCTTCATGCTGGGTGATGCGGGGCTGCTGCTTGGCAGGGTTCCTGCTCTCGCCAGTCACATTTGATACAGATGAATGCTATTTTGATTGCCTTACCCACATGTTATGATAGTATCAGGTTATCTGTTGCCTAAGATGAGTTGTAACAAGGGAGTATGTAGATGAACAACCCACATAACAGCACTGAGAGCGCTGTGTGATTTGGTAAACTGCAGTGCATGCTTGTAATGAGCATGATGCAATTTGAAAAAATCATTTATTTTTTTTCTGTCAGACCTGATTTATTGCCTATTTAATTCCACAAGACACCAGGGCAGCTCCGTGCAGTAACTTGTCTCTCCTCCCAGCACATCTCTGCTCTTGCCAGCAGACATTACAGGATCGACATGCTTTGTAGCAGGCCTCTGGTGTGTTCAGGGCTCAGCCGTGGTGATGCAGACCTTCGGGGACCCCAGTGCTGAGCATCAGTGCAAAGTTTCTCTCAGATCCTTGGCAAACCAGGCCCTGGCACCCACACAGAAGAACCAAATTCATGTTGAAGAAAACACTCTGAATATTTCCTTCCTATTCCAAACCCACGTCTCCACTCCCCTGACCCATCAAGGTGTTTTAGCAGGGACTGAGATGATCAGAGAGAGCCCAGGCATGAGAAATCTCGTGATGGGCACTGCTACAGCCACAGGTTGTCCCCAGTGCCACCACGGCCCTAAGCAAAGGACTCGCAAAGAAGAAAAGAGCGTTTGGCACCTGGTTGTTCTCAATATGTCTGTAAGTCTTACGAAGTACCCAGTGACTTGAAGGACTCGTTCCTTGCTCAGCCTCTTCAGCAGTCATCAGAGCTCAGTGCTGAGATGGGACCTGAGGGCTGGCAGCGGAGCAGGAGGCGGTTACAAGTGCTGGTGCGATTACAAGCACACTCAGGTCCCTGCCTCCAGCTGCCCATCAATCCTACCTCAGCACAACCTGTGCTGAAATCCAGAATCCCCTCACAGCTTTCCTGGAGCTAGGGCTGATTTTTCCCTGTGTTCCCTGATTTTCCCAGGAATTAGGGATGACGGTGGCACTGTAATTTTTGCTGGCGATGCCTATTCAGCCCTCTACCTTCCAACATGCTGTTTTTCTTTTTTCACGAGATGAGTACAGATCAAGGCAATTTACATCAAACTCCTTCCCCAAACCTGACACTGGCAATTATTCCAAATTACGAGATTTGACAGGAGCCTGAAGAAGTGCCACTTAACTCCACTATAGCATTATGTCTTTTTTCTTCCTTAATCCCCTTCCTAAAAGCAGAAAAACGATATAGCACTCTAGGTCAAAATGAGTGACTGAAAATATAATGCTAAGAATAAAAATATAGCTGTCTATATCATTTTTCCCTGCTTGCAAACAGAACTGCAATTATGCATACTCTGAATTTCCTGATGGTGCCTCCAGCCTGCTGCACCCAGGTCCCCAGCACCCATGCTGTCCCCTGCCCGTGGAGGTTATGGGGTGGTGATGCTGAGACTTTCGTGTAGCCCCAGCCACCTGGGGAATTTGAAGTTGGAGCTGTAAAGCACTCATCCTTATTCCTACAGCAGCAGGTTGCCAGCTCAGGAACATTTTTTTGCCACTTGCTTTTTGTTGTGGTCGTTGAACACAACTGGAAGGTGGCACAACAGCACCTCGGTCTGCTAATTTCTCCCCGTAACTGCTGCAGGTGAGGGCTGTTCTGGCCAACCCTTAAATACCCATTAACGTTTGGTATAAGTAATCCTAAAAATCTCCTCCAGCCCCACAGCCGTTCAGCTAAACTGGAACCTCTTGCAGAGCTTCGTGAAAGACTTTGTGCCTCTGCAGCACCCAGATATCAGTGTTTTTGGTCTATTAGTCCAAAAGAAAACCGAGAAGTGCTCCAACACGGGGCGGGCAGGGACACTGCTGGTGGCCCCATCTCCTTTGGGACTTTTCAATGGATGGTGCTCCAGGCAGCTTTGGGACCAGGCCCCTGTGGCCAGGTGGACGCCCATATCACTGATCCCTGCTCCCAGTCTGAGAGCCTGGGGGCTGGTGGGACCCCACAGCTGGCAGCAAGGTCCCGGCCACCCGGCTGTGGGCTCTGCTGGGAAGGGCTGGGGATGCTCGGCCATCCCCAGGGCCTCCAAGGGGCTGGCTCATTCCAGCACCCCCAGCTTCCCTGCTCCACCACCACAATACTGGGGTACTATTACAGCAGCAAATTGGCCCATTAAGCCTAAGGAATAATGACTGCTGTTGGTAATTACCCCTAATCCACTAATGAGCTATTGTTTGCTTCAAGCATTAAGTGTAAGCTTAATGATGTGAAAAATAAAAAAAAAAAAAAAAAATAGACTTGCCCCAAAACTGCTAAACCAACTTAATTGAACAGATGCTTGCTTAGCACCTGCATTGTCATGCTGATTCATAGAGAATTGTTTTAATTGCAAGATGATCCTCAGTGGATTGTGTTTCCTTCACCCTAGGGTAGGTTCAGGAGTCAGAAAAGAGGAATTGATTAATTTGGTGGCATTAGTATTAAGGTTTAGCGCACGCAATGTGGCTTTTCATCTAAGCTGACCAACGTACACATGACACGGACAAATAACAGCGAAAAACTCTGCAGCAATAATAGGAGAGCATTAAAATCCCCTAATAGGAACTGCAAAATTGAAACCAAGTGTTGTACAATTTAATTTCTGTTCTGTATGAATTATATACTTATTAAGTAAAAGAAATGTTAAATTAAATGTATAAATTATTATAACAGCACTTGTGTAAAACAAAGTTTTGCTTTGTAAACTTTTGAAAGCCAAGATTGATGGTTTTCATGACTTTCCCAAGATCTAGCAAATTTGGCAAAGGTTGCTATTCTTGCAAAATTTAGTCAGTGAATTTATTACTTACACAGCAAAATCAGTGCAGTTCATTACCAATACAAAAATTGCAAACATGTTATGAATTAGGTGAAAACAGCTTTTCCTAGAAAGACGGTGCATTTATGCTGTTTAAACATGACCTTTTCTTGTGGAAAACCACAACAAACTCAAGGTCAAATTTCAGTATGCCTTGTTCTGCTAAAAACTGCTCTAACACCATAGGAAAGAGGATCCTTTGTTCCCCCTCCCCTAATTTATATAACCCCAAAGCTGCACACTGCAACTTTGATTCAAATACTGTGCTACTGAAGGTATTGCTCCTGAATAAAACCTTCATGTTTTATCTGTAGCAATTCCTCAGTTCTTCTACACATGGCTTTGAAATACCAGCAGCAGTGAAAGGTGGTGAAAAGTAAAGACGAAGAAAAAACATGGATAAGAAAGCAGGGTTTATACCTCTAAGGAGTGCCAAAGGAAATCGGGGCAGACAGTGCTGAGGTGTCTAAGTCATTTTGCACACTCTGTTATCATTTACTCTGGGGACCTGAGCCCTTTTTATCAGCCTTTATATCAGTCCTTAAAGATAAAATGTGGATTCGGGTTCCTTGATACTCTGCTATATCTATGATTTCACCATGACATCATAATTCTTCCCTTCTTTCCCTCCCATTTTCTACCCAGGTGCACTTCTCCAAATCAGACCTGGAACAGCAATTTTGGGTGTTGCTGTTGTCTTCTTTTACAGACTCAGTACACATGAAGAAGAGGTTAGGGCAGAACTGGAGGCTAGAAATAAGATGTTCTCAGCTGAGTACCCAGCTCATGCCTTTGAATACATGTTGACATTTTCTTAGAGAGGATGTTAAAGCTCACTTCTTACAGCCGTATGAAATCCTACTTTTTGCACTTTGGGGATCACTTGCTGCCAATTCTCCCCACCACCACCACACAACCAGGGCCTGATCTATCAGCATGGAATCGTACCTCGTTTTTCAGACTCGTGCAGGGAGCTTGGAGTTGATTCCTACACCAAGAATAATCCCTGCTAAACCAAACAGTCTCTTAGCAGCATGTGAAACACGGGCTTTGGGATATCAGAGAAAGAGAAATAGCACTTCTAATGCTTTGCTCCTGTCATCTCTCTTGTCGAAAGAAGCAGATGTAGAAAGGGCTTTACATGGAAGGGCAGGGAGTGAGCGCTGCCCTCCACAACCCTCACCTCTGTGAGCCTTTCAGCCCTCAGCTCTCACCTCTCCCAGCCCCGCAGCGAGCGTCCCAGCACGGCTCCTGTGCGTAAACCTGACGTCAGCCTTCAGAGCGCTCCAAACGCAACCGAAGAACCAGTTTACACATCTCTCTTCCCTAAATTCCTTCCAAATCCCCAGTTAAGTGCTAAATATTGCAGGGTTGAAAATTTCACCCAAATGTTACTCGTATGTCAAACATTTTGATGCAAAATGTATCCTATGGTTGTGGAACCTCCTCTTCTCATTAAAACATTCCATGCCGCAATAAATCTGTCTAGAAGGGGCTAATTTATGTCTAGGCAAATGATTTCCCATTTTTTTATAATATAAATGTTTAGATTGCAGCGTTCTCCTCTCTCTGGAGATGCTGTAGCTACACTCGCAGGAACAGCAACCTCACTAACACATTGCCATGCATACTGCTCTCACTGTGCCTTGCTTGCCACTTCATATGTGTAGCCGATGCCAGACAGACATCAGGACAACAGAGACAAAGGCGACATTTGTGGAGCCTGCAAAGAGAAGGACCGCTTTCTGCTGAGCTGTTTAGAAAGGCAGTTGTGTCCTTGAATAGAAATTGGGAGAAAGAAAGTGAAAATGAAAGAGTGGTCCAGGCTTTTAGAGGGCAAAGCAACAATTCCTGCATCATGCTCATGCAGTCTGCTGCATTTCATTTATGAGCTTGCTGTAGGCTATGACCTCTGCTTATAGCAGAGCACACAAGGATTGATTTTAGACGTGTTTTAATATGGCCCCACTACTGGAATCCCAAGGCAGAGCTAAGGCGGTGGAGGACGTCCTTGTGGGTTGATGTGAAACCTCTTAGTAAGACCGTTCATGTAGCTGAAGGCACCTTTTCTCATCCGTATTCGCTATCATGCTTCGATCCCATGTCCTCCAAATGTCGGTCTCCTCTGGGTCCATTATAAGCAGCTACTGCTCTGCTGGACCTTTGGTCCTTCCAGCAGGAGGACAGCAGCCGGGCGTCTCCAGGAACCTGGCCAGCCCTAGCAGCACGCGACTCTTTGGCTACTAACAAAGAGGCTATTTTCTCAGACAACAGATCACAACCCTATTTTCCCTTTCTGAGAGATTTCCCAGCTAATAATATTTCACCGTGAACAGAAAATTGTGTGGGATTATCAAGGATTTTTAATTCATTAATTTGGATACATTTTATGTGCAGAATCACCATGTGTTCAAGCCAAGACAGAGCTAGAACCACACAAATATTACACACCGCCTTGTTAATGCCAGCAAAGCCCTTTTTATTGCATAATTCTGCAGCCTGTCTGTAGTTTTTATTTCATTAATTTTCATCCTGATAATTGGAAGCAGCTTCTCTCCTTGCTTTTTTAAGGTTTAATGAGCTACATAACTTCATGCCTCCCACTGTGGGGCTGTAGGTCACTTTGCACTCTGGAGAGCTGCAACACCTTTCCCTGCTTCTCTTTCACTCTCCAGCAAGAGAAGACAATGCTTATTGTCTTCCAGCAAGGTGTGCACATCCGTATGGCTGAATGCATGCATCTCAAGCAGATGTATGCTCATCTCTGCAAAGAAACTATGTGCACTGCACGAATTTCTGAGACTGAAAGATTCCTTGTAGCGTTGACACCCATGGGATGGAGGGACAGGATCCTGCAACAGCACTGAAGACCTGGGTTCCTCTGCTTCAGACACAGCTCTGCTATGCATTGGCAGAGGCACTGAAGGTCTCAAAAGTGACACTAATACCTGTCTTGTTCATTTGACATTGACTTTTTGGCAAATTGGTGATTTCTGAGAGAAAGAGAAAGAAGTTGAGATGGAACTGAAGTAACTTTTGCCCTGTCTCGACAGGCTTCCTCAAGCTTCCTTGCAAACTGAGTCTGGTCAACCCCTTCCCAGGTGTTAAAACCTCTAGGCAAAGGTGATGCTGGGGCTTCCAAGCCAAGTGCAGAACCCCAAAGGGAGCAGCAGAGCCAGGAGCTCAGCATCGTGTACCTTTGTCTGAATGCTGACTCAACGATGTCTTATTCTGAACATGCTGCCACTCTTGGAAGAGTCTAATGGAAGATCATTGTGTTACATTTTAAGTCCTTACAAACACATACAGTTCCCTACACTATTTCAATTTCCAGTGCCAAGCAGTAAGAAATGTCATTTTTGAGCCATCTTTATTGTGAGTTCTGTTTGCCACAACTCATCCATCTTCTCTAACTGCCACAATGCTTCTAACATGGATGAAAGAAAAATAGGCTGAAGACTGGTTGGCCTAGAAAATCCTGGGAGCAGAAACATTATTCAGTAGATGAGGACACTTTTGGGAAACATTCAGAATAATTTCATTCATGGAATCACCATTTTTATGTAGTCTTGATGAATCAGCCTCAATTACAAGAGGAATGAGGTCATGAGGAATTTCTTTTATTTTCTTTTTTCTTTTTTTGCATTTGTAGGTATGTATCAGGACTGGAAAGTAAGCTATTTTTGCCTGAGCTTAGTTGTGCATATGTAAAAAAAATGTAAAATTGCATCTCTTGCAGCTTCTAGACAAAGTGTTGGCCAGAATTTTCACTGTCCTCATGGGACTAATGGATTAAATCACAAGTAATTGTAAATACAGATGACAAGATTGGATTTGGGGCTGGGCTGGCTCTGGGACAGTTTTGCAAACTGAAAAACATTGTGTTCCCTGGCCGTGCCACAGCCCCACAGATCTGCCCACCAAGCTTCCCATGCAGTTCTTCTAAAAGTGCTGTTCCTTCAACACAGCCAAGGTGTTCAGGCCCTTTGTGCTGGTCTCACTGGCTTCAGCACCACTGCAACCCAAAGCACCCCAGCCTGCTGCCTGCTTTCCATCCTCCATCACGGATGGCTGCAGTGACAACCACCCTGAATAAAGGCTGTGAGGCAAAAGTGCCTTCTGAGCATGGAGAACATCAGATCATCAACAAGATTTCTCATGGGGAACCTTAGAGGATGGGCACCCAAAATACCCCGGTACTTTGCCACCTAAGTTAGGACAATGCTTTTTCACCATCCTTCAAGAGTCAAAAGAGAAAGACAGTTTCATGTAGCCAGCAGGAACTGGATTGAAATGTCCCTCCGAGCCATTATAAGCAGTGGAAAAAAGATGCTTATAAGCAAGCTGGGTTAGCTCAAGTATCCACAGTGGTTGTTGGGTTGCCTCATCTCACGTTTCTTTAGTTTTTCTGATTTTTAACTTGCGATTCAGGAGCAGCTTCGAGGGGCTCAGGCAGCATCATGGAGTGGAGTCCACTTCAAAAGTGTTTACACTGCTTTTTAAGCCTTTATAAGAGAGAAAAATACACTTTTTCTTCACATTGCAGACTTGCTTGTTTTCTTTGTTTTTTAAAGGATTTTTAATCACACATATTCAACTGGGTTAAATATCCAAGCCCCCAGTGAACCACTGCCATAACACAAAAACGGGCTCTGTCCCCCTCTACCAGTCTGACTGAAGAAGCAGAGCTGCAAAGCACTGATTACACAGGTACAGTTCAGCAATTTCACCATCTGAAATGCAATTCTCTTGAGAAACCTTTTCAAGATCGTTTTTCTCTAACAATCCCAAATCTCAAGAGATAAATGGAGATACTAGCAAAATAAACTGCACAAACCCTAATATGCAGGTATGTAACAAGGCATCCCAAGCCATCCGGCTTTGTCCAACCCATCTTTAATGTGTTTACAATGCAAATTAAAAAGCAATCATAGCTTTGCTAGCTTTTAAGGGTGAATTACTCTGTACAGCAGAAAGACCATTCACACCAGGAGTTTCACTCCTAAAAGCACGTTCATGAAGCAAAGTGCTAACTGACCTAGAAAAGCACACAACAAACAAGAGTCTTGTCCATACAGGAGCTTTGCATTGTATCGTGGCCCATGGCTGTATATGGATCACCCTGAATAGGAAGCTATTTACTTATTTCGGTACATAATTCCACCTAAGATGAGTCAACAGCCAGTGTAAATAGGAGCTTTATTTCCATTTGTCACCTGAAAGAACTGCCTCAAAAGCTGTCAGTCGCGTTTGGAAGGCAAACGGTGCCATGCACATGGAAATGAAAGCCCCTGTGTTTTCTGCGTGCTCGGCTCATATAGAGTTGTCATCTTTTTACATCAAGCTTCAAATTGATCTGCCCTGGGGTGCTCTCTGCCCAGCGTGGTGGGGGGTCCCCCTGCACAAACCTGTTGGTGCAGCCAGCGTCACAGCCTGCTGCTGAGGTGCTCGCCTCCACCGTGCCTGGCTTGGGAATGCTTTCAAACACAGCTGCCTCCTCCTCCTCCTCTTCCTCCTCCTCCCACTCCTCCTCCTCCTTCTCCTCTTCCCACCCCTGGGCTGGTTTTGGAGCAGGGATTGGGATAGCCCTGGCCGCAGTCAGTGCTGTAGGGTCCCTCTGCAGTGATTTAACGCAGAATAGATCAGCCAGGCAGCCCAAAGTCCTGAGCACATCCCAAAAAAGCCACAGAGGCTGTGTACATCAAAAGAAATCCATGAGGTGATGTTGGACCACCAGGTCCCGAAGAGACGTGTAAGCAGCAAGAGGTGTGCAAGGAAGTGCTGCCATGGGCTTATCTGCTCTAAAATCCTAGCTTTCTAGTGAAAACAGTCATCAGAAGAGAACAGCCATTTAATCTGCTGTGATTTCTGCAGGAAGATAAATGCTATAGAGAAGCAAAATGGCTTAAATAAATTCCCTGGAGTTGGAGGGGCTGCATATTTGCAACTGCATTGCGGAAGGAACAGTAGCTACATTTGAGGAATCTCCACACCCTTGTTTAATTTAGATTTTATATTTCTTTAAAAAAAAAATGGAATCCCAACCCACAAGCTCAGTGCTTTTGGATTAATAACAAATACTTGTCAGCAAACAGTACATTAGCTGGCTCTTGGCAGTTCATCAAAACACATCATGGAATCGAGCTGCTCGTGTTTACAAAGAAAGGGAAGGGCAGGACATGCTGTATAACGGGTAGCAACTCATTCTTTAGCCCATACAAATGGGCTAAAAGGCTCAGAGAAGCCATCGCATGAATAAGAAAGAGGAAATATTTTTTCAGTTAGTCAAAATGGTTTATGGGCTGTGATTAATGAAACATCCACCCATTTATTTACGGTAACAATAGCAGCAGCCATCAAACAGCGCGCAGGTTTCTAATTCAGGCTACTGGAGCAGGCACTGCAAGCGCCTCCCTTCCCCGAAACGAAGGAGTGCCACACGGGAGGGATCTGGCCCGTGCTTGCAAATGAGCAAATAAATAATAATAATACCCAAAAAAAAAAAAAAAAAGTGTGTGCTTTATTAGTTGACAGCTTTTAATTCCAGTGCCCGCATTTCCCCTACTTCTGCTTGGGATGCAGAGCTGCTCGGGGTTGGTTATCCAGCCTTTAAAGTTAACATCTGTCCAGTGGTTTGGGTACACGGGAGGTGGCTGGGACCCCAGCCCTGACACCAACTCCTTCTCTGGCCTTGGGCAAACTCTACAATCTCTCCTCGTCCATTTTCCATCTTAATAGTATTTACTCACCCATCTCATAAGAACAGAGAGAGCTTGTTTGTATTCGTAGAGCCCTTTGAAGTTATAAATCTCTGTGAAAATGTCAAGTGTCACTATTATTTTATACTCGGTCGGTCTTTCAGATTGAATGAGTGCCTTAGTACGTATAAATTGAATGCATATTAGGAGATTTCAATTTAAAACACTGGCCAGTTATTGTAGCCTGAAACATCTTGCTCAACTTAAGATAACCATACACTTAGAGCAGAAAGGACTGCCAAAAGCCAAAGATGAAAGAGGTTAGAATAACACCACACCACGCAAAGGTGAGGAGGTAAACGTGGCTAACCCCAAAGACCAGGCGTGCGTTGGGATGGGAAAGCTTCCTCGCGGTGAGTCAAATGTTTTATTAGCTTTATCCAGCAATAACATCCCAGCGCACGGCTCCGTGCCGCACGGCTCCGCGCACAACCAAGGGAACACCGGGGAGGAGAGGTGCCGGGGTGCCCCGGGGCGAGGAGGGCAGGTTCAAGGGAAAGCTGCATTCCTGGAGATGCTGGGACATGCCTGTGCTGACGCTGTGCCCCCCACCTTGGACCCCAAACATTTGTTAAACAGCTTTTCTGCGGTAAGTGCATGTACGGGGGGTGTTGCTTTACAAACGCGCAGGCATTGCCATGCATGCGGGACTGCGATGGGAAACAGAAATAGGGCAGGAAAAGTGGATGTGGCCACAATTCTACTGCCAAAATAAGGAGAAGCCATGGAGCGGGTTGGAGCATTTCAACTGACTGGGAAGCTAAATGGTTGTGGGTAATGCTCCTCCCAACATTATTGTTGCTTGCCCTTTCCTGGGGGCATACCCCAAAGACCACTGCTTTCAAAAATAATAATAATAAAAATAATGTTATTATTGAGAGCAAGGTATATGTGCTACCATGGCATTCTGAGGACAAACAGCTGCACCTGCTGTTGCATCTACCTATATTAGGGCAAACCTGCCCTTAAGATGTTTGTTGGTCACAATAAAAATAACCCCACCCCAGAATAATAATAATAATAATAATAATAATAATAATAATAATAATAATAATAATAATAATAATAATAATAATAATAGCAATGCTGATACAGAAAATGTTGCTTCCCACTAAAAGAGTGAGCAATGAAGGAATCAGAGAGGATTGCAGAGAACAAATTGGCTGAGAGTGAGAAACCTCTCACTGAGAAGTTTGGGCACCAGGGACAAGCATTTGTCAGCTGCCTCTGGGCACATTGTAGCCACAGTTCCCTATTTACTTATTTATTTGTGATTTACATTTACCTAATCTGACAGTTTCTATGCATCCAATGGCTTGAAAATTAATAAAACTTCATATAACAATTTGTAACTTGCCAGTTGAAATGGGGCTGGGGGCACCATAAAATTACCTGGTGTCACTGCTTCCTCTTAAAGTGCTTGGAAAGTAAAGCCACCTTCCTGGGGCAGGTAGGGGACAGCTTCTCTGCGAGGCAGTGCTGTCAGGTTTGGAAGCAGCAGGGCTGAAGCAGGAGCAAGTCAATGCAGGAGTATCCCTGCAAAAAACTCTTCCTCTTTTTGGCTCACCTTGGTGGCCACGTCTTCTCCTGCCCTTTGCTCGGCGTGGGAGACAACACCCCTTGCCACACATGCAGCCTGTTTGGCAGCTGCAGGATGTCAGACGCCGTGCTCAGGGTTGGATTTTCACGCAGTAGCTTTTATTCCACTCTCCCCGCTCCAACTTGTGTCTTAAAAGGGTTTTCTCCTTTGGCCTCCTTTCTGTTCGCAGGCCTGGCTGAGCCGCAGCGCTGCAGGCAGGCTTTGGATGCACAGCAACTGTTTTGATCTAAAATTCAAACACTGGGTACTTTGCTGGGAGGCATTCTTGCTGGGAAATAACTGAACCTCCTTTATTTTGAACCATATGATCTGGCATGAAAGTTTAATCCCTGTTGTTCGAAGCACATCTCCAAACCATGCTGGCTCTAAACCAATCGCAGTTCTTGATGGAAATGGGGACTCGGCCTTGGGATTCAGCCCAAAGGGATTCCGAGCCTGGTTGGCACTTTCCAAGGGAAAAGTAGAGGCAGAGGAAAATTTTGAAATCTAAGTCCCCTTATCTCTGGGAAATTGCATTGGGCGGTCGTTTGGATGGGCTCTTGTGCAGGAACAGTGACAGTCCTTGCTGCTGCTAGCCTTGGCAGAAATCTGCATCCAGGGTTTGAAAAATCTTCCTAGCAAAGGCGTTCTAGGTTTTGGTTTGGTTTGTTTTTTTTTGTTTTTTGTTTTTTGTTTTTTGTTTTTTTTTGGTTGGTTTGGTTTGTGTTTTTTGTTTGGTTTATTTTTGTTTGTTTGTTTGTTTTCTGTTTTGTTTTGTTTTAATGAACATGTTCATGAAAAAACAATTGCAATTTGATGAGGCAGAATTTTCCAACCAACCCCCACACACACACTGTATTTTATGGGATACTTTCCACCTGTGCTTTGCATTTGGGATTAAACGGTGTTTCTCCTCCACGTCCCTGACTTTATAATCCAGATAGTCCATCAACAACTGAAGACAAATTTGTAGAGTGATACCCAGCTGACCCCACAAGGAGTTTTCATTTCAGATTCCACCACCTCTTGGCAATGTTCTTCTGGCTAACAGGCAAAAATAGGGCCTTACAGACCAGTACTCAGCAGGTAGGAAGCAGCAAGGCTCTGTGAGTGCAAAGGAATAACACCATTATATTAAATAAATTTCTTTAATGGACGATTCAGTCTGAACCCTCCTGAAAATGAGATAGAAAATGTCACATTTGCTATTGCTGAGCAGCATTGGCATCTAGGGGAAAGAGAAGAAATGGAGAAAACAATTTCCAGGAGAATACCAAGAACAGATGAAAACAGATTTTTTAAACAGTTGCAAAAAAAATAATTATTATAAGCCACACCTTTTTATTAGGTTTTAATTCTATTGGGGTATTTAGCAGTTAACTCTGCTAACAAGATTGTGATGAATATTTCCAGATTATCTACAAATAAAGTCTTCTCTAAAACATACAGAAAAGGAGGGCAAAAATATAGTTTTTATTCTCACTTTGGTAATTTAAAAAAAAAAAAAAAAAAGGCAATTATTTTGTTGTCAGACCAGAATTAAGAATTTCAATGCTTTGAAGTCGGTGGTGTTCAACAGGAAGTTGGAGGCAAATGAAAACGACTGATTAAAGTGGAAAACGCATCGCCCTCTGTTTGCAGAAGGGTTTTAATGACTCTATGATGAGGTACATTTTTGTGGAGAACAGAACGATGGAGGAACAAAAGCTTTGCTGAGTTTTTAAATAATAATTAATAATCCTCTGCAAAGCCATGCAAGGAGATATTCCTTAGCCAGACCACTTAAAATAATACTTACTAAAACCCTCTCTCCCACTGATGCAATTTGGTATAACCTCACTGAAGTGCTAATAAAAGTTCTGGCCCCAGCACATTTCCTGATGATAAATTATTACTTTTATTGTCTCGCAATCAATTTCGGTATATGTTTTTAACTCGGACATTCCAGCTTTTTCTTGAAGTTACGTGGCAGCTCACATTGCATCCAAAGACATGAGTGAGAGGAGATGCCCGTGCTCCAGGCATATATTATGTAAACAGAACAGTCACATTTGCTTGTTTTCATGAAAATATGAATTGACCCTTTTGCTGCTCGTTGGGTGTTACATATTTAAGGAAGCATTCTCAATTACAGAAGTTGGCTGTCAGCCCTTTTCTGCATAAAAGACAAATATGTTTTTATCACAGTTGAAGTGTTAAGTTGTTAAGTTCCTTAATATTTCCTCTGAAAAGTAGACTTGCTCGATGAGATTTCATCTGAAATGTCATGGTATTTGCAATTCAGAAGATAAGTGCTTTCCAAAACTGGTGCTATCATGTGGTTACCAAAGGTAAGGAGGACCCAGCTCAACAGTTTGGGCAAAGGAGCAGTAGTCACGGCCTTTTCCAAGCTGTAGGTCTGGGTCTGACCTCCGTTCCTTTGAGGCTAAATCACTTCAACCTCCTTTTTGTAGGCTGTAAAACCCAGATTACACATGCGTGCGCCAATCTTGGACAACTTGAGTGGCAGAAAGAAGAAATAAAGTGAGGAAAAGTTGTAAACACACTAAGAACTGAGGGAAATTGTGGTCACCGAAGAGGAGGGCACTCCATAAAATTTTGGTGGAGGAGCCAGGCAAAAACCATCACAACCTTGTAATTCGGGGCACAATTTTTGTTGAAACCAGGATGTGCTGCATAACAGCGCGTGTTTGCACAGGGGCTCCAACAGCCTGCAAAAAGCAGTTGTTGATCTAATGAATCACCCACAGGGAGTGTTGTGTGCTCACAGATGCATAAATGCAGGTTCTGCTGCCTTTTTCCTGAAAAACCTCATCACCAGATGCTGCAGGAAAAAAAAATAAAATAAAAATCTGGGCCATAAGTGACTGAATTGCTGTAAAGAAACGCAAGATTGCAGTCACCTGGCCAAGGGATTGGCCAAAGCTGCCACCAGGATGGGACCAGAAACACACATTTAGATGAGCAGATCCCAAATATCCCACTCTCCGTGGCCTCATGAAATCAGGACATTCAAGAATTAATTTTACCCAATACCACGAAATTCACATAAATCAGATGCTTCCAGATTCACAGAACAAGTCACAAGTTCTCTCCAAAACACTTTACCATGTAATCCCACAGGAGAACTGTGAATTGTCCTCTCCAATCCAAGTACTCCAAGCTACGACGCACTGAAAGTTTCTGACTGTGGTTGCAAAATGACAAATAATTTCCAAGCTGGTACATGCTTTCGATTTTTCATTCCCCATGACCATCGTCTCCAGCTTTCCCTCTGCTTCCCTGCTCCTGGGCCCTTTGTTTTTTCCCCCATACAGTTCTGTTCAGCCCTTAATAAGATGGCATCCTTTATTTCACATAGCTGGGATATTTTGTGGGAGGGGGAGATTTGGGACGAGAGGTTTGTTATCATTTTAGCAGAACATGGCAATAACAACAAAGCAGGACAGCTGATACAAATCACCCATTTTATAAGTTCTAATACAGATAATGCAAGGAAAAGAAACATGTAACACAAACCAGACCTTTCCGTGTGCCTGCTACACGCCATCCGCCGCTGGGCCGTTTCAGCCCGTTTTAAACTTTTCACATGTTCCTCGCTAGGTTTTTAGGGAGAGTTTGGGCAGGAGCAGGGCTTCATATCCGGCATTCTGCATTTAAAGGGATGTTAGTTGCAAAGTGTTGGGTCTGTCTGGGGGGAAGAAGGAGGCACCGCGTGGCTGAGGGCTGGGGAACGGGGATTTGGAGGAATTCAATCCCAGGGTGGTGGAACAGACAATTCATGGCAGCTCACGAGCTTTTTGTGGGGTTTTTCCCCTTGTGCAATTATCTCGTGAAACGTCAGACTGGAACTGAAACCCTGGACTAAGCCGAGGGTCGCGATGCCTTTCCTAGCAGAATTTTGACTTGCTTGCTGCTTTCATTTGGGAAGAGAGCAAACAGCAGAGGTCTGGAGCTGCCTCCTCCTCCTCAGCTGTCCCACATGTCCCAGGGGACCCGGCAGCCCCCTCTGTGTGCAGGTGGGGCCACCGCAGCCACGCTGTGTCACCACCGACCTGCAGGCACCCACCCAGGGAGAATGTCCTTACGCACCCTCAGGTAAAGGGAGCTGCCTAAGACACCGCTGCAAAACATTTGTTTTCTTTTAAACTTGTTTTTCTTCCTTCCAAAGGTCACTGGAAGTGGGTCCCAGGTTCATTTCCCCGGGTTGTTTCTGAGCTGATTGCCAAATCCCAGCCCTGCTGATTGCCTCTTCACAACACGCCGATAAAGCTGCCTTAAGCCATGTGTGCTCCCCCATCCCAAAATGTCCCCGTCACTCCTATCCCCTTCATCCCCAGCTCCCAAGGCAGCCGAGTCCCCAGCCCGGCAGGCACGAGGCTGGTGACAGCTCCTGTCCCCCGAGCGGTGCTGGCACCTCCCGACACAGCAGCTCCTGTCCCGACCAAGCCCTCTGAGCCTCCCAAGCAAACATTTCTCCAAAGAAAAATTTCCAAAGGGGCAAAAAAGAGCTAGAGACTGAGAAAGGAATAAAACTTTTGTGTCTGCATTTCATGGATGAAACGTGTTCGTGTTTCATTTTTTTATATTATCTTTTAGCCAGATTTTTATTTTTCAAAACTGTCGCAGGTGGTTTAAAACAGCCTGAGACAAACTAAAATGTTTCGTTTAATCTCAGAGAGAGCAAGCTGTTCTGAGTCAGTAAAACATGGATCTTTGGGAGGGAAGGAGGTTGTTTCACCAGAAAATGAAAAGCTTTCCGTTTCCGGACAGTCCGAGCTGTATGGGTTTCGCCACTGAAGAAAACAAAAACAAAAACAATCCATTTCTTTTCCAAGTCAAACATATGATTTTCTTCATTCCAAAGTCAAAATATTTTTAATTTGTGCTCATTTTCTCTTCTTTTTAGAAAAATAAAGCCAGGGCTTGGGGTGGCTGAAGTGCACGTCCTGGGAAAAAGCACCACTGCCCGCCAGCGCGCGGGGTGCTGAGAGCTCGGCGAGACAAAAAATCAGAGCACAAACTAAATGTGCGCAGAAGGATTTCGTGGCAGTCCTTTTCCAGCGCTCAGGGTATTGCTTAGAGGGTGGTAGCTAAATTTCAGCTTCGTTCTGCCCACAGCAATTGCAGGTTACGTACGCAAAGCAAATCTTCGTTTTCGGTAGTGTTGCCTCCGAGTGTCCCGGGTTTGTCCATGCCCAGCTCATGGCTCTGCCCGAGCCGGGGAGGATTGTGGAGTTATTCTGTGGAGTTCACAAAAAAGATTCAGGGCAAAATACCAGCCTGGGTCAAATCACTGTTAAAATATCCATGGAGTTCAATAAAGGCAGGATTTCTCCCAGGGGATCGGAGCAGGGGGTGGCTGGCTGCTGGAAGTGAGAGAAAACTGGGAGCAAGAAATGTCCTCACCGGGCAGCAGCTCCCTTCGCTGCCCCGAAACGTGCTGTGAGCACACTGCCGTTTTCCCGATACTTGGTCGTGATCTGAAGCCGTTCTGCAGCTCCGTTTGGGCGCTTCTTCTCACAGGGATTTGGGAGTAAAAGCCATTTTGGTTCGTTTCATTAAGCACCTCAATTCAGGGATTTGCTTCTAATCCTGGAATGGAAATATCTCTCCGAACCGAGTTTCTCATGCAATGTTTGTGTTCACAAATTGAAAAAAAACAACGCTTGCCAGGAACATCCACTATTATTTACTTAAATTTTTCTATTTCCACGGACTTTTTACCAGCATTTCCTTCCCTTGCAGCCTGCCCGGGTCTGGCCACAGGAGGGATTCAAACTGCAGGGAGACAAATTTATTAAAAAATCAAAACTGTGTTGCTTGAGCATAAATAAAAATAAGAACATAAATTAATCCCCAGCTCAGGGAGGAAAGCTGTTATTTTCTTGTTAAGATGATTGTATGAATTGAGCTTTACTGAACAACTTTTACCTACAATTAAGTTGCTTTCTGTATAAACACCAGCAGCTGATAGGAAATAAGGATTGGAGCAGCTCTGGGGTGGTTTGGGGTTTGCCCTGGGGTGCGGATGTTGCATTTTTTCGTTGCACCTCTGGTGAGCATTTAATATCGGGCAGTGCTCAGCCAGATTCCCCACTGAAAATGAATTTTCCCAGGAGCGCCTTCATCTTCTGCGAAATCAAAAGGGGAAAATGTCCCCTTTGTCCACCAGGTGGCACGAAGGGAATCCCCGCTGGAAAGCAGCTGAAATATTCATGCATCCAGTGATACCACTGCTGGGGGAGTCGGCAAGGGCCAGAGGGTCCCAGCAGCACCCGTGCTGCTCCCCAGGCAAAATCCGCCTGTCCTGGGATTTTGGCCTTGGGATTTTGGTCACTGCTGCCTGACCCCTCCAGCCACGTGGCTACGAGCCGGTTGTGCTGCTGGGCTTGCAGAGGGGTTTTCTTGGTGGCCAAGGTGTTGGAGCTCCCTTTAGGGTGCAGGCAGGGGTTCGGTACTGAGGTGGGGATGCTCACAGCAGGGCACCCATGGGAGAGGGGTGACGGGTGAGGCACAGCCTGGCCAGGCAGAGATGGAGCGATGTAAGAAATACAGAGGGAGTTGATACAAACCGGGTGTCGGTGACTAAAAGGATGGGGATTGGGAAATCTTCCTGGGGTCGCAGGGTGCTGCCGTGGTCATGCTCAGCTGGACGGGACAGCTAATAGTGCGGGGAGGTTCCTGGGAAGAGCAGGAGGATGCAAAATGCAGATAAATCATCAAAGAAGGGGGGGAGCAAAATTCCCTGGAAAGAGGGATGAGGACGGGGGTGGAAACCTGCAAGCCCCCAGCTCGGCTGCAGGCAGCACATGGCAAGGAGCCAGCTGCAGCCAGCTGTGGGGTGGCACAGCTCAGTTTGGGCCCCATCCTGGCACACAGCAAGGGAGGGCTTAACAGGGAGGCCAGAAGGTTTCTGCAGGTTAACTCGGATGGAGGCAGTTGAGAATGAAACCAGGGTGTAGTTTTTAAACCCTACAGTCACTGCTTTCCTTAAAAACCAAGGAAACTAAACAGGTATGCAAAGAGGGAACATCATCTACTCTCTGCCATGGAGGTACCCGGTCCTTCAGAGCCCAGACGCGACCCTGGAGGTAGGAGCCCCCCTGTGCTGCCAGCTAACGGTGAATGGATGCCTCTACCTCCCTCCCATGGGTTTGCATCCTCCCTGCTCCTTCCTTCAGCCTCAGAGCAGCTTACGGGAGCAGCCAGGACTTGTGCAGCATCCCCTCCCTTCCCACCCCACCAGAGCCTGGAGCTGCCACATTTCATCCGCACCTGATGCGCCAGCAAGTGCAGCAGGACAGGAGCAAAAAATGCATCTTGGAATCCAAACGAGCCTGACGTGCACAGAAGAAGCTGGCCTCCTGCATCATTTGGGGAAACACCAGTGCTGCATTTGCAATCCCCCTTAGGTGCAACTGAGCTTCGGGTCTGTGCCCCTCCTGGCTGCACATGTACATGGAAGAGAAATGTCAGGGAGGTGCATGGAGCAAACCAGTAGGAACCCAGTGATTTCAAAGCCATTTCTGCCCTTGTATTAAAATATGTTTATATCCCTGTTCTTTATTAAATATAAGCAGTTTTCTTCTTGTATACATTTGTACATCTTCAGTGCAATCTGCTTTGCATCAGGCATTGATATATTGGTATAGTCTCTGAAATGTTAGCTCTCGGATAGTATAAATAGCATGCTGATATTAAATCTGCTTTCAAAAATAGTTACATTACAATAAATTTGAAGGACTTGAAGGTTTTTAATCACCTCTACTTAGTTGTTCAGGGATAGGCCAAAAAAGCAATCATTTCGCTAAAAGAACTCAGACAGGCACAACAGAAAATTCTTATGCACAATAATTGCTTTCTCTACAAATATTTACATTGAGGCTAAGAAAATATTTTGGAATTTTACAAATATCTGACTCTCTTAATTTTTCCAGCACATTAAATATTGATCCAAAGAAACCTCATTGAAGCCGTTGCTTTCTCTCTCTCTCTCTCTTTCTCTCTTTTTTTTTTTTTTTTTAATCCATTTCAAGGAATCCTAAATGATGGAGCTGTGGGGGAGATCGCTGCCAGGGATTAGGCAAGTCCAGCCTGATAGTGCTTTGCTGGAGCCCAGCCACCGGCAGCAGCTCCCTCTGTTGCTTTTGCCCGTATTGCAATTCGCCGTGAGCCGGAGCTGCTCGGGCTGGAGAGGGGCACTGGAAGTGGGCTGCTCCTCCGTGCTGCTTTCTGTTCATTTGCTCCCAAAAAAACACTGCTAAACAAAAGCCAAGGCGATGCAGATGGGCTGGAGGGATGCGTTGGGGCAGAGGGGAGTGATGGAAGGAGGCAGGATGCTCCCGGGAGCTGCGGCATCGGCACGAGGCATGGGGCAAAGTCTTGTCCACCCAAGGATTTGGGAGTGGGAGAGCAGTGGCTCTGACAAGGACAGTTTTGTGGCTGAGGGAAAGGCTAGGGCAGACTTCTGAAACAGCCTCCTCCACGTTGCCTTAGGCACTGCAAAGATTTAATATATTATTGAACTTAACTCGCTTAATAGCCATGTTGGACTCAATGGAGCTATTCATGTGAGTAAAGCGCCAGTCTTAGCAGATCTGCTTCCTAATCTCCTAAGCAGGGAGAGCAGCACCTCGGGAGTGGGCTAGCAGGATCAGTGAATGCAGGGGAAGGGCTGAGCCCCAGCATCACCAACCTACCTCCCTCGGAGCCCAGGGACCGGGCGCAGTGCTGCCAACACCGCAGCTGTGGCGAGGCGGGACCCAAAATGCCATCACTTCGGCCATTAAATTATGTATGTTTTCTGTTTGAAATCAGAAAATATGCCTTAAATATACAGTACACTTAGGCAACTAAAATGGAAAATGTAGTGGGACGCTGCCATTAATTCTGTCACTGTCATTGTTACAACTGGCTACGTTTCAGAGAATGTGAAAAAATGATGGAAAAGGTTGTGGAAAAGGCAAGAAGCTCATTCAGAAGTAAACTCAAAGTGCCACTTTCTTATTCTGTTTTGAGGAAAGTAATAACCCTTAATAAAATATAAGTGAGGCAGATAAAAATGATCTACAAACACAGATCCCAGGTTCCCATTTATGGTAATTGGTTATACTTAAAGTCTGTTAATAAGAAGTTCTGTTTTTAATTAAATTAAGTACAAGCCCATCTCTCTATTACCCTACAAGATGAAATCCTTGAAAAATACCAAACATAGCTGCACACAAATTGCCTTTTCCCAAAGAGAGCTTCAGCATCTCAAAACATGTCCTGGATGAGAGCAGTTGTATCCAGGCTGGGCACAGCTAATTGGTACCCTAGAGGGTTTTTACTCTTGGCATTTGAGAAATAATGAGAATCAAAACCATTAGTAGGCAGAGAAAAAAGGTGATAGAAATGCTAGGCTGCGCTTCTCTGTCATCTTCATATTATGTTATCTCTGGCGAGACTTCCCAGTAATTTTCCTTCCAAAGTCCAGTAACTCTCTTTTAAATCATCCATGTTTGACAAATACAGCCCTTCATTGAACAAAGTTTGTAAAAATTGCTCAAGCAGATAACTAGTGTCTGTAGACGATAAATGAAGGAGCTGGAGCTACTCTGTTCTTGATTGATCCCATCCTATTTATCAGGATAGACAGAAGCAGACATTGCCCTAAATGGAGGGACAAGAAATGCGATTTTTTTTTCCTGGTGACAAGTATTTTACACTTTTTTGCATCTTTATTAAAAGAAAAGATCAAATGCACGTGTGAATTTCTGCAGCCTTGGAGATGGGTGGCTGCTTAGTGTCACGCTGGAAAGCAATCTGGAAGTCAGAATTGTACTACCGTGGTTATCATCAAAACTAATCAAACGCCGGCATCCGAAAGTGTGAAACCCTTTCAGCAGGCAAATCAAAAAATGCACCATTTCTCAGAACCAAGGCAGACCAAACAAGAAATTACAAACACATGTCTGGAAACGGCTCCAGCTCCATGCATCTCGGCGATAAAACCGCGATGTTCCTGAAACGTGGGACACCATCTTTCCTGCCTGTATACATAGCCGTTCCCTCAGACTTAAACAGCGTTTCCTCTGAGACCACTAAGTGGGTCATGCTAATCCTAATAGAAACAAAACAACATAACGCAAGGGCCTTGGAGAGAAACAACGGGGCTGGGAGAGAGGGGAGAGTGCGGCAGCGGGGAAAACAGCCTCGCTCCGCAGCATCCGTGGTGACCAGAGCAGAGGGCTCCAGCCGGTGTTCCTTTTTTTTTCTCTATTTAGAGATTACTGTAAATTTTCGGAGGAATTTTGAGGTTTTGGCATTGTGCTGGGAATACGTTTTTTGATTAAAATAGGAAAAAAAAAAATAATTGGCCCAGCCCTAGAAAAATGTAAGGATGAAAGTAGGTAGAAAAATATTGTCTGGTTGTAATTTTTCTGAAGGGGCAATACGCTGCAGAGCGTTACTTGAATAGTTTTCATTAACAAGAAGCTTTACATCCTATTCTACAAACAGCTGACAAAGCCGTGTACGAAAACAAAACAAGAGATGAAAAATTTCCAGGGCAAATTCTCAAACTTCTTTTAAAATCCTTTAATTCTTACCAATGCTTCTAACCTTGTATTTCTCACCATCACCACCTCATGTACGTTGTGAGTGAGTTGTGCTTTTACTTCTGTCCCAGGACACAGGCACAGGAGGATTTTCTGGGTGTTTTGCATCATGGTGGTGGAGCCCATCAATGACTGGCAAATACAAGGCAATGCCCAGAGCAAGAGATGTTTGGAGGACAGGGCAGAAGCTGATTGCTTGGAGGCATGTGCTTTATCCCATGGGAACCAGCATTTTATTTCATGGGTGAGGAGACACCAATGGGCCTGGGCAATGATAAGCAACAAGTAGGACAATCACCTCTGGAAAAAAAAAATGTCACTAGCCTCAGCAGGAGTTAATTCAGCTTTATTTTGGTGGGACACTCCATCCCGCTCACTGCCAAGTATGAACCGTTTGATAATTACAACCCGTAAGAAAGATGCAGAGATCTGCAGGAAGCATTGGAGCCAAGGGAGGCTGTGCACAACCCAGCTGGCAGCGTGGTACCACACAGTTCCTTGTCATCAGGCAGAGCTGATGGCCCCAAAAAGCCAGGCTCTGATGCGATGAAACGTTATTAAGGAGAACACCGTGGCAGCCGGCCACCTGCCTCCGCTCTTCCTAATGCTCACCGACAGCGGCGGTGGGCGCCGCGCTTCGTGCCAGGGCTGGAGCTGGAAGCAGCCTCATGCTCGGCTTCGGCTGGGCTTGCACCCGCTTTGAAATCTGAATCGCAGAAAGGAGGGTGCTGAGCTGCGAGGGAGTGGATGCGGCCCCGGGTGCCAGGCACCACCCACGGACCCCAGCGCCGTGTCACATGAAACAGCCACATCTGCTTGCATTTCATCACCGAAATGGTGAAGTTTGACTTTAGCTTGACCTTGCAATTCACAAGCTCCAGAAAAAGAAAAAAAGAAAAAAAAAAAAAAAAAAAAGGAAGAAAAGGAAAAAAGAAAAAAAGAAAAAAAAAAAAAAGAAAGTAACAGAAAGCAGCTAAAAAGCAAGCAGGAACTAAAACAAGCTGTAACCTCATGGTACAGGATGAATTAAAACCAAATGAGCTACATTTCAACATAAGCAGCTTATGGTGTGATTTTGCTGAGGATGCTGCAGTATTTGAACTATTCCTCTCCATAATACAAAATTCCCGAATCAACGTTTTCACCAATGTTGCCTGAAGGTCTCAGGAGCCCTACCTGAAAGCCCTTTGGGAAAAAGCTTTAAAAATCCCCTTCCTTGGCTTTTCAAAAGCAAGACCGAGACATGCTTACTTTTCAAGCTTCCCCCAGGAAAGAGTTGCCTGATGCTAATTAAGAGCCACTGCCCAGGACCCAGGACTCAGATCCTCGCAGGATCTTGTTCCAGGGGATTTAGCCCACGGGGCACCTCCCGTGGCTTACACAGACAGCTCCCAGGCAAACATTTGATCAAGGTTTAATCACTGATGCTGTCACCGATCCCCTGCAGCCCCCTGTTATCATCTGCTGCTCCAACTTGTTCTGGGGCTGTGCACGCTCAGGGCACCCTGTGCTGCAGCGCGGGCTGGGGTCTGCTGAGCACACCGTGCCTGCTGACGCCTTCCTCCCCACACCACCCCCCAGGGAGCAAAGTCTGTTTTTTTCCAGAGCATCGCTATTTAGATGAGAGATCATTAAGTGTCATCATGTGTGTCGGTGGCAGGGTAAAAGAGGAGAAGCTTCTGGCCCCGCTCCAGTTCTAGCGACGTCTGTATTTCTCACTATGTCTGCGCTACAGTTTGGCCCCAGAAAATGCATTGCAGACTCAAAATGTGTACAAAAAAACGAGGCAATGTTTTCACTTCTGTCAGAAAATGCTCGTCAGCTGGTGAGCATGTACTGGTTGTGTGTATTTACATAGCCAGAGCGGAAGAGCGGTGTCTGACGGCCCCTCTCTCCTGTTCTCTGCACGATCCCGGGGGAATACATAGCTATTTGCTGCCAGCACCACTTCTGGTAAACTTCGGTGGTAACGTTTCATTTCTAGCTTGGATAGTATCCGCCACGGAAACTTTATTAATGACTTCAGACTAGTCTGTCCTTTCCTAAAGCCAGGCTCGGTGCTGCAAATATGTTCTTAGGATCTTCTCCTCACCTCTGAATCCACCCTGCAGTTACACATTGTCATCTCCAATGCCACCTACTGCTGTTCGTCTTCATTTGGGTGCTCCCACACTAGGATTAGGAATCAATTCTCACACAGTTAAGGAGCCCAGCAAAATGTTGCCAGGAAGTTGAGCAGGAACAGGGCAGAAGTTCACCCCAAGGACCAAATTCAGCCCAATACCAGCCCATTGGTGGGCATCCTCTCAAGAGGTCATCCCAGTGCTCCACTCCTCCTCTACACGAACATGTCTTTAAAGAGATTTTCCTAGGGCACTCTGACCTTTATCAGACACAGAAGCCCGTGGTCTTCAGTCAGCATGGGTCACTTTTGGAGGCACACGGTCGGGGTGAGGCTTTCCACGCGGTGACCAGATCAGCCCGAGCCGTGGCCACAGTCCAGACATGGTTAATTCTCTCCCCTCTTGCCCTGACTTGCACTGCCTGAACTTTTGCTCTGTCCTGCTGAGTCACTTTTATTCAGCTGACGATCTATGTCATCCTGTATGCAAACAAGCGTAAATTGACTAATTAATCCCCGGGGTAACCCTGCTGATTTCAGTGGAGTAGCAGCCCAAGTGAAACAGGACTGACATCTTTAATCTACTCTTTGTTCCCGTAGCACAGCCTTTGCCTTGTCCACGAGTCAAAGTAGACCTCTAATTATATGGATTTTGCTCTTAATCTTTTCTGGTCTCGGGAGATTTCAGTTGCTGAAAATTATGGATTTCACTTCGAACCTGAGGAGGGTCTGCACAACATCACCAAAACGCCTTGCTGGAAAGCCAGTGACGTTTTGGACCCGTGCACCAAAAGCAGCGCTGGGGACCGAGTGGCTCAGGATTAACCACCCTGCCGCCAGGAAGCCTGAATTCCTGCAGCCTGGCTCACCCTTACAGCTCTCAGCCACAGCAAAGCCAGCAAAGCTTGGTCGTGCACTGCGCCAAATTTGGACCTTTCTGCATCATTTCAGAATTGACTTAATGCCCAGACCACTCTCCCAGTGCAAGACAAGGAGCGCTTTCTGTAACAGAGAAGTAGACAGGTGAAAATGGGAAGTGTCACCATGGATTTAAGTGGCTTCATGTGAAAATACGTGACTTTTAAATCACAGCCAGAGCGTTCTCTTCTCCATCGCAAGCTTTGCTGCTTTTTCCTTCCCCTGTCCCATAACTTTGTTCACAGCTATTTGCAGCTGAAGGCTTTGTGACAGTTATTGTCAGAGACTAAACAATAGATCAGAGATACAGCCAGGAATCTTAAGGTTTCATTTTTTTCCAGAGTGAAAAAGAAGGGTTGCAGCTGACAGCTGTCCATAAAAATTGTAACGTACAAATCGTATAATATAAACTAAAGAGAGACCAAAAGTACCACTGAAAAAAAAAGAAAAATGAGCTTGTTAGAACAGTCTGTATTACAGCTGTTTCCCTTGACAGTTTTCTGTACCCTAATACGCTCAACAAATTGGCAACCTGTCCTTATATATTTGCATCAGGATTCCCTTAAGGGAAATGTCTATATTATTCTGTTTTGGATAAAGGAAGCAGTTTGATATGACAGGTAGGTCAAGTGTTTCTTTAATAAAGCATATGGGTAGGAAGAAAGAAATAGGCTATTGTCAATGACTTGACAAATAGGTAGATATGCCCCCCTTGAGTATAGCCAGGGAAAGCTACTAGATAAATCGCCCTTGTTATTTTGATTTAACCATTTCATTACTGAACAGAGTTTTTTCCCAAAGAGCAGAGTCCTCAATAAAGGTCATAGCAAAGATTTCTTTATAGACTCTGCAGCGTGGCATTAGCTCAGTTTGGATGTTAGCTATGTGGAACAAGTCTGCACCAAAGTTACAAATTCCTGTATCGTGTGGATGTGTGTGATATTTACGTGTGATGAAGGTGGATGTTCATGCTGCCACTTCAGCAAAGTTTGTCATCTCGGGTCAGGCAGCATCCCCCTCAGTGACTGCACAATGTTGCCCATCCCCTTTTGTATAAAGGGACCATGAGAATGACCAGTGAACCTCCTTGTCCTGGTGCGGACATGGGGCTGAAGTCACTGCTCTCCCCAAATCAAGAGGTGAGTCCAAATCCAACCAACAGGAGTTACTGGGGATGCTTCTGAGTGAAAACCAGCCCTGGAACAGGAAATTACTCCAGTTCTGCTTAAAGACATTAGGGTTTAACTAAGAAAGCATCTTGTGAAGTTGGGTTGAATTCTTCCCAAGGTAAGCCTTGAGATCTTTTGGCAGTAAATGAGGATTCAAGCCCATTGCCAATGAATTCATGTGTGGCAACGGGCAAAAAGCATGCCAGCTTTTTGGGCTTGTGAAGGCACTGCTTTATGGTGACACTGGGTTTTGGAAGGGTGCTGGGGGACCCAGATCCAGCGTGATGACAGCAATGTGGGGGCACCCACCCCTCGCTTTGCACGGTGCCATCAGGAGGGGGCAGCCCCACTGCCAAGTCCCCGTGGTGCCCCCAGCCTGGGGCTATGGCAGCTGGACACAGGCAAAAAATCTTGAGCAGTGCTCACTGTGTGGATTAGGGAAATACGTATTTAGGGACCTTTTACAGCAGACAGCTCACTCCCAATTAATTATAAAAGCCCCTTTGGAGCTGTTAGGGTCTGTTGTGTAAACACATGGGAATGAAGATTTTTTAAGTTCTTCTTCTCTTCCCCAAGGACCAAGGTTTCCAATGCTATAGCTTAATACAAAATCCCTCCCCTCGGCTGCAGCATGGCAGGTACATTCACAGACCTGCAAAGAACTATTTTTGCTGAAATCTGGATAAAAATTTAGATCAAGCTATTTAAACTAGCAAAAGAAAAAAAAAAATGAGAAGATCATCTCTGTGGAGATTCCTCATTTGTTCATGCCTAAGAAAATACCACAGTTATTTTAAATATTTTTTAATTATTATTATTTTTTAAATATTGTATTTCCTGGGCAGTGCTTCTGGAGCCACGGACACCCTCTCTGTGTTCAGCACTGCCCAGGCAGGCAGGCTGCATTCTGCACTGCATCGCAGCATCCCTGAGGAAGGGAAGAGTTTTCCTTCCTTCTCGGCTCTTTCCAGCAGCTACAGCCTTCAGCACACAGGACATGACATTTGCTCCCAACTCAAAAGCAAACTGGGGAATAACAGCAGCACATTGGCCTGTCCATCTTTGGTTGCATGACACGGAGGCAGCCAGGCTCTGCCCTGCTCGAGTTCCTTTCAGTAATGCTTCAGGGAGGATGTACACCGAAATTTGAACAGGCAGTACCACAACCAGTCTTCCCACCCTCAGTTATTCCCAACCTGGTGATTTAAGATGTATGCTCTGACAGTGCCAGATTTCTGAGAGGAGCTAACACTAAACCATTTTGTGCAAATTCTGAATTATTTTTCAGCATTATTATCCTTTTTTTTTTTCCCCAGCATTATCTTTTTCCCATTATTATTTGTTATTTGTCATTGTTTGTTAGGGCAGAGGTTGGACTCGATGATCTTGAGGTCTCTTCCAACCTAGACAATTCTGTGATTCTGTGATTATTATCATTATGATTATCATTATTATTATAAACCTAACCAGAATTTCTAGGATTAGATAAATATATATTTAGGGACTTTAAAATACCGTTCTTTGTGTTATTATTTTATTCTTGCCTTTCAAAGTGATTTTTCAGCTGCAGACCTTTCTGTGTGGAAAAAACTGTTATTCCCCCAAACCAGTATACACTGCTGCTCTCCTTATCTGCTGGAAAGTACATTTTCTCCTATTTGTAACTAGGCATTCCTATACTGCTGACCAAAACAAAACGAGGGCTTGAGCTTCATATTATCTTTTTTTTATTCTTCATATACGTAGAAAGCAGAATTTATGCCCCTGCTTTGAGGAAGTCACTCCTTTTCTCCATACATGGTAGCACACAGAGCTTGGCAGACCGTGTTGTGTTTCCCATATTAAGCCATATACAGGGCAGCAAACAGGGAGCTGTTGACTATGCTGGTTACAAAAATCAGTCTCTGATGAAAAGCCCTGACAGGGCTTCATGGTTAGGCCTTGCCCTTCTTGCTTCCATGGCAGCCTGGACACCTGAAGGCCTGGTGTAGAAACAAACAGAGAGACAATATGCAGAGAAGAAGCAAGCCTGTGCACGTTTTTATCAGTTATTACATTGCCTTTTGCTAGATTTAAAAAACAAGTTAAGGGCAGCCACAGAAGGGTGCACCAAGTCTCCGAGGAGACTTCGTGTTTTGGAGCCTGGAGGCCACAGGCTTATTGTGCAGCAAGGCCTCCAGATGACTTCTTGGAGGCTTTGTACCACTATTAATTCCTTAACATTGTCTCTTCTTCCACCATGACTGTCTATAAGGAGCAATAGTAAATGTGGGATTTCTCAAAATCATTTCCTGAGAGAGGATAAGTCACTGGTGAGAGCAGGGGCCTGCTCTGAGCTCAGCACGGGCACGCGCTGATGTGGAGCTGGGGAGGACTGCCAGGGTCTAACACCTACAGCTGAGAAGTTGGGATTCTTGGTAACAGCCCCTGGAGGCTGGAGCCAAAACCCCGAAATCCAGGGATGGTCTGGGTCCTCTGGTTGATAGAAATGTTTGAATAAAAGGAAAATTTCCTTTCTTTGCCAAGGAAACAAACCACGTTTCAGTTGAGTGTTTCTGTTAAACTTGCAGGTGCTTCTGGTGTTTTTTGTTTTTGGTGTGTTTTTCTTTTTTTTTTTTCTTTTTTTTTTTATTCAGTGTTCTTGCTTTTTATTTCATAAAGACAAGAAGTTTTGTTTTGTTTCACATCACCTGGAACCAGCTGAATTCCAGTTAATTCCTCATTCGTGAGCACAAAGCTAATGCGTCTGAGTTGCCAAGTCTATCGATAAAAAAAAAAAAAAAAAAAAAAAAAAAAAAAAAAAAAATATTTTGGAATAATGTACTTTATTTATCTTTTTCTTTAACAAAAACTATTCCATGTTATTTGCATTTTGTAAAATTCTATCTTTTGACCACTTTTCTTTTCCTTTCCAAAGTTAAATTTCAGCCTAAACTAAGTTGACATATTCCTTTTAATGTGTTTTTAAAACATGCTTAATGGTGCTGAAAGCTAAGGAAGCTCAAATATAATTCCGAGAGCCTGAACCCACCAGAAGCCTAATGCAAACATTATTATAAAAACTCTGCAATGGTTAGAGGTTTCAGGGAAACCTGGGTGTTCGTTAACAAAATCAGAAACGTTATCTGTGCGAGGAAAATGTGTTCTGTCATTTGGCATCTCGACGGCTGCTCAATTTTTCTTTTTTCTACACCCAGAAAATCTGTTTCCAATGTTTCTGCCACAGAGAATATGGAACAGCACTAGCGCGAGCAGGAGTTGATGCACGAGGGGGGTTTACCGATTGTTATTCAGCTCACATCCCTGGCAGGCAGACTCCCTCGCCCCAGATTTCTCGGGAGAAAACGGCTGAATAAAGAGCGGCTCCGGCATGGAGGGCAGGAGCCAGGCAGAATATTTCTCTGATCCACATGGGACAGGCGCGCGAATTGTCCGGCAAACCTTAATCAATAGGCTGTCCATTTTCGGAGTAGTTAACCTTTGCCAGTGGAAGATGGCCAAGATTTCTGCATGAGCCAGTGGGCAGCCAGAGCCCAACACTCTTGCCCTTCATGCCAGACTTCTTATTCACCCCTGAGCTGAGGAGGGGTACTTTTAGGAGTTTTTCACTTGGCTGTATTAACCTCCAGGAGATGTCCCCCTACCCCTGGCACACAGTGTCACCCCCATGGACATCCCGATCCAGGAGGACCAGTGTTCTGCTGAGCCAAGCAGCCAGGAGAGTGCTTGGTAACCTTACCCTGCTTGCAAACAGCAGCATGGAGGAGGGAAAGCATCCTTCCATCACATCTGCGAGGAGCTCTGTCAGCGGTGACTTTCAGGGGTGCTCCCTTACTCACCCTAGCACCAGCTGCTGCTATGCAGAGACAAAACCCCAGCTGGGACTCCTTGGTGTGGTCCGTGAACCTCCTCCCAGCAAGCACACAGCTCCCAGTGGCTGCTGTCAGTGCTTGCTGCTTGCAGGGAAGCTACTGTCATAATTTTCAAAAGAGGAAAAAGCAAAGGTTTCTCTGGGTAGTTCTCCTTTTCCACCTCAGCAGGGCAGGAGCATGCTTCATTTCACCTTGCACACAAAGCTCCTGGACTCAAAGGGACCCCGGGTTCCACACGGTGCCATTCCTTTAAGGGAAGGAGAGCCAACAGCAGAACAACCTTCCTGGGGATATGTCGTCAGCACAGAAATAACACCGGGCTTCTCTCCCCGCCAGCCACAAAGGGAGGATTGCATTCAATGTCAGCTGGCTCCCTTCAGCATGCCTTGTGGTGAGAGGCACGTGGAAAACCTGACAGTGGTGCCTCTGCCTTCCTTCCCTCGGGGGAATCACCACCTGGCTCTGCGGGCACCAGCCACAGTAGGGTCCTGTCTCTGACCATGTCACCTTCCCACCTCTCCATCCCCAAGACGAACCTGGGCAGAAGCTGTCAGGCTGTGCTGCCTTGATGGGTTACACTGAGCAGGAAGGGTTAAAGTGCCAGTGATGTCCTAAAGTGTGAGACAGCAGAGTGAGACACCCCACTGGTGCTTGCTACGGACCCCTTGTTCCCAAAGGAAATTCAGGTTGAATTTGGATGGTCTGCTCTGCTGGAGCTGGCTGAGCAAGGGGCAGAAAACTGCTGTGTGGGGAGGGGAGATACTCGACACGAAATCTGGGCTCTGGGTGGATCACAGACATCAGCTGTGGGGACAGCCAGACCCACCTGGCCATTGGAGCCCCTATTTGGGACCAGCGCTAATGGGGCAGCACCTTTCTTGCAGACCTGACTGCAGGACGGGGCCCCGTACTTTGGCTGTGTTTTGCACTGAGCAGGCTGAAGCTCGGGGCATTGGAGCAGCCCCTCCTGATGCCCCACCATCTGATTGTGGAGCTGCATCTGCCCTGCCACAAAACCCCAGATCCTCGCATGCACAATTTTACATCCAGCTGTTTCAGGCTGGCTTCCTTATTTTGCTTGTTTTAAAAAAATTCAGGACTAACAATGACATAAAAAAAAAACACTTTTTTTTTTTTTTTTGGCCTGTATTTCAGATAGGAAATGATGTTTGACAGAAAAGATATTCTTTCTCTTGAAAGATGTGCTTAGCTGTGTGAATTCATTCACAAGAATATTCTCTGCTACTGAATTAGTGACAAAATAAGAAAGGAAAGAAAACCTGAACTCAGTGAACCATGATCAAGTAATCCGAGGAAATCAGCATGTTTCTCTCTAGGCAATTCAGAATACCAAATGCTAAGACACAAGAATCCTGCTAAATATACCTCTTCTCTTTATCCCTCTGAATGCCTAACAATATTTTCAATTCTCAACATTTTATCATGAGTTGTCCATATTTCCTGGTGATTTAGAGCTTGGATCAGTTTTTAACCTAACAATTTAAGCTTTCTTTTTTTTTCCTTTAACACATTTCTAGCCTTCGTGAAGAGCTTATGCACACAAGTACTAAATGTTCAGCCTTCAGAGAACAAATAACAGAACCTGCTACGTAACATTTCTTAGCTCTATTTTTAAGCCTTGCTCATGACTTCTGAAAGCTCGGATTAAGCAATACTGCTGCATGGAACCAAAGAGACATGAAATGATGTGGAGTGGAGTAAGCAGTGTGTCTGACACACAAGGCCTTGATTTTATTTGTATTTACTCCTTTTTCCATAGCGGCTTGTCTAACAGTGTCTTCAAAAAAACGATGCCAGGTTTCACAGCTTAGCACCTGGCTCGCACCATCCCACCTTTCCCCACCCTTCCTCCTCTGGCTCTGACTTCACTCGGGGGCATTTGGGGACACTCTGTCCCCATCCTGTGTCCCATGCTGGTGCTCGTCTTCAGCCCCTGCCCTTGGTCCAACAGCTTGCTGGGATGGAGAATCCCCTGGGCTCCCCTGTGAGAGCCTTTCCCAACATGGGGAGACCCGCACAGCACAGCCCAAATAATCACTGCAAGCCTGATCCAGTGCATAGATTTGTTTTATTCCTTTATTATAACACAACAAGAAGGGGAGCAGGGGAGTTCAAAAGGCAGCCAGTGCAACCAACGCCTGCAAGTGCTGTCAGGGCAAGCCTCGTCCGTGCCACTGCAGAGCTGGTGCAGGCAGCGATGTGCCCAGCCACGGCTGCAGGAAGCCAGCTGATCAGAAATCGTCCCCGATCATGGAAAGAGGTAAAACGCCATAAATCATATTCAGTCCGCTGAAACCTCCAAGTGATAAAGCAGTTGAAAAGACTACTTTATTTATAAAACACATATGGAGACCTTAATCAAGCCAGGAATGAGGTCATTCCTGCCAATTAAGTCTCCCTCATTCTGCAGTTGGAAGCAATCAAAACAAAAGCAGAATTATCAATGGCGTGTCTATGTGCTGCGGCCCCAGAAAATACCTCTTGTGCTGGGGCTACAGTAAATCACCTCGCACCGCGGGCCGGGGAGCCTGGTGCCCTCAGCTCCAAGGGTCCGGAGAGGAAAGGAGGGCTTAACTTTATGCCTAATTAATGGGGAACATTTTGAATGCATCCTATCTAAGTCTTACTTGGAAGAAAAGGGCGGTATTGTTACTAAATGGCAAAGGGATAGCGTGAGCTCAAAGCTCCCATTTGGAACCAGTTGGGGTCCGTCTGCACTGCTGCCCCTCCTTCAGTGTCCCCCCACTCCCTGCAGTGCTCGCAGCCCCAGGGAGGTGCCTCGTGCCCCAGCCATGGCCACGGCAGCACCGAGGGGTGCTCAGGCTGGGCGCAGACCCTGCTGAGTCAGCTGCTGTCTGAGAGAGACAGAATCTGAAATAGGGGTTGCAAAAGAGAAAAGTAAACCTGGTTATTTATTGCCTTTCTTACCTCTTCAGATGTGTTGGTTCAGGTTACTCTTTCCCCAACACAATCTACCCAGGTTGAGGAAGTCGCACTCCACCTCTTGCTGCAATATCTCCATTATATCTCATTTGCCTGAGTGGTGTCCAAATGGGGAGATTTGCTCTCACACAAAACAATAGGAAATGCACCACAGCTATAATTTGCTTTATTTAATATCAGATGTAGAATGTCTGCCAATCAACATATAAAAAGCCCATCTGCCAGTCAATGTATGAAGAAGAACATGAATTAATTGCTTTGATGTAGTGAGTGATAAAATGACAGTAACAGCACTTTGAACTCCTATGCAACTTCATGCCTAAGACTCAGACTTTGGCCACACATTAATCATCTTCCCAACATCTCTGCAATTATTAATATGTTACTCTTAATTACAGGGAAAGCGAGGTGCAGAAAGATTTGTTCCATGTGGATGTAGCAAACCCATTTATCCTGAGCAGCTCTCATGCTGCTCTAATTCTAATCATTCCCCTGCCATTGCAGAAGGGAACGGTGGAGCCAAGAAATCTGCAGAAGGACTTAGATGCCCAAGCACGAAATGATGATCTTCAATTCTCACTGACCTTGCAGCAAACATCCATAAACATCTGTGTTTTCTGCATTACAGTTCTCCAGATGTCTAAAATTCCCAGAAGTTCCCTGCTTCTCTCTGGGCAGTTTATCTGACATGTAAATGGTGCCTGCAGTCACTTGCTGTGCCCCTCGCCCTGCATTGCCAAGCCTTTGCTGTGGTGTTGGCTCATGCTTTTGTAGTGTGAACCCTGGGAGAGCAGGAGGCAAGTCCCAGAAGGGAGGTGATGGATGCTGAAGGTGCCCATATGATGGACTGCACAAGTGCTGCACCTCCCCACCTGGTCCCCATCATTTTGAGAGGAGTGATCCCGTTTGCCTGAGAGCTGATGATAGCATCTGCCAGATGCGTTGTTCCCAATCCTCCACACTGCACCCAGCTGCTGCCATGCCCCTGTTGAGTGACACCAATGCTTGGCATTTTTCTTAAATTCCCAGCTGGAGTCACATGGAGAGGTGAGCAGTGCATTTTTCCTTTCTTCAAAGGAACATTTTCAGCCAAGTCAGCTACAGAAAATACCCCCATGCTTCTAAGCTAAAGGCTTAGGAATGAGAATACGAGTTATAAACACTACTACTGGTAGAGGCACTCAACACCTCTGTGCCAAATTCACAGTTTTCTGAGGTCTGATTCCTACGTTTTTATCATTTCTGGAGTTGGAAATAATTTTAATGGTCCTTTTCAATAGACAGAGAGGGTGGCTCTCTACAGTCAAGAGAATTAAAAATAATAATAATAATAATAAATAAATAAATAAAAAGAACATAAACTGTTCTCCTGAATCATATTGTTGTTCAGAACACCCATCAGAAAGGATGCAGAGGCCTGAGGTGGGAGCCAGTCTCCAGCCAGAGCCATTCCCAGTCCAGGCAGAGGCATGCATCTGCCCAACCATGTAAAAAAGTGAAAGGAAATACAGAAAGATTAACTGAAACACTAATTCCTTTTTAATTAAATGCCTTATATCAACATTCATTTCATTTTCAATAGGCAATTTCCTATTCCCAGGTACATTTTAAGGCTTACTTAAGCTTCATTTGTGAGATGCTTTTATTGATGCACTTAATAGTGGATTTACGTTGCTTTTTGTTCCATTGTAATCCTAAGCCCAGATCGAAGAGATACTCTTATGTCGATGCAGAAGTTTACACAGAGCAGCAGAGAAATCAATGAAGCTGTGCTTGTCCTTAGCCAAAGCACTGTGCTGCACTGGGCACTGGGACAGGAAAGGTTTTAGGCTCTCCTCTGGATTTCTCCTTTTTCTGATCTAACGGTGAAATTGCGGATGTGGGGTGACACTAAGGCTTGCTGTAAGGAACTTCAGCTCAGCCAAAGCCAGGGTAATTCAGGACGGATTGCACTGGGGTCACAAAGGGCTGCTCGCAGTGATGCCAGCACAAGTTCAAGGGGAGGGGGAAATTGAAAATGGAAGGGGATGGCACTCAGTAACAACTCTTGAACTGTGTTTACAGATCTCAGAACAACCTTCCCTTTTGCCTACCTGGCAAAGCCTGCTGCTGACGGCTCACACCGGCACCAAATTTGATGGAAATTCTGATTGATGGAAATTCTGCTGCTGGGCAGAGGAGAGGAGAACGGGAAAGTCACTCCTATTTATCTTAAATGTTTAAACCAGGTGCACCTACCAAAAAAAAAAAAAAAAAAAAAAAAGCCCAAAAGGTTGCTATTCATTACTGTATTACTGCAATTGTTTGTTCTGTAATTAGTGATGATAGGTAAGCAAGCTGGGAGTAAAGCAAATACAAAGTTAGTAAATGGAGCAGCATTCCAAGTGGGCAGAAAAGCAACAAAATGAGACCTGAAAATGACACCGTGAGGGTATGCTGATCTCTGTTCGGTTGCTGCTTCGTTAGCACCTGACTTTCTGCCCGAGCACAGCGAGGGGATGGGACTCCAACACCCCGCTCGGGGCTCAGGTGAGCAGCAGTGTGCCAGGGCATTGCAAGGAATCAATCAGCAGGGGATGGAGGAGAACAACAGCGAGGTCTCACCCCACGTCACCTGGCAAACGGAAAGCAGAGCGTTTTCCACCGACTGTCATGCCCAGAGATGGGGCTGGCAGTGCTGAAGCTCTTGAGACAGATTTGCTGTTTAAAGAGGGGGAAGGGTTTCCCGGGGGCAGTTTGTGCTGAGAGATTGAAGCTTTTTCGAGCAAACATGGGTTTAAAAACCCTTTTCCATCGTGGGTTGCGTAATATTTGAGAGCTGAAAACTCAGATAAGCAGAGGGCTCTCTGACATCTTATGGAGTAAAGGAATAGTAAAAGAGAAAAATACAGCTTGGTTGTGTGGAAGAAAATATTATCTAAGGGGGAACCATGGTTGAAGCCTGTACTCCTGCCTGCTCCTTGCTGGTGGCTCCTTCTGATCTTACCAAGGTTGAGAGCTGATCATCCCCACCTCCCACCCTGCTCAGGGCAGCCCAGCTCTCGTGCCCAGCCCTCAGTCCCCCAGGCAGCAGCTGTCATGAATGGCGAGCTAGAAAGGAGAGGAAGGTTGGGAAAACATCATCTCTTGAAAAAAAAAAAAAAAAATAGCAAGAACATGCTTTGGGGTTTTGAAAAACACCAGGTTGCACATGCTGCCATGCCACCATGTAATCATCCCACCACATCACACCATTGCCTGCCCCGTGTTCTTGCTCTCATGTTTCACCCTGAATCACACTGCGTCTTCTCTGGAGAGGAGGTGCTGGTCAGCTGTCAACATTATTTAGGCCCCAAAAGAGACAGAGGGGCTTTGGGTGATGTGGAGACTGCTCAGAGGAGGGTTTATTTCAGACAGCGATCCCCTATCAGTTGTAGCTCCATCCTAATCACACGTAACCCTTTGCCTAGAAAGCTCCTCAGTAGATGACAGGCCTCTAACAGCATTTAAAAAAATCTCCATATCTTATCTGTATCTTGAAGTGCTTAAACAGCTTCACACCTAGTCAACTCAGGCCCCGAGGCTTCTCAAGGGCGAGGGCTGCACCCTGATCCCTCAGCAGGCTCGGGGCTGAACAATGGGGAGCTCAGCCCATGGAGAGACCTGCATTGGGCAACCCACCCCACCGGGGTCACCGCAGCCACATCTCCACCACTCGCCGATGGTGGGGGAAGGCTCAGCACTCCGAGCAACACGAGATATAGGAGAGCTGACTGGGAGCAGCATTTTTCTCAGGCTTTGGCTTTCTTTCCCCTGTATTTGTGCCCACGGTCTCCAGCAGGCTCCAGCACGCGGCGAGGGCCATTCTGGGGCCCAAGCGCTCGTTTTGTTAGGGCTTGACGAGGAGTTTCTCCTCCGTAATTACTCATGGCAAAAGCACTCGTTGCAGCGTCAGCTTTGTCAGTGACGGTCCTGAAGGGTTGTCAGCCCCTCCTAGGTCACCTGGTGCACAAAACATCATCATAACACACGATATAATGTGCCATGGAAAAAAAAAAATAAAACCATCCGAGGGCCTGGTTCTATTGTGGGGGCCTTGTAATTAAATAACTTCAAATGGGCGGCCTAGGAATATCACACAAAGACCTGGAAAAAGCCTAACAAAGTGATAAGATCACTTATTAGTGCCAAACTTTTGCTTTAATTATATATTCCTGGAGCCCTGTTCTCAAGGGAACTGCTTACACAACCACATGGTGAAACAAAAGAAGGGATTAAAACCTGTGGGAGAGAAGCTGGAGAATTCGCCTTCGATTCACAAAGAAAAGTCTTCACACATCTGACCGTGGAGGACTCCAAGATTAAAGAACCAAAGAGGTTAAAAGAAAAGGGTTTTCTTCATATTTAATGATAGGGAGGTAATAAAATGCTCATTATCAGCCTGACATGGAGAGCCTGACCCAGCGCCTCTCTCATTAAGGGAGTTAATATTCACACTGGGGACAGGGTGCACCCAAAGGGCAGTGTCCCCTTGAATCACCATCTCTCGATTGTGCTTTTATTTTTAGGTGAGGCCCTTCTCTGATTATGTCTCCACACTCTGCTTTATCCCAAATGCCGAATTCAGGCTAGCTGGACACGGAGGGCTGGGCCAGAACCAGCTCAGCTCACAGGAGGGCGATGCGAGGGAGAAAAATGCTTTACTCCATAATATGGGACCAAGCCTGTGACCAGCAAGCAGGGCAGGAGGAGAGAAGTCCCCTCAGCCTTTGGCTGTCCAAGAACCCAGCATCTCAGGGAGCAGAGCCACCTCTGCTCCACCTGCCCATCAAAGCCCTGAGCAGTTAGATGTGATTAGCATCGTGCTCACAGAGGATCTTTCAGAACCTTTTTGTTTTGTCCCTCTGGCATGTCTCTGATTCTGCCCCTTCTTTCCTCTATTCGCATAGCCCAAAGTCCTGTTCAGGCCTTATCTTTTGTCCTCATCCTAAATCTGGGTTGTTTGGCTTACCTCATCCCTGCTTCTTCTCAATTGCTTTGCTCAAGCAGTGCCGGCTCCTGCTCCTGGCACTGCCCCTGTCCCATGGAAACACCTTCTGGGGTGACAGCTGTTTCTCACCCTGGTCTTCGCAGGGCTCATTCCACACAAATCCTACACAGAAGTCTTAAAATGGGCCATTAGGAATCACCACCTCCCAGTTCACAGATCTACACAAATTCACAAAACCCTGACAGCAGCACACAATCTGGTCCCCTTTTTGGCCAGCCACCTCGTACAACCTGCCAGGTCCAAGCATTTGAGGCAAACCACCAAAGCTTTATGTAGGGGTGCTGGCCACAAGCTGAGAAACCTCCACCAAGCTGGTCAACCTCCCCATAGGGCATATGGCACGAGTGCCTGGCGGGTTACCGTCAGAAATGGCAGGGATGCAACACCAGTCTTGCAACGGCAAGGATCTTGGCAGCCTCGTGCTTGCAACTGTGTGATAGACCAAAATGTTGTGCACTTAAGAGCTAAGGACTTCTTTCTTTACCTCCAGGCTCCTGAGTCATCCAACAGCAAGACACAAAACAGGTTTTCTCCCCAACTTTGCTAGTTCCTAAAGGTAAAGAGGCTCATTACAAGGAGGCTTAGCCGGTAATCAATCATTCTTAAGGACCAAGGACTTAATAGTGATTAAATATCAGATGGCAGCTCCAGAGCTGGAATAGCTGCCTGGAGGAGACCCCTGCCAGTGAGGAGAGCCCAGCACCTCGCAGCTCAGCTCCCTCGCTCCCCCCTCCCAGGGCGAAGGCGGCCCTGGCGCTGCGGAGATGATTCCCCGCCTGTCCGAGATAATCCTATTCAAAGCAATCATCTGTTAAACAACTGGAGAGGGGCCAGCCCACACACTGCAGATCCGAACCTGAACGTTCCCACAACCTGAGGAAGGAGCTTGGGATCAGGAAATGTTTTGAAAGAGAAATAGCATATGAGGAGCGAGAAAAGCATCCAACTGCTTTCCAAACGCAGTCGCCAAGCTACTGTTTATTCAAGAAGTGCATGGATGCTTTAAAAAAATGCTGTTTGCATGCATCCTTCCTCTGCCAGGGCAGAGGCAATGGGCACTGTAGGGCCGGGGGAGGCAGAGCTGCATGGCCAGCCCCACAGCAAGCTCGGCTGCACCCCAACCCAGACCTCCACCCATCCGTGCTGCCTGCAGACAGGATTTGGGCCAAAGGCTCACAGCGAGGACCCCGGCGCAGACTGACCCTGGAAATGTCCCCCTTACACACCCATCTACGAGTAACCTTTTGGGCGGTTGTTTGGATATTTAAAGGAAAAATTCTGTGTTATGACAAACAGACAGTTTTCCCCATTTATTAAATGCTCATAATTTGTTTTAATGGTTTCTCTAAACAAGTAGACTTTTTTCTCAGCTCTTTGAGCTTTTAAATGACACAACTGTTATGTTAAAAGGGAAAAGGGTGATGATTTACATTTGGAGCAGGGCGGGGGCGGCCGGGAGGCGGAGGGACAGCTGCAACCCATCGGACGTGGCTCTGCACCGCTCAGCTATTTTGTTTGCGCCCTTTCTGCGGCTCAGGTCCATCCGTGCCCTTGCCACCAGCAGCGGGTGCTCCTCTGCGCCCAGCGGGGTGGCTCCAGCTGGAACCTGGCCCCTGCCATGTCGTGGCCACACCAAACCCTCTCTGCGGTAAACCTGCAGCGGATGGGAAGCAGCCCCTAATACCTGAATGGGATTCTGGGGACCATAACAGCCAGCATCCTTGGCTAACGCCAAAATCTACCTGCAGCTGGGGTGGTTCATTGTGAAAAGCAGACACTCTGCAGTGCAGCTTTATTTTTGCAGCTTAACGTTACTATCTAAAAGTCGTTGGCATGCTTGGCTCCCTGCATAGGTAGCACGGCCAATAGAGATCTTATGGAAATCGCAGAATTATACAAAATAGTATTAACTGTACTTTCGATGGATGCTGCAGATACTGCTAGATCAGGCACAAGTGGCAAACTAGATGAACAAGCTCCACTTGCTTTTTCTTTTTGTATAAAACTCATCTGCTCAAAAGAGGACTCCCAGCCGTTGATGCCAGCTGGAGAGCCTTTTCCAGCCACCCACCTCCCCCCTCGTGCTCCCCTTAGTCTCTTCTCCTTGTTTCCCTGGGGTCTGCAGCAAAAGCCATGGGAGATTAAACAAGTTCAGGTGTGAAAACCCCAGAAATTATTTCTTTTTTCTTTTTCTTTTCTTTTTTTTTCAGGAAATATCTCTGGATAGCAAACACCTGACTCAGGGTTTTCTAAAGCCGTAGAGCAGGTTGGGCTATCTGATCACCCACAGGTATTTGGGTGGCATCTGCTGTGATTATTTCCTTCATATGTATACAATCTGCAGGAAACATGGAGCTATGCGGCCAGGGGAAGGATTCCAAAGCATATATGTGAAAGAAGCAGTATGTCATGCTCATTCGCAGAGCAGCAAATAGCAGCTTCCGCATCTCCCAAGTGTTATAAAAATCGATGCCAGCTTGAAGCTCTGGACGATAAAGCAAAGGATGCACAGACCCACTTGAGAGACGATCGCCCTGCTCCTTGTTTTTCTTTTTCTCCTTTTGCCTCTGGTTGTTGTTTCTCAAAACTTTAAAATGTTTGTACAAACTTCCATCTTGGAAGCCCAGCAGAATAAACAAGAATATACATGAGCCGAAAGAAAATCCAGCAGACGGGAAAGAGTGTGTTTTTTTTCAGTTTATGGGCGTAACCGTTGTGGCTATTGAAAATATGCACAAAAACAGCTATAAACCACACACACCAGTCATTAAAAATTTCCATCTATCTACACCAGTAACTCAGGTACCCATTCAACACAATCCCAAGAAAATGCAGCGCTGAATCCTCATAAAACACTCAGGAAGCCAATAAACCCGGATTCAGAGGGGTGAGCATTTTTCACAGCCAAAGGCCGTCCTCACAATCTATTGAGGATTGGAACAAATTCGTGCAGCATCCCAGAAATCCCATCTGAACTCTGCATCTGTCTTGGAGCACAAAGAACAAGGTATTCCCTACGAAAAAGGCACCCAGGTCCTAAAAGATAGGTCCTGTGTAGAAATGGAGACCTGGAGCTGACTGGGGGCTGCTGTACCCTCCAGGGAGTGAGGACTGGCTGAACAACAAGAATTTTGTTCTAGGGAAAAAAAAAAAAAAAAAGAAAAAAAGAAAAAAAAGAAAAAAAAAAAAACTCAAGCTTCAGCAACGGGTTCTGTTCCAAATCAAGGCGCAACTGAAATCTTTCCCTGAACAACTGTGAGGAAAGAATGATGCACGGTGAGAAGCTCTGCCTCATGCAGAATATCTCCAGCCCAAAGCTACGACACCAGGGAATATTTGTGTTTTCTACCCAAACCACGCAGCTCATGTGTATGAACCGGGAGGCTTGGCAGAGAAGGGAAGTGCCATTCTTGCCAGGCTGTTCAGTTTACTGGGTTTTGTGTGTTTTGGAAGAGATGTCACTCTGGTCCAAATGAGGTCTTCCCATTGCAAACTGCACAAAAAAAAAAAAAAAAAATGCATTTCTTTCTGCTACTTCAGTTGTGCTTGGTGGTCTTTGGGAGGAGCTGCACAGCTGGCCAGATGGCAATAGCCTGCTCCAAAGTAACCACAGGCATGCGTTTTGGTGGCATCTTCAGGCTGAAGAACAGGTTGCAGCCTCATTCTTTGGGGTGGTGACCAACTCTGCAAACAAAACAAGACATTTTCACCACAAGGGCTGCCAATCCGCAATCCAAATAGATATTGTTACATCCCCAGAAGCTAACAATTACAGAAGCCTCCTCTTTCCAGCGTATAACCCAGCAGTGCCAGCTGTGCAGAAGACTCTGTTCCTACAAATCCTACCTACTTTTGACCCAGGAGAACACCTCCTGACCTCCGCGCTTACACCTACATTAGCCTTACTACCAACGTGGCACAGAGACAATGCTGACATGAGTGACAGACACAGATGAAAGCCGTAATTACCTCCTTTGCCAGCACCTCTTTGGAGAGCACAAAGCCCATTAACCCTGTTTCAAAATATCATGGGTAGTCTTGGCCCTGCCAAATTCGGTGGAAGTGCTGCTCTTCGTTTGAACAGGGCCAGATTTTTACCCATCTTACACAATCCAGCTGCTTCACACCCAATCTTCCGCCCACTCACAGAATCCAGATGGTCCTGGATGTCACAGCCTAGCCCCACTGTGAAAGAAAAGTCACCTCTTTCCCTAGCCTGGGATGCAGAGGGTGAGAAATCGAATTGTTACTGCTCTGAGTTCACCATTCTTCAGCTAGATTAAGCCTGGTTTATAGTAGTCCTTTTTGGACAAAATCAATGTTAGACTGACTTTCAGTAGCTTATAAACAAACCAAAGCAAAGATGTTCAGTGCTCCTCAGAAGAGAAAGAGTCCTTTATAATACTACAGGCGCCTATCAGTAGTTAAACTGGAATCAAAGCTAATCCCTGGATTTCGAGCCTCACATGGCTATTAGGGTGCACATTAAAGTTTAATAGAGCAGGCTGTATGTGTTACAGCTGGAGTGACAGCCCAGGGATTAGCATTTCAAATTATGAGTTGTGATTGCATCCAGTTCTGAATTTCCTGTAAATTATGAGATAGCAAAAGAGATAACAGTATTGCAGTGGGAAAGCCAAAATCAATGTCCGGACAAGAAAATGGTATTTCAGCCACAGCCAGGGTAGGGACAGATAGATTCCTTTTGTCCTGGGAGTGTAGGTAAGGGTACCTTGCAGGAAAATGGTATGTAGAGGCATATTCACAGAACATCCACATTTTTGCAGAAACAAGAGATACTATTTCAAGAGAACCAGCTTGGGATATGGGATAGTATTAGCGCTGTTGCTGTCTCACACAGGATTTGGGGCATGTCATTTTAGGATGCAGGTTCCCAAGGGGCTGCAGGGATTTCCCTGTCCTGGTCACACAGGCTTTCAGGGAATATGAGTCTAACTCCCCAAGATTGCCTGAAAACCTGAAACTTCAATGAGGCATCTATGAAAACAAGAAAAATATCTTCATTTCATCTCTATGCAACACAGGGCTTATGCTATGCCTGATCCCTAGACTCATTATGGCTGAACTGGGAAGATTTGCCTCCTAACACAAATAACAGAGTTTAATAGTAAACTGGTACTTGCACAAACAAATAAAGGTTAATCAATACTGCAGGCCTCCAAGCCAAGGATTGTTTCTTGCTCTGCACTTGGACAATGCCTGGCACAATGGGATTCCAGACCTAATTGTGGCCTTGGGGCGCAATAGCAGGCGCAGTAAAACCAGCCATGTTTTCTCGCAACGATCATCCCTTTGGAGCCCCACGTTTCCTTCCAATGTTTTAGGGAAAAAAAAAAAAAAAAATCAAGGGTCTAAATTTATTTCCTGCTAAGAAAATGTTGCACAACTCCTGGCTGGCTCATGCCTTCCCTTTCAGTATCCTTGCAGAGAAACTCCCTATTCTGGTCACAGACACATACGCACACAGAATCCAGCAGGGGATGATTCAGCTCAAGAGGCCAAACTCACCCGTCATGCAATTAGACTGCCTTCCTGGGCTTTCAGCTCATACCTGCATGATGGGATGCAAATGCTTCATCCTCCTCACCTGGCTTCACTCAATTATTTGACTGGATTTAAAAAAAAAACAGCACTGGGCTGGTTGTGCCATCAGTGGTCTTCATGAGGATGGCACCTCTCCAGTGCTTGTCAGTTAGTGCTCTCATAACCCTGGACACAGGTCGGCTCAGTAAATGGGCAGGGAAAAGGGTCGAGGCTGCTCCTAGCAGAAACCCATTCCGTTCCCATTCCCTCTGTCCAAGCACAGGTTTACACACCAGCTTGGATTTTTGAAGTGTTAAAAATTGGGCATGAGCAAACGTCTGTATTCATGCAAAATTATGAAGGCAGCTTTTAGAGTCAGTGTGAAAAAAACATTCGGAGTATTCACAGATGCCGGAGCCTAAAAACCAGGAATCTTAAATTTGCTTTCAAGCAAGTGGAGGTCCCACCGGCTGCTGTAAGTAACACCTCCAGCTTCTTTTAGGTCAAGCACATCTATGTTCGTTCCACACTTTTGAAAACCACTCCATTTGCGAAGCTGACTCAGTATTTATTAGGATAACCCATGTGAGACAGCCAAATTTAGCATTTTTGGACCAATTCATCTGCTCTGTGATCAAAGTTGTTTAGACGTCATTATGACTTTGGAACATTATTATCTTTGGGACAAAAAAGATAACTGCGGCAGATGCCAAGTTGCTCGATGATTTAATGGTTAAATCCAATTTTTTTTCATCTCCACCCATTCCACAAGGTTTTTGGATTGCCTCCAAGCTGAGTTCATTCCAAAGTGTTTCCTCATTTTAGTTCTGTCCTTCTGCAGAGGACTGCACATCCCAAAACCATAACAGAGGATTTGGCAAATATCACTCTCCTTGTTTAACATACTTCCAGAAACTATAGGCTAGTTCTGACTACACACAGTGTGTTTATGCAAACATATTTTATAGAGGAACTTGAAAACCTTAATGTATTTTCCCTTTGTCAGTCCCATATTTTCCAGTGCCTTTCTGGATATATTTCATGTACTTTTTTTTTTTTTTTAACCAGAAAAAATAAGAAAAAATAAAATAATACAAATGGTCTGGTTTTGTCTCCTTTCTCCAGAAAGAAAGGTTGCCTCTGGCCTGCTACACTCTCCTCTAGGCCACTGACAGTGAAAGTTGACCGGTACCTGATAAAGCAGACAGCGGTGCTGAGCCTGTCCTCCTGCACTGCCCAACAGAGGGGCTTCTCTCGTCCCATCAGCAATCAGCAGGTTCAATATGATACCACACAGTATTTTGTAAAAGAAAAAAAAAAAATCGCACTATATAAAGTTATTTTTGCTTTGGAACTTTTATTGGCCTGTAAAATATTTTTACATTTATTACACTTTTAATGAGAACTCCTAGAATCAAGGCCGGTGTAAATAATGAAAACAACACTAGTAAATGTCCCCATAAACCTCGCACCAAGCCTTTGATGCTAATTTGCAGGCCTGGCGTCCCTTCCCTCCTCCCCACCGCCTGCTGCAGTGCCCGAGTGGCAGGGGAGGATGGCAGGGGCAGGGGTCCCGGGGGAACGATGCACCAAGGGCAGCCCCAGCTCCGTTGGCACCAGGAGGCTCCAAAATGTGGTCCACATGTCCCTGCCATGGTGGGCATGGGGCTCCTGGCGTGTTGCTGCCTGAGTCATTTAATTAGGGTTCAACAAGTCATCGGAAGCACCTTTACAATTCCCAGAGGCTCACCAGCAGCCGGTTGCCTTTGCAAATCCTGGTTCTGCTGGCTTAGGTGAACTTCCCCATCATGGTTCTTTGAAGGTCTCTTGTCCAGCTTGTCCACTGAAACGTTCCCCCCTCCACTCAGGACAGTCTTGTGAGGGATTTTCTGCCCTCACCCCAGCATTGCACCATGTTCAGGGTGATATTTTGAATGCCCTGACTAAGCTGTGACCACATAAAGGACTCAGAGAATCGCACAGAACAGCCTGGGTCTGTAGGTCTGTTGCATATGAATCATAGTTTGTAGAAAATGTGTAAAATCAACATGTGAAAAGCAAAGGTAAGACACCCACGAGTTGCCTTATGGAAAATCCCAGTAACTTCTTTTTTTTTTTTTTTCAGATTCATTTCTTACATTTAGCATGTGAAAATGTAACCCTTTGCCTGGCGTTGTGCTCTTGTAAGCTTTGGGTGTCCTCAGTGTCCTCAGCATCCACCCTCTCCTCCAACCCAGGTCTCTTCACGTGGGTCAGACCTCCCAGAGCCCAAGCACAGACAGGCAGGGGACGTGGTGGGATTAGTCCCCAGTTTTTACCCTCCCTCGGACATTTGTGTCTTTATGCAGGCAGCACCATGCGCCAGCTCAGGGATCCATTCTGGCAGCAAAATTCAAACACGGTGCATGTGCACGGAGCAGGAGATGCTCTGCACCACCTTCCCTCCCGTACTCAAGGCATTCCTCCAAGCACTTTGGGGTCAGCTGGGCTCTGCCCTGATCCAGGATCACAGGAGAGAGCAGGAGCATGGTCAGGGTATGGGCTGAGCCCGGAGAACACCTTGGTTTAGCAGGATACACGGCTGGACCCTGACACGATTTCAAGCCCTGTGCTCAGCCCCACAGACCATATTACCTCCTTCATTCTCCCCCATAAGCCTGACCACAATGTTGTTACATTTTGGTTTAATTCCAACAGCAAAAAGTGCAAGAAGTGTCTCAAACCCCGCTGATGAAACCCAGAGCAGCTTTCCATGGCAGCACATGATACACAGCGTCTTACAGCGCTCGGGCAGGAGCGTGGGCTGCATGGCTGCAGAGAGCTTTTTATGATTTGTTTCCTGTCCTGTGCATTTTCTGGCTTGCTTGACGCTGTGCGGTGGACCTTCCCTTCGGCACCTCCATGCCAGGACACACACTGATTTTGCCACATGGACTAAATCTTGCTACATGGACTAACAGCTTTAAAAATACCTGTGGGGCTGCATCCCTTTTCCCTCCACGGGACATCCCTCTCGGTGCAGTGAATAAATCCAAGGCTACCACAGCTTATTTCTCCAGAAGGGGACCTGTTTCTAGGACAAATGTGGAGCTGAAGCCCAGACTCTCAGGCTTTGTGCACAGGCGGCTGGAAGGGGCTGGCTGCAGGCAACGGTGACTCAAATTCCCATTGCAACCAGAACTATCATTTCTGTGTGCTATCAGTTACCGACAGCGCATTGGATTTTCCTTTGCTATTTAATCCTTTCGATTCCAGGGCCAGATCCCATAAAAATTCCTTCCAGTGTCTACATCACAGAAATTCACCCAAACCTTAACAAATCACTTTTTGCAGGGCTTACCAGCCCTGCCTGCTGCAGAATCCTGCACTCGCTCCAGGTTGGGTCACTGTGTTTGGCCTTCCTGGCTTTCCTATGACATTTCAATTGAAATTGTCTCTCTCCAGTTCCCAATCTAAAATATTGTATTCCAGTACAATGCCCTTTTAATGCAGATCACTGTGTTTTGCCCAGAATCAGATGGACTTCACAAGGAAGGGAAGATAAAGACCTATGCAGCTGACTGATTTCATATTTCAGTTTTTCTTTTGGGAACTTTTTGGTCAGAAAGGATCCCTTGAGCAGTCAGGTCTCTCTTCTGTAACTAACGACTGTTCATTCACTAACTTTGCAAAATGTCATGTAATAAAATAAATGGCGCAATATGCTATGATAATGCATCATGATATGTCATGTTACCTGATGTTAACAAGATAGGCTTAAAAAAAAAAAAAAAAACAAGCACAAAGAGTAGTTTCGAGTATGCAACACTTGAATGAAGCATAAAGTACGGAGCATGAAGGATGAAGTAAACAACCCTTAATGAAGTGAAGGAAAAGGAGAAGGATCATTAATATCTGTGAAGACAACCCAGGGCACGAGATGAGCAACGTGGGGCACTGTTTTATTCCACGCACACAAATTTACGATGCCAGCATGCCCCTGTGAGCACAACCCTCACAAAACATTTCACCAAGGCTCTTCAACGTATAAACGCCGAGCCTGCCACCCTCACACCAGGGGCTCAAAACCTCCTTTACCAAGTTAAAAATCCCTGCTTTGTGCTTTGCAATGCAGAAAACATACCGGCCTCTTCAGTATCGTTTTCCCGAACTTCGATCATCGGGAAAGCAGCATGCCCGCAAACCGAGGCATTAGGCATCGCAAATGCAAAAGGGTTTCACGTTGCCTGGCCCAAACCCAGACAACACGGGCCAAGAGAGGAGAGCGCCTTTCCTCCTCCAGATGTGTCCAATAAGGGGCAATGTAAAGCTCTGCCTTGGTGGGATCCGGCCGTACCCTTAAGCAGTGGCAACGTTAACCATCGCGCTTGACTTCTGCGATGGGAATGCCGCTGCTCTTGCCGCATAAATCAAACCCGGCTGAGAGATCAAAAACTTCAGCAGAACCAGATGGCTGCATATGGGGCAGATAATGCAAGTGCTAACTGTGCATGCAGCCCTCCTGCTCCTCTTCCAGGAGCGAGGATGGGGGAGAGACCACCTCTTCCTGCAGCATCCCCTGGCTTGTCCTGTCCGCAGCGGCAGCAAGGCTGCCATAGGGGGAAAAACACACACAGAAAGGATGTATTTGGCCCCAAAACATAGGCTGATTTTTCCAGGTGTGGGGATTTAAAGAAGCAGAGAGGTGAGGGGTCATGGGCATGCTCAGCAGTGTGTCCTTATGAGGGTGTAGCAGTGCTGTGAGGGCAGCCCTCAGCCAGCTTTGGGAACCAGGGAGTCCTCTCCTAGCACCAAGGGCTGAAGTCGGCTCCTGAGCAGTGCAGCGCTGCACCAGTGGATTTAGGATATCTCCACCACTTCCCTTCCTTAACTAGGTTTGTGGTGCAAGCACATTTCACACTTGGACCCATGAATATCCACACAGACAGCCCAGAAATGTCCTTTCCTTGCATGTTTCCAGCAGGAAAAATACTCAAGAAAAGCAGCAGCAAGTGACTGCTGCTGAACTCCTCTTCCCACAGTGCTTTCAGGGACCCCCTGGCTAATCCTCAAGGTTGTGTGGGCGAAACTGGTCTCTTCGAGGACATTTGTGTTCCTAGGCCTCTGTCCTGCTCATATATTAGACAAGGCCAGTGATATTGTAGGATGTGGAAAAGCAAGAGATACGAAAGTAATAAATAACAGCTAGATAACCAAAGGAGGCAAACCAGCAGGAATATTTGAGATGACAGATGGGCTGTGTGACATTTCCATGACCTGGCCTTGGTGGGTACTGGGTCTCGCACGTCCCAGCACACCAGAGGAGCTGAGATCAGCTGGAGAGACCTGCCCGTGCCCTGTGACTCCTTGGCTCCGTCCCTGCAGCGGGCGGGTGGGGTGGGTGCTCACCTTGGGTCACGCACCCTGGGAGAACACGTCTGTGATTGTGACACTGAGACACGTAGAGCAGTTCCTCCCTTCCCTGGATGTGCCTTTCCTTCTCTTCTGATCCACAGAAAGGAACGAGTGAGGGCTTGCCGCTGACGTGCTGATGGATGGCTTTGGGCAGGAGCCGCGCAGGGGATGAGTGACAACCTCCCAGGACGGAGAGCTCAGGGCACGCTGCACAATTCATCGAGCCCCACTGGGAGAGAGGTGGAGCCGCACAGCACTGTGTGGGCCACTTACAGAGGTCTCAGACGACAGGAAAATTAATTTCTGGGATGTCCATGGACGGCTTCTCCACCACTGCTCTGCCCAGAGCATCCTGGCGCAGGGATGTGAGCGCGACCTCGGCAGGGGGAGGCGCTGAGCGCAGGCACACGCGGTGCTTGTTCTCTCAAGGGTGGCTCACAGGAGCTCACACGCTGCTCTGATTGTTCTAAAGCACTCCTGGCATCTAACTCACTGTGTACCAAACACTGCACAGACTTTTTTTTTTTTTTAAATAAATATGTGCATCATCTTAAAGGAAAGGGCAAGTATGCACAGAGAGTGTGGGGATGGCATTGATTTACTCACAGTTGAAGTTCCAATTCAGATTGATTTCCATTAAACATGCCAAGGTTTTTTTTTAACTGTTTTTTCTTGAAAAAAGATCTTCTCCATGCCATGCGAGCTCTAAGAAATTCACCACTGAAACCAAGAACAAAGACTAACTATGCTTCAAAGTTATTTACTTCACGTTTCATTGCAGAGCTATTTAACTTGTTATACACAGGAAATTGCCTCAAACGTTATTTCTTTTGTACCACTTTCTTCTGAAGACTGCTGAAGACACATTAACAAAGCAAAAAACTCTTTTAGAACCAAGGATCTTCTGTAACTTCTAGGTGATACTAAATAGGAAGCAGAATAAATTGGCCCATCTTCCTGCGCTCTCCCCACGTGTGAGCAGATGCCCTCAGCATCCACGGTGCTCAGCCTGCAGGCTGCCCTGCCTGGAAGTGCCTCTCATTTCCTTGCCTTTCTTTCCATATTCCATCCGCAGTGAAAAAAACGGGGTTTTCAACACAAAAGGGTTCTGGAGAGCTGATGTGTACCCAAGAAAAAAAAAATAATAAAGGAGATTTTTTTTAATGCATCTTGAAACTGCCACTTGCAGGTGTCTTTGGTCTTGGTGAGTCATTCCCATGTTGCAGTGCCAACTCTGACAAGCTGCAAAGCTTGGGACAGGACCCGGAGAGGTGAAAACCAACGTCAGTATCACCAAACGTGGTTGGGTACCAAGTCTGAGGGGTTCGTTTATGCCAGGTGGATGTGACCTGACTTGCAGAGACCTGACAAATGCCATTCCTGCCCTCAGCACCAGCCCAATGGAAGCTGCAGTGGAACAGGGGCTGGTCCCTGGGGCCACCCCAGCCCTTTTCTGGGTTTTGGTCTCTCTGGGAGGAAGCAGTTTCCTTCCTGTACCTGACTCTGGGGCCAGGAGCCCAGGCAATTTCCCAACCTCTAGCAAAGAAAAGCCTGGAAAGTGGCACGGCCACAGCTTAAGAGCTCTGGGAAATGCTCAGGTAGAGGGAAAAGGTGAAGGTTTCTGCAGCAGAGATCCTTCCCCATTTCTTACCTCACTCTTTATCAAAGATTTCTGATTCATGCTTCACTCAGCCCAGCGGCGCTCCCCACAGCCCCATTATCTTCAGGCCACGCTCCTGCTGCATCTAAAACCCAAAGCCCTGCCCCAGCAGCTTTTCTTCTCAGCTGCTCTGCAAACATTTGCCACATATCCCTCATAACACTTACAACAAAGCTGTGTACTCTTTTATTAAACCCTTTATTGCCGCAGCCATCCATGGGGAACTCCGCAGAGGCAGGTAGGGGACACGCAGCTTCCTCCTGGTGTGTTTTTTTCGGGGACTTCTCCTTCTGCCTCCCTACCAGGTCTCGTCTGTCGCATCCTGCCTGGCGTTTTCAGGAACACTTTGCTCAGAGTCCGGCTGCATGTCCATATGGTACAAATATACCCAGTGGAAAACAATAACACATCCTAATTACCGTTACCGTCACTTCAGAAGAACACAGCCAACTTTATTGTAAGATCCCATTACAACTTTAAACACAGATAGCTCCTGTACAGCGGGAAAGGAAGAGAAAATGGGTAGAAACCAAGTCATTTAATTGAAAATGCATTATCTGATTGAAAAAATATGTTTCTGCAGCAGCTCTTTGGGCACAGGTTCAGCTAATGAAAAGAAGTTCCCCCATACACGTGTGGCTCCTTAGGCGACAGCAATCAGCCCGGGGTGCGTTTCCTGGGGATTGGGAGCCAGCTGAGAGGAGCTGGCCTGCCTGCGGTCATTAAGCCCAGCCAGCCACTTATCGGCTGCACCGGCATCGTTACTGCTAATATCCCCGAGCAGAAAAACCTCGTGGAGCTCAGAGCAGGAGATTTTGCCCCTTAGAAAGTATTTATTGAGCTCGTGGGCTGGCTGGACCTGTGGTCCTTGTGTGAACCCAGACAACAGAGCATCCCATCTCGGCTACGCCGCGCGCATCACGCAGCGACAGCAGTGTGCCAAGCTGGGTGTTCCACCAAAATAAGCAGTTTGCCAGACTGAGGAATCCCAGGACATCGTTTTCTTTCCCTGTGGCCACTGGGAAACGGTGTTTGCTTTCACTGTCCTACAGCCAGAAGGATGCGGTTTGTTCATCCCAGAGTTTGTTCCCTCGAAGAAGTGCCGTAACAGCCGTCAGAAACAGCTTAGCAGAAGCAATGATTGCTAATTTAACTATGCTTTTTTAGTAAATACCAGAGTAAATAGAAATAAATGTGCAGTGTTTAAATAGAAACAGCCCTAAGGCATAAGTAAATCATCTTTATCCTCTTTTAACTAAATGGTTTCTGAGGGGTAGGGAGGGTTTTACACATAAATATGCATCTTAACAAATATTCAGCAGAACCCTTTGAATTTATGTCCTGCTTATGCAAAGAGAAAGAGGAGTCTTCTGATTCCCAAGGCTTTTGGCGAGACGAGGGAGGGCGAGCAGCGAGGAGAGCTGCCCTTCGTGCAGGGAGCAAACATGCTCAGGGGTCCCAGTGGGGCTGCCACCACCACCAGGGCTGTGTGGCTGGGGACAGCGGCCACAGGGATGGAGCAGCACAGGAAACCTCCTTGCCAGGGCTCACAGCTCCACGAGGCGGCCGCCGCCGCCACCCTGAACCATGCCAAATGTGCAGATGGTATCGGAGTATGTTCTCGTCGTCTATCAGTGTGAAATCTAACATGATTCACAGCCCAAACATCGCTCCTCGGGCGATCATTAAGCAGAAGTCTTGTTGCTTGTTTGCAGTCTGATTTTAGGAAAGGGAACGATGAGACCAGGGTTGGATTCCCAAAGGTTCTCGGTGGCTTTGATGGGAGCGTGTTCACCCCACGCAATCACTTCCAAACACTGCAGGAGCACTGTTTATTAAGCATCCAAGGCCATTTACACCACGTCTTATTCTTCCTTTACCACGCTTGTATTTAACAAAGTAAAACGATGATTCACAGACAAGACTGTAATGCCTGGTTCTTAAGCAACCCTTTTGATCCTACAGCCTCCCTGAGCATTTTCCTCACTCTCACCACCCCAGCTCTAGCTCCTCGTGCAAGAAGAGGCCTGGGCACCCATGGCTGTGCAAAGGGTGCTGGCTCTGCCCTGCCACCAGCCCTGCTGCTGGGCACCTCCAGTGGAGGGTGTCCACACACCTGCAGAAGGTGGCCACCAGCACTTCAAGGTGGGTCTCTGTTATTAGCCCCAGGTTTTCAGGGAGGAAATTCATAGGGAGATCAGAAAAAGGATCCAGATCCTCTAACACTGAGCCTGATTTCTGTCTTTTGTAGAAGCAGTAGTTGCCACCGCTCTGTAGTTTCTGAGAAGGTGCTGCGTGGCTCTCTTCTGCCAAAACTTGACAACTTCTTAAGGCTCTCTCTGCAGGTGGCAGACAAAGACCTCTCCAGGCAGTGGTGCCAAACATAAGCCAAAATACTGCCCCAGGACACAGCATCCATCTGCCACCACAGGACCCTCAGGGACCGAGTGTGATGAGCTGGAAGTTCACCCTAGTCTGAGGATACTGGTAAGGATACTGGTTTCTCCCTGCTTAACTGAAGAGGCAGCACTGGTGGCTGGGGTTTGGGGCAGGCACCAAAGAGACACCAAGCCCCCAGAGAACAGCAGAGCAATGTGGGGCCCTCAACTGCACACAATGCCAAGAATAAACGAATGAAGAAACCAGCTCAGTAGAAGCAATGGTCTGAAGCCCCATCAAGTCTAAAACCTCTCAGCTATGAAGGGCAGCCAGAGGAGACTTGGCCATTTGGTGCCAGCAAAATAAAGAAAGGTGGACGGGAGTTTGGCTGGGACAGCTCCTGGCTCCGCAGCACTGGATGCTTACCAGGGCTGCTGGATGCTTCGCACCCCAAAACCTGAGTGCAGCCAAGCCACCCTTCAAAATTCCTGGTATGAATTTTCTGTCTGACAGGAAAGCCTACTGATAAATCAGTCACTGAAACCCATTTTCTTTCTGGAGTTCAGTAATTGTTACAGTTTCTCGTTGTGCCCACGAGGGCTGGGTTTCTCATTAGCATCTCAGTGAGCCAAAAGATGTGTAAACAGGTGTAGCTACAGAATTTCCTACTGGGTACACATCTGAGGAGACTCCAAAGCATAAATTACTCTTTCCAAAGTCAGTTTTAAATCATGCTCGCTAACAGCCATCTCCTGCCCTTGATCATTGCTCCAAGGATGGCAACAGGAGTTTCACATATGGTTTGAGTGAAGCGTGAGGCTTTCAATCGCCCCACATCCACCTGTTTCGGATTGTGTCATAGGTATGTGCTTAAGCATTTCATTAACATTTCCCTTTTTTAATGTTAATCCAAGCCATGCTAGCTCTTCCTATGTGGCTAGAAGTTTGCAGCAGAAATGCAACGAGCATCGCAGAGGCAGCGGGGTGGGAGGGAGGCAGCTCTGAAATATTCCTGATGAGAGCTGGATGTTGTGCCGCATTCAAATGAGATGGGAACACCATGGATGCATGACCAGGGCAGCTTTGAAGATCCAACCCTAAACATACAGCTCTTGGGCATCTTGTAATTCCCCTGTGAAACACATGCTCCACTCAAGGATCTCAGCTGCATTTAATCGTAATTTCTCCAAGGGCATATCCGCATTGCTGTTTCTTCCTCATCAGAGCAGAGCTGCACCCGTCTCCTTTATATTGTCAGGTGGGAGGATCCTGCTATTTTGCAACTGCTATAGGAAAACCAATACGGGACCTACGCTGAAAGAGCCACCCGTTGCTCTGCCTTTGTTTGACGAGCAATAGAGTTATCCAGCAGCACGGCTCCGAAGCCCGACGAGGAGCCAAACAGGTTTTAGCATGTTTTTTCATCTCATTCTTTCTGTCTCCTTTCAGTTGGAAGCTCAACTGTCAAGATTAAACCATCCACCTGTGTGGCATACTCAAGCGTGGCTGAACTTGATAGATCTGCACAGTTGGATTCTGCAGCAAAGAGCATAGATCTGAGACACATTGAGAATAGTCTACTAATCTTTCCTCCCTCCTCTCCTCCCCCCCCAAAAAACCCAAACATGTGTTTTTCCTTACGGTGCTTTCTTTTTAAGGTATCTCCTGTCAGCGATGTCATGATGGGAATTCTCAGTGGAAGTCTTTGCAATACTATATTTCTGTCATTACCTCGTGGCTTGCACACAGCATATCACAGCGGTCGAGGACAGAAATGTGTAAAAAATTATTTGCAAAAGAAAAAAAAAAAAAAAAAAAAAAAAACGGAAAGTCAGCTATGTGAGACAGGGGTAGGGTGTTCCAGGCCTGAAATGCCAGCACAGATTGGAGGCAAAGCACGTGAGAAAAGTGGACACAAGCAGAAGGTCTGTGCTCATGTTGGGGATCCTGGGGGTCCCACGCTGGCCATGCCCTGCAGCCAGCACAGAGGTTTTGGCACTTGAATATTTCAGAGCAAGGCACGCCTCCAGACACTGCTGCCCTCCTTCCACGGGAACATGACACAAGCTACACCAGGATCTTAAACACTCCCTGAGAGACACCTTGACATTCGGCCTCCTCAGGTCTGGGCTCGGAGCAACATGTGGTTCTTAGCCATTTCCTCCACAAGGTGTTTTTCCCGTGTTGTTTTCCAGTGTTGCTACCATACCACCTGCTGTTTTATTTCGGTTGCAAAACCTGGTGCATTCAAGTCCATCTTCAAACTTGTGTGACAGTGCTGCATGGCATCCAGTCATGCATCTGATCTTCTTTCCATTCCTGAAACGAGGCTGTTGCCCCTTTATCTTTTATTCTTACCTCATCTGTTGAACAAATGTCACAGCCACAGTTACTAGAAGTATTTGGACCTGACAGCTGCAAATACTCAAAGGCAACTATATGTGCACAGAACTATAATTAGATGGAGCATTTAATTTTGTTTTTAAATCACAGAGATCCAGTATTGGAATCTCTGCCGACGCAGACAATCAATACAGACAGAGTGACTTAGCAAGCTTTATGGTCATTTATTTTCCATGTACGTAGTGATAACCAATACCCCCTGCCTACAATGACATGCATTGTGCTGCACAAGAAGGGATTTTGCCTCACTGAAGCCCAGACCACAGCACATTCATGCTTGCCAGCTTTAGCAGTGATACCACACTGACTGCAACAAAGACAAAATGTACCCCATAGTGAGCAGGGACTATAGGCTCGGACTGAATAAAAATAAAGCATTATAATTACTTAATGACTGCTGCAAAGTGCATTGTAAGCCTCAGCTGGAATCTCTGGTGTTTGTTGCAGTAGGTATCTCTCCTCATTCCCGTCTTATGGAGGGAAGGACAAGAGAGAAGGGATGCCCAATTTGCTCAAATCCAGCATCACAGGTCGGGTTAGAGATGACAAGTCCCAACCTCGTGTTTCATTATTCAAAGCACTTGTTTTTTTCCTTGGCATTTGCAGTAAATAATTTTTCTATTTTTTTTTTTGTGCCTCCTGCAGTTTGATTTCTTCTTGTTGCGTCTGGAGCTGAGAGCTGCAACCACCTCATGCAGCACTCCTCCTGCCCGAGTCACGAACTGACTTTGAAACTCTCCATGCACGATAAATCTGGGGAACATTTCATCTTCCCTTCTCCCACAGCCAAAGAAGATCAGAGATGCTCAGGGCAGGGGCCATCAAATACCTGTCCTCAGCTGGTCCAGACCAACCGCCCCAGGAGTGTGTTTGCTGCTTTTCATGGAAATGTTTTGGAGCTCGGACCCCACGAGTGAATATCTGGTCATTGCTGCCTGTGATGTAGCTGCACACATTACACAATGCTACTTTGGGTTTCTAATTGTGAGATTAATTAGTTTGTTTGAAGAGAATACATTGGGAGTAATAAAAGAAAGAGGACGAAGAAGCAGCAGCCCATAAAATCATTATATCCTAGTAGTTTTATTGATATGGATTAGGAGAAATAGCTGGAAGACAGAGAAGGAATCATATTTAGCTCAGGTAATAAAATTATATGAGCTGCCATTTTCATAATGTTAAACAAGACCTGAGGGAAGCTTAACTTAAAAGATTACACAGGTGGATTCTTTTCCTTTGGAGAACATGAGAGATTATTGTAAACGTCTTTTTGTGCAGCCTGCCTCTTCAAACACAGTCGTAAGAATTTAGCCAAGCGTTGACTTCTCACAGTGGCCAGACTTTCTTCACAGAGGCTTTCTCTGAGCACAGGAGCAAGAGGAAGGAGCCTGTGCTGCTGCCTCAGGTCAAAATAGGGGATGTTGTTTTTTGTAAGTGAGGATGTGGTTGTGTTGTGCCAGCTCCCTCCTGCGTGTCTCTGTCCTGCTCCTCCGTGCGTGGGCACCAAGGGACTGGACCATGGGGCACTGCTCTCATTCACAGCCCTGGGAACTGTCTGCTGATGGGCAGGGTCAGGGGATAAATACACAGCATTTAATGGGGAAACAGGCACTTGGGTTTTGCAAGCCAACCTCCACACCCTCCCAATGCACACTGGCTACCAGAGGTTTCAAACCATTTAGCAGAGCTGGAACAAAACCCTGTTTAAAACATATATAAACATGGTTGAAATTAGTGGTTTGTCCCCAGAGACTTTGCTGCTGGGTAGCCCACTTGGTTTGGGACCCTATTTTGTGTAAATGCTCAAATTAAGCTCTTGATCTGGGTATTTAAGTCCTTGATTTAGCAGAAGTTCAATTGTATGCCAAGGCTGGAAAGATAGCAAGTCTGCCCTAGTCTGAGAGATGAACCTTAAAATTAAAAAAAACAAGGTGAAGAAAATAGCAACTTTCCTGTCCTTTGAGCAGGACACGTTCCCAAATACTCAGTGCCCTGGGCTTCGGAATTTGTGCTGTTTTTTACCTTGATGTTCGCTAGCAGAGAGCACGAAGATCCAAAGCCCATGATGAGAGCAATAACCATTCTGAGACGTTTATAAATGACCCTCTTAACTGTTTATGAGACATTATCTGAGGTAAAGCAGAGTAGGAGAAATAAACTTGAAGTAGGAAGAGCTGGCTTGCCTCCCAGATGGAGCATGATAAAGCACCAGTGTCAGTGTTTCTTCTCAGTTTTATGGCAGCCTTTAACTGCTTGGTGTTTAGGATTTTTTATCAGAAAACGGAAAGAAGAAGGAATGGATCCAAAGCAAAGTGGTTTTCACAAACAATATTCTCCAAATGACTTTATGTGAGCAGATACTGTGTTATCTGGCTATCAAGATAACACCATTTTTTTTTACTTGCCACAACTGCCTGCTACTCAGATTCCCAGTCCTGGTATGTACGAGGAATTCCTGAGCACTGCAATAAATTTTCAAAGGGATCTGGGTGACCCCACTGCTTCTTTCCTATTAGAAAATATATTGAACAAAGTTAATCTCTGGCCAGATTTCGCTCATTAAATAGATTTCTATTGTCTCACTTAAGCAGTGTGTCCATTTTCTTTTCCCATATTTAGCAGTGAATATCTTCATTGTTTTGAAACTCTCTGAATTCAATTCATCTCCCATGGAACCTTAATGAATGCCCCATAGTGGAACCGCAGGAATGGGATACATTTGCTACACAGAAAGTTCTTCTATAGGATCAAATGCTTAAAAACTACCTAATTTCTTACTTTTCCTTAACCCAAAGCATAAATCACCCTAAGTCACAAACTTTCATTGCCCTTTCAAGTGTTTTTCAACACCGCTTGAGACAAAAAATGTTAAAACCCAGTTGTTCTATCTTTCGATTTTTAAAATGCAAAACACAAACCTGAAACAGGACCTGGAGGAAAAGTCAACACAAAAGGAGGGCTCTGAACAAAGATTTCTGCTTTTAACCACCTGCTTTAGGCACCTCCTCAGCAAGAAAATGCCTAAAATATGCAATGATGCTCCAAACCAGAGAGATTGAGGAACTGTGAGCATCCAGACCTTAAAGCCCAATCCAGTTTGGTGTTAGAAGACAGTGTTATAGAGAATACTTTTTTCTCAATAAAAACAAAATGTAGGTTTAAGCCATCAGGTTTATAAATATGGTGGTTGGATCTTGACTGGTTTATGTTACTTTATGGTTCTGGCTTCCTTCTTGGTTATGAGTTAGCACAGCCATCAGGTTTAACCAGTACCATTCTCCACAGAAAAGACCACCAATCAGGTCTGGTAAAAAGAAAAAAAGAAAAGAAAAAAAAAAAAAAAAAAGTGACTACTGCTTACTGAGGAATAGCTTCTGTGTCCAGAACGACCTGTAAGGAAAACTTGCTCATTGTATTAAACATATTTATGTTGGATGAAAAGATTCATCTGTTTCCCCATTCTCTTTTTCAACATTCTTTGAAAACCTTATTGAAACGGTTGTCAAATTTGCAGAACGAACAGAATTTTGGTAAACTAAAATGCCTAGAGCCATTTAAATAGCATTTTTCTCATGCTTCTGCAAGAACTTGGAAATGCGTCAAACAAAATCCATGAGAGAAATCTGGCAAAGAGGGAAAACTCTTGTTTTTTTAAAAATACTTCAGAAATAGAAGACTTCAGGTCATCCTTTGCACAAACAGAAGGTTTGGCTTATCCAGCCCACCAGTGCTTGTGGCATCTCAGCTGTCATGTGCCGTGCAAGACAGGCATGACAAGGGATGGAGCCAGGGTGGGCTCTGGAAACCCTCCATGTCTCTTCGGAACCAGAGCTGAAATCAGTTCGTGAGGACAGAGCCAAAGAGCTGAGGAAGCTCCATGTCTCGGCACCCACAGAGCCAATTTTTGGTTGGATCCAGTAGTGCAGCTTTCTGCCAAGTCCAGTGTAAATTTATCACCAGTTCTCTTGAAATCGGTTTTCCTCCCATCCTTAATTGCTTGATTCAGTTTAGCTCCCCCAGACTGAGCTACTGTCTGAAAGCAAAAGTGAAAAACATTGCTCTTTGAGAACGTACCTGAGGATAAAGCACTTTGTGGGCTGTGGCAGCAAATGGTGAGCTACCGGAATAAAAGCCCTGGCCATTCCTGTGGTGTTAATGCTCTCAGTCGCTCCGTGGCACAAGGCACTGCCGTGGCTGGTGCTCCTCTTGCTGTTCTATGGGTAAACCATGTCCCTTGCTCCTCATTTCCTGCATGACAACTGAGCTCAAGCTGCAAACTAATGGCAATTTGGGTGCTGTGTTTCTGCAGCGCTACTGAGAGAAAACCGTGTGTGTTGTAGCTGGTGCCAGAGGGACCCAGATCTCCCTCTGTGTGGCCGTGCCACAGCACCAAGAGCCTCCATCAGCAGCAGGCAGGCAGAGCTGCTGCTCCCGCCAGGCACCAGATGCTGGAAGTCCTGGATAAATATGTAAAATCCCCTAATTCCACCAGTCTAAAATTTCCAAGCAGAAAAAAGAAGACGTGTCCAGGGAAATCATGCCGCAGCCTGGACTTCAAGCTTTCAGTTCCAGGGATTTCAGAAAGCCCTGATTCAAAATTTCCACTAATGCTGTTTAAAAATATACCCTCCCCAGCCAGCAGGAACCCAAATGGAGAGCTAAGCATTACTCGAGTCCACAGCAAGAAAAAAGCCATAGCCAGGCCCTGGAAGACGGGTCTGGTTTTGGATATCAAGGAGAGCGATCCCATCTCTGCAGCAGTTTCCTTGCAGAGCCGTGATTCCACGGGGTTTCACATCTCTGCTCTCTCCATGTGCCATGAGACCTGGGCTCTCTCCCACATGCATGACCTTGCTGGCATCCCACACATTTTAACTCACTCAAACTTTTCCCACATTGAAGCAGAGTTGCTCTAAATCCCCGCGATATTACAACACCATCATGCTTTACACTTGCAGCTTCTTTGACACTGTTTTTGTTTTTCATTTTCACTTTCTAGTGAGTTTTTCTCCAGGTGATAGTAAGGTTCATGGAAATGCTCATGTACTCTACCTGTTCAAACAGAAATGCCTGAAGTGCCCATTTCTTGCACACTTTTTAGTTAAGCAAAGGAATGAGTTGTTCTCCTGAAACTAGCCATCCAAAAGAGATTAAAAACCCAATTTCTCTAAGCATTTAAATTGCAGTTCTCCTAACCTCATTATTCACTGGTAGAATAAGACACAGGATCCATAGCAGAGCAGGCAGTAAATCCTTATACTTAGCACAATCCCCTGCCAAGCAAACTCCAAAGATCTACACCGCTTCTACAGTCCAGTGGCTGCAAACAGTATTTTAAGCATCTTAGCATGTCTCCACTGAAAAAAAAATGAGGTACTTTGAGATCTGGGAGTATGCTCCAAGCAAAATATAGATGCCTCTATAAAACACATCACACTGCCCAGAGCCTGTCACTTGGGTACCAAAAGGGTAACGGCCCTGTTCAGCAGCATTGAGCCCAGAACATGTTGGGGTAACAAGACATTGTCCACTTCTGTTGCATTTGACTCGCTGTTAGCTTGTGCCAATCTTGCTCGAGGATAGCTGCACCACAACCCTTTGCACGGACCAGACATCCTTCCAGGCACAGCAAAGTTTACCCCAGAAAAAAAAAAAAAAAAAATGAATGGGATCTGTAAATCTCTTTCACAGGACAGTACGACTGTGCAATTTTTGATCAAAGTCATCCAGCACAAGCATAGGCAAGGATTTTTGGACGTGGAAGTGTTATTCCCCACTTGCCATTTAGAGCGAATGAAAGGAGAGACCGTGATGCAGTGTGCTGCTCGCAGATTAATGTAGAGAAGAGTAACTTGTAAAATAAAAAGGGGGACTTAAAAATAAAATAGCTTGACAAGGAAATACTTGAGCTGTCTAAAATAGACTTATTTATATGTTTTGGCAAAGACCACATTAATTGGGATTATTATTCACATGAGCCTGGAACTATATAATGTTATCCAATAATACAGAGAATCTGACACCAAAACATGTCATAGGATATGTTACGTTTGCATTTGCCAGACATGGAATCCCATAAATTGTTATGTCTGATAATGGTCTGCAGTTCAATGGACAAGACTTTAAACAATTTGCAGGGGATTATGGATTTCGACATACAACATCCAGTCACGGTTATTTGTAATCAGATGGTCTAGTGGGAAAGGGAATTAGGTTTCTGAAGCAGAGCCTGGCCTGAGGCTCTGTTGAACTTGAGAACCACACCTTCAAAACCTGGACTATCCTCCGTAACGAGGGCCTGAGAGCCTCAGCTACTCAAACCTCCAGTGGAGGATGGGGCTGATCTTGATTTCAAGGAAGAGACAGCACAAAGATAATCTTACAACAAGGTTTCAAAGATGCAAAGCCCTGGATATGCATTTCACTATGTACGTGATGTTACTGCAGGGACATCTCAGGACTGGGATTTTACAGCAGTTGCTCATGTTTCCCATAAAGTTCAAAACTCAAACAGAGACTCCCAGAAGGAAGCAAGGGGCAATTGCAATTTATTTCCTCTGGGAACGGGAAAATGAATTGGAAAAAGGAATCAGCAGAGCTACTGAAGGACCAAAGAACAGCAAGAGCACCAGGGATGGAAATGCTCCTCAGGGCATGAGCCAAATACCCACAACTCCTGAAAGATTTAGTGAGCTCAGATACAACAGCTACTGTCACCGTGTTTCCTACCAGCACAGCAGTACACACTGGAAAATTTTCTGGTTATTCAAAAAAAGAGGGAGCTTTGAGTAAGCCAGCACTGGCACCTAATGCTGCAGGGTGGAAACTGGTCCCAGGCAGTGTGCCCTGGTTCCCAGGAGGGAACGTATTGCCATGTCCCTGCCCATGGCACATTTCTTCCAGGGCATGTCCACCACCCCAGGGAAAAACATCAGGGAAATCTCCATTTTTTTTCTCATGTTTACTCGGATTTAACCCAGCCTGGGTCTGGTGGACCTGCTGGCTCACCAGGGCTCCGAGGGGGTTGTTGTGGAGAAGCAGCCTGATGTTGGAGAAGCACAAACCTGCTTCCTCAGCAGTCATGCCCACCTAAAAAAATCACAAAATCACAGTTTTAGGCAGGAAGGCCAGGCCTGGGATGCGAGTTTTGAGTTCAGTTGTACTGAACCTCTGCTAACCATCATAATTAGGGGTTGCAGACCATTGCCAGGGACATGTGTAAAGAACCCAGTAAAATCCAAGCGTGTCAGGCTTGGAATCCAGTCTTGGAGCGTTTCAGGAAAAAAAAATGCATCTAATAGAATGAAATGGTAGGAAAGGAGAAAAACCAGGTGTTGCTTTTATGCAAGATCTCTCCACACACTGGGAGCAATCAGCAAAATACCGATGACAAGATGGGCCTGTGCATGGAGGGGTCCTTGGAAACGAGGAGCTCAGCTACCTTTGATTATCTTTGCCTTGTTCCATTGCCTTGGAGCAGCACTAAAGAGCAGCAGAACACATTGCCCTGAAGATCTTGAATGTCAGCCTGGACACCAAGGTTATGCTCGGTTCTTTCCAAAGTCTCCACAGGATCATTATCCCTTCCCCTTCTTTCTATGGAGAGCACTGGAAACCACTTAAAAGACCATGTGCTGACTGCGTGTGATCAGAGCGAAGCTTTCCAAGTGAACTGAGCGCTGGCAACGCAATCCAGGTTGGGAGCAATGGGAATTGCTCTGCTCCATTTAGTAAGCGTGCAAGAGCACCGCATCAGTAGTACAAACAGCTCCGCACCCCACTGCCAGGAATCTCTGCAGGCGAAGGAAAGCGAAGAAGGAGGGGCTCACAAAAAGCCAGGCACATGCTTGTGCCCCGTGTCATGGCAATATCTGGTGTGATGCATTTTAAACCATCCTTAGCGAAAGAACGGGTTTAGAAAGGGCAGTGCTTGCAGGCTGACTTTGTCTGTCCTTGGGGTATTGCCCACTCTGTGTCTCAGAAACCTCCCAGAGGACCCCTCAAGCTCCTCACACAGCACAGAACAACGAGAGCAGTAGATCCACAGCAGTAAAAAGCCCAGGCACCAAAGCGATTGCAAGTCGAGGGTGATCAACCACACTCTGCACTTCCAAACGCTAAAAGCCACACTAGCCAAGCTCTGCAGTTTTCATAACCATTTTGATTTAAGCAGAGTTTGGCTTCTTGTTGCTCAGAGTGCTTCCAAAATATAGAGGGTTAGGCTGAGTAACTTCAAATGTGTGTGGAAGGAGGGGTCCTGGTTTGCACCACATGACAGGAGGAGTGAAACAAGTGCTAAACCAAAGCCAGAGACCTGCTTTTTTCTAGAAACAGTAAGGACATCTCTCTTACCTGTTTAGGTTGTGCCACATGCATATTTGAAACCTCAGATGTTAGAGCTGATGTTCACAGGATCAGCTTAGATCTGTGTCACAGCAGGGTTTTGAAGAAAGCACTTAGAAATTAAACCATCGCCTGACAAACAAAAGCCTGTATGCTTTTATCATTTGAAAATGGAATGAATCCAGTGAAAGAGACGCCTGGGAATATCCTTATATCACCAGCAGCAGCTACTGCAGAGCATTTTGAAATGGGATATGGCAACACCCATTTACTGATGGGCTCCTGAGGCAAAAAGGCAAGAAGTGACAGTCCTGCTCGCCCTGGAGAGCAACCGAACCGGGGGCTCTGCAGGTGTAAAACCTGTGTGGGAGATTGACACACGCTCCTCACCTCACCAGGGCTCTGCAGAAGCCTTCTGGAGCAGGGCTGACACCTGCACAATTTTTAGGGTGTTGGTATAATTCCTCTGAACCGAATGAGACTATGTCAGTATTAAACTGGCATTAGTGATATAAGGGTTAAGCCTTGCAGGTAAAGGATTTGGAATTTTTATTTCTGTTCCACCTGTCAGTTCCTTTGCCAGCATGAAAATAAAAGTGAAAATATAAATGAAATGAAAATATAAAATGAAAAAAATAAAAATGTGAAATTCAGCTTTTTAGCCATGTTTTTCTAAAAATTAGAACTTGGAATGAGGAAGGAAGGCTGTATCTATTAAATGCTTAATGTAGGTCTTCCAAACAGTCATGGAGCTGGTGACGCTTTGTTTTTGAGTACTGCTGGAGATTTTTAACTAGGATTTCAAGTTTTCCTGGCAAACACCTTAACCTTCACAAAATGTCCCCATGGCATGGAGACAGCACTAAGGCGAAAGTGTTGGTTCGGCAGCCATCGAGGGGCAGCAGGACCGGTCCCCAAGGCCTTGGACCCATCACATCCCCACAGCCTCCATCCACCTCCTGTCTGATGCCCCTAGTCTGGGGCATGTGTTCAGCCCAGGACAATGAGCTCGTTTCCAAATTGGCTCCAGAACCTCATTTCCTTCTTGCCATAACAGCAAGACATTACTTAAGGAAAGCTATTCTTCGTTTTGTTGTTTTAATGTTATTAATTATCCTCAGTGACAGTTCTAAACGGTTGGTTGTTTTTTCTCCTCTGATAAGACAAACACGTCTGAATTGAACAAGCCTTGACACATGCTGGAGATATACACTGCTCCGAAATAATGAGGGAGCTCTTTAATACAACACCACAATATGTATGGGCAAGTCGTTGCGATTGGAACAGTATGAGCTTGTCAGATCACAGTGAAATGGTATTTATTGAAAGAATAGATACGAGGAAGAATAGCAGAAAGTATTCTGCTGTACAAACACGCAGCTGAGCAAAACCTTTGGAAAACTAGGACTCATGCAACATCAAGCCATTTTCCACACAAAACTCCCGGACGTTAATAAAACTCCCCACAGTAAACTAAACCTCTTCTTGAAAAGGAGAAAAATACAAATGAAGTTCCAAATTTAGTCAGGTCCAGGTGAATAAAATGGAGAGAGGAAGAGTTGCATGGTGCGGAGCAAGGAAGGTCCTGGCCCCTGAAGCTGAGCAAACCTGTTGGTGACACGCACACAGCCCCTGCCTATACAAAAACCAGTGCCTATCAAATCAGTAGCTGTTGATTTATCTGACTGTAAATAATAAGCCTGAACCACGCAAACAAAAAGGTCATGCAATGACTTTTGTTAAAAAACACAGGGTTACAGTAAATTTAGGCAGAAATATACCAAGTTTCACTTCCAAAAGCAGGGAACTGCTCACAGGATGGCAGCAAACAATGCTCCCTAGTGAACTTGTGCACATTTTAATAGTATTGACTTACTAAAATCAGAGAGAGGAAAGCGTGACAGCAGCCTACACACTAGGTGTGTGTCTGAATGCCTTTGTGTATAACACGGGCAACCGATTTCACAAAGCACACAGCAGCGTGACTCACATTGTCAATACAACTCCCAAACTTCAGAACGACAAGGAGGTGCTGGTTTCGTCCTATTCAGAGCCCATTTTGAATGGCAAAATGCTTTCTGGACCTGACAGCCGACCTGCCCACAGCTCTGGCCGGTCTGTGTGGCGTTGCTGCCACCAGGCTCCTCCTCAGCCCAATGGGGAGCATGAAGCTGTGTCCTCCTTGTGTCCCAATCCCCGGTGACAGCCCATGATGCAGCCCATGGTGGGCATTTCAGCATGAATGGGCTCGCAGCGAGATCCTGTCCTTGCCTGACACTTGCCCAGCAGCAGGAGGGGTGACGATGGAAAGCAGTGAACCGTGGCTTTCCAAGGTACTCCTTTTGGGGGGGTGCCCCCAGGTATTTCTTGCAACTAATTCCCTCCTGTGCCACCTGTGTAGTGAAGGAGTGGGCTGCAAGGCTGGAAGGAAGGCTGAGCGACCCATTTCGCAGGCAACGGGGATAAAAACTTGTAGAGGAGAGGAGGCAGGAAGGGCTCAGACCCCACTCCCAGCCCCACTCCTGCTGAATTCATGGGAATGAATTCAGGAGAAATCCCAGCATCGAAACATCAGCCCAGCACCAGCAGGGCAGTCCTGGAGGGAAGGGGCTGACACGGAGCACCTGCTCGCAGCACGCAGAGCTCCCGGTCAGCTGCCTGTTTTCACTCGTGTCGTCGCTGCAGGCACAGTGGCTCGGGGGGAAGATGATAGCTGCAACCTAACACAGAAATAATTAACCGCTGTGCACCGAGGGGGAAATACCACGGCGGCTACAAGGAGCATCAAGAGCCAGCAGCCTCGGGCAGGTGGCTCGTCAGGGGAAGGGAGCAGCATCGCCACCGGGGCTGTCGCTCGGCGCTCCGACTTGCAGTGGCTGGGCAGCCCTCTTCCAGCTTGCCATCAGCCTGATGTCAGCATCCAGCTCTGGGTGTAAATTTACATCGCCAGGAATTAGCAGCCAGCGGGCAGTGGGCTGGGAGGAGGCGTTACGGGTTGCAGCCGCTGGGTGCTGGGGCAGAGGGACCCTGCCCCTCACAGCAGCATCCCACAGCGGGTGCAGGTGGTTTTCTACATGCAGACACCCTGAGGCGCTTCTCCAGCCACCAGCTTTGAGGCTAATAACCCTACAAATAAGCTGTGCAATTTAGCTTCTCCTCGTGGTAAGAAAACAAAGGAGTGGCAAGACGGGATGTCCACTGCAGCGGCATCCCCAGCCGCCGGGGAAGGGGAGGCAGTGGCTCCTCACTCCCCGCTCCCTGGGATGGAGGAGAGGGGCTGAGGAGGGGTCTGGAGGAGGAAAGGCAACGCAGGCTGAAGTTTGGCCCAGATTTGGCTCCTCGTGGCAGGGCAGAGCTGAAGAAAGGGATGGGAGAAAAGCAGGGCTCGGATATAAGGCGGCCAGGACACAGGTTGTGGCTGAGTTCTAAGGAGGGATTAAAAGAGCCAAATATGTGTGGTTTAGCTGGGAGATGGCTAAGGGGACACGATAACAGCCTGCAAGTATTCGGAGGCCGTAAACATCAAGGAGGGAGGGGAATTATTTATGGTTATACATCGGGCATAACTAAGAGTAATGGGACGAGATTAAGAAAGGAAGGGTTTAGGCTGAGCATCAGGAAACATTTCCCAATGATGAAACGTGTTGGGCTGCAGAACAATCCTCCCAGAGCAGCCACGAGAGCACAGCAGTTCGGAGGGTTACGACTGCCCATGACTAAACCCTGGGCTATGTGCTGCCAGGCGTAATGGATAATGCAATTTCTCTCTCTGGCCTCCAAGGTTATTTCCTTTCTGTCTCTGCAGAAGGAATATCTTATCGAGTAATACATGCTTCTGACATGAGGCTTCTTTTGTCTGTGACAAAAGAGGCTGCCAGTTCCCAGCCCTGCCACGAGTGTCACTACAGTCAGCGGATTAGGGACTAGGGACGTGCCCTGCGCTGCGGGTCACACCTCTTGCCTTTAGGGCACCCTCACTTCCCCCAGGCTCCAACCAAAACAAATACAACCTGCTCTCAAAAAAATTTTTGCATGTTTTTTAAATTAGCAGTTAAATATCATGAAGTGGAGAAATGGAAAAGAAACCAGTACAAAAGAAAAGCTGAGGGAAAAATTAAAAAAAAAAAAAAAGGAATGGGAATCTGTCCTGCAAGATCACTGCTTGTATCCTTCTTTTGCCACCTCTGTCTTCATGACAGTGATGACAGTGACCAGGATTGGCCTCAGTTCAGTACCAAAGTATTCCTTGGGTCAAAGCTGGGAAGCTCTTGTACCACACAACAGTGACTCCAACCAGAAAAATATATATGTATTATATATATATATTAAAAATATACATGTGTGTATATATATACATATATATATATAAAGATTTCCAAGCATTTTGACAGGAGAGCTTCCATCCAGCCTCGGATGGGGAGGAGTCAGTCACCCAAGAAGAGGAAGACGCCTGGAGGAGCCGTCCATCAGGATCTGAGTCACTGCATTTGCATCGTAATTAGGGGATTGGAAATGCTGAGCAGCAGCACGAGGTGGGAACAGAACAGGAACCTCTCCTTTCTGAGGGGTTGTGAAAAGCATGGGGTGCAGGGCTGCCATGTGGGCAGGGCTGGGCGCAGGGCGCAGAGCACCCCGTGCACCCAGATGGGCTCAGGAGTGCCAGACCAGCACTGGGATCCCCGCACCATGAGGATCGGGACAGAGGGGGACCAGGAGAAGTGTCCTGAGTCCTTCAGAGCCCCACGGCTGTAACATCATGGGAGGAGGAGGACTGGGGTGTTATCATAAGTAAATGCTCTCTAACACTAGATCCCAGGGATAATAATCCATCAAATCCTAAAGCTTGCCCCGAGCAGCTCCCCAGTTCATGCTCAGTGGGTTGCTTCCTTTGTACAAAATCCTTCATGCATCCTCATTTCCCATCTAGTGTTTCACCTCGTGTCGTACCTTGTAATCTTGGCTTATAATACAGCTCAGAGTTATTATATGTCACATAAGGGTTGAAAATTAAAAAAAAAAAAAAAAAAAAAAAAAAAACAGACCGCAGCTCGGCTCAGACACACCACAGCAGTGGGAGGAGTGGTTACAGGGGCTGAAGGGAACCTGGGGTCCATAACCACCAGGAATTGCTCTACTTGTGAGCTGCCACCATGGGCCTGGCACGTCAGGGAGAGCTCTGCAGAGACGTGATGCAGGGACAAGAGCAGGCAGGAGGTTTCTCACTGCAGGCATGGCCAAGGTGTGGAAAAATCTGAGCTTTGGCAGGTCTGCAGGTGCAGCCTTTGAAGATCTAAGGCTCTTCAGAAGAAGCGTTTCCAGCTCTTTGTGGTGCCTCAGGGCTAACAGGACACCGAAGGGCTCGCTGCCCAGCCACAGGGAGCGCCGTGCCCAGCCGGCCCCACAGCTCCCAGTGGCAGCCGTGGGCTGGAGCTGGAGGCAGGATAGCAGACCTGGTGAACCAGAGGTCTCATCCGGGATGGGGGAGCCAAACTCCCGGTGTTTACTTAAGCGAGAAGCAGAATAAACTCTGGTCCTTAAAACTAAACATCTAAATGCACTCGTTAATCCCGAGACTTACAATAAGCAATTGCACAAACACACCTTAAATGTTTTCTGGCGGTTTTCACAGGTCACCCAGAAAGACGTGTCATCTTTCAAAACACAACAAACGTCCCCAGGTCGGTAAGAGGGGGCTCTTCAGGTGTGTCTTCACACAAAACACCGACGACTACAGACAACACAGAGGCAAAACCAGCTCCGTGTGCAGGTCGTGCAAGTGAATCCTCCCTGCAGGCTTGGGGACAGAGAGGAAAATTCAAATAACTGACACCCTGAGTGCAGTGCCTGCTTTTATGGTGCAGAGCCCGAGCCTACAGTTTTCCCTAGGGTAATCTCTTTTAATAAAGAGGCTCCACTCCTGCCACGCCATTGAACTGCTGCTTAAATACGTTCTGAAAGATTTTTTTCATTCATATTTTTTTTTCCCCTGAAAACATGGGCAGTCGCTGAATTTAATGTTTTGTAGAGTAAAACCACAAGGTTTCACTCAGTCCTCATCTATAATTGTGGTAGACACTAAAAAATCCCTTGAGAGTCCTGGCACACACAGAGCCAGACCAGATCCTCCAAGTTTCCTCCACACACAAATCCTCTGAATAACTAATATTAATATATAGTAAATAATAATTGTAATACTTAGCACTTTCCACCCATACATCTCCCAGTATTTCATCGAGCTGGATGAATGCCTTTATTCTCTTGCTCACAGGCAAACACAGATTTCTCTGCTGCAAAGGCTTTCCACACAGGTGTTTAGTTTTAACCTTCCACCTAGTCTTGGCAATTATGTTGTGGTCAGCCCCGGCACTGGGAGAGCCCCAGGTTAGTCTTCTTCTGTAGATGGTCCCTTTGGGAAAGCGAAAATGCTAAAGGTGTTTTTAATATGCATACGTGGACAATTCATTGGCTTCCTAAATGCCAAATATCCGCACCCAGACTCATTTATCTTCTTTCTCTTTCATCGCTGTGAGCATCTCTCACTTAGTTTCATCGTGCTTCAGCAGGAGGTGGACCAGCCCTTTTATACTTTTGGAGGAAACGTGTTTTCGGCATGCTCTGTATTTGCAGCAGACAGAAATGCCTCCTCTCCCCAACCACGGGCAGTTCCCAGCTGGGACAGCACCGCCAGAGGCACAGCCCAGCTCCAGGAGCCATCTAGCTCTGCCCTGTGCAAGCAGGGTATGGAAACTTGCTTGTGCCCTGTGGTGGTGACAAACCCATTATTTTGTCTGCATTATTAAAACAGGCATAAGAAACATCTCTCCTTCTCACCTCTTCTGCAGGGACTTCAGACCCTGTGTGATCCTCACCTGGGATTTTCAAATGAGTTTTGAGGAAGAGGGCTTAAAGGAAAGAGGGGACTGCTGAGAGCAGTGTGTAATAAAACAGCAGCTTGGGATAAAAGGCAATTTTAAAAACAGCTGAAATGCTGAACTATGTAAATCTGCATAGCAAAAGCCAGGTAAAAGATGATGCTGATTGTGGTGAATCAAAGACAGAGACATCAACATCTGCCTTGGGCCAGAAATCTGGCAATGCAGTGTTCAGACAGCACCTGAAACAGACACAGGTCCAAGGAGAGCAGAGGTGGGGAGGTCTGGGCATCCTCAGCAGGACCCTATCCTCCGGCCCAGGAGCAGGATCCTGCAGGAGCACTGCCAGAAGCTCCTCAAGGAAGTCATGCAGCACAAACCATTGGGCACAGCAACTCCCAGCAGGTCTTTGCATGTGCAGCTGCCAAATTCACCTTGAGCATCCTCAGCCCAGCGCCAAGCTCTGCTGGAAAATACGCAGAGGTGCATAAGTGATGTTTTGTCACATCAGCTCCGCCGACTGCTCTCAGGCTTCCCCTGGAAGCTGCCTCTCATTTCTGCCTTGCTGAATTCAGCAGACCTCAGGGATAGGTTTGGCAAAGAAAGAGGTCATCTAAATACAGCTTTGTACGGTCCGTCCCCGAGTAATGAGACGCACATTGAGAAATTGCTGCGGAGTTTGTTGCGCCCTCCCAAACCCCTGGAACCACACAGAAAGAGCACATTCCCTCGGAAATGCCACCTCGCACTCTGCGTGTGCCCAAATTTCAGCGTGTGGGCAAGCAGCTGGGCGTGGGGAGGCTGCACAAAGAGGGACAAGACCCAGCACAAGGCAGGAGCGGGAGGGCAGAGGCACGGCCCCCGCTTCCCGGTGACAGCTCAAGGCCAACACATGGCAGCTCTCCCTGAACCAGCACCCTCTCTTCGGTTTAATCCATCCCTGCAATTAGGAGGTAATCGCTCTGGTGGGAAAAATGTAACAAAATATTAAGCCATCAGTTTTCATTTGCATGAGGCCCCGCGCACGCTGCCAGAAAGCGCCGTGCGTCTCGCCTCTCGGTGCGGAGCTCCTGCCAAGGAACGTGTGCTTTCCTCATTTCCACCCCCAGGCCAGCATGGTCACCTGAAAAACTAACGCTGGGGACCCATGCGCAGAGTGGAGATGAGTTTCAGATGGCTCAGCAGGCACTCGGATAGTTTTAGAGCAACTTTGGAAGTCATTAATCATTGCAGATCCAGCAGTGACAGCACACGACGGGGATGTCCGACGGCAGGAGAGGAGGCAGGGCTGGCTCCGGGAAGTCCCCATCCATGGCACCGTCCCACGTCAGGAATGGGAGAGGCTGGGCCAGGCCAAAACCCCCTCTCCTGCCTCCCACCACAGCCCAGAGCTGATCCCTAGGGAAGATGAAGGAATAAAGGAATTATTCAGTGACAGGTTCCCAAATACTGCACTTCTCTGCCGTTAGTCACCTCTCCACGAGTGAGCACGAAGTTATCCTTAAATGTCTGCTTAGTCCTGCTAAAGCCAAAGCTAAATTCTTCACAGCTGAAGGTAGAAGTGAGTATCTACATCTCTACAGGGCTCCTTCTCCCACCAAGGCCTATGAAGCTGGTTTAAATAAATTCAAGGTCTGACACGAGGCATGTTGGGATCCAGCACTACACCAGCAGGTGCACAGCTGAGGCACTGCTGGGTGGCAAAGCACAGCAGGGTGATGCTTTGGGGCCAGAGACGATGGCTACCTTGTGGAAAGGTAGTGAAGTTCTCAAGTGTATGTGCCATTCATCCCTTTCCCCCCATACCTTTAATGCATGGAATAAAACTGTAGTAGAGAGATCCTTGGATCAATGTCTAGACCTTGAGAAACTTTTCAGTAATGCCGAAATCCCCACGATCCTGTTCTTTGGCAGTGAGTCCTCAGACAGATCTCTAGAAAGTCATTAAAAGTGTTGTGATTTAACTGGCAAGTAAACAGCTGACCACAAGCTGCAGCATCAGAAATCCTGCTAGTGCAAAGATGAGAAATGCATCAATATTTCATTGATTGAGATCTCCTCCCATTAATGTCTACATTGTATAAGGAAACATCTCCAAATGTCATTCTTACAGAATAACAAGCAGTTTTATTGGAGTAAGTGCAGCCCTTCCAGTTGTCACAAGCAGGGCTATAATTATTTTTAAAGGCCTCGGAGAATTAAACTAAGTATTACCACCCTCTACAAAACTTTGTTTGTTTGTTTTTGTTTGTTGTGGGTGATCCTTGGTTTGCAGCTTGTTAGCAGCATGTCACCAGGGGATAAACACAACCACACACAAAAAAAGTCTCTTTCCCAACATCTCCTTCAAAGCGCCTCGCATGCTCCGCACGCTGCCGTTAATTGCCGATGGACACAATTGCCTCAACTTTTTTTTGTTGTTGTTGCATAAATGTCACCACTGGTAGTTGGGGATGCATAAATATAGAGCTGGTTTATTACTTAAAGATGACAACGATGATAAATTCAATGATTTGAAAGAAGCAAAAGAATTTCTTTGCCACAAGAAGTATTTTCTGTGCTCCAGCTAACCACCAAGGTAACCACGTACCGCTCGTTTGGTCCAGGAAGAACCAAGGTATGTCCTCAGTGATCCAGCACACTGCAGCAGCCTTTCACAAGCACGATGAAAACATCAGTACATTTTGATCCTTTAAAGCTTCTTCCATTTGCCTCATTCCTGCCTTAACCTGCACACGTCCCGGGGTAGGTGGGGGTGGTTGGCTGCAGGCACAAAAACCTCGTGCACCTCGCTGGGCTCACACCAGGAGGCTGGGGCAGGGCTGGAAAGAGGGCTTCTCCCCATCCTCATGCTTTATTCTCCATGTTCCAGCGACTTTTTGCTTTTTGCAGTCATCTACACAAAGTCACAGACACATTTTCTAAGCGCTGGAGCAGCGCTGCCCTTTCCTTCCCTGCAGCTCATCCTCAGCGATGCTGGGCTGTGGGAGAAGTTGGGAAGCAGCGAGGAGAGCACTCAGCCCCCTCCCGCTGCTCCCACCACAAATTTGGGGGAGAACCCTTTCCATTTTGCTTCAGCAGGGAATAGGAGTGGACTGAAGTGCTGGAAATATTACCGGCCTTGAATGGATGATCTTGCGGGTCTGACTCACACAAACCTCCCAGCGGAGTGAATGGGAGGGCTGCTGGACTGGAATTTAAAGGGAAAAAAATCCGTATTGAGTCCCTTCCCCCCATATGGTTAGGTCTGTCTTGGGAAGGACAACATTTTCCAAACAATTTGTCATTTTTTTTTTCTGATCTCTCCTTTCCATTTGGCTCCAAAGCAAATGTGCGTGCACAGAAAGAAGTTTATTCCTTTACGATTTGCCTCTTCTGGGAAGTTTAGAAATGCTCAAATCCACTCATGTTCCAAACATCCCAGTTTTCCCAAAGAAGCTGTGCGGCCTCCTAGACACTATTCCAAGGCTGCACTAACAGGGAAGGCTGCGAATGAGGGAGCGGGTCAGCTTGGGGAGCGATTTCTTTGCTATATTTGGGAATACACAGAGACATTAATGAATGTTTGGGATGATTAAAATAAGCAATTGCACGGGATTCTTCTGTTTGTACAGGAACAGTTTGTGCCACCACCATGCAGAATACGAGCTTGGCTTTGGAAACCATCCTTCTGGAAACTGCTTGGGTTGGGGTGGAGGTGATTTGGTGCCTCTTTGGTTGGCAGCAGGAGCATCACCTGGCGATGAGGAGCCCGGCAGTGGATGGGCATTCCCACCTGAACCCCAGCAGCTCTGCACTCCTCGGTGTCTTTGGGGTGAAACCCCCATGTGTTGTTCACATCTGCATCCATCGGATGTCTTCTCTGGGTGGGAAGCTCGATGGTGGCCATCCTCCAAGCTGGAAGCTGAAGCACAGACACTAATTCATATGCCTTTGGATCAAGCACAAAGGAAATAACAACTCGGGCACATACAGAGAGGTTTACACTTGCAGGTTCTATTTCCACCTTATTTTAGGCACCACATCTAGGAGCTCCCTATGTCTTGCCTCAAAGTCACGTGTATTTTTCCAGTACCTGGAGCCTGCTGCTAGTGCCCCAGTCCTACTGACCTCTAAGTCTTTTTCTTTTTCTTCCTTCATGGGGAAGAGCTTGGGCAGGCTTCAGCCCACGGTACCCATTCAGCAAGGACCAGCTCCTGGGCTAGGAGGCACGGGGCCTCTTTGTCATCCACCCTTGCAGCCCAAAGGCCTTGGGCAACCCCAGCCCTGCTGCTCCCACATGCGTGGCCGTAAACCAGCTGTTTGCCTCTCGGGGCAAGGGACATCACTCAGAGCTTTGTCCCTCCTGAAAGCAACTCCCAGGCAAGGGATTTTCCCCCGTGCACATCTGATTTCATGGGGAACGGATCCTGGCAGCCCTGACCTGGGCTGAACATGGGCAGGATCTTGGCAACATCTCTGTATTCACCTGCCCGTAGCCACTGCTCAAATACCTTGAAAACCTGCAGCAATTCATCATCCTGGAGGACGTCCCCCAGCACCCACCCAAAGACCTGGGCAAAGCTTTTCCTGGTGCCAGCGCCCAGCCAAGCCCAGCGCCAAGCAAGCTGTGACCCCGCTCTGGGGACATCGGGGCCATCTGCAGGAGGGGACGGCCGTGGGGACATCTCCCCCGCTGCTCAGGCAAGCAGACAGCCCGGGAAGCTCCCCTCCGTCCTCAGCGTGTAAACATCTGCTGGAGGAAGACTTTTCTCCTAATAACACATCATTAAACATTGATTTAAAGACAATCATCTTCCCCTTCTTTAATTTCACAGCACCTTTAAAACAGCTGTTAGGCTGCAGCGGGGACGATCAGCCGCACAGGAAACGCATTGTTAGCTCCCAGCATTAAAACAGTAGAATGCATTAATTTATGAGCTCCTACTCGCTCTCCAAACGTTTTATTATGTTAATATCACCTTGATGTGCTGGTAGGCCCCGGTGCCAAAGCCTCTTTCACACAGTATGTGCCATCCTAAATTACAGGCTGGGCGCCTCCTGGAACTGCCTTTGGAAAAGTGGAGTAAAGCAGCAAGCACTAAAGTTAATATTATCTTACAGACTAACAACCAGCTAATGCTCGACATGTGAATCCCATTTACTTCTCCTCTCTATAACAAATGGCAAGTGTGGGACTGGACTGTTCCTGATTTTATGCTATTTATCTTTCTGATCCATTCCATATTCGTTGTCCTTGTTTTTCAGCTATGGCTATGGGCTGTGTGTGTGTGTGTGTGTGTATGCAATATACTCAGCTAGCAAAGCACAAGCCATGCCCGTGGTGTTGGTGAGGTCCTCGCATCACTTGTGTGCTTTTTCTCAGGGCTGAGCCCCTTCAAATGACCCGTTGGGCTCTCCAAAACCCCAAGAGGGGGCACATGTCGGAAGTGAAGCGTCTCAAATTTCTGAAGCTCCCCTAGAAAACGAAGCTGGACAAAGGGCCTGGGGATGGATGTTTGGCTGGCAGGGCAGCAGAGCTCCCCGACCGTGTGTCCTCCGGGCCCCGTCCAGCTCTGGGCGCTGCTTGCTGCCTCCCCCCGCCCTGAACCCTGCACCGGGGGCTTTTTTCAGGACATCTCCTCGGGGGGAGAGAAAAAAAAAAAAAAATGAAAAAAAGAAAAAAAGTGGCCGTTGCTTTCCCTCCCCCCTCAGACGAAACGAACCAGCCGGGAGGAAATGAGGAGGGCAGGGGCCGTGGAGCCGGCAGCACGGAGCTGCCCGAGGGGTGGCCGCCACCGGCACCGGCACCGGGAGCGGCGGGGCCGCGCTCCGAGGGGGCCGGGCCCGGGGATGCCGCAGCCGGGGCACGGAGGTGCTGGTGTCCCGGTGCTGCCGGCCCTCCCCCGGCCCTCCCCCGTGTGCGGCACCCTGGGACGGGGCTGACGTCAGGAGGAGACGGGGAAATCTCCGAAGAAAAGCCCGCAGCGGCGGGCAGGGCGCGCACAGCGCCCGCCGGGCCCGGCCCCCCGCCGCCGCCGAGCGCACCGCCCGGTAAGTGCTCGGGGACGGCCCCACGCGTGTCCCCCCCCCGGCGCCCGGACCGCCCCCACGCGTGTGTGTCCCCCCCCGGGACCGCCCCCACGCGTGTCCACCCCGCGCTCCCCCCCCACCTCTCCCCGGTGGCCCCGGTGCGCGCCCCCACGCGTGTGCCCGGCGCTCGCCGCGAGCCCCCACGCGTGTCCCGTGGGGCACGGCCCGCCCCCGGCTCCCCCCTCTCGCCTCCCGCGGGTGGCGGCCCGGAGGTGCGGAGCCTCCCGGGGCCGGGCCGGGAGACAAAGCGGGGCCGGGGGCGCGCCCCTCGCCGCCGCCTCGCCTCGCCGCCGGCCCCGCTCCGCGCTCCGCGCCCGGCCGCGGCCCTTGACATCTTTTTACACCGCGCATAAATTCTTTCGGGGCCTCTGCGCTTCGTCAGCCCTGACAAATGCGCTGGGAAATGCAATTCCAGAGGAGTTACCTCATTTTATATGTTATTTCATTTTTATGTTATTTTATGTTATTTATTTTATTTTATTTTATTTTATTTTATTTCATTTTATTTTATTTTACTTCATTTTATTTTATTTCATTTCATTTCATTTTATTCCATTTTCTTCTATTTTATTTTAGTCTAGTCTATTCTACTCTAGTCTAGTCTACCTTATTCTATTCTACTCTATTCTATTCTACTCTATTCTATTCTACTCTATTCTATTCTATTCTACTCTATTTTATTCTACTCTATTTTATTCTATTCTATTTCATTCTCTTTTACTCTGTTCTCTTTTACCCTACTCTACCCCAACACACCTTTTTCAGCCCCCAGCCCTTCTGCTCGGGGCTCTCCACGGCGCAGCCGCTGCCCGGTGCCCGGCCCCGGGGCTGTACCGGCGGCAGCAGCAGCACCAGGGGAAGGAGCAGGGGGGCTCCGGTGGGGGCCGAGCCGGGGGCAGGTGGCAGGGCCAGGGGTGCTCCGTGTCCCCCCGACGGCTGCTGGGGAGGCTCCGCCGGGGCTGCGCGGCCGCGGAGGAGGCTCGCGGGACAGAGCCTGGGCCATCGATGAATTAATTCCCTGCTCAGAAAAAGAATATTCCGCAGTGCCTCTACTTTGCTTTTTTTTTTTTCTTTCTTTCTCGCTTTATTTATTTTTTCTTTTTTATTGGAAAAAAAAAAAAAAAAGACACTTTTTAGGAGCTACATAGGGTGCGTGTCTCGCAGCACCACTCCGGGATAACGCTGCGCACAACGGGAGCGAAATTCTTGGAGGGTGTGGAAAAAGGTTTATTTTTTCTGCGTGTTAACCCTGCTGAAAGCCTGCGAGGCTCCCCACTAACGGCATCTTTAGAAGAGTTTTCTAGGTGTCGCGCTAAAATAATTGTCCCTAGGAGGGCTTTCTGTTGTTTCGTCCTCTCTCCTTAAATTTTGCCAACCTCGCTGTAAGCGAACACAAACGCCGAGGCACGAATTGAACAAAAAACAATACTCAAGTGCGTGTAGTGAGGACCGAGACGCCGTTTGCTTGCTTTATAACAAATTTAAAATACATAATTTCCACTTAACAAACCAAGGTGCGTGTTCTCCGCGCTATTCCCAGCGCCAGCTTGAGCCGCTGATCTAAAAATTGACTTCCAAATAATCGCTGAGAGCTACTTCGCTTGGAGAACCTCCTCAAAAATCCTTCTTTTGCCTGAAATACGGACAGGGTCCTGGAAATCCCGTGCTGGAGCTGTGGCAAGGCTTCCCGGGAAAGTTTTAGCCGAGTTAATCTCGCCTGTGAGCGAGGCAGATATTTCCTACCGAAACCCACCGCCGAACAATAACCTGGCGGGCTCTGCAGCCTGTCCTTTACAGTTGGTTTTTATTGTTCACGCAGATTTTATTATGAAATCGTGTATTTCCAAGGGTACAGCCTGCTCGCCGGGCTTAGGGAAGGGAGCGCCTTGCTCCGAGAAAATGACTGCGGGGTGAGCGATGCGTTATTTCCCTCCCGTGATGAGCAGCCCGGATAGATGCTGCTTTTAAATAACAAAAGGGGAGGAGAAAACGTTCTCTAGTAAAGCCGAATTCCTTCGTTAGACCGCCTCCTAAACGTGCTAATAAAACTAATTCGTTTTATTTGCCCTCGACTTTTATATCTAACCTCGCGCGCTGATTAGCGCAGCCCTCTTGCAGGCGGTGTGCCCCGAGATGTCCCGGTCCCACACGGCCCTTCCCGAGGGGAACCGGCCCCAAAAGTGTCCCCAAGCCTCATCCCGACGGGGTTTGCTCCCCGGGCCCCGGGACCGAGCGGGGCCGCCGGCAGAGGGGGAGGTCAGTGTGCCCTGGGGGAGAGCTGGGGGGAAAAAAGAAAAGAAAATCGGAGCTGAAGGCACACAAAGGTGAATTGTTTCTCCGATTTTGCTTTTTGAAGCAGGAAACGTGGGGCTCTGCAGAGATTCGCTGCTGTTCTGAGAACATTAAAGAGCCCAGCGCGTTATTAGAATATTTCAGCCTTTCAGGAAATGTTGTGTTTAGGGGAAATGTGTTTCCCCCATCCATACACTGCAGCAATTAAGAGGTTGCTCGCCTGAAACAAGGTGGGGGAAACCCACAAGGAAACATAATACCGGTGGTTCCAAACGCTGCCTCCTTTTCTGCGGAAGAACGATCCCAGCAAATGCCAAGGGGGTGCCAGGGCCTTTGATAATCTTCCATCAGAGGCATCTTTTTTGGTCTACAAAACACATTTCGGATGTAAAGATGCCCAGAGTAACATGAGCAGGCTACCTAGCAAGCGCCGCTGCCCCTTCCTCCATCAATTAATAAGAAAAGCATGTTCCCTCTGCTCGGAAAGGGAACTGTGGGACCGTATTGGACTTTTCCCTTCTCTTCCCCCCACCCAGAGAAAAAGCCCCCCGGGTCCCCCGGCTGCTCAGCGCCTGCCCCTGGGCTGCCAACAGCAGTTTTTCGGGTGCCTTTTCTCGGAGCAGGCTTCGGTGTTCGTGGCCTGAAGGATGCGGAAAGGGCCGCGAAAGCAGCTCGGGGTGGGACCGTGGTGCCTGGCATTTAGGGAGAAATCAGCCCAGGAGGAGGCTCGGGAGATGGTTTTATTTTCGGGGCGAGGGTCGGGGGAGGAGGGCCGAGGGGAACCCCCCTGCCTGCTTCCAGCTGCACAAACCCGAATAGGAAAAACCGTTCCTCCAGCCGTCAGTCGTTGCGTTTCAAGAAAGCCTTGGGGTATCATTTGTATCTGTCAGAAAACATTAAGCCTTCAGCTTTTTCATCCCCAGTTTTTGCAAGCGCTGCCGTTGGCCGTCGGCGCTTGGGGCAGCCCCGGGCCGGGGGGGATCCGAGGGGCTCGGGGCCCGGGACGAGCTGCAGCGGGGCTCCGGCAGGCTCCGGCACACACCGGTTGTCCCGCGAGGTGCCACAGGCCGAACGCCCCCAGAAAGAAAAAAATAATAATAATTTTCTCCCCAGAAAACTCAGTTTCCCCCCCCTGGGTGTGAATAGCGGGGAGGGCCGGGGCGGTGGGGCAGGGCCGGCCGGGCCGAGGGAAGCGCGGAGCCCCCCCGGCCCATGCTCTTTGGCAGCGGGCAGAGGCGCATCGGGGGCTTTGGGGGGCCAGGGGGGCCGGGGAAAGCCGCCGGTGAGCAGCAGCGGCGCAGCGCTGCGCGGAGGGGCCCTGCGCGCCCGCGGAGGCGGAGGCTTGGCCGGGCCGAGGAGCGACGGGGGCTGCGGATCCAAAAGGGGCTGATTTCGTTTTGCTCAGCTTCTTAGGAAAATTGCTCTCCTGGCTGCGCAGAGGAGGACAGGCCGGCTAAGAGCCAGCGTAATTTTCCACCTTCCTTCCCTGAGCGATTTAACATGCTCTCTCGGCTGGGTTTCTTCCCCCTCTCTCTGGCTTCCCTCTGTCCGTCCTCCAGTCCCGGCCGCCCGCGGGGACACCCGGCTCCTGCTGCGGAGGGCATCCCGCAGGGCTGCGGGGCTCGTTCCGTGGCCGCCGTGATTTGGGGGATGCTCGCCTTCCTCTTAGGGCCGTGGCAGAGGAGGGGAGCAGGGGGCAGCTACAGTGGCAGCGGGGAGCGCTGGGCTCTGCCTTGCGCGGGGCCGCACGATTGGGGGGGGCGATGCTGTTTGGGGCAGGACCCCCGACGGACACCGCACCGACGGACATCTCCCCCCGGTACTCCGCAGCAGCAAACTCCGGCCCGGAGGAGAGGTCGGAGCTCCGCGGGGAGCTGCGCTTTGCTGCGCGCATCCCTGCGCGCATCGCCCCGTCTGCTTGTTCCCGACACGCGTGGGCAGCCGTGGGCCAGAGCCACGCACCAGCAAAGGCCGGGAGCAGGGGCTGGAGGGTAAAACCTTCTAATTTACCCGTGCTGGGGACATTTTCATGGTAGGAAGCTTTAAAAATGGCCCTGAGCCCTGTCAAGGAGCAGCCGGCTCTGCGCGCAGAGGAGCTGCGCACTTCCAGCCGCTGTCACCTCCCCGTCGATGTCTCCTGTTTAAGCTAGTGGCGATAGCCCTCTGCCACCCCCGCACCTCCCGCCGGGCACTTTTGGGAGGGTTTTATTATTCATGTTGTTTTCCTTCAGCAACTCCCGGCCGCGGGGCTCCACCAAGGAGCACCATGTGGAGGTTGGCTGGCTTGTCTTGGCTTTGCTTGGGCTTGCTTTGGCTGGGCTTGCTTTGATTGAGTTTCGTTGGGTCGTGTTTAGGTTGGCTTGTCTTGGGTTTGGTTGTTTTGGGTTGGGTTGATTTGGTTTGGTTTGTCCTGGTTTGATTTGGTTTGGTTTGTCTTGGTTTGGTTTAATTTGGTTTGGTTTGGTTTGGTTTGGTTTGGTTTGGTTTGGTTTGGTTTGGTTTGGTTTGGTTTGGTTTGGTTTGGTTTGGTTTGGTTTGGTTTGGTTTTTCTTGGTCGAGTTGGATTGGGTTGAGTTGTCTGGGTTTGGGTTTGGTTTGGTTGGGTTGGGTTGGAGAAACTCTCCCTCCCCCCTTGCCTTACTGCAGCTCTTTTTTTATAGAGGGCTTCCCTCTCCTCTCGGGCAAAGGTGCGCTCGGGAGGAGATGCTTTCATTTTTGTAACAATTCCTAATAATTTATAGACTGAATCTGAGTCTATACAATGCTAATAAACCTGAAGAGGAAAAGCTGGCAGAGACTTAACTTCGCTGCCTGATATACGGCCCAGGTGGTTCTGCCTTGGCTACAAACGCTGCAGCCAGCCGGGGTGGGAGCTCCTGTCCGAAAACAAATCCCCAGTGCAGAACTTATCCTGGGGCTTCTGGGGGGGCTGTACGCCCCTTCGGGAGGCACAGGGGGTCCTTCCCTCATTCAGACGTGTCTTGACCTCTTCTTAACGGAGTTATCACAGCCGTGGCCGACGCTGATTTATTTTAAGCGCCATCCCTCGTTCTGGGATTATTTATAGCAGACGGCAGCGGAGCGGTGAATTTGCGGGGCCCCCGGTGTGTTACAGCTCCGGGGTGCAGCCCCCGGCCGGGGGAGCCCCTGGTGCGGAGATTTCCCACGCAAAACCCTCGGCTGAGCTCTGCAGTCCCCCCCCCCGAGCCCCCCAGCCCGAGTCCCCCCCTGCCTCTCCCGGCCCTTCCCACGCCCACGCGGGTCACGGCTCCCCCGGGACGGCCCCGCGGGGACGGGAGGCTGCCGGACCTCTGCCGCCGGCCTCCCCTCGGAGGGGGGACATCGAGGCTCTCCTGGGGTCCGGGCCTGCGGAAAGGCGAGGTGTGACGTCACGGAGCGAGGCGTGACGTCACGCGGGTGGACGTGACGTCATGGGGGAAAACCGCCCGAGAAGGGACGCGCCCCGCGCCCCGAAACGGAGCGAGCCCGGCACGAGGAGAGGGGGGAAAGCGCAAAGCTGGGGCCTGCGGGTGCGCCCTGCAGGTTTGTCGCGACATGTGCTTGTCCCGACAGAGGTGGGGAAAAGCGGCGGCCTCGGCCCTGTGCGACAGGAGCCTCCCGGCCCCACAGAGCACGGAGGGAGAGGATGCCCCAGACCCACAGAAATCCCCTATAAGACATTCAGGCGTGGCACCGCGCACCCGTGCGCTAGGGCGCGGCAAAACCCTGCCCCACGGCCGGGCACGGACACGCGTGGGGACGCCAGGAGAGAACCAGGGGAGAGCCCTACTAGGTCCCTTACTCCCAAAAGCCCCTCGGGAGCGGCGGGACCGGCCCGTTACTCCCCATCAAACCCCGGGGGCTGTGGCCGGGGCCGGGCCCCCCCACAAGCCCTTGGTCCCCGGGACCCCCCAGAAGCTGTCCCCGGCCTTATCGCTGCCTCCACCTCGGGGAAAACCCGCTCGAGGCCCGAGCTGAGCCTTCCCCTGCGCCCGGCGGGAGGATTTGAGCCTAGAACGAATTTTTCAAATATATTTTATAGAGCAGAACAAAAACTGTAAATTCGGCAGAGTGAACAAAAAAAAAAAAAAATAGAAAAAGAAAGAAAAATCCCGCCTCCGGTTTGAAGGCTGCTGCGAGCAGTAGGTTTAAAATAGCCGGAGTGGAGCAGCCGGGCTGTTGGCAGCCTCCCTCCCTCCCTCCCTCCAGCACGGCTCGCCTGGCTCCATCCTGCTCCCGCTGAGAGCGGAGGAGCCCCCGGAGACCTGCCCGGGGCTGCAGAAAATACATATAAATATATAAAATAATAACAAAAAAAAAAAAGAAGAAGAAAGAAGAAGATGGGACTGTGAAGGGTGCACGCTTGCAGTCCTGTCACCCTCACCCCCCAGCCAGAGGAAGGCCGACAGCACCTCTCGCTTCTCCCCCGGGAGCAGTCCCCGTCCTTCCCCAGCATCAGCTGAGCCCCCCCGGCCCCAGGGCCCCAGCTGCTGAGAGCTGCGGATTAAACCAAGTCCGGCCTGAGCGGCCTCGAAATTGTCTGGTTCACCTCGGGTGCCCGAAATCCCCCGTCGTTTGCAAGCTCCTGAGCTGAATTTGGCCAAGAGCTGCGGACAGACACAAGGACCTTAAAATGCCCCCCAAAAATAGAAAAAAAATTAAGGGGGGGGGGGTAGAGACCTGAGTGCGACAGCACCTACCTGTGCACACCCTTAACTGCACAAGGCGCTGCAGATCAGAGGTGAGGGGGTTGAGGCTGAGAGTTTTGGGCATCCCCCGGCCCCATGGGCAAGGGGGGGGCGGCCCCTGCAGCCCCCCGGCTCTGGGGGCTCTGCCGGAGGGGTGCGGGGCGGGCCCGGCTGCATCACCCCGGCGGGGTAGGAAAAAAGCCTGCACGACTGGAACATTGCTTCCCTCCACTTTCCATAAACCAGTTCAAAAGTTCTCTCGCACATCTTTACTTGATTTGAAAGCAAAATAGAGTGTCAGGATGGATCAGTTAAAGCGAGCCGAGAAAATAAAGAGGAGAGAAGGTCCTTTCCCCGGGCGGAGTCGCAGCCAGGGTCCCTCTGCCCCATCCCCTCGCCCTGTCCCCCAGAGCACCCCTCACCTGCCCCCAACCCGAGGGCTTCCCGTGTTGTTTTTTTTTTCCACCTCCCCACACACCGAGGCGTTCTCCGGGAGGACCCAAGGCCCGGCCTGTGGGGGGGGGACACAGAGGGTTGCTTTGGGATGGGAACCCGGCGTTATCCGCGATGCGCCGGGAGATGCTGCCCTGGGAGCGTCCTCCAGGAGTTTTATTCTAGCCCCCTCGCCGAGAGAAAAAAAAAAAAAAAAAAAAGTTAAAAAAGGCTAAAACCGGTTCAGGCACAAATCCCAGGAGGCCGACCCCAAAGAAATCCCCCTGAGACCCGCCGTGGGGTCCCTGAGTGCTGCGCGGGGTGCCGGAGGGGGGGGGGGGTGCAGGGTGCGGAGGTGCCACCGTGCGCACGGGCGCAACCTGCGCGCTGCCGGCGGGATGGGGAGGGGGAAAGGATGGGGGTGCTGTCACCCCCCCCCCAAAAAAAAAAAAAAAAAAAAAGGCTGGGGACAGGCTGGGGGGTGGAGGCCAGCCGGCCTGCGAGCGGCTGGGAATGATTTTCCACCTTCCCATTCGTTTCTGAAATATTTTTTATACCTCGCCGAGGCTGGGGGAGGCTGCGGGAGGCTGGGGGGGGGCTTTGGGGAGGGGGGCGGCACCCTCGCAGCAGAAGCGGGAGCAGGGAGAAGGGGTCGGGAGGGGGGGGTCCCAGCGGGAGGGGGATGCGCGGGGGGCTGCGCGGGTTCGGCCGCGGGCGCGCAAGGAGCGCGCATCGGCGGGGAGCGCGCAGGCAGGTCCGGGTCCGCCCGGCCGGGCTGGGCGAGCGCTAGATGGAGTGATGCATGAGCGAGACGGGGAGGTTTTAACCTTCAGGGGGAGGAGCCGCGTTTAACTACAGGCATTTGTTCTAGGGCAGGTCACTTTAATCTCTTTAGCTTTAAACTGTCCAACTCGCAACTCGCGTTTCTCTATAAGGGATCTTTACCACTTCCCTGCCTATGCGGCCGGAGTGCCGTGCCTCTCCCCGAGCAGAGACGAGCGGCTTCGAGGCGCTGCCCAGATCTCTTCTTCCGACACCCTTAAAATTATACTGTTAGTAATAAGTGGATTTGCTTTTGTTTTTGTTGTTTGTTTTTTTTTTTCCTTAAAAAAAAAAAAAAAAAAAAAGGAAAGAAAAAAAAAAAGAAACCAAAAAAAAAAAAAGCTCCTTGTTCCTTTCTGTGTGGAATAAACACCTGCAAACTCCCCCAGGCAGCCCGGCGCCCCTGCCATGGATTCCTTTAAAGGTGGAATGAATTTGGAGAGACTGCCCGAGAGCTTGAGACCCCAACCCTCCCATGACATGGCTTCCAGCTTCCATTTGCAAAGATCCTCGGAGCCCAGAGACCCGATCGAGAACTCAGCCAGTGAATCCTCCGACACGGAGGTGCCAGGTAACCCCCCCGCGGCCCCGGCCCGCTCCCCCCCTGCGCCGCCGCCCCCCTCCCCACCGCTCCTTCCCCTCCCCGGGCGGCCGGCGCTGCTCTGCCCGCGCCCCCCGCGCAACCGGAGCCCTTGGGGGTCCGGGGGGCAGCAGCCGCCGCTGCCCCCGGTGCCTCCATCCCCCCAAAAAAAAACACGGAAGGGGCGAGAGGGGGCCAGGGGCCCGCATGGAGCGGCCGCGCTGACAGCCGCGGAGGGGAACACGCGTGGCCACCGAGCCCATCCCACGAGCTGCTTTTTTATTATTATTTTTATTCTTTTATTTTTGTCTTTCTTTTTTTTTTTAATAATTTAAATAGTTATTAATCGATCGGGTCGAAGGGAAAGGGGGGACTCTTCGGGGAGCGCGGTTTTGCCGGAGGTTTCTGAAATAGTGTCAGCTTTTGCCCGGGTTTATTTTCCAGCTCGGGAGATGCAGGCGTGGAAAAAGATCTCTCTGTCAAAGGAGGGGGGGAGGAAAAAAAATTTTAAAAATACAATTAAAAGGGCCCGCAGAGCAGGAGAGGCGGCGTGGGGCCACCGCCGAGGGAATGTGCGCGGCCGCGGAGAGGTTTCGCGCAGAGCTGCGCGCTTTGCAGAAGCTCCCAGCGCCCTGAGCACCATGTGCAAGGGCTGCAGGGAAAGCTGTGGTTTCCCAGTTTGTATTCAATTAAAGTAGCAACATTTCTAGGATGACAAGGAAAGCTAGGAGAAGGAAACAAAAGCTGCAGGAAGGAGCGTGATACCCGTTCTCCGCCGAGACCTTCTCGGGAGAAGTTTATGTCTCATTTCATTTAATTTTTTCTCCTGGGTGATGGTGCTCTTCTCACTTTTAGCAGGTCCTAGAATCTAGAGAGTGGCCGCGGCGCGGGCCAGTCCCGAAGTGGCACCCGGTGATAAACGGGGGCTGGCTTGTGCCTCCCAGGCTGATTCGCAAACAAAGTTAGGGACCGGCGTCTGGAAGGGACTGCGAGATTAGAGGGGATTATTTGAGATTAGAGAGGGAGATTTGCTCCATTTTGCACTACCCCTGTATGTGACCCCTCGGTGCCGGGGCAGGGCTCAGGACCCGCGTGCTTCTCTTCTCCGAGCAGCTACAAAATACCTTTCACGATTTCTTTTATTTTCTTTCTTTTTTTTTTTTTCTTTTTGTTTTTCTTTTTTAAATTATTATTATTATTTATTTTTAAAGGCACAAATGCCAATTAAACGTAACGTGTGTAATGTTTTGGAACTGTAGCAGGGCCGGGCTCGGAGGCCGGATTTTTACCGAAATCACGGCCAGCCTAAACCCGGCGCGGGGGCTGCGGCCGCAGCGCTTTGCCTTGCGCTCCCCCTGCCCAAGACCCTCTCGGCCCGGTTCCTGCGGGTCTTTCCCGGCCGGGAACGAGAGCAAAGCCAGCCCCGAGCCGGAGCCGTGTGGATTTCTTTTATTTTGCTTTCTCTTTCCCGCGGTGTGCAGCTCGGCCGGTCCAGCCCAGGCCGGGTAGCGATGTGCTGCTGCTGCTGCTGCAGGCCGTGCTGGCTCTGCAAACCCCTCACCGCACACAGGGGCTGCAATCAGCCCCTACACAGCTTTGGGATTTCCATTTCGGCTCTGTTCTCCCCCCCACTTTTATTACGGAGGCGAAAAGCGATCGCTGGGTGACTTTGCAAGGACGAGTCCTCCCGGCCTTCGGATGCAGCCCGCGATTATTTTTAGCCTCCCGGCCACCTCGCAGGGGTCGGGGCTGCACAAACGCCCCCGAGCCCCCCGGGCAAGCCGCCCCCGGGAGCCGGGCAGCGGGCCCCGAGCTCCTCCGGCTCCCCTTAGGCAGCAGCAGCGGGACGGGGCCGGGGGGATTTGGCAGCCCCCAGCCCCGCACCGCCGTGCCCAGGGGGGACCCCGACCCCCGGCCGCACCTTTCCCGGCCCAGCCCGTCTCGTTCCGGCCTTCCCACCCCATTCCCCGCGCCTAATCCCGGCCAAACCCAGGCTGAGAGAGCAGAGAAGGGCGATAAGAAAGGGGAGCGGGGCTCTGCCCCCGTGGCCGTGGGGCCTGGGAGGGATTCCTGCTTCCAGGCCGCGCAAATCCCCATCGCGAAAGCGCGCCTGTTTTTGTTGTCGTTGTTGTTGTTTGCTCTTTTCGATACGGCTTTTCTTTTTTTTTTTTCTTTTTTTTTTTTCTTTGCAGTGGGCTTTGCTCAGCCTCGGGTTAAAATAAACATTGAAATCCTAAAAGCAGCTAAAGAAAAGAAAAGGAAAAAAAAAAAAATGGGGGAGTGGAGAGGTAGAGAGAGGGTGCCTTTTGCAATTAATTGCTGCTGCCTTTTACACCCCTACCCTGCCAAAGTTTCCTGTCGCGGCCGAGCACAACAAAGAAAATGGAGCAAAGATCGCGCCTTAGGTTTAAGGGAGTAAGAAGGTGCCGTGGCCGGGCAGAGAGGCCGGTGCTGCAGGGAACCCGCTCCCCCCCCCAGGTTTTCTCGCCCCTCGGGCCCGCTCCGAGCCGGGCAGTCCCGGGGGTCCCGCTGCCTCCCCGGGGGTCTGAGGCCGGGCCGGGCTGGGCGCTGCCCCCCCCCCGGGACGGGGATCCCCTGCCTGGGTGCAGGGCCCCCGGGAACCGGGTGGGTGTCCCCGGTAGGGCGGGCAGGGCCGGGGGCGGGGGGCGGCGAGTCTGCTTTGTGTGCCTGCATTTCTGTCTGAACAAAACAAAAAGAAAAAAAAAAAAAAGAAAAAAAAAAAAAAGAAAGAAAGAAAGAAAAACAAACAAACAAAAAAAAACCACGACACCCCACCGCAGAAAAAGAACGAAGCGGCGAGCAGAAAAACGAGGACGGGGCCGCCGACGACCCGGCGAAGAAGAAGAAGCAGCGGCGGCAGCGGACCCACTTCACCAGCCAGCAGCTGCAGGAGCTGGAGGCCACCTTCCAGAGGAACCGCTACCCCGACATGAGCATGAGGGAGGAGATCGCCGTCTGGACGAACCTCACCGAGCCCCGAGTCCGGGTAAGAGGGGTGCAAAGGGTGGTGGGGGGGAGGCAAGGGAACAACCCCTTGCGGGAGCCGCTCCGGCGGCTTGCGAGCAGCGCCCGGCCGCCCTGGCCGTGATTTTGAATTGCTGAACTCGGCGGCGGGGCCGGACGGGAGAAATTCACCCCCCGGCCGAGGAGATGCTGCCCCCGAAAAAGCTGCGCCCGGAGCCGGGAGGAGGCCGGAGGGAGCCGGGTGTGGGGCGAAGTCCCCCCGGTGGGCACCCCCCTCGCCCTTTGGCTTCGCCGGCACACGGGGAGGGCGATCTCCCGTGGCACGGCTCTGCTCCGCCGCAATTCGGCCGCGGAATCGCCGCTCGCCCCCCCGGGACCGGCCCCAGCCCCAGCGCGGAGCCGTGCGGCCCCTCCGCGCCCCACCGCGCATCTCCCGCGGCTCCCCCGGGGGCTCTTTGCAGAGGCCGTCGGTGGGCAACGGGAGGGACAAGGGCTGCGGGGGGCTTACACTGCAAAGGCAATGAGCGCTGTAGACGCAGAGTTGTAAGGAGAAGGAGCCTGGTCTTTATACGCCTCGGATGGCACCTCGGAATATATATATATATATAGCCCCGGCTGTTATTTAGGGGGAGATTTACGCGTGAGATAGCGAGCGGCCAAACCGGAGCGGCTCGGGCTGTGCTGACCCGCAGCCTCTCTGTGTCCAGCTCCCCTTGGCGTCTCCACCCGGGACATTTCCCCGCGTGGAAAAGCGAAGCGGCAGCGCCCGGAGCAGGAGCCAGGGAGAAAAAGGAGGTGCGGGGAGCGCGGGGTCCCCCCTGGCCCAAAAAATCCGTTTTTGTTTCGGTCATTAAACATCGAGTGGCCGACTCGGATGGCGAAGATTTTGTTTAAAATCTTTCAAGAGTAAACAGCCGCTGCATCGGAAAGCATTGTCCTAATTGCGTTTAAAACAAAACAAAGCCGGAGCGGAGACTAAACTGCATTAATATTGCTGGAATATTTCAGGAAGCAAATAAAACTAATATATGAGTAGCCATTAACATAATTTCGTTCTCCCTCTGTGTGGAGATGTTTTGGTTTGATGTTCTGAGATTGCAGATTGCAAATCTAACCTTAATTTGCTGTGAGGGCCTTCCTTTAAAATGTCTAGGAGCCATAATTAAAACTATTACCCTCATTTTCAGGAAATTCCTGTCTGGAAGCACCTTCCGAGGAGTATATTACAGGTTTCGAACATGTTGGCTTTCGTTTCCTCTTCATATTTATACGGGATTCTTTTCATTATTGTTATTTTTTTATTTCAATAGACCCCGCCATCCCTTCCCTCCAAGTTTCCATCCTTGAGCCCACAGTTTAATAGGAGTTGCGCCATTCCTGCGCTGGGAGGGGAGGCCCCGGGAGCTGCCCCTGCGCCGGCTCCGAGGGGCGCGGGGAGGGAGCGCAGCCTCCGCGGGGCCGGGCGCACGGAGCCGGGGGGAGTCCGGGGAAGCACGGCCGGAGAGGTTGGCCGTGCTGCTTTTTTAACCTGGGAAGAGAATTTGGCACTGCCCGGCCCCGGCCAGCTCCTCCTGCCCCGGCTCATGGCTCGCATCACGGGGGGCTTAAGCGCTTTCCGAAGGCTAAAAAAAAAATAATACTAGAGAGCCTGGATCAGGTTTTTGCATCAAACACCAGGAGCGGCCCCCGCTTCTCTGTTCCCTAGTCAGGGCTGTAAATTCTCATTAGATATAAAGGCAGAGGCTGCATCCATCCAAGGGCGATGCAGGGCCTGATTTTTTTTTTTTTTTTTTAAACCTAAACATACTAATCCAATCCCCTTTTTTATGATCTGTAACAGGGGACTTTTATTACACAGCATTAGCATTCGGAAACACGGCGGAGCCGGGGCGAGCCTGCCCTAATCAGAGCGGGCCGTGCCTTCGCCCCGTGGAGAGGGGCGAGGGGCGGAGGGGGAGAGCCGGGGGGACGCGGCTGGGACCGAGGCGCGCACCCGCGGGCACCCGCGCAGCCGGGCTGGCAGATGCCGCCGACCGCTCCCTGCGCGCACAGCCGCGCAGCGGGATGCGCGGATTTTGGCTCCCGTGGAGGGGGGGCCGGGGGCCGCGCAAGAGGCTGTGCGCGGCCGGGGAGCCGTGGCCGGAGCCTGCGGAGGTTGGGGGGCGTTTGGCCGGCCCCCGGCTGTCCCCTGGCCGCCCGCTGCTCGGGGCGGGGGGCTCCGGGCGCGCATCTTTGCGCATCCTCTGCGCGGCCGCTGTGCGCGCCTCGGCGCTGACCGTGCCGTGTCCGTCCCTCCCGCAGGTGTGGTTCAAGAACCGCCGAGCCAAGTGGAGAAAGCGGGAGAGGAACCAGCAGATGGACCTGTGCAAGAACGGCTACGTGCCGCAGTTCAGCGGGCTCATGCAGCCCTACGACGACATGTACGCCGGCTACCCCTACAACAACTGGGCCACCAAAAGCCTCACCCCGGCGCCTCTCTCCACCAAGAGCTTCACCTTCTTCAACTCCATGAGCCCCCTCTCGTCGCAGTCCATGTTCTCGGCTCCCAGCAGCATCTCCTCCATGAACATGCCGTCCAGTATGGGCCACTCGGCCGTGCCGGGCATGGCCAACTCCGGCCTCAACAACATCAACAACATCAGCGGCTCCTCGCTCAACTCGGCCATGTCCTCGCCGGCCTGTCCCTACGGGCCGCCGGGCTCGCCCTACAGCGTCTACCGGGACACTTGCAACTCCAGCTTAGCCAGCCTCAGACTGAAATCAAAGCAGCACTCCAGTTTCGGCTACAGCAGTTTGCAAAGCCCCGGCTCTAGTCTAAACGCCTGTCAGTACAACAGTTGACGGACTTGACACAAACCACCTCCGACAAACACCGCCGACAAAGCAAAGCAGAAACTAAGCGACGTTTAACGGAAAAGAAAAAAAAAAAAATGAAATAAAATAAATAAAATAAGAACCCGATGATGACTAAAAGCAAAACCCGAGCAAGTGAGAGAGGAAAAAAAAAAAAAGTAAAAAAATAAAAAAATATATATATAAAACCCGAAATCTCCGCGGACTTCGATTGTCTAAAAAAAAAAAAATGAAAACCGACGACACAACCAACAGAGCAGCGCTTTTTAAAACAAACAAAAAAAATATAAAAATTAAAAATTAAACATCAAAAAAAAAAAACGTTAACGGACCAGAAAACTTTTGCAAGAGACATCGAAATCTGGTACATGGATGAGTTGCAATTTTTCTCTGGATTATGCGGGTTGTATGTGTTTACTTGAACTTGCACAGGAGTTTGTAAGGCGGCCGCTTCCCCGCGGGGAGAGCGGCGAGGGAGGGAGACGCCTCGGTGGTAAGAGCTGGTGGGACGGTTCTTGGCCGCTTGTCGCACGGGAAGAGTTTGGTTAATGTTTACCACTGAGAAACAGAATCACACTCAAAAACGACAAAAAAAAAAAGGGGGGGGGAGAAAAAAAAATATAATTCGCAGAGGAGTTTCTGCGGGAAAAAATGGTAAAAATATTAGGTATGAAACTATAAAAAATAATAATGACAAGGGTCAACCACTTATATAAGGTTATATTTATATCTGCCGTTACATTGTGCCGGATCATTGTCCTTGGCCGTTGAATAAACTGTTTTTAAAATGCATGATTCTTGATGTTTTTTCTTTAGTTGGAAGCTATAATCCAGTCATTCCTGATACTAAGCAGCTCAAGGTTCCTACCTCTTCATCCTTTCCAAAAGACTGCAGTATCCCCGGTTGTGAGAGAGCACAGATACCCTCCAGCGATGCAAAAACTGTTCAGCTTTTTCCCATCCAAAGCCTTATCCTGATAATGAAATTATCATTCACCTTTATTTAAATGCAGGTTGTTTTTTTTTTCTCTTAAAAAATATTAAAAAACATTTTTAGAGTGTCTCAAAAAAAATAAAATAAGACCAAAAATGGTCTGTTATGAAGTGAATCCAGATACTGCATCTCTGCTAGAGAAACAGCGAGCCTCGGCGTCCGGAAAGGTTGCTTAGCAAAGCTGAAAGCGTTCCTTGCTTTTCTAACTGTGAAGGAAAAACAAGGAACCAAAAATGATCTTAAGGTGTTATTATCTTAAGGTGTTATTATGTAAATGTAGATACTTTAACAAGTGCTTGTTGGCAAAAAAGAAAAAAAAAAAGAAAAAAAAAAAAAAGAAAATGATAAATATGATCTTTATTAATACGCATACAAAACGCATATGAAGTTTAATTGCAGGCATATTTGTTGCTTATTTTTGTCGATACTTATTACCTGTAGATGACAAAGAAACATAATATAAAATGCACACGGTACTTCTTTCCCAGTGTATTTCACACCTGTGGTAAACGTTACGCTGGATGTTTCAATTATGCTGTTGTGGATAAGGATGCAGTATATATATTGTTTTATAAGTTATGTTTTGTGATTTTTTTTTTTCAAAATTAAGAGCATGGGAATAAAAAAAAAAAAAGAAAAAAAAAAAAAAAAAAAAAGAAACGAAATCTAGAAATGCCTTTAATGTTCTTTTCTGGCTGTGTTTAAGAGATCGACTAAGTGAGGAAAGCAGCTTTCTCCCCCTCCCCGCCCAGCGGTGGCGTTTTGGGGAGGGCCCCTCCGCTTCCTCCCGGTAATTGCGCCGTCTCCCCGCGTCCCCCCGCGCCCCCCCGGGAGCCGTCGGCCTGGGGGGACGAAGTCGCCCTTCCCCGGGGAGGGGGCCGCGGTCCCTGCCGCCCCCAGGGGCGCTGGAAACCCTACCCCCTTCTAATTTTATGGCAGGCTTTTACCGCTGCTGTTTTGGCGACCCGGCGGGGTTTATGGGCGCAGCCCTCCTGGCCGCGTGGATTTCTGCTCCCACGGAATAATAACGCCTCCAGCCGTGGGATCACCTCCCCCACCCCCCCCAAAAAAAGGAAAAAAAGAATCTAATCCTCGCACCCAGAAGCCCCCCCTCGCTGTCCCAGCTCCTCTGAGCCGTTTGCCCGTTTTGCCCAGGTGCGTTTTTCTTCTGCTGCTCCAAATCCCCCCGGATTCAGGACCCAGACTTCCTTCGATGCGTTTAATTTTTCCCGAGCCGTCGCAAGCACCGACGACCCGGCCGTCAGCAGTTACCGTTACAATCACCGTTTTGCGGAAAAAGCCGCAATTGAGCCAACGCCTCGCTAATTTCTCCGCGCCGGGGCCGGCCCCGACGGCAGCCGCCCTCCTGCGCGGCGACAAAAGCCACCGACGGGGCGGCCTCTGCGCGCCCCCTGCGCGCTCTTTGCGCGCCCCAAGCGCGTTTTTTTGCGCCGAGGTCGCTCCGGAGCCCGGCCCAATGGAGCCGTTCCCTGACACCGGGGGGGCACCGAGCCCCCGGCCCCCTCCAGCCCCAGGTCCCCGGTGCGCCCCGAGCCGGTGCCGGGGCTCAGGGGCGCACGAAAAGGGGCGCCCGGCTGTGGGAGCCGGGTCTCAACGGGAGTATGGTCGTTTGGGGGGCATGCAAGGCAGGAGAGGAAAATTAGTGTTTTTCCCCTCCAGTTTCATCAGCCCGTGGGGTAGCTGAAAGCCCTGGGCTGTAAATTTAGCCTGTTTTTTTTTCTGTGTTCGTTTTCTCCTGCTCCTGGAGGTAGCACGGCTAGTTCCAAATCAGAGCAGCGCTCCCCGCTCAGCCAAATCCTGCCGCGAGTTGTTGTCAGAACCCTGAAACCCCTGAAATTCAGCGTGTTCGAGGGATATAGCCTGCTTTGGGTTTCTGTGCCCGTCGCCGGCACCAGCATCCCCCTCCCCGCCCGTGTTCCAGGGAAAAAGCACCCAGGGCAATGGGGGCATCTTGCGCACAGTTAGGGCTGGGGGAAAGGGAAATTCTGAGGAGGCATTGAGCAGAAAAGCAGCTCCTACACCTTCGCCGTGTGCTTGTCCGGATGCCCTGCAGCAGCTTTTAGGTCTCCCCAAAATTGTCACAGCGACTCGCTGGGGAGGGGTTTGGAGCACGGTTTGGCACCTCCCGGCCCTCGCACAGGGACATGGCCTCGGAGGCCCGGCTGTGTGCCCAGGCTGGCAGCAGAGGAGGGGGGTGCTGTCATTTCAGGGCCCCCCAGGCCCCTCGAGAGAGGCCCCCCCACCTCTCCCCGCCGCTCTGCGCACTTGGATTTTGGAGCTCCCCCCGCCAGCGCTGTGCTCATGGGTGTTCCCACGCCCCCCACAAGCCCCCCTGGGTTTCTCTCCCTCTCCCCACGCTTTCTTTGGGGGGGTCCCCGCGGGGACTCCTGGAGCTGCCCCTCTTCTACCCAGCGTGGCTCCGTCCCGGAGGGTCTCTGCCCCCCGCCGGGCTGCGGAGAGCCCCCAGGCTCCTGCCCGCCGACGGCAGCCCCGCGTTCCTCGAGGTGAGCGGATGCTTGGAGCCAGAGAAAGAGCTGAATCAAGTTTTCCATTTGTTCTGGGTGTGCTGGCTTACCTATTAGCATTTCCAAGGCAAGGCTGCCTGGGGAGCACTTTGCATACCTACCTGGGCTATGGGTTTGCTTGGGAGCCCTGGCCGGTCCTGAGGGGTCCCAGGCGGCCAAGCCAGAAGTTGCTGCACTGTGGAGGCTCCTATTGCACAGCCCAGATGAAGTTCACAAAGACTTTCTGCCTCAGACTGCGCTGTTCGTTCGAGATTAAATGTCTTCTAATAAAAAGCTGTGGTCAGTTTAACTCCAAACTGCATACTTTTCTTTATCTGTGGCCTGGAACTCTGCAAACTATGCAAAGTCCCATTTAAATTAATGGGATGCTTCAGTACTGATTTTAATGGGATTTTGTATAATAAAAATAACACTTAGAAATGCCCTAACATTTTGCTGCAAACTTGCAACAAAAGTCACTGGAACTGGGATAATAAAATACAGGCTTTACTTGAAACCTATGAAGGTTTTGTCATTAACTTCAATGGCACGGTTTCAGGCCTTATTATTTTAGTTTACCATTGTATAAGTAAAAATTATTTTACCAATTAAGCAAGAATCTGTGACAACTTTTCTGACCCAGTCTGGCAACTCGTACGTGAAAATTTAGTTTGATATTATCAAAACGGCCGAGATATTCAGTCTCATAAACCAGCCTGTATACAAGGACAGAGAACAAATAAAAATAAGAAACTACACAATGTTGCTGCTCAGTAAGAGTTTGTCCACAGAACAATGCGAAGTTGTTACCTCTAAAAAAATACCTCAGATCCTTCTTTTAATCTAACCGAGAGAACGGTTTTCTGCTCACCCTCGTAGAAAACAGTAAAAAGCCCCTTCAAAGTAAAATATGTTTTAATTAACAGAGCTGCAAAATAAAATCCACAGCTATGCAACAAGCCTCCTCTGCAGCTCACCATTGTGTGAACCACTCGGGCAGGCTGCACTTATTAACAAGCTACAGGCTACGCTCTGCGCCAAACTGATTAAGCAGTAGGGCTGCAGGCAGATTTTCTATCAAAAATGTTTCAATGGCAGCCAGCCTTTTCTTTTGCGGCATGAATTTTTTATTATTTTTTTTTTTTTTACAGGAAAAAATAATTTGTTTATCCCCAACTCCAATTTTTCTAATGAAGAAAGCACATGAGCAAAATTTTTATTTCACAAAAAAAAAAAAAAAAAACCTTCCCAACAAATAAAAATTCCCATAGGAAATAAAAAGAAAAACGAAAGAACATATGTGTTTGATTTTTCCCTTCTTCACCCAAGTCATTTCTTGCAAAAAGCCAGTAAACAATGCTCGGTCTCTGCTCGAGATGAGCGAATTTGCTCCAAAATCTTCCCAGGAGATCAGTAGAGCTGAGCGAAGGCTTGTGCCCACGGGCGAACCCCTCCGATGGAAATGAGCAGCCCAGAACCAGCTCCTCCCGACACCTCTGCTGGTGCAGACACAAACTGCCGGCAGTGCGCGGTGCCTGCACGGAATAAGATGTAAAGCAGCGCTCGATCCAGGTTGCTAATTCGAGTCTCACACAGCAGCTTCAGAGCTTCCAAAAAAATCTATGTGTTAATATGCAAGAAACAAAAATCTGCCTTAGTGTGAGCAGGGACAAAGTAGTTGCTGTCCCACAGGAGCGCAAAGTAATTTATTTTACAGGCTTCAAAGTGATACATGCCTGGGTATAGGAGATTAGCAGTGGGATTTTCAAAAGCCCTATGTGAGTGAGGACCAGATTTTAAAAAAATGATTCAGTGAATCAGTCCTGGTGTGAGATTTTCCTAGAAGTGAGTTAGGCACCTGGGATTTAGACACTCAGAGTGAGACTTTTAGAGGGATTTAGATGTCTGAAGATACAGCTAAGTACATAGTGGGATCTTTAAAAGCACCCACTGCTGCGTGTATCAGGAACGTCTCCGCTGGCTCCTTCTGAAGCTCCCCTGACTGCCTGGGTAACTGTGGGAACCCCAAAACCTTCCAAAATCTGCCCGTGAGCACCCCGTGTCTCAGGCAGCTGGGCACCTTCACAAAATCCCCTTCTCCCTTCTTTTCTCTTTCCCAGAAACTCTAGAAATAGGCTTTGCTCATTTAAGAGCCAGTTCAGGAAAGCACTTAAGCATGCCAGGAAAGCACCCAGCAGGATTGGGGCAGCCCTGGCCCCACTGAGGCTGCTGGGGGCTGGCGGTGGTCCCAGGGGGCTGCAGCTCCGCTCCCACCCTGCTGCAGGGTGAGCCGAGGGTGCTGCATGTTAAGGGTAAAGCCAAGCAAGGTAAAGAAAGCCTTTTGGAGACTCAAGCTCTCATGAGGCAGTGTTTAAAGACAGACACTAAACCTAAAGGCAGGTTTAAAGACAGGGAGAGCCGAGGCAGCTGCAGGCGCTGGCATCCCTGATGGAGCGAGGTGTGCTGCACAGCTCGGGTAAAACACTTCCCCTGGGAAATAGGGTGAGGAGAACAAAATACCGCAAGTCAGTGCAGATATTCCGAGGTGGAGGAAGCCTTATTAGCCTTTATGGCAGGGAAGCATGCTCACACCTCTCTGCACGCCCTACAGTGCCTGCGGAGATGGTTCTTGGCTCCCCTGCTGAGCCACCCCTGGTCCCACAGACTGACCCGATGGCGTGCAGCTGGGCACAGCACAGCCCCTGCACAATTCCCCTGCCTGGCAAGGCAGCAAAAAGGACTGGATCCTGTCCTCAGAAAGCTCATCCTTGTACCTTAAGTGCTCCTGGCACCATTGGTTTGCAACGTCCCTGTTCTGCAGGAGGCAGGTAGAGGTGGCCCAAAAGTAGGTTTGGGATGATGGGGAGAGGCAGGCACCTGATGCTCTGACCTGAGCTGGCTTCACATGTCCTACCTGTGAACACACCAACCTCCTCCTTCCCCGCTGCCTGTCCATCCATCCCAGCCCATCCATCCCATACATACCCCACCACATGCCCCATGGTATGGGTGTTGTCCCACTCCTGGGTTGTCCCCATCACCCAAGTGCTGCCACCTCCACTCATCATATTTGCAGGCTCATAACTTGCAGAAGGTAGAAACCACTTATCTACAGTTCTACCTGCTTTCCTGACCCAAACCCGCTGTGTTACCTGACTTCCCCATACATCTCAGCAAGACCTGACACCACCCACTGCCACCCATCCACAGCCCCCATGCCGTGTGCCCACCCGCAGCACGTTTCCACCTCCCTCATCCCTTGCCTGCCTGTCCCCGACTTCCTCACACCTACCTGGCCGTGGGATGTAACTGCCCAGTTACATATATCACGTTGTTCTATAATTTTCATCTGCCTGATCTGGGAGCACAGACCTGAATTTCTTATTTACTTGCACAGTCTGAGCACCCTGGTTCAACTCTTCTACACAGACACATTTAATCTGCTCATCTCTGCCCCATACCCACTCATTTATCTACCCTTCCTACCCCCTGTAGCTGACAAATACCATATAACTTTATAGCACATTTAGCTGACAGCTCCATCTCAGGCTTATTTATCTAGTCTTTCTTTCAACACAGTTTAGTATCAGCTGAATACAAATGCATCATCTATTTCTACCTGTTCCTCAAAGGTGAAAGGTTAAAATTAAATTAGGGCTAGGGTTAAGCTTGCTTCTCAGAGGGGTCAGGGTTTTGTTAGGGCTGGGGTTGGGGTTGGTTTAGAACTAGGGATAGGGTTGGTTTTGCACTGAGGATTATGTCTGGGTTCTGTATGAGTTAGGGAGGTGCCTGGGTTAGGGTTAGGGTAGGACTATGGCTAGTATCAGGGTCAGTGGTAGGTCTGGGCTTGTGCTAGGGTGAGGACTTCAGGGAAGGTTAGGGCTGTGGCTTAGCACTACGTTCGGATACTGGTAGGGGTTAAGGCTAGGTTAGGCTTAGTGCTGTGCTAGGACAAGGTGAGGGTTGGGCTTGTGTCAGCATTTAAAATTAGGGTTAGTCATTAGGGTTAGTTTTAAGACTGGGTTCAGTCAGATTTCAGCCTTCATCATGTAAATTCTGTTTATTTCTTGTGCAAACAGCTCTTTCTTTCCCTTAGGAGTGCAGGTCTATTCTTCTCTCCCACACGTTCACACATCCAGGTGGTTGCATTTGAGTTTCATAACACTCAGCCATCCATCTTCCATTTTCATAGATTCTCATTTCCCTGACCTCTTTGCCTATTTTGCATACATCCGTGTCTCACACATTTGCTCTATCTTGCATCTACTAATCGCTCTCGTTTTTTTCTTAAAGCACTAATGTATTCACCACTTCTCCTTTTGCCTATCATGCCAAAGACATCAATGCAGCTAATGCCACTATTAACCGATCCTTTTTGCAGTCTGTTCAATACATACTCATTACACTAATGTCTGTGACTACTTACCTATCTGATCCATCTCATGCAAATTCTAATTAATCTCTCTGGATTTCCATAGCACATGGTAAACTATACATTTTTGTCTTCCTGCTTGTTCCATCCATATTCATCTCCCTGCTCACCCATACCCACTCTGTCAAGCTTCCTGGTACCCACTCATCTCTGTGTGCACCCTCCTACTTCTTCATCAATCATCCTGTCCAGAATTTACTCCCCTGTTTAACATCCCTCTAATTCGTACTTGATCATCAGGCTAATTTCTCAACACTCCCAGCTCATTAATACTCCTCTGTCTTTTTATCTACCCAATACCTAGTCCAACCTGTTTGTTCCCTAATTGTTCCAAGGTTGTTTTTTCAGCCTAATCTCTTTATTGTGTATGTATTTTATATGTAATCTATTTTCTCCTTGCCTATTTTACCTGACTCTTCCTTAAGTACTTTTTTGCTTTTTCCCATATCTGCTTTTCTCTTGCATTTATGCATTTCTTTTGTGTGTGTCTGCCCAATATTTCCTTTGTTCATCTGTCTTCTACATCTCCTTTTTCCTAATTCTCTGTGTACAGAGCTTCACGGGTAGTCTAGCTGACCAGCTAACCTCTCTATGGGTGTTACTCATCTATTACTCTATTAACTACTCATCTATTAACTCTGTTATTGCTCTTCTACTATCTGTTCCTGCCTCTATCCACATTCCCCATAATCAATGCCCTATTCACCCTATCAGTCCATATTCTCTGGCTGTATTAGTCACATATTTATTCCACCATTCCAGCTCCATCCCTTTACCTAGACAACACGTGTCCTGTCTGCCATAAACCTGTCCGTCTCAATCTAATCTCTCTCTCTTTTGGCCTTTAATTTATTAAGCTGCTCTCTACACTTTTATCTATTCAATCTGTCCAGCTCATGCAGACTCAGTTAATAATCTCTTTACTCTGTATACATACCCATCTATTCTTCCTTCCATCCAATTTTTACTCAGCTGACCTAACCCCAGAATGTTCTCAGTATTTATAGGGGATCATCCCTATATTCATTTTCCCATTTTAGATCTGTTTAGGTTAGTGTTACTCAGGTCTCTTTTATTTAATTTATTCTGGAACATCTCTACATCTCTCTACCTAAACATATTAATTGATTCACTTCTCAATTCATGTCTCCCTTTATTCCATATGCCCTGCTAAGTTTTCTATTATATCTGTACTTTTCTTTTTGCTGCCTGTTATAGCTTTGCATATATAACATCTACGTATTTGCAAAAGCCCATGTTTCTATATTTTCTATAGAAAATCTATTTCTATATTTCTATATTATATTCTGTCCGTTGCTTCTTCTTTGCTCAACTTCCCAGCCATCCAGTCGTTACATTACCTGCCTAGTCTAGCTTTGTGTCTTCCACATTTATCTAGTGCACGCCTACTGAACAAGCTGATATGTGATATATAGACACCTATTTGCTCATTCTAACCTGGCTATCAGGCTCAGGTATACTGCAATCCATCCCATAAATCTTTATCTGTCTAGCTAATTTGTCTTACTCTAAGCTATTCTAAGCTTATTCTGTGCTACATAACTAATCTTTCTTTCTATTTTTCCCTCTGTATTTCTAACTCACACCTTGCTCTATGTTTTTAAATATGTTTATTTTTTTTATGTCAAACAGAGCCTCCCCTGGCTGCATGTTCACCCCAGGGATCCACAGAGCAGCCAGTCAGCCCTCTCATATTTTTCTCCACTACCTAGTTATCCAGCCAGCTCCTACCTAAAATTTCCACCCGCCCAGATGGGATTTGCTCTAACACAGCCTAAACTACACCAATTCTTGTTATTCTGTCATCCATTGAGTCCACAATTACCTACCGAGCCCCTGGCTAGGCTATCAATTCCACTTCAAATACACTAATTTTCCCTCCATCGTTACTTCATTTGTATTAATATGAAATTATCCACCCTCTACACAGACCCTGTGTGTGCCTATACAATTATGCCAGTTATTTTAATTTATCCATCCTCGATGTACCTGCCTGTGTATCTCGAACCGTTCATTCCCGTAACTTTATCTAACCTGTCCTTCAGCTGACAGCACAAAATCCAGCAGCCAGCCCAGGTGGCCATTGGGTCCATGTGCCCAACATGCTCTCCCTCGTTATATGAGAGGCAATTCTGTTCAAAGTAAGCTTTAGCAATAATGCTCTTATCAATCCATACCCCAGCCTTGTGTCAGACTGATAGGTACAGGGGCATGGAGAGCAAGAAGAGATGCTGAGTAAAGCATCACACAGCTTCATGCATCTCAGAGCAGAACTAACAGCCAGCTGTGGGCAAGTGGGAGTTGGCTCCTGACACAGCGTGTCAAGACCCTCATGCCAATAAGCTGGAAAAACATGAACAGACAAAATAATCCTCTCTTCATCTGTGAAACGTGTGATTTCCCTGACATGGGACCCATTCCCCCAGCAGTATGTATCCTCTTGGGAGTGATGGCTGTAGGGGTTTTGTAGTGACATCTGTCACCAGATGTACCAGGACAAGACAAGGGACATCAAAAATTCCCATTTGAATTTTCCTTTCTGTCCTTCTGAGTTTGATTTCCCAGTTCTTACTGGTACTCCAAATCTTCCCCTGACCAGGCAAAGTACCTCTGCCTGCAACTGCTCTGAGGGGAGTTCTGTACTGCAAAACAGGTACCGCCCCCACCCCCCTGTAAACATCTATTTTTTTCCTGCTAAATTTCTGGATCCTGACCCGGGCTCAGACAGGAGCTGCACGGGGTGAACCTGCGTGTCTGACAGGGTGAAAACCTTTGGACCTCTGAGTTTGGAAGAGTTCAGACCCAGGAATTTGGATTATCAGGATGCTGAGCCATGCAATTTGGCCTCAAATGCTTTGCTGTTATTATATCTATTACAAATTACCCTCCAAAACCCAAACCGTACCACATTATGGCAAAAAATCCTTTGGGATCAGTGAACCATCAGGTGGCAAAGAGAGACAAAACAAGTGGGGAAGCTCACGGGGTTGGGAGCCGAGGGAGAGCCGAGGACCCACACACCCCAGGAACGTTTGCTGAGTCCTTGCAAGTCGGGCAAGGAGGGCAGGAGCCGGGAAGCTCTTGGGAAGGTGTCATAAATACCTCCCGATACGCGCCGAGATAGCAGGGCCTGGACAGGCGCTGCCGGCCGCAATCACCCGCCTGTGTCAGAAATTGTTTGTCTTGGTCTTTGTATCGGTAAATGCCCAACCCAAACTCACTGATAAAAGCAGACACACACACACAAAAAAAAAAAAAAAAAAAAAAAAAAAAAAAAAAAAAAAAAGAGAGAGAGAAAAAAAAGGAAAAAAAAAAAAAAGAAGAAGAAAAAAAGACAGAAAACAACCCAGAGACAAGGTCTCCTTGGGCCCCCAATCAACAACAAAAAGGCAGCAAGCAGACAGCCATTTAGTGAGCATCTCAAAGCTATCTACCGTCTGCTGGAGGGGCTTTAAAGACATCAGATTTGTGTGTTTGGCTCAAGCCAAGTGAATTGTAGTCTAAAGCTTTTCCTTGAATTCAAGGCTGTGTTTACTGCAGTCAGGGCAAGGGGAAGGAGGCAACCCCAAAGCCCTCCCTTCTCCTCTTCCCCCACCCTGCAAGCCCCAGGCTTGAAACTTGATTTAAAAAAAAAAATACAAGATTGAATTTCAGTTTGCAGGATTAGGGAGACGACTTTTAGGGGCTGCTTGTTGGAAAAAAAGCAAAGCAAAGCAGCTGGGAGGGATTAGGCTGAGCTGGCGTCTGCACTTTCAACTGATTCAATTTTGCTCCACAAGACATTGTATCTGAGCCTTTCTGGAGACTATTCAAAGCAAATCATTTTCATTTTACCATTTGGTAAGTGATCAGAGTCTATTTTTAGTGTCTTGGAAGCGTCGGGTTTTTTCTCTCTCTCTTTTTCTTTTCTTTCCTTTTTTTTTCCCCTTTCTCCCTATTCTTCCACCATTGTGTATCTGCATTTGGGGTATCAAGAATGGGCATGTTTTGAGGGATTGTTTACCACAGCCAGCAGCTCCAATTTATTTTATGCCTCACTTCAAGAAGAAAAGGCACCAGAGAGAGCTTGGAGCTGGCAGGTCTCTCAAGCCACTCTCAGAAAACCCAGGCTCTGCACCAGGTTGGTTTTTTTTTTCAGGTGATTCCTTACAATTTTGGCAAACCCAGCCAGTTGCAGGCAGGTCCCTGCAGCCTGAGGGCTGCTGGCAGGGGTCAGGGTCCCCCGCACCAGGCAGGGAGAGGCTGGAGGAGGGCGGGGGGACGGGGCAGCCACTGAGGGTCCCAGCTGACATTTTTCCAGCTGATCTTCCCCCCCTCAGTTGATTTGCTGACCCTGTAATGTTTTGTAAGAACTGTGTTGCCCTTGCTGCATTTGCCACTGAAAAAAAAAAAAAATATATATATGTATATATATCAGAAAATTATATATATAATTATATATTTTTATATATTATATATTTTTATATGAGATATATTTTTTTTCTGGCATATATATATATAAACCAGAAAAGCTTTATAAAAATAATAAAAGGAAGAAAAAGTGGAAAAAAAAATGTCCATACACACTTTGCAGGAGGCAGGGGGGAGGTAACTGAGGAAATTCTTTTCCTTCCAGTTTAAGTGTATGTTGCCACATGGCACTTTTTCTAAAATTTCCCTTTACTGGATACTGAATGTTTGCAGGGTGTTATCTTTTTTTCTGTCTATTTGTTCTTGGACCTGTTTGGTTCATTGTTCCATGAACCAAAGGGGCACAGTGTGACAATGGGGATGCCACAGCATCATCCTGCATGGCCAGAGCACGTTCCTTGGGCTTTGCATGCCCTCTCCAAACTTACTGCCTGGGAAAGGCTCTCGCAAGCAATGGTTAACAACAGCTCTTTTGCTGGCCCTGCCACAGATTCATTGTGTACCTTTAGGGCAAGTTATTTATTCTCCTTGCATCTTCCCTTGTACAAAATGCCTGTAGCAGGGAGCAGAAGATGATAAAACACTTGGGCGTCTTCCTCCCAGACTGTGTCACAAAATAGCAGCTTGATCCGAGAGTGCCTTCCCCTGCTCTCTAACCAAGAAGTAACAGATAACACATTTTCAAACACTGCCTTTCAGAAAGTCAACCTGTGGAATACATTCCAGGATGAACGATTTCCCTTCTCTTTTATTCTTCAGGAGGTGTTTTTCCTATTAGTGATGTCCGTAAAGCACCAGATTTGTGTAACAGCCCGCAGTCTGCACCCCAAACAGCACAGGTGAGTTTATTCAGTTTAGTTTGCCCAGCTGCAAAACAGGGACAGGCACCGTCCCTCCTGGATGGGCATCCCCAGAGCAGTGTGAGCTGTTTCAGGGGTGCTGGCAGCATCCCCCATGGGACCACCGGTCCTTAGGGAAGCTCAGGGCTGCCCATCATGAGCACCCAGGCTGGCAAGATGCAGCTCAGGAGGATGGACTGAAGCCACAAGGAGGAAAGCAATAAACCACTGCCTCCACACTGGGGAGAGGGCAGTGCAGCAAGTCCTAGAGGCACAGGACCCAAAACTGAAGTGAGGTCTGCGAGAAGCAAGGGCACTGGCAAGGAGAGCACCTCCTGTCATGAGAAGGAGCTTTAGGTGAGTTGGTTTGATTCTGCTTTTCCTTAAAAAGCACCAAAAAGACCTTGTCCTGGTGTCCTGGGCTGAGAATGTAATCTGGCCGTGTTTTTGCCAGAGCAACCCCCTACCCCACAGAGCCAGGCAGCAAGAGCTGCTAGGTATTGTAATAGCAACAATTATTTATTCACAAGCTGGAGCAAAGAGGAATCTGCAAGCAGGGGGAGGGAAGGGGGAGCAAAACACAACCTGATCTTGTAAAAAAGCTCCTTAAAAATACCATACATGAAGGTCCTTGTACAAGGCTTTTATTTATCAGTCTGCAGCTAGAAGAGGAGAATGCAATAAGAGCGTGGCACACAGGGAGCGGGGGGTAGGAGGGTCTCTTATAATAAAACAGAACGGGTCTGAACAAAGCAAAAAGTTCTGCTAAACTGATGGTGGCAGATGGCATCAGCCCCACCATGTTCCCCTTCAATTGCGGGAAAATATAGTAAAGCAATTTAATGAAAACGCTTAAATAAGCAAACAGCGCAGTTAATTGAACCCATATGCATTAGGAAGGAAATCTAAAGTATACTGATTCATTAAGTTTTATATAACTGTAAACCCCCAGAACCTAAGAAGGAGTAAGAAGCCATGATGAAGTGCCAACTAGAAGGAGACCTTCTCCCAAACTTCACTTCGATCTGTTTTGTTATGACAAGAACAAGTGGTTTTAACAAGTACGCCGTAAATCAGGAGCGCGCGCCCCAGCCCGGAGTCTTCCAGGTACCAAACTGTGCTGCAAGCTCACATTCCTTCTCTTCTGGTCGGGTTTTTCATTTTCCAAGACAGAAATAACTGGAATTTGGATGCTGCCATCTGCAAGGAAATAAGTAACAAGGAGCTGGTCCTCGAGGCTGTTAGTAGAGCTGTTATTGAAGAAAGCTTACAGCAGGCTCTAGCCGACACTCTCAGAGTCTTGTTCAAGTGAAGGCCACAGGTTCACCACGCTTGGCTTTGGTCTGTAAAACAAAATCCTTTCTCCTGCAGTGACCGTGTGCCTCTCTGGCCACCACTCCTTGTGCAGAGAGCTGCTGCAGGTGGCAGGGGCAGAGCAGGTTTCTGTCCAGCCGGCTCCTCTCTTCCAGGGAGTACCCTCAGTATAAAGACTGCCCAGAAATAAGGTCTTGGGGGAACACAGCTCTGGCCCCACTGAAGCAGATGATGATAACAAGGCAAGAATTTCACCTACAAATTTGGAAAACTATGGAAAAGTTTGGTTCTGGGTTCTCCTTGGACGGTTTGGGCCTGGAGGTACCAGCACTGTTTCCTTCCCTTGCCATGCTCTGGCCAGCCTGTGACACCAGGTTTGCTCTGCTTTCATGGGAGCCTGATGTGCTGCAAAGAAAAGCCTATGAGCAAATGATTAAGATTTGATCCCAAGCCACAGAAACGACTGCAGGCTCCTCGTGATGCTGATTCAAGTGCCAGTGGCCAGGAAGGGAAGCCTTCAGTCCCAGCAAACTCTGGCTGGAGGTGAAGGTGAGAGACCTGCAGCCAAGAAGAGCCCGGACTGATCTTGGAGCATCCAGAAAAAAAGTCTCAGGCTGACCCTAGGGCATCCAGGCTGGCTTAGGAGGTCGCTGGCAACCCATGAGGGCTTTTTCCATTCATACCTGCCTGCTGATACGCACTGCTCAGTGAATGGGGGAGGTAGTAAGAGAAAAAGCTACAAGAGAAAAAAGAGCAAAATTCAGTTTTCATGCACTAAGTCTTGACCAGAGAGGCTAAATCATTGCACAGTGCACCTCTTGGTCCTCAGGGTTAAAATAATAATAATAATAATAAAACTAATAATAAAGCAGAAAGTAAAGAAGTATATTTAAAAAACATACAAAATATTACTGAAAAATATCTCAATTTAAAAAACATTCAAAATAAAAAGAGATTACTCCTAGGAGGGATTTTCATTGGGGTTTATGAGCGTGACAGTTCCTCGCCAGGTGATCCTATGGGGTGTGGGGCTCCCCAGGAGTGATGGGGACATGAAGATGCCCAGGACACCCTGACCCTGCCACCCAGAGCACAAAATTGATGCAGCCACCCTCCGGAGGATGAAAGCAACGCCAGTAGGTGACTGCAGCGGTCCCTGTTTGAGTTTCCTTGATGTCAGGCATGGTTAATGTGAGTGAGACAGAGGGAGAGCTGAAGTGTTGGCCCCAATTCAACAAAGCACTTAAGCACGAGCTTAACTGTAAGTGCGTACTTAAGTCCCTCCTCGTGCAGCAGGACATATGTTGACGCCCGCTGAAGCCCGCGCTAAGTGCCTGCTTAAAGTTAAGTGTCTGCTTAAGGGCTTTGTCGAGTCGGGGCTGTTGTTTACTTCCAACAATTGATGTCTCCTGGAATATCCACGTTTCTGGTCGCAAACCTGACACATCTGTTTTCTCTTAGCGTTATTAATAGAGCCCTTCTTTAAAAAAGTACCCGATGAGGCAATCTGTGAAAATCTGCTATCAGGAGATAGCAGAGGAGAGCGAGTGACCACCAGGTCTGTAGCACTGCCATGGACACCCCCAGCGTTTTTCACATGGGCTGTATTTCCATTTTATTCAAGGGAATTTCAGGAGAAGCAACAGGGTTACAAAACAATCTGGGGTCACCAAATAATCTGAATTTAGCTTGATTAGAAAAAAATGTGTTACTAATATGAAGAAATCTTGAACTGTCAAAGATTGCCGGTATATAAACTTGTAAATTAATATTTGATTCTTAGCATGCGTGTGAAGTTAATGTACACATATAAATATCATAAATGCACGATTCTTCTCCTAGAATAGCTGTGTCAGGAAATCCTGAGCTGTGAGAGATTACTGGAATATGGCTTAACACCACCATCAGGCTGCGGAGGGGACGTCTTACAGACACGAAGATAATTCACAGCCTGGGCTCTTCTCAAAGACACCCACCCGTAGCCGGAGGGATCAGCCCCCATGGAAACAACTCCTCACGAAGCTCCACTGCGGTGTGCCCACCACCATGCTCTCGGGCTGCTGAGGCAGGTAAGGCACGGAGCAGCATTTTGTGGCTCTGCTCATCCTTTTTTAACATTTATTTTATTCTCTCTCCTGCATCCTGCTGTCCTGTGGGAGCAAGGCGGCTCGCTCCATCACCCCGGGCGGGTGCGGATCCGGCTCAGCCCTCCTGGCCCTGCCAAGCGGTTTCCCGGCGATGTTGGAGACTTAGACCACAATAGAAGGAAATCACTAAAGCTGAATTGCTCCAAGTAAGTCCTCAGCAGGGTTTGACTGGTAAATATTTAACAAGGAGAACTCCCTATCCTCTCCTGGTACGTATTAAACTAATACATTTATTTTAACAAGGGAAATGGTTTCCCCAAGCTCCTGCTCAATTTGAGCCCCCGACTTCTACAAAAGCCTAAGTAAGGGAGGCTTCCTGGGGCTCGGTAATTCACTGGGACTAAACGAGAGATGGCTCCGAGCCACGAACAGAGAGCCTGGAGGCAACAGGACCTCCCCGGGGTCAGGGAGAGCTTGGTGCTGGGGCTTCCATGGCCACCCATCCCCAGAGAGGTCCCCGTCCACCTCCAGCATCCCTGCTGCCACCACTTCCCAACCACTTCAGCCATCTCATGGAGCTGGGTTGATCATAACCCACCGATGGTATCCCCGTGCTGGAAATGGTTCCCACACCTGCAGGTGGGTTTTGGGGTTGGTTTTGGGGTGAGGTCCCAGGCAGAGATGCGATGCTGCCTGCAGCACAGAGCCAAGCAGAGCCGTCCCTGCTCCGGGGCAGGTGATGCTGAGGCTTCACCCACCCCTGATCCCACTGCACAGAGCAGAGGGGAACTGATAAACCCCAAGAGCCAAACACACCACACAGACTGATGCAGCAAAAGCTGAAAACCTGCTGTATCTCCTGCTCTTTTCCCAACTGGGCTGCACACAGGCAGGTGCCCAGTGTAGAGGAACCACTGTGCCGCCTGTGCTCTGAGCGGGAAGGGGATGGTGGGGCCAGATCAGCCCCATCTCTGCGGTGCTGGCACGACCTCTGCGGGTGCAGGCAGGCCTCAAGGCAGCAGGAGGCTCTCCTGCTCCCGCGCTCGCCGTTCTCAGACTTGCCCGCGAGGAAACGAAAAGCTCGGAAAGCAACTCCCAGCTTTGCATCTTTGCTCAGAGCCATCCCATGGCTCCGGCACTTCCACTCTGACTCACGGGCGAGAGGGCAGGTTCCAACAGCTGTGGTCGCCTCTGCCAAGGCAATTACAGCTCCTGGCGTCACGGCCCAAAACTCTCTGGGAAACTTTCCCCCGGCTCAGCTTACCCCGCTTGCTGTGCGTGCGGCGGAGGCTCCAGCCTGCAAGCAGCCGCGGGCAATGCCCGGCGTTCCCAGGACGGCGCGGGCGCTTGGAGGTGCAAACGGTAGATATAAAACCTTGCTGCCTTGGTAAGAGCAAGCTGGTACCACCAAGCATCCTCTGCTCCACAGCCCACGGAGCACAGAGGCTGCGCCTGCAGCTCTTTTGGTGCCCTGTAGGTGGGTATTGTGGAGAACCCTTGTAGATGGTGCCTTGAGCATGGAAACATCCAGAAAAAAAAAACCACTTCGGCCAGCATCTGATCTTTTTTGGATCAGATTTGGTCTTTTTTGCATCATGGTCTAACATCATGTCTACCCATCATCACCATCAAAAACTAACCCATTAAACGTGCCTCGAGTATCCCTTCTCCAAGTATTGCAGCCTGTCTTCAGTCCTTCGCAACATTTAGCAAACCTACCCCTCAGAAAGAGTAGAGACACATGGAATACCTGTGAGCATTTCCTCACCCTCCTGAGCACGCAGAGCCCCCGACCCTGTCCCCCATCTGCCCCAGTCTGTGGCAGGCCGAGGGCTCTCTCCCACCACCACCAGGCTCAGCAGGAAAATCCTTTCCTCTTTCTGTTTTTCTGGGACTGTGCTTCCAGCACAGAGCAGCTTGGCAGTACAGTAAATAAGAAACAGATTTCCCAATGTTTTGTTTTACCATTTTCTTCCCCATAGCACTGGGCGCAGCCGCCGAGGACCTGGCTCCCCACGGCCTCCCCCTGGCTGGCCGAGCTGTGCCCCTCGGCAGCCACCCCGCAGGGTGCAGGAGCCAGGCACGGGCTTGATTCCCAGTCAAATACAAGGGGACAGTGAGCCACCTCGACCCCCAGCTCATCACATCAGGAGAATGGCACAGACAAGTGCTCGTAAGGGCCCAATTTCTATGCAAAATGCAAAGGAAGCCTCTGGGCCATACCCCGTGCCACGGACAGCAGGAGGTGAAATGTCCATCGCAATCCCTTGCTCTCTGGGCCAGGGCTACAGCAGTTTCTGTGCTGGTCTGAGATTCTATTTTGCTTCTTATCCTCAAGGACTTTGCTCCCATGTGCTCTCACACCTCCAAGAATTAATGTCAGGTCTGAAAACTCTGGGACTGACTCTCCTCCCGTGCCAGGATCAGTACAGAATAACTTAACAGTGGTATGCTCGTACACAAGAGGAATATGAACCAATTAATTCATCTTTTGGCCAGGTAGTTGTCTCTATTATGACAAAAATATCATTGCAGGCCTTTTATTAATCTCTTTTTAACCCAGCTCCCCAGTGGCTGACCCTGGGGAAGTCCCCACCGAGACCGACCGTGGGTCCCACATCATTCACGTACCAGAGCGTGGTGCTACTGCGAGCCCTGTACCAAACACAGCGTCCCTCTGGAGAGTGCCTCCTGTATGGGAGGAGGCTGGACTCACACAGTAGCACAGTTTCAGAACAAATTTGTAGACTTCCAAGGAAAATCCCTCTGGGGTAGGGTGATCTTGTCCAATAAAGGCTGAATCACACGCAGGATGACTAAGTACACAAAATATTCCTCAGCCCGTGTGCTACTCACAGGTCTTTCTGCCGTGTCCACAGCCAAGAACTGTGGTGCACCCAAGTGATTGCAGAGGGCAGTGATGGTGGGGATGGCCCCGGGTGTGCCTTACACCTCCACCCCCCCACGATGCCATTACCAGGACCACTGCTGTCCCCATGTCGCTGTCCCACGGCGCTGTGGGGTCCTGCAGCCCCGCAGGAACACACGTCATGAGATCCCGAGGGAGCCAACACCAGCCTCTGGTAAGTATGCAAAATCCTCCAAACGTCTTTATCCTCATAAATGGATACTTCCCTTTTAAAAGCAACGTTTCACACATCGCAGATTAGTTTTCAGAATACATCAGAGCCGGTTAATGAGGCAGATTAGCCCTGCACTTGTTTCAGCTAGAGCCAGAAGTGGCAATAACAGCAGTCATCCAGCCTCTATCGCCAGCACGCCTCCGGGCACCCCCAGGAGCTCTTGTGCAGGGTTGACTTGCAAAGCAGGCAGCTAAATTGCGTGCTTCTGAGCTTGGCAATGCCGGCACTCGGCCGCTTGCCACGCTGTGCGGTAATCGCTGAGGATCACAGAGGTGGCGTTAGGAGCAGAGAGCTCCACGGCAGAGCCTGGAGGCTGCAGGAACCGATGCTGGCGTGGAGTAGTTCCCAGCTATTGCTCTCTCCATGGGTGTTTTTTGTTGGTGTTTTGGATTTTTGCTGTCACAGCCATTGCCTCCAAGTCACCTGGCGGAGCAGAGGGAAAGCAGAGCAGCAGCACCACTGCTACAGGGGATGATCCCTCCTGTGCACCTCATCCAGCCACGATGGGAGGGAGGACCCCGAGCTCAGCACCTTCCACTGAAGGCTCTCATCTCCCAGTTGTGCTTTTCCCAGTGTGGAGACCCCTTTCTGAGCCTGGAGCTGCAGACACAGGGGCATGGAGCCTGTGAGCAACAGGCCCTGGCAAGGAAGTTACGGTGGGCAGGGGGTTGTATTAAATAGACACGATCCCGTTGGGTTATAAGACAAAATCAACATCACCCTGCTCAGTGACTTAGGAAGTAATTAAGAGTGGTTTTATAGGTACAAGTTCCTGCTGTGCAATAGAACAGTAAAACCGTGTCTTAGTCTTCTGATGGATGCGTGCGAGGACGCGTGGGACATGCGGGCTGGGCTCGTGCCATGGGTGTGCCTGCGCCTGATCATCCCCAGCTGGTCAGAAAGGCATTGGGGACTTTTTATGGACCTAAATCCCCGTTCATGTCCATCCAGTGCACACAAGGGCATGGCTCCATCAGGGCTTTTTGGGCCAGCTTGGAGAGAGGTGCCCGGGGACCCCTTGTGTCCCTAGGGGCTGGTCTGCAAGCTGGGCATCCAGGATCAAAGGCAACCAGCAGGAGCCAGGCATTTCCCCAGATCCAAGTTCCACTCTTTAATAGCTCAACATTAGCAGGACGGGCAGGAGGACACTTCCAAAACGCCAGAATGAAAGGCGGTGATGGGACCCACCAAGGCACGAGTCCCTCCTTCCCCAGGGCTCCAGAGCCAGCCTCCTGCTGGCAGAGCCAGGCGAGGTTTTTTCCACGCCGGTTTCAGCCATGAATTATCATCTCCACAAAACCCTCGCAAGCTTCCAAAGCTATGTAAACAGAAGCGAATTAAAATTATTTTTTCCATCGCTGTTTAAAACGTGCGATGTGTTCTCTAAATGGCCCCACGAGCAGAAGGCAGAGAGGGTGAGGCTGAAGTGGCCCCCTGGAGCCCGGCCAGGGCCCAGCCAGTGCTTTATATTTCACTCCGAGCTGGTCGGAGCGGAGGTTTAAGAGGCTTTGAACACAAACAGCACGAGGTTAGCCGAGTCCTGCTTTGACCAGCGCTGAGCGTTGGAGACATAAACAGATTTCATTTGAACTGGGCTTAATGTAGCTGGGTTTACAGACCCGCAGCCCATGTCGCCATACATCAGGGGTGTTGTATATTTAGTGTGGTCCAACGGCAAGGGCGAGCGCGGCGCTTTCGTAGCCGTGTCCCAGCGCCGCCGCTGACCCCTGCACCCCTTGGCAATCCCGGCCCTTCCTTTATCTGCAAAATGGAAAGAGCTGACCTACTTCACAGAGCAAACCTGGAATCAATTAATGTCTAGCCTGCATTTAGGAGAGGCAAAACACTATATAAACATTATGTATCATTTAGCTTCTGAGGAAAAGCCATCGCCTGACAAAAGGGGCCTCTCTTCTTTATTTTATGGAGGCCGGCTTACACTGGTACAGCCCTCCTGACTTCTTTGGCCTGGTCCTAATTTCCACCGGCCCGAAGAGCAGGAGAAGCACACTCACAAATACATTAATTTTCCTCGTTAATATGTGGGTCTCTTTGCTGAGCACCCACAGGTCTCACTTGGTGCCCTGGGACAAAGCCGAGGCGCAGCATCATGCTGCGTGATGCACGGCCCTTGGGCTCTGGTTTTTGGCCACTTCAGCAGAGAAATTGGGTCATTTTTGGAGAGGAGGAGCCATGTGCCCAGCTCAGGGGGGCTGTTTGGCACAGAGGGAGGGGAAGCAGAGCTATGAAGCTGCCTGCCCAGGTGAGTCCTCTGGTCTCCAAATCGCAGCCTGTCCCCTAGCAAGCCTCCTGCTCAATGCAGGTTATTTTATGTAATTTACAGGTTGCTCTGCCCATGTGCCACACATCCCCAGGTGCCATACAACAGCCTATCCACTCTCGGCCCTGGTGTTGAGGCTTTTCCCACCCAAAAAGCTGCCCACAGCTCACACCTTGCCCCAGCCCTCTGCAGCTCCCGACCTGGGACACACACACACACTCCACACCGAAACGAGAGGCTGAGAAGGCTCTTCCCAAGCAGCAACATTTCTGGCTACCAGGCACGGCCACAAGTATTTTAAAGAATCTGAACAACTCGAGACTGCTTTGCCTTTTCCAGCTGCAGATCAGAAACCTAACAGCAGGTTGGAGATTTTAACGGTTTCCACCTCTTTGTTTGCTACCTGCAACTGCTGTCCTCTACGTCCATCCTGAATCACAAATCAGTATCCCAATATCTCTGCTGCACTTCCCTGGCCTTAGACTTTCATTTTCAGTTCACCATTATCCCAAGTCATTTGTGACTGGCATCCTTTTGCACTGGTTGCTGTCCTGCAGCCTTTGCCTCCTGTGTGCCATTTTTTCAGCCCGCCTGAGCCCTTCTTATAAACACTTAAGAGGCTTAGGATTGTTTTACACGTTACACAAAAGCTTTATCTTACCATTAAAATAATGAAAACCAGGATTACACCAGCCTGCATCCCGTGCTGGGTACACCCAGCTGCTGTGGGCTCGGTGTTGCTGGTGGTGACACCGGCAGTAGGGCAGTGATGCTGTCCCACAGATGTCGCAGTCCTACCCACCTTAGGGGGATTTGTTCATTCACATAAGCAAAGTTCCTGTAACCTTGGCATTATCAGCTTTGAGGCCTGCAGAAACCATCTCTCAAATGAGTGTTTGCTTCCCCCCTGTTCAGCTCTGTCCTTGGAGAGAGCACAGGAGCAAACCTGCACTTCGGATAAAATCCCAAGCGATGCTCAGGGACCTGCACAGGCACAGATGTGGGTTACCTGCAGAAAAAGGGCGAAAAAAAATATAAATAATGAATTAGCAAGATAATCTAGCTGGAGACCATGGATGCAAACACGCACATGCAGTATTTCTGGAGAGGTGAGCGGTGTGGGCACGCAGCAGGAAGGCCTGGCACCCGCACTCCTCCTTGTGTCTGGGTTGGTGGAGTGAATCCCATATAGCTGTCAGGGAAAAGCAGGTTTTGATCTAGTCTCTCCCCCAAAAAAGGCCACATCGCGTACTAGAGCACCACATGTGTTTCCATCATGTCGGGGAAGTTTTAGGAAGTATCCCTCATAAAACGCAAAATTATTACAAACGAGAACATGAAAAACAAATCTAGCAGGATCTCGTGTCAGGGGTTTCTCCCCAGCCCTTTTACGAGGAGCTCCTGCTGCGGATCCGAGCCCCCTTGGGACATTTGGGGCCTGGGGCCGCTGCCTGCTGCTCTGCTGCCAAGGGCACCACGAGGGATGGGGCACGGTGCTGCTGGTCCTGGTGCTGGTGGGATTTACAGGAATGTTTTCTAGATGTCCCACCCCCAAAACCCAGCACCCCCAGGTGCTTTCATCCCCCTCCAACTCTGATTTCTCGGTTCCTGACACCGTGTGCCAGCAGGGAACAGCGTGGCAGGTAAGCAGAGATGTACGAGCACGCCCTGCTCTGCTAATCCCGGCTGTCTGCACAGCCAGAGCAGGTCACGGTGGCTCGTCCCTGTCACCTCGGGCAGGTCGAGCTCTGCTCTCACCGCTGTCATACCCAGGGCAGGATAAGGAGCCGTACCCCTGACTGGTACACACCACACCGCAGGGCTCCTCTGTCCTTACCCGAGGCCACGTGGCTGGATGTGCGTTAAAACGTCCGGATGGATCCAAGCAGGATACTCGGAGATAGCAAAGTGCATCCCAGCACAGAGAGGAGCTGCTTTGTCTTGAGATATTACGACCCACTTAGCTCAGTTCTGCTTTCTGCAGCTCCGAGCAGCCCCTTAGTTCCCCCTAGCAGAGCTCTTAATTTGTCTTCTTCTCATCTGGCAAATGTTTTGCTTTCATCTCTCTCAATAAGCCAGCGAGTTCATGGTAGAGAAGCTGCAACCTGCAGTGAGAGAAGAGCACGGTAAAAATATCCCACTGGCAGCTGGATCGCGTTCAAATGCCATGCGAAATGCCAGGGTGTAAGGCAGACAGAGCAGCCCCTCAAACTCCGCTCCCTTCGCCCGGAGGGTGAAAAGCTCCCACTGATTCTTCAGGAGAGAATGAAGATTTTCTTTAGCATCCTTTTATCTACTTTTGTCCCCAAAATCAGACGTGAACGGCAGAAGTGCAACCTGGTATTGGATCAGCAGCATGTGCATGTGCACAGAGAAAGATTTTAAGAAGCATTATTACTGACCTGTGCATTCAAAATACAGGGGGAAAAGTAATATTAGGACTCCTGACAGGAACCTGGGCTGACTGAGGAATGGGGAAAAAGGGAATTTGGGGAATAACAGTTCTGTGGCAGAGGTGGGCGCTGTGGCCAGGCAGCCTGCAGCTCTCTGCAAGCAGAGGGCAGGGGAAGCAGCTGAAAAGGTTGCAGAGCGCCAGGCCAGACCGCAGCTCGCTTAAACAATAGGTACCAAGCTGTGATCACAGGCTTGCATCGCATTAAGGTTAACCCAAGACATGTAAAATTCAGCAGTCTCCATTTGGGGGATTTGTGGGAGGATTTTCTGGTTACACGGTTTAAACGAAGTGCCTGGGGTTAGGCGTTTCCCTCAGCGGGCTGCAGCGAGTCCACTGCTGAGGCAGAGCTCCGGCCAGCCCTGTGCTCCTGCCTCCCCAACCTCCTGAATTTGGGGCCAAACACCTCCCCCAGCCCCACCGCTGTGAGTCCAGGACGTGCTCCTGCTGCTCTCCCAGGGATGCTGGAGGAGAAGCACGGGAGCCCTGCCCAACGCTGAATTTGCCGGCCACGAACTGAGCAGGTTGGTGATGGACACGTCCTGCCTGCTCACAGCCCGATCCCACACGGGCACTGCATCCTTTTCAGGCTGTCCCCAATGCTGGGAGGTGGTGGCAGCCCTCCCAACAGCAAAACCAGTCTTGTTTCTAGCACGTGCCCTATGCTGGGAGCTTCCTAGGCTCTCAGTACTGCTCGTGCTGACACCAGCAGCATTGTCCTAAGGGACTATGGCCTCAAAACGCTCACCTCTTCCGAAGGAATAACTCGGTACATCAAAAGGACATCTCTTTTTTGTGACTTGGAGTCTCTCTCATGCTCAACATTACTGACCTGGTCATTTCGTAACCCTGGAGGCTCCGAACCACCAAACCCAGGTCAGTAAATGAGATGCTGAAACACAATCCCCCCGTAACGATGGCATCAGAGCCACACAGCCTTTTTGATGTCGTCCGCCAGCAAACTGAACTCTATAGATGGAGTGATTTTGGGGGGTGAAAAACAACAAGCCCAGGAAAAAAAAAATACTGTTAGCGAGGAGGAGGTGACACGGGACCATCACCTGCCAGCCTCTCTGTGGGCTTTGCCCACACCTGCACCCCATCCCCATGGCCGTGTCCTGGTGCAGGAGGTCCCAGGGGGTCCCCAACACCCCTGCAGGTCCCACAGCCTCGGGGCCACCATCCAAAGCCCCCCAAAACCAGTGCCTCTGGCCAGTCCTGGAACCAGCAGCTCTCTGGCCCGAGGGCAGGAACCACGGAGCCATCCTGAACTGATTATTTTCAGATTACACTCGCTAAAAGCAACAAAGAGCAGAAGAGTCGGGGGAAGCAGAGAGTCACGTCGCTCCAATCATTTACATCTCAGTGACAGCTTTATGCATTCATTTCAAGTCAGCTTTGCAGAAGCCCTTTATCAAGCAGTGCAAAGCTCTCCTATAGGCTCTGCAGCGTGAGTTCCCAGCCCTCAGTAACATTTTGGATACTTGGCACCACCAGGCTGTGCAGGGAGGAGCACGACCTCCCTTGAGCACCAGCAGAGAGCGAGTCCAAGGCGCTTCTGGACAGGGCTCTTGGCTTGACATGACCTGAAAGGATTTCTTTAACTTCTCTTTGAAGTTAAACAAACTCAGACAAAACACATCAGAGTTGATTAGGAGTTCTCCTAGACCTTTGTAATGTTTTAACCACTCCGAGCCATCGCAATACTTCCAGCTGCACTTGCGACGATCCTACCAAACTGACCCGCAGATGCTACAGCCTGCTTCAGTACAATAAAGGGGGAAAGGAAAGGAAAAAAAAAAAAAAAAAGGAACTTTTTCCTCTGCTGAAGAGGGCTCATCCATACCTCACCCTATTAAACAGCACCGAAAATGTGCAGAGGCTGCTCCCAGCCCACAGCTGCCCACAGCCCACCTGCTGGCGTGATTTCGCTCACGTTCACCCTCTGCTTTCTCAGGATCTCCTTTTTCTTGGCCCAACAGGCAGCCGCCCTCTCCGCCTTGTGATTGCGTTTGTACTCCTGAGTGAAGCCCTGCCAAGGCAAACCACGGCAATGGGGCCTCCGAGCCCCGCCGTGCAGAGCTCGCCGACCTCGCCGGAGTTACTCACAAGTGCCACAAACTGTTGAAGAGGACGAGGTGACCCAGCAAGACGAACGTGGTGATGAACAAGAAGCTATCGCTACACCCGTAACCATCCACCTCTGTCTGCAAGTCCGTCCAACCATCAGCCTGCAAATGTATTTAAGCAGACCGGGAGTTACTTCCAAACCGCAGCATAACTCATGAGCCATATGAAGTCTTTCTCTTCTTTTTCTTTCTTTTTTTAAATTGAACACAGTTTCTCTGTTCCTCAGAGGTTCGGGGTTAGCTCAGCTAGCGCAGGCCTCGTTGCTGTTGGCTTGGGAGATTTTCCCCTCTGAGTTTGCAGCACCAGGTAGGGAAGTTTGTCTGTCGAAGGAAATTCCCCCAGGGATCTGGGACATGAGCTCGCTGGAGAGCGGTGCACGCTCCCCCTGCTGCACTCACAGGTTGGTTGAAGGCCTCCAGCAGCACTCCAAGATCCAGAGCCTCTCATTTGGCTGAGGCAGCCTGGAAAATGCTGTGCTGATGGTCGCTGAACCAAACCTTTGAAGAGAGCAGAGGGGATGTTGCTGACCTTGCCATGAGTAACGTAAAAGTAAAGACATTCTGGACTTGTGGCCGTGTTGTTGGGCTTTGTGCTGAGATGGTTAAAGCAGCAAAGGCGTTTTCCATAAAACCACCCCAAGCACTGTGTTTCTCCATCTACTCTTGACCTGCCAGTGTCTTCAGCAGCTGCTTTGCCCCCATGTTCTGGCAGTCAGGAGCAGGCTGCTTTAACACCCCTCCACTGCACCCAGGAAAGGCGCTCAGCAGCTCACAGCATCCCCATGGGCTCTAGTATGGTTTTTAGCCCAATTTTGCATGAATGCCCAAGGTGTTGATGAACTCCAGCACCATATGATGCTCAGCCACAGGTGGCATAGGCATGGCCCTGAACATACAGCTTGAAACCCACCGAGAGCAAGGTGCCAACCACCCCGAGCACAGCGGAGGTGATGCCGAGCCCCACCAAAGAGTCAACATGAGTAGCATCCAACCCGAGGACACCCCACGCAGAAACATCTCAAAATCAAAGCAGCAGCCCAAGAGCCAGCCCATCTGCTCCAAGCTCCCAGGGGATGGAGGAGCCTCGACCTTTCCACACCTCCAGGAGGGACTCACAGGGATCCAGCGCCGCTCGCCCCGGCATTTTTGCCAAGTTATGTCACGGCGTCGGGCAGGTCGGGGCCGTGGCACGTGGTCGTAAAGAAAAACAGCCACCCAGAGCCGAGGTGATGAGAGGGCCGTAAAATGCTGCCGGCAGCGGCGGTGCCTCCCGTGCGGGTCCGTCACCGCTGCCCATGGCCCCGGCGGCTCCGGGAACCACCCCGGAGCCCTCTGAGCTTTTATTAAGAAGGAGCTTTGTGGCCCACAGGCTGCACAGGTAGTAAACTACCTCAGAATTAATCCCAAATATATATATATTTTTAAAAAAAGCAGAGAAGTCGATTTATTTTGTTAATTTTTTCTTTTTAAAGAACAGCTCGGCGTTCTTAAAGTTTATTTTGAAATTGAAAGAAAGATGAATGGGGCCTACACGAGAAGAGGGGTTGCAGCTAACAGAACGTCTCTGTATGGAATACAACAAGGAAATTATTTCCTCAAGGTGGAAATTTATTGCTCCAAGGTGGAAGGCAGAGTGTTTTAAAGAGGTTTTTAATTAATAAAGGGAAACGTGCCAAGAATGTGTTGCATGTTTGAGCTCTCTGCCTTAAATACTGCTAACCTGTTGAGGGCTAATTTAGACTTCAATTAATAAATTACTATACACACAGAGAATAAACAGCCTCCTGCACCTTCAGCAAAATGCATTTTGACAGCCCTATCACGTTTTAAACCAAATGCGAAGCCACGAGGCGCTGTCCCTTGGGACGCCAAACGGCCCAGGGCTCTTGTCCCCTAGATCAGGACACCAAGGTGGGCACCCAGTGCCCTGGGGTGGCAGAGCAGAGGCATGGCAGGGCTGTGTGCAATACTTCGAGCACCTCTGGAACAGGAAGAGACTCTGAGAGCCTGAAGGATTTACCTCTTCAGCGTTTTTTCCCCAAATAATGCCATTCGAGGCGTTCTCGCCCAAAGTCAGGATATGGTTTCCCCGTGGCCCCGGTCCCTTAGGTGCTAAGTCCCGTTGACTTCCATCAAAACTTGGTTTTGCACAGCCCAGATTTTCATAGGTGTTTAGGCTCTTAAACCCGCAGATCTGTGCCACGTGCCATTTTTCAAAGCACCTCAATATTTTAAGCGCCTCGGGGGAGGACGGTGCCAAATCTTACCCTACAGCTCTTACTCTCAATCCCCAGCTGTGGCATCTTGGGGCAGCAACTTCCAAGAGGCAAATGTGCACTGCAGGGCTCAAACCAGCACACACACATGTCCTGACCCGAGGCAAACATCCTCCCCATTTTGCCATACCTCCGCATGATCCCTTATTATCAGCCAGCCCAGACAGGAGCATCTGATTCACCACGCCAAAGCCACTCATTATTTCATGCACTCCTCCAAGTCCCCTCTCCCGGTGACACGGAATAATTAACATATAAAAGTCTGGTGATAAGTGAAGTTTACGATCCAAACCAGTGGAATGAAGGCTCAGAAGTGAACGTTATAAGAGCCCTGTGCCCATAAACATCCCACTTCTGGTGGGCTCCCCCGCCAATTAATCACACGCAGAAATGCTGGCGGAGCATTCATTGCCCACATAAGCTCCTTGCTGGAAAACAAACCTCCAGAGCTGTCAGGAGAATAGTAAGTTGGAGATGGTGTGCTGGAGAGAAAAATACACACCAACCAAGAGTAGGACGTGACCTGGATTTTACAGGGTGGTGGGGGGGTTTTTTGTTTGTGTGTCTGCTCTGCTGTAGTAAAAAAAGAAAATCTCTCCCCTCTGTGGGGGAAGGAGAAACAGGGGAAATGAGTGACGGCTGAGTCCATCAGAAAATCAGGAATTACACGTTTTTCTCCTTGATTTCTGAGCTGCTGCAAGCACCAGCCCCTCTTGGGCCACAGCAAAGTGCTGCGGGGCGCTCTCTGCTAGTGGGATTGGCCAAAACTGGTCCCTCCTTCGGGTCTGGCTGGATTTATTTACACAGGGCGATTATGAGGAAGGGGAAGGGCTCCTGTGGCTCAGCCAGAGAGCAGAGCTCAAGATGTGGAGAGCCTGGAGGCCTTTGGCCACCTCCGTTTGGCACCAGCAGCCGTGGCCATGGAGTCGAAATCCAGGCAGATGGCAGAGGTGAGGACGATGGCATCCAAGGTGCTGCAGCCGCTCGTCCTGTCGCTGGAGATGTCTCATCCAGCCTGGAAGTTGGGAAGCTCTGCGGTCCCCCCGTGAAGCAGCCGGGTGCTCCTCCATGGGGAATTTGCCGCCCGATGTCACCGCCTCACGAGGCCGCCCCCAGCCGAGGAGAAGACACCGGGGCCAGCTCCAGGATAAACAGAACTTCGGCACCACAGGCAGACGCTGATTATCCTTAATTAACTGGGTTCGCATCACTGAGTAGTTCAGGCAAACAATACAGCTTTTGGCTAGAGATTTATGGAAATTGTTATTGGCAAAACTGCTTTTAATCCAGCGCTGGACCGGGGGCAGATCGCAGAGGCACTGACAGCCTCCCAGGGGCTTTGCCTCCTCCAGCCACGGGCGTAGCTTAGCTAAACTCCTAATTTGTTGAAAACAGATCAAAAATGAGAGCCTCTCTGTCTGCACAGGGAAGCTCGAGCACCTCCCCAGTGCCCCAGCATATTTCTGAGGCCGAAACAACCCTGGTGCAACCTGGAGTGATGCCAGATCCTCCGAGGAGCATCATCACAGCAGAGAGCTGCCTCTTTTGTGGCCGGACACTGCCCAGCTCCTCAGTGCAAGGCACAGGGTGGCTGCTTGGCAGCTCCCATTATCCAGGGGTGAGGAGCCAGGAGGAGGGGACCCTTGGCCACAGTGCCCCCAGCACTGCCCAAGCCAGCTCCGTGCTGGGATGCTCAGAAGCCACCAAACCTCCCCGCACACCACGTCCCGTCCCTGGGGCAGAAACCTTCACCAGCATCAGTGGCCAAACGCTGCGTGCTCGAGTTTTACGGGGCCATCCTTCTTCCTGCTCCCACCTCTGCCCTGGGGAAGGTGAGGAGCCCAGGCACAGCCTCTGCTCGTGCTGCAGCCCCTGCTGCAGATCCGACAGCCCCACAGCCTTTAGGGCCAGCCTGGCTCGAACCAGAGCCTCGCTGGCAGCCGTGCCTGGACTATTTCCCAAGTCCGTTCGCAGGCGAGTTGTCAGCTCCTCACCAAAGGGTCCAACTCTGCAACAGATCTTCAGCATGAGCAGCGCTTACGTAAACACGGGCTTTGATGCCTGCGGGATAGCTCACATCCATGTTTGCTTTCTGCCTTGTTTCTTTGGGGAAAAGAGAAAGGGAATTAATGATTGCCAATTTATTCCAGTTAGTCAGCATCTCCGTGCCTGCTCGCCTGGCCGCGCTGCGAGCACTTGTTCCAGGACACACACGTGCTTGCCTTGTCCCGAGGCTAACAAATACTTGGGTGCTTGATGCAAACAGTTGTGAAAAACTGAAACTAGCTAACACGGATGATCTTGTTAGCTCCAGTTAAATGGCAGCCTCGTTAACCCGAGGTTGAAAAGGCCAGAGGAGGCGCAGGCACCTACCAGAAGCTGCAGAAAGCTCGAGGCCTTCAAAACTGTTTTGCAGGCACAGGGAGCACTCACAGGCAAGGAAGAGCCCTCACGTTGGGGCAGGAGGAGGCCACCTCCCGGCTACATCCACTGAAACCATGGCAGTTTGCTGGGCCCAGGCTCCCGTTTTGGGGAGAGGAAGGGATAATTCTGGTCCTGCTCCAGGGGCCATCCTGCGAAGGTGCCATCCCCACGGGGGGCTGAGCAGCAGCAGCCCCCAGACCCTACAGGACCCCAGAAGCAACCCCAAGCAAGGAGCATGCTGCAGGCATCCTTCACGCTCTGTTCTCAGCCTCGTGGTTTAGTTTTTAATTTCCTGTGCCCGTGGAGCAGCATCACTGGGACTCACAGGGACCACGAGGTGGGCTGGTGGGGGACACAGTGAGGGAACAGCCAAGGTGCAGGAAGTAACTCCCAAGGAAAAGGCTGTTTTGAGATCGATTACCCATGCCACAATCAGCCAAAAAAAAAAAAAAAGAATAAATAAAAATAAATAAATAAATAAATAAATAAATAAATAAATAAATAAATAAAGATGAAGAAAAGAAGATGAAGAAGACAAGATGAAGAAGAAGACAAGGAAGACGAAAGGGAAAGGGAAAGGGAAAGGGAAAGGGAAAGGGAAAGGGAAAGGGAAAGGGAAAGGGAAAGGGAAAGGGAAAGGGAAAGGGAAAGGGAAAGGGAAAGGGAGAATTCCTCTTTCCAGAGGAATATTTGACCTGGTGGCTGCTAGCCATGCGCTGCACCTCATAGTAAGGATGGAAACATTTTCAGTTTGCAGGTGTCCCACACAAGGGTGGGATCCTGCAGGCTGATGGGGAGCAGGCAGCAGCACCAGCCCGGCTGCACTCACCTGTACTCCTCTGTGCTGTGTCTGTGCTGTGTTCATTTCCCGGGGAGCTCCAGCTGGGTCAGGGAGGCTGTGCCCTGCATCCCCTCTGTGCCCCCAACACCCTGTGCTCGCCGTGCACCACCAGCAGACGCAGGTGGAGGAGAGCTGAGGAGATGCAGGAATGGGACTGGGGGGCTCCCAGCTGGCTCCCAGCAGGGATTTAGGGAGCCACAGGAGAAGGATTTGGTGCTCCCTCCCCTGCCCAGCTCTGCAGGGAGCAGTGAGCCAGGGGGGCTGCAGGGACGGGGAGTTCAGCAGGGGTTCACCGCAGATTTGGGCTGCGGTTCAACAATGCTGGGAATTCTATTAAAAAAGGAAAAAAAAAATACAAAACCACTTTTATAATAGGAGAAATCTCCGGTGCCTGCAAGGGGAAGCAAACCCCAGGGCAGGGCTGCTGCTTCCCAAGCTGATCCCATGGGACCGGCCCGCATTGGGGGCAGGCACCGCAGCACAGCCCAAGGGTGACTTGTGACTTGCTATTTTTATTTTATTGCCATTAGATTTGCACAGCACTGCTCACAAAAGGCACTGTCCAGTCTTTGTGATGCCCCAGAAGTTAACAGCAAGTGGCGGCTAAGCAAGCACTGACACGGAAACCACGCTGCTGTCAGCGTTTTGAAGCCCTGCTCCTCTTTTGGGGCTGTTTCTGCCTCTTCACCAGGCTGGGAGCCTCAGAACACACGGGCTGCACAGCTCCGTGCCACAGCGAGACAGTGCAGGGGAAAACTAGTCGGTGGGGATTTTTTCCTCGGAGTATGTAAATAAATATCAATATTCTAAACCAAAGACCTCCCAGTAACTAAATATTATTTATCTTAAAACTAAACAGCTTTGTCACATATGTATAATAATAAAGAAACAAATTACAAAGGAGGAATTTGATTTTATTGGTTTTATTCAAAGCGTTTGCATTATATATCAATTTCCAACAACAGAGTTTTCACAGTTCATTAGAGACATTGTCAAAACGTTGGGTGAAGCTCGTTTCACTTCCCCACCAGTAACAGGAGACATCCCAGCCTGATTGTTTGTTTTAATTGCACTCATTCCTCACAACAGCGACCGATTTCAAACCATATCAGGGAAATCAGGGAAATCCACCGCTTCAGCGGGGAAAGGCACTTCGGAGCACGGAACATCTGAGCACGCAGCCTGAATTTGGGTTTCTTTTGGATTTGACAGCCCCAGTATGGTCAGCGCCGGCAAATCCCCACCTCTTCCATCTTGCTTCCCGCTAACAATTAGCATGTGGCAGTATGCTCGCTAAGGATTAACAAAAAATACCTCTCTTATTTTACCGGCACGGCCATCTGCGGGTCAGCTAGTGGCATTCTGCATCCCGAATATCTGAGAGACCACACACTTCGCACACGCGCCCGATATAGATTTTGGCAGCGCCTGCCCCCTCGGCATGCATCTCATTCCTCAGCAGTTTGTGAGCTTGCCTTCGGTGCCCCTCCAGCTATGTGCTGGGCATTTCGCAGGTGTCAGGCTGGCGGCTGCACCCCGAGGGGCTCGCAGGGCACGCGGCTGCAGGCTGCAGCACGAGGGAGGCCCTGCTGCAGCCCTTCCTTGGGCTGAAATCTCCCTGCTGGCAGGGAAATCTGTCCCGGCGAGGATCAGGGGATAAAAACAAAGACTTTGAAAGCGCGGAAGAAATTATTTTCAAGCTGGTCGGTGGGATCCGCAGCTCTCGGAACAAGGCTCCCGGTGAGTAATTGCAGCTACAAGGAGGGTGAGCATAGCTTCAGCCGAGCCCAGCTTAGCAAGAATCCTGCTAATGCCTCTTCCTCCGCTGCCGGCGGCTGCGGGCGCCCGGCCAAGCTCCCCCTCCTCTCCTGCAGGTACAAGCACTGCAGCAGAAGTAACAGCTCCGTCCTGCAACGCGTGGCCATGGCCTGACCCAGCACAGCACCCAGTGCCAGGAGCTCACCGGGATGTGCTGCTATTTGCTGGAGCAGAGCTGGAATTTTTCCTCCAGCGCAGGACCCCGCATCTCAGGCCGGGGACAGCTCCCCAGCACGCAGTGTCACTTTTCCCTGACAAAGCCCGTAGGCTGGGGGCACCCCGCCTGGCCCCTATCCCATCCCCTGGAGCACAGGGGTGTGCGAACTGAGAAATGGAAGTGGGAGGCGTGGGGCATGCTTGTAGGGCAGCTGGCACCAGCCCCGACTCTCCGCTGGGCTTGGGGAATGTGGACACTTGGGGCCGGGTGCTAGCTTTCACTGCAGCTTCTTTTGCTTTCTAGGAAAGGATTGTTCCAACCCAATTTTTTGCTGTTTTATCCCCTACATCCTCATGTGGTGCCAGCAGTGTAAAAGGATGAGTGCAGGCATTCAGAGGGGTCTCTCAGATAAAGGTCTTAACAGCTAACGAAGCTAAACCACCCTTTACAAAATCCCTTGTCCTCCCAGGGGGGTGTGAAATCAGTTACAGTCAGTGAGGAACAGCAATTAAATACAAGATACAGATGGATGATGCGTTCAAACTCCTTACACCTGTGTTACACGGAGGCAGCAGCTTTGTCAATGAACTGAGCCAGCTTCACATCTCTCTTCGTCAGCCCACCGCAGTCATGCGAAATGAGGGTGATCTGAACCTGAAAGGGAAAGAGAGGCATTAGGACGGCCATGCTGAGCCCGGCAGGCAGCAAGGCCAGAGCTTCACGGAAAGCCCTGGGGGCTGTGCAGGGAGCGAGCTGTGTCCCCCTGCTCACATAGCCCAGGGGAGGTGGGAGGTGAGGAGGCTCAGCAGAACCCAAGGACTAAAGCTCCACACACTAAAACTGGCTTAGCACCCCTGGGTTTCCCCAAGCAGAGGTGTCTGATTAAATAACTTGTTCTTTATGTTTGAATTCTGCATATCGGTTTCATGAAGGATTTGGGTCAAGCAGAGTCTGTGGCTCAAGTGTTTTGCTACACCTGGAGGTGACGAAACTGTTGAGTTTGTTGCAGATTAACTAGTTGCCAGCTCTCAACCATGCAGCTGGCAGCAAACATTTGCAAAAAACGGGCTCCTGGTGCCATCTCTGTCTCTTTAACGACCCAAATCCCTTTAAAAAGACACAGCCTCTCTCCGTTCCCTTCTCTCTTCCATTGTGTATAAGCTCCAGAACAGGCACCAAGGATGTACCAGAGTTTTGGTCTCCTTAACTTGCAGTGGTGGTGACTAGGGCTGGCGGATGTGATCATTACCTTGCTGTAGACATTAAACCATTCCGGGTGGTGATTCATCTTCTCCGCTTGTAGAGCGACTCGTGTCATAAACCCGAAAGCCTAGGACAGAAAACAGAGAGGAAAAAGCCTTCCTTCACCTGCAAGGACATTGATGGAAGTTCCTCTAGAAGCTGATCAAGGCTCACCCCAAGATCTCAAAAGCTGCTGGAGATGCTCCAGACTACTGCACCCCGTTCTGAGGTGTGTTGGAGGAGTAACTCACCTTCTCAAGCCACCGATGTGTTTCTGCACTGCCAAAAATCATCCCCTTCGGGTCCCGGTAAATCACTCTGCTCAACGTTACTTACTCCAGGACTCAAAGCCATTGCACGGGGGCAGTGATTTTACCTTTGGCATCCGACAGTGATTTTAAACATCCACCCCGAGAGCCCTCCTCCCTCGCTGCCTCTTTGCCAACGCCATTTCTAATTAAGTGCCACGCCACAGAAGTCCTGCACTGGACAGATACCATTTCCAGAACCACGTCCTTTCACATAACTCTTTTGCTATTTATTTAACTTGCAGGGAGAGAGGTGGCAGGTGGCTTTGCCTCTCTGCTTTATGAGAAAATATTTTACCTAAAGTGAGTTAAAATAGGTTTCCCAATCCTCCGCCCCTATATTCTGCACGGCGCTTTCCCCCAGGATGCAGGTTTTATCACAGGCTCAAGAAGAAAATAATAGCGTACCCTTGCCAAAATGCTTAAGAGCAAATCACTGCATTATAAAGAAAATGAGAATGTCCATGTAAATCAAGAATGCAATTACACAGTGGGGCCCAAAGGGCCTCAGTGCGTGCACAGAACGCCTTCACGTCAATGGGCTTTGTTCGTGCTGCGCTCCATCCATCGGGGTTCAGGACCTCAATTAACATGCAAAGCATAAGTAACATCCACGTTATAGTCTGGTTCATATTATAATACAACGATCTCAACAAAGACCTACCTGATTTAGGTAGGTTTTTAGTGCTAATTTATGGAGGAGAATGTATATAGCCCACATTCCACCAAGCGATGGCCGTTTCAAACAAACATGTGGTCAATGAATAACATATAATGGTTGATAATAGTTTCAGTCTTTTTTCCCCTCACAAATTACAAAAACCTTTAAGAAAAAAAAAAAAAAAAAGAATCGGTGCCTGGATGAAGTATGACTCTGTGAGTCGCTTTGCCAGTCAAATGAATGCAAACGTTATAATCAGAGAAAATCATTCCAATGAGGTTTGTCATTTGGAAATCGCCAAACTGTCAGCAATTAAAAAGCTTTTTTCTTTGACCCAAGAGCATTCCAAAATTCGGGAAACCTAACTTCCCTTGAAGCTCTTGTTTAGTTTAATTTTGCTCGGAGTGAACAATTACTTTTAAAAATTTTCAAATGTTTCGGCAGCGCGCTTTGAAGCAGAACGCGGCAAGTTGGGCACCAGGCAGTGACAATTGGGAACACGCACGCATTAACAGTTCGAAAACAAGTTTCATTTAAATGATTTTGGAGTGCCCATGGTCTTAATAGGAAAGTTATTTCCAGCAGTCTGTACGTTTCTGCAGCAGCCTATGCGCAGAAAGGTTCCCAGAAGTTTAAAATTCCGATGCCACTGCAACTAGGCTGCCTCGGTACAAACAAACAACGAAGGAAAAAGTAGATTAAACCTACAAAAAACCCGACGGGGTTTATGTGTGCTCTCCCAGCCTCCATCTACCCACACGAGAAGCTCATCCACGTGCACACACACACAGTTACATGGGCCAAGCGCGATTCATTTACTGCGGGACACTTATCTTGGACACGGACAGGAGGCAGGCAGGAGCTGGGCACATGAACTACCCAGCTCACTCCATCCGCTCCACAACCTTCCTTCGTGCTGCTCACCGGCCAGCAAACCCCTCTCTCCGCACTCCCCCGGGGCTGTGGGTGCTGGTGTGAAGGCGACGTGCCCTGCTGAGGGTCCCCGTGCCACCAGGAGGGCTTCCACGGCCAGCTCCTGCCGTGCAGCCACGACTGTCCCAGCCCGGGCATCTGGCACCCTCGGGGGCCATGCACAAAGCACTGCGTGCGTGCCCCGCCGCTCTCCCTCGCTGCAAACCACCCCGAGCAGCTTACTTTTCGTATTTCAGTTTATTTTATTTCTACGCAGAACGCAAGCATCTCCCCGCTAAGAAAATGAGCTACAGTTCCAGCGGGCAATTTCACCAGCGCAATCTCCATTAAGGTCCTAAATGCTTCCTCTGCTAATTAAATGAATTGGAACGCTATTGTTTATGAATCACCTTTGTATTTGTAGAGCCGTAACCTTGCTTTGAGAAAATACAATTGGCTCTGGAAGGAAAAGATATTTAGGCTTGATTAGATATGAAAACACTATTACATAAAATCAGTTTGGACATTTCTTCACGTCTTGAAACTTGATCGGTAATTTGGTCTAATTGGTGATCAAGGAAACTATCTTGTGATCAATTAAAGTAATTACCACATTCCGGCAACACAACCAACCTTAATTTGAGCAGGAGTCTGCACTTCTTCAACTTTAATTAAAAATAATGAAAATTATTAAGCAGTCTGCAGTGCAAGATCATTGTCAAGACTGCATTGGTGGGCAAAATTTATCAGACCATCACACATTTCTTGATGAAAGTGGGACAAGTACTTTGCTTACACCAGCAAGGCACAACATGATCACGAGCTTCTCTGTATTAACAACAGACTTCTGCAGCCCCTCAGCCACCAACGGGAACTTTTTCAGACCTTTCCTTGAAAAAGAAAGAGAAAGAGGGGCAAGAAAGGATTGGTGCATTTTCTAGAAGCCATGAAGAAGCGTTTAAAGAGAGTTTGCTGTATTAACTACTATAAACTGTGCTGACAGTTCAGTTACAGGTATATTTAGTGGGTATTTCCAGCCTAATCCTTTTAGGACATTCTGGCTGAAGTAAGATCTGGACATACAGGTTACCCTACGTAAGTTCACCACATCACCAAAGTCATGGAAGAGAGCAGAATCCCTGCAGCCAGCCAGAAACAGCAGTACAGGAGTGAGGGAAGCAACCCCGAAGTGCCAAAGAGATGCCGTAGGTGTGCGGTACGTCTCTTTCCTTCGTGTCTTTTCAGGTCGTAAAAGAACTGAAAACTACGGGTGTTTGAGTCGTAGCATCCCTGCTAAAATAGTTTTGAAACTCTAGCAGCCACAGTGCTTCCATGAGATAAAAATCAGAGCTACTCTCAGAAGAGTAAGTTAGCCTAATAAAGTAAAAACCAAAACAAACAAGAAAACCCACAACTTGAAAAAAACGCAGCTGTCACATCTTGCTCATAAGGGTGTTTCAGGGCTGGCCAAACCGCTCTGGAAAGTGACAAAACACGCTGCTATCACAAAATAAGACTTAACGCGACTTCTGTTGCCTGAGAATGGGAAAACCAGGGCTGGCCGCCTTGCTCTCAGCGGTGGGAGGAAAGATGAAATTCCATCCAACGCTCTGCGCCGCGCCGCGCTTAGCAGCTCCGGGAGAATCGCGGGATCCCGGAGCTAATCTGCTATTATTCTTCCTCTCACACTTCTTAAGCGAGGAATCCATTCGTCTTAATGCTTTTTAAACGTGCTGCTTTTTTGTACGGCGCTTGCCAACATTATCTTGATGAGTTCTACATCAAAGCGGTGCAGGTCGAGGTGTCGTGCTCATTTATCACCGCGCGGCGCGTCCCCAGTGATCGATCACCACCGTGCACCTCCAGAGCTAGCAGCTGACAGTACTTGCCTCGAAAACGGAGATATTCAAGAAAAACAGCCGAAAGGCTCAACAGTGGAACCATGCAAGGTTTTTTATTTATTTGTTTTAAAATGTGCGAGCTACAAAGAGAGTACCCAGGCTTCCTAAATCCTTCAGACGCTCAGCCAAGGAAACCATATGCTAATCACGAGTACATTAAGGTTTCTGCCTCCCATCTGTCATTATAACGCTGGAGGTAGCATTAACCTTGACCTTGCGTAGTGTGAGGGCTACCTGTCTTCCCTTCCCCACCCATCCGGGCTGCGTCTGTACCATTTATCAGTGGGAAAGGAATAAATAAAACAAGTTACGGCGGTGCTGTCATACATGGCAAGAGACGACTGCTCTTTGCACATTTGCTTTCCATTCACCCAAATAAAAAATACCCCTGTGCACAGCACGTAGCACGTGTTCTCCTCGGCAGTTTGACACTTACAACAATAAACGCAGATCATTAAGGTTCATTCCCAAGCTTGCACATAGCCAGCTTCCATTACTACCTACTGACGAGCTATGGGTCAGCAGAGAAAAGGGAAAAGCTCTTTGATGGCAAGCTATAGGAAGCAATGTTTAGCTAGTCATGAGGCTTTAACTCAACCTCATGACGTTTTGTGGTGTGCTCACCAGAAAAACCCACGGTTTGTTTTATTTTTGTTCTACTTGCTCCATTAGGAAATACTTCTAACTTATAAATATGCAAAAATCGTCTTATAAGGAAAAGTGTTTAAGTAATGCTTGAGAAGGGGAAGGCAGCACACGAGGACGGGTATTCATTCAGTCTCAAAGCCACGTGCCCAGTCTAGGACTGGTTCCTGCTGGCACCACTGGCTTGTGTGAACCACCCCAGGGAACGGGCTGGCCTTGGGGCTTTCGTCCTGCCTGGATTCACACACCACATGAACCAGGGGAATGCATTTGCAATGTTCTTTCCCCCTTTTACCATTGTTTCATGCAGCACCATCCTGCGTAAGAACCCAACGAGACCGTGCCCCAAACCACAACAAGACTGCGCCCCAAAGCACAGCTGAACCCCAGGTGATTCAGCCCTTCCTGCAAACATGCCCTGCATCAGCACGTCCTGGAGAACTGCTCCTCTGCCCCTCACCTGCCTGCCTGGAGCCGGGCAAACCACGTCTCCATCATGTCCTGGGGGAGCTGCAAGCTGTGGCTGCGTGTCCCCATCCTCTCCATCCCCAGCAGGAGCTGGGAGGGCAACAGCCCCCAGCAAACTGGGGAGAAAAGGTTTTTGCTCCTTTTTAGCAGCAAAACCTTGAGAGTGCAGGCAGCCCTCCCCTTGCCCGAGCAGTGCTCAGGATTTGGGACAAGAGCGAGCACAGCCCTGAAGGACACCGATAAAGGGAACGGGTGAAGTGGAGCGCCGCAGACATGCTGGCCTGTGCTGGGTTGCCACTGCTGTCACCATAAAGAAGCTGTATGAAACAAAGCAAAACAAAACCAAAAAGCAAACCCCTCAAAAAAAATTAAAAAAAAAAAAAAATTCCCAACTTAATTGTCTACACTTTCCTGCATTTACAATACCCTTTTCCAACCCGCAGCCGACTGCTCACATCCCCCATGCTTAGCTGCACACATCATTTATACAAACGTGAAACGTTGCTTTGCTCTCCGAAAAAAAAGTTACCTATTTATATTCAGATGGTGGCTGTAAACACTGCTCTCCAAGCTCGCCGTTAGATCTGCGGCAGCGTATGTGAAAACCTTTACACGGCGCTGCACAAAGAACGCGGGGTCTGTCTCCCAACACTTGTTTACAATTATGTCGGTGAAGAAACTAGCTAGCCAGCTCTATATCAAACATTTTTGACAGCAAAAGCACAAACACTGATCTATTCTAAGTAGTTTGCCACTCTATGTAATCTTGGAAAAGGCATTCCTGCCTTTGATTCTAAAAATGTTTATACTTCATACATTATGCAAATAGTTTTTATATATTAAGAAATAATGCAAGCAAAGCTCAAGTTAAATTAAATTCTTCAACAATAACCTTGCCAAAGCACTGATTTTCCTATAAAAAAATTATTCCAATTTGTTGATCTTACATTGGATGAAACATACTGTAACAATCTTCATAATTTATGTCCTGTTGGGACACTATGATTTAAAGTAACATAATACAGACCAGCATCACTGCTAATCTAAACCACCTGACCAGATAAACAACAGTTTCCCCTTCTCTCTTCATCGAGGGTATTTCTGTTTATTGTCATATGATTTACCAATTTGAAGAACATGAAGAATAAATGGAGGCGAGCAGAGCCGGAGCTCTGAGGCATGGCCTTTCGGGGCGGGGGCGTTCGCTCACGCAGGTACCGGCACAATGTCAAGCGCCGCAGGAGATGACAGACGGCAGCCTCGGCAATCCCGGCCGCAGGAAAGCCGCCGGCAGCACGGGGAGTTTGGGGCAACCCCGACCAGGTGTGGTGGTGTGATGCTCCACCAAGCAGCTCCTCCACCGAGCTGCTCCTCCGAGCCCAGCATCAACCTCAGCGGTGCCACCGGCCGGCCAGAAAGCAGGTGCAGGCCTAACCTGCACCACCCGAGGCCCTAAAATGCATGTTTTCCATGGAGGCCAAGGGATACGGGGAGTCAGGGGAAGAGAAAGGGTCAGGGGAAGGTGTAAGAGCCCCGACCTGCTCCCCTGGCTCGAGCCTTTGCTCGTGTCCGCCGCCTGCGTGAGATGCTCGCCCAGCATCTGCCCCACAAATCCCGGCCTTATCTTTGGCTTAAGTCAGCGTTTTCCTAACTGCTGAGCTCAGGCCTATTTGACTGGTGACAAGATGATACGAAATGGTACATCTGTTGCCCTCTTCCTTGTCACATTTTTACTTTTCCAGCAGCGCCGGGGATCATTTTTCCCATTCTCCTTTTTTATTACAGTAAGTGATTGCACCTGGGTTTCACCACCAGACAGCAGATAATGCGCGCAGTGATTCAGGGAACAGACTTCACGCCCAAGTTAATCACCTAATCCACCAAAAAGATTTATAAACTCAACAGAGTGGAAGTGAGGTGTCTTAAACCAGCATTACAACTTCTTTCTGCGAGGGACGAAGGGTTCGAGGCTCAGCACAGCCACGTCGCATCGTGTGCTTGCAGACACATAAAAGCAATTACAGTTGCCCATAAAGTCTACTGCAAAATGCGTGGAAGTCCTGAATTTAAAATCCCAGCCAGAGCTGGGACAAGGGCACTCCAGAACATGCTATCCCCCTGGGGCTGAGCTGATCCCCACACGTGTCCCATCATGGTGCCCATCCCGACCCTACGCTCGGCACATCTCCCAGTCCCAGTAACGCTGGGTGCCTCCAGGTAGAAGTCAACTGGTTCAGGGTGAACACAGAGGAGGGAGCAAAGAAAAAAGTTTAGTGGCACTTTGTTCACTCGCCGCTAAATTAATCCCATCGCAGCAGCTTCAGCGTCAAACCCACGGCAGCTAAAGTCAGACTTAATTCCAAGGGTTTTCATACATGGCAGTTGTGATGTATTACTTTATATGGAAGCATTCTAAATAAACGCCTTTTTAAAATTATTATTGCAGTTCCAGCTCCTTCAGTACTAGGCAAACATAGCCTCATAAGTATTATTTTATTTATTCAAAAATTGGGTTCAGTTGGATTTTAGAGATCTGTACCCAGTTTTAACAAGCTCCACTTGTCCTTCTCCTTAAAATCATTCTTACTTGCTCAACACAGGAAAAAGACAGAAAATAATCAGAGGTTTCAGGACTGAACTGGAACGGGGAAGAAATCCTCCAGCTCAAACAAGGAATGTGAAGGTTGCACTTAGGAGGTTTACACCAAATAAAACGGCAATTTCACAAAACGTGATTTTCCTAAATGAGCTTTTTGCACCCAGCCTATAAACATTAAATAATACAACGAAGCCCCCATTAACTGGGCACCTGCTAAAGCAATCAGTAACTTAAAATAATAAACTCTCTTGGCTGCGCAACTGAAAGAACAATGATAATTTTACTTGTTAAAACAAATGTTTGGCCCAGCAAATCAAAACTCTAGCTGAATGAAGCTGTCACAGCAAACACTGGAAAAATAAACTAGCAGCGAGATGCCGGCAGCCCCCAGCTCCCACCTTTTCCATTCCCACCCCTGGACCCGTGCCACGTCTCCGCTCCTGTAGGGGCTTCTTGTTGCACACCAAGAGGCAGAAAAACACCCGTGCCCACACCGTGCCAGCCCACCCCACAAAGCTGCTCTCTAACAGAGCGAATGAGAACCCAAGTAAGCGATGCCCCAACTTCAACAACGTCCCCAAACCCTCCTGTACAGAGCTCGGGTGCTTTCTCTGCTGGAAAACTTTCCCGAATTGGTGCAAAAGAGCAGGGAAGTTCACTATCCCATCTCACTGCTCTTTGGATGGAACAGACCTGGCTATAGTGGAACAAAATTCTCCTCTTTTTACCCAATGCTGCTTCTGACTTGTATGCGAAGGGATGATTTCATTCTATAGACACGAAAATGAGGTTTGCATGCCATATATGCCGCTGATAACAATAAGAAGCGCTCAGACCAAATTTTCCTTGGTCTTTTGGCCAAGATTACACATACTACCAGTTTAATATACAAAATATTCTCTGCTGAGTATCCAAGGGCAATCATATCCTGCCGCTGATAATCCTTTAAATCTCTGCCATTTATGATCCTAAGAAAACATCAAAGAGTGATAAGAAAGGCATTGCTTTATGATGGATTAAGAAAAGCAGCAGCTGGTCTCACAATCCTATCATCCTTCACTACCCTCTTACCACTGCCCTGTGAGCTTTTTTGGTTTGTGTTTTTTAAAGACGAGGTCAACAATTCACACACGCAACAGAAGAAATCACGACGGAGGTGGAAGGAGTTTGGAGGGGTCTCCAGGCCAAGCCAGAGCCTAAAGGACCCAAAGCTGTGAAATACCACAAATAACCACTGCCTGCGGGTCTACTCAGGGATTTTACCCAGCTGAGCTGCTGAAAACATCCTTAGGTACTGTGGGAGCAAGTCTGCAGGCTTGTATGCCTCTTTTATTAGGAGAGATGTGATGAAACCTCTCTCGGTGTGATGAAACCTCTGCAGTCCGTACAAGCACCCCAACCTGCATTTCATCTCCTGCACTCGGTGTCTGGAAGAACGGCTGGTGCAGGGAGCAGAGAAGTGGACACAGGGAGCTACGTGAAGCTGCATAATTAAAAAAAGGATTGCTAACTGCCAACGATTTGGATAGAAGTACACAACCTGCATTTAACACTTTCTGCTGACCTCAGCCCTCCCTGTGCCCCACACACGTCCCTGGAGGCAGCAGGGTACATTCAAGGTGCTGTATTTTAAGAGGACCCATGGGTGCTCCTGTTTGCTGTTTGTTTCCTAAGGGTTCCCCTGGGGAACCCAGCCCGTTTTGTACATCCCTGCACCTGGAAACAGGCAGACAGGCTCATGTGAGGAGGCAAATTCTTGGTCCTTTAGTGAACATCGAATTTCTTTTAGAAATTCATACGAGCGCACCATGAAGGGAAATCCACTGCACAGCTCTGTTTCTCCATTAGATGGGGCATTAAAAGAAGCACGCCTAAGCACAGCGAAATGAGCTTGTAAAGACAGGGGGACTTCTGCTCACTGCAGGCACCCACCTCTTGTATCACGAAATAAAGCCTCTCCTGTCAAGGTATCCCTTGGTCCTACACAGACATGGATGTGAGCACCTCCTGCCATTCTCATCGCAGCACAAGGAAAATCTCACACCAGACCCTGAAATGAATGAACGAGGACTCCAAACCTGACTCAGCACAGGGCGAGCTCTTCACTCAGCCCCACCAAGCCATCCACCGGTCCATGGTCTTCAAAATACAGGCGACTTGTCATCTTCAGCCCAACCAAGTTAAAGGAAGAAAAAGGGCAGCAGGGAGAGGGGAAAGGGAGGACGGGAAGTTCTCCCCATTTGAAGCTGGTTTACAGCTTTATGAAAGACGAATGAAAAATTATACTCACATCACACTGATAAACTGTGGGTCTGCCAGTGGCTTTTCAGAGCAGATGTAACATTTTAGCAAATGTGATTGTTTGTGAAAGAAATAATTCTGATCAAAAACGAAATTGCAGCCAGCACGAGCGCTGGGCTTCGTCACTCTAATCCGCCCTGACAGGAAGCAGCGAGTGGAGATTCCTACTGTGAGAGCAGCAGATGTGAAAGGTCAGCGCTGGCCTGCGACTTCAAAACCGTTAACGTGTAAAACAGTGTGCATTAAAGCCCGGGACGGCTAACCGCCGGATTAACGGATGTCCGCTAAGTGGGTCTGATGTGCTTTTGGCAAGTAATGGTTAATTTTTAAATAGGTGCGCTGCCATCTTATTTTGGTTTATTCTGCCAGCCAGAGTCCATTTGGAATTACAGTGGCAGAGGGTAGCACCCCGAAGCACGTCTTTCCTTCGTGCTGTTTTGTGGAGTGGCTGTGAGCAAGTGGGAAAACTGCAAAAAGCAACTCACGGTCTGGAAATGTAGCCAGGCATCATCCCAGGGCATGGGGACGCAGAAAGTTAAGCAACCAAGAGGGAGAGATGTGCTACTTGCACTTAATCAGCATCTTTCCAGCACCTCTGTAAACAAACATTTAAATGCATGAGGATTTACGAGAGAAGAGGTTTCCCTAAAGGAAAAGCTGAAGCGTTATTCTGGCTGAGCATCTTCGGAAGAGGCAACGCGAGTCCTCCTCTAGACCCGGGGCAGGTAGCGGGAGGGAGCCCAAATTCCAGCTCCAGCACCGACCTGCTCACACTTGCTGCATTTGGGTGCAGGCACACGGTGGCCCTGCCCGTGTGGCTGCTCCAACATTTATTGCACTTAATTCTGAACCTCAGACAGAGGGGACAATCACCGTGTGCCTAACACACAGCTGAGAGGAGGGAGAAACATTTCTTCCCCTTCAGATCTACAAGAAGCCTTGCGAAACCCACAAGGCACTTGGACAAATAATTCCTATTTGGGCTTTCAGCGTAATGCCTGGAACAAGCAGCAAGCAAACGCCGTCATAATTTCTACTAAAGTGATAATAAATCCATCTTTTAAGGGAAGCCAACTGGAGAGCAGCCCGGCGGTCAGCCGGACAGACATCGGCAGGGCCTGCTTAAGTCAAGACCCAACAGGTCTGCCAGGCACAGCAGGCTCGGCAATTAGAAACCCCATCACCCCCGATGATTATAATCCATAAAACACGGGTTTTGTCTCCAGAGAGCCGTGATTTAGCTCATCAAGGACACGAGCATCCCTAATTGTGGCTAGGTCCAAGGGAAGGATCAGCGGATGCCACTCGTGCGACCCTGGGAGGTGGCACCCGGCCACGAGCCCGCTCCCAGCCTTCAAGTTCTTGCAGCACCGTGATGGGACCATGGCCGAGGAGGGGACATCCCCAGCCAGGCAGCAGCTCCCCAGCACGTTACAAAGGGGCTGAAAGGAGGGGATGGCTCCCGAGAAGCCCACCTTGCTCAGAGGAGAGCCAGGGCACCGGGCACAGTGACACCCAACTGATGCACACACCAGGGCTAAAACGAAGCGGGTCTTACAGCAATACCCAGGCGTGGAAGGGGAGGCTGGACTGACAAGGACTTTAAAAGGCACACGAGGCAGCTGATGCACTGCAGCAACTTCATTTAAAACAGAAAAAAACATTGCCAAGTGCAAAACATTCGTCTGAAAATATCCTGGAGCACAGGCTGACTTTACACATGTTTTTGTGCCCTGAGATGAAAATAAATCCGGTGTTTCCCAACTCCCAGCACCAAGGATTTACTTTCTGCCTAGATGCAACCCAACAGCACGTTTCCACCGCTGCGGCTTTGCGGTATTGCTCATCAGGAGAAAAAAACACTCGCTGCTGGCTAACTGGAAGTGTTACTGGAAACAGGACACGCTGACAGGCACCTCCTCCTCCTTTAAAGCTGAGGATGGAGATTGTTCGGCTTGCAAATGATCCACCTGCACGGCACCTCCAGGCACCAGCACCCAGCCTGGTGCAGGGGATGGATGGATGGATGGATGGATGGATGGATGGATGGATGGATGGATGGGGTCCCAGGCCCACAGCTGACCCCCCAGCCCGACCCTGGCGCTATCCCCTCAAGCCCACAGGCACCAGCTCGCTCTCGCTGGTTTAGCCCACAGGTTAACCTTTGCCAGGCCCAAGAATTTCGCTATCGGTTTCCAATAAAGGGAAATGTCAGCGGGCAGATACGCCAGAAATTCATTATTTTCAGATACCAAGATTTTCTCCACTCTGTAAAGCCGCTCGTAAATAATTCTGATTTATTGCAAATCAGTTATTGTATTCATAAAGGCAGGGAAGTCAGCGACCAACGTAACTACCAAAAGAAATACTTTCATAACTTTGCAGGTGCACAAATCACGGCATATGGGAGAGGACTCAAAGGATAATGGAAAACGAAGCGGTTTAGGAAGGAGTATATGAAAACCAGCACCTACCTAGGCGGATAAAAATAAAATCGATTCTTTTCATTCAACAGGCAACCTAAGGCAGAACTCTAGCAGAGGGAGCAAGGAGACAAACACTACGTGAAAAACAGCAAATTCCCCCCCGACCAAATGAAAAGGGGCTCGTCCTTTGATTACCAAAGCTGATGAGAAGGGGCAGCTCTGCAGGCTGCTCGCTCCTTGAGGCTAACCACAACCGACATGAGCCACACCTGAAACCAATCAGTGCCCAGGCTTTGAGAAGATTCACACGCGAGGACTAAATTTGTCGCAAATGGGTTGGTTTCCGATCCTAATGTAGCCAACTTGCTTTATTCTGACCTCCATTTAACAAATCAACTTAATGGGCACTGGGAGTGCTATAAAACTTAACAATGGAGTGATTTTAACTTTTAAAATACAGTTATGAAGCAAAATGTTGGAGAGCTCCTTCAATACTGGAAATCAAATTAAATCTAGACATTTTTTAACAGTCTTGACAGATATAATCCTAGTTACCATGTAAATTTATGGTAAGCTGCTGTGATATTAGCCACAGGTGCTACTTTTAATATATGGCCCGCATCTGGCTGGGAATAAAATTTCTCAGAGGACTGAAAATGACCTCACTATCAGACAATGGAGAAGAAAAAAAAAAAAACAAGACCACTGTGGCATATAAAAAGCTGGAGATGTGGCCCACAACCGAATATTTTACATGAAATTCATTTTAACTCTGCAGACTGTAGGTTAAAGGCTATTATGTTTTCAATACGTAAAAGGCGTGGACATATTTCAGCCAAGCAGCCAAAAGATTATGTCCATAAAGCAGCAATGAAATCCACTGCCTACACATATAAAAACAAATTTTCCAATACCTTTGATCAACACAGAGGACAAAGCAACGTGCCGGAGGAGAAAAGGGAAGTATCAGCACAGCTCCAGCTGGAGCACGGGCACAGCACCGATTCCTGCTAGAGAGCTGGCAAAGCTGGAAGGGACATGCAAAGGGAGAATAATAATTTATTTAACAGCTCCAAATTTTTTGCACATCTTTAAGTAAGCTCTTAAAACACAAGGCTGCCCAACTGCAATGAAACACGTGCTTCCGCCCTCCCCGAGCCATCCTCCAAAGCGTTTCCTCACTGTCATCTCCACTCAGGCTCATCCTTCACCTGTGTCCTGCATCCCCAAAACACAAAACACGTTTAAAATAACCCTAAAAAAGTCTTAGAACGTTTGATTTCCTGTCATTTCACAAAATGACATTAGAGGTCTTACAGAGACTTCCTATGTGAAATTTAGGAGAAAAAAAAAAATCTTAATTAAAAACTTACCCAGTAAAAGAAAGCAGCTGTAAATACTGAACCTGGCCATCAGCAAACATGCCCACCTTCGTAATTTCCTAACTGCATTTTCTGCTTTGGCGTGATTACCTAAGGAAATGCAATCACACAGGCAGTTGCCCCTTAAGCCCTCCAGCCAAATCCAGCCAAATTTGACAAGAACCATGGAAGTCTTGGCGTTGTGATGTTCCTGCAGGTCTGGCAAAAATGAGCAGAGGGACAAGGGACCCCAACCTGCCGCAGAGACGGAGCTGGGAACGCATGAGAGGAGCTGGAGGTATCGCAGAGCTGGGGCAAAAGCCACGGAGGAGAGGGGCCGGGAGGACAAATCCCTCGAAACCCAGGTCTCAGCTGTTTCACTGCTCCCAGAGCAGTTTCCTTGCTCCGCAGGCATCACCGCTGCCCGCAGAGACCGTGTAAGAAACTTTTCAGGAGACTTTCAACAGAACTTTTGCATTACTTCTAAATGCGCTTTGTGCAAACAGGAAGGCATGGCATTTTCAGCAGAAATTCTGCTTTTTTAAGGTCTGTCCCCTTTGACTGCTCACTCCTCCCAAAGCGTGCTGAACTGACATACTGGGGAAACTCATGGAAACTCCTGAGATCCAGACCAGGACTCTGAGGTCTGCAGCACGCCACCCTCCCTCGATGATCAACTCTTAACATTTAGCCCTAAAGTTTCTGCAGTTTCTTGTCTGGGATCCCAGCAGCACCACCAGGGGTTGCTTGCATTTCTGTCCCTATTCTGAATGCTGCAGAGGTCTCACCCTACAGACAGGAGGTGAACGTTTTGTGTCCATCACCCAGGGACGTGCAGGCTCTGCAGCACGCCCTCCTGATGGCACAAAGAGGCCCCAAAGCCTTGGCAACTTCTTCTGCTCTTCCTTTCTCCCCACAGCGGCTCTCTGCAACACATTTCAGGGGCCAGATTCTCCCTCCTACAAGAGAGAATAGGAAGAGCAGAGGAAAACCAAGAAGTGATGCATGGGAAAGGTGGAATTGGCACATCAATAGGGCCAGCACAGCCAGGCAACGTGTTCTCCTCTACAGCTGAGCTGTGTTTGTATTTCTTCCCTCTACTGAGCACATTCTGTATTTTCTCCAAGAACATACCCACCACAAGCCTACCTCACCCTAAAGGAAGACAGAACATGGATCTTTGGGGAGGACGCAGAAAATCCTTGTCTGGCGACATGACCATGCTTCAGGGACAAGCTGCAGGGGACGGGGAAGGGACATCACCAGCAGTAACACCATGGTGGGAGAGGAACCAGCCATGCCCAGGAAGGAGCAGGACCCAGGATCGGTGCACAGTGGGTGCCCACAGCTCACAAACAGCTTCCAACGGGGGCTTCAGGCCGCTTTCCAGCTTGTTTTAGGGAATTGTGCCTCCAAAGCCCATTTTCATGAAAATGTATCTTCAGACTAACAAACAGCATCAGCAGTTTCAAGCTCTGTGTTACAAAATAATTCCATAAGCCAGAAGTGTCATTAGCTTGTCAGTTGTTAAAAAGGCAGCCCATTTCTGATCGCTTTTAACCGAGCTAATCTCAGCCTGAAAGCTTCAGGAATCTAAATAACTCTTGTTTCACAGAAGTTTCATTTCATTCTCATGCTGAAAATAATATACATAAACCAAGTTCATGTCTACACATTTGCAGGACTTTATAATAAAAGTTGTGTTTATATTCTTAACATCTGTTGACATACACAGACTTTGTAAACCTGGCATAGATTTTAAAGCCACAGAATTTTCCATGCATCATGAACATTATCTGTGAGAAGCAATAAAAAAAGCAATGAATACATTAATCATACCAATATCATCTGCAAAGCATAAATCTGAAAGACCTTTCATGTCAGCTCCACTACTCGGATTTTTACACACCTGATTTTATGCCATCTGCAACGAGCAGAAGGAAGACCACTGAGGAAATAACATTTCTCAGTGCTCTGACGTCTCCTGAATACTCACACTTTAAATATTGTAAACAGAGAACCTACTACAGGAAATAAAAGGAGTTGCACCTAAAAGCCTCGATCCTAACTGGAGGCACACAGAGGACCTGTCTCCGGTTTGCCCCCCCAGCAGAAAGCCCAGGTGGGCTCTGATGGCCCCAGCATGATGCCTGTGAAGGGCACCAAGGAACGGCACAGACTACACCAACACCTTCCAAGCAGTTCAAGTGGCATTTTCTTTTTTTTGAGTACCATTTCTAAGATGACACGTTAGAGGTATTCATGTATACTTCTTAATTTACCGAGTATACTCAGTTCTGTATACTGGCAAACGCTTCATCAATCTTCAAGTTAGGAAGACCAAGAATATCCACCTATTTCATAAGATCAATCTATACAGTCAAAAAAAACAAACAACAACTTTCTAGGTTTTTACTGAAGCAGTGGGTTTTCTGGGTATCTGCTGGTGGGCCCCCCTGCCTTGTCTCTTGACCTGTCCATTGGCACACTGCCCAAGTCCATCCTGTCAAATCAACTTCTTCACTTACAGCGTGCAAAAACACTTTTCATTAAGTTTCGAATAAAACTATGGTTGTGCTGAACCAACAGATTTTGACCTTGTGCTGGCAGGGACAGCGTTTCATGAATATCTTAAGCACAAAGGCCAACCCCCCACCCTGCATTGCCAAGTCTATCTCATCATGTCAAGCATGCTGTCCTCCTCCTGGTGGTTCCAGCTCCTTGAGCTGCCTTTGCACCTCCCCAAGGTTTCATGTGAGCTCCCTCTCATGGACTTCCCCATCTGCGTTGCCTTAAGAATTAGTTGATAGGGTTTTATTTGTTCTATATTAACCCTCAGGACTGAAGTGCGATCCAGGACACATGTGCCCAGGGCTCTGTCTGTGCTCACTGACCAGCTCCTGGGCTGTGTTTCCCTGACGTTATTCTCTCGTTTTCCTTCGCCCTGCTCAGAGCAGCCCAGGAGCTCTGCTCCCACCTGCTCTCTTCTGCCCAGGCTTCCCAAACCTGGAACAGCACAAACACAGCCAGCGTTACGAATCATGGTTTATCTAGCTCATTGGGATTTCCCAAAAACCTTGGTCTGGGTTTAGGCAGTGCCACATAAATTAATGGACCTCACTCAGTCACTACACACAGAAAAAGGCACGGCCTGAAGCCTAGAGCTGGCAACATCCTTCCCGCGGGGAGAAAAGGGCCACCTTGGAGAGCAATCACCTTAAGAAAACCCTGCGTGTCCTCTGCCACCCAAGGAAGTGCTCACTGCGCTCTCAGAAATAAAGCAGAATGGGAATTGTCCTCCATCCATTTCACACTCTTACTGTTTTCTGTTATTTTTGTCATTCCCCTCCTGTCCTACTAATAAATTGTTAACATATTATAACTCTCTGCAACTTTGCTCAGAAGAAAAAGACTGAATTTATGCAATCTCAAGCAAAATTCAGTATTTCCAAAGAAAGTTTGTAACCATTGTCACAGACACGTTCTTACAATTTGAAACGTGGCCAGGACTTGGACTTCAAATACAAACCTGGCAGGGTCTGACCAGGAATCTGCTGTACCGAAGACATCACGAGATCAGCTACAACAATTCATTCAAGAATACGTATCAGACTTCTGGCTTTCTGCTTAGAAGGTGAAATGTGTGCTGTTTTTCCCACCTTGTTTCCCAAAAGTTTGTGTTCTTGTATTTACCCATTTTTCTCATTTTTTCTGCACAAAAAAATAAAGAATGAACTCCACTATCCAACGTTTATGTATTTCTAGTAATAATTCGAGAGTGCTAGTAATGAAAAAAAAATCAGGATTAAATATTATTTGTCTAATCCCATAATACCAACCCTGACCTTGACCCTAATATTATAATCAAGAAATTACCATGTTAGAATAATAAATCTAGTTAACAACTACAAAATGGATTTAATTTACTCCACCTAATGAGATTGGAATCAGAGACCAATTCACTGAGACAAACCCAACAGGGCTGGCCCTAACAGGATACTCCCAGCTTTCAGAATACAAATACTTTCCCATCAGGACCATATGGAAATTAAAGCAATTATATTTCCTTTATATTAAAAGTGGTATATAACAATAATTACCTGATTAAAATTTTTGAAGTTGAATTCTTTGTAGATGGCATCTCTTTCACCTAGCTCAGACCAGCCTGAAGCTTTGAGATCCAGTAAAACTTGGTTCCTCTCCTCTGTTGTTAGCCAATGAGACTGGGAAGACTATTAAAGAAAAACAAATAAAACCCATTACAGTAGTGAGACTGAGGTTCCTTTGTACAACAATAAGAAAACCGCACGATGAAATGACAGTGATGTATTGTAGAGAAGTAAATATTTAAGACGCAAGAGGTGGAAAATTCACTGTAGTGTGTTTTATTTTTTATAATTTCAGAGAGCTGCTTAACTCACGGAACTTATAACACCAAGAAGCACGGCTTCTGTTTGGTCAGCTAAATTTGGATAAATGTTTTTGTACAAACTAGACAAGAGCATCAGGCTGTTTCACGGCAATGAACACGGATAGCAGCATACCTGTGCCCAGTACCTCATTCATCTGAATTGTCCAGATGCTGTAGCACTTTAATTGATTTTCAGCTATTCCACTTTGCTTTATAGATTAGAGATTATTTACATGATACGCTAAATGTGCAATTACAAGGCTAAAAGTTGTATCAGGGGGATATCTGAAATTTAAAAGGCAGAAACAACAATAATAGATAGTATTATACACAACTTGTACTTTGTTATTCCTAGAAAAGCAGGAATAGATTTAAAAATAGCAAGCACAGTGTAATACTAAAAGCAACAGAGAGCTTCTTAACTAAGGGTGGAAAGAAATACAAATGATAATACAATTACAAGTTACAATCTAATGGTATTAGCACACGATTCTGCAGAGCACGTTTGTTCTGGTACGCCTTATTTTAAACAAAAGGAGCCCTCCTGAAGCCACTGGGACACAGACAAGGCCAAGCATGTGAGTGGAGAGTTAGATTTGGGATCAGACTGGTCCCAAGTTCACGCTACGAAGCAAGGCTGGAAGGGGAGGATGCTCGGTGCTGGAGCAGCCTTCAGAGGGCTTGCAGGTAGGTGCGATGCGCTGGGTGTCAGGGCTCAGCACCAGCACCCCCAAAACACGCCCAGCACCCCAAGGCCACCGCCGGGGCTCTGCAGCTCGGAGCTGCTGCGGGTCCCAGCGGCAGCCCCCGGGCCACCAGGTGGTGCTGTCAGCCTGGGCAGCGCAGAAATTAGCGCAATTAATGCCGCCCCAGCAAGATTTGAAGCTCTTTCTCCATTAGCAAGTGGAGCCTCGCGGGAGCTAACAGCAGATGCATGGAGAAAATAATTGAAACTTCTGCAATGGCCAAAGAGCAACATTTTCACCAATAATTTGGGACAGAGATACGTGGCAGCATCACTGCAATCATCTGTGCTCAGTGGGACGCCTCATTTACAAGAGGTGGGCTTTATGCACCCCACTTTTTGCTTCAGATTTTAACTTTGGGCTTGCAGCAGCACAAGCGCTGAACGCGGCACTGCTGCAGCAGCAGGCGCAGGCAGGAATTCCTCAAGCACATTTAAGTATTGCCGAAGCTCATCCTAAATTTGCCCAGAGCTGTTCTCTGGCAAAAGGTGAAACCCGCAGCTTGTCACAGAGAACTCATGGGGGGAGATTTTTGGAGGTTGCAAAGTCCAGGGCTTGCGTGGAGGAGGCAGCACAAAGTCCATGCCCTGGCTGGAGGGGAGATGTCACCGGCTTGGCCTCGGGGACACCACAGCCACCTGCCCACGGCCTCGCTGGGGCGCGTGGATGTCCTAAACCTGCTCATGTCCCCCGTGATATAAATACGGAGCGTGATGGAGCCTTGGGTGCACGCTGATCGTGGCAGCTCCCACCACGTCCAAGCCAGCTGTGCCCACAGCCCCCTGCTTCAGCAGGGCACGGACACACAGCAGGAGCTGGGGGCGCAGCGTGAAGCCCAGGGGCCTGCAACATGCGAGGGTGCAGCAAGAATTAAGGATTTAGGGAACACACAAGCAGCAGAGCGACACAGCAGGATGGGCACAGGGGGGTTAATTAGCACGCCCAATTAGCCACGCAGTCATTCTACTAAAAGAACAGCCCCAGCTGGGGCTGCCCCACACCCACACCCACACAGGGAGGAAAGGCCCCGAGATGGCGGCGCGGCCCCACAGCGCCCGGCCCCGGCCCGGCCTCACCATGGCGGCCCCGCTGCCGGCCGCGGCTCCCCGGCTCCCCGCCGCCCTCCCGGCTCCCAGCAGCAGCCGCAGCCCGGCCCCGCCGCCCCGCATCGCCCCCGGCCCCGCCGCCTGCGGGCAGCGGGAGGAGCCCGGTGGTGGGGGCGGGACGGCAGCGGGCACCGAGGCGTTTTGGGGGAGTTTTGGCCGAAATTTGTCGCCCCGAAGGCCTCAGGGGGGTTTGGGTTTATGGGGAGGGAGAGGATTGCTCGAGGCAGGAGGTCTGCAGCTCCCTCATCGCTCAAAAGCGTCAGGATTTGGGTTATTAATGAAATACTTCCCATCTTTATCTGCACAGTACTACCTAAGTTGTATCGGTGCTTTTACATGCAGAAATACAGGACCTGGCCTTTCCCAAGCGGAAAGGTTCAGGCAGCAGAAAAGTTCCCAAAGCATTCCGACATGGGGAGAGGAGCTCTTTGTCAACAAATCTTGTGAATAGCTTTGTTGCTTCTTACTTTAATTCACACCCTAAAACTTCATGGCAGTGTTTATATGTGGCAGACGTTTGCTCTAACACCCTGAGTGATAAAGAAAAAAAAAAAAAAAAAAGTATATTTCTTATATAAACTGATCCATGCTAATCAAAACTCAAAAAAAAAAAATCTACATGCTTCACCTCCAGGCTTTGCAACCTGCAAACACATTAGTAGAGTTTAAATAAATCTCAAGACTTGTTTGCTAATTTAGATAGGTGATCTTCATTTCCAGTCATCTTTTCAATGCTTTAAGTGCCTTGAAAGATTACACTAAAAATTTGATTTTTTTTTTTTTTTTTGAAAAGTAAGGACAATGAATGCAACTTCATTCTAGAGGGAAGTGGTAAATAAATGCACACACACAATGAGGTAGGCCTTCAAATGGTTCTACACCTTACAAAGAACTGCCACCAAGTCAAAAGTCATGGAATACAGCGAGCACCTAACCCCCGTGTATCATAGGCGGAAAACAGTCACCTGGCAAGAGCTGTAAAACAAATTTCAGAATTTTTATTATTGCTGGTATTACTGTACCCCACAGTACAAAGCAAATACATACAGTTAATATTAAAATCTTTTTGAGACGGTGGAATAACTCATTTGAAGTACACTGTGTTTTAAAACTTATTCTGCCTCTTCGTAGTTCATTTTACTGACAAAATAATTTAGTAACATCACCATTCACCAGCATATCCCTGTAAGGTTTTATTGTTTCAGGAATACATAAGCAAAAAGTTGAGTACGATCCGTGTGGGCCAATACATCCTAATTCCACCAAGCTTACCACATCGTCCATGTGGAAGCATAAATTCATACATCCATAGGTTCTGTACAAGAAGATTCCATCATTTCATCAAAGCAACTCGACTCCTGAGCCGAGCAGTACCACGAACACAGGCCGATGTCCTGTAGAAATCTTATCCTGTCTACAAAGTCTGGGGACCTCTTCAGAAGAGCCAAGTAGAACTGTATCACGTATTTACATTAAAGTTCATGAAAAATAAGCAGGTCAGAGAACTTCAATAAATACTTTCTTAGTTTGTGTTTCTTCGTATTTGTTTACTTACTGCTTTAATTGCCTCAGCTGGCATTTTACAGATTCAGTAGTTGATAAATAAAGCCAATTTTGAGTCAACATTATGAATTACAACCAACAAATTCAATAGTTCATTCTTATGTAGTTCCAGTCCGCACAACTTCCCACTTAACCAACACCCAGGAAATTTTGTCCATGTTTCAGCATCTCAGATTATTCTTGATGTTCATGCTCTTGCCCTGGGATCAGCCACCGAATGCTCTCAGTTCGAATGGTAGCATACATGATAAAGCTAGCCAGAAAGAGCAAGGAAAACAGGAGCAGCCAGTCTATTCCTTTGGTCAGGACACTTGGCAGGGGCCCAGCCCAGTCTTCCTCCGTCACAGTCACATCATTTTTAGCTTCTATACCTGAAAAAGAAAGCATTTGATCAACCCCCGTAATGATCGTTAAATATAGAGAAGCTTTATGTATTTGGAGCTTTGTTCTCGTTCTCAAATTAAGGCATGTGCACAGTTAGACTCAGCATTTTGCTGACAGTCCTTGTATTTTAACACGTTGAGTATGTAGTTTGCTAATGTAAAGGCAAAATATTATCAAAATGTATGCAAATGTTTTTAACAGGAAAAGGGTTGTTTTGTTCTTCCACAGCAGGGCCTTTTGTATGTTTGCAGGGGGTTTGTTTTAAAATATCTCTGCTGCATTAGCAAATATAACACCTTCTGGCCTCTAATGGAGGCTGGCATAGGCCTGTGCACGGGGATTTTGTTTTCCTTCCCAAACACAGCACAGTAGGACCAGAGAGGCACAGAGCTCACAATGTTGACAGCCATATCAAGGAAACTGGAGTCCTTTTGTCCCCTCTAGCACAAGAACCAACATTGTCTTTTTCCCCAACTGCCATGCATGGCAATGTTCCCACGGTTTACCTGCCTTTATTCCCAAATTAAATATTTGTGTGTGAAGATGTGCTCAGTCCCTCTTAGCTAAACCCCTCAGTTTCCCCCTTCTCTGTGAAAGCAACCCAATAAGTTCCTGGTTTCAGCGTGCCCCAAAACCCAGCAGACTGCAGCCACCTCTGCCAGATCCTCTCAGGGTTTTCATCAAAGTCATCTTAAATAACAACCAGCAAGAGGAAGAAAGCTGCATTTGGAGGTAAAAGCCAACCTGTTCTTCATGCATCAGAGCTGATTTACAAACCTGTTTGATTAAAAATGAAGTCTTTCAATGTTTCCAGCGTTCTGTCTGTATGATTAAATCTCGCCATAGGTTTAGCGCCTTGGAAAAGGAGGATATTGGGCACAGCTACAGTTCCAAACCTAGTTGATAAACTGTCAAACACAAAGCAAATATAACGTATAAAGGAAAAGAAATCCACTGGAGAAAGAAACAAAGATAGCCACAATGTGTCAGTTTTACTAAATTAATTTCTCCCTTCATAAGGGAGAAATTCATGTAACCACTTTGTGCAGTATTAAGGAGGTTTGCTAATGAATTATGTCAATAATGTAAGATTCAGCAGTGAATCAGTATGTTGCTTCTTCACACGTGTATTGCATGCATACAAATTTTGTTATCAAAGGATATATATGGGGGTGAATGGAATATTTAGCACTTTTCAGAATAATGAAACCCAAGTTAGATAACAGAACACAACTTCCAGGTTCATTATAGCTGTTGATAGAGTAGCAGTTCCTTTCTGTAAAGTTGTTCATAGGAAAAAAAAAGGAAAGAGCACAGCCAAAAATAAAAGGAACCCATAACTATTTATATTAAACATTAAAACAAAATACTGCTGTTTTTAAAACACAAAACTTGCTATTGTAAATAAGACATCAGAGGATAGGACATGTAAATTACCTGCTATGTTGTGATGCGTCCAGTGCCAGGAAGCGCAGAGTTGGAAATGCTCGAGGTAAAGAATTAAAATGAGGGGCCAGGCTAACAGAAAAGCGGCACCACGGCGTGTAGAACAAGACTAAGGTACAGTCACTGCTGTTTGGGTTTAGGAACTCCATCAGATCCTTAAAGAAAGCAGAACAGACACACATAATGAAACATTTAATAGCATAATCCTACGTAGAAATGCATCGTTCAGCAAACAATTAGATACTTGACAAGATTTATCGAGTAGCTGCACATTTGTTTTAAAGCTTTTTAAAATAAACAGACAGGTGTTTAAGAGAACCTTTTCAAGAGGTTAAACAAATTTATTAATTAAAAAAGCATCCTTTATTACAAGAAAGAGCTAGAAATAGGCACTGGTACTGGATATAAGTGCCATTAACAATTCCAGATACACTAATGCACAGCACATGAAAGCTGACAGGCACACACAGGCTCGTGGATTGAGCCATTTCTCCACTATTTCTACTCAGAATGACACAAACAGCTTTCTCACCCAGATTTTTTCCCTTGTTAATATCAGAAAGGCTGTAACGCACGGAAATCCACCAAGTCAAATACTGAAGAAACAGACACGCAGCACAGAGCCCTAAAACGGGTGGCCTGTTTACCTGGGACACGTTCAGGATCTGCAGCGTGAAGTTGCTGATCCCAGTCACGTTCCTCTCCTCGCAGGCCACCTTTGGGGTCTTCACGCTCTCGGTGCTGTTGGGCTCCTCAGCAGTGCCGGGCAGCACAGTCTCCAGCACGACGGGCGAGCCCACTGCGTGCTCATGGCCCTGCGTGTCGGGCTGAGCAAGGGGAGCTGAGGGCCTGCTCCCTGCTTCACACTCCCCACTGCCACCTGCTGCTGCCTCACAAGTCCCAGTCGTGGTGGAAGCAGACTCCTGCTCTTCCTTCGCATCCCCCAGCACCACTGAGAGCCCCTTGGCCTGCTGGGCTGGGAGCCCGCTGCCCAGCATCGCGTCGGCCATTTCTGCAGTCCGGTACCGCACCGCTTCACCGCCACCAACCTGCGCGGAGCCAGCAGCAGCAGCAGCTGGGGGGGTCCCCGCGGCGCTCAGCTCCGTCACATCCCCTGCACCGGAATCACAGAATCATTAGGGTTGGAAATGCCCTCCAAGATCACCTGGCCCAACCACCCCCTACCACCATCACCCACTAAACCATGTCCCCAAGCACCACGCCCAGCCTTTCCTTGAACACCCCCAGGGATGGTGATGCCACCATCTCCCTGTGCAACCCATCCCAATGCCTGACTGCTCTTTCTGAGAAGAAACATCTCCTCATTTCCAACCTGAACCTCCCCTGGCACAACTTGAGGCCACTCCCTCTGGTCCTATCACGGGCTATCTGCGAGAAGAGGCCGGCCCCCAGCTCCCCACACCTTCCTTTCAGGTACCTGCACAGAGCACCGAGGCCTGCCCTGAGCCTCCTCTTCCCCAGACTGCCCCCCGCAGCTCCCTCAGCCGCCCCTCACGGGCCTTGTCCTGCAGGCCCTCCACCAGCGCCCGATGCCCTTCTCGTACTGAGGCCCCAAACCGAGCTCAGCACCGAGGGGCGCCCTCGGGCTCGGAGCATATCAGAGGGGAGACACCAGCCCCTCTCCCCGGCCGCCCGCCGCCCTCACCGGCCGCCAGGGCCCCGCCGAGCCCGGCCAGCGCCAGCAGCAGCCGCCACATCCCGGCCCCGCCGCGCTCCGTCTCCCCGGACAACCGCCACTTCCGCCGGGGCTCCGGGATCCGCTTCCGCTTCCGGCGCGGCCCCCGCTTCCCGCGCCTGCGCAGTGCGCGGTGGCGGGCGGGCGGGAGAGAGGGCCGCGGGCGCCATCTTGGGCGCGCTGAGGCGGGTGCTGCCCCGAGAACGCCTCGAGGTTCAGGTGGGGTTATCCGCAAACCACCGGGGCTCAGCGCTCCAGGACAATAAAGTGTTCACATAAACTGCACATAATAAAGAACTTTTACCCAATTTTCTCGCTTTTGCCCCCCGAAGCGCCCTTCTGTCCCCCGGGGCAGCAGCCTGGGACTGCTTCCACCTCCTCACGGTGGTTTGGCTCCTGAGGAGCTTTTACGGACAGCCATGGGTAAAAAGCCCACAGACTACAGGCATACGTGTGTGTGTGTATCTGTCATATCAAGCAAAGCTTCCAAGCTGAAAGGCAAGATAAATACTAAAAAAAAATAATAAAATCCTGTCACAGAATTAGTTCTATCTCACTTTCAGTTTAATATTGAAGCTTCATGACTGTTTGGGACGTGTCAGAACTGAGCCAAGAGCATGACCTAGGAGAGTAGGCACCACACATACATACTGGGGAGAAAAAAACACCCAGGAAAACACTGCATGCACATAAATTAATATGGATGTCAGAGCTTTATTATGGAAATGGGATTTGTGTCTGCTTTTACTGTGGGGCACATCAACTCCTTTCTTGTAGTGCACCTTTTCTTTCTTGGAAAAGTGTTTTTATTTTTCTTACCTTCCAAGTCCCATTTGCATGAATATTAATACTGAAACTATGGTAGCCTAAAGATATAAAACATAAGTGAGGCTTGCAAATAGAAACTATTTAATTAGACTGGTTGATACAGATCAAGCAAGCAAACTTGAGAGCCAACACACATAGGAATCCATGTTGCTGTGGGCTAGTCAGGAAAAAGCTCCTCCAGCCCTATTTGTGGCAAGAAAAGTGGCATTTTTAAGCTCAGCCCCATTTTCTGCCTCCTGGTGAAGGACTACGTGTGGCTGCTGCTCATGGCTCTGTGCCATCAGCCTTAGAGTCCTTCACCTACCGCTGCCCTGGGTGGTGTCAGATCTCAAACATGAGCGATGGCGTTCCAGATCTCTAACAGATAGCTTTGTGGCAAAATACCTGCATCTGAGACACTTCTCAGATTTAATCCTAACATAATATTCTTCCTACCAGAACAGAAAGCAAGAAGTTTGTGCAATATTGCGTACTTTTTATGCTGATGTTAAAAAAAGCATTAATGTAACAAATTAACTCCCAAGAGGCTTTATACCTAAGTCACAACAAATGTACTAGCCCAGTGCTTACACATTATACAGACAAGGCACATTAAGATGCCTGCCAGTTTTGTTGCATAAGTGTTCGGTGGCTTACATTTTTCTGATTTTTAATGCAAAATGTCTGTTTTAAGGAAAAACTAGTAAAAAAAAAAATACATTGTTTTGCATCTATTCAAAAATCTTGGATACAGTAGAATAGCTCTGTTTGTTAGGGAAGGATCTGAAATTTAGCAAAGGGGAGGATTTGCGTAACTGAGTCTTTTGTTGCATCCATGGATATACACCAGAACTTCGCGGTCATCTGTGCATCTTATATTGCAGCAGCTGAATTTCACACACTACCACGGATTTCAGTAATGCTGGGCAAGCTCCTTCACAGGCATCGTGGCAAGAAAAGGAGTGAAAGAGACTGGGACAGAGACAATGCCATGGTCTTCAAGACAAGTTTCCACTCCTGTGTAATCCTGACACGTCCTCACAGCTACAATTTTCTGTGTATTCAACAGCACAAAGATTAGGTAGGAGAAAACAAGACAAGCATTTGAGTTGGAACACAGGCTGAGGTTGCATGAACAACTTCAACCTACACCTGAATTTGGGATGTGTGCCTTTGTAATCTTTGTTTTCTCAACATGGCCGCAGTTGAATATTTAAGAACATGACCACTTGAAACAGCAAATACACTTTTTAGTTCTCAAAGGCCTACTCTAAATAATCAAACTCGCACTAATTGTTACTGTGATATTTTTTCACTAATTAGAACAAGCTTTTGTGGTATGGAGAAAAAAAAAAAAAAGCAACATGAAAGGCAAGAAGATTTATCTGCCTCAGATCATTTAAATAACACCTAACAACTCCACAACATTTTTCAGCTTCAAAGTAGTTAAAAGTTCTTATCTAATGATTCCTTCCAGCAACCTTGCAAGATAAGCCACGTATCTATCCACTCATGGGAAAAAATGAGCCCTCGTCATCCTTAGGCCACGCAGGGAACCTGGGTGACAGCCAGCTGCAGAAGGCAGTAGCTTTCGGGCTGCCAATCCAGTATGGTCAGGCCCCACCTCTCTTAAATGTTAAACAATAAACACAGAGCCACAGGCAGAACTCTGATAAAAATAGCACACAATGAAAGTCAGCCCTTTACTTTTAGTTATTACAACTTTACATGATTAACAGTTAAAACAATTTTCATTCGTCTTGGTCCAAAAAGACACACCACTGAGCTATCATACTGCATGGGTCTGATACTGCTAATTCACGGTGTACTATTTGAGCTACTTGAAGAGATACCATCGAGACAGGTATCTTCCAAAAGCAAAAAGATGCCAGTCCAGCACCGAAGCAAGCTTTGGTGTCTAATCATACCCATAAATGGAATTATCAGAAAGATATAACCACCTTAAAGCTTCCTTTAAGACATCCAACTTGTGAAGCAAACAAGCCAACATTGCCGGTCTGTCTGCATGAATAAATCATAAACTGATTCTGTCATCAGAAACACAGCACCTGGCATCGCACACCAACTATATACCGAGGGAGCAGATCGCATTGCAATTTTTATCTTTCAGTTTATTACACAACAATCATGCAAGCAGAAAAGCACCTTCCAACACAGATAAAAAGCCTGAATTGTTGCATGGTATCATTTATCAATGACAACATCCAATGCTCAAGGTTTCATTAAAAAAAAAAAAGCTCACTTCCTTCAAGAAATCACATCCAGCAACTGATCTTTATACCAAAACACAACAGACTGTAGTCTTGTGAATGTATCCAGTAAAATGAATCTGTTGAAAGCCAAACATTTACAATAAAAAAAAAAAAAAAAAAAAGCATGTATTTTCTGATCTTTTCTGATTAAAAGCAACTTGAAGTCTGTATAGAAGCTTCAACTATGATTTCTAAAATGTTTCAATACTAGAAATATTTGTGGTCTCTGGAAGTACATGGAATAGAAAATGGATGGTGTTGGGGAGCAAGGAAAGGAAGCAGTCCTGGCAAACTGGATTGTAGCTTTGCATCCATCGGACTGCCCATCTTGCCGCATAGTTATTGAAAACCTTCAGTAGAGGGGCAAAACCAAGGGGGGGTCAGTTGTATGCAGAGCACATAAGCAATAAAAATAAACTAGAATATTGCTAGGATGGAAGGATAAATATGGTATTCAGTAATGAATAATGACCATTATGCCATTAAAATCTAAGTGGGCAAGTACTCTCAAACTGATTCCCATGTGCAACAGAGAAAGAAAGTTAACAACTTACTACACATGCATACACAGCACTCATTCCCTTCCTTGTTTCTTCTCATATCTGAGTGAAGGGATAAGAACGATTAAGTCACTGCTGCAGTACTTTCAATTTATTGAAAAATGAGGAACATTCCTCTATTTCCGGGTACCTTGCAACCCATTCAGGCTTTTTGCCTTAATGCAAATTATGGGACTTGCCTATAATAAGCAATACACATCTCACGTGAAATTCAGAAAGCAAAGCATGCTGGAAAGGTGGGCTTCTTTATTTCATGTAATCTTGCACAGTAAGTGGTCCTGCAACTCTCACAGATCTTTGTGCATTTTTAAGTCCACACAAGCACAAACACAGTCTGTTGGAGCTAGATTCAGCTACACTTCAGGGAGGCAAGGGACAAAGCAGAACAGATCATTTGATTTTAAGCAAAATCTGTACAAGTTGTACTTTAATATTTTACACTTACCTACGACTGAGACGTCGGGAGAACAAATGGTGAAATCACTGCATTTCCATTTAAAACAGAGACAGGTTAAAGTTATTGGTCTGGTATGCTGCCAATAGGAATCTTAAGCCAGAATTTAAAAAATATATATTAACAAAAGAGGGAAAAAATGGTTAGGTTTTAAAGTATTAACTTTATTAATAAATATACATCCATATGATGATGTAAATACAGATCATGAACACTACTCCATTCCCATACACATAATTGCACACGAGTAGCTCAAGTTCATGGACATAAAAACATACACAGTATCTAATCAGGCTTTTTACAGCAGAGGACAGGGTGCTGATACTAGTTATTTAACAGATTACTGTTTCCCCCAAAGTAAACCTGTGGAAAAGCAAATGATGAAAGATTAAAATATCATAAAGTGGTTCAAACTTCAGAATACAGACTTATCTATTTGGAAAAAAAAAATCACAAGGAGAAAGGTCTAGTCTCTACTAAAGTCATAAATATATTTAAGCAGTGTTAAAATATATGCATTAAAATAGAGAAGAATAAACTTCTTTTGTGGTCAGAAATTAAGTTTGCAGTTCAAAGTATTTACGATTATTATCAATTGTTTTAACTGTCAACTCTAGGGATAGCATGAAACGTTATTATACACACAACAAAGAACGGCAGAGTCACAGCTAATGAAGCCATCAGACAAATGACTTCACATTGCTCTCTGCCTTTTAAAGCTCTTCGAAAATGGGGGAGGGAGTTCAATTCACATCTGAATTACTCTGTGTATTGTAGTTCCAAGTAATTCTTTTCACATCACTTTTCACCGACAAGGCTTGGTTTTGTCCTGACTCTTAAGTTCTTTCAGACGAAATGAAAATATATTCATTCGGAACAGAGATCTTTAATGGCTCTCGATACATAGTTATTCTGAATAGTCTAAACTAAATCCAAGATATAAAGAACATTGCCTTAGTGACAAGGCTAACAGCTGATTTTAAAAATACTATATTTAATATCAAAGTTAGCCACTTCTGATGGTATCTGTTTTATTTCTGCCAAAATATGGTGCTAGCATCTTGAATATGTCCAGTGCAAGACTTTATAGTAGCAAAATTATTTGGTTTAAGTTTAAGTAAATTTAATCAGAAACTGAATAGTAGTTACTATATGTATATTAAACAGTGAACTTGTATAGCATCAGTAAGGAATAATAGCAAGCGAATACATTTCCTTTATGTATAAATAAGACGTTAGGAACTTGATAATTAAAAGAAATTATTAAAAAACAAACTTGACATGTCGATCTTCTGAACAGTGTTAACACACAACGGTGATCCTAGCTTATGAATAGCTGAATTATGATATATCATATAAAATAAGCAATTTACCTTACAAGTTATGTTTTCATACTATGGGGGAAAAGGCCAGTTTTCCCACTGGTACTAATAAAGTTTAGGCATTAACATGCTGCTTCAGTGTTTATCGTGGAAAGAAGAATGTTTTTTTAAAAAAAGCACAATGTATTCTCTAGATTATACATAGGCAAAGCAGAAGTATTTGAAAATTCCATTCCTTTTTCACTTTGAATCTCTTACTTCTTTTTTTTCATCCCCTCTCAGCATGGCACCAGTAAGCTATGGTCAGATGTAAAATAAACCAGAATTGGGCAATGCCCAGCAGCACACTGCTGGTCTCCTTGCTAAAGCTTGGGTGCCAAGCAGCCCTTTAAAGACTCCACCAACACTTTCCTACTTTATGCTCATCATTTCACAATTGACAACGTTAATTGCTTTTTTACCGGGATTATATTTCATCTGATATAATTAATAAACACTGTAATGAACAGAAATTGCTTAGATGATTTCATTATTTCATCAGCATACTTGAATACAAAATTCATTATACTAGCAGAACAGCAATACATCTGCATTATCTCCTGACACACAGCACAGCACCATTGAGTCGATGCACAAGTGAGAAATGAAACAGGAGCAAACGGGATAAACAGAAGGAGGTAAGAAGTGGAGTTTCTCCAAGGTACAGTGGTGACATGCAACACGTTCCTTGCCAGCGAGGTGTGACACTCCTGTAGTTACTACATTCAGCTGAAGAGGACTGCTTTCCCAGCTGAGTTCAGGAAAGAACTTAAAGCAGTCTTTTGTTGAAAAATCATGATTAAAAACAGCCAATACAGCACGGATCCTGAGGGTGAATTAACTCACGTTAGCATTTTGCATGTGTCAGAAGTGACATCGTTCTGAGAAAGATTGCTAAATTTCAGGCTTGCGAGTTTGTTGAGGAACAGAACGTGTAACTGGATTTCATAGCTTCAGCATGAAGAAACCATTTTAGTAGCAGTTTAGCTGCCATTAGTTCGTGTATCGACTAAGGAGCCATCCAGTACAGTTGAGGTTCATTGTCTTAGTTGCCAGTGCATACACAGTTCCCCAAAAACAATTCAACACACCTATTGTAAAGTACAGCATAAAGTCCAGCTCATTATGTGTTAGGCATCACTGGAACACCTGAAGGCTTGCTGCTTTTTTCCTGATAAAAAAGGTATGAAACATGACATCTGTTTCTTAAGTTGTCATCACTGAAATCAAGAGTTCTCATCAAAATGACAGCAGGCCAGAATAGCAATTACATTAACAAAAATTATCAGTACTATTACTCAATCAGCACAAGCTCTAATTAACCCATTTTCTTCTGCTCCCCAGATTTCCAAGCTGTATATATTCCCACCCCAGATATTTGAAGCTGCAAATTTATCATAAAGTCACATTTTACTTCAAACAACTTAAATATAAACTTTCTTCCAGGTGAAAAAAACACTTTAATTCCAGTAAAAATAAATTTAGAACAAACAATATGCAACATTGAGGACTGTTTTTTTTTTTTTTTTTTTTTGAGTCTAGATTAAAGTATGTGCACATGTTACACACACACACACTCTCTCTCACACTTAAAAAAAAAAAAAATTAAACACACCCAGTTGAAAAATGGAACATTTCTTTTGGAAGGAGGGAAGGTTTTAGTTTGAGTCAAGAAAGGTATTTATAGTCAACCAACAACATTTTTTTTCAGCTTGCATGCATAGATGAATTCCTATGAAGTACTTTATATCTGGGGTCTAGCAGTGCAGTAAACTGCATCCTGTTTGCATCAGCTATACAGTTTGCTTTTATAAATCATGAAAATGGTGTCCTTTGGTAGATATATAACCTTCCATAACTTAAATATAGTATAAGTGTCAAACAATGAAATATCTGTATTTCCAGGAATATCTGGCAAAACTAAGTCTGAAAACTTGGCAACAGTGTCTATTTAAAAAGTTTAATTTGTAAACATTATAGATTAATACTTTAAAAGCTATTAAACTGTCGCCACCTAAGCACAGATTTTAAAGGCAAAAAACAGTGTAAATAGCTATTTACAGATTAAGAATGTACTGTTTAATATTAACCGAGTGCGTAACTGGAATGAACAGTACTTAATTTCTTACAAAATATTTCAAATTTTAAAGAATTATTTGTGGTTTGGTGTATGTACTATCAGGCATTTCAAAATTACATAGCAGAATCATGTATCAGCATAACAAAAAGAACAGCTATCACCTAAAGGCAAACGAGCTTGTATTAATAAGGCGCTGTGAAGCTGTAATGCGCTGCACAAACTTTCAGCTTTCTTTAATCTTTTCAAAAACATTTTTGGAACATTAGTTGAAATCAACTAAATGCTACAACTCCAGAAACAAAAGCCACCTGAAATCAACACTGAAAAAAAAGGTTGTTTTTTGGTCTGTTTTTTTTTTTATAAGTTTTATAAGTATCTGTTCGAGGTCTGTAGAAGCTCCTGCAGGAGTGGAAAACATAGTTTGCTTTCTATTCCTTCCTTTTAAAAAACACACAGGAACTCAGAATTTTGCAGTTGTTACTAGTTAAACAGTTCCAAGCATTTTCTTTATCAAGTAAGAACTCATCTGGATGAGTTCCTTATTGTGAGATAGGCCACATCACGAGCCAACAGCCAGCTAATTCTATCCTCCTCATTTCAATTACTTAACGCATAATCACAAAACTAGATTTACCAGAAACTGAATGTAAAACTAGGAACACGAATATTACTCAGAGACACCATGGTATATGCATCAGTTGAGACTTGCTAATAAATTATGGTTTAAAAACAACAAAAAACCCTTTATGCCAGTGCCCTCTCAACATTGCTTTAAAAGTTACTGAACTGCACCCATACACTATGGCATTATTTGAATAAGAAGAAAATCTAGAAACTCAAACGTATGCAAATGCTACAATAAAATGCAAGAAACATGCCAAAATCCAAAGTAAAGCAGATTAGTAAGGAGTTACTAATTCCTTCCTTTCATTCATTAGGCTGTTTGAGTTTGCCACTAGTTTCACCAGCAGCATGTAAGCCTCTGTTATGCACCATAGGATAGGGAAAAGCTGCACTGCCACAAGTATAACTTAGATTTGCAAGCCGTGATAGAGCTTTAATGCTACCTGGAGGTCTGCCTGGGCTGACTTTGTATCCTGCTGCTTTAGTTGTACCCAAGGGTCTGCCTGGACTTGTCTTAAATCCAGCTGCTTTGGTGGTCCCCAGGGGTCGACCCGTGCTGGTTCGGTACCCTGCTGATTTTGTGGTCCCTGATGGCCTTCCACGTTTCCCGGATCGGTTGAGGTTTTTCTTTTTCTTTAGTTCGTCTTTTGTCTCTATATTCCTGCCGCTCGTGGTCTGCAGGTGTGATTCATTCAACGGGTCTTGTCTCTGGCATGCAATCGGTTTGTGGCTGACTGCGTGGCCGTATTTGCTTTGCTGCGTGGCGTACAAGTCAAACTGATCGGCAGACCTCACGGTGTCTTCGTTAAGGCAAGAGCTCTTGCCGGTCCCACAGAAAGCTGCATTACCGCTGGCGACAGGGTGCATCATTTTCTATCAAAAACAAGAGAGACAAATGTTTATCAGTATACAATAACGCTGCAGCGTTCCACATGAAAATCCTTGAAGAGTTACCTCTGTTTCCTGAAGTGAGCGCAAACCATTTTGTCTCTTTTCAGTAAACAGAATTGATGTCAGTAAATTACTTTTTTAAATGAAAAGTTTTAATAAGCTTTCATTTGAGGGTTTGACTGGTAACCCTCTACACACAGTTAAAAGCAACTATTTAAAATATGTATTATTCAGGTGGGTATAATTAGTGGAGAAGTACATTAAAGAACCGAACAAAAGTGTTTCAGCAACCAGAACATCTAATATCCACCCATTCTGATTTCAAAACCCTTCTAACCGAATCTCATCTAACTCCTAGCTGTTCCAGTTGCAAGATCAGCCTACCACCCAAGGAAAAATACCATCTCCTCCTGATTTAGCAGATCTAGGCTCCTTAAGATTTTGTTGTAAGTGCAGCAAATTAATACAACACTAATCAGTTTTGTTGCTTCTTCTCGCAATTATGTAAGAAACGGGTCAGACGCGCAGCTGGGGAAGCAAAGGCACGCAGTGAATCTTGCACAAAGCAGAAGATGCCAGACCACAGCAATGCCAACGCTGTCCCAGTTAGGTGAGCAGGTACAAAGTGACACAAAACTGTGCCCAGGATGTTGGGAAAAGCCATACAACTTGTCCTGATATCCATGTTACCATGCACCTCCCGGCATTGTGGGGAACAAATGTGACCCACCACGGCCAAGCACCGCTTTTACACAGCCTGTGCTTTATTGGTAGGCTACCACGGCTCGAGCTGTGCTCCATTTCGGAGGCTTGCTTGTTCAAACAAGACTCATCTCCAGGAGGCTGGGAGGGAGAGGCACCCGCACACTGCTGCATCACCCCGGGCCCGAGGGCCGGCCTGGCGGCACCCAGGCAAGGCCTCAGCCTGAACTACAGGCCGCTGCCTCCACACGGATCAGTTGTGCTACGAAATCCCTTCAGCACACGTACTGGGGCAGAGTCACAACAAATAATATTACTGCATTACTGGTGGTCTACAGCTTTTTGAGTATTAACGCTTGTAAATAGCAGCTGCACACACACTGCCTCACGTTCCCTACCCGTGGAGGTGGAAGGAGGCAGCGAGGCGCACCAGGAGGATCTCCTTCCTCGCTCAATTCGCCTGTGTTGGCTCCACAGCTCAAATAAGCTGAAAATACTCAGTCCAAGATAACATTTAACCATGCTGAAGACAAGATTAATGCAATCAATATCTGGCTCTTGAGAGAATTTCTGTGCCTCCCGGTCATGTTTAGGAGACTAAACATTTCTTGCTGTGGTAAATTTCTCTAGCAGATAAGGTCTGGAATATTCATGGTATTTTGCCCGCAGTAGATATGGAATATCACCTAGAACAACTACATCTAAAGTCTACCATTGATTAGGGAATTTATTTGGCAGTTGTGAAGGTCTCCTCCCAGCCAGAGGAAAAGAATACAACAGGAAGGGTCTGTTTACCCAGGAGTAAATCCCCATGCCCTTTCCTTCTGATTATAATAGTTACAGTCCCAGCTCTTACTCCCAATTCACCTTGGCCTGACAAACACATATTACAGCGTGTGCATTATTCCTGTGCAAATATCTGAACACAGTTTCATGACAAATAGTCAAATTGTAATAATAATATAATTTAAATAATAAATGGTACTAGTGGAGATTATCCACGTGCTACAGTTCTGAATGTTGAGTGGGGCTATGGTAGAACAAATACGAACCCACTGTTATTGCAGGTGTTGACTAGCAAGTGAAACAACTAAGAATAATTTGCAAGCCTGCATTTAGCAAAGAACAAAGAAAGTAAGATACAGGTCGAGAGACCAAGCAGACTTTTTGGTGCAGCAATAAAAATGGAACTTAATCTTAGGTAGCAGTCAAGAAAACATTACCTTCCTTTAACCCCGCTACAGCCCACAAAGTCACGACAAATACCTGAGATTTTTTACAATATGTAATTACAAACATAAGGGTTTCATGGTAATGTATTTTTACTGAGGACAGGGTATACAGAGCGACTGAAAGGCTATTCAGCTGTTTGCTGATACACTTGAGGACGCTCAGAGCAGTTAGTTCTAGGCTCAGTGCTCACTTAAAACACCAGAATACTGTCTTTGGCCCCAAAAAGCTGCTCCAAACTCAACTGCCACAAGGCCAATCAGTTCAGCTGCCCAGTGTCTGAGGGAACACACCAGACCAGGGAGGAGGCACTGAACAATGCAGGGCCCTCGAGGTTCCTCAGCAGACTGCCCACCTTCCAGATTCACTCCTGTCTATGCCAGTGTTCTTATTCGCTGCTTTTTCTCCTCATCACAACCAGATGGATTTTTCCTATTGATGAAATCATCCACCTTGCCTGGGGAGAACCATGGCAGGTCCTCAGATCCCAGGAAGGCATCCTGTTGGACCTGCCAGACCCTAGGTTTCAGCACCATACCCGTGTGTTTGTGTGCGTGTCTGCCACGACAGCCCTGACAAACGCTGCCGGGACGTACAGAACTTGGCCGACGCTGGTTTACCTTGCATCTGGTGGCAGTCTGCATCACTGTCACTGACAGGGAAGGAAGAATAAATCACTAACTGTCTAACATTTCTTACAAGAGGAGGAAGCTTAAAAAAAATACAGCCTGTGAAAAACTGACAACGTTTTTTTTAATATTTGTTTTTCTCTAGGTCATTTTCTATCAAATCATGAAAATTTCAAGTAGTATTTCAAAGCTTATGCTCTCTGATTTTGTTTTAAGACATTTTAATGAAAAGTTTTAGAAATCTTTATTTTAGTTACATTAACACGGACACCTCCAGCATATTTTTCTTCATTCTTGTTACAGTTGGGAATAAAAAGTAGGCACACTGCATGAGTCTATCAGCAGAGTGGAAGCAGGCTTCTTGGCAGGGGTACGCACAGTATAAACAAGGATTGGTATAAAATGCAAAGCTATGCCAGTTTAAAAATCCCACTCTAGCTAAATTGTATAGCCAAACGCACACAACTTTGTGTCCAAGCATTCTTCAGTAAAACCAGCCAGAAAAGTTTCCAATGAAACAAAACTTACTTGTTTTAAACCTGTAAATAGATATGTAAAAGATACTTGCAACAGTTTACTTAAATCAGTTTTAAAACCGGTTGGATGTCTCCACATAAACAAATAGTTAAGATGAGGCACTGTAGTAAACAAATTTGGTTGCATTTTGAGAAGATTTTTACTGGAAAGCGGCTGCAGAGGGTTTTCTGTTTGGATCTTTTTCTATCTGGTAATCTATTTTCATAGAAATGCTTAGGAAGGGAGGAGACAACTGGATAAACTAGGTTTGGAAAAAGAAAGGCAGTGTTAGAGCTTCCTGTGCAACGAAGCACAGGAGCTCCATGGCTGCTAGAACGAAGAAAGAAATGGGACCATCCATCTGGGACCTGCAAGGTTTTGCTGCAGGGGGACCAGAGGGCCACGGTAATGACCCCACTTTTGCAGTATCGCTGCATCCCCACTCTTCTGAGTACCTGCAAAGTTAATTGCGTTAGCACTCTTGAGGTGAGCCTGCAGTTTTGTTTTGCTCGCAGTGCTCATCAGTCAATACACAATGTATGAGGCTGCCCTGAGGATTTTTGTAGCTCACAGTCAACCTCTTGCTCTTTTCTGCTGGGAGATGAAAACAGAAGCCATATTAAAGGCAAAGCAGACAAAAAGAATCTTAAGAAATGTCACCTGATTCCAACGATACTGTGACTCTTGGATAGAGAGAAAGAGTGCTTCCTTTTGCCCCTAAGCACAGATTAACATACAGCACATTTCTAGCTTACAACTGCTAAGGCTTCTTTTACTGGTACAGCCCATCCCTCCCTCAGCTTGAAACTATGCCAAAAAAAAAAAAAAATAACAACCACACAACAACCATGTTCTGTTTGCTATACAAGACTTTAAGACCAAAACGAGTCAAGTCTAGATGCATAAAACACCCTTCTTGGGCTATCACCCCCTTCCTGTGCCTTCCTCGTGGTCGGCACAGGCCAGATGGCAGCTCCCAAGAGCAGAGAAAGTACAAAAGCTGACTGCAAACAGGCACTCAAACATCAAGTATTTTATAAAGTCCTGGAGCTGCGACCTGGTATCTGCATTAAACAGAACAACCCATTCCAGCAGGGGAAGCAGGCAGCCCCTCCAGTCTCACCCTCGCCTGCTTTCTGCAAGGGCAGCCTGGCTCGCACCAGAGCAGACCTGGCTCTCTGCAAGCGCTGCTGGCTGCTGCTGAAATGTGCTTTGAATCAGAGCCTCTGAACAAAACTGGAAGCACACCTCCAGCTTTTCAAATGACGATACCAGGAGAGGTAAACTCCTACTGCCAACAGGAACAATTTTGATTTTAGTAAGAGCGAGCGTAGAAAACCCACTCCTATTTCTGCGATTTTCCACAGCTGAGGTTGCAATGGCTTCAACAGCACCGACGGAGCTGTAGGAGACCGTACCAGCACCTTTTCATCATCCTCCAGCCCTCCTTACAGCAAATCCACATAAAGTACATGACATCGCACTCAGCAACAGAAGCATTATTTCTGTACTGGCACCCTGCACGTCACTCCTACCAATTAAAATAGTTGGAGGGAAGCACAGGACCAACTCTGTTCAAGCTCCCTGCATAAAGAGAGCTCTATGCCACGTCCAGCAGCACAGGGGCTGCAGGCTCCGGGGAATGCCAAAGGGCTCCTTTTTGCTGCGGGGGGAAGCTGAAGAAGCCAGAGCACAGACATTTTGCCTTTGCAGACTGCGGCAGAGATACAGTATTGCTTTCGCTCCTCCCTCTCAGGATAGTGGGTGGGAGAAATATACTTTCATCAGTCAGTAGAAAGGATGAATTATATCACATTAAACAATTTTCAAGTGGTGCTTTTATCGTCAGCCCCTTTCCTACGTGTTAACTATCACTAAAATATGGCCTCGCCTGATTTTTAAAAAACCCGCAGCTGCTTGTTTTCAAAATACTGCACCTGGAGTATCCCCATAAATGTAAATATTTTAAAAACACTAAATAAGAAACCCTATCAGTGTCACAACGTATACCATAACATCTGAACCTACATTTGAAATATAATCTACTTCTGATACTAGGTAAGCGGCTCCTCTAACCCGTGCTTATGAAGGGCTTCCCAGCGTTGATCACGTAATAGGATTTTTCTCATCTGATGAGGTAAAATATATTAAAATCAGCCCCAATATAAGACAATTTCTTTACACAAGTGGTTTGCTAGAACTGGTGCAATAACACGAGGCTGCAAATAGGAGAGAAAACGTAATTTGGGGCACAATGTCTGTCTCAGTTACTCTTTGTGCAAAAAGATGGAGGAACAAAGGATTCCCCATGCAACACGAGAAATCACAAGCACGGTCCTTTCTCTGATGACCAAAGGCCATTTTCTTACATAACCGTGAAGAACGGCCAAAGGTGGGTGACGGAAGCTGAGGGAAGAGCTGTGGGGGCACACAAACCATCCCCTCACAGCCCCCGCTCCAGACCCCAAGCAGCAGCCTCCAAGGTGCCCTCTAAGGGAACTCCGCGCACAGGCCCGGGCCAGTTTCTGCCCCCTGTGTGCACGCAGGGATCAGAGGGCCCATGGCCTCTCTTATCGACATCAAGACACCCTGAGGGCCCTCCCTGGAGCCGAGAATAAATAACGTGCACATGGGGAACCCCGGTGTGAGCGGTGTCCTGGTGGCAGCAGCTCTGGCCCCGCAGCTCTGCCCCGGGCCTGCACGGCGGGTGTGGAAATGCCCAGCTGAAAACATGGAGGTAAAGGATCGGCACACTTCTCACACGTGGAATGCTCTAGATGTGTGACTGGAGTCAATGAAAGCTGCTTTTGTTCGCTACAATGCGAGCTCAAAAGCTTACAATACCCGGTGGTAAGAGGAAATAAGTCTTGGGGACCCCTGGAGAAGCAGAGCTCCCCAGAGCCTGAACACCACCCTGGTGCCGTACACGGAGGTCAGCGCTGCCCCCACAAAGATCAGATAGTCACGCACTAACGAGGCTAATGGTGAGCCTTTAGATACCAGGATTTGATTGCAAAACCTGGCAAACAAGTAACTGTCAGGCTCTCCAGCCTTAAAAACCACTCGAGGCATACCTACGGGCTGTTTCGGCACATGCCAACATCAGCAAGAATGTCAGCTGACTTTTTTTCCACCCAGAAATTAAGGTCAGGTAACCACGGAGCGATGTGACGAGGAGAAACAGGACACTTAAAAGGGTAAAGACGGGTCCACAAAAATCGAGGAGGGCCATGTCAATGATCTCGTTAACCATGCACCGCCAATTACACCGACACAACCGCCCGCTTGGTTTCATAATCAACAGAAACCGCTCTGAATCCACAGCTTTTCTGAACAGGATAATCTTGCCCTTTCCTCCTCTCCCACATTCCCATTCCTTGTGCCAACACTAACTATTGTGCAAGAGCAGGACGAGCCAATACCCAGGTGAAAAACAATCCGGCGAGGACGAAAAAACAACAGTTGGCTGGCACTGGGGCAGGAGAGGAGGAACAGGAACACAATTTTCATCGGCACAGACTGAAGGCCTAGGTTAGCCTACATCACGTTACCTACTGTCTACCCCCTTAGCCTCATTAAGTTAAAAAGCTAGCCAGACCTCAAAAATTTGACTTTTTGACAACACAATGAACTCAGAAGGCGTTCATGAAGGGTACGGACAAGTCCTGAACACAGCACAGAGAGCAGAGGCTGAGGAAAAGCAAAGCCACAGCTGGGATGGGGCCACAGAGGATGGAGGCAGCCATCAGGCCAGACAGGCTGGCTTGGAGGAGCGAGGTTGTGAAGCTGCACCCTGATTATCCTGCGGTTCTGTAATTACCCAACTTCAAGGCAAGTCAAATATGCATATGAATGACGGGGCAGGTAGAGGTACATCTTTCCTTTTTTCCAGAAAGAATTACGGGCGTTTGTAAAATTGTCCGTTCATCTGGAGGAGCCGTTCCCAGGTAACACGGCGCAGAGCTCGCCATCGCCTACAAGCAGGGCTTTGAGGAGCAGGAGGTGGTTCTTCATCTCCCTGGGTGTTCTCACCCACCCGCTCCTCTCCCCAGGGAACAGAACAACAGCTCCGAGAGGCAAGAGGTGCTCATTCATCTCCGTGGGTGTTCTCACCTACCCTCTCCTCCTTCCCCAACCTCCTCCCACAAAAGGGTTTAAAGCTTAGGAGAGGGCTCAGACACCTCCTTGTCCTGGCGCTGAGGTCCCGATGGGCACCTCCGTGGGGTCAGTGCAAAAGCTCCGGACCCCCACCAACACACCCAGACACTGCCACCGCAATGCACGAGAGCAAAAGGACAAAGTCCACTTGTTGAACCTCGTCAACAGCAGACACTGGACAAAGATGCGGGGTTTTCTGGTTACGGTTGCACCTAAAAATTAAGAATATAGACCAAAAAAAATATATAATAATAATAATAATAGTTCTATGAGAAACCCTGGTATTTAAAAATTGAAATATGAATGAGATGTTATTTTAAAAATGGATTAAACACAGAGGATTCCTCGCCTTCCTTTATTTTGAAAAAAACACACCGCATGGATCAACATAACTGTTGCTTTCTTTAGCCAGCCAGCCAGGGCGCACCGCACGCCAATTAAAGGCGCAACTCCTCGCTAATTAATTAAGGGCCACGCAGCGAGCAGGATGCACCCAACTCCTTGCAACTCCAAGCACAGCGCACCGGGGGCTCCACCCGGGGGGCTCCAGCCCCCCGCGGGGAACTGAAGCCCCCGGGGATCGGGGATTTGGGGGGGGGGAGGCGAGGCCGGAGCCCGCCGGGGGCCGGGCGAGGGCTGCGGGGAGACAAAAGCGCCGCAGCCCCGGGCGTGCGGGGGGCTCGGAGGGGCTGCCTCCAGCCACCACCTGCCGCAGGGCGCTGCCACCGGCCCAGTATAACCCAGTACAACCCAGTATAACCCAGTATAACCCAGTACAACCCGGTATAGCCCGGTATAGCCCGGTACAGCCCGGTACGGCTCCCCCCTGCCCCGCCCGGCACAGGGCGGCGATGGCGCTGCGGGGCCGAGCCCGTCCATCCGCGTTCCCCCCCCCCAAGGTCCCCGAGCACAGCGCGGCCCCGCTCCGCTCCTCTCCTCTCCGCTCCCCTCCCCCCGGTCTCCATCTTGCCCGCCCGCCCGCACCGGGCCGGGGCTCGCCGTGGCCGTGGGGGGGGGAGCGGCCCGCACCTACCTGCGGGGGGGCGGCGCGGCCTGAGGCGCCTGCGGGGCTCCGGGCTCCGGGCTCGGGGCGGTGGCAGCGGGCGGCCGCCGGCCTCCCCCCCACGCTCCCCGCTGCAGGGAGCGGCGCTGCGGCGGCGGCGGGCGCGGGCACGGGCACGGGCGGGCGGCAGGAGCGCGCTCCCGAGCGGGGCCGCGCCGCGGGGGCGCGCCGCGAGGTGGCGCGGGGAAGGGAGGGGCGAGGAGGGAGAGGGGCGGGAGCGGCCCCGCCGCCATTTCCTGGCCGTGAGGGGCCGGGGATGGGGCTGTGAGGAGGGGGGGGGAGGTCGCCATAAAGGCAGCGGGCGCGGGTTCAGCCTGCCTCAGAGGGGATCCGCGGGCACCTCAGCACCGGCTGCAAAGAAATGCTGCTGGTTATTAGGTGTTGCACCCTACTTCATGCGCCTGGACTCTAAAAGAGTTTAATAAAGAGTTTTAAGGCTTTGTAAACGGGGCTTTCTGCCTTTGAGCAACACTACCCAAAGGGTTCTGACAGAAAGCGGAGGTGGAAGTGCCCAGCACGTCTCGCAGCCTGACCTTCTGCCGTCAAGGTCAGGTACAATGACACAGTGCCATAGCCCGCTTTTTGGAGGGTTATCACCAACAGTTGTTTTTTTTTGTTTTGTTTTGTTTTTAAATCTGCATCGTTAATGGTTGTAACAGCAACAGTGCCATTCAGCCCAAACCTTCCTGCCCCCATTAGTGTCCTTGGGCCCCGATAGCAGCTTCCAAATCCCAGGTTCTAAATCACCGCGTACATCCCCAAACAGCACCTGGACGAGTGCTGTGAGGGGCTCAGTGTTACTCAGATGGAGTCTTAGAAAGACCAAGAAAGATCAGACCAAAACAAAACAAAACGGCAGCTTTTGCAAGTGTCTAATTCAGTTTTTCTAAATATTTTCCTCTCCCGCTGCTGTTTGAGGAGCTGAACGCTGTGCTCCAACCCTGCGATATTCCATTCTTACAATACTCAGAGCTCTTCAGGCCAAAAACTGCTGTGAAACATCCTGCCAAGACGCTGGCTCATTTTTTCACCACTGCTTCCTAACGCACACAGGAATTCTCACTTTCAATATAAAAAAAGCAGCAGGGAAAACACCCTTTAATTTAGCAGATGATTCAATTTATCGATGAACATCTGCCTGTTTTTAACTTGTTTTGGGAACACCACTGCAAATCCAGTGTGGTAGTTTGAGAACCTCTGTTATTGTAATATATTAATACAGACGGCGAGGGGAGTCAGGCCATGCTCGGGCTCCTGCTTTATTCAGAAAAAATTGTGATCTGAACAGAAATGCTCCTATATCACACACCAGTGAACCTGTAATTCGAAACAGGGAAGGTTTCCTCGCAAGGAGCTGTGAAACCCGAATCGGGCGGTGGTTGGGGCTATCGCTGGGAGAGCCAGCGCTAAACGTTTGACCTCAGAGCTGGAAGCGCCTTTGTGCGGGGCCGTGCCTGCATTGTGCTCTGGGCAAACTGATTCCAGATGAGGCAACGCCAGTGCCCACGGTGCTCAAATATTAATTTGGTAGCTACAGGGTCCGGTTTCCTCATCTGCACACCACTAATAAAAACAGCAACCAAAAAGATGATAAATTTGTCTGTGATTCGTTTGGTGAAATCTCCCTGGGGCCCGAAGCATGGCCATTACACATACTGGGAATTTGCTTCCCCCTTTTTTTCCATAACGGACTATTATCGCTAGCAATAGCAGATGATTACATTAATTACCTCTAAGGTAGAAGATGCAATGAAACACTGCCCTCCCTACAGCCAGAGTGCAAAATCCCCTTCTCCTCCTCCTGCACCAGGTCCTTTGGTGGAGCCAAATTCTCAAGGAGACGAAAGGCCCAAGGGCACAAGTTCCTCCTGCTGCCAGCACAGAGGCTCACAGGAGCTTGGTGCCATCCTCAGCAACAACAGGGGATGCCAAGCAAGCTGTGACATTGCAGGAACTTTACTGCCAGGACCAACAGCCTATTAAACAATAAGATGTTGGAGCTGGTCACTTCTATAAATTCACTTGCTCGCTAACATACACAGTCAGAGGAAATGTATGTTTTAGTTAAGATTAAGGATTTTCCGTAAGTGTAACAGTTTCCTTGGTAGGCAGTTAGTTTCAGAGCACTTGCCCAGTCCTATTGTTCTGAAAAATGTTTGGGATGATAAACTTCATATTTAGCATGGTCAGAGTATATAATAATTTAAGAATCATATTAATAACCTGCTATGGAGGGAGCATAATTTCTTAGCTCACTACAGCTAATTATTTCTGAGCTACTAATTAATTTACCTCTGTTTATGCTGGTCAGCTTGACAATTTTGTATCTCGGTATGAATAAAGAAAAATATTTAAATTTGTTTCAGATGAGAAGCCTCAGCGAAGCAATGTTTGGGTGGCAATCACTCAGAGTAAGAGTCATTTATTTAAAAACAATTGTTTCCACTGTAGCTAAAAATATCAAAACAAATCTTCTTGTCCAGTATTGTATAAACATTTTACAAAATGTACATTTTTGGGACAAATTTGAGTGCAGCTGGGTGCCTTTTATCTTTACATTTCTAAGTTGTTCTCCGCCTCTGCTCCCCCCGTGCAACCACAGTTAGCTGGAGCCAGAATTTCTTCTGCAAACGCCTGAGCTCTAAGAACACGAACTTGTTTAAGCCAAGACCATATTTGGAAGAGATCTGGGTCAAGAAAAATAATCAAAAGGAAAGTGCATTCCTTGGGCATCACGTGAGGTCAGCACGCGCGCACACATCCCGCTCGCAGGATCAGAAGCAGCGAAGGGACCGCGCACGACGCTCACAAATAACTCACCGCGAGAAGACTTGTGGCAAGGGCTGGTTTTGCACCAGCACTCACATGCTGAGAACCACCTCCACATATCACTTAAAGGGCATTCAGGCTGACTTAGAAAATGCTGTAAAAGAGGTGCACAGCAACAGAGCACCAAGAGCCTGAGCCCATGGCAGAAATTTTAAACTAACTCTGAGAGCTCCACAGGCCACATTCCCAGATACACGTTCCTGTTTCTTTAACCCTGTTCTACTGAAGTAACAGCAGTTTCTCATAGGCAAAAACCCATTCATGACCCAAAATCAAATTATTTCTTTCATTTACCCACCCAAAATACTGTTCCCTGTTTACTGAAGCACTGGCTAACCTACAAAGCCAGGACCATATCACCTTGGGCAGGTGACAGAACAAACTCTGCCCGTACATATATATATATTAAGAAATACATAAAATACAGCACCCCTCTGCTCTTCCAACAACTGGTGACAGGAATCTGTCCAGGGCCACTTCCCTGGAAAACAGCGAAATGGCAATGTTTCTAAAGCTCTCATCTATATTCCTGGACGCACATGGAAAGATAAATAAAATATAAAAATGTAACATTTTTTTTTAGTACTTAAAATTCTCTCTTCTCCCAATTTTCATTCTCATTTGTTTTCACTATTTTTTTCCTTGTGTACTTGTTAATTTGGGAGTTTCTTTCTCCTGGCTTTTGGCTTTTGTTTTCATGTATTCAAACACCTTTACTGCAACTTTTTCACAGCAGCAGCTCATTAACTGAGTCTGATATGCATCTTCTTGTATTTCTAGCAGAAAATGACAAGTGATAGTTACTATACATTCTTTCTACTCCAAAAAGTGTAAGGCTAGCTCATAGAAAAATGCAGAAGCAAGATAAGAGCATAAACCAAAAGTTATTCATAAAGACAGTTTCTGAAAAATATACATTGAAATTATTTTTATTTTTGCTGGAATTTAAAAAACATAGGAATATTGACATTGCATTTAAAAACCCCAGGAAGATAAAGATTACACATTGTTTCATCTCTGAAATCCAACAGTGCAAAGCTGGAAATCATAAGAATGTCTCCATCATGCCTTTTGTTTTTTTTTTAGGAGATACCAATATATATATATGAACATTTTGAAACAAGATTTTAAAAGAAATGTCAGACTGTCCAAACTTGAAAGTGCTCTTCACTACATACATCAATATCTGTCGCTCTTCTGGGGGGATGCTGTCAAAAAGACAATTCACCAAACTAGTTGTATGAAACATATCAAAACCCACTTTTTAACAGAAGGAAAACTGATGGATTTAAAGGGAACCACAGATTTTTACCTTAGAGATTCCTGTTTGAAATTTTGAAATACATTATTGTGTGTGCTTCTCTTTGTCGAACTTAAGGACTTATTTGTATTAACATTGTCAAGTACTACATTAGGGGTGTTTTTATCCTCAATGCGTACTGCTAATTTGGTACAATCATTACTTTCCTGTACTGAAAGTAAGATACACTCACGCTAGAATAACCGACAGTTGTATGCAAACAGAAATGGCCATTTAAATTACATGAAGTTTGGAAACAGAAGTTCTAAATTTACACAGTTATGATGCAGGTTGGCTGATTTGTCTTCACCAGGGGTAAAGCAGTATATACATGGCTATTTTAAAATGACACATTTCTTCTCAATGTGTCAGGTAAGAAAAGCTTTCTACAAAAGTCCTTTTGAAAGTCATCATCTCGAAAGTCTTGCAGCTGCCAGAATAAGACGATTCAAATTGCTACTGCTTATGCTCCAGGTAAGTAGACACATGAAAGTTAAAAGAGCAAGGAAGTCTCCATCATGACTACTAATGGTTATGGGGATGAGACCTCAAAAAGAAAGGTCTTGCCTGTCCCAGTAACGTGGTAGCTTATTGACTGCAGTGATAGTCAGTATCTGTGGAATTGACTCAGAAATAGTTATCAATTTTTACTTAAAGCCATGTCCTAACAGTAATAAAGACAACAACCCTGGGGACAATCACGTTAAATGTATATATAAGAACACTATAAAAAGTGACAAAGTCCTATATTCATTACAAAAGAGGTTTTCATTTTTTTTTTTTCTATTTCTTTTTGAACTAAACAGGCTTTCATTCTTATGTCAGAGAATGAAGAAAAAATTCAAATCCTAAAATTCTGATGTTTAGAAAAGATGTGGAAATTATTTTCATACTAAAAAACATTTCACTTTACAAAAAAAAAAAAAAAAGGAAAAAAGAAAACAAAAGCAAAGAGTTATTCTATTACCTGGATGAGAAAGACAAAACGGGAGCTGAAAGGGATGAGTAGATCTTAAAACCAGACCTCAAGTATTTCTGGATAAAATTCTCTACTCTGATCACTGCAAGACTCTCTGACCTTAGAGGTACATTTGTACAGGGAATGAATGTGTGTGGAACCAGCCAGAGAGATGCTAAGGATCAGGAGAAAATCCTGCCTTTATTTTGGTGCTTTACCATTATTCCAGTATAAACTGATATGGTACAAATCATCCCCACAATATGAAGCAGGTACATTCTAGCAATTTCCAACACAAATCCCAATATTGTTTAATTTACTTAACAGTATAGTCTGTCAGGAAAATTAAAATCTGTTTTATTTTATATTCTTCATGGTGTAAAGTATATACTGCACTTTTAAATTAAATCATGCTCTGCCCAAACTGGTCTGCTTTAAGACTGATAACCTTAGTGGAGAGAATTAAGATGTCTCAGCAAGTAACAATTTTCTGTTAAAAAATGTCCGCAAGACAAAATAAAAAAAATCTTAATTTACAATAAGCAGTGTAAACAGCAAAAACAACAGAAGCCACAAGTTTCACACACCAGCCACCAGCAGATAACTCCAAATACTCATAGCACTTTGTATCTTCCTTTGTTGGTTGGTTGGTATGAATTTTGCTGCAAATAAAGGAGAGGATAAATCACAGTTAAAACGGATGCATGAATTGCAAGAAAACCCCACTAATAATAAATTCCCATTGCTAAGGAACTGCTTATTTAAATGTAATCTCCTTCTTTAGAAGACATCATTAGGCAGAGGCCAACAAATTTGAGAAAAAAGGCATCTTAAGAGGAAAAAGCCAAAAAGACACTGTTCTGCATCTAATGTAGTATTACTGAAGGTTATTTCAAGAGGAAGCCAAGGTGTCTTCAACCAGAGAACTCAGAAAAACTGTTTCTCAAGGCAGTTTCTTTTATGTAAACAAAGTTGAACGCAGCTGATTTTTAGCTGGGTATACTGTAGGGCTATGGCAAAACAAATCTCTCAAGACATATGAAGTATTAAAATTCTCTGAAGGATTCTCCCCCCCCCACTGCGTGACTGCACTGAAATTAGGAAATTAATTAGGAGCTGACTATTTATTTAAGGGGTATTCAGTCAAAAATCTCTGTTAATGTGTTATCTCCATCTGCTGGCTGGATAATAGCCGTATGCCTAGTTGATTGAACAAAGCAATATATTTTCTGGGCTGTTCAAGGAAACAGTTTTTTTAGATCTACAGGTTCAAGTCCCTGGTATTAATAAAAACGTATGTCTGAATGCCAGCATTTGTTGAAATTAATTTCATAAAGCACAAGTTAAGGCACCTTCACTCTGCATCCTGAGTATTTCACTTACCAATCTAATAAGCTCCTCTTTTATAAGTCGTGTGATTTCTGCCTTTGCTTTCTGTACAGCCAGTTCATTGGCACCTGAAGGAAAAAGAACAAAAAATCTTAGATTTTCTATCTGTGAAACCTATGGAATAAACAATGCTGACTATTTTCACAAACACTGTAGAACAAGCCAAATGTCCACAAGCATTTACTGAAGAACACCCTAGTATTGCATAGACTGCCACAGGTAACAGCAGTTTGTTTTAAGGAAAATACTTAAAACAGATGTTTGTAAATTACAATGTTCAGAAATACCTAAGTGTTTTTTTTTTGTTTTTGTTTTTTAAGAAAGAATCTGTTCAATCATCACAAAGTCAAGCAAAGCTAACTTGTTGTTGATGTAACTTCTTATACCTTTAACAGCCATAACCCATAAAATCCCATTTTCTTCCTTATTTCACACGAGCACAGACAACATCTTTGTGCTTATGCTGATTGCTTTTTTCCTTTTCTTTTTCTCCTCCAAAATGATTCCGTAACTGTTTATTGTTGTTCTGGGGCAGGTCAGTGTTCTCGGGAGCAGCATGTCTGTGCTCCCCATGGATCATTTGCCAAAGTGAATGGAGACAAATGAGCATTTCCTTAGTAATTATATTTATTTGCAAAGTAACTACAGTGGGTCTGTAACTCAATATCCAAACACTATGACTTTAGAGATTCCACATCTGATTACAAAACCAGAGTAGCATCTTTAACTGAAATATTTAAAGAAAGAACACTTACTTTCTATAGCTAAATAAATCTTTCGCTCTCCTTCCTTGGGTTCTTTGCCTGGAGGGAAATAAGTTCCTCTGATTGTAATAGCAGCTTCAGAATATTCACTGATTCTCTGTAGTGCTTCTTTGGAGGTAACTTTCCATCTGGCAGTCTGCAAGGTAAAGGATACAGGAGAATCAAGAAGGAGAAAGGCAGCACACAAAGCAGCAATCCAAAGGTTAGTTGACATTTTAGACAAACAAGAACATTGCACTGTGAAAATTGATCAGGGCATTCTACTTTAAAAATAACTGGCTAAAATTTCAACCTACATTTTTATTCAAGGATATTTAACAAAACCTGCCTCTTATGTCAGCAAAATAAAGTTACTGAAGGAGAAAAAGAGAATGGATGCACAGTACCACCGAAACAAGAACCCTAAAGACCTTCCATTTCACTACACTGGAAGTTTAAAAACTGTAATTTTTTCTCGTGATTTCCTGAAACAGCACTCAAATATTTTATTCAGCACTTTTTGCACATGAATAGACTTCAAGGGCAAACATATACTGGGTACTTCCATTTAATAATGCTATTTACTTCTACACAGTTCATTGGTTGAAGACAAAAATTAAGTGAACCTTAAAATCTCTGTAACTAGAGAATAAACACTGTCACTTGTTTTTCAGGACCTTGTAAAACTGTCATGAATCTTCTCTAAAATATCCTCAAAAATCCTTCCATGTGATAAATGCATCCGATTCATTTAGACTATGAAATTATTAGAAAATAAGTAATAAGATTGCTGTAAGAGATAGACCAAGATGTTTTGTTTTTCATATGTAACTCCTGGTGAGCTCTGGCATTCAAAGGTGAAGACCTTAGGACAAGACTGGAGAAGCTCCAACCGTGTTCATGCGAAGGCAAAGCTACTTCTGGCAAGAGGAACAACCTCCATCTGGACTGTTCCTCAGTTCTGGTAGGCTGAGCATACATGTATCCGACCTTAAACAACCACTTTCCCAGAAGCCAGCTTTGAACTATGACCTAAAAAGTCAAGTTGTACGTCCCTGGATCAAAACTTTGCCGGTTACATATTCTCTCGACAGGAAGAATCACATCAGCATTAACCTCACTGCAAGAAATGACTGCACCCATAATCAGCAAGGCTACACTGTGCACATGTAATGGTACTGAATGGTGGCGTAGCACTGCTATAAGAAACAGCTTATGAAATCAGCTATCATTCTTGCTTTAGGTACCTTTAGGAGATTATTTTATCTTACATTATTTATCTCTGTCGTCTCAGACCTGCATGTATATGCATATGCTGTAAGATGAGTCCCTCTCCCAAAAGGCTTATAAAGATTTTCCAGGGACGTAATCGGCAGCGATGATTCACCCCGATGAACTGCCCTTTTTACATGACTGTTTCAGAGGAGGTGTTACAAAACATTACAGAAGAAAAAGAGGACCTGGAAAGAGGTGTTTTTCCAGGTGTAGCTCTACAAAAAAAATCTGAAGATCTAGGATTTGTTTATTTGCAGAAAGAAATACGCAGAAACCAAAACCCCTGTCTAGCTGTGATGGGTAGGCAATGTTCTGTACCTAGCAAGCCTACCTTGGAAGGGTTAGGAAGTAAAATATCCTCAGCACATATTATCAAATCTAGAACATGTTCTATGAATGAGCAGCTTAGAATAAGAATTAAGAGCATTTTTGAGAAGAAAGGTTAACAAATTGGTAACACAACAGCTTGATTAAAAAGGCAAAGTGTTTTTTTTTTGTTTTGTTTTTTTTTAAACCTCAGAGGTAAATACAAGCAATTTGTGCTTGGCACTGGGGAGCAGAAATCCTCAGAGTAACAGATGAGGCAGACTAGAGCAGCAATATTCCAAATGGCAAAAATGTTCGGTTAACCAAAAAGCAAGGAGCAGTACTGGAGTCACAGCAGAATGGCCTTTCAAATAAATAGAATTCTAGATAGCAAAGATCTGGATATGGGACAAGTCAGTGGCAGAGGGTCAAAAGATTTTTGTATGGTAAGGAATGGAACATGTCCAAAGCATTGTTTATCTATAACCGAGAAGTAACCACAGATGCAGTACGTTTGTCTAGATCCAATAAGAAATAGAAACAAAACATTTTATTGGAATAACACCACAGTCTAACTTGTATTTGTTAAACAACAGTCGTTCACATTTGATTATAGCAAAATAGTTACTTGCCTGTGGAAAGTCATTGATCTCTAATTCTTCTTCATATCTCTTGAAAGATTCATTTTGTCCTCCATCCTGTTTCTCTTCCTCCTGCTTCTCTATAGGTACATAATTCAGCTTAGCATTTATTTTTTCAGCCAGTTGCTCTGCAATGGTCTTGGCAGATACAGTAGGAGCTTGAATTGTGCCTCCTCTCAGGATAGCATTTGTTGCCTGCTGCATCACATCCTGTAAAAAACAACCAACCAATCAAAACCAAAACAAACAAAAAAAGCAGGTCCATGATGGAAAAAAAAGAGAGCCAAAAGAAGTCTTATATAAGCCAACACTGGTTTCATTAAAACTTTTTAGTTATTAAAAACATCCACATAATAAACACATATTCAAAATTCCCCGTTTTTTCTTTTCCTTTTCTCAAAATCTAACCCTCACATCTGCACGCAGAAGATCTGACCGGTCTTTTGAACCCTCAGTTCAAAATACCTTTGGACATTCCACACCACATTAACCTAAGTCCAAACCATGTATTACATGGTTCAGCAGAGAAAGATATTCTGCAACTTTGCTAAAGCTGACAAAACCTAATTAATTACTGATAAAATTACACAATTAACTTTTTGCCAGGGCAAACTAAGCATTTCGAATTCTATATTAAATTAGCTCAATTACAAATCCTACAACTTGTTATGGAATTAGCCCAGTACAAATGTGCTAATTAACACAGTATTATATTAAAAGTGAAGAAACGCTACATAAAGCTACATCCACAAAACAAACTGAACACAATCTAAACAACATTTAAATAAACAAATAAAAGTTGTTCTGTAAAGATGTTACCTTAAAGTGGAAGGGGACAAATACTTGTGCCTCTGCTCCGAGATTCTTCTGGGCGTTGATTCTCAAAGCCAATCTTTTAGCAATTTCCAATTTCTCTGCATTACCAGCTGATGGTGTAGGAGCATTCGATGATCCTGGCGTGCCCATGTCTTTTACTCTTTTCTTTGAATTGAACATGCTTTCAATTTGTTCATCAATCTAAAGAAAATAACAACTATTAGATCACTACATTTATCATTAAATTATCTTATCATCTTAAAGATGGTGAGCAATAAGGTGCAACTAGTTTACATCCTTTTGAAGAAATAAATCTTGTATAAATGATAGAAGCATGCCCAGAACTACAAATCGACAATCAGAACAGATGATCAGGAAAAGGTCTGACCACAGTATTTACTTTCAAGTTCATGAAAAGGAGTGTAACAAATATTAAGACAGAGACCTAGAACAGATTTAGAAATAGTAAAAGGCTACTATGAATTTCTTTAAAATGCTACAAGTAGAAAAAGTTTATAATTGAGGGCAATTACTCCATTTAATCCATGCAAGATTAATATTACAAGGAAAAGAACTTTCTGTAACATGTATACAACTATATATATACACACACACACTATTTTAAGTATAAAATACCAGTCAGAAACAGACTTTCAAGAACTTGCAATGAATCTTTTCTACGAAAGAATACCTATGGATCTACTCATGGAATTTTAACTTGTTAAATCAGCAGCGCAGGACATGGAGTAACAAAAAACCATGCATTCTGCAACATATTACATAATCTACCAGAAAATAAAAACAACACATGAATATATTGGAAATCCTTAATACAAACTTCAGGTACTTACATCAACAGCTGTATCTTCATCATCTGAGTCTTGCAAGCCAAGAGCTGCTTTCTGTAGCTTCTTTCTTTCATTAGCCAAAGCCTGTTCTGTTTCATCAAATTTAAAACCTTTGCCAGAGAATCCACTGCTTTTTTTAATCAGCTTTCCCTCCTAAAAACAAAAACAGTGCATTTTTACATATAAACAAAACTTTTAAAATCTACTTCCAACAGTCATGAAATAACTATGGAAATATACAAATAATTTAAGTAATTTATTTAACAAAGCAAACCCTAGGGTGTCTAGAAAGCTCTTCCAATTTTAAGTACTGTATTTTACAATGAAGTGCAATAAGAAATGCTGTGTTGAGTCATCAGATAGAAACAGTACACTACGGGGATTTTGTCTAAGTATACATTTTAAATGTTTTTCAAATGCAGTAAAAAAAAAGATCTGTTCTTATATTGGAAAAAATCTGAAGTTACACTTTTCAGCATAAACAACAACGTCCAGTTGCAAGGGCTCTAGAAATAGCAATACACATTCTATGAAAGCTTCAGTATCTGGTATGTGTATTTTGATAAAAGCCAAAGCACCCCTTGAACAGTAGGCGTTTCCATACCAGATGACAATATTTAAATTCTCAAGAACAGTCTTGTAAATGACAGTCAAGATCCTAATCTTGAGAACACTTCTATGCTCACCAAGGCATATATCTGTTCCCAATGAACTCCGGGAGATGACTCATGTACGTACACAGTGTACAACTGGACCCACGTGCGTATGCACTAAATCCAGAGCAAAGCCAACTACAGAAGAAAGGATTACTTACAGCCTTCTGCTGGTCTTTGAAGTCAGCCCAGAGCTTCTCCAAATCAGTAGGAATTGGATTCCCAGACAATTCCAAAGCCTTAATGATATCACCAGCATATCGTGCCTGATCCTCAGTAATGAACGTATATGCAAATCCCTAGTCAAAATTAATTTAAAAGATGGTAAAGACAAACCTTTAAAGAAACCTTAAGTTTACTGTAACACTTCTGCACAGGTTCTGCTGTTCAGGTCAATAAAAGTAACTGGGATACTCATGTATGTTTTTTTTTTTTAATTTTTATTTATTTATTTCTAATGGGAATGTAGAATGAATAATGTGATTTCCCAGGAAGCTGATACGGATGTAATGAGCCACAGATGGCAGTAACTGAAGCTTTTCCTTTCAATCTTGTCATGGTTGGAAGTTTGGAAAGTAGAATTTTATAAACTTAGTAGGGCTTATTTCCAACAGTGAGAAACACCAAACTTTCAGCCACAAATGAAATGTAAAAGAACATCCATTTATCAGACAAAAATTCAAGTTCCAACTTCCACAGTGCCAAAATTCAGAACATATTTTACACATCATCTCTCAAAAACCTTTAGAGGCACTCTAGAAGAAAATCCTTTTCCCACCAACAACATAAAATGCTCCCTCTGTAGCTACCCCTTGGAACGCCTTTATCGAGCAATAAATAAGGTAAATTTTTCAGTAATACCCAAAACAGGCAACTGATTATACTTACTTTATTGCCAGCTCGTCCAGTTCGGCCTGCTCGGTGCACATAATCTTCATAATGGTTGGGACAACTATAATTGACCACCAGCATCAACTGTTTTACGTCCAAGCCCCTCGCTGCTACAGATGTGGCCACTAGAAGTTTGCAAGTTCCATTCTTGAAATCATTAATTATGCTGTCCCTGTCGTACTGATCAATACCTACAAGAAACCAGACAAAACAGTTGCTTATAGAGCTCTGCTCTTTATTAATTTTTATTAATTACCTTCTGACTTTGAGTCAAAAGATTTTGTACACAGGTCAAAACACCCTCCAACTTCAAACAACCCAGAGCCCATGCCAAGAACATTTCAATACACTTACTCCCAGGCATCATAAATTATCCAGAATAATAAACCTCTCAGTCTGCTATGCACAGTAATGAAACCTTTAGCTTTTCCACTACAAAAAGATGTTTTACCATACTAAGATTTTCAAGTTTCTTTAATAAGATTTTCTATTTGACTTATGTTCAATTCAGTCCTCATCTAGAGGCTTTGTCTGTTCTCTGAAGACAATGGAAATCTCAGAAGAATGAGGATATTTTTCCCTCTTCCACCACTGCACTACACAAACAGCGGTTTTGTACTTACCGGTGACTGTATTTTCAAGAACTCTCTATTATATAAAAATTTAAAATACTCTGTGATGGACAATATTCTAAAGAGATATCCTCTTCTTAGTAAGAAACTACTTCCATTATATTATTTCTTGATGGCAGAAACGTGAAACAATAGCTGCTATTATTGTGGAACATCAAAAAAAAGCTAACATAATACTTTCCAAAACTGGTATTCACTGCTCTACAGTATTACGTAGCTAGGAATATTCCCTAAGAGGTGTTACCATTCAGTTCACAACCCCATTGCACAGAGACAAGATTGGGCATCTGTGACACCTCACATGGAACAGTAATTACAGAAAACTATGATGTCTATTTCAAATTAAGCAGCAAATATCTTTCCCAATTACAAAGCAAAAGCTGCTTATGAAGAAATATTCTAATCTGGAATACAGGAACCAAGCAAAACATTCCTATAGAAATTCCTAGAGAAAAACTACAGAATACCAATTTTCGAGTTTGGAGTTCTTAATTTAAGGCCTTAGGATCGCAGATTACCTCCATGAAGAGACAAGCAGGGATAAGAAGCTCTCATTAAATCTTTTAACAACCCATCAGCATGTTCTTGTTTGTCTACAAATATGATAACAGATCCTTTCTCCTGATAGTGTCCCAGTAACTCTAATAACTTTAAAAACTTGTTCTCCTCTTCTATGACAATCTGAAAAAACAAACAAACAAACAAAAAAATTAAACACACTCAGGGTACATAGAATAAAAAATAAAAATTGGGAATAGGAGATGGCTTTTTCATGCTGCTTCTGTAGCTAGTGGTAAAACTGCTGCTCAGCTACAAAATCAAGTAAAGAAAAAAAAGTGATCACACTGCATTTTCACATTAAGCTATGTTTTCTTTCTGAGTTAATGTTTAATAAACTCACTGAAGATCTAAAAATAAAAGCTCCCTTTACATTCGGTACTGCTGGAAATGTTTTGTAAGCAAAGGAAGATAAGCAAGGCGTATGTGTGATACTTACAACATGCTGCTCCACATCAGAACAGACAACGCTTCTGCCTCCAACCTGCACTTCTATAGGTTTACTTAGGATTCTCCGAGCTAATGCCTCCATGGCTCTGGGAAAAGTAGCAGAGAACATGACAGTCTGACGGTCAGGCCTGACGTTGTCTACAATGCGCATAACCTGGTTTAAAAGAACATTTCCTGTTAATACCCAAGTGCTGTAACTGAACTTCATACACATACCGAGCTGTCTTCCTTCAAGTTGGGTGGTATCTGTATCATACAGAATACAGAACATTTGTTTACAGATTTCCTCTTGGGACTTAGGTGATAGCATTGCAAGACAGGGAAACCTTGCTGAAGTCAACAGGAAATTGAGTGGTAATATGCAACCCCACAGCAGCCCAACAAAAATCCAAAGATTTGCAGCAGAAATCCTATAGCTCAGGAGACAAAATAAAGGATTTTTCCTAATTTTGGAGGACAATATGGCCTGAAGGTAACTGAAAGAACCCTGGATGTCCAAAGCTGCAAGAAAGTATTGTTTCTGTCACTGATATTTTAAACATTTCATTCCTGTCTCCTGCAGGATGTTGCCAGGAGGCATGACAAAGTTTATTAGTAGGCTACAACTACTACTATGACACCTACATCAAGGAATTACAAAGGGCCACAGATATCCAAAACAAGCATGTAAAAAAAAAAAAAAGTATATTATAACATATTTTTTCTCTAATAACGGATTTATCAAAACCACAACATGTGAGGATAACAAAATTTAAAGAGTCAGTTTAAACTGTCATCCACATACAGCACATGTCATTGAATGGTTACTGGCAGTCTAATAATAACATAGCACAGATTCTTGCAAAATCCTTTAAGTGAGAAATAACACACTGTGGCAGTATCAGGCATGTCGTTAAGTTACCTGAGGCTCAAAACCCATGTCAAACATTCTGTCTGCTTCATCAAGGACAACGTACGTGACTCTGCGGAGATTTGTCACCCGACCTGTGAAAGGAGAGGAAAAAACACATGGGAAACAAAATCAAAAGGAAATCTAGTTTCCCTCAGGAATATATATATATTTTAAAAGTTATATATTCTCACTATCTTCTATCAAACACATTAATTACTTTAAAAAAATTCACTAAAAGTGAATTTTAATGTTCTCATTTTAATCTCAATAAACATTCTGGGAAAAGTGTAAGTATGCACTAGGCCCTTTATTTTGTCAAACTCTTCTCTTGCATACCATCATAGGGCCAGAAGAACCTGTAAAATTCAGAAAACAGCCCTCGCCAAAACACATCATAAAACTAAGACTGAGATGAAGCAAGGAGCCACATCAGCCATTATCTGACAGCGCCACCTAGAAAAAAACATATTAGAGATTACAGCGCATGTGTGGAAGGCAAAGTCCAGTGCTAACTGTTGCAGCCTCAGAAAAATTCCTTTTACACATATAATCTGTAATGCTTCCTTGGAGCTAGAAGTATCTATTTGAGGGTAATCACACTAATTCTAGTTAACTGCTAATAATATGCATAAAACAGAGTAAGCAGTCTTTTCAAAATGAATATAGAATGACTAAAACCTACCCAGTATCACTATTAAATTGGAAAACAAGAACCACCCCAAACTCTGGGACAGCTGGAAACAAAATTGTTGTAGTATATCTGTGAATACTTCCAAAGGATGACGGACAGGATAATTAACACCCTTCCCAAACAAAACAGCTAACAAGTTCCCTTTCATCAGAAGGATTTAACTCAAGGATTTAAGAATCATATACTTAAAAGATACAAATACATGAACATACTCAGTTCCAAACAACTGTATACTGACACTGTCGAGTGCTCTCGTAATGGAGCATAATTTTCACATTTTCGACAACCAAGACTCAGACTTGTGCCTGTCAACTACAGCAGAATTTGGTCCTTTCAGCTCCAGCAAATTGTAGCTGAATCTTCAAATTATTCTGGGGGGTGATTTAGCGCTGCCTCTTTTTTTTAATAAAAGGTATGGAATTCACACTTAAGTAACAAAATAAATATTTCTTAAAATCTACATATCTATTTAACACCTTAACACTTTCATCCCCAAATAATAACTTGGTAAATTTACTTGGGAACAGCATTAATGTACCTACCTTTGACGATTTAAGTCTTGGAAGCCCAGTTCTATATCTCTTGAAGGTACTTTTTCCACAGAAGTTAAATAATGTCAACAGTTTAGTAGAGGTTTTGATGTGGAATAATTTAATAATAAAACTTTATCTAGCAAGCATGCAATGGTTACACTAGGACAAAACCTCTTAAAGCTGCAGTGTCTCAGTTTAAATCAACCTGAGTATTTGATGTAAGGTCAGTTTTACAGTTATTTAGGGAGGGCTTTTTGTCAGGTGCTTTTTTTTTTTTTCCATTTTAAATCAACAGATAAAGGCAGTCACTCTTCAAGTAAAAGCAAGTAACTGCTGAGCTACACTAAGAATTGTGATGGATCAACAGGCAGACACAGTAAGCAACTGTTACATAACCTTTCTCTAAACGACTTGCAAATTAGAAAATTTGAGACTACATTTTATGTTTAACTCTCATAAACATTCTCAGAAACTCTTCAAGAATGCAATGTTTCCTGTCCTCCCCCAAAAAGTCAAACCAATATATGATTAAACCTGTTACTAATGTTATATATTCTCAGAAGCTAGATAGTGCAGCCTGAAGAGATATAAGAAAATTCCATAAGACCATTTATCAAAATACATGATCTTCTGAATTTGTTAGAATTACACAACAAATAAAAAAAATCTCCATAGTTAAAGGTTTTCTACTCACCATTGTTAGCTGCTAACATGTCAATCATACGTCCAGGTGTGCAAACAATAATTTCAGCACCTCTTTTGAGTTCAGCTATCTGGTTTTAAAACACAGTAGAATTAATTTAACAAACTATTAGTAAAAAAAAAAAAAAACAAAACACAAAATACCGTAACTTTACAAAAATGAAAGTTACACACATTTGCAGTTACTTTCATAAGCAATTCATATTAGTAAAACAGCCATATTTAAAAGATTTTACTCAGCAATTTAAATCTTTGGAACATTATACTTTCTAAAAGAGTAACCTCTGAAAAACTAAGTTACTACCACTTGAAGTAGTTACAGTGAAGGCATGGCTTCTGTACAGTTAAGGGCCTGTATGGAATGTCACGTTACATCGGGACAAATGATGTATTCACAAATGTAAATACACCATGTTCCAACACATGTAGTCATGTAAGTACAAATCCTGTAGCTTCCATAAATGTGGGGTGGAAAAATACCCTGGAAATTAATCTCCAAATGGTGCTAACATGTAATATTTGATAACAAATTTGCTAACAAAGCAAATTTAACAGTTTCTGGTTCTTGTTTGAGATAACTCTTGAGGAGAACTGTAGTAGAAATAGAGCTTCTGAATCAATTTCGAACTAATTATCGATTAGTTATAACTAACTGTTAGTTATCACAAACAGTTTAATTGTTTAACGAATAATATCCAAGAGTTATTTGTCAAGGTATGTCATTTGAATACCTGTTCACTGATTCCTGTTCCTCCATAAACACAGACAACTCGAAGTCCAAGGGTCTTTGAGAACTTCTTACACTCCTTGGTAATCTGCAAAGCCAACTCACGAGTAGGTGTCATGATGACAGCTGAAATACAAAGCATTTTCATCATACGTTGTAATATAAGAGGTGATGTTATTTATACAGTAAAAGTTAATCTTCAGTAATGAAGTATAAGCACCTCTGAGAAGTATGTGCAACTTACTACACAATTTACTTTTTTTTTCTTTAAAAAAAAAAAAAGAAATTTCAAGAAAGAGAGCTAGGAAAGTACGAGGATGGGTATAAAAGGTATCAAAGTTTTAAAATCAAAGGAATAAAGGTCTCCCTTCCAGATATATGGATACGCAAGTACTCTTGAAATAACATTAAAATAGCATGGTGACCACAAACAAGAATAAATTCATTAACTAATGCTGCTCACTGACAGATGACAGTCAGTTAGTATTCCTCCCTATAAGCAGGAGAACAGAAGACCCCTCTCAAGTGTATGCTTGAGCTTATTTATTTAAATACCCATTTTGAAAATAAAAGCTCTGTACCTATGGGACCTTCTCCTTCTTCTAAAGCTCTCTGATCCATAATATGCCTGAACATGGGCAGCAGAAATGCAATTGTTTTTCCACTTCCTGTTTTGGCAATGCCAATCAAGTCGCGACCATTCATAATCGCTGGGATAGCCTGGCTCTGAATGGGCGTGGGCTTTTCATAGCCGTGCCTTAAAGAAAGGAGAAAAAGAAAAAAAATATTATAAGGACAACATAGGATTTGACAGGCATGAAACACAGTCATGCTAGAAATTTTCTTATTCATATTTATATGTATGTATCGGTGTCACTCAAAAAACACCTTAAAGCTGAGGAGCACTAACATTACATAGGAATTACAAAAGGAATGTTTCTCAGTATTAAACCATTATGAACTATTCTGATGATCATATACATAGCATCTACAGACATCGACATGCTGCTTTATGCAATTAAAAAGGGTTTTCTCCCAAACGTATGACAAAACACTGAACAAAATCAAGTATGACATGATTTGAAATTTTCTTGCTTACTTTTTGAGAGCAGTGAGAATTTTCATGGAAATACCACACTGTACCCAGGTTTTTATTGGTTTGGGGCAGCCTTTTCCCTTGACTGTTATTCCCTCCATCTCCAGTCGGTACACATTCACCTCTGAAACAGAGTTTGCACTACAATGAAATTTCATTTCTTGACATTTCTCTACTACCTTGATCTATATATTCTTGATCTGTTCCTGAACATTAAATACTTCTTTTATCTGCACCAGAAAAAAGGTTTTTAGCTTGCTACACATAAATATAGAACGTAGGTGGAGAGAACTCAGGTACATTCTTCAAAGTCTCATATATGATTATATGAGGTTATCAGTAATAGTGATCTGATTTTTTTTTCCATACCAAGTTGCTTAAAAGTACTTCCCCCTCACCTCCAAATTCTCTTCCAAATTATTCCAAAATCATAAAATAATTAGAATCATAGAATCATTTAGGTTGGAAAAGACCTCTACGATCATCTGGTCCAAAAGTCTTCAGTGTACAGTATTTTTTTTTTGCTTTCTTCAAAACAACTCTACATTCAAACAGAATGTGCTTTTTTCTTGCACTTCAAAATCTGCAAACATTCTTTTCTTTAACAGTACCTAAGGTGTTCTTACCTTCTTGAGTCATTTTAGCAAGTTCAGGTACTTCAACATAGAAGTTTTTCCTGAAGGGCTCATATTCTATCTTTCCATGATCCACTGGTTCTAGAAGCTTTCTCTGCTTGGTCTGATAGCCAGTTAGGGCAGTCTGAAGATCAACTTCCTCCTCTTCTGAGGAATACTGTATAAATTATAATTACCGTGTAAGCTATTATGTCTTATTATTAATACATAACATATTAAATAGTATTATTAAGTCTTCTGAGATGCTTTTTAATTTATATAGAAACTTTACTCAGAAGCAATAATTATGCCTTATTCCCTCAGACCAGACACTGAAAACCTAAGCCCTTCAGGCCTCACCATACATAACCCCATTAAGGACTCAACATTCCTGATCTCCTGAAAGCATTTTACGAATACAGTTTGGGTATGAAAGAGTAATTCTGAGTAAGTTCAGGTACAATCACTGAGCAAGATGGCTCTGTGAAAATCCCAGAGCACTGTTCCGTAAAATTCAATATTCATGCTGATCTGCTGCTGTGAAAAATGCAAATAATTGCACACTGTATACTCTAGAGGGACAGCTACCAGTTCGCTGAACCCACATCCAGAGAGGGCAGCTGACATTTATGCACTTGTAACAACTCTTCCTACTACAGGCACATTTGCTATTTACAGCCACTGTGTAACCATGGTTCTGCAAATTAAATAAGCAAATTCCTAGCTTGTAGCAGATGGAAAAATCCCAGGACTATCCTCATTCTCATGCCTCTTATAAAAGGTATGTTTATAATTTCTTTCACAATAGAAATACAAGACACTTCCATTACCTCCATTGCATCTTGGTCATTCTCCATGAGCTCCCCTTTTTTCTTTTCTGTCTCTACAGCTGCCTTTTTGGTTGTCACCACGGTTACTACTTTGGTAACAGTTGGTCCAGTTTTCTGCAAAAACAGGTGAGAGAAATTATTGAATGCATTACATAATGCAATGTACTTCTGAATGCATTATGCTGTTGTGTTTTTTTTGTGTGTTTTTTTTTTTTTTTTTTTTTTTTTTTTACATCCTCCAGTAAAATTTGATCAGGATAATGATCCTACTTATTAAGAATACCATGAAATTCACATTAAGGCAGTCACTAAATACATCCTATTTCTTGCTTTTTTGCATTCACCTTTTTTTCAAAACCATTTTCATATGAAAACACAAAACTAATTTTAAAAGACAAAGTTAAAAAATCTTACTATTTGATTTTACCTTTTCACTTCCACCTCCACCTTTCACACTTCTCATATTGAATTTCTTGACTTCTTCTTTTACTTCTTCCATATAAGCATCCAAAGGATCTAACTCTTCATCTTCAACCTCATTGCCTTCTTTTTCTCCTTCTGCGGTTTCCTCTTCATCATCTAATATCAGAAAGATGGGAATAAGAGAGGAGAAGTGTTCACATGTGTTCCATTATTACTCTGTCCAAGTAACTACAGTCCACTTTTATTACTGTATCATTTTTCCTCCTTAAAATCTCTCCAGTTTGTTATCTCAATTGTATCTTAAACTATTTGAAGCGATGACAAGATTTAGGCTGTGCTATTCTGTATTTCACATTATGAAAAGTCATTAAATGCTTTAAAGATAACATAATAAGCTATTATTAGGAACAAAAGTGTTTTAAATGTTATATATAAAAATTAAATACCATCATCATCTTCCAAACTCCATTTCTTTCCCTGTTTCATCTCTTCAATTTCTTTTTTCAGTTCTCCAATGTTTTCCATAGCCTTTTTGCGTTGTTCTTCCCTCCATTTCTCCACTCTTTCTTTTCGTTTTCTCATTTCTTCTTCCAGTTTGTTCTGATCAAAATTCTAAGAAAAACAACACACCAAATTGTGAAAATTAATGGCCACTGGCATTAGTCTATGCTTTTTTAGACAAACTCTCTCTTCAAACACATTTAACTGAGCATGCAGTAGATCACTGGACATACACAGACCTATCACAACATGAGTAAATAAAAACTACTAACAACTCTAACACTTTCGAGTAAGAAATTCATTTAACTTTTTTTTTTTTTCCCCACAGTAGCAGCTGGTATACAATGTTAAAAGTAAGAATGAATTAAACAATATTCCCTAATGAATTAAGCTTTCTTCTTTTTTTCTAGACCAAGATATTATATTCCAATGAGTTTCAATTCATTTTAGCCATTTACGCACACAAGACTAAAGAATTATCATGTTGTCCTCTACTTCCAAAAGTCCTCCTATGACAAAAAAAACACATTATTGATTTATGCATGGGGAGCCCTTGCTGACAGTGCAGTCACTATTAACAAAGCAGCGTTACTAATGACAAGCTGTTTTGGAAGAGTTAGCGAAAACAGCTGTTTGGGGAATTCTTCATCTAGGCACATCTTTTCACGATATGGAATAAGACAAAGCATGCTTCCTTCCCCCTTTGTTCTTTGATTCCTGCCTGGTTCCAGATGCCAAAAGATTTTTCAGCTTCCCTACTGACATCTAATAGATTAAAAAGGAAAGATCCTTCACACACAACTGTGGCTTGTGGTCTGAGCAATGTGGAACCTTGCACTGAGAAGAATGTTTCTAATGGCAAGAACTAGAAGCATACCCTGTGACTGAAGTCTGTGTTACTGAAGAGGGTACTCTTTCATTCAGCGTGAATTGTGTCCAACTCTAGGAATACTTTTTCTTTTGTTAATGCAGTAATTAATCTATGTTAATGTAGCAGTTAATCTATGGCTAGCTTAATTCTTGGTTTATAAACTTAAAATATAGAATTTGGAAAAAAGCTTCTACCTCAGTGGCCACAGTAGATGCAGTAGCATCTTTATCCTTCTCTTCTTCTTTGTCTTCTTTCTCTTTCTTCTTTTCTTTGGAAACTTCCACACCTTCTGTCTTTTCTTTAGATCTTGATCTGAAAGGTAAGAACAAGGATTTCTTAGAATATTCCAGCTTTTCTCGGGGGAGAATAGATGTGCCAGACAGAGACAAAACTGTGAACACAGTTACATTTTCAAACATCTTACAAAGCACTCTTTGTTTCTCAGAGCCTTCCTGTTTCATGGAAGCAGGTTCTATAACTGCCAGAAATGCACAATGTATTGCAATCCACTGATTCACATGCTTTGGTTCTGTTCTCATTTCTTTACAGGACGAAGTTACAGACTTCATTTCCAGAACACTTACTGCTGATACTCTAGAGGTTCCGCAGCATAAACACTCCTTGAAGACAGCAGTTCATATGAGATGCTAAAAAATTCCTGTTTGTTCTATTTCTAGAGAAAGGTAAAGTAATCCAGCTCCTTGCCATGGAAATTTGAACATTCCCCTGTTCTGTACTGGCTGAAAGTCAAAAGAACACCTCTCCCTGGGAAAAGGTACCTACAGAACTCAAACTAATGTGCAGATTTGCATTTCACACAAAACCCATTTATCACAGACTTTACTCTCCTAATGTACCTCCTATTAAAAAGAAATAGTTGTATGTGAACCAAACTCCTGCTAACCCATAACAGTAAATGTAAAATTCACTTTAGCCTATTAAATCTCATTAAACTTTCTTCACAGTCCACTGGACAATTCTAATGCAAACCATATGCTCATTCCAAGAGACTGTCATTCTAGCTTCTCACAATTTCTGGACTGTTGTCAACCTACTCAGTCTTTATATGGACTGCTGTTACAACTTCTGGACCTTCCACTCATTTTACAGTATACCTGTTGTAATTATGTCTGAAAATCCACTCAAGCACATTTAAAAGAACATGACCTGTAGTTAAATTTTTACACATTTCTGAAGTCAATATCTAGAAGAGTAGAAGTTTCAATTCTTGGCTAAGTCTATTTACTAGACAGTTTATCTGACTGTAAACCCCTAAGACTAGTACCTGTCCAATCCTTATCACTAAGCACACCCACAGAATTCAACAGCAGGTAAGAAACAGTCGGTGGCTTTGCCAAAGCAGACTTCTCGACCTTCTCTGAAGTGTAACACTATACGCTTTACTTTTCCACACAAATATCATTTAAAAAGGCAGATTCCAAACTTCACTGGCTTATATTCTTAAAAACACCTTTTATGTAAAGAGAGATGAAACACTGAGCTCAGATACCATCAGTGGCACTAAAAAGAGCTTAGAAGTTCCTGCTACAAATGTCACCACAATGTCGTTTATAGATCCCCTGCTGCTACCCTATCCAGTATTTTTAAAAGCCCTGCTTTTATCTGAGAGAAAATGATAGAGCTTATCTCTGAGAACTCTGCACTCAAGCACATCTGGTAACTAAAACTTACTGTTCTCCAACAATTTACACGTCTAAAGACAGGCTTCAATTTAATGTCTCTCATAGACAGCACCTGTATTTCACTAATTTGCTCATACATGCTGAGACACAAACTGTTCCTTATTGATACTAGAACCTGGGAAAACAATGCAGCACTACAAAATTTCAGAATGAGATTCAGTTTTAACTTTGAAGTTAACAACTGCCTTCTACTCCCCACCCACGTGCCACAACTTCAGTCTTAAATTAACGCTTGGATCTTCTTCTTTTATAGAACCGTTCTCACAACAAAGTGTATTAGAAATAATAAATACATACACACATTAGTATTTGCACACCTTGAAGTAAGAAATCTAAAAATATTTGATGCATCAAAGCACATTAAGTGATAGGAAAAGATCATAACTGTACATTCATCGAATATTCTCCTTGTTCTACAAAGCAAAGCTTTTGGTAGTTTTGCCTGAGGATTCCTTCCATTATACCAATAGTTTTGCAGTACTTTGTCACTGTGATATGGACTGTAATTCAAGAACACAAATACCTGTTTTCTGTTTTCCTGTTCTTGCTTGGGCTGGGGGATCGAGACCGTCTACCTCTACTTCTGCTTCTAGAGCGCCTTCGCTCTCGGCTGCGGGATCTTCTTCTCTCCCGACTTCGTTCCCTCTCTCTACTTCTCGAACGTCTGCCCCAGAACAAAATTGTATTTATTTAGCATGTGATCATAACACAATTTTAGCCTGCTATTGATGAACCCTTGTAAAAGGAATCCAACAATCATCAAGACCACAAAGAGCTAACAAAGTCTAGCACCAAGACATCATCTAACAAGCAAAAACATTAAGCACAGTAAAATCTATCATGGACTACAACAAAGTAAATAACTTTGATTTGATTTGATTGAGGAAGAACGTCAGTGTTCAGATGACAGAATTTTTTATGTGCTGTGACTGGAATTTGTAACTCCTACCTTTGACGCTTCCTGTCACGCGATCGAGATCTTCTCTTGTCCCTGCTGCGTGACCTCTCACGTCTGCGCTCCCGATCTCTGCTCCTAGAGCGTCTGTCTTCACCACGTTTTCCCCTTTTGTCAGAGGGAGAACGACTTCGAGACCGGCTGCCAGAGCGTCCCCGTGACGCGGAGCGCTTCCGATAATGCCTGCATTGCAAATTTATGAAAAAAAGAAAAAAAAGATGAAAACGAGCTCGAGAATAACTTTCAGTGAAAGGACATGTTTGTCAGATTTGGATGGACAGGACAAAAAGAATTATTTACTACAATTTGTTGGACTCACTAAACTCCTAAACGTTTATAATCTTGCAAAACTGATTAATATACATATACTCCTTACGATGCTGAAACCAGAAGAATTAAATGGTCATATTTTTGTTTTATTGTTGCCGTGCAAAAAGAAGTACCTCAAGAGAACACTAGAACATCAAGAACAATTCCTGTTTTAGGAAATCCACAGATTGCTATTACATTTAGGGAAAGACCAAGTCTTTTTGAAACTATCTCACAAAATCTGCTGAACACTTAACAATTTTTGTTGCTTTTTCTATAATTTTCATTCAGGAACACTATGTAAATTGTGCCTCTGTTCAGTGGAAGATCTGTCAAACAGCAATTAAAGAAACATAAAACCACAAGCATATATGATACAGCAGTGGTCAATGCTGACATCAAAAGAAATTCCCTACTGCCATCAAACATCACAAAACATTTAAGCAGCTAGCAAGGCCTCAGAGGTGTGTGATGGAGATGGGAGACTTTCTCCCCTCACTAATGCTCCCTTACCCCAGCCAAACTGTGGGAGAGGGTAGGGGTAGGAATTTTCCCAGAGACTTTTCACCTGAGTGTACAAGTTGCAGAGGGACCTCCGCTATGACCATATCGTCTTTTCCAATTCCTGACTGTCAGTCACAGTGCCAGAATCATTCCTTTGTTCATCCTCCTGCAGCCCAGGGACCACAGACCCTACAAGCTCCCTACAAACCTAGTAGCTGGGCTTGGGAAGCAAGAAGAGGCAGAGAAAGCAACTTTTGGAAGGCATAAATTAGATTAGAAAATTAATACAAGTTTAAGACCACTTTTTACATTACTTGTTGGTTCCATGATCCAGGTCACAACCCCAAAAAAGACATAAACTTGCAGAAGGGGTTGGTGCTCCTGGGGATGAGACATGAGAGCAGGGCCAGCAGGAGCCACATGTACAAGGCTCTCATTCCTCAGAGACTTGTGGCCTGCTTTGACCGACGTGTTTACATGCTGTCTGTAAACAGTTCCGTTTGTTATGACCACGGAGCCCGATTAAAACTGGACGCGTTTTGGGGAGAGAAGCCGTGCTGTGAGGAGCGGGGTCCTGCCAGCTCAGGCGCCAGCAGCTGGAGCTCAGCCCCCAGGGGATTTTGCAGCCCAAGTCCCTAACGGCTGGGCTAGGTGGCTTGAAACCAATTTAGGGATATCAGTGAGGGTTCCCAGCTCTTCACTGAGTCACCAATTTAAGCCCAAGCCGCTTTTTAAAACCCGAACTTATGTTGCCCCTCTCGGGGTATGAATCCGGGAAGCTGTTACGGCGCAGGGACGGCTGCACACAGGAGCACAAAACACGCGCTGTTACGGTTCCTAACGCCGTTTTAGCATTAAAATCCGCTGGTTCGGTTAAAGCAGAGGGCACTAACACATGCCACGACAGCAGAAGCGAATTAAGGAGCTGGTTTCGAGCCGGAGGGGGGCGAACTGCCCCGACCCCGGCAGCAGAGGCCCGACCCCGCGCCGCGCGGCCACCCGCTGAGGGGGAACAAAAGGCACGCGTTTTTACACAAACTCGGCAAAAATAAAACCTATGAGGCAAAATACAGCCCGCCGGGACACCACACCACCGTTACTCTGCGTTAGAGCAAACGGGGGGCTCGGGGCTTTTCTCCCGCAGCCCCTGCCCTCAGGGGGCCCCGCTCGGCCCTGCCCGGCCCCGGCCCCTTTGTTTCCCCGCTGCCCTCACCTGGACTCGCGGCCCATGGCGGCGGCTGACGAGGACGAGGACGAGGAGGAGGAGGATGAAGAGGAGGAGGAGGAAGAAGAGCAGGAGGCGGTGCAGGCCCTGCGCTAGGCGGCCATTCGGCGCCCCGGGCCGAGGCAGGGGGGAAGCGGCCCCTGCCCCTTCCTGCCCGCTGCCGCGCTCTGCCGGCCGGAGGGCGCAGCGCCGGGCACCGCGGAGGGGACGAAAAATAAGAAAATAGAAGGAAATGGCAGCAAAAAAGCCGGGTGCTGCTGCTGCCCTGTTGGCGCTGGGCACTGGGAAGGCCGCAGTGAGGCGCGGGGCAGGATAAGCGCAGGGCCCGGCAGGCTGCTCAGTGAGCCCGCTGCGAGGCCTGTCCTGACCCCAAATCAGCATTTTTGGCCTCAAATGTGTTTCAGGTGAAAGGTGCAGCTCACAGACAGACTCACAACAACCTCGCTTCATGCCCATGGGACTGCACCGTGCTGTGGTTTGCAGCCAGTGGCACACAAAAATCTGTTATTCACCACTCAATAACCCGACTTCTGCAGCAGGCAGCGGCGGGGGGACACAGTCAGAGCATCACGGAAGGGGGTAACAAATATAATTTTAATAGAAAACAATAAGTTCAGCAATATACATTAAATAACGTACACAGAGGAAGATGAGGGAAAATGGAATGAAGGAGGTTCGGCTCTTGTCCAAGGATGAAGTCGTGCAGCAGAAGTCCCACCCGGGCTCGCTTTGCCTTCCCCAGCAGGCAGGCAGGCTGCTGCCCAGTCCCGTTTGGAAGTTTGTCGGGTAAAAACAAGTGCTTACAGACTGAGTTCCAGATCAGCTCTCCTGGCATGATTTCTTTCACCAATCGAGAAAACAACCTGCTTGGTCTTTCTTCGCATGAAAGGACTGCGTAAGGGGTTGCGTGAAAATACAACGGGTGCATCACCTTTTATTTATTACTATCTAGGTGGTTTAATTTTTCTATGTCCAGGATTAAAAATGTATTGCTTTTTTTGCAGATGGTAGTAGATGGTATTTTTGCAATTTGTTTGTATTACAGTTGGGCATATAAACAGAGGGTTAGAATAATGGTAACTTTTGAGGAAACTCATTATTTTAACATTAATTTTAATGTCAGCAATTTCAATTTGCTGAAATTCTTTTCTTGTCTAAATCTGAAGCTTTAAATGTATTTACATTTGTACTAACAGACCTAAATCAGAATCTTTTACAGCCAAACCCTGGACACCCGTAATAAAACATTCACTATAAAATAATCAGTAAAAAAATAAAAAATTGTCAAATCCAAACATAAGCTTCTTGCTTTCATGGCACAAACATACCTAACTCAGGAGTCAGAAATGCGGTGATAAAATTACAGCAGGAAGCTATAACAGGAAAGCTTATGCCAAAAGCAGGGCCGTATATACTTTACAGAAGCATAATCAAGCACTTCTGCTCCCTAAAAAAATGCTGCAGACTAAACTACAGTAAAATGCTGCAACTGAAAAAGGGGCATTAGCCTACATTACCCAAACGTCTAGATTCTAAACAGAAAACTACAAGGTGAAAATAAGTTTAGCTTCAGCAGAAACTTTCACAGATTATCAGCATTTAGGGCTGACTATTTGGAATGATACCTCCCTCTTCTCACTGTACAAAATTTATATGAGATTGAAAATAAGAACGTTTACTAGCTTGCTGCTTTGCCCAGTGACAGGATTCACTTGTATTCGTCTTCTTTTTGGCTCTGTGGTTGAACATCCACAGAAAAAACACGCTATTCTCTCTTCAAATGTGGATCTTTATGTGTGAGTCAATTCAAAACATCACATTACTTCTCATTTCATCGTCACTTGTAGTATGTAGGATTTAAACAGGAATAGCTACCGTGATTTCACTGGGGCAATTTCAAAACTACAGAAGAGTCTGCAACTCAGTTAACATAAATAGCTGAGCTGAACCAAAGAGCACATTTATGCAATTTGGTTGTAGCACTATTATGCAGCAGCAGCAGAACACCTTGGCAACTATGATCCTGTTTGCATGCAACTGTCTGGTAACAAACAGAGGAAAAAATGCAGAAATGTCATATTCAACGTTGTCTTATGCAGTCCTGGAAAAAAAAATGTTTTCCATATAACAGAGCAAATGTTTCGTATTGCAGGTTGGTTGCATAACTTTCCCCTTATGAGGTGAACTGTTGTTAAAAAAAAAAAAAAAAAGGCATCAAAGACGTCAGAAAGAAGCACATTTACGAGCTATGCTAGGATGAGGCTGCTGGAAACTCACAGATGTGATTAACAATTTTGTTTCTTCCTACTTATTGATTAATGACATTCATAAGCAACAGGACATTTGGCTTGCTTTTTTTTTTTTTTTTTTTGCTTAGCTGTTTCGCACAATAACCATCAAATGAAACAAACAACAATCACAACAACGTATGTAAGGCAAGGCTTAGGACAACAGTGCCATGTTTTGCCAACATTCTCCAGAAGCAGCTACTCAGTTCAGCAATCTGAATTTGAACAACAGAATACAGGGAATTTTCATTTAGAGCTTTCTTAAAAATAGGAGCAACACAAAATGAGTAGTTCTTGTTAGCTGTAGTCATTCTAGATATACATAAATGGTTCTGCTGAAAGGAATTCTATTCTCTTTGTTCTCACCAGGAAGAACAAAGGCAGCTTTGTAAATGTTTATGAAGGAGGGTGGGAAGGGTATCATCTTCCTGAACAAAAGAAATCATCCACTGACACTTGTATCCTATTCACATTTGTAGTGGGCAGACACAGTATTTAAATAAACCAAACCAATACAACTGGCAGCCTGGGACCCTGCTGTTCTATTCCCCAAATTATTGGATTTAAGGCTCCTTTCAAGCATTCCAACAGGTAAGAATTTTAATTCAGGTTTAAACCTGTCTGCACAGTCAGACATTAAAGAAATACAGACCAGAAAGATTTAGTGTGACTACTGCATTGAATTCTACAGCCATCAGGGTACTTCAGAACCAAAAAACAGAGCAAGTTCATGGCAAAAGATAAAAGTAAAGAAATAAACACAAAGGTCTGTGAAAACATCTCCCATTTTGCTGTAGGTGTCCATGGAGCGACTGATCACTTCTGCAGGGATTCCAGACAGTAAAAGAGCAGCAGTTAATACCGTCGTTTTCACCTTCTTCTCACTCTAAAAGAAAAACAGTAGCATGTTAGTTCTTCGGTTATAATCCCGTTCTGTTTTACATACCACAGATGTGCCAGTTTCACACAGCCAGGAACATTCCAAATCCATCGGTAAGAACAGCCTGTTGGACTGATTCTCTCTAGACATGCTGCAGGATTCACACCACCTTACTTATCCTAGCCACAGATTCATGTTGTGATGGATCCGATGGGGCTGAGCGAGAGGCTGATTAACAGCAGATAAAATTCCTCACAGCTGTTATGCCTACTTCGTACTGCCACTTCAAGCAGGCTGTGAAGTGGGGCTGTGCAGTAACTTCTGCATGTGTGGGAAGAGTCCCAGACAAGGGCAACCTGAGTGTAAGAATCCAAGCCAGGCACCTCCACTGGCAGAACAGGACTAATCCCATCACGCTACTTGGCAAAACATACCGTTGCTTTCCAACACAGAAAAAATGATGTAGGATTGAAAAGCAACTGCTCCTTTCTATTTTAGTATTACTCCCTTTGGCAATTTTATCCTCTGAACTCAGAAATGCCCCAAAAGCCTTTTGAAAGCCATTCTTCTCTCCATAACATGAGGGATCCTGAGGATGCAAGGAAGCCTGACAGGCAAAAAAAACACAGAGGTTGAACATTTTGGTAATTTGATGATACCTGCTGGACACCTTAATTTAATTCAATCTAAATTAAGCGTTTGAGAATCTTTCTAGGTTTCATGAAAGAAAAATTCAGGAGAGCAAGCTGATTAAACTCATCTCGGTATAACCGAAGAAAAAGCAAATTGTGGGAAGGAATCACTTTAACTTCTGAAACTGAAAAGCTGATAGTAAAACCAGCAGGAGTGAGACCAAAAAGAACTAGCAAATGAGCTAGTGCCAATCTAAGACTAATTCCCTTTTTATGTTTTCACACAGCAGCCTAGAATGACTACTATGAAGTTCAGTTTTCAATGATATACATAACTTCAAAAGAACAACCACTGATTTACTCTGATTTTCTACAACTAATCTAGTATTCTTTTTAAAAAGCAGATGCTAAGCTATCAGCATTAGATAACTTAATTCTACAGTTTAAAACAGCAGAATGTATCACACACATTGGTCCTAAAACAACACAATCTAAGAACAAGTTTAAACCAAAAACATTTGTCATTAACCTGATTTTGAAAAGTTATTTTACCTTTGGAAAGTACTTGGACAGTCCCATGTAAGCAAGTTGTAGAGTAAGAAATGGTGCAAATATTGACTGGAGGAACAGAAAAGAATACATGAAGATTATCTTATTGGTAAGAAAAGCTAAGAAAACACAAGAATTTAATGCTTCTCCAATCATAAATTAATATTAGGTAGGTATTTTGTGGAAAACAACAGCACTATTCTTGAATACTAAACACCTTAACAGCCAAGTGAAAAATATGGTTCTACCCTAACTGCTTTGGGCCTAAAAACTTGAAATTGCACAACCACAGAGCCCTGTGTAAAAATGAGCCCAGTGATCCAGAAGGTGGCAGGCTGTACCAGCCACATACTTCTCTATGATGTATGGGCAGATACCTGGATTATTTAAGAACTATTTTTCTCAAAAGGTTGATAAATGAGTAGGATGTACTTATCATGCTACAACTGTTGTAGTTTTTACTCTATTATTCCTTTGTAAATTCCAAACTAGAAGAGCAGTTGACTCAAACTTGCAGGGGACTGAAGCAGCAACAACTATGCCAGTGTTTCTGCTCCTCAAACACTACGGACTGAATGTGTGCAACTCTCAGCTTTTACCCAGTAGCTGTGCTAGATAACACAGATTTTGCCACAGTTATCATCTCAACCTGTTGTTTTTTTTTCCCACTTTTATACATCTGTTTGAAATGTAGAGTGCCTGAAGTTCCCAATTCACTTGGCCCTAGATAAACAGTATTTCACGAGTGGGGTCCTAAGTTTACAGCAAAGTAGCAAAAAGAACAGGAGATTGTTTGCTTCCCTGAACTCACCAAGTACTTGCACACAAAAGCCCTGACTGCAATGGCAAGCAGAGCACAGCCCACTAATCTAAAAATGCGGAAAGAGTCAAACTCCTCCACCGCATTCCCATTCTCTTGGCTTGGCTTCTCATGCATCAGCTGGTTCCTCAGCTTCAGAGCTTCATCAAATCTGGATAAGTATTGTTCTAATCCATGTCTAGGTGGCCGTGGTGCAGCTTCAGACGGCAACTCCCCTCTGGTACGGTGACGGAGCTCACTTGTGCCCTCATTGAGGAGCTCTGGGGTTTTACTGAACAAGTCCTTATCCCCTTTGAGGTCTACCATGCTGCCTGCGTGGTCAGCTGGTCCGGCCATATTGCAGACAGAATCACCCAGCACAATTCGCTTTGAAACTGAAGGAACAGGAAGGGAATTTGATTTATCTTGTTCATGTTGCAGTTTTGATTCTCCGTGACTGTCATCATCTAAGGAAGAGAAACAAAAATACAGAGTTATGCACACTGGTGACTTAGAAAACACTTTAGCCATGCCGGATTGAGGTCCAGGGCTGAGGTCTCCACTTCTGAAGTGAAAACACAGATTCGTGATTATTAAATGTGCTAATTATTAAACACAAACCCAGATGAATTAGCTGAATACCAGTAAGCCTGTTTTATATAGAAATGGACTCAGATGAGAAACGACCTATTCAGAACAGATTTACGCTCTGGCTTGTATTACGCCATAGATCATAACGAAAAAGGAAGAGCACAGCATGGGCCTGACTGCAAACTCTCATCAGCTTCACCAAAGTTATGCGTTTGCACAGCTGGACTCAGCACACTCCTGGCTCTCTCCACTAGCCTGCAGAGACCCCTACGTGTACCACACGCTCTGCACTGTAGGGCACTCCTGGGAGCTGATGCTAGACCGACAGGCATGCAACACCAAGCAGAAGCTGCAGCTGTCAGTCAGCAGAAAAAGGGAAGCATGGACTTAAGCAACAACACTGTATGCACATGAGGAAAGGTGTTATTCCACATACACAGCGCAACATAAAAATACAGAGATTCAAAGACAGTGAATCGCACAGAAAGAGCACTGAAGACTGAAGTTTTGAAGAAGACTGAAGACTGACAAATGAGCAGGTAACAGAAGTGTACTTGGGCTTGTTTTTCTCTCCTGTCAAAAGCAAAGCAGCAAAAACTTGGTCTGTATTAAACCTGAGAAGATGTTACAGCGACAGCGGTGATGACAGCAAACACAAACCAAGTCGAGAGGCATGCAGAACAGTTCTGGTCCTGCTACAGAGGGTGAACCAACACTGAAAGAGTATTCAAAGAGTATTTTTCAGTACTAAGGCAGTTTGATTCATAGCTTACGGCCACCTTTGTAAACTGAAAGATGGGAAGTCTGACAGTCAGCTCCCTTAAAGTGCGTACATACGTTTATAAACGACCTGTCTGTGCATCTGCCAGACACCTGCACGCCCACCACAGACACCGAGTGACCGATTGATATCCAAATGTCAGACAACTGCTCCGTGCACACACTGCCACCAGACCTTGCAGTGACAGCCTGAACACGCGGGCACCCCTCCTCCAGCTACGGAAACCTCCCCGCAGGGCACTGACAGCTCGCTAGGGAAAACCCAGAGGCCGGAGGGCCTCATCCCTGCGGATTTGGGGCCAAACCCGCGTTTCCCCGCTGGGAGGAGCGGGGGCTCCGCGCTCCCCTCAGCGCCGCCCGGCCCAACGGCCCCCCCACACCTCAAGGCGGCGGCGGCGGCGCCCGGCTCACCCTTGGCGGCGGGCCGGTGGAAGCCCATGATGCGGTTGATGCGCTCCTCCGAGTTCATCAGGAGCTTCCTCCGCCGCAGCTCGGCCCGGCGCTGCGAGGCCGAGAGCCCCGAGGGGACCCCCGGGGTGGCCGCCGCCGCCGCCCCGCCGCCGTCCTCCTCCATCCCCTCAGCGCCTCACAATGGGGCCGCCCCGCCTCAGCGCGCAGGCGCCGCGCCCGCTTCCAGGTGCCGAAGCCGGCGGCGCCATGTCGGGAAAGGGCAAGGGGAACGGGGACGAACCCGGCCTTTGTGGTGTCTCGACGGCGCCTCGCCGGGCGCAGTGCCCGCAGCCAAGATGGCGGCGCCCGCCTCGGAAATGGCGTCGCGGCGGGAGGCAGGCGGGAAGGGAGAGGGCAGAGATGGCTGCGGGCGGCCTGAGCGCGCCGCGCCTCACAGCAGCCCTGGGCGGCCTCACAGGGGGACGCGGGCAGGCCCCTGCCCCGAATTTGCCTCACGCCTTGGTTTCAGGCGAGCTGGCAAAGCCATTTTGCGTTCCGTGAGGAATATCTGCTCAACAGTGCAATATAGAAACATGCGTGACGTGTTCCTCACAGAGATAAAAGCATTTGCTGTATAACTGAGCATAAGCGCTTCTAACCAAAGTAGTCACCTAACACTCAGGAATTGGCAGTGAAAGAACTAAGTTCACATCATCCTTGTTCAAAAGCAGCACATTCACTAAGCTGAGGTCAGAGAAGCGTTAACACCAATTTTCAGGCCGCTGTGTGACTTTCAGCACAATGTTTTAAACCAGAACACCAAAGCCAGCCTTTCACCCTCGCTCTCCAGCATTCCTCACACAGAACAGCTTTGTGCATTTAGGTGTAGCTCACTATTTTTTTCAGGTTTTCTATTGAAAAAGCTGCTAGTAGTGCTGTGTATCTGAATTTAGAATTTCTGGGAACACTAAACAAGAAAAAAGAAGACCGTTTATTGTAGTGCCAGGAAATAAGTGCTCACATTTACATGAAAGGAATACACAATGTAGGAAAATTCCACGTAGGAGACTGTTTAACAGCACAGGAAGCTGCCCAAATCATATACCCAGGGGATGTATCTGGGAATATTGCGCTGTTAACACAATCAGCAGCTGAAGGGATCGAATACACAAAGCACAGACAAACACAAGGCAACGTGGATCTCCCTAGGATTCCAGAATTACCATAAAATTATAAAACATGGAACATCTTCAGATCCTTCTAGTCAGGTACAATTGTTATTTTTATGTACAATAAAAAGTCCATCACACCTCTACTTGTGTGACAAAGTGATAAAACTGGGCCACAGTTTCTTCGCTCGTAGCTGAACATTCAAATAGCAAGCATGCATAGCATCGTCAGAAGTACCTGAAAGTCAAACCAAATGAAGGCAGTAGCATGGATTCTTTCTATCAATACAATTACCTTCACCATCCCTGAAAGATTTTACACTCCTTAGCTCCCAGGGACTGTAACACAGGGACTCCAACCAGAAGCAGGACTCATCTTCAAGATGCTGTACTTGCACTTCCAAAGACCAGCAGCTGGGAGCTGGACACTGAGCCACAGCTGGAGCATTGAATTCAGCAGCAGGACAAGGACAGTTGCATTCATTGGGGAAAATGTAGTGCTGACAAGTCCAATCAGTAACATATCTAAGATACTAAGTGATTTAGAGAATGATAGAACTCTGTATTCAAAAATTTAAGTCAGAGGTCAAAGAGCCAGGCTTGTGCATTACCTTACATATGATGAACCAGAAGCAGTGATGAGAGCTCATAAAAAAAATTGGCAAGCATAAGATGGAATGACTCTTACAAAAAGGTGTTGAAAGAGGACATTAAATGAAGAGATAAGATTACCTATAATAAAATTAATCACCATCTTGGGAACACTGCTGAAGGCAGGCTAAATTCCAACCATCAATGTCACTGGCTTGAGACCAACTTCCAGCCAGATGGCAGGGTACAAATATGCTGGAGTACGGTACAGATGTGGGCTTACTGGAATAACAAACCCCAAGATAGTACTAAACAATAATGCTGACTGACAGAGATGCTCTGGGAGGACAAAAAAACGCCAATGACAGAAGGAAAGTTTTATTCAACTGAAACTAATTCTCCTAAAAGTTCCCTCTCAGTCTGTATCACTAATGTTAAAGTTTTAGCTAAAGTATAATTTATCTCTTGCTAATACATGCTATTTATCTTGATTGATCAAATACAGTATTTTTATAAGAAAGGACTGATGGACTTACATGAGTTCTTTCAATTAATTTTATTGAGTAGCCAAATCTGATAAATTAGCACAGATAAAATAAGCATTTGCATGTGTTACAAATGACTTTTTACAGGAATAAAACAGTGAAAATTACAAACTGTAAAAAGGAGGACAAGTAAATCCTGTCTCAAATTCAAAATGGGGAAGATTTATAACTTCATACTGAAGATCAAATGTCCTAGTTCAGAAAGCAAAGATTTAATATTACAATATTATACACTACTTTACAAAATTAAATTTACTGTAAGGATTACATCCATAATAGTAAACAGAAGCTTAAAATCACATTTAATGGTCCCTTACTTAATAGCCATTTTGCATCTTTGATTAAATTCTGTTAAGAAATTAGATCTAAATAAAAGTGAATCATTCTAGTTATTGCAAAACAATCTATGTGGACTTAGACTCAAATATATTAAATTAAAAACAATAATGAAAGCAAAGTAAAATGGATGGTAACAATGTTGGCCGAACACTAATGTGTCAAATACAGAAATAAGTTTAAAAAAAGTCCTCAACTAGAAAAATAGAATACATTTGCAGTGGTAGAGTTGTCTTGCTGAGATCTAAGTACCAGAGCCACTCCTGCCTGTTTTTGCAGTTCATCTTCAGTGTCCTTGTTTTCCAACGGTAGGTTAAAATGACACATCATAGGTAGCTTGTGAGTTCATCTGTCCTGTATTGCCCTTACAATACAGCAGGCTTTTCCCACTGCGAGGGAATAAACTAACAAAGTTCAATACAGAATTTCTTCCAAGATGAAAACAAGTGATCCACTCCAAGAGGGTTCATCTGATTCTTGTTTATACCATTTTGCTCTGTAAAACTTAGGGACCCTAATTAAAAGTTAATTGCCACAAACACTGATATCTTTAGCCATTAGTCTGGTGTACATAAAGTAATGAAGTCATCTCCAACATTTATGTTCTTTAAAAAAATTACAGGATTATTATAGCAAAATACAGTCAGAGTAAGAAACAGACTTGGGGTAGGCTGGTAGATGCAAGGATGACTTTCAGCATCTGAGCAATAACATACCCAAAATGCAAGTTTTAAGTGATAAACTATGCAAGTGCGTAGCTTCCATTTAAATGAAGAGACCCCTTCTCCCAGGGAAAAGAAAAAAAAAGATCATACTGCCAAAAAACTTAAAAGAAACAAACCCATCTCTCCATTCTGACTAGAAACTGTGCAATTTTCTGAAAAGCTGTTCAAGTAAATATACTCCTGTTTGCTACAGATACAGCAAACAGGGAAGCTTAAATTGGTTCTACAATAGTCTTTTCACACTATTTTAGACATTCTCTGAACTTTACCTTCTTGTGCTCAAGTGAAAAGACCAATTCCTCCAAAGAAACTCCTCCCTTGAAGTAAGGCAACTCCTGACAATCAAGTGTAGCTACAGCCTGTAACGGTAGCAAATGATTACCCTACAATGTCCTTTGACATTTCTATCGCCAACTGTAAGCTAACTAGCCTAGTCACAGTATGTGCTTGACCACTTTTATAAATGTTTTACCTGTACACTTCACTTGCCCCAAGAAGTAGATTTTGCAAGAACTATATCACCATTAGACAAAAAGCTAAAACAAGATTCTTCCATACAAGCGTCTTTCATGGGCATACAGGCACAGCAACTTAAATACTTTTCATGATGCTAGCTATTGATAACTCTTTTGGAGATCACTGATACACTTTTATAAAATTATCTAAATATTCTTGTATATAAATTTTCACTTCAAGTCCAAGGCCAACTTCCGTCTGTAGCTCTGGCAGGGATCTGAGAGTACATTTAAAGCTTTCATTTGGTGCACACTGGCTTTGGACCTAGGCTCATTAGGCAGCTGCAGTAAAGAAATCTTGGAGAACTTCAAGTATGTCTCGAACCATAAAAAAATCTTTAAATACAAAATAATGTTTTTGTCTTTGGAAAAATAATTTATCTTCCAATTTTAGTGTCAGAATATTGAATGTGGTCTCAAACCACTAGGTTTGAAGTGCCATCACACAAACGCACTTTGTAAGCACACTAAATTTCAGGGGCTTAACATTCAGCTATGTAAACAAGAGCCCAAAGTCTACTAAACATTTATCCTGGGATAACCTTACTTGCCATTCCCCTCCCATACCATTCACAGGCTGAAAGTAAGAAGAAAAATTTTACTGAAGAAAAACGAAGCTTGCCATCTACGTAAGTCTATTTTTGCTGCTGACTCAGCCACTGACTTTAATGTATCCCATATAGGGCTCACTCCTCCCCACTATTTTTTTTTTTTTAAATTGAATACTGACTTATTAAAAGCTTTCAAATATTAAGCCATCTTGTCCATGTTAAGCTTACCTTGAATCCTATTAGCCATAATCCATTCCAAACACTGGATTCTAAGTTCCATAAATTATTTGTTCGTTTCACAATGAACAGTTGTTTCATTGCTACTTTAAGCATTTTTAAGTTGAACATTGAGATGCTTTGATCACTGGATGCACTTACAAAGAATTTCCCTGCAAATCATGATCAGTATTGTGAGGTTTTTATATCTAGCAGCAAAAAAATAAAATGCAAAGAGTTACGGAAATATACATTTTGAACAACAAAGAACTCTTTATTTTACAAAATGTATTTCACCTTTTCAGTATTGCCTTTGTAAATGTACTTCATGCTGCAACTACTTACAGTAAAAACATGATTTGCAGCAAAATAAAGGTGCTCAACCAGTTCCGATAGTTTGATTTTTAAGGTATAATGTATAGTTGCACGTTTGATTCTCAGATGTGGTCCTTTATTTGCTTTAGTTCGTTGAAATCACAGTGAGAACTTCTCATCGACTGCCTCAGGCCACAGATTTAATGAGGATATTATAAGCACAAGTGTTCTTTACTGCAAAATCTTTCCTTAAAGAAGTGAGCCAAAGGCTAGCGTTTCATTTATTCACTTGCTGCTGTATATGAAGGAGGAACTCATAGTATGATAAGGCTGATTCTGTTCTGTCTTCAATCATATTTTGCAGAAAACTTGATTTCAATGGGCTGTCATCCCTTCAAAACAAAAATAAACATTTGAGTGAAATAAATATTCACCAAGATCCACCAATGCATTCAGAAAGTTACAGATCAAGTGCAAGATGTGCTCAGAGCTCAAGGACTTATGAAAAGAGCCCTTGTGATTAATCCCAACAAGTACTCTTATCACTATTAACTTCATCTGACATTAAAAAAAGGCTAAATGTCACAGAAAAAAGTTAATCTGTGAAAGTTATAAATCAAAGATGATTCATACCAAGTCATATCTACTGCCAAACTTGTTAGGCACAACATGCACCACTGATAGAACTTGACTTCAGAAAGTACAGTATATGATATCCAAATATGTACTGTAAAAGGTCTCAAAGACTGTTAAAACACTTACTTTATTATATATAGGATAGGAAAGAAAGGTCTCTGTTCTCTCAGCCAAGAAATGAAAGCTATTGTTCTGATGGATTCTGCAGTTTCAAGCTCTGGCAGATGTGTCTAAGAAGCAAAGAGTATCATTAATACACAGCAGTATACAATACCAGCAGTAAATTGATCACTTAACAACAAAATAACTCAACTCTATCCTAATCAGGTGTAAAGAAACCCTGGACAGAGGAGGCATTCTGTGATGAATAGTTTTACTGTGGTCTCCTTCTAAAGGGCTTGAAGCAATCAAATGCACTGAACAGGTGCTGGCAACTGACTATCAGAATAGTGATGGCTGAGTTGTGATCAGTACTGCTTTTTTCACAGAAACTGAAGGTTTTCCACTAATCCCCTGTGCTTACTATTCCCAGATATTCTCAGGGTGCTCCCACTCTTCTGAGAAACTTAATCATTGCCAGCCTAGTCCTACTGTGATTTAATGGGAAGATCCAGATTAAAGTTCAGCCTAGAGAAACTCCAAGAGACATAACATTTTGTTTCCCTTGGACCTGGATTTACGGCAAATAGCAACCAGAGGGCTAATACTTCAATATAGTATTTCAATTCCCATGAAGATAACATTTTGGCTGCACTGTACGATTGGTATACAACAAAACAAGCACGTACCATGTTCTGTGGTATTGAGCCGTAATTTGGAACTCCAAGGACTTGGCTGATAAAGCTCTGCCCACAGCTCTTCCCAATCCACAGAAACATTACCTGAAAGATAACCAGCAATAAGAATAACCTAAAACAAAGCTACACCTCATCAGTCTTCTACACATTTTGAATTCTCAGAAGGAACACAAAGTAAATATAAATTTGGAAAAAAAATTAAATCACCACCACCCAACTTACAGAGCCAGCATCCATAAGGTAGGCACCATCCCTACTCAACTTCTCCACTGACAGCTGGAGAATGGGTGGCTGAGGTATAGTTCTGTCATTTATGTTAAGAGCTCCCTAAAGGGGAAAAAAAAAAAAAAAGTACAGTTCACATCTCGATGCAGTGAAATAGTTACAAAAGTAGAAGGTTAAGTAAGATTTGGCTGTCCTATGCTGAATATTGAAGCTGAATCCTTTTCCTCTAAGTTTGTTATAATTCAAGTACATAATTTAATAGTAAATCTCTTGATGTTCTATTTAGAGAGGCGTACTTCAAATTTATTTTGATCAGTACTGATGTGATTTCTGAAATTATTCAGGCTCTTAAACACACTGTTCACAGAACTACTTTGACATTTTAAAATAAAGGAAGCAACGAGGGGGGATGACAAAACATCTGTTGTACTATCATTACATACATACAATTTATAGTGCAAGATAAGACAGAGCAGAAATTAGTTAGAAAAAAACCTTCCCCCTCCACCCATTGCCAAAGCACAGCTTCACACCAGAATTCATCAAGCCTATCCTCAAGTAACAAAGACATAAATGAAAAAACTGGGAAAATTTGAGCTTTAACGTGGAAGACTTGCAAGGTTTAAAACACAAATTTATTTTCACATCATACAAATCTATGGGACCAGACACAATCAGACCCAATAGCAATGCAAATACTCACCTCATCTGTGAGGTTATCAACTCTGTACAAACTGGGATGTGTCATGAGCATGAGGTAAACAAGGGGCTGGTTTTTCACCTGACACATGGTAAAAATGCGTTCGTCTAAACGTGCGTTTGTCCCAGTTTGAAATGCTTTCTGCAAACAAACAGGCATTTAATTTGACCGTTACAGAAAAGTGAGAAACTAAATTCAATATAGTTTATTTTGCATGTCGACGACATGCTCTTTTACTGCAGGTTGACATTCCAAGCATAGAAAACTATGCTTCTCTTGTATGGCTTACCTGTTTTAAGAGTGCCAGTACGTAAAGTGGGAAGAGCCGTAGTGAACTGGGGGCCATTAGACCAGGCTGTTGAATGCTTAGGACTGATGAACGGTAAGCAGATAAAGAGTCTATCACTGCGTTGACCAAAGCATCTCGAGCATCACTCAGGGTAGCAGAAACTGATCGGTCCACAGCTTAAAAAAAAAAAAAGAGAGATATAAAGCTCAAGAAAGAGGCTTTTCCTCCTTGTGTAGTAAGTCATATAGGTTAACTCTTCTCATTTCAACATACACTCTCATGCAGCTTAAATTTTTACAACACTACTGTAGAAATCAAGTTAAATGATTCAGAAAAAAGCAAAGGACCAAGACCTTTTTTGATTTCAGTATTATCAACCAAAAGTATGATGATGCACTAGACTAAGGCCAGGTGACTACATAGAGCTATACTGATATTTTACCTAAGCCAAGCATTAGAAGTAGAGAGAATCGTTACTTCTAATGTAACTTCCCAGAAGATTACTGGATAATATCTCTAAAGCTTTTAGTATACATATCCAGACAAGCTCTTATCATTCTTACCCATATTGGCTAACAGCCCTGTGATAGCTTGCACATCTGCCCCTGCATAGACGTCACTCAGTGTTGTTACAACAGGTAAGCACATCGTGTGGACACGAATTCTTCTTTCACCTGTACAAAAAAAGGAAAAAACCACAACTTTGGTTTTTATGAAGGAACACAAGAACGCCACTGTTTATTCAGTAAATTCTGCCACACCTAAATGTTCTAATTAATCGGATAGTTTCCCCATTGACACTATCAGCTGATCTGTGTTAGACCAAATAAGAAAAAAAAAAAAAGAGATTAAAAGCTACTTAAAACAGCCTGGTTCACTGTTTGTATGATAAATAGGATTTAAAAATTGTTAGTTCTCAATTTCTAGGCTAAGCCCACCTATTTGCAGACCAGAGTAAGTTTCCCAGAAAACTTCCCGGTCTGGAAGAAGCAGTAACATCAACATGCAGTAACATCACATCTACTGTCTTGACATTAGACAAAATAACTTGTGACTCCAACCGAATTATAGTTTATAAATGTACACAAGAACACTTATCTGAATATAATTAGTTTCAGCCAACACTACCTATACATCTTACCTTTACTGGATGTGTACAGAAGAGCTGACTGAAAAGAAACGACCTGCATATCAGTAAGGCTCTCTTCTACTGACATTTGCACGGCATATCCTGCATCTGGGTTTACGTTGGGTAATGACAACAGATCTGTAGATCTTACGAAGAAGTTGCCATGGAAGGTATGAATGGAAAGACCTACAAGATAAGCATTATACCAAATCAATTCTTTTTTTTTAGTCAGATGTGAACTACAGATGCCATTTACCCACCCAACACCCCATTCTGTATCAAAACGTTAAAATCCTTCTGAATAAAATAAAGCATTTTCAGAAAGGTAAATATTCCAAACAGATTACTAATCTGTAGAATCCACAAAGCCTAACAGAAGCCAGGAATTCAGAAATCAATGTAGAATAACAGCAAGTTTCTACACTATAAAAGAAAGAGCAACCTGGAAAAACTTTCACTTTTAGCCATTATAAAATACAGATTTTTTACTGACTTCTAAATTCCAAATATAGTCATAAAAACGGTCCAATTCCTGGTACTGAGTTTTACTTTCCTAATCCTTGTCCTTTAAACATTTAAGTTTACATGAAAGCCAAAGTATCAATCATATGAATCAAAACATTCCCAAATAACAGCAAACACTATCCCCTGCTTGCTCCTGCCCCACCGTCAACAAAACATGTTCAAACCTTTGGTGCATCTTATCCTCATGACAGCCTCAAATCCAATTTTTCTAGTTAAGTATCGTTTCAACTCCTTTTGCAATTTCTCCACTTGGACAGGGTTGTGTTTATGATGGTAAGATTGGTAGTAATAGACACTACCTGCCGAATATCTTGATATACAACCTGAAACAAAACCATACAATAGCAGAGTGAATACAGTTGCCTTTAAATATACCAGAAGAATGTGACATTACCTTTAATTATTAAACAGTTCATATCTGCAAATAGCTTTGTTACACAGTCATAGACCTGCATACAGAAACAGAGACATAATACAACTATATATTCAATTATGTATAGAGGCATGAAATGGCCTGAAATTACGGGTACTCTGTCACTTAGAAATCTGGTTAAATGAAGAAAAAAAATTATTAAAACACTAGTAAGCCTACCCTAATGGTAGGCTTAACACTGATGGCTGGAAGGCAGAAAGGAAGAAAGATTTCAACCACTTATACCAGGACCACAAAAATCCTGACTCACTAAGGGGAGAATGTGAAAACAGTTATGCTAAATCAGGAAAGACTGAAATATTGCCTTCTGTTCAGTGTCACTGCTCAAGGATGAATTTTCATCTTGACACATTAGATTTGTTCATATTCTAAATGCTAGATTTCATGTATTTGTCAAGAAGTTTAGAAGTTAGATGCCCCAAAACAACTTCGCATGGCTTACCTAGAGAAGCTAAGTCAGAATATTGTCCACTAAGAAGAAATAAATCCACTGCAACCTGTTGTCCTGAGCAGTCCAAGGCTAGCTTCTTGTAAAAGTCAGTTGATGGAGTCAGATGTATCTCCTGTTAACGCAAGGGAACATTACAATATACAAAGGAAATTCAAGATTCACGTATTTATCACTTGTTTGCAGTGACACTAATAAATGATTTTTCATCACTGATTTTAGCTACATCTTTTAAAGAATCAGGTCACAAATTTACATTTACAGTAGTTGTTTCCCGTCCCCCTTCTCTTCACTAAAGTAGTTAAAAGGTTAACCCAACAAAAGAACCAAAACATTCACCTAGAACAGGCAATTCCATAGCCACGCACATGTACAGAACAGGACTGGCAGTTCTGATTTTATTTTAAAAAACAAAACAAAACAAAAACTTTTCTAACCTTTGCAGTTGCTCTTTGGTTTGGTTCTTCTCGTGATTTCAATGCTCCCATTCCCACAGATGGAAGCTGTGTCTGGAAGACAGAGATTCTACCTCCAGTGGGGGACATCAGTTTAAAGGCTGCCTGTAATGCAGGTCCAAGAGCACTCTGAGTTTCCAGGGACTTGGTAAACATTTGTGGCAAGGTCCTCAGTAGATCTTGAATAAGCTGCAATTTAGGAAATAAAAATATTAAGACTAGAGTCTTAACAGTTTTTTCTTTATAGGGAGGATTGCTGACTGTATATAAACATGTACTAATACTGCCAATATTAAGGTAGTAAAAAAAAAAGCCCTAGCAAAAGTTAAGTATTGTCTTGTTTCAGGTTGTTAAATTTTTACGGTCAAATAGATAAAGACTTTTTCCCCTATCCCAAACTTGTTATTTAAACATAGATATTAAAGAGTATATATTATATATATAATATATATATCCACAAACTATCAAGCATATCATGTGAATGTCACCAGTTATGTAAGGCAGTTCTTACCTCTTTATTTTCATTTAAATTTACTAATAAGTTTTCTGGCATTGGTATAAATACATCTGGAAGGACAAAAAAAGTGTTAGTTTTTTGTCGTTGTGGTTTGCTTAAAAAAAAAATCTTTCCTGAATTGTATTTGCCAATCATTACACCTATTGAAAAAAATATAGTATCAATGTGTAAATCCATTCAAACATTGATCCACCCCCAGCATACCTGCGGCTAGAATGACATTTTAGAAGAGCAGTCAAAAAGCTTTAAGGATAATAAAGCCTACTGAGTAAAAATGCATGGAAGATTGTCTAGTATTCATTCCACTCTGCCCCTTAACATAAGTGAAAGGTAACTTGACAGTGATGGTCTTTTTTGCCTTTACTAAGCATTAGTCACTAAGAATCTACTGCAATTTACCAAGCATCACTGCAATTATGATCCTAACGCAAGTTTAGATAATTGTACAAGAAACTAGAGGTTCAGAAGGCCATCTTTGTTTTTCAGAAGGCTGTCTTCATGTTTTAAGTCATGACCAGTCACAGCATTGCTCAGACATCAGGAGCTTCAAAAGAACCCAGATATATGCTACTTCCACAGCCATAACTAGAGAGATTAATGATCTGATCTAGAAACTCCCACCAGATATATTTTAAAAAGGCTGTCAAAACCAGCAGTCGTTAATAGGTACTAACCACAGAAGTTTTTTCTGCATACCTTCAATATCTGAAACTATAAGCATCTGAGGCTGAGAGAGACCTTCCTGAAGACTGTAGAAATGGATTGTGCTGTCAAATGTGATGAAGCCTATTTTTGTTCTAGTATTCCCGGGAAGCCTAGAAATCAGACATATGGTGTTCAGCAACATGAAATTTCATTTCTACAAGCTTTTTTTTTTTTTTTTTAAATTTAAAACCACATCCACTGCACCTGTCGTCCAATGTTCTTACCAAGAAGTCAGCTTAACAGCTATATTGCAATAGCCTGACTAAATCGTTCTGGATGAAAAAAAGGAGCTCATAGTAGAATCACCCAGCAGACATCTGAGATTTTTTTTTTTAGGAGGGTAATAAAAAATGGATGAACAACACTTAGAAAGAATAAATGTGTTTGCAGACACAGCAACAGGTGTTTGAAGTTTTTAAGTTTAAGCCTTATTTAGAAGTTCAGCATAGAAGCCCCTTCAGAAAGGAATGACACACAAGAATCCCAAAGTGAGTTATCTTTCACCATTTTCCAATGTTAGTGAAGTAGAAAGCTAGACATCAACTCTCCTATATATCAAACAAAAATAATATATAAAGATACAGGAAAGAAACAAGCTGCAAATACTAAGCCAGATTTATGTACATTCAAATAGCACTTCCTTAAAATGAAAAGTTAATTAGATGCATGCATACATTCCAGTGAATACTTATCTAAATTTCAGCTTTTAGAAGAGATAATTCAAAACACATCATTAACATAATGCTTATTCCTCCTTGGGGTTGGTGAAGAAGATAGAAGAGACCCAGTGTGAGAAGTGCCTCAAAATTACTTTATATAGTGGTGCAGCTGTGATAGGAAAAACGACTACAGCTTTATACTAAATTTCCATACAACACTGGCCATGGTGAGCTAACACCAGGAAACTTTCCTTACAGACAGGAAGCATTAGCATGTTCATGTCTAGCATAAGTTTCATACGACCAAAAAAAAAAAAAAAGAAAAGAAAAAGGACATTCTTTCTACTTACAGGTCAAGATTGTCTAACAAGGTCTTGCAGACTGTATTCAAGTATCCTGTCTCTATTGCATTATGAGAAACATCAAATACAAAGAGGTACACAGGTGGCTGAGGTGGACGTAGCTGAACAAAGAAAAGATCGCCTTTAATTTTCAAAGTGACAGTTATTAGATTGGGTTTATTCTACTGCAGGTCTGAACTCTATTAGAACAACACACAGATGACAGATAAAATTTCTAAATGCATTTTCCTCATCGGGTGATTCTATAATTGTGGTTTTCTTTCAAAAGACCCACAAACACCTACCTATTCTAAATACAGAACTATGAAATCATAAATGTTTATAAATGACATCCTATCTGAAGTAACGCTTGAGACTTCTCAGATGTACTCCTTGAAGCAGTAACTACTGTACTAAACTGGAAAGCACCCACTATAAAAAGTTTGTGTTTTTTTTTCCTCCCCAACTTCTCTCTGGAAATAAAAACTAAGGGAGAGAATAAGTAAAACCTTACCATGTATTCAGATGGAGCCATAAACTCAATAGTAGCATTCTGGACTTCAGGTCTTTTATGAGGTTCTCCATAAACTCTTGTCACAGGATTATACATGAATTCCTCAGGAACTGTGCAGGTAAATTAATACATTATTACTTCAAACTAGCATTAGCTGTGCTACATTTTAAAACAAACATATCAACTCTTTAGTGCCTGTTGGGCAACACTTCTCGGAAAACTATATATACTAGGTAGGGAAGCAACTTTGTTACCTGTCCTACCTTGGGAGACTGTGTCAGACTTCAGCATAAGAAATGATGAAACCTAGCACTGATACAGCCAACGATATTGCCATCTCAAAGGTCAAGGTGGGAAAGGATAGCTCTAACAGTTCAAAACAATGAGCGCATTTAAAACCTACCATCATTCACTCTATAGCACAAATTGCATTTCCATCTCCTTTGGTCTAAAAAGCTGACGAAAGGGTTAATATACGTCCGGCAGGAACGACATCTCACAATAGTGCTTGAAGTGACCACTGGCAATTGCTGGAAAAGAAAAGCTTCCTATTTTAAAGCGTCAACACTACAGCCATTCAACCACGATAACAACAATCTACACTGTGCTTCCTGGTTAGCTAGCTAGTCAAAGCATACTTGTTTAAGGAACAAGTATTTCTGCATCCACACAGCACTCCTACAAAATTCCTTAATAATAATACTGGTCAGAACCTAGCTCTAATCTATTTGGCTGCAAATGCTTCCCTTTCAAGCCTCCACAGTCTTGAATTTTGCATTTCTGGTGCAAAAACAAACTCCACATTCAGTGCAGGGCAAAGATCCCAGGAAAAAGACAGCAATATGTATTCGGAAAATCACTTAAGTTGTGAAAAACAGGAACATTTAAAAGATGAACTGCCAAATTCAAGTCTCCTGGGTATCTGTGGACAGCCAAACCCCTTTAACTTTGTTAATGCTTAACTACATTAAGAATCAGTACTTGGTTTGGTATAGGAAATTAATAACTACAACCGTTATGTGACAAAATACAGCTATTCAAGTAGGAGTGATATTTACATGAGTTGCCTTCTGTCACAGTATGACTTCTGCACTGCCTCTGAGGGTTGTGGTTTTTTTTTTAGGTTTAGAAAGGCAGTAGAAAAATCTCAGATAAACGACAGCAATCTGTATGGACCTATGGACCAGAGAAATGTCAGTCACCAAGGCAATTTTTCTAGGCCAAGATCAGCCAACATAGCTGCACTTCTTTTCTAACCCCTCTTCCAACTTTGGACAGCTTTTAGTGAAGGTAGAGCTGATATTTCAGCATTTAAAGTTTCAGATGTTTTTCATACCGATAAGTCTTTGAAAGGATGAAGCAGGAGCCCCAAAGGAAGTTTGGCTTTATTCAATAAGGCCTGAGTTTGAGGAATGTTGGTCAGGGTACAGCGGAACAACCTACACAGAGAATAAAGGGTTATTTTCAGTGACTTTCAGGTAAGGAAATTATAATTTCAGTAGTGTATAATATCCTTTATATTTTCCAGAGCTGGTGACATCCATTCCCACATAAAATATCATCTCAAACTCTGTCACATTGTTCTGTTTTAGTCTGAGCTGGATACACAGTACTTGCTTTAGTTATGTTACTTTATACACACACTTTTAATGCAGAAAATGGTGTCATTTTAGTCAAAGTCAAAATTAAGCCTAACAATGCTCAAAGTTGCACCAAAATCTTTATACACAAAGCGTTATTTTGGGGTAACTTTTTGAGCTGGCCTGTATACTGATCTGAACCAGCAAAGTTTAAAATAACTACTAACAACCCCAACAGCTGCAACTTCAGACACTTCAGAACCCAGTGGTTTCTGCGAAGTGCAGTCATGCACAGTACTTCTGCAAATTTTTACACAGATTTTTATTAGTAATGCAAGTATTTTGGTTACTTTCAATACAGAGGTCATTCATGCTTCTGCATCCACAGCCTTCTTGATCTACCTGCCTTTAGTGAGTTAATTCCTATTTTAAATCTCAGTCATACTCATCACCAGCTATATTGCAAACTTTTTGCATTGTACTTATTTGTAACTGCCTTGCAAACATCTTATTTTTCCTCATATTTTCTATGCAATTTCCTTGTACACTGTGAAGCAGGTATAGAAAAAGCACTTAGTAGCAGCTGAGAACCCTAACAGGAGGATTATGAAGGTTATGTTATCCTCTTGTTATGGAGAACTGTTACTTGAAACACATCCCAGACTGAAATGAAAATAGCAGGTCATCCAAATTACAGTGTGTGCACCAGATAAAGAAGAGGGCAAGCTCTGCTAACTGCCTTGATCTTGGCTCCAGAGAAAGGAACACAAATCAATGAAATTTTGTAAACAGTAATGAGGTGCTTAACTGATGGAATTATCTAATTAATCCCATACAACTATTTTTAGATTCTAACAAAAAGCAACAGCAAGTGGAGACACGTGATCTCTTACCACCTGCAGTAGAACATACCTGGTTAATTGAAGCTGTGGTACACATTCAAATACCACATTTCGACAATCTCTTAAGGCATTAAAAAAATGTTTCCTAAATAACTTTTCTAAGGGATGCATGTGAGGCTTTCTTAATTAAAAGAGGAACGTTGCTCAAAATTGCATCAATGGCATTGGTTATACTCTGACATCAGGAATTAATGGACTGCTTCAGGACTACAAAGTCAACAGCTAATAAGCAGATGATATCAACAAGCTGAAAAGGGTAATTAATATTCTACACTGTCTTCCTCACTTCAAAATTTAATCCACTTATCACCTTTATCTTAACATGCTGAAGCCCATTTTCAATGCTTTATACTCGCAAAAACAAGGAAATATTTTTGAAAGTTATGTTTACAACTAGGAATTTATTTTGATGAATTATAGCAAATTGATAATCTTACTCCGGATTACAATTGAGCTTCTGGATGTCTTCATGCAAGTTTGGGACAGGAGCCTGTAAGATGGTTGTAGGAAGAATATTTCTTTCTTGAAGAAGATTCACAGGTCTTAATCCTTCTTGCTGGAGGCTCAGGGAACCCATAGATGCAGTTAAGTGATTAGTGCCTAGGGGAGGCTAGAGTCCAATAAAATTTCACAATTAGCATTGATTATTTGGATGAAACCCAGTTCATTTAAAAAGCAAACATATCTACCTTTCATTTTTTGTGCACATTAACTGCAACTGTATTAAAGTGATATATTTAGAAATACTACTTGTTACATAAACTTGGACTTTAGCATGTAACATACTGGAGGTAAAAAATAACCCATTTGCTACAAAACCCTTGAAATACAGAGGCCCAGCTGGCAAAAACGTCAGTCAGTTTGCTTTGAAAGTTCAGAAAAAAAAAAACAAACTTCAGCTAGCAATAGTTACCTGAGGGAAGAAAAACACACCCAAAGCAACTGAAAATTTAAGATAAATATTCTGAGCAGATTTAAGAATAAGAAATTTTAGGGAAGAGCTGGCACAATTTTTCCAGGCTGGTGTCAAGTTGACAACAAAAGCATTAATTTCTGGATACATCTATCACTGTGAACAAGTGGCACAGAATGGGGGACTACAGAAGCAGAACCCCACTGACACACAACACAGATTGCTGCATTATTATTTTTTTTTTTAATTTTGTATATTCAAGTGCATTGGGGCAGTAATGAGAAAAAAAGAAAACCTACCTGGTGGAAATGTTTTGATCCATCTGGATATTGCAAAGCAGATGCTTGCATTCCTGGTGCTCCAGGTGGTGAAGTATTTTGGTAGCCTGGTGGCAAGGCAGGGTAAGAATAGCCAACATTTCTGTTCATCTTAAGATTCGGGGGTGCAGGAGAAGGATGTGGGGTTGCTAGAAGTAGAGAAGACAAATATTTAAGATGAATTGAAGAAGCACAGCTTGGTCAAAGCATTATCACATCAGGAGGGCTTTTTGTTATTTAAGTGTAAGCAAATGACAAGTGTCAATTTCCCAAAATGTTAACTGCTCTACAATACTTGCATGCATATACAGTCCGTCAATGCTTCAAATATATTTAGTTTCAAGACAGACACTGAACAAAATATGCATGTCTGTACATAAATAACTAAACTTCTATCTTTCCTAAACTGTTAGAAATGTTATGTCATTAATGGTAAGCATTTTTAATTCCAAAACCTTACCCATGAGACCACCTCCTTCTATTGCATCATAGCTATTTTGGACCGCAGACCCATCGCTAGCAGCAGATGTAGCATCACCTGTTAAAAAGGTCCCAGTTAAAAAAAAAATTAACAAGTTACTAGGAAGTTGCAATGAGGTAAATGAAAAGAGATTCTCTTTGCAGGATGAATATGGAGATTAGCGTAGTTTGGATTTACACTGTCTCAAGACAAAACTTAACTGTAAATATATATCTTAGCTATTTCTCTCATGTACTTCCCCTGCTGAAACGACCTCTAGGGACATTCATGAAAACCCACAAACTTTTTGAAGGGAAAACAATTAAGTGTACATTTCTGGTTGACTGATCTGTTCAGATTACTTTGAATTAGGTATACTCCATAAATTTCAAGCTAATAGGCAGCAAAGCGTGTCAGGGGACTCATTCTCATCAGAGGAAGGGTCTGTATGCTAGCTAGCTGCAGTTTTCAACGCATCTTGGAATGTAGGTACAGAGCTCCCTGAAATTCTTTTTCCATCGAAATCACATGGAAACAAACTCCCTTCGCTTATACACTTTGTCCAGTCCTGTTTACCAAACACCAGCAGTTCTGATATGGTCACATACCAGTCAAGATACAAATTCCACTTGAGATAAGAAAAACCTTGAAATTGAGAGTCCTCCCAAAGGACAACTTACTCTAAGCTCGCTATGTCTAAACGTACAAAACCAAATATCAATTGTTAAAGGGAAGGAGGTACTCAATCTACATTATATTATCATTAAAATCTTCAAAGATGACCCAGTGGAAGGAACCTATTACATTATCAACAAGTAAGAAACAGTCAAACTTGCTTCAAACTAAACATTTCTCTCTCCAGAGCCCTGAAAACGTCTCATTTCTTTACTATGAAAGGAGACTTTCTAAGCAAAAGCAGTTTCTAATGCCTTTTGTATGTTCAAAACTAAGCTAAATCTGAACTGCACTATTCTTGCACTCAATACAGCTACCACATACAAGAAGCTGTCAATCTCAACATGCAAGGTACCAACAGTTTTGACAGAACAAAGTACCATATATATGTAAAAATAAAACTGCCAACTACCACATCATCCCATCTAACACGAGCTCTAAGTGCAATACAACTGCAGGTCTGTTTGATACAGAGCTCTGATGAGTTCTCAAACAACGGCATATTTGTGCAGGCCCCACAGGAGTCAGAGAAAATCAGATATGTCTTCAACAGCTGACAGCCTTCACAGCCTCTAGTTGAGAGCAACTCCTTTCTTACCTTCTTGATTTGCAGCTGAGTTTAGCAGAGGCTGTGCATTAGGTGGTCCCGCTGTCAGCGTTGATGGCCTAATTAAAGGTGGACCACCAACCGGTGGGGGTCCCAAAGGTGGCCTTGGGGGGTGGAGAGGAGTTAAAGGCTGAGTCACTGGTGGAGGTGCAGATCCTGTAAAGAGATTAATTTTTAGTTGAACCCCAATGAAAAAGTCACTGAAGACTTTTCTTAACAGACCATATTGATCAACACATTCCTTATTCAAGCGATAAGCAGCATCAGACAAATCCTAACCCATGTAGAAGGTTTAACAACTCCAAGTTGTTTCTGTCACACTGGGTTCCTGTAGCTGTTATTTATGATGTTATTTACTTATGTTATGCTATTTACCCCTTTCAGTTATTTATTACAACTCCTGGTAAGAATTTTAGGAGGCACAGAAGGCATCCTCATTTCAATTATGAATTCTGGGCTTCATAAAGTTATAGTACAGCCCCACATCAAGAATATAATGAAATAGAAGAGTCTAAAACAGATCCCTCCAGACAGGGTGCTCATCTTCAACAAGCTGATGCAAGACAGTAACATACAGATCATGGCTGAGAGAGGCTGTCCAAGGCCGGGCATGCAGCTGGCAGATCTTTGTGCTAAGAATGAGCACCATCAGCAAAATGAGCTAAATTCATTTTAAAAGTGATCGCTGTTCTACAAAAACTTTGCTGGGAAACTGTTCAGGAAGGTTCACCACTGAATGTGCACAAGGATTCTATTCCATATACCCCTTTCCAAAGTTTCTCGTTTACCATCTTCATCATGAACTCCAGAGTACTAATTGCTCATTCCAATCAACTGTAATAAAATCACCCCAGCATAAAACAAAGAACTGGAATCAAGAGAAACATCTAACGGGGCTAAAAGCGTTTTGTAAGAAAAAAAGATTTGCTTTAACATTTTTCAACTGTGAAGTCCAGAAGTCCTCACTTGACTGAAGCACACAAATGCTTCAAACACCCCAAGGAATGGCAAAGGCCACGTAAACATCACCCACATGTAGCTCGCCAAAACAATGAGCTGCCACTAAGGAATTACCTGCATCAACCACCCAAGCAAAAACGAAATCTTACACACAGAATTTCCCTTTCTAATCCAAAGAAGTTACCCCAAATTTTGTGATGCGCGTTTTCTCAGATCATCTGTTTTGACAATCTGGTACCCATGAGCAAAAGGCTGCTGCAGAGTGAATTCTATGTACCTTTTTTTTTAAAAAACGATACAGAAAAGTTGGCACTGGGAGCCAGTTAAAAGAAAAATATCAAGAACTGACGGTTACCTGGCTTCATATAGCTGTTCTGAAGCGAGGGACCTCCTGGAGAAGCAGCATACTGATAACTTCCTGGAGGATTTGTATTTCCTGATAACGAGGGCGATGGCTGAGCTGACCCTGTCCCCGTCCCATGAGCCAAGTGGCTTGTTGGTGTCCCAGCCGGGTGACTCAGGGCGCTCTGGCTGTACTGCCAGTTGGAAAGCATCGGGGGGCCAGCTCCAGAAGGAAAGCTACCAGCAGATGATATAGCAGCTGAGTTTTGCAACGCAGGCGGTGGCACTTGAGGTACAGGACCTGTTTGCTGCACTGGTGACCCAGAGAGAGGTGCCACTGGTGGTCTGTTGAGAGTCTGCCCAGGCCCTTGATAACTGTTGAACTGAGAAACATTCGGGGAGCCGCTGTAGTTGTACTGTCCGGAAGGCTGATGGGGAGGAACCTTCTGATGGGAGTACGATCCTGGAACGGCAGGGTTGTATCCCTGGGCATCTGAAGAATGCATCATCTGATTTTGAACAGGACCTAAGAGGAAAAAAAAAGCTTTAAAAAGTCAGTGTTGTGTATCGCTGCTGAAAATAAAATGTGTTCCTGGGAGCCTCCTTCCTTAGGATGTTATTAATCTCCATGTTACAGAAATCTTTTTTTGTTTAGAAAAACAGAAACAGGTGTAAGTGATGGAAGGAGTACTACAAGGGAAACGACAGTATTTTGCTATCAACACTTAGATCTTTCAGTGTTTTTGTTTTTACAGTAGCCTCCCAAGCATGCAGCTCGCTAAGCAATCCAGTGCCTGAGCAAACTCCACCCTCCCGCACCGAAACGCACACCCGCTGCTATTTCCATCTCCAGCAACACCCCAAAGCCAGCGGGGCAAGGAGGAGGGCACTGCCACGCGGCTGCCAGGAGCCGCCCTCACCCAGCAGCTCGGCTCCACTTGAGGCTTGACACCAACTTCAACTTTAGCTTACGGCAAAGAGCCGAGCAGCCAGTTTCAGCATAAGTCACCCTGCTATTTCTCAAGTGACAGAGTTAATCCGTAAAGGTTCTGCAGCTAAATTTAGCAGGAGGACTATTCCTGCACATACGGCTCGCATCAACAGCCAGCTGGCTTGAGAATACGGAACGAAGAGCGATTTATCATGGCATAAGTCACCCATCGAGAAAATAAAGCTTGATAGGCTAATGGTGCTGATGTGTTTGTTGGGTGGTAGAGCTGAACTCAGCATTAATCACTTGGAAAAAACAAATGAGGTTAATAAAACAGTAAACGGCACTGGAACGGCTTCATCAGATTTCTGTTGTACACAGGAACATGAAAAATGTTGGGGGGTTTTCAGTGCACTGAGAGCTCCAGCAGGAAGGCCACCACTGCCCCAAAAAGGACAGCCAGCCTACGGGGAGAGAAATCTCCAGGTGGAATCCTTCTGAGCAGAAAGCACTGAGTAATTCATGCCACAGCCAGATACAACTCATACAAAACATTAAAACGCTCTCTGATGCTGTATCATTATTTTGTCACATTGGTGTGGCTTTATTATTTCCCCAAACATCCAGTATGAACATTGGAGACTTTCCACCTACATGGTTATATGCCTGAAATCAAAAGAAATCCTCCTTATGGTTTATGATTCTTTTACTCCCAACCCTATCCTACTTTCCAGAATTGGTTAAGTTTCTGGAAAATAAAACATTGAACCCAGAAAAACAAGAGCATTTAATTCTCTAGACCAGAACCCCCTGCAAGATTCAACACTTGCATTTTCAAAAGCATGCCGCAGAGATGAGCACGCAGAAAGACATTTCGCATACAAGTGCTGCAAAGCGCTGCCACCAGAATGAAATCCCACAATTTCATTTAGCAATAAAACAAAGGCAGCTGGTTTCTGAGCTATTGAAACGTTCTGGTTAAACTTGAAAAGGGGAGAAGTTCACATTGCCGAGTTCAAATAACTTGGAACTCGGGCACGTACACAACAAACAAAGCTAACCAAGGAACACTGAAGTACCTCATTAGGGCAAATATTGGGACTGCCACTCAGCTCAGCACTCCCTAGAAAGCCTCAGGTGACAGCTGACAGACAGCTGACACCCCCTGAGCACTGTGTGCATCTCCACACCGACTGCTCGGCCAAGGTAGCAGCACTACAGTGCCACTGACCTCGCCCTGCCTCTGTTATTTGTGCCTCAGAAGTATATAGCATAAGATTCTGTACCCATTAATCACAATATGCCCTTTGCCTTTCAGTTAGGAAACCCGCTTATAGCCCACCATCCCTACAAAGCTGCTCACAAATCTTAGCAATTAATAAACCTCCAAAACTAAGGGTGTCGAAACCAAAAGCTTGCAAACATGCGAATTCCTACGGTTGTGACTCACCTCTGAAAATCACCCCGCAGCGTATCCATCAGGTGGGCTTTACACAACTGATTTACCAAGTGACTTGTAAATTCAGTTTGCCAGCTCTACAAGTGACTAAGGTGTCTTATGTAAGAGCTGTATCACATGCGTATTGATACAACGTTACCCTAAATGGTACAGAAGATACAGAACAAATACAGATTAATTTTATAACTTGGTTATTCACCTCGGGGCATGACTTTGTAGCCCAGCCAGGAGTCATTTTTATGACAGTTCGTGTCGTGATGAGTTAGATTTTTAAAGCAATCTTCCAAATTTCAACTTGTTTTTTATTTTTTAAAGTCAGAAGGGCAATGAAAAGCCTCGACAGCCTTTGCACAATTCATGCTTTCAAGGCAAGCCTGCATAAAGCTGCCAACAAAACCAAAGCGACAGCTCTGAGGGGCGTTAACCCTTCTCAAAGGGCCTTCAGAGTTGCACAAAGACTTCTCAGAACTTGCTTTTTGCTGCTGTCAGGTGCCCATCTTGACCTGACCCCTTTCAGGAGGCCCAGCGGACAGCTCGCAGGCTCTCCAGCTTCCCCACACGCTGCTGCTCCTTTCCTGCGCCGCTCCCTGCAGCTGGGGATCCAGCAGGAGGAAACGATGGATCAAAACATGACCATGGGAGGCTGCGATTCAAGCCATGCTCTCTGCCACACAGAAATTCAGTGCCACCTGCTCACCGTGCCCACGGCACTGCTTTCACCCATCGCAACGTCCCCAGGGGGTACAAGGACACGAACCCCAAAGGGCTGAGCTGGATTCCAGCCGAGCCGGGCGGCAGGAGGCCCCCAGCACCCGCTGCAGCTGAGCCCACCTGCTGCTCCCAAAGCAGCTCGTGGCCTCGGAGCACCACGCCAGCACACGAGGGGAGCGTGTCCTCTCCGAGTGCTTTTCTCCTCCTTGTTTACTCTCCACATCTGCCAGCCGAACAGCAAATCGGCTCTCACAGCGAGCACTGCTCCTACTGAAACCCAGCGAGGGGATGCAGGTTGTTACCAGGCAACCCGCAGCTCGCTGCCCAACCATTTCCAGGTCAGCAGCGTGCGGTGCCACTGCCGGGCACACGCACAGGGAGCTGGGCACCTGTGGGCAGCGAGGGGAGCAAGGCGTCGGGAGGAGAGCTGGTGGCTGGAGTATGATTTATCGCTCTGCTGACAGCTCCTGTTCCTCACGGGCCATTATAAATGCCATAACGGCACTCTCGGTACGCTCCAGATGGCTTTGAGGCAACGTTGTTTTTCCTGTAAGGGCCGAGGCTCGCAGCACCTTCCTGACAGCGCTGAGAGTGGCCCACCCCCCAATAACCCCATTTATTCAACAGGCCAACAACCCGTGCCCTCTCCCAAGCACCCCGTAACTGCTGCTTCATTTTATTACCCTTCCTTTGCGTAACTCTAGCTTTCGGGTCTGGTTTTCAGACACCTGGCAGCCTGACGTCTCTCCTCCTCCGGCCGCCTCCCAGAACTTCCACCGTGTGCTCGAGCCACCCACAGCCAAACCAGCTGAGACAGCGCGATGCCAGCGTGGAACTCATCGTGACCAGCACCCCACGAGCTGACGTTCCTCTTGGCCGCTCCCTGCTCTGACCACAAGCTCGAGAGAACGAGGACTCTTCTCAGCCTGCGTTTATTTTTCAGCCTGCATTTATCCGCTTCTCACACTGCTGACCCTACAGGCGAGCGTGCAGCCGTGTAACACCGCGCTGCGAGCGATTTTTGATAAGTTATAAACACGCTGCCGGAGAAAGAAGGGGACGGCGAGGCAACCCGTTTAATTACTCACAATTACAGCAGAAAAACTAAAGGATCTCCTTAAAACCACAGCCACGAGTCCCCAGAAGGAGAAGCACGGAATTGGGGAACGGAGAATGAGGGAAAGGGGCACGGCGGCGGGGGGGGGAGGGTGAGGGCTGAGGGAGGGCTTCCAGCCTCGCTTCCCGATTCTAAAGGTCCCGCCGGGCCTCACCCCGCGGGCCCTCACGGGGCGCGGCCCTCACGGTTTTGGGTACAAAACCCCCAAAATCCGCCACACCGCCCCCCCCACGAGCCCCGGGACGCCCCCCACCCTTATCCTTATAGCTCACCGTTGCTGTAGGGCTGCCGGCCAGTGCCCTGAGCTCGGCAGGCAGCGGCGGGCCCTGCGGGCTGGGCCATGGCTCCCGGAGGCTCCCTGAGGCGCCCGGGCCCGGCTCCACTCGGCTCCGCGGCGCCAGAGGCGGGGCCGCGCCGCACCGGAACTACCGGGGCCAGCCCGGCGCATGCGCGCTGCGTACACGTGGCACTTCCGGGCAGCGCCGCGCTGCGGCAGGGGGAGGCGCGGGGATATGGGGGGGGGGGGGGAATTTTGGCCCTAAATGTAGGGAAATGAGGCTGTTAGCCCCAAATGGAGTGAGATGCAAGGGTTGGCCCTAAATGTAGGAAACAGAGGTTGTTAGCCCTAGATGCAGTGAAATGGGGCTGTTAGCCCCAAATGTAGGGAAATGCCAGGATTAGCCCCAAATATAGTGAAATGAGGCTGTTGGCCCCAAATGTAGGGAAATGAGGCTGTTGGCCCCAAATGTAGTGAAGTGCCATGGTTAGCCCTAAATGTAGTGAAATGAGACTTTTAGCCCTAATTACAGTGAGATGAGGCTGTTGGCCCCAAATACAGTGAAACACCATTGTTAGTCCTAAATACAGTGAAATGGCGCTGTTGGCCTCATGTATAACAAAACGGCGTATTTAGCCCCAAATGTGGTCAGATGCCACCGTTCTTGGTGCGTGACCCAGCTAACCTCACGGTCCATACACATATGGGGCCCCTACAATGACAGACCAACACGGAGCCTGCCCACACAGAGGACACCGTTTATGTCACTCCCAACACATTGCCTTGGTGAGCTGTTTTGGGATGCCAGCCCTCCACAAAACACACACGGCAGCATCCCCAGGGCAGAGGCGAGAGCTCGGGGCTGTGCCTGGCACCGTGCTGTGCTGCACCCACAGAATCCCCTAGGTTGGAGGAGACCTCCAAAATCACCCAGTCCAACCTCTGACCTAACGCTAGCAAGCCCTCCACTTAAATCACTAAATCTAAGCATCTTTTGAAGACCTCCAGGGATGGTGACTGAACGACGAGCACCTCCTCTGTGCCCACAGCCAAACAGAATCATAGAATTACAGAAATGAGGCCCTACAACGTCCCCAACACCATGTCAAGCAGGTGCCAGGGGTCTGGGGTCTGGTGGCCGTGGCAGGGCTGCTGTGGTGGGTGAAACCCATCTGTGACATCTCCACCACCGGTTCCTTCACAAGCCCGGCTGGCTGCTGCGTGTTCCGGGCACCCCCTGGGCTTTGGGGTGCCCCTCAAGCACGGTTTTCCCCTAAAAACCCTCAAAAACCAGCGACACTGCCTCAAAAAACCAGCTGCTGCGTCGCGGGGAGGGGGGGGGGGGGGCCGGGGAGGTCCCGGGGCTCGCTGCGGGGCCGGGCCGGGCGGAGCTCCGAGCCGTGCCGATCCCAACCGTGCTGATCCGATCCCAACCGTGCTGATCCCAGCCCAGCCGATCTGATCCGAGCCGTGCCGGGCCCGGAAAGCACCAGGCGGGGGCGGAGCGGGGCGCAGCCGCGGGGTCCGTGTCGGTGCTGCCGGAGCGCCCGGAGCTGAGCTCGGCGGTGAGCGGGGCTGCGGGGGGGGGGGTGCCCGGTGCCCGGTGCCCGGTGCTCGGTGCTCGGTGCCCGGGCCCGGCTTGGCCTCGCCTCTGAGCCGCCGAGGCCGGGGCGTTGGGATGGGAACGGGGCCGGGGATGGCTGCGGCCTGCTCGGCGCTGCGGCCTCCCGGGGCTCCTCCCGGGGCTGGGGGTGTCGGGGAGCCCCCGAGGGCTCGGGGCTTGGCCCCCGGTGGTGCTGGAGGAGGAGGACGAGGCCCCCCCCGGGGAGGATCGGGGCTGGTTTGCCGAGCTGCGGGCGGGCAGCAGCTGGGAAGGCGAAAGGCGACGTGGACGGAGCTTTGTCAGGCAGCCAGAGCCCGGCCAGGGCGTTTGGGACTCGTTTATGGCGGAATCTGCCTCATAAATTTAGCGTTATCCGAAGGGAAATGAAAAAACGCGCTTGGGAATAGGATTTGGGGTAATTTACACACCCTCCGAAAGGGCCCATTGCCTCTGAGGGCTGGGTATCAAAACCCCTCTAATGATACTCATCACCCCTCACCTGCCTGACTGCACACATTTATTTTAATTTCTTCTTTTTGCTCATTCTCTGGCGAGAAGCTCTACAGCCTCCTGATCTCTGGTTCGTAGGGATGCCAGCCCCTGTGCCTGTTGTCAAGCGCATTAATCTTTCAGGATTGCTTGGCAGTTTCTTTCGAGTCCTGGCTCACGTTTCACTTCGGTGGTGGTGATTTGGCACAGCGGGTTGTTGTGTCGTGCTCTGGCCGTCATGTGCCTCCCAGCTTCCTGATGTAGTTGTTTGGCGGGTCGTGATGATCTGTCGAGATTTGTGCCGAGCATTGCTTCTTCAAAAATAATATCCTCTAAGATGAAGAATAATTATGTGTTCACGCTCCAATAGGTTGTGTTTTTGTTTGTTTGTTTGTTTTAAATAAGTATGGAAATTGCTGCAATAGGCCCTATTTTGAGACTGTGATCCGAGAACAACTTGTGTGAGCCAGGCTGTGACTGAAACACTTCATCAGTTGCTCTCAGGACCTCATGTGCCTGCTGCAGTGCTGTCTTTACAGATAAACTGTTTGCTTTGCTGTTTCAAAAGTGCTTGAGATCAATGCTAAATTCAGAATAAATGATGCAATAGAACTAAGTATATGTCATACAATATATAATCTTTCTGTTTTCAACAGCGCTATGTGAACATCTCCCTGAAATCTCAAAGGTGACTTGCCAGCTGATTAAAATAGAAAAGCTACACCGCTAGCTCGTTCCCAAACTCTCTTCCTTTCCTCAGCTCTTAAAACACTGCATCAAAATGCACTCTCGTGTCATATCGTAAACAGACAGCAAGTATCACCTATTTCAGCCTAAGACAGCAAACGGTCTTAGGTGAGATACACCCTTAACAGTGCACTTCAAGCACTTGTTTGCAAGTTTTTAGCAGAGCCTGTTCTCAAACTTGCTGTAGCTCAGGGAGCGTGGTTGGCTGCGGTTATGCTGGATGGAGGTTTCTTTTCTAGATTTTGGTGACAGCACCCACCCAGGCACAGTGCAGTGACTTCTAGTTATTGCAGGAGGTGTTGTACTTGGGTGTCATTGGTTTCTACTTCCTAATTCTTCCATCAAGGGATTCAAAGGTGTCTTTACAAGCCTGATATCCTTGCTTATCTAAATCTTCATGGTCTTTGGAAGTAAGAACTATTTGGACTGATTCTGGAATGGAATAATGAACTTTTAGCCAGAAAAATTCAGATCCAGAGTAAGAAAAGAATCCTTGCTTTTCATAATAATAATAAAAAAAAAAGGTGTCTCGAGGTGCTACCAAAACTGCTGGGTGGGAATTCTGCTCCCTGTGGTCAGCAGGTGGCCGCTAGGATGCAAACCAGTTTCATCGGTCTGCTGGCTGGCTGGCAGGGCTCCCCAGGAGCCACAAGGCATGCTTTGCTTATGAAATAATGCTAGCCAGGGTTGGTAGACACATTTTGAAGTGATAGTCATCAGCTGTTGATGCTGGGAAGTTACTTTCCTGTTTCTGAGAAGACACAAGAAGGTAAGTTGGCAATGCCTGTAAAAATAGCTGGTATCAGCAGGTTGCCACGTGTCTGTCACAATTTCTCATTAAAAGTCTGTGTCAGCTCGCAGATGGCTATTTGTGAGGGAACCCTTGAGATACCCTTAAAATAGTTTGTGGTTTTTGTCTCCATCGTGCCTTGGGAGCAGTGATTGCTAGAGTTTTCGGTGTTCTGCTTTCGTGGTGGCTTTAGCAGGGGTTGGACAGCTTGTTTCTGTCTGCTGAGCAGCCCCATTGCTCTGCCTGGCTCCTCACAGCGCCGAGGCTTGGAGCTGTCAGCGGGCTCTGGGCATCGGTGTGCTGCCGGCTGGCTTGGTGGCCCTTTGCTCGGGCACTGCCGTGAACCGGGCAGTTATTTTTACCGTGTGATAAGAGCAGATTTAATATCTCTGTGCAAATATTGCTAGTGTGCCTTTACCATTCGCCGTCCATTTTTTTCCCATTTTCAAAGTAGCGTTTTCCTGCACGCGCTGCCAGCTGATACCACGGTTGGCTGTGGTGTGTTTGGACAGCCTTCCCTACGCCGCTTTTTCTGCCTGTAGGGGAATTTACGCCGTATTGCTGCCACTGCAGCAGTGCTCACAGAGTAACTCCCTTCTCTGCTCCCTTTTCATTTTAATATTTTGAATCTTGTCCCTTTAAGTGTTTTCAGCAGCACATAAAGACTTTTTCTTCCGTCCATGAGGTTCGCAGGAGGAACTGGATAACCCAACTAAACTCTGAAGTTATTCTCACCGCGGTAACACGAGCACTTCTCTTACATCACGCTGTTTGCACTGATTTGCAGGTTATTTGAGCAGATCATTTCTCTAAGCCCCACAGAGGCTTTTCTCGATTGGTGTTTTGTTCAAGCAATAAATAAATCTGCTGACGTGTACGTCCTGCCATGTTTGCTTATTCTTGACCTTTGCTTTTTAGACATGCAAGTGACAGTTTCAGTCATGACATTGTGTAACTGGGTGTTCATGCATCGACAAGCTTATTTGTTTTTTTATTCTTAAAAGTTGCAACTGTGACAGCTCAAAGTAACATAGGACACAGGCAAGGGTTTCAGGGTTAGTCCTGAAGAAACCAGGGGTTCCTACCACTTCACTGTTGTCAATCAGGGAAGGCAAATATGGGCTGAACAGATTTTGCTCCAGTGCAAGCAAACATAATTAAATAATAATAATCTCTCCTCCTCTTTCCGTATTATTGCTGTGACATACCTGTTGCTATGCAGCAGAAAACCTCACTTCATTGCCTGAGTGTAACTGTTATAACAGATACGTGGGTTTTGGTCTGGTACTAACCTGTGTTTTGACTGCTTTGGGCTCTGCTCCAGGTCTGGAGCAGTCCTAAAGTTATCCCGGGAGGGCCCAGGACGTGGCTGCAACGTAGAAACAAATGCTGTGGGAGAGCCTGCACTGGCACAGGATGCCTCTGCAAGCTGCCCCTAGCAGCCCAGGCATCGTCTCAAAAACTTGGACTCGGACTTCCCCGAGCGTTAGCAGGAATTTATTGATCTAGCAGGAATTAGCTGGCTGGATGCTTCTGAGGAAGTTGCCCTTTAGTCTTTCGAAAGATTTTTTTACGCTGAGTGCTAATTCCGTATGTCAAGCTGGTGCTTTCAGTGTGACTAACCTTACATTAGATAATGAGGAAATTAAGATGAAAGTTAAGAAAGTAATTGTTCGTGGCTGCACAGTTAACCTAGTGACAGCGTCGTTCTTGCACCTCAAGGCATTGCTTCAGAAAGGGTGGACTTGGCAGTGTCAGGTTGATGGCTGGACCTGATGACCTTAAAGGTCTTTTCCAACCTAAATGATTCTGTGAAATCCTGGTCGTTCCCCGTCTGGGCTGCCTTTATGCTCCAAATGCTCAAGATTTGAGAAAATGCCCTCGGCTGCTGCCGTTGTGGCTGCCTGCTGGAGGTTCCGTACCCCAGGAGGGCTCCATCCCTTCAGGGACAGGAACAGCAGGCCTGTTTTTTTGTGTGTGATCCCATCCTGTCCACTTGCTCGCCCCCAGGGTCTGGCACAGTGCTGTTTTTACCACACCACAAGCAATGGGGGCTTGAGGAGTAGGGGGGCTTCATCCTGCTGCCGAGGGGTGTCTGCCCGGGGCTGGCTGTCCTCACCTCCCCCTTCCGCTCCTGAACCTAATCTGAAAGAATTCAGTGAGAAACACGGTGTTCCTGAGTCCTTACTGAAATGAGTTTTATGGTTAAACTTCAGATGGTGAAGCCTCTATGAGGCAGTACAGGCGGGGTTGTGGCCTTTACACAGCGGGCCTGGTGCTGAGCGGTCACCGCCCGGTACAAGGCGCACAGACAGGCAATGTGCAGACAGCAGCGACTTCTGTGTCATAAAACTTCCCCAGCTTCAACTCGAGTAAACATCTTACAATACTTAACGTGCTGTTCTAACGGAATTTAAATCTTCTTTTTATTTCAGACTATAAGACCCAGATATGTCCTTCATATTTGATTGGATTTACAGTGGTTTCAGTAGCGTATTACAGTTTTTAGGTAAGTTTTATTGTTTTTAATTATGCTATCTGTTAACCTCTGCTATACCAACTGGTTAAGTACATTCAGTAGCACTCAAAATTAAAAAAAAAAAAAAAAAGTTCTACTTATCACTACTACTTCACTATCAATACTCAGCCCAGAGCAGAGCAGGCCGAGGGGAGGCCTCATGGCAGCCTGCAGCTCCCTCACAAGGGGAGCAGAGGGGCAGGCGCTGAGCTCTGCTCTCTGGGGACAGCGACAGGACCCGAGGGGACAGCACGGAGCTGGGACAGGGGAGGGTCAGGATGGGGGTTAGGGAAAGGTTCTGCACCCAGAGGTGGCCGGGCACTGGGACAGGCTCCTCAGGGCAGCGCTCATGGCACTGAGCCTGCCAGAGTTCAAGAAGCATTTGGACAATGCTCTCAAACACATGGTCTGATTTTGGGGAGGTCCTGTGCAGAGCCAGGAGTTGGACTCAATCCTTGTGTGTCCCTTCCAACTCAGGATATGATTTTATAAGTATTGAGTATTTCTCTGAGTATTTCCAGAGTGTGCTCTTCTCTCAATCTTACATTATTCCTTTAACCTCTTGAAAAATTGGATTTTCTTTCATGAACATAATAGATTTGATTTTTTTTAATTGCACCACGTTTAATCTGGCATCATTCGAGAATTCAAATATGAGCAACTATCTACAAAAAGTAATGCCAGCTATTGAAGTCCCTGCTCATGTCCAGCGGTGCTTTATTGTGTGACTGATATCACTGAAATCAGTGTGAACCCCACTGACCTCTGATGAAGAACCTTAGGAAAGTGTTCCCTGGCCAAAAGCATCTGCAATCTATGTTGATCCAAGGTGAAATATTAGCTTGTGCAAAACAGGAGAAAAAAAAAAAAGGAGGAAAGAGAATGTTAGGATACTAAAAAGAGGAAGAGGAGTTACAGATAACATAGCTAAAAAAGACATTTTACAGGTTCCGGGGATTCTACTGCAGTAAATAAAAAGCATTTGAGATTAATGGATCATGGCACTTGCCTTTTATCAGTTGGAAGTTTAAACTTTTTCACTGAATGTTAGACCCTTGGCCTACTATTGAAATATTAGCCAGTGAAATTTTAACTAAGTTGACTAATCTCCCTTATCTCCTCTTACTTAGTCTAGCAGCGATTACTGCACGTTAGCTCACTTTCCTATATCTGCGCATACAAAGTCTAATTCTGGTGAAAGATACTGAAGCTTGCAGTAGAAAGGAGGATTGCTGTCCATATGTTCCTTTAATTCTAGAAAAACAACAACAAAAAACCACACTTATGCACATTTTATTCATTTGAAGAAGGCCGATGATAGCATTTGAGTCCTTTTATTTATACTCTGTTTTTAATGTAGCTAATAGATGAAGTATCACTGCTTGTTCATCTTGCATTTGTATGAAAGACACTCAGAAAGTATAAGAAGTTTCAGAGAAAGTGGGAGCATTTGTTTTGGGAGCAAATGTTCCCCAGATGTCCAGTCTGTGAGTAGCAGCAGCGCTATTGTATTAATATAGTTTACTAGTGTTTCATTTGACTTGCAACGTAAGTGTGAACTAGAGTTTCTCCTGTAAACTAATTTTTAAAATATGAAAATGTTTGTTCACTACTCTCTCTGTAAATATCAATACTTTCTCCTCGACCCTGTTGTGTAATAGGTGGTGTAATTTGGGCATATGAGAAGGTGAGTTTGGGAAGTAAGAGTTGTATTTGTAAAAAGATCTGTGAACACACTCTACACTACTTACAAAAAGGTTATTAATGAAATAAGTAGAGGAATATGAAAGAGTATCCTTTCCTGCAGGTTATAAAACATGCCCTGGTGGAATGCGATTCCAGAGATTAGCTTAAAGGTAAAGGTAGGGAGAAAGGTGAGCAAACAGCAGCAGTGTAAAGGTCGGGCAGATAGAGGCACATGTGACTTTGCAGCACTGCGGCATCCAGGGGGTGGCCAAGGAACCCCCTGTGTAATGTCATTTAAATCTCACAGAAGAAAAGAGCTACGAGGATAAGAGTTGATAAGAGGTCACCACCAGTTCAACCCTCACCAGGCATGGACTGGGAAGGATCTCTCTCTCATCAGAAGCCTTCCTCATTAGACTAAGTCCCGTATGTGTACCCGTAAACTGGTATCACAAATAATACAGAAACTGGACAGCACCTGGGGCTCATCAGCAACTCAGATGTGTCCGCCAAACGGGCAAGGCTGCTCATGGGGGGATGCAGTGGAGCAGAGACCCCAGGGTGCCCTGTGCCTCAGGCTGGAAGGGAAACAAATAAGGGCTCCAGAAATGACGTGGCTGGGTCATTCTGCTCATCACGTACAGTCCAAGGGACTGTTGTTAGTGTGACCTTGGAATGGCTACAGGCCTCTTGTTCCTGCGGCACTTGGCACAGCACATCTTGGCAGCAGGCAGCATTTTGGTACCTAGTTTGCAGATCAGGAGGGTTAGTTGTTCTTCGGGGAGAATGCGTGGTTAAGCAAAGTGACTGCAACAATGGGACAGCCGAACCGTAATGGTAACATATACTTCAAGAAGTATTTCTGTATCATCGAGGTGGTTGTAAAATAAACCTTTCTTCAGTATATTACAAAGTACCACAATACTCTGACATTATCTAGTAAAAGATCCTGGTGACTTAAAACTCCCACATTACAATACTTGGCTGCATTTTGCATTTCTTTTTAAATGGGGGAAAAAAAGAAAATACTGTTAGGAATGTAGCCCATTTTTGTTTGTAAAGAACTGTTAATTTCAACATATATATTTTTTTCCCTCCCTTCTTCAGCACTCTTGAGGATGGCGGGGTCAATAGCGGTTCCTAAGGAAACGTGTGTGTGTAGCATCCAGGACACAGTTCTTTAAAAACAAATAAGGCAAAGCGCAAAAGGTGCAAAGCTAGGAGATTCTTACTTCAATAGTTTTTCAGTACAGGATGTGTTTTTTAAAATTAAATTATCTTTAGAATATTTTACTTTGAACGTTGATCGGTGTGAAGCAGTGAAAAATAATTCTGGCATAGGTTATGGTCTTGGCAAGTCTGAGGGAATTGTTCTTTGACAATCTCAAACTTCAGGAAATATGGTGCTAATATTTTACACGTCTTCTGCTTCACATTTGATGTATTTATTGGGGTTAGAACTAGAGAAATAAAGGGGAAAAGGCATTTTTATAAAGACAACAGTGAAAGTAACATTTCTTATTCCTGTTATTATGGCATTATCTCAAGACAGCAAATGTGTCAAAATGGCACTGATGATGCCATTTGGGTCATAACCACACAATTTAGCTGGGGACCTGGATGAATATTACTTCTGTCAAAATAATGTGTGAGCCAAAACAGAACAATTCATCTATATGCTAATTATGGCTGTTGACATTGAAGCTAGGTTCTCTATAAAATACCTACTGAGGTCTGAAGTTTCTTTTTGTTTCAAACATATTTATTTTTTTTTCATAACTGGAGGGAGATGAACAAAACATGCTCTGTTCCATGTCTGGGGTTGATAATGTTTTATAATCTGTTGTTAGCACTGTACCTCTGGACGTCCCAGGCAATCCCACTGTCTGTGAGTGAAATTGTTGATTTGCTAGGGCAGAGTGGGCTACCCCAGCGAGGTTTAATCCTGTTTGACTTTGCTCAGATAACATAAACGCATTGATGATATTACTGACACGTTTACATCAGTCATGTGCCTGCCCCCCAAAATGCCACTCAACATGATATAAGCTGCATGGAGCAAGCATAGCTGTGATAAGCACATGAGCGAGTGTGAATGTGGCTTGTACAACTAGGAGAGCACTGATAAAGGTCATCGATAAAGCACACTGTGGAGCTTGGCAGGTCTGTATTTCGTACTGTGACCATAAAACTTTGCTCCTGGGAGCAAAATCATTGCTAGCGTTAGAAATAATGTGACTGCATATGTCTGCTTTAATTAGCAATCACACTCCCTTTCGCTGCTGACTGTCAGAGCTGTGCCAGCAGAAACCTGTAGGATAACCATGTAGGAAGGTGTATTGGTCTTGCTGATTAGCAGACCCCACAGGATCTGAAAGAAGCTTATGCTTCACAATGCTCAAGTATGCTATTGTCACTCATGTTCATATTTTTTATGTGTGCAATGTGGGTTCCTGTTGGACGATGTTGTTATGGTAATACCTTTGCTGATTTAACTGGCTATTCAGTAGATTATTCTTTGTTTCAGGACTGTACAAGAAATCAGGCAAACTAGTTTTTCTTGGATTGGACAATGCTGGAAAAACTACGCTGCTGCACATGCTCAAAGATGACAGACTGGGACAGCACGTCCCCACACTACACCCCAGTAAGTTAACACTCCTACTTCCCTAGGCAGGATGTATTCACAGTATTGCAAGGAAAGCAGTACTTGATTATACATCATAAGTAACTGGGGAGAAACAAAGGAATTTTTGGGATCACAATCTGTAGGTAATTCGAGTAATACTCAAAAAATTCTTTTAGGATAGTTCAATGTGATTTATTTAGAATTAAGGGGCCAGTTAGAAGCAAGGTAATGGAGCTGAGAGTCTAAATTACAGAAGCTGTGGGAAATTGGGGCTTGCATTTATGTATGCTATTTTGATTTTTGTTGCTTAGAGGTTTCTGTGTGATTGTTATTGTGGTAGCCTTGCAGGAGAAAAGGTTTAGTGCAGGTTAAAAATGTGGACTGGTGAAGTCTAAGAAGGAGGTAAGCAATTAAGCAAGGACACAAAGAGGAGAAACCTTCAACAGTATTGTACATGAAATTCCATCTTTGTGGCAAACCAGAGCCACCTACTGTTTTTGTAATATGTAGGGATAAGTAACGTGTGGGCCTTCCCTGCTATTCTCTTAACATTGCAGAAATTCTATATGTCTTGTAACGGTTAACCACATTTATTTTGTTACACAAGTGTTATTGAGAGAAAATGTATTGTGCTGATTCGTTTCTTGAATAACAAAATACTGAAAACAATCAAGAGAAAGTAAAATCTATACCCTCGCTTAGACTATTCCGTTTAGCGGAATATCGTATAATATGTATATAATGCTGTATAATCTTCACATGCAGAGAACATAATTCTGTGTATTTTTAGCTTCAGAGGAGCTGACAATTGCTGGCATGACTTTCACTACCTTTGATCTGGGTGGACATGCTCAAGGTAAGAGAATATGTTGACTCATTTAACTGCGGTGAATTAAGTTAGAGTTATTTACAGTCAGTTTGTCTCAGATCAGGAATACAACCATGCTGCAGAGATCAGCTTCCCACACTCTCCTTGATAGTGTTAAAAACATTCACTGCTCTGTTGCCTGTCTCCATCACATACTGCACTCCCAAATACAATTTGGCAAGAGCTGCACTAGAGCAAAATTTCTTGACTGATAACGTGTGTTTTGAGGAGGATTAGGTAGTTCTTGTTTCTCTACTTCAGACTGCTTATACTTACGTTTAACCTTTATGCTTCAAACTTGTGTTTCTTGACATAATTCTTGGGGATACACAAAAGGTTGAGTACATCAGTGTGCATGTGGGATAGAGGGGTGGTAACACTAGAGGGAATGATACTTTTGCTCCATTATCACAAGCTTTGTAAAACATAAAATTGCATCCTGAAGGCTGGCAGTATAAGCTAAGACTTTGAAAAAAAAGATGTTGCTTCCTAATTACTGATGTACATTGCTCTAAATTTTAGGATAATTTCCATTGTTTTTCATTCATATCTTCCCTGTAGCTCGCAGAGTGTGGAAAAACTACCTGCCAGCTATTAATGGCATTGTCTTCTTGGTGGACTGTGCGGATCATGAAAGACTGCTTGAATCAAAAGAAGAACTTGATGTAAGTTTAAATATGTTTTTGAAAGTTGAACTTTAACTTCTAAAAAATCAGATCAGTATCCAACAGAGCTCTCTTGCCACCTGGTCATGAGTGCTAGTAATATCACCTTCTGTGTCGTCATTCCTAGCTAGTTGTATTCTGGTTCTGTCGCCCTCTTCTTACTATTCCTTACTGTATGCATTGAAGGTAGGTGAACATGTTATTTTGCCAATAAATCAGTTGAATGAATATTGCTCTAATTGTGATATTTTCCATTCTGTGAGTGAGTAATTTAATTTCTTTTATCCCAAGCATATTAAACAACTCCCATCAATTAATTTTGATGCACCGGTGAATTTTGCTACCCTTACTTCTTAAAAGGCCAAGCTTCACCAAATGATTTAATGGCACTACGTTGTTAACTTTTTATCTTAATGTGAAGCTCTAAGTCAAAATATATTCTGAAATAATCTCTTCCCCCTTTCTCCTTCCCTTTGTAGTCACTAATGACAGATGAAACTATTGCTAATGTGCCTATCCTAATCCTTGGTAATAAGATTGACAGACCTGAAGCCATCAGTGAAGAGAGGTTACGAGAGGTGTTTGGTCTGTATGGCCAGACAACAGGAAAGGTAATACTTTTTTTTTTTCCTTTGTTAGGAAAGAAGCTGAAAGAAGTGTTTCCTTGTGTTGTCTTTATATATCTGTGTTGGTTCCAGTCCACTTCAGCTGCACAAAACAAAACTTTTTTTGTTTATTACATACTTAGTACATTATAGACTTATATGGAATGAATGCTGAAGTCTCTTTGTTTTGTGCATGTGTGTGTTAGATACACCTCTACTGTAACTTCTATAGACTGTAAACAGTTACTATAGAGTCTTTTTTTTTCATCTTGCCCTGTTTTTTACGACACTGCACATAGTCTATGATGTATGAATCCTGTTGTGAATCTCCAGTTGAGCAATAGCTTTGTCACACTGTGATGCTCTTGGCAAGCAAGCAGCTCGCACTCTGACTGTGGTCAGTCCTGATTTGTAGCAAATGTTCTCTTTATCATGTTGGAAAGCTATTAAAACCAGAGCAGGGAACTGCTTCTAAAAACTGAGTATAAGCTCTCTGTGCACATGCTTGCTCTTGTACTCAGGTTCACATGCTTCATGCTCTCCAAATGTGGCTGCATGTGTAAAGATGTTCAGTGTATTTCTTCAGTGACTCTAGTCCTAGTAAGGTGTGCAAATGTTTTAGAATAGTTTATTTTCTAAAATTCTAGTGCCCAACATGAATTAAGTAATGGCATTCCATAGAAACAAATGTCGGTGTAGAGTAGGCATCTTCTTTTAAAGATACCATAATTTGGAATATTTTTGTCTCGTTGCAGGGCAGTATACCATTGAAAGAATTGAACGCAAGGCCACTAGAAGTGTTCATGTGCAGCGTGTTAAAGAGACAAGGCTACGGAGAAGGATTCCGTTGGATGGCACAGTACATTGATTAACGCCAAAATCACACTAGTACTTTCTGTCCCATGTCTAAATATTAAGTCTGCTCCTTCTTTGATCACTCAGTGTACGTAACTTGAATTCATTTGACTGTTTAGTTATATAAGCATACATTTTTACATAATTATACCACCTATGCTAAATTGTAAGTGTGAGGATTGAAAAATTATTTCAAGCAAGTTTGTAAGTGTAAGTACCACAACTTTTTAGCTTTCTAATCCCATACAACATTCTTTTGCAACTTTTAATTTAACAAATCTCCAGCACCATTTTTGGACAGAGCAACTTTCCAGTACAGTATGTTTGAATGCACTTTTTAACAGCTAAGAACTACAGACATGTGAAAAATATTTAATGCTTATCATGTTAAATTTTTTTATGTACTTTTTTGAAACTGGTTTTATAACTTTAGAGTATATAACCATCTTTCAACAAATAATAAATAATTAGCTGATGGATAATTGCATGATGCCTTACAGTTTTCAATAATATACTTTCTTATGCAACGTCATGCAATAAATTTAAATCCAGTTTTTGGCGACTTTAATGGAAAATGTTTCATTTTAATGTGTCTTAACTAGTGAGGCTGTCTAATGATCTGAATATGGGGGATATTTTCCTGAAACACAGAAGGCCACAGAGTAGTTTCATTGTGTGTTAAGGAGTAAGATGTTTCCTTCAGACTACCAAATTGCATTTATTTTAGGATCTTGCATTACTAGAAGAAAACTCTAATCCGATGCCCTTATAACTACCACCTTTAAAAAATACAAAATCTGTGTCAGTGCAAATCATGAACTAATGTCAAAAGTGGTCTTACTTTACTGGTACCTTGAATTAAACCCATGAAGTGACAAAAAATACAAATTTTACTGAAGAAATTAAGAAAGATACTGCACTAAATTATTCTGTTCTCAATTTAATTAGATTTGGATTCTGCCAGAAGATTTATCAGTGAAATTGCCAGGAAAAAAAAAATTGTCATTGTTGCTTGTGAAAATTTATCAGCCCACACCCAGTTGGACAATTCTATTTTTGGTGTTTTGATTTGGATTAAGGTGGATTGTTTTCTACAGTTTTGCCCCGAATCCTAGTCAATATAGCAGTTGTTGGATGCCCAAGTGGCTTGTTTCTGGGGTAAAATTTCATTATCTTCAGTGCTTGTTTCCAGACTTCTGACTGTTTTTTCCCCATCTCCGGGTGCATTAGCTCCCTGAGGAGAGGACAGGTTATTTTCTAGGAAGGAGTGGTGAAACATGTATCCATCAGCTTCTTGTTGACACTAGCTGACATTGCCATGGAACTGTTATTTGTGTTTCTGTGTGCAGGAACTGTTATTTGTGTTTCTGTGTGCAGCAGGATGTGTTCCTCTGTGATGTAGCTAATGAAGGTAGGGTTTCAGCCTGGGAATCGTTGTTTCACTGTTGTGGGTTTGACTTTCACCCTGTAGTGCGTTTCACCCTTGTGAAACTAAGAACTGCTACAAATGTTCCTACTGAATCCCAGGACCAGGACTACTTTTACTCACTTTTTTTACTGTAGGTCTTTAAAATACTCTAGGCCTTGTGTTTTCAATATCTGTAGCAGCAAAGGTATTTGTCTGCCTTGATTTCATAAAGAATTTTCTCTCTTGAGCTACTGGGCTTGTCTCTTGGATTTAAAGCCTATAGGCTTTTAAAAACATAGAAATTTGGACCTTTTCAAAGCCTATGGTATAAAAGAGATGTACTTTTTGCCCAGATCTGGACTTGTATGATTGAATATCGATGATCAGTTCCCCACAGTCCTACATTATGCTTCTGGATAAGATCATTAATTCAGAACCTAACTAATGTAGATTACAGCTGACATTTGTTACAGCAGTCTTACAAAAGTATTAAGCCTAGCTTGTTCATGGTGAAGTTCAGAAGTGAGAATATCTGATAGCTTTTCCAAGAGACCGATGTGAAAGAATTCTGCATTTAAACTCTGCTGCAGAGTAGTGCCTCTGTATTGTTTAAGACAAAACTGTAGATCAGAAACAGCCTCTTACCAGTGTGGACAGCATGCGAGTTGTTGCTACCTACAGCAGTTACACCTGGGGACATGCCTTTTTTTCCCCCTCGCTAGATTTTTCTGATAACGGTTACAATGCAACAGCTAAATCAGTAGATGGTGTAAATATTAAAACTACTTTTTGCAGTCATACAGTGATATTGATATGGGAGACTCGGGACTGTGCTGCCTGTGCTGATGGAAATGAAGCTGGAAGTGGAGATGTTCTGCTGCCCTGCTCCTTGCTTGGGGTGAGGAGTGCCTGCAGACCACTTCCCTAGGCTGAGCCATTCCGTGGGCATTGGAAGAGACTGGGGTCCTCTTCAGCTGCTGTTCAACCAACTGTGAATAATGTGAGCAGTAAGGAAAGGGATGATAGTCTTAAAGTGTTAAAAAAGAACAGAGGTGTACTGCTTTAAAAGTGTGTATTAAGGGTAATTCTTAGTGTTATGGAACTACTCAGATTTCATGTTTCATACTGTGAGATGCTAGTTTAAATGTGGTTGTAATAAGGGCATGAAGAAATCGGACCTTTTTGTTTTTCTGTCTTGGTATTGTAATGGTTCCCATTGTGGGAACAGCTGAACAACACTCGGTTAAATACACAAATAATCTCACTGTTCATTCAGTAGAGGAAATATTTCTTCTGTAGTTTACATTCTGCTGTGCACATGAATGTGAATGGGTGTCGTGTGTCTTTGTGTGAAGACTTTATTAATAGAAAAATATACTGGTGAGAGTTTTTCTGATGGCTTTCATCCCCACCACCTCTACATCTCCCCGTTACACTTATTTCTAGAGGTTACGTATTCCTATGATTGCGACCAGTCTTATTTATAAAAAAAAAAAGGGAGGGGGAGGGGGCAACGTTCACATCTGTGTCTGACTCCTATGAATTTTTTTTGCACTCTTGACTATGCAGACTTCAATTAAACATCACTTTAAAGAATGTGGAAAAGAAAACTCATTAATAAAGACGTTATTTATGAAGTGTCTCAAATTTGTTTTTACATCACCACTTCAAGAGACATGAATGCAGATTTCTAAGATATTAATGACTAGTACTGACAAAACAGCCCGTATTTCACTGCAGTGACCCCATGCAGTAGCATCTGTGAGTCGAATAAGATTTATTTTGCTTGGATTTAATTAAACTTTGCCTTTAGTATGTACTGTTTATCTGAGAGGCATTGCTATATTTCAGTCTCAGTTTAATAAATTCTTTAGAAACAATTATTGGCATTGGAAATGCGAAGGATCTTTGAGTTTTCTTATTCGTCCTCTTGCCAGACCAAGATTATTTCATGAAGCGTGTTATCTCATGCTGTATTCAGTGTTCAGGTACTGTCATATGATGTGCCAAAGATGACCTGTGGCATTCACTGGAATATAATACCTGCATGTATGTGCGCTTTATTGTATTTAATTAATTGGAATTGAACATCAAATAGAGCATTTGGCATCTGCTTATTTATAACTAAAGTCATCGCAGAAAAATGATGTTGTTGTTCTCTAGTCCCAGTGAATTCACAGGTCTACTTTAAGTAGAATTGGTCTCTCTTGTTCTCTCTTGTTTGTACTGTCAGCATATTTGGTTGTTACCAACCAAAGTCCAATATTTCTTTCGACTACAACATGCTCGGAGTTAGTGTAAATAATGTAATCAATAGTTATGGACTTAAAAGCCGTATTTAAAACAGCCTAATCCACTGGCTGTCAGTGGGGACGTGTCATTTATTTGCACTTAGATAAACCACTTTTGCACTAGTATTTCAGTGTGGAACTAAACATTTTCTGTTTTGAAATGTGAGTGCTCTAAATGTTTAAAAGCATAATTTATATAATAAACTGCAGAAGAAAAGCTAAAGAAGAAAGTGGTCTTCAACATGTTCTTAATGTGGTGTTTATTGTTATTATGTTATCACATGCCATGCTTGAAATGTAAGTATCAGGAATAGAAAATAAAATTCTGAGTTGGAATTTTAAGAAAAAAGAGTTTTAAACAAGTAGTTCTTGACAAATTACATTAATCATAACCAGGAAGAAGTGCTCTGACGCAGTGCACGTTCTAGTGCTGCGTTTGGGTTTCTTCAGCTGGGTGTAATAACCATTCAGCCTCTTTGCTAGGATTTCTGTTTGGGTGTGCATGGAATCAAGTCCTCAACTCAGAAAACAGCATAAAAGGATGATGATTCCTCTCTTGCAGTTTTAAAATGAAATAGAAAGATGCAGTTTTACGGGCAAATGGTATCTGCTTTAGAATTGGGCAAACCTCTAGGATTTGCACTGTTGGTGGGACGGTATTGAGTGGGGATTGCCCCTGAGCTTAGGTGCTTGTCACCCTGTTTGCTTACATGCCTCTCATGTTTGACACAGCCCATGGGAGAGCATGTTGTGTTCTGTCACAGAGAACTGTTCTCCAGTCCTAAGTGTGTGTTCTCCTTAGTTTACATTTTCCAAATTATTTCATACTTGCCTGCTTCTGAGCTAGAATTAGAAAATTGTGGTGATGAGCAGTTATGGTAAAATAATGACAAAAATGTGTCCCTTGCTTTTCTTATGACCCCATTTCTTATGGCAGGTGTGCCATCTGAGTAAGAAATTTGTAACGTTTTACACCCTTTGATGCATTTTTCATTCCAGGATCTCAAAACTTTCTATGTGCTAATGCTGCCTCACCATTCCGGTGATGCAGAGAGCTCTTGTCCTTGTTTAACCTGTAAAGAAAATCAGGTCCAGAGGGATTAATTCACACTTGGTCACGGTCTGCATAGAGAGCCCTCAGCCACCACCACCAGCAACCTGCAATGGAGCGATACCTCAGCTAGTCCACACACCGTTTGTCTGAGAGAGAAGACAAAATACTTGATTCACGCTTGATCTTAGCAATTTCACTGTGCTCGAGTGCCCAAATGTAGTCCTGCTAACCACAGGCGTGCTGTGACAGGCTGCTGGTCAGGGAAGGAATCAGGCTGGTGCTTGAACTACTACATCCCAGCAGGGAAGCCGAGCTATTGAGGGGAACCTCATCTTAGCACACCAAGAGGATCTGAAGCCGTTCAGATTTTGTAACGTGGGGGGGCTCTGAACAAAGGGAGTCAAAGGCTGACCCGGGCTGCCCGTGGGGTTGTGTGAGGATCTCTAAAAAAAAACACTCGGCAAAGCTCCACCCTGGCAACTAATGGCTGGGGACAGCTGTGCGATGAAGGAAGGGAAAAATTAGCTGGGTTGAAAGATGTCCTCTGGTCGGTGAGGAAAGAGGGAAAACAATTCTCTGGAGTGGGATTCCTGATGCTGCTCTGTCACAGCTTGTTTGTGGGCTGGTCCCAGGGCTCTATTTGGAAATGCTGGTGCTTATGAAAGCAAGGGGAGAAATCAGCGACTGGTGGGAGCTGTGTTTCCAATCAGCCCATGCATGCTGGCGGTAATGCTGGGGTTTCTCAGGATTATTTCTGAAATCCTTCCGGTATCCTGCAATTCAGCTTAGACACCATACAGGGTTTTGCAGAATAACTTCAAGTTGCTGATCCCTGGTGGGTGCGTTCCCCAAGGACCGGGCTGGGGGCACTTGCTTCGTGCACATGACTTCTGACCAGAGACAAGCAAAAGCGGCAAAATTTAGGACCAGATTGTAAGCTCTCTCGTGGCTGTTGGCATCCAGAGCTGGATTCTGAGTTCAGCCGAGATTGTTGGGTGCAGCCCAATGCCTGAACGCCATTTTCTCACTGCTTTCCTAGAGCAGGATCTTGGTTTAGGTTCAACTAAATTGGAACAGTAAAAGGAAGGCTCCTACATGTGCCAAGTAACTCTTCTATTCCTTGCTCTGTGTGTAGTATACAGAGATACAAAATATGTAAATATATGTGTGTACATATATATGCACATAAGGGATTTAAAATAAATCATTTCAAAATATTGTTACTGAGATGCATTAGCATGAAATTGCAGAGGACTTTTAGTGAAGGCCTGTGCTAAGTAAAAAAAAAAAAAAAAAAAAAAAAATCAAAGGGAATTTTCAGTAGAGAAAATAAAAGCTTTTACTGGTGAATAAATAATTACAGGAGATACTGTGGGAGAAGTTCAGACGTGCAGTTACAGCCAGGAAAGCAGCTGGAGATCTAGGTGCTGCCTGGTGAAACTGTATTTAGGCAGAACAGAAGGAGGCAGAGCTAATAGCACAGTTTGGCTTTTTTCAGAATTTATGCTTTGCTACTGGCATCTGAGAGGCTTTTAGAATTGGTGGAAAGGGGTATGGGTGTTTCTACCAAATGAGATGTTTACTTGAGTATTTTTCAGAAAATGTGTCCTATCTGCTGGCTCCCACTCAGGGCTCTCTGTCTGACAGCTGGCTCTCTGCTCAGCTCAGACAAACATCCCCAAAAGAAGGTACATCGAGTTGATGTCTGCACCTGAAAATTTGTCTGTGCAGAGAACTTGGTTTTGATGTATAGTTCTTTTATTTTACTCCTCCTCTAGTCCTGCCATCTGCTGTTACCACTTCTGTAATATCTTTTAGTTTCCTAATCTGTAATTTGAATCGCCTCCTAAATTTAAAAAGGAATATGATTTTTTTTTTCTTCCCCCAGGCTGCTGTGGAGAGAGTTTTCCTTTGTTAAGAATTTGATATTTTAAATCCCAGGGAAGAAATCTGTAAAGGGTACCTCTGCCAGAGAATAAATTCAGCTTTTATTTTCGTAGCTATTGTTAGACAGACTGCAAGAGAGAAACATGAAAGGATTTACTCATTTTATTTGCTGGTATTTTGGGAAAAACAAAAAGCTCCAGTCATCATGGCTGAAGTTCACTGAGGTCCTGCAAGTTTGTTTGACAGCGAGGAATGCGTAACAGATCCGCACGCATGTGACTGCTGGATGAATGCTATTTATGTCTCCGTAAACATGAAATCATGAAATAAGCTCCACAGCAGCCGTGCTGGTGAAGTCCCTGTCTGACCTGGTCAGCTATCGCTTTGGACTTACGCATCTTGGGGAGTACAAAGTGGACTGGAACTTCTTGCAGAACACCGTGCTGCTGCAAGGGGTTTGCTGAAGGGAAGTAGGTCAAGCAGGAAGGCACAGAAACCACCCGGCGTGTTGCTGGATAAGAGGGAAGGCGCTGTGAGATCCTGTAGCAATTCCTTACACACCTTGTGGACAGAAGAGCGTTTCACAAAAAACAGCACCCAAAAATAAATAAATAAATAAATCACCACGTACATGCTTAATTTTTGTACGGCCCAGCTTTGAAACAGACTCTGTGGAACAGATGTGCAGCTGAGACTTCAGCCCTTGCTGCAAAATAATAATAAAAAGCATGCGCATCTCCAGATTGCAAAAGAAGAGGGAAAAAAGGTGTGGGAGAAATCTCAGAATCACAGGAGGGTTTGGGTTGGAGCGGACCCCAAAGTCCGTCTGGTTCCAACCCCCTGGGCACTGCCAGGGCTGGGGCACCCACAGCTTCCCTGGGCAGCCTGTTCAGTGCCTCGTAGTAAAGAATTCTTTCTGTGTAACACTCTTTTGGTTTAACACGGTCACTCCTCGTCCTGTGGCCAGGCTCCCTGGTGTCACCACGTCTCCTGGGGCCGCAGACCCATGGGGCAGGGCTGGGCCTGTGGCTGGGTGCACCCATGGCCTGCAGGGCCGGGCCAGGCCCAGCAAGTGCAGGCAGGTGGCAGGACACCAGCACCAGCCCTTGGGATGGGGTGAAAAAGTTCACAAAAAGGGAGAGCAAAAACACAGAGGAAAAAGGACCAGAGAGGTCCTGGATTAACGTCGTTCCTGGTTTTCTCACTTTGCAGAAGAGGCAGTTGAACTCTGGGCCTTCTGCACTCCAGGAGAGGTCAGCAGCAGAAAGCTGTGCCTGGCAAGGAGGTCTCAGTGTGAGCACACACAAAAAAAAAACAGCCCAAAAACACACACAAAGACAGCTCCGCAAAGCCCAAATCCAGGACCAAAATTCATCTCACTCCCCCCAAAAAACGCAGCCATGCCAGCTGTACATAGCAGGGCAGCTGCCAGTCAGCAGGGAAGGCTTAGGGACTGCTGTGGAAATTTTGGCTAGAGCTGACTTTCAAAAGGCAGCACAGAAGAGTAGAAAGGCATGAAAAACTGAACTATGTAAAATTTCCCATCAACAGACTACTTGCTGTTAGAGAAAACCAGGAATTTAGGCCCTATTTTAAGCTCCTCATGGTGTGCAACCCAATTTTGGAGGCAATTAACTGAAATCATCATAGTCGTAGGGTTTGACATTCTTTTTATCCTTTGCACAGGTTTTCAAGTGATGTTCTTGTGCTTTTCTCTGCTGCAGACGTTACTGTTGGCGTCATGGTCTGCTCTCTGTGCCTTGTGCAATCCTCCTGCCCTTCAGATGGATCTCAGCCCAGCTGAATAATGGTGAGGGTTTGCTGGCAGTGCGCTGCCCGAGCTTGCAGCAACCTCTCCAAACGCCTCTCCTTCTGCCTTCAGTTGGCATTGCGACTGAGAAGATCTGAGCCATGATTTATGCCCCATAGGAAACGTGCTGCGTGATATATTTAGGGTAAGGTGCCCAGTATTTTTCAGTCTTGACAATGCAGATTTAGAGTAAATAGTGCATCCAAACATTCAATTTTGCAAGGCCACTCCATAGTTTCTTGTTTTATTGACACTTATTCAGTAGCATAGGTACATAAAGAAAAGTGCAGAGGTCTAGGTGCATCAGAAGAGCAGGATCTAGCCTTTCATTCCCACCTTTAGTCTCTAAGGGTTTTGTTCTCCTCATGCAGAACTTGTCCATCCCTCCCGTGCTGCTGCTGGCACCACATTTCCCAAGCAGGGGAAAATCATCTCAGGCCTCATCCACTGGGGCATCTTTCTGCTAAGCCTAGCTCCCGAGGGGAGTTCAGCCTGAACAGCTGCCAAATTATTTTGACTTGGATTTCAAAAAGTCAAGGGATGCAGCTACGATCTGTGTAAGAGCTTCAGCAAAGTGGGTAATTCAGATAACGTCCTCTTTTCCCCCAGAAATTCCAGTGAATTAGGTATGTCTTAGTAACAAGCAGTGGAGCTTTCTACTCAATGGAAGGCTGATTTCTGGAAGCTCGATAGTCCCGGGTATTTCAGGAGTAGCTTTCAGTTACTTGTCTCACCTTACCAGTTTTTGTATTTGTATTTAACCAGCAGACAGACTGTCAATCAGCTGTTCTTTCTTCATAAAAGAAGATTACAAAAGCAAACAGAATGATCACCCCAGGTTCACCATTGGGAAGTGTGAACAAAACCGGGCTTAAACAGGGATGAGTCAACGCAGCGCTGAAGTGCCTACTTATTGGTAAATACAGCCTGGCTGCTGTTGGCTGCTTCGAAGCCCGCGTACCCTCCAGGGGGCTTGGGAACTGGTGATGCAAACTGATGAGTCACATTTTAGAACAATAGTTTCTTCATGCAAAATGACTCAGGATAAAAGAAAAACAGGTTTTTCAATGAGCCAAAGCCTGTGAAATTACAGAAAGGAATGGAATAGGGGGATATCTTGAGCCCCGTGTTGAAAGTATTAAACCTTTTCCTAAAGAGTAATACAGTGCTTACGGTGGGTGCCTCAGCCCACGGGTCAGACTATGCCTGCTTTGTGTTGGCTTTCTGCCTTCAGAGCTCACATGCAGGTAACCAGAGCAAAAAGAGCTGAACATCAGTGTGCACGAGCATCACAACATATGTAGCAGCACCTCATGCACCACTGGGCTGGGTTATTTCTTCTGTACCATGCTCCCTCTGCTCTGCTGCTTGCCCAGTTTAACGTGCAAGGTTGGTGTGGGGCTGTGTGTGTGGCTATGTCCCCAGCCTTCTTCCTCTGTCTTGGTGGACATACAGAGCAAATCCCCTCTTCCACGAACCAACAACACTACGAGGTGTGACACTATGAAATAACAAGCTCTCTCTATAACAGAAACCCCATTTCTTCTTGCAAGGGCGGAATATACTGACTCTGTGGGTTATGTGGCCCTACAAATATGCCTCTTTTAGGTACTCTGTAGAGTTTTATTACAGAAATGACCGCTTTTGCATTTGGAATGTAAATATATACAACATTTAAAGGACTTAATTAAGTCAGAAAAATTAGGTAATGGGGAAAATAAGCTGTGGTCTGTCGATAAAAGCACTGTAATCAGATTAATCAAGCAATTCTCCCCAGAAGGTTCATTGCCTTTCTTGTACTACGTGCATTTACTTCCCGATAGCCTCCCTCGACCTCCTCCTTGTAAAGCACCTTGCTGTGCTGCTCCGAGCCAGGACAAGGCTCAGGTCTCCACTGGCAGAGCTGGCATTTCTCCAGTGTCACGGCCTTTTTTATGTTAAAAATCTGGCATTTCAGCCCTGCGTGCTCACCTCTCCCTTTTTGGGCTGTTCTCATTGCTTTCTATCCATAGGTGGCAGCAGTCCTTAAAATCTTTAACCTTACAGCGTTTGTGTTTTTTTTTTTTTGGATCTCGCTGAGAGAGTTGTGCAACGATTTCCTGAACTTTGGTGCGTGAAGCTGGTGCAAGAGGAACCATTTTCAAGGAACAAAACATCCTTCGCAGCCCGTCATTTAACTGTGCCATGGAGACAAACAGCTGAAAGTCAAACTTCAGCCTCTGGGCTGAATTCCCCTCCAAATTATTCCACTTCAGCTGCAGGAAGGTGTTTTAACTGTGCTTTAACTGCACCAGATATCGTGCTCTGCCTGCCCGTTAGCTGATGGGCGTTGCTGGAGCAACGGTAATGGTTCTGAAACCAGTTAACTTTCTTAATAATGTGCTTAAAAACCTATGTTTTACACAGTTTGCTTGCAGAAGGCAAAAAGATAATTTCCCATTTCTGTGGGAAGGGTGCCAGTGGAACTGCTGGGCAGGGGCAACCTGAGCCTGGGCTGGGGTCCTGGTCCCTGCAGTGCTCTGAGCAGCTTCATCCCAATAAGTCTGACCTCTGCACCTTGACATTCCCCAAGAGCAGAGCTCAGAAGTGACACACAACCACTCGTTTAGGGCATTGAGCTTGCACTGCAGGCAGAATTACCCATGCTTTGACACCTCTCCGAACCCAGCAGTGCCGAGCGGCGGCTTTTACAGAGGAGCAGCTCCGATCAGCCTGCCCTTGACAGCTGCAGATGACAGGAAGATGAGGGCTTAATTATGATGTGATTAAGTTGACGTTATCATCTTATGTCTGCTTAGTGTCTAACACAAAACGAGCTGGTGATCTCGGTCTTGTTTGCAGCTACCTTGTATCAGGAGCCAGCAGCCGGGGGGACACGGACTGATGCTGAGGGCTGGGGAGGGAAGGGGATGGGAGCGGGGTCCTGCCCCACCAGGCTGGAGGCTTCTGCCACGTTCTGCTGCAATTTGTGATCTGAGATTTGTGTGCCGTGGGCTTTTGCCCTTTCACCACTCTGGGAGATTCACAGGGAGCAATTTTCATGTCAGAGGCACCGCAGAGCGCTGCGCGAGCAGCAGTTTGTCACTGTCACAGCACAAAATGCTGCTGGTGAGGGACGCAGCAGCTCTGACATGCAGAGGCCACCCCCAGGTCCCCAGGGCTGCTCCTGCCAGGCCAGAGGCAGGGAGGTGTGGGAGCCTCAGCCGTCCCCGCAGGAGGTTCCCAGCACCCATGAGCGCCAGCAAAAAGCAAAAAGAATTGCAAAACGTGACTGTTCAAACCACTGATGTAACCCCAGCTCCTTGGTAGCTCTCCAAAACCATATTTCCCTGGAAGCAGAGCTCCGAGGGTGGTCCCTGCCTGTCAGCTTGGCCAGGAGGATGTTCAAGGACCCCACTGCCATGGCTGGGAAGGATGGGAGCCGCAGCCCACTGCGCTCCCCAGGTGCAATTGAATTTCTCAGCCTTAAATACTCTGAATACAAGTTGTGCCTAGAAGATCTAAGGCACAAAATTCCTTTCAGGTAAATGCAGATGCTGGTGCTGGTGGGATGCTCTGCCGTAAAGCCTGAAATGCTTCTACCCCTGCTGGTGGGAGCTGCCTACCCAGATGCTCTTTAACCCGCCAGCTTCACCTCCGCTCAGCTTTTTGGTGGCCGTTGGTGCCGTTCTGCCTTCTTGTACTCTTTTTCTCTTAGCAAGAGAGGAGTAGGAAGCGTTATAACAGGTGTTAGGCTGTGTTTACGTTTTAAAGGCATTTCACAGTTCACATCTGCATTAGGAAAGCCTAAGTGGGGTGTCGCAGGCTATTGTGGTAAATTTACAGTTAAAGCACAGCACTCAGCATGAAACCCTTCTGCTCGGGCTCGGGCTGCGACTGCGTTATTCCCAGGCTCCATCTGTGCCTGGTGCCACAGCATGCTGAGTGCCTGCAATTACTTCCAGAAGGCGCTCAGCCTCCTTTCAAAGCACCCATTTCCTTCTGCCTGGGGCTGGCCGCGGCTTTCATCCAAAGAAAGCTGCTGGTGTGCTTCTGGAGGCGCGTGGCGTGGGGACACCGGGGTGAGCAGCCCTGTGGGGCACAGCAGGGCCCGGCACAGGGCATCCCAGTGCTCCCACCCCCGTGATGGTGACAGCAGTGGGGTTCCTGGAGCCCCGGTCCATCCGCTGGGTTACACCAGGTGAGGACAGGACCTGGCAGGCAGTGGGTGCGTGGACGTGCTGAGCGTGGCACCACCATCACCCCAAAGCATTAACCTGAGCTGGTGCTCCAGTGCCTGGGGACCGAAGGGCAGAAAATCGCTTTGGGAAGCTGAGGGAGGGCGACTCCCTCTGAGATATTGGCTGGTCCCCTTTCACGGCTCGCAGCTGCCCAGCCCCTGGTGAGGACGGTGAGCTGGGGAGCCCTGAAGCAGCTTTTTTAGTCTATGGTCTCCATTACCCTGAAGAGCTGCGATTCCCTTGCGATCCCTGTCCTGAGGCCTCTGAGGAGGGCTCTGCCAGCGGCTCCCGCTTTGGTCCCGGCCTCTCCAGGGCCTTTCAGAGGAGCGTGGCCGAGCGGTGAGCACCGGCAGCCCTCAGCCTCCTGCCGCGTGTCCCTCCGCCGCGTTTCGCCTTCCAGAAGATGGCACCTGAGGACGGGAGTTGTGCGCTGCGGGGCTGCGGCCTGCGGGGACAGGCAGCCAGCCCTCCGCCACCCAGCCCCGTGTCCCCCTCAGGCACTGACTGGGGACAAGGCTGTGCTCTGAGCCCCGAGAGCACGCTTTGGTCTCCCTGTAACCTCGAGTCTCAGCTTTCTGACCAAAAAAACAGGGGATTTGACAGCTCCCCAGGTGCTCAGCTGCCCCGCCTGTGGGCCTGAGGTGTCACTGTGCCACCAACTGGACTTGAGAAGTCATAAAATAAATCGGTAACATCCTCACGCTGTTTTCATCTTTAAATTAAAGAGCACTGAGCATGAAGAGCAGGGGGAAACTGGTGGTCCTCAGCCCACAGCGATGCTGAGCAGCCTGGTGTGCCCTGGGGGTCCCTGCCCCTGTCCCATCCTAATCCCCATCCCTGTCCCCATCCCTGTCCCTGTCCCCGTTCCCGCTGTCAGGACACAGGCAGGAGCTCAGCAGGGCCGTGCTGCCAGCCCAAAATCTGTGCAGGGAAGCTCTCCGGGAGCACAGCTCCTCTCCACAGCACCAGACCCAACACAAACCTCTTGGCGAGCTGCGTGTGGCTCGGGTGGAGGGGGGGAGATAAGCCCCGCTTTCCTTCCGAAGCCAGCTGGCCCAGATCAACCACAAAAAAAAATAAAAAAAAAATTAAAAAAACAGCCTTCTGTACAGCAGCATCCTCTCGAGCAGGGCCGATGGCTGTAGAAAGCAGGGGGGGGGGAGGAAGGAAGCAGGGGGCCGGGCGCTGGCGGGGAGCTGAGCGCAGAGTTTGGCTCTCGGCAGCGTGTGGGCAGAGCGAGGGGATGCTGCGTCTGCGGAGATGACTCACGGCTGCGCGGGGAGGATGATGAGGAGGATGCCATGGTTGCACGGGGAGGATGATGATGATGATGAGGATGCTCGCGGTGCCGCCGAGCCATGCCTGCCCCTCCCGGCACCCCCCAGGGGAAGATGCCGAAAGTGGGGAGGTGGCAGCAGGGGGAGCAGAAAGGCACAGCACTGCAGGGCTCCTCGTCTCGGTTAGGAAGGGGAGGCCACGTTTCCTGCCTTGATAATTTGGGGATGTAGTTGTGCATGCTGGAGCTGGGCACGGCATGTCCCTGGGGTGCTGAGCTGCACCGAGCTGCTGCGGGGAATTTGGGCTAGGTTTCAGGAGCAGAGCCGGGCATGAGTCCAGCTGGGTGCTGGCCTCGGAGGTGCTGCACGCTGGGGTTTTCCTCTAGCTTTAAATCTGATGGTGTCCCAAAACAAAAAGCAAATTCCTCCCGTGGAAGAGGCGAACCTGGCAAGCCCAGGCTCAGGTCAGGCTCAGGAGCATCCCAAGAGGAGCCCAACGCACCCACCACAAACCCACGGGAGGCTCGGGGGGAGCTGGGCAGTGCCACCACCAGCACGGGTGCCCCAGGTGTGGGGTTTCAGGACCCCCCCCCCCCCAGTTTCGCTCTGACTGTCGGCTCGGGATGAGTCAAAAGCTCAGAGCGAAACCGAGAGGAAGGCGCTGCCTGCAGCGGGAGGGGAGCGCCCGGGGGCAGCGTGGGGACAGCCCTGCTGCTGGTGCTGTGCCCCCGGGACACCATCCTGGCTCCCCGTGTCACCTGGGGATGGCACGGAGGCACGAAGCAGGGGGAAGGCTTTGCCACAACCCCGTAGGAGCAGGCAGGAGGCCGAGGTTTGGGTTATATGGGCCGAGTCCTGAGCCCGATGACACGGGGAATGCCACACGCGGTCACACCAGAGCTGCGGTAACGATGCCTCATAGAAAACCACCCTCGGCCTCCGAGGACAGCGGCTTTCGGTTCAGAGCGAGCTCCGGCTCATGAGGAAATGAGAGCACAAGGTGCAAGGGCACGGCATGCAAATGTTTCCCACATCTCTCACTTCTGGGGCAGATTTCGGATGAATGCTCTTGGGCACACGGCAAAACCTCCTCGCGAGGGCCCAGCCCCGCACTCCCTGAGCTGCCAGTCCTGGAGGATCAGGACAGGGGATGTTTGGGGGGGGGACACAGCACCCCCAGGGCAGATGGCAGCTTTTACATCCCTGCTCTGCCCTGCACTGGGTCTGGAACTTGGAAAACCCTCAGAGACGGGCACTCAGAGCCACCAGTGGGATCCTCCTGGATCAGAGATGTTCCCATAGCTGCAGGCTTTCTCCTGGCTCTTCCTGGCTGCTCAACGATCAGCAAATTCCTCGCCTGTTCATCCCAGCTTTAGGGCCCCTCAGATCCACGCAGGACCCAGCTGACAAACCTCCCTCCCAGTGCACCGCTCCTCTCCGATCTGAGGAGGCCCTCCCGTCGCCACACACACAACCTGAAAACGCTTGATGAATTCACAAATGCAGAATGAATTCGCTGCTGCCAGCCCCGCTGTCTCATGGTGCCGTACTCCAGCAGACAGAAAACCCCAGCTTCAGCCCTGGAAATCATCCAACACCTGATCTGAGAGGCTCCAAGCAGGGCGCAGGGGGTTGTGTTCCTCCAAGGGCCCGGCTGTGCCCGCTGGAGCATCCCCTGGGGCAGGGCCACTGAAGGAGACCCGACGTGCCCCCGTTAGGAAGCAGAGCGTTAGGCTGAGGTTTGGGTTTCATTCAGGAAATAAGCCAGCTCTTACACAGCCCATAAAAGCAGCAGGGCCCAAAATACTCCCTGCGGATGAGCCATCCCCTCCTGGTGGGAGTTTGGGATCAAAATCACCCAGAGCCGACCTTTTATTTTTTCTCCTTGTGACTGCTGTACTCATCACACGGGAAATGATCCCTTATCTTTTTTTTTTTTTTTTTCCCCGTGTAAAACAATCCCAAACGCTCAGTGAATATTTGCCTGGTGCGAATCCCGTACGCCTGTTGACATTTTTCATCCTTCTGTTATTACAGATGCTGCAAAGGCAATAACCCTGAAATGTCACAGCTGCAGATTTGTATCACCCAGACGAGATGGTGTGCTTAAAGAAGGAGCTGCTCAACATCTAAATATTAGGCAAAAGACAACAAAATCTGAGGCAGGGGAGCAATTCAGTGTATGGTGTCTGTGCATTTCGCATCCCTGCTCGATTTGAGGAACTTTGAGGGCCCTGAGACAGACAAACTGACCTAACTTCACGGCAGGGTTTTGGGAAGTAGCAGGGCTCCACCTGGTCCACCTGGGCGAGGGAATTGTCCCTGCGGAGTTCAAACCTGGGCAAATACCAAATGCTCCGAAGAGATTGTCAGTTTACCCAAACCCACTCATGGATGGTGATGATAACCCCTCTCAGCCCTTCAGCTCTGTCCCGCCCGAGCTGAGGGTGTCTCCCCCAGGTAATTAATTGGGATGGGAAATATCACACCCAGCTCGGCTGGTGGGCTGCCGGGCTGCGTTTGCTGCCAGTCTGAGGGAGGCACGGCCACTTTCGCCACCCCCTCTGCTCCCAGAGCTTGCCTATTTTTAGTGCTTCTTCCTGCTGGTGTATTTATATGAGCCAGCTTTACAGCTGCAGGGCTCTGGGGAGACACCTGCGAGCTTCGGGCTGGAGAAGTGACCAAAGCCCTCCCGGCTCAGCACTCCCCGTGGTTCCCCTCGCACCCAGCCACGTCCCTCTGTGTCCCCACACCCTGCGATGGGCCAGAGAGGAGCAGCCCCCCCCCCGGCTGCTTCCAGGCTTGAGCTGTCTCTGGGAATGTGTGGCACGGGGCCCAGCATCCTCCCTGCTCTGCCTTATCCCTCAAACTCCGTCATCGTGAAGCCGGAGCCGCAGAATTTGCTGACTTCCCTCTTTCAGAAGTGCTTTATTGATCCTACTGGCTTATTAAGGGCAGGAATTCATCCCCCGCCTGCTCGTCCCTGGGCGCAGCACGAGTGTTATTTGTGGTATCCCCTCCAACAAACACCTATTTTTAGCAGAGCATTCCTGGCAGGGCTGCGGGCACCTTGCTTTCTGCACGGCGAGCGCCCGGCTGGCTGGCAGCCCGGGCAGGGGACGGCTCTGTGGGGACCTGCCCTGGTGGCACTGCCATCCCTGCAGGCACAACACCCTCTGCTAATCACACTCCCAGGGGTTACCGCTCCAGATTTCACTTTTTGACCCGCCTGCCTCCCAGGAAAAACTCCACTTTATTGACCCAAGGATTTCAAACAGCTGCGGATGCCCGAGCTGCACCGGCAATATTTTAACCTCTGCGTTTTCTCCTGGAGCTCAGGATGAGCATGATAAAGTACCACTTAAAATAGAAGCACGCCCAGCCGGTTATTCTAATCTTTATTGCATCTGAACACACAGCAGCGACTCCTGTACAGGACCACCTCGGAGTCGCTGTGCTGGGCCAGATGTCCCGGCACTCGCGGGGCACAGCAGCACCGGCTGCCCCCTGGGACACATCCTGAGGGCAGCCGCAGCTCCTGAGCCCCGTTCTGGGGTCTGGGGTCCTCCTCTGAACCCCCAGTGCCTTGGTTGCCATTCGCTTTGTGCCCTGTGTGGCTGAGGTCCGGGAGCACCTCCTGGGAGCCCCCCGCTCCCTCCCACGGGTGGGTGAGGGCGCAGAGAAGCCGTGCTTAAACCGACCCCATCCTGGAGATTTGGGGTTTTTGCCTTGCAGGAGCAAGGAACAAGTTTGGGGAGCAGGGATTGGGCTGAGCAAGAAGTCAGCCACCTCTGGGAGCTGCCGCAGCGGCACGGAGAGCTTCTGAAACAACAAATTTAGCCAGGGTCCTCCTTGGCTGCGATGGGATTTTTCCCTTGTTATGTGGCTTAGTCATAGGTTTGTTTATTTTTTTAGATTTTTTTTTTTTTTATTGTTATTATTATTCATCTGTTGCAATCACAGCAGACGCATAATTTCACAGCCCTACATGGAAATCCAAGACCAAGAAACTATTTTTAGAGCACAAAATGCCTCCCCTAAATGTATTAACTTCGGAAGAGTAAATATTAAACGCGCTCCTGTCACATGTGAGGCGTTTATGCTGGAGTACAGCACCAGCGGTTTTAATGGTTAGGGAAAATTATGTTACGCCACTAGCACTTAATCAAACACAATAAAAAGCGATCCTGCTGCAATTCTTTCAGGATAAGTCGAGGGGAAATTAATTCACTTTCCCATCCATTGCCGCTGATTTACTGACACTGGGGCATGTTTGCCCCGTTAGTATTTACTGCGGCACTTGCAATCTTTAGGCAAAACATATAGGGGGTGGCCTCACATTTATTTTGTGGTTACACAGAGGTGGTTCTTGGCTTGCTCCCTACTGGTCGCAGCACCCAGCCCTGGGGGGGTGAGGGTGCTGCAGCAGCCCTGGGATGCAGCAGGGGAAGGCGCCGCGCTGAGGGGCGCACACATGGGGGTGTTCATGGTGAAAGCAGGGCTTGGGGTGACATCCCCTTAACCCTGTAAGGCTGGGCAGCAGAAGGATGGAGCCCCTGTCCCGCTGGGTGCCTGGGGTGGTGGTGGTGCCCCCAGGCTGGGCATTTGCCTAAGGGAGGTGAGGGAGGGAATGAACGCAGGTGGCCAATGCCTGTGATGGTTTTATGCCCCTTAAAACTCCATGAGTCATGTTCATGCAGGATAGATAAATAAATAAATAAATAAATAAAATTGAAAACTGTGGAGTCGTAAGCTCCATCATATCTGCCTGGGGGTTTTGGTGGTGGCCCAGGGCTTGGTGCAACCCCCTCCTTGGCATCTTGCAGGGCCACAGCACGGCTCAGCTGGCACCCAGCACCACTGCTCCAGCTCCAAACCCTCCTGGTGATGAAGGGGACACGGACACCGGTCCCCAGGGAGGGAAACGGAGCTGAGTTGTCCCGATACGATTCCAGCAATCCGCCACTCAGCGCCTGCAGCACCCACCCCGAGGCCCTGAAGGTGCCGTGCCACCACCGGCACCATCGTGTGGCTCTCGAAGAGCGGGGCCGTCGTGCACAGCGGAGCAGCGGGCTGGCCCCTGCCTCGCTTCATGAAGTCGAGCTCTTTAATATCTCCTTGTGCAGAGCAGGTGAAAACTTATTAAAGAAGGAGGATCCGGAACAGGAGCAGGGTTCACGCTGGTGCCTCGGGTGTGCGTCGTGGGCGCCGTGGCCGGCCGGCAGCTGGAGCTGGTGACCGGGAGCCTGGGGCAGCGTGAGCAAAGCAATCAAACCCTGCCTTGGCAATAAAGAGCTCTCACAATAAACCCCTCTCTCGTCATTTCATTTAGGAGCGAAATATGAGGGCTCGGTAGTTGAAAGGCAGATTTCTCTTCCTCCTCCCCACACCCACCAGAAGACCCACCGTGGATTTAACGTTTCAGCGCCGTCCCCATGCACCACAATCACTTCAACTGACCATTTCGGTAATAAACTGACCACAGGGCATCCTGTTAAGCTGGCCTCCTTCCCCTCAGCAGCCTGGGCGCTCAGTTTCAGGGACAATAACGTGCAGGACAGGGGCAGCAGCACGGAGCCAGCACCCTCGGACCCTGCTGGATCTGCCCGGCTTGATCGCGCTCGCTACAGACCACGCCGACACGCGGGCACACATAAAACACTGCTTTATTGACTGCATTTGCCAACACATTGAGGAATGCAAAGGTTTTTTGTTTTCTTTTTGTTTTTTGTTTGCTTTTTTTTTTTCTCTTTCATAAGCAATGGGCCATGGTCCCAATGTGTATTAAAGCATACACTGTCTCTAAACAGGATGAAAATAATGGCAGACAGAGCTAGTCCAAGGCAACACAAATAGCATGCATAATACAGTCTCACACAGAACAAGTTTGATAACATTATATTGCTTTAAGGATTAACTAACATGGAAAATGTACAAAAAGGAGAAATAGGTTTTTGCATTAATGAAAAATACATTTTTTCTCTACAAAGGAATTTCTAATACAAGAAAATAAATATTGCAACATAAGCCAAAAATAATTTAAAATTGCTCTTTTCAATATATTTTCAATATTTCTCTTTTATATTAACAAATGGCACATCACGTTCTTTGAAACAAAGAAAACAGAAGGGTTTCTCCTCCTGCGACATTCATATCGTTTCCTGTAACTGATGTGGAGTGGGTCTGGTCTGTGTGGAATGGAGCAAACCGCGGGCATCTCCCTACCGAACAACCAGCGCCCGCCTGCCCTGGGGCGGCGAAAACCATGGAAGAGGTGCAAAAACCCAAGGGCTGTGGGGAAAGTCGGTGCGTGAGACAGGGACTGCCCTCAGCCCCGTCCCCGGGGCGCTGGGTTTGGGTCGCTGAGGGGCTGCTCTCCGTGGCCGGGCACGTGGTGCTGATGCTTTTAGCATCGCCCTCGGAGCCGCCTCGCCGAGGGGACGGGTGCTCTTACAGTGCAAATGTCGATTCCTGCAGTTTATACATCTTAAAAGACATTTCTCTAACAAAATAAACCATTATATTTTTTTCTTTCTTTCTATTCATTTCAAAATACATTTACAGTATCATCAAAAATATCATCCTTGTGCATCGTCTCCCCCAGACGCTCAGCCCTGCGGTCCCCCCCGTCCCCCAGCCCCTCACCACGGCCCCTCTCCTGCCCCAGGTTTCTCCTGCCGAGCTCTCCCCACTCAGCTTTCCCCCCCTGACCCGATGGCAGACTATCCCACCTGCCCTTTTGGGATCATTTTGCGCAAACCGCTTTATTTTGGGGCACTGGGGCGGGTGCGCAGCCCCGGCGGTGCCAGCCTGGTTGTTCTTTAGGGTCTCGCCCTTTTTGCTTTCCTGTACTGAGAAGACAAGGTAGTGCGGAAGCCGATGAGTGAAGCTGTGTACAGTGAAAGTTGTGGATTGCTTTTTTTTTTTTTTAACCATAACTGAGTGAAGCACACGGAAGCAAGATTCATTAAAAGGCAGCATATTGATTATTGTTATGACTCTTATACTAGGATACTGTAGCTAAAGCTAGCAAGCCTGATAAGATAAACTAAGTCCTATTTACTGTATTTAACATTATCTGAACATACTGAGCCTTAATTAATGAGCAGATTTTCACTTCCAACCTCAATGGATTACGCTAATTTATAACAAAGGTGGTTCCTGTTCCGCTGATTTATTTTTTTATTTTTATTTTTATTTTTTTCCTGCTAATAGCTCGTGTGACGCTGTTCCCACGAGGAAGATGCTCTCCCAGGCACGTCCAGTCTCAGTTCCTCGAGTGCTGGGGTTACCCGGGGCTGGGTGCAGGCGCTCGGCACCCGCTGCCGTCCCCCCCCGGCCGGGATTAGCTAGGCTGCACTTGGTTTACTTTGCTGCAATTTTACCGATAATAAGGACTTTTGAAGGCGGATAAAAGATGATCTACTCTAAAACACCAGGACAGTCGATTAGAGGAGTCTCAGAGTTTCAAAAGAAAGCTCACAGTGAAATGAGCAAAAAGCATTGGAAATCAAAACGGCAGGATGCGGTCTCAGGAGCAGCAGCATCCCTTCGAGCAAGCTTGGAACCTAATGCCGCAGCAGTGTGTTATGAGTGTGTCTTTAGTCCTTGGTTGCTAAATAACTTCCAATTTTCCATAGTGACAAGTTTCCGGTTTCTGGCTGTGCTGCTTGACTGTCAGAGTATTCTTTGGCATCCACAAAATTGTTTGACTGATCTGTTTGACAATTGTAAGGTTTCCTGTTTAAAGTGATGGGTTTAACCGGTTGCAGAAGTGTCCCAGGTTTGTGTGTTTTTTTTTTTTTTTAGTCTTTTTTTTTTTTAACATTTTTTTATTTTTAAAAAACAACAACAACAAAAGTTTCAGTGAATTCCTTTTTTTTTTTGTTCCCTGAGCTCACACTGGGGTCACTCCAATAAAACACGTAGCACGACTTAACTGTGACCTTTGAAGCCAAAACCGAAGTAATGGTGCAATTAAGTGCAAACATGGAAATTCGCCTGACTTATAGGTAACATGGGCTTTTAAACAACATTTAAGGCTTATTGGGGACATTTTTATGCATTAAATTATTGTAATATTTATAATGTCAGCTTCTGTGAATCACCCTCCCACAAGGAGTCAACAGCTTGTAACCAGGATTTAAGGAATTAAAAAAAAAAAAAAAAAAAAGAGGGGATGGGGAGGAATAAATTCACCATTTCCATTGTAGCGTTTCGTAGGAAAACCAAACGGTCAAGGCAAACACTCTCGTTCCCTCTCGCTGATGGTAGGTTTAGCCTCGGGGCCGAACTGTGCGCAGGGGGGCTCGGCTGTGCAGCCCCAGCAGGGTGGGACCGCGCTAGCCCTCGGAGATCAGCGCTGGCAGAAAAACTTCGCCCGACCTCGCGGGGCTGCGGCAATCCCAGCCCTCCCCCCACGGGATTTTTAAAGGATTTTATTATTATTTTTTTCTCCTCCATCCTTCCCCACACCTCCGTTTCGGCTTGCTAAACCAGAATCAATTAATTAACCTGAGTGAATCACTTCAGTTTTTCCAATGACCTCAGCGTGGCCGAGCAAGCCCCGGGATTTACAGCTGCTCCCGAGGGGCTGGGGAGAGGCGGACACCTCCCGCCAGCCCCCTCCAGGGACAAATCCTGCTCCGCGGCCCCTGGACGGCTTCAGAGCAGAGGGGAAAAACCAATGACCGAGGTTTCTCTAAAAACAGAAACGTAACGTCGCTCTCGCCCACCCCGAGCGCTTTCCTCCAACAAGCTTTTTGTGCTTTTGTCGTGATTTATTTTAGCATCACTCGCTTTCCTCCCTCGTCGGTGCGCGCGCGCAGGGGTATTTCCTTCCCCGCTCAGCTCTGCGCACGCTCTCGGCCCCTGCCCTCGCCCCCTGATCCGGCCCAAGGGGAGATCTCTCTGCCCCTCTGGAATAATGCCCGATGTGCGCTCACCCCTGCAGAGCCCGGGGCCGCCGCAGCCCCCGGTGCCGCCGGACCCCTGCCCGCGCGCTGGCGTCCCCGGGAGCGGGGCGCGCCGGGAAGGGACAACTACTGTCACGGCAATCTACGTTGGTGAAGCTGAAGCTGTATCTCAGGCATAAAGAGAAGAGAAAAGACAACGGTGCCGAATTTCCAACTATATATACAGATTAAAAATCCCCCTTTCGCTGCGATACCAGGCGGAAATCGGACATGGCAGTTGTGACTGACTGGGTCGAGTCGGGCGGCGTTAGGATGCCAGGATGCTCATCCGCACGATCTCCTCGCCGCCCGCCTCCAGCTGGCCCCGCTGCGCCCTGCCGCCCCGCGGCTCCCCGTCCGAGTCGCTCATCTCGGCGTCGGAGAAGTAGCCGTCCGTCTCGGCCTCGAAACGGCGCAGGGGGGGCCCGCCGGCACCGTCGGGCTTGGGGGGCTGCGACCGCCGAGTCCCTCGGCTCTCCTTTGGTAATTTGAACCGCACGACGGTTTTCGGGCTACCTACGGGGTCAGGCACTTGAGCCGCGGGGCTGGGCTCGGGCTGAGCGCAATTCGCCGCTGCCTCCTCCTTGCTGACGCAGCCTCTCGCGCCCGACGGGACCTGCGGGTCATTCGTTTTGGGGACAGACCCCTTCTTCGCCGCTTTTTTTGTCTCGCCCGATCCCCTGCGGTCCGTGGGCAGCTTCGCCGCCCCTTTCTCTGACTTGCCAGGTCTGGAGTCGTGGGCGAAGGGCTTGGCGGCGTCATCCGACAGGTCGCTGGCGTGGTTAGTCCACCTCTCCGAGCCCTCTTGCTGGCTCCTGAAGACAGCACTCAGGCCGCTCTTGGGCAGCTTTTTCTTAGTGTTCGTTCTCGTTTTGCTTTTCACCTTCTTCGCAGCCTCGCTCTGCTTGAACGGGGACCTCAGGGAGTGGTCCATCATGAAGCTGAGCAAGGTCTCCTCGTCCTGCAGGAGCTCCTCGGAGAGGCCGGGGGTGCTGTCCTCGTGGTGGGCGTTGTTCAGGGACCACTCGCTCATGGCCATGTTCTCGGCAGTGATCTGCACCGACTGCGCCAGCCAGCTGTTGAAGAAGGTCCCATCGATGGGGAAGGAAGTTGACAGGCCTGGGAAAACAAAAGTGGAGAACTGGCTGAGAAATCAGCAAGGGCTGCTCTTCCCTTTGACTGTGCGACCGGAGAGGTACAGACCTCAGCCAAACTCCCTGGCACTGGAGAAACTCAAAATGCCAAGCGTGAAGTGCCACGTGGGGAGCCAGGAGGGGTTTGGCTAATTTGAGACTCACTGGGGTCACACCACACACAGCCACGTACCCTGGGGGCACACCACAGACCCTGTGATGCTCGCTGCTGTGCTCCACGGATCTGAGCAGAGCATCCTTCTGCAGAGGAGAAGCCCTGCCCAGAACCCAACCCAGCATGGTGGGACCACACGCTGACGTGCAGAGGCAGCAGGACAGACAGACACCAGTGTCCCCTCCCGAGGAGCCAGCAGAGGGTCCTGCACAGGGACAGGTCCCATCGGTCACCCATCTGTGTGCGAAGGGGGTGCGGAGGGAATGCAGCTCTGAGATCCCTCTCCAAACACCTGAAAGGTGTGAGAGCTGAAAGGGAGGAGCAGGCTGGGATTGAAAAAGCTGAAAAACGTCCTGGTCATTTTGTCTGAGAGCAACAACGAGCACTGTGGGCTGGGACGTGCCAAATAAGCAGAGCGAGGAGCAACACCAAAGGCACGGACCTGCGTAAGCACGAGCAGTTTGGTCCCCGTGACAGGGACCCCGCACTACAGCTGGCTTTGAGGAGGGAGGAAGAACACGACTGGATTTTGATGCAAGGTGAGCACCAGCCTGGCAGCAGCACAGGACCGAGCAGCAGCAGGGGGACTGATGGCAGGTGTTTGCCCTTCGGTGGCAGCTTTGCATCACCTCCCTTCCCTGGTTTAGCAGGCTGACGGAAGGGCAGTTTCTCTCAGAGACCCCATAGCCCCCCACCCGTTTTGACAGAATTTGTCCCCCAAATTTTCCCCCTCCTCTGCTGGTGAGGTTGCAGCTGTAGGGAAGAGCCACAGGTGGCAGAAGCACCCGCTGGAGCACGCAGGAGCGGAGCAGGGCAGCAGGGCCAGGCCACATCTCCTCGCCCCACAAAGAAATTCAAGAAATCCCTGCCTCGCAGCCACCCCCTGGGCTGACCCGGACACATCCAGCGGGGCTGACGGTGCTGGAGGTGCACACGAGCATCATGTACGGCCCCGTGCCCGAGTCACCATCAGCACTGGGAAGGCGGCACAGAGACGCACGGGATTCGCCCTGCTCCACAGTGGGTAAGTCTGATTTTATCACCAGCAAGTGCAACCACAGCTTTTCTCCCAATTCTCCCAATCCGGGTGCAACCCCGAGGCTGTTTTACACCCCTGCCCCTTCGGGTGTGTTTTACAGCCCTGCCACAGGCCGGGGCAGGGGCTGGGACTGCTGCGCACCGCGCTCAACGCCGCTCAAGGGCAGCCCTGCGCCCATAAAATCAGACTTACCCAGTTGTCCCAACACAGTTTCGTTGACTGATTTCCTTTTCTCGTTCTTCTCGGGACTATTTTTTCTACCATCTCTTCCTTTCCTTCTCGGGTCACTTTTCTTACCCTTTGTCTTCTTCCCAGTTTGTTCTGGCATTTTTTAGGAAAAAAGGAAAACGCCGTGTGAGACGAGGCACCAGGGACCCTGCGGCGAGCAAGCTCCCCGCGGCACACCCCTGCAGGGATGAAGGCTGGGCTGTGTTTTGGCCAAACGCAGGTTAAAAATCTTTACAGGTTAAGAAAATGTGAATCCTGAAGCCTACATAAAAAAAAAAAAGAGGCTTGGGCTGTGGATGTGCACTTGGCATGACCAGGGGAGCAGGGCCACCGGAGGCAGAGGACTTGCTGGAAACCACACCGAGACACCCTCCCGGACCAAATAACCCCAAACCCTGCTCAGAAACCTTCCAGGAGTCAAGGAATAACCCCAAATCCTGCTCAGAAAGCCTCCAGGAGGACCCTCCAACCCTGAGTGTCACAGAGCACCTGTGTACACCCCAGCCTGCTGCGGGAGGGATCGAGCTGCAAGGAGCTGGGTGGCAGCAACGGCACCGGCAGCATTTCGAGGCAGACCTTGATACGATTTTACCTTTCACACTCGTACCATACAAAAACCAAAGATATAAAATTTAAGCATTGTATTGAACATAGCTAAACGCAGTAGGAAAGCTGAGCACTGCTGCCTGCGGAAGGCCAGGAATATAACTCCCAGCTATGCAGACGTTCAGCTGAAGATCAATATTTCCGAAATGGCCTCGAATTTCTACTGGATTTATTCCTCTTGGGTAAACAGGACAAATACATACCCTATAAAAGTACAGCTTGTATTGCCAAGCGAAATACTCCGAAGGTTTTTACTTACTCTGCCGGGCCATTCTCCCCCAGCAGTCCAGCTATTAATTTCTGGAGAGGAAAGGACGCTGCCCTCAAAGCAGAATTTGGGCAGCTGGTGGGACTGGCGCTGAGACGCGCAGGCTTTCACAGCCCGGCCAACAGCTTGAGCCTGCACAAGCTGTGCAACTACAGAGCGATGATTTTACGAATTTGATGCTGGTCCTGATGGAGAAAAGAAGGCGCGGGGCGAGCCGGGGAGGGCACCTGCACTGCACCTGCCTGCGCTGGATGCTCGGGGATTTGCAGCCCAAGAGCCCCGCAGGAGCAGAGGGCTCACCAGCAGAAGGAAAAGCAAAAGCCAAGCTGGTGTTTGCTCCTTTCCTGCCAAGTGACGGGAGAAACGCAGGCACATTTTTCACTTTGCTTGCAAAATAAAAATAACACTTTGTTTAGACAGCACAATGGGGCTAAAGAGAAGCACGACCATTACTTTCTGAGGAGGAACCTGTCAAAATCGCAGCCATGTTTCAAAGCCAGTGTTTACTTTCCACTTCATGCAAGAAAAACACGGGAGAGGGCGGTGGGTTCATTTTACATGAGCGGTTCTCACTGATTTGACTAAAAATCTCCTGCTGAAATCCTCATTTATCAGTGGGGAAAAATAAACCCCTCAGGTTTGGAGCTTTATGTGGGAGCCATTCCAGAAACAGCTGTGCCAAAACCACCTCTAGAGTAACCCCAACAGATTTTGGTCAGTCACTACCACTAATAGCAGCTGAAAACTGGCCTCACCCGGGCAAACTAACGCAGACTTCCCCCTTTCTCCAAGAAATTACAGGTGTGCACGGCAAGCCAGTGAGGAGCAGCGCAGAGGGACTGCTGCAGGGACCATTCCCCATTGAATTCAAACCATTGAGAGCTTTGTGATGATGCAGAGCCAGGCAGTGAGGTATCCAGAGGTTTGGTCCTGCGGGCTGCTCAGTACCTTTAGGTCTGAGTATCGCCACCTGGAATAAGGCTTAGGAAACGTGGGGAGGCTGAGAGCACCCTGAGGGATGAGGGTCTGCAGTGCCGGGTGCTGCCCTGTGCCAGGAGGGTGGGATGCGCCACCCCACAGTGGGGCCAAAAGAAAATAATCACCAAAATGCTCTTTTATCCATGGAAGGAGCAACCCCTGGGGGCCAAGGGACCAAGCTCCTGCACTTCCCGCACCAGGGATGCTTCAGGGGCTGCCCTGGAGGCCTGGGCTTAACCAAAAACCTGGGACAGCTCAACCGGTTCAGAGCATACAGCTAGTGGGCTAACGCGAACCTTTTGGGGTTACAAGAAAATACCATTCGCATCAAAACGCACAAAACAAAGCCTGCACACCAACCTGCCGCACGAACCACCCCGTAACCACAGCTCTGTCTCTGAAAAGTCACCTCCAGGCAGGACAAACTCCACGTAACCAGCACAGACATCCCCGTGCGCCAGGGGATGGTTTCAGGACACAGCATGTGGGCTCTCCAGCTAGTGACAAAAGCCAGGAATGCAATTTTCCATATTCCCAGGCTGTGCCCGTGATGCAGGTTCAGTGTGGGAGCTGGTGGGTGAGCTGGGACCCAGCGACCCCGGGGGATTCGGGCTCCTCACAGCGCGCCTCGGGCCCCTGCGCCGCCCAGCTCCGGCCACGGAGAGGGATCTGCACAGGATCCAAGCCCCACACGTCTCAACACGCACACGTCTCGGCCTCCAGAACTTTAGTCAAAGGAAACTTTTGTAAAGGAAAACTCAGCCCAGACAGTTCCTGAAGAAACCCCAAACATGTGATGGCTTCAAATGCAACTCCAAAGCCACAAACACAACAAGCGTCGGCAGAGCCTGCCAAAGCGCCAGATGCTGCTTCTGGAAAAACTGTTCTGCAGCCACGGTGCTTGGGTCCTGCCCTGCCACTGAAAAAAAGGAGGAGGGACGAGGAGCTGCGGGCTCGGGCACTGCTCGTTAAAGCAAAAAGAAAAAAAAAAAGGCCAGAAGGAAAGTGACTTTATTTCGGTTCCTAAATAAAGAGGTGCCAGAGGCTGTGCATGAAGTCTGTGTGATGCACCCTGCAGGGAGAAAGAACTACAGGCCACCAGGGTTTAAGGAGGTAAAAACCATCCCGTCAGCAGCTTAACTTCAAAAAGGAGGGGGCAGAACAAAGCTCTCCTCGGCAGCACCCCCACGACACTGCCCAGGCTGTTGTTTTAGCATCAGCATCTAGCCACAGGATTCCTCCAAGGGCTGCCCCTGGAGAGGGGGATCGGGATGGGGGTGAGGTGTGGGCATCAGAGGGCACTGACGGTGTCGGTGAGAACAAGCTCCTGCAGGCGGCACTGACCTGGGTAAAGGTCTTTCTCGATGAGCTTCATCTGGAGATGGAAGATCTGCTCCTGGAGTTTACAAATGGTGTGTTTCATTTTCTCCCGTCTCGTCACCATGTAGCAGAGGTTTCGAACCTACAGAAACACAAGGAACGGCGTTCGTTTAGGCAGGGCTCGAAGGAGGTGCCCCGAAGCTGTGCGGCTGCTTCTCCTCCCGGGGTTTCCATCCTCTCATCTCGGCCTCACCAGGGCTGCACCAGCTCCTGCCGGGGCTCCCCGGTTATGGCAAGGCCTTGGGAGAGGGCAGAAAGCACAGCAGCTGTGGCAGCAAATCTCTCAGATTTGAGATCAAATCTCTCTGCAGAGCCCTGCCAGTGTTTGGGGGGCAGGAGGAGGTCCGGGGGCACCAGCCCCCAAGCAGCACCCATCTGTGGGGTGGGCACTGCGAGTCCCCCGTGCAGGGGGTGCTCAGCAGGACCCCTGCCCCTCTGCTGCTGGCTTCTCCACAAGCTGGGGCTCCGGCCACCCTCCTGCAGGCCCCTTGGGGAGAGCTGTGCCCTGCGTGCGCCATCCCAGCACCCGGAGCACCCACACGTAGGGAGAGAAAAGCTCTTTTGTCGTTTTGTTTTGTTTTGTTTTGTGTTTTCCCCCCAATCCCCTAGCTGTAAATACCGAGAAGCGAGCTACACGCTGTATATTTTACTACGTTCTCTTTTTCTTGTTGTTGTTCTGGATGGAAGAAAACATCCAACCGAAATTTCTTTAGGAGGAAAACAACTGCCTCTGGCAACCGGCGGATCAAAGCGTTCGGCGGTATTGCTTCCCTGCGATTTTATATTCCTGGAAGAAAACATCACTTGTGCTCTGCTTGGAGACTGCTGGTATTTACACACACTTAGACAGCTAAACACCACCCCGCGCTGCTTCCCCAAGCCAAGCTGAGATGCTGGTAGGAAAGCCTGGAAACCATAGAGCCGTTTGGTACAGCTCATTTGAACAACCAGCTACTGGGAAAAAAAAAGAAAAAAAAAGCTTTAAAAAAATACAGAAGAATCAAAGAGGGCCAAAGAGAAAAGTTGGAGGGACTGTGCTGGGATTCCCAGGGAACCGGGAGTTCCTACAGATTTAATTTGTGGGGTTTGGGGTTAAGGGGTGGGTGAGGGATGGCAGAGGGCAGTGCGATCGCCCCGCATTCCTCCAAGCTGCTGCTATGGATCCTCCCTTGGAAGAAAAGCAAGCGAACAGATCTGCCAGGGAGGTGCTGGGCAGAGGCTGGATGCTGATGGGGAATAACCCTGCGAAGCCTGAAGGCAGCTCTGGAAAACTCTGGGACAGATGGGCAGAGCGACGGCAGTGATGTGTTGAGGGATGAAGGTCGATACTGCTGCAGAGGAGAGACTGATAGCTTGAAATCTGGCTGCTTTTAAACTGAAGGCTCTCAGGTGAGGTAAAAATGGGCAGAGAGAAAGGAGACGAGATGGTGTCAGGATGGGATGAGCCGGAGCTCCGCTGGGGCGTGCTGTGAGCATCCCCCGAAGCTTCCCAGTGGGTTAAATTGTGTCACAAACCCCCTGCAGCCTGGAGAGGGCTCAGGGAAAGCAGGGGGAGCATCGCTGCCCTGTTCGCTTCCCACAGAGCAGCAAGTGCCCTGCAGACCCTCATCCCTGCAGCATCCTGAGCCCCTCAGCAGCCCCCTTGTCCCTGCAGCCCCCAGCCCTGCCCTGCAGCCTCCCGTCCCCCAGCTCAGGGCAGGCAGCAGCAGTTTCCCTGCTTTCCTCCTCCCCTGCCCGCTCCCAACAACCTCCTGAGCCCTTCAGTAGCTTCTGCTCCCCTTTTTTTTGTCAGCTGGGTAGCACGGATTCACCCCACCAGCAGTAGCAGAAGGGGGAACAGGGCAGGGCTTGGGTTTTAAGCAGAGGAGGAGGAAAGAGAACTCGGCCCCAGTGCCCCAGCTCTGCCCCTAACAAAAGCACCACGCGCCCCCATCCCCTCCCGGGCTCCTTTCTGCTGTCTCACTGCTCGCTGCGCTTCTTCCCCTTGCTGCTTCTCGCCTCCTTCTCGCTCCTCCTCTTCTCCAGGCCGCCTCTGCCCCGTCCCTGCTCCCTCCCCATGCGCAGCCATGTCGGCAGGACCTCCCTCCAGCAGCGAGGGGACGCGATGCCGCCAGCAGCGCTCAGCCCCGTGGCTCCGGCACCCGGCCACTGCTGCTGCTGCTTCTGGTGCTGCTGCTGCTGCTTTTAGTGCTGCTGCTGCTCCCCCTGCAAACCCTGCTGCTCCCTCCCCTGCAGCAGGATGCTGCAGCCCCAGCACTGCTCTGCCACCGCCGGCATCTCCCCGCGGAGCTGCCCCAATTTTGGCCGTGCAGGGCAGGGTTTGCCCGGTCCTGCTGGCCCCGCTGTTTGCTCCTACCGTGCTCCTGTCTTTGTGGAGATGTGCTGTGCTCCCGTGCCTGGCTGCTGGGAAGCATCTGAGGGTGGTTTTGTGCTCTGAGGGCACTGAGTCCTTGCTGAGGCTACAAAGAGCACGCTGAGCCCCTGCTCAGTGCATCCTCCCCGTCCTCCCGGCCCCTCCAATTGATGCTCCTCTCCCTGCACAGGCACCGGGCGAGCTCAGACCCCACAGACAATTGCTCCTTTTGATCTGGCAGCCGACTGCCACAGGCTGATTTCACCGGTGGCAGGGTTTCAGCAGCACTGATCCGTGTGTGCTGAGCACAGCAGCGGGCTGGCTGCTCCGTGCTTGTGCCGTTTCATCCCGTTTCAAAGGGTGAGCCCGGGGACAAGCAGCGGGGAGAGGAGCAGAGCTCCAGATGAAGGGAAGCAATCGTTAGGGCAAGCCTGGGGCAGCAGGGAATGGGGCTCGGCCTGTCTATAGGCTCCAGGGCACATCAGAGCAGCCCTGACGGTGCGTACGGGCACGGCGTTAGGGGGAAAGCTGTACTCACCCTCTCCAGGTCTTGCCTGAGGTGCGTGAAGAGCTTCAAGCGTCGGTAGAGAACGTCCTGCTCCTGCTGAGCCAAGTTGTCCACCTCATCCGTTTTTGGTGTCAGCAGCGGTTTGTTGGAGTTGGCTTTCCTCTTCAGCTTCCAGTACTGATAGACGAAATCCACCAGCGATTCGCTCAGGTCCAGGTTCTCCGCCACCTCCGAAGGCTTCACCAGCTCGTAGAAGTCCTCCTCCAGCTGCTGGAGCTTCTGCTTCCGCAGCGTCACCTTCTCCAAGTCCAGCTGGGCCTGGTCGGGCTCTGTCCGTGCCTCCTCGGGCAGTTTGGTGGCCCCGGCGCTGTGCTCCAGGCAGAAGGACTTGAACTTCACTTCGTCGTTGTCCGCTAAAATAGTCCGCATGTCGAGGTTGTGGTCGAAGGCGCAGGTGACGTGGAACGCGGTGACGCAGGCGGGCATGGAGCACTGCGGGGACAGGGACAGGGCTGAGGGACAGGCACCCGCGGGGTGCCCCAAAACATTTACTGCTCGTGGCAGACTGGAGGTACCACCCAGAGCATGCACAGCCGTGAAGCTGGACACCAAAAAGCCAAGCAGAAGAAGCCCAGGGCTCAGCAGACATCACCGGGCCCCTTCCCACCCTACCTGCGGCACCGTTCTGGGTCTGGTTATTTTCCCCCGACCCCAACAGGAGCTTCCAGCAGTTCTTCCACCAACACAGGTCGGCAGCCCCAGGCAGCGGGCGGCTCAAAGCCTGCCAGCTGATTTATTTTGAGAGATCCCTGCCCGTACTTCACCCGATCCCTTAACCTGCTCCGCTCCTTTATGGCACCCGAAGCCAAAAGGCCATTTTTAATGAGCACAGGGGTGTCAAGGTGTGCTAGTGAATGTGCTTTGTCAGAAGCAGGCGACGCTCCCGGAGCACGGTGCCTTTTTCTTCTGGAAATTACACAGATCCTAATTAGCCCCATTAAAAAAAAAAAAAAAAAAAAAAAGGAAAAGAAAAGGAGGGAGTTCACCATATACAGCACAGATACACTCTGTATGGTCACAAAATTAACTTTTAGGATGGCAGGACTGTTGTCAAACCTGTATCAGATGACATTTTTGACAATCTCCCTGACTTACCTGATGCTCCAGTTACCCAGACCCCACAGACAGCAGAACCCAGCCCGGTCTCCTACAGACAAAAACCTACAGCCAGCGGTGCCCTTACCCACCTCAGCACGTTCCCCTCCGTTCATTAACTGCTTTTTAATGGCTCAGTGTCAGGTAATTATTTCAGCCATAACCCATCCGAAATCAGTCTGTTCCAGCTCCTACCGTGCAGTTAAACTGCCATAAAGAGACATTTTAAGGGGCCGATTGCTGCAGGCACCACATTTTGGTGATTGCTCTCGCGGGGCAGCAGGGCACAGCCCTGGCCTGGCCGAGCACGCCGAGGCTCCACCGCACTTCAGTTCTCCAAAATAAAAGAAGAAACAAATGCTGGTGGTAGCTGGAGAAAAGTTTGACCGCTTTTTGTTTGGTCCCGGCAGCCCCGAATCCGTTCTGCTGCGCCCTCACCGAGCGCCTGAACTTTTGACACGGCCGCTTTGCGAGATTTTCCCTCAACTTTGTTTACGAAGCCGCTGCTGCTGCTTATGAAAGCAGGAGCCTCGCGCTCGCTGCCGGGGCCAAGAAAAGCATTGGCAAGCGGTGTCCGAGTCCTCCGCTTCCACCGCCTGCTCCAAAGCCTCCGAAAGCAGCGGGGAGAGCGGGGCCAGCCCCTGAGCGGCACCAGCACAGCCCCGGGTGCTGGGCACCAAATCCCCCGGGCTCTGGAGGCAGGGATGGGGCTCAGCATCCCTGGGACTGTCCTGCAAGCACCGCCTGCTCCAGCCGTGTCCAGCCACGCAGGCACGAAATGCAGGTGGTTTATTAACCCCTCTCCCTATTTAAACACGCCCCGTTCGCTCCTAACTCCAGCCTGGAGCTGCTTGTGAAGGCACCGAGGGCTTTCAGAGCCCATATATCACGTGCTGGCTTTTAGCTAGGGGTGCTCTAAATCATCGGGGAGATCCCTTCGTGCTGCTGCGTGCATAAACACCTCCGAGGAAGGGGACAGCACCTCCAAGCTGCGGGGAGCCGAGCTGGGGACAGCCACGGGCCCTGCCCGAGCCACGGCAGCAGCAGCGAGGATCAGAGCACCTTGGGAATAAAAGCAAAGCAAGCGCCACCCGGCCTGCATTCCTCCTCCGACAGATGGCAAGCAGCAGTTGTCAGAAACCGTGCCCGAAATGCAAATGGAAAATACCGAGGCAGCTCGGCTGATGGCAAAAGGGGGGAGGCACCTGGTCAGAGGCAGCCACCCCAGGGCCTCGCAGGAGCCCACAGGAGAACCGAGGGCCCCATCCAGCCCCGGTGGGCACAGCACAGCCCCGGTGTCCGCAGGGGGCAGGCAGGGCTCTGCCACGCACCACAAAATGCTTCAAAAACGGGCGCACGAACCGCTGCAGGCCCCGAATCTGCTCCGCCATCGATGGTGCCACCTCGTCTCGCGGTGCCATCCGCTCGAGGCCTTCAAAACGCGCTGCTCATCGGCCAGGCAGAGGCAAATCCATGCCCAAACCCAGCCCTGAGATGGCGAAAACTGCACCAGAGCTTGATGTGGGCTGCTAATGAGTCCTAAATGAGCGGGGAGAAGTGGCGGGATGGTTTTATTTGCCAGTGAAATTTGCACGCTGCTGCCCGTGAAGCCCAGCAGCTGTTTTAGCAGCTCACAGCGGTGCCGTGCAGCAGGCCGGGGGCTGAAGTGGAAGGAAGTGGCTACTCCAACAGAACGGCAAGGGAAATTTAGGAAGGAAAAACTAATTACCCGTGCTGAACCCCGGCCAAGCCATCAGCCATGACACTTCTGCACCCGCACAAGAACTACCAGATGATTTTTAATGACCGCAGCTGGTCTGGATCCCGGTGGTGCCTTTCAGCTGAGAGACGCAGCTCCAGCATCGCAAACGCCCTGGGAGGAAGCTCCTGTAGCAGGAGCCCGTTGCTTTTCCCAGCGAGGAGGGCGCCGGGTCCTCCTCACCACGGGCACGTCGGGACTTGGGCTGCGCAGGAGCCGGCTCCTGGCACTCTCTGTTTCAGTTCAGCAATGCAAACAAGCAAATTCCTGCTGGATACTGAACGCTCTTTGGCACCTCCCGATGTCTGACCACAAGAACCACCATGAAGTCATTATTTCCCCTCGGAGGAGAAGGGAGAAGTGCACGTTCGGGGCTGTATCGCTGCTGCCCAGCACAAGGCAGCTCTGCCTTGATCACGGCGGTGCCGGGTGACCACGGGTTCACAAAGACACGGGGGAAGCAGCGATGTGCAAGCAGCAATGCCAGGGCCTTGGGGAGGTGCAGGGACCCCTTCATGGGTTTGCTTTGGTGGTCAAATTGGATGGGGACAGATACCCTGATGCACAAAACCTTGGTACCTGTGCAGAAACGCTTTGTATTTGTCTCTGCCCAAGTGACAGCTCCTCTGAAGCTCTGCTTGGTCTGTCAGCCAAGCCCGGCCACTGGGAAAAACCCGTCCTGGGAGCAGCAGCCGACCTTCCCCTGCCTGCGGGCACCTGGAGCATCAGCTCCTGCTGCCAAGAGCTAAGTGCTCTACCAGAAAACAACCCTCTCCTTTCAGAGCTGTGTCACGAACCTAAAACGCTGACAAAGGTGGTTAGATTACACCTGTATAAACAGGCACTAATCAGAACTATGCTCCATAAACATAAGCTCTCAAAACAGAGCTCTCTGCCTCCGATGGGGATGGAGCCTGTTTATTTATCTACGGGTGAGCTCGCTGATGCACTCCTTAAATCCTCAAACAAAGGCACTGCCTGCTTTTTTTTTTTTTTTTTTTTTTCCCTTTTCCCTTGAAGCAAAACCATCCTGAGAGCACTGGTGTGACAGTGGGGACATCCTCACGAAGGCTTACAAACTGCTAGCTGCTGGCATGCCGGCCAATAAAGCTCCTGTTCCGTTTCAGGTGACCTTTAATGCAAATCCATTCAGTCCCAGGCACTGCACCGCTAACGTGTGATGCTGCTGCTGCGAGGATGAAGCCTTGGAGAAGCTGAATTCTCCTTGATGCTGCCAAGCCTGTTTGCCTCCTCTCCTTGCCCTTCCGTTCTTTGAAAGCAGTTGCTGCTATGACACAGTATCTCCATCTGGCAGGGTGAATAAGCAGATCCACCCAGAACCATCAAAAAAGAAGTGAGTCAACGCTGGGGATTTAAAGAAGTATTGCGAGGCTTCATTTCGAGCTAGGGGGATTGCTTTTAAAGAGCTCCCTTTAAAGCATGAAACCTGAGGCAGGCACATCAACAGCGGAGCCTGCAGCCCTGCTCCTGTCACCCTCCTGCCACCAGCCAGCTGCTCTGGTCCCAAATTCGCTGCCCCAAGCCCCCACCCCTGCAGCGCAGCTCCCAGCGCCGTGCAGGAGCTGCTTAGCTGGGATTGGTACCCGTCCAAAACTTTCTCCCAATTTTTCAAAGCTTAATGGCTATTCCATGCCCCCTCTGCATGCCAAGACTGCTTCCACGTCGGGGCTGCCAACAAAAGCAGAGGCACCGGCACCGCACAGCTGCAGATCCCCGTCTGGTCCCCAGGGACTGCCCGGGGCAGGGCGCAGCAGGGAATTTGCTGAGTGACCCAGCAAAGCTCCCCACGTGTTCCCTCACCACGTGTGCTGCGTTTTGACCCGGAGCTTCTGCTCCTGCTCCTTTTCATAGCCCCAAAAGCTCTTCCCTGCTTTGTCGCAGGCGAGTGCGCAGCGCCTTGCCTGTAGTCTCACATGCGAAAGCCTCGCCCCCTCGCCAGCAGGCTGCTGCCGGGGGAAGAGCAGGAAATCAGATGTCTGCAGTGGTTTGCTTAGGTGTGGCCAAACAGGAGAACATGTGGGAATGTAATATGCACTAAACGCTCTATTTTGCAAGCTGGTAGGCTTGGGGGGGCCGCCTGAACCTGGGGCTTCCTGATGGCCCCCTCACATCCAACCCCACCGGCTTGGGAAATGCCGGGGCTTTAAAATCTCCTGAGTGTTGCAGGTTCCTGGCAGCTATGCCAAGCCCTTCCACTGCAAGTTCCTGCCTTCGAACCAAGGTCGCCTGTAGTCCCGGTAATTAGTGTCACTACAGCAACATCGCTGTGTTATGCAAAGAAAGTTCATCTGGATTCCTGGCGCTCAGTGTGTGAAATGACTGCAAACACCACCTGATGTCTGACCGGGGCTCACGCTCCCTGTTAGGTCTGTTCCTGGGACTCAGAGCTGGAACACACCTCGGCTGGATCTCGTCCACCAACAGCTCGTGAATCTCTGGCGGCCACTGAAGGCACAGCCGCGGGGTCTGGGTTTCCTCGGGGCCGATTCACGTACCTGAATACAGGTCCCGGTGCACTCCTTGCAGAGGCTGCAGGACAGAGCCCATCTGTTTGCTGGGATGTGGGAGATCTTCGTAATGGGTTCCATTTTTTCAGGACATCCAATGCTAACCTGGGCACGAAAGAGAAGACAGAGTCAATACCTGTTACCATCCCAAATCTGCTCCAGGAGATACTCCTGGCAGTCAGAACGAGGGCTGGGTTTGTATCTGTTGTTTTTCAGGTCACTTGCTATTTGGGAGAAAAAAAAAGACAAATATGGAGAAAATGAAAGGAAACATTTATGCTGGTGTTTCCTCTGAACTGATGTTGCTGTGTATCTCAGACAGGCAGAGGCAATCTGCATTATCCTACCCAGGGACCTGGCGGTCCCACGGGTGCCCCAGAGCCCTGGCTGGGTGCTGAGGCCCCTCAGCACTGGGCTCTGAGGACACTGGGGAGCAGCACGATGCTCTGGCCTCTCTCTTGTACCCACCCGCCTGCCAATCTGAGCTTGTATTTTCTCTTTCCTGCCGTTCTGGATGCTGTAAGTCCTCACCTCCCCACTGTTCCTCTTTGCACTTCACACCACCGGAGGACAAGGCGACACCTGACAAATTGTTCCAACGTCACCTCTCCTTGGGGAGCACGGGTGCTCCCTGCGAGCAGGGCAGCAGCTTGCACCCCGCAGCCTCCTCCCTTAATGGGATGCAGCTTGGCTGCTAATTAAACCCACAGCCTGGTGGCCAACGGGCAGCGTGCCTCTGACCCCGGCAGGGCTCGGTGAGCCAAACTGCGACTGCAATTCAGATCACCCACGGAAATTCCAGGCTCAGACCTGGCAGACGGCTCCGTGCCCGGTGGTTTTTCAAGAGGAGGCTGGAAAACACCTTACTTACTTCAGGTATCCATAAGGCACAGCTAACGTGGACCCATTTTGTCCCGCTGCGAGTGGGCTTCAGCGCTCCCCCTCTCTTGGGGCACAGCAGACACTTGGGCTGGACGCCGAGGGCGCAGGTGCGGCACAGCCAGCTGCCGATGGGGACCTTCAGGATGCCGTAGCACGCCTGCACAGACGGAGGGAAGTTGGTTAGGACGATCATCCCAGGCCGAGCATCCTCCTCCCGCAGCACAGAGGGACCTGCTCCTTCCCCTGGCCATTTTTAACTACCGCTGGCTTATTGCCGCAGCAGCTGGGTGTCTACTAACAGAAAGCAGACATGAAGCAGCTCTGCAATCAAAGCAGCCAGTTTAAATTCTTCCTTCCTTGCTACCTTGCTTATTGTCCCGTGGATACTCATGCCGTATCAATATGTCCTGGGCTTTAATTAAATGCTAAGTACACAAACGTGCTTCGTACCCTGCCAAGCAGCAGCAGCAGCGCCGGCACACGGGGGGAGCAAACGGGCAGCAATTAGCTGCAGAGAGGATTTAAGAGCAGCCCAAATGGGAGCAGCCTTGCCTCTTAAATGACCCATCATGTGTGGTACGGGGGGATGAATGCGCTGAGAAAACCTCGTGGGGAGATGAGGGCTGAGAAGCCGCAGCCCCACGATTGAGAAAGGGCCACGCTGGTTAAAAACCCAGCACGGCCCAAAGGGGAAGCGAAAATAACTGCGTAAAGGTAAAAAGGGGAAACTGGGCAGTAATGAATATAAATCAGAAGGGAGGAGCATTAAAGGATGGGTAAAGCCAAAGGACACGAGGACAGATCGATGGCCAGGAGAGTGGGAGGCAGAAGGGAACAAAAGGACTCTGACAATGCCCTGGTTGCCTGCGGAGCCACCAGACCTGCTGTGATAACGCAGAGCGCAGACCAGCCACAGGGCTTAATAAAAACTTCTCTTCCCTACTTGGGGAAGAGCCAAATGATAAGCTGTGTCGTGTAGTGACGATGATAAAATACCTTCCACTTCAGCAGTAACTTACAACTGTATTAAACAGCTACCACTAAAACTAGACAGCCTGTAGCCGGCAGGTCCCCATAACTTTCACTTAAAGAGTTTTAAAAGAGCGGCAGACGACTGCTGCCTTGGCCACGAAACAGGGCTGCTGGAAGTCTCACAGCACCGAGTGTTACTGAGAGCAGAGGAGAAGCTCGTGCCTGTGTCACTATTTTAGGAGGGGATGTAATTAGTTCTGCCTGTGGCTGCTCTGATGCCCGTCCAGAAGGCAGCACGCAGGCAGTGCCGATAGGGACCCTCACCACTCCACTGCGCTGGCTGCGAGCTCCTTCCCACACTTGTCAGCTCCACTTTTGGAAGTTTACTCTAAAAAAGAACAACTTTTGGTCCCACTGCTGCAGGGCACCGTCAGTGTTCCTGCCCGTGCTGGCAGGGATGGAGCAGAGGGGCATGGGGAGGTGTGTGAGCATGGGAAAAATGCCTGCTCATGGCAAAAAAAAAGACTTCATAACATGATTTTAGCTTTCCCCGAACATAAATGGACTCCAAAAGCAGTGATTTCCAAGGGGAAAAGTCCCTTTGTGAACAGATTACTGGGAAAATCAAGAATTAAAGGAGGTACTACGATTGCTGCAGGTCTACACGGTTGACAGAGGCTTAACTGTGTGATTCACAGCACCTCCAATCGGACAGGTAAATCCTCCCTGCAACAGATTTCTACAAAACACCTGACCTGGTACCAGCCAAAACCAGCCTGCTAAGTATTCCTAGGAGAATAACACAGCAGACAGATCCCAAAACACAAGGGCCAGCAGGAACTATCCCCAGGTATGTATCCCTAGCAGAGTCTTGGCTCTGTTATTTACCCATGCTCTCTGTTATTTAACCCATTCAAATAAATAATATTTATTTATTATTTTTTTACACTGGGTGGGATGCCCAAAGGCCGGGGAGGATGCAGAGCAGAGCTGTCGGGTCGGGACCTGTCGCGGGGAGGGCACAGCTGTGGCCCCACGCCAGGGAAGGGGAATTTGGGGAGGGCTGCGGGGCCGGGCTGGAGCTGGATCACTTCCACGCTCGACACAAGTGCGACATTTCCACCCTGAGAGCAATGAACCAGAGCAATTTAGCGGCGGGGGGGGAGGATTCCTCCTCCCTGAAAATTTTTAAATGAAGGTTGCCCGTGTTTTCTACAAGATGCGCTTCGCCGGAATTAATTAATTGCAAGTCTCAGGGCTGGTGTTATGCAGATGAGATGATCGCGGCGATCCCTTCCAGCACCGTAACCCCAGCACGTGTGTCTGAGCGCAGCCCTTCTCATCTGAGGCTCTGAATTTGTGGCTTTGAGAGTAAAGAGATGGGATCCCTGACAGCTTACGGGCAGACAGTGGGCTTTGGACCTGACCGTGCTGCCCAAACCCAGGGGAAAATCTCCCGTTTCTTTCAGCAGCTGTTAAATCTAGAAACAAACACCCCAACCCCCCCAAAAACCATCCCCAAATCGCCCTGGTATTTTGTGGAATCTGATTCACTGATGGAAACCATTCAAAACACCCACCTCTCCCAACTATACATATCTCCAGCGCTCTCCCACCTCCAGGAAATGCTGATGGAAAAGCTGCCCAAAGGATGAGCAAATAGAGGAAAAAAAGGAAAGAAAAAAAAAAAAAACTACAAAAAAAAACAAAGACTTTTCACAGAGAGGAGATGGAAGAGGAGCTCTGCTCCGGGCTCCCCAAGCCCTGGGGCTGATGCTGGCACCCGAGGGCCCTGTTCCTGCGCTCCCCACGGGAGCACACCCAGCAAAATCTCTCCACGGGACCCCACAGGCAGGGATGCTGTGCACTGCCTGCCCAGCTCCTCCCGGTGAATGCTTCCCCTCTCGCAGTGCACACGGAGCCCACAGACACTGCTCCCTACTGCTGCTCTTCCCCATTCCCTCCAGCTCGAAGCGTTTACGCTCAGTTCTAAAAATAAAATATTTTCCTCCAGGCAGCGAAGTGAAATGAAACCCTGCGCTCACACGGCAGGGAGGCTGGGACAGGAGCCCTGTGATGTGGAGCTGGAAGGTCCTCCTGCCTGACATCATGCTGCAGTCAGTGCTGTGGAGGAGAGCCAGCGTGGCTCTGCGCCCGTGCTGCTCACCCCTGGGTGCTGAGGAGCCCACGGGCGCAGCTTGGTGCAGGCAGGGAAAAAAAAAGCGCACGGATGGAAGGGGAGGCGTAAAGAAATCACAGGGATGAGGGGATAAGGAGCAGGGGGCACGCCGAGCTCGCGGGGAGCCCCAGGAGGTGTTTCTCAGCGTGCTGCTCACCTGGTGCACGCAGACGTTGCACTTGTCGCAGAACACCATCTCGTTGCCGTCCTCCCCCTCCGGCGAGCGGCACACGTCGCACACCACGTCCTCGTCGTACTCGATGCCCAGCCCCTCCTCCGTCTCGATGGCGATGTTCATGTTCTCGTAGCACATGGTCTCCAGCTCCTCCAGCACTCTCTCCAGGGTGATCTCGTCCAGCTCGGGCTTTTCTGCAAGGCACAAGGCAGAGAAGGACGGGGATGCATCGGAGCCTTCAGCTCGAACCAAAGCTCCCAATCCACGGCAGCGATAAGATCTGCGATTCGGAAAAGGTCCGCTCCTAACGCGGGCTACAGTTTATGTTTCATAGACAGTAACGAAATATCGCTGCTGGCTGAGAGGAACGAAAGCCATTCAGCTGAACCAATGCGGATAATTAGGTCTGACAGCTTAAATGTTCGAGGAGACAAGTTTTGCAGAGATGCTTTCCGCAGCGAGGGCTCAGACAAGCTCTGGTAACGCCAAGTCAATGCTTTAATTGTGAAGACTGTGAAAATTGACCCTTACAAGGCCAATTGAATGGAACTGTAAAACCGAAGCCAAAGGCTGGAGCTGAGGACAAACAAGAGGTTTTTCACCGCCTGGATCTGGCGGCACCAGGTCAGATCCAGGGCAGGGGCTCAGAGCTGCTGTGCTGTGTTTTATTGCCCCCGTACCGGGACCTTTAGTGGAAACAAGTGAAAGCCGTGCAGCCCTCACACTTTGTGCATATTTATAACAAGGGCAGGGTGCTCCAGGCCCCCCCAGGCAGCAAGGACTCCCTCGGCAGGGTTTGTGGCATCCTGTACCCAGCACAACGCCAGCACAGCGTCCAGCAGGGTCACACTGTGCCACCGCCACACATCGCTGTCCTGTGACCTGCTACCCGTCCTCTTGTAAGGCTACAGGAGGCAATGTCTTGGTTACAGAGCAGGAAAGCAAGGCTTGAGGATGTAGTGGTGCCAGCAGGTATTAAGGGAGTGTTGGAGGAGCCACTCGCCTCGTTGGGCTCAGGCAGAGCCACAGTGTGAGGGTTGTGTCCTGGGGCAAGCTCCCCTGTGGGATGAGGCCACGGAGCTGCTCCTTTCCCTGCCGGCCACCAACCCGCCAAAAAATCTCTGTCAAGGGGGAAAGAGACCCGCAGGCGAGAGCGGCAAGCAAGCACACCATTGTCTGCCTCTTTCAGATCTTCCCCGATGTTTCGCCTTGGCAGGGTTTCCCTTGGCTTGACAAGTCTGTGCAGACATCTAGCCTGGCATTTCACGTGTCTGTGTCGGGGCTGAGATCCCATCTCGGGCAGGCAGCGCTGCTCCCTATCGCAGCCCTTTCAAGCGCCGGGGCTGCCGTGCTGCAACACGCCGAGCGGCCCGGCCGGGCCTGTTTTGGGAGCCACGAGGCCCAGCAGTGAGCGTGGAGCCCTGCGGAGCCCCCGACCCGCACACGGTGCCCTGGGCTCCTGGAGGAGCTGGAGAGGAGCATGGAGCTGCACGCTCAGCCAGCGTTTCAAACCCTGTTCAAATCCCATCAAATCTACGATTTCCCATCCCGTTCCTTCCAATATTTCAGGCTCTGGTGGAAAGCACAAACCCCACAGACACCAACCTGCCTCCTGCACGGCCCCCATCCCGCATCAGGTGCAGAGAAGCCACCTTCAGGCACGTCGGACGCAGGGCAACGTTCGCCCCGCCGCTACACGGAGGAGGATAGATCCCTGCCTCCTCCCGCTCACACGCTCTCACACTCCGTTTAGATGTAATTACATTAGGAATTCGTTTGCCAAGCGCCATTCAGGGTACCTCGGAGCTTATTGAATTGACAATTGCACTTGATGGGGATGAAGCGATTAATCGCTTATGAAACACTGAACAATGGGGCCTGAGGGTGAAGTTCTTTTTCCATCCGAGCTCCATTTATCTCTTTCTGCATCATATAAAGTTACCGCTATTAAACTCCATTCATAAAATTGTCATTTTTTTGGCTGAGAAAACACTGTCCGTATTGATTGTGGCCGGCCAAATGGCAAAAACAAGAAACACTCCACCAAAACATCGCCCGTGCTGTACCCAGCTGTGCCACCGTTACCTGCCCTGGGAGCGACGGGCAAAGACCCAGACTCAGACCTTGGCAACACCGATAACTCCAGCTGAAGAAGACCAAGGAACAAGCCCCAGGTCACAACCGTGTCCTTGAGACCAAACCCAGGGCTGTGGACGTGAAGGGCTGAGCAAGAGAAAGGCGTCTGCACTTGGCTAAGGTATGGCAGGGTCTTGTATAAAAGGTGGGGGAGAAAACGAAGCTTTTTGGGGCTTCCACAGAAGAAGGGCAATGTCACTGCTGATTTCTCACAGTTTCTGATCAGGAGGGACGTGGCTGGAGGTGAGGATTTCATCTCTTACTGCTATGATCATGACGTGGAGCCATGCTCCCAGCACCAGCACAACAGAAGGCTCCGCGTCCCAGCGCCCCTTCCAGGAGCCTCCCAGGCCCTCCTGCCACCAACACTGACCCAGTAACCGTGACTGGTTTCCGTGTGGATCCCTGCAGAGCCCCTCTGTGCCCACCACAGGCCACGTTTCATAGGAACAACTATTATGTGAGGACGTGGCCATGAAGCTCACCGAACCCACAGGTCTCCCAGCCCATAGGGGTTCAGTGCGGGTGGCAGGGGACACACCAGGCTGCTGAAACGCACCCAACAGAGGTGGCACCCGGCGTGACAGAGGAAGACAAAGCTCTTGGAAGGTATTTATGAAGCTGGGGCTCTCAGGCTATTGGCTATGAGGCCCAGAAGTGGGAATTGGCTCGTTATCCCCTTCCAAACCTCGGGGATGAGCCTCTTTTCATCCTCTCCCCCAGCAAGCGATGCTCCCTCCTGGCTCCTGCTGCCTCCTAGGTCCCTGGGGATCAGCATCAGCCCCAGGAGGACACCAACCACCCCGGGACCACCTCCCCAAAGCCCACGGGGTGGCCCAGCACCCAGAGGAGCCTCCCTGGGCTCCCTCCCTCACCCCCGAGCAGGGCACAGCCCGGCCCAGCCGAGCATCCCCAGGCACACTCCTGCACACGACGCCGTCCTCCGGTGTAATTATTCCTGCAGCACTGTAATTTATGTGGCATGAAGGAGCAATATTCTCCCGCTAAATGAATTCTCAGCTACTCTTTATCCCGGTTTGAGCCTACTCAGTGCAGGGAGAAAAAATAGCTGGAGAGCCACCTTTCACAAAACAGAGACCTATTTCTGACTAAACTGCACTCCACTGAAATCAATTTACTGAAACAATAAATCCTTTTAGCCTGTGGAGTATACCTGGAGATAAAACAGCTCATGAACAAACAATCATCAGGGCTGCAGGCTGGGCCATTAGTTGATTCACAAGCTATAAACCTCGGAGTCTATTTTTCTGGGGAAAAAAAAAAAAAAAAAAGTACAGGAGCAAAATTACCATTCCTTTTTAAAGAAAAATGAAGGGGAAAAAAGCACTTGTGAGGTGATGTTGGTCCGTCTCTTTGAAAAACTGAGAGCAAAAGGCTGCCAGGTCCTGCTCACCCAGGGACAGCCAGCGCCTTGCTGTCCTGAGCCTGCAGCCCCTGCCCACGGCACGTCAGGGAGATGTGGCAACCACGTTCATCTTTTATCAGCGTTATTTATAAACGGAGCCTTACCAGAAATTGGGACCAGTGAACCCAACAGCGGCATACAGCCTGCAGGAGCTGAACACAGGCAGTGAAACTTGCAGCGATTCTGTTACAAACCCAGCCTGCTAATGCACTGAGATTTACAGGAACCAATTATCACCCTTTGTGCCACCCACCGCCATCAATTATTTCTCGAATTTCAGATGATGACAAAATGTTTTAGAAGCCACTTTCTGATCTGCCGTCTCCCTCCAGTGATGCTCCGCGCTGACAGCGCCGTCCTGGAGCGCTCCTGCTGAAAGCCTCCTCGCTGCAGCCAGCAGCGAACCCGCAGGAGCTCTGGGAGCTGCTGCAATCGCTGCCAGGGGCTGAGGGAGGCTGGCAGGGCTGGAAAAGGTGGCAGCAACACGCCTGGAGCTCGCCGTGCTGCTGCTGATCTCCAGCCCTGCTCCTCCACCCCTCAGCGCTGCTTTGCTTCGAGCAGGAGTTAAATAACGTCAGGTTTCTTTCCAGAGGCTTGGGGGTGTTTCACCTCTGCCCCATGGCCTGTGGAGCCGCTACCTGAAAATATTTCTGGTTTTCCTTGCTTTAAGATAACGTAAAGGCCAGGGCTATTATCATATCTGGATCGTTGTGTGAGCCTGGGTTACAATTTGGTTGTCTTACCCCAAATGGTCCCCCCAGGAGCGCCCAAGGACAGCAGCAGCCAGGCGAATCCTTGTCCCTGACACCACCGGGGTGGCTGAGAACAGCCCCAAATCCACCCCCCGGGCACTGCTTTACCTCAGAGAGGTGCCTCTGGTGCACCCTGAACACCATCGGGAGCGATGTGTTGGTTTGGGGCAGCCTCTGGCCTCCTGGCTCCCCAGCCCATATATCTGGCTCTGCTCGGAGGAGCGGCGGCTTCCCCGGGGTTCCTGCACTGCCTCGGGTTTCTTCCGTGCCTACTTGACCAAGCTCACCTCCGCCGAGGGAGGTATGATCTAATTAGCACACAGACAGATCTCAAGTATGCGGTGATGAATTCCCCCCGGAGCTTCAAAAGCAATAAATGTGACCTTTGCATGTTCCTGCCATAAAATAACAGGAACACCTCCAGCTCCCAAGATAGAAACTGTGGTGGGCATATGTGAGCAGCATACACCATATGGATTAAGTCAAGGGAAGACTGAGAAGCTCGTATTCTGCCTTCAGCAAAATTGATTCCGGCACCGTTTTTAGCAATTTCTTTAGGATTTTCCGTGTGTTTTTATGAAGTGCCGATCACTGCAAAGGGATCGTTCAGCCCAGGCCTTTGATGTCTGTCTAACCCCACTCTTCCAATAGCTTTGGGTTTAGTGGAGATCGCTGAATGCAGCATAAAATCTTAATTTAAAAAAAATGAAGACTTAATGGCACGGCTTCTCTCTGCACTGCCAGGGGTGACATGTGCATAAATCTGCTCCGGGGTTTCACTCAGACAACTTCAAGACCCACTCCTTTCACCGTCTCCTATCGCAGCAGCAACAGATAAAACATTTAGGCTTGCTTAAACATTGATTTCATCTCCAGCACGCAGAAACCCTTCCAGCAGTGCCTTTCTCCCAGGCACAGCCCCCAGCTACTGCAACACAGCAGCGGGCAGGGTGAAAGCCACTGCAAGCTTCACACGGAGCAGCTCCTGCTTTTGGGAACGGGAGAGGCTGCCCACCTCACCCAGGGAGCAGCAGCAGGCTGCGGATCACCAGAGCTATCTGGAGCTTTATCTGATCCCGGTGATAAAATTCCGTCTCGGGGGTGACCTAAAAAGGACTGGAAAAGGCATGTGCTGTGTGCTAGGAGCTACGCGGAGCAGCACGGCTCGGGGTGAGCTAATAGGTGTTTTCCAGCTCTCCTCCCTCCCCACCGCCCCTCCAGAGCCAGTCAGAGATCACGCTCCTTCCCTGTCACCGAATATTTGGGGGATGACACACTGTGCCCAGGCACTGCCCAATGACAGCGGCTCAGCCCAACGCCCAGGAGGAATGTAAACTCCTGCTCCACGCCGGGAGATAACTTCGGACTGCTCCAGGAGGCCAGGCAGCCGTTCTCCAGTTAAGTCACGTTAATGATCTCGGAGATTAGCAGAGCTCGTTTGGAAATCTCAGCGTGTCGTTAACGGCGAGGGCTTCCGGGAGAAAGCGCTATTTATGGAGCACCTCCAGGCCAACCTGTGTGCGCTCGGGCTTCTGGATTAGGTGCTGAAGGGCACAAGCCCCACGTCCCAACCCTGTTGTGGACCAGAAGCACAGATCCGTCCCTGCATGATGCCGAGGAGGCTGAGGCTCCAGCCCAGCAAGGCCCAGGAGGTGAGCAGTGATGGATTTGCTGTTCTGACCGAGGGAGCTCAGTACAGAGCCCCGGCAGACCCACCTCCAACACCTCTCCTCTACGCACGCCAAAACCCAGCAGCTATATTGACAGAAAAACGTGTCGCCTGGGCAAAAAAAAAAATAAAAAAAATCAAAACCCACCAAAACCTGTGTGAAACAGGTGAAAACCTGCAGAAAGTGCTCCGGAGCCAGCCCTGGTGGAGAGGTGGGGACACCAGGGGACAAGGAGAGCTCATTTGCTGCTGCGGGCTGCGGCGTTCGCAGTGGATTTCACACAGCAAACAGTTTTCCCAAGCTGCCAGCATATTTAAGGCTCAGACAGCAATTACAGCGCTCTTTCAGCAACAGAAATGGACTGGAGAATCTGCTGATGGACAGCGAGCCTCCTTGCTGCAGTCCCCCGGGGTTTGTTCTTGGCATCTGCAGTGGGTTATTACAGAGGACTCGGGGGCTTCATCGGACACCGTGGTCCCATCCAGCCCGGTGCTGTACACCCCCCCCCCAAAGGAAAGCTTACAGCCTGATAAATGGCAGGGAGCTGCAGGAACTAAAATGCATCTTGCTCAAAATCACAGAGGGCATCGGTGGCTGCTCCACGCCCCCAGGCACACGGTGCCGCCCTGCACCGAGCTGGGCACCGGCGGCTGGGATGGTGCTCAGGCTTCCCCCATAAATCCACCCTAAATCCAGCACTGCTGCTGGCAGAGCCAAGAGCCTCTTGGTGCCACGGCTCGGTACCTGCGAGCAGGGGAAGGATGCGGCCGGCACACATCTGGCCCCACGAGCATCGCCGCCTGCTTCCCCCCCATGCGGCGGCACCGGGCTCGGCTCAGCCTTCGAGCGATCAATCAGCGCGGAGGCTCCCCATCTGAAAACCATTTAAGGCCCTGCGTCTGTAAGTGAATACTTTGAAGAAATAATAAAGCGAGCCAAATTTAACCCGCCGGAGCCGGAGGAGCCAAATCTCTGCCCGCTTGCCTTTCTGGAGACGTATGAAGTTCGTGCAAGGGGGAAGTGGCTAGAAGTGAGGATTTCATCTCCGCAACCCCGAGCTCCATCCCCTCCAGCAGTGCACGATCCTGTCTGCTCCAGCACTCGCTGACGTGCTCTGTGCCACCCTCGAAGACCTTTGCAGCCGGGAGCAAGGCTCCGTGCAGGCACGTTTCAGCTTTCACTGCGCTCAAAATGCGAATGTTTTATCGCTCTGTCACTCGTACCTGTGCAGCAGCAACCCCACGGCAGCAGCCCTCCCCTACCAAGGACTGGAAAATCCCTCCACGGTCTGGCAGCACTGCACGCCCAAATGCCTGTGCCAAGCTATCTGCCCAACAGACCATGCTAAGCAAAGCGCCGGGGGCCAAATTCCCAGCCCGGTTACCTGCACCCAGCACTAATGGATTTAAAAATGTGCGGTCGTATAAGAGCTGGCAACATTATGCTGTGGTATTTAAAGACAGCCGGGAAGGGAGAGAAAACCCAGGAGCAGCACTTAAGAGAATCTGAGGTTTGGAGTGGGAAACCTCTCTTCTCTGGTTCCCCCTGTCCAGTTGCAGATCTGGCCAGCCCAGGGGGGACGAGTCGGGGTCGTGGTGCCCACCCTGAGCAAACAGCTCCGTCCTGCAGGGAGCACGCAGGTGACCACGGTCACCAACAGCCCAGCTGTGAGTGCCCTGGATCTGCAGGACCCTGTGCCACCTGCATGCTGCTCTGCTCCACCACCATCTGCTTTTCTCTGCTCTTCTCACCACGTCCCAAAGCCCCGAGGCGAGCAAGAGGCAATTCAACGTGCTCAAGACCCTGTGCAATCCGCGTAACCTCTTCTGGAGAGCTGAACAGAGGTTGCTTCCTCAAGGCCTTTTCTGCCACACGATCACTTAAAAGTCCTCGTGCCCGCTCTGCAGGCAGCCCAGGCAGGAGGAGAAATGGCCGTGGTGCTTACCCATCTCCTTGAGCTCCATGTTAACCAGCTCCAACCAGCAGGCATCGAGCTCGTCCAGGTCGTAGCGGCTCACTCCCTGCAAGTACGTCCTCGTGGCTTCCGAAATCTCCGAGCCGGGCAGGCTGCTCGGCGAAACCGGCGAAGGCGAGTTCTCCAGCTGGGGAATGATCCTGGAAGGAAAGGAGAGGTTGAGAAAGAGCCACAGCTCCCAAAAGCCTCCCAAAAGCCTGGGGGCCTGTTTCTTGCCACGGCACTGACAGCCTGACTCGGGCAATGCGAGCGCCGATCGAGGCAGGGGGGAGGCGAGGAGCTGCTGAAAATGGGAAGGGAACCAGCAGCCTGCAGAGCGTCCACTGCTGGGTCTTAGAGAAGAGGAGGGGACCTCTGGGGTGTGTGAGGGGTCAGGGGCTGCTTCCCCCAGAGGGAAAATATTTCTCGGCGCTGGTAGCGGGGCTGTGCAGCTGCTGTGCACGAGAAGGGGAGGGCTCGCTGCGTGCCAGGGTAAACAGGACACGGCACCAAAACAAACGGCTCGGGCTCAGCTTTTCGGGAACAGTTCTGATGCTGTCCAAGACAAAAAACATGTAAAAGCAGACAAATATCCACTCCTGACTTTGATAAATGCCTGTGGGTTCCCATGGGCTAGGAGTTTTCTGTCTGCTCCAGCTGCGCAGCACCGCGATGGCCACGAGGTCGGCACGGCCCCCAGCACCTCAAGGAGTGCTGATGGGGGGAAGCTGCCCCAAAGTGCCTCTGCGGAGGCTTAAACGAGCATCTGAGCACACGATGCAGGTGGATTTGTTTTCACTAGTCTGGGAATCCAGGGGTTGTTCCGTTGGCCCGTGCCTCCGCCTGCCTCAGCCTATTCCTCTCCCCAAATTGGTCCCCTACCACTAATCACTGCCGAAACACAACAGGCAGGCTGTGAGGCCGTGGCTCGTTCTTTTCGGATGCCTTTCACTGGGAGCAAGCGGGTTCCTGCTCCCCTGCACTCGGTTCCTGCTCCCCCGCGCTCGGCACAGCCCCGCGGATCAAAGGCGCCCCCGGGAAGCAGCGGCCGGGAGGCTTTGTGCCGGGCTCTCTGCGGGAACTCGCCGGCTTTTCAGGCCTTTCCCTTCACGCCGGGAGAAATTAAGCCATTTGTACACTTCGCATGGCTCCTTTCTGCCATCCCGCCTCGCACACATCACCACCTGCCCGCTGGCAGCAGCCGCTCTCCCACGAGCTCCCCAGCCCAGCGAGGCACCGTGCCCGGCCCCTCCGACACCAGGATCTGCTTCCAGCCCCCTGCCCGCGATGGTGCAAGGAGCCGTGGCCAGGCAGGATGTTTCCAGCCTGGTTTCACCACCGGGAGCCACACGGAGAGCCTGTCCCTGCTCACACACCACAACAGCACCTGAACGACGAGGCTGTGGGACCGCCACTTGGCGAACCATAATAAAAATCCCCCTGAAGGGTCATCCCCCTTCTCCATCCGTCATCCTTCCGAATTATTTCAATTATGAGTAACTTCCCTTTCCCCACAACAGTTTTCCCACTACCGCTGACTGGCTGGGACACAACCAGGATGCCTGGCAAGGAGAGCATCCCCCGACAGCCAGAGTGATGGCTTGGGGTGCTGCAACAGCACACGTGGGGACACAGGAAAATGTTGCAGAGGAACACGCAGGAAAACAGGAGCAGAGCAACGTGCTGCTCCACCTCGTCCCTTCCTGGTGGCTTCTGTGCCTGGAAAACAGGCTGGGCAAAGCCTGAGGGTCCGGCCCTCCTCCAGCACCCGCACAGCCTTTGGGGCTGGGGTCATGGAGCTTTTCTGGCTGCTTGCTGCCTGACCCTCGGCAAAGCAATCAGCCTCTTTTGCTTTACATTCCCCACCAGCAAATTGGAAATAAAGATGTGCCTCAAGGCCCCGGGGACATCTCCAAACCTCAGCTCAGGATCTGAAAATAAGGCCGGGAAAACACATCTCTGAGTCCCCAGATTTTAAAATGAGCCGACTGAAATCTAGGACAGGGCTTGGGGATTCGGGAAAGCCTGTATTTAATGCAGACAGCAGTAATAACACTGAAACCAGGCGTGCTGCTATCGAGCTTCAGGACTCTCCTCCAAGGAGCTCCCAGCCCCCGAAAATACTCTGGGGCCCTTGGTGCCAGCAGAACTGAAACCCTCCCTCCGTGAGCCAGCTCCAGGTCGGTTTTGCAAAGCACCAGGCCCTGGGCACACCAGGCACTGGCCTTACAGCCACCCTTGGGGCCAGCCCCACAGAGATTTCCACAGCGCAAAGGGAACTTTGGGCATCTCTGGGGGATTTTTCCAGTTCTTACAGAATTTTGCTGCTTTGGCTTTTCATCTCCGGGCTCAGTTCAAAGAGGCTACCAGGCAAGAGTGTGCCCCAAGGTGCCCCAAGCCACCTCTCACCCTAAATGAGAGAGTGGTGGCACAGAGAAACGGCTTCGTGTAGCAAGATGTGGCAGGAAACACCCCGACAAGGCAGGATCCTGAGGCTCAGAGAGGCTCGGCGGTGCGCAGGGGGTGTCGAGAGAAGAGAAAGCACCGAGCGTGACCCCTGGCTGGGAACGGGAAGCATCACGAGGCCGGGGTGACTCATAGCAGGCCCCAGGAATGCTCCACGCGCTCCAAAGCGGGAAGGTGGGCAGAGGACACACCATGCTGAAGCAGGAAACGAAAATGCTGGAGGAGCGAGGAGCACGGCCGCAGAGCTGACTGCAGCTTTCAAACACCCCGAGCGGACAGCTCTGCGCTGGGCCTGGGGGTGTACCTGGCCAAAAAGCCCCCTTGAGCGAGGTGAGATGGCAGAGATGAGAGTGGGACCCTTGCAGACCCCGCACAGCACCCCCACGGGGACGCAGCTGCAGGAGAAGCCTCTTCTCGTCCGGCCAGAGCTGGTGTCCAAGGGTCACCCCCATTCAGCCAGCCAGAGGCACGGTGTTTCAGAAGGATCGGCATCAATCCGGAGCTTGTTTCAACGCGGGGTGAAAATTGGGTTCGGGCTGAAGAGCACAACAAGCCCGAGGCCACGAGGCTGCAAGCGAGCCTCAAGGGCACTCGAGGGAAAGGAGTAAGAGGACCCCAGCACTCCCGGGGACCGCATCCATCCCTGGAGATGATGCGGTAATAAAACACACTCGGCGAATTCCCATGGCTCATCATCTCTGTAAACTGAATGCTTCAGCTGGCTGAAGGGAGGATGCTTTTTTTTTTCTACATTCTCCCTTTTAATATGCCAGATAGAAATAATAAACAATCCCGAGCAGCGTTTCGCTCTCGGAGCGCTCCGTTTTATCACAACGAAGGCTTTAGTCAGTCCTCTTCTTGCTACCTACATTCCAGTCTAAATTAGTCTGGTCCAGTGGCCATAAATAAATCAGCTTAGGAAAGTCAGTGGAAAGATAATTCTGCCAGCAACCTTCAGAGGATGCTGATACCGCTCTTACTGCCAGCTCTGCTCGCGGGGGAATTCTCCTGCGGCACACTCCAACTTCCAAAAGGCGCTCTGCGATTTAAAGGGACAATTTTCCTTCGCTGTTTATTAAAACAGCATCTCACGGGCTCCTCAGGCCAGATGCCCAATCTTCTTATGGACTTAAGCTCGCAGATTTTGTAAGCGCTGGCACTGCTGAACGGCGGAGCGGGGCATGAGAGGTTGGGGAAGGAGCCTGCTGGTGTTGGGGAGAGGGGCACAAGGGGTGAACAGCTCGTGGCGATGAGGGCTGCCACCACACTCAGGGCTTTGGGATCCTCGGAGTACCCGTGACTGGTTTTTGCCCCTCTTTCCACTTGAAAATGGCACGGACCGGCTGGGAGAGCGGCCTCCCAGCACCTCCAGGAGGCAGGTGCCGGTGCCCACGGGTGGCTGTGCCCTCAGAAGACGATGCTGCAGACACCACAGGTGATGGGATGGGAGGAAACCCAAAACCAGAGGGTAAAAGTGAAACCTGGGGCATGGAGCTGAAGCCCTGGAGGTGGCCAGTCCCATGGAGGAGCCGCTGTCCCCAAAACCTGTTGTTCCCAACCCACCACGGAATGTGCACCCTGTTCTCAACCGGCCCCGCTGTGCCCAGAAAAATAAGGATTTGCAGGATTTCCTGCCTGGCTGCTGGAGCCAAAACCCCTCAAGAATTGGCAACCACTGCTGCAAACCCAAAATTGTGCCCGTGTACAAAACAGGGGCTGCGGGCACAGGATCAGCCCCGGGGGGCAGAGGTGGGGAATGGGAACCCTCACGCTGCCACGGGCAGGCTCTGCTGGTGTCAGCTCCTGTAACAAGCATGGTCCTGGCAAAAAAAACTTGCTGCAGGTAACAACCCTTGCCTTGCACATCCACACTCAAGCACACAGCCCCGTGTAACCCCACAGTTTGTCTCTGCTGCTGCTGCTGCGCGTGGTGGACCCACGGAGGTCCCAACCCTGGGGTCCCCAGCTCACCGAATTTCCACTGCAGTGCAGGACTGCAACATTTTCCCTTTTCACTTGTCACCTCCCCTAAAAAGCTTATCCTTCCTTCTGCCTCGAGCAAACTGCTTGCTCCAACCCCCTCGGCACGGCAAAACGCTTGATGCAGCTCTGAATCTGGATTTGGCCCCGGGAAGATGTGCCAAGCTCCTCTACCACAACCCCCCATGCCCAGAAGTCCCCCCCCTGGCTGCACAAACACCGCTGTGGCCATCGCTCGGTGCCACCAGGGTCCCTTTGTGCTACCCTGGGTGCTTGGGAAGGGTTAATGCTGCTCGAAGCATCGTCCTGCCTCCGGGTACCAGCAGCCAGTGAGGGTGGCTGCAGCTGACGTAATGTGGCTGCGCACCATGCGCATCGCATGGGGTCCTGCACCAGGGCTGCCAGGGACCCCCCCCCGAGGTGCCAGGGACCCCCCTGATGTGCCAGGGACCCCCCCGAGGTGCCAGGGACCCCCCTGAGGTGCCAGGGACCCCGGTGTCCCCTGGCAGGGAGGTACCAGCCTGGCACGGTGCAGCCGCCCCCCCGCCATCCCTCCGGCTGCTGCTTTTCCCAGCTGAACTCCAGGCTCGCGGCGCTTTCCAGGCAGAGCCGATTCCAAACATCAGCCCTGAGAGCATTTGCAAGGGAAAATCCTCGGTTTTGGCTCCCTGGCCCCATCCGGGTCTGGCTGCCTGGGTTTGCAAATCCTCCCCCCGAGGACCCCATTTCATTACGAAGCACAAGGGGAGGGGTGGGGTGGGGTGGCCCCTCGCAGGCTGCGGGCAGGTTTGGAAACTCGCAGAGAAATTTAGCTGGGGCTCCGAGCTGCAATTAACAGGTGCAATTAGAAAAACACCCCCTTGCCCCTTCTCCAGCTAAAGCCTCCTCCAGCAACAGCCTGTGAGCAGAGTGGGTCCTGCCAGGCCCCTGGAATAAAGCAGTCCTCTAAGGGGAAAGTGATTCACTCCTCTTTGATGTGTTAAAGAGAGGAAAACAAGTGAACAGGAGGCACTAAACAGCCATCTTGGTAAACCCGGGCAGCTTTTCCAATTTCCTTCCCAAGCTGTTTATCACCGTGTAAGAAGCCCGATACCCCGCAGACCGGGCAGAGAGCAGCGTGGTGATGCTCCTGCCTTCCTCACGTTCATATTCCAGGCTGAACCTCGCCGAGACTCAGCTCAACAGATGAATTATTTAGGTCTCGGCTCCGAGTCGGTGCCCAGAAAATAATTCCTAAGCAGAGAGGCGGAGAGTGGCAGTAAACAAGTGCTGGGATGCAGCAGGAGAGCTGCAGAGCCCCGCACAGAGCTGTGGGACCCCCCAAAAAGCCCAGAGGTGGCATCTGGGCTGCGAGGAGAAGGTGCACGCTGCTTCTGGTGCATCTGGAGCATCCCTGCACCTCTTCCTCCTTCTCCTCCCCATCAGAGCCCAGGGCTGTGTGCCAGACACAGCCACAGGTCACCGATGCTCTTCTCCATCCCATCCAGGTCCTGGAAGTCTTGGAATCGCTGCTAGCAAAGGCAGGGACACTTGAGCGTGCGTCTTCTCGAGATAAAAAGGACCAAACCCGGTGCTTCTTCACGCAACTCCAGCCAAACTGCTAACGTTAAAGCATCTGGAGTTAATTAGCCCGGCCAGATAATGCTTCCACAATTATTTCAGCAATGCAAACAGCCCCACTTTGCTTTGGATCCACCTACTGCCGGAGAGCAGAGCGCGGCACTGCGAGCAGCCCTGCACCTGCCGTGGCTCCGAGCCCTGCGGGGCCATGAGCCCGGGATCCTTGTGGCCACCCCTGCTCCTGCCGAGAAGGGAAGGTGAGGGAACGGGGCTGAGCAGCACAGCACCAGGAGGGATCCGTCTGACGGCCCTTCCACCATCCATGCTGCTACCAAGCCACCCATGCCCTGCTGCCTTTCCCAGAGCCTCTCCAAACGCACTGAAAAAACCCCAAAGCTCCTCTCCAGTAGGACACTGGGGGCACGCTGCCTCCACTGCCTCAGCTCGCCTCAGAACTGCGAATTTCACCTAAATCCCATCCTGCAGCTCCCGACACAAACCCAGCTCAGCAGGACCTGCCGGGGCGTTAGCAGCCCCCTGTGGGGCTGTGCGAGCTGACCAGCACTCAACCCTCTCCTTCCCAGCAGCAGCGTCACACAGGCAGCCCGCTGAGGTTTCATTACTGGGGAATTTGGGGCTTCTTTTTTGCTCTTCTCCACCAAGCAAGCGCCGCGGGCCAGCTCCTGAGCCCCGGGTCAGCCTGGCTGTCTCCATCCCCACCACGGCCATGGAGCCAGCCAGCCTTCCTCTCCCCACTCACATCCCCCAGGGCTTGTGGCCTCCACGTTCGGGCCCGGCGCAGATGGGGTTTGTGTTCCTTTTGATCAGACCCAAGCCTCAGATCTTGAAAGGGAAGCGTGCCTGGACTTCTGGAGCAGAGCACAGCCTCCAGACGGTCAGCCGCAGAGCGGGGCCGGGGGACCCGAGAAGGAGCCCTTTGTAAAATCGCCACCGGGCCGGCTGCGAGCCCTGAGCTCACACGATTTTCACCACGAGCCGGAGGGGATGAAAAAAAAAAAAAGAGAAGGAAAAAAAAAAAAAAAAAAGAGAAGGCAGCTGATGTTAAAACAACAGCGCTGCTCCAAGAGCTACACAAACCGCTGCAGCATCCCGCCTGCCCCTTCTGCAGCAAAGCCCAAGGGAAGCTGCCGATGAGTCAACAGCCAGCCCGCCTCGGCGGCCGAGGGAAGGAGGGAAGGAGGGAAGGAGGGAAGGAGGGAAGGAGGGAAGGAAGCCCGGCCTCAGCCCGGCCTGGAGCTGCAGAACACCGTGTGCTGGTTGCTGCAGCGCCGGGAGCAACGCCGCCGCCACGAGCCCTCCCCGCGCTGGGCAGCCACGGGAGGAGACGTCCAGGAGGCACCCGTGGGGCTGCACTGCCAGGGTTGGGTTAATCAATCCCTTTGCTGGAGTCGCCCTCTTTATCCCCTGGGGTTTCTGGAAGGTGCCCACAGCCCCGTTGGGATCAGCGGGGGCTGAGGGGAGAGGAGGGCAGGGTTGTGCCCCCATCCCACAGGCGCTGCCGGGCACCGCTTGGCTTTGTGCCCCGCAGTGCGCTCCGGCTCAGCAGCACCAATATTTTGGCACAAGCTCGCAGCAGCCCGCTCATCTCTGGGATGCTCCCTGCGAGCTGACCCTTTGGGTGCCTCCTGCTCCCTTCTGCCATGGAGCAGCACCGTCCTTGGGGCTGTCACGGAGCCAGGACACGAAGGGCACCGCACGACGCCAGCAGCCCCGCAGTTCCTCCCGGAGATGCTGGGGCAGCTCCGTGGGGCCAACAGGCAGCAGCTCCACGCACAGCCAGCCGTGCCCCTGCACCACGCAGCGCTGCCAGGGCTTGCTGGGGTCCTGGGGGAGTAGAGGGGACACAGGGGGACAGTGGGGAGACGAAGGGGACTGCACCGAGTGCCCCTCCGATGTGGCAGCCGCTCCCCAGCAAGGCTCTGCCCTCGCCCCGCTCGTGTGCGCACAGGTTGCGCCTTCCTGTTGCCCCAGCACTCCCTGTTTTCTGTTCAAACAGGGCCACAGCGATGACACAAGTACGGCTCCGCGACGCCAAGAATATCTGGGAGCCCTGCCAGCGAGAAGCAGCCTTCCTGCTCGTCCTCCTGCTGTGTGCACATTCACAGGAAACAGAAACCTACGGCACAGACCGAGGGGGCTTAACGCGAGCTCCAAGAGCCACCTCGAGATGCTGCCTGCATCCCCGTCAGCTCGGGGGAGGAACCGCCTGCCAGAAACGTTAAATCATTAAATAAGGAAGGAATTAGGAGCTGTACAGGTGCATCACATCAGAGGTCGGTGCCAGGGCTGCATGAAGGGATGCTCTCTGCTGCGTGAGCTCGCCACGTGCTGCTGTGCCTGGCTCTGGCGGGGAGGGATGAGCCCCCCTCGGGCTCCCAAGACCTGCTCTGACAGAAGGGGCTCCCCGTTGCTGTTTGGAAAGGGGCAGTACCCGCACCCCGACGCTCCCAGAAACTGGAGTACCTCTGCAGTCGGTGCCACCTTGCTCAGCCCTCAGCCTCGAGCCCAGCTGAGCTGCTCCTGTTGGCAGGAGGTACCCGCGGTACCTCCGTGTTTCCCCTGCTCTCACTCGACTCCAGACAGGTTTTATATCCCCACCACAGCCCGCCAAGCTTTGGGCAATGCTCAGGCTGTACAAAATAACCCCCTTTTTAAGCACTGATGAGCCAGAAATGCTTGTGGAGAGGAAACACCTGACGTCCTGCACCGCCCGGTGACCCTGCTGTGCGGGTGGCCACCGGCAGCAGCCACGCATCCGGCGGCACCCGGCCCTGGGCACCAAACAAGGGGGACAGCGAGCCCAAAGATGCTCCTCTGCCCCCATCACCCTCCACGCAACCGCAGGGTGATCTGTGCTAGCCTACAAAGAACCCCCTGCATTAAGGTGGCTCTTGGCGGAGGCATTTTTTAGGCGGCTGCTTTCCGGGGGAAGCACTCCTTAAAGCACAGCGCTCTCCCTCCCGCCTTACCCCCGAGCTTTGACATTTGTCGAGCTCCAGCAAAACGAAACGTTTCAAAATCTAATTTTCAGCTTTGGATCCGCAAAACCTAGAGGCAACGGGCGGGTAGGAAGAGCTCGTTTCCAAGCGCCCAGGCGGGAGATGAAAAGAGCAGCAGCAGCGGCGGCGGTGGCGGCTGCACACAGCAACACACCTTGGGGAGGGGGAGACGCAGCTCTGGAGCGCGAAGCAGCTCTCAAACCCTCTGCTAAAAAACCTGCCGGGGGCTCCAGCACCTTGGGGTCATGGGAGATGGGTTTGGGATGTGTTTTCCAGGCATGGCTTGCCTGCTCCCCACGGGCAGCATGCTGTTACACCGCTATTTTATCCCTCTGAGGGGTGGCAGGAAGCAAAATGCAGCCCCAGGGCTGCGCCAGCTCTCACCTTGGCACAGGAGAGCTGCTGGGCTCCAGGCTTCAGCCTGTAAAAAACCAGGGGCTGTGCATTTTGCTCAGCAGGAAAAGAACTCAAGGAGGCACCTTGCGCAGCCGTGATCTCCATCTCCCCTCCGATGCAGGACGTGGCTCTGGGCAGGGACCCAGGCAGGTGAGCAGCAGGAGCAGAGACCCTGCGTGGAAAATGGGGATGTGGCTGCACAACTCGAGCCTGCAGCAGCCCAGAAGGAGCCGCCAGGATCAGCAGGACACATCACAAACCCACTGCGGGGATTCACTGAACTGGCTGTGAGCACTGGGGCTACTACCAAGTGTCTTTGGCGAGGCACAGAACGTGGGTCCCATCTCAGCAGACCCAAAGAAGCCACGCACCACCTGCCTCTGAGCAGAAAATTCCGGGAAAAACACCGAAACCCACACAGAGGCGAGCTGCACGAACACCTGCAGAAAATGAGAAGGGAGCAGGAAGCATCCGAGAGGGCCGGTGACCTTTGTGGTGTGCAGACAGAAGGTGGGACACGTCCTGACTTAGCAGGGCTCCAGCCCTGCCTACAGGGAGATGCTTCCAGGTACCCGTGGGCAGAGCCTTTTCCACACGCACGGGGTGTTCTCCATCCCTTTAGGGGCATCCCTGCGTGGGAACAGCAGGAACTGTGCCAGGACAACCCGAAAACGAGGGCGTGGGGCAGAGCAGAGGAGCACATCTGCCAGGAGGGGCTCGAAGCAGGGCAGCCGGCCCCAGGAGCTGGCACACAGCTCCTGGATGCCCAATGCCGCCCGACGCACGCTGCTCTCCGGGCTGGCTTTAAAAAGGCCCCTCCAGCCCCGGCGGTGCCAAGCTATCACTTTTCGACTGGAAATAGCACCAGCGCGAGCCCTCAGCTGGGGAGCAGAGCATTTACGAGTCCAGCCTGCGGTTAGCTATCAAAGACGACTAAAAAAAGATATTCCACACGCAGTTTTTTTTTCTTTTTTTTTTTTTTTTTTTTTTCCTAAGGATTAAATCAACTCAACAGCCCCCTTTACAACTTCCCTTTTGATGTGTTCGGACTCATTAAAGTTTCATTTCTTTCTCTCTTTTCCCCTGGGGAGGAGGGCAGCGGGGGGGGGGGGCGGGGAGGGAAGCGTACACAAAAGTTTGCTTCATAACCGGGGGCCGGCAGCTGCGGGAGCAGCTGCTGCCGCCGTGGACAAACGGTGCCTGCGTCGGGGCCAGCGCCTGGCCCAAACCCCCCGTTATCTGGGGAGCAGCACGGACCCTCGAGCACGGCCCCATCCCCAGCATCACCTTTTTGCCACCCGTGCTTTGCCAAGCGCTCGGAGCAGGGGCAGCGGCGCACCCCCGGCTCTGTGCCGCCTCGGCAGCTGCTGCAGGGTCTATTTTAAACCCGGTTCCCCATTTTAAAATAGCGAGCCGGGCTCCCTTCTAGGCCAATCGGCACTGTCTCTGCAAAGTCTCGTGGATGCCTGCCCGCTCGCCAGGCTCCTTTTCCCAGCCCTCGAATGTTTGTGCTCCCATCCCATTTCCAGCACCCCCGCCGCGACGTACGGCCACCACGGTGCTGCTAGATGGGGGTGCGTCCATCAGCAGACAGATGCTGACGTTCTGGCTGGCTTTCTGCTGTGTTTTTTATTTTAAACACTCCTCTGATTTTATCAGATCTTCTCAAAATTCCCCAACCACAAGCAGGCGAGGAGCTGGCCCGCCTGGCACGGCTCCTCTCCGCCTCCCGGCAGCGGCGCAATCGCTCGGCACCGTGCCCATCCGGGGGGACAAGGGACAAAGCAGCCCACCAGGGGACAGGGAAGGTGACAGCACCCCCCCAGTGGCACAGAGGGGACCCGCTGGCTTACCTGACCACGGGCTGGGGGATGGCCTCAGCGCTGGCGGGGACCTGGACGCCCTTCTCCCACTCCTGGCGCCAGGGGTCGGCCAGGACGTAGTACTCCTCCGGGCTGAGCTGGAAGGAGTCGGGGATCTTCATGGCTGTGATCAGATCCGTGCGGAAAACCTGCACCAGGACACAAAAAGTGGGGAGGGTGAGGGGCTCTGACAACACTCTGTGCATGCACCCGGGGCAGGAGCTGGGGATAACCACGGGTGCCAGCGTGGCAGGCTCGCTGGGTCAACCTGGGCTACCTTCTCCTAGGGGATTGCTGCTCACAACCACTGCCTTTTAACCACCTCCAGCCCTACTGGGGCAGATGCTGCTTTCTTTTCTCTTGGCAGGAATGAAGCTGCTGGCAGGAGAGGCACTGCACTGCCCCGAGCACCTCTGTGTCCCCACAGCCACCTCGCTGCGCTGGGCACCCTCCTGTCCCCATGGGGTAGAAATCCACCCAACTTCCATCCCTGCCTCCAGAAGCCCCTCCACGCGGGCCGTTCTCATACAAAACGCATTCATCTGGCTTTGGTGGTGTGTTGTTGTTGTTTTTTTTTCTAAAAATCCCCTATGAATCATCGTTGTTAAAATGCAGGCAGAGCAGCTTTCGCACAGCCACGGGCACGGCAGCGCCGCCCGCCTCGGAGGGTGACCCCGTCCCGGTTTTGGCCCCGGCACGGTGCTGCCGGCGAGCTCCCTGCCCGCAGCTCCCACCTGGCTCCCTGCTCTGCTGTCTCTGAGCAAAACTACCCCAAAGCAAGCCCACGGCTCCAGCAGCACCCTCACTGAACCATTCGCTGCCCTAAAGCCCTGAGGCTTGGTGCCGGTGGCTCTCAGGGCCACGGAGCAGGGCTGGATGCCCCTTGCAAAGCCCCTCAGCTGCTGTGGCTCCCCTCTGCCACCACCTCAGCTTGCCTTGTTTTGAAGAAATCACCTTCCTGCTTCACAAAAACCACCCCACTAGCAGCAGAGAGAAATATCCATAAGTCAAGGGCTTGAAGAGGCTCCTGGTTACACCGCAAAACCCAGACGTGCTGCGCCGGGACCGGTGGAAGGCCCCTTGGTGGCTGACTTTTGAGCTGTGCTCATGACGAGAGCACCAGGAGCAGAGCCTGGTTTTCCAGGGCATGGCTTTGCCTCAAAAAGCTCCAGCTGCCTTCGGGAGAGCAGCCACGCTCCCAGCAGGCACCCAGCTGCCACCGCTGGCTGCGGTCACGGCGGGTTTTTGGGTGGACACGGCGCTGGGAGCAGCAGCTGGAGCATCCTGGTGGGCTCTCCGGCCGCCTGATGGGTGAGTGGAAGCACGAAGCATCGCTGCGTTACAGCACCGCTTCCCCTTCTCATTGTCTGTCTTGTTCCCGAGGGCAAAGCTCGAGTTTAGTCCACAGTTTGTTTAGTGAGCAGGAAAATATCCGGCTAAGTGGTGATAGAGATGCCTGCGCACGTGGTCCCAGCCTGCAGCGAAACACACGGCGATTTCTCCTCACCCCATAAACCTCCTCCGAGGCTGACACCGGAGCCCTCCTCTACCAAAATCCGCCAGGTGTTTTCTGCAGCGCCGCTTCATCTGTTGGCAGTGTTTGTCCTCAAAACGAGCACTGAGTTGTGAGGAACACAGTAAATGATACAGCACGGGCTCACGCTCCTGATCCAACACCAACACGCTTTGGGGAGTATTTCAGAAACCCAGCCGGCTGCGATGCAGGGAACTAGACATTAACCAAGACCACTGGGACCAGGATTTAGGTCAGTTTGTTTAATCCTCGGAGCCTCAGCGGATAACCCAATTAGAGCTAAACACAGCAAACAACCTCCTCTGTGTTGGGACCTCTCTGAATCACACCGTTACCTTCCTCCTCGTGCATCTGCTCGGAGTCCTTGCTGACTGCAGCTACATAAAGCCCACCTGAGCTGCCCAGAGCCAGCCTTAGAGCATCCTCCAGCCACCACAATTCACAGCCTACATGCTGCCGTGGAATTAGGCTCGGTGTGAGGAAGATCAAGTTCCTTTAAGTCTACGTGCTATAAATTCCTCCTCAGGAACGCCACAGTAGCGTTTTACTACGCTGCCGGTGCGAGAAATTAAAAAAAGAAAAAGATTAAGATAAACGCTAATTAAGCATGAGAAGGAGCACGCACGATGTCATAATCCTCCCCGTGCCACGTGTCTGCGTCTCAAGCAGCGAGAAATAAACAGAGGAAGCCCGCTGCAGCTCGTCTGCTAACGGAGCGTGCAAACACACCCCGTGCCCGATGTGTCTGCAGTGCCAGGACCCCAGCTTGGGCAAGGGGACACTTCCACTCCCAGTTTTTTTTTTGGAGGGAGCAGGGAGCTGGCAGTGCAGGCAGGGCATCAGCCTGCAGTGATGGGGACACCGGTGCAGTGATGGGAACACTGTCACAGTGCCACGGGCAGGCAGTGATGGAGGACTTAGTGCAGAGCCCGTCCCGTTGCCTTCCTCTTGCAGACGGAGACCTGTGCTGGCATGCCCCGAGTCGCCCAGTGAGCCCTGGGAGGAGCTGGGAGCACTGGGAACCCGGCGAACTGGCTGTGATGTGCTGGACCTGAGTGTGCCATGGATAATGGGAGAGCTCCCCTCTTCCCTGTGCACATCACAGGCTCGCCTCTTCCTGCATCAAGTCTTCCCCAAATTCATCCCTTCCGGCTTTTCAGCTCGCGTCGGCGTGGAAGCTTAGTTTTAATTTTAAGCCAAATAAGCACGATTGTATCTATTTCCCCGAAGATGATAAGGCACATCGCAGGCTGGATTTGCAATCTTACTACTTCATTTATTTAGGCCTTCTTGGAAAACAGATAAGCTCGCACATCCAAAGGCTGCGAGCACGCCAGCACTTTATCACAATGATGCCTCTGTCTTTTCATGAAGAACTGGAAATGCTCAAATTATTAACTATCAAAGCAGAACACTTTAGAAATGATAGAATGCCACAGAAATTGTAAAGGAAAGCAGATCAGTTGTCTGGAAATCTCCCAACAGCTAATACGCTCAAATTGTAATCTAAATGTCTTTTTGTTTTGAATTGTCTGGGATTAGGGTTGGGAAAAGACTCAATTATTCTACTCAAACTCTTCTGAATTATTTATGAAAACTAAATAAAGGATAAATTGGGCACTGATGAACTGAGGACCTGGCGGTGAAGAGAAAGTTGTGTACCAGAAAACAAGCAATTTTCCCTCAATAGCACTGTTTACTGTTTCTTCCCCTTCTGCAGGAACTGACAATTTGTCTCGGGGGCCGCTGCCACCCGCCCCGTGCCGGGGACAGGCCACACGGTCACGTCAGTGCCTCGGGCACCTGAGCTGCCACAGCCTTTCCCAGGGACGGACCTGCTCTGCTTCAGCTCCATTGCCAAGGCTTGTCCGTGTCCCTACAAGCCTCCAAATGATCCGTGGTGCTCACTTTTCCCTGGCAGGACAAGCCCACATCGCCTGCCTCGGTTATTTCCCCGTCCCCTCAGCCCAGCAGGGCACGGTGCTGGGCTGGCAGCCAGGCCCGGAGGTGCAGGACCACGAGAAGTCGCCGTGGCACAGAAGCCATCACGTTTCCCATGGGTATGTTCGTATTTGTTGTTACTTCTGAAGTCTGCTGTAGTGAAGCAACAACAATATTGATCTTCCTCCTCAAAAAAAAACCAAACCCTAACTTAATTGGAAATAACAGATCCTCTGATTTCAGCATCCTTGTTTTTCACTTCACATCAGACCAGGTTGGGAAGAGTGGTCCTCTGGTTGTGGCAGAGACCTGGAAGGCAGGAGTGGGACTCAGATCCTCCCTCAGCACAGCATCCCATGCACGGCCGCCAAACCCCACAGAGGACCTGGGTCTCCATCCACCACAAGCCTTGATCCAACGGTGCCTGCGCCCCAAAACATCAGGACGGCACAGGGCGATGAGCACCCTGCCACGCACCAGGAACCACGGTGCTGCCATCCCGGCCTCACCAACGGAGCCTCCTCCTGCCTGGAGCCCTGAAAGCCGCCACCACAGGTCACCCCGTGACAAATTGGTGTCCCCAGACACCCCCTTTCAGCCCAGGACTGGGCTCGCCGTGCTGAGCACCCCGCTGCTGCGCTGCTCCCAGGCGGCTCCATGACCACGAGCGCATTCCTCCTGCGGCTCCTGCCACTTCACAGCCTCCTCTGCCCATCGGCCCCATCTCCGCGCCTCTTCACTACCTTTCTGTGAAATCCCTGCATCGATTTCAAGGTTCTCTGACTCACTCACAAACCCCTCTAATAAAGTGGGCCACCACTCTCGCCGCTCTTCAGCTTCCACTTCCCGCGCTCTCCCGAGGGCTGTGCTTTCACAGCGACTGCTCGGCGGGGCTGAGGCTGCCAATTATCCCGTTAGCCCCAAATACCAACCCCAAAACATCAGATTCAGATCCTTTAGTAACTGCTTTCCACTTGTATGAAATCAGCTTCTGGGCGAGAGCCAAGAAGCTGAATCTGTTTTGGTCTTTAAATCTAAACTAAAGAAACACTCGTCTAGCGCTGCTTTTAATTAGCTTTGAGAACTGCAACGAGCCCGGGGACAGCGCAGGGTCCTGCGCGGACTATGGCAGCCCTTGCACGGGCTGTGTTTAGGCACACAAACGTTTGTATCCCCAGAAAGTTTCTGTAATAATAAAATCTCTCCGAAGTGCTTCACACTGCAGAGCAGGGGTAGGAAATGAAGAGAAATTAAGCCCATCCCTCAAAATCGGGTGCATGTGGAAAAGCACAACGTGCGTGCTGGCGAGACAGCAGGCTGGAGAGGTGGGAATCGCACGGCCCCAGCCTGTCTGAAATCACACGTTTGATATCTCTTCCCTTTTACAAACTAAATTATCTGAGATCCTCCCCGACACCCTTGCATCTGCACAGCCCGCCGGGCTCTCCAAGCGCCGCTCCAAGCAGAATTTCTTCTGCGGTTGTGCAGTGATGGTTCGCAGCATGAAGGACAGGGGAGTGGCTTCCAAAAAGCCCAGATGACAGATTTTCTGCAGGTTTTGGTCCAACAACTTTCCTTCCTCCTGGCCAACGTCCCCCCCAGCCACCGTCCCCTTCTCCAGCACCTTTCTGCCCCAGGGAAGGCTGCGCAGGTCCCTCCCGCTGCCTTGCAGGGTTTTTCTCCTCCTTCCCAGCCAGCTCTATTAGCCCTTCATTCTTTCAAGCATAAAATTGTTTGTTGTAGCTCATGAGTCACAAGGATTTTTAGAGAAAGAGAAAACAATGAGAACAATGGGAGCCCTGGGAATATTTTTTGGTTGGACAAACTGTCTTCGTATCAGCTGGAGCCAGCACCTACGTGGGACCAGCCCGTGGCAGCCCACCCAGCTCACCCAAGGCTCATCTCCCAGGCATTTTGTCACATTTTTCTAGCCCATTTCAAAATAAGCCAAGCAGCAATATGCAGTAGCAGGGCTAAGGAACATGGCAATGCCTGGTGTGTGTTTGTAAGCAGCGATACTATCTGCCTGTGGGGAGAAAAATACTCACTCTCGTGTTCATTTGGGAGCCAGTCTGCTATCTCTTAATCTAGTCTTGTTTCCTCTTGAAATGCTGAATGTTAAAGATTCAATGAACAACAGAATTTAAAATAGGAACAAGAAGCATTTTTGTCCTGCCCTTCTCAGCATTCAGAAGACAATGGTATTAATCTGCTATAACCATGTTGGCTTGGGAAAAGTGACAAAGACACTGCAGTCAAACCTTTCAACAGAGACCTATTTTCTCTTAATCCAGCACAGTAAAAGTATGTCCGGTCTTACTTGGCCATATGGTCCCTTATAAAAGCCTTTCTCAATGCATGGAGAGCCCAGGGACTAAATTCACATTGGCCTGTAGCAGCACATACCTATTGCAGTGGGGAAAAAATAAATAAAACAAACACAGAAAGAACTAGTGAGATGACAATTACTTTCTAGAAGGGAAACAGTATCAAGTTGAGGATGCTTTAAAAGAGTTAAATCCTTGGAAAGAGATATAAAAAACATCCTTCAAAACACGGAAGTAATATCTAAACAAGGAAAGCAGAAAATAACGTAAATTGTATAAATTTGTGGTTTGCCCCTCATCGTGAACAGGGCGTGCAGCTGCGGTCCCATAACCTCGAAAAGGACCAGACAGAAGCGGAGGTGAGGAGCCCAGCACCTGCACGAGGAGGGCTGGGATGGGGCTGAGGGGCTGTGAGGCAGAGGGTTACACCATGATGCAGGTAGTTCTTCCTCCACAAAATATTCTGGCTGTGCAGCCCGGTGCAGGGCAGCATTTTGGATCCCGAGCAATTCAGAAGCTCATGACTAACCTCCTGGCTAATGCCCTGGCTCAGATGGAGCATCCAAAGGAGGCCCCGGGCCGCAGATGGCTGGGAGCTGGAGGATGCAACCAGCCAGCATCACTGCACACTTGCCTTGTCCCTGTGTTCCCTCCTCAGACACCAACAACCGCTCCCTGACTGACAACAACTGCAGGTGCCAGGAGCTGCCCGTGTCCGTCCCCATCCTGTGGGCCTCCTGACCCAAAATGTCCTCCACCAGCAGCCCCTCAGGCCCGGGGCTGTCACCTCGGCACGGCCTCGCAGAGCCCGGTGTCTGGGCCCCGTCAGAGGCCTGTGACACACGCAGATAAATATAATCACCCTCCCTGGCACCGGCCCCCAGCGCGGATGTTTACAAACAGCTCAGTACTTTTCCACGTTAAGAAGCTTGTTTTTCCAGATGCCTCGTATCGGGTGGTTTTTAATGTGCATAGTTAATCCCTTCTCGCCGAGTCTTTCATAATAAACATCACCCCCTGACCCGGCTAATAACTATGTAACATTAATGCTTTTGAGTTTTTTATCTCCTGCGCATGTTGGCAGGGGAATGCAGATGGCAGCTCGGCGCCAGCCCGCTCGCAGGGACCGAGGACACAACTTTGTGAGGGACAGGAGAGGCTGGAGATGACCCCGCTCCCTCCCCAGCCTGTCCCACGGCATCACTGCCCCCTGGACTGCCTGCACTTGGGAGCTGGCAGCATGCAGAAGTGCCATCAGTCGTTGTAAAGCTACCAGCCAGGTGTAGCCGAGTCTGAGTTACTGCTTGAAAAGGCCGCACCATCCCCAAAATGTCCAGGGCAGACTCCCTGGCAGGCTCTGATGCCCAACAGTGGGTTCAGCACGCTTTCCACGTTACCCTCTTGTGCTTTCCATCCTCAGTGTGATAATGAAGTGGTCCACATGAAGCAGGTTTGGCAGTGGTGTGCTTTCTGTTTTGCACTTCTCCGTACTTGCCATACACGATGGCCACCCTGCTCCATGCCGAACCCCGCCAAGCTGCTGTATCCAGACGTGTTTCCCCACAGAAGGAGCCCAGGCATGGCTGTAGGCCCATGGGTCACGGCAGGACTTGGGGCAGACGTGGAAGGGTTTGTGAGAAGCTGTCCCAGAAGAAATCCACAAAGCCACGCTCACTGTGGAGACCTCCAAGCTGCACACAGCGACGTGCCTCATCCCTGTCGTGCAGGGCAGGCGATGCTGTGCCAAACCCTTGGCTCTCCGGCCTGGCTTTTGGGTCTCACCTGGAGCTGAACCCAAGCAGCACCAGGCCCCGTGGCCTCAGGGAAGATGCAGGAGACGGGACTGGAGCTGAGATCTGCGTGGCTCACATCTGCTTGGGGTCCCACCATGCTTTTGTAGAAGACGGCTTGTCAGCCTCAGCCTCGTGGCCAAAGTCCAGCCTGAGGCACCGCACATCGTGCCCCAAAGTCCCCTGTGGTTTCCATTCCGAAATGCCACCGTGGCTCGCTCTGCCCCGCTGTCAGGCAGCCTCCCGCAGGTGCCAGGCTGAGCTTGGCTCCACGGCTGAGGTTCACCAAGACGTGTGTCCCCATGTAGGCCCCTGACCTGACATTGTCCTGGGCAAAACTGCAGAGCGGCAAAAATTGGGTCTGAATGCCTTCCGCCAGGCCCAGGAGCATTTCAGATTTATATCCAGCAACTTCAGCAGCAGCCGGGTGAGCTCCCAGACGGCTGGTAGGCACAATTCATACACCCATCACTCATTTCAGGAGGCACATCTACAACCAAAAATTTACATTCCTAACCCTCACGTGCGACTGTCCAACAGCCTGTCAGCAGGCAGTGACATCTGTATGTCTGACTCTTTGTTATCTGAGTGTTTCCAATTACCTCAGCTGGTAATAACAGCTCCTCAGCTCTCCTCCTTACTCAAGGCACAAGCAACCTGGACTTTTTAAAGTCTCTGTCCAATGCCAACAACACACGAGATACATCAATGTAAATCTGCCACAGCGATAAGAACTAAGTGCAGCTATAACTCAGGCGGTGACCACAGGAAAACCTCAAAATCTCTGCTCAGCTTGATGCAAACTGAGGATGTTATAGAGGTTTGTGCTCACCGGGCCACAGTCCCAGGAGATGAGCAGCGTGGGGGCTCGAGAAGAGACCTGCAGCCTGTGCTATGGGAGTATGCAAGAAGGTACCAGACAAGCCCGCTTCACCCTCATCTAAACTTAGCTCTGTTTGGACACGGGTCCAGACGACGGGGAATGCACCAACATCACTCTGGCTTTGCTCACACTGCTCTGGGAATGACGATGACCACCGCCAAACAGTGCAGTTGCTACAACAGCAGCTCGTGCTTGGTATAGTTTCCACATCTGTTGGAGATGTATCCCAAAGCCACGCGAGGGAAAGCAGGGCACAGCTGGAACGGGATCCAGGTGGGTACCCAAAGCTGGGAAGCTCAGCACGTGGCCAGTCCGACCCCGCAGGGCCTCCCAGTCCCTCCAAACCTCCCCTCTCCCCACCTGCATCAGCAGGAATCCCCCTGGGGACCATGGTCCTGATGGGCTGGGCACAGGGACCCCCACCCTCCACCTGAGCATCCTCCAGGTACCTCCGACTGCTCCCTCCAGTGCCCAGCCCGAGCGCCGCAGCGCGGTCTGTGGCTTCTCAGAGGATGGTCTGAGCAGCCAAAACCCCTGCGTACCTCAGAGGGCTTCTTCTCCTTCTGCCGGGACCAGTTGGATTTGGTATTTGGAAGTTTGGAGCATCTGGACGCAGACGTGGTGTGACCTGCAAGGAGGCAAAGGAGACATTACCTCAAAAACAGAGCAAGTTTTATTGGTATCTTTGCCACTGCCACTACTACAGCCTCAGCCAATGCTTTGGGTCAATGCTAAGAGGGGATAACACCTTGACGTGGCATTATTCTTGTGCACAGCTCAGGGTACCTCACCAAAACAGATTGACATCACTTTTCTGCTGTTACAGGTGATGAAATAAAGGCCCCTGAGATTTAAGAAAGCTGTGGTCAAGGGCAGACATCATGCAAAGTCCTAAGAATGAATGGCTTCCCCAGGGGAATGAGCCCGGGCTTAACCCTCCTGAAATCAGGTATCTACTGGAATCAGAAATTAAGGAAGTAGGAGTAAAATGCTCAAAGTGAAGCAGCTGAACTGCTCGAGGACTTCAGGCTCCATGGTAAAAAAACACTGACCGCATGGATGAAACTTCCCTGCCAGTGCCAGCACTAATAACTTCCACGCCTGCGTGCGGTTCAGCAGCCCCCTCTGCACCTCATGGAAGCCACACAACAGTACGCACTTCAGTAGTAAGAGAGTATTTGCTTTGGGATTTGGGATTACTTTACTCTGGGATTATTATGAATGGCCTCTCATTATCCTGACTCGAGCAGTGTTACCACCACCGCTGCCACCTCCACAAGGCAAACGCTGCTGAAGCTGAAACGCGACGGGAGCACTGTGTTATTAATTTGTGTTTCCAGCTCATAGGTGTTACTATCACTACTACTACCAGCAAAAAAGGAAAAAGCTATCTGTGTTTGGTAATACTAAATAACAAACCAACGACTGAAAGATTTTGTGTCCACCCCTGACCCCTGCTTTCTTATATATGTGTGATAAAACCAAGACCTGAGCTCATGGTGTCAATTGTTCCCAAAGGACAACTGGTTTCTGGCCGCGGGGTCAGGTTAGATGCCACTGAAGAGGGCTCCACATAAACGCAGGCTGTTTTATGCCAGTATGCCAGGGGACTGGGTAGGCAAAGGACAGAGCAGAAAGCCCTAAGCTGTAACCGCTGGGAAAGCTGCTTTACTCGGCGAGTTGCTCCAAGCATTGCAGAGGCAAACTCTGAGTTTACACTGACAGATCGAGGCACTAATTCCCACTTTGCCCCCTCTTTTCAAGCTAGATGTGGCTACAGCTATGCAGACTTAGATAACGTGTCACCGCCATCCTCTCCTGGCAGAGGCACAGAGAAGGAGGTCGTCATTTTGCTGACAATTATCCTGCGGGAGAGCATTCACCAACAGCTTAGCCCTCACCTGCAGCACGAACATCCAGCCCCAGCGGAGGGAAGGCCACGCTGCTTAATACCACACTGAACCATGCCTTAACCCTAAACAGCACAGAAGCAAAGGCAGCTCCGTTTGGTAAACTGCTTAGCTCCTGGGGATTAGGGGATGGCAAGTTTGGAGCGGGGCTTCCAAAGGGAGCCCCCTGAGCCGAAGATGTTTGGTGTCACAGGAGCTGAGGGCTGCTGCTGGCGTGCACCCGGAGCCTGAAGCATTTCCCATCCCAGCCCCACCACCACGTCGGTGGCAGCAGCTCCCATCCCGCGGCCCCAGCTGGTGCTGGCAGCACAAGCTGGGCTCACTCAGACCGTGGTTTTTGGCTAAAGCTGTGGGAAGCAGAGCCAAACCCAGCAAGATCAGCCTTTCCGTAACCCCCTGTAATCTCCCCATCATCCTGTTAGGAGCAGGCCCGGGAGTTGGGTGTCTTTAGCACAGTCCCTTTGGCTCGCGGATGTTCCTGCAGCCAGATCCTGTAAAGTGTGGAGAGCAAATTCCCAGCACGGCCCGGATGAAATTACTGTGACATTCGCGAGAAACCAAGAACAACGAGCAGGGAACTACAGCGACTAGACAAGGGATTATACTCGTGTCTCGAGGGTGCTGCACAGCCGAGGCACTGCGGTATTTCTGCAGTGGGTGAAACCCTGAAATAAGTGGGAGAGGAAAGCGCTCTATTTATAGCCAAAATTCAGCACATTTGCACATGTTTATTGTTGAGCACATGCTTCTGCACTCCCTGAATGAGGATGAAGTGAGGTATATGTTTAAAAGCAAGCGTGGGCTTGCAAGCTCTGCTGGCTTGAGCCCTATCCCTTTTCCCACATCACTCCTCAGCTCACCAGGGAAGAGGAAAGCTCTGGTTTCACCCTGACCCTAGCAAAAACTTCCCTTTCCCCCAGTTCAGCTCAGCCAGGAGCTGACTGTGCTCGGGATGCAGCACACACGCAAGGACAACTTGTCTACGGAGGGCTTTTGCTCCGTCTGCAGATCTGCGCTCAGCAGCGTCTGCAGCTCTCCCTCACCCAAACTCCTCGCACGAGGGAGACACTTCCATCAGCTCGGAGGAGCCCACAGCCAGACATTTAAATTGGTATCAGCTTGTCGTACATCAGGGCTGCATTTCTGACAAACCCAACCCCGCGCACAATTCATTGCGCGGCGACTTCCCAGCAAATGCAGTTTCCTCGACTCCTCGCCAAGTAATTATTCCGCCGCTCTCCCTGCTGGAGGTGAATCACTTAGTTAGCTCGTTCAAAGCCTTGAATTAAAGGTCTTACTGTCAGTGGTGTCGGAGTTATCACTGCTGATCGAGTACTTTCGGCGTTTTTCTTCCATCTGCAACAGAAAGAAATGGCACGTTACGCTTCGTGGCCAGGACCCTCACCCATACCCGCTCACCGCCGCTCCCGACACCCACACGCCGCGCTGTCCCGACACCTACCCCCACGACAGAGCACCCGGGGGCTTAAGGAAGGAAGCAAGCAACCCTCAGAGGGCTTTTATTGTTAAACATCGAGGGCGTGAGCGTTTCTGCACCAGCCCTCCCTGCTTCCAGGAGGCAGAAGGGGCCTGGCGCCGTCCCGCCAGCAGATCTGGGCTGCGCATTTCAGAAGCGCACCGACGCTAGAATGGAAACTCTGCGCACTCTGAGTATGTCTGCAGGGGAAAGTCCGAGCATCACTGAATTCTAGAGGACCCCTGTGCGCAATGAGGCCGGGGTTTTACCCTCTGAGTCATCTTCCCACTCGGGCGGTATCAGCTTTTCAGACGGCTGGTGCATCCGCCGCGCAGCCAGCACGCTAGCGCAGCCCAAAGCACGCTTCCCACAGCTCAGACCGCCTCTGCCTCCTCCAGCACCACGGGGCAAGCCCCAGCTCCAGCCACAACTTTGCTGTCCTAGAGACAAAGCCACAGCATCCGGCACTGCCGCAGGAGGAGGAGGAGGAGGAGGAGAAGGGACCCGCTTGAAGCTCGGCCACCGGTTGGCTTTGTGGCTTTGAGAAGTGCCTGAAATCAGCAAGGTTCCCCCGAGCTCACCCCTCGGGAATTGGGCAGAACCGAGAGGCAAGGACCTGTTCTAGCAGGTGCTTGAAAAAAAAGAGGGAAAAATAAAGAAAGAAAAAAGAGGTTGAAAACTTTTCAAGACTTTTACTAGGGTTGACCAGGTGGGGGTCGGTGCGACCCCAGCTCCCCAGCAGGACTGTGAGCACTGCGGGTGGAAGCACTACGCACGGACAGAGCCACTCAGCAACAGGCTGGAAGCTAAAATCCACCTGCACTACACAAAGTTAATCCCACAAAAATCATCCCGATACTTTCTGAGATGTTCTGTAAGAATCTGAGGCACATACACCACCGCTTCCCAAATATTAAGAGGGAACAACAACAAATGGGGTTCAGCAGCAGTAGAAATTAGCAGCAGGGCAGCTGGAGCACGCCATGCCCCCAAACAAGTGGAAAAGTCCCACTGCCTTGGAGCTCCCAGGTAGTTAAGCACATAAAACTCTCCCAGCGCCTGCATTTGACAACATACGTGCTGTGTTTTATCACACCATTAGAAGGGATAATACTACGAAGTATCATAAACATTTTAACCATCGGTGTTGTTGTAAGGCATTGCCCTGTCAAAACATGATTAAAAACGTTCCCTGAGACTATGGCAATACCAATACTTTCCTCCAGCGATTCCAGGGGAAGCAGATGTTATTAAACCAGCCTCCTTCCAAGTAGCCGGTAGATTTTTGCTTGGGGAAAATTAGACTGAAGGCAGATTTAACTGCAGGTTGCTTGCTTGTAGTGGAAATTCTACCTGAGCACTTGAGACTGGTTCCCACTGGTTTGATGGAGCCGTGCGCTCATCGGCTGAAGGTGCTGGTCACTGAGATCACACACACCAAAGCCAGCGGGGAAAAAAGGATCACCTGAGCCCTTCCCAGGGTTTTCCACCTTTGGCTTTATAGTAACAGTGCCATCGGCATCACTGTCCGTCCCCAGGAAGAAAAAGGGGCACAGTCAATTCCCAGCGGGGTGGCGGGGTGCTGGGGTCACTTTGGGCTCTGTGGCATTTCTGGGAAGATGCACTAATCACCCCTTTAATTGAACTTGGACCCTGTGTCCTGCTCCTGCCCTACTCCTACCTCCCCAGCACCCTTGTACAACACTGCTGTAGGGCATCACAAGTTTGTATCCACATGCAGAAGTGGTTTGCATTGCAAGCAAACAGCGGCTCCTCTGCAGTAAATCATTTTGCCCCCGCTTGAGAGCCTCCAAGGCAGCACCCTCTTGAAACTGAATTTCAATTGCTCTGACTGAAATCCTGGCTTGAGCAAAGTATGGGCATCACCGAAACACAGAGACAGCCTGGGTAGGGGCCGGCACAGGGTGGCACAGCAGGGACACGGGGGCACAGCAGGGGCTCCCTCGGTGCCTGCAGGAAGGCGAATTTGTGCCCCAAACCACGGGGCTCCACCAGACCTCGCCAGAAAATGGTTAACTCCCAGGCAGCGCTAAGGAGATGCTGTTTCCTGAAGGACTCATCTTCTTGAGCCCGCCAAACAGTAGTAAACTGCACGGTACTTAACGGAGGAATTTACTGTAGAAGAAGGGGAATTGGGCAATTTCCCCAGCTGGAGCTCGGGGCTATGCAGCAGGGGGGGGGCGGCTGGGTGCCCGCCCTGCCCTCGCAGCACCCCCTTGGCCATTCAAAGTCTCCACCAAATGTACTCTCTGGGCCAAAACGCATCCTCCGTTTACGTTAGAGGCCATCACTTCACCTTTAACTGACCCATTCCCCACATGGCATCATTATTAAAGCCATAAACAAATTCCAAAAAAATTTGTAATACTTCGAAAAGGTCGCAGTTAGGTCAAACTTGGCCCAAAATCCAGCTTTTACGCAGCCAGAAACCAAGAGAAAGGTTTCTATGTATGCTCGCTTAAAAAAAATTCAAATAGAAACAGATGTGGGTTTCTTTTATAAACAAATGAACATCCCCCTGAAGTGTCTGCAACTCCGACTGCGTCCGCCTAATGCCTGGAAACCCGAAAATGGAATTGATTGCGAACTAACACATGCTCAGCACCGCCTTTGTTCAAGCTGAAAAAGGCAGATAAATGCTAAACCCAGCACCAGGATGGCCTTCCATCAGCCCAAACAAATTTAAATCACCGGGGCCTTGCACAGATTGGCCTCAGGATGGGTGGCAGGATTGGGCAGCCCTAAGGGTCGGGCAGGGCCAGCCTCAACCACAACCTCCAACTTCCCCGGAGGATGCCCAAACTTCCCGCATCCCCTTCCACTTTCCTCCAGGCACAGGCAGGGATGAGGAGAGCTTTTGGAGATGCAGTTTTGCCCAGCGTATGTAAGCAGGGAGAAGCGGAGGCAGACCTGGAGAAGCACCTGCCCCAAAAACCCCAAGCTCCCGGCCATCGCTGCACGGGGCAGCCCTGTGCTGGTACCAGTACCAGCATGCATCCCAAATGGTTTGGGTGGGCTCCTCGCCTCCTACAAGCCTCTTCCACTATCCTCATGCTCAGGGGAACCCACTGGTGTTTCCCAGCTCCCTGCCAAGCTTTAGCCCACGTGGGGCTGGGAGCTGCTGGTGGCACCGTGGGTCAGCGGGGGGACGGCTCTGAAGCGGGGAAACGAGCAAGGGAAATCCACACACACCCACAACCACCGCTCCCACGGGGACCACGGCATGGAAATCTGCACAAGCTGCAGTAAAAGGAGCGTTCGGTCAGCAGCCCATCCGCGTGCTGAGGGATGCCCCGTGCCCCCCGCCCCGCGACCTCTCGCTCGGTGCCAGTTGAGCAACGCCGGCTGAATTCTGCGCGCTGTTTGTGAGCTGCAATGAGACTGCAGAAAACCACTTCCCTGTTTGTTCTTCCAGCACAGAAATAGGAACACAAACAGAAAATAGTGCCCCCAGCGGCACGCGCGCCCTCCGTCCAGCCCCGGACCGCCGCGTCCCAGTGCGTCCCAGTGCGTCCCAGCGCAGGGCGTGGGTGCCGGGTGGGTGCCGTGGGGCGCTGGGGCCGCTCGGTGACGCTTCCCCTCCGCGTTAACCATTTACTGGCTCTGTCTAGGAAAGGCAGCGGGTTGTTCGAAAGTGCAAGAAGGGAGGAAGAGCAGGAAGGTCCCAGCGGCACGCCGCAGCAGGGCTGTCCTCGCAGCCTGCTCCCAGCAGCAGCTCCTGGCGCCGAGGGTGGCTGCGGGAGGCTGGGGGCGAGCAGCAGCAGCAGCCCCTCGCTGGGGGAGCAGCCCCGCTCTCACGACAGCAGCAGCCGAAACTTTTCAGCCCGAGGATGCGCGCCGGCTGTGCCAGCAGCCCGCCAGCACATTTTGGCGCATAGCCCCCATGTCTCGGGGGAAGCGGAGCTGCTCTTTTCTGAACCTCCCCGGGGTAACCCCGGGGAGAGCAGAAGCGGAAAGCCACGACCCCGGCGGGCAGAAGACGCGCGCTCATGGCAGCGTTCGGGTTGGGGCAGCCTGGCGGGGTGGGAGGCAATTGGGGTGCCCCCGGGGCTCGCCCCCCCATAGCTGCCCCCAAATAAGCGATGCCCCCGTGGCCGCTGCCCCACGCAGCCCAGGTGGAGCGGGGCCGCTCCTCCCCAGCTGCCAGCTCCCTTGGCTGTCTTGGCTCCTGGGGGCACAATTTAACCTCATTTAAATTTAAAACAAAACAAGCCCTCGTTTACTTCCTGTGCTTTGCCTTTTTCCAAATCTAGCAGGGGATTTTTTTTCTTTTTTTCTTTTCTTTTTCTTTATTGCTCACATTTATAACTTTCCTTTCCTTTTCTGACTTGTTACCCTCTAATTACCCATCCTCTCTGCAGCAAGCCCGGACGCATCGCAGGTAACCGGGGAGGTTACGGCGGGCACCCAGGGCCACCCCTGCCTTCGTGCAGGACCGCGTGGGGCACGGCGTGCAGCCGGAGCCCCCTCCTGCAGCTCTCGGGGCATCCACAGCCCCGAGCAGCATCAACAGGAGCCACGGGCACTCAGCTTCGCAGGAGACACCCGGAGGAAGCCGAAGACCTGTCCTCAGTAAGCGCCTCCGTTGGAGGATCACCCGTCCACCGACTTTCGGAACTTGGGTGTCAACCACTGCCAGCAGCCACCGATACTCCAACTGAATTTCATCTCCCTGCCTAGAAATCTAGCGCGTCCCCTTCCAATTCTGCGCTGCAAGCCTTCATCTTTAGCGATCAGCCTCAATTTTCCTAGGAAAAACAAATTTAACCTTTGATTTAACCTTTCGGCGAGCTATTTTTACTCCCATCTCCAGCTTATTTTAACCTCGGTAGCCAATAAACGCTTAAAGGTCAAACCCCATTCCTAAGAGCCCGGCTTCACCCCGGGGAGGAAGGCTGAGATCGCTGATTTTTCCGGGGCAGAATCCCCTCTTCCGACCGTCCCAGCGGCAGGAGGGGCCGGGCACGGAACCAGAGGAGGGAAACACCGCTGGGGAGAAGCAGGGGGGGTGTTAAAATACCTCCTGCCTTCCTCAGGATGCTCGGGGATGCTCGGGGATGCCCCCCAGACACAGATGCGCTGCCCCCCGAGCTGGGCATCCTGGTGGCTACCCTGCCTTGGCATCACCGCCCAACTTCAGCGTTGGGGTGAGCGGGGATGGTGGCACAGTATGGCACGGTATGGCACAGTATGGCACGGTATGGCACGGCACGGCATGGTTTGGCACGGCATGGCACGGCTTGGCACGGCATAGCATGGCATAGCATGGTTCAGCACAGCTCAGCACGGCTCGGCACGGCTCGGCGGGCCGGAGGCAGGTGGGGAAAGCTCCGGGGCTGCAGCGGGGCGGCCCCGGGCCCCGTGCGGGATGGAGCCGGCCCCGCCACGCCCCCGGGGCCCCGGCCCCACCGGGCACGGCCCCCGCCGCTGCCGCCCGCCCCCGGGGATGAAGCTGGGAGGTGGAGGAGGAGGAGAAGGAGGAGGAGGGGGGGGGGGGGACGACCCGGGATGATGCCGGGGGGGGGGTGTGGGGTGTGTGGGGGGGTCTGGTCGGGGCCGCGCAGCGCCCTCCCGGAGCCGCGGTGCGCGGGCACGGCGCGGGGCAGGCAGTGCCGCAGTCATTAATTCGGGGAGCGGAGCGGGGCGAGCGGCTGCAAAAGTTGTGTGCGCGCCCCCCCCCCTCCCAAAAAAAAAAAAAAAAAACACAAAAAAATAAACCAAAAAAAAAAAAAAACCACCCCCCACCCCCCCCCCGGACCGGGCGTGCGCAACGCGCAAGGGGGGCGGGGGGGGGGTGTGGGGGGGGGAGGAAAATAATAAAAAATTTTAAAATTGAAAATAAATAAATAAAAAGGGGAGGGGGTGGGAGAAGCGCCCCCCCCCCCCCCCCCCTCCCTCCCAGCAGTGCCCCCTTACCTTTGCCGGCGGCGCCTCCTCCGCCGGGCTCGCCGGGCTCCGGGGGGCTGCGGGCGGGGAGGGGCCGGGGGGGGGGGGGCGGCGGCCGGGGCCGGGGCCGTTCCCGCAGCCCGGGGCCGGGGGAGCCCCCGCGGCCGCTTCACGCCGCTGCCATCGGCGGGGCCGCGCCGTCCGGGGCCCTCCTCGGGAGCGGGCGGCCCCCCCCCGTTACACACTCACTCACACTCACACACACACACGCCCCCCCCCCCAACCCACCCCCCCAACCCCCCCCGGCCCCAACACCGCCGCCGCCGCCGCGATGGCCGCCCCGCCGCCGCCGCCGGGCCCTGCCCGCCCCCTTTCTGTTTCTTTTTCTCGCCCCGGCGGGCGGGGAAGCGACTTTGGGAGCCGGGCACGGGGAGGAGCGGCGGGGCTGCTGCTGCTGCTGCTGCTGCTGCTGCTGCTGCTAACGCTGCCGGTGCTGCTGCTGCTGCTGCTGGTGGTGGTGGCGCCCCCCCCACCCTCCCCAACCCCCTTTCTCCCCTTCCCCTGCCCACCCTCGCCCCCCTCCCGCACCCCTCAATTCCCCCCCGGCTCCGGCTCCGGCTCCAGGTGCGGGCAGCTCCGCTCCCATCCCGGGCCGGGCCGCCCCGCTCCTCACCCCCCCGCCGGCCGCGGGGGCCCCATGGCGCTGCCCGGAGCCCCGCACGCGTCCCGCGGGCACGGCTCGGCTCGGCCCGGCCCCCCCCGCACTCTTTTTTACCTCCTCTTTTTTTTTTTTTTTTCTCTCTCCCCCCCCCCCTTTCCCCTTTTCCCACTTCCACCCCCCCCCCCCTCGGTTCTTTTCCCCTCTCTCCACTCCCCCTCTCTCCCGGCTGTGTGCACAGGCGTACACGGGGCCGAGCTGCTGCGAGGTTTTTTTTTTTTTTTTTTTAAAAAAAAAAAAATCGGCTTATACTTAAAAAAAAAAAAAAAAAAAAGCCTTTTGGCGCCATATTAATGACGTACTTAAAATTTGCCATTTCTCCTGCGTCAAAAAGACGGGTTCTGGCCCGGCGCGGAGAGGAGCCGCCCCCTCCGGGCAGCCCCACGAGCAGCGCCGCGGACACGCGTGGCCGAGCCCCGAGGGGTGCGGGGCTACCGGGGCCCTGCTGCAAAGCCCTGGGTGAGCCAGCACGGCTCGGCACGGCACGGCTCGGCATGGCACAGCCCGCCCCAAGTTGGCCGAGTTGCCCGGGAGCAGCGCCGAGCCCCCCCCGGTGCCGTGTCCCCCCCCCCGGTGCCGGGACGCCCCCCGGGTGCTGCCCCCACGGGTGCGGCGTGGGCTCGGTGCCCGCTCGGGGCTGCGCACGCTGAGGGATTTTCCCCCGGTTTAGCCCAGGCAGGAGCGGTTCCTTCGATTAAAGCGGTGTTAATGGGACCGAGGGGTCCCTGCGATGCGTGGGGCCGAGTTGCAGAAGTTGGAGGGCTCTGGTTTAAACCCCTGCGGGGGGGGATGAAAATTCAGTTTAAAGACAGTCCCTCAGTCACAACCCGTTACCATCCCTTGGGTCCCATAAACCTCTAAAACGTCCCCAAAGTCACTCACTGACCATTCACAGGACCAGCAGCACAAGCAGGGCACTGGGATGCTCCCCCATGGGCATCCCCCTCCCAGACATTATCGTTTGTTTTAATGAATGAGGCTGCAACGTGCTATTTTAGGAGCCTCTCCTGGACATTTTCTGAAAACTTAAAGCCCTTTGGCTCCTCCAAGGGTGAAGACAAGAGGAGAAGAGCAATGCTTTGGTTGTGGTTGGGCTTGCTGGACTTCTCTAATAATTATTTTTATGTAACCCTGGAAATAGTCTTGAAATTTGCCATAAGGCAGCCTTTTAGGGTCTTTGTAGGTAAGCCCGCCCAAGTTCATCACCTTCTTGGTCTTTCAAGCAGAGCAGCTCACAACACATGGCAAAACAATGTCAGTTCCTGCACGGCACATGAAGGAGGAGATTTGGGGGAGCAAGGGAGATTGCCCGGATCCCCATAGCTAAGAGCAGCACTCCCTTTATGCCTGCTTTGGAAATAAGATGTCATCTTCTCCGGGGAGCTTCTTCGCTGGGAAGCAGCCCCAGAGAAGAATGGGAAACGTCAGCCACTGGTTAAAAAAAGCCTCTCCTGGTAGCACGAGAGCGGGGGCCTTGTGGCACGGCCTCCTGCCAGACCCAGGCACCTTGAGGGGCATCGGCCCCACTGCACTGAAGGTCACTGTGTTACATGGCCAGAACTCTGGAAACATCCAAACCGAGGCGTTCTGTACTAATTCATAGAGCTTTTTTTCTTTTCTTTTCTTTTTTTCCATGTAATTTTGTTACAGTTCTTAATTATATGATCACAATCTGCTGTCCACACAACACCCGCGTGCATAGGACCTGCTCCGTAGGTAAGTCAAAAAGGAAACATTTCCCCCAGATCCTCCCCATTTTACCTGTGGAACCATAAAATTTGAGACAGAATGGTCCCAAAGACCAGGATTCTCCCCTTTTCTCTAGCTAACAAGGTCCTTGTACAAAGTTTAGGGCACTGATGTTGGTGCTGCCCATACTGCGGGTGCTCAGCCTGGAAATGTTGGCTTGAATTGGGGACATCCAGCTCCGTACAGCTGGGCACAGTGGGTGCAGGTATGAAGTGCTCGGTAAATGCTCTGTGAAAGCTGACATTATGCTTCTCGGATGGAGTACCCTAAATTAGTCAAAACTGGCCTTAATCCATCTGTGTGTCATCCTGACCCATCTTCCTAATGGGTGTTGGGGACAACTAATGAAGGTGCTGGAGCACGGATGTAGCGTAGTGGAAAGTACCATAGAAAAATGGTGCTATGTAGTTGGGCTTGCTGGACTTTTTAATTATTATTTTTATGTAACCTTGGAAATAGTCTTGAAATTTGCCATAAGGCGGCCTCCTATGGTCTTGTAGATAAGCCCATCCAAATTCATGATAGAAAAAAAAACACGGGAAAATTAATAATTGTGGCAGGGAACCTGCCAGCTTCCCTGCTTTGGACCTGTAAAGCATCACAGCCCTATCGTCCTCTGGGCCATTTCTCAGGGATTTCTGGACACAGCCACCACCGGAGGTCACAGCACATCCAATTCCAGACACGCAGCTCAGGTCCCCAGCGCAGACCAGTTGTGCACAGCCCCAGTGCATTTCTGCCACCCCAAAGATGAGCACCCCGTTCTGGTTTGAGCACCACACACCACAATGTTGGAACTGTGTTTTCCATTGCTGTGAAATCCAGAAGTGGCCAGATATGTGAGCAATGTGCTGAGCTAAGGCCTAGGATCAGCCGGGGAACAATGGGAGCGCGCCAGCACTGCTGAGCCCCTCGCCAACCATCTCGTGCGCTGCACGGCCCGGCAGTACAGGAGAAAACCAACATCTGAGCCCGTAATTAAAATCTTGCTCTGCTTCCACAACAGGGCTTCGATTAAGGTGGCAAGGAGTATTCTGACATCTCTGGATGCTGAGCACTTGATCACATGCTTAACAGATTTTTGGCTACCATCTATATGCACATCTATACAAAATGTGTATGCACACACACACAGGTACCACAGATACAACGCGCACAGAGATAACAGCTGGTGGGTGGTTCCACAGAAAGGTCATGTGTTGGTTTACATAGCATGACATGTATGTAACAGTTATGAAGAGCTCTGACAGGGTGTTGTCAGCTGGATTTTGCTAAGAGAAGAAATAAATCTAATAATGAAAACAACAAAAAAAGCATTTTGGAAGAAATAATACTGCACAAATCCTCTAAAAGGACAGAATTGTCTACACAACAAAGGCTCAGCTGATTGATGCTAAAATAAGCAGTTATGCAACAAGTAAGAAATATGATCTCCAGAGAAGGAGCCAGCAACATTTCCCTTTCATCTTCATTCACCAGGGCTTGTTTTTGCATACCTAGGAGAAGAATATAGGCAACTTTTTGACAGTAAGTGCCTAAGTTGAATTAACTGGTGTTCAAACGAAGGATTTAGTATGGAGCTAAATCCCCTCGCCATAAGAGTCCCCCGAAGTGGTATTGCTTCCATTGCCCATGCTCCAGGGCTGTGATCGTGCTTTGGAGGAGCGCTCTGCTGGCATAACTGGGTGAAAATACGCTGATTTTAGGGGTGAATTGGCTCACCATATAGCCATGATTACAAAACTTAACACAACTTCAGAAGAAGCAGCATATAAAATAGTTCATCTCAAAACAACTGCATATAGTACTACTTGTCAGCAAGGCTTGAGACCCCCCAAAATCTCAGTGTGACAGACCTCATAGAGAGGAAAAGGAAAAGCTGGGTGCCTTGATGTCCCCACGCCTGGCTGCTGCAGTACCTGCTAGCACCCAGCACAGGGCTGAGACAGGAGGGAGTGTGACTGATACAAGGAAAATTCAATGCTATTTCAAAGACCTTTAGAAACCAACTATTTACTAATGCTACCTAGTGAGAAGCTGCAGGGAAAGCTCAGCTCCCCGTCAGCCAGGTGCCTGTTCCTGCTGTGATGTCCTCATGTCCCTGCAGCCGGGCGCTGGAGGACCGACATGGGGCAGAGAGATGCTCTGGTTACAAGAGCTGGTGGAGACCCTCACAACCTGAAAAGGGTGCAGGAGACGCGTGGCTGCTAATTTACTGCCCACATACCCTCTTCCGAGGCCTCTGGTAGCCAGAAGAGCACGAGATAACCTCCTGACTACTTTAATTTCTGCCAAGGACCAGATCAGCACAGAGCCATCCTGCACAAAGATGATGGAAAGCTTGGTGCATCCGTATCCCAGACAGGGTTCTCCAACATCCCAGCTGTGATCGGGATATTTACTTGTTATTAAAATGCGTGTTAACTTGGAGAATATTAAGCAGATGCAGTAGAAGGAAAAAGAACAAGCTCTGCTCTAAATTATAATAATAATCACTCCCATCTTCGAGAATGAACTACTACAGAAAGATCAAGGGCGAGATGGCTGCTATGGTCATTATATAAACTAATCCTTTTCCTTTGTCAGTCATTCTGCATAATTCTTTCCCTCTCTGAAGCTAAGGAGAAATACTATACTTACAGGAGAAGAAAATTTGATTTGGCAGATCAGTGGATAGAGAGATTTTGTTTGCAGTCTCAATTACCTCCAGTAGCTAGAAATTCGGTATCAAAATAAACTGTAAACAAAAAAAATAGATACAACATTACAAACATCCATCCCTTGATGGATAGCTCAACAATTCTCTGTTCCAGCAACAGCTGCTTTAATATCTTCCAGGGAAATGGCAGTCTCTCTCTGTCTGAAGGGATTACCTTTAAGGAGTGCCTCCTTAAGTGGTTTTGCGTAAAGATGCTCATGTTCTTGTGCACTGAATTTCTTCTGCCAAATTTCCAGATTCTTTTGTGGTTGGTTTCTCTGTCTCCTGTAGGTTCTGTGAGCCTTCTCATCCCCAGGCTGAACGTGCCCAGCTCTCAGCCTGTATATATGGCCCCACAGCCACTCCTTTGCTCCCTTGTTAGGGACACTTCAGACTTGCCAGGCTAAGCAGGGTGTTGGACAAGCACGGCTCCTTGGGATGCCTGGGGTCTCAGCATGAAGACATGACCACAACACCATCGTTCACCGTATCTGGATGATAGGTGATGAGAACAGACATGTGTCCCTGTGATGGGGTACCCCAAAGTCAGGGCACGCCACCACAACCCCTCCTGCTGCTTTTCCCCACTGCACGGCCGGGGCTGGTGAACAACCCGCTGCCAACAGGCTCCTTCCTACCTGCAGGTCCCTCCATGTTATGGAGCATGCAATTACTGTCCCAATTAAAAAAAAAAAAAAAAAGAAAAGAAAAGATTAAAGGTATGAGTCACAAATCAATGCGCCATTTGAGTGAATGGTACATATGCTAAACAATACATGCATCAAGACTGCATTAATCCTCGTTTTATGTGGATTCCCTCTAGACATTCAGTTTATAACCAAGTTGGCTATTTCACTATATTTCTCTGGAGTTTGAGGGTGTGAAAAAGACATTTCCATTTCATTGACTAAGTTCCCAAGGGGAGACTTTATGAAAGTGCAAGTGCATAATTTACTGCCTGACAGGATAAAGATGGTATCTGATTTTTAAAAAAATAGTGTACCCTGAAAAACAAAATTGCTAGAACAGACATTTGTTTTCCGTAAGTACCATATTTTAGAAGCATTTAATTTAGCTTAGAAGCACTGTTAAAAATATATGCATTGTAAATTGCAGCTGCATAACACGATATTTATCAGATAATGTCACTGAATAGTCTCCTGTTGCAATATAAATGCCAAGGCATTTATAGAAAAATAAATGTTGAAGTAGAGAGCTTTCCTTTCAAAGTGGAAAACCATTATCTCATCCAAAGTTCATAAATAAAATGATGAGGGCTTGCTTTCGGGGTTGGTTTTAACCGTGCAGGGGCTGAAGTGGGCGCTTCACTGCCCGAGCACTGCTCCCCAAAGCCTGGTGGCAGTGACAGCAGAGGGGACACACCGTACGTGTGGCATCTCTCAGCGGGACCTCTGAAGGGCAATCAGCTACTGATGTACTTGAGGATCAGAAGCAGAAGGATGGAACATGAGAGATTTCTCGGAATTTACCACTTCATGCAATATTTATTGCAAGAAAACTCCTCGGGTCTGGCTACAGCCAGGGCCTGATGCAGTATGCTAGGACACCAGCTTTCAGAAGCCGTGCCTGCATGTTGGCTCTCAAAACCACATTTAGTCACATAAATGCAGGATCTGATTTTCAATGGATGGAGCACCTGGCAGTCCCTATTGATTTCTTCAGGGTTTTGGATCGAGTTGTGCATGCGCAGCACTATTTATTAGCATAAGGTACAAAGGGCTGTTGGAGAGGGATGGTAAATAAGGTTTGGGATCCAAGAGCTCCACCTTGGGCTCCTCTGAAATTTGAGGACATTGATCTGGTCTGTTCGCCTCCTGTTAGACTGGGATTAAAATTAGGCTCGTGCTGCCATTCACGCAGATCGACGAAGGGCTGTACTGAGCAAGCTGCACGCCACGTGGCAGCTGGGCCCTAGCTCGTTGCTTTTTGCACCACAGATCCGTTTGCTGGCCTTGCTGAGACTGGAAAATGCTGCTCAAATGCAGCAGGACCCATCGTGCAAACTGCCTGCAGCTGCTGCTGGACCGCAGCCGCTGGAAGCGCGATGCTCAGAGCATCCCAGGGGAGGAGTGGATGAGGAGCATGGATGGCACCAAACCACTCTGAAGTCATCCTGATAACTTAATTTCAATTATTCTGGGTTTGACATATCCAGATAATCCACATTTCATGGGATTTGTAATTTTCAAATCATTTTTAGCCTGCACAGTTAGGAACAAAGTCTGCCTGGAAATTAAAGGAAGCTGCAGCCACATTTATTTAGCCGTGCCTATGGAGCCAGAATGCCCACCCTACAGCCCATGGACATACAGCTATCAGTGCCAGACTGGGGAGATGAGAGTATTTTAATTTTGGCCACAAGTCAGACACTTCTCTTGTTAAAGCAGAAGTCAGGGTGGGTTTACCCCCCTTACCACCCCAAAATGCCTCCAAGAGCGGTCACTGCATCTGCCTTAACTGGAAGCATGTGCACTGCTCTTCCAAGGGAAGGAATGAGATTCCTGCATCTTGCTCCTGGCTTCAAGAATTTACCCTTCCGTGGTTCTGTTCTGCTTTTAGCTACGACTTTTCTGCACGACTCGCATGGTGTATTGTCTGCTTGCTTCTTTCCCTTCTCTATTTCCTCCCTCTGCTCCTCACTGCATTTTCCTTTGGACAATCTAACCCACTGCTCCTCTGCAGCAACCATATTCATACCAAATTGCAGTTTATCTGCCTTGCCACTCTCTGCTCACCTCTCTCCATTGAAAAGCACACTTCAGCCTGCCCCTGTCACATCGCATCCTGGGCAACACGTTGGGAACCTAGCCTGGATGTGCCAGGCTGAGCTGAATTACTCATTCTTCTCCTCAAACTCCTCTCTGTCCACTCTGGCTGTCAGAGCAGCACTGCACTCCAGGCACTACTCAACTGATATTTTGCCAAAAGCACTTTATATGATGAATGTCAGCCACATTGAGAATACGTTATGCTGTAGGTGCAGCAACTAAAATAAATTTTACATTTAAGAAACGGCTGGCTGGATGAACGGAGGGACAGCCAGGTCGCCGGCTGGTCAGCCATTGAGGGGCACAAAAACACACAGCAGGACACCTTGCTGGGCCACGTTCAGAAGAAAATACCTCAGCACTGCTAGCTCCTGGCGGAGAGGATCTCACCCTGGGCACCAGCAAGCGGGGAGGACCTCAAAGTTGCACACCACATCCATAAAATGTCACAGCAATGAGAAGGCGAAGAATCATCAAGTCTGCTGTCTCTTTATAGGATTACAGCCCCTTTGCAGAGGACATACCAGCCATTTGTTTGAATTTACCTTTGCTCTTTGAAAATAGGCCACCAGCTAGTGCTGCTGTGCTGCTGAGCAAGGCCACGTCCCTCTGAGCCCCTTCCTGGTGAGCTCCAGGGCTGACAGAGCCACTGAAGCAACAATTCCTCCCTGCCAGGACTTCAGCACATTGTCTGTGCAACACGTAGCCCTTTTACAGCGCTTATAATCTTCAAACCAATTGTACCTGGCAGGGGAAGTTTAACATTAATGACTTTCTTATTACGGATGGAAAAACCTCTCCGAGCTAACGAGCAGCAACAAGGCCGAGGAGGTGACTCCACGGTCACGACCAGTGCCTGGAGCAGGCCTGAAGTCAGCCTGCCTTTGGGCCTGGGGTCAGGAAGGGCTTTAAGGATCTCGGTTTAGGACCACTGAAGGGCAGGGGGAAGGCAGAGCCTGTGGTGCCCATCCCATGGCCACCTGCAGTGCCCTGCCCTGCGATGAAGGCCGGGATGGCGTGCCCAGGAAGAGCCTTGCTCTCTGCCACCCCCAAACAGGGACAGCTGCTGAGGTGTGAAAGGGAGGGGCAATTTAATTTTAATCCTGACAGCCAGGAGCAAACAAGACCCAGCGAGTTCCACGTTTAATTTCCACGCAGGTCCCACAGGGCATGCAGAAGGAGGCTGTGGGCCTGGAGGTGGCACGGTGCCTCGGGGTGGTGGCATCTGCCTGGGCACAGCCCCGAACCCATTGCCTCCAGCCTCGCTGCCCTGACAGAAATAAACAAATGGAAGCACCAGAAAGGAGAGAGCATCTGACAGGGCCCAGGTACTTATGCAAATAGAGCCTTAACACCCAGCCAGACAGAGCTGATAAGCCTCCCAGGCCAGCTGGAGGCTTCTCCAGCCTGCTGGGGGGGGGGGGGGGGGGAGGAGGAGGACAGCTTTAGGATGACAATAGGAAACCTAAAAGCAAGAGCAAGGCAGTGCTAGGAAGGCTGCATAGGGCTGCCTTGCTTTGCTAGGCATGCCACTACTTGGCCATTGCCGGCCTGCTCCATTTCCAGAAGCATCCCCGTGCCCACACGTGCATCAAGGTGAAAATCCTCTTTTTTTGCCAAGTCGCAGCATGAGGAGAGCAGGGGGCATCCCCCAAGGTGTGCATTGCCCCCACAGAGCTCCCCCTCTTTGTCAGCCCCTTCCAGCAGCAAGTTGTTCTCCTGTGGGGCTGCTGGGGATCCCCCAGGAAGCCGCATCCCTGCCCCGGCTGGGCTGCTGGTAATCAGATAGAAGGGGTTTAAAATAAGTCTAAGCAGCTGAAATCCACATTGAAGTAGGTAACGGGGTCAGGAGACACGCTGCAGCCAGAGGACCTGGGGGCCACCAGGCAGGGTATGGTGTGTGATCAGAGCTGGGGTCCAACAAGCCAGGAGCCACAATGCTTTCCAAGCACTGGGTGCGTGGAAATCTGCACAAATCTCACGTGTCTCGGGGTCTTTCTCTTGGAAAGACCCAAAGGGAAGAGGTGTTAGGGGAAGATAATGCATACCACAGCCAGAGAGCCCCCAGAGCCAGGTGGTCTCTTTCCTCCCCATTGCATCCATCACCACCAGTCTGAGTCACGGATGGATTTTGCTGTCCCAGACCTCCATCAGTCTCATGGCTCCAGTCCTGGGACCCAGAGCTGCAGCTCAAGGGATGCAGGAAACCTCCTGCTCCTCGAGCATCACCACGTACAGGCTCCTGGTCCCCACCCCATGCTGGCTCTCTGTGGTCACCTTCACCCACAGGCAGAGGGAAGAAGGGAAAAGAGCATCAGATAGAAGAGGGGACTGCTTTTAGGGACTGTTTGTTTTGCCCACCACGCAGATTTCCAGCTCAGTTTAGCGATACAATGCTCTGATGCTGAGAAGTTGCAGTTTGGCCTTCCTGTGGTATTCCCCTTGGAAAAAAAAAAACCTTACTGCAATGTAAAACTGAAAATTGAAACAGCCTGGTGATTCACCAGAGAAAATGCCTCTCTCTTTTCCCTATTCAGTGAGGCGGAGATTAATGTTGTGAGGTTTGAAAGAAAAACTGAAAAAGCCTTTAATTAATCCCTAAAGGCTAAACGGTGCCAGAGATGGACAGGATTTCTCCTCTGCCTCCTTTCCGGAGCAAGGACTCGATGCTGTGTTCCTACCGCAGCCTTTTCCAGGGATTCTCCAGCACCGATGGAGGACCCGAAGCCGTCCCTGGGGACAGGCGCCAGGCAGCGAGGAGACACAGGCACCCCCCCAGCACCTCCCTGGTCTGGGGAGGCAGCGCAGACTTTTGGAAGCTTTTACCTGCTGCGAGGAAACTTTCCAAGTTCAAGGTCGGGTTTGTTTGTCTTCCATCCCGACAGACACAAAATGTTATGCAATATTCAGGAAGTCACTTCTATCAGCCTCAATTCAATTTATAAGATTAAGAGCACGGAAAAACAAATACTCCTGGATGGAAAGCGCTGGCACTGGCCAGGCCAACGCTCTGTTTGCACAAGGATTGTTAACAGGGTCTCTCTTATTTCCACCAGTCAGTAGGGGCAGGATGCAAAGTGTGCTGCTTCTTACGGGGGGCCGGTTGTTACGAGAAACTGTAACCCCTGCAGAGAGCAGAAGCTGTAGCAGAGTCTTCTGGAGGGAGACTTCTGTGGTTGCAGCAGGAACAGCTCTGCTGACACCGTCACCAGCCCTGGAGCACACCACGAGGTAAAGGCAGGGCTCACCTGGTGCAGGGCACGGCACGGCAGCACCTCTGCTGGCTGGATTCACCCGGGTGCAGCCACCAGGGTGCCAGGCTGGAGCAGGGCTGTGGTGGGAACAGAGGCTTCGCTCGCTAGAAACGTGAGGTGCGAAATGATGAGTAAAATATAGAGCATGTGCAGCTCATGTGCAGCTCTCACAGGAGTCTGAAGCCAGACCTCCCTTGCTCAGAAAATGCACTAGAAAAAAAAAAAAAAAAAAAAAAAAGAGCTTACAGAGAGAAAACGGTACAGGGTAAGAGTGAGGTCAGCCCTATGCCTGATCTGGAAGTCCTGAAGTCTTCAGGGAAGACAAACATCAGCACTGCAGGGCAGGAGCATCAACATTTGTCTTGCAGAGCGGAGGCCCCTGCCAGAGATCACATTAGGCACCGTCCAGGAGATGCATTGCCTTCTGACACCGTTTCTCTCCCAACGAGGCCCTTACGAAGTTTCAATATTCACCACTATTACGACGAGCTCAGACCAGTGCTTTCTGCTGATACAGGGAATAAAGGAAAAGCAATCTTCAGCACTGCAAGCTCCTTTAATTTGGCGCCACGCACACATGTAGGAACTACAGACAAAGTTAAAACATGGTAACGAGGAGCTCTGGAGTTCGACAGCAGCTAAGGGAGAACCTGATGACTGAAAGGAAGCTCGGCGATAGCAGAGTTGCAAGTTCAGCTATGGAGAGGACCACAAAAGCTGAGTGCATGCTGTAGATCTTCCTTTCATTGACTGTTTCGAGGAGAGCTGCATTTCTTGTTGAAGTTCAGAGCTGCAGACCGCACTCTGTCTTGATTCTGATTACAGAGCGGTGGTAATTAAACCTCTGGAGCATTAAGTTACCATTTTAACAAAATGCCTGGATTTTGTCTTGATGTGAAATTGGGAGTGAGATGCAGATCTTCACAGTAAATAAAAACTGTTGGCTGTTTCACAGATAATCTGTTTCCTCAGCTTGTGTATGAGAAAATCCTGCCATGCAGTTTCTTTTTCCCTTGTGCAAACACACGCGGTCCTTGAGGAAGTTCAGCAGAAGCACTGCCAGCCCCTGCACGCTGCTCAGCCTGCAAAATAACCATTATAAGCATGGTGTGGCTCTTTAATAGCACCTTTCATTCAAGAACCAGTATCATTATCTCCATGACAGACAACAGAAGCACACAAAAATTCACTCCAGTGTTACGAGCGGCCAGAGTCAGGAATAATCCAGCCCCCAGGGCTGGAGTCCATCCATCAGCTACATCCCCACGTGGCCCTGAAGTGATGGCCTTATCCACAGACAGAAGTGTAAGGTACAAACCTGCTTTATTCTTAGCCCCAGAGCTGCGGTGACAACCACAGCTCTGCGTCACTGCAGACCTCTGGGTTAGGAATTGGGCAAATGCAGCCATTTCGGGTCACATAGCTACAGACTGGCCACCCAATAACAATTTTCACCATGTACCAGCCTGAGTCCACTCGAACCAGTGACCAGTATCGGGGAATCCCTTAAAGGCAGCATTTTATTGCAATTAGCAGCAATACACTGATGGAGCAAGGCTCAGATTCTCAGCAGCACCAGCAATAGGCAGCACGACGGCAGTTTGCATTGGCTCCGTTTCTTGCAGGCAGTGGTGTTAAGTGCTCTGGTAGATCAGTTATTCTGATAATAAAACAGTTGCTTGTGCAGGCAATTGGGCTCAGTCACTTTCAAAGGACAGATGTTGCCACAAAGGCTTTCATCGTTGGCTTTCTGAGCAAAGCATATCCTCCCTGCCCAGAGCAGCAACAGGTTTACCACAAAATACTTCTCGCATTTGATGTCTGCAGAGGCAGGTGTTACTCACCCAGCTGCCGCATGCAAACGTGCTCCTGATGGGATAGCAGGGAGAAAAACCTGAAGCCAGTGCTGCTGGAGATGCCCATCCTCGTGTGGCACCCGGGTGTCCAAAGCAGAGAGCAGCCTTGGGGCTTTTTTTGCGCTCTGCTTCTCAGCAGACAGACTTGCTGCAGGTCTGGGGTCAGCTTGCCTTGTTGTGAGACCAGGAGCTGTGTGTTTTGGTGGGTGCTGGGGTCCAAGGCTGCACCGTTTCACCTTCATCAGCATCACCTCACCTCCAGCCATCTGCTGAGAGGAAGTGAGAGCTGTCACACACCTACACGGGGACTTCTGCAAAGTGTCAGAGCTCCTGGCATGCACACGCAGCTGCCTTGGAGAGAAGTGTCAGGAGGAGATGCCTCAAGCTCACAGACCTGCTCCGTCCCCAGCTGGCATCAGCAGTCCACCGGTTACACCAGGAGAACCGAGCTGAGATCCAGAGTCACCTCCCAGAGATGCTCCTGGTCGCTGCCCACCAATCTCCCCAAACCTGAGCTGAAGAAGCACTTCTGCACCACACCACCCTCGCCTCCCATGGTGGGTGCTTCCCCTCCAGGTGGAGGGCAGCAGCAGCAGATCCTCTCTCCTCGCTATCCGCCCTGCCTGCAGCTTAGGAGCTCATGGAAACACACACAAACCCAAAGCTGGGGTAAAGGTTCTCTGCAGATAGAAATGATTTGCTGCTGGTGTGGTTGGGAGTTGAAATAGAGCACGATGATGGCTCTCGGTTTGAAGAGAATCACAAAGAAGGGACTGTTTTGTAGAAATCCATGTTTGCTCTTGATCAAATCTGGATTATTCTGTTATTCATGCCCAGTAAAGGAAATGCAACCTGAAGTATTGCTACAGCTTTCTCTGGCTGCAGGATCTCACACCTTCACATCACACCATCCTGGGATATGATGCTCCCCAAGTCTAACCGGCTGGATACACAGATCCAAACCCCCCATCCATATCAACTTCTCTACGTCCAGTCTTCGAAGTATAACGTGAAAAAAAATGATACAAAAAGATCTTCTCCAACCAAGCAAATAACTGCAGGCAAACAAGCATTCTACTTAACGTTTCTAGACGTAATGCATTTGGGGTGGCAGAAAGGAACAGTTGATTATCGTCTGTCTTTGACAGGAAAACCATACCAATCTTTGAAAAACTGATGTAGGCATTATCCTGCATTCTGACATGAAGGAAAGCATTACGTGATTGCGTCTTTTCTCAGGAATGGGTAAACTGGCTTGGTGGTTTGGAAAAATACAAGCAAGCATATATTTTTTAATTATTACTTTTTTTTCCACAGACCACTGCCATTTTTGATTTGAGTGATGGCCAGAGCTAGAAAGGATAAACCACCACAAGACAAAATTTTCTCATAGTTTTTTTTTCTGCTCTGAAGCTCTGGAACTATCAAGAGAAACCTCATTTGTACAAAGTTAGTGTCAGATGATGAAGAACAAGGCTGACTGCAAAGCCAGGGTGCCACCCACATTTTGTGATGCTAAGTGACCGTGATCGGTAACGAGATAAAAGTGAATATCCACTAGTCAAAAAATAAATTGGAAAAATGCTCAAATATCTCAAGAAGACTGCCACAGTGCTACAGAATGGATCCAATTCATGCTTTCCAACCCTTCCTGCAAACCCGCAGGCTGTGCTATTCAGCTGTGCCACTTCAGGGACCTGAAGCAGGGCCTCAGGTCCCTTTTTTGGGAAGGGTCCTGCATTTACACAATTTACAAGCTTTTCCCCGTGTCTTTATTCCTAACACCTTTACAGATCTCCTCTCACTGTGCTGAGCCCGTAACCTCCTCGCCGTGCAGCCAGCCATCACCTCTGCCCTGCCAGCCCGCACCATCCCTCTGCCAGCTTTGTCCCCCAGAACAGACTTGTCTCCTCCCAAGCTTTTCTGTAAGGCTGGGAACACCTTCCAGACAAATCTCAGCAGCCGCCCCTTTCTCCTCATTCCGAACTCTCCTTTTATTGCACTCCTGCCCAGAAAACTACCAACACAGCCAACAATGAACTGACATTCTCCTTCCTCCTCTCCTTATTCCCCACTTCTGCTCTCAGGGAAGCATCATTGTCCTGCTGGACAGGTAGGGCAGAGAAACGGTGCAAAATACGAGCACAAAGCACCGACACCACTGCTGCTGTGCGTGGAAGTGAGTGACCAGCAGCACCTCCAGAAGCTCTGGTATCACAGCGTGTCCAGACAGTCAGAAACCTCCCTCCCTATACTTAAAGCAAACTGTTTTCAGCAGAACCCGGTGCTTTCAGCCTTCGCCTCGAAAACAAACCCGTAGTATGAGAGCTGAAATGTCAGCACTAGTTAGGAGGAGGAAGCTGTGCATAAACCAGCACCGACGTACATCTGCTGCCGAGGAGAAAGTGGCTATTTTCTGCCGGCCTCGCCAGGAGCCGGAGCGCACAGCACATCGTCCCCCTCCAAGCAGATAGCTAGCTGGCAATTCGGTCAACCCTGAATTACATGCTGGAGTGCTAACTTCCCTTGTGGTCACAAAAAAAAAAAAGAAAGGCTTTAGAAACACCATTTTAAATTATGCCCAGGGGTATATTTAAAGAATAGCCAGCCAAATTCCACACTGCCTTCAAGCCTGCTGGAACGCCGCTGGGCTGCAGCAGGGCTGCGTGGCAGATAAGAGCGCGCGGCGCTTGGCCGATTAGTCTTAACCATCATTATATAATATTGATGTCACATTGAATATACATATATATCCTGGCACGGCGGCTGAAATTAAATTGATTTATTAAGCTGATACCGCGCACCAATGCCAAGTTACCAGGTAATTGATCAGCTGCCGAGAACGAACTCCAACATGTAATTTCCAGCGCAATTTGACTGATCAGCAATACCGTAATTGGTTGCAAATGTCCTTCCTTGTATTTGTTTTGTTAAGTGGCTTTTTCATTAACGCAGTGGAGCCAAGTAAATAAATACGACTTCACTATTGGGCTGAAGGCAGGCAACAGTTGAGAAATGGATACAGCCTGGGACGGGACCGGGCGATGTTGTGCAGCCAGCACTCGTTATTTACACTTTCTCAATTTTGGTGCATTTTGGGCCTCCCTTGCTTTAGATTTCCTTTTAGCAAAAGGGACGTGGCCAGCACTTGGCTCAACAAAAATGCAGGTCTATTGCATTTATGCCCTTAAATGCCTTAAGTGAATAGGTTTATTATTAAGCCTTCACATCTCTGCTTAGACTATGGTCCTCAGATGTCCCTGCTAGGAGAAGAAACCAAGCAAAGTCTCAAGGAATGGGTTCCTTGCTCGGGCAGGCAGCACCCAGGTGCCTGACCAAGCTGCCAAGCTCAGAACCAAACAGAGAGGTCTATCAGGAGGTGGCACCTTCCTCCTGCAACCCGTGCTGATGCCTTTGCCTACAGGATCCTTCAGTCAGAGCTACCACGGTGCACTTGCAGTCCCTAGCTCCACGTGGACTGAGCCCTGTAGTTGTAAAGACCAGGCAGTGCCAGCAGTGGTTAGAGGCTAAGTCACAAAACACCTGAAAATATTGATTCAACATTGCAGCTGTGAGCACATACAGTTATTTGAATGGGAGAAAGGTAAAGGAACGCCGCTGTGGCAGCAGCTACCCCATGAAATAGCCATGTGCAGCACTGGATTATCGTATGTCATTCCCATTTTCCAGAATGTGCACAGAACATTGTTTTCTGGGTGTGTAATTCCTTAGTGCATGCCTTTCAGTGTCCCTTCCAGCTCTCATTTTATCCCAGTCTATCGATTACAGCCCATTTCTGGCTATATTCTAAACATTTGTAACCATGCGAGACTGGACGATGAATAGCGGTTATCTGGTGACTTCCAGCACTGAAGCATTACTTCAGACCTTTCACTGTGAGTCACCACAACACGTTATAGGAGCAAAGGCAGTAAGAAAATCACGTCAGAAAGAATAAAGGCATTGAGTCAGGAAAGAAGAACTAATCCGTTATTTCCAAGTGTTTTCAGCAGTTTAGGTCTTTATACCTTTGACACTTTTTGTCCACTGGACTCTGCCAAGTGGAACCATCGTTTTTCTTCTGGTAGCTCCTTGAAAACATTTGACAATGGTTTATACCAGTGTGGAAGAAATTAAAGGCTAAGCTACTTAAGCGATGGATGTTCTTTGAACCATCCCATTTAAATCTTCGAGATAGCAGCATGTTGCAAATTGGCACACTTCATTAGTGAGCCTTAAACCTATCCACAAAAGAAATCAGGATGAAGGTGGTCTGGATCTTCTTTTTTCCCCTCTCCTTTCCTTGTCATGTGCACAACCGCGAGGTCTGATCAAGGAGAAGGTGAAGACATCACCCTGACCCACATGGGACCCAAGCGGCACGGGGCTGAGGTTTTGCATATGCTTTATGAAGAGCTCAGCACAGCCATTGCTCAGCAAATAACAAAAAGAAACAGGTTTGTAATTGGGATGTTCAAACAGCAGTAAGTTACTAGCATTTACCATGCCCTGGTGCTCGTAAAACCCAGGAACAGCACCCTTCGTGTAAGGGCCTGTCCCGTAGCCTCTGCCCCAGGTGCGTGCCCAGGTGTGCCGGGTCACAGCGAGCAGCGTGGGCAGCGTCTGGGTTGGCAAAGCCCAGCTCTGCAGCTCACAGCCACATGGGGTGCAGAGAGAGCGCTCCAAGGGACACACCAGGACACCCCTGCAGCATCCCAGGACACAGAGGGAGGTTCCTATAACACTCAGCCCCAGAGCAGCGTTTATTGCTTCTCTCACTGGAGCTGCTTTTCAAAAACTCAGATCCCAGCTTCACCAGCACACAGCTCCCCAGCTCCTCGGGCAGAGCTCATCGAGGTGAGCAGCAAAACCAACGATCCCTTTCCATGCAAAGCAACAAATGCCAGCTGACTGATAGGAAGGGATTCGTTAAGCAGGCTTTGAATATTTTCAGCCCCAGCTTTCATGGAGAAGCAGGTTTGTTCTAACAGCCACGGTGGGCTGAGGAAGGCTCGCCAGCCTCCAGTGATCCGTCAGGGCGCCGGCTGCTGCTTGGCAGGAGCCTCTGCTGGAGCACCGCGGAGCATCCATCCCTCCCTCGCAGCACAGCAGCAGCGCCAGTGACTAAGCAGATTCTATAAATCAAGCTGCAGCAGAGTTCAGAAGCCTAATAATAATCCGAAGATGTAAAAATAATAATAATGCGGTGGTTTTAGTGTTCAGGAGGTCACAGATAAGTGTAATAGGCCTTCTGATGTTGAGACTTGCAGCTTGGTTTCGAGCAATTTTAACACTCTATTTGATGTCTCATCTTAGATCGCTAGAAACTGGAATTAAACAACGCAATTAAAACGCAGCAAAGATGTAATCTGAGCTTATTTCTACTTCTATCCTTGCAGCTTCACCTTTCCCTCCAAACCCTTGGTCTCCTGCACATCAGGAGCACTCACAGCAGCCCCCTGGGCTCTGGGACGGGTTTGCTCCCCTGCAGGAAGGTGGCACCAGGGCACCCAGCGCGCCTGAATCGCTGCCACCAACTCTGCAGCCATCACCAAACAGTGCCGCGTACTCCACTTACTGTAACTGTCTCATTACTACTTTGTTTATATTGGTACAACTTAATCCAACTAAATACCATCACGAACCACAGCACATGAAGGCCCTGGCTATAAAGAGCTGCACTAAACATAATCCTTCTCAAAGCGTCCTGCCCTCATACCTACCAATTTTCTACGATTACATCTGCGCAGCACATCTACACCGAAGGCTTTAGGGCCCTTTGATGTACATACACTGAGGCAAAACGCTGTGAAGCAGGCATGGCTTTAGACCGCAGGCTGTCCCGGAGCAGAAGAGTTTGTTACGTGTGTGCTCAGTGCCGAGCAAGATGAGATGCTGTGGCTGGAAGCAGCAGGAATTCCTAGGGCAGGATTAACGAGAATGGAGAAATATGGAGGGGGCCTCGTGCCACGGTTTCAGCTGCATCAGAGGAACCCATTTTACCAGAGCTTGAGGCCCAGCCTCCCTGAGGGGTGTTGGAGACAAGGCAACCAGGGCAATAATTCAGCTTTATGCCACTTCAGTGTGATAGTTAACTTACTACAATGCACAGTTTGTGGATGGGGAAACGGAGGCACAGAGCTAAGGCTCTGTGGGTGCAGTTGGGGTACCCCACAGCCCCACAAGGCCAAAGGAGAGGCCTCTGCTCCACCTGGGCCTTATAGCCATGGCACTGTGCTGGGTTGTGGGGAATGCTGCAGAAATCGCTGCCTTTGTGTGCCCTATTTCCACACCTGTGAAAGGGGGATAACAATATCGTGAGGTGCTGAGCTGCCGTGAGTTATTACGGGAGCTGTGTAAGCTGCTATAAATACCTGAAGAACGAGGACATTCGGCGTCACACTAATAGAATATAAAGTCTACGAAGCCTTCGCATTTTAGAGATGAAGGCTTGAGATAACGACAGGAAGCTGCAAGAAGCCCTCGCAGGCCTTTTGCAGGCACTGTGCTCTCCTCAGGCCCAAAGCACGCTGATGGGGATGGCAGCACCCGTCCCACAGACACGGACCTCGGGAGCCTTGGGGCTGCTGCTGACCAAACCTCGCTTTCACAGGGAGGTTACAGCTTGAGGAGGGAGCAGCAGGGCTCTGGGGCTCACTTTTAAGTTCAAATCCAGCCAGTTTGGAGAGCCTTCGGGCAGCAAATAGGGAAGGAGCAGAGCTGGGGAGCAGCAGGACACTGCATCCCACCAGGCCCCTGCTGCCAGTGCTGTGGTCCTCAGCCCCCAGCCTGAGCCCCGGCCACATCCCTGGGGATTCAGGAGTTCACTTTCCTCTCCAGAGCCTCAAAAAGAGCCCACCAACACCTCTCCACACACCACACGTGAAGAAGGCCTCCAGAGGAGGCTCAGGACTCCCGCAGGATCAAAGGGATGTAAGGGCTAATCCCCTTTCTCCTCGGGGCAATCCCCATCCCTGTGGAGGTTAATTTAGCGAAGAGACAGCAAAGGAACTTCATGTACTGTCTATTCCCATGCTGTGCCGGTGGCTGTGATGAGAGGGAAGGAATAAAGAAGCAGGGAAGCTGTCAATAATCCCATTCTACTGCTATTACTGCCAGACAGATGATATATTATGTTGACAGCAAAAGGGAGGCACCTCAGGCAAAAAAAAAAAAAAATAAATACCACGAAGACTATTTCGCCACCCCTGACCTTGTCAGGCAATCCTTGTTCCTGGTGAGATGTTTCAGTTTTGATTCAGCTGTTTTTGGCAAACAGACCCACATCTTTTCAAGCTGAGGGGCTGCAGCAGCTCTGCCAGAGCTGCCATCGAGTGCACCTGAGCCACGTGGGGGGGAGATTAAGAGGAACTGTAAATCTCTGCCACTAATTGCAGCCTGCCTGATTGACCAGCATGGTCTTCTTCACAGGTCAGTCAGTGGAGCTGGAGGACAGAATATCCCAGACTGCGCTCCCAGCACAAGGGAGGATAAAATACACTGGGGAAAGAATCAGTATGCTCCTGCCTCCACTGCTGGCATTCCAGCTGAGCTTCATTAACCTCAAATTATTCCAGATTTATCAGTTTAGGTAACCAAAGAACTTAAGCTGTATTCTGCAAAAGTGGAATAGTAAACTCTTGGCTGGGCTGCTTGCTTTGCCTGACACCCACCAACACCATGGCCAGGGCATGAGCAGTCCAAACACACTGGGACCATCACTGGTGTCACTTCAGTAAAATCTGAATACATTCCCACCTCTTTGTGCACAAACATAGCCAGATGGAAGCACTGTCCTAGCAGAGATGCTGTCCAGCTCCCATTTATCATTTCAAAGTTCCCAATAACTGATTTTTCAAACACCAGTTCTATTTTCAGAGGAAGGCAATGAAAACTCAAGCCCCTGGGCAGAGCTGCCCTTAGACTGGCAAAAGAGTGCCTTGGAGGATGGAAATGGTGTATGCAATAAGGCACTTAGAAACAGGGAAACCTCCAAATTATAATTGCCAACACTCAACTGTCAATGAAAAGGGATCAATTTAATTATCATCCTCTTCTTTTTAACGTGTTCATACATATCCACAGAAACAGGAGAAATCTGCATTGAACATATTAGGACATGATGAAACCCCATTCTCCAGGAATAGACTCTGTAAGACCATGCTCACAAACATGTCACAAAACAGGGCATTTACCTTTGAGTGTCCCACTTAGGTAAGTTAAGAAATTATTTGATTGGCATTCTGTAATTGAGTTATTTACAGGCAAGACATAAATACCAGCATCAACTATGTAGTTTGTACTTACACCAAAATGTAATTTGTTAGCGAGGAACAGATTATTATTATTTTTGAAGTGCTTGGACATTATAGAAGTTCTGGCAGTATTTTCCTAAGTGTCTCAGCTCCCCAGCCAGTGACACCAGCCCTCAGGTTCCCCAGCTGTACTGCTTTGCACCTGACAGTTTATCTAGAACCACAGCAGTTTCCACTCTGGCACGTACTCCAAGTCTCTTTTTTTGGCCACATCCTCAGCCTTTCTGGGAACACGCTGCCTTTTTCCACTTACTGTTTGTCCCAGATCATGACAACAGAAGAGGAACATTTAGGCAATGCAGACCCACGTGTGCACACATGACTTTTGTTGTGTTTGTGCCACTCCTGTGGACAATCTTCAAGCCCAAGCCTGACTTGTGCATATTAAACACAATGTGCCTTGCAGATGACATCCAGCAACTATAGACACAAATAACAAAGGGCGATTTCTAGAGTGTTTTCACATACAGAGCAGGATCTCTCAAATTTTCCTCAAAATAAGTAGTCTTAGTTCCGTAAGAGTTTCTTCCATCAGCTTTTGCCATCCAGAACTGCTGCACAGTGATTTAACTGCACCGCATCTTCCTGAGGCTTCATCTGCTGGAACTACTGGAAAAATATGCTAAAGATTTTCCTGTCATTCCTCTGGGCTTAATTCTTATTAATTTGAGTGTACTGCTATAAAAAGGATAATTTCACTGTAATATTGATTAATTAATGGTCAATTAGCGCTCATTAAGGTGAAGTGGCAAACTCAGAACTGATAAAAAGTGCTTCGAGATTTACTAGAAGAGGTCACTGATGCTCATAAATCAGAAACAGCCAAGGAGAGACCGGAGTCCTGTACAGACAAGTATACCCAGAGCCACCTGCTAGGCACTGATTAAGATTTAGACAGGTCCCTAAGTATTTGGGAGGCCGCATGTATTTCACTAACACTGATCTCAATCACAGGCATTTGGTTAGGAAAGCAGCAGCTTTTGGAGACACTGATGGCAGAGCTATTCGGTTGCATCAGGACTCACCTGACCCCAGCACAGAGCCAGTTTCAGCCTTTTCCGCCTGGTGAACAACTCAGAGCAGGGAGGGCACAAGGGGCAGCCACAGACAAATGCAGTAAGCGAAGTGTTCGGATCTAAAAGCACCTGGCCTCTGGGGAGCCCAGGCCTGAAGCAGCACCTCCCAGCTCCCCGCTGAACCCTTGCTCGTGGTACCTTGTTCCTTGGCACTGCTGTCATGGTTTTCATGAAGCAGACACACAAACCTGTTCGCTTGGGGTTTATCTAACCTTCTGGGCAACTGTTCACAGAAACCTGGTATTTTCCCAAGGCTTACCTCTAATCACCAAACTACTACAGCTCCACGGCCCTCCTGGCCAGCTGCAGGACCCTGACCCCAGATTGCTTTGGTGCCCACCCAGCCGTTTCTCAGGCACCTTCAGTACAGCTCCAGCCATGCTCAATCCTACCCCACCTCCTGAAACACATTTTCAAGCTTCCAGCATGCACTTGTTTCCTTTTATTTCATCAAAGACTTGAATTTCTTTTCAGCAACGTAATTTGTCAACATATTCAGTTTATAAGAAGGAAAAATGTTGATCAAAGAAGAGCAGGTAACTCTTATTTACCATGCGATAGCAAACCAAATTGCTGCTCTAGCTTCACGTTAGCAGCTCCACATTTAGTGCTTTTTCAGCTGCAGTGCACTCTCCAGCTTAGGACAGACAATTTAACAGCCAGAGGGAGGGCTCCCCCCCAGACAAAGCGCAACGGCAATGCCACGATGCACAAAACTGACTTGCAGCTGGTGATTAACCCCAGACAAAATACAGACTTGTACCTGATGCAGGAAGACCAGGGAGCAACGCATAGCTCTGCAGGAGCTCGCAGTGTGTTCCTCTGCCTGTTAAAGGAGCAAAGGAGGAAGAAAGGGTGGAAAACAAACTAAAGCAGCAAATAGCAGGGACCATTGAAATTTAGATTCAAATTTCAGCTCAGATGAAGCAATGAGTCTGAATAACATAGGGCTTGTCACAAATTGAAGCCTGAACTTAATTGTTTCCACCTCCCTTTGGGCATTGCTCCCTCAGCACAGCTCCAGGCAGATGTAGCAGCACCAGACCCCAAACCAGGAGCTCCCACACACCCCAAAGCCCCCGTGAGGTCCTTGGGGAGCTCCTCTGTGCCCACAGCCCCACACTTTGCATTCACTGCTCTCTGCAGCAGGGGACAGCCAAGGCAGGGTGTGCACAGGCACCTGGCCAGGCCCAGCTCCCATAGGCCCACCACAGCAGATCTGAACATAAAGTGACCAACACTGCCTCCTCTACGAAGGTATCAGGCCTTAAAAGACTGTTCTGCAGACATCTCATCCTCTTGTAACACTGACATCCCTGGGTTTCATCAGGGATTTCTGGGCCAGTTGGTATCTCTCACATTTAATTTTTTTTTTTTTCCTAGACTTCCCAAGCACCTCATGTACAGAGCTCCTACATCAGCTGGAGCCTGCAGCTCCTCCAACCACCCCACATCCCACCACAGGACCCTGGGGCTGAGCTTAAATGGGCTCCTGGGCGCTGCTGGGGGTGTGGGTGATGCCCCAGGTGAGGCTGCTCAGGGCCACCAATGCCAGGAGAGCCCTCACCTGATGCCTGAGTCCCTTACGGTGCTGAGTTTCCCATTCCTCAGCAGCAAAGTACCTGTGGCAGCACTCATACTGTGCTCCAGGCTGCAATAAACCCAGCCCGGCTGGGTTAGCAGTGCGCTGTAGGAATCTGCTTCCCATTTTCTATACGAGCTGTAAATAATGCCCAACAGTCAAGGTACCCGTGAAGGAGGCAGAGGCACTGCACTGTCACGAGGCGAGGCCACCTCGTTGCTTACGGCTACATCAAAGGCAGAGTCGCTTCCTTCAAAGGCAGACAGAAGACTTTTTTTTCTTTTTCTTTTTTTCTTTTTTCTGCAGAAATCCACACCCTGACTCCTAAGCACATGTGAAAGGGAGGCTTTTTCAACTTGTGACTTAAGTGACTTGAAACAAATCAGATGTTGAACCATATGGGTTTAGGGCTTTTTTAGACTGTAAACTTTTTTCATTACAGATAAAGCTAATGGTCCAGCTGATGACTCAACTGCGTGCTCACGAGCTGCAGATGGGCAGAGCCAGGCAGACGCATACGAATTGCTGATTAAATTGCAAAAGGCAATTCTGTGATATTTCTGCTCTGCCCAGCGTTGCTCCCCCATACTACTGCATCAACCCTATTTTAAAAAACAGACGATCATTCATTCTCCACAGTCCCACTCGTTTGCCATTCAGAGCTGCGATTTCCAGGGTTTTCCATTGGGTAGGTTTGTAACAGAGCAGGCAAGAACCACAAATTTCAAATTACATCCATGCATACGTTCGTACACACATAGGGATATCTGCCTGTACCTAACCTGGCAGCATCCAACGGAGCAGTGGTAACTTAAGTGAAAAACTCGAGGAATTAAATGCAAAGGGAGGTTTGAAGGGGGAAATGTTGCGTATCACAAACCAAACTGTGGCGCACCAGCAGAACAAAACTGTTTGTACCAAGAAATTGCTCAAAGAGACAGAAGGAGATGGAACTGTGCAGCTTTCATCCTATCTGGAATTAAGGCAAAGAGTCTTTTTTTCACAGTAAAATAATGTTCCTATTTTGATGAGGAACTACCTCTCTAATAACTGTAGAGACATTTTACGATATCAAATCATCATAAAGCAGAATAAAAAGTGATTGCTGTAATTAAGCATGACCAGAAGTTTGCTGTTAAGGAAAAAAAATGTCCATGATGAGTGTTCCAACAGTGCTGACGTGCATCTGTGATGAGGCAGGAGCTGGACTTTGCAGGTTTCTTGCAAACATAAAGGTGTGCAATCCGCCAGTCCTGTACCCTGGTTCCCTAAATACAACTGCACGTACATCACACCCAAACGCAAAGATACTACATTATATAGATTTGGTTCAAAATATCACACATCTGGCCAGTTTAAGTAGAAAATGAGGCAAATAAAAAATGACCTTTAAATTTCAGTCTTCTGCTGCATTTTGCATTGCTTCTTTTCACTGCTGTTCCAGCATAGTAGAAATCTGCACGTTAATCCCCATTAGCTCTGCAAGCTTTACTGAGTCGGAGTGAATGTTTAAATTGCGTGTTACACTGAAACTACCACTCCAGTATGTTCAACAAAGAAATCAGACATAAGAAAGCTGTACTGTAAATATTTGAAGAAGTACAAGGTGCAAGTATAGTTAATAGCATACTTTCGTAATATATCATCCTATGGTTACATTATTTTGGCAACAGAATAATGTTTTATAACCGAGACAAATAAACCTGACCCTTTTTAAAAAGGGCCATATATTACAAACTGAATAGGTTTAAAATTCAGTGCGGAAATTGCCAAAATTTCGATAACTGCTTGCAGCGTATGACAGAGAGGAGATATCAGTGTGGATCTGTACACAGGGCTTTGACTTAAATCACTATCCCCATCAATTAACACCACATTATGAGCCTTGTGAAGAAATTAAGTCATTTTAACATCCTGACCTAAGCTGAGCCTGGCAAGAACCACTGGGCCTGGCTCTGTTTTACCTGCAGCAAAGCCACCTACCTTACAGCCTCTGCAACCATCTCACCAGATGATAAACTGAGGTCCTGGGTTTTCATTTAGAACAGGATCTGTCTTGCTTTATACTTTATCTGTCCGGGCATTATTTGGCCAACAGGCTGAAGGGGCTGAGACACTGATCTTCAGAGGGGGGATGCCCTCTGGATGTGTCCACAGCAGACCTGCCATCGCTGCATGAGATGACCTCCACCTGGGAATTTTCTGAGACCACCTGAAGGTAAAAGGTTCCTGGGATGTCCGTCCTCCAAGCAAACAACTCCTGCGGGCCAGCCGGCTGCTGTCCTCCACAGGAGAGGGCACAGCATCTCCCGAACACATCGAGATGGAAATTACTGACCAGCTGTGAAATATTATTACATGGGTAACATCTTCATTTTTTCCCCGAGCTCCTTTATTCCAGACAGAGGAATTGCTGCAGAGGAAGGTGGCGATCTCTGAGGGTGGCCAGCTTTTTCAGCTGGTGAGGAGCAGCAAGAACCTCTGGGGCTGTACATGTCCCTTTGATCCCAGATATACCTTGTAGAGGATCCAAGGCTGAGCTGGAAGGGAAAAGCAAAACCTTAGCACCACTGGGAAACCTTTCCCCTTTCCGTGCATTCACTGGCAGCAAGGACATGAGGACCTTGCCATCTAAGAGGTGATCCAAGCCCCCCAAATTAGTTTTTGAGAGGTACAAAGAAGCTTACCCTGGTGCCCTTCACCAATTCTGGTGTTTGCCTTGTGTTTTACACATTACATTGGATCGTTAAACTTGAAAGGATGCTTTAAAATGGGTAATGTTAGATTTTAATTTTCCTCTAGATTATCTTTCAAAGGAATTATAAAAGAAAGGAAAATGCTACAAGGGGAGAAAAAGCAAAATATCACCAGTGTCAAAAGCCTGACAGAAGTCAATATATTTGACATCTAATGTTTTCCTTCTACCCACATGGTCTGTTAGTCTTTAAAATGAAATTAGAGTACTTTGACATGATTTGTTCTTGGCAAATCTGTATTGGCTGTTGCTCATCTTCTTATTTTCCAGGTTTGTGATTATTTGTTCCAGCATTTTCCTGGATTTTGAGGGTAAGCTGCCTGCTGTACAATTCTCCTGCTCCTTCTCCTCTCACCTCTCCCACCCGTTAAAGATAAGCAATACATCAGTCTCCTGGTATCACCCCAGTCCTCCATGCATTCAGACACCATCAGTACTCCTGAGATTACTAAAGCCAATTCTTCCTGTACTCTAGGATTAAATCAGTCTCAGCCAATTTAAAAAGCTCCAATTTATCCAAGAACTCTTTAACCTGTTTTTCCCCTAATCTAGGCTGAAATGTTTTTGTTTGTTTGTTAGTATTGCGGTAGCTGCTTATGCACTGTTTACTTTTTGTTGAAGACTGGAGAAAAAGACTTTAACTCCTCTTGTTTTCACTGATGAGGAGCTTTTCCTCTTTACGAGGTACCTGACAAATCTTTAATTTGCTCTTCCTCCTGTTATTAATGGGTTTAAGAATCATTCCTTGTTATCCCTGATGCCTCTTGCTAGCTGCACTTGATTTTCTACCTTTTCCTTTTATACTTTGCCCTTGGATGGACGAGCAGCCCATTCACTCTCGTTTCTTCATTACTAATAACCCTTTTTCCTGCAGGTTTTAGGCCCTTGTCCAGGTCACTGTGGGTCACCTAGTCCATTGTGCCCTCAAATTTGTTTTCTGATATTGGCAAGTCTGAACCAAAAGATACGTGGATTTTTTGTTCAGTATCAATGTCATTTGTACGAGACAACTCAGGGAACAGCCCCTGGCCCCATGTGAGTCAGAGCTCTCTCGGCAACACCCCCAAAAGCCGGGTGGTTTTATGGCCGTGCTGTGTGGCTCACGAAGCTGCAGAGGCAGGCAGAGGTGTCCCACAGCGTTCTGCATTGCTCTGCAGCTGCGGCTGCCGGGACAGCCCACGGTACAAGGTAAGGGTTTCAGACTGGGCTCTCTCTCGAGCTGGCTACAACTTCTCAAGCATTCACGCTGCCAGAGCTCGGTCTGAGTTTGCAGTTCTCTGGCTATTCATCATTTTTTCCAAGGGTCATGAAGAAGATATCGTTGAGCTGGCAGTGCTGATCCTAGGACACACCAGGGATTTCACTATACCAGGAACTCAGCTATAAGTCTGCTTTACACATCTGGAGCAATGGAAATAGCCTTAATTGAGGCTATAAACTAGCTCACGATGACACTTTCTGCCAGTTCTGTGTATCACAGAGGATATGCATGCACTGAAAAGTCCTAAATCATTTCTAGGCTGGGGCATAAAATCAATCTATTTAAAGACGTTGTTTAAGAGAAGGGGTTCATTGACTACTGCCTTCCACTTCCACTAGTAGAGGCTCAATGGTGTGTATAGACATACCCTCCGTGGAGTTTTTTTTTCCCACAGGTTTTGTTTCAGCTGCTCCTGTATCAAAGCTCGGAGTGGTCAGCTCCCCTTGCTGCATGATTTTCCAGAGGCTTGTGTCAGCAGCGAGTTTTAGTCAGGGTAAAGATCAAAGGCTTTGATCTGCATTCATCTCTACTTGACTAAAAGGAAGCCACATCTGGAGAATTTATCTAATTCTGCAAGCTATAAATATGTATGTTTTTGGTACTATGTAATTAATCAAACGGCTTAAACAGAGTACATGTGCTAACCTGCAAAGATGCCAGATCGCAAACTGTAGGAACTGATGAAATATCTTCTTATGCATATTTCTGTGTACCTCTAAACCACGCGGAGTTTCGGCGCTTTATCTTTGTTTCAAGTGAACTCCGTACCAAGGGCACATGACTTTGCGGGTCCTTAAGAATTAAGTCATTTATTTCTACATAAAGGGCAGCACCACGCAGTCGTTTCCTACCCAGGAACACCACAGAGCTGTGACTTGCAGAAGTGTGAATCAGAACACTGTGCAGGCAGGGGCCTCGGTATAAAACTTGGATCTGGTCTGCTTTTGAGTCCTGAATTTTTCATTCTCAAAATCTGGACCAGCTCACGTGTCTGGGACCCAGCTCTGATTTTTCCCATTTACTCCAAATCAGCCGTAAATGGCACAAAGTTTAATCTAATCAGGCAGCACTCTTAAAAAATGTAATCAGGCTCCAGTGGTGACTACCTGCTTTATTCTACTAAATACGCCTGATTTGATACCTAGACAATCGGAACTCCTGATTAGCTGAATACGCCACTCATGATTATTTTTAAGCTTGTGTACTCGTGCTGCAGGTCTTTCAAGAGGATGCAGTCGTGTTATTTCAAGGCCATACCTTGAAGCTGTGGAATACGTGCAGCTGCTGGAATGGACGAGGCACGCGTTTGCAGACTGATGGCCAAGGTCTATGCTGGGAAACGGATGGGTTGGCAGATGCGTCGTCTGGTTGGGAACCGCTCCCAAAAATTCCGAAGACAAGAGTGGAAAAATGAGTAATGAGGAGCGCTCAAAGATGCTCCCAAAACAAACAAGCAAACAAACAGGCAACGTGCTCTGCACCAGCCGGGACAGCCTGCCAGTTTTGACTCTTTAGCGGACTATTGCTAACAAATCTCTGTGTGGCCTTCAGCTGGCAGGCTTAAGACCAGATTCTCCCAAGAAATAAAGCTCAGAAAAAAATAATTTTCTTTGTAGTCAGGACTGTCAATGGAATAATTTCTCTCTTTTAAAACTCCTTTCCCACAAGGTGGGGGGAAATGACTGTAATGAAACGCAAGTACCGAGGAGCAGAGCAGGACAGCTCTCAGTATCCAAGCAACACAGACACTCTGATCATTATTATTATGATTTCACCTTTTAAAGAATCCCCTGTATATAGCTAACTTTCGATAATGTGCCTCGTTAATATTAATTAAATCTCACAACTCCTGTGCGATGCAGCTAAGCCAGACAGTTTTGAGCTTAAAACCAGGAAAGTTGCGTGACTGAAAAAGGCACGACGGCTGTAACAAAGTCGGGGTGGATCGAGCACTACTTCTCCTGATTACCTGGTCTTCTGGGTCAGGAGAACATGAAGCTGCCTCCTTCCCGGCACCCGGAGCTGCTGCTCCTCATGTTTTTGCAATGAGGGGTTAAGGTTTCAGCCGGCACCAACAACCACCTGTAACTGCACCCTGCATCCAGAACAGGAGGAAATGGAGGAAACATACCACAGATCCAGCACTTTTTGTACTTCTAAGCTTTTCCGTGACTTTAGAGCAATTTTAGAGCGAGATCAACTAGGCCAATTTACAAAGCAAAACCCTTTTCCTCCTGTCTTCAGAGGACACTTGGGAAAAGTTTTGTTTGCTATGTCTGTCTGTGCCAAATCCTTGCTACAGGCTCTGACCAGACACCTTTGGGTTATCTGCTGGCACACCCCGAAGCAGAGGATGATGCTGAGGAGGAGGAAAAATAAAAGGACTTTTTTCGTGCTTAGTCATTAGAAGGTCAGCCTCCTGGGGACATATCTCCTTACCTCTTTGCCGTATTTACAGCAGGATACTCGCAGATCTCTAATTGGTATTCTGTTGACTCAGTATTTTCCTTGTCTGTTCACACCCATCACTGGGTAATGGAAATTTGATTACCGACAGTTTGCTCCACAAGAAAATAAATGTAATGCTTTTAAAGGGTATGCTTTCGTGGAGTCCATCCATTCCACTTTTTTCATTACCTGGCTTAGAGTAATTAATCATTATGAAGCCGTGTGTGTTGAGTTTGGGCAGAAGAGAAGTCTGGACAGTGAAAGGCACATTTCAGACCGGGTCTCTGGGGTTTATTTCACCAGATTTTGCATGCTTGACTGGCCAAGTCTGCAGTATGAAAACCTAGGGGCAACACAAAAACTATAGGTCTATGCTAGTTGGGAAAAATAAATCTGATGTTCTCAAATTTATCCCCAGGGCTGCAAAGAAAGAATTACTTAATTTGTACGGGGTGATTAATAATTAGCAATGAACAGTAACTGTGGAATCATCCCAGGAGTCAGAAACATCCTGCACAAGGAAAGCAAACATGATGAGAAGTGTGCTGCTACATAGGTGCTTTGGCAGATAGACTTCCTTTACAACACGGAGCTGCCAGACCGAAGACAAAAACAAAACCCCAAAATGACGAGGCAGCCAAAAATAAAGGAAGAAAACTGCTCGATCTGCATGGACGTACCGGTGAACGCAGTCTCACCAGCAGTAATTCTTCAGGCTAGGAGTGTAAATCTGCACTAACCCCCAGATGGAAAAGGAAAGCCATCCTTTGCACTGAATACAACCCGAGAGCCAGCTTTGGTAGATGCATTGAGATCGTACTGATGTCTGATGGGGCTAACCTGAGGCATAATCCCATCCATACTTGGCTTCCCTGGCCTCCTGCATGAAGTAGCAAGGCTGTGCACGGCTTTTAACAATGCCTGCAGGAGTTGTACACAGGGCTGTAGGGAAAAGCTGTCTTCATCTCCCATCTCAAGATCATTTTGGCATTTCACAGGAGACCCGAGGCTGCCGATAATGTGCCTTCACCCTGCTCACAAGCAGCCCCGTCTGGGACTAATCCCCCAGGAACAAGGCAGCTTGTCCTGCCCCGGGTGGAGGCGAGAAGTCACAAAATCATCCAAGCCTTGTGGGGCCACAGCCACCTGCCCTTGGCAGGGCTTAGGGGAGGGACTGCTGTGTACAAAACCACCAGAGGGGTGACAGCATGCGAGGAAGGTTTCAGTACCAGGTGCAAAATACAGCTGCTGAATTATGCCGTGTTCAGCAGCTGGAAATGGCCAGCGGGGACCTCTGCTCCCCCTGTCTTTGTAGGGTCACTTCTCACGCCCGTCCCGCAGCCCTCTGCCTACCAGGAATGCCCAGCCAGAGCCAGATTCAGGCACGGTGATTTTGGTAGAATTTAGAGGCTGTGAACTGCAGGCTGTGTTTTACCTGCACATGCTCATACATAGGAAAAACCATAAGAATTGTCCAAGCAGTGTGGCAGCCAGACACTGTATAATTATTTGTTCCTGGAGCAGCCCTACAGCCCACGAGGGCTGAGACGCTGTCCCCAGAAAGCGGAAAATCCAAGCAGCGGTGGCACTCTGAGTGGCTTTTTGGTTTAATATGTAAAGAGCACTTGTTATTTCAGGCAGGTGGCTGTCCTCAGCCTGCCTCTGGTCGATCTGGGAGGGATTGGGGCCGACAGAGGCCGAGGTGCTGCTGTGGATAGGCTCTGCAGGCACCCACCACGGCCCCGCGCAGGGGCTCGGTTACAGCGGGGAAGGAGCTCCTGCATTCCAGCCGCTGTCAGACTGCCGGGTACTTGAAAACCACCCTCACTTCAGCTCCGCACTTAAGGGTACTTCAGTTTATAGTTTAACCCTTCAGGAATAATGACTGAACAAGCACGCTGTGTACAGGGCTCTCAGAGGAGCGTCTGAAAGAACCACAGGGCATTTACTCCTCCGTAGCCCAGGCAGATACACAGATTGAAGCAGAGCATTAAACGTCTCCAGGCCCTTCAGATCCCACACCATCGCTCAGCCTCTGCTCTCAGGCTGCGGGATGCTCTCTGGGCTCCCCATTAAGGGTGTTCCCCCGGCCCCGCAGCGTGTCTGCCCCCAGCACTCGCGGCTCCCTGCACCACCAGACACGTCCCCTCTGAGCAGCACTTACACATCTGGCTTCACTCCTTCCTGCTGCAGATTTTCCACTCCTTACAGAGAACAGATCTCCCCCGCCTGTCACCAGGTCAGCATCCTCGCCTGCTCCCAGGACAGAGGATTTTTACAATTAATGACACCCAGGTGCTCCTCGCCAACCCTTCAAGCCCAGGCCCAAAGCAGCCCACGTGCATTTGGACTTCTAGTGACTTGCTGTGTCCATTCCTCCCGTTTGTTTTGAGTCTCTGCAGTGCAATTAATAATTAATTAAGTACTTCATGGCACTTCTCTGAAGCTTTCGGCAGCTTTCAGATGGAGCAAGTCACCGAATTATTATCGTAATCACGCCTGTGCACACCAGTGCGCCTTTATTAATTGAGTACCCAGCCGGGAAGATTTCAGGCCTGATTTAAGCAAGGTGTGAACTAAGAATAACTTGGAAACATCTCACAAAGGTGCTGTCACCCGGTGTCTACACCTGCAGAGAAGACGTTTGTGTGACGTGGGGGAATCAGAGGATGGATCAGTTGAGGGGAGACAAGAGGAAACCCTGCCCCTGAGGATGAGAGAGACGGGGAGCAAATCATTTTTCTGGGGAGTAAATAACCACAGTTCCTGTCAGAAGGGCTGCTCTAGCCATAAGCTAGTGAGGAGATGAAAAACTGCCATCAGAATGAAAAGTGCTAGAAGCAGCAGAAACGCATGCAACTGAAAGGTTAGCAATTGGGTAGGAAAAAGGAGGAAAAAAAAAATGCTGCAGAATCTTCGCTCTCAGCAGAAATGTAGGGAAAAACCTAGCAGACTGTTTAAAGAAATCGTTTAGAGCGATTTTCTCTCCTCCTAAGTTATAGCGCACGTCCTCCTGCCAGCTGAATGAGGCAGCCTTTTTGCTGATGCAGAACACATCCCGCCCGTTCATTTCCAGTACAATGCCCGGAGAATTAGGTGCACGATTCCTGTGAGCGAGAATGGAGATTGCACACGTCTCCCTCCCTGCTGCACATCCCCGCATAAATAACGGGAAGCGTGGGGCAGAGGACGCCGGACACATCGCTCCTGCTCTGGGTTATCGGGTGTTGGAGGGCTACAGCTGGAATCGCTGCTAAAACAGGGGAAATATTTCTCTGCTGTAGCTGTTCCTCCTATCTACCATTTACAAGACTGATGACCAGCCTCAATATGCAGCAGTTGAATACAAATCAGCCTGCTAGCTTTGTGTTGTGTGAAAACAGGGAAAATAAACGCCTGAATTTTACCTTCTCGGGGAATAACGCAAACAGCAACACGGTCACATGCCTGGCTCCCAGCGTAATCTCAATCAGGGCACAATTCAGCTCTGATGGGCTTTTGTAAATATGTAACTGACCTTTCTAAGCGTGTGACATGGGCTTCAGAGCGGCTCCGCTGCCTTCAATACCTGCCTGATCCTCCGAGGTGATGAGCTCCTTCAGCGCTCGGAGAACTCATCAGGATTTAAGGCCAGGCAGACTCGCAGAGCCGGGCCCTAAGTCCTCAATTCAGAATCCATGAAACAAGCATGACATTGATCCCGGCCTTTGATGGACACACGGCTCTAGCCGGAGGCAGAGCGAGATTCATTGACTTGAGGAATAGAAATGTGTTTTTTATTTTTTTTTTCTTCTGACAGAAAGATGGGAAATATCTTAGGAGAAAATGTTTCATGAGAAAATATTTCATGACAAGACTTCCAACCTGGAAGCAGGATTATAACGTCTGTTTATAGCTTCTTCTAACTGGATTTTTTCCCTTCTATCAGGAAAATTGGACGTATGGCTCTCTGACTGAAGGGACAGAGGCGCAGGGACCGCCAGAGCCCCACTGGAGGGGCCAGCACCCACCAGCAACACCTCAGGCTGCTGGTGGTCAGTGGGATACACCTGGGTTCTGTAATCACCAAAGTCCTGCACGAAGAAAATGTCCCTGTGTTCACATCCCGTAACCCCAGTTTCCGAATTGGTCGACAAGAGAGAGAATCTTGCAGTGAATAAACCGGGCCAGATTAGTTCTGGAATTGCAGCCTATAATAATGAGAGGAAACTGCTGGTGGTGGAAAGGCTCAGATGGTTCAGAAGACACACGGCATCATTTCATTCTTTCGCTGTTGAAATAAAACAAGCTCGCAAGGGAACAGACAGATAAAATTGAGCAGTCCACGTGGCTAAAACGTGCTACGCTCCAGGCTCTCATCAAAAGCCGCCTTTGTGGCACGTCCACGTGTTTGTACAATCAGGGCACTCTGAGGCTATGCCAGCTACAAATTCTGTCTCTCTTGCAGCTCTGAAGAGGAATAATTTCCGTGGAGCACCCGGCAGTGTCCCCGCCTGGAGCTGCCGTCTCCGAGCCTCTCGGCGCCTCTATAAATAGCAGAGCAGCAGCTCACCTACTCCGAGCTCCCCGCACGCTCACTTCACTTCGCTGCCTTCCTGTTTGGTAAAGCTGTCACCGTGACTCAGATTTCCCCTATCAGATTCTCTGCGCGGGGAGATTCCCAGTATGTTATATGGCATCGCGAAGCTATTAAGCGACTTAGGTTTATATCGCCTAAGCTGCTTAGGTTTATATCAGCAGAAGTGATGTGCTTCTGAAGATCTTGACGTTTGAAGCAATGTAATTACTGTTGGAGATCTCAGAGCTCCAAACCACTTAAGCTAACGGAGAGGGTCTCCATCGTTTTGATGACAATGCTGAGTGAAATAGTGTCAAAATCCCAGACAAACTGCATACACAAAACCAACGACGAACACAAAGCTATGACCACCAAGCTCCATGCAGGACCGCAACATTTTCCTGATCTACTTGCAAAATTCCCTATGACCTAAGCTGCCATACAACGTGTTTCTCATACCCCTAGCCCCTGCTAACCAAATACTATTTACACTGTAAAACAAAATTTTGCTCTGTTGCTCTTTGGTTAAGAAACACAGCGATGAAGAAAGATGTAAATTTCACTGCCAGCACCCATTTTAATAGATTATTAATTTTCAGGCTTTATTAGAGTTGTTGAAGTGACTGGAACCAGTGCAATCCTACCTCCAAAGTCCTGTAATGGCATTGCTCCTGTATTCATCAAAGCGCTGGATTGTTTGTACTAGAAATCTCCAGATAACCTGCTTACGCAGTGACGTTGGAGATATCTGTCAGGCCCTAATATTTCATTTCCTGCATAAATGTTTCATAGGCTCCACACTCTGAATGTGAAAAGAATAAAATACTCCTTTGATCGTTCACTTGAAGTGTTTTCTGCGTCCTTTAAAAATGAATGGAACCGTGCAGTCAGCAGCAAGACAATTAAGTTGGATAAACTGATACGCAGATATCTAATGACATTTGGCACGCTTTGCGGTGATGTAAAACCGAGGAGTTTCCCTCTTCTCCTGTATACAGCTGACCTCTATTTTAATAGGTTTGGAGGTGAAACGTCCCTGAAGATGCTGCCCAAAATCCTCTCTCGAGTTCCCAAGCTGCCCTGATGCCACAGGTAACTGCTCTGTGTCGTACATGTTGCGGCTGTGCCAACTTGAAGATTTGAACCCACAAATGCCCAGCATTTCCTTAACCCTGTCATGAGCCCTGCCCTGCCCCACTGAATTCAGGGACAACAAGTCTTGTGATTGACACGGATCTGTTTCTCAGAAAAGTCTAGAGAATTCGGTATTTAACACATCCAGTTAACATAGGCACAAGACACCACGGCAGGCTAATTACAAGAATTTGGAGTCCATCCTTCTTTAAGCAGAGGTGCGAGCTTCAGAGGTACAGCTGGGATGAGAGCAAGGCTGCTCATGTTGGTCCTCCGTAACTGCTGTCTGCTTGGTAAGGTTCAGTTTCTAAGAAAGAACAAACCATGCAGCAGTTTAATTTCTGGTACTCTAGAACACTTCAGGGATTGCTTTTAGAACTATTGAACCGCATAAAAATAGAGGTGGAAGGGAAATCACCTGCTCTATGAAAACCGTACCGTGTAGCCTGTTTCCTGAGCTGAAAACATCCTGAGGACAGTCTGGGTTCTTTCCTCAGGTGTGCACAACTCTGTAATTGTATGTATTTTCCAATGAAGTGTACGAATTGCCAAACTTGTCTATTTAGTTACTAAAAAGTTTGACAATTGATTAGGAACAGCGAGCCAACTATCTTGGCGGTTCTTATCACTTTGTTATTTCCTTCTACTTGTGTGCCTGACTGCAGTCCCTGTCATCACCTCCCTTAGGCTGGGACCGAAAGCCCCTGGAAGGAGGCCACGGTGCTGGCTCTGGCCATGACCAGAGGTCTGCGAGGCTGTAACACCTCCAGTATCGGTGTGCTAAGAGCCCAACGCCACGCACTGCAAACATATTTTCCCATTGCTTGATAACACCAATACACGCGGATTTTACTTGTGGTGCTGCTTGTGCCGTAATGTATTTTTATCAAGGGAGCCAGTTGCAACAAGCAGAACCCTGAGACGGTTAAAGCCTACTTCGAGTTAATTTAAAATAACGCACTCTCTCTCTAGACTCGTACATCTCTGCAAAGAAAATGGCAAGCAATCCAGAACATTCACAGCGTAACGACATTCAGATGTGTCTAGGCATAAATAGCAACTTCTAAACCAAGAATTTGCCTCTGGAGCCTTTTCAGTAGGCCGTCAAATAGAAAATATTTAAAGGGAGACTATGATAGTATAATTTCCCTTTGTTTCAGGCAAGGATGGAGTGAATGTGTCATACGGCCCTGAAAAGGAACATGAGAAATCTCACAGTGACCCAAAATGAAAGGGCTTCATTATAGACCGAATCCTCACCCATTCGAATCAATCAGAAATCTGTTGACTTCAGTAGCCTTGGATTTCCTCACAGTTCCGACCAAAAAACGGATGCATAAATAAAATTGAGCAGCATGTTGCACAACGTTAGGCCTCTGTTTTCTCTTCCCAAGTAAATTACGAGGGATTTTCAGAGGCAGTAGTTGCAGGACGAGGCCCTAGGCGTGTCATGATCACAGGCAGAGACCTCACTCGGAGCGCTGCGCCCAACGGGGATGTGGCCGGGCCCACCAGGGACTTGGGACAACTCCTGGAGCATTCAGTAATTGGGATTACACCGCTAATAAGTTATTGTTTTAATAAATTTACACGAGTGCCCTTACGAGCGGGTGGTACTCAGCCCCCAGCACCTCGGGACCTGCTGATGGTGCCCAGGGGCAGCACTGCTGACCTCCCCACGAGGTGGGTGCGAGCCATGAGTGAAACGAAGAGCTCTGCCTTCGCCTCTCGGGCTATTTATTGCTCTGAAACCACAAACACTGCCTTATCTACACACAGGGTGAGCGGAAAGCAGATGAATCACAATGCAAATATCAGTAATTTCTCCTGGCTTATTTCTTTCGACGGAAGAGCAAGCACACAAACAAGCCCGGTAACAACAAATTGAGTTCCCCAGTTTACTCCTTATCCCACTCAATAAAGGGTACGCTTTGCTACCACTTAATTCAATGGAAAAATTCCTTTAGGTCTCCATGGGAACAGCATTGGGCCTATAATACTTAACCATAAGTACCAAATTCTATAAGCTTTGGCTGAAACTTTTTAGTGTCCTTTTAAAGATCTCCGCGGATAAAGAACTTCAGGCTCTGGAGTCAATAAAGTCAATGAAGCAGCTTTCACAGGCATCAAAAGTTCACTTTCAAACTTTTCTACCAAATAGTTACTGGAATTTGGGAAAAGCGAGCACAAAGAAAACACTGTAATAACTAACACAATGACCCTTTCAACAAGTAAAGCGAGCAGTCTTTTAAATGAAATTGGACTTAAAGTACATTTGGACCAGACAGTGAAAGGAAATCTCTCACCAGCACATCACAAGGCCAATAATGTGTAAACAGATAATAGCAAGAGCTGTGTGGTTCATAATTAATTCAAAGGAGATGGCATTTCTGTCTTCTTCCCGGTTTTGGTCAGTCATCGAAGACAATCTGCCTCAGTCTGTGCGAAGTACCACAGTTCAGACCCAAATTCCTTCGACTCCCATCACAATAGCAATAACACAAAGTATTAAACATGGCAACATTTACATTTACTGGACATGATATTTGTGTGGCAGGGTCCTGGATGACGGCCCAACTCACACTGTTCCCTTCTCACCCAGCGAAGGCTGAGTAAGGCAAACCATATGTAATAAATAACGTGTGGTGACAACAGCAAATGCTGTTATTAATAACCCGATGCTGAGACTGAACTCGAGTTCAACTTGGGACCTGTTCGGAGATTTGTTAGCAAGGGCTTATCTAGGATAAAAACCAACGTGGGTCGCAGAAGCTTGTGGTGACCTTGCTCTGGCCAAGTCGGGAACACTTTGGGTTCCTCTCCGTGCCCCATCCCCAGGGGAGAGGACGTGCCCCAGCTGGGGCTGCAGCACCCCCCGGCTCCGGGGTTCAGCCCTCGGTGTGTGCACCAGATTGGGGGCTGCCAAAAACATTCAGCTCAGGAATGAATGCACCACGGCAGGTAATGACCCAAATTTAACAAAGAAGGACGGGAACACAAGGGCTTTTCAGTGGCACGGGCTGAGGACTGATGGCTCCGTGCTGCAGGTGGAGGCTCGGCGACGAAGCCCATCCGCCTCCAACACGGCCGGCCTCTGCAGCGAGGCCTCCAATAAATCCGTCAGCACCATGATGCCATAATGCTGCCTTTATGCTGCAGCTTGACCCAGCCCCGGCACGTGCATCAGGGTAAAAATAATTTACTTTGTGACATCACCGAACTCCTGATTAAAACGTTCTCATGCTGGGACTTTAAAATGCGCTTTCTTTTACTAACGTTTTCACCAGCTCAGAAAATCCCACGCTACGTGCTTTGACCACACCATAAAGAAAAAGGCTTCATTTTGGATGCTGAACAACGGATGCTGTTTAGGAGCAGGGTCTTTACTTTCTGGCAGGATGCAGCTTTCGCACAGACCAGCTCAGGAATTTGATCCTGACACAAGTGTTAAGAACGGATTCACACATCCATGGAGGCCGGAATACTATCAGTAGTGGGACAGCACCAAACACAGAAGATACCCTGTTTTAAAATCTCCATTTCCACTGCAGAAACACAGGAGAATGACAAGAAACCTTTAGGGAATATTGCAATTTCCACAGCCTTGTGATGCTAATTACAGTCATTATCAGAGTCTAAAAAGTTCTGAGCATTTTTTGTTCTCTGCTCATGGCAGCTGTGATGAGACAAACTCAAGGTGCAATAACAATGTTACACACACACACAAAAAAATCCTAAGATCCACTTAATTTCAATATTACTACTTTTTTTTTTTTTAAGAGTCTAAAACAGTCAACTCAAAAAGCTTTCTTCTATGTACATACACACACGCATAATCCAAGGTACATTATTTTCTAAAACAACAACTTCTGTCCTTTGAATTCAGAGCAATCTGAGGAGCGGAGAAGCATATGGTTTTATATTCTTTTTTGTTTGTTTTTAGCTTTAGTTCCTTTTTCCTTTGCTTCTTACACCATGTCTTTTAATATCAAGGCAATGGATTTTTGTATATTTCTCTGTTTTAATGTAGGAGATTGGGAAAAATAATTAAAAAAAAAAGAGCATCTAGAGATTAACTGTGAAGGCTCATGTTTGACAAAACCATCCACACACACGAAACAACACGCAATTCTTCTTTGGTGTCCCAGGTTTGGCTGTTTTTATCCCCAAAGCTTTTAATAAACCGAAAAGAAGGCATCCTGAATCTCTCAGCACTGTGGCCGCATGCCTTCTGTACGGCCCACGAGCTGGATCCCAGTGAGGGTTCGGAGCAGTGAGTAGCACAACGCTTGGGTTCACACCTCCTGAGCACTTCAGGTACCCTGAAACAGAACCCTACACAACTGATAGCAGCGTGCTCGGCTGCCTGGAGCAGGGCAGCAGGCTACACGCTCGGAGAGGAATGCCTGGAGCCTCAAGCTTCATGGTCTTCATGGATCCAAGTCAGGGCATTCAGAACACAGGGGAAGCGGCACCATCCTCTTTTTTTGTGCGTTTCTTCAGCAGTCAAGAGCCTGAGTTTATTCCTCGCCTGAGGAATTCTGAACCCACGTTCCTACTTCCCAGGGGAATACTTTAATGCTCCAGGGGAACAAAAGTAGTTTGTACTCTGTTGAAGCTCTTGTGGTAGAAAGATTAATGAAAACAGGGAAAGAAGGCCAGATAATGGTTTTATCCAGAAACTTAAAAAATAAAGCAGAGGGCTGGAGCAGAGACCTGAACTGGGGCACCATACAAACAAATGCCTGAGCTGTGTTAATCTTCAGTCTCGTGGTCACTCATTTCCCATTTGCAGCCCAATGAGCCTTTCATTCTTTTTTGCACTGTGGAGCACCATCAAAAGGAGAGGTGGAGAATGCCTCCTTGCCAAGTCACACATTATAGCAGATTGTCTGCTGATTACATCTTTCCTCTTCCAAAAAAACAGCTCTAAACAAATAAGGCACAGTATTTGCCTGGGACAGTTTCCACAAACAGTAAAACCCTCAAATAAGAGCCCTAGGTAGGGAAGTCTGGCCAGATGATAAGGCTCTTCCTCTCCTCTGCATTTGGGTACACATCAACAGAGCTCTCTCAGAACCTTGACATGCAAAACACAAAGTGTTTTACTATCTGTCTGTCTGTATTCTCCTACCTGTTTACTTTGAGTAGCTAAATGCCGGTGTAACGACCGGGCGCTCTTCCTTTCTTCCTGCAATTTTTTACTAGGGAGCTCCTAATCTCCAAGTATTTAGAGGTTTGTTTGTTTGACAGACTGAATTAATTGACTATTACTACGAAACCTCCCATGAAGAAGCCTCAGACACACCACCTCAAGCTGCGATCCCTTCACGTCTCACAGCCCAGGGCCTCGGCTCTGCCATTACCCGCAGCCCGAGGAATCCCGATGGGGCCGCGCACACGAGCGCGTTAATCACACTCACAGAGATTGGAGTTTTGGGATTGGGTTTGGGTGAGAAACCTTTTGGGGAACCAAGACCTGGAGGAAGCGGTGTCAGGGTGTTGTAGGTGATGCTCGGCTGTGCCACCACGCAGGAGGCAGCGCTGCTCGGAGCCCGGCTATGGCAATGCCCCCACCTGGGCTGCCCCCAAGCACACAGGGCAGCTAAACCATGGAAATATGGGCTGGCCTGGGTGCAGAAGGGCCCCAAAATTACCTGTTTTCACCCCCCTGCTCTAAGCTGGGTTGCCAACTGCTAGGGCAGGCTGCCCACAGCCAAATCCCAATGCCTCTGCCTGTACACCTGCAAAATTGGTGAGGGACGGGTATGTGTGTGTGTGTGTCACAGTGTGTCACAGCAGCACCAGGGTGGGTAATTAAATAAGATTTCAGAGGGGTTTGGGGTCTGTATTGGGGAACCCACAGGGTAAACGTGTTTGTGCACTGCTTGCTGTCAGAGCTAAAGCCCTATGAGGCGCCGTGCCCCCACAGCCACGGCCGTGAGCACATGTCTGAATTAACCCCGCCGTCCTAACGCCGCGGTGCCATAATTACACCGCCTAATTAACCCCTAAATCACACGGGGGGGGGGGGAGGCCCCGCCCCGCTCCGCCAGGGCAGAGGAGGCCGCCCGGGGAGCGCTTCCGGGGCCTGCACCGCCCCCTTCCTGCCGGAAGGCCGCGGGGCTCCAATTCCCGTGTTTTTAATTGGGATTTCTCTTAATTTGAGCACCGTGAGGGGCTCGGTTAATGCCCCGCAGCCCCCACGGGGGGCTCTGCGGTCTCTCAGTCCCTGCCGGCCTCCCCCGAGAAGGCGCCTCAGCCCCCGAAGTGTGTGTGTGGCTGTACAGCTCGGGGCAGCCCAGTTTGTGGCACTGGTCGCTGATCAAACCCCCTCCTGCCCCGGTTCTGTCTCAGAAACCCCCCCCCCACAAAACCAAACGTCCTGAGCTTCATCGGTCTGTGAGCAGGCTGAGCTGCACAGGAATAACCAAACTGATGTGAATTAGCTTGAATGCGAATCTCTTCTCACACGCATCAAAGGAACAAAAATAAGGAGTGAAATGGGAGGTTAAAGTGAGAAAAATACTCAGAATTTAGACTAATTCTTAGAAACAGTAACCTTTTTGGTATTAGATTTGTAAACATCTTTGCCTTGATGCTGGTTTATGTTACTTACCCCTGTTCCATAGCGCTGCTACAAAAAGGCAAACTGGGTCCTCTGGGGGCTCTGTTACCAATTAGAGCTTCAAGATCTTTTAAACGTAAATTCCCTGACTTAAAAGTGACTTTTCAAGATTTTAGTGTAGTATTAGTGCTAATACTTTGAAGCCTCTACAACTAACTGCAATTTTCTAAAACTTCTTAGATTCTAAGGAGCAATGCTTTTGCTCCACAAGCTCCCAACACAGAACAGTTTAAAAAGCATTCCAAGTGCGGTGCTTATAATTAATAGTGCTGCTCCTATAAATCATACAACTTTAGGAGCAGGTGAGGTACAAATTGATATTCCTGTTCCATTGCATTTACACAAAATAGCTTTCACTAATAATAAATATTTTTTTTCTCCAGCTGAAATAAACTTTCATCGCTTTTCAGTGAGCTGCATTTTTTTTTTTTTTTGGTATGGGATTTGAGTTTTAATACATAGGTAATGCTCGCTGGAATTACGACGAAGGGATTACAATTTCATTGCTGGAAGGATAAAAAGGCCTAATTTGGTACTATAAACACCTGCTGTGGTTTACAGAATAAAGGAAGAAATCAGCATATCAACATTTACAGAGACAAAACCAAACTTCTTTAAAATTGGCAACTTCAGGATATTTGGCACCTCTGTGAAGCAGATGTGATGCCAGGTTCCAAAGAATAATTCCAGTAAATATACAGTCATGCAGTCACGTTCTCTGCTGTTGGTGATTCATTTTTCCCCAGTCCATTGGAAACTAATGGGACACCTGTTTAATTAGTAGAAGATACTCAAGACTATATTACAGTGAATATATGAATATAGGACATATTTAGATGAGAATACTTTACAGCTTGGTAAAATAGAATCTCCATGAAAAATTAAAAGGTACTGCATTATTATTGAAGCCTGTGATGGGGCTGTTGCAGCTCTGCTGCTGGTTTTGGGTTACATCTGTTTGTCCCCTCTAACGTGGCAGCTACCAAGACTCTTCCTCATACAACTGAGGACACACAGAACCACAGAAACAGTCTTAGGAGTGGAGATATCCACAGCAAAGACAACCATAGCATGGATTAACTTCTGTTTGTAAGGTGCATGGCATAATCAGCACGTAGCAAAAGGGAAAACAGACTGAAAATGAGCCCTTTGACAGAGATACAGAAGGAGAGAAGGATGTCTTGCACTGAGGTTATGTATTTAACAGTTTTACATGAAATATTTATATATAAAAACTTTGTTAAGTGCTTTTCTCCAATTTAAAAATCTAAAGAATTCAAAAATAAGGCATTCAATATTTGAAAAAGTACAGATTTACAAAATGTGTATATTCTGTCATGAAAACTCCACACCAACATTATACACTTGGAAAAAAAATACAAACAGGATATATTACAAATTTATGTAGCAATAACTTAGTTCATACCATGCAATAAAAAGTACGTTAATCAAGATACACAAGCTTTTACGTTTCCTAAACTGGAGGGCTTAATTCTGTTTGCAGATGAGTTTTTATGCAAATTCTTAGAGCTGTGGCACTTGAAATTTCTGGTAGCCTTTCTATTGAGAGTTAAATTGTACATAATGATTATGAGGATGGAGAGGAACGAAGCAGCTGTTACGAGTCATTCCAACTTTGTTCGACAATAGCTGAAACTCTTTTCTCGTATTCACGTTTGTTCTCCTGATAAAGTTGTGCTGCCTGGCTGTTCGCCGGACTGTTTGGGTTAGGTTCATCAAGCAGAGACTGTAAGAAGGAGAGAACAAAAAGTGAGACAAACCAGCACATTTTAGAACAAGGAAAACAAACAAACAAACAACTTATAACCTGAAAATCCAAGGTTTAGCAGTATGATGCTAATTGATTATTTGGCCATTACACCACTAACATCATTCAGGACTAACGAGGGGCTTGAGATACCTCCTCAACTTCATGGTAGAAAAATAAAACCAATCACCCAGGAGAAAAGAAAACATTTTTGCCGTGCTACACCCTTTTTTACTTATTCCAAATTAAGTAGATTTCAGCAATACTGTCACCCTGAGGAACTCACACGCCAAGGCTTTGTGAAAAGGTTGCAATATTTCAAACATTATACAAATATTACAACTGCTTGCCTAGCTTGGCTGAAAACAGTTAAAAACGAATCCAAACCAGTAACTGTTTTCCTGTAAAAATAACCACTGGTAGTTTTGTAGGTCAAAATCAGTAATTACCTAGGTCAGCCCTTTGTCTTTATTTGACCTAAAAAACTACTGCTTAGTCTGCAAGTATTTGAAGTTCTGTGATACAGACACTCACTAGCCACACCACTGAGCTGTGTATTCTGGAATAGAGACTAAGACTTACACATGCTTAGTGGCATAATACAACATAATTATTAAAGAGATGCAAACTTACCTGAATTGAAGTTAAAATAGATGAAACATCGTATGTTGGACTCCATCGATTCTGAAGAATATCTAAACATATGCTACCATCTGCATAAACTGTGAATACAACACAGATACCACTTAGAAATGATCAAATTTATTTTACATTTATTTTATTAAATACCATTCAAGGAATTAATTACTGTATCACTTCAGCCTGTGTTTAAATTAATGCATTAGGACAGAGCATAGCAGTTATGCCTGACACTCCCATCTGGCTTGACACCCTGTATTTTGAAGGAGATAGATTACTGGAAGAAACAAAACACTTCAGAGGAAAAGGAGGAAGGGCCAAAGATGACAGCACTAAGACAAGAATTGGTAGACCCAGACCCAGCTTCTTGCTCCTCCTGTGTGACCAGCCCAGATTCAAACTGCTGTAATGCCTCCCAGCGAGCAGAGATATTTGCTGCAGGCACGGGATGCACTGCACCAGCCGAGGCTCTCTCAGTCACCACGCGCTGAATGGGGAGCTCTGCTCTCTGTTTTCACACACTCTGCACTCAGCAGGAGAGATGCTAAGGCAGACAACAGAAAATACTGAAAAGCGTGCCTGAAGTTCTACTTCTGCCTGCATAGCTATCAGGAGTCTGAGCACAGAAGCTTGTAAGAAGCTGAGATTTGTCATGCCAACTTGCACACCCTGTTGGATGCATCCAACAACTGGATGAAACCCGTGAAGAGCTGCAGGAGGAACCACAGCACTCTCTCTCAGGCTGCCCTCACGACTGAGGCAGGGTCAGCCCCTTCCCCTCTGCTCTCCCCTGCCCCCTGTGCTGGCACTGCTTGGCACAGGGAATCCCAGGAAGGCACTGACTTGGCTGAAACCTCAGCTGACAGAAATGGGTAATGTTGGGCTTCATCAGTTCCCTGCTTCAACTTGAGATGTGTCTGCACAGACAGGAGTGCTGTAAAATGGAAGGGGGCAGGGATCTGCAGCAGGACTCCCCCTTTGTGCCAGCCTCAGCACAGCTCCTGCTGACAGTGCTCGCACGCGTTGATATGTATTGATTGGAAAAAAATGGATGGCTGCTTCCTAACAGCACCATAATTCTCAAGTTTTTCATCAAGCAGCTACTGCCTTAGACGTCTACTTAGGAGGTGGTGGTGGATTGAGAGAGAGAGCTGCTGAGCATCCCGGAGCTTTGCAGAATACATGACTGCACTGTAATATTTAATGGGTGTTAGGGCTAAATAAAAATGATTTACTCACCATTTGGATGGAACATTTTTGATAAAAACCTAACAGTCGGAGGTTTATTCGGATATTCTTCTGAAAATTCTATTACTAGTTTAAAAGTACCTGTCCAAACAAACATAAACACCATCAGGTGATTAAAAACCCAAAAACCCTCCAGGAACATACTAAGCAAGTTAATTCACATGCTCTACAATCAGTATTTTTTCCCACCATTATACAAACAAACCACATTGAGTCTGGTTTCTTTTCAGATGTTTCAAGAGATAATGGAACTGTGGAAATCCTACTTGGTAATGGCAGTAACAGCAGCAGCAGCTAGGTCCAACAATTATCCCCCTGCCCTCCTCCCTGTTCCTGTGACCGAATATGCCTGCTCTATGGACTACGGTGACTTTAAGGTGTTTCATTAAGAAGGCAACGTGGTGCCAGCAAAGAAACCCTGGAATTTCATAATCAGCAATCCCAGCCTTTGGAGCTCATGGCTGATTCACTGAAAACCTTTATTATGGATCAGTGAATAACTCACTGTAACTCCTCCAACCCAACACAGAGAAAACCCCATCTGCTGCTGATTACTGCAGTAATACTACAATTATTAAACTCATTACCCCTCATATGCTTACAGGAGGCTCATTACACAGCAACTTCCCTGTTTACATACGGAGTGGGTATCCCCCCTCCCCTCCCCAAGTTCTATATTCAGAGCAATTCAAGATTTTTCACCTGCTCTTAGTTAGAAGAGCAGAGATGAATCAAGCACGCTACAAAGACAGAACCAGAAAAGTGTCCTGCTCAGCTCTCTTGCTGAGCTTATCTGCAGAGATGTGAAAACATCTGGCAGCACTGGGCCAACTTCCCTCACTAAAAGTTTGAGCGTTCTGTGTCTGAACAAGCCTCGATGTGAGCAGTGCTTCACAGCTGTGTAACGAGCCACTCTGACTGGACACCACTTACAGCAAAACACGGTATTTTCAGGGCCAACAAGACCTTACTCCTTTATTCTTTTTCCTTGCTTAGCTTGTTCCAACTTCTATAACATCTATTATTCCTCAAAGCAGAGCAGCGTTAACACTGGCAATATTTACAAGAATGATGGAAGGAACAGAAGTTAGCTGCTTACCATCTTCGAAAGGTGTCCCTTCTGGCCTGAAAGGTTTAAAAATAAACTGGTTAATAATGATCATTACTTCTAAACATGCACAGTAAATATATATTTTCTTCCTCATCCTCTTCATGATAGAAGTGGATGCAATCATGTAAATATTTAGAGAAACATCCGGAGGCAATTTATGGGAACTCTGTCTTAATTAGCACTTTCCCACATCAATCTGCAAGTCCAGATACCCACTGCCTCATCATCCCCAACGACACATGTGCCACGCGTAAGGCTAGAGCTGAACTAACGAGCAAACTGCTGGCAAGCTGACTTCATTTTTACGAAAGAATGTAAGATACACCCTACAGGAGGGGACCTCTAAGAGATAAATGTAATAGAACCTGTACCTCATTCTCCTGGGAATCAGTCCAATCACTGCTAATACATCTGGATTTAATAGCCAAGAACATGTGGTGCTCTTATGTACTTTTAAAGAGCAAGCCTGCTTTTTCATAACCCAATTCCTCTACAATCTATTCATTAAAACACAGGCAAACATTATTCAACAAAAGGAAAGAATTAAAATTGTTCATCGCCTTTCTTAGGCATTCTTTATAACCCCCTGAAAACAAATTTTCACTGGGACAGCACACTTGGTTGTTTTTTTATTTATTTATTTTTAAAGTTTCCTGAGTGCACATCCACAAAACAAAGAAAGCATCATAAAACAAACAAAAACCAACCCAAGGAACAGGTTTTATTAGCCTTTTGATGTAGGACTTGGTAGCGACCAAAAGCTCTTACCCAAATATAACTGCATTCCACTGCATTATATTATTCTCAGACGGTGCACCACTGACACCCACAGGAGGGTCTTCTTGCAACCTAAGGATTACAAAGATAGAACAAGGCTTACGTAAGTGAAATATCTCCACCTGTGAGCATAATTTGATTGTAACAGCCACTTTTTAGAAATTTTCTCTCGTCCCATATTAGCAAGTACCTGAAGTGTTACGTGCAGAGGAGCAACGATCCAAATACAGAACTACGAGGTGATGCACACCAGGAGTGTCTCAGGCATTACACCAACACACTGCACCTACCCAGCAGGATAAATTCAGTGCTCAGGGAGAAGAGCATCAACTGCAAGAGTAATTTAAAGCCCCACAGCTGGGACTGATGGTACTACCCAGTAAGTTATGAAAGAGCGACTGCTGCTGGCTGCCACAATGCAGAAGAGCACAAGTTCCAGCCAGAAGCAGGGGCTGAACACCACGCAGTGATATTTGCAGGGCACGCTTGCAGGAACCAAGGGCAAAGCACCGACAGCTCAACTTCTGCATCCCCAGATCTGCGCACGATGCGGCTGCATGTGGTGTGAGCCTGTTCTGGCTGGCAAGCTGCCTGCTTCGAAAGGGAAGAGGGAGCGAGGGGAAAACCTGCGCGCTGTTCCCTGCCACCAGCTCAACAATGGTAAACATTTGTCTCTAAGTCACTAGTGGAAGCCTTTAAATGCTGTTTAGTTCCTTAACCCTTGGCCTAGGAAAAGCACACTGCATGCTGACAGCTCCAAGAACTAGACGCCCTCCTTCTGCCCATCCTCTTGGGTAACGCTGAGCGTGCAGCTGGGATTGCTGAGCTGTGTTTACATCCCTGCTGCGAGCACAGGCCGTTCAGCTCCATACCCGCAGCACAAACCACCTACTATTTTGGGCAGGAGCAGGAGCGGGACCTCTCCCGTGCCAGCCCGCGTGCCAGTGACGCCGCCGGAGCACTCAGCCAGACCAGCGGGGCCGAAGGATGGCTCCGGGTTTGGGATCGATTCTAAAAGCTCGTCGGCACCCTGCTGCCAAAAGGGCTGGCTCCCGAGGGGCTGTGGCAAAGACTGGAGGCTGAATTGATCCGAACAGAGCCTGGAAGCTTTTAAGAGTTAGGGGAAATGTATTTGCAGCCCCTTTTCCAGCAGCAAATATATATTGTTTTAAAAATAACCTTTCTCTCCGATGGTTTAGTGAAATCGGATGATCCAGGATCTGCTGGACTGCTCTCCCTCCACGACTCCTGACAATTGCAGCATGCAGGAGGAGTTTATATTTAACAAAGTGAATCACAGTTCATGGCGCACAGTCTGTTTTTTAGTATGAGGTAAGAGTACCATAAGGCTAAATAAAAATATAACTTAGGGGTAGGAAGGAGAGAAGCAAAGCGCTGACATGAGAAAGCTGAGTACATTTTGGGGTATTAAAGTGATCAAATATTCAATAAACAAACATGCATGTGTCCCATGTCTCACTGTGCTCACTTGGTTAAACTCCTCCATGGCTTCAGTCTCTTCCACCTTAAATTTCAAAATTATCAAGCCAGTCCTTCTGAGGCCACAAAATCATAAAAAAGTCTGATTGCTGTCCTGAAACACCACCTAGTCCTTCTCCCGGAAGGAACCACTGATTTTTGGTCACCTGTGCAGCCCAATAACATTAAAAAACATCGAGTATCCTGTTGTGATTCGAATGGGAATCGAGGACCACCAAACAGCGAACACTCACACCCAAATAAAGCCCAAGAAGCAGGGCCTGCACCTCACAAATCCCAACTTCTCGGATCGATCAGGGCTTTTGGCCCTGCAGCTCTGCCAGCCACGCAGCTCAGCTCCACACAATACACGTCAACTGTTTACCCGTGTATTTTCAGGCCCTGGTGTAACACAGCTCCGCTAAAAAAAGCCACGCTATCACAGCTGACTCACCTCCAGCAGCCCAGGAGCCGCTCCGGCCCGCAGGAATCACACCGCACACCCTGAAGTTTACCCAAAAAAAAACCCAGCCCAAACCACACGGCGACTTTCCATGCGTTAGGGCCGTATTTACATGGCAGACGGGAAGTGGAGTTACCCCGCTGGGGCAGCCATGGCCATTTAAAAGCCTCCAGCTAATTACCACTGCTAATGAGCACGGCGCTGGGTCCCTGCTGGTGCTGAGGGGGAGCTAAGGGCTGGGCTGGGGGGCACCGGGCCCTGCACCCCCCGGCTCTGGGGTGGTCTCAGCACATAGGAATGGGGGGTCCAGGACTGGGGGGGGGGATCCCAGAACCTGAGGGGAGAGAAAAGACCCAGAACTTGAAGGGGGGGATCCCAGAACTTGAGGGGCCGTCAGAAATTGGGGAGGGGGCTTAACTTGAGGGGGGGACCCTAGAACTTGAGGGGGGGGGACCTAGAACCTGAAGGGAGACCCAGAACCTGAGGAGGGGCAGAACTTGAAGGGAGGGACCCAGAACTTGAGGGGGAGCCCAGAACCTGAGGGGGAGGGGGAAAGTTAAGGGGGGGACCCCAGAACTTGAAGGGAGGGGCCCAGAACCTGAGGGGGGTACCCTAGAACTTGAAGAAGGGGGGGGCAAATATTCGATGGGGTGGCCCAGAACTGAGGCGGGGGGGGGGGCAGAACCTGAGGGGGGGACACCCCCCAACCTGAGGGGAGCCCAGAACCTGGGGCGCCCCAATCCCCTCAGAACCCCCTCAGAACCCCCTCAGAATCCCCTCAGAATCCCCTCAGCCCCAGCCACCGGGCGCCCCCCCAACCCCAAGGGGGGGGTGGACAGCGGCTGAGAGGGAAGCAGACGACACCCCGTGTCCCCCCCTCTTGTCCTCACCTCTTGAAGTCTCGCATCAGCCGGCGCCGGGCCGGGGTGGACATGGTGGCGGCGGAACACGCTCCCCCCGGGCCGCAGCACCGCCTCCCGCCGCCGCCCGCACAAACAACCCGCAATGGCGTCTCCCTCCGCGGGGGGCGGGCCCCTGCCGCCGGGCCGTGACGTCACGCGGGAGGCGGGGAGGGGAGGGGGGGGGAACCTCGGCCCGGTCCATTCCGCCCGTGTAGGGGGGGGGCGAGGAGGGGGAAGCTCCCACTGCGCTGCTGCGGGGGGGGGGTTGCCCGGCCTCACCTCAGGTTTTGTTTTTTTTTGCCTCATTTTTTCTCAGCGCCCTCGCTGCAGGTGGAGGCTTCGAGGTCCTGACCCTGTTCCCAGCCAGCCCCTGAAGCAGGGTTTTTGGCTGCGTGTGCTGCGGTGCTCTGAGTTCGTGGTTTTGGGAGGTCACAAAAAAACACCACAAGAGCCCTAATGAAGTGCCCCAAATGTCCTCGTCCCGCTGCTGTGTGCTCATGGAGCTGTGACCGGGGGCTTAATCTAGCCCAAAAGGCCAAAATCGGCTTCTTACCACAGCCCTGCTTCAGCAGGTGGTGGCCTTTGGGATGAGGCTGCCACGGGTGCTCGTAGCCACCCCGCAGCTCAGGAACCTGCCCTTCAGGGGTGTCAACCCCACACCGTGCTCCCACCTCAGTGAAAACACGCTTGCGGTGAGGCACACGTGTGAGAACTGACACTGCAAGGCAGCAAGCTTTCTCAGGAGGCTTAGGAGCAAGGAGCCATCCTTCCCCAGCCACCAACACGCAGCTCGCCCAATGCAGCCCTCTTGTCCTGAGTTTCCTCCTTCTCCCCGCACTCCTGCTTTAATTTTACGTTCTGCCGCCGCTCCTCCAGCTTTCTGCAGTTTATATTTAGCTCCAGCTAATTCCCAAGGGAGAAAGTAGACTGTAAAAACCAAGTGCAAGCTTGGACTTGTATAAATAATTAACGCCAGTCCAGCATCGTTCGTTATTCCGCTGTTAACATGCTGCCCAGGCCTGGCAGCGAATACATCCCCTACCCAAAGGGTGCTCGAGTCACCCCAAAAGCTCCCCACCTCTCCTGGGGGCAGCCACCAGCTGCGTGGAAAAGCCCCTCAGGCACCAAGCAGAAGGGTTAATTCTGAAATCCCGCATAGTTTCCACTTGTCTGGGGAACCTTTTCAGCAGAATCACAGCAGCAACAGCATTTCTTCTCCTTTGATACCGCTGGGGAAGAGCGAAAGAAACAAGAGGTCACAGCAGCTTCCTTAAAGCTGCTCTGCTGCTTCCTTGAATGCAGGCATCAGCCAAGCCTTTACCGAGCCCAGCATCTTTATTTATTTTTCAATTATGATTTTTGGAAGAAGCCTGCTGCAGGCCAGCTCCAGGCTCTTCCACAGCAGCCGGGCTCACCCGCAGCGGGGCTGGCAGTGCACGAGCAGCACATAAGTGCTCGCAGCAGAGGGCACTGATCATCTGTCCTCCTCCTGCCCGGCACGGTGGGCTTGGACAAAGCTGTACACACCAGGATGGCCTCACGGGTGTTAGCATTATCTAATTTATAGGTTTCTTTTCAGTCTTACCTGGCAGTTAAACAGGTGTGGCTGGTAACTTCATCAGGAAATGGAAAGCTTTATTTTTTTTTTCCCTCTGAAGAACCAGCTGCAGTTTCTGTCCTGTTGATTGCATGGAGTATGTAGGTGAAAAAAAATTTCTCATCAGAAAGTTCTTTCTAGTTGTGTTTTTGCTGCCTGTTTTTCCCCAGAAATGCTATTTGATAAAGGAATACACTTCATAAAAAGGTAGCACTTTGCAGCATAACCATTCTACTTTAATCTTCAGTAAACACTACATTTGTGAAAAATTTTTGTAAAACCGGAACATTTCTCAGATAACTTTGTTCCTTCATAAAATGAGAAGCTTGAGAAGCAAGAACGAAGTGAGCTACTCGCTCTCCTGTTTGTTAGAGCAGTCCTGGTAACGTCATGGTTCTTTTTTCCGGGTCACTCTCCCTTCCATGCTGCCGTGTCCCTCTGGGAGGAGATGTCTGCATTAGCACCAGCCAAACCCAAGACTCCGAAATTAGGGAAATGAACAAGCTGAGTCACCTGTTAGGCACCACTTTTGTTCTCGCTCATTGCAGCAGCTGAGGAGTGCCCTGGGGACCGTGCTGTGCTAGGTACCACGCTGCTCTGCAGCAGGCGGCCTTTTCCCCAAAACACTTGGGAGCAAAGAGAAGGGCTGGTGGCAAAGTGACTGATTTGCTCTCACCCTTAGCTCCTTCATAGAAGCAAGAAGGTGGTGCCAAAGTACAGAGGAGAACTGAAGGTTTTACCACTGCTGCCAGCCCCATCCCTAGCTCCTGAACCCATTACTGCCTCTGGGCCCACCTCAACCCTCAGAAAAGCAGCCTGCAGAAAACAACCATGCATGGGGCTCCCAAAATATCCGGCTATTCTGACAATTTTTCCTTGAATACACTCCAGCACAGTGTGCACGTATTTACTTGGTTTACCCAGGGGCACAGCACCGACCAGCACAGCCCAGGGCCAGCACACCTGCCTCTCCCCTAGGAGCAGGGCAAGTACCTCCCCTAGAGAAAAAATTCAAATTTGGGGAGAAAGTTTTGATGTTCATGGGCATGTTTCAAGCAAATAGTGGAAGGACGTGTGAATGCTGCTGAGCTATGAAATGCCCTGGCTGTGGGGTGCTGTCACCTCCTGTACCTCTGTACAAAGGCACTTCCCTGCGTGCCCTTAGCAAGCTGTGCGTGATCTCCGCGAGGCGGAACCCCGGCTACGTCAGGCCAGCCAGGAGAAAGCAGAACTGGCTGGAAGGCCACCACTTCTTCAATCCAAAGGTCAGCTTCGTGGCTCAGCCTGTGTGCTGCCCCAGCTTCCCCAGGTGGCGTTTTTTGTCAGCTGTGCATTACATCACGTTGCTCTGGCTCTCTTCCCAGGATACTGAGCGCACATTGGCCACAAAAGGGGTGGTGTCCTTCTTATACCAGCGCCGTGCCATCCCCAGACAGAAGAGGGATTGTTAATGGTGCAGCGGGGAGATCTCCTGTAAATCTCCATAGGAACATTTGAGTTCAGACCTATTTCCACAAATTTTCAGCAAGAATTTTGGTCAGGACATCGATCACCTCGGATTTTCTCCTAGCTGGAGACACCAGCTCTCACCCTAGCGTACTCTGATTCAATTGAATAGCTCACCTGCAAGACTGAACATTAAATAAATGTTATTGCTTTCAGATAGAGATTCTTTTTTCTTGTAGTGCTTCATCATACAGATATTGGAAGTTTAATTATTTATTGAGAAATGGGTTTTGTTTCATAATAATAGTTTAAGACTTCCAACTGAAATGATCTGCAGAGTTGAAACAACATAGTAATGTGACATCTGACTGGAGGATCAGGGGAGTATTTGGGCAGTAGCAGTACTAGTAGGGACTATTTGGACCCATCTCTGAAATTCTGAAGAGCTAAAAATGTTTACTACTTTAATTTTGAGCCAGTCCATTTTGCTAAGCAACCGCTTTACCAACTGTCTTCCCTGCTGTTGCAGTAGCTTGCTGGTCCTGCCCTACTCCCATCTTGTCCTTCTTTTTGTACTGTCTCTTCTCTTTTAATCACTGCTGTTTTGTCCTGCCATTGATAGGGGGGGTGCTGTGCAGAAATGCTTATTATGATCGCTCATCACCTACATTTAGCTGTTGCTAATTGCAGTAGCATTAGCACATGGATGACTTTGGGAAATTAGGGCACTCTGTGGCTCAGAGTCAATTCTGCTGTAGCAGGAGAGGTTTTCTTGAAAGCCCATCCTTTCATGCCCTGAGAACTGCCTTTTCTAAAAAAGAAAACAAACAAAACCTGCTTCTTATTAAGTGGATTTCTGGTTATTTATTTATTTTTCAGATTACACACCATGAACTTTTACATGCAGTGTAACATTAGCAAAAGTAAGACAATAATATAGAAACTAAAATTCTATAGAGCAGGTTTGGAACTGCAGGGAAGAGTGGTAATTCCATTCCTTATGCCCTCCTTCATCCTGTTAGGTATTGATTGCTGTTAATAATAACAGGACACTGCAGCAGCTATTTTGGTAATGTTGAACTATAAACATGGAGGTAAATAGCTTAATAAGCACAGATAATTCCTTTATTCTCAAACCTCAAATATAGTCTACAGTGCAGAATGAGTCAGCTGGAAGGATCTGCATTTATGTATCCTCCTCCGAGAGAGGAAGTACAGCGAGGAGCACAGCAGTGCTGCGTGCTTGGATACATTTCAGACGTGAAGACAGCAGGCTTTTTGATGAGAGATTTTTAATGTCTTCCAGCCATCCCCATGAGGATGCTGGTCTAAGATCAGTATACAATCTTTATATCTCTTTTCACCAGCTGATGTATTATCTGATTATGATATACCGTTTTTCAAGCAGTTTGACACCTCACCTTCAGGGTATTTTCAGAAGGAGCCCAGCTTTGTCAGGGTGGTACTTCCTGGAGTCCAGCATCCTAAGAAGGCAAGGAAAATATCCCCAGCTCACTGTCGGACTGGCAGATAGAGTCCATGTATCTGAGAGGAACTCTTACTATCAAAGTTCATAACCTTCTTTACTAGCGACTGTGTGCGTTTATACCACCACCAATGAAGAACCATCTATCTAATGCGAAACGACCGCAGCCTGTGTTAACCAACAGAAATCTGGAAGCGAAACCTGCTGAGGGGTGTGCCGCTTCCCCGCGCAGCGAATCTCCCCGAGCGCTGCCCCAGAAGTCACCCGAGACGTGCAGGAGGCCTGTCTGCTCTGCAAAGTGAATTTCACTTGTTACCTTGGCATTGACATGGGCAGGGAGGTTTAGGATGTGAGAAACACATACATTCAGAGGCACCTGGCTGAGCTATGACTTCACCGCTTAAATACTACATTGGTGATACAATTTAACACGAGCAGAAGATGACAGTACTTTAATTTGTCAAAATACAGCATGCTTTTCCCTGTTAGTGCACTCAAATATGTGAACGTGCATTTGTACAGTATTCTGATTAATCTGCTAAGTGGCATCCCCTACTAGAAACCCCTTTCAGTTCCAGTCTGCAGCCTTAGCTTACAGGAGTGGTTCAGTCAGCTTAATTGGGAACGTCCACAGATGAAGGATGTGGCACATCAGAGATTGCTAATTAGAGAAGTTGGGCTTTACAGAGGTGCCAAAGAGATTCAGTAGCATAAGTGCCAGTCCACAGTGTCATAAGCATTTAAGTTAATTTGAATTCACTGATGTCATAATTACTACATTCACTGAGATGCAGTTACAGACGCTAATGGATTGAAAAAAAAACTGTTCCGTTCAGACACTGTATCTTGTTTCCCCTGATATCAGTGGGAACGGGAATGGATTTAGGTTTTGCCATTTCCATTAAGAAAAATCAAAAATCCAATAGGCAATTTCCTGTCATAAGGAGATTTGAGCGAGAGCAGATGGAGGAAGAATAATGTAATTGTGATGCACTTTCTTTTTTACTAGCTTGCTCTGTTTCAGTTTCAAGAGCATGCCTAAAATGGGTTCTTCCACACAGAAAGCTCGCTCAGTAAGTCTTAAAATAAATGACGAGCAAAAATGGCATCTACCAATCCACAATGCCAGCAGTGATACCAGGCATCGCCAACAACTTATTATCACCATGAAAACTCGAACAAATAAATTATGGAGTACTTTGTTTAGCACAGACCGCAGAAGCTTTCACCAGCAGGCTTTTCTGACTCATCCTTTCACTGGCCATAGCAGTGCTGGTGTGTCAGAGGAATGAAGGATCTCATTCATTCGGGGGACGGGGGAAATGACAGCCCGGCAGCCAAGATTTCCTTCGGTGGCTGAGTCGCAGCACTCGCAGAAAGGCTGGCTGAGTCGCTCGGAGGGGAGAGCACTGCAGCTCGGTTCTGCCTGATTCTGCCACGTCCTTGCCAAACTCTGATATCAGTGGGAAATCTGTTTAAATCTCTGAAGCGTTTGCTCTTGATGATGTGTTGGCTGGTTTACAGATACATTTTCAGAAGGTGTCAGTGATGACAACTACATTTATTACATGAAATGAAATGTAACTTGGAATTGAGCTGTATGAGAGAAGAGAGGGAAGACAGTTCATCCAGTCTTATTTTGATCCCTCAGAATTCTTTTTAACCCTTCAAAATGCTTTCACAAACATCCAGAGAGCTTCCAGGAGGATTCATTTTATTTTGTCATGGTGTGTTTATTTGGGTTTCTTTTAGGAGAAATCACACATGAAGGGGCATTATAAAGTGACCCACTTCAAACTTGGCTGCCTTCATCCAGCTGTGGCAGCTGGAAGTGCAAATGGAAACTGAGGAATGGGAACAGTCTTCCACAATTATGGCAATGCCCTCCTGTACATTTAGAGGGGTATTAAACCATCTATTTCGGATATCTGGTTTATTTGGTTAGAAGAGTCTGCTCTGCATCTGAATGGAATAGGGAGAGAAGCAGAAACTCTCAGAAAATGCTTCAGATCACCCTTGCTAGGCAATGCTTCAATATTCTGAATTGCTGAGGATGAATGTCTCTGTTGGCATAGGGCCCTACCTTTCTCACCTTCTTTAAGAAGCTAAAGACAGTCACAGTTGGGTGGCAACCCCCTAGAACGCAGAAAAGCAACGTATGGATGTGAGACAGTGCAGATAAGGTAATGTAAGGTCTGGGAACACTGACAGCAGGGTGTCCAAATCCACCTGAGCTGCCTGCTGGCTGCAGAACCATCGTATCTTCTGCCATGCTCAGAGGAGACAGCTCGTGTTGGAGGAAGAAGCCATAGCCAGTGCAACTATGGTTTCCTAAGTGGCAAGAAGCCCCAAGTTGATGAGCTTGTGGTATCTTTCTCGCTTCCTATTCCATGCTCAAAACCCACAAGGCTGTAAGAACTTCAGGCGCTACTTGTGCATGTGAATAATATCCACAGAGCCTTAAACGTACGGGCAGCACACATAAATGCAATCTGGAAGTGAAGATACCAGGACACAGGATCAGCTCTAGAGAGAAAGGAGCAGCATTGTGAGCTGAAAAAAATCTCAAACTTGTGTGTGGTTGCCACAGCTACTCGGAGGTCCATTCATAACCCTGTCTAACAAAGTAGAGGAGTATTTGGGGACAGCCTGCAGCCAGCAGACTGCTCCTAAAGGGATTATTTTCTCCAGTATAATTTAGATAAAACTCTGGGGCCCTTACCTACCCTAGAACTGGGAGCTAAAATAACAACTCACCTTCCGCCCACCCCCTGTGCCAATTCAGTAAGGTGAGCCAAAAAAAGTGAACTAGGTTACAGAGCAATAGAATAAGACCCAGACATCCCAGATGTTACTGAAGGAGGTGCAATGACATTAAAAAAAAAAAAAGAGAGAGAGGAGAATTTAAGCCAGGAACAGAAACTGAACAGCACTGGATAAAGACTCTTTATAACCTAATGCTATGAACTTTTGGAAGGAACAGATGTAGGTTCATAACTATGTGTGCACTTGTAAACTAGTGACTCCTACAGCTTGTGACCTGATGTTGGTGTGTTTCTGCGTGCTCCCACCACAGCAAACTACCTGTGACTGTGGGCAGCTTTCTTCTAAAACAACCGTCCTGGTATTTTACTGCCTTGCTTACAAATAAACCCCACCAGCAGGATCTCACGTTCAGATGTGCTGTGGTGTTACTGTTTGATTAGAGATGGCCTGATTGAAAAGTAAGCATTTTATTAGTCACTAGAATATAAAAAGGTAAAAATTGAAACTTTGAAGACCTTTGAAGTGGCTGTGATAGCAAAATACATGATATACAAGGATGTGTGTTTTTTCAGAATTAATGCATTTTTATGAATCATTAAGATAACTGGTTTCTTTTTTGATCTTTGCTGTCATAATCCAAGTTACCCTAGTTGCTCATGAATAAATTTGTGTTGTTAGTGCTTGTGTAGTGGGATGCTGAGACTCCCCAGATGTGACGAGCAGGATGCGCAGGATTCAGCTCCCACCAGTCTGCTAACAGAAAACTGCAGCACAGGAGAGGTGCTCAGAGGAGCCTCTATGTCCCAAAGGGTCCCAAAAAAGGCTGCATTTCCCCAAAATTCTGTAAGATCTCTCAGAAAAATGTTAATTACACTTTCTTCTACACAAATGAGAGCAGATTCAGAGACACTGACCAACGCTTTGCTGTGCTGAGCCTGATCCTCATGCAGCACACATTTTATAACGGAGAAGCACGGGACGTGGCACTGCGCAGGGTGAGGAGAAAGCCCACGCCAAGCGATGAGGAGAAGACAGCTTGCTGTCCCCTGCTGTGAATAAATTAAACTCCTCAGTCAAAACAGCATGCGCCATACAGTCATCTTACTGTGCATAAGAAAGGCCAATGGATTGTGGTTGCTTAGGAAATGCTACAGAAATAGCATTTTTAAATTTGTTTCTAACTTGTTGCATGCTGGACTTTACCACAAAGGAACTCCACAGAGCACTTTCTAAAAACGTTTAACATTTTTCTTTATGACACGTTGAGGGGATCACGGTGTGACACCATATTAAGCATTGTTCAATTCTCCTGCAGCGATCTACCTCAAAGTCACTGGTGGCTTTAGGTGAACCCCACCGCCCTGTGCTCAGCCCGCTAGCCAGCAGGTGTGGCTATAGAGCCTGGTCCTGCCTCTCCAGTACACGGGATGTCTTTCCTCACTCCCTGGACTGAGGAGGGATGCCATCACTGCGACCTTTTCTAACAAGGATGTAATAATGCTACACGCTTGCTTTCACCCTCGGAAATCCCAGGGCACAGTAAGAAGCCGTAATTGTAAACATGAGTGTCGTGTGTATGGGAGCCTTTCAGACAGACACCGTGTCAGAATTTGGGACTGCAAAGGACTTTCACAATTTTGCATGTTACCATCTACTGTGTCCTTTGCTACAAGCTCCGTTGTCAACATGGACAAGGGCAGGGTACTTGGAACTGCTCACAGGGCACTTGGCACTCTCACTTTAGCTAGATTAGATTAAACAGCCAGATTTAATTTCTCTGCTGACATACCATTTTATAGTTGTAAGAGAAAATATTCTTGCTTGTAGCTTAGAAGATCATTCCACTTTTTGTAATCAGATTCTCAGCAGGGCCGAAAGCCTTCTTATAAGAAACAGAATTAAAACCCATTTTGAACCACAGAGGGACTAACAACGATGTAGAACTACACATGAAACTAAAAAATGAAACTAAAAAAAACCTAGAAGTTGAAATAAAAAGTGAAAAAGAGAAGTGCTCTTTTCAATGCCTGTCAGAATGGTCCGGTGTTTTAGAAGGTGAGAACTGGTTTTCTTGAAGTGTTTGTTGCTGCAGAAAATTGTCGTTGAAGTGCTCATGCTCATGGCTCAGCTATGTCTTCGTGAAGTTCAGTCAAATGAGTGTAATCGCAGTGGAAAAATTAATGTTGATTTTGGAGGACAGGAATTTGCAATTTTAGACTGGACCTCCGTTCAGTGGTCCATCTGCACGCAGCAAAACAACTGAGCACAATTCAGCTACAAGTGCACAGGATTCAAGCACAGGCACCAACTTTTACAGCAGGATGACTGGATGATACATTTAGCTACTGAACTAGAGCCTCCACATCTGCTGCTAGAGTAAATACAGTGTGAAAAACACAAGGAGGAGCAAACTTCAAAGACTGTTATGGTGATGCCTTCCCACTACTCCCATCTCATCACGTTTGTGTTTTATAAGCAGTTTTAAACACCAGCATCAAAACTTTTTTCACTTCTAAAAAGATTTCCAGCTAGGGAAAATGGGACATACTTTGGTGATCTGTGCGTTACTAGTAAATGTATTACCTGTTACTAGTAAATCTATTACCAAGTATCACAGTACCCAAACTATAGCACTGTCTTGACAATACAGGCTCTGTATTTTCACCTGTTTCTGGGAACCCTGAGGCTGAGTTAGCCGAGGTACCGATGTGGTGTTCAAAACGCTAGAAGGAGAAGCACCTAACAGAAATGCATTTGGTTGCTAGTTAAAATTTTAAAGTCTTTTTTTTCATCTTTCCCAGGTCCCCACATATTTCCTGGAGGACAGAAATGTTTACTGGACTTGTGTTTCTGGTTATGTTTTGACCAGAATTTAATGTAAATTAACATAAACATGAGTGTGTATGTATCTACTTATCAGTGTATCTCTTGGAGGCATACACAGCCTCTCATATGAATGAAAGCATGAAAACAAAACCCTATATTTGAAGTGTTTGTCTATTTTGACACAGTGTTTCAGGACCTCAAAAGGACAACAAAGCAAGAGATATAAAATCTGCCAAAATGAAAGGTGGGACACAAGATACTATCAGTATTGCACGTTCAACTGATACAAAATGATGCAATTAGCAACTGATTAGCTCAGCTTTTCCGAAATTTCTGTTACTTATTTCTCTTGTGGATGAACACCCACTGTATTTATTATTCCAGGTATGTTAAGATAATGCTGGATTGAGTGTTCTAGACAAAGTTTTGCCATGGTTTCTAAAAATAAAATAAAGTAAATAAAGACTATTTGAAACCATTCGTGATTGTGGAGTCAGCATTTGCTGAGCTGACTTATTTGTAATAACACTCATAAAAAAGGAAAAAAAAACAAAAAGCTGTTCCTGAACTGGAACAGCCAACAGGGTTATTTTTAGTTCAGGTTTTAATGTTTTATCTTTTTAAGAGGAAACAGTTGCCAGGTGAGAAAACAGTTGCCAGGTGAGAAATGTTACATACAGATTGAACAAAAGGTATTTTCTTTCATGCAGGAGTTTAAACAACAGATTTCACAGATCACGGTTCCACAGCTGTCTCCGTTTCTTAACTTTTCCAGCCCCAGCATCATTAACCAAAGTAAAGCAATGTGAAAAAGTGAGAAGGAACACTTTGGCCCAAAGCTTCTCTCAGTACACTTTTACAGTGCTGGGAGAAAATGCTCGTGAGTCACCATTGCCCATGAAACCCCTTCTCTGCTAAACAATAATTGTGGGCTGTAGCCTGGTGAGCAGGGTGACAGGCATGAAAGATTGAAACATATTTATTTAGTATTGTTTATTATTAAATATCTAGTATATAAATGTTCACTGTATTACATATTTAGACTCTACTTCATGGAGTCTAATTTTGTATCTGTTTGTTCTGTATAATTAGAAGCCATTTTTAACTTTGGCTATAGCCTTTTATCCTAACAACTAAACACATTTCATCTACAAGGGTTCCGAAACTTTACTTCAAAATTGTTTCAAAACAAATATTCTGTACAGCTTAATTAATGTTTCTTTTGGCAGCAGTGCTGATGTTTGCAGCCCAAAGTCATGCTGTTTCCAGTCGCACGTCTTAAGCTGTGTTAGCATAATTGCATTTGGGGTTGCACAGTGAACCCGGTCAAGGACTTGAACTTGACTAAAATAACCTGACCAAAGATGGGCATTTTGGACTTGGAACCTTTTCCTCACGACAGCCTGACAAAGATGGGGTGGCACAGGCCAGACAGTAGCCTGGGAAGGGACGGGTGTGAGCAGCACAGGGAAAAGAGGCACTACTCAAAGCAGGGCAGTGCGCTCATAAAGCTGCAGTTGTGGCTTTGCACGCTGAGATGCCATACAAACACCTCGGCCTGTTCAGTATCTAAAGAAAAAAAAAAAGTAATTTCACAGCTATGATACTGTAGCCATGTTCTAATTAAGTTTCTCCAATATTCATGTCTAAATTAAGTGAATGTACTACGAATTAATGCCATGCTGCAGGGAGTGGTATACATGGATAACTTCAGAAGAATCCTCTTGATAGCGCAAGGTTAGGAAAAGCACGCAAACGCATTGGTGGGAAGAAAAATCTACTCAGAGAAACACCTTACAAACCAAACTAACAGAGAAGAGGTATTTTATATTTTGTGTTTTTCTTTTCTTTTTGTGTTTTGATTGATGTAGTTCTGCCAAAGGATGAACAGTTACTCATTAAGAGCAGGAGTAACCAGAGTGCAATCCAGGAGGCCAGCCAGTATCCATGATTAGTGGCAGTCGCTGGCTGTGAATCCTCTGCCTGAGTTACCTGCAGAGGTGGCAAACGAAGCTGGCACTGGAAACATCCCTGGCAGAGGCAAGCCAAACTGCTGTTCCACTTGCTTCACTGATGTTTACAGGGGTCTGGGTTATATGGAAACTGTGCTATGGGGGATACACGGAAAATGTTATTGTAGCTCTCTTGTCTATACGGTATTTTCTGGGAGATGCAGTTTCTGTTGAATCACTGCTTTACACACTCCTGTTAGTGTATAATTCAATTATAATTCTTACTGCATAACTTTTCCTATTGATTGTAACATATTTTATGTTTTTTGTTAGCTTTCTTCTGCTGCATTTTCCATGTGGCCACTGACATTTGTAGAAAGAAGTACAAACCCTCTAAGCTCAATAGTGGGAAGTGATAGAAAGCAATGTAAAGCTTAGAATGCTAAAAAAGACAGTATTAAAATTAAACAATCTTATTTTTGTGTTTAAGTTAAATGTTTATTTTCTTTTATGGCTTTATAGCATGGTCACTATTTAAATTCAGCATTCGCTATACAAAATCTTGAAATATGAACAGGGTTTTAGATAACATTTCAAGGGAACAAAAATTCACACCATCCAAATTAGGATAATTTGGGCACTCCTTAATTTCTTCTTATTTCATTTTGCATTATGTGTTAGCCATAAGAATCACGTGGCCCTTTTGATTTTGCTCTCTGGGCTGTGACTTGCTGCCGGGCTGTTTGTGCAGGAGTGATGCCCGTGGTGCGGCAGGATTAATGAAGTGCCGGCTGCCAGATGTGAACTGCAACAGCTCTTTTTATGAATTAGCTCAGATTCATTGTACGTAGTGTACACATGTGGGTGTGAAAAACCACACTGGCCCTCTGAAGAAAGCAGATCTACTACAGATAAAGCTTTAATGACATCAGCCGGGTGTAACCAGCAGTTTAGATCGCTCACAACTTGGTGAGCATTTATGAAATGCAGATGCCACACACGGCTCTTCCTCACAGCACTGGGCCAGTGCATCTCCACGCCCTGTGCTCAAATACTGGGTCAATTCTAAGAGATTACACTGAGATTTAGATGCTAGGCTATTTTTAAAATCTCTTCCCCTCCTAATGCGTTTTCCCATATAATCCTATCTAAAAATTTATTTTGAGGGCTCAGAGCAAGTAGGGAAATGGGAGCTTAATGTAAGCAAATCCAGGAAAAGCTTAGATGAGCTATGGGTTCGAGTTGGAGCTGAGAAAAGCAGATTTCACTCACTGCATCCCGACTCAGAAGATGGAAGAATACTTGAAAGATCTCAGAAAGAAAACCACTATCTCTGAGGCTCCAGGATAAGGTGTGGAAGGGAGACAGAGCTAGCAAATCCTTTGAGAATAAAAAATAAAATATATTTCCATTTAAAGTGGCATCTAACTGGATCTAACACTAGCCCAGAAGACATCCAGATTGCGTTCTTTCCTTTCTGTGCTGCTGGCTGAGGTGATTTGGGGCAAATAATCTATTGCTGAACACATCAGATTCCTCATCTGTGAAGTGGTATTGACTTGTGCAAAGCGTGCTGAGAGCTACTGATGGGAAACTCTAGCCAGAACCGGTATTGAAATTTGACGTTTTCCCTGTAAAAGAATGATATTTGAATTCTTCTAGAAACGTGCTGAGGTTGTTCATGCGTGTGAAAAAGAAGGTTTTAAAAGGCTAGTCAGAGAAGAACTGATAATCAACTAAACTCTGCTGTTAAATGCTCTGCTCCCAGGAAATTGTTAATTATTTGTATGCTGTACACTTCTGCCACTCTGCCCAGTTAGCAAATATACCACCACTGAAATAGGAAACCCTAACACAGGCAGCAAAACTGGGGTAAAAAAAAAGGTGCTTTTGTGAGTAATTGGGAATAGCCCCACTGTGCAGGAATACCTGTCGTGCTTACTGTTGCAGCTGAAGGCGTGCCCAGATTGCAGCACTACCAGCCACGGGCTACGCAAGAGAATCTGGTGAATTTAGACCAGCCACGCAGCTCCAACATTCCTTTTTTCTTTTTGCCATTAGTTTTTATGTTTTTTGTTTATTTGCTTTTCTGCAGAGGAGTTGAATATCTAAATTATTTTTTTGCCTACATGAATGAATGTTGAAAAAACATGCCACAGTTGCTCAACTGCTGAAGTATCTCTTACAAGTAAAAAGGTTAATTTTAAGAAAAAGGGATTATTTGTGCTAGGCAAAGAGTATCAAGCATTATTCTGAAGGGCTGCACACAGATTTCCTACCATGCTGTTTGTGGGGTGGTACAGCTCTGACAGTAAAAGCTGTTCTTCAGAAACCTCTGTTCAACAGCATTCTTTAAATTTAAGGGAGGAAAAGTTGTAACAGTTGTAGAAACAAAATAGTTGTTCTCCTAGCATAAGTATTTTGGACTCATTGTTTAACTCTGTTCTCTGTCCTGTTGCACAGAAAGCTTATATGTGATGAGATAAAATTACATCAGATACACAATCATCCTCTCCAATTCAGAACTCAGATCTTCCCTTGAGTCACTTGAATACAGCTGCTAATTATCTCACATAATGCGTTCCACTGCCGTGTGAAGAGCACGATGCCAAAGGAGAAACTGTTAGCAACACCATCGTCTTCAACTGCGAGTGGTTCTCCAAAAAAGACCCTACATTTCCAAGGGGAGGAACCATGAGCTAGTAATTAGAGAAGTGAGAAGCAGCCAACGTAAGGGACATTCCTCCACTGAGAGCTTAGAGAAGAAATACAGACACAGTTTATCTTTCCTGGCAAAAGGAAACAGGGGAAATGGGAGCGATTCTCCTTGTTTCATGCAGCAGTAGCTGCAGATAAAAACACCAAGTATTAGGTTCCTTGACAAAGCCCTCTGCTGTAAAAGCAACGTTCTGCTGTTGTTCTGAGAGCTGGAATGTTTTACATTCTGCAGCTTTGATCCGTCCTGTTCTTCATTTCCATATATCACACAGAAAAGCTCCATTGTGTCAGAAATAAGTTTCAGTATTTGAATACTGAAAATTTGAAAAACTGTGATCTCAGTAAAAGGTAAATGTGTGCATTTAATACATATGTTATTATTCCAGTAAATCTTAGAAGCAGATGCAGCATTACTGAGGATGGAAACAATTTTGTTGATATCACTGGAGCTGAACGCACTCAAGCCAGAATGAAACCTAAATGTCCACATAATCCCCCGTGACCTCTCAATTATCCCCACACAGCATTACAGTGATTTTACAGATCACACTGAGCACTGAAAGGAAGGGCAATTCAAACTTTCCATGGCATGTGTGCTTGTGCCTTTAACTTTCTTATTCAGTAGTCACCGAGGCAGGTTAATCTGTAGTGTATTTTAGTGGCAGGAAGGGTTGCAGCAGGCCCACTGAGAGCCTTTGTGCTCTTTGCAGTGCTATTTTCCACAGTGATTTCATCTCTATCCCACTGTCTGATTACCAGAGGGCCAGCCTTTTTATGCAGAAGACAATGTATTGATTGCTCACCATGGCGGAGCTGCGTGGGAGATGCTACGCATCTGCAGCTGGAGCTTACTAAAGAATCGTTAGTACAAAACATTTGCTGTAGCTTTCCATGGTTTAGAAAAGCATTTCAGGAAGAAAAGACATGATTCCCCAAATGTAGCTAAGACAAGTTTCACTCAAATATTTATATCCAGGCGTAAATATTTTCTGAGATTTAGGAAAACCTACTAGTGTCCACTGTTGCTTATAAAATCCATGCCTCTGCTTTCAGATTTTTTTTTTCTTTCTTAAGTAGAGTAATTAAAAATCCTGTCTCAACTGAAATGGAAAACTTTCCAGATCTGAACTTTAGAAATTGATTGCCATCCAGAGAGTAGCATCTTGATTCCTGGAACTGGCAAAACATTCATCGATTTCTGTTAGCATCGATGTTTGATTTGGACTGTCTGCCTTAACTCTACCTTTGAAATCATCTCAAACCCAATTCTTTTTTTTTTTTTTTAACCTGATTCTTAATACCAGACCAGCCAGCTTCTGCTTGTAAATATCTACTCTTTTTCAAACCTATGCAGTGAGACTGCATTGTGCACCTTTGGTGTTACATAAAATCCACAGGTGTATTTGTCAAAAAAAGGCTCACTTTAGGGTGGCATGTGAAATATATTGGCATGAAGAAACACCCTTTTTAATTGGGTTGGTCATATGATTGATATTTGGCAGAGGCTCTTAGCATGACTCAGTGAAATCTTTTAGCAGTGAAGCTTCTCATATAGTAAACATTCCCAAGCACCAGACTCTATAGTTTTATTTCACTGAAGCAAAATCCTATTATATTAAATTATACTGTGGAAACATTCTCTATGTTAATTTAATGGATGCAGCTCTTTAATTCCTTGCCATCTGTTCCACCCCTTAATTACAAACACAAAAAAGTACAATTCACAATCTCATCACAAAAAGAAGACTCGATTTGATTTGGATCCACAGGTAAGTGTTATACTCTGACTGCTAGCACCTGTTTGGACGTGGTTTCACTCCACAGTAAACTATGCTTTGCTAGTAGCATTCCTACTTCAAATATATGCCTTGGTAGTTTAAAGTGGACAAATGGTTAGTCACTCTTGCACCTAAAAATCTTATTGTGGTTCTCTTTTCATTTTAGATGTAGCTGGTTTTCAGGCTAATTGAATTTATCTTTGTGCCTGCAAGCCACTGAACACTGCAGAATCTTTTGGGGCAAAAGAAGGCATAGAAATACAGTAAATAGAAAGACGTTACAGATACTCTGCCCTTTTTTTTTTTTTTTAAACATCATAGTCTTTCCTCTCTAAAAGGAATATGTACGTGTATATATATTTTTCTTTTGGATGATAATGTAGAAAGCATTTACATTTAAAACATATGAACAAAAGGCAAGCATTTGCATTCAGCGGCACTGCCCAGAAGCCTGTTCGCTTGTATCATTTACACTCATAAGAAAATGGGTTTGTTCACCTAATACTTATGACTTGCCTGTTAACGATACTTCACACTTCGAAGAAAGTGCATTTCAGTTAAAAGCAAAACAAAACAAAACAAAACTGCTCAACTAGCAAAATCTGTAGTAGTATCTGTAACACTTCACAGACGGGGAAGTGAGAGTTGAAAATCTTTTACGCAGATACAAGAGATATCTCCTGTCTCCTGAGCTGTGCACCAGCCCGTGGTGCCTCCTGCTATACTGGTTTCACAGTACAGAGTACGAGCAAGAGTTATTTTCTTGAACACAGAAGTGTATTAAATAGTCACATAAAACCAGAAGAACTTGTTTCGAAAGAAGTCAGCCCTATCTCAAGGCTACTGCAACGTACACACCTTTATTGTGGAATTCTTTCGCTCGCTCTATTATCTATACATGAGTAACTCTTGGTAGATTTTGGTACATTTGCCTACTGTCTCCAATGGAACGCTGCCAAAAAATTAGAACAGCAGTAGCTGCACCATTGAAGTTGTTTTGACTACTAGAAGCATGAATATGAATTATTTTCCCTTGTAATATAGGCCATTATTTAAGGGAAGTGTAACTACAGTCAGGACAGAGAGCAGCTTATGAAAACGTACGTTGAGCTACATCTAGAATCAACTGCAACACAGGCCTCGTAGATTAAACACTGGTACGCTGTTGAGACTAGTTTATATTGTAATTTTGGTGCCCTGGAAGGCAATGTTTCTGAAATAAACATTATTCTGAGGAAGTTCAGACAGATATTGGAAAGATTATTTTTGAGAGTAAAATGGAAATCAACATTAGACTTCCTGTGCAATGTCCAAAGCATTGGACCACTGATTCTGTGAAGGAAAGACACCCTTTGAGAAGGTGGCACATTTCTCTCTCTCGTCCTGTGCAACTGAGTTCAAACACGATTGTAACAGACCCTGCATATACATTCATTATGGAATTTAAAAAATTTAATTGCTCAAGGTAATGACAGTTTTCTGAAACCAGTTCTCCTCTCTGATAACACACCTGATATTGTTATTTAATTACGGAGCAATTATTATTCCAATGAAAATAACAGCCATAATTTCATTGATCTTTTCAGTTCATAATCCAAGGAGGAAAACCACACCAGTGAAGCGCACAAATTAATATTATGCTTGTTCTAGATCCGTACTCCAGAGGGTGTATCTCTGTGTACCACAGTAGCGAGTACAGTTAGTACTAGCTTCTGCCTTTGAACGTAAGAATGACGGCTTTTGGATGCACTTGCTGCCTATGAGGGAAATTCAGTCAGTTATTCAGCCAACACAGCTCAAGCACAGCATGAACTTGGGCAGCCCAGGCCAGCTTTTAGCAAGGCTTTCAGCATTTGTTGGCTTGGGCTTCCAACAGCTGCACGCGTGCAGCATCTGTACAACAGACATGCCATAAAATGTACTGGACATGTGTACTCTGAGGCTAACAAGAGGAGGGGGTTATTTTGTTAGCGAATGTACTCACCAGTTACCACTAATGCTGCATATATCAAATAGAAAACTGGATGTTATGTCACTAAGACTCCAGTTCCAGCTGAAATGCCAGGAGTTTTGGCATTACCACCTACCAGTGAGATTAACAGGGCAATTCACAGTCAATTCGTGTTCTTTCGTCAATTGAGAGCTTTTTATCAGTAAAATTTGTAATGATGTACTATTTACTGTCATTACACACAGCTTCAGGGAGAAAAACTTCTCAGATTAGAATGGTGTTCTCAGACCTTACAAGGTGCTGTGGATCACTTGGCTAAATTTAATAAACTGAGGCTGAAAAAGGGGAAGAAAGGAAGCTACACACAGGTAAAAGCATAGCGGAGATGAACTATACTAGCTTTGATGGAATACAAAACATCAACCAAGGATGGAGTTTACAGTAAGCAAAGAAACAGGATGGAATAAATAAAATGCGTTACTCAAATAGAAGAGATGAGGGTTTGTTGTTACTGTGATCACCAGGGGAGTTGGAGAGTTTGTTGGAGCTGAAGAGAGGTATGTTTTGCTCTCAGGATTGACCAGTGCCCCTTTCCATTTTTTATCCTTCCCAAGTCACAGGAATTTCATGGAAATTAAGAGGAAAGGGGTAGAGGAAGGTGGCCCAGCTCAGGGCTAGAAGGGTAACTAGTCTTAGCTAGGAAACCTGGAGACACAACAGGCTGAGAACACAGTGTTAATAATGAGGAAGCTCAGGTTTATCAGGTGTAGCTCCAGCCACCTGGGGATATTCTCTTTCCAAGTCATTCACCGTTGTTATTTCATTTTGCATGTTTATGTATTTACCATTGTTAAACTCACAAATATTTTGACTGGCAGGGAGTTGGCATGACTAGTAGTTTCTGCTTGGGCAATGCAGGATTACCAAGGATGCTTGTGCTCAGGACTGAGGCGTGCTGACAACGCATGACCTTACAATGCCAAATCTGAGTCAGTCCATGCATCTTGGCTTTCAGGAATATTAAACTGGCCTTCGAAATTGCCTTAAAAAAGAAGAGATACAGTCCTAAGTAGGCTTTGCATAATGCAGCTCCAGCAGTGCAAATAATTTCGGGTTACCACAGCATGCTCTTCCACTCCACCCTTAAAATAAGGCTTTTGGTGAGAACACTGTTATGTAAGGCTGCAACGAGACTTGGAACAATAGTAATTATCCAACTTGCCACTTATTTTTAACACCTAAGATGGAAGGCACTGGAATTCTGAACGATAATATTCAAAGAACGAAGCACAGCAGTGAATCTATTGTATCACAATGAAATCTGATTCAGTATTAGGTTAAAAATAAGGTCAGGTTATTATTTGTAACTAGCTATTACTAATAATACACTTGTTAACCCCAGTGAAACAAAGTCATGATCTAAGAATAAATGTTCCTATGCAGTGAATATATCACAGCTCTCCTTTGTCCTTTAGCACTTACACAAATAGATTTCAAAAGAAATTTTCCCTCCTCAGTCTCTCTATTCAGAGGAAGCATTTAAAGCAGCAGCCAGGACACGGCACTGCTAGGAGCTGAGCTTGGGAACTGATGCTGAGCTGGGTAGCAAGGCAGCAGTTTAACCAAGGCTTCTTTAGCAGGTTACATGTACTTATTTTGTCACTTGAGACATCTGTAGCATCTCTAAACAACATGGGTATTACATTAACATGCTTCTAAAAGTCGTGGGTACAATTCTTTCCAACTGGGTTTGTGCTTCCTTCGCTACAAGATACTGGAAGGGCTATGAAAAAAACACATATTTACCTGGCAGAAAAGTGAAAGAGGAATACATCACGTCTTCTTGCTCCAGACCTTTTTTTGCAGTCTTGTTATAGCTTAAGTCTCCAGTTGCTTGGCCCTGATGAAGGTCAACAGGACAGGAACTGTGATGTAGTATTAACTGAAGAGTAGAAATCTGAAGGAAAAGAAAAAAAAAATGCAATGGCTATAATAGAGAATCTCATTCATTCAAACAAATGCGCTACAGAATGCCTACATCACTTAGGTGTTGCCTCTCTTAAGAGTAAGAGGAGCTCCAGGACACGACAGACAAGAAAATAGTCCCAGAAAAGAGGTTAGAGCCCTTTCTGCTGGCTGAACTGCACTGTGTATTTCTGAATTGCAACAGCACTTTGCACAGGCACAGTTAAAGAGAAGAAATGTTATGACAAGAGTGGGTAAAGAGTCTTAGAGAGTTTAGGCTTACTATCCTTAGGTCTGCAGGTAGGGGACTCAGTCCTCCCGGACTCACAGGCATTTCATAGGATTGTAGCCTCATTCCAAAGAAAACAATCCTCATTACAGACCCGAAGCCTCCTCAGCTACCTCTTGAGAAGGCCAGCTGCCTTTTTTTGCATTAGTTACTACGTTTTGCTGTAAGTCCGTGCACCAAGGTAAGAAGATAAAATACGTCCTGCAGAGGTTTTACCCATAAATCAGACATTGCACTGAACTTGAGACTTCACAAAAGCGAGCAGTGCAGTCCCTCACTATGATGTTGCAATTTTGGTTTAAAAAAAAAAAAAAAAAAAAAAAAAAAAAAAAAAAAGCAAAGCACTTCTTAAAAGATCTTCATTTTTCAGATTCCTAAAGCTTGTTTCATGTTATCTCCAAGACAACTGGTTGTATGTATTAATAATTTGTTGTGGGCCCGAGTGCCTAAACATTCCTCATGGAAATAAAACGTTGAACACAAGGAGAGCGTTTCCAAAGAAAGTACTTGTAACGTGAGCTATGCTGATCCGAGCACGACACCAGCACCAGCAAGCCCCAAGCTAAGCAGAACGTTTCACAGATGTTTCCATTCTTGGTTTAAAAGGAAGGAATTTAAGCGCATCCCAAAGTATTTATTTAACTGCAGTCTCTACTCTCTTGACTCAAAATGCTCCTGTCACGTTTGGCAAGTCATTTAACCTCAGTGTTTGTTTCCTCAATGGGGCTGAAATTGTGTATCTGGCTACCTGGCAACACCAGCGATGCCATTTGTCCTGCCTGCGGTAGTATTTGTAAAGAGCTCTCAAGATTTTAAAATGCTACCTTGACACATCACATTTACAGAACGGAGGAAGAGCACGGGCACGTGCAGCACAGACAGGAGGTGCTGTGCCTGTTGGATGGGACAGAGCAGGACACAGAACACCAGGAGTGCACAATAAGAATTTTGTTCTGCTTAAAACATGCAGGATTTGAAAGGTTTTTTGTGGTTTGAAAGCCAAGCAAGTCAGGCAGGTACTGCTGATCTCTCACATGGGTGAGATAAGAAAAATTAAGGAGAAAATCTTTAAGGTCCCTTCCAACCCAAACCATTCTGTGATTCTATGATAAGAAAAATATGCTAGGAAAACCTCTAGATTGTTATTATTTTTTAATTATTCTAAATTAACCAACTTTTTTTTTTTTTTTTTGACTTGCTGTTAATGTCAAAATATCACCCTTTATACTTTTTAGTTCTGAAAATATATAGGCAGGTGGCCAATCCTCTGGAATTTCTTCAGTTTTTCAAAACACCAAGAATCCAGAATTTATGAATGAGCACCCCTGCCCTAGCTTTTTTTTTGGACTATGATATTTGCAGTCACTTCGTAACAGCTTCTTTCAGTAAGACCATAAACTTCCTACTTTCTGTACAACACCAGAGCAAACTTTGAACTAGCAAATTTCAGTATGCTTTGTAGTGTATGAGGTGATTAATAATGAGATTCCTCCCTTTACAGAAAGCGTTTAAAGGAACTTTTCGAGTGAGTAGGCCTCTGGTAATAGAAGGCCTCTGGTATTAGTACTATTAGTGATGTCACTGATTTTGTCACACGCTATCTGGACTCTGGAATGAGTCAAATATACAGAAATAATATTTGCTCACGCTGACGTAACACAAATAGCTGACATAAGTAGCTTTTTGTCTAGTTCCTACCTTTTTGTCTAGTTCCCACCTTATGCAATCGTTCTGCTAACAACCACAAGATTTCTCTAACCTGAAGGGACAGCTGAGACACAAGACGTACTGTGTTTTGTCTCAGGAAGTGGCCAGTATCTGAACACACAATGTATGTTTCTGGCTTCCCTTGAGCAGGAAAGTCCCTTTGTCCACAAAGGCAGCTGACTTCTACAGCAAAGTATCAACCGCTACACCCTTTGCTTACAAAAAAAGCATTAATCCAAGAAGTGAGCCCCAACGTTACGAGTTGCCACCTTTCGATGGCATAGCATGGGCTTTTAATTCCACATTTAGCACTGGAACACCATAGCAACAGGCACTTCGTACGTATGTTGGCAGATAACACAGAACTAGTTAAATATTCACGGGGAGATAAATATGAAGAAAACCAACATGCGTGTTGCTTACCCTACAACGGCTGATCGACACTATGGTCGCTTGTTGTATGATGCCATGTGGTATAAATCGGCATGGCTTGGACACAGGGCTCTCTTCTACTCCCAGGGAAAGGTTGGTGTTACGGCAAAGTGCTTGCAAGTGCTAATGTACCTGTCAATGAATCTGAGCTTGATTTCGGACTGTTACACAATGACTTGGCACTATGGATGGTTTTGCAAAAAAAAAAATTCAATAACCTACAAGAGAATCGCAGCCAGCTCGAATAGTTAACCTTTTTAAGAAATGCCACAAATATGAAGCACTTGTCACTGACTCAAACGCCAGGCCTGCCTACAGCAGCACGGTCGATCCTTGAGTCATCGTGGCAACCCCACCCAGCAGCTCTCCTTAGCTACAAACCACACACGCGCACACGCCTGGCATGTATTCACTCACTAAGTATTATTGCTGCCATCTCACAGTTCGGTTTAATCTGTCTGTGTATCTGAAGCACAGACAAACCCCCAGCTTGTGCAACGCAGCAGGTATTCTTTCATTATTTCACTTTCCTTTGAAGGCTCAGATAACCATCGGAGAGAGAAGCAACCACGATTCGCTGAACTATTGATTGTGACTCTCAAGTAGGGGGAAGGAAAGAGATCTGACTTCTGATCAAAATACAGTTTCTAGGCTACTTGAAACAGCATGAGGATAAAATATAGAACTAGTTGGGGACAGAGATGGAAACCAAATTTTTCTCCTTCTATGCAAATGTCCAGATAACTAATGCAGAATGTTCCTGTGCTGCCTGAATTCTCTTCCAGTCAATAGCACAGCTCCAGCTGCAAGCATAGTGCTGAAACCTCCAGCCCTCCTAAAGCACAGTTTGTGTTGTTAGGAGCTATGTCTGAGTCTTGAAAACATAAAAAGGTTCCTTTCTTCAGTGAGCACTCTAACACGAGGCTCCTGTGAACCTAGGGTAGGTTTGGGAACCATCACATGTGCTTTAATGACAGCAGTGAGCACTATTGCTATCTGTAAGGAACCTTGTCTCATCCACGTTACCCGCGCCTTCTCCACACCTATCAGGTAAAACGTCACAGGACGTTGGTCATCGTTCCATAAGGAAATAAACCAAGTTCATAGTTTCCTGCTGCTGAGGAGGTTTCATTTCTTCTCTCTCCCTCTGTCCTACTCCAGAGGGCACAGCCTGCTGTGGGCAATGCAGCCCTGACCCCGTTCTGAGCACCAGGACTGTACCCAGTGCACCCACAGCCAGACCATCCCCAGAGCTCCCTTCTACGATTCTGACCCCACGCATCTCTCTGTGCCTGCTCAAACACTTCTACACCTACATACTGAAGCAGCCAAGCATACAATGCAGAAAAAATACCCTTTGAACTAGGTCAGCTCTTCTGACCACTCATCTTTGCTGGCAACAGGAGCGGAATAGCGTAGGGGTGGGACTGTGACCAGGGACACGTCCCCATCAGCGTCAAGGGACCACTTGATAGCAGACAGCACCTTGTTCTGCATCACAGCTAGCCTCTAACAAGGTGCTGAAACATCTATTTCTCCTGAGACCGACGCATGGAGTACCAAAATTGTAGGTTCAGATACTTCTGAACGTTGTGGGAAATAAATAGAAAAATAGCAGTAATTAGCACATTTTTGCAGTCAGGAACATAAGTAAGGTTGAGACCAGGAGGAATTCGGAGAATCCATTTGAGTTTCACCACAAATTCCACTATCTCTACAGAAAACATAAAGCTAAATGCAGTCTTAAAACATCTTATTATGCCAGACAGTTAGAAGAAAATAAACTTTAACTTGGCAAGTTACATAAGAGATGACGTTATTGCTTTATGTTCTTCACTTTTATTTGTTCAAGGTTATTTTGGGGGTATTATGGAAAACGTATCACAAAGTAATTTTGCAAATTTTCAGTTCAAGTTTCAATTACACTTTTCCTTCCACTACTTTAAATACAGAAGTAGGAACACCTGAAGATGCAAACCCATGTAAGCAATACGATGTTCTGGGAAAAAATGAAACACCTGAGGCAGGGCGTGCAAACACGCGGGTCTATCAGGACACTATGACACCAAGGCACCGAGACTGATCGACGAAAGCAAGCATTCCTTCCCCTTTGCTCATTATTTGTTAACTCGCTTAATAGTAGGCAAAGAATTTAACAATTTAGAGTCCCTATGAGGCAAACCCTGTCAGAGGATGGACACTTAGTAACTGGGAGAAGCCCTCATTGATTTGGGAATTTCCACAGGGTATATTTTGCCCAAAGTTTGACCTACTTTATTGGTCCTTTTTCAGCTGATCATTCCATGCATTTTTAAGATATTTTAGGGAAATATTTCATTAACTAGTACACCTACTAGTTAGGATGCAAATCAATAAAAAACATAGCCCATTTCACTTAATAGATTTATGTTTCTTTCACTCCTTTTTCCTTACCTATTACTTGTCTCTTACCAATATTTCTCACTTAAATAAGTGCCCGAATACACTGAGGTACCTGAGGCCCACCACCAACACCTTGTATTTTACTAAAATCCTCCACTGCACCTCGCTCGTTTCCTCCCCCAAATGCTCACCACAAACACACGACCTTCCAAGACCCCTTTCTTTATATTTTTTTAAGACAAGACACGCACCGTAGCAAGCACCAGCCCCGCCTCAACACTTCAGTTTCGCGATTAAACTGAGGAAACTGAGGACAACCACCCCGGGAGCACCCACCACCAGCAAAACCCCCGCGTCCCAGGGGAACACAGCGATGGGTGGCCGGGCTGTTTGGTCGGGGGGAACCTCCACAAGCCCCCCACCATGCCTGTATCCCCTCAGGGTCTCTCCCCTGAGGGCCGCCCCCCCACATCCCCTCAGGCGCTGGGCGGGAAACCGCCCCTCATTCCCCACCTCAGCGCGCGCATGCGCAGACCCCCCCCCACCCCCTTCCCCAATTCACACCGCGCATGCGCACGCTCCCCTCAGCGCGGCTCAGCCCCCCCCCGCCTCTGGCGGGCAGCGCGCAGGCTCGGCGCTGCGCATGCGCGGTCCCCTCCCTCGCCGCCCGCCCCGGAGTAGTGGAAGCCGAGGCGGTGACGTCAGGCGCGGCGGCCATTACACGCCGCGCTCTGAGGCGAGCGGCAGCGCTGCCGTGCGCAGGGCCCCGCTCCCAGCTCTGCGTCCCCGCCGCCTCTTGGGACCGCTCGGTGAGGGGCTGGGGGGGCTGCTCCGGGGGCGGTGGAGCAGTAACAAGCAATAGCAGCAGCGGTGGTGGTAGGAGAATAAGAGGCTGAGCCGGGAGGATGGAGGAGAAGGTGTTCACCAAGGAGCTCGACCAGTGGGTGGAGCAGCTCAACGAGTGCAAGCAGCTGTCCGAGGGGCAGGTGAAGAGCCTCTGCGAGAAGGTGAGGGCGGCGTGAGGCGCTGTGAGGCGGTGGGGGGTGACGGGGATCCAAGGGAGGCGCTGCCGTGCTGAGGGCACCGCGCGGTGAGGCGCCCGGAGAGGGCACGGAGTTCCCCGGGAGGCTCCCGGTGGGTCCTGAGGGGTCTCTGAGGGGTCTTGGGGGGTCCCTGTGGAGACGGAGCCGCAGCCGGGAGCGAGCCCCGGTGCCCGGCGGCAGCTCCGCGGCGATCGGGGCCTGGCCCCGCCTCCCGCCTTTGCAGCGCCTCCTAAAATGGCGCCGCGGCCGCCGAGACCCCCGGGCGCCGCCGCCGCCATCCCGGGCACGGGCCCCGGGGCTCGGAGGGACGGAGGGGGCCGGGCCCCGGCCCACTCGGTTGGGATGGGAAGGGAAGGGAAGGGGCTGCCTGGGTACGGAGCCCGTGGGGGCAAACGGCGAGCCCCGAGGGGCGACCGCCGCGGCTCTGGTTCTGGGGAGAAAAACGAGGAAATGAGCACCGGGGGTGGGGTGTAGCTGAGGGTACCCCCTGGGCTTGGTGTCTGGGAGTGAAATCCGAGGTCTTGTGAAGCAGGGATTAGCGTACGGAGCTGTTACCTTCTGTGGTGAAGGGCGGTGGGATGTGATGGCAGAGCGCTGCTTGTGCTCAGGGAGGTCCTAAAATGAGCCCAGGGTAGGTCGTCTGCTGGAAATTAAGGGCAATGTTAGCTGTAGCACGACCTAAACACGTTTTTCAATTATATTCTAATCCTAAATGTGATTAAAATTTAATAGCTGAGGTTTTTTTTTTTCAGTTATCAGAGGTTTTGTATTTTTACCCTTCAAAATACTAATCTAGAAGCGTAACTAGAAATTAAGGAATGTGGGAAGTTACTGACGTACTTGACTCTAAAGAAGTCCATGTACCTACCACAGGAAGAAATGAGGATATTTTAAGTTTGGCACGGTGCCTTCAAATACTACAGCATGTTGTTTTAGGAGCAAATTGTTTCCAGAGGACGATGAACTTACTAAATAAATTGGAGTGCCTTTGGCCAAATGGGTTCTGCTTGAGTCCAGATTTTAGTTGACTAGTATTCCACCAGCAGCTTAAAATTACAACCATTAGATATGGCCTGCATGTTTTTAAATCGTGTTGCCAGCAAGAAGCAGTATAGCTGCCTGCTAATTTTTCACGTGTGTCTTGTGACAATGGCCCAGCTTCTTCCTTGAATGAATTTGTCAAAGAGGTAAGTAGTCCATTTGCCATAACATACAAAATGATGCTGGTATGAGATTCTGAATACTGTGCAAATGGGTATTTTTTGTAAGGTTGTATGATAAGCTGAAGAAACACAGAAAATATACAAAAAACCTCTGGATTTACTTGGTGCTTTGGATAGGTGAGAAGTAGGCATGCCATTAGGAATTCTGTTCAAAAGATCCCATAGTCCTACTCATGGTTGTGTGAGGTTGGGAGGTAGAGTTTTCATTTTTTCCTAATGAAGAATGGAAATAGGCTTTATGTCTGGGTAAATGCGTGCTGCTTATCACCAAAATAGACTCTGGACACTAGGGAGGAAAAACAGCCCAACATGAAGTATTTCTGATAGGTCCAAGAGAAGGGATCACAAGGCATGCCGGCTCTATAGGAGCAGCAAACTCTGTTTAGGCTGAAGGAAGGAGTGATAAAGGTGACTAGATCTGCAGGAATGATGTCTTTTGATAACGATCTGTGGGAACTAGGTTACAGAAAGCTGTGTGTCTGCCCACCCTATTCTGTGATGAGAGATCACAAAAACACGGGAGAAATCTACATGAAATATATCATTTAGCAGCAGTGCCTCGAGTTGGCAGCTGAGCCAGCTCCAGAACAAAGGTAGTATTTCTTCGGGTAGCGTGATACCCTGCTGGAGATGAAATTCCCTCTCTGACCAGTTTGCGGTCAGCACTTTGCAGTACAGCCGCATGGCTGTTTGTGTTCAGGCAAGATGATTTGTTGCTGATAACTACAGGTGGATTTACTGGGACTTCCTGCTGGTACCAGGTAAGGTTCTACACGAGTGCTGACGCAAGGAATTGGAGGTAGTCCACAGCAGCCCAAGCTCTCCGTTGTCTTCTCTGTGCCCTGCAGTGGGTGTCGGTGCTCTCAGAAGCAGGACATTTGTTGAGTTCTGTGCCCTTCTGCTGAGGGACAGACATTACCGTGTTTCCAGGCTTCCAGCACCGACTCTGAGCAGCTGCTGAGTTGTGCTTCATGTTATGATTGTTGTAAATAGTTGTGTGTATGAAATCACACCCAAAGGTTATATTTTTCCATGAGGAGCTTAATGCGTTAAGGACAGCGTCAAGTCCAGTCACTGTTCCACACGGCAGGTGAAGACCCTGTCAGGTACAGGTACAGGCTGTCATCCTGCTGGGATGAGTGAGGGAAGGAAAAAAAAATCCTTGCAAGGTTTTTTCCCCCCCTCATAATACCATTTGATTAGATGATCTTCCTGACTGGTATTTCTGGATCTGCTGGGGCTTCATGTGTGCAGACTGGTGCCTATCTAACAGGGCTAAGCCTAAGGGCTCGGTTGTGTTTCAGTATTGATACCGAAAGAACCAAACAGCTATTTGCAAACACAATATAACGCAGCATAATAACTATGTGTGGCCATTCAAGCATTCCAGTTACTTTCTTGGTGCATCCTGTCTTGTACCTGGTTACCTCGGTGATGGTGGTGGTGCTAACTGGGTGGAGATGTCTTCTAGGAATACCTTGTACCCTTCCATAATAGCTGCTTTCATAGAGGAGTTGAAAAAATGTGACCCTCTGAGTGGCAGCTAAGTTACGTAGCCTTAATAAATGCCATATATTTTGTTACATCAGTGACAGGCTGTGTGTGTGTGTTAAGTATTTGGTAAGTGAGGTTTGCAGAATTGTTACCAGCATTTATTTATCCTGCAGTCTGTGTGACATGTGACAGGTATCAGCCACGCTTGCCCTGTTCATACTGAATTGTTTCTTGAGTGCTGTCTGCACAGAGGAGAAAGGAAGCCCTTTATTGCCAGGTGAGGCTTTTTCCTGCAGGCCATTTAGAATGAAAGAATGCTGTCCTGGAGTGCTGCATGGAAAACCCTGCTTCGGGAGGGAAGAGGGAAATGGTCCCAGTGGGGGTGTGGAACAGTGCTCAGGAAGGTGGGGTGGCAGGCTGAAATTACACAAAGGAGGGAGTTGAATTTGTGGTTGGAGTCTCCAGTGGTTATTTCAGAATGAACCTACTGCAGGTGGAGGGAGAGGTATCAGGGTCTCTCTGCTGGAAATATTAGTCTGAGAGGGTTGGAACCACGAACCATCCAGTTCTTAGAAAAAGACGAGCTGATCATATGCTGTGGAGAATCTTTAGGGTTCTCTTCCTCTGCACTTCAGCTACTAGTAAAATATGCCTGTGTAGACGGTGTTGTTATCTAAAAAAATTAACCTGAATGAAGGGCTAAATGCTGGTGAACCCTGTTCGAGAAACCTTGGTTCAAGCCTTGTCTCCTGCAGCTTTTGATCTGTAACAATAGTCTTGGTTACATTTGCTATTTGATTTGTCACCATTGCTGATTTCATGGTATAAATGTTTCTGGGCCGTTTTGGTCTCTGGTACCTGCCTTGTCAATGGTGTATTCTTCTAATTTTTTTCCTGTTGCAGAATTTCCACCTTTGTTTAGCAGCAGATCTTCCAAGTTAGATTTGCTGGGACTTGCTGCAGATGAGAACCAAATGTGAGTGCTCACTGCAGCTGTGTGATCTGCTTGGGCTCCTTCCTTTAAGTGCCCTGGTTCCAGGAGGTCAGTGTGTTACCGATGGAGCTTTCAGGTCAAAAGAAGAACCTGCAATCAAAGTTCAGCTCTTCTTTTGAATAGGGCTGGCAAACTGAAGCATACTTCTGTGCTTCAAGGTGTTACTGCTCTGAGACCTCTACCCCGCTTCTTCAGTGTCCTTTTCCCTCTGTGTGTTGAGTTACCTACATCGGCTGCTTGGTGTTTGCCAGAAGTGCATAGGCTAAACTGCCCCGCTGCACTTGCCAGGCCTTTTCCATGGCCTAGCTCCTGCCTTCCCATGTCTTTACATGTAACCGTCACACAGCTGGTTGTCAGTCTGCCCACAATTATTGTAAAGATGGATGTCCCTGGCTGAAGTTGCTGTAGATGAGCCCAAGAAATCTGCCCCAACAGAGTTCTCAGCTAGTGACAGTTCTGATGGGATGGGCTCTGTGCAGGGCGAGTTCTGTGTCCCTGGCAGAAGAAGAGTGGGGGTCTGGGAGGCACAGCATTTCAGTTCCTCCTTGCTACTTCATTGGCTTATGGATTCACCAAAGGAAACTGCTCATGGCGTGAGGGCCCTGCAGTTGTTTCTAGGGGCTGTGGGAGACCAGGACATGGTTTAGGGCTTCTTTACTACCGCCGCATTGAACGTACCTGGGGCTAGAGCTGTTAGTGATGTTCCACCTTTGAACAGCTGCAAGTGAAAAGCTCTTTGTGACATTTTAACAACAGTGTTTTAGATTATTGTGGAATGATTCCACAAAAAGAAGTCTTTTCACTCCCAGTGTTTGTTCCTGTGATGGTTTGTAATATAAAATGGAAAATGTCCCTTCACACAAAAGGCATTTGAAGTGTCAACCTTGCCAGCCTTCTCACCTAGTTCTGGTTGTAACACTTGGGTGTGTGTGAGAATTCAGTCTTGTGTATGCCAACTTCTATAGCTTCGACAGCTTTCTTTTTTCAGTTCTGTGAAATTCCGTAAAACTTGTCGTGCTGAAATTAGTAAATTTTTTTGATTTGTTTTAGCTCACAACGTCCACTGTAATCAAAGAAGAGCAAAAGATATTTTCTTGTTCGAAAAGTCACTCGGGGCATAGCTTAAGAAAACAAACCAGCGTTTGTAAGTCAGAGCAAGTTCCTACTTGAGGCTGTAGCAGTGCAAGGCTAAGGACGTGGCTGGGGCTGTAGATTGATGGCCCCTTCCAGACCTACCTGTGGTGAAGCTGTTGCCTCCTCGGATGTGATGACAGTGCTGCTCTGCGATCGCTCCCTCGCCGTCCCCGGTTAGTCATCCGGCTTGCCTCGAACAGCGTAATAACCCAACCTGTCTGGCTTTGTCTGGAGGGAGGGAGGGAGGCCTTGTGCAAACAGCTGTGCTGAGAGGCTCCAAGGAGCCATGATTAAATTTCCCTTCTCACCTAGGGACCCTTAAACACTACACCAACGTTCAATAACACGGTTGTTGCTCTAGACTTCTTTCTTTAGGCAATGTGTTAAGCTGGAAAAAAAACAACAGGTAGTTTAATCCTGGCTAAAGAGTAAATACTGGAGCGCAGCTGCTTGCTAGTCAGGTCCTCGATATTTCTGCAGAGCACATGGAAAATACCTCCCAATACAGGTGGTGCATCCTTACCCTTGCTCGTTGGTTTTGAAGTAGGAATCCTCGGTTATGCCTACCCCAGCCTTCCAGCCAGTGTTCTGGCTGTGCCACAGCTTGGTGTGGTGCTGTGAGCAAAAGAGTTAAAAATAAATAAAAATAAAAACCTTTCCAGTTTACCATCTGCTGGTTTAGCTTCATGTATCAGGCATTGCTAGTTTGGGAATAGCTTTGGTCTATTTCCTTTTATAACAGCTTGAATGACATGAGATGAATTCAGCTTGCTTCATGGGCAGGACCGAAGCCCAGCTCTCTGTAAGCGGTCAGCTTCGTGCGTTACTGCTGCTGCTCTGGTACTTGGAACTCCAGTGTAGACAGGAAGGCGTCTGGCTTTCTTGGTTTATTTGGCCTCCAGTACATTTTTAAAGATTTTTTTCTACAGTTTTCAGTTCAAAGTGAAGGACACAAAGATCTGTTCAATGATGCAAAATGACAGCATTGAATTCTTCTGGAGGAGCACCTTTCCTGTCCTCATTTTCTACCTGGTCTTGTCCACCATTGATACCTACATAGTGCTTCCCCTTCTTTGGAAACAGATCTGGGAGAAAAGGAAAGAGCATTCTTTCTCCTTACCTATATAAGACTACTAATGATTTTTCCAAATTGAGGTTGAGGGGAATATCAAGGCTGTAGACAGTGTCAGTCATTGCTTTGCAGTACAGAGAAATAGAAATATTTAGCAGTTTACTGCCTGTGTGCTTTAGGAGAAGGCAGGTTGTCTTGTTCCCTCTTACATGCAGCACTGCCATCAGGATTATTCTTTTTGTTGTCCAGCATCTTGTGTGTAATCAGGCTCTCTTCTAACCAAATTGAAATTGCTGAAACAGTAGGGTAGCTGTAAAGCTGTGGCGTGGTGAAGGATGCTTCGCTGTGCTCTGTGAAACGTGAAGCCGAGCACGTCTCGTGTTTCTGGGGTTAGTTAACTGCCTGTTTGTGGTTCACTGACAGAGCCATCGATACATCTATTGATATATAGGCCACTGTACTTTCATTTTGTACGCTTGGGGTTTAAATACATCTTCCAAGTTCAGTTGATAGCTCTGTTTGCTGTGTCCTGAGCAAATGAAGCGCTACAAACACGCAGTGACCACGTCATGACACAGGTTGCCACGAGCTGTGCCGTGACCCTGTGGCCAGGCACGCTGTGTTGCCTTCACCAAGCTCCAAGCCCTTGGTATTGCTTGCTGTGGATGTTGGAAATGGTGGCATTGGTGCTACTCCCAAAACCAAAGAGAAAGTAGGTGGGGCTGTCATTATTTCAGTCATGGAAAAAGAGCATTTTGCTGCTGTTGCTACATCTGTATTGGATGAGAATCCTGGTTTTACTTGCTTGGGTCTACCGAACAGTTAAATGTCAGCGGGAGCTTTGTGTTTTAATTTGATTCCTACTTACACATTCACATTGAACTCCTTAGCGGATTCTGCAGTTTGAAATAAAGCAGGTCCCATTTGTGTCATGCCATCTGACTGCTGTCTTAACATCCTCACAGGAGTGACATTAGAGACCTGATTTCTCTGCTCGTGTTTAAAAAGCCAGGCAGTGAAAGCAAACACCTTTTGCTCTTAACAGCGAGCCCCCTTTGGGCTGAGCATCCTCTTTGCCCTGCAAGTCTGGGGTGGGGTTGGGGAAGGAAACACGGATGTCTTTGCAGAAGACTCACTGACTGTAGTGGGTGACTTTGCCTGAAAGAGATTCCAGGTCCGAGCAATGATGCTGGCCAGCTCAAACCAGCCTTCATCCCAATTAGCTGGTCATTGACCCTTTAGTCACTTCCTGTGCATCTTGACGGCAGGAAATTATGGGTGTGGTCGAAGCCTTCGATCTCATCAAAATATCTTTGTGGTAACTACCAATACAGCTTTGTCTTGGGTACAGCAGATGCCTCCCCACGTGGGCTTTGCTAGACAGCGCGGTGGTTTGCAGGGGTGAGCTCTGGGCTTCCAAGAGCGAGGTATTACAGACTGGAGCTGTGTCGTGTAATTAAAATAATGGCTATATTTCCTTTACGAAGTCAGTGATAATCTTTTGATAAATGCTTTATAGCACTGATTCAGCCTTACGCAGCAGATTCAAGCATTGTTTTACAGTTCTGTGAAGCCACAGCGATGTTTCCTGCTTTTTTATGTGCCCTGCAGTTCCTCAGCATAGATCATTGGTTTGAGCTAGCAGAGCTTCTGCTAGAAGCTGATGATCTAAGGAAAGGGTAGGAGTAAAAAATAAGTATCTTCAGTGTGCTGGAAACATGGTGGAATTTGGGCAGAGGCGAATTTAGGAGAACCAATTCTGTGAGGTATGGTGGTTGATGGATTCTGCTCATGAGGCAAACTTGTCCTCGGCATAGAGTGAGTTGAGAGTGGCTGGATGACAGCCCTTCAGGCACTTGGCTCTGAGCCTTAATCTGTGCTGTCTTGGTTAAAAATCTGGGCTGAGAACAAGGGAAATAGGAGATACCTCTGTATGCAGGTAACTCCTACCTTTCATTAGATAGAATTCTGCAGATCTGGAGTAAAATGCAGAGGTTACTTGAATCTTACACTCTTAAAGCAAGGAAGCTAATCTTTGTATTTTCAGAACAGTTTTCTTTTCCATATGAGATGTGCTTTGTAAACAAAGTCAACAGAACAGTGCTTCACTGTTCATCCTTGCATTTAGAAGATGTGCAGCAGTCCAGAAATATTTTAATCCTCAAATAGGAGGCTTTGTTTTCATCCTGTAATGCTTCCGTTCATTAGTGCAAATTTATTGTATTCTTGTGCCTTCAGACCACTATTGGTTACAGTCTTGTTGTCTTCCGGGTGGTTTTGGATTGTACTGGTTGCCTTTTTTCCCAGAAAAAAGTCTGAGTAAGCAGGTAGCTCAAACGCCAAGTATAAATGAACTTCAGTCTCTATGACTAAGGTGAAGTGCATTGGATGTGTGCTTATTGTTTGAACTTTGAGATGGTTCTAAGTATAGCACGGGGCTTTTGGTGTCAGCATCTGCTTGTGATGGATTTTCCTTCTGGGACTTTTTTTTCTGGTGCAATTGTCAGTGTCTCGTGGCTGCATATATTTTCTGCATTAGGCTTTATTGGTGCTTAGCTGTAAAATTGGTATTTATCACCCTGAAATAATGGGCTCTTCTCAGCCTGTATTCATTTGAATGCACTTAGTTTTGAAATCTGAGAGTATGGAATGCTGAAAAAATAATTAATTGTGATTTTGAAGTCACGAGCCTTAGCAATTGTAAGGTGGCGTGCTTTTGACATAAACTAAAGCATCACCTGACTCATCTTTTTTTAGATTGCAGAATACCACAAATTAACCTTTGTGTGGTGTAGGGTCACTTATGAGGATTGAAGACAAAAAAAATATATGTATATAATAATAATAATCAGAGCTATCTTAGCATTAAAAGCTGTTAAGAAATGAAAAATACCTAAGAAACAAAAAGCACTGAAAGCACTGGTAAGTGTTCAAGAAAAGGCGAGTTTCGGGGTTGCATAATTGTTTATCTAGTGATAGGAGATGAAACCTGGATGTTTCAAAATGCTGGTGTCAAAATACCGTGAAGGATTGCGCTGCTGTCCTTGGCAATAGGTCACCGGGTTTCTGAAGGGCAAGGAGTTAGGTGTGTCTGGCTGTTTGCTGCTTCGCCCTCATCAGGAGGTTGGACAGAGGAGTACCCAGCCAGGTGCTGAAGCTGCTGAAATGCTCCCGAAATGCTGCCCTGCTTCCGTGCTGGAAGGGGAGCTGCTGGGCAGGGAGGAAGGGATCGATAAAGGGGATGAAATCAGATGATGTTTCAGAGCATGGTGCGATACAAAGCTGGAGTCACCGATCCTGAAGTAGTATTAGTAATGGCTTAGCTTTGTGCAAACCGAGTTGTGAAATCCGATTGTATTGGTGTCTTACTGACCTGTGCTCTTGTAACGATACTCGGACAGTTTGGGTTTTACCCTTTTGTAGGAACTGACCGCTTGCTGGTGCCTGTTTTCAGGGTGTTACTTTCAACTCTTCTATAGAAACAAGTCCACTGCTGGAGCAGTTCAGCGTTTGCCACTGCTGGTGCTGTGGGACATAGGACAGTAAGGCAGTGTTTCATTAAGCCTGTTTCAGGAACACGAGAATATTTAAATTACAGCAGCATTCCTTCACTGCAGGATTTACATGGAGGTTGTTGCAGGTCAACCAGCGAAACAGCAATCTTTTTCCATCAGAGCAGCTGTCTGACTGACCTGTGCTTTGCTGTGTGAGTGACTTAATACTGCAAAAACGGAGGAAGCAACAGCTCCAGTGCTGAGAAGGATGCGCTTTGGATTTCAGTCAGCATAAAAATCGCATCCCTTTGATGAAAAATGAATGTCGCATTCTTTGTGCAGTGCTCCCGGTCTGTTAGAAAAACAGCAGTAGAAAGCATTCTAATTATAGCTTTTTTTGACATAGAAGTGCTGTCGGTATTTGTAACTTTCCCTGTCAAAAGGGGAATTACGATCGCTAATGCTCCTGAGCCTAATAGTGTATTAGGGAGGCTCAGGCTGTTAAAACACCTTCAAAACATCCGGTGAGTGTCACTGCATTAAAATGAACTTAAGTCAGACTATCTTAAAATAAATCTACACTTTTAGCATCTGCCACAAGCCAGCAGTGACCTATCTTTAGTACTAGGCGCAGCATGAGTGGAAACTGTCAGGAGAGATTGACTTTTGGTGTAAATATGTCTGCAGAGTGATTTAACTCGGTTACTCACGCTTTAATATCTCAAGCTCAGTGTCGTGCAGGGTGTTTAACCGTGATTGCATTTTGCATTTCTTCCCAGCGTTGAATGAAATCTTCCCCTGTCTCCGTCACGTGTTGCGGACGCTTTGTGTTACCCTGGTGGTTAGCCTGGGTAATGCCCGGGAGCACTGAGCCCATTTTTGGGGGTGTCAGTCACTGTCCAGCTGGTGGCTTCCTGACTGTGTGGAAAGTTGGACGCAGCAGCGTGTTCCTTACGGGTCTGGTTCATGTCAGCACCCAATATTTAATCTCCAGTTTAGATTTTAACTTCAGATGCTTCTTTCCTACCCTTCAAAACCTCACGTTCTTCAAATGACGATATTTTTTCTACAATGTCTTAAAATACTTTTTTGCTTAGCAAGCATTTCCCCGTTGTAAGAAACAAAACGGATCCTTTTTGAATAGCAACATTGCTGCTTGGAGGGCATAGAGGGCTTGGTAAATAGTGACAAGTAAACTTGTTACTATTTTTATTTCTAATACCATCTCGATTTAGACAATTACTGTGGCATGTGCTCTGAGGAAAAGCTGTAACAACTGGCAGCGCGATGGATGATAAAACTTGTGTTATTTCAAAATTACCTTTCCCGTGCTGTCTCTAGCTTGTGCTTCTTCAGGCTCTGTACTGCTTCTTTGCCTTTGTCAGCAACTCCTGTGCACAAAATTTTGTGGAAAAAATGAAGAGTACAAAAAATGATTCTCTTTCTTTTATAAAGGGCACACTCATGCACACTTACAAGTTGTTCTGGGTGTAGGTCATCTCTGTTCAAAGCTAGGCATATGTGGGTGGCAGATGATCATCTCTCTGAAGTAAAAACCCTCCTGGAGCTTTGGCTGGCCCAGTTTGCCTCCCTGGGGGAGTCTCAGATTCAGCTATATCTGAATTCAGGCTTTTGAAGGGCTGGAAATAAGACATTGGCATGATTGTAAACTTACCTTTTTCTAAATATTACACACATCAATTCCAGCAATGGTGATTATTGGTCTGAAGTCAGTTGTGCTTCATGGAACCGCTTGTATAGAAAGGATGAGTTGTTTTTTTAAGCTGGAAACTAACTGAAATACCTAATTGATGCTGGGAGAGGGGAGAAAACAATTGTTTCATAAAGCCAAATCTTCTTTTAAGTAAAGATAAGCTCTTATCCCATACACTTCAGACTAGGAAAAGGTGGGTTTGTAAAGAGGCTGGGTTGCAGCATTGCAAGTAGAGCATACTTTGGATAAGAAGGCTGTTCATGGACAACTAATCTCACAATTTCTCTTCTTTTTTTTGTTTGTTTTCTAGGCTAAAGAAATTTTGACAAAAGAATCTAATGTCCAAGAAGTGCGATGTCCAGTCACAGTCTGTGGAGATGTCCACGGACAATTTCACGACCTCATGGAACTCTTCAGAATTGGAGGCAAATCACCAGACACAAATTATTTGTTTATGGGGGACTATGTTGACAGAGGCTATTATTCAGTGGAAACAGTCACATTGCTTGTAGCTCTTAAGGTAACTTTTCTTCTCAGCTAATTCTGTATGAAGCATGGATAATCACTCCTGACTACACTTAATATCTGTTGTGATTATGCAGTGTTTTTAGGTGTGAAAACTGAAATGTTACCTTTATTATTTTTCAAGGATATTTCTGAAAAACATAATGTTAAGGTGCAAGCCTGTATAGCTCTTTCTAAAGTGAGTGCTACTTTGCTAATTGTCTAAGTAGCAATATTTAAGTATGTGCTTAGCGATAACAGCTTAATGCGTAACTGTAGTGAAGTCCACTAGTAACAGTGGATAAAGCTTGCAATTAATCTCAGAGTATCTGTCAGTTGAAGATCTGGCTTAATTAGTCCTTTTTCCCTCTAAGATTGTAATTGAGTCTTAAGGTTTTTTTTTCTTATTGTCATATCATGGGGGTGGGGGAAAGCAAATTCTGTTGTGGCTTTTTTTTTTTTTTTTTTTGAAGATGTGCCTCTAAAATATTTCTATTATGTTTATAGGTCCGTTACCGTGAACGTATCACAATTCTCCGAGGGAACCATGAAAGCAGGCAAATCACACAAGTATATGGTTTCTATGATGAATGTTTAAGAAAATATGGAAATGCAAACGTTTGGAAGTACTTTACAGACCTTTTTGATTACCTTCCTCTAACTGCCTTGGTGGATGGCCAGGTATGTTTAAATTTGGTGAAGTTAAATGTTACTGGCTGTGAAGGGTGCTCTTAACACTGTATTCTCTCAGTGTTCTATGTTCTTTCAAGTAATCTCTTGCAGATTATTCCTAACATTTTATACTAAGCAATTATAATTGTACTGAAATAAATAATTTAAACAAATGAAATAAATCTCACGTCTAACTCTTCCAGATTTTCTGTCTACATGGTGGCCTGTCTCCATCGATAGATACACTGGATCACATCAGAGCACTTGATCGCTTGCAGGAAGTTCCCCATGAGGTACTGAAAATTAATTCCCTAAACTCATAGTGGGGTTCATCATTCACTATGTATTGGATGTTTGAATATATGCACAGACAGAAAATGAAGTTCAAAGTGGTGTAGCAATTTGAAAGCATCTGTTTGTTGTCTTGTACCTGCTTTCTGAAGGGGAATTGAGCAGCATGTTCTTACCTAAAGTAAGAAACAGTTTACATAGCATATCAGCAGGTACCACTAAATGATCTCAGTGGTAGGAGCTATTTCTATGAAGACTCGTCATTCAGATTAATTTACTGATCATATTTCAAGTCTAAACTGCACTAGCTTTTGCAGTTGATAGGTGGGGTTTGTTATATTGTTTTTTTCCCCAGGTTCTAAAGCAGTGCTGCAGAAAGTTGTGCAGATGTGTGTGTAGTTCTTTTGCTCGGTTTGTGAAATACCTTCCAAATCTCTTACAGGGTCCAATGTGTGACTTGCTATGGTCAGATCCAGATGATCGTGGTGGCTGGGGAATTTCTCCTCGAGGTGCAGGTTATACATTTGGACAGGATATTTCAGAAACCTTTAACCATGCTAACGGCCTTACGTTGGTTTCAAGAGCTCATCAGTTGGTAATGGAGGTAAGCAATACAGCCTGTGTGGTTAAACTGTTGCTTGTGGAGTTGGTGCACTGCTAGCACATGGCGCATCTGGGGTGTGCGTGTGCTGCTGTGACAAAAACTGCTGATCCAGCAGAGAGTCTTCCAGAAACTATTTTGATAATGTTGGTGTGCTACTAAATAAGTTTCTAAATTAGTGGAACAGCTTTCTTGTGTTTCTTTCTAAAAATTTACAGCAACATTGCAAAAATGGACTTTAATTGTAGCATTTCTGTGTAGATAAAAACATTCTTGAACATAAATGCTGAGTCCCTCAACGAGAAAATGCATGCAAATGTGTGCTTTGAAAAAATGTGTTTGTCCTTTTTACTGTAAACATGTGTTTTTGTTTTTAGTTTGTAGTTGTTCCTGGAAGTTAACTTCTGATCATCAAAACCAAAACTCAGGCTTAAGTTTAAAGATAGTAAGATTCAGAATAGATTGTGTAGTTCAAAATTTGTTAAATCATTTTAACACTAGCACAGTGGAGAATTTTTGCTCTTTTAAATGCACTTAGCTAATGCTTACAAGTGAGAACTAGCATGTAAAGTCCAAAATTCTTTTTTTCTGCTGAGAAATAAAGATACAGACTTAATCATGTTTAAAAATGACACTACAAATTCCACCTAGGGTTTTGAACACTAACTTTCAGTTTAGTAGTTAGATGGTTATACGGGGTGCAACAAGTGAACATGGTTTTCATAAAGAATTTATTTTCCTCTCCAGGGGTACAACTGGTGCCATGATCGGAATGTAGTAACAATTTTCAGTGCTCCAAATTATTGTTACCGTTGTGGCAATCAGGCTGCAATTATGGAACTTGATGATACTCTAAAATACTCCTTGTAAGTATGTTTAAAAATTAGATTGAAGTTGCCCGTGATTCTGGAACTGTTGTTGCTGACATCTGGTCTGTCAGATTAGAGTGAGACTGCTTTCACTGTATATAACTGAAGTTTAACAAAATACTACAGAGTGATGCAGTTTGAAAGTAGTACCCTGTCACCTGAGGTAATACACAGCTGTCAGTCTAGGGCAAGAGGCAAGAATCTTGGAATTATTTAGATGTTGAGATGTTGACTTGATGAAGTTCAGTTAACTATCTCAGCAGTAGCTTTACTAATAAATGAAGAATTGTGTAAAGCATTGTGTAAATTACCCCCCTTTGACAATTACTGGAGACTTTTATTTTCTAAATATACACTAATGTTTGACTGGGTTGAGTATTAATGCCAAGATAAATTTCTCTCCAGTCCGTTGTAATAGTAATCTGTGTGATAGTAATCATAAGACAAGTTTAAAATATCGTTATTATAACTATGTATTAATAGGAGTGGAAGAAGTTGAACAGTTGTTCTGGAAGTCTTAAATTGGTTGAAAAACTTAAAAAAAACAAACAAAACAAAAAAACCTTCTTTAAGACCACTGCTGCTATAATTCAGAAGAGATACTTGCCTGTAAAAGGAACACTTCCAGTTTGATTAATACTCTGTGTGCTTTTCAGTTTGCAGTTTGACCCAGCACCGCGTAGAGGTGAACCGCATGTTACTCGTCGCACCCCAGACTACTTCCTGTAAAGAGATTTTAGACCTGTACAGTATTGCCATGAACCATATGTTGACCTAAAGAAAACGGGAAGAGCAACAGTAACTCCAAAGTGTCAGAAAATATTTAACATTCAAACTTGTTTTCACATGGACCAAAAGACGTGCCATATTCAAATACAAAGCCTCTTGTCGTCAACAACTGTGACCACTTTAGAATGAACCAGTTCATTGCATGCTGAAGCAACATTGTTGGTCAAGAAACCAGTTTCTGGCATAGCGCTATTTGTAGTTACTTTTGCTTTCTCTGAGAGACTGCAAATAATAAGATGTAGACATTAACACCTCGTGAATACATTTAACTTTCCATTTAGCTATAGCTTTATTCAGCATGACTGTAGATAAGGGTAGCAGCAAACAATCATTGAAGCTTAAAGAACATTTTTAAAATAAGTACCAAGGCCTCATATTTGTTCTGAAACTGTTTGTTTGTTTTATTTTCAGGGAATACTGTTTAATTTAATTGTATTGATTTTTTTTGTCTGCACTCAGTTCCCTTTCCCACTCTTTGCCCTACCATATTGTCCCTTGTAATTGTCCGAGCATAGTGAATTCCTTCGAACAGAACTGTTTTTTTTCTGTAAAACAATGTTACTGCAGGACAGAGCTGCAGTGTTTTTCATAATAAACTTGTGAACTAAGTATGGAAAAATGTCAAATTCTAATTGCATCTCAGGTCAGCTCTGGTTTAACAAACTAACACGTAGCTGGATAGGTTTTATAAACCTGCGTACAAGTTTCCACCTGAAATACCCCACAAGGAGTTGAAGTGTGCTGGGAAGTTCTGGTATTCTGGGTTCTGTACCAGGGAGATGGCTGGCCCTACGTCACGTAGCTGAGAACAGAGCTCGCTTGTTACTGAAATGTTGCTCTCTTCCCTCTTGGTGCTCTACTGAAATATTCAAAGACGGAAGAAAATAGGATAACTGAATTGAGCATGCCTTTTTTCAAGTGTAAAACTGAGTTTGAGTTATTTCCAATGTAGGTGCTAATACTTAAATCTGAAAAGCTAAGAATAAAACCAGTTTTCTAAATATTAAAGGAATAACTTGAAATTCAGTGCTATGTGTATTGCCCAAGCTTCCATTCTGAAAATGAACATCGATGTGTGTTAACTTCTGTTAAAGTCTTTTCCTTTCACTTAATTTGAATTCTGATTTTGTTCAAAACATTCAAATTTTTTGTCACCTTAAGGCTCATGCTTGAAGCTTTTTATAGGACATATCTTAAAAAGATGTGGCTGTTTTCATGGAGGGCTCTTAATGTTCATGCTGTTTAAGAGATGCTGAGTTTGGGTGCAGTGTAGACTCTGCAACAAAACAGAGGAAGCTTTTTACACTACTTGCTTGTAAGAGAAAATAGAGAAATACTGCGAGTGTGTAGGCCTAGTTTCAGGTGCTTTTGGGGGACTTTCTTGCTTTCCTGGGGTTTTCTGATAAAGGGCTGCTTAATTCTCAAACTTGCGAAGATAACAGTTCATTAATGATGCGTTACTTTGTACCTTTTCTGAAAGGCTTGAGCAGTTACTTTTCTGTTAGCAAAAATTCTGGTTTGTCCTTCAGTTTGGGCTCCAAATTATTTCTGGAGAGCTCAGTCTTCTGAAGCTTGATGTCTTACAGGAAGACGTGCACTAAAAATAAGGCACATGTAAGGCGTCCTTTTTTTTTGTATGTCAGGAACTTTTGCTTTGATCACTATCAAAAAAAAATCCTTTGCTGTAGAGAGTAGTTCAGGTTTCTTTTGCTTGCTATCTCTATATTTGTGTCTTTATAGATAGAACTTTGTACCTTTTGTTGACACCATTCCTTCAAAAGGAGTGACTTTGCCCTATTGCCTGTTTTCCCTGGTACTTGAATTGGCGTGACTCAGCTCCTGCTTTGGTGGGGTTTCAGCAGTTCATTTCTTCAGTCTCTATATACAAATACAAGCAGCTGTTAGTGAAGTCGGTGGTGACAGTCACTCCACTTCATGCACTTTTCTCTGTAATTGTGCTGTGACTGGCCATTTGTAGCCTTTTTTGAGAATATCACCTTGTGAACGGGGAGTTATTACTCATGGAGATTGGCAACCAGCAGTCCTCAACAGCTGGAAGTGTGTTTGGAAGATCCAAGAGGAGAAAACCTCAATTAGAAATAATTAGTCTGGTTATTTTGTTGGTAGCTGCTTGATTAGAAATTCATGGGAGCAAAGCTTCCTTCACTTCAAACTGCAATGATGCAGGCTGGATGAGCATAATTAGATTTGTATTTGTTTCAGAGATCAGTGTTAATATTTTCTTTTGCATTGCAAAGACTGCTAAAGTCCATGAAAAGGTGAAATAAGAGTAGCTGGAAATCCTGTATTTTCATCGTTCAGTAATGGTTTTTGTTTGTTTTAAGCAGGAGAGTTAATCGTAAGGAGGGCTAATACTTGCATTTGGTGTTAGAAGCAGTCATGAATGAAATTGGATGCATTCCTACAAACAACTCTTAAACCTTTCACTTTTTCCTTGTGTTTTTTAGAATTTGGATAGAATAAGTACAAACCTTTTGTTGTTTGACACCCGCGGAAGAGTTTTGAGCTTTCCATATTGCCCTTTACTTAAATCACACTTAAGTGGCCAGAATGCAGGACATCATTGTCTGAACTTGTATATCAGACTGAAGTAAACACCCTTCATTTTGGGTGTTTAATTTCAGGTGTAGGGGCCTGTGCTTCTGCACTGAGGTGTCATTCAGTCAAAAACAAAATGTTAGTACATCCACCCCGGTTAGTACACAGGAAAACATCCAGTAATTTCCTTTCCTGAGAGGAGAAGAGGGAAGGATTTGAAGCCTGTCGATTTGCCATTTTTCCCCTTCGTTCTCTCTCTGCCTGTTTTTCTCTGCCCGTTAGGTCCCTTTCTCTGGTCCCCCTTCCTGCCTTGTCCCCCTGTCTGCTGGCTGTCCCCGAGGGCAGCTGGTGGGGGCATGTAGGAGCCCCTTCCCTCCGAGGTGTATCAGCGCCTGTGCTTGTTGGCTCGGGCTGAAGTCAGATCGTTTCCAGCTGCTGACACTTCTATACAAGCTCAGTATCGCTGCTCTGCATGCTTTGGCTGCCTTATCTGTTTTAGATCTCCTGACAATACCCTGGAAGGTTACTTGACCCACAGGCAAGCGAAGATGGACAGAGCTAGTTACCTCGGTATTCTGTGTGGATGAATGATAATTTTGCCTTGGAAAAAGAGGCAGTGAGCGTACACGGTGCTGATGAAAGCTTTGACGTTTCACCTGACTGTGCTTCAGGCTGGGTAGTAGCAAAGGTCAGTCTGGATTATTTTTTTCAGTCACTGAAAGTCATTTTGATAAATTAATTACGTGGTAAGGGATGGGACAAAGGCTTTAGCAATTTAGAAATTTGCCATGAATCTTAAAGGCCAAGGATTTTCTCATACACAATACAAAAAAAAAAGTGCAGGTGCTAGGTTTATTTTTGGCATCTTCATCATAGTTCAATAAATACACCCCAGTGTTCCTCCCTTCTTGCCCCTTCATTTCCTTGCTGGTGAGAACGCAGTTCCTGCTGTAGGAGGGGCAGTGCAGAAGGATAAATGTGCTTGTTCCTTCTGGAAAAACGGACTGTAAGGAGAGGCCAGTGTGATCAAATGACAATCCTGAATTTCCAATTAGGCTCTGCTCTAAATTCAATTAATTTAAGGCATGGCTTCAGTTGTTACTTCCCTATATACCTGTCATGCGCTTACTTTTTAGTTGCTTGTTTTATCTCTATATGCTGAGCACTCATGGAAATTCAGGGTGTTTTATTTTTTTTTCCGGTCTGTGCAAATACAGCTTTTGAATCCCCGTTCTCTGGGGTATTGCTGGTGTATTGCCCAGACCCACGGTGTGATGCAGCTGCCCAGCAGCAGCATGCTTGGCTTCAGTGTGCCTGAACAGCAGTCCAGATTTAACTGTCGTGCCTGCATAGCCTAAAAGAAAGTTGTACATAAGGGAAATGGCCTTTTAGTGTTCCATCCTGTCTTTTTCCCCCCCCAGCCATACACGTGGCTTATATGAGCTTAGATTTTGGAGCAAGGTATTTGTGAGTGGTATTTTTTGAAGTCTTGTAGAAAGTGTGGGGCCTTCTTGGATGCTACAGTGATCGTTATGCAGAGTATTCATTCTCTGTGAGTCCCAGGACAAGGTAGTTTGGAAACAGGTTAAGTGTTAAAAATTATATGAGACTGTGTAGAAATCTTTCAGGACATGTGAATACACTCAAAAAACCCTGCAGAACAAGCAGTTGATGAGTCAGCTTACTGTGGTTTTTTAAGAAGTTATTTTGGTGCTCTAATTCATTTGGCTGTACTCCTTTTGGATGAGAATAAAGGCAAGTTGCTCTCTTGAGCAAGGGGCTGGAGTTCTTTGGCATACATACAGGAAAAAAGGCTGAAACAACACTTTAGGTATTAAATTAAGCAGCGCTGCATGGTTTAGGCTTTTAAAACTTAGGCTATGGCTTAAAAACATGTTTTAAGATGGGTTGGTAGCTACAGCTCCTGATCTCTTAATTATTGTATGGTGAACAGAACTGGCTTGGGATGAAGATGAAACTGATTGTTTCTGGTGTATAAAACATTAATGCTAATAGGGAATTTTATATAAAATATTTAGTTACTGACATAAGGCAACACAAAAACATAGGTTTTAGCACAGGAGGGTCCTGTGGCAACGGAGAAGAGGCTGCACAGTGTCTGTTCTTGGAAGCTTTCGGTACTAGCCTAGAAAAGGTCACACGTGAGCTGGGGTTGGTGCTGCTTCAGGTAGATGGCTGAGATGCCTTCCAGTCTACAATTTTGGGTTTTAAACAGCATTTTCCTGGGTTACAGCACGTGAGACCCAGGATAGGTGGTTATCCTGTGACCTTGTTACCAAACTGCTGTGAAGCTGCTGAGGGTTTTGGTTTTGGTTCACAAGGCATCAGCCAGACAGAAATCTTGGGGGCTCCAACAGCACCGAATGATTATCGGCTCCTTGCTGCTGCTCTCACCAGTGGCTGCATTTGGCTCCTTCCACTGCCCTGGGACCAGTGATGGATGAGGAGCAGCACGACTTGAGGTGAGCACCCTGATGGAAACCTGGGGCAGGTGCTTTTAACGAGAGGACAGTCGATTTTGTGAATACTTGTACTGCTGCATGAGGTTGTACAAAACAAAATGTTTGCTCGTTGGACCTCTCATTGACTTGTGTGTATATATATATTCCTCATCGGATACAGATACTGCCTGAAATGGGATGATGCATTTAGAAGCAGTGCTGAACTGCCAGGTAGGAACGTAGTGCTGATACCAGTCATCTCAGATTGATTGGCCAAAACTGCTTTAGCCTCCTTCCCAACTGCCTATATTTTTCAGGCAGTTGGAAAAAAACAGCCACCGTGCTGGCTGGTGGTAAAACATCCCATCAAAAACCATTCCCTACTGTACCTGTCAGTGTAAGTTCTCTTTTTTTTCCCTTAAGAAAAGGGGAGGTGCTGGAGGAGGGCTGTCTGGAAGGATCCTGTGCTGCTCACTGTATGCTTGACCCACTTTGCTCCTGTTCCACCACCGCCTTTGTCCTCGGGGAAGAGGAAAGCTGCCCCGGGTGTGGGCGAGGAGGTGCCTCAGCTCCCTGGGAGGCTGCTCTCACTTCCTCTCCCTTTCAAATACAAAATTCTGTGGTGCTTGTGAGTGTGGTTACCTGGTGTCAGCTTAGCTTAGTTTAGCTGTCTCCGAATTTCACTGGACTGTCACTTTTTCCTTACAACCTTCTTAAAAAATGTTGTAGATCAGCCTGACTTCTGAAACGTGGCAAATTTCTTCCCATGGACTTTGAAACCTCAAAGTGTTGGCTCTTCGTCGTCAGTGGCGTTAGGACCAGCCCAGAACCTGCCTCTTGCACTTTGAACAGCTGCCAGGCTGAGTACCAGCACCATGCAGCCACGGAACCAGGCCTGGTGGCACCTTGGGGTCCGTCGGGGTCCCTCTGGCCCAGCCCCAGGACCACCCCGAGCCGCTCAGCACCACGTCCAGGCGGCTGCTGGATCCCTCCAAGGACGGGCTCTGCAGCCTGTAGTAAAGAAACAAACCCTATAAAGCCAACATAGCTTTCTCACTATCAGGCTAGGTTCTCAAGGATATTCAGATTTTTTTCTGCCTGTGCCACTCGGGGATTTGGTGACCTTTTGCTAACCGTGCTGGTGGGGGAAGCTTTCACCCAGCAGCATCTCCCTCGCTATTTATGCAGCCACAAGGACCACGGAGTCTGAGCAGTCCAAATTATTTCCATGGAAGCTACAGCAAAAATGGTTCAAAAAAATAAAAATCAGTATGTTTAAGTATGTGGAGGTGGACTGAAGATTAGGGAGTTAGATGCAAATATGCTTGAGGTAGGTTTGCTTCTATTTTTAATCACTTTTTCCCTCATCTACAGTCTTCTGTGCATCTTGAATCCCTGTAGTTATGCAAGGAGAACGTTGCTAGAGGGAGAAACCGAAGCTGATCAAGAAAACAGAGCTCATGTCTGCCTGCCATGATGCAGTTAGCGAGTTGTCAGCCTGACTAACATCTGAAGGGGGGCTCTGCCTTCCTCAGGACCTTGCATTGCTGTGGTACAGCTTAGATGAAAAGCAACATCTTAAGGATGCTCCTGTAATACAAGAAACAATCACAGCTATTTCTGGAGTTTAGAGGGGGGACAAGAGTTTTCCCCTTCTGCTGTGTTGTTGTAAGATTGCTTTAAGTAGCAGAAGCCCAGGCCTTTGAGCTGAGCAGTTTCTTTCCAATATCTGTATCAGATAAATAACTTCCTTTTTTTTAAAACACTGAACCAGTCCTAGTTTTCCTTGCACTGTTGATGTGGCTGCTTGTTTTACAAAAATGTTCTTCTCCTTTTGTACATGTATTTTAGGGGAGAAGAACATTTTTGCTGTTATCTCCCCTACACATAGACCAGGTTCTTGTCCGGATCCAGCGGTCACTCCTTGCATCCCAGCAAATGCCAGCCTGTGCCAGAGCAGCTCTGCTCTCCAGGCCCTGGAGTTTGGTCTTTGCAGGGCTGCCTTCCCTTCCTTCTGGAAATCCAAACTGGGTCCTGTCACATTTCCCAACTTGTTACCAATGAAGCAAAGCTGAGGTCTCTTTTATAAGCCGATGTCACGTGTGTGGTATTAAAAAATGCTCAATCTTTTTACAGTGTTATCTCCATAATCACCACCATCACTAACAGAATAAACTTCTCTGTCTATAACAATGGAAAGGGTTAAGTTTTTGGTTTTGGTTGGGGGCAGTCATTTTTATCAAAGCAGCAAGAGAAATAGCTGGGAAGAGAATCCAAGGCTGCGGAGTAAACCCAGCACTGTGTCTGGGAGGCTGCTCTCCCTGTAATGCCGTGCTCAGTGCGTTAAAATTCCCTTCCCCCTGCAGCTGTGTAGCTGTTCAGCTGGCTTCTGCCCGCAGCTCAGTGATGCTGCAAGAATGTAGGTCAGAGCTCTTCTGGATCTGATAAGTGGTAAATCAAGCTTACGCTGATCTTGGTTGCTCCAATATTTCCAGATATTTGCTTTAGTGTTAAGCTTCCTCCTCTGGATTCTCAGCGGTGAAGGGCCCTTAATCGTCATTTATCTGTGGCTGGTGCAGAGAACAATTATCTTTACAGCTCAGGACGGCAATGCTTAGGTTTAGGATTATTTGCATTGGAATGATTATCTGTGCACCTAACAATTGAAATTGGCCCACCCATTTTTTTTTTTTTTATTTTCTTGAAAAATCTTTTTCTCTGCCTTGCAGCTTTAGTCAAGGACAAGTCTTTTGTGTTAGCAATTCTGCCTGACTTCCAGGACTTTGGCTATCACCTCCGCAGCAGCTGTTTTTTTCATGACAAAGATAGCAGAAAGCATCCAGACTAGCTCGGGAGGTTCATTATGTGATATGTAGGGCACAGTGGGAGGCGGCTTTCACGTGATTACGGGATATCTGTGACAGACGTCTGCCACTTCTTAGGGTGTGTGGTGTTTTTATTGCTTTAACTCTCCCAGACTACTCATTCAACCGATAAAGTCCAGTGGGGACTGAATTTTCTCTGACACCTTTGGAGAATTGTATCAAGTATAAAGCTCAATCACTTTGAATTATAATTGATGCATAGGTCATAATTAGACGGGGAATTTTGCTTTCTGCCTGTTCCTAGATTGTATTGCATCTGTCCTGTGTGGGGAGCAAAACCCACCCCCCTTCTACTGCCTCTGCTTTGCAGTCTGAGTTTGTACGCGCTCCAAATCAGAAACCTTGATCTCTGGCAACATCAAGAAAAGGGATTTAGGATTTGCAGATGTTTTTTACAGGCCACCTTCTGTCATCATCTGATCTGCTAAGTCAGTGAGTACTTAATATAAATAATTTAAAAAAAAAAAAAAACAACAAAAAAAAACAAACACGTTTAAGGAAAATAAAGGCAGTGCGTTTGTTTGTTTTTAACACAGTGAATGTTGTTCTCAACACTGGAGCAGGAGGTGGAGTGATTTAGCAGGAAAGAGGTAAATGTGCTGACTGTACAAGGTCACAGTAGGCATAGTTGGCATAGTTTGGAGGCTTCACACATAATATACCCTACATACGTAAACCTGTATTACACATACGAGATAGTTAGGCCCTAATAAATTGTAAACAACAGCTATCTGGTTCCTAACACCACTATCTCTGAGGAACCTCTGCAGAGAAGGCTGAAGGAGGCCACAGAGGGTCCTGGGACCTCGCTCCTGCTCCATGCAGGATTAGCTTGGTCATTTTGGGGTGTGCTGTAACTACTGAGCTGCTCAGCACCCCCAGGCCTGTGGAGCAAGATTCTTAGGGCCGGCAGTCACCTCCAGGACTTCTCTGGAATTTCTACAGAAACCGATTCAAGTGACGTGACCCAGCACAGAACAGCCTCGTCACCGCCGGCTGGCAGCCGGTGCTGGCACCACTGCCATCTGCGGGGAGCCTGCTGTGCTCTGGGCTGAACCCCTGCCTGCTAATTGGGGGTGAATACTTGTAGGGTTGGGTTTTGGGGTGGATATTTGTAGGATTGGGTTTTTGGGGTGAGTATACATAGGGTTGGATTTTAGTGCTGAGTACTTGTAGGGCTGGGTTTTTGGGGTGAATACTTGTAGGGTTGTGTTTTTGGGGTGAATATTTGTAGGGCTGTGTTTTGGGGTGGATATTTGTAGGGTTGGGTTTTTGGGGTGAATACTTGTAAGGTTGGGTTTTTGGGGTGGATATTTGTAGGGTTGGGTTTTTGGGGTTGTTTTTTTTTAATTTTTATTTTTTATTTTTTTTGTGGTGAATACTTGTAGGGTCTGAGCTCTGGTGTTTGCTGTCCTGAATGTTTGTAACATGACAGCCCTGGTGGCTTTGCCCCTCAGGTAAAGGTGGCAAAACAACCGTGGGGCGGTCGCTGTGTGTTTCACTGCACTTTGACGCGCACCAAGCGAGGCTCTGCGTCTGAGGGGCTCTGTGCGTTTAGGTTGGGGGCACTTTGGGGCCCTCACGCCACCAAACACCGCGTTTGGCTGAGCCCAAACGGGGCCTGAGGCGGCGGGGCCGGGCCCGGGCCCCCCCCGGGCTCCTGACGGGATTTGGGAGGGGGGGGGGGGGGAAGGGGCGGGGCCACCCGGGGGCGCCTCAGCCACCGTCCCGCGGGGCCCTCCCCGCCCCCGCGAGGTGCCCGCCGCGGCCGCCCGCTCTGCCTGAAAAACACTCGGACACCCTCCCCGCGCTCCCCTCCGCCTCCCCGCCCCTCTCCCACCCTCGTACCTCCATCCCACTCACCGTCCTCTCTTCTAACCTCCATCCTCCCCGCTTAGGCGACGAAGAACGCGGCGTTCCCCTCAGGCTCCGGCAGCGGACAGCCCGGCGGTTGCGAGGCAGCGCGAGGCGGGGTCCTTCTCCCCTCCCCCTCGCGCCCCTCCCCCCTATAAAAGCGGCGCCGCAGCCGGGCCCCGAGCGCCGCCGCCGCCAGATCCCGACAGCGCCCGCAGGACGCCGCCGCCTCGCGGTGAGGGCCCGAGGGGGCGGCCCTGAGGGGTCTGTGAGGGGCTGGGGGGGGCCCTGAGGGACCGTGAGGGGGTTGTGAGGGGTTGGGGGGAGACGGGGGGGCTCTGGGGGGGTCCGGGCCCTGTCACTGCGCGGCGCTGGGGCTGGGGGGGGTTAAGGGGCGAGGAGCGGGGCCGCGGGGCCTAGTTCAGCGCCTGGGCGCCCCTCGGAGCTCCACAGGCGGAGCTGGGCCCGGGTGGGTGCCCGGCGCTGCGGGCAGGGCCGCGTTGTGTAACCGGGGGGCTGCAGGGCGGGGGGAGCGGCCAAAGGGGCTCCATGGGACCCCCTCCCCCCATCCCCACTGCCCCCCTTCTCCCCGCTGCCCCCCGGGTGTTTTCAAGCTGCTGACTCAGAGCCGTGCGTTAACCCTTCTTTTATTTCTGTGGGTGTTTGTGCACGCAGATAGCTATTTATAAACCCGCACGTATGTGTTTGTGTGTGCATACGTATATTTATACACACACACACACACACACGTAGGCCTGTCTCTGCAACAATCATGGCTGCATCCCTCCGAAGCGCCAATCCCGGGGAGAAGCGGCCCTGTCAGGCAGGGTTACGTTGCTTTGTAAACATTAACTGCCTCCCTGCTCTGCCAAATGGAAATTAAAGCAAGGAGAGCTCCAGGCTGGTGCAAGCTGCTTAATAACGCGCCTTGGCTGGTCTCCATTGGACTGGGTTTGCTGCAGTACTGTCAGGCTGAGCTGTGAGGAGCTGTGGGAGGCGTTCGGGAAGGGCTGGTGGAAGTTTGCTCCAGGTGGGGCAGCTGGCTCGCCTTTGGTAACCAGGTACCACTGCAAGGAGCTAGCATGCAGGGGTGGTAAGCTTGGGGGGGGGAAGTACATCTGGAAAGGAATTTGGAGTTGTTTGGCGCTGGGGTTTTCCTCTGCAGTGCCTTGCAGGCTGTGTTTACACAGAACCAGGAGCAATGGTCTGCTCCTAGCAAATATCTCAAATGGTAGAGCCATTATGACGCGTGGTGCTGGTCTGAGAACTGATTATAAAGCTCTTCAGCCAGGCAGTTAGGTCTGTCGTGGCTGTTGGGTCAGTTGGTTTGAGTCCAGTGATACCCACACAGACCTCAAGTGTGGTTTTGGACAGAGGCAGTGACCTAGCGTCTTGCTAGGCACTGGTATGTTACTTCTGGCTTGGAGTTAAGCATCTGGAAAGATGTTTCCTTGTAAATTTTGATTGCGACTTACTAGGATATCTTTACTGCTTGTATTTTAGGTCTTATCTTGTTTGAAAAACTTTATTAAAACAAAGTTTGTTTGTTTTACCTGTGTTAAATACTTGCTTGTCTTACTGTTTCTTAATGTTAATAAAGTGCTGATGTAACTTCCTACTGTGTAAGAGCAGCGTTAAGTGCTGATCTTGTTCCTTGTAGTGCTAGAAATGAGCAGTGGTTGTTTGCATTTGAAGACAAGTAGTGTTCAAGAATTGTTGTTGTAAGCTTATTTCAAGAGAGAGATAGCTCTAGTGTTGTATCTTTTAAAAAAGCACTATCGACTAATCAATTTTATATTTATTTTGAGGTTTCAACTTTTAAAAAAAAAGTTTCCTCCCTTCTCTTAAATTGGTGGTAGGTTTCCTTTTATTGATCCTTCTTAAACATCAGGACTAATGAATTTAGGCCTCTTGATTCAAGCAGCAAATAACCTGGGCGTGCTGTAAGCAACACAGGGCTATCTGCTGCTGCTCAGAAGCAATGTAAATAATGAAGGTAACTTATGTATTTGAGTCAGCTAAGCTTGTAATGTCTGCTGGATATTGTGTGAAAATAACTTTCCCTCTCTTATAGATGCCTTCAATTAAACTGCAGAGTTCAGATGGAGAGATTTTTGAAGTTGATGTTGAAATTGCAAAGCAGTCTGTAACCATAAAGACTATGCTGGAAGGTAAGAGTGGAGCCTGGTGCTGAGGTAGCAGTGTGTGCAGGAATGCTTCCTGGGCAGGAATTGTGACAGAGACAAACTGGTACGGTGCTGAAGAAGGGTTCCCAGCCTGTAAACAGCTTGCTATCATAGGGCAGAACAGCTGGAGCAGTTGCTGTTGGAGCTTAAACTACATTTTGGGTGAATGTGCTCTCTCAAAGAGCTTGAAGTTCAGTCCACTTGTTACGAGCAATTCCAGGGAGGCTGATAAAATCCTAAGCCCCCCCTGTTTGCTTACAGCCTACTTCAGTTTCGGGAAAGTAAGCAAACGGAACTTATACTGTGTATTAAAAACAAACTGTTTTATCATGCAAACCATTCGTACTCCCTAGCTGTGTTTTCTGAAATGTGATGGGAGATGAGAAACTAATGCACTGAATAAAGATCTGAAGTGAAATCTATGTTGTGAGCTTATGCAGTGAAATTAGGTGGGGTAAATACTTGGTTCTGATCTCTTGCTGACATGAGTTTGAAACAAAAGAACTCATGGTGGGGGAGGGGAAATTGCCAGATGGCTGGGATACAGAGCAAGCTGTGTCTAATCTGTCTGGTGCAAATCCTCATTGTTTACTGTTTTTTTTCTAGCTTTTGGGTGTATTCACAAATCAACTTAGAAAAAATCTTTTTGTAGATGTAGTTAAAATGATGTCCTGGGGTATAAACCTTTGGCTGGTTGTGACACCTTGTACGTAAGAACAACAACAACAAGGTTGAAATGCTCCAACCATTGCACACTCTGCTTAATGAGCTGCTTTCGAACCTCCAAGCAACACGAGCAGGAAACACAGCAGTTGGTGGGAACATACTGGAGAACATCACTCCGTCCCATTTCCTCACGCGCAGGCTGTGTCACTGCCAGCGTTCGGTGGCACGCGTGTGGCTGGAAGTTAGGTGTGGGGAGTGTTGTCAGCTAGGCACTGCCAGCTGGACTGATCTGAGCAAGGAGCAGCCTCCTCGCACAGATAAAAGGCGCCTCGCAGTACGGGTGGTTAAGCATCAGCAGTTAATAAACAGTGCTTTGTATTTCTGGTGCTGTGAGTGAAGGGGGAGGAGCTGGGAGGAGGGGTTGCATCAGGCATCACGAGCCCACCAGCGAAGTGTTAATTTTCTGATAATGTGAAATCCCAGTTCTGGAGGGGCAGGGATGAGCTGAGCAGAGTTGGCCAGTGCTGGGGTACTGCTCGAATAACTGTCAGTCACTTCTTATACTGGTGTCTGCTACCATGTTCAAAGTATACGTTTGAAATTTCCAGTAATTGGTAACTTTATGCAGTACCCTTTAATGTCAATATTTTGGTTTCAGAACCTATGAAATTAGTTAATCTAAACAAAAAGTAGTACTACCTGATGTCCCCCTAATGACAGTGGTTGACTTGTCTAAATACAGAAGCAGACGCTGTTTTAATTGTGTGCAAATCTGATCAGGGATGGTGTCACAGCTGTTCTTAAAATTAAATTCCTCAATGTTGTAGAACTGGCTCATCTATGCTCGAGTGAAGGCCTGTGTTATTCAGCTACATAGCAGATACACAATGCTGATCTATGAGAGCCGGGGTGTCACTCAGCTATTGGATAATAAAAAAAATAAATAAAAATTGCCTATTCTGTGTAAAGAGTCCAAATTTTAATTGTCTTGTTTTGACTTTGACTCCCAAATCGCATCAAGGGCTGAAGTGACAAACCATCCAATTCTGTCATGCTCATGTTGACAGGCTTCTAAAATGGTGATTATCAGAAACTTTATGCTGTAAATGCATATTTGTTTTCTTTAATTGAAGGATTTGTGTTGCTGTCTTACCAGCCAAAGAAATCTGCATGCTCAGAATCAATGCAGGTGCTTCAGAGGCCAGCTAACTAGCATCTCAATAGCTGCGGTATTTACTGCTGCTGTGTGAGACAAAACATCGGCTGCACTTACCCCAGGAGGTCTAAGTGCTTTCTTAATGATAAATTGAATCGGGGATTTCAGTTGGAACGATTTGGTTGAACTTGTGGCTTCAGATCTTGAAAGTGGTAAAAATATTTAAATACTTTTCTTTGGGTTCTTGAACATACTCCATTCCCAGAGCACAAAACTATCAAGTTCTGCTCTAAACAAGTAACTGGCTGCTGAACTGACTGTTCGTGCTCAAAGCATATCGGCGTCTCATCTGAGGCAGCCTTACTAGTTACTAACCTCAGGTTGGTATAACCTGGTATGTTCAATGCAGCCAGTGCTCTGCAGAGCCTCACCAAAAATATCCAAGTTCCTGGCTTACCCAGTTATAGATCCTTTGCTACCAGGCCATTCAGCCTCAGTGTTGATAAAACAGGGGAGAATTGTTGAGGCAGCCCAGTTCGGGGAAAATCAATTCTTTTGTCTGCCGATTGCTTAGTCATCTTTCCTTTTTTAGATTTGGGAATGGATGATGAAGGTGATGATGACCCAGTCCCTCTTCCAAATGTTAATGCAGCTATTTTAAAAAAGGTAAGATGCTGAAAGTTGCAGTATAATATACCAGTAATGAAATACAGAATTAATGATGGAGTTAGATATGTACCATAAAAAACATTTATTATGTCTTAGCACGAGCTTAATCAATATGAGGTACATGAGCACAGGCAGCGGGGCTGTCTGAGAACAGCCTAGGGGGTGAGGCTGGCAGCTAACGGCAGAAGACCTGCAGGAGTCACCTTCTGGAAGGTTTCCTTCCTGTGGTATCGAGGTGGTGCCTGACATCTGTGCACGCTGGCATTTCAGGGCTTTAAAGCTCTGATTCGAACTGGGCTCTGTGAACTGAGGTGACTGTTCATGAGATCCAAATGTAAGGAAATTCATGAAAGGATGAAAGCACAGGCAGTGGTGGGAGTTAGTGACAGTAAGCGTGTTGTGCAGGTGCCGTGCTGTGTGGCACTGAAATGCTTCATAGCCACCGTACACTCCTGGTGTTAAATTTAATAATAGAGTGTGATTACTGTTGGGTCAAATGAGAAAAATGGAAAAAGCGTGTTGCTGTATCTGGAGATGCTTTTTACTCTGAGCCAAAGTAAATGGCTGGACTGTGGGGTTAGTACAGGGTTGGGAATTATTTCCCTGTGTAGGTACGTGTCATTCACTTCTAACTTGGGAATTACTTCGGGTTGGCAGAATGGAACAGGATTTTACAGTAGATACCTATTTTTTTTAATTGTCTGGATGCTGAGATAGCGTTTAATTTTATTTAAAATAAATAACACCTTGGTTTGCAAGGTTTTGTTTTCTAGGTGAACTCTACTGTTGTGAACTGTGGAGTCCTGTGGGTAGCTAATAGCTCTCTATACTCTTCCCCTTTATAGTATTCTGTTCAGTACAATTTTTTTTCCCCTGTTCTTCAAATAGTGCAAAAGCCTCAAAATGAGGCTTAGGTTTTGTCTGCACAGTTCTGTGTTAGCTCAGGGCTTACTGTTAATACCGGGAGCTGCCTTTTAGGATCCAAAGTATTTAATTTACTAGCTACTGTCTCAAGTGGTCTTCTTGAAGGCTGTTGAACTCTGGGATTGGGAATTGATTCTTCTAAGATGAATCATAGAACATGCTCCATTACCTTGTATTTTCTAATATTAATCTAGAGCAGAAGGTACAGTTCTTCTAAAATGAAGCTAAGTTAGAGTTGGGGTCTAGTGGAAGAATCACTTGGATAAAAAAAATTAATATCAAAACTATAATTAGGTGATTCAGTGGTGCACCCATCACAAAGATGATCCACCTCCTCCTGAGGATGATGAGAACAAAGAGAAAAGAACAGATGACATCCCTGTGTGGGATCAAGAATTCCTGAAAGTAGACCAAGGAACACTTTTTGAACTTATCCTGGTAAGTACGTTCCTGAAGCATCAAGACTGTTCCTGTGCAGTGCCCTCTGTTTGTTTACAAATACAGTCCTAATGCTTCTTGAGTAACTTCTTAATGGGGGGAAATGTGGGTTGTGCAAGTAGTTCTGGCAACTACTACTGGGTGAAATCAGTGAATGTTAGGATGTTAACCTCATGCTAGGGAGTGAGGTTTGTTTTAGCTTTTTTTTTTTATTTGTGAGGTTTGTCTAGCTTTATTTTTTAAAATTTGTACTTTCTGTGGTACTGTGACCCAGTTGTACTTGTCTTGGGTAGTTAACAGCAGGTAAACGCTGAAGATCTCAGATGTCTTCGGGATTCTGAAAGCCCTGTGTAGAAGAAGGGCATGGGTCTCTCATGGTAGAAATAGCTCCTGTTTGGCAAGGAAGTTTTAGGTACTGTTATTTCAAGGTTCTAGCTAGAAGCTTCTCAAAGTGGAGATGATGTGATTGTGGTTACAGCGTTTTACAGTACTGTAAGCAAAATGTTGGTAGTACATCTACGGAGGCAGAAAAATGATACCAAGGCTTTAAATTTGGAAACTCTTCTACAGGCTGCAAATTACTTGGACATCAAAGGCTTGCTTGATGTCACATGCAAGACAGTTGCAAACATGATCAAGGGGAAAACTCCAGAAGAAATTCGCAAGACATTCAATATTAAGAATGACTTCACTGAAGAGGAAGAAGCACAGGTACTTGATCTGGGTTTAATTATAATTTAGCTTTTTTCCTACTGAATCAAATGTGCAGTGTTTCATAATTTTGTGTGATGCAACTGACTGGTTATTAACAATAAATGTAAACTAATGCATTAACTGCTCCTAATTGGATTGCTACTGGTGAAAGACCTTCCAGTGTCTGCAGTGCTGGCAGCCCATTACTTGTAGAAGGTCAGAAAGTGTTGACTTCTTAGCTCAGATGTGTGCCTCGTGAGAAAGGAAGTAGGATTGCTTATGGGAGTCTTGGATTGTGGTTATGGAGCTGTAGTAACAGTGCTGGTGTGCTTTTGCATGCAGCTTGAAAGGTAAGATGCTTAGATTCCCAGCTCTAAGTCATTAATTCATCGCCTTCAGAACATCAACAACAAATGAAGTGCCAAATGGTTAAGCTGGGAAAGATCAGACCAAGATACCTTGTTTAAATACAAGGGCAGTGAATTGTATGCTTCAGTGTGTCTCCAGTACTGTGTCACGAAGCCAGCAGTTAAGGTTTAAGCCAGTCCATTTCTTTTACTTGGTGAAACAATTCAGTTCTGATCAAATCTGGGCACGAGAAGTTTCTTGATTTCTAGGGATAAACAGGTCAATTCAGAAGCCTTTGTAGTTAAATTGTGCACGTATAAGGGAAGCTGCTTCCAAGCGCACACCTTTCTGCAGTAAGTAATCCTGAATGCTTATGGGAATTGGCAGCTAACTTGAGAAACTTCCCTGCAGTGCACTAACGGCTAAAATCTTCTTTCAGGTACGTAAAGAGAACCAGTGGTGTGAAGAGAAGTGAAGTATTGTGCCTGACACTCGAACACTGTAAGGATTGTTCCAAATACTAGTTGCACTGCTCTGTTCATAATTGTTAATATTAGACAAATGCAGCAGCAAATGAAGTTGTGTTAGCAGGATATTGTTCCCTTTGCATGTGTAGTGTTTTTTTTGAGTATAAATTTAAATCTTCTGAGTTTTTACTAGTGTAATTGGATGTCTTTTTACTTTACTCTGCAACGAATAAAACTGATCTAAGTGTGGATTCTGTATGGGAAGTAGCACTTAAGGTTGTCATTTTCATTACTCTTTTTAACTGTTCCAAGTCCAGTTACAATCTTAAGCATTGACTTCACCATTGTAAATAAAACCACCTATGATTTCTTCCTCAAGAACAAAACACTTACGTACAGGGTATTGATAGCTTCAGAGAAGAAAAAACACCTAAAATGTGTCTTGGGGAACTACGTGAAGTTTAAAAAAAAAAAAAAAAAATGTTGCTGATTTCTTCCAAAAGCATTTTGGGAATATTAGTATTACTTAAAGCTATATAACTTTAAAGGTTGTTCTTCTGCATTTAAAAAAAAAAAAAGAAAAAAAGAAAAAAAGAAAAAAAAATCTGTCCACTTTCTTGTCCTGTTAGTCTTGCCTGATAGACTAGTGTAAGGTGTAATCTAGGGCTAAGCAAGCTCCTGAGAGTTAAATTGGAATACTTCAACCATGTCTTGAAGACCTGCCTCTAGCTGTTAGCAATTGGAGAGTGTGTTGCTTTATGCACAGGACAGGTGTGTTTTTATACTTCTTGCTAAAAGTGGAATCCAGGTTTGACCAAAAATGACTGACATTACCAAAGTTAATATTATTGACCTGTGCATGCCATTAGTGGCTGTTTTTAGGCAATTTTAAACAATCCTTGTGATGTAGCTCTTTAAAACATGGTTTCATGTGTCCACAGGAAATCCTTTTGCCTCTGTATGTGATATTTCAGCTTGTAGAGACTTAATTATTGCATACAAAGCTAATGCAGTATCAAGCTTGACTTCTTTGGACAAAGCCACTTGCAACTAGTTAAACAGTAACTGGTTTCCTGATTTTTATTATTATTTTTTTTTACAGTTCCCTTATAGGGAGTAGGGGATGGTTGTGTGGTAGATCTTTGAGGTGTGCTCTTAGCTTGTATTGCATTCCATTCTCTGTATAAACCTTAGCGTAGAATGAACCTTAATAAACATACTTAACTCACTTTAAATGTGTTTCACTTCTGAATTAATAAAGGGCTTTTAAACTTTTGTTTGCAAATGGTTCTAGTTATTTGAAACCAGACGATCCTAGTGTCGCTTACTACTGAATATACAAATACTAGTACTGAGGGAGCACCTAATTGAAATAAAATCTTTGTTTTAAATGACTGTAATGCAAGTCACTAGTCAGCCACAGTGGGCGACTCAAATTAAGTCTGAAGCTAAATCCAGATGGATTTTTTTGATGGCTTACCAGCTTTTTAGGTAATCTTGCTTTGATGTAGCCATTAATGAAAGCATTCATAACTTGGTCTAAAGCAGTGCTCAGATCCGTGCTTTGGATGCAGCTGCTGGTCACATGCTTATTCATAAGGCTGCTGGGCCTGCGTCTGTGCTGGTGATGGCATTGTCAGTGGGCATAAAATACTCCAGCGCTGCAGATTTGGATGGATGAAGCAGCTTTCCCAGCATCCTGTATTGCAAACAAAGCAACTCAAAGTGCTGCTAGAGAAAAGCTTCTGATAACGATTCTTGTAGCTGAATATTCAGCTGAACCTGCGTTCTTTCAGGAAACAAATCCATCTCTGTGTGAAGCACAGAGTGTCCTGGCATTACCCGGGTTCCATTCCTGGAGTGCTGTGCTAATACAGAAGCCTGGTACTGTAATTGTGCTCAAAGGCAGAGACCCGTGTGTGATTCCTGTAGGGGCTGGTCAGCGGGCTAGGATCTGTGTCGTGGCAGCTGCTGCCTGACGCCGTGCCTCTGCGCTGAAGGATGAGGAAGAGGCAGAGCTTGTCTTCCGTGTTACCCTGCTTCTACTTGGTTTGCACAAAACACACCTGTGGCAAGACTTGCTAATTATTAAGGCAGCTTGCCTAAGAAATAACCCCTCAGCTTCACCACGAAAGCATTTGACCGCAGTGGCCTTTGCTGAAGCTCCGGAGTGGTGCCAGTGGGCTGCTGATAGGAGGAGTGCGCACACAACTCCTGCAACTGTGGCAGTCGAGTAATATGCACAACAAAGGGCTGTTGTGCTCAGAGGTTTATATGGCTGTGACAAATTTTAATATTCTTAGTAGGCCAGGTTGTTAGGATTCCATGTGACTTATTTTCTCTGGAATTACCCTGTAGTGCTGTCTCAGACTCCATTCAAATTCTGTAGCTGCCAGACGGGTATGTCAGTGTGAGAAAACGCCTTTTTTAACCTGAATGTCCAACCTCTCGGCTGTCTCATCCATTTGAGCAATTAGAACTGGGCTGTAGAGAACCAGCCTCTATGAAGGTGCTGTTGGATAGTTTGGGGTCCACTGCAGCTGCTATGTGGGTTTTCCTGGACCTGATGCCTGCTGTTGTAAAAGACAGAGGCTGCGTAGTTTGGAATTTCTGAAAGAGAGACACTGACCAATTTCCCATTGCTAAGCTTTATTTTTCTGTTTAACTTGTATGGAGCTGCCTTAATTTATTTATTTTTTTCCCCACTCATGGCCTTTTCAGAGAGCTGCTCTTGGCAGAAGTGATTAAATGGGCTGTGGGGAGGAGGAGGAAGTCATCTGTAGTGATCGTTTTACATAAAATGTATATTTCCTTAGTCTTGGTTTACAATTTCAGTCTTACCTTTGTTGAAGACTATTGGCAATTATTCTAAAAAGTGTTTAAACATACAAATGCTGGAAAAAAAAAAAAAGCAAGAATCTTCTTCGGTTCCAAGGAATAACTATTTGACACCTTGATAGGTTTATAACTTCCAGTGGCCTATTCTGAATAGCCAGTCTGGCAATTACTTTATTTATAAAGCTATAAACATATTTTGAACATAAAAGCCAAAAAATACAAACTCAATGAAGTAAAAAAATTACAACAAATGATGGAGAATCATTGGACAAATGAAAGTACAGCTGCAAAACATTTATCCCTGCTACATACATACAGTGGTTTTACTTGGTTTAATGAAGTGGTATTTCCATGACTTCTACATTCAAACTGGTTTCAGGAATTCAAATGCGTATTTCAAGAAAAGTTGAAATTGCTGTAAAAGAACTAAAAAAAAATCTTGTTGCGATAAAAACTTAAGGGCAAAGTTTTCCTTCTATTACAAAAGAGCATTAACACAAAAGAGTAACACTTCATATAGCATTTCTAAAGACACTTTTTTGGTATTAATAAACGTAGCTCTGTTTTGGCATTAATTGTTAACCGTAGGGCACGTAGCACGAGTTGCTCACGCTTGCTGTTCTGTCTCAGAAAGGGGCAGTTTAAAGGTCTGTTTCTTGCATGTTTTGGGGGAGGAGGGGGATTAAATTTTCTCAGACCAGTATGAACTGATGCTGTTAGGTGCACCAGGTGGAAATGGTGCCTGTCCTGCAGTAGCTGAAGCCACGGGGTGAGGTCTGGCACGGAGCTGTGGGCACAGGGCCCCTTTTTGGGGCATCGGTCAGAAAAGGGGGGCAGGTGGAGGTGGAAGCGCTGCGCCTGCGCCCTGCGCGCACAGGGAAAGGTCCCACAGGAGGGGAGCAGCGCGGTGCACCAGGAGACTGCAGGAATCGGATGGAATAAACGTGGTGAGGGGAGGCTGCAATGCAGACGGGCCTTTCCCTGGTCAGCGTGCCCCGAACCAAGGCAGGCAGCCCGAACGCCGTGGAGGGCCCTGAGTAGCCTTGAAATAAGCAGGTGAAAGTCCTAACGAGTTCTGAAATGAGTGACGGCTGTTCTGGGCATGCCGGTGCTACGCGGCCCTTGGTCAAGATGCGCAGCTTAATACTGTGCAGGACTTTCCCCTAAATTTCCTCTGGTGTTATTTAAACACATCTGCTTTTTATTTTTGGTTTGTTTTATACCCCTCTTTGCTTTGCTGCTAAGTTACATTTTATCCCACCACCAAATAGCGATCAGGTATTAGGGTGTGCCAGCCTTACGCTAGGCCACTGATGGGCTGAGTGTGGCTGATTTGTCAGCTGTGGCTTTTACAGTAGTTGACGCTTCTACAGCACCTTACATCAGAGTCACCATGAAAAGTGGTCAGCTGAGACACAGCTTTTTTTTTTTTTTAGATTTTTTTTTTTATATATATATATGAGAAGAATCTATGTCGGGTCTGGGAATAGTCTGCTGAGTTCCTCTGTTCAGCACTGGACCATGCTGTTGTCTAAGCTTTCTAAAATAATTTAAAACCGAGCAGATTGTGTGGTGATCTAGTGCTATGTAATTAACCCTCCGAGTGCCGTAAGGACATGGCCAAGTACAGGTGGACGGCGCTTCAGGTAATTCACTTCTCTGAGGGTTAAAACGACTTTCAGGTTTGTGCACGTAGCTTTCATTCAGTGCTTCTGAAGTTACATTTACACAGGAGAGGAATTAAGCAATAGGTTTAGATCTAAACTAAAACTGGAATTAAAAAGTCTACACTACTATGAGCAAAAGTACCTAAATAAAGGGAATAAACCCAAAGATGCTCTACAGACTAATCTTTTTTTTTTTTAAAGTTTTTGATCTTTGATGCATTAACTTGCTTAAAAAGTTGTTTAGTCCAATGTAAAAAAATTAGGGTTTTTGTTTTTGTTTTAAGAAAAAAATATAAAAATATTTTTACATTATAAAGGTCATCTTAAATTTCTTGCAGTTCTACAATAATATTACTACATAATTTGCATTCAGTACTCTAAAACCTATTCTGTAAAGTAGAAAAAAATAGATCCCCCTCTCCCTCTGTCTGTTGTTATTTCTCTCTTCAGCAGTCTAGAATACATTTCTTTCAGGCAGATTCTGGTCTCTGTGACAGATATGCAAATGTGAAGTAAATCAATAACTTTTTGGGGATTTACATCAGTTTATGGTGGAGATCAGAATCTGTCCGCAGTGTTTTTGTTTGTCAAGCTCAACATATAAATAAAATACCAGAAACTGGTAAATGTTTTCAAGCTGGAGAGAAGACATTAACATTTGGCATCGTTATGGAGGTAGAGGGAAGATCTCTCAGAAAAAGCTAGAATAAGTTTTTTTTTTGTTTGTTTGTTTTTTAAAGTTCTACACCAAATCATCAAGAAATGGTTTTGATCTTGCAGAGGGTAAGTACGGATTGTAAGTAGAGAGCCGGGCAGCGTGCTGCTCTGCTCCCGGCCTGCCCCGGGGAAGGGGAGAGCCAAGAGGGGGGCAGAGCACACGCGGCCGCCTGTCCTCACCCCTGCTTGCCAAGGGAAAGGCTCTGGGACGGGGGCGTTACGGCTTTACACGTGCTGTGCCCCTCCCGTGAGCCGGTGCACAGCTGGTTGCAGAGTTTGAGGCTTTTTGAGGCTGCCCCCAGGCTGGTGGATGGGAATTTTGGCTGCCAGAGCTGCAGGGACCGAGTCACGACAGCAAGGGAGGCCGTGCACCAACACGGGCAGCGGTCAGACCTCCAAGCGGCCGAGCTCCTGCTGTGCCTGGTCAGCGCCCCGCTTTGCTCTGCTATTGGGATCGGCGCCTGCACAGAGACCTGTTACCTGTAAACAGTACCTTCCTGTCCTCGGACACGAAGCTTAAAAAACACACCTCATTTGTTTAAATATTTCATCTATCGGTCGGATCAGGGAGCTAGCATCGCTACATTTAGTCTTCAGACACGAGGGCTTTTACAAAATGCTCCTGTTCCAGCTTTTCCAGCCCCGTGGTACAACGGCTACGGGAGATCTGTGACCGACTACAGTTTCAAGCAGCTCAGAAGGCAGGAAATGGAAGCCAGTGTTAGATTTATAGCACCTACCACCTACTGCAGCAAGCTGGGGGTTCCTCTTTGCTTTCTGCCATACTTGGAGATAATGCAGGAAAAAAGAAAAAAAAAAAAAAGAAAAACCCCAAACAAACAAAAAAGCAGCACAGGGCAGGGACAAAAGGCTTGTTTACTCATCAGCACTTAGAAATTTTGGCAAGTATTTTTTTTTTAACCTTTTTTTTAAAGTCACTTTTCTATCTTTAACCACCACCCCCCCCCCAAAAAAAAAAATAAACAAAAAAAAGAGAGTTTTCCAGCATCCTTAAATCATTCCGTCGCCTAACTTTGCAAGTTTGACAGTGAACTTGGGGAGTTTTTGGACGGGCCTCCGGTGCTGTGGAGCGAGCAAGGTGCCCGGTGTCTCAGCCAAGGCGGGCGGGTGGGCGCGGGGCTACGTCCCCGCGGGGGCCACGCTGTGCGCCGGGGGCTCGGCGGGCGTGCGGGGCGAGCGGTGGGCGCTCGGTCTGGAGGAGCTGGCGGCCGGGCCGGCGTGGGCCGAGACGGGGAAGGGGTCGGGAGGCTCTCGGTGCGCGGAGGCAGCGGGGGCTGCGGGCTGGTCTGAAGGGAAAGCAGAGGGTACGCGTTGGAGTGCATCCAGGGGAGAGGGAGGGGAGTCTATAGCACTTCCATCGGAAGAAACTGGGCTGGCACAGCGTCCTTCTCCTTGTAAGTACCGAATGCACTTCTTTTTCCTCCTAAGAACAGTGAAGAGAGTTAGCCGTGAATAGCGGGCGAGCCTGTGGACATGCACCTAAGGGCGGGTGGGTGGCGGTGCGGGGCGAGGGGGCTCGCAGCCGGCCCTGCGGGCGTCCTGGGTGGCCAGGACCGAGTGGCCGTGGGCTTGTGGCCCTGCTGGGGTGGCCGTGGGCTTGTGGCCGTGACGGGGTGGCTGTGGGCGGGTGGCCATGGCCGGGAGCGGCTCCCCACAGCGCCCGCCAGGGGGCGATAAAATGGCGGCGGGGCCGGGCCCCGTCAGGGCAGAGCCCGGTGAGGGCCAAATGCCGGCCCCATGGGGGCCAAGGACCGGCCCACCCGTGCTGTGGGGACAAAGCTCTGGCCGTGGCAGGGATCCCCGCTGCGATGCGGCACAACCCGTGCCCTTCTTGTTTGCCCCGTGGGATGCAGCCCCAGCAGAGCCCCAGCGCTCGCTGCCAGGACCCCATCGGTTTTTGGCTTTCCTCCCAAGGCAACGCTGGTCAACCCAAACTCAAGGTTTTAGGAGTGTTTTTGCCTGTAGCACGTTTCCTACCACTCTCCTAGGCTTGCATGCAATGTATCATCTACTTAGCTCTATTTTTTTTTTTTTCTGCAGCAAAAGCCTCTGATCTCAGCCTATTCGTAACACCTCTGACCCTCCAAATACTTCACATTCACTCCTGCTTCTGACTCAGTGACATGGCCGAGCTGAAGGCACTCCACAGGCTCGTGAGGAAGGAGGAAAAAGGCCAGCGACCGGCTGGCGGAGGGCACGGTCTGAGGCTGGCTGAGGTCCCACCTGGGATGCCAGAGCAGCTCTGAGCCGTTCACAAGACTCATTTGTCTCTGGAGCATCCATCACCTTTCAATCTACTAACCAGGCCAAGGAAAAGCAGCCAGGACAGTGCCAACCTTCACACTTCAGCCCAAGGCTTTCCTGGGCAAGAAGTGTTCACCGTGATCTGTCTCCTCAGAAGCTGAGGCACAAGCACAAAGTGCAGTGCACACACACACTGCAGGGGGTTCGGCAGAGGTGTGTGAATGAGCAGCCAGGGGCAGATCTCCTCACAAAAAGGGTTTCACAGAGAAGTACCCAGCTGCTGACAATCACTCCCTGCTAGCCCCACATTCCTAGTAAGAAACTGCTGCTCCTCTGTTGGATGTGCTGTCCCCTGTTGGTCTGGGGGCTCAAAAATACAAGCCACACATTGTCCTCACTATAGCCAGACTTGGACATGGTTTCGCTGCATCCCAGGACAATTCTGCTGTTTGGGACCAAAAGCAGGAACATGTAGCCTGTGTTTACCTGAGCTCCAGTTGCCATCTCACACGGAGATGACCCGTTCCTGGCTATTCAGGTAGCACCTCGCACCATCTCACGCTGTCTGTACACGCTCTGTATGGAGTTAGTTTTCCTTCTCTTCTCCTGACAGAGCCCTCATGTCACCTACTCTGAGCAGCTCAGTAGTTTTAAACAATAGAGCTCTCGAGATGTCACCTTAACAGTAGCGAGGGAACAATTCCTCTGCTGGAGATGCTGTTAATGACTTTATAGCTAAAATAGCTAAAAAGAATGTCTTCCTCCTGCTCAGCTCCCTGCCTCGACTGTCTCATCTGAGGAAAACAGATCAAATGGAGAACTTGCTAATGCGGGCACACACCTTTCTTTGATCTTACTAATGAAAAACCAGACAGTGTTGGAATATGCATTAACTAGCCCAGTATTAAACATGACTTTGCACTGGATGTGAACAAGAGAAGTGGTATTACTGCTGTCAGTGTCATAGTTAGCTGTGGTGACCCAATTAATGTGATATGAAACACGACAGCCCTGCTGAATGGAATATTTAACACAGGTTATTCTGCACGGGCTGTAATTTCCCAGAGCAGACAAACCTCAGGACAAGCTGTGTTTCCCACAGACATTTCAGGAGTAGCTGCAGGACCGAGAGTTTCAACGACCTACTTGTGAGATGATACAGATCTATCCATTCCATCCACTGATTCAATTAGATATAAAATAACGGAGAAAAAGCAGATCTGATACTACAGATTGTTGATAATGAAGCATTTAGTGGGCTAGGGCTGGCATGGCTACCATACAGCTATCCCTGTCCTTTAGGAACTACAGCACTCTGGAGCATTTTGCCCTGGTGTAAGGGGGGCTGAGGGTGAAACCTCCAGAGCAGAACCACCCAGTTTTAACCAGTTAAACTCTCCTCCTGTGGAGTGGGAATCCTCTGGTGGGCATTGCTCTCCGCAGGCATCGGTGACCACAGCACGCAGGACAGAAGCCTTTGAGCTGGCAGCGGCACGTTAGTACGAAGAATTGCAGAAAAGATTTGACTAAATAGTGTTGGAGAGGCAAAAGTTTAAAAACAAAAAGCATGCTAAGGTCTACAAACACTTCAGCCGCCTGTGTTAATCGGAAGCAATGCAGAGGGTTAGCGCTGAAGCTGAGTTAAGAGAGTTCAAATGAAATCGGAGCGGAGCTGCCCCCGACCTGCTGTCCCTCAGCTCTCTGCCACATCCCGGCTGTCCCTCTGGACAGTGTTTCTTAATCAGTTAAATTAGGGGATTTAACTTAATCAGTTAAAGCAGGGGATGTTCTGAAGCTGCTCTGAAGCAGTAAGAAATTCCCAGGGGAATGCAGCGCTTGCTGCTGCCCGGGTGCAGGACGAGGTGGCAAGGTGTGTGCCCAGCCTCCTTGCTCACCCCCGTGGCGCAGGGACCTGCCCGACCCCACCAGCTGATGGTCTGGGACCTTGGACAGCCTGGGTGAGCCGTGACCAAGCACTGCTGGGGCTCTGCAGGGCTATGCCTCCAGTATTCAGAGTTGGATGGATTAAATGATTTCCCTCGCTTTACGCTGCAGTAAGCACGTTAAGCAATACTTCTCGCTGTGCTTTCAGCTTTTGCTTGTCTTCAGCACATGGGTATGGAAACCTGGAAATGCACCTGCTGTGCTGTGAGCCACAGACCTCTGTCCCGGTCCAGGAGCCCTTCCTGAGCTTTTCCTACCAGGATGCACTTGCAGACACCCTGAGCCAGGTACTGCGGCGGCTCAGGCACTGCGCTTCACTGCTGCCTTTCCCTCAAAGCCAGGAACTTGCAAACTGCCTCACTGCCTGAGGCTCTCCCACCCCATGGTGGGTGCTGCAAAACTTCAGGACCAACGAGGGCACAGCTTGGATTACACAGTTAGTCCCAGGATAAGCAGGGAAAACCTTCACTACTCACTGCTGGCCCCGGAGGGGTGTTTATGGGATAGGAAATCTTAAACAGGGGAGGAAAGCCCCGCACCAGGATAACCTGAAAATGAGCTTTTAAGGTTCATCAGCCAGCGACCACGCAGAGCACCACAGGAGCAGTGCCCACGGCGGCTGCCAGACACAGCGTGAAGCTGGGACTGCAGCCCCTGAGGTAGCAAATCACCACAGCACCGAGCGCAGCCGAACCCCCTGGCCCAGGAAAACCCCGCGAGGTGCCCAGGAGCCGCCGGTTGCCGATACACACCTGCACGGGCCGCACCAGTCCGTTTGTTGGTTGAGGCCAAAGCGAGCTCTGCATTTCTTAGGAGAGGCAGGATCTGAACACAGAAGCATGCGTGGCGGAGAATGGGCAAGGCAGAGGCACAAAGAGGAGGAGGAGCAGGAGGAAGAAAAGAGGCAACATCATGTCAGCCACTTAACACACCACTAACAGACTACAATCCCGTTTTTTTGGTTCTGCAACGGTGCCGGCACCACCTCTCCTGTAAAAAAGCGAGCGTTAGGCAAAGTCAGTGATGGCAGCTGGGGAAGGAGGAGCTTTGGGAAACGGCCTCCTGGCTGAATTCTCCTGGATTTTGCTCTCTTGTCGTGCTTCCCTAGCTCAGCTAAATCCAGCTCAGCTCCAGGAAATGCGAGCAATTACCGGGAAATTCACGGCTTTTCGTGACGCATCCAATCTCTTAGGTTTGGGAGCGCTGCCAGAGGACAGCGACGCTGCCTGCTGTGCCTGAATCCTTACCTGCTCCCTGCCTTCCCAGCAGTGACTAACCGGGCTGCCAGCGAGCGCGGGCTGCGGGCGGAAGAGAAGAGAGGAAACGTTGCAGAAGCAGGTGGAAAGCAGAGGTAGCACCGCGGAGATCAGCCCCGGCCATCCTGCTCTGTCCCCTGCCTTCCCCTTCCAGGTCGGGTGGAAAAGCCACCCTCCGTGGCCTTTCCTTCAGGCACATCGTGCTTGTTCTGCCGTGCTGCAATAGGATTCGAAGGGTTTCTGTACTGGATTCACACCGCCTCTATCAGCCACCACCAGTGCTTCCTGTTGTGTACCAGGCTTTCAGTCCGGAATGGGCAAAATTACTATTTTTGTATCACACACACAAGCCGTTTGGATACGTAAATACATTCACACTATACAGAAACCTAAATGCTTGAGTGCTCCTTTGCAGGCCAGGCACTGAATGGCTTAACAGCGTTAACCAAACTGAAGTTATCACTGGGACACTTTTACGGAACTGCTTTTTATGGATAATCCAAAGGGATCATCCTGCAGCGATTAATGAGTGCTAATGCGGGCTGCAGGGTTCTGGATGTATGGCCCCGTAATCCCCGGCAAGCACATCAGCAGAGCCAGGGCTCGACTTGCGGGTCGTAACTTGAAGGCTACGCGCTGCCACAGTGGGCAGGGATGGTCTCCTGATGTTTTACAATGCCTGCTTACTGGAACAGACGTGATTCATTCCCAATAGAAATGCTCCAGAAGCCAGTATGGGAATGGCCCTGGATGACGGGAATGTGTGTGCGAGCAGCTCAAACCTGACAAAGGGCCTTTTCTGATAAACAGCGTGGTGCAGGGAGGAAACCTGTCCTAGTTTTTAGTCTGACTTTACTCGAGCTCTGCCTTATTATGAAAAGCGAAACAAATTTTGGGCAGTGCCAGTCTTCAGGCCTCTCACTGCATTTAGTCCCGCACGCAATATTGACTCATTTGAGGGCTTTCCTTAACAGTACCTGTGGGGCCGATGGGGGCATTCAGCTGCTTGTTATGAATAATTAACTTGAGTGATAATATATATTAAGTTATCTGCTTGCCAAAATCTGATCTTTTCAGTTTCCACAAACTACCCATGTTCTAACACCTATGAAGAAATCACAGCAATGTTCATTCACTGCCTTTAAATTGTGCAGTTCATTAGTTAAGATCAGGAAAATAAAAGGAACCACGGTAAAACCCAACGACTGCTGTGGATTATACGCTCCGAGCAAAAGCAAGGTGGCAGCCACCAAGGAGCCACGTGGCTTGGCACCGCAGGATTTACCTGAGTTGGAATCTTGTTGCTTTTCCCGTGTCCGTCTCTTCTTTTTCCCCTAGGAAATGCAAGGAAAAGCCCATTAGTCCACGCTCCCAGGAGACCAGGGATGCCCCTCGGTGTTTTCAGGGCTGTGGGGCTTGGATTTGGCCCTTGGGAAAGCTGTGGCTGCGTGCAGTGCTGGCCTGGTGCTCCACAGAAGAGACCCAGGGGGAACTCTCAGAGCAGCCACCGAGCCAACCGTCTGCACAAGTGGCTACGGCTGTCGTTGACATGGCACAAATTTGTTCTGGGCACGTATGTTTGCTCAGCAACAACCCTAATTGTCAGCATCCCTGGATCCAGCACCGCAGGCGTTCTGACTCATCCCCGGCATGCCCAAACGGGCGTGCAGGAGCTGAGCGCATTTGCAGGGGCAGCAGCAGAAACCCAGAGACGGAGGGCACGGTGCTGCTGTCACCCAGCTGCGTCGCTGGCAATTCTTCCTAACGTGGAGCCCTGAAATGTTTGGGCAAGGTCTGACAGCACTACGTGAGCCCACAGCCACGCTGCAAACGCAGCTGAGCCCCTCACTTATGCTGCAGCCCCCGTAAGAAGTTGCAAAATAAGATTTTAGTGCATGTGGTTGGAGAATGGCTCTTTGCAGGGTGTTATTGTGAATGATCACCCAGCTCTGCTCCTCAATTCAAAGAAGCCCAAGAGTAAATCCCACTGAGGTTTCACCTGCACGACACGGCACAACTCTGATCTGAATGTATTTAGGGAAATGGTGTGGTAGCAGCTTTCACCCAAGGCGTTTGGTCTGTGTGACATGGTGAGTACTGGACCTTTTTATTTCTGCACTGACCCAAGCAAATTGCTCCTCGCCAGGCAGTGGACAGCAGCTTGGCACAGCCCAGCAGCACGAACCACATGGACATGCTGAAAGCTGCCTGCGCTCGGTGCTGCGCGGTGCTGAGCGACTTGGGGCAGCGCCCTGGGGTGCTCCATGTCCCCGACAGCAGTGAGGAGCTATCAAATCACCTGCCTGAGCCGCAGGACTGCAGAGTGAGGCCGTGTCAGCTCATCATCTGTACCGAAATGCTTGAGGAGGGAAGCCCCCTTGGTAGCTGATGATGATGGGTGAGAAATGGGATTTCTGTTCTAAAATCACAGCGTTTCTGCTGCCCCTCTGGAGTGCTGCGGAAACCCTCGGGAGCTCTGTGGGGGCTCACAGGGATGGGAACAGACAGCTCTGTGCCGGAGCTGCTCTGCCGACACGCCACAGCCACCCTACGTGTGCCACCTGGGAATCCCACCCACCATGGCTTTAATTAATAGATTTAACTAAATGAATAGAATTAAACAAGAGTTACCACTTGTGACTGAGGCTGTACGAGCAACAGCTCACCCTCCTGGCACGTTCTATCTCCTCCACCATCCTTATGTTCCTATAAACCATTTGCCCTGTTCCAGCACCTTCCCCATTTCCAGCACACACTCACTTGCTCCTGACACCTGGACAGAAATCGCTCAGTGACTTGGAACCAGGAGGAGCATCCCTGGTTTCAGATGGGAAAGGCAGTTTGTGCAAGTCCCTAGAGACTGTTTTAAAATACTCATCTCTCTACTACTTTTTTTTTTTTTAACTCATCTCCCTGCTTCAGTGCCTTTGCAGCTCTGGACCCACCTCTCATTCACGTGTTTTCTTCACTCCCTAGCAGCAAAACACAACCCTAACCCCAAACTGCCTGCCTGACCCCAAATACGTAACGACTCCCCGCGTCTCCCGGTGACCTCCTTAATGAGGGCACGGTGGAGCTGGAGCAAATCTGGCCTGCGTGGGGAGCACAGCTTGCAGGCTGCCTTTGACCTATGACTTTTTATATGACTTCTTGTGGTTTGAGTGAAGGTGGAAAGCTCCGAGCTGCGGTAAGCTTTTTCTTCGGTGTGGGAGCAACTGTATTTCCTGCCTGAGATCCGAGTCACGTGCCGCGGAGGTGACCTACATTCCTCCTCCTCGCTCGAGCTCCAGAGAGAAAAGCTTCTCCTGCAGCGACCACGAGACCCGGAGCAGCTGCTCGGCAGTGCCGGGAGGGACAGCCAACGTGCTCCGAGCTCGTCTGCCAGCCGGGAAGGGACAACTTGTGGAGCAGGAGCCGGTGCTTCCCGGGAGGAAAGGTGCAGGAGGGATGGGACTCCGCTGGAGGAAATGCTTGGGCGTGGAGGAAAACGATGCCTGGCTCCTACCATCGCTGCTGTCCTCCAGAGATGCTGGCTGAGACACCGGGATGCCCGCAGAGAAGCGCCCTTTGGTGCTGCCCCGGCTTCTCTGCGGGCACCCCTCGGGTCTCAGCAGGCTCTGATCCTGCAAAGATGCCGAGCTCCCAGTCTGCGCTCGCAAGGAGGCAGGGGTGTCTGTGCTGTTGCAGGGGAAACACAACTTGGGGCTTCCCAGAACCTCTCCTGTTTTTTTTTCTGCATCTGCACTCCATTTCTAATTGTTGTTGTTATTTAAGGACGTTTTGGTGGAGTTTGGGCTTCCTGAGCAGCGCTGGAAGAAGGGGTAAGGGTGGGCTGCACGGCTCCAAGGCAAAGAAAGAGGCTTAGAGGGAAACGACGGAGCCTTGGATCGACCAACAGAGCCCCGGAGTAGATGGACAGACATCTGAAGATCTACGTGTGCTTTGCTTCAGGTCCCAGTGAGCCTGCTAGGCAGGGTTCTTTACATGGGAGATCAAAACAGGCGAGAAAGCCACTAGAAAAGGCGGCATCTCCTGCGTCGGGAGCGCCGCACCGCCTGTGGAACCTCGCTTACCGCGGTGCCTCTTGCATTATTAATACAGCTACGAGGAAATGAATTCTTCTAATGCTCACTTGTAAATGCTCCACTGAGTAGCCCGGAGGCTCCTTAAACGCCAGCACTGCTACCTGCAAGCGGGACGTGCCGCGAAGCAGCGGGCAGCACATCCACCGCGCTGCGCTGTGCTGTGCCTCCAGCCAGCCTGGGAGCTGCCACCACGGCCACTGCTCCCTGCAGACCCCTCGCTGCCTGATTTGGGACCTTTTTCCCCCCTTTTTTTTAATCTGTAAAGATTTTTCTCATCCCTAATGGCAACCTTGCTTGGGAATCAGGCTCGCCGGAGAGCTGGGTCTCGCTCGCAAGCTCGCAGAGCAAGCAGTGCTGCTGTCTGCGTGTGCTCAGACTGCATTTGAATACTTTGAACGTGGCGTGCTTGATTTGCTTAGGATCCTCTCACAGCGGTGGCCAGGGTGGGATCAAAGTCCCAAAATCCCAGGGGGGCTGGCACCAACTTGGTGACCGTCACCCTGCGAGGGCAGCAGACGAGCCCCCACGGGCCGGGGGTACCGGGGCTGCTGCTTGGGACACAGCCCTACAGGGAGTCCCAGAGTTGGACCGAGCACCCCGTGAGGCTGAGCTCTGCGTGGAACTCATGCAAAGCAGCTTTTCCTTTCCTATTCTGCATTTTTAAAAATTATTTTCCATGATTATTACGATCCTGTGAGCAGACGCCCTGCACTGGCTTTAAACCTGCAGAGCAGAGGTGCCAGCACGTAATTTGCCAAATCCCCCCAAAACCACAGCCTGTGCTTGGGCTCAGCACCCACGGCCGGGGCTGTGGAGCCTGCGGGACGCAGCCTGGTCTGAAGGCAGCCGGGGAGTTACAACATCCACACCGTATCTGTGCCATGCTGAGCAGCGCGGGGATGCTCCAAGCACTGCTGCATTTCTACACACCCCACCCCACCAGAAACTGCATTACCAGGGACAGCTGGGACATTGGCAGGCACCGATTTTAGCCCCCCCGGGTCATTTTTGGGCCATTTTGGGGGCTTTTCTGTGGGAACCCGAGGCGCGACACCACTCACGTAGTTGTCCCGTGCGGACCAGCCGGGGTAGAGCTGCATGTGGAGCTGCCGTTCCTTGCGCGCCAGCTCGTAGTACTTGGCCTGCTCCTCCCGGGACAGCGCGTGCCACTGCAAGGACAAGCACGGAGCTGAGCTGCGTCCCCTCGCCCCTGCCCCGCGGCCACCAGCTCGAATCGGGCTCTAGGGGACGAGGGAGGAGCACCTGGGGGCAGGTGCCCAAGAGGAGCTGCAGGGGACGGGGACGCTGCGCTGGTCACTGGTCTCGCTGGGGACCTTGCTATCTCAGCGTTGCTACTGGGGTGCAAGATTTCCCTTTTCTCCCACTTTTGGGTCTTTCTGCACCCTCTTTTCAGCCTGAGGATGCTCCTCAGTGAGGCGGCAATGCCTCCAACACCAACAAAACCCCGATCTCCATCAGAGTGATGGGAGAACCCCCTCCGCCCCGCTCCCTGCCCTTGTTTCTGGGGGAGTCCGCACTCCGCATGCCCCCCACCACGGCACAAGTCCCATCACTGCCCTGCTGAGCCCCACGCTGCTGCTCTGCTCCCCTGGACCCCCCAGGGGACGCTGACCCTGGCCACAGGTGCGCAGCGAAGAGCCCTTACCCTCCTGCCCAAGATCTGGTTGATAGCTGCGCTCTCCTTCAGGGTGCACTCAGCAATGACTTTTGCCCGCATCTCTTTCATATACAACATGAAAGCGTTCAGGGGCTTCTTGATAGTGGGCTTCTTGGCTTCCTTCTCTCTCTTTGGTTCTGGCTGAGGTTTCCTTGGCAGGGACACAAGAGGAGCAGTCAGTGTCAGCAGTCAGAGCCACCCCAGCACCCAGACGCGCGGTGCCAAACCCACCCGGTGCCAAACTCTGCCCTGGCACACGCAGTGCTCAGCGCCCAGCCCGGTGCCCACATCACAGGGGACAACCAAGGGGGACCCCGCAGTGTTGGGAACCCAGTGACGCTTCCAACTTACATGTTTCGGTCGTAGTGCTCCATCTCCTGCTTGCCAGAGTGGGGCACGATGGCGGGGTGCGGGATGCCGGTGGTGTGCATGCCGGAGCCCAGCATCAGCGGGTGAGTGAACCTGTAGGGGAGACGGGTGAGCCGTGAGCCTTTGGGGTGGCCACAAGGGCTGTGCGGGGAGCTGTGGGGCCACGGTGGGCCAGCCCCAACAGCTCCAGCAGTGGCTCTCCCTCGGTGGCACTCCGGGGCGGCAGAAGCAGACGGCAAGCGGAGGACACGGAAAGCGAACCCGCGGCGGCGCGGCCTCCTTCGCCTGGCAGGCTGCAAAATTTGGGGACTGAGTGAACACAGCGGGGAGCAGGGATTTGGGCATCTCTTCCCTCTTTCCTTGGCCCCTGCCAGCCGCGCCGAACGCACGCGGGGAGAGGCGGCCGGGTGCCGAGAGGCGGCTGCAGAAAGCAGCCCGCGGCGTGAGCCAGCCTCGCCGAGATCAAGGGCGCTTTTAACGAGCGTTTTCAGACACTCAGATCTCTGTTGCTGCAATATCTTATTAGCGCTGTAGGAAGGAACAACAAACTCAAACCAACGTTTGGATTTGAGAGATTAGGACCACCCCACACCTTCCTTTTAACAGAAAAAGCATAAGTCTGAACATGAACCAAACTGCAACTCTAGGAGGTGCACCTCGCCTAAGCAATGTTATCCACCAACACAGAAATGAGATCATGAGAGGTCTCGCTAGCTTTCAAGCCTCATTAGCTCTCTAGAGTTTTAGAGGGTAAAGCCAGAGCAGTCGGCTTTGCCAAGCTTGCCACTTTATGACTGCAGCTTGAGATGGCAGAATCGCCCATGGGAGATGAACTGTTCATTAGATATGCTGGCACGAAAAGAAAAGCTGTTTAATTTAATCCACCAGCACCGTCTGAAGTCTGATCCTTATCTGACCAGGTGTACTTGCTCGTTCGTCTGCAGCAGCGCTGCAAAATCCACCCTCTGCGAGCGGGAACCCCGGTGCCACAGCTGGGGAGGCTCCGTGGCCCCGCAGGGAACCGTTAGCTCGTCCTGCCCGGCGCCCCCGAGGCCACGAGAAGCGATGCCTCGGAGAGCCGGGGGGGCTGGCAGTGTGCTCCTGCCTCTGCTGCATGGATCGGGGTCTGCGTGGAGAAGGGTTTGCGTGGACAAGGGGTTGCACGGAGAAAGGGTTTGCGTGGCCAGAGGTCTGCTCGCGTGGTTTTCCTGCGGGAAGCCTCCACTAGCTGCTCTCCAGGACAACACGAAGCAGAAGCAGAAGCTGGCAGGGGAGCAGCTGGGAGCCAGGGCTGGGCTTTGCCCTGCCCAGCAGCTCGCCCAGAGGCACGAGGCTCTGCGATTCCCAGCCACGGGGGGGGCCGTGTCCTGCTCCCTGGGAGATCAGCGGTGCGGCTGTCCCAGGGCTGCGCTCACTGCCCGAGGCCCCTGCACGGGGTCTGGGCTCTGGCTGCGGGCTGCGAGCAAGCTGCAGGGCCCGGAGGGCAGCGAGTGCCTGCCCCCTGCCCGTCCTGCCCTAAAGCTGAGCCCCAGTGAAATATCACCCCCTGCAAAGCAAAACCCAGCCCTGCGCCTGGGATGTACTCAACATCACGGTTAGAGACAAGGGGGGAAATGCCGAGCGATGGATTTCGCCCCCTTTTCCCAACGCTGAGCCCAAGGCAGGGATTTCTGGCTCTGCTTTGCCTCGTGCTGGTGGGAACCCAGTCGCTGGGCATCCTCCCTGGCCGCTCGCTGTTCCGCGGGGCCGGGCTCTGCTGCAAGCTCCTACTGCACACACTGCAAGCTGTGGGGGCAGCCGGGCCGCTGCCCCGGCTCACACATACTCACCTGGAGAAAGAAGCCCCAGCGGAAAGTGCTGACGAATACGGCTGTCTAAATCCACATGACGGGAGCGGATAGACAGACTGGCTCTGCCTGGGATCGGGAAGAAAGAGTCTATCAAGTATCTCCAGCCACGTGGCGTTTCCTAAAGATACCCTCTGCTAACGGGGCTCGGAGCCGGGGGCAGTGTGGGGTCTGGGCTTTTTGGCTGGCACGCACGAGGCTGCGCGGCCACAGGCGGCTCCAGGAGGGTGTGGGTGCACAGAAACCTTGGGGTGCCAGGCAGAGAGCACCTCCTGTGCCCCACACGTGTCCCAGAAAGGCTCTGAGTGCCCCTGCACATCCTCAAAGGGATGCCTCTTGTTTTTAAACAAGCCCAACGCCAGGTCCTACTTTTCTTTTTCAAGTCGTTTCACACTGGGAATCGGGCATGTACCAGACCTGGAGCTGGAAATTATTTGTGAGATAGTAAAATAAATATGAAGGAAGTTCCTGGTTGTTCCCAGCACGGGAAAGCCCCCACGTTTTCATATGGAGATAGCTCAAAAACACCTCGGTTTGTTCTGTACGGCTGCCAAAACACGCTCCCAGCCTTGAAACCGCGCGTGGAAGCCCAGACGCCTGGGGAAGGCGAGCCAGGATGTTCGAACCCCAAAATGTGGCTGCACAGATGCTGTGCAGAGCTGCTGTATGGACAGCACGGCTACTCCCAGCACCGATCACCATCAGCAGCCCCTTATCACGGCACCATCCTGCTGCCCCGAAGCACCAGTGGCTGCTCTGGGTTAAGGCAGCTTCTGCCCAGCGGAGGCACAGCCGCAGCAGCGCGGTAGCGAAGCCCTCGAGCTGTGCTCGGGGCAAGGAGGGCTCCTGGGTCTGGCTCTCTGGGAGCTGCCGTGTCTCGGCTTGAAGGAGATCTGCAGGATCTGTCTGTGCTCGGCCCGGCACCGTGCCCTCTGCACCGCTCTGGTGGCGGCGGCAGCAAGTCCCCGACCAGCCGAGGTGGCTTTGGAAGCTGAACGGGCCTGCAGCAGGGCTGGGGAAGCATCCAGCTCCAGCCAGGAGTGACAATGCCTCCTCCAGAGCTTGTCCTCCCGAGCCTTGTGCCCAGCTCCAGCTGGCCAGCTGGGGAGGAGAAGTCACCTCCTGCAGCTGATGGGTTCTCCCCATCCATCCCCACCCCATCCCTGTCCCCATCCTGTCCCCATCCTCATCCCCTGCATCCTGTGGGGTCAGTGCCACTGCGGTGCCCCAGCCCACCCGGCTTTCGGCACGGGGCACTTCAGGAGTACTTTGGGGCTCTTTCTGTGAATTTGGGACAAGCAAAAATAAGAGAAAAGTCTCTTGCAGACACCACGCGTGCTCCCCACTCCCTCAGGCTGGCCTGCCGCCTGTGGCCGTGCCATATCTGCCCTATTAGTCAGCGACGTGCACGCCTGGCGAGGTTTATCGGGGATGCCAAACCCCGCAGACGCTCGGAGCTGCCAGCAGTGCAGCTTCCTCCACGAGCAGCCTCCCGACAAAGCCTCGGGGAGAAGCTGGCTCTTCCCCACCACGCAGCGGGGCTGCCCGCAGCAGCTTCCCTCCCACCCCACGAGTGGACCTCGCGTTGGGGAGCTCCTGTCTCACCCCCAGCTACCTCTTTCATGTTACAGCACAGGCAGCGCACTACTTGTTTTTCCTGAGGATGAATCACATCATACGAGGAGTTAAATCATCGCCCGAGAGTAGCAGATTGAGCACAGAAAGCAAAATGCCACCTCTTTGAAGCCCAGCTCTGTACCAAAGGCCTCAGCCTCTGTTTCCCGGTGGTTAAATATCTGCAGCACGAAATCCATCGACAACGACAACAGAAAGCTGACTTTTTACTTGGCGTTTTAACATGTTTGGCGATTTGGCGATACGGCCTCGTACCTGGATGGCTCTGCTGGGTTTTGTCGGGGTTTTTTGAGCCAGCAGCAGGAGGGCAGTCCCCCTGCCCCCTGCCACCGCCCGCCCTGCGCCCCGCAGCCCCCTGCCAGCCTCCGCCAAATCCTCCCATCACCGGCAGCAGGGAGGCTGCCAGGCTCAGGTCTCTGCCCAGGGGCACATTTTCCTGCAGCACCTCCCGAGAGGCACCACGGGAGCAGCATCCCGTGCTCCACGCTCCAGGAAAGCCCTGCTTGTGCTGAAAACCCCAGCGAGGGAAAAAAAATCCCTCCTCCTCCAAAGGAGAGGCTTGGCTGTAATTAGAAGTGGGAAGAAGCCCTCCCTCCTTCCCAATCCAGTGGTTTTGAATCCAGCAGGTTGTCCCCTGCTCCAGGGATGCCCCGGGCAGGATCAAACCTTTGGACCCCCCCACGGACCCGCTGCCCACCCCTGCATGGGGTGAAAGCCCCCTCCCCGGCACACCGCACACAGCGGGGGCTGCACGCAGCCGGGGATGCTGACCCCCGCGTGGATCCCACACTCACCATCCCATCGAGGGCGTGATCTGGCCGACCCCAGCCGGGGGGAGCGGGTAGAAGCCGGGGATGTCTGAGGTCTGGGAGGGCCGGTGCACTCCTGGGAGAAGGGAGAAGGAGGTGAGCTGGAGCCGGCGCTGACATGGACCCCTCCTGGCCCCATCTGCCCACAGACACTGGTGGACAGCAGGGCGGACAGGGGGAATTGCTGTCTGCAGGAGGCAGGGCACTGAGGTCACAGTTTTCTTTGCTGTGGGACTCTCTGCAGCACCTGGGAGCCCGGGGGCAGCGCTGTTCCTACAGCCCCCACCCCATCGCTCAGCCCCGGGATCCCAGCAGCAACCAGCGGGGATGCTCCAGTGGGTGTCTGCAAATGGTTTGGGATGAAAAGCGATCGTTTCACAGGATCTGGGAAGGAGGGGATGGTGCCAGGTGGGAATTCTCCCTCCGTAGGGGGAATCCCTGTGTGGTCTCCAGAGACACAGCACAGGAGGCAGCCCAGCATCTCCTGCTCCTGTCGGCTCTACCAGGATTGGGAGCAGCCCAGGAGAAGCTGGAGAAAAACGGGCAGGGAGGGCTTCCTCTCTTCATTTCTTGCAGTTCCCCCGGCTGCTCTCTGTCCTGGGGAACAGTGCCTTGTCCCTTCAGCCAGCTCAGGGCAGGAGGGGCTCAGCAGGAGGCTCACAGGCAGGGAATTTGGGTTCTGGGCACGCGCTGCTCATGCCGGGGACTGGCCCGAGGCACTCAAATCCCCCGGGGAGGAAACAGATACAGCCCTGTGAGCTGCATGCCCTGCTAAGCAGCAGGGCTTTCCAGGGTAAAACTCCAGCTCGTCTCTGTCTGCGGAGGAGCCTCAGGCTACAGAAAGCGTGCAGGGGTTGTCCAGCAGCTGCCCCGGGCCATAAATGCGATAAGGAATTGGTGATGAGCTGCCAGCAGCCTGCAAGCTCAAGATCTGGATTACTCTCCCAGATGGATTCCTGATAAGGTTGTGATCAGCACTGACCCCGATGGATTCCATCTTATTAGGAGTTCACTACCCTGATGTGTAACAGGACTGAGAGGAAGATGTAACTCAGCAGCCTGACCAAAGGGGGAAGGAGCCCTTGCCCTGACAGCACAGGGCTGGGGGATGCACAGCTGGGGGTGCTGGGCTGGATCTCTCCGTAACAGGACCTGTGGGATCTCTGCAGCCCCCAGGAACGCTGGTCTGGGGTGAATCCTTGCCTGTGTTCCTGTATTTACAGCTCAGGGTTTAACCCCTACCCGCCGTACACACGGGTTAGTTGGTGTGTGCTGGGCTCACGCAGGAACCCCAGGAGCCCAACGTGTGACGAGCTCGCACGTGTGGCTGTGGGGACACGCACGCCAATGTCCATTTAGGTTTCAGACGCTGATCCTATTTAGTCAAAATATTTCCTGTTTCAAGCATTTATTTTCTCAAAATGACAGCCTGACAACAGTCTGGGTATGAGTCAAAGGAAAGAAGACTTTCCATTTTCTGGTTGACTCGTGCTCATCGTGCAGGCTCTGCTCTGGGCTAAGCCCCACGGCAGCGTGCACAGCGAATTAGGGCCGTTTCCCCAGCGGGGCTGCTGCTTCTCGTGTCAAACTCCTACTGACCAAGATTACCAAGCATGGCCAAGAAGCTAAACAACCTCCTACCGCTCAGCAGTGCCCCAGCGTTTCATTTTCCTATTGATTTGGGGCCAGGGGGTGTTCCTAAAGGTGCTGGCTGTGATCCCTGCGGTGCCCAGCACCGTCCCCTCCCTCCGCCCATGCCCGGTCCCAGCGGTGCCCTCACCTTGCTTCTGGTTGATGTCGGCGGGCAAGTGGGGCGAGTGGGAGCCGTGGCTGAAGTGGTCGTTGCTGTAAGGGATGAGCGGGGTGAGTGGGTGGACTCCGTGGGACGGCTGCACGACGGGAACTTTGTTGGACTGCAAGAGAGAAGGAGGAGAGGGCTCAGCGGCAGGCCGGGGCCGGGCTGCGAGGAGGGGGCACGGGATCATCGAGCTCTGCCAGCAGCGAGGGCCTTTGGGGTGCTGCTGCTGCAAAGGGGCTGGCAATTACAACAGGCTTCCCAGGGGAAGGCAGAAAACACCCCTTTATGCTTAAATAAACACATCCTGCAAGAGAAATCCACCATCACGCAGTGATAACAGCTGCTGCTGATTGCACGGGAGGTGCAAATCAACCCGAATCAACGTGATGCTGTCAAAATCCAGAATACTTTAGGAATTCACTTCGAGCGTCTTTTATTCCGGGATAAATGCTGAAAGCATGCCACCCAAAGCATCGCTTTTGTTTTCTGCTCCCCCAGCTTGTGGGCACACACACGCACAGTCCCGTGTGTTGCCCTGGTCTGCAGCCGGACTCCCACATCCTGCACATTCACCCCGAAAACCGCGCTCGGGCTCCTGCAGCTGCTCCTGGCTACACGGGACAGGACCTGGGTGGCCCAGCAGCTCCTCTAACACACCCCAGGGTACCTCCGGGTGTTGGGGCAGAGAGAGCAAAGCCTGTTCAAAAGGCCTGAGCAGCTGTGAGGGAAACACACCCGTGCACACTCACGCACAGCCGCTCACACCTGCGCACAGCCGTGCCCGCGTGCGCACGCCGCTGTCTGCTGCGAGCCTCCTTGCCTCGAGCGTCCCAAGCCGCTCCCTACACGCCCGGTTTCGCCCGTGGTTGCCCTTAAACCCAAACTGACTTCGCCTCGGTGGTGGAGTGTTGCAGGATTTGCCCCGGATAAATCCCGAAGGAGAACCAGGACCAGGCACGGCAGCAGCAGGAGGAAAGAGCGGAGCACGTGAGAGTGCTGCTCGCCAAAGCTCTCGTGTCCTATCAGGGCATCTCCAGATGCCTTCCGACAAGTCATTTAAGATCTCTGGACTTGATTCACTGCTGCCTTTCACTTTGGTAATGATTTTGCTCAGGCAGAGCAAGCATGAAACGCCATCTGGCTCCAAGGAGGAACCCCTGAAACGACGAGGAGAACAGCCCCGGTGGATGGGGACGCTGCTTCCCACCCGCCTCGCCCGCAGAGTTTGCTTATGCAAATAAAATTAAAGAGGGATGCAGGTTTGCATTTAAGAGTGAGCGAACTCCCTAGCTCCTGATGCTTAGCAGGTGTGGATTTCCTGCACACAGCGGGGCTCAGGGGGACGTGCACCTCCAAAAACAATCTGGGCTGGCTCCTGCTTTGCTAAACATGTTTGGAGCTCCAAGCTTCAACTTTTCTTGCCCACGAAAAAGAGATGCGGGGTAGCTTTTCAGCATTGTTTCTAAAACTAGCCATGGTTTAGCAGATTTGTGTGGCAGACAGCCCGAGTGAGGGATGTGCAGGGGCATTTTGCCATCGCACCGGACCAGGACCAGCTCAGTGCTGAGCAGTTTTGAAAATCTCAGCCCCCCAAGGGCTCAGCCTCCAAGGGGGGCTGAGTTTTCCTTCCATACAAGCCTGCACCCAAAGCCTGGCCCACTGATGGCTGCAGACAGCCCTCAGACTGTGGGAAGACGCAGGCTGCACCCTCCTGACACCAATCCACAACAGGCCAGGGCGCAGGGCACGGCACCAGGGCTGCACATCGGGCTGCAGCGCGGTTACTCAGACTTTCCACCAGTTCAGATGGGAAACGAGACGAGGCAGCAGCACGAAGAGCTGGCCTTCCCCGCATCCCTTCTGTGTTTGCACTCGCCTTGCTCAAAAACCCTTTGCTGTTCCTCTCTGAAGTCACACAAACGCTGGCAGGGAAAGATGCTCAGGACAGAAATGAGATCAAAACTTGGGTAGGAAAGAGGCTGCTTGCCCACTGCCACCTCCTCAATTAGGGAGCTCGCTACAGGGACCTGCCTCCCAGCCTGAACCAACCCAGGGAAGGAGGAAATAGGGCTGCAGGATCTGCAGGAGCAGAGAATCTTTCAGTGCTGATCCCCAGCTTTAAACTCTGCTGCTGCTGCTGGCCACCAGTGGCCAGGCTCCTAGCTCCTGGCCTTCACCGGATGAGTCTCATTTATAAAATTTCATTTATAAAACCTATACACCAGAGAAATGGTATCATTTCCTCTTTTTAATGCAGTCTAGATTTACTTTCTGCAGCACGTGGACCTTGGGGAGGCTTTTCGAAGCCCGAAGGTAGCTGCTGGCGATGTCTTTAGCTACAAAATCCACCTGATCACAAAGGATTTCTGCCAGGGGAGCGATGGGACGTGAGGGCACCGTGTCCTGTGCCCTCCCAGCAGGGCCCTGGGCCCTGCAGCACCTTTGCTCGCCCCGGCTGTGGTTTGCTGAAGCATCTCACTGTGTCTCCTCCGTGTTTCAGTACAGCTCAGACCGGGGGTGATGGAGCCGCTCGCCACCAGCCTGCCCGAAATAACCAGTGCCTGGCGTCACGGCCCCGCGGCCCAGGTGACCTCAAGCAGCCCCGGGGGGGTGACAAAAAGGCTCTGGGGACGGTTTTGTCTCACCCCTCCCAGCGCAGCCCCTCGGGGGCAGGTTGGGGAATGAGCTGTGCAGCCGCGACCTGGCTACAGAAATGAAGAGGCGCGTTCACAGCAACAGCAGAATGGCATTTCCAGGGGGGGCAGAGCAGCAGAGCAGGGGGGTTGCACCCCCAGAGGGCCGTTTTCCTTCTCAAACCTGCTAAACTGCAACAATTAATCCTGGCAAGCGGTGCTGCCGGGTCCCTGGGGTGCTGCCAGGTGCCCATGTGCCTGGCGAGCCACAGCCCATCGCCCTCGCAGGGCTCAGCAGCCAGGCTGAAGGCAGAGAAAGGGCTGTGACGGAGGCAGCTCCCACCCCGAAGCAGCAAAGTGACTTCAAGAACTGATGAGCAAGGCGAAAACCCAGTCGCACTCATTATTAAGAAACACTAATTGTTGGCAGGGCAGAATTAGGAGACCTCACCGCTCACACACGGGTGCCTGATTGCGAGAGAAGCTGGAGGCAAGCTGTAAAACTCCTTCTGCTGAGCACACACAAACCCAGCAGGTCTTTCCGAGGAGGCTCGCCCTAAGAACTGTGCTGCAGCATCCTCCCCGTCTGCTCCCATCCCCGCTGCGTGCACCCAGCATGGGCTGCAGCAGCCCCCTACACAGAGACCACCACCAGTTGTGGGGTTATCCAACAATTAAGTCTTTTTTAACATTTTTTTAATTTTTATTATTATTATTATTTTTTTTTCGTTCAGAAAATAGTGGTATGTTGTAATCAGAAGTTTTGTGGAAAGCACCTCACTGCCAGCAGGTGCTTTGACTAATTTTTAAAGGCTGGTATGTTTATTCGTGACGTGCTAAATGAGCTGTGTTACTTTGCTGGCTTGAACGAGATTTTTTTTTTTCTTGTAAAGTTTAAAGTCAATCTTAGCAAAACATAGCACAGATGGCCAAAAGACAAAATCGGAGTGAAATTGTCAAAACTGAAAATTTTCACGGATTTTCTACAATATAAAGAGCATCACTTCTAAGGGTGAAAATATTAGAAAAAAAAATATAAAGATGTTTTTTTCTGCTTGAATCATCTTAGGAGAAGAAAATAATTAAAGAAGAAAGAAGTGTTTTTTTTTTTTGTTAACTTGTGAGAACTCCTCCTTGCTACAGCCGAAAGCAGCGGCGGTCACGTCGAGCTGCCTGGGCATCCCCACATCCAGCCAGCGCTGCGCCGGGGCTGCTGCGATGGGAACTTTTTTGTTAATTTTCTGGTAGAGGACAAGTCATAACTAAAACAAAGCAGCCGGATTCTGCTGCCACTTCTACCAGAATTTAGTGAAAAGGGTTTTACGGACTTTCTCGATCTCTGCACCGAGCAGCCAGCCGGTCCTTGTGTGGGGTGGCCAGGGCTGCCCACCCGAGCCGCACGGCGTCCAGTTTCCTGCAATCCCACTGGGGGGTCCCCTCTGCTCTCTTCCCATCAAGCCGGTTATTAAAAAAGAAAGAGCAGAAGCAGCAGATAACGCTTGGAGTTAGGGTATTAAAGAAGAGCAAACCACAATTCAAACTAAGCAACCCAGACACAGGAGCTCATCTTATGAGGCTGATCTTGATCAGCCCCGCTGCACAGCGGCACAAAGCACCCTTCCTAGGAAAAGCTGCTGCTCGGTTTTGCAGATGACTGTTTGAAGAAGTCTTACTTTCCCCCCCTACTTTGAACAAAAACGGAATTAGTGAAAAGCTGGCTTTTTCATAATTTGTTTTGAAGGCAAAGCCACATAAATAAGGCTGCTCTGTAGGAACAAAAACTTTCATTTTACAGATTTTTTTGGAAATAAAACGAACGTAAGAATTTGCTCGCCCTTGGTAGCAGACAGCCCTGAGCCCCAGGAACTTTACTGCGGGTCAGCCCTGCAGGTGGGATTTCTGAGCTGGCAGCCTCACCTCCGAGCTGCAGGGGACCCCATGCAATAGGGGACCACGAAGGCAGAAGGAACCCTACTTACATGTGGGATGTCACCCACATTCGGGACCCTGCAGGCACGGGGGACACTGTGCTCATAGGGGACCCCATGCACACAGCAAATCCCATGCCCACAGGGGACCCTGCAGGGAATTTGCAGGCACGGGGGACCCTACACACAGAGGGGACCTGAAACATGGCAAACTGTAGGCACTGTAGACCCCGTACACACAGGGGACCCCATACATATAGGGGACCCCAAGCACACTGGGGTCCCTTTAGGCCAGGGCACGGGGACAATCTGCCAGGGCCATTCCTGCCACCCTCAGCTCCCAGCCTCCGGATGCTGAATTTCCTGCAGGCATCCCAAAAGCAACCCAAGCGGCGACCAGCCTGCTGGGAAGCCCTGCACTGAGCCATCGGGGTCTGCAGGGGGGCTGGGGGCAGCCCCATAAGCCCTCCTGGGCACCCCGGTCACCCGGGCAGTGGGGTTGGCAGCACCCCGGGGTGCGCAGGAGCCGACCCCGTGGCGCGGCGCCGGGGAGAGCGCTGTGGTTTGCAGCGCTCGCGGGGAGCCGAGCCGCGGTGAGGCGAGATTAGTCACGTCACTTTCAAATTTTCCCACATCGCTGGCCCCAAAAATAGCGAAATGAGAAAGCCGTGGGCCAGCCCGGCGGCAGGGGGCGAGAGGCCGGGCCAAGGGACGGCTGCTGGGGCTCACAGCTCAGCCAGGGTCTGGGCATCCTCAAAGCCCCAGTGCCCAGCTGTGCTGCTGTGAGCGTTGGCACGAAGAAACCGCCCCCAGCAGAGACGATTTTGGCAATGGGGTGAGCGCCGAGGTCGGGCGAGCAGCGCCTGGGATGTGCCAGAGGCTGCAGCCTGGCCAGAAGTCACCCCCAGCGTGTTTGCTTCAACGTCACTTCTCAGAGAGAGAGATGAGTCTACGCGTCAGCTATGAAAAACAAAACCTACGGAGTTTGCTGCTGATGATTCAATGAGGAATTAATTCCTTTTTTCTGCAGAATTAGTCACCGTGCCACAGAAACGAAGGTATAAGGTCAGGCTGCAGCCAGCAGGCACTGCTGCTGCACAAGCTGCTGGGTACCGGGGGCTCTGCCTTTTGCTCTGTACCCAAAAATTAGTTCAAATTAGGAAATTATCAGGGGCTGGGTGCATCCTGCAGGATGGGATCGGCTGCTGGAGGGCTTGGAGGGCAGCGCTGTACTTCGGGGCTCTCAGAAACAAGGACCCGGAGCCCATTTGTGGCTCCAGCCCAGCCCTGCAGAGCTCCAGGGCACCTCCGAGTTCTGATAACATCTCCCCGCTCGGGGCTCCCCTGTGAATAAAACTAAACCAGACTGCGCCACCAGACCCCTTCAGCCCCCGTGGTGTTGCAGCAGGAGACGTTGGGATGAAATCTCCCCAAAAACACCCAGCACAGACCATTTTCTGCAGGCGTCAGGGCTGGGGACCCCCGCAGCCCGCGGGCGCCCGGCAGCATCTACTCATTTCTCATCACAGCACTTTTTTTTTTTTTTCTCTTTTTTTTTTTTTTTTTTTTTCTCCTTTCTCACTTTTGCTGCAGTCACATCTCCCCAGCCCGCTGCCGCGGCAGAAAGGAAGCAGGGAAAGTTAAAGCCACCCACGCTCGGGCGCTGCCCTCACCCCGCAGCAGCGCCGGGCGTCAGCAGAGGCAGCAGCGCCCCGCCGGGAGCTGGGCACCCAAGGGGGCTGCCCCTGGACCCCTCGAAGGCTCTGTAGGGTCTCCCCCTTGTCCCATTGTCCCATCCCCGTCTCACCCAGAGGTGCTCAAGGGCCATGCTCAGGCGATGGGGAAAGCATTCACGGCTTTTAATCCACATGCAGGCTTCAAGAAGGGGCTGATGCGTTTAGGACCGCCTGCACCTGCCGGCAGCTACTGCCCCTGTGCAGGGTTTGAGCCCTCTGCGTCACGTTTTGTGGTCGCAGGGTTATCCTCTCAGCTCTTCTCTTTCCCTCCACTCCCTCTCAGCTTTAAAATCCAATTCTGCTTTGATATCCAGCGCTGGAGAGGCACCTGCTCCTTTTTGCAAGCTCAGTGGGGTCGAAGGGCAGAGCAGGATCCCTGCCAGGAGAACCGGGGGTGAGACCCGCTGCTCGGGGCCGCTCAGCACACAGAGGTGGCCCAGACACAGCAGGGACAGATACAAGGAAAGAACCAAAATACTTCTTAAAAGCCCTCAGTGACTTGCTGGCCACATCCCAGGCCGGGACGTGACCCGACGCAGCCCGTCCCGACCCTTTTCTTGGCACGAGAGCCTCCTGCTCCTCGCCAGGAGCCGCAGAGCGCTCAGCAGCCCGGCTGCCCCTCCGCTGCTGCTCGCTGTTTTTAAGCAGTGATGGTAATTATTTTTAAGTTAAGCCCTGCAGGGGAAATAGCTGAGCTTTTCACCGTTTACGGGCACAGGAAGAGCTGTTTCGCTTCTCAAGTATTTATCTTCTAAGAGAAAGATGTAGGTGGTTCTTCATGAAAAAAAAAAAAAGAAGAAAGAAAGAAAAGGCATGGAAAAATAAAGATTAAAAGTCCCTCCCAGAGGCTGCTCTTAGGGTGACAGGGGGCGAGTGCGGAGGCAATTACGCTGCACACTGGAGAACAGAACCCCTGAAAAATGAACATTATTTTGGGTTTGGCATCACCGCCTGGTATCTGCTGCCCTGTTTAGAAGAGGGGCTGCCTCGCTCCCGTGCTCGGTGCTCGCCTTGCTCCCAAAACACCTCTGTCGTGATGCCAAAAGCAGCCTCGCCAGTGCCAGCAGCACAGAGCCAGACCAGCCAGGAACCGACAGCACTTGGCCTCGTGGAAATAAACACCAGGGTCACACATCCCAGGGTTTTTTTCCCCCAAATGCTGGGACAACACCACCCAGGGGCTGTGCTGGCCTGGTTATTTCCCCTCTCCTGCAGTGCCCGCCCCTGCTTTCGGCATCTCTCCTGGTCCTGGCTGTGGAGAACGACCCCTGTCCCCCCGGTCTCCACAGGTGGAGCACGGCCCTGGGTGTTTTTTGCTTCTTTGTGCCACAGTTCTGCGAATTTCTCTGCGGAGCTGCCGGGGCTGGCGCTGCCAGTAACCCCTGTCACGGCTGCAGACGCGAAGGCACCGACTTGACCCGCAGAGGCTGATACAATCTGACCTCCTTTAGGCTGTTCGGCTTCTCGCAGTCGAGCGGTTGGTCTAATACCCAGAATTAATCAGGAAAATGTCCAGGAGGGCGAGGGAGGAAAGCAAACAGCAGTACGAGCAGAGCCGGAGCATGAGGGGAAGCCCTGCGCTACCTGCCCGAAGGCACCGGCCGCCTTCACCTTTGCGTGCCTGGCGGGGCAGTGGGGTTTCAGCAGCCAGTTCTGCGAAAATCTGCAAAACCCAAACGGGTCCGTGCCCTGCAGCAAGGCCAGAGGTGGCTCCAGACCGGACGCCTGGTTGTGGCATCCCTCCGCACTGAGGCCACGCTGCAGCAGCGGATGGAAAGCCCTGTGCCACTGCTCGGTGTCTCTGCCGGCAAGCAAAGCGCACAGGAAACCTCGAGGTGTCAGCAAGGCGTTTTTCAGGCGGCAAGTGTTCTCCCGAGAGGGCTCGCAGCTGCTTGGCTGGGTCTGTTCTTTCCATTTAAAACAAAAACAAAAACAAAAACAGCCCATTGACTTGAAAGAGCGTAGGGGAATTAGCAAAAAGAACCAAAACACCAAAAAACGCTGATGTGACTTCAGGCGTTTCGATTCCCCGAACATCAGAGGGGTGAAACCTGCCCCTCCGCGCGGGCGGGGGCGCGTGGCCACCACGGGGACACAGTCCTGCTGCTGTCACCGCTGTCACCCAGCCCTGCCTCGGGATGGGATGGGATGGGATGGGATGGGATGGGATGGGATGGGATGGGATGGGATGGGATGGGATGGCTGCCAGACCCTCCTGGCAGGCACTACACTCCCTGATAAATTATGACATGTTATGTTATGTTATGCTAAACCATACTAAACCAAACTAAACCAAACTAAACCATACTGAACTATATTTTATTTCAATCCCCTGCCATTCTCAAAGCCCAGCAGTGGGGGGATCTCACTGTGTGAGAACGTCACCAGCTGCAGAAAGACAACAAATCAAGTATCTCAGCCGGTCTGAAAGTAAATCCCCAGCTTGGCGACTGCACCACGAAGAAACAATGGTAATAACAGTAATAATAGCAGCGGCAATAATAACGATACCCTAATCCTGCTGGTCTGTGCAGAGCTCTGTCCCTCCGCATGCTCCAGGTGTCAGACACCCCTCGAGAAGATCTCTGGGTGTCAGACGCAGCTGTGCAACTGGCTAATTGACTGACAAGGTGGTACATGCAGGGATGATAATTTGGGGAAGTTATCATCGCTCTTTGCTGGGCGTTTGGTGGAATCCTTCAGTGCTTATACAGATGCCCAAAGCATTCCTACCCTGATGACTGAGGGCAGACCGAGGGGCGAGGGCTCCCCGAAAACCTTTTGGGTAGGGCCGGGGACCCTGCGCAGGGGGGGTTGCCCCGTGCCAGGTCCTCAGCCACCACCGCAGCGACCTGCACTAAGGTTTATTTCCCAGTCTCTGTGCCAAACTCCTCCTGGAGGACGCGGGGGAAAATAATCCCCCCTGGAGTCACAGGCAGCTTCTACTGACACCCCGCAGCTGTAAGGCGATAGCAGCTCTCCTTGTTGCTGGCTCTCGAGGGTGACATGTTGACAAAGAATGCTACAGCCGCTAATCCGGGATGATGCTGTGTGCCTGCCCGGGAGAAATCCTCATTTTCTCGATAGGAGGAATTAGTTCCTTTAACGCTTAATGCCCTTTTTTCCTCCGAAAGCCAGCGAGCGTTATTGTGCAGGGCGAAATAAACATTTTAATTAAAATGTAGAATTTATCTTCCCGTTGAATTCTTGAGAGCCCCCAACGCCACGTCAAACTCCGCTTTCCCATTTTGAATCTCTCTCTGATCTCTTAATGCAAACGGCTGAATTAAAACCCGGGCTTGGTGGATTTGCATATAATTAGACAGCAAGGGGAAATTAATAGGGAATTGAGTGGTTCGCTCCTCTGCCCATCTGATGTTTTTACCAGATTAAAAAGAGTCGATTTTTTTTTAATGACTGCAAAAATGTATTAGATATTATTTAACCTTTTTTTGTTGGGGGGAGAGACACAGACAGAGGAAAGAAACAAACTTATCCATATGATAATGAACGCCTCCTATCGTGGGAAGCAAATATCACTGTAATTAGGATTAGAAATGAATCCTAATTAATCTTGTCCTGCCACTTGACTTCTAGAAGTTCCTTAACTGTTACCTCCAGCGAAATGGGGGCCAAGGAGCAGTCTGTGTGCTCTCGACTCACCTCCTGTGGAGATGGGGGCTGCCACCAAGGCTCTTGTGCCTCCCAGTTTGGGGGTAAATGGCCTGATCCTGGCACCTTACACAGGACTGGGTGCGTGCAGGGGAATCACACAGTGCTGCTGCTTCATTCCTCACTGGGAGCTGGGAGACCAGGAGATACGCGAGGTGCCACAGCCATGCCTGGCGCCACACTGGGATCTTTGTAGACCTTTTCCCACGTTTCGTTCAGAATTGCCTGAACAGTCTGTTTGGAAATGCTCCCTGGGCTCGCTTTCAGGGCTGGGAACACGCGAGGACACCTCAGCTCCGTGCCAGGCCCGCTCCATGCCTCGATGTCATCTCCGTGCACCGGCGCTGGCACAGCTTACTGCCGCGGAGGAATTAAGTCACGCACATTTCAACTCGGCTCTCGTCAAGTGTCGCCAGGTCCTGTTTTTCAGGTATTGAGATTCACAGACCTCATTGCATCAGATTTTACTACGTGAGTGGATGCTCACGTGATTATTTTCATCTTTGGGTTTTCCAGCGTGGAAACCAGTTTTTGGAGAGCTGGTTTCTGAGCTCCAGACCCTGGTTAAGATCTTGTTTCCTATTTATGATGTTATAGCTAAATACTGTGCAAGGTGATGCCCTAATGGGGGATTATCACTTGGACTAGCAATGAAACACAGCAAACAGCAACTTCTCTTTGTGTTATGCTAAGTAACAAAAGATAAATGAATGCTGCTACAGCTAGGACAGCTTCTCGGTGTATTTATGCCAACAGCTCCAGTAAGTTTTTGGCTATGGTGTTATGACAGTGACTGCAAATAACAGCCCGGGAATAACATGGTTGGTACAGACACCAAAAATTTTCACTTCGAAACCAGAGACCACACAAAATGTGCCCAGTCTTGGATTTCATTTTAAGCCAGGCTGATCAGAAGTTCACAGGGCAGGATTGATCAAAGGCTTCACGCTGAAAAAATGAGAAAGTCACAATTTCATATGGTTTTGATGAGAAAAATAATTGATGAAACACGGCTCTTTCAACTTGGTTTTGCTTTGAGTTTGGGGCTCATCTGACTACAAAAAGCCCTGGGTGCAAACCCGCAAGGCACGAAGTCACGGAACTCGGTGCAGTTTTAATGATCCGGGCCTTACGATGGGATTCACCGCTGGTGTCAGGGTCAGGAATTTCAAACAACGTTATGTATTTTTGTCAGAAAAACCAAGTCATGGACACTGCGGCTCTCACCCATACGTTGCTGGAAAATCTCAGGGACAGTCTTGAAGCACGTCCTGCTTGATGGATGTGCCAGCCCAGCAGGCAGGAGACCCAGATTCGAGCCCTGTTTTTCCTGAGCCTTTCTTTTTCTGTCTGCGTGCTGCAGTCGGACCGCAGCAGTGACCTGTTACCATCCGAGCCCCTTCACACAACCACACTGGCTGACCACAAGGAGGGCCCTGGTGGCCTGCAGGCGGCTGCTCTCCCCCGGGCAGCTCCTTTTGGGGGGTCTGTCACAAAAGGTGCTTTCTTAGCTCTTCCTGGGTGGCACCTCGGGACCGCGTGGGGACTTCAACCACTTTTCACATGAGCAAAAACCTCAGGGCTTTCACAGAGGCAGAACAATGGCGGTCCTGTTTTGTGCTGGCCTTTGCCCTGAGACACCAGCGGGTACCCAGGGCACCGTCAGCGCAGCAAGCTTCTGGCTAGATGCTTTCCTAACCAGACAATTAACTGATTTAACCCACCACCAGGGATCAGCTGTTTAACTGTAGGTCATTTTGTAACGCGGGCTTTATTTTTAACCTACTTGCAACGTCCTCTGACTTATTACAATAACTGACAGCAGTATGTGCTGAATGATGAAACTGAGGTTACAGAGAACACCAATTACACTAAAAAATATATCTGCCACACCTACGTGCACACAACCTCCACATGCCTACAGTGCAATTTTTCAGCGTAGGTACTACTTAGGGCCAAGCTGGATGTCTGTGTGTCCCACATCTGCCTTCTGACAATCTGGGAATGAAAAACTTCTCTTGCTGTTAGCACAATACTCCATGGGCAAAAAAGTCCTCTCTTCAGGCTAACACCACATGATCTAACCCTATGCTAGCTTTTTTTTTTTTTTTAAATAAAAGTGCTCTTTATAACAAGTGCTAAAAACTCCAAATAAATCACTGTTTCAATGGGTTCAGGGTTTACATTTCCCCTTGTAAAGTTTGCAACTCCAAAAATAAACCCCTGTATCATCATCTAAGCCACTTAGGATGCAGAAAGTGAGCCCCATATAGACTACAGAGAATTACACATTTTTCACACTTCTTTTGGTTTTAACTCTGGTGCTACGCAGAGAAAGCAATTCACTTTTAAAACACGTGCTTAACATAATCCTGTCCCTCTCATTTGTCGGCCGAGTCTCTCTGCCACTTCAGAGCCCTTGGCAGCCTGCAGGAACGAACCTGGGGGCACAGCCGAAGGGCTTAGGGGTGAACCCCCCCCCTACAGCCCCTTGCTGTGCCTGGCACAGTGAGCGCTGCTTGCAGGAGCCCGACGGAACGAGAAGCGGCCAGCGAGCTGCAAACACCGGAATTTAGGGCTTTGTTAGAAAGACAAGAAGGTTTTTTAGCATTTGGGACGCTTCCCTAATTCAATCCTTGCCAAAGTCAATGCAAGTTTTTCCACTGATCTATCTTGCTCAGGGCCGGTTTCAAAGCCACGCGCTTATCTCCAGTGCTGGCAGGCGTTCATTCCGATTTCTGGAGGCTCCTAGAAATGTAAAATGCCCTACCTCAGTGGCCTGGGGGACTGCAGGTACTTTATCTGCAGCGCTTTCTGTCTGCAAACATCCATAAACACGCAGTGCTTTCAATTTGTCAGGCACACCGAGACGGGGGAGCACACCCCCGAGAAGCGGCAGTTGAACAGGAGCGGGACACGCTCCTCTGCCGAGCGCCGCCGCGTTTCGGCACCTCGCTCAGGCCCTCATTTACTCATTTCGGGAAGCCACCTCACCCCGTGAGCTGCCCCAAGCAGCTGCTGGGGCGCGGGGCTCGGTGCCACACGTGCAGGCCCGGGAGGGGAGCAGCACAGGCCGCAGCCCCGCGCCCCGGCCGGCCACATGAAAGGGGCTCGGTTGGGTGCCTGCGTGCAGCCGGCTGAGCGCCGCCACAGCGGGGGCACTGCCCCGGCTCTCTGGGTTCCTGCAGCGCCCGTCACCTGGAGCTTCCCCCCCAGATAAACGCCGCTTCGCCGGCGTGGCCTGCAACAGGCTGCGCGCAGCCGGCCTCGCTTATCTCCGCGTACATCTGCTCACGGCCCCGGCGCAACTGTTTCGTATTCGTGCAGGGCTATATTCAGCCCGAGGATTTAACAGCAGTTGCGTTAACTGTAAGGCGCTTTCTAGGGCGGAGACCTGTTATCGCCTGCATCTGAGCGCGATGGAGCAGACTCGCTGCTGGTTGTGATCCTGATGGTGCGAGCTGTAAACACTGCTCGAAACAGGATATTCTGTACGAAGTAAACACGTATTTTATACAAAACATACAGAAAATTTACGCATAGACGTTTGATATAAATGTCATGCATTTATACAAAAGGTATACAACAAAGTGTGTAAAATATTCCCATATATTTTATAGTATTTTATGATATTTTATGCATATTTACTACAGCATGCTAATAATTAGCATTGACTGACTGAGTTCTTACATTCCTCTCAGTGGCGTTTCCCTGCCTGTCTGCTGACCCCAGAAGGAGAAAATGAGTGGCAAACTTACAGAGGAACAGGGAGAAGGAAAGCCAGTAGCCGTTTCTCCTTGTTTTATGTTTACAGCAGCGAATTGTGCCACGAAATTCAGCAGAAGCACGGCCTGATGCCATGCAGGAATGGCCAGGAGGGGACAGCCAGGCAGAGGGAGCCTCCACAGGCCCTGTGACAGGGATAAGAGCGGCCGGCGACCGCCGAGCATCGTGAGGTGCTGGGGTCCAGGCCGCCCCCCAACAGCCACAGCCTGCTCAGCCTGGCCCTCAGGGTGTCAGCGCCCAGCTAGCCCCATTAAACAATCCACCTGTGTGCTCCCTATTTATTAAAAAAAAAAAAAAAGTATTAATATTTTAAATTACTATAATTTGTGCTTGAGACTAATAAATCATAATTATTCAGCAGAAAACAAATTGTAGCATGGAATTTAATCCCTCATATCTACTCTATCTACTGTAAACTAGCTACCAGTGATCTAGGAGTGAGCTACCTGGCAATCAGAGGCTACATGGTTTATTTTTTTATTTTAATTTTCCACCGGGTATTATCTGAATACCTGCAGTGCCTCCGCTCTCACCCAGCGTGTCCTAGGCTGTGCTGGTGCAATGACATCTGCTGGTGGTTACAAACCTTCTCAGCCAGCCCAGGTAGTTTTATTCCCTGTCATAAGAGAAGCAGCTACGTGCTCCTGTGCTTTGGGGTTGTCAGTCTTTTTTTTTTTTTTGTTTGTTTTCGGCTCAGCATAGAGCCATGGAGCAGTATTTATGTGAAAAGGAGTAATTATGCTCCATCTGAGCAAGCTCAGGAGGTAAAAGTCACCGACCCACCCAAGCAGTCCACAGAGCCCAACGCTGCTCGGAGACTTCTTGGTGGTTCCTGCAAAAGCCCATGTGCCACAGTTAAAAAAGGAAGGGGCGGGTTTCACCGCAATGGAAGAGTCTGTGTAATTATAAGCTATGGGATCGCGGCAAAATGCAGGGCAAAGAAATCCATTTCCAGCGGCAGACATCCAGCAGTTTCAGGGAACGATAACCTCCGCTCTGCCTCTGGGTGGCAGAGGCATGTGTTAGACACAGGGCAACAGCAAAGGGCCACACAGACACACAGACCTTCTGACCCAAATTCGCTGGGCTCCGGAGCCCACAGACCAGAAAACACTTCTTTTTCTTGCCGTGGGGCACCACTGATGTGCATCCCCTCATGAGGGAACCTGCAGCAATGTTGCTGCCGCTACGCTGGGCATCACCTCCCGAAGCGCCGCGGAGCCTGCGGGTGGTTCCCAGGTGCCTGAACATCTTTACAAGACTTCCTTGTAGGGCTTGGGTCTCGCTGGAAGCTAATTATCTCTATGCTAATGGCCAAGCCTGAGCTCCAAACTCCCTTTGCACCAGAATTCCTGCTACCAAAACCAAAGCGTGCAGGGAACGCAGAGGAGGAGCTGCACAAGCAAAGCCAATTCATTTCAAAATCTGGAGGCATGCTGCAGATGCCAGGATGTAAAGGAATTTGTCATAAACAATTCTTCAACTAGGCCAGCAGTCACGGAGGGTGGTGTTTGATGTCGCCTTTTTGCTGAGGTTGAATTCCTCGTGCTTCTGCACCACAGGCTCGAACGCCGATTGCAACACGGCTGCCCCGACCAAGGTATGGCAGCTGGCACCCAGGCGGGACAGCTAATGAAGGATTTACTGTGCTCCCTGCTGCTTGGGGTTTTTGCTAGAAGGTACATTACTAGAAGAAAAACACCGTAGTAGTTTTGTAAGTTCATATGAAGAGTTAGTCCCTAGAGTAGGAAGAAGGGAGCGCAGCCTGATACCGCAACTGCTCTACGCTAGGTTTTGACAGGGAAATGCTCTCGTCACCGCTTACTGCATGTGACGGGAGCACCCTCCGTGATACTGCAAGATATTAGGAGCAATTTAAATCCTGGAGATAGTCACTTTGCGATTTGAGTAGGAGGGGGCTGCAGGCAGGCTTCCTGCAGGGAGAAAGTTTTAAATACGGAGCCATCTCACGCCGTAATGGGACCCAGCCGCGGTCTGCGGACTTTCAGGGCACGCTGAGAAGCGAGACGATGGGTGAGATCGGGGCAGGATGGAGGCTCAGGGACACTGCAGGTTGTTAAATTTTGCATGGCACTAAAGAAAACCATCTGGAAGCTTGGGAGCTTTGAAGAGACCGATTTGTAAAATCGAAAGAAATAAAAATAATTAAATAAGGCAAATGGCAGCCAACAGACTGCTCACCTAGCATTTTCCCACCTCAGGCAGGAGCTCTGATTAATGCTAATTAGCTTATCTTCACATTAGATCCTGATGATTCATCACTTACTACCCTAGGAATTATGACGCACTGGGGAGAGATATATTTGTAGATTCCATGGGTGTATGCCATGTCTGGAACACTTAAATGATTTTGGCATGAAAAGGGACCAACCACAAGCCCAGCTAATCAAACCAGCATTTCTCAACCTACACCTTCCAGTAGTTATAAAAAAGATTCAGAGCAAAGACAAGACTATGGCACTGAAGACAAATTTATCTGCCTCATCAGTGGTGTACAATCTTTACAGAACAAAGGGCTTTATAGGCAACCTGCCAGGAGCCTGTGGCTGCTCCTCGTTTGCATATAAATTTAAAAAGAATTTTAATAAGTGTTAAATGCACATGATTATTTTTTATTTATAGCTGAAAGTAGGTGTACACGGCGCTTCATAAAACACAGAGAAAGAAAAAGCACCTTTGGGAGTCTGAATGGGAATCAATGGAAAAACCTGTGACTGGGCTAACTTCTTGGTGCCCGCTTTGTTGTTCGAGTGGCCACGGGCACAATGGGGACGGATCTGAATGCATTACGTGACGTTCATCCTTTCGCAGGGGAGCCTCAAACCCACGAGGATGTGCTCACAGCTGTACGCCCTGCCAGCCAGACCTGCACAGATGGCCGCCCTCCCCCTGTCGCTGGGTGGCTGTCACTGGAAGGCAATTTTGGGAACAGAACAGCCTTTCCTCATGAAACTTTGATCAGGGTGGCCTGCGACACGGGGGCGTTCGGGTCTGGGTGGACTTTGGCCTCGAGAGGCTTTGTATTCAGCTGCGAGCAAACACACAAACAGCCTGGAGCTCCTCTCGTTCTTCTGATAGTTTTCAAACTGTTGATTACATAAATCCCAAACCTTCTTTTTATATGTAAAACAGGAGGAGCTGTCATACTCAAATTTCTTGAGCGTTTGTCACCAAGCTGCAAAGAAGGAGAGGCCATCTTCCTCAGCTCCTCGCACCACCAGAACCTGCCACCTGCCCGGCTGCCTTGTCAGCAGGGGAAGGAAAACAGCTGTTTGTTTTTCTTTTTTTTTCTTTCTTTTTTTTTCTTTTTTTCCATGGGGCTGAAGATTCAGCTACCTTTCAGAAGCAACGTGGAGTCACGATACAGAAGAGATCAAAGCGTTATTTGCGAGCTTTGCAGCTATTATTGGATACAGTACCTTCCCCCTCAAAACGCTTTTACCTCCTCTGGAATTCAGAATTTCCTCAGAAATAGATCTCTGCTCCACTGCTGAGCTGCAGCCCATTAAAGCACCTCGTTTACAGGAGGTTAATTAAGGAGACTGTTCTAGCCCAGTCATCTCACAGTGACGACATCAGATACGCTTCCTTGAAACGTGTTTTTTCCAAGGAAGACTTTTGTCAGACCGTGCAGCTACAGTTCCAATTTTTGCTTGATCCACGTGAGAGCAGGCAAGGAAATGTGGGACAGGATCCACTCGCTTGGGAAAGCTTCCCCAGCGACTGGAGGCACCATCAGCACTGCCTTTTTTTCCTACCTCGTGGCTCCTGTGAAACACCAGCTTGAATTAATCCCTAAATTTAATTTGGAGAACGATATTAACCCCACACCCAACTGGCGTCTTTCCGTATGTCAAAACACAGCTTCACGGCACTGCCGAGCCCAGTCCTTACTCTTTTTCTCTTACTTTTGCTGTCTCAGAACTTAGCTCCAGCCCTAACTTTAGCAGTAAGCCACCCCAGGGAACCCTTATCCCTACGCACAGCTGGCACCGTGCGCTCTGCAGGGGCAGTGCAGGATGACTGTCACCCTCACGCCACCCCTGGCCACGGCTTGCCCCACACTCAGGACCCCTGGGACTCCAGATCTTGTTTTCAGGTGGTGAGAGATTTGGCTAGTATCTGACAAGGGGAAGGTGATAGTGCTGAGACTAGAGTAGGCGTTAGGGTTGCAATCCAGGCTGGGAAGAAGAGATGAAATCGGGTCATGAGAAGGTTTGGTGGAGGCTGATGAGCAAAGGAAGGGCAGAGGATATGGAGCTCTCCAACCCCATGTTTTTCTGGGACTGGTGACGGCGGCAGCAGTTTGGGAAGGTCTGGGATCACAGGTTTATCATAAGAAGCTGATGGGTTAACGTAATAAGGGGTGCTGTCCCAGATCGGGGAGACAGCACCAAAATTGAAAGTGTGTGTTGAGTGAATCTGTGACTCTTTTGAAATCTGGGGTCATCAGGAGTCACAGGAGCAGTGAAAGGGCTGAGGCTGAGGTTGGGGCTAGAGTTTGAGTCTAGCGGATTATATGGTGGACTCCAAAAGTGCTGCCACATCTGGAGCCATCATTAACCTCAGAGTGTATTTCGTCTGGGAACGGGGAGATGTCGGCTGGGCTGACACTGAGTGTAGGAGCAGTGCTTGAGCCAGGAGGTGCCGATGAGGCTGTGCTACACAGCAGGGCACCAAAACAATCTGTGAACTGCTGGGTACCCCTGGACCACGCTTATACCCATGGCCAGCAAGGCACTGACGACCAAGGTTCGAGGTCGCATGTAAAGCTGAGAGGGAAAGAGCCAATGAATCACAGGAATTGAGGAGCAGCTGAGACCAGTTACTCTTTTCCCATCCAAATCTTACTCCTAAAATGCTTCCCTCCTACCCAGGGTCTCGTAGCAGCCCTAACCCCAGTGCAGGACAGCGCTCTGTCCCAGTCCCCAGGGCCACCTTCGGCTGTAGCTGTACTCATTTAGCTTGGAGGTCCCTACCGGCCTAAACCTCAAAGCTAACACATGCCTTATCCTAACTCAAAACCAGACTTTACATTTTTGCTAAATTGTACATTCAGGCAAAATCCTCCCAAAATTGTTGCCATGTGAAAATGATCGTGTGCGGGTTCCTCCAGCAGAGGCTCCGCACGTGGCTCATTGTGGCGCTCTGCACCACTGAAGAGCGCAGAGAAAACGAGAATGAGAAACTGCAGATGAAATCCATTTCCTCCAGGGCAGGCTGATTGACCTGTGAAACCCACACACGTTCTGCTACAGACTGTAAAGCTTCAACACTGAAGGAGGAATCAAAAGTAAAAGCAGTTTTGAGGTAATTCACTCACCCATCCCATTAATGCATAACAATAAATGCATCCGAGCTTCCTTTGCATAGAGTCTATACCGGGAGATATCTTATTTTCCAACACCGAAGTGGAAACTTTCCATTTCAAATGATTTATCATCAGCTTCCCAGCTCCTGTGCCTCCTCCAGAGGGGCACAGCCTGCCCTCTCCCTGCCGCTGCCCAGCTGGGAATACGCTGCCAACAAAAGTGCACAGGTCTTACATGAGCAAAAGCAAGATATTTATGTCTGATTTCTGGGAAAATAAGCTCAAGGCGTATAAAGACTTGAACTTGTCTACAAAGACTTGTGGGTGCTAGCTCTCTGCTTAGCTCTGCACAGAGCATGGCCAGGGCACTTTCCCCAGGAGCAGTGATCCCCCCCCATCACTGCTGCCAGCCCTTGCCATGAAAAACCTCAATTCCTCGGTGCTGCACGGAGCAGGCCACAGGCTTCTCCCCACCAACACAGCCGCTCTGCAAGCAAAAATGGTACGAGGAAATTACCCTGCTGGAGTATTTGTGTGTGCGTTTATCTGCATCTGTCTGTGAGCACGCCGAGGAAGTTAATTTTAGTTTCACGTTCTCCACTGCCTGGGCTACACAGTCCCCTCTGCCTTCAGTGTGTGTGTAGCGCTGTTCAGGTGAAAAACACCAAGTCTGTATTTTCCATGGTAAACCACAAGGGGTTTAAATTCACATCACTGTATTTGCAAACAAGCAACTTCTGCATACACAGAATCCTGTTTCATTTGAAACCCTCACCCCCAAACTGTCTTACGTTAGAGCGCGTTCAGAAAAAAGAAAGTTAAATTCTCGACCACAAGCAAAAAACCTCACGCTGGCCCCACTGTATCCTGTGCACCATTAGCCAAATAGGAGCCTGTGTTTTGATTTCCATGCCATGTTGTCTTTCTGGTCTGTCTAGGGTTGGTCTAGACTGTATTCTGAGCAGCAGCAGCTGATTCTTCGCCTGCGCATCTCTGCGATACGGCACGGACCCAGGCGTTCTCAGGCGCAGAAATGGGAGCGATCGCCCTCCAGGATCACACATTAATTCGTTCTGCTCTGTTCCTAAAGTCAGTCTCTCTGCTTCAATTATCACTCTTGTTTTCCACCCAGCCTGCGGCATCAGACCTTGCAGGCTGGGTATTTCAGGCACCAGGGCCCTGATCCTAATTCCCCACCCCTGTTCCTGTGTCTCCGTGCCATGGGAGCCTTTTCTTTGCTCTATACACCGACTAAAGAATAGGAAGCAAAAGCAGGGCTCTAAAAATGCTTCTTACCACCCAGACACTTCATTATGTTGCTCCCTTGTTAGCAGGTGCTTTAAACAGAAACGTTTGACTGAAGGAAAAGAAGATTAATCCATTAGTGAATGACCAGATACTCCTATTAGCGCTGGCTGCTAGTCTTTTCTTCAGCAAGTTGCACCACTGAATCTGGCTTGCCGACATTCTTTGTAGGTAATGTAATCCCCATGTAAAAGAGAGTCTGTGTCTACCCAACGTCACTTACTGCCTCCCTTCCACAAATAGCAGTGGAAGGCAGAAGATGGAGAAATGAGACCTTATCACCGATTTGTCCTGGGTGACGCAGTAGAGATTTGCTTTACCATGACAGAAATGGAGTAAAAAATGGGCCCAAATAACCCAAATTCCTTCTCCCAGCTCTGACAGCATCGGCAGCTGCAGGCAGCAGCACCCAGCGATCAGGGATGGGACGGACCCATGGCACAACCGGCCCTCAGCACCGCTCCGAGCACCTCCCTGCGCGGCCCCTGTGAGTAATGAGCATCATACCCTGCCGACTCATGCATTACTCACGCGTAAACCCATGAGTGCAGGCTTGGAAATGGAACATTAAAAGAGATTTCACATAAATATCTATTTAAAATTGCTGCTGAGACTATTAGGCAGACGGAAAAAGGAAAGTGCTCCGCTCTCGGGACATCTTTCGGGTGACCCAGCAGTTGCGTGGATCTCCAGGACTGCTGGTGGCCCCAGTGTTTGAGGAAAACCCTTTGTGATCTCCCTGTGAGGCAGTGGGGCTTGCTTCCAGCTGGTTGTACCCATCCTCCTCACCAGGGAAAAGCCAGAGCTCTGGGAACCTGCTGCATGAGGGGACAGGAGAGCAAGGACCAGCGTCCAGCGGCTCTCAGCAAGCGCTGCTCATCATTTAAGGACAGATTTAAAAAACACACCACAGCAGCAAAACATTTCACTCCAGATCTGCGGCTCATGGAACATGTTATGCCTTAACCAAACACACCGAGGGGCAGAGCAGCGTGCCAGGTGAATCACCCCAAACAGCACACTGCGTCGTACGACCGGAGCTACGATCCCACAGCCACTCCTGCTGCTCGTGGAAGCCCTGATACTCCACAGACAGGAGAGACAGCGATTAAAACAGTTGATACAAAGCAGCTCTTTCCATAAAGCTGACCAACAATGCCTGTGCTGTGCAAGGAAACGGGGCAAATGTCAAGGGAACAGCGGGACCCCAGTGTGGTGCCCAAGGGCGCTGCTGTCCTTAGGCACTGACCTCGCGCGCTCCCCTGGGAGCTTGGTACTGGGGATACTGGTGTCACTGGCTTAATCCCCTGTTTCGTAAGCACCCCCGTGCTGCCGCACCTCCTCCCTTCACGTGTGATCTATCTGCTGTCACCGTGCCAGGAATGGCAAAGCGGAGGAGCTGGAGAGGACGGAGCAGCCCTGGGATGCTCCTGGGGAGCCGGGGCTCAGCCCCAGGTGGCACAGGGACACGGGTGAAGGATGTGACAGCCCTCTGCCCCAGCAAGAGGTGGAAGCAGAGCACAGGCCCTAATAAGTACCCCACTGCCACCCTTGTCTCTATCTTCCCCCCAGGGGATTCCTCTAAGGACTGGGGAAATCCCACATCACCAGATTTTCTGGGAATGCTGGAGGACAAAAAAGACACCTGCCTCCATTTGGGTTTCTAAAGCCTTAGAGGCTGCTCTGCCGGCGGAATATCAATGGGATAATATGGAGTGGTTTGTGGGATTGGGATAACTTTCTGCAGAGGTATTTGGAGTAAGCAGGATCACCTCCACCTGGCAATACCGTGAGTTGAAGGTGTAGCTGAAACCCTCTTCAGCTGCAGAAGAGGTGCTCTTAGTACAGCGAGGTGGTTGCAAGGAGATGCATTTACTGCTGCTTTCCAAAAGAAAGCAGTTAACTTTTTTTTTTTTTTAAATTCAGGCAGATGAGCACCAGGAAATGGCTCTAACAATGCCCCTGCTGGGTTCCATGGTTCTTGGCTTGTGATTTCATGATGCAATTCCAAGACTGAAATTAAATGGCTGCCTTTTTTAAGGTTACTCATGCAACCTTCTTCTAAGATCTGAATGTCATGCTGGGTCATGCTCCCTCCTTCCTCCATATGCTCACCAATTCTAAGGAATATATAGGTCAAATTCTATGCAGTCACTCCTCTAAAGCTATTATTTCAAATTATATGTCAATTATGTATGTCGAAGTTAGCAACTCTTCCTTTTAAATGCAAGCTTGCTTGAGGACTTTAAAACTCTTGGCATTTGAGGTAAAATATTCTGCCTCCCAGTCGTGGTCCTGAATCCAGACAGGACCAGCTGTGAAGGAAAGTTGTCTTCATCGAGGAGCTGTGCGCTGGCCCTTGAAATCAATTTCCAGTGGTCACAAAAACTCCACCAACAGAGTCTCGGCACCACAACTACTACTAAAATAAAAGACCTTAATCTAGAGCTTTCCATATGCTTTGCAATAACCTCTACCTTCAACAAGGTACATCGAAGAAAACTATATAACTCAGGTGGAGCTGGGGAGGCTGGGTTAGAGTTAGGATCTAAAGAAAACATTAAAGAATCATGCTCCTTGTTTTGCATAGGACACTACACTTAAACAAAGACCTAAAGCACAGAAATAAGCATAATTCATTTTCTTTTACCTAATCTGGTCATCTCTAAAGAGAGCCGGATAGCATTATACATACAGCAAAACAAAAATGTAAAAACCCAAACACAGCCAATGATTTGAACAATTAAATGAAGAAATTCAAGCAGAATTAGATGAAGATGAAAGAGAATTTCTGAATGACGCCTTCTGGAGCCTTTGTGTAGCCCTTCAGAGCATCGCATACCGGTTAGCTCCAACAGCAGGACAGGAGATGTCACCAAATGCCTGGTTTTCCTTCATAAACAAGAAATTACAGATCTGTGGGCTTATTAACCAGCGCTAGTTCTGTGTTGTTGAAGCAGAACACTGACAAAAAGAAATCAGCAACCGGTCAAACACAAAAAAAGCCAACTATCTGAAATCTGGACAGAGTCAAACTGGGTAAAGGCGCCTCCAACCTTCCAAGGCAGGGTTTCATTCAGGTGGCGGCACAACTGGCCCACCCTGAAGAGCCCAGGTGGATTGCAGCTCCTGGTGAAGCTGCAGAGCACAACGTGAGCACGGCCAGCTCCCACACCGCATGAATCACGCGCCTGGATTTTCAAATTCAAAACATCCATGAAAAATTACCCCCTTGGATACCACAGAGATCCTAAAATGTCTCCAGGAAGCAGATTTAGCTGTTGCACATCTGCCTGCTGATGAAATCCTCTCCCGTGTGCCAGTCAGTGGGGAGGCTTGGTGCCGCGCTGCGATGGGGGGCACAGGATTATCACCCAGGAACACCTCTGACATGTCGTGATATACAGATATAGCTCTTGGTTCAGGCTTTTTCAACATCTATCCGCAGCAGAGGTGCTGGCCATGTGAGCAAGAGTAGAATTCATGAGCAAATTTAGCAAAGAAAAGGAAGTTTGGCCAGCTTTGAGGTAAAGTCAGTTAAAGTAATGGTATAGTAATGAGGTAAAATAACCGAAGATACGCACCCCACATAATCCTAATCTCTGTTTAATCAATTGTGAGGCTGAGAAAAAAGTGTACACTTCGTTCTGTACAAAATACATGTTTTGAATCTCGACTGCTGGCAACAGACCTTGTTCAATGTTGCATCCCACAGGGTACTGACTTGCTGGAATATCCTTCAGTTTCTCATAATTTTTCTTAATTTTATGGATATTTAGGTGTGCTCAAGAGAGGCATATGAGTGGTTGCTATTGAAATTCAATAGGATTTAGGCAGCAGAGACCTCTGAATACCCAGTCAACAATGCTTTTATGTATCAAAACAAAAAACATTTACGAACTAAGTCCTTGATCTTGTATGCATAAATCCAACACTTACAAATACAAATGCATACAAATAATTTTATGCACAAATTGTCAGGCTGATTTCAACAAGACCGTCCACACATGTGAAATCATTTCCCTATGTGAGCACTTGCAGGTCTGAGCCCTACACACAGTAAAGACTTTGGGAACATTGCCCACGGAAAAGGCTGTAACCATCAGCTGAGGAACAAAAGACTTCTTATTTATTCAATCTTTACCATAGATTGTTAGCGTCCATACAAATCAGACAATACCTGGGTTTTGAATATCTAATCTATAGGTTGTACTGCTTGGAACACAAGTGCTCTTGCTGTGGGACCCTTAACTGCTCAAGGTAAGGCTGCACTAGTGAAAACCTCTCCCGTGGACAGATTGTGCTGTGTAAGCCACAACTTGTATTAAAAGCTTATACCAGATAGCCTGTGTTCATTATTTAAGAGAGTTACAGAACTGAATAGGGATTAAAACAATAAAATATGCAGACATTAAACAGCCATCTTCAGAAATTTATCTAAAAACCTACGGTATTTTTAGAGAATGAGACCCTTTGTGACGAGCATGCTAGTGGTGGTATGGAGACGAGTGAAGAATTGTATCTGTGAATCGCATTATAGAATTACACTCCCTGCCACAAAACTCTGTAGGCTAGAAAGAAAATACCATTACAAGATTATCTGAGATTCTCCAGGAGCCTCGCACATGAGCACATCCTACCTGGAAATAAGTTTCTTAGGAAAGTGAGGACACGTCTCTTTTCTGTGACTATTTTCTTAAGCAACAAGAACAGCCAAAAAGTACAAAGGAAGAACAAAACCAGATCACATGAACCAGGGGAAAACATGAAGCCCCGGGACGAGAGCTTCAGGGCTTCCCTAAAAGCTCAGTACGTGAACCATGCCCGTGCCAATTTACAGCAGCTGAACATCCAGCCCTACCTGCAAAGGTATGTATCCAAGGATGATCTATTCCAGCTTTAAAACTAAAGAAAACAGATTACCCACCAGAAAAGAGATTGGTTTTGCTACTAATGTGTTTTGTGGGTGTAGAATACAGCACTCCCGGCTTCTGCCTTTACTTGTCATTTTGTGTGCATAGCAGCAGACCCAATTCTTTCCTGATGAGATAAAGCACTTCTGTGCTGCGCTCGTATTAAAGGCGAATTGTAAATGCAGGGTTATAATTTATTTATGTACATTAGAAACTAGCTAATTTGCACTAGTGACTAGATACCCTATTGGAGGTTTTCATGTTTTATGAATCAGTGAGCAAGCTAATGAACAAACAATTAAGGAGTGAACAAAGAAATGCACTTTGTTTGTTACTTTTAGTGAGCTCTAATAGTATATTATATTAGTGAATACATTTTGCTAAAGTGATGCAGTCTAGACAGTAACCCACACCGAGCGCTCAGATATTTCAGAAAAGCAGCAAAATGTCTGCGTGGCGTGCGATAATGAGAAGGCAGCGAGCGAGGCAGGGCTGCCAGGCTGCTGCCATGCACACCGGCACCGGGTGCACCCAGCAGCGGTGGGCGAGAGCAACAGGCAGACCGGGAATTTCTGTCTGCTGAGATGAGCCGACGACTGAAAAGGAGACACGCTGCCTTGAAAGGTCTGGCTTTAAATCCTTAAACACGGCCATGTGTCAGCAGCCACGCAGCTGTTATTTGCATGGAGAAAATCAATACGTTCGGGGAGGTGGAAATGCCGGCACTCGGCGCAGCGCGCTGCTCGCTGCCAGGGCACGTTCGGGGCTGCAGTGGCTGCTGCCGATGGGCACATGGGTGGTGGGAGATGGGTGGGGCTGCTCCATCTCCCACCACCTGTCCCCCCACGTGCCCACCCTCTATACCCCGCCAGGAAGCGTGGCACGTCTGTGCCCCACTGTGCGCCCCGCAGCCAAGGCATGCGGCTTTCCGGTACGGGGTGGCAGCTTCGGGGCAGCTGGCAATGGGGCAGCCCCGTGCCCCTGGCCCCACTGCACTGTCAGCTCCCAAAATACCCCGTCCAGCCAGCCAACAAGCCTGGCGGCCCCACTCGGTACCGCAGTCACAGCTCGCGCTCTCTTTTTAGGGCGGCTATAAAGCTGGTAAACACTTGGACTCGTCTGACAAAACATTCAAGCAGGAGGAAATGGGGTGTGTGCAGAAGTGCTCCATTACATATTGTAATGGCAGACATTAATTCAACGTTAATAATACTTTGCACTTTTCAATCACATATTCTAAAACCCTTTAGATAGGTGGGGAAGCATTTGGATGATGATTACTGGGCAGAGCCCAAAGGTGTATTCTCCCCTGAGGCGTGAGGAGATGAAGTGACTTGTCAGAGTGGCAGCGCTGGGAAGAGAACCTACATCTACACATTTCCAGACCTACATTCCCATCTAGTTGCCAGAAAGAGGAGTTAATTTAAATATTACCGTTTGCTGACCTACTTACAACACTACCATCAAAACTTGGAAGTGGTGATCAAGTCTACTCCCCTCCATACTTGGGCTTTTTTAGGATAACTCTATCTTTGAAGTACGCCTTTCAGCTGCATTAAACAGACGGATCATTATTATTTGCTCCACTTTCTTAACGAGTCCCTGTTTGCTGCGATTCAGCCGCTGCAGAATTTGGATAGACTCTCACTCAGCCTCACAACCCTGAAAAACGCCTCTCTAGCGCTGCAATTACTCGCTGCTATTATCAGTGTGCGGCTGCAGTCACCTTGCCCGACAGACGGCAGGACCTTAGGACAGCACCTGTGCAGGAAGACCAGAAAGTTTGTGGCCTCTATCTTCTCCCGTTGGTGCTCTTCCCCTCAGTTTTCTTTCTAAACAACTCTCTCCTTCCTCAGCCAGCCTATCTGCAGCACTTCTTGGGCTACTTTGTCACCTTTTATTGTCAGCCGTCCTCCCCTTCACGAAAACCCCAAACCCTTTCCTGCTTGCACGCAGAACTACAGGCAAAACCGAATGTCAACAACCACAGCATGCGATGTGAAAGGCGGATTCAAAACACGCCGTATCCTTCCCAGTGCCCAGCATCCTCTCTGCGCGGCCTTCCCCCTGCGGTTTCGGTGTTGGGGTTACTCCGCTGGGCATCCCGGGGCCAGCCGGGGCACCCCCCCCGGGACGGGGAACGGTCCCGCGGGGTTCAATCCCCTGCAGCGGATCAAAAAGCTGAGGGTGAAAACTGGAAGTAAGAGGGCAGAGGAAATGGTCAGTGCCGTGCCAGGCTCTGCGGGCCTGTCAGCACTCCTGAAGTAGGTCACATCCTGCCGGGGGTAAATCACTGCTGATCGGCCTTGCTGGAGCGCCCCGGGGTGGCACGGTCACCCTGACCAGGCCGCCCGCGGGGCCGTGCCACCCATGGATGGATCCTGGCTTCGGCCAGGCCTGCTCCCTGCGGGGTGACTCCAACACAGCGAGATGTCTTCCCCCAGACCCTGCGTTTGCCTTCCTGAGCCTGCCTGGGCCGCGGGGAGCCGTTAGACGTCCTCAGCCTCGCTGTAACCTCACTCTATACAAACTGTTTACAGACATTTTTATCGAGGTGCACCAGGTGTGGATGCGGTTACCAGCTTTGAGACTGTTTACCTCATCCTCCCTCCTGCATCACATTGTCACAGACTGTATGTAAAAATCAGATAACAATGGTACTTCGGTCACAGCCAGCTCAGCCTCTGCACACTCGGCTCACACATGCGCGGGGGGACGCGGTTCGTGTACAATCCTCACAGCAAACCACACACGAGCTGGTGCAACCAAGTATCTGCCTTATCGCGTTTTTTGCTGAAGTAAATTACACTGAATTTTTTTTTTTTACCCCTTTCAAAGCTAATACACAAATGACAGGATGTTGTTGAAGGAAAATATGAGCTTTCATAAGCTATTATTATTAGCACATGCGCACCTCTCCGCCGCTTTGATCTTACTGTAGGTTCGTGTTTATTCCTCCTGACTCCATACCGGCTGAACTCAAACCCGATGTCTGTTCTGATAGAGATCACGAACAATTAAAGTTGGATTTGTTAGCCACAACATCGTGGAGCCAGAGCTACGGGATAATTGCAAGGGTGACATTCTGCCGAATACACTATATATAGTTTTCCCAAAGTCTCTCGGCTGTGACGAGGTGTTTGCTGTAAAACGGAAGGGTGGTAATGTGTACTGAATAAGCGCTCTTTGATATTCTGCATGTAAGTTTGAGCATGTTCAGGTTTTGTTTGCAGCGGAACTGTACTTCTTCCATTGTTTTCTGAGCAGAAAAAACACGAAGAAACAATGTTCAAAGAAGGCTGCCTTAAAAACAGTGTCACTTTGCTCAGGGATTCACAGCCATTTCAGCCAGTCAGTGACCAAAATAAGTTTCTACGTACTATTATATATGTTTTTTTTTTACATCCCTGCTGGCAGCATGGAGTTAACCCCACTGCAGAGACGTAACTCCCAGGCTGTCTGCCCTCGCGGGAATTGTTTGCTGAGTTCCAATCAATTACACGTCTGCAAACGCACTGAAGGCAGGGGAATTTTACAGACAATACTCGGGGCATAATTTGGTGATGAAGCACAGAGAGAAAGGCCAGCAATCAGACGCAAGCAAGTGGCTGTCCTGTGAGGGAATACGACTGCATTATAAATTATATGTATTCTCCCAGTCCCAGTACCCAGCAGGGTTCGATCGGGCTCGGTGCTGTACAGATACAGGACCAGAGACCACCCCTGGGAACGCTGCAGAGGTAGCTGAATACAGCCCATTTTTTAAGGCAAACGGAGGGAACGAGTTAAAGGGAATAATGTAACAGGGACAGGATAGGTGATTATATCCGCTGGCTTCACACACAGTTAGACAATAATTTCAGTCTGCTCTCAGAGCTGAACCGCTCTAACACAGCAACAGGCCACGAAGGCAGCACGTGAGGATGGAAGCCTCCAGTGGCTGGAGACCCACATTGAGAGAGGGAACTTGTCCATCTGTCCTTCCCTGCTTTTGCTCTTGCTGAACCCCAATGGCCCAGTGAATGCCACCAGGTCTGGACAAGGGGGACGGTGGCTGACAGCGCTGGCACGGGTCCACCCCAAAACCAGGTGCCGTTTGTGTTCAGGGGGGATGGCAGGCTGTGCCACCACAGCAGCAGGAGGCTGGAAGGAGCTGAGTGAAAAACTGCACGTCAGGAAATTAAAAATGTTTCTTGGTGAATGTTTCTGTTAAAATTCGGAACTGGTGACAAATGGTGCCTGTTCAGCAAATGCAATTATAAACAACATCAACGGAGCACGAGCAGCTTTTGAAAAAGGCCAATGAAGAGGAAAAGTTTGCAAAACTTGAAAAATTCCCTACCAGCCCCCCAGGACCAGGGAATGGGGAATGGCAGCAATCACAGGAGACAGAGGCTGCCAGCTCTGCTGAGTGATATTTACAGCAGTGTCCTGCCAACAATACCATTACTGGATTATCAGGGCGGATTAAGCCTTTAGCCAATTACCCTGACTGGTAAATCGTAGATTGTCTAGACTTCTTCATGTTCAACAACATGCATAAAGTTTCCCTTTATCGCTATGCCATCGCCCAGCACTCCTGCGGGACGCATCCTGCACGGCGAGATGCAGGTGAGCGGTGCCTGCAGCTCTGGGTTGACTTAGTGTGGCCCTGTGCACAGACAGATTTATTTCAGACAGGATTCTCATAAATTCAGAACGACTTCCAAATTTCTTGACTAGGAGATCAAAGAGGCGAGCATTTGCTTCATGCCATCTGTGGAGCTGCTCGACAGGGCAACGCAGTCTGGTGGGGGGGGAGGAGAAGGGAAAAAAGAAAGTCTCGGAGATTATGCCCTCAAAAACAAGCTCAAATGCCACCCTCACATTAAAAAGCCCTGGTTGGCAGTAACAATTAATTTCTTAACTGAAACCCGCCCAACTGTGTCCAAGTGTTTTAATTTGCCTATTGCTACAATATGCAAGGGAGCTGGCAGTAATGGATTTGCAATTAAAACTAAAACTGGCAAAGAAATCGCAAAGCTGGCAAAAGAGCTAATCTGCAAGCCATGATCACAAGATTACAAAGTGTTTATGCACATGCTAATTACCCGCGCACATAGCTGAGAATGACTTGTAGGAGAGAAGACTGGGTTTGCGTGATCTCAGCCCCCGGATCCGGCTGGCCAGCCCAGCCAGCACCTTGCTTGCTTCCCGCACCTCCCAGCAAGCCCTATCGGGGCTGTCCCAGCACACACTCACATGGAAGCAGTGAGAGGGACAAGGGACAGGGCAGCTGGATCCCCCCAGTGCCATCCCAGTACCACTGGGATCCATTGCCTTGTCCTTGACTGCAGTACGGAGCCCGCAGGGTGGATGGGCACCATGTGTAATACGTCTGCACTCAGTTATTGGCCATCCTTGATCTCATCCTGCTGTCTCGTGGCTCTAGAAATAGTTATTCGCATTGGGCCCTGGAGATCGTTGGGTTTCATGGCACACGGCCCCACGCTGGATGCTGCAACACCAAGGGCAAATGTGCACACACCGCCACGAGCGTGAAACCCTCACCAATTACCTGCCACAGAGCAGGCTGGAAAGGGGAGGAAAAAGATTTAAAAGTGATCCAACGTCCGTGCAAATAGCTAATAACAGAATGTGACAGTGATCAGGGGCATCATGAAGAGCAATTTGGAACCACAGGAGAGAATTTCAAGGAGAAATCAGAGTGGAAGAGTAGTCCCAGAATAAAAGGCTGCTGGGAAAACTGAGATTCTTTAATATATGGGATTAAGGATTGCCAGTATCCTCAGGGAGGAAATGCAAATGGGGTTCAGACCATTTTTTCCATAAAAATTAGGAAGGAGAAAGAATAGACTTTGAAGTTCAACATGTTAGTAAATGAAAGCAACAGCAAAGGAGACACAAAGAGAAAGCAAGCCCTGGACGCCTAGAATTATGTCTTAAACACTCGGTACTGAAAGACAGAACCCGAGGTGATGAGGAGGCTTCCCTTCATGCCATGCACAGATCCCAGAAAATCTGTAGATTAGAAACTGCCTGAGAAAAAAGTATTGCACAACAAAGGTAGGATGGAGTGCAGCATTCAAATGGGATTCTTTGAGCCTTATTCAGCGGGCCCAGGATGACGAGGCTGCGAGGAGCACGTGGATGAAGACCTCATGCATACGTCAGGCTGCTCCTGGCTGCACACAGCAAAGAGAGGATTTCTGGAGGTGCTCCTTGCCCTACGAAATGGTGGCTGGAGCTGGTGGGGAAGAAAGTGACAGCTAGTGGACTTCTGTGGGGAAGTCAGAAATCCAACAGACACCTTTCCAGAGATTTGCAGACTTGGCTGCGTGGAGGGGCTGATCCTGGCTCGTAGCCTCCTAAGAGCCAGAGAGCTAGCTCGGGCTGCATGGAGGTGGTGGAAGAGGAGGACACTGTAAGGACACCCAACACTATTCATTGCTGGCTCTGGCAGAGGGATGGATGGACAATCTTTGACCTCTCGGAGTTATCAGCCGCCTTGTTTGGTTCTGGTAGCCAGCCAGCATGGGCAATTTGTGTTTGGTGGATGGTCTCTGCAGGCTGTGTGCTTGTGTAAAGCAATTACGGAGCGAGTTCAGCCCATCGTTACTGGTGGCCATGGAATGCTATGTGTCAGGAAATGGCAACCGATCATCAGCGATGCAGATAAGCGTTCTGGAGTTAATGAGTGCTACAGAAGGGGTGATTCAAGGGAGAAGTGCTTCAAAACTGGGCTTGGAGATGGATTTATCCTTCCCGACCTGTAACACACGGCCAAGCAGCTAATGGTATACCCAGCTATTGGGGTGACTGAGTGAAATTCAGCAGTCAGAGACATAGAGGTGATACACCACAATAAAGAGGAGATGAGATAATGTTGGTTCCTGCAGACCATAAGCTCTCTGACTCTACAGCTGCTCCTTGTCCCAAGTGAGAAGCGGACTATAAGAGCTTAGAAGTGTAACAGAACCATAACGTTGTTTGTTTTTTTTTTTTTTTTCCTTAAAGGACTTTTGGAATAATTTTTTCCTGACATGCCCAGGTTTGGCTGGCTGCTTGGTACCTGCTAGCCAGTATCTAAGTCATGTTCTGCTGCTGGGGTCTGTTCTGCCTTTCACAGGGAGAGACCCACGAACAACTGCTGCCTATTTAAAGTCATCTACAAACCAGTTTAATAAAAGCTGACTGCATCTGCTTCCATGTTATTAGTTCTGCCCCAAAACTCTGTTCCTGGCAACACAATGTTCCACGCTAATGAGCCAAATCTTCCCCTCCCATGGCAGCACTCCTAAACCTCCACACCATTCAGTTCACAAAGTTACCACCCTGTTTTTCCCTCGGGGGAGGGAAGGATTGCAGCTGCAGAGGGGGTTCTTCAAATAATATGAAGGCCAAAGATCTGTGGGAAAATCTGCTCTCAGACAAATAGCACTTGGGGGCATCTGCAGAGAGAACCAGCCCCTCTTTACTTCTGTCTGGGTCCCACGTCCTTCTGGCAGCAACGTTTTTTATGAACCACGCTGCCATTAATCCCCTGCCAGTTCATACACCCTACCATCCTCTGTGGGTAGACAGCGCAGAGTGGGAGATAATGCTGCAGGGAAGTGGTATTTATTTCAGCTGGATTTTGTGGCTTCATGGGAGAGTTTCTACTCAGGGCAGTTATTTCTCACCCGCTCCTCCTGCTAGAAGGAGGGATTTGGTGGAGGCTTCGGTGACTTTTCTCAGCTCCCCTTCCCGTGAATTTCCCCCCGTTTTTGCCACTTTTCCTCCACGCAGCACCGAGCTCGAGATAAACAGCAATTTGAGGTTATCGTTCTGTCTGCGATGCTCAGTGATGCTTCTCAGATTAAAGAGAAATCAGATAACCCTCATTACCTAACTGAAACTCACTGCTAGACTTCTATGGGGAACCGATAACGTCTCAGAGCCAGGCTGGAGCTCCCTGTCCCGTCCCCCCGGAGCTGTGCGGGACCTAAGCCGGTGGCTTTGGGCTCTGCACACCCGCACCTGCAGCCTCCAGCGAGGAAAGCCCCGGCTCAGACAGAGGCAGCACGGCTTCAGGCTTTGCTATTTTGCAAAGGGATGTGCTAGCCACGCGGCCAGCCATACCCGATGACGCCCAGGTTGCCCGTGTTGCTAGAAGTTGGACTGAAGTCATGCGAGAGCCTCCCCTGATGCTTGTAGCTGTTATAAACCTTTCTGCACCACATGCGACATCTGCCTGGAAAAGATTTCATTTGCTTCTGACTTTGCCTCAAGCCATTAACTGACAAACTGGCAGCTAACTACTGTTAACAAATGATTTCCTAGAGATTACTGTTTAAGTAAAAAAGGTTCCAAGATAAATAGACTCATTCTTCATGACAAGGAATTTGAATTATGCATCCAGGAGTTTGGTACATGTGTCCAAAAACGATGCCGTGCAATCCTGGAGGTTGTTCTCATCAGCATATTGCAAGTGGGTAAATAAGAAATGACATTTTGTCCTCGGCTTAGCAGCAGGGATTTGCACGGTGTGTGCATTAGGGACAACACGTTGGACCATCCAGTCATCACTCCCACCAACCAATGTCACTCCATGAAATTACCGTTTAGGCTAAAAAAGTGATTTGCTTCCGAAGTGAGAAAACATGCCAATCGCCTCAAAGGAGTTGTGGTTTTAGGGCCACCTGCAACTTGCTTAAAGATTATGAAATTGCAATTTGTTTAATATCTTAAAGTAAATGGTCTAACGAGCAGTGCAGCTTGCTTTTTTTTGGCTAGCCTTTCTCCAATCGCTTCTGAAACAGCTCCTATCACAGTAGCCAGTGATGGGTTTTGTGTTCTTTTTTTTTTTTTCTGTTGTTTTGTTCTTGTTTTTCTGTATTGCCATGGCTTTCCCTGCAGTGCTCTGCAAACCCTCCTCACACATGCAACGATAAAGCTTCAAAATGCTCCTGGGGGAAACTGAGTCACAGACAAAGAGCTGCTGGGGGACCCGGAGCAGAAGCTGGGATAAAACCGCGCTTCCTCAGTCGCAGCCCTGCACGCAGGTACAAGACTATCCGGTTCCTCTGCTATAAAACTTGGTAACATGCCTCACTTCTTACCTGATTTTGAGAACATCCTGTGTTAACACATAAACAACTTGTGTTACTAATGTCTGTTTATTTGGCTATTTGCGCGGCACCTGGTGCTCTCCGGTAACAGGATCGCTGGGCACCGTATCAAACAAACTCCCCGGGCACAGGCAGGAGGGAGGCAGCTCCCACCCACGGCAGCAGCAACGCACCCGCCGGGAGAGACCAAGATTTCAAAAAAATAAATAAAAAAAAAATGGGCAAACAGTGATGCTTTTGGAAAGATGTGCTCATCTTTCATAGATTCACACATACAGCACTGCAGCCTGCCTTATCCCCCAGTATGGATGGACATGTAGATCCATATACTAGATCAGGAAATATATTACAATTTGAAAATATTATTATTTTTTTGAAATTGAAAATAGTTATTTTTGCAAAGATTAAATGTATGTTATGTAGATATATACAATTTTCAGTTAGTGCCAATATCCAAGCAACTGGCACTAATAATAACAGGTAATTTGCTGTCCTCTTGAGTGAATAAATGAATTTTTCTCTACAACAATCCTTCTGTTCAAGCACTGCTAAGAATCTCAGAGCTCCAGCCTAGCTGTGTGCATGTATTGTCTGTAACTGAATTCTGCTCCTAGCAGGAAAAGCCCGGAATCCATCAGAATAGTAGAAAACCTACTGTCAGATAAAACCCTGGTTTCAGCCCTCAGATTAGTTATGGAAAATAAGAAAGGGCTTAGGCATGATGTAAACTTCAAGGTAGAAGTGTTTGGAACTTTTTGGGGCTCTTTCCAAGTATCTGTTGCCTCTATGCCAACATGTGAGCCAAAATTTCTTAGCACTTAGTTGGAAAGATATCCTTAAAGTACTACTGATTGTATTTAGACATGAATGCATTTATTCTATGATGTTTGAAAGAATTAAAGTCATTGTCTCGTTGAGGTGTTCCCTATCCCCATATCCAGCTGTTTTAGGGAGCTAAGCTGGCAAGAGCAAGCATATTTCTGTGATGCTGATTTACAGCATGCGATGCTTCAAAGTTACCAGCAGCCTGCAAGAATTCAACAGATGGATGTAAAAACTTGAGAGAGGGCTTCCACTGGAGAAGGACTGCAGAGCTGGACAGGAGACAAGAGCTGCCCTTTAAGTTAAAACAACTTGGAGAGTGACTGCAACTCTCACAGTGAATCGGTTTGAGTTGTATTTCTTGAAGAGTTTGTGTACTGCCCCATTAGAACCACAGCTACATCTGATTTGAATGAAACTTCAGACTTAATGATTTTCATGCCAGCTATTTATGAAGCAATGCAATTTTCCTGAACACCCTATTATTTCATTCGATATTGCCAAAGATTTTACTCCAATTCCAAAAGCAAACTTATTTTGAAGAAATAAACTGCTTCCAGTTGGCTTTAGAGGGGCCACACACTTAAAACCTTGGACAGGCTTTAGCCACAACCTTCAGACATCCAAGCGTTTGAAGATGCATGGCTCCAGCATCCCCATCTCTGCTTAGAAAAGAAAAACGCAAACAGAGATCAGCGCTGAAGATTCAAACAGTTTTCAGAAAGCTATCCCTATAGTAATGATTTCAAACAAATAACAAGCTAAAAACAAAACACGGCAGCAATAAAATAAAATATGATGAGCTCTTCAAAAAGATCTTGACTGATATCAGTTGGCATGACTCTGTTGTCTGTCCCAGAGCTATGGCAGTTTATACCAGCCAGGGCTTTGCTGCAAACACACCAAAGGCAGCAGGCTATATCCTTTCATATTTCAAAACAAAAGCCAAATTCTGATTGCTGGGACGAGGAAGAAATTTCTGTTGTGGATACATTGCTGTGTAATTACTGCAGATCTCATTTACTTTCTTTTGAATACTAAAGCAGATACAAAGGCCGGGTAGATGTGGCAGCACCTCATGCTATCATCTAATGCTCCAGGTTTACATTTTGACAGTTAGCCTTCCAAATGCTAGGGATGTGTGGGTTTATTGAAGGAAAGGGAAAATATTTCCATTGATAGCAGATAGGGAAATACAACTGATACTGTCAACCGCTGGCAAACTGACAGCAAGGAAAGAGTTTCGTGCGAAAGAAAAAATCATTTACCAATTTTCTCAATAAAATAAAGTTTAGAAGTACAAGGATAAGTTCAGAAGGGAACACCACTGGCCAAGAGACTATTCATGGGACCAGAACGTGGAAAATTCCACAAAGCACAAATGTTGCTAAGAATATTCAAAAGTCAAAGCTTTCTGTGGGTGTGCATGCATAGAGATGTCAACACAACTATTTCATGATCACCGAAATTGCTACTAGCCTGCATCCTCTCTGAATGGCTATTTTTAGGAGCCAGCCTTTCATGTGGTATAATGATGTGGATTTTACAAGAGCATTTATAATGTGTTTCATATGGCGCACAGTCCTGGAGAAATTGCTTTGTATCAGAGAAAGTTAAACAGAAAGGTTTTTTTCTTTTCTTTTTTTTTTTTTTTCCTCTTATTTTATATTATTACTTCAGTTTTGGATTTAAGGTTAATATGCATATTTTTAATTCTCCTGTGCGACAGCATTGGCTGTCCAACACTGCACGGCAGTGACAGCACAGCACGATGCACCCCCACGAGCGTCACCTGGACTTCTGAATCCCTGCACCACCTCAGATGGTCGGATTTCAAAGATCGCAGTGCCACACTGCGTAAGTTATAGCAGGAAGTCAGAGTTCAAAGGCCAAACTTCAACCTGGGTTATGCTGGTGTCAGGGGTTGTACAGTCTCCCACGCTGGAATCAGCCTTTCTTCTTTAAGGGCAAAGTCATACAAAGCGAAATTTTTAGAAGACGACGGCTCCTCCTCACTGCCTACCCCAGCTCCTGCGACACGGCAGCGTGTGCCAGCAATTCCAGGGAAGCAACAAGTAATGAGAACCAAATCGTCAGCCCGCCCGTGCTAAGAACAACAAATTTTCATGTGGTAGACCTTAAGAGGGTTTATTTCCGAAACATAAAGGCAATCTCCGGGGTGCCATCTTTTCAGTGTTCAAATACAAGTTCCGCATTTATGATCCTTTCTGAGCATATTTCTGGGAAAACTACCTCCTCAGCAAGCGTTTATAATTTTACCCCCTTCGTGCTGAGTCAAGCACACTTTATGATTCCGGGCTTTCGCATTTTCTCTTTGTGTAAGTCACATCAGAGGAGAACCTCTATTTACGCTCGTGGATGCTGCTCCTCAGAGCAAACCACAGCAGAAAACAAGTTCAACATATAGCACAGGAGCGGAATCACTCTAAAAAAGTATTTTTTTTGGTCAGTCCATGATTGCGGCATAGCTCTTGAAGGCAGATGTGTACTCTGCATATTATGGCTCCCAATTCTCCATGGAACAAAGGAGACACTGTTGAGACTTTTTTTAATTTTTGCCTATCATTTAATCAAATGTAAAGTTGTTATAACCGGAGGCGAAAAGTGCTCTAGATTCTAGCATCCAGCTTTACTTTGGTTTCGAAAACTTCCCACAGCATTGTTGACTTTATTGTTTTGTTTTACAAAATACTAATTTGGGGACCCCGTGAAAAACAATGAGCCAGATTCTTCTTGCTGCAGCTGAGCTGTGTTTAGCGCCGAGGCAGCGGAGGTTTGGAGCCACTGCAGTGGCCTCTTGCCCAGAGCCTCCGGGCAGCGGGATGCTCCGGGTAGGCACCGCTCCTTCTGCCGGCCTTTGCCAACCCTCCTCATCGTCAGCCCTGACCAAACAGCCCACTTTCTCCATGAAACCACTTCACAGAGCCAGCCGTGGCAGCACAGCCCTTCATAACTTTGGGGAGGGTCATAATTTATAAACGCCCAGGGGCAAAAATTGGAGAAAGGGGCCAGAGGACAGAGCGGGGAAGCGCTGCTGCTCAGAGAGGCCCTCGCGAAGGGGAGAGCTGCTCGCCCAAGATCATTTGGAGGTGACCAAGAAAACAGATCCTGCTGTAATCAAGACTCGGAGGCACATGGTGTTGCAATCACTTCCTTTAAGAAATCAAGTAGGTGGGTTTGTGAGCCAGCAGCATGTGCTGAAGCGGCAACCCTAGGGCAAGGACGAGGCCCTCGGCTCACACGAGCGGAGGCTTCGGTGGGGACATCGTCAGCTCCCTGCATGGCCAGGCTGGGCCAAGGGGACGTTCATTATCCATGCCATGAGGCTGTCACCCTGCTCGGAAGAAGGCAGGGGCCTTGCCCTTGTGGGCAGGCAGCAATGGGTGCGAGGTCACCACTGAATCAGCCGGATGAAAGCTGGGAAGTAGGAAGCGCACGGCCCCATGTCCTGTTACCAGCCCTCTGAGTCAGCCAGGCCTCCTACCCAACCTTCGCTTCGGCCTCCAGACACGGAGATCAGGGAGCAAGTGTTGTGTTGTGTGTATTTTTAAAGACACGTTTGGAAGAACAACACACGAAAGGGCCTGTGTGGGGGTACTGCCACCTCCCAGCTTGGCAGCAGGGGGGGGATTTTGTCAGGCTGAGGAGCTCCCCCTGGCTTTGCAGAGCCCAGGAGGCGGTGAGGACCTGCTCTCCTGTTTCTGAGCCCTCCACCCACCGCTGGTAAGCGATGAGGTAAGAGCACACACGCATCAGGCGGGGAGAGATGCTGATGCTAGCTATCTCCTGGCACCAGCAGCAGGGAGCTGGGGTGGCAAAGGCATGGGAAAACAAGGAAAAGCAGCGGCAGCGCCTGAGAGGAGAGGCTCCTCTGGGATTGTGCAAAGTGGTGTAGGGCTGGGATGAGAGGAGCCGCAGCTCCCACAGTGACCATGCCTTCTCCTAAAGGTCTGCACTGGGGACTGAGGTGTTCCCTCTTCAGACAGACAGGAGAAGACAATCCCTGAAGACTTCATGAAAAATCTGTGAGGCACATATGGTGCAGGGGATTTCAGTAGCTGAAGGGCAGCCTGTGCCAGCCTACCATTCCCCCACACCTGCCTGGTCCAGCACAGCCTCCCCACGAGCATCCCTCTGGGACCATCCTGAGCCAGGTCCTCCCTTTACCTTCCCTACAGTGAATTAGTGAAGGGGCTCAAAGGCCAAACCACATGAAACGAACACTAAATTTGGTCTCGCTGCATCACACGGGGACAAAGGGCAGACAGAGCAATGCAGGCGTGAAGTTAATGGCAAGTCATAGATGTTCCCTCAAAACCGTGGGTATTTCTCAGCTCTTGACTGTGCTCTGCCACTGACTGCCACGACATGCACACAGACATACAGACCGGAGCAGATTGCAATCTTAGGTGTGCAGCTCACACCACCCGTACCCCGAAAACCTGCTGCTCTTGCAGATCACGCTGCAGATAGAGAGGGATGCAATCTGCAGCGAGGATCTGGCCCTCACAGATGATCCACGAGAGCAGTCAGAGTCATCCCTGCGGACCCAGCAACGTCTGGCTCAGCCGTGGAAGCGCCCATGTGCTTTCTCAGACGGGTACCTCAGAACAACAAATGCCAGCAAACCCGAACTGTACGGATTTGTCAGAGTTTCCACCCTGCACAGGAATTGAGTGGTGCCTGCAGACTTATTGCAGCGAGCTGAGTGCAGGCTGGTGCCACACGTCCCCCCCGAAATCCTCACACCCTCCAGCTGCTCCCCTGTTTGCTCGGCCAAAGCCTGGGATACCAGGCTGAGCAGCTCTCGCCTTTCATCTCGGACGCGCCGTGTGCCACTAACCCCCAAATCACTTTGTTCTTCCCAGTTAAAATTTCAAAAATATTAATCATTAACATGGATGAGCTCTGGGAGTTCGGGTTTATGCTACGTTTTGCTTTTCTCTCCAAATTCTCCACCGGTTGAGCTAATAACGTCTGATGAACTGCAACAGTTGGGAGCTCGCAGGAACGGTGCCTTTCCCATGCGTAATGTCACAGCAGCTCCCTGCCACCAACCACCCCGCGCCTGGGCAGCCAGCTCCAGCAGAGCCTGGGCACGAATGCCAAGAGGAGAGCAGATATGGTTGAACCGTCGAAATCACGTGCGCAGGCAAAGATTTACATAAAACTCGGTCTCGTTTCCCTGTGACATATTTCTCTCTCCTCTTTTCATTCCAAAAAAACTTTAAAAATAAGGTTATATTAGACCACACACATGCAGTGCTGTATCATGTCACTGCTTCTTAAGCAGAACTCTCTAATTTATTTCAAAGGGAAGTTCTGTTTCAAAATTGAGGGTGTGATATGAACTCAGAAATTAACACAAGAATTTTCCTTGGGGGGGAACCGAGGCTGAATCAGACATGCAATAAATGACCTCGGAAGCCCTGCGTCTTGGTACATCCACCTATCCAGCATTACGCTTTAATATTTAAAAAAAAAAAAAAGCTTTTCACCACTATCCTGTTTCAAGCTAGGTGGAAGAGCTGGGAGAAGTGGATTTGTTTTGGCCAGGAGGGAACAAATCAGTCCTCTGCCTGTGCCAGGATGTCCACCACTGGGCACTGTGCTTCCAGGGCTTTCTGCCAGGACTGTAGCAATCCACAGGGAATGGGAAATGTCTTGGGGAGGTCCTATAGCACAAGCCCTGCCACCAGGGAAGCCAGCTGGGATGCTGCTGGGGATGTTGCTGTCGCGCCGAGCTAGCGCTCGCCTCCAGCACATCCCAGCACACCTGGAGAGGGACGCGGCAGCCCCCGTGCAGGGACAAACCCCTGCATGGAGACTCTGGGGAGTTCTGCTGCTGGTTTCAACAGGATCAGAACCTCACATGGAAAAAGCAACACTAAAATACTGCTCTGACAGCACGAGCTAGAACAGAAAGACCTCTACACAGATGCTGAGCTGCGGATTTCTTTTGTCCCCCACCTGCTGCGGGGACAACAGCCTCCTGCTGTGGGATGGAGCACACCTGGATGGACCCAGAAGCTGTGTCCAAGCGCCCAGCTCACACTGCTCCAGCTTCTGTCCTGCCCCCTGGGACTGATCCTCTCTTGCCAACCACTGCGGGAGACTTTCAGCCTCAGCTTTTTCACCTTGTGATGCATGTTTGGGACCTGTGGCCCCAGGCCAGCAGTAAGCGCGCTTTCATCTCGCCCTGCCCAAGGGGACAGCGCAAACCCACTGCGTGAGGACCGAGCTCAAGGAGACAGGTGGACCTCAGGAACATCTGTATTATTTCCTGGGCCTGACATCTCGTTTTGGGGCTTTACACGTGCAGAGCTTGGGAGCGTACCACCCCCCTTTGGATCCTACGTGAGCTCTAGTTAGCTTAATAGCCAAGAAAATTAGGTAGTGTCCTTATTTTCCTTGGAAATAGATGCTCTTGGACCTCTGTTTCTCACACAAGAACAGGACAAAGCCCAGTGCCTCAGCTTTTTATACAAAACACTTAAGTTCTGCCTTCCCACACCCCACGAGCTGCCTAAACACAAGAGGGGTGCAGCAGAGCAGGGGACGGAACAAGCCCCATTCAGTCGCATTTCCCTGCTCCAGGGGCTCTCCCACCACGTCCCTACACACAGGATGGTGCTGCTCATCCCCGACTTCACAAACCTATTTACAAAAGGAACTTATAAGTGCTCCTTCTAAAATTTAACTACCACATGGTACAAGATATAACAATGTTCAGAAAACCCCCTCGGGTCTAAACTCAATTATACAACTGTAGCAAGAAAAATATTTTAATCTGATCAAAGTGTTAACATGTTTGACCATGTCTGACCTCTAATGTTTGTAACCACCTAAAAGGCTGATGTTCTTACTAAGGATGTACCTTAATTTGATTTAAAGTCATTTGTACTATTTAAAAAAGGATATAGTTTTATGATCTTACATTTCATTTAGAAAAGCAGTTCCTCAGCGTGTTAATATTCTTTGGAAGTTTCTTGCAGATTTTTTAACCTGCAAATCCTACACATTCTGCTCTGGAAAAAGCCGGACTTTTTCAGGAGGGACGAAGCAGACTCATGCCGTGTGCATGTGACATCTGGGAGCCGGCTGAGGAACGGCTCGCTTGGTGCCTTGCAAAATGTCAGGATTTCAGACACGTGCACGGTCTGCACAGAGATGCTCTCGACCCATTTCACCCAGAAGTGCCCATCCTGGAGCAGCCAGCCCGGGGGCATCCCCAGCCCGCTCCCAAAACGCAGGGAGCCTGGGCTCGCTCCGCTGCTTCGTCCCCAGCTCCAGCACCTGCCCACAACCTGCCATCCATCCTCCTGCCTCTCTGCCAGCTCTGCCGCTCCTCCAGGACACTCAAATCAGTGCTGAAATCAGCACCAATCCAGCCCAACTGCCCTAGGAAGGTGTTTGCCACTGCCAGCAGCACCGAGCTGCTGCCTGCTGCAGGCTGGCTCTCGCCACATCCTGCTGCTCGGTGGGGGCTCAGCACATCAGCTGGCTTGGCACTGCTGCTGCCAGGTACCCGGACACCCTCCGAGCATCGTTCAGGAGCGGCAGCAGCATGTGTAGATAACCCAGGTGGGTGTGAGTCGATAAAAGACACGGTTTGGGCTGCGGGGACAGAGCAGGACACTGGGGGTGAGCACCACCAGGGCAGGGCAGCAGCCAGCAGGCTACAACCACCCCGAGGGAAACAAAGCTGAAGTGATGCTGCTGAGCAAAATAAATACAAGAAAGAGCAGAAGCAGCTCTGCGGCGACACCGGTAGCGACACACCCGCCGGGGCAGCGCACCGGGCCGGCCCCAGCACCGCTCGCAGAGCCCCGCAGCAGGATCGTGGTTTGGTGGTGCACAGCTGGGGGGGCTCAGCCCCAAACCTCGCTGCCGACTGCCCTTCGTCTTCAGGGCAGCTGTACCGTCCTGGTCAGGCAGTTACGTGCAAAGCTGTGATAGCTTGCTTGCAAAAGCACCGTTTTTTTTGTTTTTTAATTTTTGTTTTTGAGGATTCTGAAATGAATCCTAGCTGCAAACAACTGTTTCCAGGAAGCCCCATCAAGCAAAATACAGCCTCCACCACGCATGGCTGTGATACATAATCCCGTCTACTCACACAGCCCTCCCCTCCAACTCGTGCTAAAATGTTAATTAAACACGCTTTTATGGCTGGTTAAGTATCTGAAATCTTTGGTCACAGATCTGACCTCCTCAATTACTGGAAGCAGCCACCAGATTACAGCTCGCATTTTATGTAATGCACATGGTAGCAATAAATCTATATGAGAGCAATACATAATTTAGCAACAATAACCTTTACACAGTCAATATAAACACAGGACAAAATTGCTCAGAAAGATATATTGGCGTAACTACTACACAAACCCCCAAAATCAAAGGCAAGACCAGCCTTTAGACATGGGAAGATTTCTTCCCTTTATGTTCGGTAACAGATTTTTAGCTGAAAACATCAAATCAGCTTTTTAATCACGCAACACATAAAACACTGCAGGATCTGAACAGATCTGAGTAAAACTCACTAAGGCTGTGAGTGATTTTTGTGGCTCTCGAGGGGACAGGAATCATTCCCTCCCTGCTACTCATTTTTCTCCTCTTTGAGTTCTGCACGGTCTATTTACAGCTATCTGTTGCTCTGACAATAACCTCTATTTATTTATTTTTAACATTATCAAGGGGAAAGGCAATTCACAAGCCACAATCTACTTTTCAGCATAATTGCTAATAAATAGGCTATTGCACTTCAGTGCCCATCTAGTAAGGGTTTAAGATTAAAAGAAATATTCCACTACAACAAATAGCTGCTGGGCTAATGTAACTTTGAACTTGTCCAGATTCTGTACAAGGGAGCAAACTGAATGCATTTCAATAAGACAATTTCTATATCACCATTTAGTCTATCAGGAAGAGAGCAGCTTTATGTTTTGGAGGGGCGAGGGGGATACCTGGAAGAAGTGAGATGAGGTGGGAAACAACAGATGAGACGCTTACTCTGACTGATCACAAGAACGCCCTGCCTTGCAAGCACACCTTTCCTTGCTGTGAACTGAACAAGACTTCGACATTTAGAGAGATCCTCCATACCTGCCCCCCGACCCCAGCGGTTATGACAGTGACAGCAGGGAGATGGGCTCCCCCTGACAGAGCAGGGCTCTGCTGGGGCACGGTGGGGCTGCCAAAGGGATCTCTCCCCTCCTCCCTGCGGGAGCAGACAGCACCGATTCCCACAAACAACATTTTACCACACCTCAAGGATTATTTCAGACCCCACCGTCCATCAATTTTTCACAACGCCAGCCTAACATCCTACCCCATCCAGTGAACCAACAACTGAAAACTGAACTGCTTACACTAAGGAGGGCATTACACGTTCGTTCAAACCTTATTCCTTTAAAGGTTAAAAACTAAAACTGAAATACGCCGAATGCTGCTGTGTTCTCATTAACCGACTGCAAGTGTCTGAAATGAATGCAGTGATGCCGGCTCCCCCGGAGCGACACGAGCTCGGTATCTGCTGCGATGTCACCAAATTCTTTTCTGAAGTTCTGATAGAGATGGCGACGGGGAGAGACAGCTTTTCTCCAGCAGCCTTTAGTTCAATTATTCATACAGCACAACTTATTATAAACATCAAAATACACAGAGTTCCTAACTGATTCGACCTGAAAGGGAAAAACTTTGTAGGAAGAAGACTGGAATAGCCCTCCAGTAGCATTAAGCTCTTTCCGAAAAACCTCTATTGCCATTTTAGAAGTGCAAGATCCACTTTCTGGGCCATCATCCACAAGAGAGCCCTAACCAGGCCAAAACCCAGCCGTTTTACCAGCAGATACACCAAACTCAAGTTAAACCATGGGACGTGTCCCTGAACACAAACACCAGAAGTTGCTCGCCTCCAGACCCAGAGAAAGGAAGGGGCATTTTTACACCAGATCTTAGGCTTTGATTGCTGGAAGAGGCACACCTAGACGAGGAGACTTGAGAAGAAACTCCTCCAGCAGAGTTGGAGAAAAGCAGCGCTGCCCACCGAGCATCGCTGCCCCTTCCCACTCCTTCCTTCAGCTCGGACAGGACAGCGCCCGGGCACTTAGAAACTGAGATGCATTTTGTCAAAAAAAACAGCACACGGAGGTGCCCGCACGGTACCCGCGGCACACTTTGGCACGAGAGGCCACCAAACTTCTGGGTAAGGAGAGGATGAACTCACCAGCGGTGACATAGATCCATTTGGCAGATAAGGGTCTGAGAGCATTAGGAACGGGTAGCCAGAATACGTGGATCCTTTATACATCCCTGGGTCCTGGTGCTTCATACCTGCAAAAATCAAAGTTCCCCGTCAGGGTTTGCCTTCCGACAGGTGACTTCTGCCTGCCGGGGGAGCCCATGGAGGTGATGGATTATTTGGGGAGCCTTTTTGCCCCGTGGCCCTAAAAGAGGGGACCGCAGGGGGATGAAGGCAGCTCTCTGGGGGTGGCATCCCCAACCCTTCCCACCCTAGGGGGGACCTCCAGGGGGTCGCGGGGCCGGGGGATGTCCCAGGGGGGTCTGGAGATGGGGGGGTCTCCGCCACTAACCATCTTCCATGTGGTCCGGGAGCTTCTCCTGATAAACCCTCTGCGGATCCTGCACACGCCTGATGGCCTGCATGGGGAGGAGAGAGAAAAAGCAGAGCGGGGGGTGGCTTGAGGGGGGGTGGGGGGGTGCGGGCCGGCCGGGGGCCGTGCTGGGGAGGGGGGGGCCCGGCTCACCTCGGGGTCTGCGGCGGCGGCCGGGCTGCCGCTGCCCTCGGACTCGTTGACCAGCGAGGACTTGAGGTCGGCCAGGTCGCGCTCGGTGAAGGCGTTTTCGGGGATCTTCTCCTCCTGCTCGCCCTCGTCCTTGAAGGCCAGCATCTCGTCGGTGGCCCCCAGGTCGTCCCCGCCGCCGCTGCCCAGCTGCGGCATTTTCCTCCCTCCCGAGCCGAGCCCCGACCGTCCCGGCGAGGGCTGAGCTGCGCCGCCCGCACCGAGCCCTCCTCGGCTTTTTTTTTTTTTTTTTTTAATTTGTTTTCCTCTCCCTCAGTTCTTCTTATTTTCCTCTCGAAGAAGACCTCGCTCCCTCTTCAAAACTCGCTTTTTAAAGTTCTTTCCTAAATTGCCTCCTTAACTTCTAAACTTTTCCCTTCGATTTTTTTTTTTTTTTGCTTCCTTCTCCAAACCCCCTTCCGAATTCTTTCTAAAAAAAAAAAAAATAACAATTTCTTTTTTCTTTTCCTTTCTTAACTCTTTTCCTTCCCCCCCCCCCCCCCACCTCCTCTTTTCCCTCCCTCTCCCGGCGGGGGGCTCGGCAGGCTGCGGGCAGGCGTCGCGGGATGCCGGGCTCGGCGGGGCCCCCCACCCCGGGCCGCCCCCCCACCACCGCCCACCCCCCCCCCGCCCCGAGCCGAGCCCGAAGCCCGAGCCCCGCAAAGTTTCCCCGGGAGCAGCGGGCGGGCAGCGGCACGGAGCGCCCGGTGCCTGTGTGCGAGCGCGGCGGCGCGGCGGCCAAGGGCTGCCGACATCAAAGCGGCCGCCGGGTGATTGGCAGCGCCGGGGAGGGGCCGGGGGCGGGCGCACGCACCCGTGCGCGCCCCCCGCGCGCGTGCCCGTGCGCGCATCCCCGCGGGGTGCCGGTCTTAAAGGAGCAGAGAGCGAGGCTCCGAGGGGAGACCCCCCCCCAACCTCCTGCCCCTCCTCTCCATCCAGCTCCCACCTTGGGCTCGGGGCTGTGCGGGCTCCTGTGCGCGCACCCGTGCGCGCTCACGGTGCGGCGGTGCGCGCGCTTGTGCCCACGCGTGTGTGCGCGCACCTGTGCGCGCCCGCATCTGGACACGCGCACGTGCACGCGCGCATCCTCGTGCCCGCATCTGCCCGCACCGCACACTCGCGCGCGCTCCCGACCGTGCCCGCGCGCCCCCCCCCCCGTTGCACGCCGAGTGTGTGCGCGGGCACCAGCCCCCCGCGTGTGCGCGCACGGCCCCGCACCCGCACATTTGCACGCGCGTGGGCCGCCGCCGGCCGGCTGCGCACGGCTGAACACGCGCGGGCGGGCGGGCGGGCACGCGTGGACGCAGCCAAGGCGCGTGCACGAGCGGCTGCCCGTGGCACACACGCACACGCGTGGGGAGCGATGCGCGCCCACGTGTGCGCGCACGCGGTGCGGGGGAGCGGGGGGATGCGCGCTGCGGTGCGCACCTGGGCGGCGGGGGGCACGGCACGGCGCGGCCCCCAGGGGCTTGGCCCGGCTCGGTTCGGCTCTAGGGGGCTTGGCCCGGCTCGGCTCGGTCCCCAGGGGCTTGGCCCGGCTTGGCCCGGCTCAGTTTGGCCCGGTTTGGCTTGGCCCGGCTGGGCTCGCCCCGCTTTGCCCGGCTCCCTCCCTCGGCCCCCCTGGTAGCCCGGCCGTGCCGTCGGCCGGCAGAAAATTATGAGTTTTCCCGAGCGGCCCCGAGGGTCAGGAAACACGAAATTAACATCTTCGCAGCCAATTCCGAAGACACTAGACACTTGTGTGTCGGCGTCGGGTTTTTCTTCTAAGCAGTTCCCATGGAAAAGGAAACTCCCCATCTCTTCTGATCGCGTACGACAGGTCCTGTGCATGTCTCCGGTAGCTTAAAAAAACACACCGATATTTATTTTCCTTAATTAAGATTGCATAAGATAGCCCTGGGTCCTGGAGACTTTTCTACAGACTGTAATGACGCCATGTAAATTGTTTTTTATGACCCAATATACTACATATTGTCACATTCAGCCCTTGAATAGGAAGCTAAAAATCTCGGTCCCTATTTTTCTTGTTAATTAGGGTATTATTACTATGGATATAATCTCATTACTTTTTGGGGAGGAGAAGAACTAGTTGGAGCCACTTTGAAAAGTCCTGAATATATTTAAATGAAGCAAAATCCGTCTTTCTGCTAATTGCCGCTTTTGCATGACATAGAATTATTGTTCGTATTTTGGGGGCACGGTTTACGCTATGCTAAAGGGGATGGGAGAGGGAAAGGAGACCGCTCGCATTTTCCCTGCTCGGCTCTCCCATCCAAATTTGTGAACGGGCTACCCCATAGGAAACTCCGTCTGCAAATTTCCATTCTTTTAAACATCACAAAAATAAAATAAGCTGCAGCCACTTTGAGTAATAATCATTTGAATGAAATATTTGCTACTTTCAGATTTTTTTTTTTTTCCTCTTTCAGATGATCCTCTTGTTTTGCATGTGAAAAAAATCGTCTGAGATTTACAGCCCTCCCAAACGGAGATAAAGCCTTGGCAATGAGTTGGAAACCTGTTGTAATCTGTGATCCAGGAAACAAAGAGCCTCATTAATGCAGAGACTTTGGTGAGCCTTTGATGTTAGCTAGCATAGCATTCACTCTCAGTTCCATTTGCATTTAAACATTCATAAAAACATCATCTCTGCTTCCTTTGCCTTAAGCAATTTAGGAGTAAAGTATAGCTTCTATTTAAAGAAACCCACTGTGGTGAGGCTTAGAATACAAATATCACATAATCTTCAAGCAGAGCAAATATTTTATCCTACATTTCTGGTGGGCACATTTAATAATGTTATATTTAAGACCCAAAATAAAAGATCCATCTTATTTTCATTAACCTTACACCACACATTTGAGTGAAAAGAGAAAAGAGGCCCAGCTAATGCTAAATATACTACATACCAATTTGTGGAAGTAAGAGAATCCAGAGGATTTTACATTATTCGCAAAAGCTGATTTTTTAGAAACTGGATGCCTTCAGCAAGGTGCCTAAATCTGTGTTTAGGCACACACCACTGAAGATTTTGAACAGGGTTGGTTTGTTTTTTTTTCTGTGCGTAATTTTCTGAACTGCAGAATCTTCATGCTGGGGTTAGAATTGAGTCAAAAAAGAGGCTTTATTTTTTTTTTAGCTAACAAAAGTGAAAATAAAAGTAAAATACCAAAAAAATCAGAATAAGGCCAACACGTGGAGACTTTCTTCCAAGAGAAGTCCCTGTTGCTCCCTCAGCATCCTGAGAGAATGGCAGCACGTGGGGAATTTGGGGAACCGCTCAGAAAACAAAGGCCTGCCCATCCTATTATTTCCAGAAGTATTATTCACAAACACAACTCTGAGAAGTGGAACAGGGCTAAAAATACTCAAGTCAGGTTGACTTGATGTTTGGAAATACTCAACTCGGGTTGCCCACGTTCAGTGTACCATTAAAAATAACAGAGCGAGTTGAAATTGATCCCGTGTCACATCGGGAGCTTTTTATGTTTTCACTCCTAGGAGCAAATATAAGGAAATCTTTATGTTCGGTGCTGTGAGTCAGTTTAGCCAGACTATGTTTTAAGCATTATAAGCAAGTTTCCTATATGATGAATGTCCAAAATTAAAAATTGAAATGGAAAACACTTAAAAACAACTTTACCTTGGATAAAATATTTCTGGAGCTGGATCAAAGTAAAGCAAAAAAGCCTGGCTTACTTGTCAGATCATATCTGCGCTGAACTTCAAGGTTTGATTTGTATTATTTACATGGAAAAGGTCCCAAGAAACCAATTTGGCACTAAGTATCTTCATTACGTTTTTTCGCTTGTATGGGTGATTAAATCAATCTAGGGTTCCTATTTTAATTTTTTTTGAAAGGTGCAGCCATCTGTGAATTGAGGAACTTTTCTGATGTCATCGTTGTGCTTCAGACTTACATTCTTTTCTTTTTTTAATAAGGAGGCATTTAAAGTGAGGGAGCACATTTGTTTTCACTATTAGAGCTCCTAACTGTCCTTCCCATAAGTGTTTAGAATGAAAGGTGCCTAATAACTTTTTAGGGCATTGTAACACCTGCAGATAACAGTAAACCAGATTAACCTATAACCGAGTCTGTCCGTCTGTCAGTCCATCTATTCCTCATCCTGCATTTATCAACACGCAGAGAGGCATTATGTGGCTTCACCATATGCATTATATTAAGTGAAGCCTCTCCTTCAAAGTCAATGTAAATGTTGCCACTAACTCCTCTTAGGCTAGGGTTTCACCCTCTGTTCCATTAAAAAGGGCTTCGGACGGAAGCACTTGGATTTATTTAATTTAGCTTATTTGTTTTCTCAGGTTTTTATTCATTTAATAGAATCAGTTCGGATTAGCTTCCATATTGCCCTCTTTGGACACATTTTATCCTCTTGTACAAGCCCGTTTGTGTAAGGGTCACATCTATCCCTGGCAGGCTGAACACCCTCCACGTGCCTGCCTATTTCATTGTTTTTGGAGCAGATCCGTTTCCCTGATAGGCGAACACGAGTCCAAGTATGCTTAGATTTAAGAACAGATTCTTTAGCTTGTTTTTCAAAACCAGTTAACCAGTTCTGCCCTAACAGAGGAACCTTCTAAACATTCACCATTCTCCTGGAGAAACAATTGCACGGCTGTCCCATAAGGACGGCTGACTGATAGGTTGGCAGTATGAATTTTTCAGATGAGACAGATAAAAACTCCCGTGTGTGTTCCAGCTGGGAGCACGAGCTCCTGGAGAATAGGCTGGTACCAGCTGAACTAATCCTGGCAAGTGACCAGAGTAAATCAGGCCACTGAAAGCTCTGTTTTGCCCAAAGGGGTTTACGCTGGTATAATTACCTCAGCATAGTCATAGCAGGAACATTTCCTTAGTCTAGACAAGCTCTAATGGGTAAAATAGATCTATCGCTTGCAACTGAAACATCTCGACCCAGCTAAGACATGCACGGAGCCTCGGTGCCTTCTTCCACGTTGTCTCCGCTTTGCTCGCTGCGCCTGGGTCCAGCAGGGCTTGGGGTTGGTTTGAAGCCTCCTCTGCTTTTGTAGGTCTGGGATAGAAAAAGGGGTCAGGCAGGCACTCAGCCATTTCCCTGCTTGTTTCACTCTGCCCATCTTAATCCTGCACGATCCTGGTATTTGACTTCATGCATCGATCTCAACATACTTAAAGGATTCACAGGCAGCTGCCAAAAGATTGCTTTTAAAATGCCAGCAGAACATCGACTCCTTGACATTGCAATATTTAGGTTGCTTTCGAATGTCTACATGCTTTTCTGGAAATGTTTCCAGCTGTTGGAACTGGAGACTCCCCTTTTCCCTTTTAGGAGGCAAACAGTGAAGGTCCCGGAGTTGGGGCCACCATCCCGCGTTCTCCAGGGAATTCTAATGAAAGAGGATAAGCTCTCTCAAAAGACTTTATCAGATGTAAAAAGCCATAGTGTGAAATCCATTTTGGAGACTGTGATGTTTAGATAACTCCCTGCTTGTAACGCACAGTGTGGCACAAGCCATTGTCAAATCTCCCTAGCGCAGTTTTGGGTTTTCCCTGTGTTAGAAGAATCCTGTTTCAATGTTGTCAGGTTGTCAGGCTGTCTCTTCAGGCATTTTTCACTTACAAAGTCTTTTCTTTGCTCCTGATACAAACAACAGTTCAGATTATTAAAGGACTTTTAAGACTCACCTATTTTTCACGCTGAGTGTTTTGTTCACCTCGTGCTTTTGGACCTGGATCAACCAACTGGCATCGTGTTTAATATTTCTTATTACTTTCATTGTTAGGTTCTCAGGCACTTGCCCAATGCTGAGAGATTTGAGTTTCAAACAGGAAGGAGCATGTTTATTTGTTTACAAAAACACTTTTCCAGGGCTGCATCCTGTGGTCATACAATCATCCAAGTAGTCCCTGCTCCCATGAGTCATCCCTCTAAATTAAAAGGACCCATGGAGATGGATTTGCAGAATCACGCTCATTGCTTCCACAACCACTTTTCTATAAACCATAGGGAAAAGTATGTTGATTTTTGGGTCTATAAAACCTTAGTTTTAACAATTGAAAGTACTGAAGTACTGGTTTCCTTTTTCTTTTTCTTTTTCTTTTTCTTTTTCTTTTTCTTTTTCTTTTTCTTTTTCTTTTTCTTTTTCTTTTTCTTTTTCTTTTTCTTTTTCTTTTTCTTTTTCTTTTTCTTTTTCTTTTTCTTTTTCTTTTTCTTTTTCTTTTTCTTTTTTTCTCTTTTCTTTCTTTCTCTGACATTGTCCTTAACACATCAATAAAATCCTTACAAGCCCATGGAAGTAGCCCCTTGCTGTCCATTACTGGCTTGCTACCATTCACATAAAGTACACTTTGTCCTGGGATCGCTGTTTGTACACTGGATGGAACAAAGTACAGGAGAAATCCAAATATTGTTCTTTGAGCTCAAATGCTGCTCAGACATGCTGTCCTGGCTGCAGCTGAGCCTGGTGAAGAGGCTGTCATCCACAGCCAGCCTCCAAGTGCCCCTTCCCTTCCTGCACATCTTACACTGAGGGGGACCGTGCTCAAACAGATGGGGCAGAGTCAAGCAGACTGGGTTTGGGATTATTACGATAGCCTTGGCTGCAGCTCTTTCTGTGATCCCCACGTTAGCACATCAAACTCCTGCAGAGCAGAGCTGGAGGCTCTGGCTTTCCCCTGCCTTACACGAACATACATTTGAGTCGCATGGCAGGAAACCCACCCCAGTTCTCTGCAGCTTGATCACCCCCTTTCCAGTGCCTGAGTTATGCAGAAAGAAAGGGTGAAAGAAATGGAAACAGCTGGTAGGAAGTGAGACTAAAAGCAAATTGTCAGGATAATGGTGGTGGGATAGGCTGCCCAGATCGGAATCCAAAGGAAAACGGCTCCAGTGTAGAAAAGCCACCCACATAATTCGGGCATATAGACCAGTTCTGATACATGACTCCCATGGCAAAAGGTGTCTCCCCCTGCACTTTTTACCCCTAACCCCATTGCTGGTTTATGATTGCTGCCTTTGTAGGAAATAAGAAAAAATAATTGAAGCTCTGAAGAGGAAAATGAAGCAGGGGAAAGAAAGAACATGGGACTAGGTGGGAAATACTGAATTTATAAATGTTCAAATGAAAATTATTAGAAGGAGGAAAGAACCGAGCAGATTTACAGATCTGAATTCTGCTTTCTGCTAATGAATGCTGAATGCTTCCTTTACTAGTTGGACCATTTTTTATTTATTTTGCAAATTTTATTTATTTCACATCTTTACTGGTGACTCTTCAGACTCACTGTCAACAGCCAGGGTGAGCTTGCCTGCTTCATACTTTTCTGTTCTTCAGACCAAAAATGAAAGAAGAGTGAAGGAAAGGTAAATGCTAAAGGGAGCATTCCCACAGTATTTATGCCACCCCCCCTTATCCTTGCCATTTCCCTCCTATCAACAGTTTCATCACTTCCCCTAGTCCCAATGGACGTGGGGGACTTTGAGCAGAGCACGGCGTGGTTCCTCCTACCTACATCCCTGCACTTCTGAAGGAGCTCCAAAGAAGCCAGATTAAAGCAGCATTAAAAGCTGTGCTACAAATCCTACCATATTAAGCAAGACAATCCTTGTAGTTGTTTTGGGCTAGCTGAACAGAAGGGGTGCCTTTGAGTTGAACTACATGTTTCAACAGTATGTTGTTCTGAAAAGTGTTGTATATGTGCCGACATCCGCTGCTGGCATGTGTACAGACTGAAGCTTGCCAGCTCCTCCTAATCTGGAAAGAGGAGACATGCAGTGTTAAGTACATGTGTCATCACCAGTCATTCCCCCCCTACCCCCTCAATTTTATCATTTGGTTGTGCAATGTATTTGAACCGAGTCAGCCCATTTAGTTTAGATGAACTTAGGCCAAATAACTGTACTGGAGCTGACTTCAGAGACTTGAGAGGAGCTGCTGGAGTAGGTCTTCCATAAGTAAATGCACTGTTGGGCTCCTTGTTCTGCTCTCAGACAAAGGCCTTTTGCTAGGGCTGCAGTTGGAGGGAGGGAGAGCCCCTAAGAAAACAGGCGTGCCATGCAGCTTATTACATCATATGACTTTTGACTCTCATCATGTTAAATCTGACAGGCAGAACAGGGCCAGGCCGAAGCAGGGCTTACAAAGGGGACTTGAAGGAAACCCCTGCTGCAAGGGCTGCTTTTGGTGACTCAGTAGGTGACATGGGATCTTCTGAGTCAGGCCTGAGCCAGTGTTTTAGCATGACGTTAGCACACCTAGCTTGAGATGTTTTCTAGGCTGAAAGCCTGGCTACTTCTGCTAGTAAAGGTCCTGGGAAACTTCTGTACACGTACGGATGGCTATTCCAGTGTCCTGGTCGAAGTCCAGCCGTATTGATTGTGTCCTCCTCTGCAGCTGTTTTGTACGGAGTCAATGACTGCCCCCTTTAAAGCTGTGACCGTGGTCTGTCCCGCAGTCCTGAAGCGTGACTGGGGCTCGCTGTGACACACCTTTAGCGAGTTAGTTGGGAGCTAACACCTGTGCAACCACAGCGTCAGCTGCCGAGTATTTATAAGGCAGGGGGCTCGGTCTCCCTCCTCCTCTTCGTGATGGCTAAAGCACTTGTGGTATGTGAGCTCACCCATTTAAAACAGGCTTGAGTATGTCCATAGGGGTTGCAGGCACACCTTGGGGTTTCTGGGCTGACTTGTGCTGTCTTGTGCGGCTCCACCATCAGTGCCTCACGGATCGTGGGATATGCTCGGGAGTTGCCCACAGCCTTCTTCTGTTTTTTTCTGAAGTGGCTTTGGTGCTCCTTATCTCAGCAAACAAGCGTGCTGATAACAGAAGCCCTGAATGCAGTCAGAAGTCAAACGCATGTCTTGGTGGATCCTAGTCCAGATTTAGCTTGAGACCCTCAGCTTTGGACTGAGGTGTATGGGAATCTGTGCCCTTAATCCTGTGGCGAATCTGTTAGTTGTCTGCTCGTGCTGTGTATGAATCCTGGGACAAGGCAGTAGTAGCAGATGATACGTTTCTGAAAACTATGGAGAAGTAGAAGGTGTGTAGTTATAAGAAGAGACAGTGTGGTAACGGAGAAACACAAGTTGCTAGAAGTTTTGGTGGCTAGAGAAGGAAGCACAGAAGCAGAGACTTCAGAACAACTAGAAGAAAAAGTATATAAGCTGATATTCCATTTTCAAGGCTAAATTTGAATTATTTTATGAGATACTTTCATCTCAGTATAGGTTAGCATTCCTCAGCTTTTTATATTTGTATATAAATATTTTTCTTGAAGTAAAGTCAGCCTAATTGGAAGTAAGAGCTCTTCTATGTCACTTATTTTAATACTCTAATATATTCCCCCTAGTTAATCATTTCTATTTCTAAATATAAATTTCCTTTCCTTTTCTTTCAAGTCACTTAAAATGAAAGGGCCTGCTTTACTCTTTGACCTTCTCTAACAAGCAGACCCTTGAAATGCAGCATTTCCAGAAAGCAAGCTGTAGGAACAACAGATGGATTTAGTAAATTACAGCCTGCAGATGAATTGTATGAGGAGTAAGTTTGAGATGAAGACTTAAAATACACAGAAATTTTCTGTGCTGTAGCTTGTTTCTTGCTGTCAAGCACTGCCTGTTAAATGCGTAATTTGTGTGATGTTAGCTTTCTGTACTGATTGATTGGTAGAAGTCATTCCGCCCCAAATTACCAGCTATTTGGGTCTCAGCCTGCAATCTTACCCAGCCAGAAGACCGTGTCCTCTAGGTATGTTTTGGTATTTTGCATTTCTTTTATTTGCTGAAGGTATTCTGACAGACTACTTACGCTGATCAGCAGATTCTAAAACCTGTTTGTGGTTTCCCAGGGATTTCATAGACAAATTAGTGCATGTGTATTTGCAGGACAGGTGACTCCTAAATGATAAAAATGTAGTTTATAATCAAAGTGCCTTTCTTGTAACAATAATCTTGAGATAAGTGTTTGCCTATCTTCCAATGCGATAATCCTTTTGGAGATTAACAACTCATTTTTCAAAAGCATGGTCTTGGTTCTGCAGACCTTGCTGACATAACTAAATCTTGCCGAGTTTATGAGGTGCACAGATTGCAGGAACGGACATTCATCTCAACATGTTTCCTCGATGTAATTTAGGTGTTGTTCCCAGGTTTGAAATGCCATAATGTATTTGATAAAGAATAGCAGCAGTAAGTTGTCATTGTGATCAAACACAAACGTTCTGTAGGGTAGAATAAATTATTTGCATGGGTGTGATGAATGCTTGAAGGGAATTTGATAAATTGCATGTTGAGCACTGGGAAAATATCTGAAAATAATCCGTGTTGTTCTTTGTGGTTTCAGGAACTTAGCATTGAAAAGAGACTGTCACTGGCTCAGGTTATTGTGTAGTATTATTAAAGGTCTTCTGAAATGAACACATCTAAGATATGGCTATCGATACAAGATCAGGTAGGCTCATGACTTTTTACATAAATAAGGACTTCTCATTCACAAGAAGGGCAACATGCTTTACAATGTGTTCCTATGCTGTCTGATTTTGCAGTCACTTGAACTTTAGACCATTTCTGTGACAGGCTTCAGTAAACTCTGTATCAGAAAAATCCCTGCATCAGAATTTCGCATGGGACCAGTGTTCAGTATGGGACTTGGAGGAGTTGCCTGCTTTAGCTAAAGTATAACTTCCTTTTGGAAGGAAAAGATGCTAATGGTAATGAGGGGGATGGTAGGAATGATCTTTTCAACATTTGGAAGATGCACAAAATATTCTCAGTTCTGCTTTCTGCTTGACCTCTGAATGCAGGCTGCAGTATCGGCAGCTGTAGTTCATCACTGTCCACTGCACTGGTCTGCACATTGTACCCACTGGGGACCTCTCAGCATGCCACTCAGCTCCCATCTCCATGTGTGCACTGGCTTCCATACAAAGGAAACCAGTGCATGTGGGGAAGGGTGTGCATGCAGATCTCCTGCAATGGAGTCAGCGTGGGGCAAGGGTGTGTACCCAAGGACCATGATTGCAGGGTGTATTGCAGAGAGCATCTGCCCAGCAGTGTAGATACTGCCTCTGGGGAACTTTCCTTCAGAAGAGTGTCTGGCACTGTAATGTTCTGCTTGCAGAGCAGGTCTCAGTGTGACAGCACTTAATGTGCTGGTAGCATTCAGTGGCCAGGCTACAGATATGATGCTTACACTTGGTAATGGTGTTAAAGACTCCACAAAATTTTCCCATAACTCGCAGATCCAGGCAGGAATGCCTCTATGAAAAACAGTTTAGAATGCAAACTTTAACAGCTAACTGCTCTAAAATACCAACACAAGTCTGTATCCGTGAGTTTCTTCCAAGGTGGTAATTGCAAGTGAAAATATCATCTTTTTGTTGCTGTTGTTTTCCTTCTTTTGAAAAGGTCCATCCCATAAAATTTATCAGCACAGTAGGTTTCTCTGCATTCCTAGGGTTACTCACGTGTAAAAAGGCTGCAGCAATGCACAAGGGCTGGAATAGTTCCTCCATGATGTGACTTGTTACTGCTCTAAGGTTTGCAGTTTCATAGTACGAGTACTTGATGCAGAATATCACTGAGTTGTTGCTATAATCAGACAATACTTTTCTTAAGCCACTCACAGCAAGGCTACATAACGGTTTAAGATCTGAAATGTCCAGCTGAAACTCTACAGAGAACTGCTTATGGAGACAGAATGTAATTACCCATGTTGGAATCTGGCCAGGTTTCCAAGGTTAACACCTTTCATCTTGACATCAAATCTTTAATGACCACACGTGGTAAAGACATTTGTTTAACATCTCGTTTGGGAGCATAACATTTCCAGTGTTACCATGCCCCTTTTCTCATACTGGAGTATTGGTTCAGTATTGGTCTGAAAGAAAATGGCTTTCTTAGTCACCAGCAGTACTTCACACACAATCACACATTTCCTTTGGAGATTCCTATTTGAGTATAACCAGGTTCTACTGGTCTGATTTTTTTATTTTTTATTCTCTTCTCCAAATGATCTGGTGTTTTCTCTCTCTATTTAAGCTAATAGCAAACATTGCAATTGCCTTTCTTTCTAAGTTGCCAAATAAAATAATCAGAGAAGTAGGCATTGTGATTTTGGAATGATACCTTAGAAAATGAAGGGGAGCAATGACAGCATGTTCTCACGGTGCCAATTAAAACACTGCTGAGGAGATTCAGCACTACTTCCTGGAGAACCAAGCTGACAAGAGATTCATAGGGATTCACTCAAACAGAAGAATCACAAAAAGGCTCCTTTCTGTTTCTAAGCATATGGTGTACAGAAATACTGCACAGCTTATTCTCCTGTCTGTGACTTTCTTGAGTAGTAATCATCATCTAGAAAGTGGATGGAACAATCTGAATTATCCTTAAAGAAGATATTGGTTGTGATATCTGAGATGGTCTGGCTAAAGCAAAGAATCACTTGTGTTTACCTATTAATTAATCTCATTTAGAATCTAACAAGGATGCGTCTGTAAGACCTTTAAACATCTTAAACTTTCACCTCTTAAAAAAAAAACAAAAACCCTCAAACAAGTGTATGTAGAGAGTTTGAGATGCTTTGAGTAAAAGCACAAAAAGAACATGTGCATAGGGCAGAGGAGATCATGAACACCTCATAGTACACTGAATACAAACAGTATCCAGGCTGTAATTCTTCATGGACATGGAGGTCGGCCTTTTGCTCAGCAGTAGTTTTAAGGTACATGAGTACCTTCATTTTATATACTGGGGAAGTGAAGCGTAGAGAGATGTTACTTGCACAAAGTTGGTCACAAGCTGGTGCTCAGTCTATTTCATAGTCTCTCTTCCAATACTGATACTAGAACACACCACTGTGAAGCATGGGGAAATTGGATTTGTCCATTTTTAAGAACAAATCTCCTGAGCTCAGTATGAACGTACATGGTTTCTGTACGATGTATCTTTGCTCACATGAAATAGCATTTTAATTGCAGTAAAATTCTAACTTCTAACTTGTGAACTGAAGCAAGTGAAGGCTAAATCAGTGTTTTTTCTGTCTTAACAGAGCGGTACAGGAGCGTGTGGTGCCGAGGGGCTCCTGTCAGGGCCTGGGGTGCTTCACGCTGGCTGCAACTGCCCATGGCAGCAGCTCTCTGCCATCTCCTGGTGGGGTTTGAGCAACCAGTGGTGCTGGCTGATGGTGTCTGCGGTTAACCCACTTCAAAGACAGGCTGTCCACAGACTCGTGGCCCCCAGTGATGATGGCTGCTGCCTTGCGGGGCCATGTGTGGGCCAAAGGGCAGCAAAATGGCCACCCTTCCCCTCCAGCCCAGTGCCACTGGGGATGCTGACAAAATGGCTGACAGCCAGCTGGGCAGGCGGGAGGGAGACAGACTTAACAAGCCTGTGCTTGTGGTGGCCCTGTGTCTCCAGACCTTCAAACCCGAGAAGGTTAAATGCAGAAAAGCGAGGTGTTTCTTGCTGTTTCTGGTGGTGGCGTGCTGCGGGCCGGCTGCTGCAGGGCCAAGGGTGTTCGCCGGGAGTCCGGTGCCTGCTGAGGAGCCATCTGTCCCTGCGGGGCAGGCAGAGGAGGGGGGACAGGGACAGCCATGCCCCTCCATCCTGCTTGGAAAGAAGGGCAGGCCAAACATCTTCACCTGTTTCTTTCGGAGCTTTTTTAATCACATGATTTTTAAAATCAAATCTCTGGATTTTTTTTTTTTTTTTCTCTCTGTGTGCAGTCTGACTAATGACTTCTGTAAACTTGTGTTGGCAGAACTAACAACAGGTTAAATAAAGTGACTAATTGTTTTCATTCATCAGCTATTCATTGCAAGAGCAATTACAGTTTCAGCATTCTGCCCCCAAATGAGGGCCAGATCCTGCAGTCATGTATGATTTATATTACCCGTCTGCATTCTCTAGCATAGAGGTGGCTATACTCTGAGTCTAGCCCCTTCTTTTAAAAACTGTGACTTTGGATCCAGATCAGAATTTGGGCAATCCAGGATACCCACAGCTCGTCTTGATTTCAAGCATGAGATGAATTACAACCTACTTTTTGTCATTTATTCATCGGGTGCTAGGAGGCGTTAAGAAACCTTCACTTGGCTTTTTCCGTAAAGATGAAATTTCAGCCCCAAAGTCAAATTGCCATGCTAATTCCAAGGCAGGAGGTCTGTTTTGTGAAGCAGGCTAAGTATTTCTACATTGTTAGTAATCTTTTTATTTTCCCACATACAAGATTTAAGAAAAAGAAAATCCCAATAGTAAACCTCAGGTTTCACTGGCTAAACATATCCAGTCTTTGAAAGAAACAGTTAAATTTGAAATAGTTAAAAAACATACTATTTTATTCACCAGCCTGTTTTAGAGGTAGAACAGCCTGTGTAAGCTGTTCTGGGAATGGAGCTCTTGTTCCTTGATGGAGTAGTGCTGGGGAACAATTCTATAAACATGTCATTGTCTGGGATTTTGTCAAAGGGTATCTGGCCAGAACTGCTTAGTAGGGATTCAGGTCTCCTCCTGATGTCCACTTGTGGTCATGTATGCTGTTTGATTGGGGCACAGGGAGCATTCAATCCACTGTAGCAATGAGAAAAATGGAAAGAAAATGTGTAGGAAATGGAGTCTATTGCCATAGGCAGCTCCATTGGTGAGTCTTCGTTGCTTTGTTCCCCCTCCTCCTGTCTTTTCATGCCATTTCAGTGTAGCATAGAAGAGGCACAGAAAATGTCTACTTCAGTTATACCTCATAACTGAAATTCAGGTAAAACCCAAATAAAGACAGTTTCAGTGGACACCATTGAATTCTGGACCTGGGAAATTTGTAATATTTCTTTGTCTTTCTAGTGGGCAGGAGGAAAAAAAGCTTTGGAAATCACTGCAGTCTTAAATAGGAATTTTCTCATCTAATTCAAACTTCATAGCTTGATCCTATTTCTGCTACAGCAAGCCACATATGTGTGTATGATTGTGTGTGATACTCTGAAAGGTATGGTGTTCATGCCTAAACCCCTTATCTGCTCCTCCTCCACAAAGCAGCTGTAGTTGATAGTAAGTAGTTCATGGAGGAAAAAAAAAATCAAAGTGAAAATGGTAATCGTAATGCTACTTTGTACTTGGCAGATCTCAAAACATTTCACAAAGTGATGGTGCCTCATTTTAAATCCTTCAGTCACTCAGTGTGCTAGTTAAAGGGAGGGAGGAGAAGTGTTTGTTTGCAACTGAGCTATTAAATGTAGGATTTGTGTCTTATAAAGTGGTAGTGTTGCTTTTCAAGGCTTATTAGCAACGGTGAATATATTCAGGTCCTACAGCACTTAAAATGAATGCAAAAATCACTGCACTTCAATGGGAGATGGAGAGAGAAAGTTGTTCCTATTCCAGTATCTTCCCCAGTGAGTGTCCTGAGTAGCGTCGTCTTGAATTGCACAAATATTGTACCTAGGTTTTGAATATTCTGGAAGTAATATTTAATGCTAATGGGTAGCAAAGTGATACAAGAAATATGAATCTCATAACAATTTAATTGCATCTTAAAGCAATGCAATTCTATTACAACATCAAAACTACTTTGCATATATATATATATTTCTCTTCGCAATGTGATTTATGAGCAGTAATTAACTCAACCTTTTAACACCATGTGACAGGTGTTGCTGGGCCCATTTATGAACTAGGCAAGCTGAGGCACAGAGGTGTCAAATGTAGCTTGTCAGTGATGGTATTGCAAAATGAAGACAAGAAACCAGGAATCTTGAATCATGGTCCCTGTTCTGCTGTTGATAAAAGAGAAAAGATCATGAAAATCCATTGGGCTTGCTACAAAGTCTGGCAAACTTTAGAAACTTATAAAATCTTTTAAAAGCAGAGGGTTTATCTTTATTAAATGATGAATGCAGGAGGCCTTTTAAAATAACACTGAAGAAACGCATCCAAACCATGATGGAATGAGAATCAATATAAGTCATTAAAAAAAAAGAAATTCTGCTGGAATTGATTTTTTTCTGTCATTCAGAAATGTTTATATTCTATGTTCCCTTTATGTTGTTTTATCAATGTAGCATAAAAGCCTTTTAAAAATATAAATGGCAGGTAGCTTGCGGAGTACCATACCTTGGTGCTTGTGGACCATGGGCTTCCTTCCACCTCTGTCATCAGCAGGACTGAAACTCTCTGTGTTACAGCCCTAAATGTAAGGGGTTACTGTGGGATCTATGTGGTTTATGCTTATGGAATAGTCTGGATCTTGCAAATCCCTGCTGGAAGACTGACCCCAGTGCTCTCTGTAAGTGTTGTCTCTGAAAGACACGAAAACAAAACTTCCCTTCCTGGTTTTGTGTTGCTGCACAGGCTCAGATGACTCTCATATACTTGTGTCAGGCTGTAAGCTTCCTAAATTATTGTAGTCTGCCTCTGGCTGGGGTAGCAGAGTCATTCTGTTTTATGGTCCTTTCTCTGCTTTATCCCTCCTGGCCCTGCCCACACTTTGGAAACCTCATAAGATGGTTTGATGCTCCTGACTGGGAAAAAAGGTGCTTGGAAAAAGATGCTCCTGTTGAGGCAAAATTTACTGCATAACACTGCAGTCTCAACAAAGCAGACCTTGTAGTGTCTCTCAAATACAATTTTCACCCTCAAATACACTGCTTCTGATGTGGCTGTAATGCTTTGGAGGGTGAGCTGAAGGAAAAACTATGAACACAGGCTTGTAATCACTGTCCCAAGAGGGTCTGCTCATGCAAGTCCTACTAGATCAATAAGAGGTGTGCTAAGTATCAGCTAACACCGAGATCAGGGTATGGCCAGGTGTAAAGTATGTTTCAGAAGCTAAGGAAGGGAGAAGGAGATTGTACAGAGAAGAAAGAGAATGATTTAGAAAAATATGGGTGTCTGAACCTCTATTTTACAGCAGTATGTACAAAAGAAGAAATGTATCTTGTACTTTCTTTCCTGCAAGTACGTTCATATTAGTAATATGGTAAGAATTTCAAAAGATCCACCTTGCTAATTGTCAGGATAGAAACATGTGAAAACTTGATAAATATGCCATGGGGACTTGCCATGTGCTTAAATCTTGGAAAGGGAAATTCTTTATTCACATATGAAACTAACAGCTATGTAGTAGTGGAAATAATATTTCTTTGTTTTATGAAGATTTCTGCCGCATGGCGGATGATTTAATCAGGGGATTTTTTAATAGAAAAGGAAAAGTAGAACACAGTTGTGGGTAATTAAATATAGGAGACCCTATTTCTGGTTTTAGTGTAAATGCATTTATTATTTGTAAACCTGACTCATTTGTAAAGATACATGTATATTAAGAAAAAAAAAAAGTCATGCATTTGGGATTATTCAAGTCCTTGTATGAGTGCAAGCAGTACTTTATAAACTGGTATCAAAATGTTCCACGGTGATGGTCTGGGCTAGCAGTACAGTTATTGCTGTCACTGATGTACACATTTTATATGTTTATTTTCACATGCAGCTATATTCAGCTCTGGGAAATGTTTTACCCTTTGCAGAAAAATACTTAGAATCAGGTAAGCAGATAGTAATTTTGCTGGAAAATCTAAATGAACTTTAAAAACACGTTCTCAGAACTGATCAAAAACAAATAGCTTCTTAGGACCCTGCAAGCTTTGCAACCCATAGGACTGGATGGCTTGAGATCCTGATGTTGCCTTGGGCACCTGATTCAACTCAGAATCCTGCCGACTTGTAAGACAATCCTTGCCTATTGTTTGTTTGGTGTGTTGCTTTTTTATTTTTATTTTTTTTTACCTCTGGCTGAAGGTGCAAAGTAAAATAGGTCTGTGGTCCTGCTCCCATTAGAGCCTGTGAGAGTTTGCTTACACTGAAGTCACTGACAAAACCCTCAACAGCTTTAATGGGGGCAAGAACAGGCTCACCGTGATTTAGTCTCAAGTGTTCAGCTCAAGGCAGAAAGACGGGGGCTCTTTGAAAATGACAACTTGTGGGTTTTGGAGAGGTCATTAACATATTTGTCATGGGGGAAAGAGGGTAAATAAGGAACTTGAAAAGAAAGGCAGATATTAATTACGCTTCAGACAACATTGCTGTGTGCTGATGACATACTGTAGCTCTCCAGATGACTATAATTTGCAAGTGAACCCAAGGAGTATGAGACTACAACAAGCCAAGCAATTAGTTCTTCCTGAGTTGCAAGAGTGACATCATGTGTGCAAAACATGCCTTCGCCTTCAGCTACCAACACATACTCATTTATTTTTCCTGTAGGGTCACTGTTTGCTGTGAAGGCTATTAAATCCTACTTCTGATGGAAGTGCTAACTTCCAGAGTCTAGTGTGTGAGGGTCCCTGGAGTGCAGGTAAAGAAACCCACGTCCAAAGCATCAGCTATCAGCAAAAGCAGCTCCTGTATCTGATTTAGTGGCATGTAACTGGTCGGCAAAATTCTTGTATATTTTATCTTTGTTATATTTCTTATGTATGTCTTTATGTTATATTTCCAGAGTCTTGAAAATTTATCCCTATTGAAGGGATCTGACCCAACAAATGTTTTTTTTTTAATCTGGAATTTGTCAAGAAATTGATGGAAAAGGTGAGGGGCTGCTTTTATGAGCACTTCATTGTACAGACTTCTGGCAAAAGCGAGGAGTTTATTTAAATAGGAAATGTAATAGAAACAAAATGATTGAGTGATGATGTTAAATGTATCTGAGAGATTTCCACTAGGGTGTGTGACTTTATAGCTTGGATCACTTAATCCTTTGCACTGCATGTGTTTATCAAAGATACTTTAAGGATCTATCTATTACTCAGGGAGGAATAAATTATGGCATTGATCTAGAGAGACAATTGGATTCATTCTTAATCAGATACATAGTCCCACTGGAGTCACATACTACTCGTGTGAAGTAAATTAAGCTTCTGCTTAAGTGCTCTGTAGAATAAAGAGCCAAAAAAATCTCACGAAGATTTTTCAGCTCTTTTGTCTGTTATAAGTATGATGCAAATTGCTGTGTAGCTTTTATTTTTTTTTTCTGGATTAATGAGAAAGAAAAATGGAATATGAACAGACTTGACCTTAGGGATGTGTTTCAGTGTGTAAAAAGCTGCTTTATCTTTTGAAGAAAACTTACAACAAATGCAAAATGAGCATTTCACCACTATCGTGCTTTCTAAACATAGCAGTGGGCACAGGGATTTGGTGGAGAAAATGCAGAATGGGGCCACAGTGAGCACAGCACAGAGCTGGAGGGTCTTGTATCAAACAGGAGCAAGTTTCACCCATGTGGTGTGATGCCTTTGTGGTTCTCCACATGGCTGTGTGCTTATCCCTGTTTCCCAAATCTGGTTAGTGTTTGATGCCCAGTGTTGGTTACTCTCTGTTGTGTGCTTTGTGTCTTCCAGTGAAGCTGATGGGAAAGCTTTTCTTAGCATCAACCCAGTCATGCCCGTGAAACTCTTGTGCTGCACTGCATCTACTCTGCAGATCTGAAAGTCTGGGGCTGACTTCAGTGTTGCAGGATATTTGGGTCTTGTTGCCCACCGCATGCTTTCAACAAATGATTTATATTGTTTTCATGTTTGTTTCTAGCTCACAAGTTTACATAGTCGCCAGAAGCTTCTAAAATTAGAACCTGAGGAAAATAGGAACCTGTTCTCCAAAGCCAGCAGGTTGTCTTAATAGGAGTTGTTATTGCCATTATTAAGAATATTAATAATCTTATGTTAACCAAAGGTGGGAATGAATCTGTTGCTGGACTGAGCCTGGGATTTGTGACGTCTTTTTCCTTACAAAGCTGTGGCAAAAACCACCCAAGAGAAATGGTGAAGCTGTTACACAGAAAGCCATGCTGCAGGGAGCTGGGCAGCCTTTTTGCCCTGTTGATGTGCAGGGGTCTTGGTATTTCTTCTGTTTGTGACAACTCATGCCAGCGTAGAGAGAGATTACTGCAGAAAACTGTAAATTGAACACAGTGCACAAAGTTCCTGTTCTGTTTGCGGTGCTGAATGAAGCTACACATGGGAGTATGACAGTAAAAGCGCCATGCAGAGCACAAAGGGTGGAAAAAATTCTGAACCTCTGTAAAAGGGCTTGAACCCAGCTCCTCGGCTTCAACTGCAGGGACTTTCCTCAACTGAAAACCGAGGATCTCTTTGTACGAGGCTATTCGGTTCATTTCGTTATCTGTAGCTGCCAGCACGGCCACAGATGTGATAGGGGAAGCCATTGGTTTTGGTGGTGCAGACAAAAGAGGAGTAAGGCATGTTTGCATGAATTGTCTGTTTGGCTAACAAGCTCTGCACAGCCTGAAGACGCAAACCTCCTGCAGAGCCCAAATCTGCTTGCTTCGTGGACCATTCTGGTTGAATTATTCCTCTGGCAGTGCACCCCTTGAGCTAAACTTTAATAATGTAAAGCTGATGACAGCCTGGTTAAGGTTTTAAGTGCCTGGTTTTGATTAATTTCCTACATTTCAAGGGCAAAAATGTGTAAACTTGGTCTTTACTGGGTACAACACCACTCTTCATGTGTTGTTGACCTATTAAAATTGTACACCTTTTTTTGCCTACTGGAAAATTTTCCTCTACTGGAGAGACAGATCTGGGACACTGCTTGTTCAAATCAACACTTAAAAATCTACCTAAAGCTGCACAGGAGAACTGAGGTTGTGTTAAAATTAGGTTGGAAGTTTTCAACCTCAAAAAATGAGTGTGAGAAAAAAGTAACTATTCTTGAACAAAAATCCACATTCTTGTCTTCTGTTCACCTTGCTGTACTGGCGCACTGTACACAGAAGTCATCTCTCTCCTTTATTCTGTGTGTGTGTGCCCATTCATATACCCACCAACCTCCCCGCAGAGCACGTAAGGGAGAATCTACTTGGTGGTTTTAATGAAAATGCAGTTTCATAGCTCTAATGATCAACAGCTGGGAAAATGCATGCTTTTCTCCTTCATCATCTCTAGACTTATTTGAAAGATCTTTGTTTTGTGGCTTTACTGGGTGACTTTCCTGATGAACTGATTTTTTTTTTTTTTTAAATTCATTTAATTTCTTCGAAGACCATAGTGGTTACCATAGAAATACGTTAGTTGCAAAACAAGGAATAATTAGTTTATGTTTGTTCCTTTGTGTCTCCTAATTTCTTCCATTCAGGATTTTTAAGCATATAATTAAAGGGATTATTCAGCTTTGTGATTTTTTTTCCCTCTATAAATTCATTTAAAGACAAAACTCTGATGTCTGTGGAGCATAAATAATAATGATTATATGTAGTAATTAGTCCAACCTGTTTGTCCACATAGCAGAAAACAATGTGTTTTCTGTCGAAAGGCTGCAATGCTGACTAGTGGTCACTCTCAGCTTCGACTGTGGCATTCCCAGTTATCTATCTCATCCTTTGTGGGTGCTCAGCTAATTACCCTTAACAAAACCCCGCTGGGAAGTGGCCCTCTGCAAAGCACTGCGGGACACCTTCCTGTGTCATTCAAGTTGTGGGGCAAGCTGAATTTGAGGAGAAAGGCATCGGCAGGCTCCAGAAGTCTCGAAGGTCAGGCGGTGATTGAGCAAGGCCGGCGTGTTGCGACACTGGGGTTTGAGGTGGTTGTTCAACACCTCTGCGCTGGCAGGACTTGCCGAGTAGGCAAAGCTCTGCCCGGCTGTGCGGAAGGGCTGAAACTTGTAGGACTTCTCCAGCAACACTTGTGATGGACTGTTTTTTTTGTGTTTTTTTTTTTTTTTTTTTTTTTATTTTTTATTTATTTATTTTTTTTTTATTTTGCCAAATGGCAGTTTGCTCTGGACACAAAGGCTGTTGGAGCCCTTCCGTTCACATCAGTTCAGTGGTTAGAGCGCTTTTTCTCCTAACAGCACAGAGGCACAAGGAGGCATTTTATTTTTAATTTCTTAAAACTCCAAGATGAATAAACTGTCCTGTGAACAGGAAAATAAAGCTGTATGTTCCATACTTCGTAAGGGAAAAATATCAAGAGCAGGATTTAGGTGCAGCCTCTGCCCACCCAAGCATCCTGCGGGCTGTGGGGGGGAGAGGTCTGGCATCATGCTCCCCGCATCCTGAGCCAGTGCCCGCACCTCTGAGTCCTGCTGCAGAAAGGAGAGGGATGCAGCCACCACCTGATCTGGAAAATGTGCTACAAGGGCTCTCCTGGGTCAGGCTTTCCAGGTGAAATAACAACTGCTGGTGCCATGGGGCTCTCCGGAGGGCCCTGAGATGCAGCGAGGGGCCCTGGCTATCGGTTAAATGCAGTCACCAGCAAATGGATGGGAGTGCTGAGCACTGCTGCTTTGGGTCTTAGGCTTCAGAGCCCATTTTTGTGTCTCTTTCCTTCCTTGACCATCATTTCTTAACTTTTTTTTTTTTTTTTTAATTAACCTCTGTATCACCTGGGCACAAGAAGAGCCCAGATCATACTTTATATCCCCAAACACATTGTCCACGCTGCCTGCTGTCCCCCCCAGTGCCTTCCCACGATCCAACCCCTTTTCCTGGGGGCCTGACCCTGCTCCCAGCTGCGATCCCAACCCCGAGCCCGCATCCCCCGGAGCCCCGCCGGGTGCGGGGCCGTGCGGGGCCCCCTGGCGGCCGGCTCTGGGCTGGCTCCGGGCGCCCCCAGCCCTGCTCCGGCTGCTCTCGGGGCTCCCCCGGAGCGGTGCCACCGCTTTGTCGCCGCTCTGTTCCCGCAGCCGGTGCATGGGGACACCGTGGGGAGCCTCGGGTGGTCGGGGGCCAAGCGCCCATCCCCGGCTCTGCCGAGTTCTGGCATCTCACACGCCCCTCGAGGTCCCCTGTGGCAGCCAGGAGCCGACCTGCTCAGGGACTGTTATGTTTTGCATACGTGTGCTGCCTGCTTGCAGCTTCTGCTTGAAGCTTCTTTAAATATAAAACTCATTTCCTAATACCAGGATGAGTTTTGGTAATGGTACATAATATCCGGGAGTGGGCATTCAGGGTAGAGCATCCCACTTAATGCAATTCTTGCACAATTAGGAGTTGTTTACCTTAAACATTTTTTCTGAGGAGTAATAATAATAATAGAAAACGTAAAGAAAATTCTGGTTAATAACCTGGGTGAAATAATTATCCCACTAAGGCTCTTTATTGAATCATGTATGCAAAGCACAGAAGGTTTTCATAACAGATGTATTTAATCTTGATGCAATGCTGGGGTTTTAACCCCACGGTGTCTTGCAATTCAGAGCTGGGCTAGTTCTGGTGTGCCTGAATAGAAGAGGCTGAGCCAGAAGCCTCTGGGATCAGAAACAGGACTTTGCCATTGTAGGAGCCCCTCAGAGTCTTGTTATTGTCCAGTAGTAGCTGCAATAATGAAGCCCTGGAAGACCATTTATATAATAGCTCAGTGGCTTGGTTAGTTTTCATAACTGTCTGCAACTGGCTTTTGGAAGCTCTCCCGGTGTTTATTGAAGCAAATGTCAGTACAAGGCTATTGTGTTTGTGTCATAGATGTAAACTCCAGCAAAAGGCAAAGAACCTAGTCGCACGCGTTGCTCCAGAGCTTTTCTAGGGAGAGGAGAGCATCTGGCAGCTCTCTGCTCTCCGGTTGCTGATCAGAGTGACACTGCTTACATTTGCTCGGCTCCTGCTGCCACCAGCAGTAGCGGTCAAATGTCCCAGAGCACAAGAAAAGTCTGCGGAGCTGCCTCCAAGGCCAGCCACGTGGGAGCAGAGGCACCAAGAAAAGGCTTCCTGAGAAGCGAACGTGTTCGACTTCACCGCGTTGTATCCCACGATGCGGTCACGTATAAATAGAGCACTAGGTCCTGGAGCTGGTGAAGCATTAGTAGGTCACCCCGACTATTTCTCTGCTTCACAAAGGATGGTTCTCCTTGCTGGATGCGTATTTAGGGCTTTCTCATGCTTGCTTTTGAATTCTTCAGTGAAGAAGCTTCTACGCATGGCCCTTTTGCCCCCAAACTATTTTATATTCTAATTTTCTTCTCTGATTCTCTTTCCTCATGTTGAACTGAAATTTGTTTTTATTCAGCTGTCTCTAATTGCTCCCAGTTATCCATCCTCTCCCACCCTGAGCACTTTCTTCTCTGTGAAGTTGATACCTGTCAGATATCCCTGGACTGTTTCCTTTGGTCAAAGCCATACATATGCAATTCCTCTAATCTTCCCTCTGCCATCCGTTCCCTCAGGCTCTTCATTATTTGCTAGTCCTGCTCTGAACTGCTTGCCGTTTATCAATATTATTTTATGATGATTTCTGAACTGCACAGGCTGCTTTGCTGGCATTAATGCCCACATAGGCAGCCCACGGGGGCTGTGTTTTGGGTGCAGACCTGGCTGATCCCGTTGTCTTGGCAGGGCAGCTCGCACATGGACAATAAATACCCTGTCCTACCACCTAACGATGTACTCCACGAACAGGAGAGCGGTGCATCAAACACTGCCCGCTGTTAAAAATTTACCCAGAATGAAGCACTAGCAGCAAGCATGGCTGATGGGGGAAGAAGATTAGTTTTTTTTCTGATCATTTGGTTTGATTTTGGGGTGGTCCCGTGATGAGCCTTGTGGGTCCTTTCCAACTCAAGATATTCTATCATTCAGTTAAAAATCATTTTCTGAAGGCTCTGATGTCTTTGCTTGCCTCGTTCATTTGCAGGCAGGAGCAGGGAGCAGGAACAGTTGCTGAGACACAGCTATAAGCCCTGTAACTTCGTAAATGACTCTTTATTTTCCATTGATGTTGTCTGTGGAGTGCAGAGCATGTGCTTTCAGGGTGTCTGACTCGTGCATGCTAGGGTTTTTGCTATCATGGTATTTCTTGCAGCAATAAGGGAATGTGCTGTATTTCTGATGGGCTGTGGTGTATGTGCCTGTGTTGTTGTTTTAAGGGCTTTTAAGCTCATTGGGAAAATAAGTAGTCTGCAAGTAAAGTTGTTTTGGGGTAAGAACATTTTGAGACTTGACTTTGTTTGAGTCTTTTTGATATAACATTCAGGTTTCTTCCTGTAATGGGCAAGGAAGGTTGCAGAAATATATGTTTAGGAGTCTTTTTATAGTAAACAAATTATGTTAATGCATAGAACAGAAAACAGCTTTTAAAACCACTAAGTACTACTAGTAAAACATAGTGACCACCAAGTATTTCACTTCTGAAAATAGACCACCAGAGAATTATATTTCAAAATGCCTTGCTGGCCGAACATGTTTCTAAGAAGTTAATCTTTACAAGAACAAAAGAAAAGGCTTGAACAATAAGTCTACATGAAATAATTGTGTAAGTAAATATCAGGAGAGTTAAGGGAGCTAAACTTGAATGAACCTCATGCACACAGCAGTGTTCAGGGAACAATGAGACGGACTGGGACTGAAGCGGGTGGCCGGACCCTCCTTTGGGGTAAATCATTGCCATAAAGCGAGGATTTGGCCCAGGATTATAATGTCTTGCTCCTGGGTGAAGTGCAGGGTGTTCTGCTGGTTGTTTACCTTTGCCTCGACCAATTTTGAGAAGAATAAAGAAAGGACGTGTGTGGAAGGCAGAGGCTCCTGGGACAGCATTCGCTTCACTCAAACAACGTGCGGTTCTGCTCCCTGTTTGACAGTTATGGTTACTCATCTTTTTGCTACCTCATGTATTCATTTCCTTAAGGCTGATCTCAGCATTGATCTTTTCTCTAAAGACACGGAAGGCAGAAATTCTGTCTCCCTTGTTGGGCAAAATCTTAGTGTTGTTCTAAATGCTCAGATGTTAAGGTGATGGAGGAGCTCAGAAGAGGTGGTGGAGGAGGGTAAGGGGTGGTGAGATGGTGAGTAGGGTTGGAAATAGGCTGACCAAAAATCAGAGAGATCTGTCAATGCTTTTTTTTTTTTTTTTGGATTGTTAGACACAGACTGGAGCACCATCCTTCTCACTCAAGCTAAGCCAGTTCTGGGAGAGCCCTGTGGCTCTGGAAGTGAAAAGCAATCAAGGTGGACTCTTCCCCGTTCCCACCATAGACTCCTGGCAGCAGAGTGCAGTTGCATCATCTCTGTGGAGCTTCCAGGCAAGGTTGGCTGCTAACTGTTTTTGAGGGTTTAAAACTCCAGAAAGTTGAATTGTTACAACATCCGTGAATCTACGGTTGCATTGTGCTTGGCTAAGTGTTCACTTTGATCTTCCCAGAGAACCTAACCATAGCCAGCTATTTAATGAGCAAGGGAAGGACTTCTCAAGTCTTCTGACCCATCCCCTGAACCACTACAAGGAAAGCTACCTTTGTCATTCCAGTGAAAAACCTTTAAATCTGTTCTTAAAGACTCCCCACGATGGGAACGCCACAGCCTCTCCAATCAGCCTGTTCCAGTGCACCCTGCCACTGGAGTTTCTCTAAATTCTAACCCGAATTTTTCTTGCCAAAGCTGAAGTCCATCATCCTTATTGTGTCATCTGCGGATGTGGTTAATAAACTATTTTGTTGTTTGAGTGCCACTTATGGACTGTAACCATGCCATTCCCTTGCTGGTGGTCCTTTCATCGGGCTCAGCAATCCCATTTTCTCGGTCTTCTCCCACGGGCCTTGTTTTCAGGTGGTCCAACCATTCCTCTTTGCCTTTTGCACTCTCTCCAGCTGCTCTGTATACTTGAAGCTGAGGCCCCAGAGTGAGCCCACAGTGATGCTGAACACAACTGAAACATTTTGTTGTATATCCCACCAGAAATACTCCATACACACACCAGTCTGGTGCTTCCTTTTTCACTTTTTTGAAACAATCTGGCTTGTATTCACTATAACCTCTTCACCAGGTGCATCCGATACTGTGTGTTAGTGCTTACTTTTTTTTTTGGCTGTTGTTGTACTTAATGACCTGTCCATACTGAACTTCATCAATTTTTATTTCTATTTTAAAGATCATATTGAACTTTAGTCTTGCCCTTCAATATACTAGTAGTGGCTTCAACGTTCAGATCTGCTGCAAGTCTAAACATGCCCTTTCTGTTTGTTCATCCCTGATTTGGGGGAAAACATTGACCAGAATTGAATCTGAGAAAGCTTTCTGTAGACCTTCACTTGGTGCATCCCCTTGATAATGAGTTGTTGATGCTCACCCTCCAGCTGTGACCGGATGCCTGGGGACGGGTATCGGGGTATCCACTTTGGCACGCACCCTAAACTCAAACCTCGTGAAATTTATAGGGCTAAATGTGGCCAAGTACCCCCATCTGTTTTATCTAAACCCGAATAAACCTGAGGCTCTTTGGTGCCTGAAAAATTATGTTTATTGCCAGTTCAGAATGGGAGTTACTGAAACCGCCTGAGGGCAAAAACACTGCCTTCTTTGGGAATTGGAAACAACCTGAGAGCCACCGTCTCATGAGATTTCCAGCTCATACAAACGAGCTTCTGTGTGGGTAGGAAGCGCTGCGGTAAATGGATCTGAAGATGAGAAGGGGCAGAAAACTTTTGAACCTGAAGTGTGAACTAAAGCTCCTTCAAGTCAATGGAAAGTCTCTGACTGGTGGCTCGTGGCCATGTGGAGGCCTGTTAAAAAAGCAGAGCAAGAAAAAATATACTCTTGAAGCAAAAAGATTGTTAAGATAGGAGAGGAAAATAATTTCGGTAGAAACTTCAAGGGCTGTGGAAAGATATCCTTCCAAAGGCTACTTGGAAATGTTTAGAGAAAGCCCTTTCCAGTTAAGCAATGTTGACAACAGGGGCCCTGAAAGGCGGAGAGGAGGTGGAACAGAACAGCAATAAAACCAAAACAGAAATACAGCAAATTTAGAAAACTTAAACCAAGTGAACTGCTAGCTTTCTGAAACTCCAGGTGGTGTGTGCCAGCCTGCCCACGTGCTCAGGCTTTTGTTTTGAGAATTAACTTTCTCCTGTCTGGGTGGTGAGCGCAGCACCAGCACCACGGGGGAGCTGCCAGCTGTCCTCGGGGCAGCAGCAGAGGGCTGGGGCTGAGGGAGCTGGGTTTGCTCTGGGTGTCTTTGGGACTCAGTGCCATGCAGTTCCTTTCCCATTCTCCCCTTTACGGGTGCATTTTGCTCCCATTCAGGTAAAGGTGCCATGATGTTGCTGGTTTGGTGCAGCTTCTCCTGCGCTTTCCTCAAGCAGACAAATACTGTGCCTTGCCTCGTCTTCCTAATTAGGAACGATACTGCCGAGTGCCTTTCGCGGGGCTGCTTATGTATGTGTGTTTATATGAAAGTTTGAGGGCAGAATTTGTCTATGCTGTAACATTTTATCAGCGGCAGGATAGCAATCAGAGGAGAATTAGTCCCTGGCTGCTCTTTGGTTTGTAGTGCCTGTAGCTCGACTGCTTGTTACAATAATGAGAAATGCAAGTAAGCAACATCACATCAGCACTCGCAGTCCCACTTTCTATTGCTGTCATCAAAGGGTTTAGGAAAGTTTGCATTCATAGTAGTTTTTTACAATGCACATATGCATTTGCACAATATTGTCTGGGAAATCCTGCAGTGTAGATGGCAGCTTACGTGTAAGGCATGATTTGGGTTTGGGCACTTGGTCCAGTAGTCAAGGCTAGGTGAGAACCAGGACTGGGAGCAGAAAGTCGAGGTAAGTCCAGATGACCCGTGAAAAAAAGTGTAGCTGGGAGCTGATCGTAGCCAGAAAGCTGAAGAAAAGTGGAGTTGTACCTCCTGATGTATGGAGCTGGTGTGGATTTTAACAAGTAAACTGGGATTGTCCTGACTATCAAAAAGCACTCAGAGCAAGCACACTTAGAGGCTTGTAGGTACTTACACTTTGCAGACAATTCTCATTCATCTCTGCCTTTTTTTAGCTTGGGGAAGTGGAAGCTTTGTACTGGCTAAAAATAGTGGTACTAACATGTACTTTTATTGCATTGCAGGAACAGAATTACTGCTTCTAGCCTGCGTTTCCAGCTGCTGAAGAGTTAGTGTTGAAATCTAGACGTAAAATTCCATGGTGATTTCCTAGTGTTGGATTTCGTGAGGTTCTCTGGAGTTTTACCAGCTGTGCAATAGGCTGGGTAAAATTGATAGTGGTAAAATTAGGAAGAAATCTGTTGCTAGAGAGACTCTTGGAAAGGCATCAATAGGAGCCCCAGCAACACATCAAGGGGTTATAAATAGCCTCTATTGTGGCTGAAAATAAAATATTTACAGACCTTGAAAGTGAAAATCACAAAAAGGTTTGATAGGATTAAGAATTTCACCAACTGAAAAGTACATTCTACAGCCTAAGAGTAACATTTTGCTTAAAAAGGCAGGGATATTTTACTAATCCTTTTTGCTGCTTTTTGCTTTCTATTGTCCCTCCAGCCTGGAATAAAATAAAGCAAGGGATTATCACAAAATCTGTACAGCTTTTATAGCTCATGTGAAGCTTGAAGAAATGCATAAATAGGAGATCCCAGGCAAGCTTTGCATCTGAATGTCAACTTTCATTTCTGGTGAATGCACAAATTTAATATTTTGCTTAAGATGAAACACAGCAATATCTTCAAGGATTTGGTTTTGTTACTTGTATTACCTAACTGTATGTTAGATTTTGTCCTACACTCAGAGACTATTTTAGATGTCCAAGAAGGAATGAAGTTACAGAGCCTGCTTCAGAAGAACACTTTGGTAAACAGATTATAAACCCTGCTCTCTGCACCAGAGCGATCTCCCGTACCAGTGTACTGGATGGCATTTTCCCTGGACCTTTCTTATTTCTATTTTTTTTTTCCCCCTGCTCACTGCTAGGTTGCCCATTGTACAGAGTTTCAGATCACATACACTTCTATGTTGTTCTCCACGAATCTCCTTTTTTTCTTTCCCAAGCCTGCTGCCTGACAGCCCTTCCAGTATCTGCGCTCTTGAAACAAGCCCTTGGAGAAGTTTACTGGAGAACGGAGTGCTGAGTCTGGGAAAAGCCTTCAGTCTATTAATTGATGTCTGCTTCTTATTCCAGTCTTATGCACAGGTTTTCTTGTCAACTTATTAAGGTTGTGCTTTTTATCATTTATTACAATGACCAAGAAGACATTGATTATAGTTAAAAACCAAACTCTAGAGCACGATAGAAGGAGAAAGCTTTTAAAGCCATCAGATTTCTTTAAGAAAGCAAAGTTGGTCAGAGTCATCATCTGGGTTCTGCTGGATTTATTTATTTCCCCTCATTAATTTTTAAAATTTGGTTGCAAAGAAATATATATCCTCTTTGGAACTGTGTAACTATCGGAATGATTATTTAACACAGGATTCCCAGAGAGACTGGGTTTTGAAACACACGATGTTGTAGCTATTACAAATTAATGAATGTTCTCTTAAATATTTCTGTTTTATATCTTTGCTTCCTTTAAGCCTGCCAGTATAGGAGAAAAGAAAGCTTAATAAAAATAAGCAAAACTGCTTTTTGGTTTGCTGGGAGGGATTGATTTCTGTGGACAATTAAAGAGCTCTTTCAGCAGTGCTGGGAAACCTGTGAACAGATCTCCTGAGATCTCAGGCCCCATGGTCTGAAACTGAATTTGTGAGAGTTGTCACAGTCCTGCTGAAATGTCCAGAGCTTTACAGATTTAGGACAGCTGTTCATCTGCTACCCTAGAATTGTTTTTTAATTTATTTTTTATTTTTTAAATTTATTCTTTAGTTTTTAATAAACCAGGACATTACGCTACAGGAATGTCTTCACTGAGGCTTCATCTGAGCTCTGAGGCTTAGTGGAAACCCTGCTGATCCTTGGCACAGGCAAGGCCCAGTCCCTGAGCGACAGGGATGAGCAGTATTTTCGGGCAAAGATGGGGAGAGGAGCCTGTGAAGAGGAGCCTGTGCTGGCATTTGGCTGCTTCTTTCGGCCAGCCTGGTGCCCGGGTGAGCAACCTTCAGCCCTGCTCATACCAAAGCCAGCACGAGCATGGCTGGGGGCTGTGTAAGCCCAGAGCTGTCTGAGAGCATCTTGCAGCAGCAACTGCTATTGCTGATGCTGGCAATAAGCCTGGGGCTAGATCAGTGCACCAGCGTGTTAATAAAAGGCAGAGAGATAAAAAATAAAAAAGAAATACAAGAGGACTGGATGTGTTTGGTTTGTAATCTGCTAGGTGTCTATTTTTTGCAGTTTGGAAATTGCTCGACTCTTCCCACCTGGAGTTTGATGCCCGTTGGTCCCCTTGGATCCCATGCTCAGGGAACACCCAGGTCACCACACCGGTTATAAAGCCACATTTCTAAAATTTTATCTCTCCACACGACTTCTGCTCAAGTTCTTCCATGTTGTAATCACCTCACTTGATAGTTCAGAAATGATGTTTCTGCTAAAAAAAATAAATAAATAAAAATAGAACCCAATATTTCTTTGGTGTTAAGAGCATGAAAGATATTTATTTCACTTTTATGTATTTAGTTGTGTTTCAGTGCAGGTCAAAGGCAGGTCCAAAACCACACCGCCTGCCCTACCACGCACCCCGAGCGATGCCTTGAGATCAGCTGTCACTCAGGGAAGGCGTAGAAAGCCTTATTACTAAAGAAGTAAGAGAGATAAATATAGAGTTTAGTACACTCAAACTACAAATTTTAAAAGTTTCCATTGTTTACTTATCTAATTAAGAATCTATCTCCATATAGGCACATGAACGGTAGGTACAAATATATCTAGATGTCTATCTTTGTTCCACTGTACGTTTGCCAGTAGGTCTCTATACATAGAAACATAAAACGGCGTGTATATCCTGCTGTCTTTTGAAACTTACAGAAAATTACCAACAGTTTCTTTTCTCTAGTTTGCTCAAATGCTTGTGGTTAGATATTCTGAAAGTATATAAAAAAAAAAAAAAAAGAGAGAGAAAAAAAAAAAAAGAGAAAAGATTTAGACACTTTGAAAATCAGTTGCTTGTTTAAAAATGCTTTTTTTTTTTTTTTTTTTTTCTTTCCTAATAAGCCAACACTTTATTTTGATTCTTGGCCTCTGCTTGTCCTTTTTGATGAGATGAAATCGGGTAATATTCTGAAAAAGCTAAAAAGCTTCACTCGTCTGGATTCACGTAAGGTGTGTGGCAGCCGATGGCTGGAATTTGAGAGCTGTTTGGTGGGATTTAGCCAGCAGAGCTGGATCGCGTGTTTGTTACCTGGAAAGTCTGGCTATAATAAAAGAAGATTTTGCTCAGAGCACAGAGCCCCATTGCATCTTATTAACTGTCTCAAAATCCAATGTATAAAAGAAGCTAAAAGGAAAGTTGAAAAGAAAAATTTAAATAAGTTTAAGAGGATTATTCCTTGTAATTTTTTTATTCAAATAAGAATCAAAACATTTGGTAACAGCACTTAAGTGTGGAGAGTTAAATAAAAAGGGAAAATTCCTTAATGAAATCATACTTAATGAATATAATGAGCACAAATCATATTTAATAATTGAATTAATCTGGTTTTCTTATCTCTTGTTTAAATTTGACTCTCTTCCCAATTGTCCATTAATACTCAAAACCTACAAAGAGTGTAAACACACCTGGCCTTATTATTTGCTAAAGCAAGGCTGAATCAATGGGGAGCACTTGGAATGTAATAGCTCACATCAGTACTTGAAGTCTCAAAGGAACAAAGACCTGTAATGTGTTGCTTTAAACAGTTTCACTTTGAAAGTTATTCAAAAGTTGTCCACAAATTAGTATTCAGTTAAAGGAAACCCTTCACACTTGTAAATTTATGATGCTGTAGCGCTGTATTTGAACAACCAGCATTCCCTTTTTTATTTTTTTCCCTACCGTCATGCGATACTGAACTAATTCCATATTATTTCCAGTTATGAATCTACTTGGTTTTCTTACTGTTGATACTGTTAGCTTTCATCTTATGCAGTTTTTAATTATGCAAGTCCATTTCTAATGACATTTGTATGAATTACTACAAAAAAAGTTTAATGTTTAATGACTTAATTCTGATATCCTCAGAAAAATGAGAGGGTTTCAGTGAAAGGAGGATCCCTCCTGCTTTCTTTTGCAATTAGAGCCCTGCTTCAGGAAAATCCTAAGCACAGCCATTAAGTTAACCACACACTTAGGTCCCAGAGGTTTGAGGGGAATTTCAAATCAGAACGCTGGGAACATGTTGCTCATGTTGCATTTTTGTGCCAGCTTCACCAGAACAGGCAATTTAAACCCAGCTGGCAAAATTTGTTGTTTTGAGGCGTAAATAAATTTTCACTAAGTTTACAAAAATTAATATAGAAAACTGTGAATTTATCTTAAGTATTTCCAGCTCAGAAATGAAGACAAACACAACACCCAGGGGGTGTAAGGGGATAATTATTTGCTGAGTTTCTTTCTCTAACCAGGTGCTCTTTGAGGGGTTGAGCATCAGGTGTCTAAGGAACTTGCAGCATTTTTTTTTTTTTTCACTTCAAACTTTTCAGTTACTAAAGTAGTTCAAGAAAGTCTTTTTCAAGCTCAGTTAATTTATGAGTGGCCCAGATCTGAGAGCCCAATTACTTAGCTGCAACTGGCTAGCCCTGTTGTGGGGAATTGTTCTTTTCCTTGATTGAATTGTTTTAATTTTTAATTTGCTTCCCCTGCTTCCACTGCAACATGCAAGATGAACATTTGCTTTCTGTAAGCACTCGCTCTAGTGGAAGAGGCTTGCACACATCAGCTGGAAAAATAAATCTTAAACAAAATCCAGGAGAATAGGCAGAATCAGCCGGTAAGAGGCTTGTACAGCACTGCCTCTGCTGAGTCTCTAGCTCAAACCATCCCTGCCTTTTGGTCTGCTGCCTGTAAGGATGGGAAATGTTTAGCTCTGGGGGACCACAGGTATTTAAAAGAAGCTCTCTGGCACTGTCTCATCAGCTGCAGGTTTGAGGTAGCTCTAACACCGATGGCTTTGAAGGCACAGTGCTGGGTGGTGCAGAGCACTTTCCCCCACCAGCTGGGGATCACTTAGCAGGACACAGCCCAGGAGAGATGTTCAGCTCATCTGGTGCTGCCTTGGCCTGGTGGTTTCATGGGAATGGGTAAAGCTGCTGATGTCCTCCAAGGAGAGCATTCCTCCTGGAGGATCACGTCTCCATCACATGCATGTACAGAGCTGCCTCTGGTATGGGGAAAGTGCTTTGTGCGGACTCAGTTTGGGCTGTGAGAGGTGATGGCATGGCCAAGGGGTCCGTGGTTTGGAGGAGAGTTTTGCCTCTGTTAGCAGCTCATAGCAGCTCAAAGTTACTCACTTATGAAGTTGCAATGTGAAGCTATGAACCAGCTATATCCCCAGATATGATTTTGATTTAGCAGAGCTCTGGGAGGTCTTTTCTTAGTAGTTTTCAAAAAAGATGGTTTGCATTAAGAGTAAAGAAAATAGAGGGTTAGCTTCATGTATACAAAGGTACCGTAATACAGCGTTAGGGGTGGCCAAGAGGAGATGGCATCGTAAGCGTGAGAGCAGATGCAGGAGTTTGGGATCTGCTCATCACAGGGAAGGGACCAAGCAGTGCCCTCTGGGCTTTTCCTTCCCTTCTCCAAGGGCTGGAGGGCGAGCTGCTGAGCTCTGCGTGAGCTGCTGAGTCCCCTGGCGAGGCTTCATCCACTGTTAGCAGCACAGAGATGCTGAGGGGTCGGTCCTCAAGCCTGGCAGAAGCAGTTGTGAAGGACAGAGGGGTTCAGAGGCACTTTGGGCTGATAACTGAGATACTTTTATAAGTTATAAAGTTATCAGTTATAGCTGATAACTGATAACTTTTGGCAGAGCACTTTGGAGAGCCTGCTACAAACCACGTGCTTCTCGCTGGCACACCTCAAAGCTGGGCTGAGCATCAGGGCTGCTCCTGCTCTCAGCTCCTGGGCTCTGCCTGCAGTGCTCCCACTGCATCTCTCCCTTTTGCTGCCAAACGGGCTGAAACACGGGCTCCCTGCTGGCTCTTAGGGCAGCAGCTCAGAGCTGATGCTGCTGTGCCAGCATCGTCCCCTGTCTGCCCGGCGGTGGCACCAGCACGGGGCAGCTGGAGCAAAGCTGGGATGGTTTAAGCATTTTCTCCAGCATCTTGTTTCTTTTGCAATAGATGTTTGGGTAGCTCTGTTAGTGAAAATCGTAACGAGGGAAAGTTTTAATTTGAACAGTCAGACAGGCACGCACGCACAAAAGAAGAATGATCTGGAAAAAAATCCCCCAAACTCCTTTCGCCTGCCATGCAGCGTGAAATGGAAATAAAGGTGGCTGCTGCCTGTACTCGACAACGCTGCGACATGTGATATTTTTGGAGGTATCTCGGGAGCATCTACCACATTTTACAGCATGTGAGGCATATCATCTGGAGCCGTTTTGATCTCCTCTAACCTGTTCACAAATGCATGTATTTCATAACAGGCCCTGCGCGACGATAAGCATCTCCGAGTTTCTTCTGCGCGGTATCTGCAAACAATTCAAAGCTGTTCCACACAAACAAATGTGAGAACCCCCTGACCACAGACTGCCTTTAGAGCAGACCAAGATTTGATGTTACTCATATCTTCCAGTACCTGTCAGAGTTCAAACAGGAAACCTGGTTTTTCCTCTAATGTCAACAACTTTTTTTTTTTTTTTTTCTGAACAGGCGCTCGGCAGGGCTCACGCTCGAGCGGTGGAAGTCCTGTATTTCTTCAGGACAAACAAGTACTTGCTCTGGTACGTCATTGGTGACATTAACAAGAGCTGAATATGTGGTTTTCAGTGATCCTGTGGGTGCTTCTACAGAAACGGACATACTGGCTTTGAACAATCACACAAAAAAGGAATTCATTCATACAGGATATAGGTAACGTACAGCCGAAGACTTGCCTGCAGTAGCAATTTGCTTAGGAAAGGTCAGAAAAAATTGGGTGCTCGTTCTGGTATCGCCGCATTTTGTGCTTATGCAGTAACACTTTTTATTACTTCAGCATGTTTGTCATTTAGCTGATACCCTGCTTGCCAGAGCCTCAGCAATGTCACATGAAAAGTTTAAACAACAATATTCATATTTAATCAAATCTGATCTGAGCATTCCAGCTATTAATTGGCCTGTCCCCCAAAAGCATGAAAGCACCTTACATCCAGGCCAGAGGTTTGGCTGTAGACACTCATGTGTGTTTTGGCTCTGTTAAGAGTGGAAATTAGGAATTATGGCTAACATATGTCCCCCACAAGCAGTACCCATCATTTATTTTTCATAACGCTAATCAATAAATGCAGTTCAGTCTGAAATTCTCAGCGCTTCCCATTCCAGGACTGGAAATGCTTTAATAACATTTAACTTAACCTCCCCGTGAGTGTGGGAAGTGGAAGTATATAATGAAGAATAATTCTTGACATCGACTAATGTTTGTGACAGAAAACACTGCCTCTATCAAGAAATGGGCTAGTTTTGAGGATCATTTTTCTCTTTTGATTTATGCTTGACAGATGCAAAAACCATCTCGAAAGCAGCTGCATTGGGAAAAGAACACACAGGCATTTCCATGGCTTTCATCTTGCTTTGTTTTATGTGATTATAAAACATGCTTTTGTGGCATGCATAATCAAGGGGCAGAACATCTGGTAAAGTCTTGTTACAGCAAAATGTCCATAGAGTTAAATATTATAGCTGTCTTTTTTTTTTTTTTTTTTTTTTTTTTTTTTTTTTTTAACAGCTCACAGCTGGATGATATTATGACTAGTAATAATACTGTGAGTGAGACATGCTGAAATGATAGTGACAGCCTCCCAAGCTGCACAGAGAGGCTGATTCATTGCGAGGTCGTGGAGTTTTTTGGGGTGTGCTGGGGCGTGCGAGGGTGAGGAGGTGGCTGCAGGTGCTCTGCACAGCGTCGGGCAAGGGGTGAGCTGCCCTCCGGACCACGCAGGCCCTTCCAGTAACACACTTTGTTTGCTCTTTATTTCTGTTTCCAGCTAATTTTCTGCCCAAATGGTTGTCTGATTCTACTGCATTTTTTTTTTCCAGTACCTGTTTCAGGAGCTGAGCTTGTTATTTAAAACTTGACATTATGCATTCTTCTGGAAAATTGTGCTGTTTGCACAACTCAGGGGTGGCGTTTGCCATGCTCACGTCGCTCAGCTGCAGACCTGGAAAGATCCTCACGGTTCAGCCCCTCAGCCCATCTCCGCCTGAAATTCCTGCAGACAGGTGGCAAGAAGAAAGGGATTATTTGCATTCTTTAAAAGAAACCTTTCCTTTCTAATTTTCTTTCTAACTCTTAATATTATGTAAAACCTCAGGGGGAAAAAAATAATTCAAGATATAGGCTAGTTATTTGGGAGCCTGATTCAGAAAAGCATCTCAACATGTACCGAGGGTACACAGCTAAATCAAGCACATGCTGTAAGATCCTGCTGAATAAGTACCTGTGATTCACATCAGCAGCTCGTAGCAGAAATGAGCATTACAGCATTTACAAGCTTTTAGCTATTTGCCTCCTGCTGCAGAGAACATCTGCATGCGTCTGCTCGGCTGGTGCCCGCGTTATCCGGAGGAACCAAACCAAGCTCCTGCCGTCCTTCCTGGACACCTGGGGCAGTGCCCGAGCTGCGAGCTGAGGCTGGCTGGGGTCCCTCGCTGCAGGGCGATGTGACACGGTGTGACACCGGCTGGCCTGGCCCTGGGAACCGTCGGGAGCTGGTGAGGAGGGATTAGCTCCTGGTGCTCACAGTCCCAACAGGCACCCCAGGGCTTGGGGCGTACCACGGCGTTCGGAGGCATCTTCATGAAAGTGCTGCTGATCCACGCTTATTCAGGGGCGTGATAAGTTGCAATTAGGTAAATATAAGTAATTAGAGCCAACTGCTGTTTTAGGGCAAACTGAGCTTTACCCAGTAATTGGAGGCATTATTATTTTCAGTCTGCTTACAGTGGTGTGTGTTTTATGGTTGTGAGAGCTTACTGGTAACCGAATGATAGGTTACTGTGCTAGCCTATACATCAGGGAGACAACAGATAATTTTTTTTATGCCTTTTCATAAGTTCTGTTACACACAGAAGAGCTGCTCACCCTGTAATATTTAGAAAATAAAAGTGTTTGCCTTGGTGGAAAGCGGCGCACACATTAGGAGCACATGCTCCTGTAACCCAGCATCCACAGCAGTTGTGATGAACACATGCATTTGGATTTATGGAGAGTTTTTAGCTGGTTGAATGGGCCTACGGAGAACACAGTGTCACACCCCAAAGAGCAGAGCAGCTTGCTGACCCCCTGAGATGTGCCTTGGGTGCACCTCAAAGCTTTGAACTCCACCAAATTCAGCTGCGGGCAAAGCTCTGGGGGTTCAGTTTCAAACCACGAGTTTTTATACAATTTTTTTTTTTTTTTCTCACATCATTGCAAGCTTAAATTGCCAGGGCACAGCCTGACACCCTGCCTGGGTGCTGGCCCTATGTTTGGGTCCGGTGCTTGGGGTTATCCCCGTTACCTCCTGTTCACACAGCCCCGCACCAAGGGAGCCACAGCAGGGCTGGCCGGATCCTGGTGCTGCCTGTGTCAGCAAAGCAGCTAACGTGGGCCACAGGCTGCCAGACAGCTGGCAGTCTCGTGGACTCTGTTAGTCTGGGATGGATTTTATCTGTTTGAAGTGGAGACCTCTATACCGATATCCTCTCCTTCAGCTACCTGCAGTGTTTTGCAGCACAGAAGGCAGAGAGCAGCTGCTTGCGTTAAACCAGGTGCTCTCCAGATTCTGCTCAAGAGCAACCGCAAAGCTGGGGCTTGTGTTTTCAGGCTCCAGGGGTTTAAAAGAAAAAAAAAAAAAAAAAAAAAAAAAAAAAGAGACAGATCTGCTGGGGGACCCTGAGCCCCAACAGGGCCCAGAGGAGGACCCCGGCTGGTGCTGGTGTGGCAGTGGTTCATTTCCCAGGGCAGTGCTGTGAGGCTGCTTCATCGCTTCCTTCTCTGGCACTGCCTACTTGCCCTGACGTGCTGGGGGTTTCATTTTCTCAGGTTGCAGACCCTGGATTTTGGGGCTGTGCGTGGTGCCTGCACCCCAAGCAGCGCAGGGACTGGCACAGGTGGCACATCACAGATGCCCATGCTGGGTCTGTTGCATAGGGCTGTGTTTTTGGGAGGACGCAGAGCTGCTTTGTGTCATGTTTTCAAGGCCATGACATCAGTCTAAGATGTCAGGATGGAGCCATAGATGGTCCTGTTGTCTTCTGCTCCTACACACTCATCTGTGCAGCTCCAGCCAAGCCTGGACAGCTGGTCACAGAGTGCAAGGAGAAAAGCGATCATCTCTTGCTGCTGCGTCTGATCCTATTTCAAACACCGCAGTCATATGCTGCAGCAGCATCACTTGGGCCGGTGGCAGTTTGCTGAAAACCAGAGAGCTCCTTAATAGTCGAGATAGAAAGATAAAGCACTGCCGTGCTATTTAAAGCTGAGCCTTTACGCCCGAACGAAGTCACTCCAGTTTTGGAGCAGGGTGTTTGCCTGGAAAGCTGGGATTTACATTGCACCCCAGGGACTGAGGTGCCCTCGCACACTTTCATATGTCTCCTGCCTTCAAAGCCCTACGCCTTACCTACAGGTTCATTACTGCTGCAATTACAATGCACAGCTCGCAGGAATCGTTTTGGGATTTTTTTTTTTGATAAACGGCGGTGCCGTTCGCGGAGGCGAGCGCGAGCTGGGAGCCTGCACCTCATTACGGTGCGCAGACAGAAGGCTTCGGGACGGCGCTGAGCCCTAGGAAAATGGTGATTTACAGATGGGGAGCTGAGACAAAGAGCGGGCGAGCACCTTGCCCGGGCTCCCACGGGATACTGGCAGCAGGGAGTTGCATTTCTGTCTAGTGCCCTAACCACTGAACCGTCCTGTCTCCTGCTTTCAGGCGAGAGAGTCTGAAAACGCCATTGATTAGAAAGTGCTGGTGGAGAAAGGTCGGAGCGACGAGACTGCACTGGGAGACATGCAAAAACAAACAGAAGACAATAAACAGTGTCATGTAAATTAGCTTCGTACAACTCCTTTCTGCTTTAATACTCTAAGATGCTATTTAGTACACACAGGCAAGGAAACGTCTTTTTTTTTTTAGACGCAAGATATGATTTTAACCAGATAAAAGCCCTTTAATTAGGCTGAAATTTTTGCGTACGTTTTACAGCAACGTATTTCCATGTGTGTGCCAGAAAGTTGGGGAAACGTGGAAACCATTGACAGCTTGCTGCCTTCGCTGCCGGGACAGGGCAGATTATTTTAATGGAACCTGGACAAATTCTCTGCCTGCAGAAAACATTTGTTTGGTGGTCTCTTCCCTTTGCTTTGTCATCTTCCGCTGCACATCTGTTTCAGAACGGAATAAGTGAACCCATGCTTGAGAATCAGGTTGTTTATATGATGCAACATTTAAATGATTTTTGGTTTTCGTGTGTCTGGAAAAATAATTGTCATCTTGGTAGCACGGGTTACAATAACGAAGCCCTGCTATTACTGCGGGCGAGGCTGGGCCACGCTGGGAAGCGCAAACAGAGGCAACAACACTCAGCGGAGCTGGTGTGGGGACGAGGCTTTTCCTACAGCTGCTGAAGGGAATTTGGGAGCCCAGCACAGTGCAAACAACGGAGATCATTAGGGGGAAAAGGGGAACCCTGCAAAGAGCCACATGGCGGTGGCACCAGGTGTGAATCCCCCCCTGAAGCCCCCCAGCCCCGGCTGTGCGAGGATTTCCAGCAATGCCCATCCCGGCCGTGCACAACCTCGGTTGAGCCATCTGTAAATCTGTAAAAACATTTTCCCCTCGAGTTTTTAGAGCTGTTTTCGTGGAGATTGCTGCAAGCTCAGGTGCTAGCTCTGGCACTGAGACAATGCTGTTAGGCGTGTGAGCTGCAGACCTGTGGCAGTCTGGGGGCAATTCAGAGAACTCTGCCCAGGAAACCACAATTTGGGATCTGCGCCTGTGGCGTTGCCTCCCAGCTCTCAGCCTGAGAACCCTGCGGTGCGGCGCTGCTTGAAACCAAATGGAGAACACAAAAGAAATGTTAGAGCAGAGAAAACCTCCCGAGGCCTGGTGGTGAGCACACAAAACAATCTAGGTTGATGTTCAAAACAATCTAGGTTGATGTTCTTTTCTTTCCGAATTTCTTTGCCGTCTTTGTTTCCACGTTGAGAGCGGGTGGTGGCACGCAAGCAGAGTTTTGGTGTCCACTTTTCACAAAAAAAGCTTGCACAGCCAGGATGAAGCCAGAGCATCATTTGAGAGGGGTGATTTTTAATTTGCGCCTCCTAACACAACACTTTTCTATAGCCAGGTTTTCTGCTGCTGGATGCATGGTCCTACAACATTCGGAGCCGAGGACACCCTTCAGCCCTTCAGCCCATCCTCCTCTTCCTCCTGTGCCCCTGGGACCCACGTGTGTGTGGCCCAAGGTTTGGGTGGGCTTGGAAGAGGCAAAATCTTGGCTTTCCTGTGAGAGGTCTTGCTGACTTGGGTAAGAGAAGAGCTGTGCAAATTAATGCAATGTATAATAAAAGTGAAAACTGGCAGAATAGGGTGTTTCACACTCACTGTAAAACCGAAACCTGATTTTTTTTTTTTTTTTGGTGAAAAAAATTCACTGATATATTTTTTTTCCATTCAGAAATGAGTTATTTTCAAATAAAGAGATGAGGCTTTGTTTAGAAATGAGTAATAATTGTCCCATCTTTAAGCAGAGGGGATTTGCAATGGGAATATCTCAGTTTGCACCACGACGTGTGTGCATGCTTCTATGTGAAAACTCTGTTTTCTGAGCTTGAAAAACAGAAAACCAAAGCTGGGCAGTGGTGTTTGCAGAAACACCCAAAAGACAGTTGTGAAGATGCTTCACAGATGCACTTCTCAGCTGTTTACAAAGGCAGAGAAGAAATCCTTTTCTTTCTACATACTCTCATATATTTTTTTTCATATATATATATATATATATATATATATATATATATATATATATATATATATATATATATTTTTTTTTGTAGCACTTCAAGCCCCTTATCGGAATGCAGAAATGCTCCAATGCTACCAGAGCACCAATGCACACCCTTGGCCACTCTGCTGCTGGTAACCGAGCGTGCTTTGCAGCAGGGCCCCACCGGGAGGATTCGCTCTTGCTTGGTGAGGTAATTCCTGTGATTCCTGTGCCCACACAATTGGATTTATAGGAGATTTTGGAGAAAGGAGAAAGTTTCTGCTGGCTTACGGAGGAGCTAGACAAGGCCCACAGTCAGACAGTAATTATGCTTTGGTAGTCTTCCTATTTTTCAGAGTTACCCAGAGGATTTTTATCTTTCTGTCTTTGAAAGAATATTATCTTTCCTATATTCTAGCAAATCTCATCACAGTTTCTGCAAGTTGTCCTTTCCACATTTCCCTTCCTTCCATCACGGCTGCAGCTTTATTTGGCAGAAGAGAACACGGTGGTTTTGCTCTCTGCTCTGCTGTAATTATGGCAATCACTCCAGTTTTGCCCAGTGTTACACTGCAGCAAGCTGGGAGCTAGCACAAGTCTAACAAACAGCAGGTTACAACATGTGGATGGATTTTTGAAGAATCTGGGTATTGTAGTTTTCTTTCAAGCTGGGCTCCTCAGGTTTTAGATGGGGTTTTGGATGAGAGAACTACGGTAAGGAGATGTAAGCCAAATGCAAGCAAGCCATTATTTTATCCATTGTTATTTGATCAGAGATGATGACGATTATTAAATGCCAATAAAAAGTCTCTCCTCTGCTACTAACTTACTGACAAACTTGCATTTTCACTAAAGCATGATTTAGGTGATTAATGTAAAATGAAAGATGAATCCAGTGTCTTACATTGTGTCACACGCGTAGTTGAAACAGGGAAGTTCACGGTCTCATTTTCACACACCTCTGACTTCATTAAAGTGGCCCACGAGCCACTTCACAAGCATAACACAAGCATTCATACAACAAATAAACCAATTACTACCCAATTCCCAGACAGTGTCCTATTCAGTATCCACTGTACAACACAATTATCAGCACTGGTGCATACAGACTTTATGGATCATTTCTAACCACCCATTTTTACCGAATTCCTGAATTTCACATGATTTTTTGGACTGCAAGAGCATTGCTGAAGTGTTATGTAAAGTGCTGTAAAAAAATAGCTTAAAATGTAAATGTGCATTGGATGGGCAGGGCCCTGAGCCTGGGGACCAGGGGGTGACATGGCCCACAGGAGGCCATCAGCTTTGTTCAGGAGGGGCTGCTGAATCCTACAGCCCACGTTATGCTCAGTGGTGGACATCAGAGCCACAGGGGAGCAGTCGCAATTAAATTATGATAAATGGAGTTTATTGATGTCTCATGTGGGCCACACGGAGATAACCCGGCTCAGGCTCACACTGAGCAGGTGAATTTTCTCACTCGTTCATTTATCACTAAATCACCGCCTCCTGCTGCTCCTCACCTTAGCATGGGTTAAATTAAAGCTTTACAGCAGGAGATACTGACTATTTATCCCCAAAAGACTGTTTCAGCTCACAGTGGCCTTGTGCTGGAGAGGATTCTCTCCTGGGTGGTTGAATTTCTGTGGGCACTGTCACCATCTAGTGGCATTTTGCTACTGGTTTGCAGGGGCAGCGTTGTTCTGCCCCGTGGCTTGCCCCCATGATCATTCCTTTCTCCCAGTTATCAGCCCTGGTTTTTACTAATTTGCAAGTTAAGAGCCTGCAGGTGTGGGCGCAGCTTTATCTGGCTGATTTTTTCCCACCATGTCCCTCTTAGGGAGTAGCTCTGCCTGGTTGAGGGAGGAAAATGTCCATGGTAAGGGATCTGTGGCTGTTTCTGGAGGGTTCTGCTGAAAGTCTTTGGTTTCAGCTCTTTGGGTGCAGAGGAAAAACTTGTGGGAGAGTTTTGTGCTTGCAAGCACTCAGGCAATTGCGAAGTGGAAATGCAGCGAGTTCTGTCTGACCAACAGGATCTCTGGCAATAACCCCGTGCGGATGGGTGTGTGTGTTAATTGTGCAGCCGTGATTATGTTACTTAGTGGTTTGCTTCAGCTCATGAAGGAAATGTATGGTGAAGGCACCCCCTGCTCAGCTCCCTGTGCCATCCCCTCTGGCATGAAGCACTTGCATCTCATGATCAAAGCCCAGCTCTTATTTTCCTGTCTAATGCTCAAAAATTCAAGGGGAGTGAATCCTGTGCATTTATCCTGGGTTTCTACCCCCTTGCTGTGTCCTCGGCAGCCCTGGGTGGGTTTTGGTGATGTGTTCGTGGTCCATCCCGTGCAGAACTTGGGATGATGTTGCCTGTGTGCAGCAGTGCCCCGATTTTACAGGGGCTGTTTCCACACAGGAAAGCAAGCGATGGAGCTGTAAACGCAAGCAGTAATTTCCCCTCGCCAGGGCTGGGAAGGGACAATGGGCAGGACAGGGTTTGTGGCACCCTGCCTGGTATTGTGGGTTTCTCAGAAATGATTTTCAGCACTGCAGATCCCACTCGCTTTACATAATAATGCAACTTCTAGGCGTTTCTTCCCCATGTGCAGCTTTGGTTTGTATTTGCTTTGGTTGTGAGTCACTGGTGGCCCACAGCGTGTGGAATACGATGGCCAGCAATTCTGCAAAGGCTGCTCCTCGCCTCGCCAGCCCAGCCCTCGGTGCCCCACGGACACCATGCAAAGTGCCAGGCCACCCAGCTGCTTGCAGGGTCGTGCTTAAGGGAGGAAGGAGTCATAAAAGTAGTGAGAGGGAAAAGGTAAAATCGGACTTTCCAGCACAGTCCCTGTTAGCTCACGGGGCAGCCTCAGCTCCTGCAGGGGTGCCTGTGGCTGCTCCTGCTCTGCGCCAGTCCTGGTTGTGTGTTTTGGGTGCATAGCTTGGCATAAAAAAAATAATAATAATAAAATGGAGAAGCACATGGGCTTCAGTTTTTAACTTCTCCAGCTGACAAAGTCTCTCTGTGCAGCTGAAGGTTTCAGGAGGGGCCGTGGGCAGGTCTCCTCCCTGGGGACAGCACCGTCCTTGTGAGACATGCAGCCCCCAGCAATGCGCCTGATTCTGTCTCATCCACTGCTCTGAGTGCTCCGTGTGGCTTCTCAGTTTCCTATTTTTAATTTTAAAGATACCTCCCCTGTGTGTCTGCCTCTCCAGTCCGCAAGTGCCCCGTGAGCAGGGGAAAGAAAGCAAACAGGGAACGGTTCTGAGAAAACTGGAGGTAGCCACATCTGAAAAAAACAAAAGCATAACCCTCACAAAGGACAGAAAATGAAAATGACTGCTTTTAGACCAATTAAGCTAACTGTTTTTTTCTTTAAATTATTAATCCTGGCTGGAGCTTGGGGCTAATGAATCACGGTGAAATGGCAAGCTGATAGAAGGAGCTGCTGGGTGTCTCAAGGAAGCTGTAATAATTCGATACAACCTGCTGAAAGAATTACGAGTTGTGGTCCAAATTTGAGTTAAGCTATGAGATCTCAGCTGAAATAAATTTTATGTTGTATCATATATGGCTTGCATGATAGGTACCTAGGGCAGGGAACTGAAACTTGACCATTAAAAAAAAAAAAAAAAGTTGATTATAGTAGCATATATATTTATAGAAAGGAGCCATACATTTCTGGCTTTAGCTTATTTTTAGTGGGGAGATGAGGGGGAGGTGAAGAAGTTAATAAAATGGTTGCTGATGAAGGTAAATCATTCTGTAAAGATTTTTCACATGGGGAATTTTACTGATGTCTCTCTGGAGCCAGGATTTTTGCCTTAAGAATGGCCCCAATCACCAAATGGCAGTTCTTTTCCCCAGCATAGGCACCGAGTTCCTTTCCAGCCGGAGTGGGATGAGTGAATATAAGGGGCAATTTTTGGCCTCAAGTAACTTCACATCGCATTGCCAAAAGGAATCCCAGTTCCATGTTCCTAGTGCTGAAGCTGTCAGCTCCACAGGGGTCATCTCCCTTGCCCCGAGGCCAGGCACCAGTGCTGGGATACATGGGAGCAGGCAGGATGTGTCCAGCATCCCTGCTGACCTGGAGAACTGGGTAGTGTTTGCATTGCATTGCCGTGGCATTGGGGACGAAGGTGCATCTTAACATGGACAGCACATTTGTGTCTATTTACCAGCAAAGGAAGGATTCGGCTTTCATTTTTTGCATATTGATACTCTTCAAAAAAGGAAAGCAACCACATTCAGCAAATCCACTTTCAGAGCATTGCCAATTAAAAGATTTTAACAAGCTCATTCCTGATTAAGAGGCAGAAACGGGAGGTCAGCTTATCTACAGGTGAGGCCCTAAGAGCCATCAGGGCCTGGAAGGAGAAATGATGCTCAGAAAGCAGCTGAGTACCTATTTGCTGTAGTAGCTCTGTTCCTGCAAGGTCCAGGTCTACCTATAATTGCCTTAAATTAGGTACCAGCTCCTCACCAGCCAGATGCAGACACCTGCCCCTCGCCCACCGAGAGCCTGGCACCAACCACCTGGGAGGAAAAGTTCCCTTACTCTTAGCCAGCGGAGGACACTTGAAGCCAAAACGTAATTAACGTGTTGGTGTTTGACCAGGATGCTGTGGTCAACTCCTGTGAGAGGTCATGAGGTCTCCACCGACCACAGGAACTTGGTTTTACATCTCATGGCACACAGCAAGCCTGCAGTTAATGCCTCTGCGTAACGCGTCGGGCTTTGATCTCGGTGTGGCAATCCTCTGCGCCCAGCATAATAAACCGTGTTTAGGGCATGGGGAAAAATCCACTTACCTTTTCTGCTGACCTTGTCCAAAAGATTAATTGGGCACCTACTGTGATACTTCCAAGTTTCTGATCCTTCTCCCTGGCGTGGTTTGAGCTCATCAGCAGAGGATCCACATCTTTACTTGTCTCGTGGGGAGGGACGGTTGAAGTTAAGGGCGACGATGAAGTGGGTATAATATTTTGCACAGGTGTTCTATAGAATCTGTTTTTGCTTTCTTTGTGAAAGGAAGTTTGGGGCTTTGGCTCGGTTTCAGCTGACACATGGTTACCGCAGCGCCGTGGTGCATCTCCCGGGAAGCTGGAGCTCAAAGCGCTCGGTTGGGACTTGCAGTAGGGGTAATGGACACAAACCCATTACCTGCAAGTTTGGACAGCACAGGTCAAACTCGTATTTGTCAGTTTTTGGGTTCCTCCTTTCTCATTCCCCTAATTGTGCTCATTTTCTGTTTAAAAATAATTGGCAGAACTTTTCTGATGTGAAAACAAAAATAAGGCAACTGCAGCTGAGGTCTGTGAAGACAAAATGTTTTAACGTGCTTTGGAGTTCAGGTGGCAAACCTTCCTGTGCTCAGGGACGTGTTGTGCTCTGACCTGCCTCCAGCTGCTGGTGGGGGCACGAGGTGCTGCAGGAACCTGGCCCTCGGCCTTGGAGCAGGCCACATGAGTTTTCCCATGATAACAATGACCAGATTTCTCCAAAATGGGTGTAAATTTGGGAACCGCTGGCTCTGTAACCCTGCCCCTGTGACCCCCACGGAGCCGCCGTGGGCTGTTTGTGGGACAAAATTCCAACTGAAGAGGTACTTTGGGAAGTTTTATTAAGTTAGAGTAGGGGACAGGATTTGATCAGACCTGAGATAACTTGTCACAGGTGGTTATGAGATAAGTCTTTCCTTGGGCCCTTCCCAGTGTGCCCACACTCATACCGTGTGTTCGGCTGTGCCTTTGCTTTGGTGCATGCTGAGGACTGTGTAGTGCCATATGAAAGGGAAAAAAGTCTCCATCAACCTCTATCCCCACAAAATGTGGAGACAGGAGTCTTGAGCCAACTAAATCCCTGCTCTTTAACAAAGATGCAGACCAGTTTTTTTTTGCCAAACGTTCCTTTCAAAATAAAGTGCATATATCTGGCCTCTTTTAAGGAAGGTCCTCTTGAAGAGTTGGCAGCAATTTACTGGGAAATACTAAAAAGATGACAGGGAGGAAAGAAAGTGGGCTGCTTGCAGCAATCCTGGATGGGATCGCCATGTGATCTGCTGCAAGACCAGGCACGGGTTGCTGGTGCTGGGGCATGTCTGTGCTGGACATCCTAAAGCTTGTCTGGAGCTGGACACCTGCCTCCTGCTGTGTGTTCTTGCTGCAAGAAGTGGTGCTCTGGTCCTGCCTGCTCTGTGCTGTCATGGCCAGGCGATGCGTGACACACTGTGTGCTCTCCTCCTTCTCTAGAAAAAAAAAAAAAAAAAGCAAAAAAGCAAAATCAGGATCCTAATTCAAGTCCTAGCACTTTTCTGCAAGGTATTCCTTATTCCATGCTGCTGGAAATCAGTTCTAAGGGTGACTTATTTTTGTGCACTTCTGAGCAATTTATGTGTGCGTTTGGGCTGTAAGCCCAAGTTGTGTCCCACTGGGTGCGTGTGTTGGACCACTTCTGCTCCCCCTTTAGGAGGACGTGTTTCTAGATTTCAGTGTCTGGAAAAGTTCAGAGTGATGAGCTGAAAACATGCATTTTGTTCCTATCCTGAGATATGGGATTACAATTTGCTATTTCTGGTAGTGGATTTGTGTGCTTGGACTTGGCATTTCATGGGGACTTAGTGGAGTGAGCTCCCCATAATGGAAATGCTCCCCTTGTGCCTCCTTCCTATAAGGATCCCAACGGATAAGGCTGAGTAATTTCTTGAGGGTCCTCTAAAAACTTATTTGGATTAGGACAGCACAAATAGCTGTGAAAACATTGGAAAGAAAGAAGGTTAGAGATGGAAATAACAATTTAGGGGTAAGGGGAAATAGTCACCAGTTGATAGCCATGGGATGATCCAGGGATGCATTGGACATGTTTTAACAATTGGTGTTATTTTTGTCAGTGAAATTTGCTGCTTTGCCAAATTTGCTCTTAGCAATACCCTTTCCTTCTGACAGTTTACGGGGGATTTAAGTGAAGCACAGCCCTTGCCCTGGCTCTATATGGCAGTGAATTTCACTCCAAGTGAGCAGAGGGAATTGGTAGAGGGCCCTAAGGCTAGAGATCTATATCACATGAAGAGAAGCATCCAAAGGCTTTGACCACTCCTAATGTACAGTTCAAGGCCCCAGAGAGTCCTTCTGAGATGCAAGTGTTTGAGGGAACTGTAGAATTTAATGACCAAAGTTTCTGCTGTTTTACAACGTGCATGTTTAAAAGGATTATTGGGTTCTAGTATAGAATTCTATAGGATGCGTTGGGGGAGAATATAAATAAGACTCCATGTTTTTGCAGCACTTTGTACAAAACCGTATAACATTTTTATAGCTCTGTTTCCATCCCTATTTCATGAGGATTTCTCATAAGCAGTGTTCTGGCAGTGAGGAGCTGAGCGGCTGATGCCTGGTTTTAGGGAGTTATTGCTCTGCTGTCTGCACCCTGTTGGAGCTGCCTGTGAATTCGCGCTCTCCTCTCAGATCTCAAATGCTGGCGGCCCTGCAATGGCTGCTGCTGCGTGGAGCAATGAGTTCTCACCCAAAAAGTTGGAGAAAAGCTCATAAAGTATTTTGCGAGGTCTTGATCCAGCTTCGGACTGCAGTAGCTTTGGCTATGGCTCGGCGATGCTCTCCTCTGCTCAGATATGTCAGCTGCCGGGTTTGATTTTATCGTATGAGGAGACAAACTGTTTAGTGAATGAAACCAGATGTGCAAGCCTGTGCTGAGAGACCTAAAGCCCCTTTGCGAAGGAGTCAAGCCAGAAACCTTGGAAAAGACGTATAAAAACATTCATGGAATGTATTCTTGGCAATTCAAGGTAAATATGCATTATGCAGATATTCTCTTTTAACTATGCTATCCCCTTTCCTTGCATTTCCTCAGAATCCATGTGCTGGAGGACTCCAGCGTGGTCTGTTCCTCATCTTCCTGCACAACCCAGTGTGGGATGCTGCTAGGAGTAGGGCTGGGGATGGCTCCCTGGAGGTTTTATTGACAGAACAGAGAGAGCCGGGACTGCAGGGCGCTAGAGAAGTGCTCGTGAGAAGAGTAGACCTTCAGACACTTGCCGTGAAACAAATGAGGTAATTCTTGAGAAAACCCAGGCTGATACAAAAGCTTGCACAAACAGCCAGTTTCAGCTTGGACAATCCCATTGACCCGAGTAGTTTCTCCAAGAGGACCCACGTGGATTAGTCAGTGTAGACTAACTGTCATGCACCATGCACCCGACACGTGTTGCAACACGTTATTCCATGAAACGAGCTAGTTAAATCTTCCTGCGAGCTGCTAAAACACTTCTAAACTGAAAGAAAATGCTCTGTTAAGAATTGGTTGAATCAGAAGGTACCTTGTAACTTTCACTGTATGGCCCAAACCCCTCTAAGCTGCTTTGATACTCATTTTAGTAACATCAACCAGACGAGAACACCACTGAAACCTGGGTGAGAGTGTTTTTTCTTTTTTAATACCCAAAGTTAACCATTAGCTCTTTCCTGAGAGCCTTATTTTGACCTCTGTGCACCCAGAATCTGCTCTCAGAAACGCAGTGTGATGATGGCAGGCGGGCAGCAGTGACATCTGGGGCAGAGGTGGGGTGGTGAGCACAGCCGATGCCATTCTCATGACACACAGGGACCAGCGCAATAAACGGGAGAGCCAGAACTTTCCAGGTGAATCTGAAATGAAATTAAATCATTTGTGTTTGCTTTAATATAGGGATGTATGATATTATCTGTCTACAGCATTAGTCTGTGCTGCTGCCTTTGAAGCTAATAATTGGTAGTAGGGTGGTGTGTTGGAGTTTCCATGTTAGGCATGATTTTGGAATGAATCTCAGTTATTCAGACAAATGGGCATTTTCGGAGTATTACCCACCACCACATGATGTTACGTATTCCTCATCAGCGGCTGTGTTCAGGTTTGGGCATCACCGGGGTTTGGGGTTTTTCTTTAGCTAATTAAGAATTGTGAGAAGGGCAAAAAGTATTTGGGGTGTTGGAGAAGAAAGGTTAAACCAGCAGAATATGGCAAGCTTAGCTGAGCCGTGCTTAAGGTGGTCTCAGGCTGTGATGCTGGAGGGGTTCAGCACCAGGGATGCAACCATTCATTAGCGCAGCGTGTGGTGTTGCAGGTAAGGGTGGGGAGAAGCAAAATGCAGATGAAATATCCAGCTGTGCCTCCAGAAATGAGATCCCAGAGGCACAGATTAGTGTCTTGAAAACTACAATGCTACAAATCTCAGGGAGGCTTGGTGTAAGGAGCAATCCCACAGCGGTAGCAAGGCAGGCTGGAGGAGTCCAGGTGCTCCTTACAGGCTTTGGTTCTTTGGTTTTGGGTGTAACTGTTGACTCCATTGCAATGGGCTCATATTAGGTATGACTTGGATCTAGTTTGTGCAATGGCTTGAGTTTTTTGGATTACGAGTTCTTAGATGATGGCCGCAAAGGAATTTTAATTAGGAAAGTAAGAAAGGTTCTGCTGGGAGACAGGCAAACCACGATAATTATTGGCAGTGAGAAAGCTAGCAAAGAGCAAGTATCAGGGAATTTATAGAGGTCTTATTAAGAATTACCTAAATGGAATTTTTAAGGATGCACATGAGAGAATCTCTTAGAAGGAAAAGACCTAAAATGTCAGTAACATCCACTCCTGTGTTTTATCTGGTGTTCAGCTGTACTTACAAGCTCTCATGAGCACACAGATGAGGATCAAAGTGTGTGGCCGTGGTAGATGCAATCTCAATCACCGTGCATGTCCGGATCTCTGGAAGAACCCACCAGAGGATGCTGATCCTGCACCAAGCTCTGCCAAGGTGACTGACACGGGAGCCAGTCTGTCTCACTGACCAGCAGTCCCCAGGTTCCTTCACAGGTGGGGCAAGCCACACTGCGAAATCAGTTCTGTAGGAGTTTGTATTCCCCAATGCATCCCTCCTGAAACCAAATACTGCAATGCCAAAATAAAATGACCCCTTAACATTTTTATTAGGAAATAATGGGTAGTATTGCTCCCATCTACAACGTCTTGAATGCTAAATAACCTGGGAAGGAGATCTCCATGCCAGCATAACACTGTTCTTTGTGTTAAATTAACATGTCCGACTTGACATGAAGATGCTCTTGGAGTAGCAAAGTGCTTGCTTGGCTAAATCCAGGCTTCTAGCTTTGTCTGCTGCAGCACAGAGCTGCACACATTTTCCTCTGCTAGCTCTGCATATGAGAAGAGCCCAAAAATGTTATTGCTACTGATAAATCCTTAATTTTTCTTCATAATTGATGGGATAGGCAGAGTTGTGGTGTACCCAGGTAAAGACCTGTGTGAATGCAGGACAATAGCTGGACAGGAAACAATTCCCAGTGCTTGACCTGGAAGATGTGGCCGTGCCGAGGAATGCGCACACCTACGGGCTTCTCATGGGAATAGCTCTGCTGTCATAATAAGGGCACCGTCAGCTGTTGTGGCATCACTTGCTTCTGTTTTATGGAAGTGTCTCAATAGAAATATCTAAAAAGGCCATATCAGTCTTCCAACTGTCCTCACCTGGCCCAGGAAGACTGTAAGAGCAGTGGAAATTTGCTCTTCTCAGGCACCTGCAGAAGATCCAACCTGACTTTCTTTGACTCTGTGACCTTCTTCTACTCCCTGCCAAGGCACCTCTCTGTGTATCAGCAAATGGGGCTGCTACCAAGGGTACAAGAGGTCTGTGTCTGTAGGAACATAAGCAGCGTTTGCAGCAGAAGTCTTTGTGGGAGAGCACTGCAGCTCTGGCACTGCCTCATGCTGCCTGCTTGGGGCCATGCTGCCAAGGCGTTTAAGTGTCGGTCACTTCTGAAAGGCCGGTCTTTAACCTCTTGATCTTCTATTCCTAATGAAATGGGAGGGGTGGCAGGAACTCGCACTTTCTCATGTGGATTTTGGTAATTAGTCTAAATGCTTCTGTAACACAAGGACGTTAAAGGCCTTGCACACCATTAATGCAAACTGCTTACTTGTAACGGAGTAAACACCATCGCACCGACCACACTGCTAACACCAGCAGACTCCTAATTTTGGAGATTGTGAAAGGTTGCTCACTGTGCCCAGTGCATGTGGGAAGGAGGTTTTGAAAGGGTAAAGCTGTGTTGTACTGGTGTCCGGCTGTAGTGGATCACCACAAGAGATGGCACCCAGCACAGCAGAGCAAGGTGACAGGAGGATGCTTGAGGGGATCAGGTACCCACCCTGGCTGCTCAGAGCTGCCAAACCTCCTTCCAGCCTGGATGTCACATGAGGGACCAGGATCAGGGTGATGGGGCAGACCAGGAGGTGGTGGTGAGGTTGATGCTCAATACCCTGCTTGGGCACGAGTTGTGGAGCCCCAGCTGTGTCCAGGGAGAAGATGTAAAGAAAAGGGGCTCATCCCCCATAGATGAGCCCTGCCAAGATCAAAATGAAGCAACTTTAGGTACAGCAGCGGCTGCTCTTCGTCCCATTTCTCTTCCTGTCTGACGCTGTCACGTACTGGGGAGCTGAACCGCTTGGTGCTTCCAAGTGGCCCCTGGTAACTGATACCTCTAAAACCAAGGTGGATGGTTTACCAGAAGTCACACTGCGAGCCGGTAGCTCTTGACATTCGTTGCAGAGCACATGACGCACCAGAAAAGGGCAGCGGGACCTACATCTTTTGATGCAGAAAGCAGCCGTTGTGTGACTCGGTCCTCGCTGGGAAATGCGGGCTGAGCACCGCAGCCAGCCCCTGGTGGTGCTGGCCCTGGCACCAGCCCAGGGGGATGGAAGAGGTTTTTGTTTTATTTTTTTTAAAAGCTCTTCTTCCTATTAGCACATGTCCTGAGTCAGGTGAAGCAGCTGCAGCCTGGTACGCAGCCGTGCTTCTGTGAAGGCTACAGTTGTGTTCAGCTCTGCTTAAATATTCTTAGATTGAATGGAAACTGCTTGCTAGCTCCTAAAACCCTTCAAAGAGCACATCCTATTTATGCTTCAGTGAAGGTCTCCAACCTGACTGTTGTGGTATGAGAGGGCTTCAGCAGTTCTTCATGAGCCAGCTTAAAGGGAGGAGACTTGCTGCATAAGTAAGGTGTGTGGCGGGTGTTAGAGGCTGAGAACAGGATTGATCTGTGAGGCTCCATATTGTTACAGACCGCGTGACTGCTAAGCACAGAGAAGCAGATAACTCCCTGAAGTAGTTAATTTGAATATACAGAAGCAAAAGGAAGAGTAGGAGGAAGATGTAGGTCAAGTGCTTCAGGAAGATGCCAGGCGAATGTTCAAAGAACCACAAGGTTGGTCTCTGCCAGTGTCAGAAGTAGCTGCTTGCACCTCAGCTGTTCGTGTGGAATTATTTTGTTCTAAGTAGAGGAACTTTGCTTTTTATTTTATTTTTTTTTAATTTTAATTATAACAGCTTGCTGGGGCCTCCTAAATAGGGACCATACACCTGACATTGGCCATGCTGCCATTAGCGTTGTCCTCCTAAGCCCTCTCAGTCACAGCCCAGCTCGATATGTTATTTCTCCTCTTAAGAGCATAAATAGCTGAGGCCAGCAAAAATCTGGAGCAATTGTTTTCTATTCATTTTTAGTACAGTGAAGGAGCAGGATTTTATGATTCGTTCCTTGATTTCTAAGGTATTAAAGGATGCGTAAGTCCGTATGAAAAAGGGAAACTTGGATGGACAATTTTGGGCTGGACAAAATCTGCTACGAAATCAGTTTTCTGAGAGGTTGAAAAAGGAACCCTTAAAAGTTGTGGGACAGTCACACCGGCTCAGAAAAACTCATCCCCACTGTACTGGGTAGGGTACCAGCAAGCAGTATGTCAGCTCTGCTGTTTTACCTGTTCTGGCCAAAATAAAGCTCCATTGTCACTAACATTTCTTTGTCACGGAACAGGGCCGTGGATCTGGTTTAATTGCATTTAGGTCATGCTTCTGCCACCCATCTCCTGGAATTTGGGCTGGCAAGCTTAGCCTAAGGAAAGCTTCACCAGTGCAATCATTTTACTTGGTGCTGGAGAGACCTGATGTTTGTAAGGGAAGTCTGCACAAATGCTAGGAAACCCGCTGAATAGTCATCATTAATATGAATTATTTTTGCTTAGTCTGACTTTAAAAAAGAAAAAAAAAAGGGTCACAACCCCCCCCAAAAAACCTTCTTCCTATAAAGCTAAAAGCTTTTATCTTCTTTAACATGACGCTTTTCCTGAAAATGCCTGCAAGTGAGTCTTGCACAAGAAGCCTGCCATAAGATACGTTACTACAATAGCTGCTTCCACTGCATGTTCCTTGCCCACATAAAGAGCGGATGATGATTCTTTCGAGAAGGGGAAAACCTTGTCTCGTTTCTCTTGTGACCTACTTGGCTCAGAGGCAGCGCACAGAGCAGGGCTCTGCACCTTCGCCGTGACGCTCCACTGGTCGCAAGGCTTGCGGAGCTTTTGGGGCATTTTCGGGCAGTTCTTGCCAGCCTTGCAACTTCTAGCTTAGTCTGCCGTGTGCTGGCTGAGCGTGGGCAGAGGTGTGAAGAGTCAGGGCTGGAGGGTAGGTTGGCAGAGATGCAGCTCAAGGCTTTGAGCTGGATGGAAAGGGCGGTGGGATGGGACGAGCAGGGCCGCCTCCCAGCCGCTGAGCTCCTCCAGAACCTCTTGTGTAAGCCAAAGGAACTAAAAGAAAGAGAAAGGAAGACCTAAACTAGGTCAAAGTTGCCTTCAAAGAAGAACAGAATGTTAACGCCTTGTGTGTGATCTGCGCTGGGAAAGTTCACAGCCCGTTTCCACTTGGGGGCTCGAGCAGCAACGTACGTGCGCTGCACGTGGTCACAGCGGGGCTGCTGCTGCAGATATCTGCAAGAGCTTGTGCACAGGTATCTTCCAGGAGGGCTGCTGGTGGTGCTCATCTCCAAAACTAATCTCAGAAGGTGCCTTTTGCACAGTAATAGTAGGAAAAAATAAAGTTTATTCAGTCTTTCTTCTCCCTGGTTCCCATGTGTGCTGCAGACTCAAACGAGGAAGAGTCTGCAGCTGGGAAATACCATCCATGGCTCTGAAAGCAGCAAATGTGAGTTTTACTCTTTGGGGAATTTCTAACTTGTCATCTCTGGATTATGTGGTTAAGCCCCGAGCAGGTACAGGGATACCCATCAAATGTGGGCAGCTGGCAGTGCACGTCTTTTTGCCCCTGAAATGGGGATGAATTAATTTCTTTACTTGCGTTTCCATCCACTGAGCGTTTGCTGAAGGAGAGCTATAAGAGCTGGCCTCCCCTAGGGATGCAGGGCAGCTAGGAGCAAAGTGATATTTATCCCCCCATGAGAAAGCTGCCAACTGTCAAGTTATATGGCACTGGCCGTAATTTTTGAGGGCTGTTCTCGTTTTTATGGCTCATCTTACTATGTTTTTGCACTTCAGAGTTCAAGGGCCAAATTTACTTAATCTTGAAACTGATTTAAAAGGGGACAAGGCCAAATAAAGTCTGGTGACATAAAAAATATTGGGAGAGGACTGCAAAGCTGCAGGGAGCACCAACCTCTGAACTGAGCGGGGAAGAAGGGAACAAGGATCAGCGGCCCTGGAGCTAAACCTCCAGGGAAACGTGGCCTGTAGTTGGAAGAGGTGCAAGCAATACTTCATGTTACCATCGGTGGGTGTCTGTGGAAGCCATACCAGGTTGTAATTCTTGATATATTTAAAAACTTGCTGTTAACTCGGAGTTATGTTGAACATAACCTGTACTACAGCTTTTCAAGGGCTACCAGCCACCATTGGAAACAAGCAACATGATTTTGTCAGAAACCATAAAATGGGAGAGGAACCATTTCTCAGCTTGTGAGTGGCCTGTCAAAACCTTGCCAGACGTGCAGATTCGTGGGGGCTCCAAGCTCTCCACCAGGAGATGAGATTTCTGCAGAAGAAACCTGAGTGCCCTGTTGCTGCCCCAGCCTGGTGATGATCACAGCTGGAGTAATCTTTGATGGAAAGACGAAGGGCCCGATCCAAGCCCAGCAAAGGAACCCAGGCCTGGACCAAAAGGATGGAGACAACCAGCATTTTCAGAGGGGGAGAGACACCGCTGCAGTAGGGATGGAGGGACTATCAAAATATGAATGCAAATGGGGCACTTATGGCTTTCAGGTTGGCAGCTGGTGAATACCTTAATGTCTTGCCAGAAACAATGCTCTTAATGTTAAAAGAAAAGCTGCAGGCCATGAAAAGCGAGCATGAAGAATTTCAGGGCTTTCAGGGATAAACTTAAAGAAACACGAGAGTAGGTGTATAGGGAAATGAACGATAACATCTTTAGTAGTTTCAGGGAAAAGGGCAATCATTTGGGGTTGAAAGTGAATCAAACTATGTATCTTGTTACTGAAGGAGCAAGGGATCAAACAGCTTAGGAAAAATCTGGAGGTGTCTTCCAGGTCCTGGGGAAGGTCCCAGCAAACTGCAGCATTTGAAACAGTCAAGAGAAAAGTTGGGTCACATCCCTGACAGCATGCCCCTTGGAGGTGTTTCACTGGGAAATATGACAGAAGTGGATGGTTTGGAGCAACTGGTGGCTTTGGGGACAAGCTGGGGATAAATTAAGCTAACTGCCCTCAGCTGCCTGAGGAAGAGGATGGAGGAGCAGTCTGGGTCTGGATGTGTCCTTCCTGGGGACACACAGTCCTCACACTCCTGCTAGGAGAAGGGAGTCTTCCTCCTCCTTGTGTGTCAAAAAAAAATATGAAGAGCAAGATAAATGAAACTTTTTGAGTTTTGGGCTGATGACATGGAAAGCAAGGATGGACAGACTGAAAATGTGAAAAATAAGGGAGGCTGAAGATGTGAGAAGGCAGCTCTCCTCCTATGGAGGCAACAATTGAGTGCTGCCTGCCATGAACATTTTTGGGAAGGAAAATACGGATTATTTCTCCCCATGTCTTGTGTTTGGGTGGATATTTCTTGGAATAAGCAGTCAGCTACAACAACTCTGTGTGAGATGTGACTGGATGCAGGCAGTGATTGTCACAGCTTGAATGAACTTTGGGGGTTAGAGGAGTCCTAAGCTGGAACCTTGTCCATGTACCTGGTGGCTGTTGCTCTTCTTCCTGACCTTCTTGGCTCATGTCTTTTTTATTTATTTATTTTCTCCTGGCTGCTCTGGAGCATGCTGCTTGCCTGCTGATTTGTAATAAGCTCTCAGGGAAGCTTCTCCACCAGGGCACCACAACATCTCCCTGCGCCCAGCTCCATGGCCTGGCTGCGAAACCCTGCTCGGGTCCTTCTGCATCTCGGTGACAAAAACAGCAATGAGTGCACTGGCACTAGACATTTCCATCTTTGTCTAGAGTATTTCTGGTCCTTCTCAGAGAACTCAACCACAGAAAACCTCATCATCACTAGATGGCGTGTGTGGGCTGCTCTTGTCCTAGCACTGGGCAAACCAGCCAGTGAGGTTTCCTCCCTCTATATTTTTTTAATGTACTTCTGTGGCTGCTTCTGACAGCAGGGTATGTACAACACATCCCAATCTGCCCCATAGCCCCACAAAATATTGTGCTACTCTCCAGCAGCTCTGCCACCTCCCTCCTCCTGCTCTCTGTGCCCCAGGGGTGGCCCAGGCTTGATGTTTCTTTGCCACCCTTCCCAGGCACTGAACATAAGCCCATGAAATGCCATGTACTGAATAAGCAAAACTCCACATTTGGTCTTTTTAGGAGTGGTCTTGTAGCATGTTTGATGAATTCTGTCTTGGTATAATAGCTGCCTGCAAAAATATGAGCAGGGGCTGAAGAGGCAGCATGGCAGTGGTCTGTCCAGAATCACAGAATCACAGAATCTCTAGGTTGGAAGAGACCTCAAGATCATCGAGTCCAACCTCTAACCTAACACTAACAGTACCCACTAAACCATATCCCTAAATTCTACATCTAAACGTCTTTTGAAGACTTCCAGGGATGGTGACTCCAGGCAGGGTGGCAGCTCCTTGGGGACTTCTGTCCCCTGCTGTCACCACAGGGTGACGTGTGGCTGTGTTTTAGCTTGTTTTAGCTGGAACCAAGTGTAAAGAAAAAGCCCTGGGGCTAGTGCTAGCATCTGTGGCTTAATGTGGCCCTTGTCACGGGTTTGCTGTTTATCGGGTGCCTCCTTCAGGCCTGGCGTGCCAGGTGCTGCGCTCACTGCTGAATTTCCCTCACTAAAGCTTTCCATCAGAGTTTAAGACCAAAGATCAAAAAGAGACTTTTGGACGGGCAGAAGGAAAATACTTTGATCAAAAGACAGTAGATGTGTTGGTAGTGCTAATTATTATCAATCAAATAGAGACTAATGCTTGGGTGCACATGTGCGTGGAGCCTGAAGTCAGTGGTTCTTGCTGACTTCTGCCTTAGCCTTTCAGCGTTCCTGCAGAATCTACGTTGTGCTCTGCCACGTGTTTGTCAGTACTCAGAATTTGCTCTCTTGGGGCTTCTGTTCCCCTTTCTGCCACAACTCAGAGCAGGCTCAGACCTTTCTGGAGCTTCCCAACTATTTCATTATAAGCTCTCAGAGGCAAAACCCTCAAAGACCATCCCAGTTCTTACCGGGGGGGCCGTGTGTGGAACCTACAGAATAATGGAACTGCATTTCCACACCACAACCGGTGTTTCCCAGAGCCGACAGGAAAATTGCCCTTTCCTTCTCTAAGGTGGAGTAGATCAAAGAGCAAAATTTCTTCCAGGAGAAGAAACCCACATCCTTTTGGTGAGCTATTATTATTATTACTGTCCTTCTTGCTGGAATTAATCCAGGCTGGATGCAGAAAGGAAAGCAAATCTCACGGAGGTGCACATCTCTATTTTTGTGTAAACACTGAACTAGAAATTTTTAAGAGTTCTTGGTTTGAGTCATCCACTGATCATCCCCGTAAGACTCAGCGGGGTGATGAAAGTGACCAGCAGGTCCCAGCAATGCTCATATCCAGCTGTAGAAAATATCCTTTAGGAATAAATCACTTTTCTATTAAAAATGTCGGTCATACTTCACTTCCCAGTCAGCTGTAGCGTTAGTTGGCCAGTCTGTGTCTGGAGTTGTTGTGAGCAGGGAGACCCAGGTGTGGTGGAACTGGCCTGGGAGCTGTGTGGGAGTTGATCCAAAGGAGTTTAAAGACCTGTGGGCTGAACTGTGTCCTGTGTTATGGGCTATCGAGGCTGTGGCTCTGTTTAAGGCTGAGGGTGCACACACACAGATAACCCAGCCATGTGTAGATTTGCTCATCTGTATTTTGTTCAGCTCTAACTGCAGAAGAAATGCTGCAGCTGATGAGCAGATGTTCTTTTTTTTTTTTTTTTTTTTTTTTTTAAAGGAAAAAAAGGTTCATTATTTTCTCTGTATATACAGGATTATCCAGTCAGGCAAGCCTAGTGATGACTTGATTAAATAATCACTTTAATAGAGCTGAACCACTTGCATTTTTTTGGCAAATATCAATCGGATGTGAGTGTTTTGGTGCCAAGGCCCTGTTTGCTTCCAGCAGTGTTCTGCTGCTTCAATTCCATCTCTGAAGATGACAAAGCCAAGCATCCTTGTTGCTCCAGCAGTTCTTGTCTGCCAAGGTGAAATATCCTTCAAACACAGCTCTGAAACCTGCTGCCGTACTGTGGATGGCATTCAGGGCTGATGTGCAGCTTGCTGCTGCTGCAAGGAGCTCCGTGGCTCTGGGATTCCTTTCCTGCAGGCGCATTTCCCATAGCCTGGTCCTGCAAATAAATTCAGTAGCTGGTGGCCAGCTTCTGCCATCCCCACTGTTTGCACCTTATTTGAAAAACAGCTTGTTTGTTTGTTTGTTTCATTTTTCATTCATCAGTCTGGTCCCGCACAAGGTAAACAACGTGTTGGAGTGTATTGCTATTAATCACATCAGTCTGCAGTGCCGTAACCACAATGTGGAAGTCTTATCTGCCAATTTAATACCAATGCTTCCTTTTAAAGTAGCTCTTTGAATGTAAATAGACTACAAATAATGTTTTGGTTGGCGTGTATTTATCACTTATTTATCTTACATACCATATCTTTGCTGCTTCTCCCGTGTTGCTTTCAAGACAAGACAGTTATGCAGATTTAGAAAATGCTGTGGCTTGTGAAAATGTTGCTTTGTGTTTTTCCTTTTTCTGGGATACTTGGCGTGTACTTAACAGGCAAGTGACTGGCTCTGGGTCTGTGCAGGGGCACGAGGTGTGATGGGTCCCTCCCTGCATGCCTTCACTGCCTTCTCATGGGTTACTGGCCTGGGCTGTGCCTCACAACCTCAGCCACATGCTGATTTCAGTCCTTGTCCCCTCTGGTTTCTTAGAACCAAGATATTCACCAAGTGGCAGATTAGGGAGGCAGAAGCTGCCTTTGTGTACTTATGTCCTCTCTTTGCTTTGGTCTTTTGTGCTCTGAAGACCTCTCAGTACCTGCAGTCCCAGCTCCTTGCTGTGACCGCACACCAGATACCTCGGGGTCTCTCATCACATCCCTGTGGTCACTGACATTGTCCTCACCCTGCCCTTGAAGGGACAACTTCTCCAGCCAGTCTTGCCTGAGATATAACATTTCCAGCCCTCCCAAAATAATTCAGGTTGCAAAAACCGTGACATCTGTTCCCCAATGGTGGGGAGGCCCCCGGCTGCCTCCACACCGTGAGGCTGCAGGAGCCCGTGCCCCTGCCAGCCCTCTGTTTGAAGCAGCCTCCTGGCCCAGGAGTGGTGTGAGAGGTGTCACAGCCTTCCCCACTTTTATTGGGAGTGAAAATGAAGATGCACAGTGGTGGAGAGGAGCTTGGCTTTGATCATTGCTGGTTCCAGGAAATAAAAACATGATCCAAAGGGAGTGAGCGAGGGGCGTAATGATGTCAGGACATCTCTTTGTTATTCTCCGAGATCAAAAGAAGCTGAACGAGTTTAGCTTTTATTGCATTCCCCTTTTTGTTTTCTCCTTTTTTTTTTTTTTTTTTTTTTTTTCCCTAAAAAAACAATGCAACTCTCCCTGGTCTTGTCCCAGCCATGCTCCCCACTCCTGTTATCCCCAGGCCACTGCAGACTGTGTGGCACCGCTCTGGCATGGCACAGACCTTGGGGGCCGTCTGTGGTCAGCCTGCTGGGAAGAATATCTGTGCTTATGTCTTCACTTTAAATGAAAGAGATTCTTTCAACGGTATAAGAAATCACCAAGAAGTTCTAAACATCAGTTCTCTCCTTCATTTTGGCTGCTCATTCTCAGTTTTTCTGTCACTCACTGAGATAATTACAGCATGTCTGAAAAAGAGCCCAGCTCCATACTAGGATATTTGCTGCCATCTTTTGGTAGATGCATGTTACAGAAAGTAGTGATTTTTTTTTTCTCTGCACAGGCGCCGAACGTCCTGTCCTCTCTCTTTGCCCTTCCCCTGCTCTCCTGCTGCATCATGCTCAGCCTCGTACTGCAGAGACAGACGGTGAATGTTAAACTCAACCGATGATATCACCAAGCAGACCCTGAAAAATGGAACAGGCAAAAGCAAGTAAATGGCATCCATGTAGGATGGATTTCAAAATAACAGGGGGTAAGGACTCAGCTGCTGCCTCATTGCTGCTGCAGGTGCCAGGCAATGTTTCCCTGTGCCTGGGACAGAGGGGACACCCTCCAAGCTGTCTGGTTCCCCACCTCTGGCAGCACCAGCAGTGGGAATGGGCAGGACAGGTCTCTCTCTGCCTGGTTCTGCTTGTGACCATGCTGTGAGTCCTTTGAGACATAAAAATCCCCTGAGCTAGGGAAAGGACGTAGGGAACAGGCTGTAATCTGTGTGCATGCAGGAAATAAAAAGGGTTTTATGCCAGGAAGTAATAAAACAATATATTGGAGAAAATGGGGTGGCAGCAAGGATGATGCTAGGGGAGAAAGCACAGTGGGCAGGCAGTGTGCTGTAAGCCAGGCTCAGTGTTGCATGATTCACCTCTGGCACAAGCAGGTGGCCAAGAGCCAAGGCTGTGCTTGCTCCAGCGTGGGGCAGGTTGAGGAGCTGCTGCTTGGGGTGAAGACACAGCCATGGCTGACCAAATGGTATGAGGGTGTCCTGCTTCCAACCACGCGTTGCCCTGGCTCTTCCTGTGCTCCTCTGCCTCTGGGGTGATAAGCTTCAGCTCAGCACCCTGGCAGAACCCTGAAGTCATGTTTGCTGGGCTGGCTTTTGGTGGGACAGCAAGTGACATCAGCCCTGGGCACACTCCAACAAGCCCTAGGGCACAGGGACAGCACATGCTGCTGCCAGCGGCACGGCGAGGCTGTCTGCAGCCTGACTTCGCCTTGTGTCAACACCAGTGCTCGCTTTGGTAGCTGAACCTACAGAATGGCTGTGGCTGGAAGTAAATCTCCAAATGCTTAAAAGGACCCTTTTTTTTTTTTTTTTTTTTCCCCACGGGTTTCTCTCGTGGCAGCAGACTGTGCATTTTATTTCAGCACAGAGTTGGTATCAGGCACAATTTCTCCAGCTTTTGCTGCCACAGCTGGCTCTCCGAGGTCTGTATGTGGCTACACACGCCTTTCTCCTCCACCACCTCATCATGAAAGCTAAGACATGCCTGAGACCTCACCAAATCCCACACCCCACTTCACTTGCGTGATTCTGTTCAACAGAAAGTCCCTTTTATTTTCAGTTTGAGCCCAGACTTTGCTCACAGCACTGGAGACAGCCTGACAAAGCAACGTTCGCAGACCTTTGGTGTTTCTGTTTTAACGCAGGATCTCAGCTTTTCCAGTTGTGGTTTGCAGCATTCCCTTGTGCTCTTTTTCTTTCATTATCCCCTCCAACTGCAGGCAAGAAATGTGCTTGTTGCCAGGCATGAAGTGTTCTCACGTCCTGCTCTTCTACAGCCAGCTTAAAGTCTGTGAAGTTTCGCAATGTCTGTGCTTGAGTGTGGACTCAGAAACTTTCCATCATTTGGAAAGAGCAGTTACTGGGACTGATAAGAAATGGGCACCCACCTGAAAAAAAGAGAAGCAAACTTTGGAAACTGAACTCCCAGACCCAAGCAAGAAGTCTGGGTGCCAAGATCCTGGATGAGCTTGCAATGCAGCTCCCAGGCTGGATCTGGACACTGCAGCAGGGCGAGACCGGGACATGCCCCAGCCTTCCCGGCCCTTGATTTCTGTGGGATAGAGCTGGGCGTTGTTCACAAGTGCTGTGCATGCCCTGGGCACGCTTCCGAGCAGGGTGACTTTGACCTCCAGGTGTGCAGCCACCCGCAGTGGGTACAGCACGGAGGCCGTGCCTCTCTGGGGAGATGCTGCTGGGAAAGCAAAGGCGTGAGCCAGGAGAAAGGACAGCCAGGGAAAATGCCTCTTGCTATCTATCCCTGCTGTGTAAAGGAGGAAAAATAGGCAAGAAATCATGGTAAAAACCATAAGTAAAGCTTCCCAAGGGTGGGATGTGAACTCCTAGCGATTTCTCCTGGTGAAAATCTCCCTTGGGCACTGGGCCTGGAAGGGTGAATGTCAGGACCATGGGTAGGATGAGTCTGCTGCTTATCTCGTGGGCAATGCCCTGAGCCTCTGGCAGAGATGGGTGGGTTTCGTATCTCATCCTGCAGCCTCTGCTCCTCGGTGATAGCAGAGCGCAGCCTGCCTCGCTCCGCCACCGGGACCCCTTGGTTGTAGGCTCAGCAGAGGGCTGCCTCCTGCCTCCAGCAGGGAGTTAGCAAGACAGAAAGCTCCCAATCACCCCGCAGCACCCAGCACAGCTCCATTTCCACCGGGCTCTCCCTGGGGGACCACCTCCAGCACCCCCCCTTTACCCTTTTCCCCCCCTTAACTCATCCTCCCCCCACCAGATCCCACCGGGGGGCTCTCGGGGGGCTTTCCCCGGAGCCTGTCGGGGGGTCCTGCCCCGGAGGGAGGCAGCTCCGGGGGCTCGGTGAGGCGACGAGGCCCGGCCCGCTCCGCCCCGTCCCCGCCCGCCGCCGCGCAGCCGCCGCCGCCGCAGAGCCCGGGGAGGCGCCGGGCAGGGGCCGGGGGAGGCCGAGGAGGGAGCGGGAGCAGCGGGGCCGCCGCCGCCTCGGGGGGGGGCCAGGTAGGGCCGGGGGTTCCCGGGGGTCCTTGGGGTGCCGGGAGGGGTTGAGGGGGGCTCGCTCCTTGCTGCTAACGGGGCCGGAGGTTTCCTTACGTAACGCGCAGCGGCCTCGGGGGGAGTCCCCCGGGGGACCGGGGGGTGGGATCGGGGGCAGCGATCGTCCCTTCCCCGCAGCCCCCGGCCTTGGGGAGGGGTCCCCGGTGGGTGGGGGGAGAGGTTCGGCCTGGCTCGGGGCAGCTGTTCCAGAAATTAATTAATAAATTAATAAAAACCGGCAGGCACCGGGCAGAGCGGAGCTGACTCATCCCCTCTGCCGGGGGCTCTCTCCATCCCCTTCCCGTCCCCGGGGTCAGGGTGGCTGCCAAATTGCCTCCCGACCCCTTCCCAAAAGGGCCTTCGGGTGCTGGTTGGGCCTGGGGTTACCGCTGCCGGCTGTAGGGCAGCAGGAGCAGAGCCCTCAGTATCCCCCGGTGCCCTGCAGTACCCCCAGTGTCCCCCAGTGCCCCCAGTATCCTACCAGTGACCCCCAGCGGGGCGCAGCCTCACCCAGGGGCTGCAGGGCTGGGTGGTTAACCTGGGCTCATAACTTGGGGCTGAAGGAACTTGGTTCCTTGTTCTCCCCTCGCAGTTTTCCCAACTCCAGCAGCTACCGCAGGCTGCAGCATCCCCCAGCCGTGTTTAATTGCTGTTTCTGTGCGATAGCTTAATGAGGGGTTTCGGTACAACGCTGTTCTGAACTTGCACCCACGCAATTAACAGCAGGCTCTTTCTTTCTTTAGTTCCGTAAATATTGGTTTAGGCTAAATCACAATATTTGTATTTGCTTTGAAGGGTTTTATCTCCTCTGTGCTCCAGCATTTATTGGGTGACAGATAATATTGCATAAATCAATCGCGGAAAAGTAAATCTGCTCTGTCATGTGTGGTTCGAGAGCAGGAGGGCTCTGATCCTACAGGTGTTGGTAGCTTGGCTGTGAAATGACACTGCCCAGGCTGGGGGGCAAAAAGGTGCTTAAAAGCATGCCAAGGGATATTTTTTTCAGTCTATAGAGGAGATAAATAGGGAATGATCAGATTTGGGGATATTGAGGCAAAAGACCCTCATGTGCTTTCTCTCCTCATGCGCAGTGCAGCTGGCTTCATCACCTGATGGTTTATTAGGAAAAATGTGACAGGAGCAAGGTTAAATCCAACCTTTCTATTTTCTAAGCCTTGATTCCGACAGACTCCCATTGTCTTCGTGGCAGTTGAACCTGCCATTGATTTTATTCTTATCTTAAATTTTTATATAGCTCCTCCCTCTCACGTAAGTATCATAAAGTTGGTAAGTCTGGGTAGGGACATGACACATCGAGAGCTGCCAGTCTCAGAGGTGGACCTGCCTTTGGTCGCAGCCAGTCCTTGTTCTCAAAGGGCGCCCCGGCTGCCTGCTGAGCCCATTTGGATTTCAAACCACAGAGTTGCATGTGTCTGTGTCACTGGGAAATATTTAAATTGAGCCTGATGGAACTGCCTCGTATTCAATGAAATCTTTGCTGGGGCTGGCTCTGGGGTCCTACAGCTCCAGAGGAAGCTTCCAATTTCCTCCCTGCGTGGTTACAGCCCAGCACTCACCAAGGTGCTGCTCACAGCAGTGCTTCAAGCTGACTGCTCTGCTCAGGCTTCCTGAACCCAACCCTGCAGTACTTCAGTGTGATTTGTGCTACAGTGTTTCCCACTCAAGAAAATCAAAGTATTTTACCACTTGAACATACTATGTATCCTCTCCTTTGTCTGCTTGGTGTTGGAGCCGAGGTGTGCGGTCACTCTGAGGTATTTGCACAGTTGGGGAAGGAGGAGAGCAATGAATTCATCTCAGTCCCAACCTAATCTGAGTTAATGTGCTGAGATCCCACTGGTGGAAAGCAAGGGCACTTGGCCACAGCCATGCCTTGATCCTTTAAGGATTTGAATCCCTGTTAAGCATGCTTGTCTTACAACCCGCACTCACGCAGGATGTAATCAGTTTTGTTTTCCATCTGTTAAACAAGAGGCTCCTGATTAGGCCCTGCAAACAGAAATAATTATTTTTGTTCTTGCTGACAACAACAGCAAGGTTAACCACCACATGCATATTTCATCATGTTTTCCACACTCAGCATTTTTAAACACCTTGTTCCGTGCAGGTTACATGATTTGCCTTACAACAGGCAGGGATTTGGCTTTCAGTATTGTCCCTTAATTAGAGTAATTGCCTAAGTGGAGATCCAGGCATCTCCCACTGTCCTGTAGGCAGAGCCCAGCCCGCAGCCGTGCAGCCGCCTGCCCCAGCTCATGGGCCTGGCGAGCCCTGTGGAGACACACACATGCTACAAAACCCGAAGGAAAAACATGCAGCAGTCAGTTTTCAAGAAAATATCTTGATTTTACAAAGTGACTCCAAGGGGCTGCTGGCAAAATGGAGCTGGGAGGTTCCCAAAGGCGGCCAGCAGAGCAGTGCGGTACTGTCCAAAGCAATGCTTATCTGATTTTCAAATGGATCTTTAGCATTTTAAATTTTTGATGATGCTAAATGGAAATACCCGTCAGAGGGCACTCATGAGGCTGGGCTGCTGTGGCGGGGAAGAAGTGATTCCTGAACATCCCCCTCCGTGACCCACCCCACCGCGTCCTGGGCTTGGGGTCATCCCAGTGCCTCCTTAGCTCTGACTTCAAGGCAAGATCACCCAGCGGGCACAGAGCTCTGCTTTTGGTGGCTTCAGTGAGGGGCAGGAGATCTACTTAAATCTGTTAATATTTGGTTTGTTTGTTCATTTATGTCTAAAGGTGGGTTTTGTGTTTCCAGAACCACATCTGACCAAGTGCTAAAATGGCTTCTCTTGCAGAGCGGTGCTTATAAACCTGAAATCCCAACTTTCGTGTTTGCACAAAAAAATGAGATGTTTAGGTCTAATACAAGCATCTGCCACTTCTGTAGAATCCAGAATACATTGGGTATTTTTTTTGGTTTTGTTTTCAAGTCACCTATTTAGCTGCTTACATATCTGGGGCTGTAACTTATTGATGAACTGTAGCTGGAAGGAGAGGAGAGGAGAGGAGAGGAGAGGCCTTCCTCGTGCACCCAGGCGGTGTCCCCAGCTGAAGCTGCACCACGCTCTGCACCCTGCTGTACGCTCTGAGAAGACCGTTTGCCTTGGTTCAGCCACCAGATCTGTTTTGTTCCCTCTAGGACAGGGATTCTTCACTTATGCAATAGCAATATCCTGCTCTGACAGGCAGCAGCTTGCTGGAGCGAGCGCTGGAGGCGCTGGGTGGCTGCTGCAGGGCCCCGGGTGCTGCTCGTGCAGGGTGCTGGGTGCTGGGAGCTGCCTCCCGGGGGGCTGTGGGGAGCACCCCCGGTGCTGGGAGCCAGCTCTTGGCGCTGGGGTGGGGAGGAATAGTTTTCTGCTGACATGGAACGGGCTGGAGCAAGGACTGGCAGGCAACTTTCACAGCGTTTCCACTCTTATGTAATCAGCTCGCTGTTATGCCACATAACCAAAACGTTTGGGAATAGGGAATTACGGTGTGTTGAGAGGTGCTTTATGAGTATACGGTTCCACTCCTTTGCTTTTTAAAAATGTATGGTGTCCTGTGTATAAAGACAGAAGGTGCACGCCACTTCTGTTCGTTGACTTGGCTTCCCTAGAACAAATTGTACTGGGATAAGAAAGTAGGTTTGCTTGGTTTGTTCCTCACAGGATCACATTCTGCCCTCCACCTGTGATGAGACGGTTTTCTCAGTGGCAGCAAAACCAGATGCATTCGTATGTCGTGCAGGAGGCTTCTGAGCCAGGAGAGGTTGGGGCCTGCTGAATGTAGGAAGCAAGGACCTGAGGGGCAAAATGAACATTGCTCCCGGCCCTGCATGCTCACGGTGTGGCATCCCCTCAGTCCCAGCTCTTCTCAGCCCCTTCAGATTTTCCCCAGCTGATGACCAGAAAAGCACTTTAAGGTCATCCCCTAAGGAGAAATCTTAGCATGTTAACAGCAGCTCCAAAGTCAAAGAAAGCTGAAGGTGAAGAATGATTTTGCTAACGTAAATGTTATCCTTTTGCTGCTGTGAATTAGGGAGAGAGGTGTTAGTGATGCTCGATGCCTGTCCTGGCTGCGTTTTCTGGGGTCCTAACTCTTCCCATACATAGATTAATTGCAAAAAACAGGAGAAATGTTTCATGTATATATTAAAGTTGTTTGTTCAGGCCATTCTACTGATAAGGGAACAAGAATTAACCCTTTAGAAAGGCACAGACTTTTTTTTTCATATTTGTTCTGCAACCTGTTTCGCAGAGGCAAGTGCACTCAACTCACTTATGCTGGCTAAAGAACGAAATCAAATCCAACTACTTGTTGGAGCTACGTTCTTCAGGCTGTATTTAATTGATAGGTTGTGGGTAGAAAATAAAACTGTCTAAAACTTAGAAATTTACCTTAAGTTGCTTTTTGCTGAAGTGAATTAAATAAACAAGTTTCTGAACATAGTAATAATCTCCTCCTCCCCGCTTTTTTCTCTCTCTTTTTTTTTTTCTTTTTCTTTTTTTTCCCAGAAAATGGCTGTTCCACCTGCTTATGCTGATCTGGGCAAATCTGCCAGAGATGTTTTCACCAAAGGATATGGTAAATAAATCCCAAATAAGTTTGATCTTTCACTGTCTACCCGATTCCTGAAACTGCTATGATGTTACTGTTTTTCTCTGATAAACATTCCAGCTATTTCCTTAGAATCCAGAGAATTTTATATCCTAGTTTCACATTACCACTGCTGTCTGGAAAGGGAGGGTGATTTATTCCTGTTTTGACAAAATTCTTCATGTTCCCCATAGGTCTGTTGTCTGTTTCGAAGGAAAATTGAGTGTTGTATTTTGTCTGTTTCCCTCTGTCATGAATAGGGCCATTGATGTCAGCAATTTCCTTATGAAAAAGCTGCTGCTCGATATGAATAAGGACATTATTACCTAGTCTGGTCCCAGGGATATCACAGGTCAGCAGGACTAGTGCAGTCAGTGCTATCTGAAGGAAGTATGAACTGCATAAGCTGCTTCTTAAAAACCCATGGTTCAAAAGTTATACCCGGTTGTACTTTTTTTTTTTTTTTTTTTTTAAAGTAGTTCACAGGAGATTTAGAAGGAAGCTTTGTGAAATAAATCAGAAATGCCTTTCAAATTAACATATATATAATTCATGTTTTTTTTTTTTTTTTTCTCATCTTCTAGGTTTTGGGTTAATAAAACTTGATTTGAAAACAAAATCCGAGAATGGACTGGTGAGTTTGGACAGGCCTTGAAACCCCAAACATGGCAGTGTTCCTGTGTTTTCTGGTTAAAAATAGAAATATGGATCCCTTACTCTCCCCTTATCGGTTTTCAGATACGTTATAGCCCTGCGAGTTACTTTGCACTTAGGACATAATGCTGCCATGAGGCCACACACGTGGGGGCAGTGGTACAGGCTCCCCCAGCTAGAAACACTCCCTGCCTCCACGGCATGAAAGGTTGTGCTCTCCCCAGGCTTTTTCTTCTGCCAAGGGTTTGATTTAGCTCAGGGCTAGCACGGGGCACAGCCCCCCGGGGGCTCTATTAAGGAGCATTTTGGAATAATGTTTTGCCCAAGGCTGATCAGTTTATGCACAGCTGCAATTAGCGACTTCTCCGTGCCCTGTGGTTGGAATATCAGCCAGTATAATTTCTAAACGAGCAACATGCTATTTTTCTTAGCAGTCACAAAACAAGCGTAGTGGCGATGTAATTGTGTGTTGGAGCTGATCTTTACAATACCTCTGTGAAGTATTTGCAGGCTTACAAGCTGACCCACAGGCACACCTTGTACGTCAGCTAGCTCTCAGACTAGCCCCTTGTTTTGTGTTAAAATGTTAAAAATGGTTTGTGACCATTCCTTAGCATGCAGTGCTCTTTCTCCCTGACACTGACATTTTTGTGTGTGTGTTGGTATTAATGAATAACAAATGTGTTCTTAAGTCTTTTGAGAACGCTGAAGTGTTGGGTAGTATCCCAAATTATAATGACTAATGTTCTATGAGTATTTACCTGTACGCATACACACACACACATATCTACATTTATTTATATGTATATATATATTTTTTTCCCCTCTCTTTAGGAATTTACAAGCTCAGGTTCAGCAAACTCAGAAACGAGCAAAGTCAGTGGTAGTTTGGAAACCAAATACAGATGGGTGGAGTACGGACTGATGTTCACAGAAAAGTGGAACACTGACAACACGCTAGGCACTGAGATCACTCTAGAAGATCAGGTAATTTGGGGATCAAAAGGTCCAGTTTACAAATTAATTTGTGACAATCTCTGATTATAAATCCTACCTGTGAATTTCTTTTCTGTACAGCTTGCACGAGGCCTGAAGCTGACCTTTGACTCCTCCTTCTCTCCTAACACTGGGTAAGAAGTTAGTAAGCTTGAGAGACAAAAAAAAAAAACAGCTTTTTTTCTTAGTTTTAGTTTTCCAAAATACTGTTGTCCTTACTCCTTTTGTCCCAAAATGTCATGACATTTAATAATCTGCCTATGTATAAAGAAATCTTATATATCTGGTCTAAGTCTTAATAGTAACTATCCGTTTTTAAACCTAACCTATAGTAAACCAACTTTGAAGTACAGTAACTTGAGAATCGGGGTGGGAAGGAATTGTTTGTGCCCCTTTGCTTATTTCTGGCCATGTCAGAAAATGAGTACTTAGCGACTGCCTGAATAAAAATGCCAGACAAGTCAGCTGTAATGCAAAGCTTAACAAGCTCCGTGAGCCAGTTGGCCATGGCTCTAATAGGTCGACACAGTAATTGGGCTCGTTTCCCAAGCTGAATTTATCATCTGAATTCTTGCTGGCCACAGTGTGCCGTGGTGTTGGATGAGCATTGTGGACCCCGTGATTGGATGCCACATTTTATGTGGGCCAGAGGGATTAAGCAGCAGCTGTAGGGCTAGATGTTGGTTTATTTATTTTTTTTCTCCTGATTATCTTTTTGCAAGCAGTGCTGCCAGTGAGCCAAAATGGGCTGCACATGAGCTTCCCACTGCGGCACACTACATGGCAGGCTGCTGTGGTTTTGGTCCCAGTGGGGACTTCACCCTGCCTTGAATTTAGTGTTCTCCATTGTCGACTGCTTCCAGCCCTCTAGGTTAAATAGATATTTTTGTATTTGTTAAGCAGAATAATCTCTAGTTTTTGTTGATAATTATTTCTTAGCTGATATGGAAGCTGCAGTCAAGCTAATGCTGGTATTTTTGGCACTTCTGCTCTTTATTTATGATTTTGGAAGACATAAGAAATTTCCGAGACAGAAATAATAATAATAATAATAGAAATAATAATAGAAAAATCTCTGCACAGGTCTGATACAGCATGTTTTGCAGTTCCTGAAGACTGTTTTTGCTAGCTGCAGTGGAAGGTTGATGTGAAATTTCAAATCAGCCTGACTTTTCTGGAAAGATTTCAGTAAACGATTTGGCCAAAGAGAGAAGACACTTGTAAGAGAGAAAGAAAGGAAGAAACTGTTGCAGAGGAGTAGCTGAATGCACTAGACATAGCTGCAGCGTGAGAATCTGCTCCCTTGATGTGAGCAGACAGAAGGACACCTGAGCAAGCGCTGCCCTGGCCAATAGAATAAAAAGAAGCAGGTGACTCAGGAAAGTTTATTTCTGTGTTAACCTTCCTTATGGCTGTAACCATTAAACATTATAACACATCATAAGGAGAAAATAGGGTGTTAGAGCCACCGAAGCAGCCTGCTTCCTTAGCAGTGATTTCTGGACACAGTAAATGAAATTACCCAGTTAAACAGGATTGTCCAAACTTCGGCTGGTACAAGACAACTGCTTTTGTCTGTGGCAAACCAGTAAACTATTACAGTTTCCATCATTTCCCTGTCTCTAACAAACTTCTAAAACATGAGATTACTTTGAGATGAGGATTAACTTCTGTCACCTCAAGTCTGATTTGCTGTGGTGCTGCTTGGCAGAACACAGCTCAGAAAGGCACCACGCTGCGTTTTACTGCTTGCAATTCACTGTAGATGAATTCCATTTTTGCAAATGTGAAATATTAAAAGGGGACATATCGTGTGACTCTCCGGGTGTGCGTACTATTACATTGATTTGAAGTAACCGAGTTGGTTGAATTGCTGCCTGAGCAAGACACGAGATTATTTCTTTTCTCTTTAGGAAAAAGAGCGCTAAAGTTAAGACAGGCTACAAGAGGGAACACATCAACATGGGCTGCGACATGGATTTTGATATTGCTGGTCCTTCGATACGTGGAGCGCTGGTGGTTGGCTATGAGGGGTGGTTGGCAGGTTACCAAATGACTTTTGAGACAGCCAAGTCTAGAGTAACCCAGAGCAACTTCGCTGTTGGCTATAAGACCGATGAATTCCAGCTTCATACTAATGTGTAAGTATTGGCAGATGGGCATTAAAAAGAATGTGAAAGGATTTTGATGCATTTAGGACAATGAAAGGGACAGAATTTCAGCACTTGTGATAGAGGGAGTGGTGGATTTGACGTTGCTTCTTCATTTAAGATGGCAAACTGCATTTTTAAGCTACTTTAGCCTTTCTTTGAGTTATGTGGGGGAAGGAATGGAAGGAACTGGGACTCACTGAGCACCAAGCACCCAGAGTCCCTCTTTCTAACAGATACAGATCTTTGGAAACTACTAGTGGATTTATAAAACAAGTGGGTTAAAAAAATATTTTTCATGGAAGTTGCAATAAAAACAAGGCCTCCCTTTTGTGCTTGTCAAAATCAAACGAAATGGTGGTTTGGTCTGGAGAAGAAGAGATTAATCACAGAATGAATAAGAACAGACAAAAGGGAATGAGTGGAAGAGATACGGACGGGGTTAGTTTCAGTACTGGTAGGGATATGGTGTAAAAGTTTGTTTTAGTGTTGTAACTCCTAAAACTCCTAATAACCTATTTATACTAGTGCTTATCTTTTCTGAATACATGGGAAACTAGGACTAAATTCCACGAAAACCTTAATTTCTCTGTCTCATGTTCCTCTTAAAGAAGCAATTTATGCCTTTTGGGAAGATTTTTATTTCTTTATTTTTTTAAATTAGGCAATCCCTACTCCACCCCCCACCTCCTTTACCACTCCCTTGGGTAATTGCATATTTGCATGTAGCAGAGCTGTTGCAGGCTGTTCCCATTCCGGGGCTGAACAACTGTTCTGCTTTCCTGGAGCTGCTGCTTCAAAGGCTTTCTGTTCTGTTTCATGCTGTTTTGCAGAGATCTGGTTTAGGAAGCTCAAACTGCCTTGCAGAACAATTGAACCTTCGCGGCCCAGATGGCATGTTTGAAGGGTTGCCAAAGCACAAAAATGTGGGCAGAAATCTTTCATCAAAACAATATGCGGGGTCCCCTCACTCTGTAGTTATGAGCTATTCCTTTGAGCACAATGACTTCCACCTCTGTTATGCTGCAGCAGTTCAAAATGTTGTATTATTGGCTTTTGCTATAAAATACTATAATTACTATTAGTCTTGATTAAAACAACAGCAGAAAATAACTTCAGAACAGTACAGTAAGGTCCGAGCCCCTGCTGTTCTTCCTTGGACCCCACAATGATCTGCTTCTTAGGTCACCGTTACTGTCCATGGATGATGAATCATCTTCACGAGGACACCTTGTTTGCTTACTTAATATTTGTACTCGACCACTTGATATGGCAAAACCATACATGTGTGATATGAATGGAAATCCTAATTACTGATTTTAATGGATTAGCTAGGTACTTTTGACATGTTTCAGCTTTGAAACGTGTCAGAGCTTTTGTAGAATCCAGGAAACAGTCGTGTTTGGAACTTGCATCACTGGTGTGCTCGGTCGTTATATCTAGCCAGTTCAGTGGTTCAAAAGGATGTTGTGGCAGAGTAGATAAATTAACTAGGTGGGGCTTGAAACATTGTCTTTTGTTCCTGGCTGTTCCACGGACCAGCCAGGGACTTGAGCAAGTTGCTTTCCCTTATGGTGCTTTAATATCTTCATTTCCATAGAGGACAATGTTTTTGATCTATGCATGAAAAGTGCTGTTACTATTACTAGAATTAAAAGAAGCTTTGATAATTTTTTTCTTATAATTTTTTAATAATACATGATAACTAAAGGGAGATAGGGCTGGATAATTTCTAGTTTTAAATATGATTTTCCTCACTTTTTGAGCATAGCTCAGACCGCCCCCCCTAATGTTGCAGGTCAAGACAGAGCTGTATGGGAACCTTGCACAAAATCTGCCTGTATAACCAGCTCTCCTCAGTCCTTTTTAATCCCTCCTTTTCTTGAGAGCCAAGCACATGCAGTTAAATGTGAGCTTCAGTCTTATCTGAAGTAAGTATTGTAGCATTTTTCTGGAAGAATTGCTCTAACAGTTTAAAAAGCTGCTGCTATTGCTTGAATTTTAAGTAGGCGTATCAGTATTGTTTGTGCAACTCTTGTGAACTAATGAACATTGTGACAAAGAAGTAAAAGTGGAGAGGTTTGAAATCTGCCCTTTTTAATCAGTAAAAGTTTGGTATACTCTAATAATTGGAATCTGTTTATTTCGTAATTTAGAAATATTTTAGAAGTATTTTATCTGCAAAGGTCTTCCCGTGGTGTAAGCCTCTTCTGTGCAATATGTTTGTATTCTCTTTTAAGAAAACGAGGTAAAATGGGAATTCAGATGCTCACTGGTTTCCTAGGACTGCAATACTTATTCAAATTATTTGCTTCTGCTTTTATGAGCTGGGTGCTTTAAGGTTTTGCATTTTATTTAGCACACTTTACTCACTGTGTGACACTGGTGTAAGTAGTAACTGGAAGTTTTGCTACTCGGTAGCAGAAATTGAAGGCTTTCATCATTCAGCTGTTGGCTAGAGCTGTCTGCAAACCAAAATGAGTTTCATTTCAGTTTCTAGCACAGACTTCTATAATGCAGACATACCATAAGGGCCACGGCAAATGGTATTCATTTGCAAGAGCTGATAGACTTGGATGTTCAATTGGCATCTTCACTTCTGATACAGTTCATCTGTGTCTGGTAAACGCACGCTGATGAGGCACTGTTAGGATGACTCTCAGGCTCTGTGATTGGGGTACAGCCCTTTCGGGACACTAGGGAGATAAATGTCTGGGAAAATAATTATTTCATAGATATGCAGAGAAGAAAAAATGTCTTTACTACAAAGTTTCCCATCTACAGAGTGGGGGAAATTGGAAACTGTCATCATTAGTCTATTTTTGATAGTTTGTTGTGGCTTTTTTTTTTTTTTTTTTAATAGGCTGCTTGTTGAAATATTGTAACTATTGATGAATTTAAGCATTTACAAATGACTTCAAAACCAATCTGGCCAAATGTCTCTATCTTAGTTGTTATAGAGAGATTAAATGAGGTGTAAGTGAATGTTCTGCAAATTCAGATCCTACTGAAACATAGATGGTTGTTTGGGGATGCATTTTAAAACTAGACTAATATATTCCTTCCAGGAATGATGGAACGGAATTCGGAGGCTCCATTTACCAGAAGGTGAATGATAAACTGGAAACTGCTGTGAACCTTGCTTGGACAGCTGGTAACAGCAACACTCGCTTTGGAATAGCAGCCAAGTATCAGATTGACCCAGATGCCTCTTTTTCTGTGAGTGCTACATATGTGCATTTAAAAGCATTTGAAAGTAGGCTCTTGTAATGGAAATGTGAAGCAACCTTGCAACAATGAGTAAAGTACAGTTTTGATGCAATTCAGTGTTGTATAATTGGCACATACCCCTATTTGTTTAGTTTTGCACTGAATGAGAGCACGCCTATTGGATTTTCCTTGAAGCTGATACAAAATGTTTTATTGTATTATTGGGCACCATTCTGAGGATTTTTCAGTTATTATTTAAAAAAAAACAAAAAACAAAAAACAACAAGATTAGTTAACGAAAACCATGTCTGAAGCAATTGAAGTTTTGCTGAGATTTTGGTTTTAATTTATGGCAAAATTGACTCTAGATTTTATTTGATTCTTGTGATTTGAAACCTGAAATCATCTACCCATTTAAAACGTATTATGTAATTTTCAAATGGGAAGGACTTTAAAGAAAGACACCAAATTATTTATGTATGCAATTTTTTCCCTTTAAGGCTAAAGTGAACAACTCCAGCCTGATTGGACTAGGATACACTCAGACTTTAAAGCCAGGTATGTCTATGCAGAAATTCAGACATCAATAAATGATATTTCAGCCTTGAAATATCAGGGAGGTTTTTTTTGTGACATACTGTGATCGGTTTTGTAACATTGCTGTTCCATGTGGCAACCCAGTGGTGAACTTTTCCAGGGACTGCTCTGTTAACTGTGGATGTCTCTTAGAAACAGAATTGCCAAAAACCAGCACCCACTGACACCTCAGATAATCTTTTATGTTGATACAAAGTTTATCTCCAACCAAATGTTTCACAGATAAGAAAATGTATTTTTAGTACTTCCAGGGGTTTCCTATCACGGAGTTTCTTTGCTTTTAAATGTTACATTTTCAAGGTTTGCTGGTGCAGGAAGAGGACAACCTTAGAGCAGCATGGTTTGTTTTAGTGTAGTCTAAAAAATCTCCTGCCAGAATATCAACCAAGCAGATTGACAGATTAATACAGTAGACAGGGCTCAGGCTTTTCATTCCCAGATTTTAAAGAGGTTTAGAAAAAAGAGCGTGTGTCAAGGTCCTGGTTTTTCATTATACCCAAACCTGAAATTAGATTAACCAGTATACCAGCAGCAGTGAACTGACTGAGGGTTTTAATTATTTGGGATGATAAAAAGCAGAGTCTAGCACTGTGGTTTGCTTATCCTAGCTTTCAGAATTCAGAGAGATTTTATATCTGCAAATTATTTTACAAAGCTCAGTCCTCACATAGCTAACTGTCAAATTACATTAACCTAACTACCTGCTAAATGAGAGCAGCAACACAGACACTGCATTTACTGAATGTAAAGCTTATTCTGAGTTTTAACAGTTGTCTTTTCTGACTTTTCTCTATTTGCAGGTATCAAACTGACATTGTCAGCTTTGTTGGATGGCAAGAATGTCAATGCAGGTGGTCACAAACTTGGCCTAGGATTGGAATTTGAAGCATAAAAAGTGATTCTACAGTTGCTAATTTGAAAATACAGCATAGCTACCTTCAGAATATATTGTACCTTTCAATGTTTTATGTCTGGGATGCAAGTATTGCTAAGTATCAGTCCTGCTAGTCCTTCAAGACAGCTAAGCTTTAAAATGATGTTGTTTCAGAAATGGAGACAAAAAGTGTTAAAAAAAAAAATCCTAATTCCAGGCTTTTTTGGGGAATGTTATTGCCTATCACATCTGTCAGCTGCCACATGATAGGAAATAGGAAGGTGTTATTACCTTTACTAACATATTGACTGCACAAGGAATATGTTAATGTGGTATAATAATTGTGACTTCAAGAATTGCAGACCACTATATTGTACTGTTAATTCTGTAAGCAAAATGTTCCGACACTTTAAGATTTCAATTCACGATGGAATGTTCAAGCTTGTTTGAAAAGGGATTTTTTTATTTTTATTTTGTTGTGGGTATTTCATGAATGGTTGTCTTGTTTGGTTATCTTACACCTACAGCTGTCTCCAGAGTGCTTTAGGTTGTCCACCTTGTATAACTCCTTTGCAGAGGAGGTTTGATGTGACTCAGCCAATACAACTTGTCCTGTACTGTGGTTCCTTTCCCTTGCACTAAATGGAAAGCTTGTAAGACAGGGACATAATCAGGGAAGAGTCTTTGTAACTGTAATCACATAGTTGCGTCACTAAATTTAAAATGGAATTCTGTTTTATTACCACTTTTTTTTAGCAACTAAATGGGTACATTTTTAGAGTCTTCCATTTTGTGTGGAACTAGACCCCAAAGTGCTGTACTTGACACTACTAAAAATGGATAAAAAAACCCAACCCAAATCAACTTGAATAAAATATTGAAATGTCACCTTTCATTTTGTCTTTGTGTATTAATTGTGAAGACAAGTTCATGTACACGTATATTCTTATCTCAGGAAGTAGATTGGCAATATCTTAGCGCATGTTTTTTAACATACATTAAAGAATTACCGTTAAAGAACATATATTTAAGGTTGGACTAGATGATCTTAGAGGTCTTTTCCAACCTGAATGATTCTATAAATTTGGTACACTTATGGACTCAAAATGGGGAAAATCACCAAAATTACAGAATATGAGAGGATGAATGACCATCAATTCTTTGGTCTTCAGAGTGTTTTTTGTTTGTTTTCCCAAAATGTTAAGAAAAATAAGGTTACTGTTCACCAAAGGCTTTCTGCCTAGTCTTGACTACCTCGTGTGACAGGTAACTGTTGCCTAGGTGTGGAGAGTCTTTGAACATTCAAATGTAGCTGATAGGAAATAGAGTGCTTTTGCCTCAATACTTTTTTCTTTCTTCTTTTTTCCCTCTCTTTTTCCCTCTCTTCTTTCCACCTCTTTTCTTCTCTGTTTTTCTCCTCTTTTTCATTCCACAAAGACTAAGAATTTTCTCTGAACTTTCATGACAAATGGTTCACGGGACACTTGCTGCTGATAGTCAAAAAGCTGTTTCTTATGACACTGACTTTTTCAACCTGCATTCCTCAAAGAAAAAAATGCAATGAAGCCAGAATCCAGGAGTGATTTTCTAGTTCAATGAATGAAAAAACAAATAAAAAACACTTAATAGATTTAAGTTCCAGACACGACAGTGCTCTTATCTTAGTGCTTAATTCTTGCTAAGCTCTGGCAGCCATACATATGCATGTGTTTAGCTTTCAGAGAACACAAGATAATGTGACTTGTTTATCTTTCATGGCAGAACCCACCAAGCTGAATTACCTTCTATAAATGAATTGGTGAAAACAATGAACAGTTATCTGCTGGTATAAACTTCAGTCAATTTTCATTAAAACTTTTTATTTTAGCATATGTAAGGAATCAATTTAGGCGGTGTGCAGATGGTAAGAGACTGCGCAGAGTAGGATGTGTTTGATGAGCCCATTAGGTTACAACATTTTGTGAGGCTTGTGTAGCTCCACCTTAGCAACAGCCAGCAAATTGTGCAATGCTTGTAGTCTTATCTTATCACAGGCTATTCCACGGTATTTCTGAGTATGCCTTATTTCAAATACTTAATGCAACACTTGTAGGGGAAGTTGTCTTCTTCCAGACTTCATATATTTAAACAAATGACACAGCTGTTCACAGTACATTGGCAGATACACAAAGTTTATTGGTGGTGCACAAGTCCTGTGTTCTTGGTGTGTTTCCTTATGTCCCTTGCTCTCAGTGCTTTTCCCTGAGCCTTTGGGCTACTTCTTCTTGGTTTTCCCATGATTTGAGGCAGTGTTTTTGAGTTAGTTTTCCCATGATTGAGGCAGTGTTTTTGAGTTTGTTTTCCCATGATCGAGGCGGTGTTTTCAAGCTCGAGCACCCACAGTGCTTCTGTCAGGGTGTGGATTGCCTCATTTGGGGTGGGAACGGGAAAGCGTTTTCTTCCTTCCTTAAACCTCATTTCATGCGATTCTGACATTTCTGTTGTTGGGAGGTGTGCGTGAGCTCAGCTGGTGGCTCTTCCTAAGCCGGCCATGAGTTCAGCTAATGGTTTACAGTCATTTCCCTCTCATGAAAGTCACATTCTGCAAAAAACTTTCACGAGGGGAGCCCCGCAACACATATCCCTGCCACACAGAGGGACGGCGACACATCGCCTCCCGGGGCACTGAGTACGTGTAGGCCCCAACCCTTAACACCCGCCTCCCCCGGCGGAAAGGTCAACCCGTGTAATCCTATGGCCGGCCCCAACGCCTTACCGCCCGCCTCCCCCGGCGGAAAGGTCAACCCATGGAACCCTATGGCCGGCCCCCACCCCTGCCCATGCGCTCAGCGCTTGGAGCCCCGCGCATGCGCGGTGCCGCCGCCACGTCCGTGGGGGTGCCCGGGAAGATGGCGGCCGCCGTAGGTGGGAGCGGCCCGGCGGGCAGCGCCCTGTGCCTGCTGCTGCTCTGCGCCTCGGCCATGGCCACCCGCGGCCCGGACGGCCCCGGTGAGCTCGGAGGGGAACCGGGAGAGCCCCCGAGGCCGTGTGGGAGCGGGGCAGTGCCCGAGGGAGGGAGAGAAGCGCCCGGCGGGGCCGCCGCTGTGGGTCAGCGGGAGCCTTTTCCCGGCGGTTTTCTGCCTCAGAAGGCGCTGCGGCCGGGCAGCGGTTCCCGTTTATTTATTAATTTTGGGGTGTGTGTGAGCTGGGCCTCGTGTGGGTCGTGGGCATGGTGGAGCTGGAGGTTGGGGGCCGTGCAGGGGTTGGGGGGCAGTGTAATGGGTTCCATCAGGCATCATCATGCTCCGTGGTTTGTGCTCCTTAACCCAGTTCCCTATTTGTTTGTAGTGTTCTCCCTGCTTATCTTTACAGAAAACAGTCGTATTTCATTCTGCTAGTTGGCTTCTAGTGAAGTCAGTTTGCTTTCTTTATCCACCATCCCCTGAACCTCCAGACCAACAATACCATTAAGGAGCACGTATGTCAAGTGCGCTGAACCCCACTTGTTTTAGGCAGGCTGCTCCTTGGGCAGCAAGGAGAGAGGGAATTACGAGGAGGAGGGAAGGAGCTGATCTGTGCCTGTGGCTTCTTTCTTGCTCCAATCTTGCTGTGGGTGTATCCAAAGCACTCAATCCGTGTTGCCCCTTGCCTGGTCAGATAGGTAGGTGAACGAAGGACGTGGTTCAGGATGTTGGACAGAAACCTGGAAGAAACCAAGAATTTGTAATTTCAGAAATCAGCTTGCTTTATAAAAAGTAAACTTTCCCAGAAGTGGATTTTTACACGTAATGTTTACTATGAGGGCTGTGTCGTTAGTTCATTTGTCACCAGTGTCAAACATGGATATCTGTTTGTGAGGCTGCGGCGTCTCTGGAGTGCAGGCGCTGCGTCTAACATCACCTGACGGGGTTGTGTAACTGTGAACAGGGCAACCACCAGTTATCATGCCAAATAGTTTTGAGTAGATATCATAAATCAGTTGTGGTTTAGTTGCTAAGCTTGTTACTCCTGTTAAAACAAATAATCAAAACTTCCTTATAGGAATAAGTAGAAATTACTCTTCTTCACTCGTTATTTTATTCAATATAGAAAATAAGGCAGTGTTCCTTGCTTTACTGGCAGGACCTTAATAGGAAGTATTTTCTCCTTTGATACAAGTGACTTCTTAAAGAGTTAGCTGAATGTGACTATATCCAGCAATTTAAATCACAGTCTGGAAATATGCAGGTGTTACTAGGTAGCTGTTGATATGTCACTCCCATGGGAAAGGTAAAAAGAATCTATGTTTGCTCTGCTACTTCACTTCCTTCTGGATGAGAAATGTTTAAGGACCTGTTCTCTTTATTTCCCCATTTGATAAAAGAAAGAAACAGCTTTTGGAGAAGATGCATGTTCATGGAATTACTTAGCAGTTCAAAAATTGTAGTGGAATATTTGTTAGAGGGTTATTCTCGTTCCTTTTCTGAAAGGGAAGGGGGTTGTAGTAACTCCTGGTGAATTAAATAATTTTCTTTCAGTAGATATTCATACCTCTGGAATTTTTGAATTGAGTAGAGAAATAATACTGGCTTTACCATTGAACACTTTTAATGTATTTTAATGTGGGAAAAAACTAGTCGTTGTTTTCTCTAAAGGTTAGTTAACCACGCGTTCAAGTGGGGTTGGAGCTTCAACATAAGCTGTTGGTTAAACTTTCAGGTTAAAATAAATTTAAGAACAGCTTAAAAGTCTAAGGATATGCACGGTATTGCTCTATGGGGCAAACATATCTGTGCTTGTTTGCTTTTCAGTGAATTTACCTGTTGCTTTCTGATACTTTTTGTTCATCTGGTGAGAGCAGCGGCGAGGTCTGACATCTAACTCCCTCGCTAGTAATGTGCCAACTAGCTTTAAATATGGAACTTATCTTGCAGCTGCTTTTACTCCTATTTATTTTCCCGTATACAGGCTTTATTCCTGAGGGGAGATAAGAGTTCTCTAAACATTCAGTTCTTGTAGAGGACAAGTTTAAAGTTGACCTGATAGTTTGGACTGGTCAATTCTTCATCAATGCCAACTGTTTAAAAGTAAAGCAGGGGACTTGAAACTTAAGCAGAGAGACACTGTCAAGTCTAGTTCTTGTGAGAGTAGCGATTCTTTTCTGTGTTATAGTTGGTTAAAGTGTAATTCATGCTGGAAAAGTGTACCATGCAAACAAGGAGAGGTCTGTTGTAACTGATCCTCTGTAAACATACATGTTTCATGAATAACATGATTCAGTATCCCCTGAATAATATTTTACTTATGAGTAATTTGACACAAGGAGTTGGTTCAGTGCTTCATTTCTAGAATTTGTAACTTTCCAGTGAGCCAGGGAACTCCTTGGGAGCACTTAATAAACTATTATGTTATTTATTAAAAAAAAATAATAAAAAATTAATAGTAGAACCATACTTGACTTGTATTTTTGGCATATCAAACTATGAGGCCTACTGAAAGTGTAAAACTTGTTTTTCATTTTTAAGGTGCCACCTGATTTGAATCTGGCAGTTCATAAGTAGCCAATATTTTTTAATTCTTTTTTTTTTTTTTTAAAAAAAAGCAAAGAGCTAACTAGTCAGTTTTAGAACACTTCACTTCCAGATTCAAATCTTCCTTGAGAGAAAGTGTGTTCTTATGGAGAAAATAGTGGCCACATGCAATTCTAGAAAGCATCATAAATGTACAACATGCAATTCTAGAAAGCATCATAAATGTACAACAGGAGTGAAAGCAAGTCTCGGAACTTCTGAGTCTGGAAAATAAGCATGCTGAATTTTTCAGGACACTTTGGCATACAAATCTAGCAAGCATGTGCTCCCAAGGTATAATTCTTGTCCCGCTTAAGACTTCTTTTTTGAAGTTGCTAAAGTATGTGGCTGTGTATTTCTGCATATGAACTCTAAAAGGTTTGTAGTATGAAATACGTCCTGCTTGTCATTATAAAGCTTCTTACCTGTAACGTAAGTGCTTTGCAGTCATTTTGTTTTTAGGTGAAGTATCCCAAGAGAAGCCAGTGCCTTGTCCTTAATAATGACTATTTTTCTTCTGTTTCTCAGAATCTGTGGGAGCGGAGATGGTTCAAAATGTTTCTTCTAGAAATGTGAATGAAACGCTAAGTAGCTCTCCGAATTTGACAGACACCCTGCAGAGTGTAGCCCCAACAAAAAAAGCAGCAAGCCCAACAACAACTAAAATCAGTTCTGTGACCGCAGTGAAACCATCCCCAGCAAAAGCTGATTCTCCATCGAACGAGGTCTCTCGTGCCGTGACTGCTAGTCCTGTATCTCAGATGGAGGTTGATGCCTCTGAAGATACTAAGATTGAGGAAGAGGATCTGCTGACAGATTTGAAAGACACACTAAATAGTTCACCACCCATAGAAAAAGAACCTCTGGAGTCAGATGGAGGAGATGACTATGGTCCTTATGAAATGACATCCAATTCCAGGTACAACCCAGACCTCCTTGAGATGCCAGAAGATGAGGACTCTGACACCATCAGTAATTACAATGAGGAAATCAAGTCCCTTGATGAGAAGATAAAAGATGTTTCTGTCACAGGGTTGGAAGAAGAAGATGACAGCCACTTCTTTTTTCATCTGGTGGTTGTTGCCTTCTTAGTAGCTGTTGTTTATGTCACCTATCACAATAAGAGGAAGGTAGGTACGCTGTGAAAGGTGGAGAGATGGCTTTAGGATTTAAAATGCAGCTGTGTTGCCTTGTAAACTGTTTTTGTAAGAGGTATTTAGCTTTTTGGAAAACTAAATCACTGACCATTTAGTCTTGTTGAGGTACTAATATGCAGGTCATTGCTGTCATCTGTATCTGTACAATGAAAATAAACTTGGATTAAGCATTTAAAATTAGAAAATCAATTAAGTGATATGATATCATCAACAATCAATCAGTTCAGTAGTATTCACTCACAGTATACAACACAAGTTCTAGGCAAGAGACCGGAGTGAAGTCTTGTGAAAGGTGATTAATTTTGGTACTGCACAAGATTATAAACACCAAAGTAAGGAACATTAGTCCCAAATGATGTGGGAATGTTCTTGTTCTGACAAGAACATTCTTGTTCTTGTTCTATGATAATCCTGGTAATAGATACTCACTTTCAGGTGCTCTCTATATGGTACATATTCTGGGGGGTTAACTGTAAACTTTCAGGAATTGTCTGAGGCTTTTGTTTCCAGGTTTACAAAGAGAAGCCTGAACTTAGTGTTTTCAGGTAACTGTTTCTTCAGTACAAACTAAGTATCTGTATCAAAAGTAGCCTGATCAGAGTTGCTTCAAAATACATTGTTAGCAGGGGAAAACTAATTCCAGCCTAGCCAGAGCCAGTGTAGGTGTACACACAGATGAGCTATACATTAGTTTTTAGATGTGAGGAAAATTTAGTGTTTATCATTGTAGAAACGCTGATTTGGCCTAGCATTTCAGGGACTGTGAAGCAGAAGTGTTTTTTTTTTTTTTTTTTTTTATTTTTAAGCTGTGTTCTTTTCAGAGTCCCCATGATCCTCTAGCCTTCATTTCAGCACCAGTAATACAAGTAATTTTCAAAAAGGCAAAATGTCAGAATAGATAAGATGAATAAGCTGATAAATGTCATCAAGCTGGGAATAATTTTAATAGCCTGTATATGCACTACCACTGCACACGCATCTTCACTAAAAGAGCTATGAGTTGAATGCTGTGTTTTTGCCAAACTGCAGCCGAAGTTGCCAGTGGGTGACTTGATGGCAAGGATGACACGGAAATGTCTGACTGCTAGTGCTGTGTCTTACAGCAACAGCAACGCCGTTGCCAGGTCCTCGGATAGAACTGTGATGTGAATACAACTGTTAAGCTGGCTATCAAAACCAAAATGTTTTTCCATGCTATTCTGAAAGTTATCTGCTTTTTCTTTCAGATCTTCTTGTTGGTCCAGAGCCGACGATGGAGGGACGGCCTGTGCTCCAGAACAGTAGAATATCATCGTTTAGATCAAAACGTTAATGAAGCAATGCCTTCCCTGAAAATAACTAATGACTACGTATTTTGAAAGCACTGTGATTTGAGTTTGCTGAACTTATCACTCTTTGCCTGCCTAATCATGTAACAATATTCAGGTATTCTAAATATGCCACTTGTACTGGAATGAGAAGTACTCTCTTTCACCTGGATGTTTTTGAGATTAAATCTCATGCAAGATCAAGGGCATGATGCATCTGTTTGCTACTTTGGTCAGATTTTAAATTGACTATGAAGATACAGTTTAATAATTAGTGCTCTTTCCATTCGTTATGCATTTTCATTGCTGTCTGGAGCAGTCTTAATAGTTGTAATACAAAAAAAATAAGCATAAAATATTTTAGGTCTAATAAATTAATGAGTTTGGCATCACTAAATCAAATTAATGATCTCTTTGCTAATCACTTATATGGCTCATAAATCCTGCTATATTGCAAACTTAAAATATAATTACTTTTTCCCGTGCTTAAATTCTGATGCTGCAAATCTTTCATCTTGTCTCTTTTTTGTTCTGTTTTTGCTTTGCATAGCTCGATCCTGTTTTAGCCAGAATGGCTAGCATGACAACTTCATAATTTCTGTATGTGTTCATGCAGTAAATCATTTAAAAAGAATTATGTATAAAGCATTTTATTTCAGAAGTTACATACTGCATATTTCTTTAAAATGTTTGAGATCCATGAGAAAGTATGCAGCTTGACTGTCCAGTTTTTTCCTCTAATGATATTTATGGCATTTTCATTATCTTTTGAAATTAATGAACGGAAAAAAAGCCTTGTTGAATAAACCTACTAAGAAATAGGCAGTTGACAGGCTTCCAATGAATCAAAGCTTTCTGCTGAATTTTAAGAATGTTGGGGAAAATTTATGTTGTTGGGTATATTATAAATAGGAGAGGCCTGAGAGAGTAAGAATAAATTATTTTGTTGTTATTCTGACCCAGGTAACAGGCAGATGAAAGTAATGGTATGTGGGGCTGCCAGTCTGTGGGCAGCACACTCTAATTTTTGAAAAATATTTACGCATTAATGTAAAGCAAGTTACTGGTACAGTAGTTTTTTTTTTTTTTACCTTGTCTTTTGTACTTTATTTATGTTTCCATGAGTTGTAAAATATAAAATCTTAGTTTTCTGTACATTCTGTTTGTTAGGTTTCAGACTGATAAATATGTAAATAACGGTGGATCAGAACCCCATAATTAATGACTTGGTATTCAAGTAGTTATGTAACATTTTGAAAAAATAAATAAATTTACAGCTGTTGGCATGAGGAATCTGAAGGCATGATGCTATCTTAAAAAGGAAGTGCTAAAAGTTCTAAATTCTACTGTTAAATGAGTTGTTTTCATAACCACAAGAAAGTAAAGCACAAACAAAGTACTCCAAAACTCTTTTCTTGCAGCAATTTTTATCATATTTGGACTTGTATCACTTAATATTTTGAATAAGGTTTTTAAAATAAATGACAATAATAAGCTTGTGTTTTTTTATCTTAACTATTTCACTGCTTTTATACAATATATGCTGGTAAAGAGCTTGCTTATGCTTAGGATTGGACAACGCATTCAAAATCATATTTTTTCTTTGCACAGGGAAAGTGTGGAGTTTGTTTTACACCTCTCAGATGATATGCAGGGTAGATGGCAAGGTTCAAATGAATATTTTAAGCTATAGAACTGAATCATGTATTTAAGAGGTAATTTTTTTATATGAGTTATATAATTTAACAATTAATGTGGAAGATACTTCAAACTCTCACCTGAACGTACCCACATTAAAATAAACATTGCTGTGGTCAAGATCCAAAGGGGAAGGTTACTCTGCAAAGCTCCTTTATTATGTTTAAATTTGGAATTGGAGAGAAGGAAGCTAATAAATATTTTTTCTCCTAACAAGTTCAGTAACTTTCTCTTTAAATAATATAAAAATCTCTATATAACAATGTAAATCTTATTCTTATATATATATATATATATATAAGAACAAAAATCTTGCTTTTTTCTTGTCCTTAAGCTGCTTGTACTTGTGCAGACTGTCTGTTGGAAGGGAAATTTATTAGCTTCCCAGCTTCTGAGCTGTTCCTTTCAACAAAGAAACTCTTAAAAAACCATAACTTTTGCTGGAGGAAGAACGCGCACGGCTAATAGCAAGATCGCCTTTTGTGAACTTCTTAAAGAAAACTGCCAAAGGTCTAACATCAAGGCAATTATGAAACCTGCTTCTTTGCAGTGTGTTTGGGTGCCATTGCATTTTAAAATCCTCTTCTGTTCTAGCTCTGCTGTGACTGCTTGTCCCACAGCTTTAGTATTCATTAGTTGCACCTGACAGCATTTAGGCTAATGGACTGAAGCTCACTCTGGCTGTACTGCGACAGTTAATAAATTCTCTTTTGTGGTGTATCTTTAGCTGTTTTCTCTGAAAATACTTGTGCATGAGGTGGCCTTTGAGGAGGACATTGCATGTTGAGCCTTTTGCTCTTGATAGTCATATCAGTACTGAAATCTTTTTGTTTAGGGAACTGATACTGAGATTGTGAAATCATGGCTTGCATGTGTGTCTTCTGTAGCCGGGTGCAGCCAACAATGCTTCGCTCCAAATACTTAAGATAAACAGTTACTCTGCTTGCTCTAGCTATTGTGCACAATAGCTTTGTATCGCAAATAAGAGAAAATTTTCTTTTAAATATTTATGCATTTTCCTTAATAAGGCTCTTTACCAATAATACTAAGGAAAGCTGTTCTGAATGGTTTTAAACTCACAGGAAATTAACATGCATTTGAAATCCTTGAAGTTCTTTAAACAGCAGGTTTCATTTGGGGAATTATCTAAATGGATTCACTTCTCGGATGCTAATGTATTTTAAGTGCTTGAGGCAAATCTTGCTCGATAAGGTTGGCAGTGACTGCAGTAAGCTGCCCCAAGAGATAGGCTTGCTAGACTATGGCCATACATAGCAGAAAGTTTGCGGATGCATCTAAGCAAATTAGTTTAAATAATGATGTTTGTGGAATATCTCTGTTTTTAAAGCCTGCATACTGATGGTCCTCTCTGTCATTCAGCTGATAATGCCAGCATAAGGGAGAGGCTGCAGTACCTGTTAACACTGGGTGTCTGTGTCCTGAAGGAATGAACGCTAAATAATCAGCTTGTTACTGAGGCATGCTGCCATCCAGAGCCTGCAGTGTGGTAAGGTGTCCTGGGTTGGAGCCTGGAGTACTTGTGCTCATGCTCACCACTGCTTGTAGCAAGAGAGTACTGGAAACAGGCAGGAAGTACTGCACAGTCACCTCAACCACGGATGACTGTGCTGAATTGCTTCTCCAGTGCCCTCGTACACCGTTCTGTTATCTTGGTACCATAAAAGAACCACACACTTGCCCAGACCAAAGATTTGAAATGCACTCAATGGTTTCAACTTTTTTTTTTCTTTTTTCCAAGGAAATCTTTTTCGTTCACAATAGCCCTTGTATCATCGCCTGTACAGGGGAAGTGCCTTGATAAATCGACTTGGGTGGCTTGATATGGTGCTTCCTAATAGCACCAATAAAGGGGGGAAAGGTTTCATATGACCCAGTTTTATAAGGACTCCACCAGCACCAGGAGAGTGGGGCATATGTCATCCGTTGTGCAATAAAAGAGCCATTTGCTGATGAAGTAATCAGGGTTGAACTACTGTTTTTTAATTTCTTTAATTGAATTTGCTTGTGGAAAATTAAGAGCAGGCAATCAAAAATTCATAAGGTGCTGAGATCAAACAGAGGAAAAAGCAAGCAGATTTATGTCAGATCTTACCAACAAGAAATGTCTTGATGAACTTCTTCACTGAAACAAGGAAACTTTCTTGCATTAAGGTGAATTATGACTTCCATCAGTATTCTGATAAAAGGAATAAAATATTCCTGAAGAGCTTTCTGATTAAACTTCCAAAGATGAAAGTTGAAGCTCTATTTATGTAGGTTCTCGTTAGTGGTTGAGTTTTATGAAATGAAGAAAGAAATAACGAATAGGATTGTTTAAACAAACGATACATTTCACTTTTACTATCCAGGAAATCAGGTATTTTAAAATATTTATAGTTTAATTTTCATTTAGTACCAGTGCATATTACTCAGCTAAGACAACTGTCCTTGGCTGCTGCTCAGCTGTGTACAGGGTGAATAGAGGTTTATCTAAGCAGGGTGGTTTGAGTTACGGGAAATTAATTTGCAATGTGGAGATGAAAAATGTGGTGTCTCTTAAATTTAAATGCTACAAAAATATTATAAAGTGAAAAGGGATATTTCTATGGTTCTCACGCAGACTGCTAGTAATATTAGGAGAGGAAGAATACTCTACAGCTGTAACTCAGACTTAGGAAATCTTTGGTTAGTTCCCCAAAAGGGAGCAGGTATTTCTTACACATTTATAAGATATATATTTCTTGCACAGCCTGTAGCTGTACAATCCTTCTTCTTCCTGCTTTGATTTCCAGCCGTTCTGGGGCACCGAGCTAGTTTACCATGCGGCCAGAGCTTGGCTCAAGGCAAGCGAGCAGAGTGTTCAGGACAGAACTGGGAATGCTCCTCTTGAAGTAGCAGCAAACTGTTAATTTGGCTTTTTCTAAAGCTGTTACCAAGCTACCCCATAAAATCAACCCCAAAATGAGCATTTTATGTTGTAGAGTCTGGTTCAATGACTGCTCACTGCAGTCTCAGCATGATGATGATTTTTGTTGCTGAAAGGCCAGGCTGGCCTGAGGCTTTGGGATTTCTTTTGGTTAGTTTGGGGTTGTTTTTTTTAATGGAGCGTTTTAGGAGGGACAGCCCTGAGCTTGGTGTGCTTGGCCCTCCTGCTCCTCTCCTGTCCTGAGCCCAAACCGAAGCTGCATTTTGCACTCGTACAAGGCTGAGTGGCTTTATGGGAGTGCTAAATCCTCATGTAAGGCTGATAGAGCAGTAATCTTCAAGGCCATATATCCTAGCCACTACAAAGCAGCAGAACTAATAACATCATTCTTGTGCCTTTTCTTTCACAATCAAGTCTTCTTTAAGGAGGAGCCCACAATGCTGTTTTCTGTTAAATCTTTCTGATACAGAGCATCTGGATGTCCTCGCTGTAAGAAAAATGGTTAATATCACAACTTTCTCAGCTTTGCTGTTTCCAATATATCTAATTAGAAGGGGAAGAATGAGATCTTTTCTATAATTGGTCCTTAAATCATTATCAAAATCATTTAGCAGCCTCCTTAAACTTATTTTAATTACAAGGTCTATTGCCTTGTTAAGTTATTAGCACTGAAAATCACTAATCTTGGCAATTTCTAATGTTTATTAAAATGAAAATACGAAGGTCATGTTATCCTTATTGAAGTGCACTCATTCAGGTTTTATTAAAGATTAAATCAAACCAGATTTAATCACTCTGCTTTATACAGTTCTGTAAACAAAGCGTGTGATTAAGCTATGTAAGGAAGCTGGGGGGATAAGAACTGAAGTTCAGGCTCACAAATATACCAGGGATGCTGAAATACTGTTTCCAATTCAGATTACACAAATTAGTGGACTCCCAGATTGGCTGATTGCAAAGCTAAGAACATAAACTTCCCCTGTGAGGTTGTGGCATTACGGTGCATATTTTTGTCATTTTTCCTGTGAGGAAAGGCTGAGGGACCAGGGTATGTTCAGCCTCGACAAAAGAAGACTGAGAGGGAATTTTATCAATGTTTATAAATACCTGAAGTGTGGGAGAGAGAGGGACATGGCCAAGCTTTTTTCAGTGGTCTGTGGGGACAGGACGAGGGGCAGTGGCCACAAAATGGAGCCCAGGAAGGGTTGGAGCCCTGTAGGAGGAAGGTGGAGCTGGGAAGGGCGAGCTTCCCTGCAGACACCTGTGGGAAGCCCCAGGCTCTCCACATGGGCCTGGCTCTGCATGGGGCTGAGCTGCAGAAGCTTTTTGCTGCTTTTAGAGCCAGACAGCACGAAGTTTCTGAGGGGGGCAGCCCCTACCCCCTGCCTCAGGGAGCCCGGACTGGAGTGGAGCACCCAGGGCGCTGCTGCGGGCGAAGCCCTGGACACAAGCCACTCAAAATCCGGAGCAAAGCGAGCTGCCCCTGCCATGAAGCTGCTCCTGAGGGGGCCACCATTTGCCCACCATTTCCCCAGGGAAGAGCTGAGGGAGGCAGGGCCCGGCCCCGAGCAGGGCCAGCAGGGGGCAATGTGGCTGCGCCCACGGGCACGGCCCGGCCGCGCTCCCGGCCTCTCCCCGCCCGGATAACCCCGAGGAGCTGCTGGACATTAAGGTCTGTAATCGGGTGTTTGTGTGAACAAAGATTGTCTTTAGGCCCGTGAGACTCAGCAGAATAAGCCCCAACTCTTAATCAGATGGCTTCTCTAACGCTGGGGAAAAATAAATGTTAACCCGGCATACGTTGCCTGTGTGAGAGGAAAACCTTGGCAAAAAGACACCAATCTCCCTAAATGTTACTGCTTGGTAACAGGGGAATAAGCACGAAGAACAAATACTGCTAATTATGGGGTTATAATATGAATTTTACCTGAGAGTGACTAACCTTTTCCAGAGTAATATAGAAATGATTGCTGCGTGCTTGAGTAGATCCAGATTTAGAAAGGTAACTCCAAAACACTAGTTAATAGAATAATTACATTCATGCTGCTAATACCCATTTCCTTGTTGAACTTGGTGTCTGAAAACTGGTTATTTTATATCTGTAAATAGTCTGCTTGCCTAATTGCTTGCTTAGACAGCTCTGCTCCCAATTACACACATGTATGGGAACTGCTGACACCTGTGGGGCTGCAGTGTGGGCCAGGAGGTGTCTTAAGGAGGTTGGGAGGGACATTTCTCTGTCTGAGGGAGGTATAACTGCCCTCCAGCTAACTGCTGCTGGGTTTTGAGTGATGTTTTTCCTTCCCCAGGGCTCGAGGAAATGCAGCGTCCAGCACCCCGGATGACCACAGGTATGGAGGCATGGAAGGGGATACAGCTCCTGTAGCACCCGGGTGTCACCCTTTGTGGTTCAGCCGGGCCCTGAGGTGGCTACGGGGCCATCACAGCCACACAAGCCCTTCTGAAGTCTGCAGCATGTGCCCAGGTCCCACACCATGTGTGAGAGCTGAGAGCAGGTCCCCCATCCCTGCCCCAGAAAGCAGATTCCTCCTTCATGCTCACAGCAGCAATTCACTTCTCTGGCAGCCTGCTGTGGGCTCTGTTATGTTCAGAGGACACTGCTGTGCCTCCGAAGCGTGGCAGTCCTCGATGCCATTCCTCTTCACGCTCTGTGCAAAAAAATAAAATTGAATATAAAACCTAAAACACCCACTAAATTGACACCGTCATTAACACGCCTCTTTCTCCAAGATTAAGTTGATTGATTGCCTAACAAAGGCTTATCAGAACGATTAAAAGAAAGGGAAAACGACCCTTAGGGCACCCACCACGCCTCCTGGTTCACTTCCCACTTTCTTTCTGTGTTAATGCTGGTCCATGAACATGGAGGAAATACCTGTGGCAGAGATGGGTTCTCCTTGAAAATACACCAGTGAGACTTGGGGATAGTTCAGAGCTGACCCAGTGGTTAAGGAGTGGTGGTTCAGCAGTAGCACCACAATGATATTGGAGGGCGACTCATGATTATTCTAGTGCCTGCCTTAAATATTTGAATGTGCTCTGTGTAAGCTGAGTATCCGTACAAATTTCAGGCTGAAGTGAATTCAATTCATTTATATTATTAATATAGCAAAAGAGCTGGAGTTCCTTTAGGCCTCTCTGGTTTCCAGGTGGTGTGCTGCTTCTTTCCTAGGGTAAGGTCATGTAAAGCTCAGAGTTTACTGTTAATAGCGACGAGTGAGGCCCTACCAAAGCTCCCTGCTCCTCTATTTGTGGTGCTAGCAAATACCTCCAGACAGGCTAAGCCCAAACGGCCAGAGAGGGGTGTGAGTGAGTGCTGCAGGGGGGCATCAGTGCAGCGAATGCAGCAAAATTAAATGAGACCACACATTTCTGCCCGGTTTCTTGCTGCAGTGCTGCTTTAATTCTCTCTCTGCCCAGATTTGCAGGCAGATGCTTGGGTAACAGAGGGCTGAGGCTTGGTAGCTGATGGTCTGGGCCCTGCTGTTCAGGCTGGATTATACCTTACTCCATAAACAATCCCATCGGCTTCGTACAACATACTGAACAATATTGAAGGGAAAATAAAAAGTCTAAATTAAACTGAGCACTGTGTGCAGCATGGTAAATGAAACCTTTTCCTAGTGAAACACCCCTGGCAGCGTGTGCTGGAGGTGCAGGAAGGACATGGGGCTTTTAGCAGCCTTTGCTACTTTTTGCCAGAGGCTCTCACCCTGGTTTGGGTTTGTAGTGCTCTGTACCCGCCTCTGGATCACTTTGGGATTGATGTCGGATCAGGCATTTGAATAGAGCAGCTAGAGTTTGTATTTCAGAACAAGATTATCTTGAAATATTTACTGTAGAGGTGTTGATGGCACCAGCATGTTTGTGTCAAAACGTCTGACTGACATGTTGCTTTTCAAATAACCCTTCGCTCCTGAGATACTTAAAAGCTTTTCCAAACATATTCTCCTATCTCTGGGGGTATAATCTGCTTGTTTCAGATCTGGCTTGCTAAGGGCTGTCGTTTTGCTTTTGAGCAAGAATATTTGAATGTCAGGATTTGTTCAGTTTGGTGAGTGGGACACTTACAGATTTCTGTACAAGCTTTTACCATTTGTTGTGGAAATCACTGCTCGGATGGAAGTCTTCACTACAAAAATCATATATACAACGTGTCACCTATTACCATCAAACCTCTTGGAAAAAAAACCCTTACGTAACCCAAACCCTAAAATATTTTCCTCTATTGAAGACACACAAAAGCCCGCTGCTCCTAGCAGAGTTTTAACCCCTAGGGGATAGTGCAAGAGTGAATGGTTTTCAAAATTACTGCAGTTGCTGTAAATCCTTGAATACTACATTGGCATGTGGAAATAAGCAGGTGTCATGCAGAGAAATAAGAACCCTCACCTCACTGAATTTGTGATCCTGAGATGTTTGAGCCTTTTTGGCTGCAAAGTGGCCCTAAAAGCGTGGAACTTAACTTCTGGGCTAGGCAAGTGCAACCACAGCTAACGTGGGGCCCTCCCCGACTGCCCTTTGGGGTGAGCTTCTGGGCAGCTGGGAGCATCCCCACCTGAAGTTTTGTGTGCACAGTTTCCATCAGCTGAAAACAGCCTGATTACTCCGTAGGTGTTTCCCTGTTCTGCTCCTTGCCCAGAGCCTGAGGGTTTCCTGCCCGAGCCCCCAAGGAGCTGCAGCAGGGGTCCAGCAGAGCCCCTGTGCTGAGCCCCGCCGCTCCCAAACTCAGCATTTCAGGAATCTGTGGCATCAGAAAGTTGAAAAAAAATAGGAAATTGAATTCCTTCCTCTCCACTTACCATTTTCATTATTTTACCATGTTTTAGGGCTTACACGTGAACTTTAGTCTCTTCTTCTTTTTTTTTTTCTTTTTTTTCCTTAAAGCAGATTAACACTTTATAAATAAAGATAAGAGAATTATGAAAACTCCGGAGAAAGGCAGCGTTTGTGGTGCTAAATTATGCAGCAGCCCTGCCAGTGCTGTGCGTGTTCATTACCGGGTGGTGCGACACACGCTTCATTTGAAAGACAAACCTCTCCTCACCTCCACAGCTGATCCCATGGGGTAGGGAGCCCTTCACCCCACAGCCCTGTCCCGGGGGGCACGAGGGCTGGCAGCACAGCCCCCTCCTGCCAGAGCCTTCAGTCTTTATTTCCCCCTTTCTGTGCCCAATGATGGCCATCTGGGCTTGGGCGCGCTGTCGTGTACCTCAAGCTGCTTCCAGCAACACGGCAATAAAATTGCAAGATGCCTGCAATCTGTTTGTAATCTCCTCCACAACATCCCCACCTGCAGCCTGCGAGCGAGGCTGTAAATACTTCCCTCTGCGCAGGATGGATGCAACTTTCCCAAGGCTCAATTGCCAAGTGAACAGGTTTAGTTTTGCAAATGTTGTTAGACTTTGTTATTATTTTAAGAACGCCGATTTTACTCCCCTGCCCCCCTTTTTTTCCTGTGGCTTGCTCCTCTTTCTAGCATGCCTGTTCAAAGCTCAGCGCAGGGATTTCTCAAGCCCTGCAGGACCCAGGTTCCAGCTGACCCAGGGCCCCAGCAGCAGCTGAGATGCTTTGCAGCAAGATTTTGCATAGCACCTGACTGATTCTGTATTACAGAGGGAGAGAAGATGCTGCTAATTTAGGTACGTGTTTCCCAGTCCACACAGGTGTCTTCTCTGGCTGTAACACTACCCGAATCTTAGGTGGGCAACTGGTACGAGCTCTGAATACATTTATTGCTGAATGATAGCAATGGGATACGGAGAATGTGCATGCAATAAAAGCGTGGATATCTTCCAACTGCTGTTGGCAAAACGCTTGATTTGGTGAAGATTTATCATAACAAGCCATCTCGGCTGGAGATGGGCTTTCAAATGCCTCTGCTGCTGTACAGGCTGTCTCCTGACGAGCAGCAGTCACAGCAGTGGGGCTAAACTTGTGACAAACTGCAGAAGCACACGTCTTCCGTGACATTTGCGAGGTGACAATGAGCCTTGCCTTTGCAGTTCTATAATTTCCTGCAAATAATTTTATTATAGTGCCGTCCGCCGGCTTAAACCCAGCGCAGAGCTGTGATGTACTGAAAATGCTTTCACACCAGGGGAAAAAAAGAAAAAAGTGAAGCTGATACAACATGATGCCTCGCTGTGACTTTCTCACGAGCCTTACGAAGCTCTCCAGTCTGCAAAACACAGCAGCAGGTCGCGCTCCCTGCCTCTGGCTGGGCTGTTTGCGTTGCAGTTTGTATTTTTGGGGTGGTTGCAGCAGCTGATTTACACTCAGCTTAATCTCAGAGGGAAATTAACACTTCTGTGACAGCATCGTTTATAAGGAATAGCACATTGCTCGTCTAGAAGCTTGTCATTGCCGTAACTAATTAACACAGCATGCTTAATTGCTCTGTGCAATTGAGGGTGGAGTTCCATTTACCTCCGGTGAGGTGGGGAGGGAGTGGGGAGCCTGGGCAGCCCCTCTGTACACACAGAGATCAGCTCCATGCTGCACTCAAAGGCTGTCTCTAACTCCATTTAGTTTTGGAAAGATGGGCTGGGGCTGGTTGGCTTGCGTGGTTTTCCAAATGGATTTGTATCATGGCTAACCCCAAAATTTGGCAAATGAGTCTCAGCAGACCTTTGGTGATCTCAGGCCTGCCATAAGGGGCCTGAGCCTGTAATTATTTCCTTTAAAATCCCTGCCTCGGCTGAACACAGAGAATATCTAATTAGCTGAAAGCCATGATAGCTGTCAATCACATGTCGCCCCTGCCTTAAAGGGCAGAGTTATTCCTGAAGACTTGTCATTAAAGGGAACCGCTGGTACAGCCGGCTCCGATCTCGCTAAGAAACAAGATTATAGATGGGTAATGTTACCATGGAAAGCCAAATGCTTTAATCATAGCCCAGCAACAGAGTTGTGAAAGCCACACGACCAGACAACTTCAACCAAAGCCAGGTGCCAGATATTTGAGTATTTGCAGGCACTCGAGGGAACTTGGAAATGGCTGGATTTGGCGTGGGGCTTGGCAGTCGCGGCAGCGAGGGGAAGGTGCCAGGAGTGTGGTGGGGTCTGGTGGAGCATTGTTCTCAAAATATCCAGGGAGGGAACCTGGTTCTTGATGCAATTTTATCTGCTCTGGGGTCTCAGGAGCTCTTGGTTGTGAACTCTTACTGGCATTTGAGAGGAAGCCTCACATCAGGGAGGACAGAGCAAATTGTGGCGCCTTTCTCCTTGGTGCCACGGCTCTGGGGGCCCTCAGCAGCCCCCAGGAGACCCTGAGGGTTGTGCAGACCCAGCATTTTCTCACCTTGTTGAGCACTCACTAGTCAACAATGGGTCATGCTGACTTAGTTTGCAGACCAGATTTGGCCCAAAATTGGGTGGCCAGCAAGACACTGCCATGGCATGTCACCGACCTGCCTTGGTGGCTCTCAAAGGAGGAGGTGCTGCCTGGGATCTGGGTAGAATGTGGCTGGGCTCAGTGAATAAATCTGTCTTATCCCATAATGGTTGGAAAATACATACGATTTGCCAGGAGTGACTTGCACTGGTCCCTTTATCCCCAGAGAGAAAGGAAGGAGGATGATTATTCACTTGCTCACAGCCAGGAACTAGGAGAAGCTGGGGCCAGTGTCCAGGCACGAACAGGTCAGTGGTTAGGGCCATGCTTTGGGGCAAGGAGCCACCCCTATGGGGCAGCAGCCAAGAGGATGGGCTGGAAAACTGCCTTGTTCTGGTGGAAAAATGGCCAATATCCAGGGCTGAAAAAATACAAAAATACAAAGCCATGATACCAACAGTCTCAGGTCTGTTTAGAACTGACCGAAGAAGCCATCGGCTCGTCTGGGATTTCCTCCTGTTGTGGCGAGACAATGGGAGCGGCTCGTCTGGACGTTTTATTATAGCCAGTGGGTACCAAATGTAAATTATACACTTAAAAAATGAAACCGATAAAAAGCAAGAAGATTTAAATAGGAAAGGGGCACATAGCAGCCAGATTTAAAGCCAGCTGGAGGTTATGTAGCAGCAATGAGATTAGGAGAGCCAACGAGAAAGCCCTGGGACATAATAGAGCTGATTTGTTATGGGTACAGAGCTGAAATAATAATAATAATAAAAAAATCTATTCTGCCTGTTGCCACACTCTTCCCCTGATCTCATAACGTTAATAAGATCATAATGAAATGCTGGCAAATTTTGGGCTCAGTCATAAAACGTGAAGGGCACGCTCTGGTTTTCCCCACCTGAATGTCACAGGACAATGCCTGTTCGGGCTGCCGCCTGATCTGAGTTTCTTCTCATGCAGCCGAGTTATGAATATGTTGATGCGTGTACTCCTCGGCAGGATTTAGTGCCTGAACTGTGATCAGAGTCGGTAATGAGATAATACCTTTCTGTCCCCTTCTCCTGTCTGTGCATAAAGAACAAGCATTAGCAAACGCAGCAGAGGGGTGAGTTTGATGCAAGCCTGGAAAATTTTTCTGTTGTATTCCTCTGGGGGAAGCCTGGTGCTCAGACGTGCTGGTATCTTATGGATACCTGCTGGTAATTTTCATGATGGAAGAAGATTTTAATCTGTTATCTTGGAAGAAGTTTCTTGGTCCGTTTGTGGTGGACTTGCACATTTCCTGAGCTCCCGTTTCTGAACCTCACGAGTCTGGGAAAGGAAAGGGGAGCTGTTGCAAATGGATCAGGGGAGAAGCTGCTGTAAAGAAAACGGGGGTAAATTCCTCTCCAAAGGTCAGTGCGGGCTGTAAAATCAGATTCCCAACGCAACCACATCAGCAAATACCTGGGGGGGCCCTGCCAACCCCAGAAGCTCTCAGAGCAGGGGGGAGTGGTTACTCTTGGGCTGCGCACTTTGTGGTCAGGCAGCCTGATGCTTATTAGAGGTCTGACTCCACCGTTTTCTCATTCCCTTCTGAGTAAGCCCAGTTGGGCTAGAGCTTGAATCTTTATTTTTCAGTTGCTCCTTTTCCTGCTGAGGGGCACTGCTATGCCTCACCAGCCATGCCAGGCCAGGAACAGGGCCAGGAGCAAGGCCAGGAGCTGCACCTCCTCCTCCTGTCCAGACCCACCAGGACCGAGGAGATGGTTGCAGCCCCTCTCATCACCTCCTCATTACAGTCTGCTCCTGCTTGCAATTAGTGGTCCTCTTATTAAATAACGCTTTGTACAAATAACTAAACACGCTCTGTTGCTATTGCAACCCAAGCTTGCTGCTTGCCAGAACAGCGAGAAGTGGCTGTTCATTTACCTCCCAGCCCTGTTCAAAGGGAAACTTGTGTGGCTGCTGGTGGCTGCTGGCATTCCTAGTGCTCTGTCTGCACCGGGAGAAGCTTTGTGAGATGCCAGGGTCTGACAGAAGCTCCCTCCTTGCTGCCACCAACCAAGTTGTTCACCAGGCGCTGCGTGGTGCTGCGACATCCCAGCTGCACAGCCTGGCGCACTGACACCCCTAAAAAGTTTGCAAGCTGGGAGCGTTACAGCTTCAGAGCCATCTTAAACACTTTGTTTGCCTGCTGCTTTCCTCTTCCTTTAATTACTTTCTCACTTTCTGCACCTTTTTTTTCTTCCTTCCTATTTTTTTAACTTGTCCCCTCTCCTCCTTTGCTTCACAGCCCTCATGCACCCTGTGAATTTGTTGGTTAGACCTGAAGCTGTAACAGTGGCATCGTATCCCTCTGCACAAGCACTGAGCAACTAATCAGTGTTTCAGGTTAGTCCTTCTTTAGGAGAGAGCTGCAATTCAGAGAGTTTTCATTTTGAGCCATGAAGACAGGAATAAATGATACTTGTTAGGTGGTTGGTGGCACGTCAGTGCTAACAGCTCGTTATGGCTTGGGCATGGCAGAGGAAAAGAAAATGTGGGGCTGGGGAGTAACCAAGGCAAAAGCTGGTGCTTGACTACAGAAAAGTCATCCTTCTTGGACACTGTTTTTTAGTTTTAATTATCTGTGTAATATTATCTCCAGAAAATCTAATTTTTTTTGGCTAATTAGTTAGTCCCTGCCTGGGGCTGATGGAAGGCTGCCTTTCGGGGCGGTGTTGTTGCACAGCTGAGGAGGAAGGCAGTTTGCAGGAACGCACACTAACGCCAAGTCTCTGAAGTTACACAAGATGCTCCAACGAGACAACGGGGAGAGATGTGAGCGGGAGCCAAATGCATTGCGAGTTGCTCACTGTTACTGAACCAAAAGCACGTGCTTCAGAGTCTCGTATCTGCCAAATGCCTCCTCGGCCACGTTGTGCCTCTCGGGGCAGCTCTGGTAAGAGCAAGGCTCCCGTCCAGATGCCTGGAAGGGCCCCTCGGGGCTTCCCCGTGCTGCCAGACCTGCAGCAAGGTGAACAGCTTCACTGCAAGCACTGGATCACAGTGTCAATAATTGATTTTTCAGTTCCTACTGAGATCTTGGCAACCAAATCCCTGGCAGCCTGGCGAATCTCAGCAGTGAGGGAAAAGGTCTTTTGTCTTGGAAACCTGCATTTCCTGCAGGTGTGGCTATTTGTTCTGCTAGTGAAAGAGGGGGCACTATCAAGTGATCACCCTGTCTGATACTTTATTTGTGGCCCTTGTGAATTCCTGATTCCAGCCTTGCATGGACCAGAGGGCAGTGTGTACTGTGGGGGTCCTCGCAAAGGTCATCATTGGGGCAGCTGATCCCCAAACTCCCACTGGGAGGGCTGTTTCATGAGCCACCAAGTGCCCTGTTACCCAAGCACCTGCCTGCATGCAGGGTTTGGGTTGAGGACAGCTGGGTTAGGTGGTGTTGTGGGGTGTGTGGCTCAGTTCATGAGTGTTAGAGCAGAAGAAGAACATCCTTACTTTGGATTTTTTCACAGTGAAATAATTTTTTTCTTTCCGACACAGAGGGGGTAGGAAGCAGCGTGGTCCTTGCAGCCATCTCCTTCTGCCCAACCTCCACCATCTCCCCCAGCTGGCCCCCAGTAACATTATTATAAAACTCAAATAATTTTCTTGAAGGAAACAAGATGCCACAATGGCCTCCCAGGGTGTCTGTCTGGAGACGTGGTTGGCTCCAAGCAGTAAATTGAACTGTGGTAAATTAGAGAAGCATTTTGTAGCTTCAAAATTGATCATTTTTTTAATAAATGTTAATATATTCAAAGGAAATTCTCTGATCCGACTGCGTCAGCCTATGCAAGCATTAAGAAAAGAGTCAATCAAGACATAATTTTGTGATCATGTAATTCAGAATGGCTTTGTATTCTTTCTAACTCACTTATTATTTTATTGCTAGAGCTCTATTACACATAGCCGTAAAACGCTGTTTATGCCTATTCATTCATTCTCTTGACCCTTAGTTAAAATATAATTTTTCAGGATTCATTTTTAGCTGAAAACATGTCAATCTCTGCAGGTAATAAGGATGTTAATAGGAAAACTCTTTAACTGCAGGCTTTCTTGATGCATTACACATCAGTTGCTAATTGGACTTGTAGAAATTGCCGAAATATCTTATGACCACTGGGTCTGATCCACTGGAGCGTTCCTCTGGATCTGTGTCAGTGAAATCAATTACCTGACTTCTGATCCCTTTCCACTTAAGTTTGGATTTGCAAAGTGCAGTGTTAAAAACTGGCTAAAAGCTGACAGAATTAATACGGGTCACAGCTTGGCACAAGTTATCTTTTTTAGCTTGGTTTCCTAAAGAAATGCCACTTGTGTTACCAGGCTGCCAGTATAAGTGCAACTTTGGAACCCGTTGACAAGTTTTACCCCCATCTAATGACGGAATCTCTGAAATGGTGAAATCCCCCCAAATTCAGTGGCAGCAGAGATACACAGAGAAAATCCTTTCCAGCGCTTTAACCTACAGGAATGGCTGCAGTGAGACCCCAGCTCCTGGCTGAGCACCAGGGAAACAGCAGGGGAGAGGGATCAGCTCGTAGGGATGCTGAGGTGAGCAGAAAGCTTCCCAAAGCTGGGGATTTGGAAGGCACGCGGGAGGCGCAGTGGCTCCTGCAGAGCAGCTTGTTGAGTTGAGCAGGAGAAGAGCTGGAATTTCCAACCCAGTCACAACACAAGCCCTGTTGTCATCCGTAATTCCTATAAAACATCTTTCACACACTGTTTTGCTTGTGGAATCTTCACCTTGGAGTAAATTCAGAGGTAAACCAGTCTTAAGGAGGTGTGTGCGCACGCATTTTTAATATGACTGGTCTGAAATGTGAGGTTGTATTTCTGGCTGCAGTGCAGCACGCTGGGCACGCACATTTTTCCAGCTGTCTGTCTGTGCAGCACCCTTGCAGAGGCCGTGTCAGCTGGCAGGTTGCCTTCCTGCTCATCTCTTGGCTTTATTGTTACTTATAATGTACTCACAAGGCTGCTCCTGCTTTCATCTTGTCTTTTTACTGCCTTGCTTGTTTTTATCTTCATCCTGTTGTCTTTAGAAAGGTCTTTATAGAACAGCATCTATCTATTATGCACATCTCCCTCTTTTATTAATAATTCATTAATCAATTTAGAGCGGAGAAGAAAGGCACCAGAAGCAGCGGTGAGGAGCGATCACAGCTCAGGAGCGGCGCCGCGCAGATTTTGCACCTCGGGCTGCGGCGTTCGCTGGCGCTCCCTGCACTGCTGCCAGCGGTGTCGGCAGGTATTTGTAGATCTGCTCTTTAAAAAAAACTGTGTGCTTTTCTAGGAAATCTATTGATACTGAGCAAAAATGGCCCTGCCTTTCCAGAGCCGGGGTTTGGTTTTTGCAGGGAAGCAGACGCTGGCGTGTGCGCCTCCGAGCGGCTGCTGGGCAAGGCAATTACCGGCTCATCAAGAATTAAAATTCACCAGTGGCTGCGCAGCCGTTTCACTGAAGCTTCTGGTAATAAAGTCAAAATTGTTTCGATGACGTGTAGGAATTAATGCCTAATTCTGAGCAGGCAGCTTGGTTTTACAGCCAGCGTCCTGTTCTTCGTACATTGTGGAGGTGCATGGCCAGAGCTCCATGGTCTGGCTCGGTGTGAGGATGCCAGGGTAGGACACGGGCACAGGACACGTCCCGGTGTGTCCCCGTGCTTTCCCTGCCCATTACTTGTTTTGGGGGCAGTCTGGGATCTGAGTGTGGGAATGACTGTGCTGCTCATCCAAGGGGAAGTAGCTCCCTGGCACAATGTTACACCCTGTTAATAATGCAGTCAGGTCACCAAGAAGGGAGTTTTCCCTCTAAGGAAAGTTAACGACCCCTCTTAGTCTGCTTCTGACCTGGAGTTTGCCTCTTGCAATGCTCCTTTCAGTACCCGCAAGCCAACACACTGAATAAACAGAGCCGGGGCGACCCTCTGGAGGTGGCTGAGTCCCCAAACCCGTGAGATGTTGAACAAGTTCCCATACTTCATCCTGGCTCCTGCCACTAAGTCACAGAAAGGGATAACATTATGAGTTTGTAATTTATTTCCATATTCTTTAATCATATTTCAGTGGCTGTTTGGTTTATGACCTTTAAAACCACCTTAGATTTAGATTGATAAATGGGTGGCAAATAAATTTAGCAAAATAAGCAATTTCAGCCTATGGAAGGTCAGCAGAGGGCTGTGCAATCACGGCTTCCATTAATACGGTATATTTCAGTCAAAAGCTTTTAAACGCTGAAGGTTTTCAGAGGGAAAGCCTATAGCTGTGATGAATGGGTTTCTTCTAATAGCTGAATGGAAAATGAGAAGCAGAGCAAGGCAGCGCCCACCTGGTTTCTGGCTGGGGTGTCCCTGCGGCCACGCGTGTGCAGCCCAGCACGCTGCTTGCTGCCACCGAGAAAATGGCATTTCAGCCCCCAAGACCATTTGAATATTCTTGTAAATGGGTTAATTGGCAGAGATTTCTCATAATAGCCATAATTATTATTAACATGGAGCTGGAGCAGAGCCGCAGAGGACAGGTAGACCAAACGGGCGTTTTGATGAGCAGGTCTTGGTGGGGAGAGGGAGCAGAGCTGGCATTAAGGCTCCGTTTTCCCCCAGCAGCTCGTCCAGCAGCACCAGCAGATGTCTGAGCAGAGGACTGGACCTCTTCGAAGAGGCAGAGTTTGTTGGATGTGTTCCTTGCTGCATTTCAGCTCAGCTACGTTCGTAACCGTGTGCAGGCATCTCCCGTTTGCTGGGGCAGGGTGGGCAACTTTGTGGAGAAAGCAATGTGAAAGCCTCTGGGGCTGAGCCGAGCGTGTCTTCGTGTTCAAAGCTGTCTGCAGGGTCGGAGCCTGGATCTGCTGCAAGCAGCAGTGAGAGGGATCATTACAGCAGAGATCCAGGGGTGGCGTGGAAGGGGAACATTAAAAGCAGAGCTAGAGCTTGTTTCTGATCCTCATAAAAGGGTATATTTGCTACAAGTGGAGTTAAAAATCCACTGTAAAACCTCTCTCTCTCCCATACAATGAAATAAAGCCAGTTCTGGCTCCCGAGAGCCATGGGTCTGATTGCTGGCCTGGATAACAATACCTGGGAAGGCTCAGAGGTGCTGGGTGAGGCTTGTGGGGCTGGGCTGTGTGTGGGCTGGGGCTGGGGGCCAGGTCTGTGATCCTCGCAGCAGGCTGAGCCCGCAGCAGGCAGCCCCTCGTAGCTGCTGAGCTGCATCTTCTGGGTCCAAACAGCAGCCACCCTGAGCTGCCTGCAGCACAATGGAGCATGGTGATTCCCCCCCAAAATGCACAAAACAACCGTGCTGCTTCCTCCGCCACCCTGCAGCCGACCCAGGGACTCATCGGTGGCTCTGATTTGTGCTGCAGCCCCAGGACAGGAGCAGGGCTGGCCGGGGGACAGCTGTGTGCTTGTGCCAGCCCAGGACCTGTTGTCTCGGGAGCAGGAGCTGTTTGTTAGTGCTTGAACTGCCTTGGTGTGCGTGTCTGATTTAGTATCACTTAAGAAAGTGATGTATGATTTCAATTAGGAAGCAAAGATGCTTACTGCATCTCCATGATATGTTTGGATGGAGAAAAGTGCTTTGCACAGGCTTTCTCTTTCGGGGGAGGGAAACGGAGCACGGGGCGTCGTGGCTTGCCTGCCGCAAAGTTATTTCAATGTCGGCTGGGAAAGGAAAGCACATCAAGCTCGCCCCGCGTGTGCCAAAGCCGATGCAGAGTCACTGGGAGGGACGCAGGGGCTCAGGTTGGTGGGGTCCATGAAGGAGCAGGCTGCTGGGTGCCAGCAGGGGTTGCTCTCTGCGGTGCTGGGTGCTCTCTGCTGGCTGCAGGAGCAGCTCCCTGGATGCCCTTGGCCCTGCATGGCTCACACCCAGCAGGTTGTCCTCCAGGGGGACAGGAGCACATGGTTTTGGTGGAGGGTAGTGAAGATTTTGTCCCTGCTGCCGGTGTGGAGTTCCCTGGCATCGCTGGGCTGTACTTGTGGTGGTCAGAGGTGTGCTGGGGTTGTTAAAGCGCCGTGTTTCTTAGCAGGTTAGCTGATCTGAGCACTGTTACCGATATAAAATCAACGCCAGCTGTAGCTAAAAATGCTGGTTTCAGATCCCACTTGCCATTTATTCCTGGGGAGAGATGTTCCCGTGTTGCAGCCACATGAACACTCAACGAGAACTGCCCAGAAGAGCTACAGTTTTCCTTCAGGATGACACGGTGAGGTGCCCGGACTGCTTGCAGGCAGGTGGGAGCTGCCTCACCTCGACAGAGGAGCCCCTGCACAGACAGAACAGCGCCCATCACCTTCCCACACCTTCCCCAGGGTGGGACAGGATGCTTGCTTCACCTTTGGCTTTCTGCTTAATTAAACAACGTAATTACATCGCAGTGCCTGTGCCCTTGCACCCCTGGATGCTGCCTGGCTGGGCGCTGCTCCCGTCCCATCCCGGCTTCCCACAAACAGTTTGGAGCTGAAGGTGAGGCTGACAGCAGGCTCTCCAGATTCATGTACTATTCATGCAGTCCTCTAGGCTCCAGTGGAGCCCTTATAAGATAATAAGAAATTAATGGGACGTGGCAGCCGACACCTCCACCACAGTTTCCATGCAGGGCTCTGTGCGTTTCGCTAATATTTATTAACTGAGGATCACAACAGTCTGCCCGGGGGGCCGGGGGCTTTGCTGGGGGGTGCCTCTGCCTTCGGGGGGGGGGGATAAAAGGAGAGCTCTGGGCTGGGTGCCTGGGGGTACGGGAGGGGGCTTGCGGATATTGAACACAGCTGCGAGTGGAAGTGGGGCCACAGAAAGATTAAATGGGCTCAGAAATGGAGGAGAAGGTCAGGAAGAACGTCCCGTTTCTCAGCTCTCCAGGGGCAGACCGGAGATGGAAAGTTAGGGATGAGAACTGGCAGGAGAGGAGGCTGGAGAACCGAGGGAAGGACAGACCTGAGCGAGGGGAACGGCACAGGAGGAGCTGCAAAGTGATGGGAGACGGGGCAGGAGAAAGGCACGCAAAGGACAGAAATAAGGGCTGGGAAGATGAGTTACCAGGAAGGGCTGGAAAGCATCTGTGAGCCCTCACGTGCCCCCGTGTCTTCAGGATGCTGCGACTGAGCCGCTCTCTTGCACATTTTGTGTTGTACAGAGGACTAATGGGTTTTCCCAGCGAGGTTAAGTGTGGTGTTGGCTTCTATTTCCATCCTAAGCTTTTTGAGATCCCCCAGCACCTGCAGCCATTCTGCTTGGGCACGTGCAGCCCAGGCAGGGCAACGTCCTGACCTTGGAAATGTCCCTTGCTGAGGCAACAGACCCCTGGACAAGGATGCGAGAGAGAGAATTACTGCCGTGATTGATGCGAGTGCCTATCTGCCAGGTATTGTAGGTAGTAATGTATCTGGAGGAAAAAGTCCATCATTTTCCAGGTTATTGAGCCTGGCTGTGTAGCCCACAGATACCAGGCTGTTGCCATTCCGCGTTTGCTTCAGAAATCAGAATAATCCCAACCTACAGGCTGGCTCCCTTCCACGGAGATTTCATATCCTTTGTCGTGTTTTGTGAAAAGAAATTGGACAACTAGACTGAAAAATACCTTTTCATTCTTTATGCTTCCTAAGCAATATTTGCAGGTAAGCTCGCTCTGTACCTGCACCAAGTTCATTTAAAACTCCTTCTTTAGGTCAGTGATGTTAAGGTGCTGCTCAACATCTTCCAGCCATAGGTAGCGGTGTGTGTGCAGAGATGTTAAGAATCACCCCAACGGCCCTGCTGCAGCTCACAGCAAGCCTGACACCTTCTTTTATACAGTGGTGGATCCTCGATGCTTCTCTTGAACGTGTTAAGAAGCCGACCCCAAGTAGGCATGAGAGAACCTACTTCTGCCTCCCAATACCTGATCCTAATTTCTAATAGTCTAAGAGTGTCTTAGCCCTGGAAAACTCATTTTTTTTAATATTATTTACTATTTTTGTTCTTGCTTCTAATTATAAACCTCAGTCTATTTGTTAATATTGCTCAGCAATATTAAAAGGGCACAGTATTAAAGGGCACAGTGCCAAAGGGGTTTGACTCGCCAGGTATGACACGTGTTGCCCAGAGGCACATCTCACCTGGCGAGGCGCTCTGCCTTTGCACCTTCACGTGCGAGGACAAGCAAATGTATTTAAATTTATGATGGCTAATGGGCTTATCTAACTACAGTTAAAATAACTTGCTGAATTATTCATGTGGTATTTGGAGTCCTGATTGTGGGAACAAATTAGCCGGCTGCAAACTGAAGGCTGCTGCTGCTCATTACTGATGCACGGCAGCAGGCCTGGCGCCGGGCGAGCGGGCGGGCTGGCTGCGAGCATCCAGATGGGGAGTCTCCACGATGGTGTGCTCCTTCTGGGCAGTGCTTGCATGGAAAAGCATCACAGGATCCACTGCTGGCTGCTTGGTGTGATCAGAGGTAAGGAGGCAGCATCAGGGAGGTGTCCTGTGCCTGGTGCTTCTGAGCTGAAGGGTGGTGTCCCCTGAGCATGGCCAGCTCAGGGAGGATTTATGCTTTCTGTATTATCTCCAGCAATGGAAAACCCCAACGTTGCCAACTCTTCTTGTGCAAGCAGTCCCAGCAAAGCCCAGTTGGTTCTAGAGAGCTTCCTTTAGAAGATCAAGTGATAGCCTTGTTTGCTGGGTGTTCAGCAGAGTGATAACTTCCTTCTTTTAATGTTGGTTGAAAACATCAGATAATGGGGTGGAAAACATCAGATAATGGGTTCGTGTAAGAAACCATCCCAGCACCTGGGGATCACCCGGCTGCCAGGGCTTTACGCAGAGATCAGTCCTGCAGCACCAAGGAGCTGGTAGGTATGTAAGGACTCAGGATTGTGTTAGTGCCAAAGACCTGCCAGTTGTTTGGTGTGCCACCCGATAAGGATGGCATAATACAAACAGGGCACGACTTGGATAATGAGGGGCTATATGTGAAGTGATATGATTGCTTGATTAAGATAATAGTTGAAGCATGTGGAGAAGGAAATTATAATTTATATATTGCTGATTGTGAGGTTTATTTTAAGGACATAATTTAGAGATTGTCAAAATCAGAAATAAAGATCCTGAGCAAAAGGAGTCACCAGAAGGAAAAGAGAACTTGGGACTGAATGAGGAATGCCTGAGGCCAAGCAAGAAGGACTGGTGGGCAGCGGAGGGGCTGGAGGAGGCAAACATGAGAACTCCTGTCTTAGCAAGGACCAGGACCACGAGCCAAACTCTGTCAGGGTCAGAAAGCGATTTGTGGAGGTATCTGCCTCATCTGCTGTGGGTAGGTGCTGCTTGAGTTTGGTGGGATGTGTGCGAGCTCCTGCTGCTGGCTCACTCAGCCAGCCCTGGGTCTGGGCTGCCAGGAGCAAGAGAGCAGGGGAAAACTTTCTGCAAGGCAGCCAGTGCGCTGCCTGCCTTGCTGATTTGTTCATCCGGGATGCCTTTAATATGATTAATGTGGAGGGTTTTGCAAACTGATCAAGACAGACCTGGTCTGCCAGTAATTTCTGCTCAATTACAGAGATGTTCAATTTCAAACACGCCGTTGGTACGGTAATAGAGAAAAGCCAATTTAGCATCTTGCACAGGCTGCAGGTAAAGTGGAGGCGATCCTGAATATTGATCAAACACAGACACACACACAAAAATATTGGAGATAAGTGATAAATATTTCTGTAGAGACTGAGTAGGTTTATACTGACTGCTGTCCCTCTGCAGCCTCGCACCTTAACTCCTGATCCTTTAATTAGAGCTGTCCAGGGCAGACTTTCAGCTTGCTTCCGTCGTATGCCCATTATGAATCAAAAGTTTATTTACTGCTCTGTTTGATGAGTGGGAAATACCGATATGGTGGGTGAGCTCACGACTTGCACAGCCACCATCAAAATGCCACAGTGAATGAAGCTCCCCACATGCTCTGACCTTGCCGCACAATTTAAATAGATGATTCTTCAAGCCGAATAAACCTGCTCACATTAGGCAGTAGATGAGCCACTTGTACAAGCTACAAATGCAGCTCCCCCCTCTCCTAATTAATAACACAAAATAGTGGTAGGGCAGATTTATGCCTGTCAGCAGAGCAGTTAGCTGTCATGCCACTGATGAGTCAATGGCTTGTTGTACCGTAAGTGCTGATAATACTCGGATCCGGGCTGGGCACTAAGCTGTGATACGGCAATTTAGTTTTCACACCCCATTTAGTTATGCTTTTATTCCAGATTAATCTCTGTTTTTCCCCCTCTTTATTTCAGTTCTAGTGCAACAGGCTCAACAGTGACCCGGGTCACGGTGTGAGGACTGGCTGTTGCAGGCTGAGCTCCTGTGTGACTGCTGCTGAAGATTTTGGAGGGCAGGACACTCTGCAGAGGAAACACACAGCTCCTGGGCACAGCAGCACCTGGTTACTATTGAAGACCAAGGTCCATGGTCAGAGGGATCCTAGAAGCAAGAGGGAAACATCGCCACAGGTAACTTACGTTCCATTTGCCTTTTCTCAGCAGCATCACTTTCAAAAATGGAAACAAACAGCAAAAGGAAGACGTATCATGGTCCCCAACCATGAGTTTTTAGAGGGAGGGCACTGTAAGGTCTTATGCTGGTGCTGCTTCACATTGCTGCTCCACACGGATTTAAGGTAAGGGAAATTCAGGAAGGACTTGGGACTGAGCTTGGTGGCAGCAGGGCTATGGAGAGCTGCAGTGCCCTCCCTGCTAACCCCCGGAGTGTCTCCAAAACAGGGCCTTGAAATAGCACTTGGTTTTGATGGTCTGTCTGATTTGGAGGCTGCCCAGCAAAGACTCTCCTTCAGCACCACATATGAACATAAACAATTAAGAGATCACCTCTGGGCACCCACCAGCCAGATTTGGGATGATATGGGTTTGTCCTGGGCTATTGGTGCTTCTCCTTTCTCTGGTACTTTGTCTTCCCCTGCGGACTGGCACACTGAGAATTTCCTTTCTGTCCATAACATCCTCACCTCTGCTCTCAGCAAGGCTTCCCAGCGAACCCAATTTGTTTTACATGGGGTCACAGCCCTTGGGACACTGCTGTTCCTGCTGATCAGGAGCATTTGCTCCATAGTGTTGGAGCATGATGGGTTCAGCAGACAATGGGGTCTGCTTCTCCTTAAGGCTCCCACCTCCCCTCTGGGGGCCTGCAGAGGCTCTTTAGCTGAACAGCCTCTGCAAGCTGAATTTCAAAGCCTTTTGTGCAGCAAAAGTCTTTCCCTGCAGACATGGAAACGCTCAACGCTGTGCAGACCAGGAGTGCCCGGGACCATTTTTAGCGTTGCTCCATTGACATTTCAGCTAGGGTGCACTGATTGAATTCATCTGGGACAGGAAACCTTGGAACCCTGCACCCAGCTCACACCTGGGCTTCCCCACAGCCCTAGCGAAATGCCAGTCAGTGCTGTGCAGCTGACAGAAATGACCACATTTTTTTTAGGAAGTCTGATGTATGACAAGCAGAAAAAAGGAAAACTAACCTACAAATAATAAGGGATCTTTTACATTGTTTTTTTAATGAAACTATTACATTGACTGTACGTGTATGTCCTCATACAGAATAAACAGCTCTCTTGGTGCTAGCCTGAAGCTCTGTCAGACCGTCCCTGAAAGGCAGAGGAAAATCTGCCATGCACGTGGGACTGAGCTGGCTGCAGCAGAGGGGGAACTCAACCAGCAGCTGTCCTCTGTACTTCATTGCTCACTTTGATGTTATGCAGAACTCATGAAGAGTCTTTATTTCTGCTACCCCAAATCTCAAAGCTTTTTAAAAAATTCAGTCAAACTGTTCTTTGTGCCTGTGAACATCCTACACTGAGAAGAGGTTTTAATCCTTCCAGAGCAGGAAATGCATTGAAAAATAGCACCGAGTAGAATTAAAATTTACAAGGGCTGCTACCCCAGCCTGGTGATGGGAGGTGCAAGATGACCTGCTGCTTTCTGGAAACCCTGACTTGGAGAGGATGCATCTGCTGCCCTGTTGTAGCTGAGCTCACAAGTGCTGTTTGACTTGCCCGTGGCCAGCTGGGGCTGGTTTGGATTTCCACTCCCTGTCACCCTTTTATATGCGTTGTTCATATACATAAGATAATAAGGCTGAAAGAGGAAAATGGGCATGGTGATAGAGAATGTATAAAAAGAGCAGATGATGCTAAGTAATGACCGTTAAACTACATAATAAATCCTTGGCAATAGTACAAAACCTTTGCAGCTGCTCACAAGGTAGAATTATTTCATTGCTTCCAGGCTTCATACATGGATATATAAGTCAGTGCATCAGCATCTTCAGGGACACATCCATAATAAAGATAAGACTAATTTTCATAGCAATGTTTTTTCCTGTCAGCCAAAGGTAATTAAGTGGTTAAAGGAGAACTCGGTTTGCTACCTAATGTAAAAAATAACTCATGCATTTTATGTCTCTTAGTCTTCTAACTTTCCTCAGTGTCAGGCCACATTGGGTTTGCATTTACTGTAACAACCTTCCAGTAGCTATGAGACAAAGCGTGCTAAGTGGGGGGTTTCTAATAGTTCTGCTTTTGGGTCTGATGTCCCAGCTACCCACAGACTTTAGGTATGATCAGAGCATGGCTCTGAACTAATCAGAAGTAATGTAGAGATAAAAGAACGTGTCCAAAACGAGGTGAAACTAACAAATGAAAATAATAAGGGAATTAAATGACAGTAATTGAAAAGGTTTTTAATGTCTTAGATGGTACAATAACACTCCTTTACTAGTTACCCAGCCTTGAGACCAGGTCTTGGCTTTTGAAAAGTTTTGCAAATGTACACAAATTGATGTAAGTGAAGCACTGTGCTTTCCGTACATCCTTTACCTTGCTAATAGAAAAGCTTTCTTGGAAGGGAGCTTGGGTTGGTGCTGGGAGATTGTGCTTGTGCTCTGATCCTCAGGAAGCCATAGGAAATTTGCAGAAAATTAATTTAGTCTTGAAAGTGCTCCATTACGCTGATGTAGCAGACAAATCTGGCATTCCTCAACAGCGCTCTCGGGTTTCTTCCAAATCTTTCTACGCTGATCATTATTTCTACACCATCCAGTCCAATATTCTCTGAAATTTCCTAGCACATCTTGCCAAATTACCCTTGCAGTTGAAGAACCTTTATGGCCGAGGCAGATGCACTTCAAACCACGGTAAGTTTGGCACCGTGTGCTTTAGGAGGGAAGCTCATCCCAGGCGCAGGCTCCTGCTCTCTTCCCAGCAAAAAGGGGAGGTTGTCCAAAATTTAAGGGAAAAAATAAGAATCAGATGTTGAAGCCTCATTGTTAATGTTGCTTCTGTGTGTGTGTAGAAGGGAAATGTAAGCCTTGCTTTCTGGCCAGGCCCCCGTGAAGTCCTTCCCTGCGAGGAGCACAACCCTTCTGTGCTGCAGCCAGGCGCACGTCCCGTGGCTTCATGCCCTTTCCGACCCGGCATGCCTTCCAAGTGCAGGAACTACTTTCTTTTCTTCCCTTTGTTGGCTTTTTATGCTTTTTCTTGTAACGGTGTAATAGTGGGAGAGAAGCTTGTGGAAATAAAAGCCTTCCACTAAAAGGCTGCAACAAAATGCTTGATACCAGGGAGGGATGAATGAGACCTTGAAATTACAGCCTGCAATATATGACTCAGTCCTGCTCATGGGTACTAAAGACATTAATTTCTGAACACTGTCTGCTTTAGTAGGTAATTTTTGCGAAATGCCTGGAGAGGCTGGTGCATTTCACCATATACTGTAATGAAGTATGGCAGGTTTTAGAGATGAAGGACTTTGCAAAGGTGCAGCAGCTTGACACCAGGATTCATTTTGAGCATGAGCTGGTTCCTATTTTATCTAAGCCTGATTCCGTCATCCTTGGAAAGGAGGGTGCTTGCTTTTGATGGTGAATCTTGTTATAAGTACTTATTTGGCATGCCAGTGAATAGGAAAAGCTATCATGATTTGACATATGAAACGTGAAGTCTCAATTACTTTTATGTTGTTTTTCCTTCTGTAGATCGGGAGTGAAAAATATATTTTAATTAAAAAGTGAAATATGATATCCAGATCTCAGCACGCCTCATGGAGAACAATCTAAATTTTGGAGTGCTTCATAAGTCTTGGAGCAGAGCTTACGCTGCACTGCGCAGGCATGGGCAGCAGCACAGCTGATAGCACCGCCTGATGGATTTGGCCATTACCTGACAGTTTCTTTACTTAAGGGAAAAGGAGGCTGCGGATGACATCCTGCATATTCGGATAGCTGTTGCTGCAACATCCCTCTGTATGTTTTGTATTTAGATCCCTCTTCTCCTCGCAGCCCTAATTTTTTTTAAGGAAATGAGGGTTTAGAGCTCATGCTTTGTCTTCCTTCATTACCTCCTGCCCAGCCTCACCAGAATGTGACAAGATGAAGGCTCAGAGATGGCACATCTGGCAAAATGCTCCAGCAGCCAGTGGTGGGGCAGGGCTGTTGCTCAGGTAAAACCAGGGAGAGGCAGGTTATTGTGTGTTGCTGATGTTGCCTGGGTTATTGGCTGGCACGCTGGGTGGACTGGCAGCAGCACGCAGGCACAAGGCCAGCCAGAACAATGCCAAAAGCCACTGGGAGCACAGAGGTGTTCCTGAGTGGGTGATGGTGCCAAAGTCATGGTGAGAGAACGCTTGCCTCAGTACTAAGGAGTGGAGTCTCTCTTCCCCATCACATTACAACATGGCATTGTATTTTGTGCTGACAGAAATATCACTGAATTAGCTCCACTGTTCAAATTAATACCTAATTTAAAGGGGGTAATTCTTGGCATGCAGGGCAAAAACTTCTCCTAATACATTTTGAAGAGCTATGTCTGAAAATGTAGGCAGTGTTTTCCTTGCCCACATTTTTTTTAAAGGCATTTTACTAGTAACACATCCCTTCAATCTGTGCATTTAGAATACAGACCTTGATTCCTCCTCCTTTATGATAAGTGGATCAAAACCAAAGTCCTTTATAGAGCTCCCTCCAATTTCCCAATGTAATGCACCATTTCACCAATAAAGCAGTGGTTTTTAAAGCAGAAAGTTGAACTTACACAACATTTTGCTAAGCTAAACGTGCTGAAATCTAACTATTTTTAATATCAACCCCATCATGATGCTTGCATTTTCCTTTCAGTGCACCAGCTGCTAGGGTTTGAGACCACTGCGTGTTGGTGGGTACTTCAGCTGGTGTTCCCTCAAAGCAACCCCAGCAAGCAAGCGTAAATTTAGTCCATGCCTTACTGAATAATGCCAGAATCATAAAATCCTGTGCTAAGAGAATGGCAATCGCTACACTTGTATGCGTGGTTGAAGCAGTACTCTCTGTATCTAAAAATGTCAACAACTTAAAAAGGAATCAAAATCAGTTATGACAAAAATATAGCTGGATAATAACGCAGTGTTTTAATAGAATCATTAAAAATGCATTGTATTATCTGCGTATCTCACTCTGAAAAAATAGAGAAGCAAAAAAATGAGCATTAAAAAAATTCCTACATCTGTGACATCGGAAAGCGCCTCAGAAATGCTCGTGCTTTGCTCCAGACAGGGCGTGCTGGATGTTCGTGGCGTGCAGACCCAAACTCCTGGTGCCTTTATGCCTGCAGAAGTGTGGAGCTGAGGACAGGGAAGGTGCAGTGCCCTTCCCGAGGAGGGGAAGGTGCTGCAGGAGCTGCCCTTGCCCAGCACCGGGACTGGAGCTGGTGGAGGGCTTCTGCTGTGCTGCCTCCTGTCCTCACCCGGTGTGGCTGGGGGCCCTGGGCTTGCCTCCAGGCCCATGGCAATGGGCTGCATGCAGCCAGGCCAGGGGCTGCTGAGGGCACGCACCCTGCCCAGCAGTGGTAGGACGTTTTGGGGCATGTATTGTGCATTTTTAAGCATGTTAGGGAGTCCAAGAGCGAATAAATGAGATCTTTCTATATTAGTCCTCTTGGCACTCAGGCTAGAGTTCATGATAATTGTTTATTTAATATGTAGTCTGAGTCACTAATCATCTTTACTTGTAAGGATCTGATTACATTTAAACCCCGGGAAGTCAATGACTGTTTTATTACTGATTTCATTAAGGCCGGCGTTTTAATCCTTGCCATCTAAATCTCCACATTTGAACAGAAATTCCTCCAGAGCTCGTTACTTTAAGCATGAGAGCAATGGGTGAAGCTTACCAATCACCCCATCCATTATTATATTTAGTACCAGGGTAGCTGCAGTGATAGAAGGACTTTTCAAATAAACAGTCATTAAGTACGGCAGCGATAATGGAATGTGCGCCGTGAAATTATCTAATTACTGACACTTCGAGTCTGTATCAACAATTTGTTTTGAAATGGAATATAATTAAATTCCTTTGCTCCAAGTACATCCCAAAGAACAATAAGCTATCAGGCTTCAACTAACAAAAAGAGAAAGAAGGTGACGTGTAAAAATGATCTGGAATATCTGCAGAAAACGCGTGCCATGGCTCCCGTTGCTGGGATCTGTTAAAACCTGTTGGTGGTTCTGCAAATGGAAAGGATCTTCCCAAAGGAGAGGGAGGAGATGAGGACGGTAACAGATGTTACAGCACCCCGGAATGCTTTATTGTTGGCAGTGTGAGATATCTGGAGCCTGATCTGAAAAGCAATTGCTTTATTGGGTCAGTTTTGAGAAGTAATGTAGCAAAATGAACAGATGCATCTAATCTGTAATGCAGAGCAAGAGTGATCATCGATGTTTCGGAGTGTGGAAGGTCGTCACTGCCATTTGTTGGACAGCCTGCGAGAGGGAAACGTCTCACTGCTGAGTACCAGAGGTAACTGGACGCTCGGAGAAGTGTCTGCAGCCCCGTGTGACCCAAACCTGGTGGTTTTCTCTGAGTCTGAGCATGCGAGGGCTGCAGGGGGAGCCCTGTGAGGTGCAGGTGGCATCCATCTAGTCGCAGGGGACACTGATGGTGGCACCACAGACCTCGGAGGTGTAAGGGGCTGGGGCTTCTCTGTCCCCTGATGCACACACAGGTCAGCTTTGCTTCGGCTGTGCCAGGAGTCTCTGGTGGGGAAATAGACTCGAGAAATATTTGAAGAGTGCCTTTCGAGGCACTAGCACAAGTACTCGTGTTAAGAGCAAGAGTTCAGGAAAGAAAAGAGGCCCGAGGCAAGAAAAAAATGTTTTCTGGAGTACATTGCTTGTAGCTTGCTACAGCTCCTCCCTATTCATGTTTTTAACAAGAAATCCAGGTTGCATGCAGCTTTTTCTTTCTTTTTTAATGTTGCTTTTCCTCTAGCAGCAAGAAAACCCGTGAGTAGTGCTGTCTTCAGGTAATTTGTATTTTTTATTTTTTGAATTAATTACAAAACACATAACCCAGCAGCACAAAGCCGCCGAGAATGTCATCACTCAGGTATCGCAGCCTTTCATAAAAGTCAGAGGGGCCCTGCTCACGAGCACCTGATGTTTATGGCTGCTGCTTCTGAGTGCTTTGTGTTTCTGCGGCCGCCTTGGCTCGTGTCCATTCTTGCTTTAACCTCAATGACTTTGGCATAGTTATTTCAGTGCTGAACTTCACCTGTTTTGTCTCCGAGTCCTCGGCAGAATATGAAGTCTGCTGCTTGCTTATCAAATATGAAGCCGTGCACAACTGGGCAGCCTGATGCTAATGGAATCGATGCAGCAAAAGAGATCTCCCAACCCCTCTGTACTTTTTACAATTTACTTTGCTCGTCACCCATTAATTCTCGTATTGATTTTCCTATAAAACACAAACTGCATTCCTATTGCAGCCCAAGAAAAAAGCCCATTGATTATATTGGAACAAGGTATCTTGTAAAAACGAAATGCCTAAAACATTTAAATGTAGTAAGCTCTGTTAAAGTACATAAATCACGTTGTTTAATGTTGTAAATGAGTAGTGCTGCCTTAAACAAGGAGAAATATAGCACCATAAAACAATTTTGACACAAAATAGCAGCCTCTGGTTCTATGTACCTGCCAGTTGAGAAGTGCTATCAATAACGGTTATGGCTGTTTGCGGGCGGGAGGGGGGAAATGTTCCCAGTCTCCCCTTTAAAAAAGTTCCTCCAAAGTCACTTTCCAAAATTGACAACTGTGGCGTTTCACCCGGCTATAAATAAGGGCTGATTATTACCGTGTCCTGTTTACTTTTATCATTCGCTCATCAAAACCTTCCTGATGCATCATTACTAATGATCGTTTCACGGGGCAAAGTCAGGCTGCGTGCCCAGCGCTGGGTGATGGGGAGGTGACCGCAGCTGCTCCCCCCCCACCCTGTGCCCACAGTGCCCGCTGAGAGCAGGGACACAGCTCCACCAGCCTCAGGGGAAGGTGGCTCAAAGGAAATCCGTCCTTCCACGCTGCTTGGGGCTTACCCCAGGGCACAGAGGGCTCCCGATGGGGTGTGATTTTGCATTGTGTGAAAAGGGAGGATTTCTTGATGTCTAGTAGAAAATAGCTGCTTTTTGTCACCAAAGTTATAATTGCAGAAATCTGTTGATTCGTGCAGTGCTTTGTGGACCTGGTCGTGATGGAGGGCTCCACCAAACCCTGCACAAGCCCGGGAAAGCTTTGGAGAGCCTGCAGCTAAGAAGAAGACGAGGCCAGACAGGGATGGGTTTGGGTCCAGCAGGAATGAAAGGGAGGATAGGGTAGGAAGGATTGGCAGTGGTCTCAGCAGCTTTAAAACCTGAGCTGTTTCCAAGGTTTTCAGGATCCATGGCAATAAATTGGATGGGGATGGGGTGGGGAGAGGAAGGTAGGAAAGCAGAAAGGAGGGCGATTAAGGTGCTTATTGTGCAGTTGCTTAACGTTTAAGCTGGGCAGAGCCGGGGCCTTGGCTTCCTGCTCAGCGCTGTGTCTGCATGGTGCTACCGAGCCTTCTGCCAGCTTGGGACAAGGGAAAAGGAGAATTAATTCTTCTCAGATCAGAGCTCTTACAACAGGAACAGGGCTGATGTCTGTTGCCTAACCCTTGGATGTGTGTTTCTGTTATTTTAGTTCTTGTTCCATCTTGCTGGAGATGTTCATCTCCTTTTATTTGATTCAACTTTTTGCGTGTGCTTTTCTCACCTGAGAAGCAGAGCTGCAGAATTGGGGGTGGCTCTGCCAAACTTTGTTTATCCGTCAGCTAAAGCCTCCCTGCCTCTGGCTACATCGCGCTAAACCCCAGCAACACTCAAGTGACTGCAGAGAGGTTGCTACAGACTTTACCCAGCGAGAGCAGAATTTGGCCTATTACTCCAGAAAGGATTTGTTTTAGGGGATTTGAAGATTCCCTGAAGCTGCTGAGACCCTTCCTGCACATGGCTTCCCCCAGGGCAAGGCTGGTGGAGGGTGATGGAAGTGGGGCTGGGTGACAGGCGGCGGCACTGAACAAGTGCTGGGGGAAGCCAGCATGCCTAGAGGATGTGCTGGGTAGAGATCCTTATTTATTTATTATTTTTTTTTTTAGGGATGGGAACTTTATCTGTAGGGAGGTGGCAGATGTTAGATTGACGTTGCTCAGCAGGAAACCTGCAGCTGCAAAATCCCATTTAATTCTTGGGTGCTTCATTATTTGATTTCATTAATGCCATTTTTTTTCCTGCATGGCTGCCAGTCATTCTCGTTAAATTTATACCATACTCGTTTGGCTGGAGGCTGCTCTTGTACCTGTTCGGTCAGCACTGTTTTTCCCAATTCTCTGGGAATTTATACCTTTGTAGAGCATAGCAGGTCTGTTCTCCAGGGGCTTGGCAGGGCAGCAGGACATCTCTGTTGCCCACCTCCACCCTCTCCCTTCCTCCAAGACATGGGAGAAAAATAAAATAAAATCATGGAATGACTTTAGGGTTGAAACTCCCCTGAAAGAGACTCCTGTTCCTGCAAGGGGCAATGCATACCTAAAGTCATCTCCAAAACTTTGCTAAGTTAATGATTAAAGTAAGGTATTTCCAGTCTCCCATCAAGGAAGTCTCTATTTTCCAGAATGAAGCTCTTAATTTTTTAATGAAAATGCTCAGGATTTTTGTCTTTCTACAGAGAATAATTAAGTCAAACCAGGAGACTTCCACAACTATTTTAGTGTATGGGATAGTTTTTTTTTTTCCATTTATTTATGCTATTTTTTTTAAAGGTCAGTTTAATCAGTAATGTAATGTGCTGGTTCTGGAGGGCCAGGGGAAGGAAAAAGGGAGGAGTGGCCCTGCTGCAGGAGGGCTGCAGGGATCTGTAATGCCCAGGAGCGTGGAGCAGAGTGGGAGGTGGGCAGCTCCTTGCCCCCACCTCGCCCTGTGCTGCAGCCGCTGGCCACCAGCAGCAGCAGCAAGGGCTGTTTTGATCCTTTTCCCCTTCTACTGGTGTAAAAGTACAAGGGAAATGATGCACGAAAGGTGCACTTAGAGCAATGTGAAATGGTTGTTTTCTACACAGCAAAGACTCAGCAGCCATCTAGGTCTGCATTTGCTTCTTCCATTTCTTCTTAATTTTATGCTGGTGCGTTACAGACACCTCCCGCAGTACTTCTTTGGCTCTTCATCATGTGGGTTTCATTTTTTGCTCAGATCACTCTTCAGGACTTGATTGGGGCAAAAATTTGGGCATTTTGTTTTCCAACAGCCCCTTCGGGTGGCTGCTGTGAATGGAAACAGCTGCAAAGGGGTCTGTGCGTGTGTTTGGGGTGGAGAACTGGTCCTGGCACATCAGCTGTGGAAACCCCAAGGAACTGGAGAGGGGGACCATAAAGAGAAGCACCTCATCTATGTATTTATTTATTTTTTATATCAGTGAAGCCCCTACAGCTGTGTTAGTTGTGCATGCAGCACAGCTAGGAGAGCACCGTGCTGTGATGGGTGGGCAGGAGCTGCAGCTGCTCGGAGGCACAGCCCCGATGGATGTCCTGGTACAAAGCTGGAGTTCTTACAAAGGTGCAGCAAGCGTGAGGAGCTGGAGGCGATCCTCCCCACAGCACCTGGGAGCTGGGTGCCTGCACTGGGCTTCTGCAGGCTCTGCTCCAAACCTGGCTGTCACTGCTGCACCTTGACTGCTCCCCTCCCGATAGCAGCCGTGTGCTGGGGACACTTGGTGACAGTGGAAACCCCAAGCTAGGAAACGTGCCTGGTGGTGTTCTCTAAGGGATAAAACGAGGAGTACAAGCAGAGTTACAAAGGTGCGAGCCTAAATACCAGACCCTGAGCTCTGCTTGCCTCCTTTGTGGAGGTTTTCTAGTGAGCAGCTCCTGGCAGTGCTCGTCCTTTGTAGCTCCTGGCAGCGCGCTGTGCGGCTGTGGGAGGTTAATTAGGGAGCCAGCCAGAGCTCGGGCTTCCACTCACAAGCTTTGAGTGACTCAGTGCTTTTCTCCATTAAAGCTAATGTATTTACAAGCCTGCCTTATATTTATCTAACGAGGATAGTTCTCCTCCTCCAAAACACCGTGATCTATTTGGGCTGAGGCAGCGCACCTGAGTTGGGGTTGTTACTGGCTTCCTTTGCCCCATCCCCAGAACACCACAAGCGAAGCTTGGAGCCTGCAGGACGATGGCTTACATCTGAGTGAGTTACTTTTTGTTGTTGTTTAAGCGGTGTTGAATGTGTCTCTCAAAATGAGAACTGAACTTGGCGTAGCGCGATGCTGGGAGCAAAGGCTGTGCGTGGAGGAGGAAGCCGCACCTGCCTGCTTTGTTGAGTTTGCTGCTGTAGGGTTGTCTCCTTTGGCTTGGCACGGTGCTTTTGTTAGTTTTTGTAGGTGAGCGTTACAGCTGGGGTGCTAGCGAACCAGTTGCTTGTGTTAACAGGCTGTGGAGAGGCTAAAACAGCTCAGCTCCTGATGGACTCTAGGTGTCTGGCTACCAACCAAGGCTTGTTTTTTTTTCCAGGCATTTTCTTTTCCATGTAAGACCTCGTTAATTAGGAGTGCTGCTTTGCAGTGGCCTGGCCTATACTTCCCAGAAGGTGCCGTGCCCTCAGCCTGAAGTGTTTCTCCTCTCTAGCTGCTCGAATTGCTTTTTTTCCTGCCTTGGACACAGGCAATTGCTACCGCTGTGAAATGCTTCCTTGGATGATTATCAGTTGACTTGTATTAATATTTACAATAACTTTTTTGTTAGTAATTTTTTGCTACTACAGGAAATGAAATGCAAATTAACAACTGTAAAGATTAAAATATAATGAAATGGGACACGAGCTCTGGAGAACTAATGAATAGAGTGGCTCGAAGGCACAAAAAGATGTCCTTCAAAAACAGATAAATAATGAGATAAATAATTCTGAAGCAATAAACTGACACAGAGAGAGAGAAACACCAAATGTGGGACAAATTATTTCACACCAATATTATAATTGTGTTCCTTTTTCTTAATAAGAAGATGAAGTTTCTCCCTAAAGTTAACCACCTGTGTAATCGCTGCTGGTAGATCTCTCCAAAGGTGCAAATCAGCCCATCCAAACGTCTGTTTGTTTATTTTTACTGTCCTCAGCGGGTTGTTTAACGAGTATATTGGGCTAATAGACAGAAACAGTGTCTTTTAAAAGGTATTTGTCTCTTGTGCCTTTTACTTCCTAAAGTAGAAACAGGGATTTGAAGCTGCTGAGTGCTTCTTGGAGGAGCTCAGAGCCTGTCCAAGCTGAGAGGCATTAGGCCCTGCTTCAGCAAAGCTCTCAAGCTCTGGCAGCTTTTGCCCTTTGTGAGATTTGCCTTTGTGGTTGCTGTTAGGAAGGTGTATTGCTCCTTGGTTAACCAAGGGCTGCCTCTTTTTTCAGGGCAAAATCCTCCCTAAGTACCTCCAGCTGGTGCACCCGAACCTGGAGCTGCCTCTGGCACCTTGCATTGCTGCAGATCTGCCAGCGGTGGTTTGGTTTCATTGGTTTAAGTTGTCTTAGATCTGTGAAATCAGGGTGTTTTTGTCATTCAGTGCGTTTCAGTACTCCCTGTGCTGTTCCCTGTGGAATAGCTCCAGCATAGTGCAGATATCTGCATGCCTCGAGTATTAGGTATGAATCTGAAGTGCTCGTGGTGGGGTTAATCCCTCAGATCATAAATGCTGGCAGGGCTGGGGCTCTCCCTTCTGTTCCTGGCTAAGCCGTGTACGGCTCTGGCGTTTCGGAGGAGATGGAGAGGAGACCTCAGGGAGCTGCTGTGCTGGGACACGTGGACATAGGAAGGTCAGGACGGTGCTCGTTGTCCCAGAGGACACAACCTAGCTGGCTTCTCATCTTCTGTGAATTCTCATGCTATGGTGTGAAGCCCCAGGTGAGACCTCACAGGAGTAACTTGCCCAGGTGAAGTTTGTTTGCGTGAGCTAAGGCAGCCAGGCTCGCCAGCAGCTAATGCTTGGAGTCTGTAAAGGTCTGTAAAGTTTTTTTTTTTTTTTTTTTAACTCAGATTTATTTATAAAATATATATATATATATATATTGTTATTGATGAAAAGATAGTGTCATAAAAATGAAAACCTTTTGTTTTGAAATCAATTCATGCAAATGCCACTTCTATGTAATCTCTGATATTGGAATAACCATGTATGGTCCTGTGTTTGTTATCATACATCGAGCTGTGATGGCAGAGGCCGTCACCTGAACAGCAAAGAGCAGGGCCAAACTCTCACAAACAGATCCAACTTCAAAAGTTAGTTGAAAAGGTGGGGTGGAGCTAGTTATATGAAATGAAATGTTTGTCTTTTTTTTCCTTCTCCTGTTGTCATTTGTACTTCAGCTTTCCCGGCACAGTAGATGCAATGAACACTTTCTCCTGACTGAAATGTTTGCAGCTTTTTATCATGGAGTCCTCTTAGCTCTTACATGCCATCTTCAGTCTGTAGTTCAAACTCCGCATGATCTAGCAGGTTTTGGGGGCCTCAAGGCTGGGACTTGTTTGGTCAGAGCTTTCCAGCTTGGTATCTTCTCATGATGTCTGAGCGATAGAGGTGATATCTTCTGCTCTATTACCTGTAGAAGATGATCCAGCCTAGTAAATATATCTAGGGGGAAAAAAAATCTTATCAATATTGATATACATCCCCCTCCACCTTTCCATAACCTTGGTGGCTAGGTTATAAAATATTTCATCTGCTGAACGCAGACTTGGCTTTAGAAAGTGTGTTTCAGCTCTACATAAATAAAAATAATGGAGCTAATCTTCTGGTATGATGGGGACCACATATCTTTTGGGGGATAGATCCTCGACTGCTGCGAGCTGTCATGGTGTCACTAAAACTGGTGGTGTCTGCATGCCCAGCACCTGATGTGGGTTTGCTCCGTGGTGCTTTGTGGCCCCATGTGTGTGTGCAAGCTTGCACCAGGGCGTTGTGCTCCAGCCGGTGCTGGGATGAGAAACAGGGGCTAATTGAGCTCTGTAACTGGAGTCATTACTAAGCTCTGTCACTTCCCCGGTACAAATATTCCAGCTGAAAGGATTATATTTACAAGTGCTATTTATAATTAAGCATTTTACTTGATTCGCCTGCAAACAGAATGTAAATCATATTTTGTTCTGCTAGAAGGCAAGGAAAAGGGGGACATGTCTGCAAGTAGTCTGTGTGATGTTTAGTGGCTGGTAAAAAAACAAAAAAAAAAACAAAAAAACACAGGTTTGTGCAAATATGGATTTGTTGAAGTCTGTATTTTGCTTGTAAAGGGACTTTAGGGCAGTTAGGCTCTGGGTGTGAGTGGGGAGGGTGCAATCCTCACCCACTCATCTTCTATATAGGGCAGCCGAGCACCTCCTGGGCTCTGCAAGCTGTGCTGGGGGGGGGGGGGGGCAGCTCATCCCCTTTCATGGCAGTGGTTGTGGTGGTGCCGGGGGGCTGCTGGGTGCCTGAGCCTGTTCCCGTGACTACCGTTGTTTCCTGAAAGGAGGAGATTTGTCCTTGAATCCAAGAGTAGGGGCTCTGCACTGAGATGAGGGAGCCTTCCCTTGGAGGCAGCTCGAAGTGGTGGTCCCAAGCCTAATCATTCCTCAAAAAAAAAGTAAAAGGAAATATTTCCTGTGGGCTCGAACCTTTCCATGAGCATGTGGTCAGTAGGCCCAGCAGAAGGCAGGGAGCATGTTTCCTTCAATAACTTAATTTTCTCCATGAGCTATAAAAGCACGTTGTGTTCAGTGTAAATTACATGCCTCTTTAACCATATTTTTTGCCTTCTGTTAGATATTTATCCTTTGGTTACCCCAGATAATTGAGAGCCGACTCTTCAGTGTACAGCTGGAAATGAAATATCTTCATTACCACGGCGATCAGGAACTCCAGACAAGGGTTGGGCTCTGGTTGTGTCAGATACTGTACAGTCAGGGCTCAAAAAGATGATACCTGCCTTAAAGACCTCCTAATCCAGCAGGAAGACCAAACATGTGCATCTCATCACACGGGAGGGCTTCGAGTGCAGGACGGGGAAAGCGATAACCAAGGCAAGGTGCAGGGCTCGTGTGAGGCCGTTGGCAAACCCTTCCCTTCGAGTAGGACGTGACTCCTGCTGCCTGAGCAGAATCCCAAAAAAAGAGGAATTTAAAGGCCACCCCCTGGTAGAGTAGGTAAATAAAAGTGTAATGTAATTGGAAGGGGTGCTCTCCTCAGTCTCCTGTGTTGTAAACCATGGGGAAAAGGTCACGCTTCTTCAGGCTCTCTGAAGCTGAGTGGATTTATTGTCTTGGCTTTCTGTAACCCCCAGTTTAAGTTGTAATATCAGTTTCATTGTGATCTTATTAGCCATGGAAAATCTCTTGCAGGGCTGTGTGCAATGCAGAGCCCTCGACTCTGCCTGGGCCCGTGCGTTTGGAAACAAGTGGGTATTAAATGACAGGACAAATCAGCTGGGCTGGAAGCTTCCAGCTCAAGTAATTACAGTGCTGTGATCTCTTCCTTCCAAATCTGGAGCTACAGACACCAGCCTCCAGGCTTTATGCACGTAGCAGGAGCTAACACAAGTGTGCTCGGGTCCAGACCTGAGGGATGGGGGGCACCTCTGCAAGGCTGAGCCCAGAAATGGGGGAGAGTGTTCTGCTTGGATAGGGCTTCATGGTGGGCTCCTGGTAGCCTAAATAATGTTGATGTGCCATGTCTTGTCCCCACTGAGTGGCCCATCATTTTCTATTTTAGAGGATGTCTCTTGTGGCTTTGGAGACTTTGGTTTCTGATCAGGTGTCTTACAGCACCTGACAGCAGCCCTTTGTCCTTGTGCCCTTTGACAGTTGGGACTTTTAAAAAAGCACTTCCATAGTTATGTATTCTATGAGCCTTTATTTAAAAAAAGAAACGGCTCTAAGGTTACCTGCTCGGACACTTTATAACATATCTGAGATTAAATGGAGAGCATTGCATCTGGGTTAAGATAGGCACAGGTATACACGGGCAGGATTGCATGTGAGCTGGTGCAGGTGCTGAAATGATGCTTTCTAAAAGTAAAGGTGACTTTTTTCATATATATAAGTGGCTCACCAACTAGAGTGACCACATTCTAGTGCTTTTGGAAAATATCCTCCTTGTTTCTAGGGTGGGTTCAGTTTCCTACAGGCTGTGCTCCGTGCCTCTTCTTACAGACACTTCGTACTACTGCCACCTCTTCCTTCGAGCTTAAACCAGCACTGGTAGGGTGAAAATAAATAATATTAATAAATAAATCATGTTTCATGGCTGGTCTGCGGGTAACTGCAGTGAGGAGGATGCAGGGGAAGCATGGATGTGTGTGATGTTTGCAGGAAAGGAAGCAAAAAGTCTTGTATCTAGGATAAATCAGTTTGAAAGTTTTAGAAGCAGTGTGGTTTCACAATGAGATATGAAATTATTTCCTGTAATTAAAATCAGCTATTCTGGTAAAACTTTATAGTGTTATTTCAAACTCTCATCCTGTTCCCAGATGGGCTTTTTGTTTAGGGGTTTGTTACCCTTCAGGTAACACCAACAACCCTGGGAGAGCATTTTGGGGAGTGTCAGACCACGGGACAAAGCCAATGTATTGCTGTGTGCCCCCCAATTAAGGACTCACGGCCATATAATTGAGTTTCTGGTGACACTGTGTTTAAAGCCATGTCAGTGCTTTCATTTACAAATGCTGCTCTGCAGGTGCCTCAGCTCCCAGCTGGGATCTGGCTTTCAGCATCTAATCCTGGCAGTGAGGATTTGGTGGTGTGTTCAGCCGGGGGGCAGTCCCTCCAGACAGTTAAGCTACACAGGAGAGAGAAGTCTCGAGTATTTTCAGTACGTTTTAGTTTTGCTTTAGGTCCCAGCTGTGGATACGTGTTTTGTTATTGGCACGAGGTGTGTGTGTGTACTCATGTTGGCACTTTCTGTGAACGAGCACTAATCAGGCCTGGGACCCGTGCCCTCTGCTGTATTTTATAGCCTACATAAATCACAAAGGACGTTAGTTCACCTGTGTTGTATTTTTTAAAGTTTATTCTCCTTCCCTTGTAGGAACGAGATGCAGCACAAGCTGTCTTTGCTTTTTTCTGCCCTGTTTGCGGGATCCCAGGGTCTGAGCGATGGCTGGCTGGGAGGCAGCACCTCTCCTGCTGGTGCAGGCTGCGCGCCTCCTGGTGCGTTTATCCGGGATAAATGGGCTTATGGTCAGGATACAAAGGGTGAGTCAGGGCTGGCTGCCCCGCAGTGTGGCAGCAGTGATAGGTGGGGACATGAAATCTCCTCTGGCATCCCAGAGCATGAAGGAGAGAGCCGAGGGCGCAGGGAAGCAGCTCCCCTTGGCACCAGCCCACAGCATCACCTTCTTGTGTGCCAGGAGCTGGGAAAATCCTGATCTGGGCCAGCAGCTGCTCTCATCCACTATGACCACGTCCATGCTTTAATTTTAATTAATACTTTTTTTTAAAGAAAGCTAATTAGCAATATCAGGATTAGCATCACGCTTGCTCTCTGCTTGATCTGTCCACAACTTTGTCCCTCCTCTGCCTGGGGAGTCACTGCCCCATCAGGGAAACCAGCCTGTTTTTATTTCATCTTGAAAACACTTCCAACATTGGTCATTGCAGTGCATTTGGAGCTATATGCAGATGCCTGCTGGTCCTTTTATTTTACGTTTTTTCAGTGCTGATTGAGACTGTGTAGGGCCCTGAAGGATGGGGAGGCTGCAGAGTGCCCTTGGGGCCAGCAGGGCCGGTGCCCCTGCTCCAGAGGGGCTGCTGGGCAGGGGTCTCCTTTCTCTGAGAGGCATTTGTTCCTTCAAATCCAGCAGACATAAGTAATGACACCCAGAGAGCTGTGAAGCCTTGTGCTCACTTCCTGAGGACTAAACCATTTGATTTGGTCTCGCTTAAAGGGCTGAAATTTCCAAGTGGATAACTGAGTTCCCGAGTCCATTAAGCACGGCAATTTGCAGCCTTCCCCAGCTCTGCCCATGGAAACCCACGAACACGGCTTCCTATTTGGCTTGTAGAAAAGCCATTATTCTAAATACAAAAAGGGAGATGGAAAAAATGATTTTTCAAAGTTTATTTGCAGCGTCTGCAGCAGTGCTGTGAAGACTTCAATCATTGGAAGGAGGTGGGGATGGGTGCTGGGTCCCCACGTTAAGAGTGCTCGCACCAGCCCCTACCCAACCAAGCTTTTCGTGGCTGCTGCCACGGGGATCTGCGCCTTTCTGCTTCAGGGATGGTCTGGCACGTGAGAAATGAAGGCAGCCCTCGGAGCAGCCCTGGAAGATGTATCTTAGCATACCTGACCACTCCTGCAATCGCCAAAATATACATGAGGAGAGATGGTAAATCGTCCCCGCTGCTGCCTCTGACAATTTCACACCTCCAAAGAGATCTGTAGGGTGATTGATCGCTTGTGATAATGGCAAAGTTTTCTTGGTGGGTTTCTTTTTTTTTTTAAACTTTTTAATATTCTGCATCCCTGTTCTTATGCTGAAGGAGTATATTTCTCCATTAGGTGTGAAAAGAAGGATGGATGTGAGGGAAATGGGTGATGTCAAAAGAGGTTTCTTGGCCATGGTGGGAGTGCTTTGTCTCCCTGTCTCTGCTTCCCCTCTGCAAGTCAAAATTCATTCATGCCACACAGTTTTCTTGTGTGTCTTTGGCTCTCTGTGGCATCTGTGGACAAAGAGGTTCCGGACAGCTCTGGGGAGGTGATTTGTTTCCAGTAAGTATTGACGAGTGACTCTTTAAACTTAATTTTGAAAGGAAGTGGAATTTATCAGTGGTTAATGCATGGGCTGCTCCTCCAAGACGAAGTGTAATTTCACTGCTCAGTGTAATGCATTCACACTTTTCCTTGTTGTCTGTGGTCCTGCTGGGGAGAGAGATGCCAAAGTAAGCGGCCCGCATTACTCAAGGAGGTGGGTGACTTCAGCCTGATGCTACTAACAAAGTACTTCCAGCACATCAGTATTGGGGGTTAGCAGTGAATCCTGCTCATCTGTCACGTACCAGCTAAGTAAACACCGCATGTTACGTGGGTACTCGGCCACCTATGGAGAGCTGCCTTTGAGATGAGAAAATGGGCAGGACCATCATTATGGATGGTGGATAAGAGGGTGGTCCCGCTGTAAAAATGGTCTCATAAAAATTTATTTTAAATAAGTTTCATCTAAAGCAGCTTCCTGTTGACGCCCTGTCTGTGGCACAGCACCAGGCAGTGGTCCTTCATTTTCCTTTTGTGTTCTAATTGCTACTTGCTCGTTGAAAATTTGGCAGAGGGTTTATTTGAGCACAAGGTGATGTGCGCAAGGGCAGGGAATGAAGGAGGCTGCAGGCAGGGTACTGCTACGAGAAGAGATGCAGCTGCTGAATCTCACTTCAAGCCTATTCAGAGGAGAGACACTTGAAAGGTGACATGCTCATACACAAGCAGGGCGAAATGGTGCTTAGAAGTTGTGAGCACTCATTATTATTATTACTTCTGTCAGTGTAGGTGAAAGAAAAACTTCCTTTGAAGGTATTTCCACAGCTCAGTACCAGAGACACGTTGTAGTCAAGCCTGAGAACACCTAAGATTAGGAAGAAAATTAGAAAAGAGCAGGAGAGGACTTGAAGATCTGGAGCTCCCGAGTCACCTCTCTGCATGGAGAACTTCTCCAGGGTCCTTCTTTGGAGCTGCCTGGTGGGATTTAAGGTGCCTGTGCGTGCCTCTGGCCAGGTGCAGGATGCATCCCGCGTATAGTGATGCCTCAGGCTCACAATGCAAGGTGAGGCTGTGAGATTCCCCCCTTTGGAGGTCACAGCTTGAAGGTCTGGCAAGCTGCTCGCTCTGCTGGGCTTTAAATAAAGCAGGCTGTTACTTCCCAGATTATCTTGTAAGGCTTACTGCAGGGCTGCGGAGTTTGTACGTTGCCGAAGCGCTGCAGCGTGATAGAACCAGCGCGGTGTGGAGGCTCCACAGCTCCAGCTGATGATTCACAGCAGATCATCTGATATTTAGGGCTCTGTTCATTAATAAGTTATGCTCCATTTACCTTGTTTTCCCTGGGATTTATGAGTCAAAAGTGCAGAGTGCACCAAAAACGATCGATTCATCAAATCCCTCTTTTCTCTGTATAATTGGCTAAGCCATCATCACCGCCCCCTGGGGCACACTGCACAAAAAGGTGTCCCACAGGAGAGAGCAAAGCAGCCTCAGGAGAGGAAACGAGGACTTGGCTTTTGATAGTCTGCAGCTGTTCCAGCTGGTGTCTCTGAGCTGTGCAGGTGAGGAACTTCCCAGTTTCCCAAAGCTTGTTTTCAAGAGCTCCCAGTTGTCCAGGAGGCTTCTTAGGCTGAAGTTGAGGTGCACCAGGCAGGGTGAAGACTGAACTCAGTGTAGGAGGTGGTTACCTTGGACAAGTCCTGGCTTCTGCATTCAGTGGGCATGAATTTGTGTGGTTTGTGTGATGCAGAAGCTTGCCTTAGTTTATAGGAGGCCTCAAAACTGATCTCTGCTGGAGCTTTGGCTTCCCCATACTGCCCATCAGCTGGGCTGGGGAGGAAAAGCCTGCTCTTCCTCTTGATTTTGCAGGTTTCTCTCCCTCCTCATGCAGGATTAGCTCTTTGTGCACCTGACGAGTTTTCCACTTTTCTTGGTTCTGCCTGCCTGGGGTTCATCTCACCCCACTTTTTTGTACACTTTTTGAAATCTCTTGTATTTTAAACTAAACTCTTAGATTCTAAAACTAAAGTTTTTGGTCCATGCAAATGTATTTAATCACCATCTTGTTCTGGGACTGTCACATCAATTTTTTCACTTCCATGTACACCGTTAGCACTTTTTATGACCTTATAGTCCTATGGAGCCTGTATTCAGGTCTGGGTATCTCTCTGTCATATCACTTTAGGAGCCTGTTAATCTTATAATGAATTCCTGCCGTAATCTCAATTAAACGTGCAGACACCTCAGCTTTGCACGCTTGTCTACAGAAAATGAATGCTCTCCATTATTGCACGCTGAAGGTGCACTGCCTGCGTGTGGAGCTGCAGGCGGCTGCCTTAACCTTGGGAAAAGTGCCCTGAGGTGGTGCTGTGCACAAAAGTGTCCTCGCTTGCTTGGTTGTGGAGCAGTTCTGCCACCAGATGCCCAGGAGTGGTGGGGTGCCCGTGCCCCAGTCTTTGGGAAGTGGCTGGCTGCCGAAGCATGAAGCGATGACACCCCTGGGTCGTGGGGTGGGGAATGGCCCAGCCTTGCTGGGGATCTGCAGGATTTACCAGCCGGCATCCCAGACACCTGGAGAAAACCTGGTGTTCTGCTCTGCAGCTTCTAACAGAAATGGAGACAAATTTATTAGTACTTCACAACGCTCTTCCCGTTAATATTTCATGCAAGTAAGCTCCTAGAAGGCTTAAAAGGAGTGTTTAAATAAATAAATTACGGAGTTTAAGTTGCTAACAGCGTGGATAGCAGTGGAGGATTCAGCCCAGTAAGTGCTGGGGTGGAACGTGCCGAGCCCAAGGCGGTGATTACGGAGGAGGATTTTTGATGGCTCTCCAGAGCTAGCCAAGGATTGCGGGGCTGCGTGCCTTGTGAGGTAGCAAAACTTGTTATAAACATTAGTGGAAGACAAGCCAGTTCCGAGCCAGTTTTGAAGCCTGCCTAATTTGAAGGCAGCTATGATGAAATCAAACCTGATCTGACAGCCGTGTCCGCAGCTGCCACGCAGGAGGTTGCGACCTTTGCTAAAGTCTTGGGGGTAGGAGCTCTGAAGCTGATTTTCAGCTGTCAATTCCACTTTCATCCTTTCAGCAAAACTTTGAGGTTTCCATTGCCTGTGCTCTTTTCCTTTGAAGTGACCAAAGGGAAAGATTTCTTACTCTTCCTTTTCCTGAGCTCACGTTGTTATGTTATCCATCTCACCAGTGTAGTTCTGCTGCCCTAATTTTTAAGTTTTTTATTGACTTTACATCTGGTGCACCGTGCTGGATCAGGGCCAGGGTGAGGTTTACCACCTTGGGCTTTGTGGGCCACCACGTGAAGGTGGAGAGCACACGGGGCGGATCCTGGGAGCCCACAGCTCCGAGCACTGCTTATCTCTGAGCCGGGCGAGCTGGAGCTGCTAAATCTGCTGCCACCTGAAAGGCACAAACGTGGGAGAGAGGGGATTTGGGGAGAGAACATACGGAGCAACAGAAAGCACTTGAGGTCTGCTTCATCCATCGTTAAATGTCTTGGATATTTGCATCTGAAAAAGCGGCTACCCCAGGTGAGGCCTCTAGCCAGAGCCTGGTTTTTAACAGCTTTGAAGTCCAATTCATATTTTCTTTTGCAATTTTTCTTTCTTTCTTTTCCTGAAGGCTCCATTATGAAGGCCTGGAAGCAAACAAATATTATCCACAGAGTTTCATTTTAATTCAAATTAGTCCAAAAGCCTTCATGCTTCAATAGCTACAAACTGGGTGAGTTATTGGCATGTTCAAATAAATCTATTTAAAAAAAAAAAAGGGAAAAATAGAGTGAAAAAAATAAAGCTGTTGTTTGGAGATTGATTTCAGGTGCTGAAGGCATTTGTGTGCACTGCAGATGTGCTCGGTGGTGCAGTAGGATGGGGATCACCAGGGAGAGTCAGGATTTTTCTGCTGCCTTGCAAGAAGTCTCTGAAGGAAATGTGTGCAGAGGAGGTTTGCAGCAGGGCAGGCTGGCCACGTGGATGTTTGAGGCTTTTGCACCCCTATTTCACTTCCAAATCAAACCCATAAACTTCATAGCTTTGCCCAGTGTTCAGTGAGCTTGGCTGGAACAATAAACTGTAGCTTATGACAGGCCATGAATTAAATCTTATTCCGTAGTTTGATCCTTTTCTTCCTACGTTACTGGGTGAGAAGGGGCAACGTTCAACGGGAAGAAAGAATCGCATAGGAATTGCGAGGCTTAAAGCAGCAGTAGTGGGTAGCTATTTATTAATCAAGCATTAGTTATGGTAGTTAAGCATTTAGGGATAATAAAATGCAAATGTGCTTTCAGCACCAGTAGTGGCTCTTAAAAGAAAAATGAATATATTCTTTAAGAAAAATTGTTGTGGTAAGGTAATGGCTAATATTAATTGCCGAATTTACTTGCAGTCCCCGGGCTTATGCAGGCACTTCTTACACTAAAAAGCAACTTAAGGAATTGCTCTTATTAACAGCTGCAGCATGGCTTAAATTGTCTGCTCTTCAGCAAGGTAAAACACGAGGTCTCTGCTCGGAGGTTCTCATTTCAGGCTTTTTGCTAGCACTTCTGTTTTACAGGCGGCAGGCAGGGTGACCCTGTTCTTCAGCTAGAGAATATATGGGAGGGGAATTGAGTTTGCTGGGCTCTAAAGATTGCTCTGCTGTGAAAGGGGATGTCAGACAGCGGCAGCCCTTCAGGCAGGGCTTTGGTGGCTGTCGGCAGGAGCCAAGTGCAGTCTGTCAGCACCAACAGGCTTTGGGGATGCAGTAGGTGATCCCCAGGATCCTGGGCTTGGTGCTTTGTTCCTACTCTGTTCTCCCATCTTTTCCCTGTATCTGTCAGGCCACGTTGGAACTGTGGATGCAGCTGTAGTGGCAAAAATGTCATATTGTGCGGGTAAAATAAAGCAACTAGCATGCAGTCGGGAAATATGGTGAATAAACATATCAGGTGTGGTAGGTAGTCATGAGGTGCTCTGTGAAAACCAGAAAATGGGTGTCCTTGGTTTGGGTTGGCTGAGTAGGAACACACAGGGCTGCGGTGTCCCTTGGCTGTCTGGTGTGGGCAGCCACGAGAACACGAGCAGCAGCTCCTTGGGGAGCATTAGACATGAGAAACTGCACAGGGTGGAGTCAAACCTTTATGGTGCAGGTGTGAAACCCCAATATTGCTGCTGAGCGTCCGCATCAGCTTGCTGACTGGTGCTGCTCTTCCCTTGTATTGGACTATTGGAGACACTAAAGAGATTTTTAGGGGCTAGTCTATACTTCTGATTGGCTTTAATGATCTTTGCGGTCTGTTATTTATACACGGCATTATCACACAGCCAGCTTTGTAATGCAGTGGGTCATTAATGTCACGCGTTGCCTTTACAGCTTGGTGGTTTTGCTGCCGAGCCACCCCATGGCGGGTGTTCCTGGGGATGTGCCTGGCTTCGGGATGAGCCTCCTGTGCTGATACAGACAAAAGAAACAGCAATAAGTGAGCAATCTGATGTGGCTCCGTAAGCGAGGGGGCTTATGGAGTTAGAGATGGGCTCCTGAGTTAGCAGTGGAGGTGCTCAGTGCCTTCGTTGTGTTGGCTGTTCCTGCTCTTGTGCTGGTTTTATGCATTTGGGAGGGTGCTGCCGGCCCTGCAGCAGGGATGGGTTGGTGAGAGTTTGGCACAAGGGGATGCTCCCAGCCTGGGGGATCTGGCGACACCCCTGCTCCATAGCAGCATGGCACAGCTGAACAAATTGATGCTCTGAGTTTGCACTGAGCACCCAAAGAGCCTTGTAAAGGTAAATCAGCACTCGCTTGCCCCTTGCTTCCATTATTTTTGCTGTCTCACAAATGAGCGCCAGCTGACTCTTCTGTCAGGGGCTGGACCCAGTCAGGACCCAAAATTGCCTTTTGGTGGGGAGTTCTGACATTTCCAGGCTCTTCACCTAGAACTGGAATGAAAAGATAGTTTTATGTGATGAAAGGAAATCATAAAAAAAAAAAAAAAAAAAGCACATATAATTCACAACTCTCTTATTATTTCAATAAGACTAAATGATTGCCTTCCTATATTTCTGAAGCTTTAGTGTGATAAAACATTTTGCTTTAATTACTTGAAAACACAGTACATTAAACATATATAAGTGGAACAAAATTAATATCTCAGCGTGATATAAAATTTGAAATTAACTGAAATAACAGGTATAATAGGAGCTTTTGCCTTTTTCAAACCAGGCAGAGTTGTCCATGTTTCTCTTTGGCATTTTTCTTGTGTGCAGCTGTATTGCTGCAAATCACCCCAGTTTTCCAAGCAGGGTCTTCGCAGGGAAAACAGCTCGGCCCCACAGTCCTGGTGGGCGACAGCAGCACCCTCCTTGACCTGCACAAAAAAAGGGATGAAAACAAGTACCTAGAGCATCCTGTAAGCAGCAGGTATGATGGTGCAGTGTATGCACTGATGCAGGGTGGCAAGGGAGAGGAATATATGTTGCTTTATCTTAAAAAATGTGTGGTATTGGCCCATACATACATCTTCTACAGTGTCCATTCCCACAGTCATTTTGCCTGGCTGATGCATTATGCAGCTGATATATGGCTGATATGTTCAGGGTTATAATATATGGGTTAGAAGCGAACTGCAGCTCAAAAATAGCAGGGATGTTCTAGTATGTATCCAGCCTGAAACCTGTTGGAATTCACCAAGTGACTTCTGGGGCTGTACAGCTTCGCTGTGCGCTCCCAGGGCTGTTTTTGCAGTATTTAAGAGCAATTTACAGTGTTCAAAGAAATATGGCTGGGAGGTTGGCAGAGCTGCAGCGCTGCCTTGAATGCGGTGCCCTGGTTTTTAGCTGTCTTTCCAAGAGATGTTTAGGCAATTTCATCATTTCCTCTTCTGTTTCTAATGAACTTTCTGCTGATCGGTCTCAGCTGAGGTGGCGGGCATTCAGCCCCTGAGCTTGGCGATTGATTCCCTAGTCCAACCTGCTCGGCTGGAGCTGGAGCATCCCCTCGAAGCACTGCTCCTTTGCTCGGGTCGCTTGTGATGCTCCTGTTTGTGCTTCTGGGGTTGTAACAGGTGCGATGGGCCCGTGGCAGGTACTGTGCAAAACCACGTGTGCTGTCCTCGCTGGGACCTGGAGTGGAATTGTGTTTTAAAATACTGGTCCAATATTTGTTTACAAGTGTCCAGGGATTTCATCACTTCTCAGGGATGTTTTGGAGTGTGTTTTTGCCAGGTTGAAGGCAGATCTAAGGGCTGTCTGGCTGTCAGGCTGGTACCTGCGGAGGAGGAGGATGCTGGCTCGCTGCTGAAGCTGCGTGCTGTGAAGTGTGGTGGCTGCTGTCTGACCAGCACCTACGGTCTCGGAAAAGACAGGTGATTTAAGGACTTCCTTGTGATGGGCACTTAGCTCAGCTGGTCCCGGGTTTGTTCTGTCAGTAAAACTCCTGCCTGGACTCCAAATTCCCATGAACACGGACAAATCCCAAACACACAGTTACAGTGGGGGTGTTACTGAGCACCTCTGAAGCCTCTGCCATGAGGGTAGGGGGTGATGGGGTCCTTACCCCTCCTGGGCCATGGGCAGAGGTGAGGGCAGAAGCCCCTGGGTGGTACTGAGGAGGCAGCCCAGGCTCCTGTGCCCTGTGGGAAGCAATTTATGCTCCCTTTTCTCAGGTCTGCTGTGCGCAGATAAGGAAATATTAATCAGCTGCACGTGGGGTTCCACCGATTTGTTTGCTTACATCTCCAGCAACAGGAGCTGAGCGGCCTGGTGCTTGCTGTGCTGTGTTAGTCGGGCAGATCCCGGCTGGGATTGGTACCGTGCTCTTAAGCTGCTCTGCAAAGAGATGGTTGGGGTGCTGCTTGGGATGCTGCTGCCCTGCAGGGCTGGGAGCGGTGTGGAGCTGGGGCAGGTGATGCAGGAGCCCTCCATGGATCTGTGTGTGCTCAGCCTGTGCTGCTGGCACGGCTGGAAGAGGTGGCACTGCGCCCAGCTGTGGGTTTCATGTCATTCCCCCCTACACAAGACAGTCCTGCCCAAGCCTTAACATTATTTCCCTAGAGGTAAATCAGAAAACACAAGTGTTTCACAGGCTCCATGTGATCACCATTGATAACAAGAATGGGGAACTTATCTAGGAACAGCCAGGGCACAGAAATTCACCATTCTGATGTGAGCAGGGGAATAATAACCCTCTGCAAAGGACGTTCATAAGGCTTAAATTTATTAAAGTTTGTAGAATATTTTGTTGCCTCACATGGCTGCTGGTGCATGGGGTAATTTTGCTCCCATGGTTCCTGGGGGGGGCTGCGGTGATTTTCTGTTCTCCCAGCTCCTGGGGAATCTGCGAGGACTGCTTTGCAGTCCCAGCTGGGATTTTCTGCATCCTTAATGTATTGAACTTACTGTAATATAAAGCACATCACGACACCCAGGAGGCTTCATATCAGATTTCATATGAATAGCATTGCAGCCGAGCTCAGCTCGTGATGAGGCGGTGCAACCCCCTGGCTCTTGGCTTCGCCAGCGTTTGGTTTTATTGCTTTTGTAATGGGGAGAAACAGGGCGGCAAAAAACACACCCTGAACACGGTCACCAGCAGGGAAAGGACTGCCCCAGACCCCAAGTTTTGGTAGGGGTGAAGTTTTCTGGGCTGGACAGGGAGGCTTTCAGGTTTTGGTTAGCTCCCAGGCAGGAAGGAGCAGAAGCACCCGGCCCAGATGTTCACATGAATTTCCCTGCCCTGGCTGTTCCTAGGGAAGTTCCCCATTCTTGTTATCAACGATGACCGCATGGAGCCTGTGAAATGTTTGTATTTTCTGATTTGGGTCTAGGGAAATAACGTTAAAGCTTGGGCAGGACTGTCACGTGCAGGGGAAAATGCCCTTAAACCAGAAACCGCAGCAGTATTTGGGGGGGGGAAGGAGGGAAGGCCCGAGCAGCCCCAAAGAAGCAGGCAGCAGCAGGAGCAGCCCGGTTCAGCACGCTGCTAATTCCTGGGCGAATTGCTCTCGATTGCCATGCACGGGCCTGAGAGCAGAATAAAGCCAGATGTAATCTGCTGAAATCAAGCCAGGAAGATTGCGGGATGTTTTCTTTAGAACAAAGCTTTCATCTTTTTTTTTTTTTTCCTTTTCTTTACGAAGCCCCTTTGATGTTAGATGTTGAGCCTGAGCAGGGCCTGGCCAGGATGGGGGGTCTGGAGCCCCCTCCCCACGTGGCAGAGAAGCAAAGCTCTTCGTTTCCTTATTTTGACTCTTTTTTTTTTTTTTCCCAGAATCTGCATTTTTTTCTATGGAAATAAGCTAAAATCAGCCGAGATAATTGTGTACTTGGCTATTGATTAAGCCCATCCCGCTGCCCAGCAGGTGTTTGTTGTCCGAATGCTCTTTATTTTCTCCTTGCTGATTATAATGGGGGAAATTCAATCCGTGCCCTTACAGGAGAAGAAATCACACTTTATTTTGGTGTTGATGTGAGACCCAGCACCCTGTCCAGCTCTGCCCTTCCTACAAGGGTGCTTTGGGTGCTCGGGACGGGTGCTGGGGGCAGGCGTGTGTCCTCCGGAGCAGCTGAGCTGTTCCTGGGGTGGGTTTGCTGCTAATGAGCAGGATTTGGGGTCGAGTTGATGGGAAGGGCTGTGAATATTGCAAGAGGTGCTGTGACGCTGATCCCTGGGCGCAGGCAGGCTGTGTAGGTGGCTGTGGTGCCGTTCCCAAGTAAAGTTAGTCTTGGATGAAATTATGAATTAATGCCAAAGGGGGAGGGTATTGAAATATTAAATATCTCATTTATAATACATGTGCCGTTATAATGATATACGTTTCCTTCTGACATTTCCAAAACAAAGTGTTTCTCTCTGGCTCCAAAGGCGTGATTTGAGAATGAAGCTAGTCAGTACAGAGATTTCTCTCTTAAATTGGAGGAACTAAAACTGTGCTGACTACAAACAGCATCTTTGTTTGTTCTCTGGTGGAAGAGAAATCACGCAGGCGATCACAGGGATGATAAATAAACATCATTTTCCTCGGGTACGTTTGGATTTTCATACCTGCAAGGCCATTTTTGCCCAAGCTCTGCTTGGTTGCTGTTCCCTGAGTGCATGGGAAGGGGCTGCAGGGGCTGGGAATGGGGCTGGGGGGGGCTCATCCTGCTCGGGATGCACCTCGAGAGCACCCAGAGGTCCCCAGGATTGAACAGGGCCGCTTTAATATTCTGTCAAATTAATTTTCTCCCTGTTGTTAAGATGACAACCTCTGGCGATGGGATTGACTTGAAAGGCAATAAACAAGGAAATTGCATATTCTATTGCCAGCGTATTAATTTGATAGCTTGAAACATGAACTCATTTTCTGCCGTTGCCCTGGGTGCCGTCTCGGTGTGTGTGCGCAGGTACCTGGCAGCCCTGGCAGACAGCCGTGCCTGACCACCAGCTGCTTACTGGGATGTGATGGGCACCGGGGTTTTTATCACACCCTGCTGGCTGCGAGCATCCGACCCACAGCAGGAATCGTGCTCAGGTGCAGGGTGCTTTGCTGCGGTGCTGTCCCACTGAGCTACATCTCATGAAAGCTTGGAGACGGCTTTCAGGGTGAAATTTCAGTGTCCAAATCAGAATATTCGGGCAATGTTTCAGAGGTTAATGGATTTTTTTAATTTTATTTTTATTTTTCAATATAACAGCTTTCTGTAAGGCCCCAGAGGACGAGCTCTGGGCTGTAGCTGTGCTGCAGACAGGGTGACTGAGTTTTGGTACCACTCAGGCTGCTGAGAGCTCCTTCTATGAGTTTCCTTTTTCTTTGTCCTCTTCACTTCTGGACAGACTTGTCACTTCTTTCCTTCATGTTTCCCAACCATTTCAATGATGCACAGGCTTTTCTGTGCCAGGGAAAGAACAGTACTTAGATACTGATTACATTTGTGGTATAGTTCATATTTGTGGTATAGTTTATATTCATAAACTAGGTTCTTTGTCTGTAAGAGCACACCTCTCTGCTGAAGTTCCTGGAGATGAGGTGTTGCTGCTTTCACTGAAGAATGAAGAGAGAATGAAGAAATCCCGTTTTTTACTGGCGGTTGAATAAGCCCCACCTGTTTAACCCACAAATGGATTTTTTTTCTGCTGTTTGGAGAGGTTTTTTGTATTGACTGAACAATTGGCATGGAGTGATACTGAAGCAGGGTGTGGAATAAAATGTTTCCTCCTTTATCATTTGGCTTCTTGAGCAGCAATTTCACATGCTCCTGAGTCCACCGCTCCCCCCAAGTCACATTGGGAACTGATGATTAAGCTTCCTTTAACTTTTTAATCTTGAAGTGATATTGAGAAGTCTTTAAAAAGGTGTTAGAGTAAAACAACAGACTTCCTAATCAATCACACGAAACTCTAATATATTGAAAACTTATTATTAATAATGGACTATTATTCTTTATGTATCACACCGTACAATCCAATCTATCTATATTAGTTACTTTTTAAAGGAATCGGGTGATAAATTACTCCATTAAAGCAGAACGAAGAGACACGAGTTCTTCAACGGGGAAAATCGGGGGGGAATTTTTGCAGTGACTCAACACTACGGCGATGCTGCGTGTGGCCCCGCGGCGTGTGCGTGCAGTGTGCCAGTCTTATTTAAATAAATCAATAAACCCACCACTTAACGATGATGAAATATGTTTTAAAAGTGTGTTGTTCTAGGCTCTGATCGACTTCTGCTGGGTGTTTGTTGCCATCAGTGAGAGTTTGGGCAGAGCCTGGGTTATGAAAGCTTTCTGCTGGACCCGTGCAGGAGCTGCTGCGAAGGGAAACAAAGCAGCAGTCTTTTCCTCGAGCTCTTCTGAGACCACACAGAAAATATGCAGGGGAATTTGGGCAAAGGGCTGTAGCAGGGCATTTGCATTCCAATTTTTGTTCTGTGTTTTGCCCATCTCGATCTCATTTTCTATCACTTTGGGGAGAATTTTTCAGAGCTGGCTGAAGCAGTGTGCTCGCACGCGGTTCTGTTTCTGTGGGCACCTCTCCCTGACAGCTGTGGATTTATTACACAGCTTCCTTCAAGCACTTATTTTCTCCCCTCCAGTGTGCCACGTGAACCTCTTCCTCGTAGTCTCTTGGGTACGTGCCAGGCTTGGGGAGACAGAATTAGAGAGCTGAACACACCTGGGTGTGCATCTGTAACGGGTGGGAGGAAGGCTGCAAACCAGCACGCTTTTATTTTCCTGCAGAATAATGAAGAGCTGAGTCTGTGGCTCTCAGTTTCCCTTTCAGCTTTTTTGGTCTCTTTATTTGTTCCTTGGTCAGGTTCAAGCCAAAATAGAAGCCCTGGGGTGGGGAAATGGGATGTGTGGGGCTGCTGGAAGGCTTTAGGCTCCCCAGCTGTGATGGAGCTGTAATATTGGTAATACCACGTCCAGACTTGAGTTCATTCACCCTCTCTGTTGCTACAGTTTATTGCTATTATAACACCTAAACGATCGGTATTGTGCTGCTCAGGGCACAGTCTGCACTCCAGAGATGCTGCAGATGAGAGGCCAGTTGCAGAGGGAGAATTTGGAAACTCAGATGAGTGGGGAGAGAGGAAATCAAGCCAGCAGGATGGGATTCATCTATTTTAATGTTGTAGTTGTGCGGGGCACGTAGAAGGGAAAAAAATCAATTTGCTGAAGTCCTAAATAAATAACTGATAAAAGAATACATTCGTCCTGAATTGAAAACAAAAATGGAAACGGTAAATAAATGATTGTCTGCATGGGTAGAAGTGTTAAAGGCAGTGGTAGCAGAGTTGGAGGGCTAAAGGCACTGCATTTTCATATAAAAGAAAATATAAAAGGCATAAATTGAGGATAAAGGCCTGCTAGTAAGAGGACTTTGTTTACTGATGCTTTAAACAGTTCATTTTTTCTCCTCATTTTTGATTTAAAGGAATCTGAACTGGTGGGCAGGGATTTGCTGGGAAGAAGCACAGTGTGCAGCCTAATCTGCCATCCCGCAGACTTGCCAGCATTATCATAAAAATGCTGGAGGTTTTCTGGGGTTTGAACTCATTTTTGCAAAAGTCTTTACAAATGAGCCCGAGTGCATTAATAATGGAACTGGAGTGATCTTTGTGTGTACAGGGAAAGAGGCAGCCTGTTTGAATGTTGTATTTTCATTGTTTTTGACAGCCTTTGTAATGCCCCGCTGGCAACAGCAAACCCTTCGTCTGGGGTTTGCTTTGGCAGGGCTGGGCTTCCCCAGCGCCCCGCACCAGCCCCGTTCCAGCTGGCCCTGTTCAAAACTCCAATCCTGGCAGCTGGAAACTTTCCTGTTGACTTTTGTGGCAAGCAAATGAACTAAATGGTAGTGCAGCTGCTGTGTGTGACCCTCTGCATGGAGCTAAACACGAACTGGGGGTGGGAAATGCATTGGTTGGGGGCGTGTGGCTGGGTTTCCCCCTGAATAACACAGGGAGATGCCGAAGGCTGGGGCTGGAGCATCCCAGCCCAAAAGCCTGCAGCTGTGGGAGCCCGGAGCTCCCTAGGGCTCTGCAGTTACCCCCCTTAGACAAGAGATGGAAAACCTTGTCTAAGGAAAATGTGGCTTTAGGGCAGGTGAGTCCCTTCCAGCAGTGCCACACCTTCTCTATGCGCTGTGTTCGGTGCTGTAGGAAGGTCTGCACCTACACCTGTTTGGCTAGAAAAGCAGAGCCTCTTCTTCTCAATTGACTTTAACAACAGCTGCGTGCTGCAGTAGGTTTTTGCCCTGTAGGACACTAAATAACGTTGCAGGACAGGTGGAATTTGAAGACCTTATTTTGTTGCTGCTGCCTGTTTGAAACCTCTATTGGAATTAATGGCAACTGCGGGCATGTTATGGTGCGAGGCAGGAACCCCCTGACCTTATAAATGCAGGCGGGATTGTGAAGCTGCCTCTTGGTGGGGAAGAGCAAACAAAACTGTGCTGTGTGTCAGGCAGCACTCATTCGTCCTTTCTCTTCTGTTGTACGCCAGGTCCTGGCTTTGCCATTTCCCGGTTGTGCCTTTTACCTGTTGCCATGGTTAATCAAGTTTTTGCTCAGATATGACCTCTTCTAATTCATGTCATTTTCAGGAATTTCAACATTTCTTGACTTTCACTGTGCGATCCAGGCCTTTTCTTTGTTTTGTGTTCTTATCTAACTCTCGTTCTCAGGTCGCTTACCAGTGCTTGGCAATGTCTCTTCTTCCAGAATGCACTTCTGTAACGTTCAAATTTCTGTAAGGCTTAAAACCCTCCTTTTAATTGAAATATCAGTGAATGTTTTATGATGCTACAAATGGGTTTGGAGATGCTTTTCCTAGGCAGATCAAGGAGCCTACGTTTTCCTACATCAACTTCTTTAAAATGCGTTTGAACATTAGTTATTTTTCCCTGTTAATGCATGTAAAATCAGATGTTAGAACACGTTACCTCCTGGAAACCACTGAATTTTTAGGTTTCTTTAAAAAGACTCGAGCGTTGTGGCAGTGTTTGAGTTCTGCTCTTCCTTTTTGTCTGCCAGTGGCATAAAGAAGCTCTTCCCCCCACTCCCCATCCTTCCCGTGGAGGAACCAAAGGATGCGCAGGGTTGAGCTGACCTCCCCCAGCCAGCACAAAGCCCCAGGAAATTCTCATCGAGGTTTCCAGCCTCTGCCTTCATCGCAGGCAATATTTCTGGAAAACAGGAGTCAAAGTGTTTATAGCTCAGGTTCAAAACACTTGAAAAATGGGAATCCAAATAGAAATCTTGGCTTTTTTTCCCCCTCCACGTGTCCCTTCCATCACTGTGTGTCAAAGCTGGCATTGCTGAAGTTCTCCTCCCGGGTACCAAGGAGGGATGGTGAGGCTCACCGGAGTGCTAATTACTGGAAATGTCTTGGTGTCCTTTACCTGAATCTTCAAAGGGTGAAGCTATTATGGCAGAGAAATATCATAGCACATGAAATATCACAATTGCGTGTGCAAGGCTGCGGATCAGGAAGATTGTCTGCATTAACTCGGCTCCGGGATGAGCGGGAAGGGTAATAACTTCTCAGCAGAGCCATAGGAGGAGGCAGCGCTTTGATTAGCGGTGATATATCATGGCTAAAGATCTGGGGAAACACAGATCCGGAAAGAAATGACTCAGTAGGACTCTGTTACGAGGCTGAGCTCTGGGGAAGAGACTGGCAGTGAAGTTGGGGAGGTGGAGCCGCCAGGAGAGCGCTGCTGGGGCTGGCAGCACCTGGCACAGGGGAACCGGAGAGGGACGAAGGTCCCCATCCTATGCCATTGTGTTAAAGCCTCCGTGTTGGGGATGGCTTTTAAACTACGAGGCAATAATAATCCCTCTGAAAAGGAGTTCCTGGCTTTCCTCTGGCTTACTCAAAGGCAGATCAGTGACTCCACAGAAATCAGCAGAGCTGATTTTGATTTACTGAGTTTAAATGAAAGGATGATGCCAAAGGGCCTGGAGTCTTTAAGCTGCTGCACTTTATTGAAATCAATGAGACAACATCATGTTATGCCAGCTGAGGACACGGCCTGATTTATTTTGTTTCTGGGATGTAAATGTGAAAATCTCTCAATGTAAATGGCTATTTTGAAGTCCTTCTCCATTTGCTTTAAGTTGTCTCTCTCCTAATTACTTAGTTCAAAGTACTCCAGGAAGAAAATTCAGGTGTTGATTGTGGGTTATTTTAAAATATTTTTTTATATTAACTTTTAAAAAAAATTCTATCCATGACATTGTTTCAAACAGCTGGGAATCTGGAGATACTGTCAGAGGGATTAATATTTTGTAATCTAATATTAAATGGACTGTTCATTTGTTAACTCACTGCTTCCTCCTTCTGTTCTTCCTTAACATACTGCTTTATCCTATTTTAAAATCTAGTTAAATATCAAGATATTTGGAATTGGATTTTTATATTTTCTTGGAGTACCATGCGTGCTTAATTAAAGATCTCTGAAGCCCGTGGAAATGTCTGCTAGACATTGGCTGTCTCTGCACGTTGCTGCTCCCCACCATGTCCAGGGGCTGCCGAGCATTTGAGAGCAGAGCCCGAGTGCAGGTCCCCAGCCGCGAGGCTCCGAGCCTGCAGCACCTCCCCGTGCTCCAGAGGATTTAGAAATACCAAACTTTCATAAGGTAAGGAAAATTTGTAAATACATTAACCAGATCACTGACACAGATTAGCACTGAAACACAGACCGTTTAGCTTTCTTCCCTGACCACAAAACTGCCGGGTTAATATAAACCCTCCTCGTTCCTTATGTAAAAGTTTGGGTTACAGAAAATGGCTCTACCATGGCTGTTTTATTAAGGCAGCCCTGCAGCTTACACCTAATGTGTGTTTTTTAAATGCACTGATGGAGCATTCAGCGGATCCCATAGTGTATATACACACTCTGTCTTTGCAAGATCTTTATTGAGTGCTTTGGGAGTGGGCTACTGGGGAATACCCTGGCAAAAAAGGACTCGATTTCTGAAGAGTCAGGTGGGTGGCCTTGTGAAGCCTTCCCAAGGAGCAGGAGGAAGCTGGGGGGAGATGCTCCACGTCTGAGTGTGTGCCCTCAGCAGGTGCTTTCAGCCAAGCAGTGCCGAAGCAGAAGAGTAACCCACACCACGGCCTAAAAGGAAAGGATGAGGATCAGCTGGACGTGAGCAGTTTGTTCTGAGATACATCAGTGGTCAGTCCCATGCCGGGGTTCCTTCTAGTGCTCCTGGGTGCTGGCTCTGTGTGCAGTCCCAGGAAAAGCAGAAATGGCAGCGGTCATGGGGGGCTTTTTGTTGTTTTTGGTATCGTGACGGAAATTACTCCAGGAGGTGCTGCTTTGTTTTCAAATTTGAGCTCTGTAACCAGCCTGTGCAATTAAAAGGCAGAAGATTAACCAGCTGTCAGCAGTTCAGAGCAAGAGCCTTCTGCAAGGCACTTAGAGCTAAAGAAGCCTCTGCTGAGAGGTTAACTCCATTAGTGAGGTTTGGGGAGGTTATGCAAGCAGATTCTTTCAGAAGAACTCCATACCCAGCTAAGAGTGCAAGGATTAAAAAAGAAAAAAAGTAAGGCCATTGCAGCTGCCACTTCAAGACTTTCAGACAGACCTAGCACAATGACAGGCAATATTAAGGGGTGGAATACATTTAAAACAACAACGTCTTGCTTTTGGATCTAAAAGTCTTCTGTATGATAAAAAGATTCCTAACAGCAGAGTCCCAAACCTTAGCCTTGCTCTGATGCAGTTCTTATAAAACTCCATGAAGTTTGAAGAGTTATTTTTTGAGCTTATAGTAATGAGTTTTAGAGATTTTAATAATGAGTTTATACTTCTCCAGCTGATAGATAAAGCATTATATATGTAAGCAGCCTTATGTTTTGTTATGCAATTCCGGACAGCTCTCCCTTGAAGATAAATCAGAGTAGACCAAAGAGTATTTTTTGTAATGTAGATTTTGGCAGTGTACGCTAAACCACTGCTTCTCAGTTGTAGGCATTTGTGGCAGTCTAGTTAACATTAAAAGTGTCAAAATAAATGATTAAATTTAAATTACCCCATAGCAGCTCTGTTACCCCATACCACTGTATACCACAAATCCTAAAACCACAAGAGCCCAATGCAGCAGCACCCTCCTGCTGTGCTGTTAACTTTCTCCCAAATGCTGAGACATTTGCAAGTCTTGCTCCGTGTCTGCAATACAGAGAAGGAAAACAAGGATGCTCTCAGGCTGTGGGTAGCAGGAGAAGTTGTGGGCAGCCCATTTGGAGGGGAAGTCGCTGGGTAAGGCAGTGAGATATTAAGGATTTTCCTAACGCTGTGTCTTCCCCAAACCAGACCCTGCCAGGCACGAGGCTGAGACCCCTGTCTGCAGCATCATCCTTGGCAAAGGCAAAGAAAATGGGACCTGGAAGGGCTCAGGGTATGTGTGCATGGCATTAGCAGCTCCAGTTTGAATTCCATATGGGATTACACACCTGATTCGCCGGGTGGCAGCCAGGTGCGTTACATTTCTGCTGCCCCTGAAGGGGAAACCTTCTTGAAGGTTTGGTAGGAGAGGTGCAAGGGCTTGACTTTGGGCATGCTTAATTCCTGTCTGCCCCATGGTTTTCCTGGGTTGGTGAGCAGGATGTCCATCACTGGGATGTGCTCAATGGCATGGGCAGAGCCTGGCAGCTGGAAACCTCCTTTGGGGTTGGTTTGAGGGGGAGGTCTCAGGGCTGAGGAGCGGGGCTTGTTGTTATTTAGCATTTGTAGCCCTTTGATGAGAGCAGAAAGGGCCCTGTAAAATGCAGAGAGCAAGCAAAAGAAAAATTGTTTGAATTTGAAGTCAGTAACATCATTTTGAGACCCAAAGTAGTGACTTTTTTTTTTTTAACGAGTGTTGGCAATACTGTCTGTAACCAATGCTGGGCTAAACACAAATTAACCTTTGGGATTTAGATTGCTCCACCCCTAAATCCACAGCTAGAATTGCCAGGTAACTGGGCTGCCAAAGAAACTGCAGGAGCAGAAGTGGGGAAGTTCTCCCAGTTTTCTCCCAGTCTGTCCCCGCTGATGGGGTTTGGCTCCAGTGTCACACCAGCCCCGTGGCGGTGGGTGCCGTGTGGCAGGGCCATCCTCTTGACATTTTAAACTTGACACAGGAGGAAAGCACTTTGGTCTCTGGCTTCAATTACACGTGGGGAATGTAGAAGTTGATGATATTCTATGAAAATTCAATAAACCTTGAGAACAGCATCAGAGCTGGTATCTGTAATTTAAAATAATGGATATCAAGAAACTGTTTCTCATTTATCTTTACTGCCGAGTTTCAGAGGCACCAAAGAGACTTCATTAGTTTTTTTTTTTTAAATAGCTTCATCTATCTCAATCAATGATGGGTTCTAGAGGTGGCTGACTATTATGTTTAATAATACACAGGATAGAAAAATGTCCCCATCCTTTCACAGTTCTTGACGTATGTGGAAAGGATGTGTGAAACCACTTCTCGGTGGGAGATGGAAATAGATTTTTTTTGTTGTTGTTGTTTAAAAAAAACCCAACACTTCATTATGCAAGATAAATGCGTTTTTATTGGGAAATGTGATTTGCAGGCAGAATATTTAAACCTTTGTTTTACATGGATTGAAGTTTCATTTAGAAGAAATTAACTTTGGAAACTTGAGTTTAAGCAAACGTTGCTTCCTAAACACAACTGGAAGTGGCCCTGTGAGTGCTGCCCTTGAGCTCCAAGAGACCTGGTCCAGCCGGGACATTTTAGGCTAAGTTTTGTCACTTATGAGACACTGACAACTGGAATTAGCTGTCACTAATCTCTCCCAAATTAGAAGAGGTTTTGCAGCTTCTGGGCAAATACTATGACTGGCAGTATATCTTAAGAGGCTACCGAATAACTTACATATTTTGGCAAGAATTGTGCAGCTGCAGAAGCAGGAAGGGAGGGGTCAGGTGCTGGCAGCCCAGGAGTTACCCGGAGAGCAGCATTCAGGCAGAGGCTGCTGCTCTACAGGTCCCAGCAGCATTAGCACTGTTCCCATCACCCCAGTAAGAGCTCCAGGTAAGTGCAAGAAGATGAGATCCCTCTGATAATTCACACCAACAGTTTACCTGAAATGGGATAATCAGACACCATCTTTTTTTCTAAGTTGCAGTCTGTCTGAAACGGGGTAATTGAACATGATGTTAATGAGTTATTCCATTCTTAAAACAAATCCACGGCATCACTCTTAAAGGGATTCCAGGTAGTGTTTTCTATCAGCTTATTTCTTTCAATTCAGTCCTAAGAAAAATCCCATCACCTTCAGTTATGCAGTTTTATTTCATCGTGTAGCAGCTGTGTGGATCTGCAGTGGCAGTGAGCTTTGAACAGGCTTCGTGTGGTGTCAGGCACAACTTGTGAATGCTGTGGAACAGCCTAAGGTAACTTTCTGGGTTTATTTATTTTTTATTTTTTTTATTCTCATGGTTTGTTAGAAACGTGAGCCTGACCTTCAGTTAGGTGATTCAAGGAACTCTTGAACTACCAGAAAGTGAGGGTCAGGCTCTGTTTGCAGAGGGCGAAGCTGCCGTTGAGTCACTGAGAGGACTGGGGCAGCAGCGTGGCAGTCATTAAGAGGCAATGCTTTTTTATATACTCTTTAAAAAAGAACCCTGCATTCATGCTGGATTTCTCCAGCTTGTAATTCTCCGAGATCCTATTCATTCACATTGAGTGCTGTTGAGAAATAGAGTTTCCAAAGGTTACAGCCACTCCTGGGATCGATAAGTCTGGCATGGTTGCATACGAGGAATAAGTGAACCTCGGCATTCAGACGCTTGGGAGCATCGGGTTGTGTGCTCAAGCAGGACATGATGGATCTCTAGATCTGCAGGAGAAAGTGGTGTGCTTGTACCCAAGGTCACTCAGAAGTTACTGTCATGTACACTCATGTATTCTGAGCTCCAAATGATGAGGTGGGAGGTTCAGTTCATTGCTCCTTGGAAATTCGGGCTCCCAGCAGTGTGTGGTGGGCACTTCAACCCTTACATTTCTGTGTCTTGTAGGCTGTTTGTCAGGTGGGCTTCCTTTGTGTCAGCATAGGAAGTTTTGAAGGCAGAAGGATGGAAGTGTCCTGGTAGAGCAACGCGTCCCATGAATTCCTGGAGGATGCTCCAGGCTGTAGGGACACACTGTGAGTGGGGGTTCTCGAGCAAAACCAGGACACCCAGCAACCTGCGGTTAGGTTTCCTTGTGTTTGCTGTGGAATTACGATGTTTTGAGTCAATGCGTGAGCTGGAGACACTGCATTAACTACTGTCACATCTAATAAACTGATCATTAATCAGCAGGCGCTGGCCACGTTCAGATTGTGTTGGTTGTGTACTTGTGCGTATTGCAAAGGTAATGGTTCCTGGTACGGTTAAGTCAGAGATCTAAGCGTGTCACTTGAACTTGTAAAGTGCTTTTTATGAATTCATCTTTTCATGCCAGTGTTTTCAATCACTATTCTGGAATTTTCTATGAAAATATTGAGCAAACCAGCTATTGGTATGTTTTAGAAACAAAACATACTGAACTGAATCAACAGCCCGAGAGGGTACCAGACCTTGCCAGGATCCTGCCTGGATGCTGACTTTCAGATGAGACTTTCCTTGAGCTCATCAAATTAAGAGGAGGAAATAATTCACCTATATTAGAAAAGATTTCTTCTATGTGAGTAAACTTTATCATTAAAACTGCAACCATTCACAATGATTGTAGATCCCAAGGATGTTTAAGAGAAACAAAGCCCCATTTTCTGAATATACAATCCATGTTACTCCAAGTAACACCTGCAGGATGCTGGAAAGTAACTCAGGTTTGATCTTGCTCATGGCAGGAAAGATCTATACACAAAGCAGTGTTGTTTTGTCCCTGCAACAACCAGAAATCTGGCAAATAAAGTGTTTGTTGTTGATTTTTCTCTGTCTTGCTTGTTTTGGGGCACTTCCTACTGGTGCAATAAAAATGATAGAATGTTTTTTCCTGAATGTGTAGTGTCTACAGGTGCTGGTGGATATTTAAGGGCTCTAAGACTGTTCCTGAGTGCTTTGTTGGGTTTGAAAGGGGCACTTAGAAGCATGATTTATTTAGGCACCTCCAAGAAGTTTTGTTTTCCAGTAGTTCAGGTATGTCATGGGTTGTCGAATCCAAGTTATGTTCCAAGAAATGTCCCAGTGATCCTGTGCTACAGGGATCATGGTGCAGAGTGGGATGGAGTGAGATTCATCGAGTTCTCCTAGAACTGAAAGGAAAAGACAAAAAAAAGAGGGAAAAAGTAGTATTGATATCTAAAAATGTTAACTTTACCAGTATAGGTATTCATAATTGTTGCTCTTCTGTGGGATGGGACAAAAAAACTACAAAAAGCCAAAAGAGCTTGCAGGCTTATTACTGCTTTTTGCAGTCTGGTGGGACCGCTCTCTGTCCTCCATTTGAATTGCTCCAAGTGTTCAAGCTTTACTCGGCCATCTCTAATTGTTGTATCTTCCTGTTTCACCTCAGGCTGCCTAGAAAACCTTGGTTCTCTGTCCCCTAAAGGTCACGAACTCCACAGCTCGGTAGTGCTGATGTTGTTGCGCGGGCTCCTGCTCCATTAACACGGTCCATAGGTTGTTTCTAGTCCCCAGAATTGATTTATTTAATCCTTGTAGGTGCCATTTGTTACACATTATTCTCGGCGTTTATTCACAGCACAAACAGATGGTCAACAAAACCAATTAACCTTTCCCGAACTCCCTTCCAGGCTTCCCACGTTTTCCGAGCCCATGGACAAATGAATAAAACCCACCAGGAGACTGGCTGCCAGCCCGTGATGAATAGGACGGCCGAGTGAGGCACGTGAGGAGCTCAAACAAACCTCAGCCCCCGGGGCTTCGTGCTGCAGGAGGACTGTTGCTGACAGAACAGGTAGGAGAAAAGAGCTGCCAAGAAGTGGAGTGACCTGAGCCTGTCTGTTTGCTTATTTAATGCTGTGAAGGGTGGAGGAGATGGCAGCTTAACAGCACTCCTTCTTTAGGACTTATGAGGACTGTATTTTGCACTTAAAGGGCAGGTTTTGTTATTAAACACTTCTTTCAGCCATCAAGACCTTCGCTATTTGCCATGTGAAAATAAAAAATCTTTTATTAGCAATAAATGTAATATATGCATAGTTATAAATTGCCTCCCTGCCCTTTGCTAATCAACAGGAAGACAGGCCATGTGAATTTAGAATGGTCTGTTCATTGTGAACTCTGAAGACAAAGCTATAAATAAGCATGGAGGTGGATCCTATCTTCATCTAGTTATTTATGTAATAAAAACACGAGCGGTTGTGTTGCACAAAACATCCTTTGGTGGTTTCACAGCTGATTAGTTGTTATTAGTTCATGTAGCCCGTTGGATGGACAAGTTTATGTTGTCGTCTTGTTAAATCCTGAACAAAACAAGGTGAAGGGACTTGTCTGAGTGCAGTGGGCTTGTGTCAGGGTTTGCTCTGGATGCTGAAGGTCAGCCCCATGATCTGGGAGGAGCCGCAGCAGCTCCTGCAGGTGGCAAGAGGTGAGTCTGCCAAGAAAGAGGAACTCAGCAGGCAGGGAGACTTCCAAACTTTTAACCCAGATTGTTCTTCTGGACAGATTTACAGAAGCTGTGACTTTGGCCATTCCATAGCTAACAGCAGTGCTGTTTCAGAAAACGTTGCCTTCAAAACCAAGTATAGTGCAGGTGAACATCATGAAAAGGAAGCCCGTATGCCAGATGGGAAGTTACATTTATTAATTCTACAAATTCTTTGCCCTTCGTTTCCTCCAGCCGTTAGAAGAGCTGGCTGTGCACAGGGATAGCTGGTGCAGGCATTCCTTCCCCTCCAGCCTTGATCAGCTTTGATGTCTGGATGTGCATCGGAGCTCGGTGGCTCGGGCTCTGCCAGCACCAGGGCTGAGCCAGGAGGCTGAATCCCTCTGTGCTGAAGTGCGAGGCATCATAATTCAAACAAAATCTCCGCATCTTGGGTCCCTCTCTAGTTATGACATGAAAGAAGCAAAGATTAAAGTAGAAGCGAATGTATTCTGCAAATCCGAGTCTGATCTCTCCTGTTTTACAGATTCTGCTCTTCAAAAAAAATATAACATTTTTTTGCTAGATTTTCAAGTGGAAGCAAGATGCTCTTATGTCAGGCTGGATCTTAGCAACAATGCGTGGAAAGGATCAGTGTATCAGGAGGGAACGTTTGAGGACTTCCGTGCCTTGCAGCTCTGAGTGCCTCAGGGCTGGGTGGGCGGCCCCTTGGAGCGGGGCCCAGTGCAGCTGGGAATTGGGGCTGCAGCCCCCCAGCTCCTGGGGGGTCCTTCCCTTTCCTCAGCCTTCCAAAAATGGGCACCTTCTGCAGTGCAGACTATCCCAATTTAAATGTCAGTACTCAGTTTAATTACGGATGGTCCTGTGGCTTTTAACACACACACACAAATGATCACCTGAGAAAGAATTCTTAAAATCCCGTTATCCTGTGCACCAAAAACAGATGAAGAAATCCTAACCTCGGACAGAACAGGTGATGGCACTTAAAAACAAGCCATGAATCCACGTAGCCCTCAGACCAGAGGGAGCAGTGCTGTGTTCTGAGTCTCCATCCTCATCCTCACAGCAGAGCGTGGGAGTGGTGTGTGGGTACCTCGGGGTGCGTTGGTCTCCTCACCCGGAGCTGCAGCTGGTGCTCTGTGCATGGTCAAGCACCGCCCTTGGTTTGTGGGGTTTTGCCTGGCAAATTTGGCCACTGACAGGGTTTAGAGCAGTCTGAAGTCATCCTCTGCAGGCCAGGTTTTGCTCTGCCTTCGCTGTCTCCAAGCAATTGTGTCATGGGATATTTTTGTGCCCATATAGAAGGCTCTCAGAGAGCTGCTGCTTTGATAGTATCTTCAAGGCTTTTTATTTTTTTTAATTTTATTTTTCTTTAAATGCAATGCCTGTTTGTCAACTTCTGTTCCAGAGAAAGCTGCACGGCCGTGATGTTTATTTGCCACCCGTCTGCTGATTCCGTCCCCTGCTTTTCTTGCTGTTTGCATGGTAAATGCCCCAGCACGGGCAGCTGCAGAGCAGCCCCGGGAGCATCCATCGGGGTGTTGTTAACACTGCTTTAACAAAACCAGCTGCCTGTGCTGAATATTTATTTTTTAGCTCCCATTTGAGTTGTATGTCAGAGCATAATGGAAGCTGCTGAGGATGCTATCTGATGGGAAAGAGCTTGTTGTTGTGATTTATGTACCTGATTTGTGGTGGTGGTTATTTTTATGGAAGAAAAAGGCTGGACTGGGCATCCTGCTTGGGTTTGGGAAGCTTTGAATTTGATAAAGATTGAAGATTGGAGTCCATCCACAGGTGAAGAGCTGATTTTTATCACAAAGGTTAGCCAGCTTGGTGTTTCATCTGCTTGGTGCTTCATCCCTGTGGATAGGAAGCAATCCCTAACTCCAACAAAGAGCTGCCACGTCTCGTGTCGGTGCTTGGTGGAAAAGATGCTGAACTACCAAGGCAGAAAACACACTGCTGTGTTCAGAAAAGACAAAATCTGCCTCTTCATGAGCAGCTTCTTTACAGAGTTAAATCCTCTTCTCTTCCCCTATAGAGAATCATTGTAGAATATAGATGGTAAAAGTTACTAAAAGTTCCAGAGCGTGAAGACAAGCTGACTTCAGGGATGTTATGAGCCCATCTTTCTTGTGCATTTAAAAAAAAATAAATCATGAAATGTCCGTCCTGTCCCATGCATCTTGTTGAGGTACAGTTATCATTTAGTTCTCTCCATGCTCAGTGGGAAGGTAACCTGAGGAACGCCTGCAGAGCTAGAAAATAGCTTGTCGGTGCTAGAACAGTTCTATAAGTAGAAGAAATCTGTAAGTAAACCCAAATTTAGCTTCAGACAGTAAATTTCTCAATTCCCTTCATGAACAGTTTCTTGCAGGAGTTAATTACATTTTAAAGTGATGATTGATTATCCTGATGTGGTTGAAACCACTGCAATTAAATGTAAGAGCAGTCAGAACAGTAAGAGCAGTATTAATATGCAAAATGTTCAAATATCTTTTTTTTTTTCCAGCTCCCTCTTGAAGCGTTTCCACACCTACGTGTATTTAGCTCCTTTTTTTTATAGCAGGTAATTAGCAAGCCGGTTAACTTGACAAACACAGGGACGATTTTATATGATGATAGTTGAGATATTTCAGTATTGATACATTTTTGCTTGCGTTGAATATTTTGAGCTGCACAACTCAAGTATTTTAGTGGCTCTAAAGCAAACTACATATTCCTTTATAGTTTTACCCGTTTGGATTTGTGGATTTGTAGCTATTGATTTCCTGGGAAAATAAATATTTCAGAAAGGAACTCCTTAAATCGAGAGTTAGGTCTCTTGGTTCTCCACGTTTTAAATCAGGCTTTGATGGCTCTGTGGAAAATTCTTCCACTCACTCTTGCTGATTTACAACTGGAGTAAAATCATTTAAAAATTTGAAGCGTTCATCTTCTAGCACAGGGGATCTTTTCATAAACAAATTCTCTTTAACATTAAAGATGAGCTGGAATAAACTGTCCCAGTTCTGTTGAGCTGTATTAGGCTGTTCCAGCAGGGAATGCAGCTGCCATGTTCAGCAAAATCCGACACGAGACTCAATTAATGCACAGGAGTGCTTGTGAGGTAGCTTGTGTCCATAAGCTACACAAACTCTTTTTTTCTCCTGTTGAAAGATTTGCTAATTGTTCTGCCTGATGGGGCCTTGCAGAATCTGGAAGCGTTGTCTAATTTCCTGCTTTGTGTGATTATTTTTTTTTCATTTTTAGTTTTTTTCCCTGCTGTCAAAAACTCCCCCAACATCCATTAGTTTCATTTGCTGTACAGACAATGAATTAATTTCCCATTTTTTCCTGTCATTGTGCTTGTTGCAGATTTACTTAACAATAAATAATCTCTCGGTGTTCTCGCTGCCTGTTACTCCGGCAGTTTTTGTTTCTTTTCTCACAAACGACCCAACCTCTAAATCCTTGATTGGGTCCCAAAATGAGCTCCAGAAGCAGCAGCCTTCTAGTTTGCTCCTGTGTCTCTCAGGGAAAGGTATGGGGACGCTGCAGGTGGATCAGCACTCCTGGCACACACCAAGCTGGGAGCCCAAAAGGCGGCGGTGCCGAGCGCACGCACCTGGTAGGGAACAGCTCCTGCCGTCAGCAGCACCTCACAAGAAAACTGTATAACTGCCAGGGTGATTTATGGCTTTTTGTGGCTAAGCTCCCAGTCAGATAATTTTTCAGTGTCCACTTTTCTGCAGCGCTGCGTAAAATGGAATTAAAATTGAGAATTCAGATCCTTTGCCTTGGGAAATGGCTTGTTTTGGGAGAGGGGCAGCAGGGGCACGCGGGGAAGGCAGCCCAGCTCGCAGGTGCTGTAGGGTGGTGGGGGTTGGATCTGCTTGTGCTTGGGAAGGGTTTTATGGGGAGGTGCTGGAATCATCCTGGGCAGGCAGGATTGTCCAGCTGTGGTCTGGCACAGGATTTAAGCAGAAACGTGGGGAAATGAGGGTAAAAAAGCCGCACACCTTAAAATGTGAGCAATTCAAAGGAACTTGGGTCATCCTGCCCACCACCTGCTAAATGAGGTCTTGTGATTTCTTCACCCTTATGTCCTGGTTATCTTAAGCTTCAGGAATGGAAAGACAAGTGGCTTGGACTATTTACTGAACACCCAGGTGCTAATACAAGAGCAAACATCAGAAGTCCTCATGGCACAGCTCGGTTCCTCGGGCTGAGGCACCAGGGCCTCTCCTGAGCATCCTCGGTGCCCTCCGAGGCCTGCAAGTGTTTGTGGCTGCTTCTCGCCCTCTCAGCTCTTACAAGGTGGGGTTAACAGTGTTTACAGAACCAAAAGCATCATCTGCTCCATCTTCAAGCAGCTTTTCTGTGGACTGGCATTGTGTCGTGCACTGCTAAAAGTATCGCTTGTGTCCTGTGTGAGATTTTGGAGCTCCTGCTGCGGGTAGGTAAGGGAGCGAGGGTAAGGTGCCTCTTGCTAGGGACAGGGAAACGTTCATTTCTATTTTATTTGATTTGCGATGGAGGCGTCGAGCACCCACCAGCTGTGTGAAGTGGGCTGCTGGCTGAAGGGTGGCTCAGAGGTTGTCCTGGTGGGAACGCTGTCGGCACACCATGTGGTGGAAGTCTCTCTGACGTGGTTTTGCTCGCACTCGGATTTCGGAGCTTTTATTATTACAGAGCACTGACTCTTCTGAATATTTGATTAATGAAAATTGGCCTTTTGCATGGGTTCACAGTGCAATATTTTACGTTTTGTATTAGGCGCTGTAGTGAACCCAGCAATTTTGCAGAGATAGAGAGAGATTATGCAGCACAGTGATGAAGTATGAAAGGTGATGGGAAGTTCACGAGAGAGGAAGGAAAAAAAGAAACCATAGGGCAACCTCGCTGAGTTTTACAGCTTCCCAATACAGCAGCTGCTCTGTATTGCCATTCTGCTATGCAAGTGCTGCAGGAACACTGAAACGCCAGCTGGAATGAGACAAATTTGCCCTTAGGATAAAACCAGGATTTATTTACCTTTGTATAAGTATTTGGTGATCTACGGATAAAATCCATGGGAGAGTTGCTTGGTGTTAATGCAGTGGACAAGCAGAAAGTTCCTGGCGCAGGCGGTGGTGGCTGGGATGGATGGGTGTCCCTTTGTGATCCTTCTCCCTCCTTAGAAAGCAGAAAATGCCTGGCTTAGAAAAAAAAAAAATGTGTATAAATCACTGCAAACGTGTGCAATATTGATGGCGCTAAGTTGTTAGGCTGAATTTATCTCCTGCCCTGAGAGAGCAAAAAAAGTTTGTTCTGATGCCCTGGATGGCTGCTGCTTCCCAATTTGTATCACTTGTTGTCATTTTTTATACCATTTGAAAGGCTGTGTGTGAAGGTGGAGTTTGTACCAACGTGTTACAGTGCAGTTAAAAATAACTTTGGTGGCTTTCCAGTTTTCTTCTGTTTGCTGGAGGAGCAGAGGGCTTCCTCTTGGAGCGCTGGGTAAGTTGGCCTCCGTCTGAAGGGGTAAGTTCATCTCAACATTTAAAATGCGTGCTGTGAAGGACTCAGCAAGGCAAACGATATGATGGATTAAAACGTAACTCTGAATTTCTAAGCTGTAAGCTGCCCCAGGTTCCTAAACTGTTTGGGTTGTTCTTGGAAAGAGCTTAATAAGAGAAGTAACTCCCTGTGAAACGTGTTCTCCTCTGAGATCTGGAGAGCTGTGATCCAAACTCACTGTATTTGTTTTTAACCTTTGTGCAAGCCTGCGCTCCAGGCTTTCTCCGTTCTCTCTGGAGTGGAAGAGCAATTTTTTGGAAAAGCTGTGGTCATGCAGGTCGATAGAGCGGGGCCTGAAGTCAAGTGGCCTGGGCGAGGCGAGGGAGAGGTGGAAGCTGTGGGCTCTCTGCCACTGGTTGCTCTTTGTGTCCTCGTGTTTGAGCAGCGATTTGCAAAAATGCCTTAGCTCTGTGTTTGGGGCAGGGTCACAGAAAGCATAATGCCAAGAAGTTGTGCTGGTGCGAGTGGAGCTGGGCATGGGGCAAGGTTGAAGGAAGGCCACCCCCCTACAGTGCTTGCGCTGCAGTTTTTGGACAACTGCAAGCGAGCTTTGATTTTAAACACCCCTGGACAAATTAATACCTGAAGCTGGGTTATGATCAGACCTTGTTCTCGGAGATAATATTCCTGAGGCCAGCAAGATCGCACGACTGCTACGATATGATCAGGTTAAAGCGTTTTACCTTGAACCCCAGGTATGAATTATTCAGAGCGCTCTCATTAGTATTCACCCGTGTAACCCCGCTTGTCACTCATCAGAGGTTACATTTTCCATCTCTGCCCAATTGTTCTTGTCCCTGCTGAGCCCTCCCAAGACCTGTTATTTTTAATAAGCGGTGAATTACAGGGGCACTGCTGCTGGTGCCTCTCCTCCTGTTGAACTTCTGCTGATGCTGAGCTGGTTTTTTGCTCAGGTCTCATGAAGACCAAGCCGACAGCACCACGAGCTTCTGTAGCTGAGCAAGCCCACGAAGAACATGGAAAAGTTGTTTGCTAGCGAGTGCTTGTTTTCTCTGTTTTAAGAAGCCACAGATATTTAGATGTGGTGTGGCTCTTGTGATGGTTTGGTTTTTGTCACTGGCTGGAAGCTGTCAGTGCCTCAGATGTTCTGGATGCCCGAGGCCCCCTCCTTGAAAGCCACCAGGTGACCCCCACAGCTCCCTCCTGTATTTTGCTGCTGTCAGCTGTGATGGATGGTGTCTGTCTGGCTTCTTTGTGGGGTTTGTGGGTCACATTCCTTTAAAAAGTGATCTGGGCAAGAAGTTTTGCCCTGCGGCCGTGCCTTCAGCACGGCTGGGAGCATGTTGTGATGGAGAGAGACAGCGTTAGGCCAGGTCAGGCCATGCTCCAGCATCTGCAGAGGCAGTGAGGATCTTCTGGCAGCTGCCCACACGTGGAGAAAACCCTGCTGTCTTCTACAGCTGCAAAGATAAAGCAAGAAAAAATGTTCTCCGTCGAAGCATTTTCTTTTCGTACAGGTAAAACAGTCACTGAGGTTCATCTAAATTGAATTGCAAGTAGAGAGCATTTAAGTTAATTATGAAATTAAAATATTTTAGGAAATAATGAATTTACACATGGTAACTAAAACTTGTTTAAAGGTCACCGGGTGAAGACTGTTTAAAAATCTATTAAAGATCTTGCATCTGCAGAGCAGCGATCAAATTGTTTGCTCACTCCGTAACAAGCTTCCCTGAGTCACTCAGATTTATTCCTGGGTAAAAGGAGGTGGAAGAGGTCTTTTCACTGAATTCTTTTAACATTTAATTTCCCTTTTGAGGTAACGTGGGAGCTGATGATTCAACCTAGAGTGCTGTTGTGGTGTTGACACTGGATTTTATTTTTTTCAAGGGGAGTTTTGGATGTGTAATGAGCAGTCTGCTCTGCTGCTGTTCCCTTGTCCGAGTTGCTTGCTTCCACAGCTCTGCGTTTGTGGCCTTGTCTGAAATTCAGCAGTTCTGTTTCCAGACCTGCCTCCTGTCCGAGTGGTGCTGCTCCAGCCCTCAGAGCCTTTTGTGTCTCTGCTGTGGTGGTCCCGTGTTTGGCCCTTTCCTCCACGCCCTACCTGGGCCCCTTGTGTTCCTTGAAGCTGGCAGCAAAGCTTCCAGTGGGGAAGCGAGGAGCTGGGCTGCAGGGGGGGCAATGTCCCATTTAGCTTCAGGACCAGCAAAATCCACGTCTCAAGTAGGGAGAGCAGGGGAAGCACCACTTGGATATTGGGTACCCAAATTGGTGCTTGTTGTAATTCCAAGATGTGGATGCTATTAATTTAATGTTATTAGGGCAGGGGAATTCCTGACGGGCACCTGTGAAGAGTTCAACGTCCCTATTGCTGCCTCTCTGCTGTTCGGGGCCGTGTTGCTGCATTTCCACCTCGGGGAGGTGCCGTGGGTGGCGAGGAGCAGGCAGCTGAGGCCTGGGCTCTGCCGCATCTCTTGTGGGAAGCTCAGCCCCCCGCCACCTGAGTGACTCCCAATTCTTCCACCATCGGCTGCTGTTATCCTTGCTTCTCTGGCTGAATGAACCGACACAATTTTATTAAATTAGTCGTTTGTTATGTCTCTTGTACGACGGGGAAAGCAATTTCGGAGGCTAATGACTGCAAGGCCCTCACAATAGCAGGCGTGAACTCTCCCAGCTGCAGCCCGTCCTGCTGAGGACAGCGGCACCAGGCAGGCAGGGGTGACAGAGCCTGGGTGACGTGCAGCGGCTGTCCTCGCTGGAGAAAAAGCACCTCAGCCTAGGGCAGCAGCACGTTAGTGCGGAGATGTCTCTTCACTTAGGATCAGGTCCTGAATTGGGTTGTAATTTCCTCCATCTCGTGCCCCAGCGCAGCGCCGCCGGGCCAAGCTCCATGTGGGGAAGGCACGGGGCTGTGCCAGTCGGTGGTGTCTGACTGCTGTTGGAAAGGGAAAGCAGAGCTGGGGTTTGGGGAAAGTATCCCCCTTGTCCTCCCGCTGTGATGGAATAGTGCTCTTGAGGAAAAGAAATCTGAAATTGAAAGTAGGAAAAGGAGGTTTTTATAAAAACATGTGAGAGGAGGGCTGGCAAACCATGGGGCAAGGTCAGGAAACGCCTTTCCTTGAGGAGTAGGAGGAGGGAGGGAGGTGTGTGTGGGACGGGAGGAGGTGGCAGCAGACAGGCACTGCTGAACCTGGTTTGTCCTGACGTGGAGCTCTGCCCCCGGCTGCAGCAGTGCCCTCGTGGTCGCTCTGCTCTTCTTACAAAGAGGAGGGATGGTGCAAGAGCCATGTGGCCACCAGGCTCTGTGCCGTGCTATTGCCCCCTTCCAGGATGCCACAACTTGTCAGCCACCTTCTGTGCCATCCAGGAATCAGCTTTTGTCATTCTCAGAAGCCTGCAGAGGTTGTGGCTGTATAAAACGATGCCATACCTTGGGTCCTGTCTCTGCAAAGGGGTGGCATTGCAGAGTGCGCCCCTCCAGGAAGGTGACCGGGTTTCCCATCCGCACGGGCACTGGGATATTTACGGGGCACTTGCAGCCTTTCTGTCAGGATCTCTTCTCCTAATATATGCATTTGAATTTTTGAGCCTGGTGTGCAAGAAAGATTATAAAGCCTGCACAGTAAATCTGCTCGTATTAATTCAACGGCTCTCTTGTGCGAAGCCTTTTTACTGCTACCAACACTGAGTGAACACAGAGCAAAGTCAGAGCAGAGTGATGGTTTGGGACAGCTCATGGGCAATGCATAATGCTGAGGGAACTCACTCAGCCAGCGTCAGAGCTACACCACAGAAGTGGTTAAGCCTGAAGATTTTAAGCCTGAAAAAAAAAACTGGGTCCCTCCCTGTGAACCAGGCAGAGTGTGTCTGAGTGCTTCAGGTGGTCTGGTGAGCTGTTTCCAATAGAGGACAGTGTTGCACAGCCACACTGCCTTCTTATTAATCAGGATTCAGGATCTAAAGTCGTAAAATTATCCAGTTTAAAAAATCCTGGCCCAGTTCCTTTGTGGGTTTACCTCTCCTGTTTTGCTCAATTCTTTCTGTTGCTGTTGCAGTGTCCGACCCTAAAACCTTCATGTCCAGTGTGGCACGCTGTAGGCTTTCAGTGGGCTTCTCTGACTCAAACATGTTTTACGGAGGTTTGTGTGATTGCCAGGAATGGTATTCGGTAGGGAAGGGTCTTTCCTGGTTCTTGCTTACATAGAATGGAATGAGGAGTTCACAAATTAGTGTAGACTGCTAATTATTGAGCTTTATTCCATGCCTGTAACTCTGTGACATGAACAGCTCCCCTTTTAGGGCCGCAGGTTAATCCTGCTGGTGGGAGTTTCCCAAAGTGAGTTGTTCTGAGTTTCTACCAGGAAGCTTTTCCTTCTGGAAGGAATTTCTTGCAGCATGGGCTCACCCTGAGCCTGCAGGGATGGACACTGCTCTGCGTCCTCAGCCACTGCCAGATACCTGGGGAGACGCTGGTGGCATCTGGCGTGCAGTCAGATGCTGCTTTTCTGTCCTCATTTCCATACTGGCATGCTTTTAGCTATAGAATTAGAAAACTGGGGAAAACATTTTGGCAAACTGGGCAAATAGATGCTGCCAATAAACCCTGTAAGCAACAAAGCCTTTTTTTTTTTTTTAATTGCATTGAGGCCACACTTTATCGGTGAATTAATAGGAATAACTGAACTATTTTAGTGGCTAACTGGGAGCAGTACATTAACAGCAGCATTAATAAGTGTGGAGTGACAGGAGACTTGTAAGAGTGGCAAAATGAGATACAGTATTTATCCCTTGTGCCAAATCTCTTTTATTATTAAAGACATTGGGCTAACTAGGGATAGATTTAATACTTCAGCTCTATTTTTATTGGATAATTAGTGGTGAGCAATTCCAGTCCTGGGACAAGGACAGAAATCTGTAAAAATTGAGGAAGGCAAGAAAAGAAGCGAAAGAGTAATAAAATGGGTGGCAGGTTTGTTTTTCACCTCCCATCTCTTACGTGGTTGTCCACAAAACTTTGTTGGAGCAGCTGGGGAGGCAGCTCCAGCCAGGGGCGCACGTGGTGGCAGGGCTGTGGGTGCCCCTCTGCTGCCAGGTGCACAGGTGATGAACCCTTTTGGGCTGGTTTGCTGACTTTTTGATAATTGTCTCACCATCAATCAGCTTGGGCACTGCCAGTTCTGTTGCAGGGAAGAGTAAAAATGCCTCTGCTGTGTGCTGGTGACGGTCGTCCTGTTGGCTTTCCGGATAAAAGCGTGCACCAAGAATACTAACTATAAACCACACTTTTTAAAGAATTGGAATAAGATGGAATAAGATTTAATAGCTGGTGTGTGATGTTTTCAAAGGCTCTGGAGATGTTAAGCGTTGATGAAGGGCATGCACGATGCCAGCATTTGGGGAGTTTGAAATGTAAACCACACTTCCTTAGGCTAATTGTGCAGAAAAAGAGCAGAGTGCTGCAGATTCCTCTGCAAAATAGTGCGATTGTGCAGCACTGCTAGCATTTACTGACTACCGAGTCTGCTTATTTCCCCCATTTTTTATTATCAGCAAAACTTTAATTACAGCTTACCTACCACCTTCTGCCTCCATTTACAATGCAATAAATTTTCTTTCTCCCTATGCAATCTGCATCTCAAACAGCGCAGTGCTCCCGCAATGGACGTTATTGATTCCTTGAAGAAATTATAATGGCATTTGTTCCAAGGAAAATGGGAACACGCAGCCATGCACACGTACACGCCAGATATTAAAACGTCCCCTCTCTCCACCAGCAGCCAGTTGTCTGTGCTTTATTGAGTAACACAAGTGCAGGTTGGAAACCCGCTGCAATTCTTTTAAAGTGATTGATGGGAGGCAGGAGGAGCAGAAGCAGAACCAGGGACTCTGAGTGAATTTGATTCCTGTCTTCTCCAAAAACAGCAACAGGTTTTGTTTGTTTGTTTGCTTTCCCTTGGTTTTCAGACTACTTAAAACTGGAGAGGATGTTTGCTTAATGATTTTAAAAGTATATGTGGAAATACTCCATAGTGTTTAGCTGACTTTCTGCTTGAACATCAGGAACAGATGGGGCTGCGAACAGTGCTTGAAGGTGGAATCAATGGGCACCTTGCTATTAGGAGGGGAAAACAGCTGGAAATGGAGTAAAGGAAATGCTTTTAAAAAAGCATTTTCTGTCAGATTAGTGCTGGCTTGAAAATAAATACCACTAAAGTCCTTAAAAGAGTTTGAAGGTGACAGCTTTGTTCTCATCCAGAGGTGGTGTTAATTTGTCATCAATATTCGGTGACCCGATGAATGCCGTAACTGCTGCAGCATCCAGGTGACCCCGATGAAGCTCTATGTGCTCCAGCGAGCTTTGGGTAGAACGCTTCCCAAATTCCTTCCCTTAAAAACATGGGGACCACGTTCTCATCTGCTGAAAATTAGAAAATCGGGGATTTGTACCCATTAATATCCAGCGGTGATCGGTGCAGCCTTGCTCTCAGATGTTCAACTGCAAGGCACAGGCCAAGGGCTGTGCTCGTGCAGTACCCACACCTGGGAGCTTTCTGCTGCTGTCCAGGGAGAAAGTAGCTCAAATGCTGCTAACAGGAAAAAAACTGAGCTGTTCAGGTGACAGAGAAGAGCCTGCAGCTTTGCTTTGCCTACAGAGGTGAGGAAGAGCGAGTGATGAAGGCAGCCCCCGGATCCTGCTCCTCTGGAGGGCTCGCAGGGCTCGCACCCCTGCAGAGGTGAAGTGTGAGGCTGAGCCAACGCACAGCTTCATGGCAAAGCCCACGAGGGAGTTCTCGAGTGTTCGTCCTGAGCAAGAAAAATGTCATTGTGCTTTTGTAGTGCCAGCTATTGAATGTCGATAATTGTGATTTATCTCCGGAGTTAAGCTGGAAGAACATTAAAAGGTTGCAGTTGGTGGAGAGCCAGCCTGATTATAAACGTGGCATCGTATTCCCCCTCCGTAACAAGGAGAGGAAGAGAACTTTATTCTTGCTGAATTCCCTGTGTTTCAGTGTCATGCTGTATCCTATCCCCTAGCAGCACCCTACAGTGGTTTTGGAGAACACAGCTGGAAAAAATAAATCAAAGAAAAAAATATTTTGCTTTTAATTTTTTTTCAACTCATGACGTATCGCCTGTTTCAGTTCTCAACTGGAATGGCACCGTGAGGATGAAACTTAAAGGTTTTCGAAGTACTCGGATGTCACTAATGTACAAAGTCTTTCCTTCATGTTTGTTAATGGCAGCTGTGATTCTTGGCCGTGGCACTAGATGGAGTTGAACCAAGCAGGAGCGGGGAGGTGAAGCTGGAACCCCAAAGCCAGGGGAGCTGCCGGAGTCACAGCTCAGGTGAATGAGCACCGTGGTCTCCACTCCCTTTTTTTTTTTTTTTTTTTTTTTGAAAAATTCAGGTTTCAGCACCCTTTTTATTTTGAAAAATCAATATCACTAGCATGTATCTTCACCCTTTGTATAATCAATAATAACAAATGAGCAAATCTCCCACTAAACCTTACGGATTCTGATAGAATGAGAAATGCCCTGCTGGCCCCCTGGAGGAATTTCAATTCCTCAGTCTGCGTGGTGTATACAGGAGCACAAACCCTGCTGTAAACCAGTGCTGGGTGCGGTGCAATTCTGCTGGCGTGGCTTTGTGGGGCCATCTCCGTCCTCTAGATGAGGCAGAAATTGGATGCTGTGCTTTTATAGCAAAAAGGGGAAATGGGAGGCCACCAGAGGAGCAGACGTGGAAAAACAAAACAACAAAATCAAAACAAAGCAAACAAAACCCAACAGGACCTCTCCACCCATGTAACAAGCCCCAAAGTGCTTCAGGGCGCTGAAGTAACTGGTGTGGAGTCAGCCTGACACAAGGCACTGTGTGCTCGCTCGGAGTGTAGGCTAAAAATAACTGTCACAAGAGCTTATCTAGGAAAACCATTTACAGAAATCATACAAGGAGTGTTTAGCTTGGCAAGCTAAATGTTTTCCTGTGTGTTGATGTTGTTTAATACCTCATGTTACAGCGCAAGACCCAGAAAAGTCTGGATTCAGTCAAGCTCAAATTGAGCTAAAAGCTCTGATGGAAAAACCGTGCATGATATTAATAAAAGTTTAGGGGAAAAAAAAGAATAAACCTTCAGCTAGATCCCAGGCTTTGCTGTGGGGTAATGCAGGCAGGTGTGCAGCTTTCCTTTGGGAGCAGTGAGCCCTGAGGAGTGAGGGGGCTCTTGGAGTTTTTGTTTGGGAGCAAGGCTTGGGGTAGGTGTCCCTAAAAACTAGAGACAGCCAGGAGTTGTTGGGAATTGATGCTTGGCGTGCTTGCTGATGGCAATGGTTGGAGGGGCTCTGTCCTATAAGTGATGTCCCCTCTGTGGGGACATCAGCATTTCACTCTGCTGGCCAGGTCAAGGCCATCGCCCTGTCCCATAACACATTTATAGTGATAGAGTTAGCAACTCTATTGGATTTTGTTAGGGTTTAGTGTCCCGTAACGCCTGTTAAACCCAGCACACGAGGCAGCAGGTAAGGCTGGCTAACAGCCGCAGCACGCAGAAGTGGCACAATTTACCCCAAATCACTGGGGCAGGGTTTGCAGCACAGGATGCGTTCAGTTTTCCTCGCCACACCACAAAACAGCAGAAAATTGCTGAAAACATTGATCTTAAAGAAAAAACAAATCAAACACTACCCCCAACGCCTGCTGCAGCCCGGAGGTGCTGTGTGCCCGAAGGACTTAGTGGCTCCTGTAAGCAGGGGGTGGCTGTGATGTGTGGGGGACATGGGTGGGCTCCAGGCCCGAGCTGCTGCCAAACCTTGCAACCAAATTTCAGAATGAGGAAAGTTGAAGGGTTGCCGTGGGATGGTGGTTGTGGCTTTCAAAATAGCCCAGCTCCTCTTGTGCTGTTGTAAATTGAGTCCCAGCTTCAAAAAACCCTCAGCTTAATCAATGGGATTCCTTTATCCCTGTTTTCTCCCTTTCTTTCTTATTTTTTTAAAACTTTATTATCAGTTTACACATTTAATTATGTTGTTTTGCAGTACTTCTGTCAAGCTAGCGTTTCTTTCCCTACAGCTAGGCCAACGAAGCGACGTATGAAATACATAATGCTCTTTGATTAATATTAAATGTGCAGAACAAATACATTTGGAAGATCTTTATCTTCTTCTGGAGCGGGCTGTTGGCAGTGCTGGGGCTGGGCTTTGTGCCGGCTCCCCGGGGACACGTGGGGTGTCCTCTTTGTTTCCCACGGCTCGGTACGACCCGAGTACAACTTACACCTTTTTTCTCTCTCGCTTTTTGTAGCATTTCAAATATTTTCAGTATCTTTTGGCTCTTTAATATCTCTCACACATTAAATTTTGTAAATGCTGGCTTAATTTACCTTTGAAAGAAGCCTGGAATTTATGATTATTGGGGCCCATGCACCGCTGCTCTGCCCTTGTGATACCGCAGACCAGGTTCCCTCACGTGTTGGATGTCCAAATTTGCTTTACGGGCAGCCTAACGTAAGAAATTTTGTTCAAACCAGTAAACAGGCATCCACAGCTGCTCTGCTTTGTTGTATTTCAATTAATTTCATATTCTTTGGGGATGATAAATGTTAGGAGGAAGGTATTTTTATGAATGAAAGATGCAGTAAGTGTATATGAAAAGCAGCGTAGTGCTTGCACGAGGTTCTGCAAATCTCCTGCTTTCTGGCCCGAAACAGCTTTCTGCTGCGTGCAAATCGCTGCTGAACGCAATCAGTGATATTACTGCCAGCCATTACACGTTTCTGTTACATCTCATCTGTCTTTCCCTGCTTTTCTTGTCGTTTTGTGTCCAGGTGTTTGCTCAGGGAGATGAAGAAAGTGAGTAAATATTCCAGGCTCTCAGGAAGCCCCGAGGAATTGTTGGAGGATGCTGCCGGGGGTTTGGGAACACAATGCACTTCTGTCAGCGTTGACCGGGGCGGAGGTTATCAGAGAGGAAAGAAAGGGCAGTAGACAGAGATAAGTACTTGTTTTTGATGCGTTTTGACCTTAGTTTGTGCTGTCGGCTGTGGCGGATCGATGGCACGTCCCTGCGGTGGGCCTGACCTTGGACGTGGCCATGCAACATTTGGTGCGTGCCCAAATGCAGGAGGTAGGTGAGTCCATCGCTGGCTTGGGCTTTCCTTGAGCTGTGTTAGTAATTAAAAGCAAACAAAACGAGAAACTGAGCTCAAACATGGATCTGTTGGAGGGACTGGGGGAGAGGAGACCTCCCTGTGCCCTGGGGAAGAGCTGAAGGCGCAGACGGAAAGCCGGTGGTGCTCCCACCCATCGCTGCATCTCACGTCTGCTGCTGGACGCCAAATTGGCAAAGCTTCCACCAGGGCTTCATAAAGCAAGCGGTGTAACCTATTACAGCAAATCATCCTTTGTCATCACTTGCCTTCACAAGGTATTTGTAAATAAAAGAGCTTGCTTCCTACCTGTAATAGAATTACACAGATAAATCAGTGCTCGGCTCCTTCCCTTCGCTGCAGCCTCCTGCAATTTTCTCGGTGAAGTTTTCATGTAGGATGGCCTCTCCAGGGGCTTAAAATGAATCACAGAACAAAATGAAACCTGACCTTATGCCGTATGTATTTTTTATGACTGGAGCTTATCTTATCAGGCTCGGTTGCCTACCTTGCGCCGGAAAGAAATTTTGGCTGGCGTTTCCTAGCAGAAGGAAAGAGCCGTTCCCCTAAAGCTCGATAATACCGTCGGACTTGCGTCTGCCTTTCACCCAGGTGTGACCCCACTTAAGAATAAAGTCATTTCCCAGCTCACTTTTAAGCGTGGTGTAGCAGACAGCCAAGGGTTTGGCAGCGGCTGAGCGCAGAGGGACGGGTGCCGCGGCCGGGCTGGCGGCACCGTTGTCTCTGCCTGGCTTTGATGGTAATCGGGTCGGGCAGACATCTCTGGCAGCTGCACCTAATGGGCTGCCACGCTGGGGAGGACCAGACCTTGAAACTCTTTCTGCTCCGCAGCCAGTGCACGGGGAAAATAAAACCAATTCTGCATTAACGTCGCTATTAAATTCTGCCCTCCCGGCTAAATCAACAAATTGGTGGTGCTTCACACTGGGAAGTTGGCCTTTTCTCTGTAGCTTATTTTTTTTATTATTTTTAATTTTGGTTGATTGAAATATCCGTTTAAATTATTGATAGGAGCTTAAAACGGAGCTAATTCACTTCAATTTATCCCATAGACAAAACTATTTATAATTAACGGAGAAGCAGAGGTCACTTCGGTGTGTAATAGCTGCCAAGCCAAATGAATAATAATTAGGCAGTTTTTTATGCTAAGCTAAAAATTATGCAAGGACTGCCCTCCGAATAGCCTTGAAATGATTAGCGAGAGATTCAGGTGACAACGCCGGGGAGGGAGGAAAGAAATCCGGGGGGTCTGAAACCGGGCGCTTGTTTGTCTGCTGGGCTGGCTGTGTCAGCACGGGAAACAAACGGTCTTCAAAACCCAACCTTATCTTTAAATCACAGCGACAGCAGAAGCTGTTGTAGATACATGATGATACATAATTGAAAAGGACAAAGGGTGAGGGTTTTATTTAAAAAGGATGGGGTCTGAGCGGCGGCTGCCTCATCCGTCAGCGTTCGCCTGGTAAGTTCCTAGGGCCAAAATTGAAGTGTGCTTCGTTTGGGTGGAGAGACTCTGATCAGTGACATAACCTTCACTTCTTTCTTTATTTATTTATTAACTTTAAGATGGGGAGAAAACGTCCTGAAAATGTTCCTGCCACCTTGCTGCGGGTTCCCCTGGGGCTGGCACGCTGTTCGAGGAGGCGAGGTGTGGAGGGACAGCCTCGTGCATTCCCTGCCTGTGCAAAGGGCTTTTGTTTTCCGCGTGTTTTATTGCAGTGAAACAACGAATGGTTAAAAGGGGGAAAAAAAGGGAAAGAAATTAATGTAGGCTACAACACAGAATTATTGCACCAAAGCTGAAACAAGGGTAAAAAGTAGCAACAATTGCATAATGGAACTATAAAAAAGCTCCTTCCCTCTGCTTGCAGGACATAATACCAGCTCACAACACAATATAATTAGATTGCCACATCACCCCTTGTAAAACCAGAAAGAAAAGAAATGTAGGGAGGCATTAAAACTCCTTTCATTTTCTAATGCCTTTGGAGAGCTATTGGCCATGGAGGACTTGCTCTGGCAAAAAGCTCTAGTGAGCTATTAGGTTTTTAACTATTTTATAGTATTTTTTATTGTTGCCAGGCCTAGTTTTTCAGTGCAATGACTTTGCCCTCTTTCCCTCCTCCAGCCTGTCATACGTTTATCAATCTCACAGAAACCTTTCACTATAAAGATAAGTCCAGGCTCTTCCAAAGCGCGGTGTCCTGCTGCCATACCCTCCTTCCCCTCCACTTTTTTCGGTAGGTTTCACATCACTTCTTTTATCTGGGGATCTTCTGATACAAATTCCTTGTGTCAGCTCCGGGTCCCAGGAACAAAGCCCTGTTGTGCCGGGAAGTGGCCACGACCACCTCTGGGCCAGGTTTAAGTGCAAGAGGAGAGCAGAGCCTCTTCTGAGCCCAGAGATCACCTTCCTGAAACGGTTACCTACAAGCAAAACTGTCTCTCTTCTTTCTTGTGCTTTAATGTGGTGTTTTGCTCCCCATTAGAGCTGAAAGGCTAAAATGCAAATGGACAGAAAGGAGGGACCGAGCATTGAAGAGCAACTTTATTCTCCTGGTGAAGCTGAAGGATTGTACTTTTAGAAAAAGACAGCTTTTGCCAAGGACAAATGGATGCAAAAATCACTACATTGCCATGGGTTGATTAGAATTGGGCCTTTTCAGAGGAAAACAATATTACTTATTAGTGGACCTGCCAAATTTGGTCCTGACTCAAATTTTTTAAAATCTGTGGAAATGTCAGAGCTGCTATAAGCGTAGGGAGCTGACAGTGATAAGTTGTGTGTATCTCTAACCAGCAGTTTTAAAATGATGCATAGGGAGAGCAGTTGAAAGAAAACTCGCAAACTGATATGAGCAAGAAAAATGTTCCTGATTAATGCAGTGGAAAAACACAGAGCTGAAACTTCCTTGTGGTTATGGTGGTGGGACACCCAGGCTTAGCTGGGAATTAGGGTGTGGTCATGGCTGTCATCGTCCTTACCGAGATCTTTTAGGTTTTGCCAGGCGTCTAGGGAGTGTGCTGCCAAAAGCACACCTATAAATAGGTGGGATGGATGCTGACCTGGTGAGAGAGTGTGTCTTAATGTGCTCTGGTTCACCTCTTCCACCTCCTGCGTGTCTAATTGGCTGTGACTGCCCTTCAGAGCAGTGTTCTTGGGTCAATGATGAACGAATTTAGGTTTCTGTCAAAGGGGAGGATATGCCTGCCTGGTTCCTTCCCTGTCCATCCATCCATTGGAAAATTGGCCCCTGGGAGCAGAGGACGCCCCAGCTCTCTACTCACTGGCTTTGCAGAAACATTTCCCCTGGTCTCAGTCGTAAAGTTCACAGCATCGTTGTGGTGCTAGCAGGAACCTCAGTGAGCATTGCGGTTTAGATCTGCGTGTCGAAGCGAAGAGGAGAGCAAGAGGAATCTGCTCCTAGGTTGAATTCCCTACCCGAGGCACAGGACTCGTGGCAGGTTACACGTGCTGAGCTGGCAGAACAGGGCTGGGTCGTGCTGTTCCAGGGTCAGGGTGCTTCCAGATGGCCTAGGCTGACATCATCTGGATCTTAAATTTAATTCAGGGTGACAAATACCAGACAAGACAGTGGGAAGCCCCTCTATTAAGCTTATGCAGATGTTGTATGAGTGCACATGCATGTATATGCCATGGTTTTTATATAGTTCTGTGTGATATATCTCTATGCTGTTCAATTACCTCTGCTGTTGTTAAATTTTATTTAACTCAGTGAGTTGACTCACACTGCCTGCAGTGCAGCAATTGAGCAGCGAATTTGTAAGCATATAGAAGATAACAAGGAGAAAAATAATTAACCAGAAGTCATGTCAAACCTATTCAGTTTTCATTTACAGCAGCAACAAACCTGGTGGGTAGAGAGCCAGTTGCACATAACATTACCATAAGCAGGCGTGGACAGGGTAAGTACAAAAGGGGCTGGAAAAATGTACTTCAGTGCTACAACACGCCGTGCACACGTAGCCTGCTCTGCTCAGGGCAGGATGGGTGAGGGGAGGGCAAAGAGGATGGCTTCTGAGCACCAAAAAGCCTCCAGGGGTGCAGGTTGGGTCCACCAGGCAGCGATGCTCCAAGATGCAGCCTACTGACCATGTCCATCCTTAACGGCACTCAATGTGAAAGGAAATACCAGAGCAGCTCCTAAATAGAGGAATTTACCCCATTTTGGGGGTAATTTTTATCTGTGATGACCATTCCGCAGTATAGGAAATGGTCCACAGAAAGCACCTTCAAGGCACGGCATTGAAATGTTAATTATTGCAGTGTTTCAGCATCAGGTTTCTAAGCTAAATCACAAAAGTTTGCCCAGCACATAAAGCCTCATGTGAGTGCTGCTGGGTGATCAGCTTCCAGCAACAACCACCAATGAGGTTTTTTTCATTTGTATTTGATGTTTCTTGCTAATTTAAATGTCACAGCTCATATCTATGCCTCTGTTACCTCAAGGGTAGGCTACTCAAGTGTGAACTATAATAGAGTTGCATCTCAAACACACTTGAAACGGTACTTCAGTGTGGAATGACTCTGTTTACATTGAAAATGATATATTATTATTTATATCGCAGTAATATCCAGCAGCTCCAGACATCTATTAGGAAGCCTTTATGGTCAGTGCAAAATAGACCATAAAGTAATGTCCCTATGCCTGAGAGAAGTAAATTCATTTATAAGGAAAGCCAGCCACGAATATATCAGCATGTCTGCGCAGAAGCTAGCTACATCTGTGCTGCAGCATAGAGGTATTAGTTTCCCGTCATACAGCTGCCAAGGAGCTGACATTTGTCCACAAAAAGGCTTCAGCTTCCTTTCTTTGCAGCTAAATCACTTCAGGAACTCGGGTTGGGGCTACTCAGGTAAATGACAGAAAGTAGTTGAAGGAGTATTGATGGGTTGGCTTTTAAATGGGCCTTGCTTGGTGCCGATAGCAATTTGATAATATCGAAGTCATGTTGCGGGTGTCCCTTCCTCGTTTTTTTTGCTGCCAAAATGATCTCCCCGTCCTGCCTGAGACTTCCTTCTCCATGCTGGAAAAATCCTCACCTGTTAACCCGGAGCCTTCTGTTCCGTGTGTTCCTCTGTTGACAGAAAGATGTATTTTCAGGCGAAATTGTTGCTTTGCTGCACTGCTCCGCGAGCAGATCAAGGCACGGTTTGTTCCTCTGTTCCCTTCCTGCTGCCTGAGTGACTGCCTGCGCTTAAAAGCATTTGCCTGACTTGAACCCGGTAAATTCACTCGCAGTATTTGAGAAAAGCTGTCGGCAGTGCTGTGTTCCTTCTATTTAACCTGGCAAGCATCATACATGTTCTGGAGTGGGGAACTCGATGTGAGATGTCTCTGTGTGCCTGTAGGTGTGCACCTGGCCATTTCTCCTTTCTGCGCCTGCTGTTCAGGAGCATCGCCTGGACATCAAGGTGATCACATCAGCAAACAAAATCCCTTTGTCCCGTTACACTCATCAAAGCTGGGCTTTGTTACGAGGGCTCCAAGCGCCTGCTTTCTGCTTGGCACTGGGTGAGGAGCAAGGCAGAGGGATGAGCTGCTGGAGGATGCAGCCAGCTGTGGCTGCTGGCGATAGAGCCAGGGCTTCCTCTGCGCTGCAGTGCTCTCCTCGAGGGCTCTGCTTCCAGCACACCCTCCCAAAAAGGTGGGTGGGCAGAAGTCAGAGCTACGAGTGGCAAGTTGTCCATCACCGTTTGGAGCTGAATCAACAGGTGTCACGCTGGGAAACCTCTAAAATCTCCCCACCTTCCAAACTTCTCACATCCCCAATGATGTTTCAGTCTAGGTTTTCAAGGTTTTGTGCTAGTGCCATGCGAATCCTTCAAAAAGCACATCAGCAGGTTGGTTAGGCTTTTAGCTCCTATTGATTTTAATGAGACTTAAGCACCTAATCAGTTTATGCGTGTGGGTTTCTCGAAAATGCCTCTTTGCATCGTTAAGCACCTTAATGCCACCAGAAATAATCTGGCCCTTCGGACAGCAAATATTATTCAGATGCGTGGTCTGTATCAATAGAGGGTTATGGTTATTGGCACAGTGAAAAAAACGCTCTTCACAGGCAATACTTAAAAATCTCGGAAATGGGAGTATGGCTGCTTATAACGATGGTTATTAGGATGGTGGTGTGATGCAGAGAGTTAACGTGGCAGATTATGTCAGAAGATCGTACAGCGGTAACAGAGCGTGGAGTTTATTCCTTAACGTAAAAGCTCCTGGATTTCTTATCCACCATTCCTTGAGCCCGTAGGAAGGGGTGCTTTCCTACCCCGTCTTTGTAGATTTCTCCAATAAAATAAGCTTTAGCCAAGTGATATGAATAACACCGTTTGAATTAAATGGAATAATAAGCAGGATGAAATGTCTTGAAAATATTTTATTTGAGAAATGCAGGCTTGAGAAGGCAATGTGACAGCGAGGAGCTCTGGGGCAGGGGTATAAAACCTGCCCTCCCCTGCCATCCCTCCCCTGCAGAAAAACAATTGTGTGTAAGGGCTCTAAACATGCTTACCTTTTCTGGGGAAATGCAGGAAACTTGAAAGGAATGGAAAAAGGAGATTGATTGTTGGTGCAGAGACGTGTAGCGTAGTTTGGCGCTATAATGTGGGAACTCATCAGCTAGAAATGTCTAACGAGGAGAAAAACTCCGGTGTGGTGTTTGATCACGGGGTGATTATGAGCCAGTGAAGTAGTATGGCTGTGTGAAAACCAAATGTACTGTAAGACTCCTTCCATTTACAGAGGAGCGTTAATGTCCTTGTGGAAATTATCAAAACAGGTGGATTCACGCTGGAAAAAATGCAGAGCAAAGTGTAGGGTCTGATAATGTGGGAGAAAGTATCCTACAGGAAGAAACTAAAAACCAAACAACCTTGTTTGGCTTGGCAAAGCGAAGTTTTGGAAGGGTAAGGTTTCTTTATGGAACGTGTCCAAGAGGCAAACCCTAAAAGGAATGAACTCTTTAAGCTAAAAGCTGACATTGTGGTGAGAGCAAAGAAGTACAAATGAGCCTTAAATTAACAGGAGCAAGGAGCAGCGTGGTGCTAGGACCCTCTTTCAAGGAACTGGGTGGGTAACACAGGAGGCATTTAAGATGATGTTGGACCCACACAACAGATCTCTCTCTGGGTACAGAGCGACCCAGGAGATTCTTTCCAATCTCACGTTTCTGTGATTAAAGCTGCCTTTGTTTTTTCCCTTACACCTGACCAAGTAATAAGTGCTCCCACTTATTAATTGGGTGACTTTGTCGTTGCTCACAGTATAATTCAGCTCAGATATCCGTTCAATAGTCAGGAAAATATTCATGACTCTTGATTGTTTTGTGCATTTCAGTACCATAATCAGTCAAATGAGACGTGTCACACCTTGGTGACTAGACAGTAAAACACTGGTTCTTTGCTCCATATAAAGTGACAGCAATTTTAATTGCATGCCTGAAAGGTCTGGGGTGGTTTCAGAACGAACGAATGAATCTATTAGTGCTGTTGTCTTTGCCCATAACCGCTCTCCCATAACGATGAGGGAAAGCTATTACACTGGCTTGTATGCAGAACTCCCACTCCCGTGTTGTTTAAATTGGTTTTAGTCAATGGTCAACGCTGCCTTTAAATTGCGATCGCAGAAAGCTAAGTGGGAAACTAATATAGAGCACCACTGACCCTTTCCAAACGTAAATGTTTTCCGGATTATTAGGGGAGGTATCCCTGTGCCTTACTCACTTCTCGCTGGCTGGCTTTAGGAGTGGATCTTGCATGAGCCTCATGCAAAGCCTTCCTTACGCTGGGAGATTTATTTCGCTAGTGGGATTGGTCAGTTTAAGGGATCAAAGCTATTTTTCCCCCTCAAAACTAAGGCATACGTTTTATTTAGCCTTATCTAGCGTGGTATCTTTGCAAAAGGCAATCCTTAACGCCCAAAATACTGGTGGAGAAAACCAGCAGGAAAAGCCTTGTATCAAAAGCAGTGTTGTATATTTTATTCCTGACAAAATGCTCCGATGCCTGCTGGCTGCATTGTTCTGAATCTTGCTTTAGCACCCGGCGTCTTTTAAAAGATTCCTCTGCAGGTACAAAACCCTGTGATATGTGGAAATCCTAATCACTGGTGTAGGATTTTCTGGGCATGCTGGAGAGCTTTCCCGAAATAGCTGGAATAAACAAGAGTTTATTTTTGCTGCTAAAAGGAGGGTACATTTTTCATCGTACAAATGAATGTTTAATGTACAGTAATATGGACGAATGAGGCCAGCGCAGAAATCACCCTGAAGGCTGGATGCATTAATTGCTGTGCCTGTGCTGTGGCGAGATTATTTGTGGTAAAACTGGTGCAGGTTGCTTCTGCTGGAGTTTGTGTACTCAGTGTTTTTAGGATGGATAAAAATTTGGTGTTTTAAAGATGCGTCCTGTTTGCTCGGTGCTGATGAGCCCCTGCAGTAGCTACAGCTGATGACGGCACAAGAGTGCTTTGGGCACTCCTTGTATTTATATCAGTTCTGTAAGCAGTTTCTTGCTGGGATAACTGGGAAACTGGTGGTGTTTTTACTGCTTCAAAATATCATGCTCATAATGTTATGTCTTACTGGCCCAGTTATCTAGCCAGGAGCATCCCAGGAAGAGTGGTAGGGCTGCAGACTGGATGAAATTATCCCATATGGTAGGCTGACCAAGAGCAAGAGTTTTGGGCGATGAAGAAATGGGCTAAATAGATGAAGAAATGGGCAAAATAAATGTATCCTGTGTCAGGCTGGATTTCTGCTGCTGAATCTGGATGTTTTCCTCTCTCTTGTGCCAAACTCCATAAAGCACATAAAAACACCTCTATCTGCCAGCACAGAACTCCGCGTGTGGCTGCAGCACCACATGGGCAGCATGGGAGGAATGGCAAAAAGCACCTTTGTAAGGACATCGGATTGTCTGCATGTAGAACCCTATTGCTGGGAATAATTTGGGGGGCTAGGATGGGGAGAGAGAAGGTTTCAATTTAATAATGTTGTTCTCTTCTGGGACAGAGAAAAATAATTAGGCCTGGGACTCTCCGAGTACTTGTCTGTGTCTTTAGGAGCCTGAAAAATGCAGATGCTAAGTTCTGGTCCCTCTCCTGCAGATTTGTGTTTTTTCTACTCTCATTTCTTGCTTAATGCCTGTATATCCTGAGCAATTGCAAGCCTGAAGTTACATCTTTCATGTCTAGCTGCACAAACCCAATAAAACTAAATGACTGAAATACAGCATTATGGAACAAAAGCTTCCTCCTCCCTCGTTTTCTCCCTACATGACACAAGCTAATGACTTGTCCTTAGAATTATTGTACGGAAGGATATAATCTCTGAAGGCAACCCCGAGCACCGATCCTTTCCTCTGTGACACGGGGAGGTGATATCTCCGTGGCACAAAATCGGTGCAGCTGGGTGCGGGGTCAGATTCCAAATGTGCAACGATGTCTTCGTGTAATAGAATAAATTAATTCTCACTGTAGAAAGTGGCACACTATTTGTTAAGGACGTCAATACATTTCTGCCTCTGTTTTATTTTTTTTTTTGTGTGTGAGCAAAGAGCCGACAACAAGAGCACTAACAAATGGTCCCTCTCCCTCAATGCCTCAAACATTGCTATAATGATGGAAAAACAATGGCAACTTCTATAACCATCATGAAACTAAGAACTTACTGTCGTATTTCTCATGGGATCTAATTTAAAACAGTCTTCGAAGAGAAACTCAGGTCAAGAGTAAAGAAGAAAAAGATGATGGAGATCTGGTTTGACAGCTGGAATATCACAGCGCGTACCCGCTTAAACTCTAAAGGGCTTTATGGATAAGGACTTCTTCCAGGGAACGCGCTCAAACCACAGCTAACTGGAAATAAACAGCAAAGCTTTTGTTCCTTCGGATATAATTTCCTTCAGGTATGCATGCTGTTCATCGCAGACGCTGTTTTGCCAGAAATGCTTTCCTGATCTGCTGTCTTCTTGCAGCAGGCCTGGCCGTGAGCCTTCCCTTTCTCTAGGATGAGTCCTGGTTGGCACTAAGGTCAGCAAGCAGATGTAGGAAAAGCTCTTTGAAGAGAATGTGGTCTGAAGGCAAGCATACCCCGGTCTGTGATGTCCCTCTTCAGGAAGGATTTCTTAGCTCTCACTAGTCCATAGCTCTTGTAGCTTAGGGGATTTAAGAGGAAGTCTTTCTGACCGGTGAAGATGCCCCTTTGGTTACAGCAATCTGCATGTAATCTGCTGCCTGGACTTCAGCACTTCTTCAATGAAGTTCGAGAAAACGAAGTAAATGCATAAATTAACCAAAATTTGGTATGCTTTAGGTTTCTCTGCGTTGCGTAAAATTCTTTCCACACTTTCTGTAGGACTAAATTTGGTGCAAATGTTTGTCAGAAATGCAACAGCTAAATATTTGCCTTCTCTAAAGTCTTTAAGAGGAGGAGAAAAGAATATTTTCTTTAGTTTTAATCGATATTCCTAACTTCAGAGAAACAAAGCGGTATTCTGAAGCTCTCAATTCCTTGCAAATTGTTTTAAACTTTTGCAAAGGTCGTGTAAGCGAAGGGCTTGGGGGGTATCTGGAAAGAAATGTCTGTTTTACAAGAAAAGCAGGAACCTACAGTTAAGGATCTTTTTGTGGATTTTGCTAACAGAAGGGGGGTTTTTAACTGCCTTTATATTCTGGATATTTTTATTGTTAGAGGTAGTAGGACACTTCAGCAATATTAAAAAAAAATGCTCCCCAGGGTCTTTGAATTAAATGTTCCTTTTGCCTTTAAAGGTTCAAGACTTTGAAACATTGGATGGAGAGCCCTCCTGTATTTGAGGGCTTTTCAGTTTGAACCATCGCTTTTGTTTTACCATCTGAAACATCCTCTGGGATTCTGAAAATGTTTCTACAAAGCATGAGTCCAAAAGTCATCCATTTATGGCCAATTCCTCTCCAGAGAGAGGGGAACAAGTGAAATTGAAGTAATTCACCTTAAATAAAGATAAAAATAGACACAAATATCATCAGTCTTTAATAATATATTGAGTGGTGGGGATGAGGAGGACAGTGGGGAGAGGCAGGATCTCATCCTGGGGTGGTTTTCTCCCTGCCCACAGCAGGGGGATTGGAATTAGACGATCTTTAAGGTCCCTTCCAACCCAAACCATTCTGTGATTCTCTTTATTGATGTTGCTCATTTTAAGTTCAGACAGCATCAGGATGAGCCCTCTTTTCCTCCTGTCACTGGAGAGCCTGCCCCAAGATACTAAATGCCCTGAACTTCAGGGGCATTGCCATTGTTTTAGTTGGAGCTGACTGGTTGTAATGGACCCACATCCAGAACAAAACCTGAGACAAAGCTGGCAGGGATCACTTGGTCTTTATGACATAAAACCCTGCCAAGCCTTTAACAGCATTAATGTAAAAAGCAAACAACGTCATCAGGAAAAAGTCAGAACAGACGTATGAAAAATTTTGAATAATTTGCACTCTTATTTTGTAGGGGAAGCTGTATTTATATAGGCTTAGAAATTAGACGGATCTCCTAGCCTTACTAAATGTTGTGACAGATCCGTCACTTTTCCATGAAAAAATGTTTTTCAGAAATATTTTTGGTTTCTCCAATGTGCTATATTTTCTTAGAGAGATCAGAAATCTTCATGGATTATAATCGGCACATTCAGGAAGAAGTGTATGCTACTGAATTTCCCCCCGCCCTGCCCATATTGTGTTTGCTCTAAGCAAACCTGTGCTCAAGAGCTGCCATAAGCTGGTAGAGCTAAAAGCACAACGTCTACCAGAAAGCATAATTTGGTTTTCTACTCTTGTAGTTTACATGGAGTAACAAGGGCTGCTTTGCATGACCCAAATTTCCTTTTGCTGAAGTGGAACAATGGAAGTTGGTTCTTCTTTATGAAGAAAATAGCTGAAGAAGGGCAGAGAGAGGGTCTCTGCCGTTAATGAATCACAGAATGGCTTGGGTTGGAAGGGACCTTAAAGATCATCTAGTTTCAACTCCCAGTGAAGCCAGGCTTCATCACAAGACGCGTGTCTTTGGTTCTTTGCTTTCTGTTCAGGCAAAGGACGTGTGCTTTGGCATGCAGCTTATAAATAGTTCACTTGATCTGCACTGGGGAAGGGGCGTCCTAACCCGGGGACGTGCAGTACCCTGAACGTGTCTGCTCCTGGGGAGAGCCCTTTCTTGGGTCACCGGGCCTCCTTTGCCTTGACCTCCCCTGTATGCTCAGGGCTCACATCTCATTGTACATACAGTGCATTTGTCACATAAAGAAACCCGTGTTGGAACATGAAAGTATATATTTCAGAAAAGACATTTTAGGGAACCTGACAAAGGTCACCTACACGTCAGCCGCCTTTCTAAAACCTCCAGTTCTTCAATGCTGTAATGATGCTGTGATGTATTTTCATGCTTTAGAGATTTGTCTTTTAGTTTGGTTGCTACAGAGTGAAAAACATCGTCTTCAGGTTGGTTTAAAGTCTAGGATAAAGACTCCTTGGATATACAAGTTTGTTTGAAGACATTTACTTGATGTAAGTACGAGGCAGTAGCTCTGCCCCAGGATCCGGCCCTTCATTGAAGGTTTTTGTGTGTTACAGCAATGGAATAAGTCACGAACTGGTTAAATTAAAAATAATAAGTTTTCTAACAAGGGATATAATCCACAGGTATTATCCAAAGCTTATTATAAGATGATGAAAATAATTCCCGTCTGTGTTATAACTGCAGCGTGTTGAAAGAGCTTGCATTGGAAAGGGACGCTCGGCTTTGTGAATCGGGGCTGCTGTTGGGAGCGATCCCAGCGAGCCCTGACCTCTGCGTGGAGCTGCAGCCGCGCTGAACACATCGCAGGTAGGCCTGCAATTGTACCGTGCTAATCACACCGTGAGAGGCTGGGAGAAAATGTCAGCAGCTAATAAGACCTAATGTAATCATTCTTAAGAGGTGGAGATGAATAAGTATCGTAGCATGGTCAGTGGCCTTCAGAAGAGAGTTGTTTTTATGTAAAGGCAGCAGAACCTGAATAAGGCAATAATTGGATGTATGGGCTGTGGGATGTAGATTTGGTAAGGCTTTTTGATGAGATGGCTGATGTATAAACGGGCATAGGAGGGCTTGTAAAGAAGGTGCACACCAACGTGCAGCACCATGCAGCTTCCTTATAGAAGCTGTGGTGGTCTGGAAGCCTCTTGTTGAGAAGCACCTGCATCATTGCTCCAAGTTTTAAAGGGGTTTTGATAAAATGATCAGCTAAGTGTAAATTTAGCCTGAAAATTAAAAACGTGCAGCTCTGCTGAAGGAGCTGTTAGCTCCGGGACAGCTCGTTGACCTGGTCCTTTGGTACGGCTTGCCACCTGCTGGGTGGCGTGTCGGTGTGACACTTGGACCTTCACAAACCGGAGCTCCTTGCCTTCTCCAGGGTGAGCCTGCCGTGGTACCCAACTCGCTTCCTTGCTTAACAGCTCTTCCCCCAAAAGTTCTTTGCAAATTAACTTAATTAGCAAATGACCTAGCGTTAAAGCACAATACTGTTTTCTGTCCGAAGGATTTCACTGACAGGTCTCAAGGTACCGGAACGTTTTTATCTCCGAGTCAATAGCGAAGCTCCCCAACACTTGTCCCGCCAGACAATCAAAGGCCATCAGGCCCAGTCGCAGCGAGCACAATGCCGCTCCTGATGGCACGGGTGTTATCTGAGATTTGCAGGACCTGATCAATTGAACGAGACACTAGCTGGCAATCAATAGCTTTCTACCATTATAGCAGCCTCATTCATGCTGCTGGAGGAAGAGGTTTGTCAGCATTTTCATTTCATGCCTTTTTCAGGTTTTGCCCACTCAGGTGGCTGAGCTCAAACCTGATTTACCAGATGTGTGCTTGGAAAAAGTCTTTGCTCACACCCTAAAGAGCTGAGTGATTTTTTAATTACTTTATATTGACATTTTTTTTTTGCATATCCAGAAAGGGAAGGCTGATGAGTGATTGCCTTGGACAACAGTTTTTGGAGGAGAGTTGCGGAGGGGATGATGCTGCCCAAGGGCCATGACTGCTGCTGGTATCAGTGCCTGGGGGACTGGCATGGGGTCCTGGTGGTCCCCAATCCACAATATTGTCACCATCTCAGTTGCTATTCCATCTGCCTCTCGGCTACATAGGTGCTCTTACATCAGTACTGGAGTACAGGATTACCGACCGTGAATTCTGGCATTTATTTTATGAATAATCCCGTACAAGTAGAGCATGACATGAAAGTCTTCTGAGCCAGTATTTTTTCAAAAATAGAAGCCAAAATCAGTCTCCTAAATCTGTGCCCAGGCTCTTAAACAGAAGACCTGATTTTCTCAAGTGCTAAGCCCCTGCTAGCTCCTATTAATTGGATACTCGGCACTCTTCAAATCTACTTACTTATTTATGAGCTGAATTACAGAGTTAAGAGCTTAAGTTCAGGTTTCTATTCCCAACACCCCAGTTTTTGTCATGCTTGTGTTTTTAAATTTGGAGTTCTAGTTGAGGTTGAGGGACTCAGCCCACCTGCAGCAAATGTTTCCAGCTTTGCCCTTGGCTGATCTTGCCCCTGCCCATCCTCGGTGATGCTGAGTAGAGCAAGGCACTGTTGCTGCCTCCTCTGCCCAAAACACTGTGAGCCTTGCCCTGCCTTCGCAGGACAATTTTTAATTTATTTATTTTTTTTTATTTGTATCACCTTTAGCAGAGGCTGGAAGAAGAATTTGGTGGTGGCGATAGCTTTGCAGGACTAGTTTCTCCATTAAATTTAGGGCCAGATGACTGGAATCAATAAAAAGGGGGTAAAGCACCCCTGCACCACGGAGCTGCCTTGTGCCATTGCTTGCTGCTGGTTCTTTAGCTGAGGTATTTCAACGAAACCGTTGCCAAAACCAAAAAACACAACCCAAAACCTGTGTATGGGGGAAGAGGGACTTGCTGTATGGCAGAAGTAATATGTTTCTAGCGGAGAAGGAGGCCCAAGAGGGTGATTCTGGGGTTAGGTGGTGTGTGCAGGGTAGGATGGGACCAATAAGTTACCTGCAGCTCCAAAGCAGCTTTCTTTGCTTGGCACACAAACCAGCTTGATGGGAGCTAAAGTTCACGGGCTGATTAGAAGAGCAATGGAAAAAATGGTTCTTATTACACGGGGTCATATACTTGTCCTTGGCTATTAAAAAAAATAATGGAGGTTTAGGCTCAGCTCCCCACCTTTGGCTGGAAGTTAAAATGCTGGCCATGTGGAAGGCTCTGTGCCCTGCTTTCATTCATTATTTTGCTGTGTAAATAATTCAGTTTAATATTTCCTTGTGAACTCTTGCCTGGCTGTGGTTTTCTTATCCCCGATTTAATCATGCATTACAGCTGGATTTGGGTTGCTGGCTGTATGGTATTTTTGGACTCCCAGACAGGAGTATATCTCTTTATAAATTCTTTATCATATTTGTGGAGAAATATACTATCTCATTTGAATGTAATTAACTTTGTCACTACACAATTAGTTTATAGGATTTATTAATGCAACTATTAAAGCCAGCTAACAAGCTGTGGGAATCCCTATGTGGATTTTAAACCACAATACAGACAGGCATAATAATAAAAGGAAAACTTTTTAATATTCTCCTGTGGATGAAATCCTGGCTCCCCTAAGTGTTTTGCACTGTTTTGAAATTAAAGTGTCTGCTGGCAGCTCAAACACCAAGGTCTTCACTCAGATTTTATTTTGTTTGGTTTTATTTTTATTTTATTTTTATTTTTTATTTTTTATTTTTTTTGTATTTATAAATAAGGGTGGGATTTGGCACAAGTATTTGTGGTAGAACTTTCCCCATGTTTGACCTGACATGATTATGGGAATTATACTGCTCAGAAAGGGGATTGTGGAGCTCTCAGTTTTTCCAGGTTTGCCCTGGCTGTTGCAATAGCAGGAGTCAGTATACCTGGAGAGGAAAATTAGGGCAGCACTGATGAGAATAGGCTCAGAATATGGAAATATTTCTGCTTTTAGTGTTAAGATTGAAAGAATTGTTCTATATTTTCGCATTTATAGCAGGAGTTTATATACAGGATAGATTAATAAATATATATATATTTTAAAAAGTATGAATCCCCCTAAGCCAAAGCTGACGCTTGCCACATTTGTATCTTTGGAGGAAATTAGGCAGCGCTGGCCTTTTCATCTTCAGGACTCCTACTTGAAGTAAAATGGCAAAGATCAGATTTTCATTGCAGGGTTATTAGATTTAGCTTTATGTGGATTCGGTTTACAAGAATTAAAGGATATCTTAACCGCGCACCTTGCTTTGCCCCTGTGGCTCTTGTGGCAGGGAAAGCCATGATCTTTTCCCCAGCACAATTAGCCCTTAAGCAGCAGATAAAGTGATTCGGTCACAGCTGAGCGCCACCAAAGGCCGTGGGTGCTGCAGGGCCTGGCCAGCAAACAGGCGGCCATGTGTATGGGGACAGTGCCACCGCTGCTGGGAGCACCAGGACCCATGACCATCGTTCCCCTGGCTGGACAGGGATGTCTCCTTGGTAATTAATTTATTTTGGGTGCGTAGTGCCTTGGCGAGCCATGGTGTACATGTCTGTGGCCCCATTTGCCTATAAATTGGATGTGACTTTAAATTAGGAGGTTGAAGTGATGCTCACGTCTTGCTGTGAAATCTTTAGGTGAGGCATGGACACAAAAGGTGTGCTGGACTCGCTTCATTGCCGGAGAAGTGATGGAAGTATCTTATTCATTAAAATAAATCAGAGATTTCCTGCTGGTCACAGAAAAATGTTGATCACAGGAGTCCAGCTGTTCCACACCCCTGTTTCCTACAGATCGGTCTGGTCTTGCACAGGACTTGCTCTGCTCTTAACTTCACCAAGAGCTCATCATGCCCCAAAGCCAGGGATGTCTCCTGGTTTCTCCCCGAGGGCAGAGGATATCCGTAGGGGTTACCGAGTTAATGGAGCTGGCTGTCTTCTTCCAGGTCAGGAGCTGTGATTTCCCTGATTCAGACGTGTTTGCTCTCTTTCAGAGCCCATTATGCAGGTTTGTCATGTGAGAACGCGTGCTCCCGGCGGTGCTGGAGGTGCGTGGCCATATGTCACGAGATGAAACTTCTCTCTTTGCTCGAGGTGAAGCATCACACTGATTCGGGTTTTCTGCTGAGAGATGGAAGTTACTTTCATGATAATGTTCACCTGTTTTCTCTTTACTGGATTGTTAATTTCACAAAGAGATATTGGAGAAGCTGTTAGTGGAAAAAATGAGCGCACTTTGAATGGAAAAATAGAGGATTTATGTTTATATAAATAAACATAGAGGGTAAGTAGGCCATTAGTTAGAAAATTCAGGGTTTGAATCAACATACATTGAAGAAATGACTGGAGTATGAGCATTAAAAATAAATAACAATAATTCAGGTTTCATAAGCCCAGGTCATTCTGTGGGGTTTAGAGCTTCAATTTTGGGATATAGCAGCTGAAATCCTGGCTCTGCTGACGCTGACGGGAGCTCTGCCGTTGCCTTCGGTGTGGGCAGTGTTTCACCCCGGGGGAAGCTGCTGCGAGAGCGAGGGCTGGTTTGCTATGACAAATTCCGATTTTCCTCCCATCAGAGTATTCTGTTCAGAGCAGAGTAACAAATGGGAATTTCAGCTGTTCGTGCATGTGAAACACGGTACGAGCAGATTATTTGCTCCCTGTCCTGCCACCTGGAAGCGTCAGCTGTACAAGTGGCAGACAGAAAGTTTACACAGTAAATTCTTGGCAAAGCTTGGAAATATTTATATAAAATATCTGAAAGAAGCATAGCATGTGGGAGTCGAACTCTGAATGGATAACATAATTTAAATATTTATTACTATGTTATATTTTTCTAAAGTTTGTCTGACTTTCAGGTTTGATTCAATATCAGCTGCCCTTAACAGGGGGTTACACCGCTCCTTCCTTTTTGTCTATATTAAGTAATTATATTTCATCTTTGATGGGAAATTGCATTTTATATCAGTCATTGCTACTTGAAAAAATATTTTCCTTGAAGGTGAATTAAGCTTAATTAAATAGACTGACTTAATTCTGAAAGGAATTGTCCAGCTAGAGTTGTAATGCTGTTTAATTTACCAGTTCGGAAGCTGTCTTTTAGGCAGCTCAGAGGATCTTCCTTGAGAAGCTGCTTCTGGTTCTCGGCCAAGCTCTCTGGGGTTGAAATTAATTGTGGGAGTAGTTGAGGTGGAGACAGGCCCTGTTAGGACATGCCCATCTGTGAGGCTCGGAGACTTCCACAAGTGAAGAGGTGTAAAGAAAGAAGGCAAATACCGGGGGAGCTTTGCAGCGTGGGTCTGGGTACTGGCAGGCATCACGGGACTGATGGGCACCCAAGGGATGGGTGGGCTACTCTTCCTTTTAACTTCTTTTAATGTTTATCAAGCTGTAAGACAAAGTGACGTGCCCAAAATGTAAGTCAAGGCACGGAATGGCATCTTAGTCTATGGTGTCCGCAGGCACAAAGCTGAACAGCAGTGACACTTCTGCTCACTTCAAACCCCGTGCTCTTTGTGGTTTATTATTCTCACGATGTTTCTTGGAGGATCCGATGATTATTGCAATCTTCCTCCTTGGTTTGTGGCTGATTTTGGTGGAACCTGTAATTTTGGAAAGAGGCAGTTCCTTGGAGGCAGGAGCTCCTCACTGCTCCAAGTGCCCTGGAAGCCTCTGCAGCCTGGCAGCAGCCAGCACCCCCCTCTGCCTCCCACCCCCGGCTGCTTCCTTCCCCTTTCCGTGCCCGTTTGCCTTTTCCTGCCCTGTGCAGCACTAAAACTGCCAGCACCAAAAGCAAACCTCTAAAGAAAACAGTTGTTTCTCTGGACAGATCTGTCATCACCCCCCTTAAACTGCATTTCCACCTGGATCTTGCTGACACGCTCAATCTATCATTATTTTGTTTACTTGGCAAGCATTGAGCTGTCTTTGGTATGTGTTGTCTGGAGTCTTAAGTGATCCTATCCAATTTTAAATGATCTGTGTCTATTATGGCTTTGGCAGCATCTCCCTGCATTGTCCATGGTGACTCTATTAGCCCTCTCTGAAAGCATCTGTCTTCTCTCTTAATTTCCCAAGTCAAATATCAGCACAAAATCACAGAGCTGTATGAATTTAAAAGCCAAGAAACCACCGCTTTTTTTTCCCCCACATCGAATGATATTAAGGGAAATCTGTGTTATATTTGCACTGACGTTTACCTATACGCTTCTGCATCAGTGAGCTGTGCTGGTTTGCTTTTCTTCTGTATCGAAACAAAAACTGCTGCAGGCACTAATGCATTAAAAAAACACCCTGTGCCTGGACTTCTTTCCTGTCTGTCTCTTTCAAACTGAAGTCTTCCAAAGTAAACTCAAAATCCTGTTCTGCAAATTGTACCTAATACACCCAAATTCAATTTAGTAAGCAGAAGCGAGCAGCTTTGTACATGCACGTTAGGGAGCTGAGTTGGAGCCCCTTTGGAAAACATCATGCCCCAAGACTGAGGAGTTTCAAGGTTGGATTTTGTTGTTTTTTCTCAGCTGCTTCTTCAGGAATTGATGCTCCGTCTCCTCAAACACATACACCATCCCGTTCTGCAGGCTATCTTCGTAGCCATGTGCTCAGGTGGAGATTTTCCAGGCGCACACAAACAGCATTTCAAACTGGCCCCAGTGGGGAATAGTGCTGGCAACCAGGCTCTGTCCGTGAAAGAAAATGATTTCCAATGTTAATATTTAAAATTTGTACCCCTTCAGGTAGTACCTTATTCCATGTGTCTGTTGCTCGGAGAGCAGGGTAGCTACTGTACGGGTGGATAGCAGGGCAGGGGACTGCGCTGACATCTGGGTGAGACAGGCAATGTGTGGGAGAAGAAAACGTTATCGACTGCATTGTGCAGAGGCAGAGCTGATGGACAGAGCAAATCAATGCCTTCCCCGCACGTACAGGGGAACAATGCAGCACAGCAGCAAGCGGGCCTTGGTCACTTAAAAGCAAAGCTAAGTCCAAACCGCACGCCCATATTTCCTCCTGCCTCCCTTGGGGTGCCAGAGGTCCTTCCTGAAGTTCCCCCGCTGACGTTCCTGAAGCTGTCTCGAAGTGCTGGGTTTGGTGCCGTGCAGTTTAACTCTCCTCTCTGCTTTTATGCTGAGCACCTTGCGCAGAGGTCCCCGAGCAGCTGGGCTTCCAGCTGCAAGGCTTCCACCTCGCTCCCCCTCTCCCCCGCCTGCTGCTGAGCCCAAATTGTTTTTACAGTGAGATGACGACAGCCACGGCTGTTTACAGCTGATTTGTTCTGACTACCAAACCCAAACCTTTGGTTTAGGTTTCCCACACTGGAGACGTCCCCTGGTACCTTTTAAAACGTGCAGTGATGTTTGGTTTCCTTGTAGCTAGCTCTCCTGCCTACAGCACCGTTGTAGGTGTCCTTCTGATCAAGATATTTAGCGTGCAGCTCCCCTTTGTGTGTCCTTGTATTGAAAATCTCCTCAGCTAGTCACTAGATTAGGGAATATAGACTCATCTTCCTTCTAATCTTCCTCCTCTGTTTGAACTTTTGCTTTACCCATATATTTAATAGTTTTTTTGGTCTTTTAATTCTAGGAGTACGAGCATATTCCTGGCTATTCTTTATTTGTCTTTTATTCGTGCCGTCCTGTTTTAATCAAGAACCTTATTTTACATTCGGAATGTAAGGGAAATCGAATAGTTCTTGAAAATTAAAACATGAAATTGAAATCAAATTTCAACCCTTAATTAACCTGATAAATGGAAACAACCAAGTCAACGGAGGGGAGCCAGCCTGCTGCTTGAGACCTCCTTGCCCAGCCTCTGTGCTCCTGTGCCCGTGGTCGGTCAGGGACACCCTGTGCTCAGCACTGTGAGGCGAAGCTGCTGCAAATGAGAGCTGCTGTTTGTTAGCCTTTGAGCCTTAAAATCTGTTGAATTCCCTTCGTCTCTCCTCCCGTAGAAGCGCAGCCGCCAGCATTGTCACTCGCCAGGTGGTGAGCAGCTTCCCAGGTGCTCCCCTCTGAAGGGAGCTAAAAATACCGAAGGCCTTGCAGGAGCAGGCCGGGAGATTTGTGGAGCTGTCAGCACCATCCAGCACTGCAGGGCTCAGCGGCACTGAGCACAGCTCAATCCAGAGCAGAAGTTTCCTCTGGAAGTTCGCTGGCAGCTGTGACAAAAAAAATCCCAAGTTTCTCAGTGCAACTTGTACTGACGTGGCTGTCAGGGAGGGCCCTGCCCGTGCGCGAGCTCTTCCCACTTTGGAAGGCCTCTGTCAGTGCTGAGAGCCTCCTGCTTTCCTCCCAGGTTTGTTCTCGGGATTGTTCTAGTTCAGATTCTGTAGGAATAATGTCAGTTTTGGGTGACCAACAGGTACTAGAAAGCCAGAGCAGCAGAGCACTTGGTCAGCCCTTCTGCCCGCTGGCACCGTGACGGGTAGGCCCAGAACCAGACACCGGGGCTGTAATGAGGGCACGGCCATGTACCCGGCCTGTATGCTAAGGCAGGACAAGATGGCACTCTGGTGGATTATTATTCAGTATCTTGAGCCATTTGAGTGTTTTTCTGGGTGGAATTAGGTGAAGGAAAGTGGGACGGGATGGCTCTATTTCAGTGGCAAAACACACAGTCCATTTTCTTTGCATTATCTTTCCTGAGGTCGCGAAAGGAAGATGGAATAGATCCCATGGGCTGTGTTTGAAGTAATTATGTCCCCAGGCTATGTAAAGAGTGGGGTCTCCTTTTACTTACAGCACTGTTTAGAATGAAATAAATAATTTGCTCTAATAGTTAGTCTCCAATCATTGTATGAATTATGTTTGCTGCACATAATGAGAAAATTGCACTGTGCAATTTTAATGTGTATGTTAGCGTATTTATCATTGGGCTAGGTTTATGTTTAAAGAGATGAGTAATCAGCTAAAAATGTGTTAAAATGATATTTAATTTTTTTTTTTTGATAGCTTGGCAACTAAAAGAAGACTCCAGCTGCCTCCCTCCCTCGGCGAGCAGCGAATAAGAGCTGTAGAGGTTTGAGGGGGGTGAGGACGATGCTGGCATTTTTTGTGTTGTTTAGCTGCTCAGTTTAACCCTGCTCATTCCCTATGGCTCAGTGCATGGCGATAAAGCTGGATGGGTAGGGGATAATATATAGAAATACGTTTCAGTAATGCTGCCCGATGTGAAGTTAAGGCAGCAGTGTGGCATCAATGCAGTCAGAGGCAGCTGGGGCATTCCCCAGCCCTCTCCTGGGCTCCCTTCTGCCTGTCTGTCCCACCAGCTCCCAGTTCATCCCATGCACGGGCTCAGCTCGCAGCAAGTCCCCTCTGACCAGTGCCTGGCCACCACGCTAACAGAAACCTCGAAGAGTGAATATCTTTAGTTAGGAATTTTAATCAGTTCAGGAGGAAGCTAAATCCATTCCTCCCCCAACCCTTGTGTGTTCCCAAGAAAAGAGAGGCGTGGGTAGGTCTCAACCTCCAGAGCTGTGAGGCCAGCAAACAGCCAGAAATAGCGGGGAAGGGGCCTTTTCTGCTTCAGGTTTCTTTCCCCCATCACTGAGCAACTTCTGCCCCCTCCACTGGTACCGGGGAGCCACTCCTGGCATTGCTGCACGTGAAAATCACTGCAGAAATCCTCGTTTATTGTTATTAAGCCAGTTCTGCCCTGAAGCACTGCTCTGGAGCACTCGGATTTGGGGCAGTACGGATCTCCTGTCCCCTGTACAGGTGGAGAAATGCTGGCCTTGCATGTGCCCAAATATTAGCCTGATGGAAAGGGCTTACAGTGCCTACAGGGGTCTGAATCAGTGGGGTCAATGGAAGAAATTCCCTTTTAAACCCTCACAGGACCCTTTTAAGCCCTTTGCTGGGATGGGGGCTTTGCCCATCCCATTGGGTTCTGGCCCAAGGATGTCATTTCTGTTCAGCACTTCATTACAGCCCCAAAGCTGCTGTTTGCCACGCACTGAGCTGCTCTTCAAAAGTTGTCACTGAGGTTAATAATTGTACCTCTGGAGTTCTAAGGTTAGGTGTGTGATTTTTTGTCAATATAATGGAGTCTGCTGAAATTCCAGGATTTAGCTCTGTGTCGGGATCAGCAGAGGCTATTCCCGGCTGCCTAATGAATAAAACCTGTCAATGGAGATCAATGTCTTTTTCAGCTTATGAAAGACAACTGTTTCACCTTCATATGCTCTGTACAGGTGTTGCTCCCTGCTCCACACGGTGAGTTTAGTTTTTTTTCAGTTTCCTGATTTATTATTATTTTTAGTGGCACAGCAAAACAGAACAAAACCTTGGTTATTTACCTATCAGCTAGAGCACATCCCACCCTGAACTAGAGGACACCGTGTTAAACCAATGGGTATAAGCATACATAATCATTCCTGTCTGCTTGCTTTGCTTCTGTAGCTACAGCAAATTTCACGAAGAGGAGGTGTTTTTGCAGAATACGGTTAGTTTCACCTCCTATAAAACTACTGGCTTCTTCAGTGGCCCTGCCAGGGATTTTTCCCAGCTTAGGTTGATTCAAGCCCATGGGCCACAAACTAATTTGTGCTCCTCATCCTTGGAACATTACTGTTTTTTTTGCGATTGTGAAATCTCTGAACAGCTCCCTGGGGCTGTGATGACCTCCCAGGCTGGGAAGCTATGGGGAAACTGGTGGACTGCAGCTAATTGCTAGGGCTAATGAGCGAGTATTAGGGGAACCTTGGCTATTTCTGTTCATGAGTGTGTATCATGATCAGGCTCCAGAGATGGGGCTTCAGGTATTTGTGGTCTTCTGGAAAAAGGGGGATGTTAGAGCAGAGTTTGCACGGCTGCGTTGTTAACATGGAAGCGCACTGCTGTCCTCCTCGTGCCTCTGAGCTGTGCAGTAGCCTGGAACGGGAGGAAAATTATTCTATAGCTGCCAAGAGGGTGGAAGAGAAAAGCAAGGGTCATGTACACTAATGTCATGATCTGGCTCATTGAACACTTCTATTCATGTCTCCTGTAAGGCACCGAGAACACGAACTAACTGCATGCACCGCCACAAGAGGTTTCGGTGCGCATCCGAAACGGTGACCTTCTGGGTCCAGGGGCCTGGCTATGAAGAATTGTTTGTTGGTCCAGCTGTATTTGTATTTTCGGTGCTGCAGAGATGCAGGATGCTGCGAATATAAATCTTCACTAAAAAGAAGTATGAAAAACAAGAGCAGCAGCACAGCAGACCTAGGAAAACTGAGGGTCAGCCTTAACACCAGGCTGTGTGCGCACAGGTTTCTCTTATTTGGTAGCACCAGTTGGAACATGATGTTTCTGTTCTGTAGGATACCAACACCTCAAAATTCACCGAACAATCAGAAATCACAAATATTATTGAGAAATGTTTGCATGCAACAAAAAATAATGTTTTTTTTTTTACCCGGGATTCCAGGTTATTGCTCTGAGGGATGCACTTTAAATGATAGTCTGCTTGGAACCGGCAGTAAAAGAAAAACTTGTTTCATAATTTTAGATTGTTTTTTCTAATTGTTTTTGTCAGTGGTATTTTAATTGGATCAGCATTTGATGTTTAGTTTTAATGTGTTTTATATTTAAAGTCTCCTTTGTAACTGATACCTGACCCTGCTAAGGTGGAAGAGAGGAACCGTGCCCTTGGGTTATGTTTGTTTAGGTTCCGTGGCTAATCAGTAGGGGTAGAAGCAAGGTCCTGGCATCTTTTACTATTATTATTTAACTTTATTTCTTTTTTTCCTACTCTGCCTTTGTTTTCAAAGATTGGCACAGGAGAGGGACTGTGCTTCAACTCACATCTAGAAACAAGTAGCCTCTACCAAAAAGTTGCACGGGAAGCAGTTAATCCATTTTTTTTCTACCTAGCTCAAGTCATTAAAACAAAATACAGCTTCCCCCCATCCCTTCCCTCCCAGCAATAATACTTAAATAATGCCTTGAATTCATTGCTGCTACTTTTTATTTAATGCACAAAATTATACTCCATAAGTACCAGGAACATCTTATCACTTGGAGGACAGAAGGCATGCTTGCTGAAAGATTTCATTCTGTGCCTGGCTTCAAGCCTTTGCAATAAAACGAAACAGGACCTGGATGTGGAGTGAACCTTAATTCAAGCAGACAGAGCTTGCTCTCAGGGAGGACATGCTTTCCTGGTCGGTGTGTGTGTTGCCATAGCCTTTAATGCTTTTGCTGTGGTGGTGGACGTGCAGTGCCGAGTGGAATGGGCATGAAGATCCCTCCTGGTGGGTATGTCTGGTGAGGACTCGCTGCAGCTCACAGTCCTTGTCCTGTCTTGTTCCATGGAAGATGCCTTTGAGGACGGGACTTCTGAATGGTTCTTATCCATTTCTGTAATACAGACATTGGGGAATTGCACTTAGAGGATGGACAGATTACCAATGTTGCAGTGGCAGAGGCAGATTTTGGTCAGAGTTAACGCCTGCATAGCCCCGTTAGTGCTCTGTGAGGGTGGGACTGCCTGCTGCATCCCTGTCTTGCTGGGTACGAGCTGGATGCCCAGAACAACTGAGCTGTATTTTTCAATTCCAGGCTGAGGTTGCAGGCTGCTTAGGTTGCAGATTTTTCATAAGGTCTTGAAATTCCTGGAAGACAGTAAATATGTGATAGTGCACAGCAGGATCTTCAGAGCAATGCCTTACGCTGCCGGTACCTTTTGAAGATGGTGTTCTGCAGCTTCCTTTTTTTCACCGTAAAGAACTGTAAACTTCCTCAGCTGCATGAAATCTGATGCATAAAACTGTGCTTTTATGAATTTTTAAGGTTACTGGTCAGAGATGTAAGTGGTATTTATTCCTCTGAAGAGCAGCCTTGTGTGGTGGAGCCAGGAGATACTGCGACCATCGGTGCTGTCGGCGTGGCCACGCTGCCGCTGTACAGAGCTGCTGAGCAATACCCAGAAATGCACCCACATCTTGGCACGTGGGCATTGATCCTGCACCATTCTTCATGTGTCCACAGGCAGTTCGATTAGATGTGCCCAGTCTGTCCATGTGTGTAGTACCAGCACTCAAGCCACTGGCAGAAATGGGCCCTGTCTGCTGGGACAGCTGGTGCTGCAGGGAGAGGCGATGGCTGTCACAGCCCGTGGCTGCTGAGACATCATCTGGGGGCTCTGTCACACTCCCGAGGGACATTCATACCCATCCTAAAATCCTGCTGTTGCCAAATGCTGCTAAGCATCTCTTTTGCTTTTTGATGTCCTCAGCTCGAGGGTCAAATGAGGGGTAGAGAAGTAGAGGAAGCCCAATTACATTTTGGCAGTAGGTTCAGTGGTTACCAACATAATCAGCCTGTACTCAGTGATCTTTGGCTGGAAATTACTGAGTAAATGTCAGCTGGTATCATCCTCTGCAGATCTTTGCAAATGCATAAGTGTTGCTGTTTAATATGTTGCTTATTCTGAACTCTATTATAAGTTTCTATTTTTAAGGCTATTGAAATCAAACTAGATTAGCTAAAATTTAGACTACTGAGACAACTAAAAGAACATTTTATTATCAGTTATTACTGTAGCACTGAGCTTTTAAGATTCAATTATTGTTTTACTCTGCTGCTGACAGCTCCTACACCCTTCACCCATTCTGATTTAACTTCTCACTGGTCCCTTTGGCTTCCCTTGTCTGCTGGGTATTGTTTCTTAATACCAGAGGGAAGAGTTTTCTTTCAGCAGTTGGACAGCAGGTGGAAGGAAATCCTTGGGAGTTAAAACCACAGAAATGTAAGTGAATTATTAGCACTTTGAGCAAATACTGGGAAGGGAAGACATTGGCACATTAACTATTAACATTTGTTAATTAATGCAAGCAAAGAATACAGGTTGAAAGGTGCTTCTGTATAAATTCTTAACTTGATTTACTATATTTCCAGATTTTTCTCTCTCTTGGTCAAATCTCATGTACCAGCTATGAAACCAGAACTCCTGGTAGAGGCATGACAACGTCTGCAGTAAGCGAGGGATTGTACCTCGAGGTTAGTAGGCGGTAAATAGCTGTTACCTAGCCCACACGTAGCCCCTCTGGGGCTCCCTGACATTCCCTGGAGCTCAGTACCACACAGGATAAATTGGTGGCTGTATTCAAAGCAACTGAAAGAGAGGAAATTCATGACACAGTTTGTTCGTTCCATGTTCTGCCCGGTTGGTTTGGTAATAGCCAGTGGTGGGTCGTGTCACAGAGTTTTAAACCAACCATCCTAGGAACTGTTCTTTTTACATAAATGAGAAAAAGAGGGATCAAGGTGCAGGGGGTATTCAAATCTGCTTCACCTTGTGCCTTGACTGTGCCAGGATTCGCACTGCGATACAGCAAGAACACGAAAAGGGAGTGCTGCTGCTGATAACCATCACAGAGAGTCCTCAGGAGCTCTCGGTAGCCAATTCATCATAACGGGGGAATTTCGCCCTGGTGCTGAGTGTCACTCCAAGCTCTATTCATCACTGATGTCTCCAAACGCTGTATCTGGAGGAGGTGAGTGGTGTGTAGGCATTTTGCTGCCTTGCAGCTCAGGAGGAATTTTGACCTCCGTGCTCAGAGTTACTCTAAGTAAGCAGAGCAGACAGTGAATGTATCCAGCTCTGAGAAAGCAGCTCCCCTTCTCATGATAAGAGCTTCAGAGGTGACTGTTTGAAATGATGAATGATGCATATTGCACGCAACCGAAGATTAATTAAGAAGAGCGAGTTAACATTCTGCACAACTTCATAATAACAGCAGTCTCCTTGAAATCTGTACAACATCTGCGGGCTCAAGTTCAGCCAGATGCAAGACATCAATAAACACTCTGCTTTGCAAAAAGTAATTTCTTAACAAACATTGCACTGAAGACGATGATATTTGTGTCTGCTCGCTGTCTGTTGGGTAGCCTAGCAAGGCGATATTGAAATGATTGCTGCGTTTTCTGCATGTGTTGCATTAATTAATGCTCCATCCACCTCCTGCCAAAATCACTGCTCTGCTGTCGCAGTGTCTGGAGGACCCCTTACTTTGGGCCATCTCCTCCTCTGTGTTTTCAGTCCACGAAGGACTCCAGAAAGGCTTCGTCACAAAGAGTGCTTTCTTGCCAATTCTGCAAGAGTTATTTCCATCAGTATCAAACTAATTAAAACCTTGATGATCAATATTCTTGCCTTTGTATTAGTTTCTCTTATCTATTTTAACACGTGTTCTTGCTCTCTCCCTTCCTTTTGCCCAAGAGGTCTTAATTAAAGATTAACAAATCATCTGGAATTGAACAAAAACAACTGAACCAAAGTTAAAAATATGAACTTATAGAAAGCCTACTGCAAACTTGGATTTCTTTTTTCCTTGTTTGTTTTTTTGATGCTTACAAATCTGATTTTCTTCATTTTCTTTATCTGATCTTCGTGGTGCGTGGTACAGCTGGAAGCAGAAGCTCCCCAGTGCTGGAAGAGACCGCTCCTGTGCATTTCTCCTGCTGCAAACAGTGGCACAGAAAGTGCTGTGGCTACCGGTATTCATACCAGGAAAATGCTTCACTGTTTGTTTATCAGTGAAATGGGCCTTTGAATGTGGGAACTGATTTGTTATCATCTAACAAGGTTGTCGAAAATGCAACAAATGCAGGTGTATCCGTAGCACCTGTCAGTACCATGCAGTTCGGGGAGAAAGAAACAGAAACTCCAAGTTGAATGTGGAAAGAAAGAAAAGATGATGAGAAGATTGTGAAAGGAGAGCCGTGGGTGATTTTTTGATTTAAAGAATTTTTTTTAATAATCAGATTGCAGATTAAGAGGGAAGTGTGTCATGCCAAGAGACTACTGAATTAATGTTGGTGTTAATTACTCTGTTTGAAACGTGCTTGTTTTTCCTGAGGTTTCTTAGCCTCACTCAGCAATGCTTGATTTAGTTAGCTAAAAAACCCACCTTTCTGTCTGTTGGACAACCTCAAGTTAAAGGCCAATGCTTCAAAACTACCCACTAATAAAAGCTAAGTGGGGTTTGAACCAAAATCTGTATTTTTCCCATAGTTTGGGTGGTGCCTTGTGCTGCACAGACATGAAGGTTTGAGCTGTGATGGAGAAGAAGAACCTTGAAGAAGAAGAAGAGCAGGAAGAAGAGCCTTCCTCAGCTGGGGGCTGGCTCCAAGCCCACTCTTCTCTCCGAAACTGGAAAGTCCTTGGAAGTTTCCCAAACCTTGACCTGGATCTTGAGTTTGGGAAGGTCTCTGCCCTGCAGGTGGCCCACGACCCTTACAACAGGGTGCAGCCAGCTAAGAGCTGATCCAGCAAAGAGCTAATCCACGTGAGTGCTTTTGTTTTGCTTACACCCTTATCTGAAGAACCAGTGCATGAGGCAGTTGGAAACATTTCTCTCTTCAGGTATGCGGATACGGTGCCAAAAGTGAAACTTCTTCACCTGCTCCTTTTTTAACCTGTTTTTTTTTTTTTTTCCTTTTTTTTTTTTAATGTCTTTGGCTGAAGGCAGTAAGTGGATAAATGTGTTGACAAGCAGTAGCTCAGCAAAGAACAAAAGTGGGAAAGAACAGCTTGAAAGAGGTAATCTTCTCCTACCTGAGAAGCAAATGCACATGGGAGTGAGAGAGGAGCAAAGTAATAAAGGTATTTTTGCCTTTAATGCATCCAGCACCAGGTATGCCAGCAGAAATTAAATGAGAGAGGCTGTTTCTTACCCAGGCAGAGCAAATGGCTGTCAGTATGGGCTCCGTGCACGCCCTGCTGCTGGGCTCAGCCGTGGGCTTGCTGCTTTCTGAGCATCAAGCCATTCAAAGTCACCAGTAACAAGAGATGCAAGCCTTGGGTTGCTGTTTTGTTTCTATTTTTTTAATAGATAGCTGTTAAAATTGTACAGTAAAACTTGTAGCAGTAAGTCCCTTTTAAGTTTTCCAGTGACTTAAGAGGCCTTGCAGAAGGTCGGTGTTTCCTTGAAACCTGAAGAGAAGGAGCTGCATTGTGTCTGTGCTGCGTGGCATGTACCTTAATGAGTCAGTCTCAAGCAAACCCCAAACCTCTGGGAGAAATACTGACTGGAACAGCGACATTAAAATAAAAATTTGTGTTAGGTGTCACTAGAGCCAGGGATGCCTCAGGTGGTTGGTTCCCAACAGGCTCCATCAGCCACGGTCCCTCCATGCCTGCTAAAAAGCTCTTCAGCATTCTGGGCTGGAAGGTGAGGAAACAGGCTCATACACTACTTTTTCCTTCTCCGTTCCTTTTGGTTTCTAAAGAGATTAAATTTACTAGGAGAGATTAAAAATGAGATTAAAGAAATTAATTTTCCTGGGAAGAAGTCTCTTCCTCGAGCAAAATATGAACATAAATAACAATGCAAAGAGACTGGAAATGAATACAGAAAATATAAGATGCATCTGCAGACAAAGTTAGAAAAGATATTTAAAAAAACAAAACAAAACACCACCACAACCTAATAGGATCTACTGTTGATTTAGAATTAGGCCATCCTTTCTCCAAATCCCACCTGGCAAAGTTTGCATTTACAAATCCAGAAAGGGAATGCTCTAATGAGCAATGGCTCATCCACCTACCTTTGGTTTCCACCTGCAGCTTGCTTTCCGTAGCATGAGCCAAGCATATAGGTGCCATGGGTCCCCTCCTGTTTGCGTTGAGCTGTTGTGAAAAATGAGCAGATGAAGATTTTGTCATTCACCAGAAGAGTTCTGGGGAAGTTTTACCTCGAGGGCACACGGGGTGAAGGCAGTCGCCCAGCCTGTCCCACTGAGATTGTCCCTCCCAAGTCCTGTTTTGGAAAAAGCTCCTTAAGCCTTCTAACCAGGACGTGTAGGACTTGCACATCCTCGGGTCTTGGCCCAAGGGGAACGTTGCATCAGGAGCATTCAAATCCCCCTGTCTTCTTGCCTGGGCCTTTAGCTTTTATTTTGCTTAAAGGCATCATTAAGAAGCCCCCCCAAAAAACAACCAACCAACCAAAAATCAAAGAGTCTAACTTGATACAGAATCAACAAAAACTCCCAGAAACATTTTTAAGACTTCTCCCCGTTGCCTGCAGGAGAAGCATCAGCAGTTTGCCCGTGCTGAAGACCTGAACAGAGCAGTGGGACTGAAGAGGTAGAAGAGTTTTCCCTTCCACACTGTTGCAATGCTGATATTGGTGGTGAGAATTAGTTATTTAAGGAGATTGAAATGAACAGATATATATATATATATATATATGTAACTGATTCTCTCACTCTCTTTTCTCAGACATTTAGCAGGATGGCAGACTTAAGCCCTTAGTAATTTTCAGTGGCTTAAACGTTTTCCCCACTATAGAGCAAAGGAAGCTCTTGGCTGTGTGTAAGGTCTGACAGCAGCTCTCGAACCCATGCACATTGATAGCTGATCCGTCCTAAAGGTGGCTTCTCTGGTAGGAAGCGATACACATCTTACGCTGATAGGGAGAAGTTAAACCAGAAATTTTTGTAGAAAGGCTATAACAAAAAAATCTTAAATGAAATCAGGAAATAATAAGAAGTATTTATAAGCTTAAACAGGATTCTGTGAACTGGCGATAAGTATTGCACTGTTCCTGCTAGATTGAGGGCTGGTTTTGTGCTGGCTTTGAAAGAGATAGTATTCATCTTTGTTTGTGCTACAGCCTCCGTAGCACGGGCTTAAAAGGTAAGATTACACATAAGCTGTACACAGCCTACAGTTGCAATGACAGCGCGATTTTATCACTGACAAATGCAATATGCAGGCTTCTGTTCGGTAACCCTCCGAAAATCGAGATACGTTGTAAACGCAGGTGTAAAGATTTTTTATTCTTATTTTTAAGAAGCAGCAAAGAACCTGGGAAAAGCTGCGTCGTTTCCAGAACTTATCATTAGCTGGTGGCACAGCTGCAGGCAGGGTTTGTGTTCCTGGGAACGTGCGGCTTTGGGGGATGGAGAAACGTGGCTTCTAGTCGGTGAAGGCATGGGAGCTAAAATCTCACTTAGAGGAGCATGTATCCTCAGATTACTGTTGTACCGTGCCTTGGTTATATCAGGACAGGTAATAGTCACTGTCAGGAGTCTGAATGGGGTTATTGAGTTGGTGCAAGCTGCTGTAAATTGAAGCGAGCACGGCTTTTCGGAGTTTGTAGGAAGAAAGGGAATAGCTGGGCTGAATCTTCCACAAATAAATATGTTCCCATCCAGTTCTCTTAAACCAAAAATCTCCTTGCCAGCTTTGAAATATGAAGAGGGACAGCGTGCTCCTGAGACAGCGACGTTAGCAAGTGCCAAGAGAACTACTCCGAGACAAAACACGTAGCTGGTTTTGAAACCTAAAGTTGGAAATGAGGTAATTTGGATTCTATTCCTGACTCTGGCCCAATCATCCAGTTATTAGAAAAGTTATTGGACATCCAGTAAAATTTCCTTTAGTTCAGCTTCATTATATGTGAAATGGAGATAACTGCACAGGTTATTTGAAACTACGTTAAATAATAAATTTAAAGATTATCATAGTTAGTCTTCGAGATTTGTAACCCATGTGGAAATCTTGGAATATGGAGCTGTGTTTTTGCCAGGTAATGTTGATGTTGTAAAGCATAAATGAAGAAATAAATAAAGGGACGTAATCATTTTGTAAGATGCTGCTGATGTTTGTTTCCCATAAATATTTTAAGTAATACAGCTCAGACTTTGGATTTCTGAGAGTAAATATTACCGAGCTCTGCAGTGCTTGATTTGTGTGGGTATTTTTGGGAAACAAACACGATTGTGAATATGCCCTGATAAAAAAGCAGAAGTACTGCATCAAATAGCTCCGGCAAGGCAACCTTCATGTGCACAGTTTTCTGTCTCTATGCACATACATAATGATCAAAAAAAGACATTGTTTTAATGAATTATGACTTGGCAGATGGTGTAATATTTTACATATTGCAGTAAAATATGTTTCTCAACAGCTTTTGCTACCAGAGAAGCGTATTGCTTGCTTGAGTGAGAGGTTTTCCTTACAGAAGGTCAGATGCTGGGTGGGTAACACATGCGGGAGTGCATCTTGAACTATCAGCCTCTATGGTAGTGCCAATGTCAAGAAAATCCTGTGTAAGTTGGAAATGGCAAAATGCTATTGCAGCAGGTGGAAAGAACTTGATCTGAAGGAGCTCACAGGGATCACTCGCTGCCAGTTTTGAGGAGACACTTTCTGATGTTTTAGTTAAACGGAGTTGAAAACTGTGTCTTTGTTAGTGTGATTGCTCCTGGTGAACCTTCCTTTAGAGAAATTGCAACCTTTTCCCACAACCTTTTTGGTTTTTTCATTGCCGCCCCATCCTGGGCCAACGTTGGTGATGAATACATGGAGTCTGCCTTTCTACCTCACCCTTCTGGGTGCTTTTATGTGATGCAGCGTAAGGTCTCTGCAGCTGATTCCTTGCCCTGATTCCTTTGTGCTCCTCACATCTAGGTTTTCCTCTTTTGGGGGAATCTCATTTGCAAAAATATGCTTTTCTCATGAAACATTATTTGTAAGCCTGGTGTGAAACTCTCACTGCATTTATATTTTTGACAGTGTGCACCAATTTGCTCATAATTCCATTATGTTCAGTATAGCACTGAATTGGGAGAATAATTTTGGCATATGCTAAAACCTCGTGGTTTACACACATAAAATGCTATTCTGGTAACAAAGTAGTGAGTATGTTTTCTAATGGGATATATATCATTATAAATGGAACACTGGTTTTACAAAATATTTTAAGAGGAAGGTAAATTAGATCATGAAAAGTGCATAAGGGCTATAAATTATGCAGTAGCCTAAAGAATTATTATAAAGAGATTTGGTTGCGGCCTGAGTCCACGAAACTTTTAACTGTGGCCATTAAAATAAACCGTGTCAAGTGCTCACAGCCACGTATGATATATTGCATCTCGTGGAATGGTCACCTGAAACTTCAAAATTACTTACGGCGTGAAAATAATGGTCACCCCTAATTCTGGTTGCAGATGGTTTTTAATGAATGATATTAAATGGGAATGGTGGTAGTTTAAACTAGAGTTTTTATGGCTCGCTCTCTTGGCATTCAGAACGTTTGTTGCCTAAGAGGTGCCTAGAATTTCTTAGATGGGAAAATCTTTAATGTCTGACTGAGCTTGCAAAAGATGCTCCGGGGTGACTCGCTGAACTGGTGTGGGCTGGAGGAGTGCGTTCGAAACCATTGCTGCCATGGGAGGTCTTCCTTAGGTGCTGCAAAAAACCTTCCGTTTCTCTCCTGTCTAAAACAGGCATCTTTACATCTTTCTCTTTTTAATTTTTCATTTCCCTATTATGTCCTTACAGCATCATGTTGTTGGTCTTCAGGCCTTCTTCAGCCTGATGCAGCCCAGGCTGTCTCGCAGGAAGATTTCCTTCAGAAACCACCCCTGGGCCTCGCTGAAAACGTGTGGGTCAGGTGTCCCGTCACAGCAGTGGTACAGGAACAGTCTGTAAATGAAATTCATCCATTTGCTTCATCACGGTCACTTGGAGAAGTAACAACGCTTTGGATACCTGCTTCTGCTGGAGCAGGAGCTTGCAGTAGGCATGGGGGGGGTCTCAGGACATCGGGTGGCATCATGGGCACATCTCACCAGAAACAGTAGTTGTTATGTGTAACTTGAGCACTAGTTCTCATCTGTAATGTGGTAATGTTGGTGGTAGGGGAGACGTTTAGACCAGATGTTCTTGGAAGTCTTTTCCAACCTTAATGATTCTGTGATTCTGTGTTTTATTATGAGCTTGTTTAATTTTCTTGTGAAAGATGAAGTCACATTACATTAATGATTAACTCTGTCACGGAAAATGCCCATCAGAAAGTCTGGAGGAGAAACTGCATTTATTTAACTTGTGAGCTCTGAAGCCCCTTGCTGCTTCAGAGCAATGTAGTGGTTGGCTCCACGTTAGGGCTCCGGCTGAAATTGGGAGTAACTTCTGCAGAGAGGAAGTGCTGCTAAAGAAAAAGGAGAGAAAAGGATAAAACAAAGTATCTTTGAAAGAGATGAAATTAGATCTTGATTAGCCATTACCCAGGTCATTAATTTCTGGGCTATTTTAGGGAAGGAGGATCGCGTGGAGGAGTTATGCTTCTCCCTACAGTCTGGATCTTGGCTGTTCCCAAATTCTCCTCTCCCTGTTCCTCGGGTCGTGAGCGGCTGTCGCCGTCCCTCTGGCATAGCTCAGGCTCCACAAGTGTCTGTGTGTGAGAAGCTGAACCCTTAACTCCTGATAAGTTGCCATTAGTCACTAAAAATTACCGCTTCTGCGACTACTACGCGGCTTCTTGTCAACGGAAAGCAGTTATAATGCTATTTCTTGATTGTAATCACAGCAGTAGATAACGTTATTTTTTTTAAAGATGCCTGTAATTTCGGTAAAGCTGAATTAGTGCTGCAGAAGAATAAATGAAATGAATCAAACCGAGCAGGCGCTGCGAGCAGAGACCCGGCAGCCAGCTGGGCTCATCAGGGGCTTGTTCCCCCCGGGGCACAGAGGGGCAAGGATTTGGGACTAATTCCCACGTGCCCGTGAGATGTGGTGGGTGCCACTGTACGCACTACAGGGGACTGTAAGTGTTATCTCTGGAAGCAGCTTCCCACCAGTGTACCTGCATTTAACCACAGGACGGGGCCATTTTAGATAAAACAGCCTAAAAGCTCTGTCATCTCAACGATGGAAACACTTCTGTTTATTCTTTTTCTATATTTTTTTTCTCCTAGGTGCATGTACATAGTAAAACACCATTAATTTCAACAAAATTGTTTATACTGCTGCAAAATCTGGCTTTGTAGGTGGCCACTTTCCTTGCCCATCTTCCCTTGACCCTCATCCCCCAGAAACTTATGGGGAGAAGGATAAAAAATTGATGCTCGTGCCCACCTACAGCTGTTCTTGGTGCATTAGTGTCACCGAGAAAGCAGTGCCACACCTTTATAAAAAACATTTCTGCATATTGTACACCCGATGACAGCCCGCACAACCTTTCCTTTGAATGCATTTTATTGTTTGTGCTCCCTGACAGTGCTGCCAGCTCTGGGGATTTTATCGTTACCTTCGTGACAGCTGTTTTTTTTTTAATTTTTTTTTAGTTTCTTCTGACAACATTGCTCTGCGACTTTTGTTGGTTTAGCCTAGTTTGATGCGAGTTGATAATAATTACAGTAGTAGTTAACAGTATTTTGTAGGATGGCTGTAATTTGTCTGTAATTATAGCTGGAACGATAGAAACGCATCCCAGTTTTTAAAGAAAAGTAAAACTCCGGCCTTCACGGTACTGGGGGAAGGAGATTGAAAATGTTATTTTCAAAAGATTAAAAGCTGGAGGGCTAAAATTAAGCCTTCAATTATACTAAAGCTTAATCTTGTGATACTAAATCCCTTTTTTGTGTTTTGGGGATCTGCCCTGCGATCGGTGTGTCTGGGGCTGACAGTATCAATTACACTGCAGCAGCGCATGAAGCCGGCGGCCTTTGGGCATTGACCTTTTCGGCTCTAATGTTAAAGTAATTCATGCAGGTGGAGTTTGAGAAGAGTATATTTGTTTGCTTCCTCGTTTTTCATGACGTGACACTAACATAAATCATCCCTAATTTCTGGCTTTGTGTGCGGCTTCAGCTGGTGGCACCCCCTGGGTTTCCCAGCCCTTCTCTGCCACCCACGTGCTGCTTTGCGGTGACGCCAGGCAGCGTGCTCTACCTCTGCAGTCCAGATTTCTTTCATTCTTCATCAAAAAAATGTTCCTTAAAAGGTGGAAAGACGCAGGTGAGTTGCTTCATCAAGGTTGTAATTAGGCTTTGCAGAATTTGGCTGTTTTGCCTTCACCATTTGTGCCCAGCTGCCTCGGCTCTGGTGTTGCAGCTCTTGGTGGATGTGGTGAGGGGAGAGGTCCTGCAGCAGCTGCGGTGATGATGAGCCCTTGGATTGCAGTTCTGTAAGGTATTTAGAAGCTGGGGAAGCAGCTGGATAACCGTAAGTGGCAATAATGGAAAGCAACAAAAGAGATGAAGGCTTTCAGGGATTCCTCTTTGTGTATTGTGTGAAAATGTCTGGGCAAAATGAGGACAAAGTCTGTTTTTCATTGTGCCTGTCATCCTGAAGCCTTACGGTCTGAAAACAGTTCCTGGAAGTTCTCAAACATTGCCCTTAGGTGTAACTCCTCGCATCACCCAGGAAGTCCTCTTGTTTTGCAGAATGCATGTTTGATATTTATTCCATTTGAGTTGGAAAACATGTTTCTTGTGCGGGTGATTTGTTTTAGCCAATCCACATGACTAGAAAATGAGTTCAAATGCCTCAGAGGAGCCAATTCTTCCTAATGTATATATCAGATGTCACATATTTCTTCTGTACTCTCTGGACATTTACCTTCCAGTCTTACAGCAGGCAATGCCAGAAGTAGAAAAACATTTATAAATGTACCATTAAGCAGAGAAAAAGCCTCCAGCTAGTTTTAGTGGTGATTTAATTAATTATGAAGAGCAGAAACGCTATGTGCATTTATCCATTCTTCTTACATAGCAATTATGTGCATTACATGTCTTTATCCCTGCTTTCTGCATATGGACAGACAAATATCTGTATAATTTAGCATTAATTATGTATGTATAGACTTTAGTACGTTCATAAATATATATCAGCTGATTAGTGCTGTAAATTGAATCCAGATTCTCTCTTCTCCTTTTGCAGGAGATCTGCCCTTTTGCTCGTGTCTCCCTCCCAGCAGCAGTGTCAGTGTTTGAAACCATTCAGCTTCCCACGCCCCGGAACCAAGCTTCATCCCCGTCAGGTTTTTGGCAGCCTTCCCTTTATCGCTGTCTCTGCCTTGCTACGTGCTCCGAGCAGTGCTGATTTTTTGGAAGCCCCATCAGCCCAGGGAGGTGTGATCTGGCCCAGTTTGACCAGGTTATACATTTGTGTATTTTTTTGGTTATTTTTTTTTTTTCTCCAGGTTGTGAATATGCCTTTGTTTAGAAACTTGGGGGGACAGAAATGTGACTGTAGGATTAAATGGTAACTGAGTTAACTCTAGCTCAGTACATGTCCAACCAGAGAGCCCGCCTAGCTCCTGAGTCCCTACCCCAACGCCAAACCTACCCCCACTCCAGAAATTCCTGTGAATATCAGATCTAGCCATGAAATCCCTAATTCTTCTAAAGCAACTAAAGCAACCATGCAGAGACACTGGCCAGCCCCTGACCAGTCCAGGACCAAAGAAATGCAACCCGCTTTTGTTAACCCATCCATTAGGTAATTTCGGGAATTACCCGGTAGTTGCTCTTTCAAGCACTGGTGGCAGAAGAGCAGCTGAGGAGGGCTGGGGATGGGGTGTGTGACATGAGCCACTCCTGACACTTGTCAAATCTAATTTTTCCAACTGGTCATCCCGCACCCGGGGAGTGGGTCACATATCTGGAAGGAAAATGAAGTATCGGGTCTCTGAGCTCTGAGGGAGGGAGCTCAGCCGTAACGTCAAGATTGCTGTGCAGTTGCCTTAAGAAGTCACGTAGGAAAAGGCTCCAGGTAAAATACCAGAGCCCAGCACATCTGGGGGAAAGACAGAGTTGGATTGTGGAAGGTGAAACCTCCCTCCATCCCCGTACAAAGGAGAGGGAGAAGGTTGGGTGCCAAGGGGAGGACAAAAGGGCATCTTCCCACAGGTTTGGCTGCTCTGGACTTAGCAGCACCGAGGCATTAGCAAGATTTTTACAACCCAAGGAGCAAAAATTCATAGTGAGATAGGAGAGCTGAAAAGAAAATAAAGAAAGAGAAGGAAAATCAAGCTACCATGTGAGGAGGCTGCTTTCCTCGTTGTGCTTGTGCACCTTCCAGCTCCGAGGCTGTGGTGGCACACATGGTGCTAACTGGGAGCTCTGGACAGGTCATTGGAAAGGATCTGCTGCTGTCCCTCCCTTTCTAGAACTCTGTCTTACACTTTCTCCTGTTTGTAATCATTCTTAAAGACTACTCTGAAAAGAAAATCTTTGAGGAGAGGCTAATTGAAAGTTCCCGGAGGGAACGCTTTAAGGTGGTAACGACTCAATGGTTGGCCAACACCGCCACGAGGCCCCCCGTCCTGTGTCAGAGCTGCTTAACTAAAAGGCTTCTCCCACCGCGGGCTGTCAGACCGAATTTGTCTTACAGCACGAGGGCGAATCAATGAACTGATTAACAGTTGTTGAGCTGGGTGTTTCTGGGATTAGCCCTGGTATGATCTCCATGGGTTTGTCTGTGTTATAAAACGTAAAGGGGTGTTATCAGACTGGATGAAAATTGGAGTAGCTCCTCTATTTTCAAAGGCTTGATTTGTCCCAGGGGAGGTTTTGGCCCGCCGTGCAGCAGAGGAGACATTGGAGTAGAAGGCTTTCAAATAACATAAATCAATTGCCCTTCCTTCCTGCATCCCTTTCCCTTTTCTGTTTTAATATTATTGATGAAGTGACCAAAACGATGTCTGGGCATATCTGAAAAAATCAATGAAAAAGTAAATCTTAGGGAAAAAAAAATCAATTGTCCTGCGGTGTGAATTTAAATGTGACCCGTTTGTGCTGTGCCGTGTGCGTGCTACACAAAGTACCTGGAGGCCAAGGTGTCGTTTGCTTTATTCCTTGCAATCAGGTGTTTGTAGGAGGTAATTCCTTAAGAGAGGAAGAACTGTTAATGTTGGTTTCATCAGCAAAGGTAAAACTAAATCCCAGATCAGAACCCTTCTGCACTTTTGAGTCCTCTGCAGACTTCAGAGCCTGCTCATCACTTGCAGTCAGAGAACGGTCTAACACCCTTTATTTAGATTTCCTTCCTGAGCTTTGCTCTGCTTTTCAGCTGCATCTCTCAGACCACTGTACAGTATTCTGCACTTTCCAAGATCATTTCATTTTAACTCAGTTTCTGTTTCCATCGTTTATGGGCTGGTTGAACCCTGCTGCATGCAGTCTCTGATTGCTGCCAGGCTCCTTGCTGCTGGTTGCTGTCTGCTCTGCCCACGTGCAGCTGCCAGCACTGCCCATCTCCTCCTGTCCCGCACCATGTTTGCAGTTTCCCTGCTCTCTGGCCGTTGCTTCAGAGCTCAGGTCGTGAGGAGTTCTGCAAAATGCAAAGGGGATGTTTCAGATGAAGCAGGACACAATTAAAAAGATCTGAGATCTGCTGTGACCATTGCTGCTGACAGAACTGCATCAGGGAGGGCTCCGAGCCCACGTGGCAGTACGTGTTCTCCACATTTATTATTGATGAGACAGATGTGCACAGAGCACTCGTGTAAATCCTTGCTTAGACAGCACTGTTCACAGAGCACGTTCTTCATGTGAGCATCTTTAATGAACACGTAGCACTTTTTACCAAACCCTGATGGTTTTTGAGGAACCAGAGGGTGTGTGGCAGGTCCCAGCTGATGGTAGGGAAAAGGCCAAGGCTGCTTGGGAGGGCACTTGCATCCCATGCATTTACTCCTGGCATCTGCCTGTCTGAAACAGGCCTTGTGCATGCAGAGAGGAGCTGTTTGGGGCTTGTGGCTTCGTGCTAAGGGGTATGCATTGAATTCTACAAGCACATATCACAAAAACTTCTGACCTTGGCCATGCACAAGTGTAAGAGAGAACCCAGTTGTTACTGGCGTTGTGTTGGTTTTGCCTGCTTTGCCTTCCCAACAGGCAAAGCAAAGCACAGAAACAACTCAGCCAGAGTTGCCGGTGCCAGGAGAAAAGTCAGCTCTTCTGAGCACAAGGGCAGCGTTCAGTTTAACACTCCTGCCTTCTCTAAGGATCTGACAGCATAATTTAGCTGTACTGTAATTTACTGTGCTGTGTTACGTGTCCTACATTACAGTGAGGCTGACCAAGTTTGTAATTTTAGAGTATATGATCAACATGCCGCTCATTTTTCCATTATCAGGGAAGTCTGTAATTTATCTCCCTCCCTCACGTCTCGTACTGGAGCATTTCATTTCCATGACTGTGAATTATCAGCATCCAATCCTTGAAGCTACGATTGGAGATAATAGCCTAAAGTTTCCCAGGTGAATAATTACTCCGGTTGTCCAGCCTGTGATATCTTTGAGAGCTTTTTTCCCCTGCAGAGGAAAGCATTCTGCCTTTTCTGAAGACCATGACCTTCTGCAGTGACTGAAACCTATTTTGGTTGAACTCTTATTTGTGTGAAGTCTGTCATTACATGTTCTTCTCAGGTTAGTTCTCCCACTCAGCCTCCAAAATGTTAATAAATGTTTGGCAGAAAAATGAATGGTGCTTGTGCTATTAACCTTTTTTTTTTTTTTTCCCTTCTATTTTTTTTTCCTCCAGCTTGTTGTCTGTAACAGATACTTTGACGTGAGATTGCAGAACTGCTCAAAATACTCTGGAGCAGAAGTTCCAGTGGAAGTTCTTGGGATCTGAGATTTTTCAGTTGTGTTTATTTAAAAATCCTGTCCTTGTTGCCTGGCAATTACTGTTTAACACAGTCAGAACAAAATTATCAAGTCGATATTTTGGAGGCAGAAAGGCAATTAGCTTCTCCATTCGCACTCAAGAGGAGTCAGGTACTGTTAATGAAGTCCCATGTTTACCTTTGAATCTCTCCTCTAGCATGGAAACATGGAATTTGGCGCAAATATTTGTCCCAGTTCTACTGCACAAACTGTGCAATGAATACGTGAGGCTATCTGCACATGAATTCAGCCTCTCCAGGGCTTTTGAGACAGCAAGATCCCCTAAATACGTGGTTGGTCTTAATATTCTTGTCACAGGTCTGATTTATCCCGGACGATGCTTGCAGGACTCTCAGTGGACACTGATGTTTAAGCACAATGAGCTTTGCTCTTGAGGCAGCTGCTGGTGATCCCAGGTATTCTTGGTTTGCTTTCTGCAAAAGCTTCATTTTTTAGCAGAAACGCTTGGGAATTTTCTCCAGGCCGGGCTAATTTCTAGCAAGCAGATGTTGCCAAGGGATTTTCTTATCTTAGCCTGTTGGAGCTTCAAAAGAACAAGTTGAGAGGCTTAAGGATCCTATAAAAGTACTCGGCGAGGGGTTAATGAAGAGCACGTTGAACACATGGCTAATGGATGTTGTTGTGAGACGCTTTGCATGTGGTTACGGGGTTTTCAGAGACATCGTTCCTTATGTAGGCAAGCAGCGGGCTGTTGGTCACTAGTGGGCACAGCTGTGGGTAGCTGTTGTGTTTTTGTGCAGCACTCCATGCCTACAGGTAAAGAATTGGGCAGTTTTAACACATCAGCAAACCTGACCAACTGTTCGGAGCCATCCGCAAGGTTTTGGGATAGCAGCACGCCCGGCATTTCTCCACGAGGGCAATCTGCATGGTCCGTCATCTGTGGCAATGCGAAGGTTTAAAATGCTCCATTGTAAATGACGGGAAGGCTCAGATATTGCTGCTGTGGGACTGTCAGTGCCTGTGCAGGGTGTAGTCGGCCTCCTCTGTGTTTTGCTCATCTTCCTCAGTACATCTGTGCCGAAGACATTTCTTCTGCCTGCACGGCTTGTTCCGCGACCCATCAGATTCCCTGGTGCTGATGATTTCCATTGATGTCAAGACTACGCTGGCTGACACAGCCAGACAGGTGTGTCACTGTCATTGGTCAAACCAGCTCAGAAACTTAGGAGATTTTCTGAAAGTGGATGTTACTTGCTCTAAAGGTAAAATATTATTCGGTTTTGTTTTAAGGAAGTGGAAACGTGAAAACCATTTGCTTCAATCTTGCAGAGATTTTGAGTAATAAATATCACTAGATTTAAGAAAAATGGTTGACTACAAAGATTCACTCCATATAATTCACTAGAAGATGATAAGAATTTGATTTTTTCTAATTTCTTTTAGGTACTTCAGCTTTTAACTGACCTTCTGTAATTGTAAGGTAAAGTTCATTCTTTGTGAGAGGCACATACTTCTGGGATATTTAAAATTTTCCAAAACACATATGCTCTGTCAGAGCTAAGTGTCTTTATTGCTGTTTCAAACAACATTAGATGATTTATGGGTCACAGACATGCCAGACTAAGTGTATCATATGCCCAGCGTCAGAAGCAGTTCTGCGTCTGTCTGGGCTTTGGACGGGTGACCTGCTTGCTGCAGAGCCTGACAAGTTGTGAACCAGGAGAGGACAGAAGCTGGGTGAGTGGGAAGATCCAACCACTCTTGGCCCATCTTGGCTGCAGAGCCCAGAAAGATGATTTAATGAACGTGAAAATATCCACACACCTCCAGGGTCAGTCTCGTTCTTGGCTCACAAGGTGCCGAGGAGCGATGGCCACGCTTTGGGAAGCACGGAGCTCTGCCCTAGGAGCGCCGTGGTTTTGGTGGAAGGATGTCTCTGGGTCTTAAATACTGCTAATGGTACGGTGACAGCCCTCTTCTATCAGGGCATGACCACAAGGGGCTGGGCAGAGCCCATAAACTTCTCTTGATGCTCATCAAGCAGTCGCTGCTTGTAACAGCTTTTTATTCCTGACCTGTGGACTCAGATTTTAAAAGCAAACCAGGGTCTTGAGCCTGTGCCCTGATGAGAGTTGCTAGGATATAGCCTCTGTAATTCTCAAGGGTCGTTGTTTTAGAGGTGCGAGGTCTGCACAGATCTGGCACGTAAATGCTTGCAGAGGTCTGCCCTAGCATCGGGTTTGAAAACGCCGAGCTGCTGGAGTGAATTGCGCTGACACACCGAAAAGCAGCCCAGCCCTCCTCCTCATCCCCACCCACGTAATGAAGAGAGCCATTAATTTTCATCTGCCACATCGTGAACTGTGGTCCCCTGGGAGCTGCTGCAGGCTCATCTCTGTGGGAGCAGAAAGCCACAGGGCAGGGGGGGAGAGAGCAAGGACCGGGAGCTGCTTCAGCCGTGTGGTAAAACCAACCCCAAATCCACAGCAGAACATCATCCTGGGGAAGGTTTAGCTTATCCAGACCCCATGGATGTAAAAGAATATGAGAGCTCTCCGATTGCATCCTGAAGCAGTCCATTGCTGGGGTAATTTAGTTCTTGATTTTGTATTTTATTTTATTTTTATGTCCCGGCAGCTTCCCTCTTTCCCAAATGGGCATGCCATCGGTATTGTAAAGTGTTATAAAAACATAGGGACAACCACCCCAAAAGCTGTAGACTTGTTAATCAATATTTGGAGACACACATGTCTTGTTAGAACTACAAGCTTAGCCACAAAAATGTATTAAAAAAGACATTTTTCTTCCAAAGCTAAACCAGCAACACATGATCATAATGAAATGAGTAAGTATTGTAATTGGATATTGTATCATGTTGTATGGCTTTAATTTAAGACAACAAGCAGCAATTCAGTAACACAGAGGCTGCTATTGCTTCTGAAACACTTTCATGCCTGAAGGATGAGTGAATATCTTAAAATAATTGTGGATTATTTCTCTTGCAGTACCTACAAGAAAAAGAGGAGAAGAAAAGTCTGAGTTTTACAAGAGCCCAGTACCTGGTTGGGGAAGCATCGGGCGTGTGGTGTGGGACGGACAGACCAAGGCAAAATCCTTGGCTGGGATAGTCACCCAGTAGCGCTCACATGGTTTCACACGCTGTATTCCTCCAAGTCCAGGCAATGTGCAGATTTCAAAGATCAGGGGGTGTTTTTTTTTTCCCCAGTTTGCTTTGGATACATAAACCATTGTGGACAGCACTGCACTGCTATTATTTTCCTCGCAAACCTGAATACTTGTGCTGGTATTCAGCTTGGCACTGGTATTCAATCCACTTGGGGTTCAGGTTTTATATGGGAGCTTGTCCTTGCACCGTATTCATCACTTCAGTGAGAAAATGGATAGATAGTGGGAAAACGTTATTATTTTTTTCCTCTAAGAGATGGATGTCCAAGCTTGTGGTGTAGCCAGTATGGCCCTGCAAAAGTATGACCACTGCTGGCACTTCTTGTATGAAAGGATGCAGAATATTTGCATTAGGTAAGGAATGGATGAGGGAAAAATGAAGCATATTTTCTAACGGTTAGTATGTGTGTAAGACAGAGTGAGGAAGAAAGGGAAGGGAGTGTTTATATTTTGTATTTAAGGGAGTCTATATGAGTGAAGGGTGATGAAAAAGGAGTCCAAAGTCTGAAAAGGTACAGCTCAGCCAGCAGGTGAGCACAACCTTCTCCAACAGCTGTGCCTCATCTCCACCTGTGAGATGCTCTCACATCGCTGCCCATGCCCGTTTCTGCTGCCCAGCATCACTGCCTCGCTGCACGTCCATCATGTGTCCATCATCGCCAGACAGCGCCGTGGTGAGGTCTCCTCAACCGCTTCCTCCATGCCCCTGAAATGAGGACAACAGGCTGGGACACTGTAAGTGATGCGTTGGACGGATGGAGCTTGATATAAATAAATTAGCCCCTGCATTGCTTCAGTTAATGATGCCGTTGATGATGATGAGCCAAGGTAAACTGGGAAGGCTCACCTCTCCTGATCAGGAGCTCACGTCAGGCTTTTTAGGTCTATGAACTGGAAAATTAATATGAGGTTTTACAACCTCTTGTTGTGCTTGGAAACAGAGGGCTGTGATACGCTTCTCAGAAGTACATAATTTTAAAACTGTACTTTAAAAATATTGATTTCTTCCAGAGAACTTGTTATGTCATATTAATGACTTCTGCCACACACTTTATGTAAACTTACAAGTCATCTTTACAGGAGGATGTGATATTTTATAACGTCACATTTAGGCAAATACTCCCCCAAACATCTCTAGAACAGTGTGAAAACTGTTGTTAACATATGAGCTATTTACCTGCACACACAAATCTACATTTGGGGTTGTTTTTTGGTACCCTGATGGGCTACTGCAGCATTTTGTTTCTCTCTCAGTCTCAATATACCATAATTTTAATTGAGAATAGTAAATTATCATGGTAATTTGAGATATTCTCAGGTAGAGATTTACAAATAGCAGGAGGGGATCAACACTGATTGTTGCTCACTGCTGGGAAAGAGGCCTGGGAAGATGATGCTATCAGGAAGACTGAAGAAAAACAAATTATACGTTGCATGTGAATGACAAATGTGCCAGGAAAAAAATGTAGAAAGGCATCTGCTTTTTCCAAGGAAGAGGAGGGCAGCACAGGCACATGAAGGAGAGCAGAAAATAACCTGTACAAGCTTGTCCTCACCCTCCTCTGATAACCTGTGCTTTTTGTAATGTGTCATCTTGCAGCATGATTTTATCTCTTCCCCCAGTGATTATTTCAGTGACTCTCATGCCTAAAGCCAATGCTATTCTTCTGTCTTAAGTGAAAAAGTACCATGCACCTTGGTCGCAGATGTTTCTGATGTGTGCTTCCCTCTGGATTTCTAACGTTATTAATTTTTGTGCCCTGCAAAAATATCCATGGGTTTTGACCGTGTTATGAAAAAGAAGGGACCAACAGCTGATTGTTAATGACACGTTGTCTGGTAGTCCACTCTCTACCCAACTGGATCATGTCTCCGCCTGTCCACGATATTCCTGGTTTTATTTCTTCTGCTGCTAGACCAGAAGAGGAATTAAACTTTTCAGATTTTTCTATTGACTTCTGAATAACAATTGGGTTTATTTCTCATTCTTATAGCCATATGCATCCTGTACTCTTCAGGAAAATTTTTTTCACCTCTCTTCAGCCCTCCCCAGTGTCATCAATGTTTGGTGTCTGCCTTCCTATTGTACCCAGAAAATAGAGAGACTGCCTTGTTGTTTGCAAAACCCTGGGTTATTGGTTTTCTTCTTCCAATGATTTTCTAACGAACAAATGCAATGTCACCAGAAAAGCTTTGCTTGGCTGCAGTCACTATTGTGAGTCCCATACGCCCGTCAGGGTCTCCGTAAGGATTTGCTCATCTCGCTATCTCCTGCGATAATCCACATTTAGCCTTTATCTTCTGGAAGTGTTTTTGTTAAGACTATCAGAGACTTTTTCAAAGTCAATAAAGTTAATGATGATGGGCGCACAATTCTCTGAAACCATCTTGTTTTTCCTTTAGCTGCTGTGTGTCTCTGATTTCCTCTGCGATAAAATTATCCTCTTACCACGCTCTGCCTGATGCTGACGGTAAGCCAGCGCCGCAGCGGTTGTTACAATCTGTCAGATCACCATAATTTGGCAGTTTGGCAATTAAAGCCTTTTTGCAGTTGTTTGTTTCTTTCCTGCCTCTCCGGGTTCACTTTTACTTGTTTAACAGCCACGCAGTTGTTTTCTTGCAGCCTACTTTTAAGCACTATTTTGGCAGCTCCAAATGATTTCCTCTCCACCCTGCGCCTTTCTGGAGCAGCTTCCTCCAGGGCCAGCGGTGCTGATAGCAAGGTGGGGGTGGGATGTGTCCATGCTCGTCTGCACATGTTGTCCTAGGTTTTGGTCTTTGAAGACTCTCCTGAAAATAATACTTGGCTCATTCTTTATCCACAGTGTTGATATACGCCATGGGTAGCTTTCCCCCTATTCATAACAGAGCTTTGGTTTCATTTTCTGGATCTCACCTTCTGCCTATTCACGTTCTTTTTTCTTGTGTTCACTCAGTTTTCATTACCTCTGTACTTGTAGCTCACAGGATGTGTCTGATCTTCTCCAGGACTACAGAGGAGAGGCAGCAGGTTCTGCACAGCCCAGTGCAGGGGAGGCAGGACACAACAGGACGCCCACCGCTACAACATCTCCACAGACAAAAACGATTTTAATGTGCTGCAATTCACTAACATTTGCTTCAGCCCTGGGATCTAAGTGGGGATGAGTTACTGCTGTTGTGTGGGTAAGTTTTTTCCATCCCATGTCATGTCCATGGTGCCAGGACACTGCTCAGCACTTTGGTTTCTCGTCCCTCTGCTCCAGCGCAGCAGGAGGCAGTTGTGGACTCTGTCCTCTGGGTGGCTATGCTGCAGCGCTGTTTCTTTTCCCATTAACTTGAGATTTAGGCAGGTTGTTATAGTCTTTTCTTCCAGGGTCAGTGGTATAGACTCCTTTTGTGAGTGATTTTTTATTGATGTAAATGAACGCTTGTAAGTAGTACCCACATTTGTCTATTCACTGACTATAAAATGGAGTCCAGCACCTTATCTCATTTCGTGAACTCAGCACCTGACAGATACTTCAAATGTTCAAAAACCACTAAGAAAAAAACAAATTGGAATTTCCTTCCTATTTTAAGCTTATAGTTCCTTGATTGTTCTGGCTGTCTGTGAATGCAAATGGGTAGTCAGACATTTTGATGCTTATTAACACGCACTGGTCTACTAATTTCATGCAAATTCTTAAACCCATGTGGGAAGATTAGACACTAATCTTAGTGTCTAAAGTGCTACTAAAATAGTAGTAGATGCATTTTTATGTGCTGGGGTACGTGCCTGATTATTATTATTTTTTTTAAAAATAGAGAACGTTCCTAGTGAGAGATCTGTGTAACTTTAACCCCCTTTCATCCATTTTTAATAATTTCAGGAAGTAAAATTTTGGTACATCACTCAGAAAATAGCTCAGAGATGACCTAGGATCACTCTTAGGCAGAAATACGGGCTGATTTGAATGGGAAACTCTATGGGATCCTCTCCTAAAAGATCCACAGAATGTATTATTTTTTTTTTTTTCTGGAATGAGAAGTGAGAAATGGAGAAATGCATCTGATAACTGCTTGTTATGGCTGAGAGTGCCACTTTGGAAATCATAATGACTGGAATGACATAGAAATATGTGCAGAAAAGTTTAAAATAAAAACGGAAGGGGGACTGTGCAGGATATTCTGGTGCTGTGGAAGTCATTGTGCTTTTGGACCATCTTTTGCCCCTGTCATTCAGTATTTTGTTCTTTAAAGCAAGCTTTTTTTTCTTCTTCTTCTCATATTTTGATTTTGCATTAGTGAGATGACTTAGCTGCAGAGAATTCCGAAGTTTATGAGAAACTTGAACAAGTTTCAAAGCTATAAATACACACAGAAACAAAAACACATAAACATCAGTTTTTTCTCTGCTAAAGCACATCCTCAGAGTGAGTTTCAGTAGCTTTATAAAAATGCTGGTAGAAATTGTTAAAGCAAGTGAAAACATCATTATTCTGCTGAAAAATATGAAACATGCTGGTATCTAGGCAGATACCTCTTTTGTTGAAAATCCACTTACCAGCCAAAAAAACAGAAGAAAAGTCCTTGGAATATTTAAGTCTTGGCTTGTGATGGTCAATCTGCAAGCAGGGAGGGAAGTTGTTTGTTTGTTTGTCTTTGCAAGGGCTTTCTGCTGAAAGCGATGAGGCCTTAAATGTGACTGAGGATGCGATTTTGTCCAAAGTAGGTCAAGGGAAGAAAATCTTTATTGTCTGCCTACATCCTGTCTCATTTCGGGAATAGGAGAGACCAATGAGAAACACCAGCTTGTGGCCCAACAAATACAATTACTGTGCACTGTGTCTTCATTTGGATGCCACGCTCAGTTAATAACCAGATCTCTGCCATGCTTCTTTATTGCTTAGGCTGAAGGAGAAAGTAATTAAACTTAATAGGTATTGCCCTTGCTTTAAGGCCGCTATACATTTAAAGTTCCCAGCAAAAGTAATTAATACTAATAGAAGTCATGAGTCCCAAACAAAGGCATCTGTAAGCCAAGTAATACACAACATCTAATTTTTTAAATAAATTATTTATATTCTTGTACATCTGTAAGAACATAAACTTCCTGCTTCACGGGGTTCTTTCTCCTTATTCAAACTTGTCGTAAACTTTCTTTTTTCAGTCTGTGAAAGCCCCTGCTCCCATAGGATTTCAAGATTTTCAAGATTTTTTTTTTTTCAAGAAAAGCTATAAACTCAGACATGTCATTTTCTGTCTGAAAGTTAACACCTTGAATTTGAAGGCAAGCAGGAATTTTAAAGACATATTTCTGAGTTGTAAGTTCTAAAACCAGTGGACAAGCACTAAATGCTGGACAAGCCCTGGACACAGCCACCTGACCACAGGGCTCTCTGGTATTCACAGCCAGGAGAGATTTGTACTCTTACCAGAAATATATTGATGTCAACATCTGAACACAGCATCGATACCAAGTCAGCAGTGGCACGAGCATGGGTAGTTGAGCTCCTCGAGAAAGCGATCAGTGCCGTGCTCAGATGTAGCTGCAAGAACTTTGAATCATGATAGACAAGGTTTTGCTTAGAATTAGTGTCATGTTTTCCCATCGTAAATCATTTTCTACTTACCTGCCAGTCAAGCTTGGCGTGGTTGGCTGCTGCATGGGAACAGATCAATTTCTGCATAGAACTGAGAGAGAAATTACTTCTAATTGTTTTCTGGGGGAGCCATTAGATCATCTACTTGAAACCTAAGCCCGTGCAGCCTTGGTGCATTTCCATGAATAACCTGTTTCAATACTTCAGTGACCCAATTATCTTAGTTCTCAAAAAACTGAACAAGTAACTTCAACGCTCCCCAGCTTCCCAAGGACAGAAAGCCAAGTACCCACATATATTCTCTCTGCTGTCAGGATCGTTGTGAAATACCAGCAGCCAGCTGCAGCACTCCCTCCTCGGGCAGGCTGGTTAGTGCCAGGAAGCTGTGCTTCTTTTGAAGCTGAGTTTGTCCAGCTCCCACCCACTAATTGTCATTATACCTTTTCCTTAATGTCACATTTTCCCTAATATCAGACATCCCCAGCTGCGAGTGTGCTTGCTATTAATGTGTGTTTGTCCCTAGGCCAACTCGGTGAGCTCATCGCAGCGAACCCTGCACATCAATCAGGTGGGTTTTATTTGTCAGTCACTGCATCCTTGCAATTTCTTCCCAATATTTCCACAGTCATCCTGAAATGTGGATCCAGTGACTGAGCACAGTATTTCGCAGTGGTTTTGCCCATGGTGCTGTAGGAGGCAGTACTACCAGCAGTGAATGCTTCCCATCTGTGGGGCTTTTCAGGGAACTGGGTAAGGACTGTCAAGCCCCCGCTGGAGAAAACGTAGTGACAAGTGCCTTTAATGTTATTTTGGGTAATATGTTCTCTCGGTACGGATATTGACAAAAAGTCCATTAAAAATTACTAAGCATCAAGGAAGTTACTGAAGGAAAGCAAAGATCTATTGATTTCTTTCTTTACGGATATTCTATTTATCCTATTTAGCAATTGCAGTTTTGCAGTGTTATCTCTTGTGAGGGCAATTATCAAACCAGTGGAATTACATGGCCAGGAAAATCTTATGGAGATTTGTGGAAGGAGAGGGAGGGAGGTGAGGGGCTCCATCGTCTCTCTTTGATGTCCAAGTGCCTGATTCAGGCACTGTGGCCATGAGAGCCCCTGCTGCTCGGCGTGCAACCTGTGTCCTCATTTCCCTGTGTGTGTGCGTGTCTGGACCCCCACTGCATAAGAAAGGAAAGAACAAGACTTTCAAGATACATCCTGCAGGGTAGGACAAGGCATCATCTTTGTTTTCTGCTTTTCATCTGATATTGCCACAGTGGAGTCTGTTCTCGTTTTCCTCTTTTCTCTCATGGTTTAACACTGAAGCTCAGTTTAGGATCTTCGCAGTGTGCTTTGTGTGCTCGCTTTCTTCCTGTCATTTTGAAGCAGCTGGTGATCTTCTATACCACTAGTTTTGTCTTTTTAATGCTGGAATAGGCATGATAAAGATTTAATATGACTTCTTGTTTCTCTTTATTTTTTTCTTTTTTTTTTTCTTTTTTTTGAGCAAATGGATGGAATCGAAACAATCTCTCTCATGTCACAATTCACCAAAATACGCAAAGAAAGCTCCTGAGGCAGCTCTAAGCACAGTCCTGCAGAAAACTCTCTAGATCTGTTCCCAGAGATTACAGAACCTAATAGGATGGTGACAGTAAGTGTACACAGAAGCGTTTCCTTCCCACTCCTCTCATTTTGCATTCTTCCAGAGCAGTGGAGGTTGAAAGGATCTTGATCTCGTGGTTTCCAGGCTGCTGGCATATATATGAGTAAAACCAATGGAAATTTTTGAGCATGATCTTGGTTTGCAAAAGGTCTCAAGAGCAAGCAAACGGACCAGGAACACTGCTGGCCTGGGGGTCACTGGCTCTGCTCCACAGCCACCCCTTCCCGCTCCAGCCCCAGCGCCGGCTCCGTGGCAAGCTGCTGTGCAGCAGCTCTCCTACAGTTTGTTTTCTGCTTAGATGACCAGTGTCAGTCCAATTCATTCCCAATATAGTATAATCCTTTCATTTTTAAAGACTTGTCTCTTTATTAAGTTGTTAATTAGCTTTAATCATGCAGACCTTTGTTCCGTCTCTGTTCCTGCTGTCTGACAGATCACTTGAGGGCCTCTCCTCCGCTTCCATCCTCGTCTGGGGTCTCTGTCTCTCTGCTCTGCCTCCTTTCTTTTCCTCATAGCCCAAAAAACTTGACCCTGCTTTTAATGTCTCTGCTGGCATTTTGCTTAATGATCCTATTACGCATTCTTGAAGCCCTTTTCACTCAAGATACTCAGGGCTTTATCGGCATCAATTAATTTCCAAACACCTCTGTTTTATCATGCAGATTTTACACATGGGTAAACCAGGGCATGGAGAAGTCAGCCAGTTTGCTCAGCATCACAGACAGAAGGAGCACAGTTTAAAAAGTGCCATGATCTTCGGTGCTGCCAAGCATTGACAGTGTCTGCAGACTTCATTTGTAGTTCTAAGTGGCAGAAATCAAACCGCAGTAGATTTAATATCCATGCACTCATCCATTTCCTATGTGTTGATGTGAAAGAAGCATCTCTGCTGGCCTGTGCATTTACAAAATGCGTAGCTGAAGTTAGCATACTATTAATCTGAGTACTTCAAAGATGAGCTAAGGAGTGCAGGATAATATTTAATCTCCTTAGATAAATATCAGCGTCCCAAGCATGCAGTGCCGTAAACATTTAAACATCAGGAAAACCACTCTTATCGTATCAGTCTGGTCTCTTCTGCTTCATCTTGTTCAAAGGAACTTGAACGCATTTATCATGACTGAGTTGAAATTTGCCACTTCAGTTCCAAATCCTTTAATGGCTTTTTCATGTGACCAGCACTGCAGGGGTCTTGTTTTGATGTTCAACAAGAAAGACACATAAATGTAAATGCCTTGCTCCTGACTCTTACTTATTCTTTTTAAATTGAATTCATGAGTTTTCTTGTCAATACAAATTAGATAAATAGCTGGAAGAAGTTGTTAGCTTATTTCTGGTGTGTTTGGTTTTGTTGTTGTTTGTTTGTTTTTAGTTCGCTACACTTGATTATGCATTTGTTGACAAAGGGAAGGGAAAGGAAAAAAATCCATCACAATTATGCACATTTTGCTGCAGGGCTCGAAAGGGCAATCCAGAATTCAGATGATAAACTAGTTAAGCAGATAGATTAAGAAATGTCGAGGCAACCAAGTCCCTGCTTTCAAACCATCAGGCAGCTGCTTAGGCATTTTCTCCAAGTATGTCATCAAATTGAACACTAAAAGATTCCTGTCTCCTAAAATGCCCAGCTTATACCCTGAGACAACCAAAAGACGTTTTCCTTTGGCTTCAAAGGAAATGCTATGCTTGGCCAGACGCAGTGGAGTAGTGTGGGTAGGTGACTGCACGAGGCTTGAGCAGAAGTCAGGCCTGTTGCCCTCTGTGTCTCCCTGCTTGAAGGCAGTGATGTGTGGGGGTGAAGTGCAGGTGGTGGGGAGCACCAGGCAGGCACACGATGAAATGACGCCTACAGAAAAGGGTGAGTGGGGAGGAGGCATGGAGTTTGGGAACCTGGCTGCTGCAGAGAAGCAAGGAACACGAGTTCATCCTTCTCAGTTAGAAGTCAACAAACAACCAAATAAATAACTGTGGCTAGCCAGCTTTATTCTTCCAGCTATGTATTTGCAAATAGTCAGCACTTGCCTATTAAAAAGTAATACGTCCCAGTGTGGCACTCGGATAATGAGCTCGTTTGCCAGAGGCCTCATGGTGTGGTCAGGGAAAACGTCCCCCAGATAGGACTCTTATGCAGGGGGAGCAGGAGGTTCATGGCAATTAATTTGTCACTCCAGTTGTTGCCCCTCCCAACCACTTCTAGTGCACGACACCCTCCCACCAACTGCTGCTTTTCCTCCTGAGCTTTCCCCAGCGCCTTACGTGGAGCATCTCCCCTCATTTCAAGCTTGTCTCAAGGTCTAATGAGGAGGGTGGTGGTGTCTGAGGCAAAGCCTGGGCTTGGAATCGCTCAATGGAAAAGGCATGTGCTCATCCATGCATATTTGATACATCAGCTCTAAAAATAAAAGGGCTGTTTTATCTAAGAACAATGCGTTTTCCAGCCTAAGTCAGAAATAAATCAGATGACTGCTATTTTGAGCTGTCATGCTCCTTTGACTGCAGGCTAATTTTCCTAAGCAATACCTGCTGAAAAAAAAATTAAAAAAAAAGGAGAAAGAAAGAAAAAGGAAAAACTGATTGTCAGCTTGTTGCATTCCTGCAGCGATGTGTTAGGGTGTTGGGGGTAGCCTGAAAGGAACGACGGGTGTTGCAAGTCCTATAAAATCAGCTTGAAGGACACAGCAGAGCCTTGGGAAATAAAGATAAAGGGACCTGCTTTCCCGTTTTTCAGGAGCAAAGTGGTGGCCTCCCCTACGAGACGAGGCTTTCTTCGCCGAGCTTTTGTGTCTGGGAGCTGCAGGAATTGGCAGGGGGCTCCTCCGCCGCCCCCCGGCAGCGCTGGGCAGAAGCCTTGGAGCCTGCGGGCTGCGGTGCTGCGGGGCGCGCGGTAATTAAAAGGATTTATCTCCCCTTCCCAGGATCCTGCCTACCCTGGCAGAAAAACATTCCCGCTGAAATGATCTAAACGAGATGGGAAGGAGAGGGAAAGCTTTATGCGCTCTGCGGTGCTCCTCAGAGGCAGGCGCTGCCGTTTTTCTGGGTGAAAGTGAGCTTCGCTGGCCTGAACATCAGACGCTTGGGTTGAAGCTCTGCATTAAAATGGTTTCATAAAGCAACCTGAATTAGGGGCCGGCTCCAGCCTTTTCATCGTGCAGGACACTCTGTTTTTTCCTCTCTCTGCATGTCTGCGTGCCCTTGTATTTTTCTTGTAATTGTTGGGACCGGCTTTCTCTCTCACTATTTTCCCTCAGCTCGTAGATGTCTTGTAATCTATCTCGGCCCACATAAAGGCCCTCTTTCATGCTTGCTGTCCCCATAATGATGCCTTCTGTTATGCAGGAGCTACTTTCTATCTGCTGTTGTATTCTACCCTTTGTGGAAGAATTGATATTGTTCATTTGGCTGTCGCACGCCGCTATTAGGGCATGTGAAGGAAGGGCTTCCTTTCTGAGACACGGCTCCTGCTTTCTGAATAACAGAGCGAGAGATGCAAGATCTTCCCTGCAGTAAGAGAAAAGGAGGAGAGCACAGACACAGCATCCTTTTCCTCCATGCCCTGTTAGCGTTTCTACTAGTCCTGAGTTCCCTTCGCCTACGTGAATGCAAAGGGCTGACCTGTCCTTTGTGTGCACAAACAGTGCATGCAGATATTTCTGGTAACAGGAGCTTTTTATTATTATTATTATTAATAATTAATTAATTTATCTTTTTTAACCATTTGTCATGTTCCTCTTCAGTTTGAAATCTTCGTTAAACCTCCATTCTTGATTATTCCACTGTAATTTCATATAGCCAGAGAGAAAATAAATAGTTTGTAAAAGAAAATAAATAGTTTGTAGGAGCGAGCTGGAACTGCAGAGCTGAGAGAGAACAATCCTGGAGTGGCTGGTGTGCGGTGGAGAAGGTTGCTAGACAGGGCCGTAAATTATGTCATGTGTGCTTCATCAATTATATAGATAAAACTGTGAAGGAGAGTGGTTTGTCAGAAAAGATAAGAAAAGAGGGACTGAACCTAGATATATGTCCTGTGCTGATGATCTGGTCGTTTTTAGAAGTGAGAGGAGTCACTTGTAGAAGCCACTTAATAAATTTAATGACTATTGGAAGGGACAGGATAAAAAAGGGCTGAGATAAAATGTTCAGTGTGCTTGCAACTGCAAAATCAGTGCTACTTTGCTAAGTTTGCTAATGACTGTAGGTGTGGCCTGGACACAAAGGAAAGGTCGGGGTTACCTTCTGAATGGAAGGGGAAGGGGCCCCATCTGGGGACCAGGCTCAGGCGAGGGCTGGGACATCACCCGAAATCTCTCGTGCTCACCCCAGGCTGGTGTCCCAGGTGACTGGGCTGCAGATGTGCCAAGGTCAAGCACGCCCCTGGGGTTATAGGTGCTTCCAGACGTGAACAGGCACAAGAAAAATGTTTCACTGGGCATTTTTAACATTTCCTCTCTGTTCCACATGGAAGGAGGAAGGAATAGGGGAAGAACAATTTGAGCATCCCAGAAAATAGACATAAACCTGCTTGGGTATTGAAATAATTGTGAGCTGGAGCTAGTGGCATTTCTTCTATTCCCTTACCCAGGTGTTCACTTTACTCTGTGCCTGCTTTGCAGTGGGGGGGTGGCAAAGCCCCTTTTCCTCAAAGGCAGCTGCACAGAAAGCAGCAAACAAATCCCCCCCTGGCTGTGGCCCTGCTAGCATTTTTCTAGAGCAGAGAGTGAAATGAATTCCTATATGTCAATGACAGAAAGTCCTCTGAGCTGTATTAAAGACACACCATGGGCAGGTGACAATGACAAGGACAGTTTTTCTTCACTGTGTTGCTCTACGGCTTTCAGTAAAGGAAAGGTCCTTTGGGAAGACAATAAAGGGAACCTCACCTAAAAAATAAAACGGGGACTGGGAGGTGAAGAAGGGGAAGTGTGAAAAGTGCAATCGTCTTTTTTGTTTTAATAGGTTTTTCATCAGGTCATCTAATAGTCTTATTTCTGTGTGCAATAAATTGTAAAACTCCAAACCCGTGGATGGGATGGATGTGTGGTTTCACCAAGGCCCTATGTAGGTCCTTAGCACTCCAATCAACCTCCCCCCCTTCAAAACCAGTCCTAATAACAGGTAGTATCAGTGCACACCACTTTGTGGTTTTAACTGCTAAAAGATGGCAATATCCTCATACAAAACAGTTTCCAAAGGCTGAAAAGTTGGAGTTTGCCAACATACTGCTACCAGTGGAACCTCCCCTCTGCACTGGCTAGAGAATGCCACCGTCACCCAGGGCTGGATTAATTACATCCCCATCATCTCTTGATGACTGATGGCTTTTAGAGCTCATGATGCTGAAAGCTGAACTCCTCCTGGTGGGCCACTGCATTTAGGAGTGCTCTCGCCAGCTCATGGGAGAGTTCAAGGGACGGGTTTTCATTAACAGAAAATATGTTTGACAAAATTCACCTCTGCTGAAATTATATCAGGTTACATCCTTGGTCAATTTTGTCCATTATTTGATTTTATAATTTGTATCAAGACAGTTTTTTTTTTTTTAAATGAAACCATTTCCGTTGTCCGTACCTATTTCTGGCAGGAGGCTCTCACACAACAAAGTTTACCTTTCATTTGTTCCCGTGTAATAACCCATTAGGTTTGCTGAGAAATGCCATGTTTCTTATGCAATGTCAACACCTACTTCCATTTACTCTTTCTCTTCAGAAAACTCAGCGTGAATCCCAGATGCTGCAGTGTGCCGGTGTCCTTGACCCAGTGGAGTGCTATGAGAAAGTAATTAAAGGAAACAAATTGATGAGGATTTAGGGCTGGAAAAAAAAGCACAGCCTTTTCTTTCCTTTTTCCTCATTGCAGTGGTGAGACTCAGTAGGCAAAGTGAGGTTGAAAGGTTTCTAGCTGGGTCACAGGCTCTGTGTTGGTACTTCCCAAAGGTCAGAGGTCTGAATAATTTCAGGAATGCTTAATTTTAATTTTCAAATCTACTTTTTATAGTTTGCATCATGTATTGATGTCCAATTACAAAAAACAGAAAGCAAAACAGACCTCAGAGATTTCCTCTGTTACTGAGTAATTTTCTCTCCTGGGGAGGAGATGGCAAGGTTAAACAGGAGAATCTCATCCGACATTTTTATCTAGGATCTTTGCTGACAGAATCTACCAGCAAGTTGTTTCCATCTCTAAATCTTATCTTCAGATAAAAATCAACTGTATTTTGTGCGGCATATATCAAATCCACGAGATGCATTTTAGATACTTGAATAATTCAAGTACTGATTTTCACTAGAGCTCGTATTTCCCTGATATAGTAGCGCAGATGTTGTGCTGTTAGCTTTAAATGATTTATTTCCACGTGTTAATAAACCAACGATTCTGTAAGACTCTTCCAAGCTCTCTTAGTTAAATCTAGGGAACCCTAACAAGTTTCCACAGTGCCAGCTACAAATAAATCCAGTGCAAACACAGGCTTTTGCTGTTTCTTTGGAAAATACTCTTGCTGAAGGGTTTCTTAGCCAGTAAGATGATTGGTGCAGATAACTTCCAAAAGCTGCAAAACTCACAGTTTCTCCTATAAATATATATATATATATATGATATTTTGAGTTTTATATTCCTTTATTTTATTTTAGGTTAAATAAACAAAAAGAGCAGAGGCTCAACATCAACTAGTGCTGAACTTTGAAACTGCTGCATATGCATTTACTCGGTGAGATCTGGGAGGCTTCTCGACCCCAACTCCCCTTACAAAGTTTACTCAAACCAGCTAGAAAAGTTCTAATAACTTTTCCCTTTTCTACATGCCTAATTGGAGCCATGCTTTTCAAATTCTTACTCACAGCTGGGTCCCTCTGATTGCTCCTGCTCTGGGTTGGTGGACCTGGGGCTGCTGCTGTGCTGAAGGTCACCAGGTGCTGCGGGGTGGAACAGGTGAGGCTGCTCAAACTCCTCCATAAAGAGGGGATGGAAAATAGGGGCCTCCCGCTGGAACTGCAGAAATTGCAGTCTAGGAAGGTTGGGTGTGATTTTGTCCCAGGCTGGAGCAGTTTGTTAGAGAGCTATGGCAAGCCAAGCTGGGATGTTGGAGACAAGGAGCTGGGGAGGGATTTCTGGTGGCAGAAGAGTTCAGGTGAGTCCTGGGGTTTCCTACATAGTGAGCAGCTGTGTTAATCCAGTGAGCCCTGATTGCTGCTAAACACCAAGAACGTGTGAATGAAAAACAGACAAGTGGTCAGAGATCCAGAAAGTGAGGGCTGGGGCTGCAGCTGGAAAGTAAAACGCTTTGTGGGTTATTTGTAGGGCAGATGATGCTGTGCTAGCTCACCTCACCTCAGTGGTGGCAGGAGCTATATGCTGAGGGTGCACTCGTGGCTGTATCTTGCATGCATCTTTGTGGCTCTATCTTACGTGTATTTTTGTGGAAAGCCATGATAGCAGTAAGCAGGGAATCTTCTCAGAAACCTTGTTCCTCCCATGTACAAGAGCTGTGCTTTCTGTCCTTGCTCCGTAACAAGCAGTTTGGGGTGAAGTAGGTGGAGGTTTTGGAGATGGATCGTGGACAGCTGAATCCACACAGAAAGCTTCCTTCTTTAAGTTAAAGACCTCTTACAACCCCCTTTTTTCCACAAAAATGTGGTATTTCTGATCCTAACCTCCTGCCGTGAGGCTCACAGGGATGGATGAGAGTTTGGATAATACGGGATTTGTCACAAAAGGTAATGGAAGAAGGATGGAGACCCTAAGTTGTAAATAGTTTGGGTAGAGAATAAATACCACAGAACTGTCTGTTATAAAAATTCTTTACTGACATTAATAAGAGTTGGAACACCTGGAAGGGAGATAACTGTTACAGATAAATGATCAGTGCTCCAAATGACACAGTACAAATCGGCGTTTGTTTTGTGCGTGCTTGTGGGTTTTGTTGTTGGTTTTTAAGTTTGACAGCATAAAGCAAAGCAGGTGGTGTGTAGGTGCCTGAGCAGTGCTGTTTGTGCACCTTACTTTCAGATGTGTCAGGCTGACTTTTTGCTTTTTTAAGGAAGAAGAGGCCTGCGCAGCCTGCTCCAAAGGCACCCGTCAGTCAGGGAGGCAATTCAGAGCAGGCCCCGGGAGCCTGCTCCGCTCGGCCTCCGCAATGTCATCCCCACCCCGACTGGGACTTGTTCTAAATTGTCAGAAATACTATATTTATAATGTATAATTTATGTTTTTAATATGATTTAAAAAGCTGAAATATTACTTCTACTGAAGTCCGGGGTTGAAAAGTCCCCTGGGCACTTAAGCAGTTAACATTGAACAAAATGTGCGTAGTGAAGAGGTACCGAATGCGTCAGCTCAATTCCCTGGTCACTGGATTTCTCCTGGTTCAACCGAAGTAGCACAGATTGTGTTTTTTAGAATTTTCTCCAGTTCATTTTTTCATTAGTTTGTTTTGGATTTGAGCCCATAAAAGTCCCCACAGAATGTAAAGTTGGATCGTACGGCTCTTTATATTGAATTTCTGTTCCTGTTTTTAGGGCAGGTAAAAGGAAGCTGTTAATCACACACCTTAAGACACATCAGCAAATGCAAAATTTATATGCACATATTTCTATGCAATTGCGCTGAATATTGTGTGTGCTTACAGACCCTCATAAAACCGGTGGAGGGAGGAGTTGTTTGGTGCTGCTGGGATGTATCAAGGCAAAACCACTTTGGAGTGAAACCCAGTCTGATCATAGATACAGCACAACACACTTCACTGGAAAACCAGTGGGCATTATCCTGAACTGCAGACTTTGTTCTGCATTCCCCAGAGCCCTGTGTAACTGGGTGAGTGGTTATCTTTCATTTCAGAGGGATCAGCTATTTGCCAGGAGCTGGGGCCTGGTTGATGGGGCTGTGGTGCCAGAGGACACCGCTTCTGGGTCCTTCCTGTGCACACATGGTGTTGGCTGGGAGGAGCAGGACTCATCCTTCAGTACCTTTCTTTATAAGTACAGCTTGTCTAAAGCACTATCACACACTTACTTACCTCCATCTGGCTCTGTATTTTGAAGTCCTCATCGGAATGGTCCAGGATAGTGAAGGGTGTCTGTTTTAGACAGACGTATGAATGGACATTTGAAAGCTACCTGGGATTTTCACTGCCTCTAATTCTCTTACTTTCCTACCTAAATCTCTAACAGTGAAATATGAAGTAAGGAATAGCTGGATCTCCACAGTGGGACCCTGTATATGAGTTTTGTGGCATTTTGGCAGTAGCTCCGTGTGCTGGTCTAGAGAGCACAGGTACTGCCTGATGGGCCTGTTACAGTCAGGTTGTGAATTTTACGGGATGTTCCTGTGGCCAGGAACAGTTCTGATTAAAAATAGGAAGAACAGTTGTAATCAAGGTCTCAAGGATGAACAGATAACCGCAGCTCTAGGTATTAAAATTCCTTCTCTTATGCTCTTCTATGCAGGGTTTTGGATGTGTCCTTAGGTTAAAGATTTTTGCATTTGAATCTCAAAATAGACTAAATTGACTTTTCTTATACACTTCAAAGATACTTGGGAATACCCCGGGAAGACTGAAGTCCATGCGGTGGCTGCAGTGTACATAGAGTCCTACAAAACAAATGTAGTGACTGGAGCCTATGAAAGGCTGATTTGATAGAAAAGGCCTTGCATTAGGATTTGTAGATTAAATCTTTACCTCATTCTAGTCAGTCTGTGCCCTATTTGCTAAAATAGGATGGATGTTTCCATTTGTCAGGGGTGGTATTAAGAGAACAAAATCCAATAACGGTGAGTGTCTGAGATGCTGGTGATACAGACCGCTCAGCTATTTGTGCAGGGGGCTGCAGTTTTGTTGACTTTCTGCAGCCAGTAAAATGGAAAAGTTGTCACGTCTTGTTGTTTGTTTTCCTTTTCTTTAAATTCATCATATGCAAAGAAGAAGAATATTAGAATGACACCCTGGACAGGAAAATAATGATATTGCTAGTTCTTCTCTCCCTGCTTTAAATTGTTTTCACTTTCCTTTAGCTGGTGGTTTACTTTGTGTGCACATCCAAATTTTAGTAAGCATTTGTGCAAGACAATCAATAATGTGACAGGAAGGAGAAAAGTAGAAATTATTGAATGCTGAAGCTTTTAAGAATCGTATTGACTTAGGAGGGCTCTCTGCTGCTATCATGGTTATCTTCACCTCTGTTAGGAGTGTTTCACAGATGCATCCAGGTTGATATTGAGTGACTATCTCAAGTCGTATACATTTGCATAAATCCAAGCTGTTAAATTTTTAGAACTTTAGGACACACACACACACTTTTCAGATTTTTTTCAACACCCTTGTTGTCCAAAACAAGTAAATATTTACTGATGCCTCTGAATCAAAAAGACAAATAACCCAGAACTGAATATCTTAAATCAGACTTACAATTTTTGATCCATACCTGTGATTTAGGAACGAGCTAGGGAGAGCTGATGCCAAATATTTTCACTTCTGATGCTGTCAATATTGGCAGACGAAGACAGTATTTTCTCCTGGGCAATAACACTTGTCATGGGTGGGGGTTCAGATCCATCCTGTCTGTCTCTGCTAGGCTGAGTTTTTTGGAAAGTTCTTTAATGCTGAGACAAGTTTTGCTCACTGTGGACTTCGGTACGACCATGAATTAGAAGCTAGAAGTATTAAATTCTTAATTTAATACCCTAACAGCTGCTAATGTACTGGGCAATCTCTGACGTCTGTGTTACCACTGCCCTGTGAAAGTCTGTAGTGCAGGAAGAACAGAGTAACTGGACTTTTTGCTGAAGAGATGCTGTTATCACAAAGTCCGTCCTGTCTATCAGGTGATACCAGTGGGTGACCCCGCTGCAGGGGCAGGTCCGTGGTTCCCCACCTCCTTCCCTGGGCACCACTGAACCACTTCAGATGGTTCAGCTCCAGAAAACAGGCAAAACAAATAGTCATCTGCTCAGACTAATGAAACCTCAGCGCTCCTGCTAAGATTTTAGAATAGTTTAAATGTCTCTTGTATGTAGAAGACACTTCTGCATTGTTTAATATTTGTATTTTTTTTTCCTCCAAGAGGCTCTCATTTTATTTTTCAGAGATTCTCCTAGTCCTTAAGTAACTCTTCTTGTATGTTCAACTTTGCTACCTTATTTTCCATATGCTTCTGGAATTTGCGCTGTTTGTTACAGTTCCCTAATCAAACTTTAAAGCATCTGTGTATTTAATGAGTAACGCTGGCAGTCTTAACTATTCAGTATGGCTAGATGATGAAAACATTTAATTTGCTTGGTGAGAGATATGCAAGTCAAAGCTTCGCTTAAGAGTGGTGCAATTAAATTCAAGTGGTCTATAGTTTTCCCAGACAACAAGAAATTGTTTTTGGTTTTTGAATGTACATCTTCAGTGGTGAAAGTTGAGGCAACCAAAAACTAATCACAGCCTAGGAAATAGCTTTAAAATTCATGATCAGCCTTGTATACAAAGCTTCTTGCTAGCAGATAATTCAGGCTTTTATGTTTGTCCTTTATTTCTTGAGCGTTTGCAATGCTTTATGACATGATCGCTGAGGAGAGCATGCCCAGTTTGTTCCCAGATGCCTACAGCCTGGGCTTGGGCATGAACAGGACTTCTGCATGGAGCCTCCACATCCTGGTTTTAATGCTTTGATATCTTTTTTAATTATGATCAGAAGAAGAAAAAGATGGAGGTGTCACTCTCTGAAGGTTCAACCTAATTTGGCAGCAGGAATAATAGCAACTTGAATTCATTGGTGCTCACTTGCAGTCTCAAGGCAGATATTGGAGCAGGTTTTTGCAGCCTGCTGGCCCAGGGCTTTGCAGACCATTAAATCTGCCTGAGAGCTGCACAGACCTGCTCAGGCTTTCCAAGGAGGATTTTGTTGTTGTTTAAGGGGCTGAGTAAATCAGTCGAATACCTCTGTGGCGAGAAGAGACTTACCTAAGGGGAAAAAAATGCTGTTAGAGACTTCTGGATTCAGCCTCCACTGGATTGATCTTGGAGAAAAATTGGAGGCCTTGTACAGAAGCCTTAGTCTGATCAGTCACTGTCTGGTCCCTCCGGATGCTGGGGTTTCCCATTTACAGTAATGGCTTTGCAATGTGAAAACCCACCAGAATAAAGATGAAACTCTTGATCTCATGCAGCGTGACCACCAGAGCAATCTAACAGTTCTTACTACTTACGCTAATAAATTGGGGTTTTATTGCTTTGTGACCTAATGAGGGAAGCCTCCTTACTTGTTGCATTACAACTGCTCAGACAAGAATTTATTGTGTTTTAATAAAAATTTGGAACCTTCTGTATTGAAGAAAAACCTGTTGTGGTGTCTGAATCCAGCCTGACCCCTTGTGCTCCTCAAACATCTCAGTGTTGAGATTGATACCACCACCAGCCATCGCTGAAAGTCAGGTCTTTGCCTCTGAGTTCTCACTAGCAGCACCTTTTGGGGCTTTGATTTGTTTTGGGGCTGTGCTACCCTGACACTGAGAGAAGAGTAATTAGCAAGTGTTGTTGGTAAAGAAGCAGTCTGGAGTGACAGAGATCTGGCTGGTGCAGCCCTGAACCCCACTCGTTATCAAGAGTGATGACCCTGCTCCTTCCACAGCTAACGTGGCTCCGCGCTGCTGCCTATGTGACTCAATTTCAGATTTGAAGGACTGTCCTAACCGCAGAAGATGGAAGATTGCAGCAAAATGTCAATGGGTTTTAAATCAAGGAAGTTGTATTTGCAAGGAAATCTGTTTTAATGCCTAGCATCCAGTAACATATGGTCGTGGATTTGTCAATAAGAAGCGTGTGAGTTCCTTTGGGGAATATTCGGAGAAGCTACTAATTGTTGATGAGAAGTGGTAGGACTTCTGATTAAAGTGATTAAAGTAATCTTCTGATGGAGTAATTGTCCATTTGATAGGAGTCCTTCGGACTCTGTCCCACTGCTGCCATTACAGTAAGCACAGCTGTTTGCTGTGCTTTGTGGATCACAGTGCTTGAAATAAGACCTCCCGTACATTAACAAAACTGTAATCACTAGATGGCAGTGGGTTTTGCTCCCATTTTTTGGTCTATTTTTTTATCCTGCTTTTCTTGAAGTGTCTTGTTTCTATTACAATGCCAATTAAAAAACAATTCTGAGACCTTGAAACAATTTTATGAAGAGTTTTTTGTTTTCTGGCCAGCCTTAATCAAAACCCTAAATAAAGTTGTGCATCTGTTTTTCTTTGGGGCTGATTCTGGTCTCTAAGGCAACTTTCTGCCATTGAAGAGTCCTCGAAGTGTTGGGGCTTTCAGATGTTCTTTCCACTTCCAGGAATACCTGATCATTTGAAAGGCTTTAGAGGTTTTATTATGTTCTCCTGCTGTTGAATTATTTGCCCTTGATTTACAAGCATTTACTATAAAGCCTCACAAAAAACATGAAATGTTCAGATTTTCTTTGGAGACTGCTTGCTAGGAATACTCGAAGATTCTTGCTACAGGATAGCTCTGGATTTGCTTTAAGTGCACTCCTTACCTGCTGTTATTCAAATGTGTCGACTGCTTACACCTGATTTTCCCCAGCTTACAAAGAGAGAGGGCAGCTCCGGCTCCCCTTTGCAGATGGAAGTGGTGGGACTGCAATTAAGCACAGCTGAAACTGGAAGGGATGTCGGAGAAGTTTCTTGTCAGGAAACGCAGCAGGAGGAAGCAGCTCAGCTCCCTGGTCCCTTCCAGCCATGAAGTGACAACTTCAAGAGTGAACTTAATCCATGTTTAATCCTATCTTCGCAAGCTAAATGCTTCTTTTGATGTTTAAAGAGGAAAATATGTCATTTTGTCTAATTCTTTTCATCAGGGGAATATATCATCTGGAGATGAAGCCTTTTATGTGTCAGAAGGTCTCCGTCACCTGTTATTGTAGTATTTCACATCTTTTTCTGTGGCCACTTCCTTGCTCCTTTCCTTGTGTCAGTGCCAACCTGCCTGCAGTACCACTTTTGTGGTGAAACTGGCACTTGTATAACTCGGAATAATTATATTTCTAAAATACTGATGTTTGCTTAAGGAAACTTGAGGAAATTAACAGTTTATAACGTCATGAGTGCCAATTGTATTTCCCTGTCTAGAGAAGGCAACTCACCTCCTGAAAATCATTTCTATTTCCATTAAGCTTTTAGGGAATTAGGATCTGGGCGCTATCTATAGCCACAAACGATGATGATACATACTTCATGTTATTCATGTTTTCTTCTTGAAAAGACAATTCAACTGTTTGTGTTTCACTCTTTCCATCGTGTATATTCTATTGTTGCCTTTTCTTTTAAACCTCTCTTCATAGTACTTTGGGATAGTATGGAAAAAGTACAGTATGGAAATGATGATAGTTAACACACCTCCAAAGCTCTGGTTTGCTGTAGGTTATGTGCTGCATGGGCCAACAGTTGTGGGCTATCCATAGAGCTCCTAGGCAAGCCACAAAATGGTCCTATGGAAACGATGTTAAGGTTGTTTACCAGTAGCTTGTTCTTCTGACAGATTTGTATTATTTTTCCTTCCCTTTGCTGGTTGTGCAAATTATACTGAAAGAGGAGTAATGTTGCTCTCAGGTCATGAGAGGTTAGGTTTTCTCCTAAAAGCTGAAGGGAAAAAAACCTTCCTTGCAGTAAGTAGTTTTATTATAGGTCTAGAATTAAAAGGAAACAGAAGCCAGGATAATGTGCTCTTTTACTTACAGCCAAGGCTCTTTGTTTCTCAAAAAGCAAAACACTGTTATATGATGTTTAGGAATCTGGGTGGATGCAAACTCTGCTCTGCACCCATAAGTAGCCTACGTTTGTATTGAATTTTTTCTCCTACAATTCCACAAGTGACTATGAACCCCATACCCACCACAATTAGCTGAACCATTTGTGTGTTCATGGCATTAATATGCTTTAACCTTAACCTGCAGCCTGGGTTTTGTTATTTAGAGGCAGATCAGTACAGTGACATTTAGATTTGACTTGCTTTGGTTGCTTTTTGCTCTTTATTGATCAAACTTGCTGTACGCTGGATAGGTTAGTCTCCTAAGCTGTATGTTGTATTATTACCAGTGATGAGAGCATCCGTTGGTGCTGCTACTGATATATATCTTTAGCCCATTAAAATGCAAATTCTAAGGTGTGCAGCAGATAGAAATCTTTGTACCTTAAAGCACTGAAAAGCTGGCTAATTATGACTCCAACTATTTTTCAGATAAGTGAACAGTAAGTCATGATAAAATTCGTAATGTGAATCCTTTTATTTCTCCTGTCCCATGACTATTGAGCTGCACGTAATCTCAGGAGTGTGTTTCTTGTTTCCAGAGTCAGTGCCCAAAAGTTTATTCATTACTTTAAATGTGAAAGCAAACAAAGCTGAGAAAACCCACTCATGGTGCCTATTTCTTGTCTCAAGCTACGTGAATATATGCAGATAAATGATGTATAGCTTACAGCAGCAAGACCAAAGTTCAAGACTTTTCTTACCGTCTTGCAATCAGGTTCCAGTTCTTGGGTAGTCCCATCCTTGCTCTCAATGATCAGCAAGATCCTCAAGACTTAGGCCATTAAATGTGACTCCAGAACAGACCAGAGTTCTTCTCCAGCAGAGCTGCCCCTGAGGACAGACCCTGTTGGATGCTCCTATGATCCCTCCATACAGCAGCCCCCCATGCTTTCCCATGCTGCACAACTCCTCTACAGATTCCTGCCCTGAGCACTTAACTGGGCCAAACTATCATGTCAGTGACTGTGAATATACCAGCAAAAGATTATGTTCTTAGTAGAATTCAGTCACAAATTGCAAGGATCAGTTGGGCAGTGCCATTTATGTATGGCTGAGTCTGAAAGTCAGTTTCTGTACATGTGAATGCTCAGTGGGCGAAGCAGGCTTTAGGTTTTGGTCCATCTGAATTTACTTTTCTACTGAAGTGTCTCTAGATCTGGTTGGTCTGGTATTTTTATAGTTGTTCCTTTCCAAATGTGGATGGCCCCATCGTATTGCAGTCTACAGCGTGAATGCAGTTACTGTGATTAAATAAAGACAGAAAAAATCCAATCTTCTACCTTGCAACTTACGATCTTCTCATTTAATATGACACATGATAATTTTTTTCTCTTCCCAGGATTCTTTTTTTTTGGCCAAGAAATTAACTATGTATGTGTCAAGCCAGGAATAAGCCCTAGGCAATATGGCAGAGTCGCTTTGTAATAAAGCAGGTCTCAATATTTGTTCCAAACTGAAGCAGAAACTTGTCTTTGAGTTAAAGTTTAGCTAACTTTCCCCATGACAATTTTTCCTTTGCCTCTGTTTGAAGAGTCCACCCCCAGCTGGCTTTTGAGACAAAACCAAGATCTTTGAAAGACCGGCAGCCACATTAAAGGAAGAACAGAAACTAGTTCTGCTACAGCAAGTTAAATGGGAAAGTCTAGGTCAGGGGCTTTAATTGTAAAAATGACACTGGGTGGCTGCCCAGGTGTACCTGCATGCAGAGCCAGAGCCTGGGAAGAGCTACAGAAAGGCTCACCATTTATCCTCTGAGTAGGGTGCAAGCAAGGAGAGATTTATAAATGAAAATAACTTCTTGTATCAGCTTCCACCAAATTTGTGATGCAGAAGGAAGTGGTCCCGAAGCCCTCTTTCCATGAGGGGCTGGGTGCCATCTGTCAGCATCAGGGGTTTGGGATCCTCAGCCCCCAGATTATTGTCTCTGCCAGGAGGATTTGGTGGGAGATGGAAGGCAGCAGACGACAGCTCCTCAGCCACAAAATGTTTGTGCTCATCTCATAAAAGGAAGTTCAGTCCCACGAGCCAGTTTGTGCAAGGGCTCCAGCACCAGCAGAGCCACTGGCTCCCTGGCAGGGCCGCCCACCCCAGTGCCTTGGTTAATATAGGAAATACTTTCAAATTCTCTATCAGACAATGGAAAAGAAGTCTAGATGGTAAGGGGAAATAAATGCTTTTTTTTTGAGGTTGCTCCTTCAGCCACTTTTGGGAGCTGCATGGGGAGCAGAGGCTCCAGCTCAGCCCCACCAGCACGGCAGCGTTTGATGTTCAGGTTGGAAGCACCAGCCTCGAATCTTCCTTCCTGCAGCAAGCCTTTGGCATGGATTCGTTCCGGGGTGTGTGTGGCATTTCTCTTTGTGTTAAGCTGTAGTGGAAGAGAGACAGGATAATGCAGCCAAAATTGGCTTTTTCTGCCCCTGGCCACTTCAGATCAATGAGAAGATCTATGGAAACCCTTAGCCTGGAGAAAATAAAGAAAAACAAAGGGAAAAAAAGAAAACTCTTCTCCTGAGTGATTGCTTAAACCTCTCTGACAGCCCTGGAAATGGAATTTCACTTTCTCCTCCACGATTCTAGCACAGATTGTTTACTTTTATCTGTGGACTTGTCTTCACTATTTCTTCACCTTGAGTTAATTGACTGATTGCCACAAGGTAGCTAGTTAACATGACTGCAAACCTGGCTGGGCGCTCCCCAAATGTTTCTTGCAGCGCTGTTACCCTGAGACAATTCCTGAATTAACACCGGGGACATATCTGAATAGAAAAACCTGTAGCATCTCTTACCTGTTGGTCTGAGTCAGTATAACGCATCCAGAAATGATTTTAGATACTGCAAATGTGAAGGCCAAATTCATGGCAGGGGAAATGAAGGTGACCTTTCCTTATAGATAAGGCCTTTGTAATTTTAGTAGCTCAGGTAAATCCTAGCAGGATGCAGATAATGTGTTAAAATACTGATCCCTACAATGAGGATTGCTCGAAAGTATACAGTAACTGCGTATAGCACAGGCAAGAGACTGTGGAGGAGTATCTTTAAATTAAAATAGTAAGTTTAACTACGTCTTAGCAAAAAGCAATTACCCAGGCTGAAATTTGACCCAGCCACCATAATTAATACACCATCGTTCTTGGAGAAAATGCCTTTGGATATTTAGATTTCATAAGCAGATAGGGGTCTGGTTTTATATCTCAACAGAAGGAGACAAACAGTAAATAGCGGTAGCTCTAGCAGTTGGCTTATTACAGAAAACTATTAAAATGTCATTCTTTGTATGGCTAGTGCCATGATTCCCATCACTTCTCCAGCAGTTCAGAGCTGGGTTGCAGATGTGGTTAACACCTTTGCCTGTACAGCTATGGTGTTTGCATGCATAATATAAAACATCTTGCCTGTAGACCATTTTTTTTCACGTGCGTAATTTGTTGTGGCTGCATAATACTATATATTTTTATTCAATCTTTTACATATAAATGAGTTTTATTGAATAAATGTTGCCATTGTCCATTCCCCACACCATATTTTAGCTCTGTAACTATAGTGAGTTTATGATTCCTCTTCGATTCTATTGCAGTAACAAGTTTGTTTATTGCTTTTTAAATCTCCTGCGCTGACACTGTGTAAAATTAAGGACGTGGTTAAATTCTTTATTGTTTTAGACTGTTTCTAAAAATTAACATTTCTATAACCTTGAATGTTTGGCATCACAAATCAAACGTGAGGTGTCGTGGCTAGTTGGCTTTAAGGTCGTGGCAAGTTGCTGCAGTCTGCTGGCAAAGCCACTGCAGAGCTTTTAAGGTTCCCCATGCAAAGGTAATGCAGTGATCAGCTTTAATGAGTAGGACTGAAATACTGTATAAGCGTTTTCATCTATTTTTATTGTTTCTCCTTTTGTTTTATAAGTCTGCATAAATCCTAGCTGGGAATCAGTGGAGGTGTGTGGCTGGCTGTGTTTGAAGATTGCCTGAGTAAGCCAACTTTTTTTTTTTTTTCCTGCTTGGGTGACAATATTTTGTGTTTGTGTGTATATGAAATATTAAGACCAATGCAGTGTGGATTTAAATGTGTTCGTCAGCAACTATTAATGACAGAAACTAATTACATAGCCAGTCTCAGTGCTAATGCATGTACAAATAATGCGACTATGGCAAGAGACCTCTGCAAACATTCAAAATAAAATGAAAAACCACAAGTCCTAATCCTCCTCTCCCTTGAGTCAACAGGAGTTTTGCCTTTCAGTGCAGTAGATCGTGCCTGCTATTGCTGTTTGCTCTAACCCAGTGTCATCTCTGAAAGCCATGAGCAGGTCATGGGCAAAACAGGAGAAGTGACAGGGGTTACTTTGTTCTCTGTCTGCTGGGACTCAGGATGGTGCTGGTATAAACTGGTGCAAACTGGGGCTGGGCGGAGTCCTCGTGGGCTCTTGAGGGTCAGTCCCGCGTTGTGCTGTTGCAAGGTCAGTAGTATTTTGGAGAAGATAAACATTGCACAAGTTTTTGATGTCCCGTGATGGAGGGACATATGACAGACTTCATAAACAACTTCCAGGATCTTTGCGTAATCAAATTTTAATATAAAGTTAATTAAAATGTGATTTATTGCAGATTTTCTAATGCACAAAAGTTTAAAAATAATACCATAGTGACTAAAACTGTGTGTGTGCACTTGTTTAAAGCCTGGGCTACACACAGAATTCAGTGTGGAGCCTTGTAATAACTGAAATTTTACCTGATAAAGCAAAAGCATTTGGCTAAATCTTGGGAAGAACTTCTTTCTGTTTAATGAAGTGACTAACATCATTTGCCTTTCCATCGTAAATCTGATAATTGGGAAAGTTGAAATCCTTTTGCCCCCTATATGTCAAAGCAGGGCTACTTTTTGGTTTTCGAGATGGTCTCTGTGGCTATTTGGCTCTACTTCATCTGTGCCCTCTTCTCTTCCAAGTGTGGGAGTGCTCTTCCCCGTTAAAGGCAGTTACTGAACTCCCCTAGGACAGCGTAGCCTTTGCTACAAAGCATTGCGTTACAGGGTCAAAAGAGGACATCAGATAAAAACCGAATCAAAGCCCCTACGTTCCCAGGTAATTCAGTGTATTAAGGAAACAGAGGAATTTCTGTGGGAGCGAACGGCAGCTAAATACCTGTTAAAACTAATGGCAGTGCTCCCACAGTCTCAGATGGTGCGACGGGCTGCCCATAATTCAGCTGCAGCTATTTCACCACTGCTGGTTCAGAGAAGGTTACTGTGAGGTTAGTTTATTACAAGCATAGTTATAGGGAGGAATTTGGGGGAAGAAGATAAGCTTCAGGGTGAGACGAAACAGCAGAATGAGTCGGTCCCTCCCTCAGGTGGGGAGCATGTGGGCTGGGACCCAGTTCCTGACCGCTGCGATCATCCAGAGAAGGGAAAACCAACTACTTCCAGAATCTCTGCTTTGGTATGAACGCTCATTTTACCAAAGCAATCTAAAGTTGTTTGAATGCTAAGCTTGGTTGTGGGTTGTGTGTGTGTTGCTTTTTTTTAATTTATTTTTTTATGTGCTTGTGACAAATAATGGTTTTAGCTTCAAAAGTGATGGTACTACATTATATAGTTATAGGTTGGATTTAGGTCTTAAAAACAAAACAAACTGCTTCAAAAGCTTTAACTGAAAAATACTGATGCTAGGCTGCTCTTCTTTTATATCACTTTACTTGCTGTATTATCTGTATTCCTTCCAGCAGTGCTTTAAGTGTCGTGCCTAACATCTGACATGTTTCATTTTTCCTGTCATGCAGCATTTCAAAAAACAACAACAACAACAAAAACCAACACAGTAAATTATTTGCATAATGCATGGGATGCTTTCTTTGGAGTAAAATTGCGCTGTGCTTCAGGGAGCAGCCTCAGCCTGCCGCTCAGTGATACTGTCCTGGTCACAAACCCGATCTGTCACCCCCTGATGAAGTGTTTCATGTCTAAATTTAGTGATGGTTTCTGTGGTCCACGCTCAGCCTGTGATCTTGACTGTTCCCCTGCTGCTGCTTTTGGTGTCTTTCCTAGAGATAAAGGTGCGACTGAAGCCCATGCAGATGGATCCAAGCTAGTTGTAGTATGTCTGGTAGTGAGCACAGGGAGCTCAGCACGAACAGGGAAAGCTTCCCTAGAAAGTCTGCTGGGCATATAATTAGGTGGCTTGTCCAGAGTGAGCTGCATGAAGTGGCTTTCAGCCTAATTTAACTAATTAGGTTATCTTAAGTGAGTTTAAGCACAGCTTTGGCCCTGACGTAGGCGTACCTGAGGTGGAGATGCAGGCAGGGAGCTGCAGGCAGGGACCTGGAGCTGCAGGAGGATCCCAGTCTACACAGGCTGCATTATAAGAGAACAACATTGAAATTAGTCAAATACAGAGACTACAGCTGCTGGGAGGATAGTTATTTGCACTGTGGATGTAACCATATTTTGGAGCTGGCAAATGATGTTAAGTCAAATACTCCAGGGGTCGGGCCTAATTAAGATGTTGGTACCGGATTGTGAACTGATTATGTGGGAAAAGTGAGCCCTGCATCATTATTTGCAAGTGGCTATGTGCAGGATCAAGCACGCTGCTTCGTGCAGGGGCAGGAGCCGTGACACACACCGTGTGTGTTGTGTGAAGTCGGGCTAACACCACCCGGCCTGAACAGAGCGGCGAGGAGCAAAGGGGCTGAGGCAGAGTTGTGAAAGCTAATTGAATAACGACTTATTTCAGATGAAATGGTGTTCTGCTGGAAGGTATTCTGCCAGCAAAGAATGAAGCTGAATTTGTCAAGTGCCTTATTCATTGTAAATAATTCACTCTGCTCCAGTTGTGCTGCGCAGGCACTCTGCAGCAGCCTCACAGCAAGGCCGGCCTCCGCCTGGTGCCGGTTCCAGAGCTGAAAACCCAGCAGAGCACCGAAGTGCTTTGAAAGGTGCCCCAGCTAGCAACCAGCCTCCAAAAGTTACTTATGTTCTTGTAATGCTGCCTCTGTTGTAAAAACATATGAAATATCCTACTCTGAGACACAGGGAACATTCTGGGAAGCAGCATCTGAGTCCTCAAAATGAGGTGAGCCGAGGAGCCGGGCCCACAGCCCAGTGACAGCCTGACGGCCCTGCTGCAGCTCCTCCTGCTCTCTGCCTTTACCTCTCCTCCCCTTCAAAGCCCCATGGCCTGAATTAAATTCCTCCAGGTCATCTTCATAAATAAATTGCAATGATTTACAGGCATTTTTGTAGGGGCCTTGCTCTCAGGCTGAGAAACAGAATGATTAATTCTGCAAAAGCTGTTTTACACAGGATTTCTCAAATCTTAATGACGCTTAATTTCAGCCAAATCATTTCTCCTCAGTCAAATTTTGGAGTTACTGAATAACTTATTTGAACCCTCTGTGCTTCAGAGCTTCCTGGAAGAGAAGACAGCTCTGTACAAGTGGAGAGCAGGACACCGTGTCCTGGTTTCACGGAGGCAGCCCATGTCACTTAGTGTGCTGTCCCTCTTGGTTTTCATCAGGGCATTCAAATGACCCAGTTTTCTCCTGCTTTGCCGTTGTCCTCCTTCCAGCTTATAGGTATCGGTGATGTTTAAAGTCATCCTCCTTTAGGAAATGTCAGCTGCTAAGGTGACGGGACAGGTAGTGGAAATTGCTAATAGAGAAAAGCATGTGAAAAGGGCTTCTGAGGAGGCAAGTGGTGTGGGGAGGTGGCAGCTGAAATAAAGGTGTGAGTAACAGCAGTGGTCGTCATCCCATCTTCGGACCTTATCCAAGACAGGGAAAAAACCCTGATACTAGTACTGCTTAATAAACACAATATAATCAGAACCTATTATAGCCTAGTTCTGCTTGAAATTCAAGTGGTTTGGACTGGGGTCATTTTATATGTGCCTCTAAAGAAAGTTAATGTGTTCCCTACTTCCCCTTCCCCCTTAGTCTATACTGTATCTTAATGAATAACAGGCTTAATCACTCTGGTATCAAGATAGCCTTTTTACAGCTATGCAAATGTTCTTTGGTATATAATTTGTACATGCTTCACTCATCTATTAGCATTGTTCTTTCTAAATGAGAAAATGCAAATGTTACACCAAGGGCCCCATCTTCATAGCTTACTGAATATAATTCCTGACAGCAACATGAAGCTGTTTAGCATAATTTTCCTGTTAATAAACTGCCAATTACAGTAATTTAGTTCTTAGCTTCCGAAGACCGAAAGGTATACGGTGATTTCCAGCCCCCTCCCAATTAATGTTTCAGTTTATTATTTTGGTATGTCTGAGAAAACAGAAAAATGGAGCAGCCTCAGATGTTTGATACAAATGCAACTTCCTTTCACTAATTCAAAAGCTCTTCTGCTCTGAGAGGCAAAATGCAGTATTGAGGTTCCACACTCCCCTTACACATGCGCGTTTGTATGTGTACACCACTAAGAACGGCATCAGAGGTATCTGTATTACAGGCGAATGTGAGTCAGCTTGGAAAACTACCAAATTAAACTCTGTAAAAGCTGCCTAGAAACACCTGCCAGCAATGAACAGCTTTTTTTTTTTTTTTTTTCTCCCAGTGACTTCTGTTTGTTGTGCAAATGCTTCCCAAACTCAGACGGTTACACAGCACTTTATTAAAGTCAGTGGAAAATACTGTGAAAGAAGGGGGGATGTTTAAGGAAATGTTTGTAGTTGCTAGAAAAGGCTCAGAAGTATTATATCTAGAAGCAATTATGTTTTGAGCAGCTCTTCATGCACAGTAGTTTCTGTTCAGAGCTCTTCTCCACCTTTCTTATTAAAGGGAATTTGCATGAAAACAATCTTTGTTTCTTAAGAGTTTATCTGATCTTCCTCTTATTTCCAGCTCCCTGCTCCATCTGCTCCTGAAATGATCATTCCACATGATACAACAGAACAACTTCTGAAGCAAATTGGACTGACTTGAGTTGAGGAATAATCAAGAGGAGATCTCGGGAATGAAAGGTCTTTCTTTCAATGTGAGTATTGCCAGTGGGTGAATGTGGGGAACGGGCTTTTGATGTAGGGAGATACTGAGGAAAATAACCTAGCTAGATAGAGCCTTTCAGGTGGTTTGTTTGGGATACTGGCTTTTTCCCCTCCTATTTGCAGGTAGCTCCACCACTCATACTGTGTTTTGTAATCTATTATTTGTTTCAAGAATATGCCCACAGATGCCATGAACAAATTTTGTCTCATGTAATTACATCTCAAAAAAAAAAAAAAGTGAGAGTTATTGCATCCTTCCCACAATCACCTGCCTTTATCAGCCTCAGCTGAGCCTCCCGTAGCCTGCAGGAGGACAGAGGCAGGCTGCAGTGATTAGACCCTGACCGTAATATTTATTAGACTTTCAGGAGTCAGGTTTGGCAGAAGAGTTTTCATTGGTTGTGTAAATACTCACTTTAAAGCCTGCTCTGGCTTCTCTAAACACCTGGACTGGGCTATTTCAAAGGACTCAGCATTGGTGTCACTGGTCTAGGTAATGAAAATAAATTGACTCCTGAGGAAGTACAGTTAGGTCAATGCTAAGCAGTGATTTAAATTCCACCTTCCTGCAAGCTATGTTTAGAAATCAAGCACAAAAGCCCACTTGGTGCCGTCACCAAGTCTTACTTGCCCAGGCACCTCTTGGTGCTTGGCAGTGTCTCAGCTGAGACCTCCACCACCTGAACCCAAATAGAAGAAATAGCTGGCCCTGCTTGCTTGCTTTTGGTAGCCACCAGAGCAGCTGGTTTGCCCAACTGGCACCCACTGGCTTGGTGCCTTGCTGGTGTAGACAAGGGGGTTGTTCTGCTCAGGGTCTGTGGCTGGATGTAGGATCCTGCAACACTACCCACATGAGAACCGTGCCCATCTTTGGAGGACGTTCAGTATGAGCCAGTTGCTATAGCAAGGCATGGTCTTTGCTGAGAAATTTCATCTGCTCTGTGAAACAAATCCAGGTCTGAGGACCTTATGGGAGCAGGGAGCATCCTGTTCAGCTGTTTGTGTGTCTTTGTTGTTGATGGCATTTGCCTTCTTGGCCAACTCCTCCCTGGTGCGATGCCTCAGGCAAGGGCTCAAACAAGAGAGGCTCCTCCGATGCTTTGAAAGCTAAATTGAAACAACATTATTGAAGTTATTAAACTTTAAGAAGGTGCAAGTGTAAGTGCCAGCTAGTTACTTTTTGATAAGTATATGCTATTAATAGCACTTTTAAAAACTCAACTCAAGATCTGCAGTATAGGTATTCTTCAAGACACTCTTGACTATTACGAGATTAATGGATAGGGGACAGTTTGGAACTGAAACATTAATTTTAATCACATAGCTCGGTTTGTATTAATGAGAGAAGTGGGCGAATCCTATAGAAAGGCATGAGAATATGTACCTAAGAGGCATATGCAGTGATTATGCACTTTGTTGGAAAATTATTGCCAACTCTGAAAATAACTGACAGCCGAATTTGTCAGATGGACACTTGGAGAACACAGGGCAGTGCAGCAGTACATACAAAGGGATGGCCGTGCCACTTGTCTATTAGGTTAAGCAAATTCTGAAATAAATCTGAGAAGTGAAATAATTGTATTTCTTCCCCCCGGAGAGCATTTTATGTTCACACTGGGAGTCTGCTAGGGAATATTTGCCCGTGCTTGCAGAGTCTATGAGGGCTTACAACCATGTTATGTTGCTGGTTTTTATACACTTGAGTATTCAGTTAGAGCTGAATGACTGCGATTAATCACATCACTTTTTAGTACCTGTGGTACCAGGTTTTTTGTTTATAGACTGTAGACCTGGGGCTCCGTGGTATTTCCTTGTTGGCCTCGAAGCCAGCGTGTGCTCTTCCTTCCCAGCCTGACCTCTCTCGCTGTGAGCTCATCGCTGTAGCCCAAGGCTGGAAAAGCCTGACAAGGGGCTGCCCTGGCTCCAGTGGCAGGTTATTAAATGAAGTGAGGAAAGCTCTGCGTGGGGGTGACACAGCTGGGGGCACTGCCTCTTCACCTCTGAGCATCACATCTATAGGGTACCAGCCTGAGGACCAGGAGCCCTGCGCACATTGCTTCACTCGTCAGACAGCCCAGAGGTGATTTAACATGATGGGGTGGGATGAGCTTTCATCAATAGCAAGCCTACAAATGTTAGTAGTTATAATTAGGAGATGTGCTAACCCTCCTATTAACCTGATTGATGGGAAGGCTTGATTAAGCAGAAAACTGATTTTTCCCCAACTGGCTGTAACAGAAGATCAGTTTGCTTTGAAATGGGAATTATAAGGACCGAAAGCTTTCTGTTGTCCTTTTAACCGATGAAAACTGGCTAGGTGCATCTTCAAATGTTTATAGTGAGGAAAGAAACCCCAAAATGAAGATGTGCGTTCTAGGCAATAATTTTTAGTCCTACAGCCAGGGCTAGAATGCAGAGCAGGGATGGACAGGCCCTCTGCATCTGTCCCAGCGCTGAGCAAAGCTTACTGACACTGCACCATTCTCAGCGGCTATCAAATTTAGGGCATGTCTGTCCTCCCCAAAGGACAAGGTCATTTTAAAACTGGGAGCAGGAGAACCACATAAAAAGCTGATTATACCGGTGAACCAATACAGGCGTGTAATTTGGGACCCATGCTGGTATTTGCACAGTCCCGAGCTCTCTGTACCACCTTGGGTCAATGCTATTTCCAACGTCTCTGTAGTGTCCTCCATGGTGCTGCGAAGATGTGCCCTCGCTGACCTAACGGAGTGATAAAGAAATCTGCTCTGTTTAATGCAATTCTGGGGGAAAATGGCCACTTTTGAAGAAGAAAATGGTTTCTGCTAAAGGTTTACCGCCGTGCAAATGCAGTGGTGATGCAGCTGTAGTGAGGCTGAATGGCTCTTCACAATGCAAAGTTTCCGAGCTAAAGAAGAGCTCGTGTGCCTGAAAGCTTTTTGTTCTCCAACTACATTCACAGGGTTAATAAAAGATTGGAGCTCTCCATGCAAACCTCGCTGCCTGTGCCATGAATTGAACTCCTGTGTCCAAAAGGACTTGATGTTGACCTTAAAAAACTTGAAAACCTGTTAATATTAGGCACCCTGGGATTGATATATAGAGCTGAGTTGGATCATGTTTTACCTATACGCAGGCAAACAAAGCTCTGTAACATAATCAAAGGGCAAAAATTAGCTCTAAGTAGATGCCGTAGAGCCACAATGATCATTATTAGATGTCACTTTGTCTCATTGTTATTTGCGTATTATTTGAAGCCACAATAATATTCAAGTCACCATCACTAAACACACAGCGCTGTATTTTGACAGCAATTCACAAATGTGAATTAAACTGAACATTTCTCTAATACCAACCTTTCCTGAACCTCCCTGCAAATGGAGATTAAAGGCAAAGAGAAGCATAGTGCAGTTCAAGCATATAAAAGCCTCATTGTCAGTCCAGGACTTGGGGAAAAAATAAATAAATTTGGACCTTTCATTTGTTGCAGACCCATTAATAAATTATCACAAGTGACTTCTGTGGCCTGTGCCCTATCACTTGGATATTATACTAATATGGGTAAAAGAGAAGGATCAAGAGGAAAATGTCCAAAAGGACCTTGCAAAGCTCTCTGAAGGTGGGCTTAGAGTGAGGGAGAGGATCTGGGCTAATGTGCTGGAAAAAAAGAAAAAGAAAAGGAAAATTGTACTCTAAGGTAATCTTATATCTCACCACTTAGCTGACAAAATGCACGTGATGCAACTTCCAGGGGTTATTTTTGTGTAAAAACAAGTGCAAGGTGGGAATCAACACACAACAAAATAAGCAGCACAGCAACGTGGTGACAATCAGCAAATACAATGTGTTGAAATGTGTTGGTTTTTATATATCAATATATATAAATAGATATTTGCAAGGAAATGAAGCAGACCTCCTTACAGGCCATGCATTTGTGACTGCAGCTGGCTTTCAGAGCGAGCTAAAGCCCAAAGCTTGGCAGGTGCTGGCTGGGGACAGCGCCGCGGGCAGGCTGTAGGACTCAGCTGTGCCAGAGCTGACAGCAACAAACCAAGCACCTGGCAGGCCCAGTCGTTTTAAAGAGTCCTTCACATGCAATCACTGCGCTTGCACTCCTCTGAGTTTTCAACATGCAAAACTCAAATATAGGAGGGTTGTTTTTTTTTTTTTTTTTGCTGAAGTCGCAGGAACTCGTGAGTGCAGACTTAATTCCCCCAAATATACAGACAAAATACTCGCTTACCATCTTAACGATCCCTCTGGGAAAGCTGGCCAAGTCAGACAGTAACGTTCAGTAAATCCTTGTTATCTATGCTTGCTTTGCTAATGAGCCTGAGTATCGTATTTAAATCCCTGTAGTTGCATCTCATATATCGGCTGGTGCAAAAATAAAATATTTTCGTTCGGCATTTGGTGTATATCATGGGCAGCTCCGCTGTGCTCCAGAAATGCCTCTCCTGTTATTAGCACAGCGCAAGCCTTCGAAGGGTCGCTGTGATGAATAGGACGGTGGAGGCCATGGGAGAGCAACATTTCAAACAAAAAATGGTACAGCTATTGGAGGGTAATTGAGATACCGTGTGTTTACACAGGTCTGTCTTGGAAATGCTCCTTTTGTGAATGCTAAGTTTGATTAAGAGCTTTCCTTTTTGAATCAGGGTGAAGGTGAAGTCAAATAACAAAGGAGGCTGGAAAAATAAAGCAGGACATTTCCAGTACAGCCCGGCCAGTGGGGAGCTGTGGATATTGGTCAAGGTAAGAAGGATGCAACTCCATTGTGGAGAGGGATTTCTTACGCACCTTGTGTAACTTTTATCACAAACCATTTCTTTTGATTGAATTTGTGCTGTGTTATGCAGAATATTATAAGCAATGTTGTGCTGAAGTATTATTTATAGTAGACAAACTTCAAGAACAAGCATTTGTTGGACAAGGCTCTCCTTCACCTAAGTGTTTTGCTACTTTCTCAAGCTGAGCTCAGAGGGACAAATTAATATTTATAGATTTGTGGAGGTCTGCGTCCCCTTCAGGTCAGTAGTAAAATCAACAGTCTCCAACCAACGCTGAGGTCGAATTTTGGGAGATGTGTTTGCTGCCCAAGTCCTGAGCTGGGGTTGCAGTAGGGAATGCAATAGGATTTCAGAGGAAAACCAGGCAGACAGCACAGAGAACAAACATAGTTTTAGCTGCCAACCTTTGGGGATCCTCCTTGAGTGGACCGGAGCAAATGGTGAGAGTGGTTATGAGGAGCTGCTCCCAGTGCTCGCGGGGAAGGTGTGCTTTAAAACAGGTTGTTGCTTCTGGAAACAGGGACTTCTCTTTGTAGGCAGGGGTTTTTATGGCCTGCTGCCTCATTATCTCAGTAACTTATTACAGTTTTATGTCTGTGTTGTGCTGCAAATGGACTGCCCATAATCCCCTTTTTATGGACTTAATCTGGCTGGTGATAAACGCCTGCAGGGTGAGGGAAGCATCTTCCCCTTGGTGGTGGGCACATGGTGCAAGCAACTTTTGGCAAGCTGAGCCCCCCCCTCCTGCCTGTGCTTTAAAATCCCCTCTGATCCCACCTGACTTTAAGGAGGTGTTGGTATTGACATTTCAGTCTGAAATACAGCCGCCTGTTTTCTCCTGGAAAGATCAGCGCCAGCTGTCAGAGCTGCAGCCTTCTGCGTGTGCACAGCGATGATCAAATTAACATCCCTTTAGGTACCTGGAAGTTAACATCAGATGAGCTCCAAAAACAGTTTTTGGAGATTTTGGTGGCTTAGGCGCTTACTGAGGTAGGCTGGATGGATACTGGAGATTGTCTTCTCAAACGTTCTGTGAAATAACCGTTATAATTTCACATCCCCTGTACACACAAGCTAGTTAATTTGTTTTCAGTGAACATTTGTATGAGTGAATTATTCACCCATCTGCAATATTTATCTTTACAATGGCTAGACAATTCAGCCCTGTGTGGAGATGTGCCTCTGTGTGAATTCATAAATCCCCGATCACTGGCAGGACATTTTCTGCAGGAGCTGATGATCTATTTATTCTCTCTTTTCGCCTCTCCAAAGGTTAGCCCGGGCCCTTTTGCTTTGACACGAACTGCAAGCAAACAACTTGTATAATATTTTACTACTTCCTAGTTTGAATATAAAGCTCTGACAATGCTCTCTGTAACTCCAGCTTGTCTGTTTCACAGCTCTCTTGGCTGATTATAAGGCAGCAATTTTATGTGATTTTTTTCCTCGTGCGCAGCAGATGTAATGAGCAGAGAGGATTATGTGATGAGCTGAAATGACTGAGGTACGTAAGGAATTGAAAATACAGATTCGGAGCCTTTGGTGCTATTAGCGGTCAGTTTGGAGCCTGCTGGCAGAGGGCTAACTCTTTTAGGGGTGAGCTGCTTCTGTTCAAAGGTGTTTAGAGCTCTGGGATGGTAAGGCAGCACAAAGAGGATACAGAGGGCCATAAAATTGCCCGTAAGGATATTGGAAATCAATGTAAATGTAGGTGCAGATGCATGCTGCTCGATCCCCCCGTTGGTGCCTGGGGAATCTTGATGGACCAAAACTGGCCTCGCTCACTGCAGGGCTGGGATTGCCCTGGGCTGGGGTTATCTGCCAGGGAAGCTGCTGGGATGGCTCTGTGGTTTGGTGGCCACTGCTTTTCCTAGGGGATACCAGGAGGAGTATTAGTTGCAACTGATAGATGGTTCAGAAATGGTTCAGAAAATTCTTAATGAGAGTCTGGGTTTTAAAGACCAGCAAGGACCTCACTTAAATGGCATTCCTCTGTCATCATTTAGGAAGGTCTTCTTTGTTGGGGAAGACCCACCACGACAAGCTCCATTTTACTGGTCTGGAGACTTGGGGCTGGATCCCAGCTTGGATGAACTAGATCAGTTCCAGTCAACCGAGCAGTAATTTCTATAACTTGAGGGAGTACTGCTGAATAGCCGTGTCTCTGAAGAGCAAATTTGCCAAAGTATTTACTTAAGAAAGTGCATCCTTTGGATAGACCAATATTTACTGAAGTGCTAAGGATTGAGTAGCGCACTGCAATGTGCTGTGTGAGTGAGAGCTTTCCCTAACAGTCACCAAATGTGAGTCTCACTTCTTTTTCTTCTAACTGCTGAAATGTGGCATACCAAGGATGATCCCAGAATTCCTCTCCTAAGAATCTCTTCCTTGATGCATTTTCTTTAACCCTTCCCAGAATCAGAAAAGCATGTTACTCTGCAACAAGGGAGTTTTCTTCGTCTGCACAGGAAGGGCTGTATTTGCCCCAGCTTTAAATTGTTCTGAAATGACTCACAAATCTTACCTTGAAAGTGAAGTGGTTCACTACATTGAAGTCTCGAAAAGAAAGCAGCTAAAATGCTGTAACCTTTTTCCACTGATTTTAGGATTTAAGTTCTGCTAATGCATGTGTTAATGTCTACGTGAAGAATAAAGTGCTTTACTCTTGAACTTTAATACCTGAAAGTGAGAATAGTGGAGCTGCAGTTACAGTCACACAGCAGAAATGATCGTACCCACCTTGGCTCCAACTCTTAAATACACAGAAAATAACCCGGTACGGAGTAGACAAGTCTTCTCCTGCTATGGGAAAGGCCCAGAAATGGAAGAGTCTAAATGAAAATTGCCAAGGATGAATTAGACAACAGCTTCCTGACCTGTATAATTTTGGTATCTGAGCTATAGGCTGTGGTGTGCGCCCCTCTACGCTGTTCTAATTAGAAGGCTAACTAACGGGGTGCTGTGACACTGTTAACAGGGAGACTGAAGTTTTCGGTGAACACACAAATTAGCTTTGAAGTTTCCTGCAGTCCTAAAGATTTTATGTTAATTTTCCATTTCTGCTAGGGCATATTTGCATTTTGCATGACAGTTTAGCTCTAATCATTTGTCAGTTAGTGCCAATCTGTTATCACTGGGGTAGAGCCACCAACTTAGAAACCTTTTAATCCTGCTGTGCCCTCTGTCTTAAATGGGCCTCCAGGAGATGGGTCCTGGGGACTGAACATGGGTATGGCAGGGCAGGAGAGGCATTAAGGCATCAGCAGGACCCAGGGAACTGCCCAGGCTGTCTGCAAAATGCTGTAGGCTTAGTATCAGACCAAAAATGCATTGCAAGAGCGTGTTACCTCTCCCTCTTGTTCTCCCATTTCCCTTTCCTGTACAGAATATGCTGACCTGAAGCAGGAGGGCTTTTGTAAACCCTGGTTTTGGCAACAGTTGGAGAGGTCTGTTGGTGCTCACCAGAAATATCGGTTACACGAACAGCTCTTCCTTCGGTAACTGCATTCAGAAATGAAGGAGCACTGAGGATAACTTCGGAGCATAAATCCTCTGGGTGTCTCTGCTCTCCTGCCAGGTCCAGTTTTTTGTCCGCCTTCCCCTGAGCTGCCCGCACCCACCAGCAGGGCACAGACTTCCTTGGCTTTTCCAGACTGTCCCCTTTGACTCAGTCCCACCTCTTGGGGTGCCTGTGCATCGCCTCACCCTACAAGTTTTAACGAGGCAGCAGCAGACCTCAGACCCCAGCACCCCACTACGTTACTCCAGCCATGTCCAAAGCTCACTTCTGTTATTTCCCTCAAAAACTAACAAGGGTTTGTCTTTCTGCCTAAGCCCCCCCTAGTCCTGCAATGCAAAAGTCTTCCTCTAGACCTTTGGTCAAAGCCTGAATCTCTCCAGACCACGTATAACCAAGGTGTTTCCTTCCTTGCAATGCCTCTTCTTCAGCAGCTCCTCTGCAGCCAACCTCTCTGCTGCTGCAGCAGGAAAATGTCTCCTGGCCCCTTCCTGTGGGTGCAGCCCTATCTGTCACCTGCACGTTTCCCTACCTCACCGTGCAGTCTGTTTGCAGACTGTGGAACAGTTCACACGAGCTCGCAGTTCCTCCTTCCCACAGCCCTAATTGAATTTTAACCAGCTGCTGTCACAGCCCGGGCCTCATTTGTTAGCCAATTCCTTGTCCAATTGATTATTTCACTAGCCTTGCTGTTTTAACAGCCTTATTGAAGTTCATGTAAATCATATCTCCGATTTCACTCCTGGGCTCTCTTGCTGTCCCTTTCGCGGAGATATGAATCAAACATTAATATTGATCAGCATTTAATGCCAGACACAAAGGAAAATTTGCTTTCATGTAATATGAAATATTAATAAAACATTAATGAGGGCAAAGGAGAAGGCTGCAAACATGATAGCCAGCTCATCTCTTTCCTCCAGCTCTAATACAGCATTAAGACGTCTGCATTACGTGGTGGCTGAGGCTTTCCAGCCTCCATTGAAATTTAGATTTGATTCCTAAGTCCAGCTTGGGAAAAGTCAAGGGACTCACCACTCGAACGGATTGACTGAGGCATCTCAGGTGCTTTTATCCTCTGTACACACAGGATGGCTCCTCAAATACTGTACTCTGAATTTTAACATCAAACGTTTTATCAGAGTTGGGCTGTGTTAATCGCATTCAAATGCTGTGACTCATTTAACCGGACACTTTACCCATATTCTGGTATGCGTTCTGCATGAAGTCGTGTTTCTGATGGTGTGAACTGCTGCTCAAAAAGCAGCAACTGAGATCAAGTAGTCAAAGGGACTTCGACAGATGAGTCCCAGTTTTGATTTTGGATATTGGGCTCACTTTAGGCTATTCCTTAGGAAATTCTGATGTAGAACTCAAATGCAGTTAAGTGGCTTCTCATTACTCTCCTATTAGCTCAAGAGTGCAGCGAGAAGGAGAAAATCATGAGTTCAGGTGTAGAGAAAAGAACCAGAAGTTAAATGCAGCTGAATGTGCTTGGAGAATTTGAAAATAAAGAAGGCAAAATGAGATGTAAAACGTGCCTTTAATCTGAGTTCTAGCCACGGCAGGAGATCACATCTGAGTTGCACCAAGACAGGCAGTGCTCACTCTCTGCTGGGTAAAGGTAATCAGGGATAAAGCAATAAGAAAATAGAAGGGTAGGGAAAAAAAAAAAAAAGAAAAAAGGGCAATATAGGATGAGAAGAATGGAAGACCAAGAGATGACTGAGAACACAAGCATGTCTATAAAGGAAAAAGACCTCAGAGTTCTGTGTTGTGAAATTAGTTTGTTCAGTGCAGATTGCAGAGTGATTCCACTGGATAAATCCATTTACTTGGGTATACAAAGGCATTGCTGGATGCAATTCCGGTGCTTTGGGTTTGATGCTCTCCTAGGTTATGCCTCACTTGGATGTTGTTTATGCAAGAGAGAAGCAGCTGTAATCCGAGAGCAATTGTCAACTAATAACAGGATAGAAGAAAAGCAGGGCTAAGAAGATTGAGAGCCACCTAATCTGGAGATCTATCATTGTACTTCAAACGTCAGTTCTTGCCAGGAAGAAGAGCCACTCTGACCCTCTTACCCCAGGCTGGTTTTTCACAATGAACTTTGAAGATGTTTCATTGTTTACCAGCATCTGCTGATCGTTTGATCTCAAGTTAAGTGTAGCCCCTGCTGGATTTACGAGCTGCTGAAAGAAAGAGAAGCAGAGTTATATTTCTACCACGCCATAGAGAACTAGAGATGCTGCAGTCTTCTAAATCATCATCGCTTGTTAGGAAAACTTTCATTTTCACTGCTGCTGGATGACAGTTTGTTTTAATTTTGCTTTCTAAGTATCCTCTCCATCAATGACCTTCACCCTGTGTAAGTGGGAATATAAAGCAATTGACATGAAATCAATATTAATTCAGGAGCGTGTAGGCCTTTTTTCTCCTTTTGTAACAGATACTTATCAGGGTGTTACAACCTGGCCCTCTGAAGCCATCGAGCTTCTGAACTCAGGACTGTGCAGCACCCAGAGGGATGCTCTGAACAACCACAGGCTGTGTTGTGTGTGCTTGACTATGGACCAAGAAAAAATGTCAGTTTTGTTGTGTTTTATCAAAAAAGCAATCACTGCACTTATTTCCAAGACTCAGACTAACCAGTCCAAACTTCACAGCTGGTTCACTCTGAAATTTTTTCAAGAACTGCTTGGTTTGGCCAGTGTTTGAGTAGTGTGGGTCTGACACGGTTTTATTTTGTTTCATTTTAGGTAGAAGTGCAGGTAGATAAAAATATAGTGCTTTTGTTTGTATTTAATGGGGCTAAAACAGTGTTTGTCACTTGTGAACCTAGGATCAAGACTTAGATTTTCCATCTGCTACAGCAGATCAGATTTTAGTGGAAGGTCAAGCAGATGTTGCTGGGATTTTATTGAGATCTATTGAGAATACTGGTGATGTGGGAGACAAAAGCTGACACGTGGATCAGTGTGGCGTTGGAGTCACGGCAGGATGCTACATCAGCTGGCTCTGCAGGAGGCTAAGCTATGAACAGTTTGATATTTAAAGACAAGCATATGCTATTCTATGTAGATTTGAAACAGGAAACACTGGAAGGATTTCAAGAGAAACTTGCTTTGCAAAGAGCAATGGGATAAGATGATTTTAGGGTCAACGTTTTAGGAGATGGAAGGAAAATGAGGCTGTGGTGCAGATAACAGTGGAAAACCTTCCAGGCTTTTATCAGGAACTAACACAAACAACCTTGAACACAAGGGCTTGAGCTCAGGAGATCTGGGGTTTATTTCTGACATTGCAACTTATTTGAAACAGTGAACGAGCCTTTTTATTGCTCTCAGCCTCAGTTTCCCCTGCTTAAAAAAGGCAGTCGTGGGACGACCTCCCTTTATAACATACATGATATGTATTTTTTAAGTGTTCAATAAAAGTTTAGCTCTATTCGTTGCACCTATGAGAAGTTTTTCCAGTAGCTCTAGCCAATGATAAAAACAAGAACACATCATCCAGGGGGCTGGATGCTCAGCATGTCTCTTGTCAGTGCAAGGAGAGCAGCAAGCTGCAGCTGCTGTGCACATCTGCCCTCTGCATGCCGTGCCTCTGAGAAAAATGAAGGATTTCAGATTGCAGGGCTGTTAATCTGGTACCTTTAACCAGGTATCAATAAAAAGAGGGGAAAATGATGAATCATCAGTCTCGGGTGCTTGTTAAGTGTTCTTGTTAGACACTATTTCCAATGGTCCGTAGCTTTACCCTGCCAAGAGTAATTCTGTTCATCTTCCTGGCTGCCCAGCAGATGAGCAGAGTGACTGACAGCAGAAATATTCCAAAACAGGGGATATTAAGCAGGCACAGTGATGACTGATGTCTGCTGTTCTCCCGGTGGAGTTATCACTCCTGTGATTTACTTTGACTCTGGTGACACTTTTGCCCTTGAGGATTTCTCTCCTTCTTTGCAGAGCTCTGAGCACTTCAAGTTTTGTGAAGAGCCGTGCAGGGAGGATCTTCTGCGTTTCCATCAGCCTCAGGAGGTGATCAAATGGGGCTTTCCCAGTGTCAGCAAGTGTCACGAACACCCTGAGACCTGTGCCAGGTCTCTGCTAAGGTCCTGATGTCAAACTGCAGAGACCTCAGCTGGCCTGGGACTGCCCCATCTGCGAGTTGGTGCCATCGTCTCGCACCAACACAGCAGTTTGTGCAAGGGGGTGGCCGCCTGATTTTTCAGATTAAGGCAAGAGTATAAACAAGGGAGGATCTTTAGCTCTGAAACGGATTTCTGTCCAAAAGTTTGTTGGCTTTCAGGATGTGCTGGCTCACGTGGTGTTTGCAGAGGTTATTTACAGGGTGGCTGGATGGGAACACAGAGAAAGGCAGGAGAGGTATTGGTGCTTTATCAGCCGAGGCAAGCAGTGCATGCATCTCCCTACATTGACGTATGCATCACAGCATATAAATAGATGTCAAGGGTAAGTTCATACAGTGTCAGACTAGAAGGATGTGATGTAACAACTTCATTATCATATTTCTATCTTCCTAATTGCACTCCCCTTAGATCACTTGCAAGGCTATGCTGGATTTCCGTGTAATAGGATCAAGTTTTATTTGATCTTAAGCCTTTTTCAACGGGAAGCTGAAATGAAAGGCAAGATTCAGAAAAGAGCATAAAACTTATTGCCTAAATCTAATACCAGGAGGTATTTTCTCTTAACAGAACTTTCTGCCTGTAAACGTGTGACCCATTTCCCTGAGTCTCTTCGTGCATTTATTCGACGCTGGGTGCAAGAAATGAACACCAAGGACTTCAGAGGTCGGGTTGGCCATGTGCTAAGCAAAGCAGCAGTGATGTGTAGGGAAGTGATTTTTGGCAGGGTGCAAAAGGAAGAAACACGCCTCCTGCATGGATTATGATTTTGGTTTCAGTCATATTAGTATCTGGTCTCAGACATCACCTCCAATCCTGAAGTACTTTGGGATTCTGTTGTCAATGCTGGGTTTAGTTGCTGGTTATTTTAAGTGACAGTTGTGAGGAAAAAATATGTAGAAAGCCCTCTTTAAAGATGATCAGCTTTTGTAGGAAACAGCCAAGGGAAAGCAACTGGTGTTTGTCATAACATGATAAATTGTGACATAGTGTTCTGCAAAGGATTATTTTAAACTTTTCCTTGTCCTACTGCACTTGTCGGAGACTGACAGGAAAGTCTTGCTGCCTCAAAGTGCTGCTGACAAGATTGAAGGTGTGTTAAGAAAACTGCTTTCTCCTGGGCATGAAGTTATTCTGACAGCCACCAGGCAAATGTATTCCAGTAATCTACTGCCACTTCATGTGCACTGCAGAGAACTGGAGACTGCTGCAGGAAAAATAAGACCTGTGTTAATACTGTGTGAAATAATAATAATACCTCTTCATTCAGTAGAGAAGAATGGGAATTGCAGTAATTATTATTATTTTTTTGCATATGTGCATATCATTATTGTAGTCATTTCACAGATGCAGACGTTGAGTTCCCAAAAAGGCATCTTAAGAAATCCCACCTTCAGCTGTATGCTCGCACTTTGGTTTGTGCTGCAGGCTCTCACAAGGGCAGAACTGAACATGGGTGAGTCTCAGGCTCGCCACCAGCCACAGCTGACCTGTGAAGAAGTTGGTTTGACAAATTGGCTTGTGTGGATGGTTGTAGCTCTACCCTATGAGAGAGCCATGGTAGATGCACTCCATCCAAGTATGCCAGGTAGCTGCTCTAATAGGATCTTGCTAAATTGTAGAGTTTCTGGGACAGCAAGAGACGAGTGAAGAAAATGAACAGGAAAAGTTAGTGGAACCACACTGAAGAGTCTTACTGAAGGGTTTTTTTATTCAATATTAGTCTTATTCATGGCTGCTGTCAGCATGATAATTGCCAGAAAGACACTCAGGGCTCCTGCTTTGGGAACCATCACTGAAAGTTGGGAAGGAGCCCCCTGGCTGGATCAATGCCCGAATGATGCCCGCTGCAGCGTGCTGTGGGCAGCCCGGGGCTGTGTCTGCAAGGACTGGGCTGGCAAAGGGCTGGTGCTGGCTGAACCGTGCAGTCTGCACTCCCAGAGCAGCATCTGAGTGCACTTCCAGGGTGGCTAGCAAAGTTAAAAATGCCTTGGCATAAAACCGCTGGGCTTTATCCTCCCCATAAATTTGCCCAAGGACTAGGAGTGTTTTAAGGCACATCAACCTAAAGAAGTTTTAGAGTACGCCGGAAAAGAGCTATAGTGCTGCAATTTACAGCCAGGAACATTCACCTGGACAATAAGAAGCCTGGTGCATTGAGCTGAAAAATATGCTGCAGTGTATGGTATTGGCTTGTTTGTAATAAAACACTAGCCTGGTACATTTTATTGGTTTTACAGCCATTTATTGTTTTGTTTTCAGAAATACAGTATGTAAGCAAAACCAATAAAATAGTTTATTACATGGTAATTGCTCAAGAAGAGAAAGGCTTATCAGAGGAGGCATCGCGTGATCTCTTAGAAGTACTTGGTGGGTCTTGTGTATCCGGAGACAAAATGGAGGGGGATGGCTGAACACCATCCCGAGTCCTCTGTTGTCTTTCCTGGGGCTGGACAGAGAGTTTTCACAAGGTCTTGGACAATTTCCCATGTGCTTTATCAGTAGGAGCACAAATGAGCCAAGAATGCAAAGCAGCAGCACAATATTTACTATTGGCCGTTCATCAGGCTTTTATTAAAAGGGCTCAGCTATCTGGTGAGGGAGCAGGGAGAATACGAGGACACTTCTGAGAGCAGGCACAGGGAAAGCATCAGTCTGTCAAACTGTGATTGTGTTCAGGTGGCCAGCTGTGGCCGTCTTACCCACTGCAGATTTTTCTCTCAGAATTTTCAGTGTGCTTGCTCGAATTCAAGGCCAGGCTCTGCAAAGCCCTCCCTACATTCTCACCTCTTTTTGCCTGAGTGGGTATGTTACCTCGGTAAGGCTTTGCATATTATAAAAAAACAGGTCCATGTGTATGTTTGTAGGATAAGGGCCCTGGATTTCAGCTCAGTGAGAGAAATCAGTGAGTGGCAAACCAGCCTCATAGGGCCAAGTCCAAGGAAACACCACTGAAAGGAAATCACCAGATTTCTGATGATTTAGAACAGAGCTGCGTTTACTGTGGTTTATGCTCAGAATTCTATCAGAAGTCCCTAGAATTGAGCAAAATAAATGGCAAAACACTGTGTTGAAATAGTTAGGGATCAGGTTGTCTTGGAACCTTTTTCCCAGTTACCACTGCTCAGCTCCTGTACACGCCAGCACCCGGCAGCAAGCAGCTCTTCCAAACAACAAAGAACTTTTACTGTATAGTATTAAATTTTCCAACCCTATTGAACAATTTCCATGCAGGTTAAAGAAAAAATAATAAAGGGAAAACATTTTTTCCTGACTTTCAAAGGTGCAAGTGATCTCCTTTCAGAGGTACAAAACAGTCAGGGACTGTCCCTAGCTTTCAGCATGCTGCTTTGGGCTATCGGCCATCAGAGGACCACTTGTCCCTGAAGGATACCTTTGGGAAGCCACATTCCTTCCGTACATGCAAAGAACCTGAGCTTCCACCTGGCCTTACAAGTAAGGAGTGTTTGGTGCCTGCTCAGCTCCACCTGCAGCCTTTCAGCAGCCCGCGGTGTTTGCTGTGTCCCGTGCCCCGTTTAGCCTCTCCACTCAGCCATCTGTAATCAGGCAGCTCTTTCCAGCACACCCACTACAGCTTCATCCTCGTACCGCAGGAACCAATTCCAGGCTATTACTGCACTGCTTAATGATCCTGCTCAGGCTGTTTTGGAAGAGTAGTCCTTAGCTCTGCTTCTCACCCCAGGGATTTAAATAGGCTCGTATATCAAGGCCAAGCCTTGATAATTCCTTTATTTCTGGTGGCATTTTAAATCACATGGAAACCAGGAGCTGCTTCTGAGCAGGAAAATGACTTCCTGCCATTAGGCAGCACCCATCAGCAACCAAGAGCACTCCAGAAATTTATATTCTTAACTCTGGACTTGCTCCTATCTAGTGGATTGGGCTGGGACCAACAAATTGCTGTTGCAAATGTTAAATTCCTCATCAAAGGATTTGCTTTCAGTGGTGTGTTTTTGTAGTGAGGCTTTGTTTGTTTGTTTGTTTTGAATTTTTATCTGTGTTTTACTTAGCTTACAAGCCCATGTACAATTCCATATTACTATTTTGAGCAGTGTCTCTGCGAGCTAGCACAGCAACTCCATGTTTTAGTATACTCAGCCCTGTGTGCCCATCTACTCTGGTTTCTTTGTTCTGAATTTAAATTTCTTTAGTCTGCGAGTTAAGTGCTCGTGATAACATGAAGGGAGCAAACCACTTTACATCTTTCAAATCAAAATGAGAACTTTTATTTTGAAGAAATAATCTGCATTATAGCAATGATGAGCAATTACAACAAATTGGTAGCATTTCCATAATCATAATCCCGTTGCCTTGTTGAGAAGACACAAGTGCACATTTTGAGAACTCCTTTACATACGACTAAGGTCATCCTTCTGAAATGACAGATTTCCTGACCTTTTCCCTCTTCAGCAGGATTTTCACTGAGCATGCTGGTTCTGCAGAGTAATTGTTGGTAGCACTCCTGAACTCCAGGTACTATCGGTTGAACTTCTACCAGCGTGTAGATATTTATTTCCAGAACATGAAATTCTCTTGACCCTACTTGAGTTCTGAAAGAAATTATTGCAGAAGGATTTCTTTGTAAATAGTGTTGTTTAAATAGAAGTTTATCAGAAAGACAGGAGAAGATGATGAAGTTCTTTCATTGGAGACATCTTTATGGAACTTGGGAGTTCCCTTTTGTGATTGTGCCTAGGGGCTAAAATTATCTTCCAAGTAAACTACAGAGGTTGAAAACAGTAGAAAGACATAAAAATGCCTGATATTTCTCATTCAGTCACAAAATCAAACCTAGATCTTATTTAAGGTGCAACTAAAAGCTGACAACAGTCTAAATATGTACTGAATTTTAACCCAAGATTTGCTACACATTGTAAATACTCTGACATATTCACTGCTTAACACTAATCAAGCAATTGGAACTTAATTCATTGATATAACTTGTTTGTGAATGTTTGTGGAAACCATGCAACATCACAACTATGCAAAGTTGCTCTGTGTTGGTTAATGACAGGAGGATTTTTGTCAGTGTTTGTGCCCTGATTAAATTCTGTATCTCACGAATTCAGTATCTTTTTGGATTTTGCTATTTTTAGAGTTACAAAAGGGTTTATTAAAAACTATTGAAATTGCAAATCACAGTGGTCCCATATTTTTAAGACAGCAAAATTCAAGGGTCAGACAAGCAGACATTACATGTTTTCCTTATCAACACTGGTGCAAGAGGAGTAGCATGTTCCAAAGCCAGTCCCACACTGCTGAGAGCAGCAGCCTTGTGTGTTTTTTGCAGCTTCGGATCCATATGGTGCCGTCCAAAGTCTCCCTATGAATATTTCTCCTTTTTTTTTTTTTTTTTTTAAATGAAGTTCTAAAGATATATCCTTCTGCCATATAATATTTGCCTGCAGTCTGGTTCTTCTACCCACGCTTTGTCCATCTTAGCTGTTTCCTCCCGGCCAGCAGCGAGGAGGTCAGGACGTGTGTGCCTGTGGGTGTTTGGCACATGGACGTACAGTAATGGGGAGTGCACTGAGCTCCTTTAACCGTGCTTGCATTTCTGATGTTAGCTCTTGAATTCAAGTACATCTTTGGTCTGTCTTTGTATTCAAGTTGATTGAGAGGGTTTAACCATATACAATATTCAAATTGCTTTTATGCATGAAAAGATTTTCAAGAAATCAATGCACTCTCCGAGTGAAATAATTAATACATGAACTGCCTGCCCTTTAAAGACAGTAGTAATGCTCCTTACGAAGACCAATGTACTAATATTACATGCAGTAATGTACTTTTTAAAAGTTAAATTCTTCATCGTTGGTATTTGAGTAGGACACAGAATTAGGCATGCCAAGCTGTATTTATTAGCAGAAAACTGATTATTATTACTGACCAATCTGCTTTTTAATGATTCAGCGAGCATGTTGGTTTTTATAGTAATGAATACGGGGCTCTTAATCAGGTGATCTGACAAGTGTGCAATTTGCCTGGAAAATTATGCTGTACTGAAAGTGTTTTTGTGAAGAATAAGAAAGGGGAAAAAGTACTATAAAATGTTGGCATTTAGAGGAAAAAGAGACGGGAAAAGTGAAGGAACAACACTGCAATACTTTGCTTCTGTTGTCTATATGCAGATATTTGGCCAAAACTCCTGTCTGTGCCTAGCTGAAAGCAAATCTAAGGTCTGGTTTTGTTCCGTTCCATTGGAGGTGAAAGTAATGGTTTGTATAACAGAGGGTGGTGTTGGAGCTATGAAAGACTGGAATAAGATCAGATGGGTGCAGTCTCCTTGTGCTCTGGTGGCATGTTAACCTCCCTTCCTAACTTCACTTGAGGCAGCGTGTGTTCCCCAGAAGAGACACCTTTGCTCTTCTCAGCTTTCTGAGTCTTAAGTATCAGAATTTGTGCTTCAAGAGAACTTCCTCTGAAGGCATTAAAAATTGTATATAAATAAAAATGGTGGAAGCCACTGTTGCCTATTACATGGGAGGACCAGATACACAGGTGCTTATTTTTCTCCTCCTCTCCATTTTCTGCTCTTCCCCAGCCAGTATGCAAATACTCTATCAGGATTTCAAGGTAACAGGTGTGTTTTCTTTAGTTGCCGTGGAAAAAAAAAAGTGCACAAATATGACAGACAATGGAAGCATGAAAGAATCCTGCTTTCTTGTTCTTAAAGGACTAAAAGGAGCAAGGAGGCAATTTCAAGTCTAGTCTCATAAATACCCTTATTTTTTTCTCCTAGGTTCAGTATTATTTCTATATGTGCACTGACCCCATACAAAATAGGGTATGAAGCTGGTAGAGAAAAAACACCATCAGTGAATCAATATAGGTGAACTAACCTCGACTCCAGAAGTAAAAGTGCATTGGAGAGAAGCAATATTGCATTATTTTTGTATTGTCTGCAACACCTGAGCCTTGAGTATCATTTGGAAATATAAAAATGTCCTTTTATCTACATTGTTAAACTGAAAGGATTCCCTATCTATTTGCTCTTTGTCATCAAAGGCTGTTGTCAATGATTGCATGGTATTTTGTATTGTCTTCTGTTAAACTCCAAAATGATTGTTTAGATTGAATGCCTGTGGTGAGCACTAGGTAAGTCAGAGTACGTTGTAGATCCTTCCCAGCCCTGGGAGATGGCTGCATCGCTCAGTAACATCTTTTCTCTTTATTACAATCAGAAGGAGCTCTAGTGCTTTTGTTCCACGATGATGAAAATTACTCTTTTTTTAACCTGTCTGGAAAGCCACTTGGTGGTGTGAAATTTGGTCTAGAGAAACTGGAATGTTAAAGCTTATATTTATGCAGGGGTTAGTCAAAGATGCGTGCAGCTGACCCTGCCAACGAGTAAATAGCTTAGAAGAGTTTGCTGTAGTGTCCATCCCTCAGAGACAAAGCTCTCTGTAGTTATTCATTATTTTCTTTATGCAAAACTTGAGAGACTACCAAAACCTGGGCCATGTTATACCAAGCACTCCATAAATTCCAAACAGCAGATGTTCTGTGCTCTGATGAGCTCACCGTATAAAGAGACAAGGCAGCCCTGGGCTGGATTGAGAAGTGTGACTGCGTTTTTCAATAATCTCACATCAACCTATGGATTTTTTTAAGAGTGATGGAACACAATCTTCAAATGTTATGATTCCCTGTACGACTTAACTATCTTCTTAGTCTCCAAAATGTGATCCCTGAAATTCTATTTTCTTGACAAAAATAGATCAGAGATGCAGTGAGCACACAGCCCAGCCAAGGAACAAAACAACTCACCTCCTCTAAGCTTCCAAGGCTGAACACCACAGCCCTTGGTGCTCGGAGAGCTGCAGCTGCTAAAGTGAGAAACTGCTCGTTCCTAAAACTTTGTGCAAATCACATCACGAAGTACTGCCACAACTGACTGGCCCTTGCATGAAACATTCCTGATATTTATGGTTGCAGAAGGCGTACACTCTTAGTGCAGTATTTTTTAGGTGTTATCTGCCTTGACCAAGATTTCAGCAGGGACTTAGCTAGGGACTAGTTGCAGATGGATTTCGGACAAACTTACATCTGACCTTGTTCTTGGTGCAGTCCTGCTCAAGCTGAGGCATTTCTGAGCCTTTCTCACCGTAACAGCTGAAGACCAGTGGTAATTCTGGAAGTTCAGTTCTCTACAAACAACAGTAAGAATGAGAAAAGCAAAACCAAACACCTGTCAAAATGCTGCGCTCATGTAACGAACTGAAGTTATGTTCAATAGTATCAAATATTTTTAAAAATGCACGTTACTGAAGTTAGATCACTTTTAGACTTGGGGGGGGGGGGGGGGAAAGGATTCAAAATTAATCATCATCTAGAGTAGCCCAAATGAGTTCACGCTTGACATTATTTATTATGAAGATCAGTTATCGTTTTTTCCAGTGTCAGTTTCACACATCCCTTGTTTTGACAAGCCCTCAATGGAATAGTTTCACGGTAGTGACAAACTGGGAACCAGTCCAGTGTCACCAATGAAGGTGGTTTGATTTTCTTAGCATTATGTTGAGAATGTGGAAGTTCTGTAGTAAGCTTGCGAAAAATAATAGGATCCACAAAAAGAGGAATTGGAGATCCAATAATTCGTTTTTTTACCAACAACTTTTTAGAGTTGGTAACCAGGAAGAATGTGGGAATTAATAGATTTTATTGCTTTCACTATGGAAGATATGGATAAGTGCCATTCTTGGAGATGCTAAAGGGCTCTCTTTATTTTGTTCCATGCTTCAGTTGTACTTTGAAAACTTTTTTTTTTTTTTTAAATTAATGGTTTTGTCACAAAGCACATATACACTTTTCTTTGCAATCCTAACAACTTCTATTACCAGAGGCTATTATGGCATTTAACTGTTGCTGGTAGCCATAGCAGTAATCACTTTTCTTGACCTAAGGATGTTCTTCTGCTCTCCTGCATGAATTGCATACCTCAGCTTTTTGGATGATGTAAATGTTTCTTGTTTAAATGATGCAATGTGGTTATTGCACTTTTGAAAATATGGGGTATAAATCAGTGAGAGTGGTTGCTCCATACGGAACAAAACATAGTCCTTGCTAGTACCCATATATCACCCATTACTGAAATTTAATGCCATTTTGCTCACCTAAAGACAGAATTTGTCCCATGCACCTTGTGGAAAAACTCAGCTGACAAAAGAAAATACGGAACATACACAGAGAGAAAAAAGCTGATATCCCGAGCCATAAAAATCAAAAGTGAAAAAGTTCATAATTTAAAGCTGCCCCAGGTCATAATAAATAATTCATTCCTCGATTATACTCAGTTTTTCCTTAACATAAAACTATCTCCCCAGTTTTTTGTAAAAATCAATCTGTAGACTCTTCCATATGCATGTATATAGGATGGATAAATGTATGGGTATAAAGCCTACATGCCATGGTGATTTACTTTGATTTATCGAGATTTACTTTTTGTTGATGCATAGTTACGCTGATGGGTTCTTGGTACTGCAAGATACACCATATCCCAAGCTGTAAAATACAGGTTTTCAAGAGTGGCTTCATTGGGTTTGCTCCCATATTCTGTGTGTGCAGCAAAGATGCATGAGGCAGTGCCAACAGGAGATTAACTGAAACAGGAAAGCTGAATATGTGCTTTGCCAGTAGCTTTAATTCACCCTCACTTTCTCTTCCTAGGATTGTCACTAATAGACAATCACTACTTCTTAATTATTATTTAAGTTTAATACCATGTTATTACTGCTTGATGATATGAGCACTTGTAGCTGTGGTTGGTCAGAGGAACCACTTTGCATTGCAGGTTCCTGAATAGGTACGTTTGCAAATATTTTGCCTGGCACTTTTGTTTAGGAAGAGTTGAAATTCCACGTTTCATGAATATGGTTTTCTGAGTCCTTTAAATTCTTTTTCTCTACAAACACGTCAATTACTCTGGGAAAGGCAGTGAACTTTTCTCAGATATGAGCAAAAATAATTTCAAATTTGAATGAATATAGGCTTATTGCTTTGCTTCATTGCTTCTTCAGTTTTATTTGAAATAGAAAAATCTATATTGAATTAGGTAATAGGAGCTGTACTGGAAAGTCTTTGTTATGCAGCAGGTGCAGAAGAGCTTTGCGATGAGTTAACGTGGCCTGGCTCATCCCACCCAATTTGGGGCGTTTGACTGAAGCACGCAACTCAACCTCATTTTTGGCAGTTGCCAGAACTGCTCTGTGATGCGTCTCCCTCCCAGGACAGAAAAGGACACGTTATAGTCTGAAGAAAATCAAGAAAATCAGCTCCTTCCTAAGCAGTCATGACCTGAAATGCTCAAACTCCTGGGAGGTGCCTGCTGGCTGGGCTGGGCCCTGCCTCCTTCTGCCTTTGTTCCTCAGGTGGCGTTGGTTAGGCTTTTTATCTCTACGTGAATGGCCTTCCACACTGTGGCCAAAAATATTTATTGATTTTTATTTATTTATTTATTTTACAATCAACCCCATGAAACTTGACCATTTTCCCTTTCCAACTGGAAAGCTCAGCTCTGCGGAATAAAAATAACACATCAGCCAGCCGGCAGCCTCGTGTGAGCAAGTAGGTAAATTTTGCTCCTGCAGAGAGGCTCAGGCAATTAAATTCGTGAGCTCTTCCCCAGAAGAGTTATAACGCTCATAGATTTGCTCCTGCTCCTTTCCCTCCCCACCTTGGCTTCCCTCGATCCCGGGCAGGCAGGATTGACTTCCAGCAGTTCGCCGTGCCTCTGGGACTGCCGATGGACTTGTGAAATTGTGATAATAATTTTAGGCTGTTGGCCACACATTTGTTATGAAATGAAGTAACTCTCTTCACATGAGCTGTCAGGCAGAAATTACTTTTAGTCACAATCAATCTAAATTTCAACTGGAGACTTGAAGGTGAAGGCTGTGAACTTTGCTACCTATTACGGGCCTGCGAAGCCATCCAAGCTTTTTCATTTTTAGCTAGATCAGTATTTCTGTATTCCTCTGCTGCAGAAAGTATTGTTTATATGCTATAACCCCGTAGCATTAAACACAATAAATCCTGTATTTCAGGAAACTATCTCCATCAAATTTGAGATTTGACTTCTTCGGGTCAAATTCTGACCCTCTCTCTTCTTCTGGGGAAGGTTTCAGGCCCCATAGCAGTAAAACCCAAAAGCAATTAAAAAAAAAAAAAAGTATAACGTTTCATTAGGCTCAAAATTATCCCTGTTCTTCTCATGCATGTGTTTCAGGTTTATCAAGCAAATGGCACTCTTGTTCTGTTCATTATAAAATATTCACTCTTGGCATCCTGAGCCCATGAACTGAGGCTTTAAAGAAGGAAGGAGCCTGACTGAGAGACGATGCGTGCCCGTAAGCACTGTGTGTATGTGAGACCGTACAGCATACTTTGTATTCAAACATTTCTCCCACACACCTTTTGCTTACACTTCATTTTTAATCGAGCAAAGTGAATGCAGCCCAACACAAAACCTGTACCTAATGCTGGGTGTAACGACCCTTTTAGTACCACTGCGAGGGGGCTGCTTCTCTCCTGTCTAGCTTTGGAGAGTTGTAAAAATGCCTTTTAGGTGTGACCCACAGACGGACTGAAAGGCACACAGAAGCAGTGCACTCATCCAGCATGAAATCAAAAGCTAATCGATGCAGATTATGTTAGATTAGCTAAGCAAGTAAACAATTAGCCAAGTTAATGCCACCTACTCTGTCTTTCTGCACCAACCAGTTAAGGAATTTGTCTTCAAAAAAGTGCCAGCTCCTGCTGGTGACATCGCAGGTTATGGGATGAATTTTTCAAACTTGGAGTCTTGAAGAAAAAGGAAGGAAATTTTACCAGGAAGAGGGGTCAGCTCTTGGGAATTAATAGCAGATTTTGATGTGAAACCCCCCTCACAACGGGTCTGGCCCTGGTCATGGAAGTGGTGGCAGTTACAGAGACATGGGGTGAATGCAAGCTCCAGCCCCAAATCCACAATGTGGGCAGGGGACAGGTGCCCCACCGCCTCTCAGGAAGACAAAGCTGCTCAAAGCCTAATCCTGGAGGTTTGGATCAACTTTTTACTCTTTAAGGTCACAGTGAAAATGAAATTAGCATCTGGACTTCTGGGACAGAAGAGCCTGCTCATCGCTTTGCCCTTTGCTTCGGGCCCCATAAAACTTCATTTGTGCAGACTGGCAGCCCTGGGAGCAGCGTGGGTGTCCAGGTTTTTTTTACAATATCGCGTCTCACTTCTGAGTCGGCCTGCCTTGATTTTAGTTCTGTTTAGATTAACACGAGTGCTCCAACAAAACGAGTAATTTAGCAATATTAAACTAGTTTGGGAGCATCTGTTTGCTAATATCACTGTTACCAAGCTACAGAAAAACCGTGAGTCTGACTTTGAGGTTCTCCCACTAATGCAGGAATTAAATTGTGTTTATTTGCACAGTTAATTCCCCAAAAACAAACATAATCCATTTTTAGCTGATGTTTTTACATAATCGTTGATGAAATGGAATTCATCCAGTGGTCGTATCTAAAATATAACATTACCTCCTACCATTAACACAAGCTGTTTTAATTTTTTTTTTCATTTTAAGTAAGTATTGCCAACGTAATATAGCCACCGAGATTTCAGTGGTCTTCATTACTTGCAAAATTTGTGATCACTTGATTTTTTTTTTCATGTTATTATTCCCTTTGCAAAGGATTAAATCACATGTTAAACAAGGTTGTGGCCACTAAAAAAAATTAATTCACATAATGTGTTTGTACTTCACTCCAGTCGGGGAGTTCCATAGCAGGGCAGCTCGGCACGTGCTTCAGTGGTGGAGAGAGTGCTGGGTGAGAGGGAAATTGCTGGAAATCTAACATATTTGTCATGGGATCTGACACTGTAGTTTGATTAAACCAGCCCAGACATTTCATGAATAGGTAAACTGCTGAAAATCAGTTTTTTTATTATTAAATTTAATTTAATTAGGGTGTGACTGCTTAGGACCAGGCAGCATCAGCCATTCCTTTCATTTGGATTTCCCCAGAGCTTTCGACAGCAGAATTTGCTCATGTTGTTTGTTTATTTGTTTGGTTAGCTGGTTGGTTTTCCAGTGCTGGGGGCAGATGATGGGTATAGGCAGTGCCCTCACCCTCCTGATCCTTCCATCCCTGAACAGCCTCGTGTACCCAGCACACCGAGCAAGACCCTGCTGTGCTTATTGCTGCTGTGAGTGTATTTATGACTGCAGTTAGCTCCTTGGCCATTAAACGAGATTTGGTGAGTAAGTGGCAGGGGCAAGCACAGGTATATGTGCGTTATCTCCCATACTGCTGTGAAATACGGTCTCATAACCTTGGTGGTGGTGGGTTTCCTCTTCCCTCAGCGCAGAGGATCCTGCTGGCATAAAGTAAAAAGTCTGTCTTCTCAGCAGAAAATGCAGAAGGTCAAATACAATTTTGTTAACAGGGATTTGGGGTATTTTTCCACTTTAACAAATTAATTATATTTCTTTTTGATCTTCAAAGGCTTTGCTGAATCATTGTTTGTTCCTTTTTTTGGCAGGGAAAGCTGTTAGCAATTCTGAGAAATAAATTGCAAACACTTTCGAACCTGAGGCCAAAGCCTGCTGGCATTTAGGTGTTTCCAGATGGCAAATGTATGAGGGAGTGAAAAAAAGTAAACTGACACCAACATCTACAGAACATTTTTTGTTTTTACCAAAACAAAAAAGGAGAGATGTATACAGAAATTCTTAATCTGTCAGACACTGACTGTGATTTGTAAACATACTTTCTTAAACATGAAATTACGGGTCTTGTGGCTGGCTGTGTAACAAGTGAATGCAAGCAGTGATTTCCACTGTATATTTTCCCAGAAAACAACCTAAACATTTAAGAACTTTTCATTTCCTTCAAGCTAGGAAGATGTTGCATACTGCAGTGATCTGGGCTGGTCAGTGCTGGTTAGAAATAGACTGCCCAAAGCTCCAGTGATCGGGTGCTGTATTTTTATGGGAAAGGATGGCTTCCCCACCTGTCCAAGCGTGCGTGTTAGGACATTTGGGTGATAGATGGTGACTAGCAGGGACATGGGAGCATCACTCAGCACGGGTGCCTGCTCGGTCAGGACCCAGCTGCTGACTTCTTATCACTTGCTGATAACGTGACAAACACACCCCTGCCCACCTGATAACGGACAAGCGTATTCTTTATATAATTTTACTTCAGATTTTCTCTAGGGGGTATTTTGTTGAACTCAGTGCTGTTTCCCAGGCAGCCCACCCTCTCCCTGCCACATCACACCCAGCACCTGCAAACCCTTCCCATTTTGTGAACACAGAGGTGGCTCCTGAGCTGCTCCTTGTGCCTCCTCCAGCCCAGCACGTGCCCAGGAGCTCTGGGCCTGTTCTGCTGTCGTTGCGCACACCTTACGCTTATTCAGCTAACAGTCTGTTTGAAATATGAGCCTAATCCCCGGGTAATGTACTATTCCTCTTAGATTTAACTCGAACTGATCCCTACAGAATGAATTTTTTAGCAGGACAATGTAATCTGTCCGTGAGATCTTGACAATGAGCTCCAGAAGGAAAATGGGAACTTCTCAGACTCACGATGTAAATGAGAACCCACAAGGACACGCTGTGGCTATCAATATAGTGCAAGGAGGGCAAGATCCTGCCAAAACGCAGTGACTTTGGCTCCCCAGAAGGGAAAACATTTAGCATCATCCAGCTGCCCTCCATCGCTTCCCATCACCCAGCTCCTCGCTGACCTTCTGCAGGTGCCGTGCCAGCTCCCAGCCCTGCTGCTTGGCCATGGCTGCAGTACAGAACCGAGGTCCAAGAAGGGTCGGTAACGTTAAAGAGAAAACTTAGTTTATTTTTCTTTTGTGCCAAGTCTGTGGCTGGAATTTTGCCAAGCAGCTCTTTGTGGCTATGTGGATTTCCTTTTATCCAACAGCTCAAATGTGTCTGGGGATCATCGTAACTGATTGTTATATTACCAATACCGTGAGCATTTGTTGTGTGACACAGGTCTCTGGATGCCTCCATGGTGTAAATAATCCAAGGAACAACACAGCAGAATGCCACGTGTCACAGCGCCATGCAGGAATAAGTCTAAGGCAAAAGAGCCTAAATATGAAAGCAATCAGTTTGATGTGAGTTTGTTTGATTTGTAAATAAGGTGGTTCAAATAGAAGGATTGAGCTTCATCAAGTTTTAGTCATAGGCTGACTTGAGTTACCTGGAGGTCTGAATTGGTTCAAGCTTTAAATACAATTTACTTTTAAGTTTGAACCATAAAAATGTAATTCAAAGAACACAAATGAAGAGAGTGCCTAGTAGACTAAAGGGAAATGGTCTTGAAGTGAATCATATGCTACTGAAGAAAGACCTGGTACCATTTTTGAGACCTTGACATCATCAATGGAATTCTATTTGTTAGTGTCATGTCTTTCCCCTCACCATACCCCCATGTTTCTGCACTTGTGCAGCTCGGTTCTGGTCCTGCTGCCTCATCCATGCTCATTTCTTTTGGTGGAGCCCATTCTGATCTATGTAGTTATTGTGGTAGAATGATAAGCTACTCCAAATGAAGTGCTTTTGTGTATATATGTGGATTAATGGACAAAGGAATAACCATCATCTGAGATTTCCAGACACCTCCTTTCTCCATAACATCCTGATGATGTTTTCTGACAAATACCACGGAACAAGAAGGATCCGATTATCTCCCAGGCTAGAGCAGAACATACGAAAACATGACTAGCAGTTCAATTTGGCTCAACTGAAAGTGAAATCTGCAGCTAGAAGAGAGAGTTTGACATTTCTGAAAAGCGAGAAGCTGAAAGATGCATCAAGTCAGGCATCGCAGCCGAGAGACCCCCAGTCAGCACTTCGTAGCCTCAGGCACCTGCGTATTGATCTGCAGGAAGTCATCTGGAATTCACCCACTGCTAATTGATCCAGGAGGTTGGTACAACATGCAAGGGGTATTGCAAAACAGCAGATCTCACGTGTGTAAGAAAAATCTGTCATTTTTAGGGCAGAATGCGCCTGGAGGGATGGTGATGGGAGGAAACATCCAAGTTTTTGCATCCTGAAAGTCAGGGGACTTCTGCCAGCGGGTTGCCATGACCCATCCCAGCTCTGGTGAGTAATTGTGGAAGTTTGTGCACTCTGATTCACTTCAAACAATGTGTTGTGCAATGACAGTGAAGAACAAAAGCCTATCAATAATCAAGGGGTTATGGTTAAAAAAATTAATGGCTCTTGGTATAAAATTGGATCTCCAGGTCTTCACTCATCCACTTCAGAACCTAGTTCAAAGCTATCCAAGGTAATAAAAGACCTTGCTAAAATAAAAGACCTATCCAAGCTAATAAAAAACTTGACAGAGTTACTGTGTGTCATTTTCCAGGGAGCTGTAACTACTGCGTTATAGCCAGTTCATTGAGAACTAAGTACAGAGCCCAAACACTGACGAAGCTTTGGAAGAAAAATGAATCATTGCTGGATCAGATACAGACACAAAAGTGCTGTGTTAGAGGTTAAAACCATTCCAGGAGCTGAATGCTTTTGCTGCATAGAAAAGGATGTGACAATGAGTTTCATTTAAAGACTGAATTCATTTGCCACAGGAACAATGAGGTTTTGCTTTTTTAATCAAAATGCAGACAAGTAATTTCTTAGGCAAGCAAAGCTCTGAATTATGGTAGGGAAGATACAACATGAGTAAACAGTCCTTTCCGTAATACAGCTATAAAATATTATAATATACATATACATGAAATAAAGAAGTGATTGAACTTGTCATTTAATTGTACTATCAGATTTGTAGCTTGTGAAAATGTCAAAGAAAATAACACAGTATGTAGGATAGGTCAATTTATTAATTGTGGATAAATTTTGAGCCTACTCCGGTCTGTGCTATTGTATTTCTTGTTTATAAGCATTCACCAACTAGCTTGGATAAATAATTCCATTCAGCAGGTTGGTCTTTTATTAGACTTTTATAGTCTTCCCAGTTTGATTACTTCCTGGATGTTTTCTAGGATCGGTGACTGGTCCCGGGGGTCACAGAGCATCATTGCTGCCTGAACACCTGTAACGTTTCCAGTAGGAGAGTAATGTTTAGCATCTGGCCAGTCTGAGCTTCTCAATGATCTAACGTTGTGAAACTCTGAATATTTAAAGCCTTCCAAACGCCACAAGAAAAGGGTTAATCTATTTATTCATGAATATCTGTGTAATTCTTGCCCATTCTCCAGACCAGCTCTGTTACGGCAACTTCATAAATTGAATCGCGTAAAAACTGTACTGCAGATAAACCAGATAAACCCACTGGGGACCAAATCGCGGGCCAGTTATTCATTTTCACTCCACATCACTTGGGGGTTTTATCTGTATAAGAATGCAGGACTCAAACCTATCAACTAGCAAAGCAAAAATGCGGGTTAGAGATGAAGTTTGGGGCTACTGAGATTGAAACGATCTGTCAGGGTGTGCTTGAAGTACAAGTACAAGTCATTGTGCTTATTCTCAGGAAAATGCACAGCGACGTGAAAGTTTCTGTTTGCTAGAGGAAGACCACTTGCGTCCCTTCTCACAGCAGGAATTTGGAGAAACCGCCCTGATAAAGCAGCCCCCCCGTGCATTCCTGCAGAAGGCTCAAACCCAGATTTGAGGTAGTCTTCAGAGCACAGAAGGTGCTGCACTTTCAAAATACTTCCAGGGCAGCTGGATGGGTGGAGGCCTCTAGGCTTGAGCACATCTCTCTGTGCTGCGGCACGCTTCTGGCTTAAAGCTGCTCTTACTGAAGGAGACTTGTTTGTATGTGGCTGAGGAAGCCTGGAAGGAAGGAATTATTTCCTGTTTTTTTTTTTTTTGTTTTCGTTTTGAGGTTTGAGGCAGGGAGAGAATATTTAAATGCAGATGTTTGATTGTACCCGTGTGCCCCCAGGGAGGCAGGATTGCAAAATCTTCATTAAGGCCATGTGAGAGGCAAAAAATGTAAAGAATGAAAAGGATTCAGCTCTTCATATTATTCACAGGCAGGAGTATGTTGTCTTGAATATTATTTGTGGGTCTGATCCCCTGAGATCTGAAAACGCTGACACAGTGAGGAGTTTTGAACAGTTTTCCAGACATTAGGAAATTATGCGATACACGAGGAAGGTGAGATGAGAAGAGGGACTGGGGATGTTGTCCCCATCTCTATTTCTCCCTGTTTCAAATGCATTAATATTAAAAATAAATAAAAAATAGCTGCATGTTTTGTAACCCTGTCAAAGTAAAAGGAGAAACAAGATACATACCGCCTGCTGTTGACACTAACTTTTTCCTTTCTTTTCCATTTGTATCTGAGCTAATAGGAATAATAACTACCCCGCCTGCCCACTGCCCCAGCCGACGTGTTATTGTGCTAATCCTCCTCTACCGGTATCGACTGCTGCTCTCTGAGGGGTTGCCTTGCGGAGTCAGAAATAAATTACCCATCAGAATCAATGAAACTCCTGACTATGGCTTACACAGATGTGGCTCTGTCACCCATACCAGCACATGATAAGTGCCTGACAATTACCTCCACACTCTGTGCTTTGAATGGGTTGGGGCACGCAGACCTCCTTAGGGAGAAACCCTCTCATCAGCATGTGGTCACTGTTGGGCCATCGCTATTTCTTCGTAGCACCTTGGCGTTAGATGAAGTATCTTAAAAATCACCATTGGGTTTGTTAAATAGGTATGGAAACAAAATAGGAATTGAGAGCCGCGACATCGGTATCTGGGTGATATTGAGGTTAGTACGGGAAGATGAACTAATGAAGAAAACTTCCTTTTCTTCCCATTTCAACAGCTCTCCCAAAGCTCAAATAAAATTGAGAAAGCATAAATACATCGCTGCCTGTGTTGTGCCTGGTCTCCTCAGCTTCAAGTTAGTTCAGTTCTTGAGTTGTAAGCTGCCAGATAAAGATAGTTTATTGACTGCAGACTCAGGAGTGAATCTGAGTGTAAGATTGTGAGTGAAGGAACCAAGTCAGTCAATGGGCAACTGCCTGTCAATGGCTGTGCACAAGTTCTTGGCTCACGTGGAAGCTCAGGGCTGGGGTGCATTTTGCAGCCCTCTGCTCGGCTCTGCAGTGCTGCCCTTAAACCAGCGTTCAGTATCTCCCCGTGAGCCGTGCTGGCATATTTGCACTGCGGCACAGATGTACCAAGCGTACCACCGCATATAACTCTGCAAAGCCAACATCTGGTGCCATTAAATGCGGTAGAAATATCGCTGTTGGTTCTAGTGGGCCTGGTAGCTCAGTTATTTATTTTGCTTTTTTTTTTTTTTTTTTCCTAAGGAAACTGAAAGTCACTCCTGTGATTGAGCAACCTGTCGGAAGCAGTCAGAGCTCTGACTCAAAGGGTTGGCTGGAGTGAGCAATACCATGGCTGCTGAAGGCTGGGCGACATCAGCAGGCTTTCTGCTCTCTTCCAGGTCACTATCTATTATTTTCAGAATGGAAAATTCAAAGATCAGAAAGCACCTAATAGGTCGAGAGAGACAATGCCTTATAAAAATGTTATTGCTATCGACTTGCTGGAAGATTTGATTACAAGGAATTGGCAGGGAAATGATTTAGTACTAAACATTGATGACTGTAATATCCAAGAGTTATTCTGGACAATAAGATACAAGAAAAAAATGCGTTTTCTGTTACTGTGGGAGAGAGTGTTGCTAAAAGGGTAACAGAGGCTCGGCAGAGTGATGATGAGGAGCGATAGGCTTCTAACAGCACTTCCAAAGCAACAGAAAACTGTTGGTAGTAGAAATTTGGCCAAACAAGTGAAATACTTACAGAAATATAATTCCACAGGCAGCTAAAACAAATGTAAGATTATTTTTTTTTCTTACTTAAAGTATTTTATCAAGCAGTGCTACAAGTGAATGGCCATAAACAAGGTAAAACAGCCCCAAATCAATGTCTACCCGGGGCCCCAAGACAGATTTGTTGAAGCCGTTCAACACATTGCTTTCTTACTGGTGTGTGTTTGAGCCTTAACCATGAGAAATTTCTTCTATGGGCAAAAACCACGGTCCCAAAAATTCTCTGTCAAGCTAGATTATTTCCCCACTTTCTCCCCTCTGCCTTTTCCATCTCCCTGCGCGTCGTTCCAGCTGGTTTTATAACTGCTTGTTTGGGTTCGGCTCGAGATTGGGTTACAGAGCAGCCAAATAACTGTCCGCAAGGAAGTAAAAATCTTAGTGCTAGTCCGACCAGAGGCTCTTTATCTTTAAAATACAGCATTACAAAGCCTGACGTCCTCCAGTTTTATTAGCTGTTCTTCAGGGGTGCTTAGCTGGCAAGTGCAGCATCTGGCAGTGCCTCGGCACGGCTCGAACAGCCTGAGCACAAAGCTCCCCACTGCTGCACAAATAACCTCTTACGGGGCACGGTGCTGGTGGCAGCAGGTCCTGCTGTCCCCTGCTCCTGTCCCCTCCAGTAGCAGGTCCTGCTGGAAGCACTCGGGGTTTGCAGGATGCAACCCTCACAGATGGGACCTTGTGCCCCGTGGAGAGCGGTACCACTGCTGGTGGCCGGCACAGCACGCCGAGAGCCACGCGGCGCTGTGCTTTTACTGTAAAACATCTTTTTTTTGCCCCTTTTAGCTCCCTGCAGTCAAAAAGGAGGGGCCGCAGCTGTGGTTCAGAGCAGCCCCTGATGTGTGCCCAGCAGGTACAAACCTGCGCTGGAGCCGGCTGATGGGGGGGCCGTGCACAGCCAGCGCCGTTCATTGACCGGGAGGGGAAAATTCCAGTGTAAGTGGTCTCCACTGGGTATAAAACAGCACCGGTGACATTTGCCTCTTCTCTCAGTGATAAAATGTATTTATTTGTGAAGTAGATCTTAATCCATCCCTGAGAAGTGTTTTTAGTTTTTTTGCAGCAGCATTTATAATGATTGAATGTGCAGCTGGAGAGGACATCTTTCTGTAGCAATGAACAAAAATAAGAATAACTTTTCAGCATTACCGTATATCAATAGCCAATTATTTTTGTATGGATGGGTTCTGGTTGGCTGCTAATGGACTGACAATGAGATAAGTCTTCCAGGAGAGAAACCATCATTTTAAAGACAGAGTGGCTGGCCTTTTAATTTTAAGGTATTACCAAAATCACACCTTTCACCTTTAAAAATTGTAAATGATCACAGCCCTCTTCTAAATCATTTCCTTGCTGTTTGGACTGAGCCCGGCTAATGCTTTGCAGGAGTTTGTCTTCACGAGCAGTGACGGTGCCACTTACATCCCTTAATTTTTCTTGAAGAACGTCATCCTCCTTGCTTGCACTCTCCCTCCCAGCCTGCTTCCTGGCCATCTGTCTGCAGAGGGGATTTAAGGAACCTGTCGCCAAGTCCCCCTCGCTCCCGTGTGTTTCTTGAACTCCACGTACCGCACAGACATGTGCTGGCATAAAGCGGAACCTATTAAGCGATGAGATAAAACACAAAGGTGCTTCAGAAGGCTTCAAATGTTTCAAATGAGGCAGACTCGCATTTCTCGCTGGTTTTTCTTCAGCTGTGGTGTGCTTTCTTTCATCTCCGTGCGCTTCATTCCCCTGCCCCTGTCCGTCGGACGCGGGGCGTTTTGGCGAGGAGGACGAGCGGCCCCCTCCTCTGCCCGGCCGCCCACTCACCTGCTGCAAGCCCGAGCCCTCTCAGCCCACTAAAGCTCATCATTTTACCGTTACTCTTAAAAACAAGTTGAAAAAAAAGCTCGCCATATGCTTCAGAACACGCACCACGACTTCGCTGTGACATGACTGCACTTACAAATAGCCAAGGAGCCTGGAAAAAAAGCTAAATGCCTTGTTATCCGCCGTGCCTGTGGATCAAAGTGCTTTCTTGTCTTCAGATAAACACCGTCCACTGGCTTTGATGCTGTCTCCAGTGCATCTGGGTGAGGACAGCGACAAAATATTGAGAGATGGGAAAGCCGAGGGATACAGGTGCTGCTCCGAAGCCCCGAGCTGGGTCTCTGGCTGGGGCTCCCACACCCCTGGGCCCTGGGGCCAGCACAGCCCCCAGCCTGCTGGGCTCTGCTTCACGGGGCTGGACACAGAGGGGGATGCTGGAAGCTGCCACAACTTCAGCTCAGGTATTTGGGGTTATTTACTCGACCCATTCGCGTGTCCCATGGAGAGCAGGCAGCCTGCTGCACCGACAGCTCCCAGGAGTTCAGAAACGTGCCTGGAGTCCCTGTGATGGTTTATATTCCAAAGTTTGCCCGGTAGCTGATGGTTCCTTCCTCCAAGTGACATATTGATTGTGGGTACACGTAGGGCGAGTATGATTGTGTTCAGTATTTGGAGCTCATCATCTGTTATCCCATTCGCATTGTCATCCCGGACCCAGACAGTATCAAATTGGAAGCAGTAGTGTAGAAAATTACGAACAAATCAAAAAAGACTACAGCTGTGAAATGAATCAAAGCACTGTTTCTACATTTAGTATTTCCTTTGGTATAAAACATCTTTTACGATTTATTTTTTTTTTATTCTCTTGGGCTGACAGCTCCGGAGGCAGGGACCGAGCACCGCGCGCACCACCGGGGCCAGGTGGGTCACTGCCCTGCCAGCATCCCGAGGCGTTCACCCAACAGAGCAATCGTTTGTTAAAACATGACCGAGGCAGAGAAGACCATGTCGCCAAGGGCAGCGCCTCTCTAGATGTGAGCCTTGACCCACTTTGACCACCTGAAGGACGTGCCTCTGGTGTGCAGCCTCCTCCACGGCTGTCCTGGTTGCAGTACAGCAGGAGAACGGCGCCCACAAAATCCTGCCCATTCTCAGCTCTTGACCTCGGTCCTCTCCATCTGCTGCACCTTGCGTGGGTAGAAAAGTTCAGGTCTGAGCTCCATGTCAGCTTTTCAGAGCAGCCCCTCGGTGCGCTAACGCTGTGCCGTGCGAGCAGGCTTTGAATATGTGTGTGTTTGTATGAAGATGACCACATTAAATTTAAGCAGAAATAAATGGTAATTTAACTGGCACGGATACACAAGGCTGACATAATCTCTAAAGGTTTGAGGCTGCTATTAAATTTGTTCCTCCTTATTAATTTGTGACCAAGAAGATAATGAAAAACTGGCAACTCTGAAGTTGATATAAAAAGTAAGAGATATACAGTTGGCATGGAGAATTTTGTGTGCTGTCAAAGTGAAAAAGCTTTGCTAAATGTATGTAGGCAAAGATACACACTGCCATCTTAATGAGCAATTAAAAGATGGACTCATAATAATTGAATCGTGACTCTTGTCACATTTGTATTTGTTTAATATCCCTGGTTTTGGTTGAGTCTGGTTCCGAGTTCCTAGTTTAATCAGGTCTGATTTAGGCTTTTGGTTCAAATAACAAAAAGTGATGAGCGTGAATCTTGTTGTCCTATTACTCCCTCAGCTTCTTGTTCCCAATGAATACAGCGTTCTGTTAAAACCTCATGCTTAATTACTGCATTTAAACAGCAGGATCGGACACAGAGGTGGGGAGTTGATTTGCTGTCGTTCAAAGTTTGGGTTTTTGAAGTGAAAATCTCATCTTCCTTTCCGCAGATCACTTGGTGGATTTTGGAAGTACTTCAGATGGATAGCAGCTAATTCCTTTGCTAGTAAAATCAGGGAGCCTTGGCTGTGCTCATTGCTCTGTTTCTTCTTGCCTTTTTGTTGTTGTTGTTGTTTGATTTTTATTTTTTTAAGCCCAATAAGAGAGGACCATCTGTTCTCCAAAACTCTTTCCCTTAAGCTAACTGCAGTGGTCACTCCTGCCCGCTCTCGAATCGTCAGTGGCGCGGGGCTCTGTGCACCCAATCTGCTGCTCAGAATTTCTCATCGGGTTCTGGAAGCCACATCAGTCAGAGCTGACAACAGTTTGCACATTTCCAGCTCCTCTCACTGGGATGCACGAGACCAAGGCTGGCCCAGGTGCCATTTCGCAGCCCTTGTTTTTGCCCAAGTCCCGTTAAATACATCGGCACTTGCAGCTTCAACTCCCCTACGCTTGCAGGGTGCTTTTGCTTTATCATTGTCTGGTTTTAATATTTTTTAACCTATGTGGGGGGGAGAGTGCTTAATTCTCCTTCCAGTGGGCTGTCCTGTCTTTTTTTGAAAAAATAATTGCAAACTCCTTTCTCTGAATAGGAATCTTCCCCTCCTAAGGCTGTCTTTAAAACCATCTATTTTTCTTATCCTTCTAGCTCCGGTCACTGGTTTTTGGGCCTCTCCAATTCCCAGTTCAAAGGAAAGCAACAATTATTTTGCTTCAAACTCATCCAGCCCTGAAGATGAAGAATTTATCAGCTTTGCCCTGCTCTGGAGCAGAGCTGCTGGCTTTGCCCAGGCTTTGCAGCCAGATGACCAGCAGACACCCCCTCAGCAAAGCTCCCACAGCCCTGGGGATGCACAGAGACGTCCCAGGGGCTTTTAAAAGGTGCCATCTGTGAGGACAAGTACATCTTCCTCACCCGAGGATTGCCTCCTGCAGCTTAACTAGCCTCGAATTGCAGGTGTTTGAAAAGGAAAGGGCCGGAGCTGGCTGGAGGCCGGGTGCGAGGCAGGGTGCTTGGGTTTATAAATGGCTTCAGGCGGTGGGAGAAACTGGAAAGATTTGGAACCAGAGTATCAGAGAATTGGGAAGGAGCCAAGTGTGTAAGAGAAGTCACCAAAATTGGGTGTTGGGACCTGACCGTGCAGCCGTAATGTCAGAGAGGGAGTCTGGGGAGCTGGGTTAGGGACACAGTCACCCGTAATTGATAGAGGAGCAGACAGGCACTTGGTGTGAGCCAGATTGCCCAATCCATCACCTGCACAGGGCAAATCCGCTCCTCGTTTAGCTGTCTAAAGCAAGGGGCTTGGGTTTGGACATGGGGCTGAAATAGGAGGGCCTGGCTTTCCCCGGGGCAGGACAGGGGAGAGCTGGGTTCGTGATGCAGGACCCAGGTAGTGCCCGTGCTCGGGGCCAGTGGGGTGCATGTGTCCTGGTTGGGGGGGCTTTCTCCAACCCCCTGCTCCTCGGGAAGCTGAGCTGTGTGGGAGGAGGAGGGGAACCACCTCTGGGGGGAAAAAATGAGCTTGATCTTGTCATTCTGCAATAATTCCCAGGGAATACCTTTTTGCCCCAAATTCAGCTTGCATAGCTGGATTTTATTCCGGATGCTTCAGCTTTTGGGGGGTGGGTGGGAAAAAAAAACAGGGTGGCACAGGGGGACTGGGAGCTGCCTCGCTGCGCTCTCGTTCATCTCAGCCCCAGGGGCCACGTGGAGACGCAGCAGGCACGGGCTGTGCATTTAAAACTGCACCAGAATTATGTAAAATGAGCAAAATGTGCCAACTGCTACAAGCGCCTCGCAGCCAGCGTCACCCCAGCAAGCTGTGTGGGGTGAGGCAAGCTGCCTTCCTCCCCACCCCGCATCCTCCGGCGTGTGGGTATAAATAAACAGGGCTGCGTGGATGCTTCACATGTCTCCTGATACATCTCGTGTTTATGTCCGACTTAAGAGAAACAGAGAAATGACTAAATACTTCAAACTGACAACACAGACAGTCTGAAAGATATTTTCCCAGAATAAATGATGTGGGTAAGTGGTTAGGCTTTTCTTTCTTTCCTTCAGGAAACGGGAAGGAGTTGTCTCCACTGATATTATTTCTGTTTGCTGATTTTTTTTCCCCTCTCCCCCAGGAAAGAGAAAAAGATCTCACTGAAGATACCTTTTTTTCTCTGATGAGATTTCAGCTTTATTTTTTTTTTAAAGCCCAGACCTCTTAAGCCTATAGGCCAGCTATGAAATACGCACTCGTTGCTTCATGCAGAACACTCCACAAGGACCCGCTTCGTAGTGCCCGTGCACAATTCACTGCGGATGCTCCCAGTCGCATTTGTGATTTATTTATTTTTAATCCAAATCGTAAATCAGCAATTTGAGATCATTCTTGTTAGGAAGAAGGAAATCAGAGCAAACAAGAGTCCCTAAAAGTCATTAAATAACCTCTTTTTTTTTTTTTTTTGGTAAATGCTGAAGATATTTTGGAGGGGCAACGTTTACCTGGCCGGAACTAAAAGTGTGAAAAATCCCAGAAAGCTGCCCTTGCTTGGTATCTCCTGCAAAGAGCAATAATAATAATGAAAGAGCTTAGAAGAATCTCTTCCTACAAGCTCATGGCTAATTTTGTGGGCTGCTGTTAAAAGCAGCAGATTGCCATCCAGCCTAGAGCTGGCTCCTGGAGCTGCCCGTGTCTTCTCAAGCAGCTGAGCAGGGGGGTCCCTGTCCCTCTCACACTGAAGCCAGTGACAAATGCAATTTAATTCCCTATAATCCAGCTATAGGGCTCTATATCGGAAGGATCATGGAGACTGACGTGTTTTAAGAGGTCTTTCAGACTTCTGCTGCTAATTGTGGGCATCCACTGCTTCGCGATGCATCCAGCTTGTGCCTAATTCCCCTTTGAAACCCAGCACCCCAACCCCCTTTACAGCCCCACTCCTCCCTCGTAAACACTCGACGCCTTTTAAAAAATAAATGAGCAATGATTATATTGATCCTTTTTCTTTTTTTTTAACAGATGTGAAGGGGAAGAGAATGAATGAATGTAAATGTTTGCCTTCCCGCATGGCCACGGCTCCTGGACACCAGAAGCAGCCCCTGGCCACGCAGCGTGCCCCACTGCTGGTGGTCCCGGTGTCCCATCGTGGGGCTGAGGGACCCCAAAAGGACCTCCCCGTCCCCTCGAGGTTTCCCAGAGGTGAGCCCCGAGTGTCCCGGTTCCCCTGGAGGATATCCCCCCATCCCCAGGGGGTTTTCCTCAGCCACCCCTGGGGGCTGCAGGGTGGCAAGAGGGCACACCACGGGGACAGCATGGAAATTTGGGGTGCACAGCCCCCGACCCAACCTTTCCAGCACCCGCCCGAGCCTCCAGGCGAGGTGCCTGGAGGTGCCTCGCTCCCCTTTCCCCAGCACCCCCCGCATCCCTTGGGGGTGCCCGCCAGCAGCCCCCCGACGGTGCACCCCTAAACCCCCCTCCCTGCCCCAGCACCCCGAGGGGGCGGCCCTAAACCCCCCTCCCAACCCTTGAGCCGAGCCGGGAGGGCTCCGCATCCCCTTCTGGGGACTCCACATCCCCTCTTGGGGGCTCGGAACCCCGACGGCGCTGCCCCCCCCCGACCCCTCCCGGTCCCCCCCCGGCCGCTGCCCCCCGGGGGCGGTCCCGGCGCCCCGCTCAGGTGCCGGCGATTGGGTGGAATATGCAAATGAGGCCGTGACGTCAGGCGGCTCCGGCCCAGAGAGCTGAAATAGGGCCCCCCCCACCCCCCCACCCCCCCAGCTCCAGCACCGCCGCCACCGCTCCCGTCCCGGCCGGAGCCGTCCCGCAGCCCCCGGACCCCCCCTCCCGAACCCCTTCGGTCTCCCGGCTCCGAGCCCCCAGGTGAGTGCGAGCCCGGGGGTGCTCGGAGGAGAGCTGCCGGGGTGGGAAAAGGGGGGTTTGATTTATTTTTTTTTGACTGATTTTATTGATTTTGGGGGTGCCCCGCTTGGCGGAGTGTTGTATTTTTTTTTTGGGGGGGGGGACATCGCTGCGGGAGCCTTCCCGCTGCCGGCTCCGCGGGGCTGCTGCCGGGGATGCTCCGGGCTCGCTGCCGCTCCGCGCCGAGCACCCGGGAGGGGCTTGGAAACAGGTGGGCACCCACGGAGGGGGTCAGAGGGGGTCGCCCCGCTCCCCCCCTTTTCCCCCTTTCCCTCCTTTTCGCCCCGACTTCCAGCCTTGGGAACGAAGAGCTGAGAACGGCTCCCTCCAGGCAGGGTGGGCTGCTTTAGGGCCGGCTCCCCCCCCAAACCCCGAGCCGAGGCAGGGGGTGCTCCTCCTGCTCCTTCTCCTGCTGCTGCCGTCGGGGGGGCTCGGGTCCAGCCGCCGCGGTCGCGAGTGGGGTCGGCGCTTCCCCGAGAGGCCCCTGGGTGGCGCCGTGGGGCCGGCGGCGGCCCCCGGAGCGCCCCGACGGGACCCGAGGCTCGGGGGGCTCCGGGGGCTGCGGGCACCGCGGGCTCTGCTGGCGGCGGAGAGCGCTGGGGGGGGTTTATCGGTGATAATCCCGGGCTGCCCGGCCGGCTGGAGCCGCCTGGGGGGTGTTGGAGAGCATCGGGTGCCCCGCCGGGGTGCTGCGGAGCTGCCCCCAGCATAAACCGAGCTGAAACATACCCGGGTGTGATAGGGGCAGCCTGGCAAGCAAGGGTTAAAATCTGCCAGATTTATGGTCCTTCATTCCAACTGGACCGATGCTCTCTTTATTATTATTATTATTATTTTTTTTTTCCTGGAAACATTGTAGTGGCTTGAATTTAAAGTAATATAAATTTAATATAATTCTTTGAAATACCCCAAAGCGTGCTTTTACGCCCAAACAGACCCCACGCCCGGTTCGTAGCTAAACCTCGCTGCTGGTTTCAGCGAGTTCCCAACGCATCCAAACTTCACGTGGCTGAGATGCTGCAGATAGCTGGCGGAAAGCGTCGCTTGCCTTAATTATGTCGTGCTGAAAGGTCATCTTGGAATGTTTTTTTTTCCTAAATTTGTAGTCTTTATTGCACTTGACAGGAAGTTATGGGCATGAAAATTATTTCACAGGCCACAGAAATAGTGTTTAGATAAGGCTGAGGCAATTGGAACAGGCAGTGGCAGAGGAACCGAGGAGCAGATCCTTATCTTGTGCTAACAGAGCCAATTTATAGAGGCAATGGCTTGGTCCAAATGCATTTTTTTTTGCTTGTAGCAACAGCCATAACTTCAGGTAATTAAGTTGAACCTTTCTTTCTAATGTGGAGCTTGTTGGAAATTATTAAAAGCTATTGTGAACTATTAATTTTTCGGCACTAAAAGTTAAGCTGCGATTTAAGTAGCCCTGAAAACAAAACCAATAACTGGTTTTGGCAAATTGCTTAATATTATTACAGTCACCCTAATTGAATTCTAAAAGCTGCTGTGTTGTGGAGGAAAAAGTTGTGGGCTGCCGGCAGCAATCTGTCTGCCTGCCTACTTGTACCGTGTGTCACCCAAGTGCTTTAAACAACTTGTGGTGTTCTCCCCGCAAATGGCCGATGTGATTAGTGCCTGCCTTCTCCAAGGTGACCCTTTCTGCCTGAGCAGCTCTAAAACCTGCATCCTAAAGCCTGTGCTGGTATTAAAACCTGTGTCCTAAAGCCTGTGCTGGTACCTCTGGCTTACATCTGCTTGCTGTTTCTCTTGATTCAGATGTGCAGCCCCAATCTTTATGCGAGTTGAGGCTCCCCCTGTATATTTGTGTGCACAAACCCATCCGAGCCCAGGATGGGGGCACGCTGTAATTGCCAGTGTTACACCAGCACCTGCAGGGCTTGGCCAAGTAACAGCACAGAGCATGGTGCTAAGCCTCTTGTTCGAGTGTTTCTTGGCAAAGCAGTGCCAGCTGCAAGGAAAGCTGCAGCTCTCCTCTAGTTTAGAGGAAGAAGCCACAAGCTGTAGGTTTACCTCCAACCTTTGTGTAGTATCTGCCATAATATAAAAACCAGGATGGTTTTGGAAATAATTCCTCTGAAACCAGAGGAGGTGTTGCAAATGGATGCGATGCGTAACTTTGTTTACTGTGTTTGAAAATAGGTTTAATTGGAGTGCCCGCATTACAATTACTAGCTTGTGCTTTGCATGGGGGATTAAAATCTGTTTGCTCCCATGTTGCTAAGAGCAGGTGGGTGACAGGCTCCCCTCTCCACCCTCAGTTCTCAGGGGGCTTCTAATGTTTTTCTGCAAACATCGTCGTGGTGTGTGTGTGTGTACCACGACTTGTTTTATGCAGGACGTCTGTGTGCCAGCTGTGATTTACCTGGGCAGTGCTGTCCATACAGGCTCGTGTCCTGCTTATTGTGCTTCGCTCAGCTGAGGACAGGAGATTGGTGGTGAACTTGGCTGAGTTTATAGTGGTCCATTCCATCCATTCGAATGTTTTGGTTGACTTTGGGGAACTTTGCACTGCAGCCCAGTGTTGCATGGTGCAGCCGCAGACCTGATCTTGCCAGGAGTCTCCTGCTTCGCTCAGGCAGATGTGCTGCGGCTCGTCGGGGTAAGGGGGTGCTGGGGGGCGGTTTGGGACACGGAGCAGCATGGAAATGCTACGTGGTATCAGAATTAACTCTTGCTTGATATTTATAGCGTGCATTTGTTGCTTGGTTTAGGCTATTCAGATCATAATGTATATTGCTGTGTCCTTCTCCTCTTATGAGTGAGACCAATTAATGTTCTGTCAGTCAGTGTGCAATAAAAATAAGTAATTTCTGAACTGAGAGAGAGATGCTCTACCAGTTCCATTTATAAAACAAGTGGAGTTTTAGCATGCAGATGCTGCCCTTTCAGTTTCATCAGTGTTATAGGCATCTTAATCCAAACACCATCATGTTTTCTAGTGGTTATCTACTAAATATACACGAAACTGGTTGGTCCCCTCTTTTGGGCTAGGATTGTGATTTCAAGCAGCGTACGAATGAGAGGTCTCTAGAACTGCAAAGTGAAACAGTATTTGCTGTGGTGGTATCAACAGAGCATACAAAATACCTCTATAAAACGTGAGAAATAGTATTGCTCTGCGAGAGCAATTCATAATGTAACAATGTGCTTGTCGCTTATTGATATAGTGACTTTGGTTTATTAAACATTTATTTGTAGCCCCAGTAACATTACATCTGAGGTTTCTAATTGGAATTTAGAGAGCCTAATAAATTTTGATTTCATCCAGAGTGCTCTCAATTCAGGGTGTTTACATTAGTGCTGGGGAAAAGCAATGCCTTAACTCTGCGGGCGAGTGGTGTGCGGTGGCTGTTGGCTGTGTCGTTTTATTGACGGGATGTCTCTGGGCAGACAAAGTAGTTGAGACCAAAGCAGTGCTGGTGTGAATAGTTACAGTCCCAAATAGTGATGCACTAAGCCTTGGATACACCCTGCAGCAAATACATGGTATGAAAACCCTGAAATGAGTCCTGTCAAGACTAGGTATGTCATAGGGGCTTAATTTTGCCATTAGCGGGTAATGTCTCGTTAATGTGTGTCGCTCAAACCGAGCAGCAGCCTATCACTTGCATGTTGTCGAAGTGCCATCCCTTGCTTCGTTAAGTGGTCATCATGCTTTATTGTGGGTCTGCGTTAGCACCTTCTGCCGCTGCTGTGGAAGGCTAAAACTTCTCTCAGCTGCTGTGGAAATGGAGCTAGGCTTGAAGACCCCTTTGGTATCTTCATTATGGGCAGTAAGGGCACAATCTGGTGTCCTGTCCCCAAAAAGGGCAGGTGAAGTACAGAGCTCTCAGGTCCAGCCGTGCTTTTGGAGCCCAGTGTCCCTTGAAATGCTCTTGGCTGATCTTCAGGGCGGTAGCTCAGGGTTACGCACGTACACACGACATGCGGCAGTTCCACCTGGCGACACTTGGAGTAGCTTGCCTTTGTGTTTCCAAATTCATTTAAAAAAAAGGACAAGAACAGCTCTCAAAGGGGATGCTGCTGTGGTGGAATCCTTGCTTATATCTCCCTGAGTCCCTGCTGCTGCAGAGCCAGGTGTTGGTGGTGGGCAGGATGAGCCTGAGGGGGCTTAGAAATGTCCTGGCTGGGACAGAGGCAAATTAGTGAAGAAAGCTCAGCCCCGGAGAGGCTCACCTAGATCATAGCTGGAGAACTATGACCTTGGGTACAGAGTTTGCTTCAGGTCTTGTGGGTTTTACTGGGTTCAGCGGCCTCCTGGGCAGGTCTCTCGTGTGACCAGGAGTGACAGGCCCGGTGCTCCCGGTGTCGCTGTGACACCCCGGGCTGGCTGCTGGGCCCTGTGAGGCCGTGAGCTCAGCCTCCGGCAGCGCCGTAGCTGAATGTGCTCGAGGCAGTTGTCATCCTCCGAGTCTGAGAGGAATAACAACATCTTCTGTCACTGCTGTGAGCCTCTGGTGATCAAAGAAACGAACAGCGGTGCCTGGTGAGGCTTTTGTGACAATTTGCTGAGGGTACAAGTGCATGAAGTGACTGAATAACCCTGCGCTGCCTGAGGAGGGTGGAGGCACCTCTTGGTTGCCACAGGACCACAACCTCGTGTTTGAGGTGGCTTGTTCCTTGCCACAGCAGCTAGATTTGGAAATCCCAGTGGTCCAGCTTGGCAGGGGCGGGCTGGGAACAGCATGTCTGTTAGAGGATAATCTAGGGGTAAGTATTTCACCGAGCTGTTACAGTAAGCTTCTGCGTGTTACTGAATCCGAGCTGGGTTTTGTTTTGAGGTTGCTTTATGACTGTTCTCTTGTTTTCAACAGACGTGAAATGATGAAGTCAAGAAGCTTTTGGTTATCGCTTGTATTGCTTGGGGTTTTCCCGTTGGTCACGAGGGGATGGATGGACTCGGCCGGCAGCAGAAGGCTCTTTTCGGATGCGGGGAGGTTGCAGCAAGAGGTACTGTAGATCAGCTGCTGCTGCAGCTACAACTCTTGTCTATTTTTGTGTGTGTTCAGGCTTTTTGTACTGTGAAAACAGAAAACAAGCAGGGGCATATTTCCTTACGTATTTGTACTAAATACCTGCTGAGGAGGTCAGTGAAGAAGCAATGATTGTGAAAGGACCGTGAAGCACAAGCTCTTACCCTTCTTGCGTATATCGCTGTAGTTCTGGGAGGAAAATTGTGCATCTGGCTGTTGTGGAGATGCAATCTTTGTCCCTCAAAGACTTCATAGTACGCTCTGTCTTAAGGCCACTGGGACCCATGAAACTAAATTCAATACGCAAACCCCATCCTGGCTCTTCACTTGGTTCACTGGATTGTCAGGAGAAGCCTGAAATGGTTGGTTTGCTAAGCATACCTGAGCCATGGGTTGTTCTGGGAGGACCAGCAAACTTCGAGCCCACATTGGCTTCTGATGGCACAACGGGGACTGAGGGTATGTGGTGGCCTTTGGGTGGCAGCGGTGCTGATCTGGCCAGAGAGGACCCCGAATGCACAGCCTGACGGGGAGGTGGGACTCCTGCCTTAGTGCAGGGTGGTGGCACCTCAGCTTTCATGCTCTGGGCTTGTGGCAGTTGTGGAACAACTGAGCCTGCTCTCAGAGCTGAAGGTGACAGCATCGGCTCTCCTTGTGGTGGCAGGAAAGCCAGTGCTGTCAAACGGTTGGCTCCTGTTTAGCAGGACTTGATAACTATTTTAGTGGAGATTTTGAGATTCTGACATTGAGTTCTGTCTCAGGTGTGCTTTTTGCTCGAGGTCTCCCTTCTGTGAAAGTGAAGAAAACACCACCACCCTCACCTCCTCTTGTGCTTTGTTGCTGTGTAGTCAACACATAGTATACAGGCACTCAAATATTAAATGTTTTTGTATTGCCTTGGATCATTTTAGCTTTTTAGAAATAATTAAATATTTGGCATGGTTTTGTATTTAAAAAAATAGTTCTTCGCTAATGCATATTAGTTATGATTTTTGAAAAAGTTATTCTGAAGAATTAAATTCATTACTCAAATGATTTATTTTAATATAAGCTGTAGAACTATTACACTACATGAAAGACATTCATTCATTTGATCTTGCTCTAAAAACCATGAAGTTATTGCACCAATTACTTGATCTTGCTTGAGGTGAAAGGATCTAAGCTAGAAATGCATTTGTTCAGATTTGTTCAGAATTTATAACCGGTGTGAATATTAAAACTTTTAATGTACAAAACGCAGTTAAAATAGCTTCCAGGGCTGTAAGTTATAATGCAGATTTTTAATAAAGTAACTGTACAGAAAGCTTGTTCCCCAAGAAAGTGTTTATATGGTGTAACACCAAAATGAATCTGGAGATCCTGAATGTAGCTCTCAGGTAGGACAGCGAAACGAAGGTAACTGCTGTTTTCTCAAAATGCATTTGTTATCTTTCAGAAAACTTAACCTTAATACATTTTCATAAGAAAAAAAAACACATTTATTTTCTGGTGATATTTGGCTTTGTTCAATTGGGAGTTCATCTCCTGTGCAGTGGAACTGTGGCTGTTCTTCCTTTACGGTGCTGTGGGTTTGGAGCCCGTGCCAGCCAGGGCCTCAGATGCTGCTCTTTATTCCTCAGAAATGTTTGTTAGTTACCAAATACATGGCTTCTGATTAATATGTAATTCCATTAACATGCATTTAAATCATTGAATCACAAATAGAAGCTCATAGCAATTCACTGAAATTGCTTTAAAAATATGTAAAGGGTTAATTTACAGGTCAAATAATTTGAAGTATGCCTTGATCTAAGATTCCTCCTAACTTCATCAAAGCAAATACTTGGCTATGGGTCACTGACCTTCACTAATACTTGTTCTGATCTACATAGGAACAAGTTTACTGAATCAAAAACATTGCTTAATTTATGTTCAGATTGCTCAATCGATTTCTTCATGGTCTGTGGTAGAATTATTGCAGTTGTGCTTTGCATTTATAAAGGGAAAAATAAGTCTTGAGGCCATAGACTGCAGTACCCAGCCTTTCTGCATGAGGAATTAACTTCCAAGCACAGCAGTGGTGTCTGTTTTCCTGATGCTCAGCCTTCCACCTCTCAAATTTATGGGATGTTCCCGAGAAGAGGCTTTTCTGAAATATTTTCAGTCTTGAATAGAATAGTAATAAACATGCGTATGCAGTCTGGAGTTCCATAGGTGTGTAATGAATTAAAATAGAAAACCTAATTTAAAAGGACAGTGTTGGTACTAAACTGAAAAGCTGCAACTTGCTTGGTCCATATTACTTTTGGATGCTGTTGCTGTCATTTCACATTGCGAAACTTCTCTGGCTGGTTCAGGAGGGTGCTGAAAAGTTCTTGAAGCTTCTGGGTGCTGCACGTGGAGCACCGTGGAGCTGGGACGTGCAGCTTTCTAGGGTTGTACCATCCTGAAATTAAGTTCTGAGTGGAGTATATTCAAAACCACAAATACATAGAGCTCACGTGCTCTGGGGTGATAGTTATGGAAAAGGCTTTGCCCCTGCATTCAGCATGGCTGTGTTCGTGTTAGGCTGGGCATTATATAGGTGACCATGTTTCACAGACAGCTTTGTTATCTTAGAAGGCTTAGAAGGTTTGCTTTTGAGGCAATAGATGGTACGCTCTGGGGTCACATCTCCTTTCTGAAATGGAAAAGAATTCTGAAAAATGTAGTTTGTGAGTTTTAGGCACTGTTGGTAGCTGTGGGGAGTCTCCAGTACAAGCACAGGAGAAAAGGCCCAACCTGAACTAACCCTGGAGTTCTGCATATCAAATCTGAGGGAGAATTTGGTCAGGAGATTAGAACGGAGTGGTTTGTGCTGGGCTGGTGGAGGAGATACTTGGATGTCACTGATAGATCCTGGGTGGTTATGGTACAGACTTCCTGACTTCTGGGTTACAGAACCAGAGCTGCTCTGACTTTTTAATTATTTTTTTTTAGAAATACTTAATCACTTTCAGCTTTCATACCCAGCTGTATTTTTGCAACCTACCCTCCTGCTGAAGAAGTCTTCACAAGACACCAGAACCATGATGTGCACAGCACCCCACGCTCCCACAGCGAGCTGAGCTGTGTCCCCAGGGGCTCCTCCAGTCCAGAGCAAAAGCTGAGCTCTCTGTGCTCACACAGGTAACAGCAGCTCTCACAGATCCAAGCACTGGCACGTTTGTTTTTTCCCCTTTCCGTGCTGCAAGATGTTCAACCTCACTGAGGTTGCCTTGTGCTGCAACTGGCTGTTCCCAGAGAGCAGCAAGGCACTGCTGGTGTGCTGCTGCCTGCCATGGGCTGTGACAGCACAGTTCAAGTGGACACTAGACACAGTGTGCAAATATTTGAAGAGTTCCTTGATCATTTTTTACCAACGTTTATCACTTTATTTTGCTTTTGCCTTAAATTGCACCACCAACCTCAAAGTATCATATGCAGCTATGCCAAGTCTTATTTTGATGCTAATGGATGTAACAAACACCTTACTTACAAGGTGCCATAACTTTCTTATTGGCATCTGGAAGCTTTCAGCTGTGTAGATTATCTATCCTTTGACTTGTTCATTAGTTATTACTTGCGTAGCACCTGAGCTGCTTAAAATCTCCAAGTAATAAATGTCACCTTCACCTTCAGCATGACTGCAAACAGCTGTGTCGTACCAGCCCTTCTGTGCCAGCCTACACAGGATAAACCATCCCTCTGGAGTCCACTCACAGCCTGAACTGCGCTTCTCCAGGAGTATCAATTATTCCTGAAATTTCTAATTATCTGCAGGTTCTTCAATGTTGTTTCACTTAATGCCTCAGCTGAAGACCACAGTTGATGATTCTGAGCAGCAGGGGAGTAATGGGGATGGTTTTGTGCTGCTTCCCCCGGCAAAGTTGTATTTCCTGATCTGACTACGCAGGCACTGCTTTGGGAGGCAAGATACAAAACTGCAAAGGCTTTTGATAAAAGCTTTTGCTTATAATTCAAATAGAGGCATAATTTCAGAGCGTGAGCTTGGAATAAGACAGGCACAGTGTATCAATTTTATATGCAGTTGAAGATCTAATATCCTGGTGTTTATTTTAAGAATTATTAGTAGTAATGTATTCTGCTGTGTGTGCGCTCTTCCTGCTTGTAAGTCAGTTTGGAGAAAGGAAGGAAAGAATCAGATTGGAATTAAAATCTATACTGTGATAAAGCCTGCTCCTGCTTTAAGCCTTAATGAAGGGAAGGGGAGACAAGGCTTTTATTTATTTTTGTATCACTTTTTGGGATATGCTGATAATTCATTCCTTGTTACCTGCATTTATGGTATCTCTTAAAAGCTGTAATTGCTGCTTGTAGATATTCTAAATTTTAACTAGTATTATTATCCCTCTAGGGATGCAAAACTTTGGCTGTAGGTGCTGGTTAGCAGTGTATATGTAGTTCAAGGTGCACAAGTTCTTTAGGCACAATTTAAAGGTACCTTCTTGCATGCAATCCCTTCCAGAACCCAAATCCTCCTTCCTTTATTTTTTTTAAAACTTCTGGTAGCATGTGGTGTGATCCCTCATGGTTGTCTTACATTGCCCAGCCCACTGGGGCTATCACCTCTCAACTAATAGCAGCCACAGCCAGCAGCAGACCGCAGCTGTGGGTGGTTTCTCAGGTGCTAATGACCTTGGATTTTGGTGCTGAAGGTGGCCAGGGTTGGGTGCTGTTCCCTGGGGAGAGGAGGGACTGTGAGGCTCAGGGTGCTTGGCTCTGCTGAGCTGTGGCACAAACTGCCTAGCAGGAATCACATTTTCTGTAAGTTTTTCTCATGTCACAGTTGAGCAACTGTGAAAAATCGTATCTAGGTGGGGAAATGCTGATATATTCCTGAAGCAGAGAATTAGATCAGAGTAAAACTTATCTTGCAAATTAAAAAAAAAAAAAGGCAATTTTAACTCTGCTGTGATGATGTGGATGGTTACATTTTCTGACATCCTGTTCAGAAGCTAATTAACCTTAAAAGACTAAATATTGACCAATTTTTTTTTCCAAATGTAGTGTATCCTCCATTCAAGAGAGGGTATAGCAGTGGCTTTGAAAGGAAGGCAGTTCTACTTGAGAATCCTCTCTATCATCAGGCTGGGCATTTCTTACCTCTTTAGGTTAGGAAGGATACAGCTGCATATTTATTTTTTTAAAACAGGCTTCCTATTAGCTTCCAGATGACAACATGGAAATTTATGGAGCTGTACCTGAGCTGCTAATCTGAAGTCCTGAAATAGTGAATAAATCAGAGAAGCAGCAATTATCTCAATTAGCTACCGTATGTTTGAGCAGATGATACTGTGTGATGTGAGACATCAGATTTTCTCAGTTTATACTAGACAGGACAAATCTAAATTGCCAGCTTCTGTCCTGATATTAAGCTTTCTCCAAACCGTAGTGTATGGCTTATTTTCTTCCTCATGCCTGATTTTAAAAAAAAAAAAAAAAGGTAGATGTTCTCTGCCTCATTAGAATCTTTTTCAGGAATATATTGTGTTCACGGCTGTAAACAGAAAAATCCTGATTGTTAAACCAAGCTACATATTAGCCATAATATTGCACTACTACTGCATGTGCTGCAATCCATACACAGAGTGCTTCACCTAGCCCCGTGCTGGAGGTCAGTGTAATTGTCTTGACCCCTCACTTGAGATAAGAGCATGCTCTGAAGTGTGGGGGGGAAATCCGTGGGATAATACTCTATTAGTAGGAACAGCCACTTCTTTATTAATTTGCTAAATGAGTTAGGGCTATATATTTAGAAATTGTACAGCAGTTGGGCTGATCTGGAGAGCAGGTCCCTGGAGACTGGCTGTGTGCAGAGGTAATGTCTAATTTTGTGACAGACCCAGCATGAGCCCAGCTGCATGTGCTGAATTGGCTTTATCCTGTGTGAGCACTCCCGAAAGTACCTGGTAAGAGGGCTGCTACAGTCCAATAATAAGAGATCACTTGCTGGTCCAAAATGTTACCTGTTCTTTTGGCTCTTGCATCACTTCCATTTACTGTGGTAATTGGCTCTGGCAAGGACTGCTACACCAACCTTTACATACGGTTATTGAAAAATGAATTATTCCTTGTGACTCTATCACAATCAGTATTAAAGGACAGGACTGAAAACACTGCAAGATTATCCCCTGAATTGCTGTACTCAGGGGCGGTTGGTACCTGTTTGGTACCAGACTTGGTACAAGCCAGACCATGCTCCTGTGGTCAGAGGCTGCTAACAAGAGAACAGCAAATGCACAGCCATACATAAATACCTGTAAATACTGGTGTGTAGTTATATTTAGTGTTGTGGTGGGTCTTCCATCATCCAGGAATGGGGGGAAAAAAAAGAATTCAGTGGAGACTGCAGTAAAGCATAACAGAAAGAAAACCTTTGACCATAAAGTGTTTTGGTAGGATTTTATCTGAGCATGAACAGTGCTGTGTGCTCCTTGGAAATAATGTGATGCACACGTCCAGGGGGGTCAGGAAACGAGGAGCCTCCTGCTTCAGCAGGAAGAGCAGAATCTCCCATGGCCTGGTCTGCCTGCAACAAGGATTTACAAGGAGAGCATTGCTTTGATGTACAGCAAGGTGGTGTGGGGATATAACACTAACACTGATGCATTTTTATACAGAGGTGTTCAAAGAATTTATATACCCTGATACCAAACGGACCCATAAGTGGTTTTGCTGCTTGGATCCGCCACTAACGACTGTCAGTAAATCCACTTGTAGCTCCTTGGCCACCAAGCAGTGTCCTTGGTATGTTGTGTATTCCTTATGTGTAGTTGCATTTAACTCTGCCCCAAAACACCCCACACACTTCCCCCAGTGTTTGTTCTGAATGAAATCTGATTCTTCATTCCAGAAGTACTGTCTGTACACCCATGATTCAGCATTAATCAGGAGCCTGTAACAGAAACTGGCTATTATGTCTTGGCAGGACATCGTGATGCTGTCTTCTGGAAGGCTGGTGTTCGCTGCTATAAAGGCAGAAAAGGGCTTTGTGCAAGAAAGTTGTTAAATGGCATGAGGTTCATGCAAGTGTTTGTGCAATGCTTCCATGCAGCATCTTTGGGGAACGAAGTGTTTAATAGTGGGCAGGGAACTGTTTCTGATTTTTTTTTTGGTCCATCTAACCTATCTAGGATTAATAATTGTGCTTCTCATCACTGCATCTGCTCTCATGTGCAGACACAGGTCTGGTTTGTCTTTCAGAGATGTGGTTTCCCAGTAGATAGATGCCTTGCAAACAGCGATACTGGAGCAACCATACCACATTGATTTCCACAAAAGCAATGATTATGTACTTCAGGTACAGAACAGAGGGGCCCTTTGTTCTGCCTTCAATTAACTAACTTTAAACAGGAGGAAAATAGGTACTGAAACTGAGCCTTGACAAACAAAACTGCTGTATTACATTAATTGTTACGGTTTTCCTGAAGCTTTACAGAAGGAATGAAAAATTGGAGACAATTTTTTTCACTTAAAAACATATGATCTATGCTTTGATAAAATTAGATTTTTAGTTAAAGGAATTTGCAGTCACTAAATGGCGGCCATGAAATAAGTCTCATTTATAACCATCTGCTTTATGGCTTCTGCAGAGACGTATTCCTCAGGCAATGCATCTGAGAACTTTAATGTCATTTTTATCAAAATGGTTTGGTTCTCTACTAATGTTATTAAAACCTCTGATTTTTTTTTTTAACTTGAGAGCAGTATCCTACACTTCAAAGAAAGGGTGACTGCTCCTTTTTGTGGGGATTGCCACCGTCACAGCATGCGTCACGGTGCTGTGCCTGTGGCCAGACGTACCAGCAGTGTGTCTTAGCGGTGTATTAGATCATTAATAGAAAGGTCTTACGTTTAGCATGCCCTTAAGGAGGAAAATTAGCATAGTTCCTTTTGTGTTACAAAAAAAAAGATTAGGTGGAGACAAACTAAGAAAATACTGGGGTTTTGCTGTAGTTTCACTTCACTTGGAGGGACAGAGGCCTCAGAGTTTTCTCCCTGGAGCTCATTCTTTTTTGTGGCCACTTAAATCCATCCATGGCTGCCAGGTGTTTTTCTCCTTTCCCAGGTTTTAGCGTATGCTGCTGAAATATTGAGTGTTCTCAGTGCCTTTGGCCTTTTCTCCATGAAAGGGGATGTTTTGGGGGACTACCAAGCGCTGACATTCTCCGTGGTAATGAAGTGGTAGCTTGCAGCCTGACCTCGTATTCTCCCATTGTATTGCCATCAAGATTTTTCCTCTGAATCTTGCATCTGTTTTTTGGGTAGTTTGTATTCATCAGAGCCTACAGTGATAAAGAGAAACGGAGTAAAAGAAGGGGAACTTTGAAGACCAACCTTTGTTTTTTTCCTCGGTGTCTATGCAGTTCTTTCATGGAAATACCAAAAGGGTATTTAATACAAGTGAGCTGACACTTGAATTTTTTTTAGCGTGTGATTGTCTTTTTTTCTTTTGATCAATGTAATAGTTGTAATTAGTTTTAGTGTTTCTAAGCCTTTGAACTGCAGAGTATTCAAGCAGCTTGTTAAAGTGAGGGACTCCAGGGGAACTTTAAAAGTACTCTTCCCTTTTGCACATATTACATGTACACGGGCTTAATGATATCAGGCTGTATCTGGATTTTTTCATTCTGGGCCCCACCTCTTAAACTAATATTTTGAAAAGCTTTGAGAGGTCCCTGGAGTGTAACTGTCTGCACAGCTCAGAGCTTTGCTGCCTAAAGAGGATAAATGCTTTGAAGTCTGTACTAATCCTGACTGCCATTTCCCATATTTCTTGAGATCACTGAGGTAGAATCCTACGGGGAATACTAACTTAGTGTTTTTATAAACACCAACTTGTTTTTTTGTTTATCCCTCTTGGTTGGCTTGGAGGATGGCAAGGAGCCCCTTTCTGCCTTCCTGCTCCTACTACTTTTTTGATAACAAAACAACTTGTTTTCAAGACAGGAGAGAGAAGCTGCTTCTTCTGTGTATGCACAAACGGTGACAAAATTTAAACTTGTCACCAGGACGGAGCAGAGCAGGCCCAGGAGATGTGTGGTGGGATTCGGCCCTGGGATGGTGCAGGCCTCAGCTGGGCTATGCCCAGGCCGTGAGCTGGGACTGTGGTGACCAGACAACAAGGAGCATTTCTGTAGGTAGTAAATGAATAGCTAAAGCTACATAACATGTGTTGTGTGAGAAACATTGCATCCTGTAGTGAAACAGCTTGTTTTGGTTGAAGTGATGCTGCCTGGGTCCCAGGCTGGGGAAGCGAGGCCAGCAGTTGTTAGCCGAGCAGGTACTGCTGTTACTTCAGGAGCTGTTTTTCCTTGGTTTATTTCTATCTTCTGTCACTTTGAAGAGCTCTATTTTTATTACATCCTCCAGTAGCAGATTTCTGGTTTCCCTTACCCCGTGGCAAGGCACTAATGCAGAAAGGGCTGTGGGTAGATTTGATGAGATGCACAGCACTTTGTTTTACTTCCCTTTGTCTAAGCGTGGTCTGCGGGGAGTTATTTTAAGTGAAAACAGAGCACAAATAAAACCATAATAAGCATCAGGTGGGATAAAGCTCAGATGTCTAGGAAGGCCATTTTTTTTTTCCTATCAAAAGGAGGAAAAATTATTTTTATTTCATTCTCAGATAAATAAACATCTGGGACCAGTGAGCACGAAGGGAATGAAATGAAGTTAAATAAGGCATATCCACGGGGGTAAAAATCCGCATAGCGAGTGTTTGGCAGGGAGCTGGAGAGGTTGTTTCTGTTTCCTGTGTCCCTGCTGTAGGGGACACCAGTGGGGAAAAAGTAGCTTTTAAAATCTGGGAGCAGATTACCAAATCAGAGCCAAGCTGGTTCTGAGGTACATTGAATGCAGCAAGGACGGTCCTGGGGCCCAGTGGGAAGCAGCTGCTGGCACTGTCACTGCCACCTCATGGGCATCCCCAGTGCCTGTGGCAGCACAGACTGTGCTGGTGTCTGCCAGGATGTATTCGGGGTCTTCCAGCTCCAGGCTTGTGCTCGGTGGGGTTGATCCTGCATGAGTGGGCAGTGTCCAGGTCAGTGTGACATAGGGCAAGTGGTGTGTGGGGCGGTCCTCTAGAGGCCTCTGAGATTCCTTTATCTTCACTACTGGTTGTAAGAAATAACTGGGATGGTAGAAATTATAAGCATTAGTAATTAATCCATAAATAACTTTCCCGCTTGGAATTAAATATTTATTCCTTTGGAGTCTCACCATTGGTGTAAGTAGATAGTGTTGTCTGGGAATGCAGTGCCCTTTGAGACTCTAAGCGATGTGTTTTTTAAAGTTTTCTGACTGGAGGTGGTAGTGATGCTTTGCAAGAAACAGGGCAGATAATGTGGCTGTGCAAATATTGAAATGAGCATGAGTAGTCTGATTATTCTGAAATTATTCAGGTACTCACGACAGTCTCTGCTAAAAAGACCCACAACTGCTCCTTCTCCCTCAATTCCAAACTCTTGCTATATTAATAATAAAACCCCTTATAGCTGTTTCCATTTAACAATAGAAAAAAATCCATTTAAAGTAAGATACTGCGCTCTACCATGTAACCTGTTGTGGAATGATGAATCACTTCAGGTGATATATTAATCCATTAAATATTTATGGACAAACTGAAATGTATACTTGTAATTACTCAGTTATTGTGCAGAGCTTCATAGATGCATCTCTGTGACAATGACTAATGCTTTTAGGGGTTTCTGTTCATGCTGCCTTTGAACAATTCTTGTATTTTTTCCAAAAAAAACAACAAGCCACAAAAATTCTCTTTCTCGTTGTAGGAATCTGGAAGGTTTGAAGTCACAAGAAGAAAAGGTAGGAGGAATTTTTCTTTCAATGTGCTTGTTGGTGTTGAGTATTCTTACAGTGACTTCTTAAAACAAACATGAGTTTACAGACTTGAAAAAGCATACTGCTGCCAGGTTTCAAAGACTGCCTCCTAACACTCACCTGACAGATCTTGGTGTAGCAACTTGTAGATTTATTTCAATGAAAAGTTGCTTTTTCAGAGTGGAATGGCATTACAAGCTTGGGCATGCAAGTCAAAGTTTGGGTGCTGGTGTGATCTAAGCTCTGACCCTGGAACATTTTAGAGAGAAAAAGGCTGAGAAGTCTTTCCATCCATCAGTGTGCTGCAAATCCACTCCAGGGCATAGCAGTGTTGAACACAAGTTGTGCAGGTGCTCTGAGCACAGGTCCTGCCCCTGCAAACTTCTGCATTAGTAACTAATTGCTGCTGTGAGCAGCTCACTGATGATTCCTGGCAGCTGGGTGAGTATGGGCCATCACAGAGCTCATTCTGGTTATCATTAATTTTGATTTTGTTTAGCAGATGTTTTCCAGATCATGCAGTTGTTTGCCTCATCTGTCTCTGTATAATGTAAAGAGCTTTTAACTACCATTGTTTTATTGTGTATATAGAAAGGTCAGGTCCTCTGTCTTCTTGTCGTCTGGGCAAATAATCCCTTGGCTTTTCTGTGTTTTTTTTTTTGTTTTTTTTTTTTTTTTTCTGTGAACACAGGTCTCTAGACAGGAGCTTTATTGCTCAGTGAGAGTGAGACAGCAGAAGGACTTGAACAATTTAAACATACAGTTGTTGCAAAGGCAAAATCTGGTTAGCTTAGATTTCCAGCATGCATGAGTTTGTCTAAACTTCCATTTTTTCTAGGGAAGAAACCCCATTTTATCAGAGCTCTATCAATGTTAAACTGAGGAGGAATCATTGGTTGTTAAAGTGGCTCTGAGATGCAAAGAACATTTCTTCCTCACAGGTGTCAAGACATTGTTCTAGCTGTGCAGTGTGTGGTGCAATTCATTATTGATGCAGATTGAGTCCAGTCTTGTGCTGGTGTAAATGGGTTTAATGAACAAAACTTTGCAAAAGAACTCTGACTTCAGACGTGATTTGGAGCTTCAGAGCTTGCTTCTGAATGAAGGTAACCAGAATTTCTAGGAATTCAAGCAGCAATTTTTGAAAGTAAGTCTGAGTTTATGGGTTATGAAGGTGCTTTGAAAATGTTACTTCAGAAAATCAGGTGTTTGAAGGGCTGAGGACTACTTGGAAGTGAAGAAGGAAATGCTAACGTGGTAAATACATGTTGGTCACTAAAAGCTGTGGATTCACCAAGCTGTCTGGGCACATTCAGCAATGACTAAGGATCTCCCTCTGTGGAGTTGGTCCTCAGTAGTTCCTATGAAATAATTCAACAAAAGCCTCCTTCAGAAGCCTGATGAGTATTAAAATGTTTGCAGAGCAGGTACCACTTCAGGCAAGAAAAGCATTTCAGGTGAGTAAAAATGTTTATGCACACAAAAGGATTTAAATTGTTACATGGCACGATCTGTTTTTTTCTGTTTTTTTTCTGTAGAATGGTAACTTTTGTATGGATAATATTTTTTTCCTAAAGAAACCAGAGTGGACTGGAAGAGGTTAAAGGGTGGAGAGTTTCTTTTTGGAAAAGAGGAAGAAGATTATTCCTTGTCCCAGGTGGAAGAGTTGAATTTGGAAAAAGTTGAAAAATGAAACTTAAAAATATCTAACAAACTACCACGAAAGAGAACATGTAGCAAGCATGCTCTGTTTTCTTTTATCCTGTAGTCATGGATGAGCAAGAGTAATTAAAAATTTTTGCTGAAGCAAGGGGCAATCCTGGCTGACACTCTTCAGAATTTCTTTTTTCTCTTTTGGACAAAAGGTTTGATTTTGTTAGATTGAAGTTTGTTTCTTTCAAAGGAAAAAAAAAGCCTGGATTGTTGAATGGTCCATGTGTAAACACTGACTCACTGTACTTATTTCCTTCAACAAATAGTCCATTTAATTGACGCTGATGGTCAGTTGTGCCTGGGCTTACAGGGCTGTGTTTCTATTAGATGAAAGAAAGATGTGAAAACACTCCTAGCTGTGGATGAGCCTAGTTAAACTGGGATGCATTTGGTTTCCAGCGTCAGGACTGCAAATGCTGGAGAAATTTTGAAGCTGCTCCAAAGCCCATTACAGTCGATGAATGGTTTCCTTTGACTTCCGTGGGCGCTAGATGAACAGTAATTACATGATCTTTTAATTGCTGTGGTACAGAGGGGAGATGCCTCCCTGACTGCAGCTGGCAGCCATCTTCCACTGTGATGTATGAAGACTGATTTCTTTCTGAATTTAAGTGGCAATGGCTGCAGAGCTGTTTTGTTCCTGGGCTGCCTAGCTGGTGTTTGAATATTATCCTTTTAGACTAAAGATGCTCTGTGAACTGAAAACAAAACAAAAAAACTCATTCTGGTAGTTGATTAGAAGCTGCAACAACACTTTTCCTATATTCAGTTTAATCCCATTAAGTCAAAATTTTGCTTTCAAACATAACCCACTGCAGTTTACATCCGCATTATACTCCTGTAATGGAAAACAGAACATGTTATGAGGCACCAGATTTTGTGATGCTGGGTTTAAAAGGAAAAACAAGAAACCAGCATGTGGTAAATAAGCACAGGATTTGAACACCATTTTTTTTATTACTCTTCTAAACTCAAATCAGGGGGCAAGTTAGAGGAGGCGGACCTTTTTTTCCAACCAACCATTTCTTTCTTATTCCATTTCTATCAAAATACTTTTCCATTATTTACTCCATATGTTTATACAACCACACCCCATGCAGCTCTTGCAGAGAGGATGCAGTATTGGCTTCTGTGATGTTTGTTTTCTAGATTGTTTTTGTCTCCCTTAGTATCTGCTGGCACCCCAGTGAGTGTGTGTTGAGCAGATGAGCTCCCTTCATTGAAGATGAGTGGGATTTGACCTGGCTGGGCGTGTCTGGGTGTACAGCTCTCTGGTTTTAGGTGTTAGCATGTTAACTTGTGTTTTTACATCAGCCATCCAGCATAGGGCAGTGCAGAGGTGCAAGAGAACAGGTTGGACACAGCAAATAGGAACACGGTGTCAGGAAATGCAGCAATTTGTGCTGACTGGGTTGACACAACATGTATTCAGTGGAAAGGAAAGAGAACAGCATGCAGCGGAGAACAGGGAGGCTAAAAGGCTTACAGCAACTCAGAAGTGCTAGACTAAGCTCCGAAGGGAAAGCCTGTGAGCATTTGGCTTGACAGCGGCAGGACTTCATTTCAAAGATGAGTGAGTTTTTTACTATGTAATGAGTATAGATGAACATATGATGCTCATCTGTTCCTGTAAATTAAGGATCACAGAATTTAAGCATGTAAAGGCCATGCACATTCATATCTATCAAATTCTACACGTGCAGCAGAAGGGGTCTCTGGTGGCAGTCCTGACAATTCCAAGCACATAAGGACTAATTCTGTGACTTCTGGAGCTGACAAATGCTCCTGCTGCTGTTGGAAGTGCAGGAATAAAAGATGCTCAGTACTAAGAATGAAGTGTAGGCAGAGTATAACTGTATGGCTAAGTGTATGGATAGTCACATTAAGTAGAGAGGCAGATATTCAGCAGACACAAATGAGCAAAGCCACACAATTTAATGGACCACCAGTGCTTTTTATTAGCTGAGGATCTAGCTGAAACACTTAACTTTTAATTTGTTTTTGTTGCTCACAATCATCCATTCAACAAATTAGTGTCAAAAGTTGCTTTTTAAACCATTCAGCCAAGAAATGTTCAAGCAGATTGCTTCCACTCTGTTTGTCCATATAATCTTAAATGAGTTGCAACTCCAAATTTATTCAGACAGATGACATCAAACTACCATAAAAATACAAACTATCTGTTTAGCATTAAAAGGATAAAGCCTTTTCTTTGAAGCATTCACAAGCTCTGTATTGTGGAAGTCCTATTGTATTTTTTTGTGTTTATTAATGATACACGATCCTCATCATTGTAGTGAGTTTACTAATCACAATGCTGAACAAGAGAACAGAGCACACCCAAGTTGCCGTGGTTTTACTGAAAGCTCTGGAGCTGCATCAGTTAGCAGTGGTGGAAGATCCAGCCAACAGCTTAAGGAATATTTCATTGCTTGCCACTTGACGTTGGTTGTTATGCCCTAGATGAAAAAACAACTCATGGTTATAAAACAGTAATGCCCTTTAGAAATTCTATTGACTTTGTCCTTTCCTTCTGCACATTTCAAATTTCCTCCTCTCCATGGAAGATGAAAGGCTCTCAAAACTTGGCAGGAATGGCAAATTTCTCTCCTCAGACCCTTCAGGAACACAATGAAGTGATCAACTGTAATTACTACTGTAGTAAATCACCTATTAATTTTCTATGCCATTGTTCTTTTTGTATTGCTAGAGTCCAATAAACTTGTTTTTGTACCTTAACATCCCCTGGCAAATCAGTAACCATGACTGTACTGCACTGCTCTTTAGAAACAGCTGTGCTCCTATGATTGTGGCTGTTGGGCTATCCAAATGACGTCCAGATTACATGACACTACACAAATGTGCACGGTTGTATGTGTATGCTACATGCATATAAAATTGGCACGTTCAGAAACATGCCAGCTTTAGCTTTGGGACGTGCTTCAGATGTTCAGAGGAAAGGCTATGTTAAAAAATACCTGTTTTGTAGGATCACAAGTAAGAATAATTTCCTTGTTTATTGTGCTGATTTTTAAAATTACTCTTTGCTTTAAGCAAAGATTCATGTCTTCATCCATCTGTTCTTTTAATTTTTGTAGAAATTTTTATATGCCCTGAAAAATCGAGAGAATGTTTTCAATGAATGGAAATCTGACTGGATATGGATATTTAGGTCAGCGTATTAATGTTAAGCTCCTGTTTTTCTAAGCTTAAACTGCAGTCCCTCAGCATTTTTGTACATTTTGTAACATTGAATCCCACCTGATCATTCTTCACATACATGATACCTACTTTTGCAGCGTCGGCAAGAGAATAGATAGAAATGAGGGTAAAAATCTTTCCAAGAAACTGCTCAAAACATTTTTCAGCTTGTATTTTATTGTAGAGGCAGGCTAATCCAAATTAGGGGTGGAGAGTGGGCAAAGTTGTTCACTCCCACATATCAGCAACGGCGTTTAATTATAATTAGATATATTTTGTGGTTCTAGGTGACAGAAGTTAACAGAGGGAGTAAAACCATGTAGGTAGGGAAGAACCCATGATGATAAACTCATTTGTTGATGTGGTAGGTGCAGTAAATTAAACAGTAATAGATATGCTCCTCGGCAGTCTCACCATGCAGTTGGTACTGTGCACACACGTGGAGCTCTGGACAAGGATGTGTGGCTGCCAACACGAGTGGGGAATTGCAGTTCAGGCAGGGAGCTCGAGTTGTCTCAACGAAGCAGTGCTGATCTGCTGGTCATGTTTTGCTCCCAAATTACTGTTTTTTCATTCATGTGGGTTACTTCTGAAAATGCAAGTGCAGCTATAGTTTAGCCTAACTTTGCCAGTAAATGTAGGAAAGCCATTGCATGCCCAACTGTCTTACTGCTGGAAGCAGAAGAGCTTTGCAGGATTAAAACTGTTGTAAATTGATACATCAGTTACTATTTTGAAGTACTTTAGGGCAGAAGGAATAAATTCTGCTCATAGCAGAGTGGGCATGAATGTTGGGTAAGTAAATATAGTATTTGGCTTTGCTAGAGCTGCAGATTGATGCTCCCAAAGGAGCTGCAGCAAAAACTTGAGCAGCAGGAAACCAGGCAGCTGTTACCAGTAGCACAGGAGAAGGAGCTTGAAGGCAAGCTTAGGGTAGTGGCCAGGCTTCAGCTGCTTGGATGGGGAGAAGCAAAAAATGGAGTTAAGCCAGATTAACTTTGTGAGGATTTAGAGGGAGATGCAGGAAAACATACATATATGTGTTCCATACTGCTGTTCTTCATAATCCCCATATAGAGTTTTGAGGCTGGATGTGCCTGAAGGCATCTGTTTTTTCCATCTGAATGTAGAATGAACAGTGCTGGTTTGGCAGCAGGATGAGCCTGTTGTGCTGGTGGTCACTGTTCTGCCCATTGCAGCCCTGCTCATCCCTGTCACACCACTGAAGCCATCCTAGTCCCTAATGTGGGGAACAGCTGGGGTATCGGTCAAGTTTGATCTCTTTTCATGCAGAGGAAATTTACTAGAAAAAGGAGGAGAAAAAGATGCAGATCAACCAAGCTTCTCGGAACAGTTAACATCAAAGCAGAATTTACTTGAACAAACTTCTAGCTTCAGGCTACATAAGAATTTTAAGTCAAAAGCATGCAAAAAAGATACCTCCATGCTCAGGAAGCAGCAGGAAACACAACGTGAATTGATGAGCAGGAGGCATTTGCCGTCCAGGTTGGATGCTATTTAGAAACCTCACAAGAAAAATGATCATATTTCCTGGAGCTAAAGGGAGGGTGGTCTTTTTTTTTTCTTTTTCCTCTCTTGGAAAATGCCAAGTGCCACTCCTTTTGGGATGCTTCTGCAGAGTCTGCCCAGTGCCCCCAGCACAGCATGTAGGGGCACCCCGTGGGCCCCCCAGCAGAAGAGCTGTCTGGAGATGTCGTGGGGCTGTGCTGGTGGTGTTGCTTGCTCCTTCCCAACTGAGATGGATTGGCCTCCTGGTCACCTTCAACCCTCAATTTGGATGAAGACTTAATAGATTAGTTTTATTTCATGGGTCTCTCTCCCTCTTTTTATTTTTTTCATCTGATAATCTCTGTGCTCCACAGCCTCTAAATTGCCTGTCTTTCCCCGAGAGATAACTAACTAAACATTTTTCAGTCCCCTAGCATCCCTTTGCTCCACTAGCCTCTCTGTTTCTTCCAATTACACTAATCGCTCCTTTATAAGATACCAGTATGAATTACACACCTTGTCTTGGCTGCATCTTCCCCCCTCTGGAAGCACTTTTCTTCTCAACCTGACCCTCAGAGCATGGCAGGCTTACACTGGTCTTTTAAGACAACTTGACCTTAAGAGAGGGATAGATTTTCAGACAAACAGTCTGTGTTGATTTAAACATCTCTAGCAGCAGCCAGGTTGAAATTCAAAGTGAGATTTTTCCATGTATGTTGGCTGTTGTTCTGGGTGGTGTGTTGCTATTCATGTGAGAAATAAATATTTCACGTAATTATGCTAAAAGTGTGGAATTGTGCGGGTTGTGAATGACCTTCAAGACCAAGTGTAACCATCAAAATGACCTTCTGAGTTCTGTCATTAAAACATGCCCTGTAGGGCCATGCCACATGTCTCAGATACCCTGTGCTTATCCTTGTACAGTGTCAACGTTTGGACTCATACCATTGATTTTTGCCTATCTGGGACCCTCAGCAGCACTTTCCTCACATGGCTCAAGAGTCCTGCCTAGCTTGGTATCATCCACAAACTGATTGTGGGTGCACTTGATCCCCTCATCCAGCTTGCTGATGGAAATGTGAAACAAAACTGGCCCCATCCTGAGCCCCGAGGAGTGCTTCTGGAGGCCGGCTGGCCCCAGGCCTGGTCATGGGGATTATTTGGGCCCTGCCAGCCAGTTCTTCACCCTGTAACCTGGACACCTGGCTAAAGCTGTGTTTCTACAGGAAAATACTGCAGAAACAACACCAAATTCCTTACTAAAATCCAGGCCACCAACATCCACAGTGTCTCCCTCACGTACTAAGTGGGTCACCTTGTCACAGAAGGTGATCGCATCAGTCAGTCGGGGCCTGCCCTTCATGGACCGATGCTGGCTGCATCTTATCACCCACTTGTCCTCTGTGTGCTGACACTAAAAAAGATCTGCTCTGTAACCTCCTCGGGTACCGAGGTCAGAACGGCAGGCCTGTAATTCCCTGGATCCTTCTTCCTGCCCTTGTTGTGGATGGGAGTCATGTTGGCTGACCCCCAGACAGCTGGGGCCTCCCCGGCTGCCCAGATCTGCTGGTGAATTATTGGAAGTCAAATGCTGTTCATGCACAGAGTATTGCAGGGTATGGAAGTCTCTCCCCATAATGAGAGGGTGTACACTGCTTGCACACAACACTAAAAGGCGCAAATTTGTTGGAAACCTTAATATTCCAGAGCAGCAGTTAAAAAAGGCTCTATTGTAAGGGTTAAATAAAAACTGGCAGCAGATGTTTCTGATAAAGGCAGTAGAGTGTAGTGTGTAAATATTCTTCAACAAGTCAGCTTCTCCAGCATGTCTCAGAAATTAACAAAATAAGCAACTCTGCAGACTTCCAGCCAGAAAGCCCAAAGTCCAGCATCGCTTATGAGCTTAATCAGGTTTTTGAGTCACGATTTTAAATGCGCTGCTGGGCTGCTTAATGTGTAAGGACATGGTATGTTTTCAATTACAGACTTACTAGGTTTCAATATGCCATTTCTTCCCGAACTGAGCTTTTACCATAAGGCAGAACAATTAAGTTAATACTTTTAGTGCTTTAACTTACTGCCCAAGTATGAGATAAACTAAGACACAAATTGCCCTCTTCACGCTCTCGTAGTTCAGGCACTTGTAGCCAGGTGCTTGGGGCCTTCATCTGTGATGGGTGTTGAGCATCAGCCTGGGTGGTGTGAGCTGGAGCAGTGGGGTTTTCAGCAGGGAAGGTGCTGATACTGCCCTTGTATTTTCTCCTGGGGCTGCCTAACTTTGTCAGGGCACCAACAAATCGTCACCAAAGCCCACGGGTGGAGAGTGACCTGTGCCGGGGGGTTGGTGCCATAGCCAAGACCCTGGGTGCTGCTGTAGCAAACACAGTGCTTAAATAAGCGGCTTTTGAGAGGGTTCTGCTGCAAGTGGTAAAAGTTCCTTTCAGACATTACATTTCTAAGCAAGACTTCAGCTCGGTGATTAGTGTCAGTATATTTTTAATAGGAAGTTATGAGTCTGTAAAATGGTCCAGTTGTTCTCGGTGTTTGGGAGAGAAAAATCTAGTGTGTGTAAGGTAATGCAATTACTTCTCTGAAGGGGTTTTATTATGCACCTAACAGCACATTTACTGTACTTGGTAGACCAAAATAGAACCAGAATAGAATGAATAAGCCATTTTGATCCGTTGGGTAAATAAAACAGTTAAAGCATTTGTAAATATGTATTTAGTCAGCAGAGCTGATTGGCGATTCTGAAAGTGCTCCAGTCTGAGATAAGTAATCCAAGTTTAATAGCCTTCCATAAATATTTCCTTGTTTGTCACGAGGCAGTAGTTATTTATCCATGCCATGCTGCTTGTTTATTGTTTGATGAGATCTTTAGGAGAATATTAGAGCAGTTCATTGTTTTGCATATCGCTGTAAGGCAGCATAACCATTGCTAGTTCTTTCCTTGTGGGATGGAGTAGAAGGGACAGGCACCGTGTGCATTTAGCATGAGTGTGGTTCTCATATCTTGTCCTCTTCTCCTTCTCCTTTCCAAGTGGTATGTCTTATTGTCACTGCCTATCGTTCAGTTTTGTGAGGTTAAAATGTGCCTTTCTTCTGCTGAACTTCTACCTTCTGTGTGCTAAAGTGCCCCCAAAGATGTGCCATTCGGCAGGGCTGAATCCCTGCCCAGCTGCACTTTCTAATCGAATATAAAACCATCGGGCACTTACTGTGGAATTCATCAAGTTCCGTATTTTACCAGAATGAAATTAATATGTGTGAAAAGTGATGCTGGACCTATAGGGCCTATGAATTTCAAAGCCTCTTCCTTCAAAAGGGTAAATTGGAGCCTGGCTTTTAAGTTTGTTCAGCACATTGGCCCAGCTCTGCTGGGTTGTCAGTAAACGTCCGTTCCTGGGGTTTGTTGTGTGAAATAGTTGGTAGGAAGGCCATAGATGATATCCACCTTTATATAATAGCATAACGTTACGCTCTTGCTTGGAAAATAAAAAGTACAAGGGAAAAAAGTGTCATGCTTTCCATCTGCAGAATTGGAAGTCTTTACAAATGTCACTTCTTACACGATTTCAATTTAGCTTCTCATTGCAACTACAAAGCAGGTGACAATAGTATGCAATGACCCTTCATCTATTTGTTTTGCTTCTGCCATTGAAATTCTTTGATGTGAACTGCCTATAACGTTTGTTCTTTGCTTTTCATATTTGAATGTTTTAAACAACAAATTTTTTTCTCAGAATTACTTGTTAGATTTTTTTTTTTACTATTCTTTCTAAGTTTTCTGTTTTGTTTTTGTTTTTCTTTTTCTTTTATTTAGTATTCGTTCTTCTTCCCCCCTATTTACTCTCCTAAAATTGTTAGTTTTTCTTAAATTCTATAAAAGTCCTGTTTAGTTTCAACTCTTCCTTATTGCCCATTAAGTACATAAGTTCATCAAGCACATTTAGCAGAATCAACATCATGGCAAACTTTACTCCCTGGGATAAGAGTCAGCGAAGCCAGAAATTGGAAGCAGCCCTGTGCAGCCTCTCAGCTGTTATCAGCACGTCTGACTCTGTTGGTACCCGTGTCAGTGAGGGATGATCCATCACCAGAGACGTTTGCATGGAGAAACAAGGGTTTGTGAACACGAAGGCTTGCTGCAAGGAGAAGAGAGGTACTGCTGGGCATGAGGTGGGTGTTTCTGCACCCTGGGCTGGGGAGGATGCTGATGGGACGTGCCCAGCATGCAGGAGTCAGGATTTGGGCAGTGTCTCTACAGCGAGGGAAGTGTTCAGCAATAAAATGTCTGTGTGACACATAGAAAACCCTCATGAATGCAGTGTATTATCCTAGCTATACAATAATGCTTCAAACAGTGAACCTCAGCAGCAGAAGCTGATAATTGGGCTAAATTCTGGATGAGCCCATGGAGGGGGCTGTCCAGTGGGAGAGCTCACTGTCTCTCTGCTCCACTGAATGCTGATAAGGCTGGCTGGAAAAGTGTGCTGGGTTCTCGAGGCTGGGAGCTCGAGTAGTGCACAGCATCCAGGATCATGGAAAAGTCTGGGAGAAGGCTTGTTATAAAAACAAAGCAATTTCTGCTGCTGTGGCAGGGTAAGCTGGCCATCCTGGGCTGCAAAAAGTTGAATGGATGTAGAGCTGTGTCGGCTTACTGTGGTCTGTTAGTCTGAAACCAGTGAGGAGCAGCTCCTCGCTGTGAGTCCCAGCATGGGGCATAAGTCCAAGCACATACAGGTACAGTAAATTATCCCTGAAGCCCTGAGTGCTCTCAGTACAAAGCAGCATCTTAATTAGAAGAAAACCTCACATGAAGGTAGCAGTGAAGGGGCAGAGACAACAGAAAGTCCTCTCTTTTCCTTTTGGAAATATAATAAATGTCTCCCACAAAGCTTGGAGGTTTGCATTTGGATGACATCTTGAAATGTATTCACACAGCTGGATTAGAGGCATTGCTAAGTGATCATTTCATTAAATCCCAGAGTTTGTAATTGCCACTGGGACATCCTAATGCATCTCTGGGAAGTGTGGAAGTGCTGGGGAAGTAACCGGGCTTTGAGTGAACTTCAAAAAGATTTCTCTTTGAACGTGAGACAATGCCGAAAATGACTCTTCGCCACCTTTTAGTGTTCGCACAACATAAACAGCATCATCAGAGCAAACCCTTGCTGATCTGTGTCTCAGGATTGTGATTCAGCCTTCAAAGGAAGATTGTTCGTTCATCAGGGCCTGTTTATTTATCACAGCTGCATTGCATCTGATTAGACAACCCCATCGTTTTCCAGGTGTCTTTACCTGAGCACCTCCAGTATTTTAAAACAGAAGTAATAATCGCAGCCCTCCGTCTCTTCTCTCACCCCGCTCCCTTTCCAGCAGGTAGGAGCTGTGTGATTATTTCACGAGGTGATGTTTGCTCACTGGAGGCTGAGAATCTGACCTCGTCGTGAGAACAGCTCTGCTTGCTGCCCCTGCCCGGCTGCCTGAGCAGTGCCTTTTGCTGGAGTTTTGGTTTTCTGTTTATTTGGAAAACATGAAGCATTGTTTTCAGCTGTATGTATGGCAATTAGCAGAATGAATGACATAGCAAACACACTTTATTGTATTCATTTAACAACAGGAACCCGATGAAAAGCAATAAAAGTACCCAACTCGTTTTCCTTTGTATGTAATATTGTCTCAGCACTCGGGCAGCGCCCTCCCCTTTTCAGAGTTCTCATTTTACGTGCGTGGTTTTGCAGCAGTAAGTTCCAGACCTTCCTTAAACCAAGCCTATCGCTCATTCTTTCAGCGTATTCCCGTGGGAAAGCAGGACTTCTGTCAAAGCAGCAGCAGTCGCTTTTGGGAAGCTGACTCAGAACAGGAGAGGACGGAGGGGAGCGGGGCCGTGTGTGTCCCCATTGCTGCTGCCGACGGCAGCGGCTCTCTGGGGAGAGGTAGCTCCAACAGGACAGCTGTGAACATCCAGCCGCTCTGTCAGAGGGAACTAGGCGCAGTGCACTTAATTTAGACGTTAAATCTTTTTTCTTCCCACAAGCAAGCACTTCTTTGCTGGCATTTCCTCTGCAGCTTTGGAACGAGAGCTTTTCTCTGCAGACCCCTGCGTTAGGCAGGGCTCCCGGGATGAGGTCCTTCTGGCTGTCCTGAAGCCTGGTGAGCCCATGGTGGCCAGCCACCTCCAGGGCAAGACACAGAGACTGTGTCCTTGGTAGCTCCAAGGGTGCCAGGTATCTGCGGAGTTCAATATAGCTGGTCAGAAATGCTCTGTTGTGTTTGCAGCTATGGGGGAAAGAAAAAGAGAGAAAAAAAGTTTTAGCTCACCCTTGCAAAATCTCATTGGCAATGTGTAATTTGTAAAGCCACCCCCTAGCTGTAGCTAAATTCCTTATAAGCAAGAATAAGATGGAATTAATAGAACTAATAGCTTTTAAAGCTGGGACCCGTGCTGACAAATACAACAAAGTCCAACTTTTTAATTAATTTCCAATGAGAAAGGATGAGTTTGGCTTCTGTTTCTTTACAAAGATGAAGCTCAACATTGTTTATATCTGTAGCAAAGCAAATTCCTCATTAGTTGTTGCTACAAATGCTGCTGTAAAGATAACTGAGTTATTTTCCATAAATACCGCCTATGCTATTATTTTTTTAATTACTTATCACCTATGCTAGTATTCTTTTTTAGTTCCTGGAAAGATTCCTGGTGCCACCAATGGCACCGTCATTTTCCCTTAAGGCATCCTATATGGCAGAAGGATCTCAGGTTTCCATGGATGTACCGAGGAGCTACTGGGAAAGCTCTCTAAAAGCAAAAGGTTGAGTTTCTTTTAATAGGATTCAGTTAGTCCTTGGAGAGGACACACAAATTTTCCTTTTAAAATTAAGATAGAAATCTGTGTTCTCTCTGCCCATAATTTATTGGATACTAGGATATGAAAGCCAAGGCTTGTAGGGAGAAGAAATATCTTTTGTTAGGCCAACCGAGATAGGAGGAAGCCGGGGAAATGGTTGAGCACGGGAGCAGTTTGTCAGGTCTAGAACGTTAATGGCAATCGTCAGATAGCGGATTCCAGCTCTTTATTCTTGAACAGAACTTGCTGATTTAAAGTTGCTGTAAACACAGTCTGCTTTCTTTCCTCGCTATCAGAATCTAATTATGTGTGTTTGCCAGCTATTATGATAAAAATGACTTTCAAGTCTCCCTTCCTTATCTCCCTTGTCTGTTATTTTTAATCTTTCCTTTTTGGGTGAAAAAAAAAAAAAAAAAAAGAAGACAGTTTTGATGAGGAGTGTTTAACTGTAGGACTTCAGAAAATACTCAGATCTGGCAGCCAAGGCTTTGGGGGAGCACTGTCATGGTGGGACGTCACCAGAACTGAGACCGCAGCAGATTTCTACTTGGCGCTTTATTTCCCTTATGCTTTAGCATTTAGGTGTGATATTTTGGATTTTCTTTCTGCTGGCGGTGTGGGGACCAGTGGCTGTCTGCTAGGGTTGAGTGGCAAGATCCTGCTGTCTTCTAGGGCATGGGGCTGGGGTTCCATCTGTGGGTGAGGAGCGTGGATGCTGGCGGGGGGCTGCAGCTGGGTGACCGGGCTGTAGCATGGGGTCTGTGTCAGCAGACGGGAGTAATATTCCTCCTGGAGCTGGCTCCTATCTGAGAGGCTGTCAGAAATGAAAATTCAGGGAGCAGATCCTCAGGCGGCGATGCATTTGGCCGTGGGTGATGCAACGTTTGTGGATGCAGCTCTGTGCCCGCAGGCACAGGGCGTGCGGCCAGGCTGGGCAGCGCTGCCAGCTGGCACCGGGGTGGTAGCCACAATTCTCTGCCTGCACCTCCTCCCGGGACCTCACTCAGGATTTAATCAGAATTAATTCTGGTAGAAGAAGTTAAAAAGTAATAATCACTTCTTCAGCCATGTTCTTAGGTATTTTTTTCCCTTAAGATTTTCTTCTGCATCTGCTGATAGGAAAAAGCGTGTAAAAACATGACTCACTGCAATGCTAACATCACCAGAGCTGAGACAATTTTCAAGATAAAATCTACTGAAAGCTAATTATCATAATATTTAACTTCATAATGCTAGCACAAATGTCAGTCCCGTGTAAGCCTGTCGTGCCTGTCCCTACAGAGCAGTGGGGAATCCTTCAGGTCCCGGTTAGGGTTCAGCCTGAGCGCGCCGCAGCTCATCGCTGCCTGCTGGGGCACTCTGTCAGCCTCCCCCATCCAGCCCGAATGGCTCTGATGAGCTCCAAGTAATTAAAACAGCATGCAAAAAAAAGGCAAGACACTGAAGTAGCAGATTACCCTCCAAAACTGCAGTGTAGCTTTTTGTGTTTTCCCTGTAATTGTCGCTTCTTCTGTGATTTTTTTTTTCCCCAGTGTTTGCATTTTGTTTTTAAGATTAAGAGCCCAGAAAAGTGGTTGGTGCTCTGAAGGATGTGAGCTGTGCCCCTCTCCCTAGCACACTGTGTCCAGCGGTGTCGTGGTGGCTTTTGCAGAAGCAAGCCAAAGTGCCATGGATTTGACTCTTGGTGCCTGAGAGACTTCATCTGTTCTGGTGCTTCCAGGAGCAGAAGCAAAGCAGAGATTTATGAGGGTGGCTAAAAATACTCCTATTGATTCCTGGAGCTATATTAGCCTGAGTGATTTGGTACGCTTTACTTTCTCTGTGTGCAAACCTCATTTGGTTGCTATTTTGTGCCTTTGTCATGATTTCAGGGAGGCAAGTTTAAAGGGAAAGTAATATCCATTGATCTGATACAAGTTGTAAGTGGGAATCCAGGCACCGCTTTGGAGATGCTGGTGCCTCCATTACACATAACTCCGACTCTTTGTCCCCCATTAGCTGGATGTGGATTTACTGGATTTGTGTTATTTATTTGATCGGTAAGTTGCATCATCAGGTCAGGCTGTAACCAATAACTAAACCCTACCCTTGGTCTTCAGGTTGGAGACCCTGAAATGTATCTTGGCTGTTCAGAGCCTCATAACTCTAGCTGAAATCTCTGGGATTCAAAAATAATTCAACTCCTATTTACACAGTTTTGAAAATAACAGGAATTAGCAGGAATTTCTTGTATCTTTATTTTGACTGCGTGTATGTTCTTGGATGGATTTCAGTTTCATGTTGAGTTTATTTTGAATGTGGCCTTTTTATCCTAAAAGCCACTGTATTATCTTTATCGCAGCACGTAACCTTTCTCATGTGCGAAGTGGGGATAACACGCAGTAAACTTAGAAACATTGCGTGGGGTGGGGAAAGTATTTTGGTATCTTTAAAATAAAGCTGTTAGAGAAACTGTGTGCGTGTGTGCCAGCAAAATACCCTGCGCTGGCAGGCGACAGCTTTCTGACTAAGTTCAGGAGATGACACTGAGTCAGTGACAGATCACAGCGAGCTGCTAAAAATACTCACAGGTTGGGGACCTGGGCGCAGGGCACTGGGCAAGGGCAGCTGCCTGCCGTGCTCCTCTGTCCCTCACCCAGCAGAGCTCCTCTCCTGGTGTGGTTCCTCCTTCCTCAGACTGAAGCCCGCCCGATGCCGTCCGATATTCAATGTTAATCATATGGAGACATCGGGTTTTTTGGGGAACCTAATGAAAATCAAAACCATAGCTGTTTATTTCTGGCCTTGTGTTGTCTGTCCTGGCACACGTCAGTGATGCTGGAGGAGGTTGGGTCTGACCCAGGCTGTGCTCTGCTTCCTACAGATCCCAGCCCTTCAAAATGCTGGTCCTGCCGGGCTGACGCTGCAATACTGCATCACGTGCAGGCGGGCAGAGAAGGCCATTCTTCAAGTCTTTTTAGGAAGAGCTTTCAGGCTTTCTTGTAAATTTATTGGCTAAGGGCAAGTTGAATTGGAGCCTTTTTGAAAGAGGAGGAGCAGCAGAATGAGAAGGCTGCCAGAGAGCCCGCATGATGCTGGGAAGGAAATGCTGACAGGAGGCACAGGAGGGTCAGGAAGATGTAAGTCCTGTCCCGTGGCAATTAACGCGAGAGACAGGGTTGTTTCAAAATAAAATAAAAAGAAGAAAAGACCCAGATACCTCAGAGGAAAACACTCTGGGTCTCATCTGTTGTACTGATCTAAATCTTGCTTGAATTAGTCATTCGTGGAGGTGAGGCTGTGGCTGTAGGATGCCGGAACCTAAGAGCTGGATTTGCTTTCTAGAAAAGTTATTTACTGGCGCTTATTGGTGCTTTCCACTCTTTCTCCTCCATGTGCTTTTGGAGCAGGTGGTTTTCCTGTTGAAGAACTCTGAATATTGTTAGAGTAAAGCTCGACATCCTCAGGTGCGCTCATCAGAACGAATGTAAAGGGAAGGCTGAGGCGTTTTAGCACCAGCACGCACAGCGGGTGCTGGTGTCCATTTCACGCTGAAAGACAGCAGCGTGCTCCTGTCCTCGGGGTGCTGCCACTCTCACTTCAGCACAGGAAACCTGTCCTGACCCAAAGTCCCCCAGGAAGTGTGGCCCCCTTCCCATCCCCTGCAGCATTGCCTTGTGCCGGAGCCGTCTGTGCTCCCCAGCCCATTGTGCTGGCTGCCGTGGCACCGGTGCGAGTTGTGTGCCTGGCTGGGTTTGCAAATTTGGCCTTTAGCTGCTTGCTCTCCCGTTCTGCTGACGGCCGGGGAGATCATGCAGAACGTACAGAGGGACGTGGTGGTGTGCCATGAATAATTATGGAGCGCCTGGTTTGGTCTACTGCTTGAGCCAGGTTTGCGAGGCTGCCTTCATGGGGATGGTGCTACGGAGCCTATGCTGGATCAGGGGTGATTTTAAAGAAAAAAGTGATGAAATTCAGCATCTCAGTGCTTTTGAGGACCAGCACCTATATCCTATTGTTCTGGATCTCTTTGCACCCATCCAGTGGCACTCCCCACGTGCAACGCGTAGCACCAAACGTGCTGGAGGTGTCTTCGTAGGAGAACTCCGCTGTCAGAGTTGGTCTGACTTTTCTGTTTAGCTGAGCGGAATTATTTCTGATGGATGTTTCTGTGGTGTGGACCAGCCTCGGATGACTTTCCTCTGTGCCTCGCCGCGATGCACCGCACTGCGAAATGGCTTCTTTCAGCTCTCTCTGGGGAAGGCTGTGCTGTACGCTGAGCGGGAGATGAGATCGCAAGGTCTGCACTTATCTTCCCTGAAATGTTTTTTACTGTTTTTTAACAGCCCAAAGTAACCGTTACCCTGATATTTTGTAGCGCCTTTTTTTAAAGATAGGGAGATTTCGTGAATACCATAGCACCGAGGCAATACTCTACAGCTGCTATCTGCAAAATCTCATCGGTTTTGTATTTCATTTCAATTGATCCTTCTCATCACTGAAGGTTTTGGTTTAGGCTGAGAGAAGAGATGTGTGTAGCTGTAATACCAAGCCAGGAAGGAAGAATGTGTGTATGTGAGCTGCTGGCTGCCCACCTGTAGGAGCTGGGACAAAACTGAAGCCTTTAAGGATTTGTCTACGGTCACGGTGAACACGGGAAAGGGCATGGAGAGGCACGGGCACGAGTAGATCACGAGCACAGCTCCTTATCTAGAGCTGGCGAAGATTTTGCCTCATATAACTCATCCTGCTCTGTCCTTCCTATCTCTCCCTCAGCTTTGCAAAATGTATTTCACGTACACAGTGTCTCTCTGCTTGAACCAGTTATCTGGCTCTCAACAGCTACTTATTCTTTCAAAGTACTCCATTACTGCTAGGATTTGATTTTTATATACACACAATCATTTCGCTATTGTGCTGGTTGTGTGTGGCTGCAGAGGCAAGAGCACCGTACCTCTGCCTGCCCGTGCGCCCCTTCTCTCGTGGCAGTATCGATATTTCTGTACCTGGTGGTAAAATTAATTAAATTGTTCTCTATTTATGAACTGCTTTATTGCTTTAATTATTTATTGCTTCTGCAGCTAATTTGATTCAGGCAATATTTAGTTCTGTTTCAGTAACTTTTCATTTTGAAAACAAACTGCTGGTTTGAATTCATTGGCATTAACAGCCTGTTATTGATTAGTTTGGCCTCACGCTGTGTGATGAGGAACGAGTGGCTGTATGCCATGTGGAGCCTCGAGACCTCAGTGTTAGCAGCAAGTTAAGCCGTAGCTTTCTGGGAATGGTTGGGATACTTTGGGAAGCGTATGAAGACTCGCTGATGCTTAAGGATGGTCAAACCCCCTCAAAAATTTCTGTGACTCGAGCTCGTCTTTATAGGGAGGAATAAAGTAAGGGATGCAGTAGTAAAAAATCGCAGTGCCTCCTCCCACTTCTGTACATCAGTCACAGCAATGAGATGTTTGCTGCAGAGGTTTTTTCATGGTCGATAGTAACATCTGTAGTGGTGAATGCAGCCCTGCCAGGCTGTGTCTCTTAAGCTCTGCTCTCCATTTTGAAGAGCTTAATTCCAAACCCATTAAAACCAAAGGGAGGTTTCCTCTTTCACTTGTACTCATTTCATGCCGTATCTCCAGTAATGACTCGTGAGCCTTTCTCTCTATCGTTATATTCTGCTGACTCGTTATGATTGAAAAGCCTCAGGAACTCTGTCCTCATATCCAGGAGGTTAAATACCTTCTCTTCTAGCGTCTCTGGTTACCTGCGAGAAAGGCTCAAGGGCTACACTTGAAAGCAGAAAATGAAGGTCTTGTTTGTAAATTAGGTCAAGGGCAGTTTGAAGAGTGTTTCTGGAGGGACAGGAGCTTTTCTCTTCATACCAAAGGGGTATGGCTTGCACTTAGCGCTTCTGCCATAAACATAACTCTGGTTTTGGTGAGCTGTGCCCAAAGGCCGAGGAAATGGGCCTGTACCCAGGGGGCTGCACAGACCACCAGGGACATGGGCCCTGGCGGTGTCTGACCAAGCAGTGGGTGCTGGGAGAGCGCTGGTGGGTGCTGGGAGAGCGCTGGTGGGTGCTGGGAGAGCACTGGTGCTGATGGGGCTTGGGGCAGGTACACAGCGTGCGGCTCGTGGGCAGAGTGTAGGCCACAGGGCCTTGTTGTAGAGCCCCCACTGCCAGGTCTTCGTGCCTCTCAGGTCACCAGGGGATAACAAAAATGCTTACATTTAACCGATGGCACCCTGTGGACAGGGCCTTTTGAGCTTTTCCCTGGTTACTGCATGGTGATCGAGTACTGATATAACCATCTTGAAGACATTTGGGCCTCTGATCTCACGGCCATCCCATCTTTTTCTACCCTTGAGCTCCTGTGTGGAAAAGCGAAGGGCTGAGGGAGCTTGGTCCGTAACCCCCTCTTTCTCTGGATGAGCATCCTCCGTGCGCTCCATCCTACGGCGTGGTGCTCTCGACACAAGCAGCCCTACGGAGCAGATGCCGTGGCTCCAGCCAGAGGGAGCTGCGGCAAGCCTGGAGCGCTCGCGTTGAATCTCCAGGGGTGAAGGGGCTTTATTAAAAATATAAGATCATTATCGCTAATCTTGAAAGTGGACCGGTGCATTTAACATATATAATTATAAACTTTCAAACAAGATGATTTCATCTGGCGGAGCATCTGGGAATTGTTTTTTCATTATCGCATTTCAAAGAGTGAAAAACCTTCCCATTCTCTCGGAGGATTTTATGGGATTACTTACTGCTGTTTGCTGTTGTGTATTCCCGTGAATGTTTGCATAATTATGCTCGTCTCTAATTCATTCTGCTTCCTTTTGGGGGCAGATTGCACTGTGTTCCCTGGCGCTGTGCTGGGATGGTCCCTTTCAAATGGCAAGGAAAATACGAACAGGCTTTTCCCGTGGTCAGTCTGAAAAATGCCCTGGCAGCGTGTGCAGGAGCATACTGGTGCCCAGGGTACTTGCTAGCACAATCCTTTTGTGAATAACCAGACTGAGAAAATCACCCAATAAAATGATTTGCATGAAATGCAATAGTAAACACACACTGCCCTATTTTCATCTAAAATTGTCTAAATTCCCTTCGAAGGCCCTGACAGGGGGTCATGCTGTCCAGCAGCAGCTCTGACTGCTCGTTCACAGGGATGAGGTGAAAAAAGAGCTCTCCGGTCCCGCTGACTGAAATATTTTGCTTCGTGAAGGATGTGCTTTCTCAGTACAGCTTGTAAGATGAATGGAACAGTCAAAAGTTGCTATCAGTGTGTTTTTACCTGGTAAGAACAGCTTTGGGTTTTCAAAGTAAGGAGCTATTGGCATGATCTGTTCAGTGACAAGAACCGATCTCGACTTTTCCCTTAGAATAAAACCCAGTAAAGGCAAAACCAAGACATCTACATTTCAAATTACTAGGTAAGGACTTAATTTCATCCTCTCTTTCTTCCTAATCCTAACTTTTGTAGAGAAGATTCCCTCTTCTGGCAGTATTGGGGGAAACGTTGGTTGCTGTGGCCTGGGGACATTGTCACAGACATTTAAAGTCCAGTCCTTGAAGAAGAACCAGGGCAAATGGACATAAGAAAAAGGCAGAGGGGTGTTAGTGTGGTGCTTCTAGGCATGTTGCTTAGGAAGCACGGGTATACCTGCACGGGTATTCTGGTACAGGTAGGATTTAGCCTAGATGCTTGGAGATGGCACTCTTGGGGTGTCTTTGTTTAATCAGGATGCTCTGGGACTCCTGGTAAGAGATCTCTAATGGAGAAGACAGGTAGAGTGGTGATTTATTGCTTTGAGCTCTGTTTTCCCAGCATTTTGATCTTTACAAAACTCAAAGGACATTAAGAGTCCAGAATTAATCCATCCTTTTCATGTCTTAATACACCTTAATGCAGGTCTTGTGTGATAGCAGTGGATAACTTCAGACAAACTGAAAGTTTTATTTCTCTGAGTTAGGTGCAGTGATGGAACATCTTTGGTACCCTCATCCTGTTGTTACTCTAGTAGTCGGTGGGATTTGCCCCAGTCAGCATTGGTGATAGAGAATTCAGTTGTAGGGCACCTCTTTCTCTTGAATAAAGGCCATCATTAGGTGTCATTCTAATGATGGTCTTGATCTTGGTCAGATTAGAGTTAGTAAGCTATAAAGATGCCATTGGATTTCCCGTTTGAATGATAGCTTTTTCCAGAGCTGCTGCTTTATTTCTCCTCCTGTTCCATAGTTTCTCTTTACATCCAGGAGCAATGGGACTAGCAGGGACATCAGATGCCTTACCCTCTGTTTAGCCACCCAGTTATATCACTCCATAATTCCAGGAATTTAACTGGGGAAACGAGAAGGGGAAAAGTTAAATAGCATGAAAATGGAAAGGGAAGAAAGGGTTTGAAAAAATGGAATGGGGAGGCCGGGAGAAGTGCAAATCCTGGGCTTGGCTGTGCTGTAGACGGGGTATGGAGCTGATGTGGCCACAGCAGGGTGGCAGCTTTGTGGGAGTGGGACCAGGCAAGTGTGAAAGTGGTGGAAGTAGCTTGTGCTGAAAAATGCTCAGGTTGCTGTGGAGGAAGGATCGTGGAACATTTATCATTTTGTGCAAAAGTGATCCAATTCTGGCCTGCCAAGTGTGTTTAAATTAGATCTGTTCATAAGGCTCTTAAATCACAATCTTTTATAGGATGTTTAAAGAGTATTACACGTTTTTTTTTTTTCTTGTGATATTGCTTTCCTGTTTCCAGAGTCTGAGACAGGAGATACGGATGGAGGAGTGGGCAGAACAGACTTGCTTGGGAATAAGGATCCTCCAGAGAGTCTTAAAAGATACAAGCTAAATGGGAAACTTCTCCTTGTTCTTGCTGGGCAGGGAAGAAGCACTGTGGCTGCCTGCCAAGGGCAGAAATGTATCTTGCCTCGCAATCAGAGAAGCTCAAGGTTTATGGAAACCTGCGTCCCTCTCTGTACAGCATCAGGAGCCAAAGGGTTTTGTAACAAGATTGGAAAAGGTTTTCACTGGTGCAAGCATCATGGAAAGCAGCTGTAAGTCTATCTTCTAGGAGTTCCCTCTTACCCTTTGAAAGGATGATGTGAAGGGGAATTTTCACTCAGATTTATTGTCTTTTTTCTGGGGTAGAAATGTTACAGCCCTGCAAACTAGAGCATTGACAGAGGAGGAGAAACTCGCACAGAATTTGAGCACCATGAGCAGGTGACATCTCATAGGTGTTTGCACACATTGGAAAGACACTGTAAGACCTGCTGAATTTACAGCAAGGTCTCAACCAACCTATGATCTCGGTATCTAAAGTTTTAATGATCCTCCCACGAGCAAGATATTGGCAAAATAAAGCCTTTTTGTAGACTTGTAAAACTTAATTATTTTGCTAGGGTAAACTTAATTAATAGAATTCATTGACACCTGCAGCTGAACCAGCTAACACATTCTCTCTCCTCAGATGTTTAACCACCAATAATTAATGCTATTTTGCAGTCTTCTAAAGCATCCCTGACTTTGTTCAGCCTTGGAGAAGCTGGGGCTTTCTTCTGTAAGATCAGCACTCGAACACTGCAATTCCAAATGCCAAGTCTCTGCTTTTTCTTGGAGTGCCCTGGTCTCCATGATAGAGAAGGGTTTGAGATGCTCTTTGTTTTTTTAATGGTCTGGCACGGTTGCTCAGCCTGATTGCGTTGTGATCCCTCCTTCAGGGGACCTTATGCCATATAGAGCTGGGCATCCAGCCCTGAGCGGTTGCTGGCAGCGATGTCCCCGTGTCACCTCTCCTGGCAGAGCCCCATGGGCTGGGGCTTCCTCCCCTCGCAGCGCCCAGCTCTGCAGCTCCACATGGAGCCCATTCACTTCTCCAGAATCCCTTTCAAATCATTTCCAAGTTAGAAATGTAGGAGTGCATACACTGTGTGAAGTGATTCCATGATAGCACTACTTGAAACAGAGGAACTCCTGTTATGCCTCTCTCTTTGCTCTTGATTTCCATCAAGAGCATTTGAAATCAATGGCTTCAGCTCCTCCGAGCATCTGAACGCCTTGCGGAAGGAGCGAGGGTGTTGCTGGAAATTTAAATAATGACTTTGGAAACCAATAGCAACATCAAGTGAGCACATCAGCCAGTCAGTGCAGTCTCTGTGCTGCATCAGAGGAGAAGCAGACGTTGAAGCAGCCCTTGCAAGGCAGTGCCCTCAGTGACACCGTGCAGGGTGAGGGTCAGCGGAGGAGACGGAGGGAAGGAGAAGGAGCAGAGCAGTGCCGTGCTCCGTGTAGTGTTTTCCAGGCTTTTTGGATCTCTTCTGCAGGCATTTTTTCTCATTCCTTTTCTCAGGTGATTCAAATACGAGTGTCATGGTTTGTGTATGAGAGCAGAGGGAAGCAAGGCACTGCCCTGATGTGGCAGGGAGGGCACGGCCGTGGTGGCTGGAGGACGGCGGGCAGTCCTGGTGCTGCCCAGGGACTGCTCCTCCATCCTCGTTCCCATCAGAGCTGAACACATGCAGGCTGGAGGCAGATTTACACTCGTAATATCCTTCTTGAAACTCAGCCTGACAGTGCTGTGCATACAAAGAGACTTCTCATTTAGATGCCTAGGTGTGCTTCTCTTGATCAAGACCAGCTTTTTTTTTTTCCTTAAGCACAGAACAGGTGATTAAAGTCAGGGTAAGTTTTGCATTTGTATGGCGGCTTGATTATAACTTTAAAACATGATGGTTAATAAAAAGGATCCGAAATAAAAGGGGATATTAATTTTACTTGATCTATAATACTGCAGCAGTTACGTTCAATCATTTGGAAGACAGAAGGCTGTAAAATACATCATATGATGAGGTTATAGTAAAACTAAACATCATCATAAATAACAAAACTCAACTATTTATTCTCTGATCTCTAAATAAGGTGTGATTGGAGTAAATATGATGGGAGACATTTAATTAGACTGAATGAAGAAGTGTTGTAAACATCACGACATTGCCAACGAAAACAGAAAATTAATGTGTTGGCAGACCAAATAGTTAAGACTCTAAAATGCATCTATAACAGTGTCCTTTTGATAAATGTTGCAGTACCTCTGTGAATGCTTTCAAATTGATTCAAGGACATCCAAGTGCCATAATATCTTGCCTCTCAGTCAGGGCTGTTGTCCTTACTTTCAGTCAGAACATAGCAAGAAAAGAGAAAGCTGGCAAATCCCCACAACTCCATGAGATGGGAACACAGTTCGTATCTGAGGGATTGATGAGTGCGTTGTCACAGATGTCAAACTGTTATGATCTTGGTAGTAGTGAATCCTTTTCTGTGAATTGTTTCTTTTCTCTTTTTGGTATTTTCAGTAAAAATGTCAAAATACATGTTAATTGATCTGCTGCTATTGTTCTATTCCAGTCTCCCGCTTTATGTCGTAATTGCTAGATCCAGAAAAGGGGACGATTCTGCCTTCGTCATGGGGACGAGACCTTGTCTAGGATGCAGTGCCTGCCAGAGACAAACTTTTGAATAGTCAATAAAATCAGCCCAGTGGCTGAATTTTGCTGAAGGCTGTGTCCTGCTGTGCTGCAGTAGAGAGTGTATTTCTTGTCCCCACCACGTGAAACTGCTGAACTGCTCTTCTGTTGCCCCATTTAGATTCCCTCACCCTTTTTGTATCCTTTTTTTTTTTTTTTTAATAATTATTTTTCAAGGGCAATCTAGTTGATCATGCTTGGATTCCAGTTTTCCATCAGACAAGCTGTTGGTACCCTGTTGCTCGTGGTGTCACCATGGGGGAGCTGCTCAGGACACACAACCGAGTCCAACTATGAACACACCTGCCTGGCACAACACAGACAGCACCTTGAGGCTTCTCTGCTGCTTCTCTTTTCACTCTAGACCCATGCTTAATTTACAAGAAGCCTGTGTCTGGTCAGCAGTCATGTTCACACCATCAAACCCCCACATTTCTTACATACTGAACAGGTAGTAGGAGTTAGCATTCATGGGAGATGTCAGAGCCCTGAACTGAGCCCGTCGGTGAGTGCCAGCTTTGTGCTTTTGGAGGACGTTCTCCACACAGTGAGGTGGAGAGGAGTGGAGGTTAGAACACCAAGTACACTGTGCAGGCAGATGAAACCAGAGGCCATTAAAAGCCTTGTCTCTTGAAGTGTGCTTTGTGATAAAAGTACACGAAAATCCTTCACTGCAGGTCCCCGTGTGTAACAGCATAAATGGCACTTCGAATGACACAGAGCAGCACTGCTGCATTTGCATGGTTTGACCATGTTTTTTCTGTTCCTTCTATTTTATGTTCTGTGGGGACTGGACTCATCCTTCCTGTTCTCCCTATTTTTTTGGACATAAGGCGTGCAGGACCCTGCCAGGCAGGCAACTACTCGTGTCTCCCTCCTCGTCTATTTAAATGAGTTGGGAGCAGAGCCCCTGTGCTTGACGTTTTATCGATACTGCCTTCATTAGAAGTTCACTTCTGTTCATTAAAGTTCCCTTTTTGGATGTAATTTGTCACTTCAGTTCAACCGAGAAGAAGGGGATCTGGAGAAGTGGGGTGAATGCATTATTTCCTGAAGTTGTAGATTCCCAAAGAAGCAGATGTTATTGGCATGTTAGCTGATGCTCCCACTGCTGGAGTTGATTCAGGACCAGATTAAATTCTCATCCTGCAAGTGCAGCCCCTGTTGTAGAACCAGTCTGCGCCAGCAACGAGGAACATTCATACCCATCAACGTTTGAGGACTACCCTGATTTAAAACCCTTCCAGAAGATACAAAAATCACTGCTGCCCCACACCTCGCAATAGCTCCGTGAACAACATTTTTGCTTGTGGGCAGCTCCTGGCACGTGCAAACTCCTGTCTCGTGGAGAACAGCAGCATCAGGCCAAGGGCTTTTCTTTGTATTCTTCAGTGTATACTTTGATGTGTCTCATTGAAAGAGAGGAGTGTTACTTGCATTCAAAGTGCACTTTGAAAAGCACACAAGTGTTTTGATAAGTTCTAGGAGTCACCACTTCTACTGGTGACTTGTTTTTTTTTTTTTTTTTCATAGCCTGACTTGATGTGAATGGTATCTCTGCAACCTGAAAGGAAATTGTCTCCTGAAAAGGCACCTGAGCTGGTGTTGGCTTGACTGTCATTTTCATGCTAATAGGTTATAAGAGGCTGCGTTAAACCGAAGCCATAAGAGACAGGCAGGAAACCTCTAGGTTCTGCTTAAGGTGTCATAAATATGAACACTGCTGTCTCTTACGTCCTGGAACTCTATTGTTAAGTAAAAGAAAAAGCACAATTACCATTTTTGCTTCTGAAGGCCTGTCTAAAAATTATTAATACATCAGTTAATTTTTTGCTATGTTTCCTATTCTGAACGTTTCCATGGTTGGCAGCATGGTCACAGCCTCTGCAGCCCGGCGTGCTTGCAGGATGAGACCGATGGCACTGCCTGGGCAGCCCCTGCTGCTGTGCCTGCCTTTTGCAAAAGGTTTAATTCTTCTGCCTCACCCTGCAGTGCCAGGATCCAGCAGTGTCAGCTGTGTGACACCTACCAGCACTGGGCAGAGGAACTGGAAAGCAGGAAAACGTCTTTGGGGAGAGCTGAGGCTTTAATGGAAAATGACGGATGGTGATCTCGCCCTCAGCTGGCCAGCACAGCGTTTCAGTTTGCTTACGGTCTTTGCTCTTTTTCTTGTTTCAGCATGGAAAAAGCGCACAAAGTCTGTGTGTTACAGTAGTTTGGGATGGGGAGAAGTAATCCACATGTAGGGCTTCTGGTTGGGATTTGTAACCTCATCGCTGTGCCGCTCGCTATTAAGCATTGCATTTTGGTGGGGCATTTGTGCACAAAGCCAGCAGGTGAATCTGCTTCCTCAAAATGCCATTGCTCCTTGATGGTGTCAGCTTCTTTCTCCTCCACTTTTTTACAGCATACGCCAATCCCATACAACAGTTTGGGTGATGTGGCAGGAAAATGTGAAGGGTTTAGAAGGATTTGCTCACCTGGGCTGCTTTAAGAAACTTCTCTGCATGAAGGATAATGTTCCTAAAACCTATTGCACAGCGCTTACATTTGCAGGGACAGCTAGTATTTCAGTGGCATTTTGAAGGAGTGTGGTGATAAATTCCTTTATGGTTTTCCATCGATGAACCCAACATGAAATCCATGGACATGCAAGAAACAGACCACAAATTAGACAAGGAGGTGGGTGTCAGCATTTTGCATCCCCTGTGCTTTGTGTTCCTGCCACAGTGCAAAGCAAAGCAGTGGAAGCTGGGATTCTCCATCACAAAAGTTTCTCACTCTTTACTCCTCTTTCCCTACTCTGTACCGACTGCTCTGTCTTCCAGACTTCAGATCTATATTAATGGAAGTTTGTTCGTTCTTCTGTAAATAAATCAGGTAGATAAGAAGCAGTTACTTCAGAGTGCAAGGCTACACTCTCAGCAAAGCTACCCACAGCTGAGACTTGCCAGAAGCAAAATCAATTGCTTAAACTTTGAATATTTCAAAGAATTTTGGTACTGCATGTGAACAGAGGTGAAGAATGCTTTAATACGCTCAAGCTATGCTTCCTAGCTCCAAAACCATAGCTGATGGGAAAAACAGCATCTCAAATTTGCAGAAGTAAACAATGCCACCCCAAAATAAATTAATTACTGAAATGCCTGGTCTCAGTCCTGCAATAATCCAGCTCAGATGGAGGGCTTTGATATTCCGTAAACCGATTGTAATGCAACTGTGCTGCAGAGCTTCAGAGGAGGACTTGATTAAAAGTTAACCAGTCTGAAACACGTTCCCAGTTGTCTGCACGAGCTGGGCATTGGCAGCGTACGAGGCTGTGTGAATGCAAGCGTTGCTGCCAGCGCGGCCCCGCTCCAAGCCAAGCAATGAGCGTGAGCAGAGGCACTGCTGTGCGGCTCAGCACCACCCGCTGCGCGTCCTGCGGGGTCCCCATCGTCACTTTTTCCCTGTCCCCCTTGGGCGAGGGACACCCCGTTTTGGCTGGGGGGCTCCCATCAGCAGGCAGTCGAAGTGACGCAGATGAATGGGGGCTGCTTGTGTGCGAGGACGCAAAACGACATCTCCCAGAGCTTTTATTTATGGCTGGGATCCTGAAGACTCTTTGGGTTTCTTCAGAGAATTTATTGTATTCCTCGGTGGCTTGTTAAACTGCAGCTTCTTTAAAGTCCACGATGTGCAAGGAAGAGCCAGGAGCCCTCCTCTCCTTGAGCAAATGTTTCTGTTGTATTTAAAGGTAGGGAGGCCCCTTCTCTCTCCACAGGCGCTTGCAGCATACCCTGCTTGGTGCTTTAGGAGAGCTAACAGGGAGAATACATTACCGTGGGTTTATATTTTAATCTCAGGGTGACAGACAGACTTGGTCTGCAAATCTCCGCTGCCTTTTTATTGTCTTATGTAGTGTTCAGTGCTTTTTGTGAACCGTCTTTTCAACGTTTGTGAGGTATTCTTAGCTGTACAAACTTCTGGTAATAAAATATATTTAAGTTCCCTCTTGGAAAAGGGGATGAAGTGAGGAATTATTTTTTTTCCCCATATTCTACCAAAGTCCTTCCAAATTTTTATGGGAGAAGATGTGAAACAATTTTGCATTTGTCTTACCTCTGCGAAGTGCCTGTCCCTAAATTTAATAACATCCTCCGGTGTGGACAAGGTGTTTGGTTTTGTTGTTTTGGTGGTGGTCTTTTTTTTTTTTTTTGAGGGTTTTTCACTTATGTACAGCAGTTTCAAAGCAGAAAATACAGTTATTTGCACTGGGTGACACTTTCTGTGAGGTTGGAACTGGTTTGTGTACCTGATGAGAGGCAGAGGCTTTCCCATCTCTACCCTTGTGCCTGTCGGCATTCAAGAAGCATTTGTAATAAAATTTTGGTTAGCCCTGAAGTGGTCAGGCAGTTGGACCAGGCGATCTCTGAAGTTTTATGAACTATTCTCTTCTCTAAGTTCTCTAAGAAGGTAACAATGCCACGATGTTAGTATGGCACAGCATACTGTAGGGTATTGAACTCAGGATTTTTTAGAAGTACAAAACCAAAATGCAGTTTGTGCATCATCCACAAGTCCTACTCACTTGAACAATCTCTGGTAAGAGTAGAAATATTTGAAGTGTAGCATCTGGGGAAGCAAAACCAGCGAATTGCTCCGTGTACCCGTAACACTGAGAACGTTGTGTTTTCTGTATCTGAGGAAGGTTACAACACAAGCTGCATGTTTAGGGCTTGGTGTGCTCAAGGCACTCCTTGTTGGCTGGTGCCTGGGGCTGGGCACGTCTCGGGAGATGGACGTGGACCTGGGCTGGGGTTTGGTCCCACCTGGGCTTGGATGTTATTTCCTCCAGCAGCCTGAGCAGTGCTGCTGTTCTGCAGCCCATGCATGTGGGCGCAGCCGCACGGTGTTAGGGAAGTGTCAGAATGACTCAGAGAGACAGAGCAAATCTGAGGAGATATTGAAGGGCAGCATCACGAGGTCACGGAAAAATATTGTTCTGAGAGTGCCTATTTCACCACCATGGTATTAAGGATAATGCTCTGCAATCGGAAATCATACGGTGTGGCAGGATGAGCTCCTGGATCAGAAGAGCATTTTGGAGCATTTGTCCCCGTTTTATCATGAAACGTTGATTTTGCTTTCAAGCAGTATTATGGGGAGGAATTACAGGGCTAGCCTGACAAGATTACCCCTCTCTGATGACAGGGTTAGTTGTGTCTGCATATGGGAGCACGAGAAAGCTTCTCTGAATTCAGCGGGATGAGGTTTGCTAACCAAAAGCACTGGTTTTGGAGTCTTTCCCTAACTCGATTCTCTTTGCGTATATCTCTATACGTTTTCTCCTTTTCTATATCCATTTTGTATTCAGCAGCGATGAATTAAATCTTTCTGCTCACCTGGCTTCTGTGGTGTGCTCTCTGCCAAGCCCTCGACACTGCCATGAGGCTTGCAGAGCTCCCAGGGAGCCCAGCAGTGGCCAGCACGTGACCGTGCAGCATCTGGAATTAAAAGCAGCTTAAAATGCAACTAAATGCATATGGCAAATGCAGATCTGCATAAAAACCTGTGTGTTTTGGGAGCTTGCAAGTAAGTGCAATTGTGTTTTTTCTTAATGTTGCAAACAAGTTCACCCTGGAGCCAGGGCGAGCACCGTGCTGCTGGCATGGGCAGGTTCTGCACAAAAATGTCCCGGGAAAGTCATAATTTTTCTCATCCCTCTCATCTCTGTGCCTTTTTCATTCAGAAAATGGTACAGTTTCAGCAAAGGCTGATGCCTCTCTTGACGCTGATGGTGTCTGACACAGCATTAATGGTGTAGTCAGACATGAAAAACAATGCAAGTAGCATTGATTTGTTGTTCTCCAGGTTGGTTAAGTTCCTTCCTATTGAGGGAAGGGATTTAAATATAGCTTGGTGGATTGGAGGGAATAAACACAGCTAGGAGTTCCTGTTCTCACAGACACTAATAGCAAAGCTCCCACTGCTTTCAGGGGATTCAGGGCGGGACCCTGATGATGCTTCTGGAAAAAAAGGGGGATTTTTAGTTCACTTTTCACTGTTAGCTGTGAACTGCAGTGCCTCCATCCACGCTTACACCAAGCAGTGCTTTGGCTCTGCTCATTAAATCCAGCAATGTCTGTGGGGCAAAATGCAGCTACAGATGAGCAGAGGTATTAAACGTGGTCCTAAGCAATCAGAGCTCTGGTTACTGGATATAACGTTTCCTCTGGTTGAGTCTGGATGATTTTCCTGTGCTTTGTCACACTGTAAAATTTGGCCTCCGTGAGCTTTGCTCCTTCCTGCTGCTGACGTCCCCAGGCACGGGGCAGGGGCTGTGCCAGGGCTCGTTGGGCACACATGAAGCACACGTGAAGCAGCACTTCTGGCAGTTTGAGGTGGTTTAGATGCAAAACTTGCTGCAAGGGAAAACTTTCACTGCGTGGTTCTGCAGGCAGCACATGTGTAGGGAAGGTCTCATCAGTACAGTCTCTGTCCTTAAAACGTTTTGGGTTTAAAAAGAGTAAACTTGAAACATCCAAAGTTTCGTATTTTGTGGGCTTTGTGCTTCGTTTGAAGTGAGAAATTGATTTCTGCTGTGTAACCTCCTGGGGAGGCAGATCTCTTGGTGTACATGATGGGGCTCAGCTGTGGGTGGGAGCAGGAGGAGCCAGGTTAAGTCCCGTTAATGCACCGCATCTGGTGCTGCTCGTTGGGGTAGGGGTGGGGAGCTACTTCAGTCCCGATCAATTTGGGCTTGCTGCTCCTCAGCACGACCACACAGAGACAGTTTGGGAAAGGATGGGGAAGAAGGAGCAGGAGGCAGACCAGCGGGCAGAGGTGGACACCCCAGGTGAGCAAACAGAGAAGCGTTGTGGTACCGGTGTATGGTGTGAGGCCTGGCAGGACGCCGTGGCAGGGGCTGTCTCCTCCAGGGAGGGCACTGTGTGGTTCCTCCTCTCCGGAGGGGAAGGCTCGACTGGGCTGGGTGCTGTGGGGTGGGTGCTGAGCTCCACAGGCAGGGAGGAGCGTGGTGAGCAGAGGCCGATGCTCGCCAGGCCGTGCTGACCTTCCTGTGGTAGCTCCTGCCTGGTGGTGCTGTGCCTGGGGTATGGGTTGGACCCCGGGCTCCTTATGGCACTGGAGGAAGATGGAAGTGGGATGTCAGTGCTGGAAGGTATTCCTCTTGCTCCCCCTCAAATAGGGAAATAAAGTAAGCCTCAGGCAAATTCATGCTGGGGGCTGGAGGCTTCCAGTGTCTGGGGGCCCTGGGCTGTGCTCCTCTGCTGAGGCCAAGCTCAGCCTGGGCTTGGTGGGGCACATCCTAGAGTGACCAGAATGCTTCAAGGAGTACCTCTGACTTGGTGTGGTCAGTAAAGAAATGGTCCTGCAGCAGGGATGCTTCGTGTTCTCCTGAATGTGACTGTCCGAGGGACCCTTGCAGCTGTATCAGCCCCATGCGGGGCTTTCCCTGCTCACCCCACTGCATACGCTGACCCTGATATCAAACTTTCCTGATAAGTTTTTCTTAAGTCTTTTGTTTGTTGTGGGGCATCCATCACCGTGCTTATTCTTGGGGCTGTGAGACGACTTGGGTAAAAGTGCTGCTGGTCCCTGCAGGAGGGACCCTTCAGCAGAGAACGAGCTGAGGAATATTTAAAAGACTTCACGCAGAGATGCCCTTTGGTGCAGAAAGGCAGCTGTGGAAGTCCTGAATTCAGTGGTTCAGGTTGGAGTATGTGGGGGTGCTTTGTTTTGTTTTCACTGTTCAGGAAGCTGCAGGGTATCTAGCCTAGAGGGAGAGATTGTATCAAGTTGCTCATCTTATTAATTTGCTCCAAATGCTCGTTGGTTCCAGATGTGCCAGTAATTCTAACTCTGTCAGGGTAAGGTGACGGCAGGGATGCTGTATTGTGAGCCAAGGAAAAGCACAGTCCTGAGGTTTCCCTGAGCTTCGTGGGTGCAGGGAGTTTCAAGTGTGCGGGGAAGTGCTGGAAATGCCTCATTTAAATTCTTCTCTGGTTACTGGAGAAAAAAAAAAAAACAGATCTATCATAAACAAACTTAAATTCTGCTCTGCCTTTGCAGATCTCTCTCCCCACCTCCCGTGGTAGAAAGATTTGTGCTGTAAATCCCACGTGAAGTGCTCAGTTCATGTGGTGGTGGTAAACGGGATGCTCGCTGCCGTGTTTCAAATATGTGCCTTTTATTCTCCATGCACAGGTGTGCACCTGGGGGGGAAAGGGAGCAGTTTGTCTGGACAATGTGCTCTGCAGGAATCATCACCTAAGGAAAGAGTGGAAACAGCCCACAAAGCAACTTGGGCCCTTTCTTTAGGTGGTGTGGGACACATTGCTCAGCACACCTGGGAGGGAGACCCAGCTGCCTGGGGGCAGTGAAATTGGAAAGTGCTGGTGCTGCTGGCATCAGGAGCAATGGGGTGGGGAAAATGGGGTTTGTGCTCAATGAAAGTGAAGGGAGCAGCTTAGTCTGTGGTACCCCCTACTTGCTGTCATACTGATTCTGCCTGCATCTTGTTAGCTGGATCAGCAAAACCAATCCCACCTTTCTTGTTGCTGTGTGCTCACCGAGTTTTGTGTTTCAAGAGCACGTCGGGAGGCGTCTCGTTGTTGTTACGCCACGGAGGTGCTGAATCTGCACACAGGAGGTAGGAAAGGGACTTTTTGACCAGAGGTTCGTGCTCTGTGCTGATGCTGACTCTTTCTCTTTATTTAAACACAGCCCAGCTCTGCTTCCTGCTGAGCACAAATGCAGGAAGCACAAACCCTGTCAGTCTGGCGTTAGTGCTGACTGCAGGAAAGTGGCACTTGGCCTGGTGGTGAGTGATGGCACCCCAATGTGCGTGGCGTGGCGTGAAACCAAGAGGATGGTGGTGATTTTCATCAAATCCCTCTCTTTAGGGAGCTCTGCCTTCAAGTTCTTCTCGTGCTTTCTGCAGGATCCGTGGCCTCTTGCAGAAAGGCTTTGGCTGAAGAGGAGGAGCCGTGGCCAGACTGCAGGCTCCGCTTCAGCTTTCTGGGTTTGGCACTCATCAACTTTAATTTAGTAATTGTGGATGGTATCAGTCTATGTTCTGCCTCCTTAGAGTCAGTCTGTGACAAATTGCAGTGGGAGTGAGGAGGCAGAGAACAAATGAGTTGAAAAAGCTGATTTACAGGTGCAGCTCCTGGCAGTCCCATTTGCTGCACCTGGCTCTGCTGTTGGGTTTGTGCAGTGCTTCGGGACTGGGGAGTTGAGGTTTCCTCCTGAAAATACACCCCGTGGCTGAACCTGAGGCTGGGTGGAGGATGCAGTCGCCGTTCCAGGTTTCTCTTGCTCCTGCAAGGCTTCAGTAAGATGTATTGACTAAAAGCTGGTTTAGATTGAACAATCAATTAATAACCCTCAGCATGTGCACATGCTGCATTAATTTGATAATCCCGTGTGTGAAAGTCAGTGGAAAGAAGAATATTTGTTGGTAGTATACAACAGGAAGACAGCGTGTTCTCCAAAGGTAAATGTCACCATATTGATCAAGATGCAGAGCAGCATCTCCGAAACCTCGTGCCGTTGCCGGAAGACTGGCTGCGTTTTCAGAGGAGATGCCAATATCTTCTCCCTTTCTCCACTCCTTTAATTTTAAAGGTAGCACCTTTCATAATCGATTGCATTGCAAAAGTTTTCAATTCTTTTTTTCCTTTGTATTTTTTTTCACGCTGGTAGTGCCATGCAGCGTGTGCTTGGCCAATTGCTCCTGAGGTTCCTGGAGAAACCTCCCTGAAGTGGGCTGTTGGTGCAAGGCTGGGGTGCTGATCTCAGGAAGGGATGGCTTCACGCCGTCACGGAGCTAATAGCATCGCGCTCAGGACAGCTGCGGGTACATCTGGTGTTAAACTACCGTTATTTAAACTTTATGATGCGAGAGACTGCCAACTCTCCCGCTTGCAGCATATAAATTATGTCAATTGCTCATGCACTTTTTTTAACCCTGATTTCTCTTGAATTATGGATGATAGACAGGGCCAGAATTTGCTTTTAGTGTTCCCTTGTGAGCATCTGTATGCCGAGTGCACTGAGCAGTCATAATCTCAGTGTGCGCAGTCAGGGGATGCATAATAGAATTTGGGCTGTGACCATACAGCTTGTATCCTAACCATTAAGGGAGGCTGAACACTGACAACTCGAGCTATTTTTGGGCCAGGTGCTGCTTTCCTTGGGGCAGGGAACGCTTTGTTGCCACGTCTGGGCAAAAGAGCTCCAGGCTGGAAGGGCTCGTAGCTGTGGGCTGCGTGTCCCAGGTGGGTTTCTGAAAGCAAAAGCCGGCGTGATGGCCTTTTTCAAGACAGCCCTCTGTTGCGGAGATCAGAGGCTGTCTTTCAGGCCTCGTTCTGGGGTGATAGCGCTTAGGTTTTTAATGAAAACGTTGTGATTGGCCTTCTTTGAAGTTTTTGAGCCCGTACTCATGGCAGTGGAGTGCATTCGTCAAGCCACGCACGTAGCTGGGAATTGTGCCAGTTGTGCTCTCGTGTCGGGAGGTAACGGGTTTGGGGGACACCAGCACTACACAACATTCAGCCATGTATGAGTAGCTCGCTTCCCTTTGCTGTATCCAGCGAGGTAGCTAGGGTGGTGGTGGTGTCAGCACTGTTCAGAGACACGGGGCTGCCCCAGAGACTGGGAAGCAGCCATGGGGACCCCCAGGCACGGGGCACGGAGGGGAAATGCAGGAGAGGACCCGTGTGGTGCTTGGTGAGCTCTGCCATAACACTTAATAACACTGAGCCGAAGCGAGTTGCATTGCCTCTGCAGTCCAAAACTGTATTTAAATCAGTTGTATGAATCCTGGCTGCGGTATATCGCACCTGGCTGCTTCCTTTCCTGGTGCAACATGAAAAGGTACACTCGGAAGCTACTGGGGATCCTGCTAAAGTTGCTGGTCTTGCCACAATTTTGGTTACTGACACTGTTCATCTAAGAAGTAAAATCTTTAAAGGGTATCAATGCAGCGTGCAGGTATCACAGTGCTGTTGCAGAAGCGAGTCAAGGTGCTGCCACTTCTCGGATAATTTCTGCAGCATTTATTGAATAATGGGTGTTTTAAGGTGCATCAACAGCAGGTGTTGGTAAATTACAGACACCAGCTACAGACACGCAGCAGAAGTGTCTGCACTCCTGTTGCATTTGAATTCTGTATAAAACTTAGGTTTTTTTTTTAATTTTTCCCTGTCTGTTGCTGTCGGGAGTTGGCGCTGCCTGTGATGTTCGTATCTGCGAGCTGCGCAGCACCCTGGGCTTGGATGTAAAGGTTTCTGTGAACAGCTTCGAAGCAGCCACCCGGCCGGGGGGATTCTGTGTACTTCGTTAGCGCTCCCGCGTGAAGCCAGCCTCTCTGCAGCATATTGATTTCACAAGCATTAGCCCTTTAATCAAACAGCCCTGAAGTTTTGCACTTCATTAACTGTTCTTTGGGAGCGAAGCACAAACCAGGCACAATGGGCTGGCTGGGTGAAGTCTGCTCCTGCTGATAGCATACCAAATGGCCAGCGTTGGAAGATCTGAGACAAAAGTTGTGCTCAGAGCGGAGGCAGCAGAGGTAAGGGCTGTGGAAATGACGTGGGGGAAGAAATTGGGAAGGTCGGGTATTGTGGTGAGTGTTGCTGAAGGAACAAAACAGCAGCTAATAGAGAAAAGTTTGGGCTGTGCGGTTGTATCCAAGTGACCCTTGGGCTCAGAGGAGATGGGGATGGGATGAAAACGCTTCCAGGTGGCCGGATAAATCCTGCTGCTGGTCCTGTCCCAGCAGGAGGGATGTCCTGTGTCAGGATGGGACCCCAGGTGCTCAGTCTGGGTGCTGCTGCCTGCACCTGGCTGCGCGCCTGCTGCTGCGTGCGCATCAGCTGGTTGTGTTCGTAATGCAGGGATAAGCTGTTTGCATGTGTAATTATCAGGCCTTATTAATGCTAAGTATTGTATAACAAACACGTTTGCAAATAATGACTCCGTAATAGTGGAATCACAGAATCACGCAGGGTGGAAGAGACCTTTAGGATTGAGTCCAACCATCACCATGACCCACTGAGTCCTGTCACCGAACCATGTCCCTTACTGCCTAAATCACTGCACTTTAAAATGACTGGACTATTACCTTATTTTTATTTTTTAAGTACGTGTCCAAAGCTTTATTTTCTGTTGTTTTATTTTTTTCTACATTGCCCAGAAGTCCAAAAAAATAGCATATCTAGACGGGCCCCAGTAAGATGTATAGGCTAAAAACACTCAGCAATTCCACAATATTGAGTTACATCTCCTCACAGCCTGCAGCCTGCCCCGCACACATGTAAAATCCCGTGTTTTGAGATGCATTTAATGGGTGCAATTCATTAAAAAGCAGCAGAGCAGTGGCGGCTTGCCGCCGCAGAGCCGCTCGGTCCCCCAGACGCTTTGCAGGCACAGACCTCTCCGAAGGAAACCACTTAATCCTTGGGTGAGCAAATCTGATGATAATGCTGTGTGCTTTGTTGTGTACTATGATCTAATTGAGATTTAATGCATTCTGCCTTGTCCCCGCCGTGGACTCCCTTTGGACCGTGCAGTACAAAGCTCGGTGTTAGCAGCTTTCTTTGCCGTATCCCACTTTGTGCCTTCAAAGACAGTCAGGCGTCTGTTACTTGGTTTGAGTGCGTGAAGCAGTTGTGCTGGGCAAGATGGGAAGAAGGAACTAGATCTGTTCTTGTCCTTTCAAAATATTCTGTTTGCTGTAAGCGCGAGCATTGATTGAGGAGCCTTTCATTCTCCCGTCCTCCTGTTTAATAATTATGTATTTGCTACCAGTTGCGTTAAATACATCTGTGCCCCACGTGATGCTATCTAATCCCACAGCAATAGTTCAGGATGAAATCAATTTAAATTGCCAGCAGAGGTGTGCACAACAAATGCAGTGGGAGAGCACAGCCCAGGCGGCTTCTGCAGCCTCATGGAGCCCCCTCTGCAGCACCCCACAAACCTGCCTGTGCCAGCTTGGGACTATTGAGCTTCTGACAGGGGACCTGCCTTGGATTTTCAGGGTGCTAAAGAAGAGAAATGATCTTTTTTTCCACCCCCACAAACTCTGTTCCTGGAAAACCGAGCCCTGCTCCTAATGGAAGGGCATTTATGCAGGGAGAGGGTTTGTGGATTTTAGTTTTTGTGCATTTTATCCACTGAGGTGGGTGCTGTTGAGACAGTTCCAACTTTAATGTGAACTTTTGAGAAACTTGATTTCATTTTGGGTTTTTTTTCTGCCATCTCACACTGCGAACAGTTTGTTTCTCTCCCTTTTTCTGCCAGGCTTTTCCCTTTTCCCCTCTTTACAAGCTGCTCATTCACTCCATGTCATGGCGGCACCTGGAGGGATTTCTTTTCATTGACTCTTTCAGACCTTTTTTCCCCCGGAATGAGCACTGCTTGTTCTTCCACCTGACTGACCTGGAGGCAGCCATTTAGTCTCGGTCGTGCTGGAGTCAGTAAATCACCCCCAGGACCCCCGCAGGGACCTGCTCTGCACATGCAGCTCCCGTTGGTGTCGGGGAGGATTACGAGCGGCAACGGGGGCTCTGCTCTGTCCTTCGGCTGGCAACAAATATTTCTGTTGAAATACAAGTTTTTAAGTCAAATCCGTGCTGTATTATTTAGTGCAGAAAACCTTCAAATGAAATAAACTTTTTTTTAAACACTTGCTCTGCCTGGTGGATGATCCCAGCTTGTAGCAGCCGTGAAGTTGTTCCAACCTCCCCATGCTGGGTGTTAATGGGAGCGGGGCGGTGGAGCACATGTGCATCGACAGGGAACTCAGAAGCCTAAAAATTGAATTTTCTCCCTGCTTTTTTCTTCCCTATAGGGAAAATCGGCCCCATTAGCACAGAAAGCTGCGGCAAGGTGGCATTTGCAGTGCGGGGCTGGAAAGCAGCTGCCGTCCCCAGTGTGGTGTTGAGCTGAGGACTTCACTTTTCAGCACTGCCAGTAATCCTGTTTGCCACCAGCACACGATAGCAGCTGGCTGTTGCCTTCTGGGGGTGTTGGCCCGTTAGGATGGGTTGAAGCAATTCCTCCCCTCCCCGTGGGGCAGCGCAGGGCGTGGGTGGCGAGCTGAGGCCAGCTCTGCCTGTCCAGGAGCAATGGGCATGATGCGAAGACTGCACTGGTGGTGACCAAGCACGATTTTTCTCTCTAAAGCAAAGGGTTTTTTAAAGTGAACTTATCCCCAGGCCTTTGCATTTGCCCGATCCAGTCATCGTTTGAGCTCTGTTGGTGCAGGGAAAAAGGGCCATCTTCAGCACGGGGTGGTCAGTGTTTGCTTAGCTCTGCTCCTTTTGTGATTAATATACAGCCCTTTTGAAAATCTCATTTTTTTGAGATTATTTTAGCTTCTCAGACCTTTTCCTTCTCATAGATAAACTGGCAAGACTGTTTTTGTATTGACATTGCTAAAAGTAGCGCTGGAGATAGCTGTAACTTCAGGTAAATCAGTAAAAGCTGTTGTTTCTGTGCACTTGTTCTCGCCGTGGAGCCCAATGTAGTGACTCTCATTTCTTTTTTCTGTGCTGGTCAGTACTCCCAAGGTACTGTGCAAAACATTGCCCCTCTTCTTGCCTTTTTTGATCCAATTCATCTCTGCGTCTTGCCTCCAAAGCTGCCTGGGAGCTGTTTGTGCTCGTCCAAAGGAGCAAGCTGCAATGGCAAGGACTGGGAGGGCAGCCCAGGGAGCTGCTTGCTTTGTCCCTCAATTTGAAAATGAATAATGTAGTGTTTATTTTTTTTTTAAAGGGTGAAAAAACAAAAGGGGGATTAATTTGAACTGAAAAGTGATGGGAAAGCCCAATTCCAGCCTCAGATTTGAATGCGAGGCCTGTCCTTTTGCATGGTGTGCTCCGTGCTGGGCATCCTTTGCCTGCTATAACCTGGCAGCCCTGGTTTTCTGTGGGCTTCGTGGCCCTGATCTGACCTACGTGCAGAAATACACACAGCCTGGCCTCGCGGGCATCTCAGCACGCCTTGTTTTTCCCAATTTGTGTGGTCAGGCCTCTATTGTATTGGTGTGGATCAGCTTAACAGGGGAGATGTGCCCTGCACTGAAATAGATTTTATTCCATTACCCATCTTAAAAGAATAAGAAGTCTGCTAATGCTGCTTTAGCCCAATATACTCTGATGTTGATAACTGATGATTGTGGCTTATTTCTGCCTTTTATCCCAAGCTTTTCCTCTTCCACTATTAAGCGTGACCCTGTTTCCATTCGGTGCCTTTGCTGTGGAGGAGAAGCGATGTTTTGTTGATTTTATCTGTTGTGGTTGTTTTTATTCTCTGTGCAGAGCACTTTCAAAGGGAGGGCAGCGAATACACGTACTCCTATCTTATACAGACCAAGTCAGGTTCAGCTTTTGGCACGCTTTCCCCAGGTGGATGAATGAACGAGCATTGCTCCTGTGCCACTGGGCATCCCCGCTGAGCTCCCTGGTGCTGTGTGTGGGGCACAGCTTTTGGGGGGGCCGTGCTCTGCCCCTGGGCTGTGGGGTGATGCCTCGCAGGGACCCCCACGAGGGTCAGACAGCTGAGGGGCTCCTCTTTTTGCTGTTATTTGCATTGCTGCTATTTGCAGATGGAGGAGGGATGGAGATTTAGGGAGATGGTCGCATCTCACATCACTGAGTCCAGCTCTTCAATAGTTGTAATATTTCCCAGCCCAGATCCCCCAGCTGTGCAGATTAACAAGTTTCACATTAAGTTCAAGACATTTGAAACAAGAAGCACTCACTGCAGAAACCCTTAATTTGTTACTGGCATTTTTTGTATATTTTTACCTTTTTCTGGATTATTCTATGCTGTGTCTCAGCCTGAGGAAGGGGTGACTTTCCTAGTCTTCAGAATAAAAAAATAAAGTAGCTAATGGTGGCGTTTTGGTGTTAACGTTCTGTGTGGATGCCCTCTGAGTCAGTTCTAACAGTACGTGGAGCTTAAAAGCTTTTCACTTTCAAAATAACGTTTTAGTAGGTTTTATTTGATTGTGTTATCCTTTCAGTGGGCTGTAACTGCTCCATCAGGTAGGTGCTTGCTACGTGGCTTCCTTTGGCATGGAAGTGAAGGTGGGGAGAGTAAAAGGCCTGCAGTCCATCAGAAATGGCATCAATTCTTCTGTCCTTCTCTGTAGGACAAGCAGGTGGGGGAGTAACTGCTGGAGGGTAAATGGGGTTACAAAAGATGTCCCTTGTTTAAGTTAGGAGCTTAAGATTTTGATGCCTGTGTTTCTATCCACTTCGTACAGATTTTTTTTTATATCTGATCTGTCAGAACAAGTTTGAAGTTATGGATATAAATGTGTATGGCTGACAGACAAATGAGTATCAGATGATGCTGGAATAGGGTGAGGACTTCAGAGAAAAATTTCCAGAAACTTCAAGTTATTTTCAATTTGTAGGGAAATGGGGTGAATAGCAGCCCACTGCCTGAGACAGGGATGCTGGCAGTGGGTGATGTGGCAGCACTGGCAGGGGTAATGGGTACCTTTATTTTGAGAAGAGGGAGAAGAGATCTGGTAGCACAGTTACCACTCTGTGGGCATCAAACTATCTCAAGAAAGAGAGAAAATCTTCAAGTACAGCCTTGGGGTAATTTCCTGTATTGATGAGAAAGTAAAATCCCTTGGAAGGAGGGCTGAGTAACAGCCGTGCCTCGGGGACGAAGCCTTGAAAGACTTCTTATTAACTACACGCTGTTTGGTCTGAGAAGCATTTAATGAGTGGCCAAAATGTCAAGGTTTTGTCCCAAAAGAGATGGTTTCTGTGAATTAACACCGGCCCTGAATGGAGCAGGCAGTGAAATAAAAAGGTCTGTACACAAAATAGAGGAGTGCTGGAATACAACAACAGCACAGACATAAGCAGGGAATGAAACCAGTGGAGAGCTGCAAGAATTAGCATTAGGTGCGGAACAGCCGCGTGGTGTTGCTTAGAAAAGAGTTTCTCTCCGTATTTCTTGGGCTGGGAAAAGAACTTCATTAAAGATAACAGAACGGGAAGGGGAATGCAAATGGCTATCGATTCGGGCTGTGCCGTGGCAATGTTTCAGGCTGGCTTTGAGCTCAAGGAGCATTTACTGCTCACTCATGCTGACCAGCCCCGAATTAAGGCTTGAAGGCACTGCTGGCTCCTGCACTTGAGGACAGGGAGTTGCCAGAGCAACGTCTGTAGCTGGGGAGGTTGGGGACCGTGTCCTGGTCTGTGTGTGCGTGTTTTGGTGACATCCCGATCGAAGCTGGCTGGCTCTGCCTGGCAGTGCCCACATCTGGATACCACGTCTGAATTTCCCCCTAGGAACGTCCTCAGCCCACCGCCAGCAGGATTTGTGCAGCCGGTGAGCTGCTAAGCACATCCCCGGCGTGGGCAGTAACGTGTTCATCTGAGCTTTGTTTGCAATCTCAATGAAATGCCTGTGTTTGTCTTTTGTGGCTCTCCTGCTGGCAGATGTCGTTTTGGGTTTGTTTTGTTATCAATTGAAATTGAGTGTGGTTTGTTCCTGGTAGCTTTTATAAACCTTATCTGAGAAATGTTCAATAATTCATTTAAAAGAAAAAAAAAATGAAGACATCCCTTGTTCTCACTAATTGTAAAGGCAGTCCTGATTTTTCAGTTCGCCCTTCTTTCTGGCAACTGGCTAGTTCAGAAAGCTTCCCTTTGGGCTCGGAAAGCTGGGAGGGATTTCAAGCACTGAGGCGTTTGGCAGGAGCTGGCTGGCTCCGTGCAGCCCTGGCTCGCAGCCTGCACGTCCTGCTGCTGGGCGGCTGCATCCCACCCGTGCTGGCGGTGATGTGCACCAGGCCTGCGATGCCCTCGTCCTCTGAGCATCCCCGCTCGGTGCAGGCAGTCGGGCAGCGCTCCCACGGCTCCCATTTGTGCGGCAAATTTAATTTTGTTCCATGCAGGGTTTTGGCAGCGAGGCTCCTGGCACAGAGGGTGAAGAGGAAAGATCTCGCTGCGAGCTTGGAGGATGTGTGGACGAGGGTGGGTCTGTGCTCTTGGGTGCTCGAGGTTTCTCTTGGGTTTTAGAGCAGCTGAGAAAACCATTTCAGCTGTGTACGAGCCAGAGCTGGCGGAGGCAAGGTTGAGTGGTGTGTGGGTCCAGCTGCTGGGGGTCTGCAGTGGTTATTCACTGTATAATATATCTATGTACACATGTGGATTATTCACTGTAAAATCTATCTGTATGTACGTGTGCAGATTTCTTTTTGAAATGCTTCCATGAGAGTGTTCAAGTTTCCTTGAAGCTGCTGAAACGGGAACATGGTCAAGTTGGTGCCAGGGTATGGGGGCTTGTGGTGGGAGTCCCTTGGTGCTGCCCTGCTTGCTTTTCTTGTGCCAGCACAGGTGGTGAGTAGAAAATGCTCGCTGATTTATCCAAACTGTCCCACTGACCTTCTCTGAAGCCATTCCAGCAGAAAAGTTTCCCTGAGGACGGGGCTCCCTGGATGTGGTACGCTGCATCCTCCCCTTACCTAGAAGGAAATCACCCCATAGAGCCTTCCAGCATGCGCACAGGGAAAACTTTGGGTAAAGCCTTACTTTGAGAAGATGCAAAATACTCTGAGTATGGATCATCTGCAGGCCATCTGCCGTGCCCTTGGAGACCACAGCGGGCTTGTAGACAGCAGCTGGGCTTTGTTACACTGTGCTGGCCAGCCACTTCGAAGCCCTGGGGAACATCAGCTCGCTTTTTCCTCGTGTTTTCATCATAGAGCAGTGGAGAGGAAGGAGTCGGAGTGAGGGTGGCAGCTGGGACGCTGCTGAACCATCGCTGCAGGCTCCTTCTGGGGCTTTTGCCTCCTGCACTCATTTGCGTGCTGCAATTCTCTTATTGCCTGGATTTCCATGACCCTTTAGCCACGAGAAGGGGATGTGTGGAGCCAGGAAGAGGGTCCCTCCACCAGTTATTTCCCTTCGTGAAGCAGCTCAGAACTGATCTCTAACAATGTCCATCCCCCCAGTGTGGCTGCAGTTCTGCCCTAATGGCCCCGTTTGGCTCCAGCCTCGCACTTGTGCTGTGTGGGAACACTCTTACCCTCGTAATATATGAGGTTCTAAGACATCCAGTCAGGAAAACATAAATGAAATGTCTTGGGGAGAAAAAAATGTGAAAAGGCACCGTGCAACCTCAACAGTTTCCAGCAGGACGCTTATGCTGATGTAGGTGTGACAGAGGAATGCTGATCCCGGTGCCAGTGCTGCCTCCTCAATCAAGTCAAGTAGCCCTGAGTCAAACACACGTTACACCTTGAGGAGAATTTAAAAAAAAATAAAAAATAGAAAACACCTGCACTAACACAAACTTCATTACGGCTAAATGGCTTTAACACTTTTTCCCTTTTTGCTCCGTATCTTTCAAGCATACAGCAAGTTTTACGGAACACCATCAATGCTCAGAAATTGGACACTCTCAAAACGTCTCAGGAATCCAGCCCCTCGTTTCCCTGCAGCTGCTTTCCGTGGTGCATTGCACTAGATGACAGCAGGGATCTGTGTGCAGCTATTGATAGCCTCCCTCTAGAAACATCTGTCCCTGAAAATTGCTGTCCCTCCTTCTCTCCCAGTCCCCATTAACGGAGCACTCGGATTTTCACGTTTTGCATATTTACCCTGTGGTGTTTGCAGAGTTAAACGCTTCTCCTGGTGGAGCTGAATAAAGCCCATTCCTCTAAGGCACAAATACCTCCAAGTAACACTGAGAGCAAGCTGGAATATGGAAGTTAGGGGAAGACCTGGCAATAATCGTGGCGTTTTAGGTTGTACCTGTGCCAGCCACCTGGCAGCGAGTGGGGCAGGTGAAAGGCTGTGGTTGCTCTGTCCTACATTATTGGGCCATGTTTCCATGCAGCTTGCGAAATGTTTTTCAAGAAAGAAACTTCATTTGTAAGGTTCAAACGCACAAAACATACCCTAAAGAAAAGGGAACGTTCGTGGTGGTGCTGACACAGGTACTGCTGCGATGACACCGTGCTGTCCCTGTAATCCATCACGCCGAAACCTCCTGCAGTGGTAGTTGTGTGCTTTGGTGCAAGCCGCACGATTTATACTAAGAGCAGAATTCAGGAATAACGAAATAATGCTCATTGAGCTTAATTGCAGAAGCCCTTTGTCTATTCCTCTTGCAACCAAAAATAAAATGATCGAAAACTGTTCTTTTTTGAGGCAAACACAACGAGCTGGCTTCTTGGTTTTGTTCTTTTTTCTCAGTGAGCCTGAGAAATTGATGCACTGACAGAATACAAATAGTCGGGAAACTGAAAAAAAAAAATCTTTGTATCCAACGTGAACTAACATTTGCTTTGTGCATATATAAGGCAAAATAAGCATACAATAAACAAACAGTGCTTTTCCAGTGAATGGTCTTATTGGGAGGGAATGAGTCAAAAAAAAAAAAAAAGAAAATAGATTTCTGTGAGACTTTAGGATACGCCTTAGAGGGAAACTTGGCATTTTTTATAATACCAGCGATGGGTCAAGAGCAAGGCGTCCTGTGATTTTTAAATTGGTGCTATGAGCAATGGCCAAGCATGCATCTATCCATGCCACTTATGCTGCAGTGTGGCCAATGTGCTTGGCTTCTGAATTTTATCCTCCTCCAAGTAGAAGTGGATGAGGTGAAGGTCAAATTTTTTAAGTTTTGGAGTAAAATGTTAGAAAAGCTTTAAGTGAGAGACTGCTGCCTTGCAACAAGCTGCGGGAGGACCTGTGGCTCCCCCAGGTTGTGATTCCTGAGTGGAGAAGAACCGTAGGAGAGGTGAGCAGTGCAGGGCAGGCAGCCTGGGGGGAAGCCTCGGGTGGTGTGTAAGGAGAGGGAAATGGGAATAAACAGAAGGTAACGTGTGTGGATGGACTTAAAGCTTAATAACACAGACATCTGGAAGCATCTTGTTTGTTCAGCTTGCCTCTGGCAACTCTGTTGGTAATACAATTCGGGAGATGGCCAGGAAAACACGCGAGTCACCTGTAGTTATTTCATTATTGGACTCAAACCTTCTCGCAGTTTCTGCCACAAGAACTTGGTTGGAGGATGAGCAGAAGGATGCACGACACTTATTGATTTCTCCTATCTTCTAGAGCAGCCCGTGGAGCGCGGGGGCTTGCTGTGCTGGTCAGAGGATAAAAGACAGCCGCAAACAAGAGGAGCGAGGCGGGTCCTGAGAGCTGGAGTGAAGGAGTGGGGCAGGCGGAAGATTGATGGGAAAGATTAAAGGCAACAGGAGTGATTTTGAGCAGTGACCTGTGGGGATTTCATTGCCTTCCATCAGAGGAGCGTAGTCTTCTGACACACAATTTTGCCAAAGAAACCAAAGTATTAACATGATCCGTGCCCTCCACGTCTGATACTGGGAAGTTCCTGCACTCCTCACACTGTGCAGCACTGAGATAATTAAAGCCATGATCAAGCAAAATACGTGTGCACACGTTAGTACGTGCTGCCCAAATTTTTTAGGGTGTTCACATTTAACGTATGGGTGCCAAGGAAACATCGAGGCTGTGGGGTCCTGCTGGCAGCAGACCTGGGGATGCCTCTGTACCTCTTGCACAGGGATAATGGAATCGCAGTGCCTTCAGTGTGAAGTACCCATAATGGAGAACTTCAGCTAAAAATCACGATAAAGAACAATTTTATGAATCGCCTCTTCAGCAGCTCTTCCAGGATGAGGACAATCAAGCAAATTGCGCATGGTTGAGTTTCATGGCAAGATATAAATATACGTGGTCTCATGTCAGCTGCTATTTCTTCCACAGAAATCTGTGTGTGTGCTTTACACAGATGGGATCTTTTGATTTTTACACGTCTTGCCTCTTTTTTCATGTTAATACTCTTCATACACCATGATACCATCCAAAAATATTATTTAATCACGATCTCATCATGGTTAAATGGATTTGATGTAGGGTAAAATATCGCCTAATTAACTAGGCGTAGTGTAGTTACTGGAAATCTTCAAGTGCCTTTCCGTGGTATCACCTCTAATTGACTTTGTAGGTCTGACAGATAGAAAGTAACACTAACCCTAATTTTCAGACGTATATGTTAATAAAGAAACTCGTATGATTTTGAGTGCTTCCTTCTGTTATTTGCAGAATAACTGCACGTTGTTACTGATCTTGGGTTGATGTTAAACTGCAGGCTCAGATGAAGCAGTTCCCTTGGTGGTGCTGTCAGCACGGTGACTCCTTGTTGCAGTGCTCCTGTTCAGAGCCTGCCTTTCCTTTAGGCGTTTGTGCTGGTTTTGAGGTGATGACTGTGCCGTGGCCGTGCCCCCACACCAGGTGACTCACTGCGGCTTCTCTGCTTCTACATTTTCATAACAGGCATGCAATGAAAAACCAAGAAACGCGTAGAGTAGATTATTGTGAAATTCTTGCTTTGTTTCTTTTCTCATTTTATTGCTCTCCTAACAATATGCACAGCACACGCGTTTGCTCCCAGCACAGAAGCCAGGTGCAGCAGTCACGCAGCTGAACTTCTGTTACTTCAAGCCATGAGTTACTCAAGGTGTATATTAAATATGTGCTGGGAAGGGAAGGTTTCAGGCCTCGAGCTGCAGCATCTGACTTTGTGTTATCAGCAAAAGTGAAGCTGTGGCAAGTCAACTGTACGGGAAGTGTCTAGACAGTGTTATACGTGCATAACTGTGCGTGTAAGTAGGCGTGTGTAATGCACGAGCAAATCCACCTGGCTGTGTGTGCAATTTATGTATACACGCCTGCAGGTACCAGCAATGCACATTTTTCAGCAGTGAATAGCGCCTTCAGGTGTGACGTTTTAGACCACAGGAGATTATTTAGTGTAGCAAAGGGAAATGTTTGAACACTGATGTCGGGATGTGGGAGGAGTAAATAGCTCCTTCCCCGTTACCTCACTGCTTTCCTTCGTGGAAGCAAAAATGTTGGGAGACTGGATGTTTTTGTAATTTTATAAAGGGTTTTATTTTATTGTTTTACAACGTTTGTAAGGTGCAGCATTGCCTTTGAAGGATATGGAGCAGAAGCTTCCAGTTTTAGATATCCCAGTCTCTGGTTTCCCATAGTTAAGGCTTCCATCTCTGGCTCTGGTCCCGATGTGAGGTCTCAACTTTTTTCCTTCAGCAGGAAGATTGGCTGTCCAGCTGCCTGCAGGAGCTTACTGGTACTTGAAGGCAAACGGACTTTTTAAGTGTAAATGTAGTAATTTACATTTCTGCAGCGTCTAAGCAACTTTTTATGATAGCCATATGATAGAGCTGCTTGGGGTTTGGTTTCGCTGTGCGTGTGATGGGTTTGGCTCCTTGGTCTGAGTTGCAGTCATTGCCTGTCACTGCCCCAGCCCTCCCTGAACTCTTGGGGAGTTTTGCTGAATTAAGGAACAGGGATGTATTTGGGAGCAAAAAAAAATTATCTGATAGCTCAAGCCTGATTTGTAACGTATTTAGTGGCATGTAAAAGGCAGACAAGGTCTCAGTCTTCATGAATTAATGAGCAGCGTGGGTGCGTGTTCTCCAGTGTCTAAGCATGGCAATAACATCTTCATTTCCTTATTCAAGTCTTGCTTTTAGATGAGCCAGCTTTGTGAAATTCCCGAACTCGGTTATTCTACTGCCTGTGCCAAGATTTTGTTGGTTTTCAGCTGGAATTCCAAATTTCTCAGGGGCAGCCAGAAACCAATTTGAGGCACAAAATGTGTTTGTGGATGTGCGCAAATGGGCTTCCTCTCTCCATCAAGCTGACTTTAATGTAATGTAACAATTCAGTCACTAGCCATGTTGGGTAAACTTAATTAGTGTTGAAAAGTGGCTTGTTTTGCAAGATGATCAATTTTTAACCTAAGTAAATGACTTTCTTTGCAACTAATAAATTAAATAAATTATATTTTTCTTGTGCCGTACAGTGGGGCTCATAAATTCCGCGAGCACTTAGCTGGTAGTTTCACTTGATTACCTTTCCCATTTCTGGTTTTAATAATCCTTGTAAGAGCGGGGAAAGCAGTCACTTCTCATAACGTGGTAGGAAAGCAGCGAGGGGCGGCATGCTTCCATTTCAGTGGGCTTGGCCATCAGGATTACTGAATGTGCAAACCTTTCGGCTCCAGCTCTTTGCAGGGTTTTCTCCTTGCTCCCCTCACCGACTCGCGGGTGCTCAGACAGGAGTTCTCCATCTGGGAACGCAGAAGAAACCAAACTGTGAGCAAAACGAGCGAGGCATAAAAGCAAGCAGGCTTTTTGTGGCTTCTCCATAGTAACCAGGACGGTAATAGGAAAGGCAGAGTATTTTGTCTGTTTGAGAAGCCGGTGGTTAAACAAACCTTTGATGTATCATTAAAAAAAAATTAAATTTCCATTGCAGTAGGAGTAGTGCTTGTTTTCAGTAACTAAGTTTTTTTATTAAAAATCAAAATACAAAAAGTGCTTGAGGCTCCAGGAGGATTTTGCTGCTGCTGGTGCCCAGGGTAGCTGCTTGGGCAGGATGCAGCTACCGTGACCGAGGAGGGAGAAAACCTTTGGTGAGATGCTTGGTGTGGTTCTCAGCTGGTGCTGGGTCCATGAGGTCAATTTTTAGTGACTGGGACAGTTTAGGAAGGGCTTTGCTGTAGTTGTATCTGAATTACATTTCTAGAGGCAATAATACCTCCTAAATCTTGATTTTAAGTATCATCAAGGGCAGTGTCAAAGCACGTGGTGTGGTGGATGAGCCAAGCACCTATGGGTGCAGGTCCCACCACCCAGAGGATCAGGATTCTCACCTGAAGCATCCTCAAGCCCCAGGCCCTCGTGCTGTTCTCATCTCAGCAGGGGCAGGGCGTGCAGCTGACCTTGGCAGTGAGGGCTCCCCGAAGTCACAACATTTGTATTCTTCAGGATGGTTTTCAGAAACTCTGGAACAATAAGTAAATTAAATAAAGCATATTCAGATACTCCTTCCAGGGACTGTACTTTTTACACTTGTCAGAGGTGCTTTGACCTTCTAGTTTATTATGAGTCAGGAAAAGTCAATATTTCTCAGCTTGCCAAGGTTGGAGGAATTTTAATGAGTTATTGAGTCAAATAGTTAATCCTCCAACACCAGAATTTTTTTTCCCCTTTCAGATTTACAGTGATAAAAACACAGGCTTAAGGGGAACTGAGACAAATGGGGTTTTGTAGAGACTTTTGCTCGTCTTTATGAACGTGCTTTAACCTCTTGGTTGCTAGTAGGTGAAAAGTGGATTCGGCACTGGGACATTTCATAGTGGCATGAAGTGGGTGGGCAAACAGGGACTGTGTGGCTGCTAGCAGGGAATTTTGCACAATAAAAATGGGCCAGGAGGTTGAAGTAGGTAGGTAGTGCTGATGCTCCTCTCATCTGTTACCTGTAATGGGGAGGTCTTGGTAAGATTTGCTCTGTTCTCCTAGGTTAAAGAGTTCTGCTCCTTGAAGAACTTTTGAAGGGACGAGCACTGGCTGTGTTTTGGAGGGCGCTGTGGTCTCTGCAGGACTTGTCGTGTTGGATGCTGCAGCACGCCTGGAGCACCGTGAAGCACAGGGCACACAGCACGCACCAAAACCTCCCCAAAGTTACAAGTGGTAAATCCAGGCAGTGGGTTTGCTTCACAACTGCCTTGCTGGTCCAGACTGAGCCACTGGTGTGGGCACAGCCGGAGGCTGCTGTGTGCTACTGAGTGTTTATTCCTGCTTTAATTACGCCTTTTGCAGCATCCCTTTGTAATTCCCAACTTTGTGTGCTCCAATTAGCATAGAATCATCTAATTTCCTGAAACTCTCTTCACTGAGTATAATGCGAATCATTTCTCTGAGCAGTGGCTTGTCTGGAAGTACCCTGGCCTGTCTGAATTATGGTGATGCTCTGTTGTAAGCCATTAAGTGGGGAAACTTCAGAAACAGAAAATGTTGTAGTGCCGGGGCCCTTCCATCAGCCTTTCAATTGTATCAAAAAGCAGATAGTACAGAAATATTAAGAATATTTTATCCAATGCATTTTTAAAATAAATTCTCTCTTTATATGTCAGTTTTCAGAGTGTAGGGATAAACATTGATGGTCACTTTTATGTTGAGAAGTGTTTTCCTATAATATTCCCTTGACTTCAGTGATGCTCTTTCTTGGGGGGCTCTTTTGCTTTCCATGCTTCTTGGGGGCTATTTCTCTGTAACTGTCTGTCTTACTGCCTGAAAGCACAGGTGGCCTTGTGTCCACCACTTTTCAGGAAAGCGCTTTCAGCACATGGCTGATATTTTGATGACTCAGGGCTGGGAGATGTGAAGACACTCCAGATTGCCGTTGTGCTGCTGTTCAAAGAGATGTGCTTTTAGCCTTGGAAACCTTTTAGCTCCTGCTCTTGGAATTGTTGTTCCACTCACCACAGCAGACGAACATGGTCTGTTAGGTAAATGGTGCTAACACTGACTTTTTCTCTTCTTGCCAGTGCTTTACGGTGAGGATGGGCTGCACGCATCATGCGAGAAGAAGTACTGCGGCCGGGGGAGCAAGTGCGTTGTGAACAAGGACACCAAGCAGCCCGAGTGCAGGTGTGTGGAAGACTGCAAGTCCAGCTACATGCCCGTGTGTGGATCTGATGGCAAGTTTTATGAAAATCACTGTCAACTGCATCGAGCCTCGTGTCTGCAGAGGAAGAAAATCTACATTATCCACAGCAAGGACTGTTTCTTCAAAGGTAGGGCAGCATTAAAAATGAATACTTCTGCAGAACTCCCATCACTCATCTTACCATAATCCTGATAAATGGCTGAATAATATGCTTTATTTCTAAGAGATTAATTTTTAAAGGATGGTTTATTCTGGGACTCTGTAGAACATAACCATGTTTTATGCAGCTCTTAAGTCTCTGGGTGTCATCACCCAAACTGTAATCAAACTGCGATCCAGTAAATAATTAACAGCACTGCGTGTATTGTGTGCGCTGCAGTTATGCTGTTCAGTGCTTACAGCTTCCAGTGTAATAACTTTTTATGAGTTGATTCATTTGGTAAGGCTCTGAACAAGATGGAGACATTCTGAAAAAAGTACGTGGTATTTAAAAAGTTTGTTGGGCAAATGAGGAAAAAAAAAAGTAATTCTCTCCTAAAACTGAATACAGAAACTCAGTCTCAATTAGCTCAGCAGTACGGTTCACCAGCTGCTCTACAAACTCTAGTAGTGGGGTTCACAACAAATTTAGTAGGTGGATATGCTGGGGATGTTTTGGGAGCCATCAGCTCCATGGGTCAGCATTTCCTAAAAGGCACCACAGCTGAAAATTGCATTTCAGCCTGCTTAGGCAAATGACACAGGCAAAGGAGAAAAGCTGTTGAGACAAAGTAAGATAACTGGAAAGTGTGCCATCAGAACAGAAGAACGAGGCAAAGAAATGATAAAGGTGCTGGAGTTGTGTTACTGAGAGAAGAAGGAGCGAGCCAGTTCATTGTTTAAATGCCTGTGTCCAGAACAACGCTTATCGTGCAGCTGTTCCAAAATGCTTGTTATTTTTCAAGATTTTTTCCAGAACTTATGCAATCTTTGGATAAACTTTATAGCCACATAAATGTGTATGTAGTGTATAGGTAAAAATAGGTATTCCTTTCCTCTGCCAAATTCACTGGCTTACTGCTGAGATTTAGCTCACAGCAATATGGGCTTCTGCGAAGAATAAATTGGGTGTTCCTATCTAAAAATTCAAACCTGGCTTTGGATTTTCTGGCTCTGTGATGCCCATCGTGGGAAGCAGTGTGGTTGTGAGGACTGTGCCTGGAGGCCACGTGCAGGAGGAGAGGTACGGACTTGGGCTTCTTGGGCAGGGGAAGCCTCATATTCCTGTATTGCCTCTCCTTTTGTGCAGCGAGGCCTGAGTCTGATGGGCATTCAGGTGTGAGGGTGGCTCAGCTGTGATGATGTTCAAGGCAGTTCTGGTTACCAGCAGGATGCACACATCGTCAGCTGTGTGTTGGGTATGATAGGAAATTTCGTTATCATCATTGCACCAAATCACTGTTGGGATGGAGACCCGTGTCTTTTCCTTTCATTTCCTGCAGGCTGTGTACCAGCCTGTCACAAATCAAGTGGGGCTGCAGTAACAGGAGTGTGTGATATAATGCCAGGGAGTGGAAGAAGTCGTTAAATTATTTTATTTCTAATGAGAGGTCTTACAAAGGCTTCACTAGAGTGTATCTTGAAAACCCATTGTCAAATATAACTCCATATACCTACAGGAAGATTAGAGTGGGTTGCTGCAAATATCTCCAGTGACATTTACGTGATCAAATATGAAAATAATTCCTTTATCTCCAGCTCAATGGGCACTTCAGCCCCTGAGGAGTTGGGCTGTATGCACAGCTATCCATCACGGGCGCTCATTTACTAACGCTTGCAAGTGCATGGTGCTAGAGGAGCCTGTTTAAGACACAGGGGTCCTTTTAAAGAGCCTTTTTGACATATCCTCGTGTGATACCCTCTGTAGCTAAAAGCACATCACTGTTCTTGTGCCTTGAAGACCTGGTATGATGTTAGTCGTGGAGATGGATCACTTACAGTCATGTTTGCAGGGACAGAATGTGAGCAGGTCCAGGTGAAGAGGTTGGGCTTTGGTGTTGGGTTTGCTTTAAAAAGGAGCATCAAGAAAGGTTGCTCGTGCCTTGCTCCTGCTGCTGGCCTCTGGGTATCGAGTTGGGTCCATGCATGGATCTTGCTGGGAGCTGCCTTGTCCCTGAGTAGGAGGTGGGACTGCAGCACGGGAAATGTCCTGGAGAGGCTGGGAGGGGAAATTCAAGTCTTAACCTCACAGCTGCTCACCAGCCCCCCAGATCCCACGTGGTGCCACAGGTTTCCCTTCCCTGCCTCCCAAAAAGGGGTGTACAGACAGTTTTTTCATTCCCGTATGTAGCCTTACCTTTTTACGGTGATGTTTCTGCGTTTTTATTCATTCCTTATCACATACGCTGTTAAAGAAAATGAGTTCTCATTGCAGTAATCAGTGCCTCTGGAATGGCTGTATTATACCTAATGATACAATGTCACGCTTGAATACTTCCCTGAACGCACCATGAAATGATGTCAGAAAGCAGTGGGTTCGTGTCCCACTTTAAAGTAACCCTTAAACTCTAGCAATGGGGCACTGCCTAAATCTGCTTTTCAGCAAAATAAAAGCTTTATGGAAGGGAAGAAAGAAGTGAACTCTCTTCTCGTCCTGCATGAGTAAATAAAGTACTTTCCACCGCTGTCTGTAGAGATAAAATGTAGGGAAAAAAAGAGTTTAAGGGGCGAATAATCAGGCAGAATGGGACTGAGGAATATTTGGCTTCAGCTCTGGTTTCTGATGTGGTTCCCAGGTAACCTTCTGTGTGTCCTCTCGTTTCACTGTACTTTACTCTCCTGTTTCTAAATCAAGAATGATTTTTTTTTCTTTTTTATACAGAAATTGATATTAAGCTATTAATCTAGAGATTTATACAGTAGCATTGTAAGTATAACGTAAGGTGTAAGACTTTGTAACTGGAGAAAAATCTTAAAGGTGCAAAAAGTATTGTTTCACCTGGACTTTGGGTGTATATCGGTGGGCACGTGCTTTCTAAACATTTTCTGTCAAGTAGATGGTTTAATTATTTGAGTGTAATTAGGCTGATGAGTGGGCTCCCTCCTGTTTTATTGTCCCAGCTGCCTTCTTCCATTAAGATTGAAAGCCTTGCCCTGAAGTATCCAAGTAGGATAGCATCCGTGTGCTCTGCCAGTTTGCCCAGTTATCGGTGACAAAGTGGACGGCCTTTATTTATCTACAGCAGAGACAAAATGACCCCGATTCCCTCCTTGTGACCGAGCTAGGTCTACCCACAGTAAGCTGATAATGAAGAGAGGAGAGCAAAGAGCTTGGTTTCGTTTGTGATCAGTCATTTGGGAAAGGATCGTTGGGGTCTTTCAACATATCCAACATATGTGAAGAGCATAGTCGTCATATGTGTCCAAAGCATTGTTTGGCATAAATACGTGTGGTTTTGAGACCAATCTGAAAAACCACTCACCTGTTCAGCGAGCGTGGACCGTGTGTGGGCACCGTTGGTGGCAGCAAATGGGTCAGATTGCCCCGATCTTTGACAGATATCTCGGAGGGCAGCAGTGCTCGGTTTGCAGACCTGGAGCTGGCCCTGCTGGGTGAGGCTGGGCTGGTGGATGGGTACAGTGACAAAGGCACCTGGCGGAGCTGGGATGGTCCCAGCCGGCCCCATCTCCACGGGCCTCATCCTGCACCCTCTGGTGCAGCACAACTGCCTGGTGCTGCCCAGTAGTTAAAAGAAAAATGGAGATACAAACACACTCCCTTTTTCTCAGTCAACAAAACAATGGAGAAATAGGTAGAAAACCTTCCTTAGGAGCTTGGAGCCCAAAGGAGAATATTGAAAAGCAGAAATCCTGCATCCAGAGGTCTCAGGAGAAATGTCACTCCCACACAGAGCTGGTGAAACCCTCCTTGATCTGGTTGTCTTCACCAGGATGAAACATAGCTTGGTTTTCCTGTAGGAAAAGATTCTGTTTGAGACTCTTCTACTTCATACTTGTTGTTGTGTGTTTTATTGGTTTGTTTTTAATATGTTTTTACTGTTTTCGGAGTTTCTGTAGTCGTTTGGTTTAAGTGCTTGGAGACTTTGACTGGGTAACAAAATGCAGAAGGATAAAAATCTTTTCCTCTTTGCCGAAGAGGAGAAGAAAGAAGTTCCTCTTCCCCGAGAGCACTCCAGTTACTGTCAGCCAGAAAGATATCTGTGCTCGTGGTGACAATTGTCCCACAGATGTCCAAAATGAGCAGTTGGCCTGGATATGTTCCTATTTGAAATGCCTTGCATAATGCTGCTGTATCATTTTAGCACAGTGATTTGGACTACACTTCGCTTTTCTATAGCAGCAGTTCCTTTATTTCCACTTCTATTCATTTTCCTCTCCTTTTGACTTTTTACACCCACTCAGTCTCTTCGCTCATTTTTCTCTCATTATTTTTGGCCAGCGATAGCTGCACACACACCACTCAGTACAGATTTTCTTCTCTTCCCTCTTCTCTGTCTCCAGAAACACAGGAACAATTTACTTCTCTAGCAGTGTAAATACACTAGAAAAAATAATACACCTCCGTTTAGTGCTATGTTTTCCATTTTCAGGATGTTTAGTAGTAGGTTTTTTGGTAGTATTTTTCTCCCCTCTCTTTCTTTTTTCCTCCTCCCCATCTTCTTCTAGAACAGCAGTCCTGAAGTGCCCTGCTGTCAGTCGAGCCCCTGATAGGGGAAGGGCAGCTGCATTATTGCCCAGGCCCGTTCCGTATTTTCTCCAGCTCTGACAAACTCTCTTTATCCAGGTGTTTTGTGTTTTTCACAAAAAGCTCCACTTTTCTGGCTGGGATTTCGCGTGGCTTTGTACTGCAGCTGCTCAGATTTAGTTTGGAGCTGTGGCGTGATTTCTGTGCAGAGCAATTGACCAAATTCCTGAACTTTACATCGTGGAAATGCCCTGTACCTGTGCCGCTTACCTTATTCATTTTATTTATTTTTTGTCCAGTCCATCTTCTACTAAATCTCTAATTTTATGAGACCTGACAGAGGTTTATGTGGAAAGATGCGGCATTAGAAAATCACATCTGTGCTCTGGTATTCTGGTCCTGTTCTTTTTTCCTCCTAGCTCTCCCAGAATGTCAGTAGTAATTTTTTCAATAATTTGGAGCCCTATTATTTAAAACACATACCTTTTTTCTTTAGGCAAATATTGGTAATTTTCCTTCTCACACTAGGTCAGCTTACGGCCCATAATAAATCATATTTTTGTAGAGATTTGGGGTGGAAAATTGAAAGAAACCAGCGTGGAAAACCAGCTGGCTGCCTTCCCTCTGTTAGCATGCAGTCACGCTGCCGGCTGGGAGCTTTTTGTGGCTGCTCACGGGAACATTTCATACCACAAAGCCTGGACATATCCTTCCAGGGTGTGTGTGCCTACATCTGCATGCTTGTGCACGTGTGTGCAGGTGTGTACACTCACTGCAAGTGCATCATTCTCCCCTGATATTTATGCTCACATAGCAGAGAGGACAGAGCCAGGCTGTGCGCAGGTGTGCACGGGGAGTGGACACAAATACAGGCTGAGAGGGGAGGTTCAGCCTGGGTGTGTGGAGAGGGTTTTCCTCAAAGACAGAGATACGGGTGGCCCCAGGAGGCTGTGTGACCTCCGTCAGAGCCTGCCAGAGCAGGAGGTGGCCCTGAAGGGCTTGGAGTCGAGGCCCCTTCCAGCCTGGATTATCCCACAGCCATACGGTTACGTTGTGCTCGTGGCATCTTTCACTTCCAACTTCTCCTATGTCTTTCCTCCGATTCTCAAAAAGTTGTTTTTTTTTTTTTTCCAATTATAGAAAACAATCATCTTCTGCATGTTGACAGAAAACTTTCAGTACTTAGATGTTTTTTTTTTTTAAAAAAAACAGGTAATTACAAACTTGGAGGGGGGGAAAAAAAACAGGCTGATACCTCATGCAAAGAATGAGCGCAGCAAGCTCCAGGAGTTCTGAATCCAGCCTCGGGTGCTGGTGCTTCATTTCTTTGGTGCTTTATTTATTGTCCATGTGTTTGTTCTGTGCTTTGTTACTTGCCGAAGTAATTTGTTCGAGAAAATAGCATTTCAAAACATCTCGGAGAAGGTGTTGAATGTTTTTTCTTGTTTAGTGGTTGTAAAGCAGACAAGCAGGATTGCAGGCAGGGCTGCGGGCCGCGGAGAAGTCTGCACCGTTTAGTGCTCTGTGGCTTTCCAGCTGGAAAAGTCTGGGGGAACTCATGGCAGATTTCCCAGCTGACAATTAATATTTGCCGATTTAAACCCGCAGCGCTGCTGACAGGCTGGTTTGGTGGCAGCAAGGTGGATGTAGAGCCACTGGGAGGTGTAAAATGAATGCCTCCGGTGGGAGGCCGGGGTCTCCAACGTGCAGGACCGGCCTGCAATGAGCTTTTCAGCACCCAATGCCAACATATTTGGGGTTTAACGTGTTGTAAAGAAAGGTAAGTGCTATATGTAGTAGAGGTGTTTGCTCTCACTAGAGCTGATACAGTTCTTAATGCCCTGAATACTTCAGAATTCCATATACCAAAAGGATTTCTTGTTATTCCCATGCTGCTTTTTCAGCTCTCTCCACCGAGACTTTTGAGGAATGATCAATTTTACCTGGCTTGTCAGGTTGAATCCTTCTAAATGTGATTGACAGCTTAATTCCTTACAAACAGACCGCATCCATCTTTGGGGTAACTCGTGGAAGTTGTATTGATTGATGTGAGGATGCGAACACGAGGCGGCTTGCTCCTGGCTTTGGTAACACTAATGTTGTAGGAGGATGTTAAAGCCTTTTTAAGATTTTCCAGACATTTTCATTTTAAAAGACTCTTGATCTCTGCATAGTCTTAGCAGTTGAGATGGGAAATGAAAGCAAGGGAGGAAGAGGATGGAGAATCCAAGTAAAGGATGTGGGAGGAGACCCAGGGATGTGGCTTGCACTTACCCATTGGAGTCCTGTGTCAACTTCTGCACTGCCAACTGAAACCCTCAGTACGTCAGGGGATGTTTTGGGGATGTTTCCTTCATTTTTACCTGTCCTTCTCTATTGTTTGTATCTATTGCATGCTTCTAGTGGTATGATGGCATTCTGGACTGTGTCCACCTCAGTTTTCTTCTCTACAAACCAGGTTAATGTTACCTATTTTCCATGAATTGGGGAGCTTAAAGCACAGTTAAATATTAAAGAGTAGGAAACATTAGAGAAAATCTTTGCTTTCTTGCTGTTGTTGAACTTTAATATTAGCTCTCACCATTCCATTGGCAATTTTCCGAACTGCTCATTTCTGGGTAGGGAGAAAATGAAGAAATGCTGGAAAAGTGGGGCGTGATAGGATGAAGAAAGGATTAAAAAGTGACGCGTTTACCGAGCCTCTGGATTGCTGAATCTCCTGTGCTCCTGAGAAGAAGTTGTACACTCAGAATTTCACCTGCCTTTTGTCCCAAATGTTAAGTTAATCTATTAAAAGATACTGCCTTTCCCTGTAAACCCTGTGCACGTTTTAGCTCTTAGACCATCCCTGTTGCACCAACCCTACTACAGCAATAGCGTTTTTTTTCCCCTTATAGTTCCAGTTTTGATTCCCATGTTGCTTCCTCAGTAACTTGGAAAATTGCTCCTGTGTCAAATGTTAAGAAAACAGAGCTGTGTCTGGCTGCAGACTTCAGAGTGCATTTCCTAAGGGTTGCTGGCAGGGAGGGCAGCTCATCACCAGGGTGGTGCTGCAGGTGTGGATCAAACCTAATTCTGGGTGCTCTGTGGCCACACTCGGTTTTGCATCAGAAATCCTACTCAAATCCTCTCCTAGAGAAGGGATATTTAGATTAAAGTTTTGTTCAGTTGAATTTCTGATCAAACGGCTTGCTGAGATTTCTTCGTGTACCTATTGTTGTTACAAGCACCTATTAATTTTCAGCGAAGTGGTGGCAGGTGGATTTTAAATTATTCCTCTTAGTGAAACAAGTAAATCACTTGACGATGGTGCACACACCATGCAGAGTTCACTGCTGCTGACAGAGGAACAATGCACAGCCTGACAGATGCTCACAGCCAGCCGGGTTGGTTGTCCTGCTTCTTTGGAAGAGGTGTAGGATGATTTTGCTGGCTTTTGTGTTAAGATGTTATTTCTGGGATAAAACACTAGGTAAATGATCATGTTCATTGTATGGAAAACTGATGTTAATCTGGAGGCAGAGGTGCAGTGAGCAGCGATTCCTGAAAAAGGTCGTGTTTCTGTAGAGCATCATTGGAGTGCAAGGCTGATGTGTGTGTGTGTGAGTCCTCCCTGGAATGGACTTTTATTCTATAAAACTCTGCTGGGCCCTGGTCATTGCTCTGGCTCGTTTTGTTTCTCCTGTTGCTGAAGTTCCCTCCGAGGATTGTGGTGGAAGTGGCCAGGCCACTGCTGGTGCGCTTCTGGGCCAGGCTCTGTGCTGAAATGGAGGCCAGGTGAAGCCTTAACAGAAAGAGAGAGACCAAGAGATCACTTTGAAAAGAAATCTGAAAAGATTAAAAGGTAGAGATGAGTGTTCAAACTTAAGACGATTAGGTTGCAATAAAGGCTGCTGGAAACTGACTCAAGGAAAATGAATATGTAAAATGAAGTTTAGAATTAGGGGAGACTCAGGAGAGGAGATTTAGAAGTGCTTTAAAGATAAAAAGGACTGACATTTCAGAGTAGTTGATTAAAAGGTATTCAGCACAAATGCAAATTTTTACGGGGTGCTCAATATAAAAATCTGTGGAACAAATTGGAATTTCAGATGCTGGGGGATCCTGACAGACCCGATGCCGTGGATTCAATTAAGTGACTGCAAGGAAAAAACCCATACAGCTTCTGTCGGAGTTCACTCCCCTTCCTGTCTCAGCTCCGTGATTTAACAAACACTTTTTGCTAATATGCTTGAGAGGGAGGAATCCTACAGGAGGTGTCGTGAAGTCAGAGCAATGCTACTTCAAGTGAGCACCCTGCTGGAGCTGCGCAGCAGGAGGCACCGATAAAGCCCTTTGTAATTCTCAGGCTGCTTTTTTGCATATTGTAGCGAAACAGCATTTGAGTAGGAGGCACACAAGGTGCTGGTGGTAAGGTTGTCTGCCTTCCCTCCTCGTTGGGAAAAGGACCTGTTCCTGTGGATACTAAAACTCGACGTGCTGAGCTAATGGTCTGCAGATTCGGACTTTGCTAGTGACTCTTTGAGGAGGAGCTTTTTTTTCCTGATTTTTTTGGGGAAAAAAACAACCTGAGTCAGAATGCTTGACAAAGATTAGTGAATCAGACCTTGCAACAGCCCTGGGTGCCAGGAAAATAGTAATCCTCATGTTATAGAGAAGGAATTGTGGTCCAGAAGAGAATCAGTAACTTTCTCAAGGTCATGGAAGTGACTATCGGAGCTCTTGTTAAATCATCCCAATCTCTCTAAGAATCCCTTAAAAATTTTAAGGTGTGTGCAGTTTTTCTGATATGTTTGCAGAGATGAAGGAGAGGCATGGGCTGCCGGAGGCTACTGAATCGCTGTTCCTTGAGTGGGGATGCAACGAGTACCAGCCAGCAGAGATGTGGCTGCGGTCCACGATGTCTGTAAGGGTGGAGTTGCACTGTCCATGGTGCTCAGAGCAGCAGGTCTAAACCCAGGATTGAAGCTGCTGTACTTGCCCAAAATGTTGCTCCATGTGGAGGTTTTGGACAAGAAAGAGAATACTGCAGTTTTGCAAAAGCACTTGCAGCATCCTTGTCTTGTAACAGGCTTGCTGAACAAAAAAATCCGTGCTGTAATAAAAGCGTGAGATGGAGAGAAACACAGCTTATTCTTTTTTTTCCTCTTTCAGTTAAAATTTCAGAGGTGGGAGGAAGAACTGTACAATGTGGAGCAAGAAACTTGCTCGCTCTCACTTGTACTTAAATGTAACCTTCATAGCAGAAAGCCTATTGGCATGAAGAGTCCAAACAAAATGAAGCTCCATGTTTTCCTTTCCACTGAGGGTTGCTTTCACTCAGAATAGCCTGATGAGCTAAACAAAGGTTCACTTCCAAGAGGTTCACCCTGTAAAAGTGTGGTGTTTTCTCTCTTCCCACAATGACTGCAGTCTTGTTTCAGGGTCTGGCTCAGAGTTTTCCTGTTTCCTGCCTGCCCGCTTTGCTTCTGCCCCACTGGCAATCCAGGTGAGGAGAATTAGCGAATGCAGCTGTCGGCCAGGAATAACGTGAGGAATTTTATTTTTGAAATGACTTCAGAGGACTAACTGAGGTGTTAGCAGGACTTTATTTATTTACCCTGCTCAGAAAGGCTCGAGGGAAGGAACCTGAGCACATCCAAACCATACACAGAGCTTTTGCTTTGCTGTTAGAGCTGGGACAACGCTTTGCCTTAGCAGCATCATTGCCTCTTTACCAGCCTGGCACAGCAGCTCCCTCCACAGAGGTTTTTGGCTATCTTACGGTTTTGTTGATTTCCCCCAGTAAATCTAGAGTAAATACCACAAAAACATTTGCGGCGAATATTTTATTTGTTATATGGAAGTACTTTGGCTGTATCCGTGGCTCTTTAGTTTGCTATTCATGAATATTTTAGCAAATTGGTTTACTAACAGGAGCGTTGGCACTAAGCAAACGTTGCTGCCTATCTGCACAAAGTGGGGTTTAACTCGGTTTGTGCAGTTCCTTGCTGCGGAAGCCCTGTCTTGGTGCTCCGCTGGGAGGACCAGCATAGCCAATTAAAGCAAGTCTCGTTAGGAAATGTGATTCCCAGAGCCTGCCCATGAGTAAAGTTTACTAAAGACTGACAGACAGCAGCACCAGCTGCCTGTAGTGGTCCCTCGGCACAGCACCTGGGTGCCTTGCAGGGGAGCTGGCTGCACAAAGCAAGTCAACCTGTGGGCCTGCAGGAACATCTGATAGTTTGTCGGGTTTTTTGGATCAGAGCTGTGCTCAGGATTTAGTGAGGGAAAGATTTAGAAGTAATAAGAGATCTTTGCTTCACCGCAGGGAGCTGGAGCCTTGCATGGAGACACAGCCCAACCGGGCCTGTGGTGAGGGCCCACGGTCACAGCCTGGCACCTCTCCGTCCCTGACTTCCCATTACTTTCCCATTTATTCCACACCATGGTTTTCATAAAAATTCATCCCTCACCCTGCTTGTGGGAGGTGTGACTGGTTTCCTGAGGAAATTATTCATAAGAATGAAGAAATTTGCACTAATGGCAGCAAGGCCTCAGGTAGCGCCAGGCCGGAGCTCCGTACCCAGCACATCTGGACACATCTGTCTTGGGCTCGTAATTTGGCGTTGTCACTCCTGGCGTAAAACAGTAAAACAGGGCCTTGTGGAACAAGTTTAGTACTCCCAGACACATTTTGTTTTGTTTTAATGGTAAAAGAGCTTGTTAGAGCCGAACAGAGCTGCAGAAAATCTTGCTGAAGCAGTGCGGTGTCGAGGAAGTAAAGCACTATTAAAGACAAAAATCCCAGCTCCTCCGAACCCAGGAGATTTTGCTGCACTCGTGCTGGAACAGAACTGAGAGATAATTGCAGGCATTTTGTGGCCCCACACTGGCTTTCAGTGAGGTTTTATTTTACATAATGAGTCGGTGCAAATCGGAGCGCAGGTTCCTTGAGATCACTTTAGGAAGGTGGACAGGTGGCAGCTTGGGGCTCATCAGTTACAGCCAGTTCCTTGGGCTCTGGTAAAGCCAAACTGAACAGCTTCCTTTCCATTCGCAGGGGCAACGCTGCTGCAGCCTCCTCCTGGCCTGGTGGGAGTTTGGGTAGCTCCTGTTAACTTTTGGCACTTTCTTAGATTGACAGCAATTTTTTTTTTGCGTTGGGTGAAGGTGTTTTTCCTCATGTTACATAAACAGGCACACGGCTCAGGTTTTTCTTCCTTTCAGTCCTGCTGCAGAGCACATGCTCTGGATCAGCAGAGGTCACATTTGTCTCCTTTACGCTTTCTTGCACTCTCCTTTGTTTTGGAGGCTTCAAAACAGATCAAGAATTGAAGAAGTGTTTAAGAAGTACTCCTTGCCCTGTTTGATGCTGGTAGGGTCATGAGACTGGAGTGAGTTTGTAATGGCATCTGATCTGTGCTGTCTTATCTTTGGTAAGCAAAGCTCTAGGAATGGAGTAGAATAACTTACTTTTCCTGACAATAACGTACCTAAAATACTAAGAGTTATGCCAAAAGTGCATGTCCGAGAGAAAACCCAGCTGCCTGGAACCCCCAAGTCTTCTCTCCATACTCCTAAGAATGACTCCAGAAAAAGCCATCATCCCTCACAAGGAGCGGGAAGACCTCTGACATTTCCAAGTAATCAGGTGGAATTACTGTATCTCCAGATAGATCTTTAACCTATTTACTGACATTTTGTTAACTTCATCTCATAATGTTCATTTGATCACAAAGCAGCCTAAAGCTGCATCTGCCAAAATGCTTCAAGAAATGTTTTGATCTGGGAGCATAAAGTTTCTCTCCTTTTTTTTTTTTTTTAATATATACTTGTATGTTTTGTTTTTTCTTTTTTGGATAACGTTTGTAGATTGTTGTGACTTCTGAATGATAAGCGTTGGAAAATCTAAAAATAAATATTGCTCTGAAGAAGACAAAAAACATCTAGCTTAGCGTGTCGAAGAAAATACTTTAAACTGTTGTAGAAATAATGTTCCAACTTAGGCTGAATTAGATATTGAGTGAGTAGGTATTGTCTAAAGCGGAGCCATCGTGAGCTTTATCCCTGTTGAGATATTTCAGATATTGAGCAAGCAAGAAAGAGTTTTATGTGAAATAGTTTTTATAGCACGTAAAGGCAGGGCTTGCCATATGAAGTTATGCATATTTCTGAGGTACCTGTTAGCACCTGCATTAATCTTTGACATTTAAAGGTTTTAAAAAGCACTTAACATTGACTCAGATCTTCTACTCTGAGATCAATGGTAAATAATGTGGAGAGAAGAAACACCTGAGTACTTCAGAAAATGCTGGTCTTAATTTTGCTTTTATTATTGCATTTGGTTTGATATTTGTTACAGTAAGAGGAAAAACACCCTGAATGCTCCGTAACAAAACGCACCTAAGTAAGATATTAGCCAGTGGTTTATTGCAATTATATTTCTGCTGGCAGCTTGCAGTTATCTTTGGTCAGGAAAACACGAGCTCAATAATGAAAATTGTTTATAATCAACGTGAGAAACTGTACCTGGGAATGTGGCAGCTGTAACCAGTAGAAACTGAAATCCCTTTTTGGGTTTGATAGTACCATGAAGTGTCCCTAAAACTTTACAGCACTGGGGAGTGGTGAGAGTGACAGGGGACCTGCACAGGCTTTTGCCAACGCGGTGACACCGCGTTGTACCTCTCTGCACCCATACTCCATAAAGACACTTTGCCACCGTCTTCACTTTGTGCTGCTGATCAATACAACAAAAGGTGCGGATAAATGGAAAAATAGATTTTGTTGGTGTTAAACAGAGAGGAGAATTGACATGCTTTTTTTTTTTTTTTTCTTTCTCTTCCTTTAAAGGGTGATTTATGTTTTTCTGTTCAAGGGCTCTTCTCAGCAGTCATGGGCAAAACCCGTGGCTCCTCGTGGGCTCCCAGTAGTCCTCTTTCCCATCACACTCACGAGTCCTTTTCTGCAAAAGGATCTTTCTGTTGGCTTCGTGGTCTGCAAGGGAAAGAGGTTTCCACCCCAGCACGGAGTCACCCTTCAGAGTTATTCTGGGTTTTAGAAAGACCTTGAACCACCCACAGGAGGAGTTTTGCTGATCCCACAGAAAATCTACATGAAACAGGGGATGGTGAGTCAAGGATTTTTGGAGGCCGGCATGAGGGATGTCGCAGAGGAGGCTTGTGAGCCTCAGGTCTTTGAGCAAACTGCTACCAAACAGCGTGGTCCCAGCAGCACAGTGTCCCCACACCCCGTCCTGTGGCTTCCTCAGAGCAAGCAGTGTCCCATCCCAGCAGCTGCCAGGCAGGGATGTCCAGTGTGGGGCAAGCTGGAGGAAGGGAGGGGGACAGAGAGCAGCAGCCCCCCCGGTGGTGTGCCAGGAGCAGCTGTGGTTGCACCTGCAGCCTCCCATGGGGCACAGGCAGTTAACTGCACGCATCTGGGTGTTAATATTACCGTGCAGGGGGTAGGAAAAAAAGTCCACAGAGAGCTCTCGAATAGGGAATTCTTGGATTATGAAGCTTGTCTGGGTATCTTCTGAGTATGAAAAATTAATTTAGGTATTTATAGTCCTTCAGCTGAACTCTCTTCAATAAGTTTTATGGCTTCAGATATTACAAAGTTCAGCAATATGTGATTAAATCTGCAGTAATAACAAGAAGAAAAAAAAGAGTTTCAGCTTCCCTCTAACACTTTCACATACTGTTGCCCTACAGTGCAGGGTACAAGGATGAGCCAGGTGAGGTCCCGCTGTGCACGGCAGGAACGTGTCCTTGTCCCTCTTTACCCTAGGGAAAGCTGCTCCTTGCTGCAGACCTCTGCCAGCACTGCTCGTCTTCGTGTTTGGCAGACTCTCCTGCATTCATGTGACAAAACTCCCTCCAAGAAGGCTGTGCTGTCTCTGTTGATGTGTCCCAGAGCTCCATCTCTGATTTCTTCCCACGTCTCCCTGCTGTGTGTCCTGGGGCAGTCTGGAAGGAGATGCTCCCCATGTGGGACATCCTTGTCCCAGGTCCTCAGCCACCTCCGTAAGTCTCCTCTGCCTCCTTTTACTGCTGGGGATTGCATCTTGGCTTTTTTTGGAGCTGCTCAGTCTATCTTTCCAGATTGTCTTCCTCACTTTTTAATAATTTTTTAATGAAAACGCTGAACTCTCTGAGTGCTGTACATTAGCATACAAATTATTAAAGAAGTCCAGCACAGATCGATAAGAGCTGATACAGGGTCTTCATCGGCGAGCTGTAGTTACTTATTGCTGCAAGAGAAGGTTTTAATCCTTAACTAAATGGGGAACATTTAGGGGAATTTACTGCTGGGAGACTGTTCAGGTGAAGTACTGATGTTCAGAATTTCAATAAAGTATTAAATCCCTTTCAAGCTATAAAAAAATGAAAAATTTTATGAAGGAGAGTAACTCATGCCTTCTAATTTTATTTTCCTGAAGTAATTTCCCCCTCAAAACATCACTGTATATTAATGCCTCAGTAATCAAGCCTGTCATTCTAAAACAAAATAAAAATCAAGGTATTTAACGAGCATAACAGAAAACTGAGAATTTGTGGAAAAAAATGGAGTTTATAAAAAAAAAAAAATTTTGCATACGTGCTTTGAGGCTTGGTGCAAGAAGGGATTCTCAGCGTGAATAAACCATAATCATTTTTAAATAATCTCTGTTAACACTTCTGGTGGCTACCTAAGAGCAGGCCAGCATATGGCATGTCGGTGTGAGCGCTGATTTAGAGCTGGGCCTTCCAGCCTCATTCTCAAGCTGTTGGAAAGCTGGAAGAGCTTTACGTAAGTGGCCAGGTGGCAAGTATTGAGCAGCTTGGCAGGCAGGTGGGATGCTGCGAGTGCTGCTCACTATGCAAACCTCGTGCTTTCCCTGCTCCCTCCTCGCCCGCTTTTCCCCATCCCCACGTTTCTCTGCCTGTCTTGCTGCTGGTCAGTTCTCGGCGTCTTGCTCATTGCTGGAGGAGCTCTGACATCCCCAGCTGAGTGGGAGCTTCAGGGCACCTCTGGCACGAAGGCTGTGCTTGGGGCAAAACGTGAAATTTCCCTGTTTTGTGGGCTGGGGGAGGGGGAGAGGTGGGCAGGCTCCTTTTATGACGCTGGAGAAATATCTGAAAGCAGCAGTGCTCGCTGCAACTTAACCCTGCAAAACTTGCTGCTCAAAACGTCTCATTTATTATCTCAAAGAGCAAACGCTTTCCTTCATGAGTTAAAAAGCTTGCTTGCTTGAACAGCCGCCTTTTATGTACCTTTTGTGTAAGTCCTTTATGCAACAGTTGCGAATTAAGATGCTAATAGCTATTTTCGGAAGCTTTAGTCTCCAGCTTTCGAAAACAAAATCCTGGCGGTTTTCCCAAATTTCCACCATCTGCTGGGGACATCCTTAAGCACTGTAACCTCGCGCCTACTCTCACAAACTTTTCAGGTCGGAAAGCATGGCAGTGCAGACAAGGTGTGCAAGGTGAGTTATGTGCAGCTGCACGTCGGTCCTGCAGGGTCTGCTTGTACATCCCGATGACTTCCAGAAACATTATACAGGCGTCACTTCACAGACCAGAAGGAGCAGCTGATGTGGAGCATCATTTCCACTTTACCCCAGGCATTTTTGCCTGCGAAGCTGCCATCCCCAGAGAAATGGTCCCACCCGGTTGTAATTAGCACAGCCTCAAGTTGTTTCATTAATGCAAGAGGGGACTCGGTTGTGTTGTTGGAGCTTGCAGAGATGGCGAAGGGCAGAGTGAGTGCCTGTCTCTTTGCGTACCAGCTCAGCAGACAGGAATGGGCCATGAAATGGCTTTGGAGGAGCAGAGGCTGTCTGATACAACTTCTGGTGAGTCTTAGAAAGCACAGCGTGCAGCCAGCAGGATGCTTTCTGCAAGTTAAGATAGTTTTTTGTTTTTTTTTCCTTTCCTTTTTTCTTAAACTCAAGACACTCATGTTTTGGTCTGTGCTTTTTTTTAACTTCTCCTGAGGAAGCTTAACAATAGAGCTGTGTGGACTCCTGAGCAAAAGGAAATCCAGTCTGTGATTTAAGGAATAGTTGAAGACTTGGCTGCAAGCAAAGCTCCTTGCCAGGCTCACTGCAGCAAAATCCATCGGAGCGGTGCTGTGCGGAGCAGTGCTGGCTTGTCTATGCCTATCATCTACTGCTCACATAAATGGATAGCACCCAACATTTTATATATAACCCTTGTAGGAATCACAGGTGCTGGTTGTGATTGTGAATTTTAAACATACCACGGAGGAAGAGGGGAGTGAGACGATGTGAATAAATATGTTTTTATGTGCTGTAATGATGCCGATTTTTCATTGTGCTTAGGCTTTGGGGGCCTAATACGACTTCTGTTGAAGTCGGGATTTAATTTTTGCTTTTTATATAAATGCTATTGCATTTTATTATGGTTGGATTAAGCCTTAATTGTCGAGGCTTTCACAAATTGCACTGCAATAAGTACATGAAAAAGTGGATGTAAATATAACGTAGAGAATGAAATGCAAATATGTGCATTTGTGTAGAGCATGTTTGGATCTTGTACTCAAATTTACATTTTTAAGTAGCTGCTTTTAACCATTGTGTCTGCAGAAATCCCTTAATATTAAATAGATAAATCTTTATCTTCAGACCGGGCTCCCGTGCAGAAATAGCCAAATATATTCTTAATACAACGTAACTTTACGAGGTCGCGCACTCCATCTAACGCCTTGTCATTTTAATGGATTCCGCTTTAATTGCTCATATCCCCCAGCTGAAAGCATTTTTTTTCCTCATTCTTCTGAGAACCAGTTGTTACCAAAAAATATCATCCGTGGGTCAGAGGCTAAGCTAAAACAATTTGCCGTGCGTTTCCCTGTGCCGGGGTAGGAGCAGAGCTGAGGCTGGCGGTGATGCTCGGGCTGCGGCACGGCCCCTGCGGTGTGCTCGGCATCATGAGCTCAGGTGGGGCGGTCGTAATTCCTGATATCCCTGTAAGCCTCGGGATAACAACACTTTGCCAGATGGTTATATAGGCATACTCCAAGTTAACCTCCTTTAAAATGTAATTATTTGGGAGGAGGTTGGTCACAAGGCAGTTCTCAAATACACTGATGGTCCTAATGGCAATTCCCAGACCTTTGCAGATGCATTAATACTTTCTCAGCCCAAACTGGCATATCTTTTACCCTTCCAATGGGCAGTGTAGGCATGCCCAAGGGGCAAGGTGCCAAGTGTTGGAACAACACCCCTGGGGATCCCGGTGGTGGTTGGGGTTCTCACTGTGGGCACTGGGAGCCTGACCAGGGGCGGTGAGGAAGGCAGAGGTGCTGGGTGCTTCTTACAGCACCGATCGCTTGTAGTAAAATCTTCCCAACAATTCCGTTCACGTCACGTCTTAAACTGCTTGCAAAATAAATATAACTGACAGATCTGCAAGCAGCAATGCCCAGGCTGTGCGCAGAATATTTTTCTTCCAAAGCAGCCCAGAGGTGGAAGCAGATCCGATGCTCGGAGCACCAGATCGCGTCCCTGCGTGCGAAGGATGAGCGAGATGTGTCCCGATACCTTCTGGATGGCAGTCATTCAAACGCTTCTCTGGGTTAATAATGAAAGCAAAGTGACCAAATTTGATCTGAGAGAGATGCTACGGAAAACGTGGAAGGCGTTATGGCAACTTCAGTGTATCGTTTACCTTAGAAAGTCTCTTTGATTGAATTTCTCTGTGAAAATTAGCAATAGCAGATGCCCCCCGGTCTTCAGCCTGGCAGAGAGGAGTTCAGCCTCCAGTGATGTGAGAGCCGCAGATCTCACCAGGGCTGCAGAGTTGAGCACACGTGGGAGAGTTTGCAGGGCAGAAAGCATTGCCTTTAGCTTGCACCGGCCTGACATACCTTCATCCCAGGGCATCCCCCTGGTAAAACACACAGCTCTGTGTCACAAGCTTGTTCGCCATCATTTCTTGACCCTGCTCTTAGACATTTTCTTTAAAGAGGGCTGAAGGCGTTTGGCCCCGTTCCAGCGGCCGGAGGCTTGGCTTTGGCTGCCAGGGGCTGGAGCCGTGTGCTGACATCCAGCTCTGGTTTGTGCTGCCCAGCTGTTGGTCTTCCCGGAGGCTGGGCTGAAATATGGTTTCTATTCATAAATCCTTGTCATTAGTGCTGACACAGAGTACATCATTCATATTTCAGTGGGTGGGGTTTTGGATAAATCACAGAGACAGGGAAGCTCTACTGCAACTGGGAAACCCGAGGAATGGTGCAGTTATATTTATGTATTTATATTTACATCTCTTGCTGCACTACAGCTGATGGTTGTAGGTTGTTTTTATTTGCTGGAAAAATGTTTCTTTTCTGTTGCATGTTTATGTAGAATTGGTGACATCTGGTGATCACTTATAATGAGTCCTCTCAAGACAGCCAACGAAAATAAACCTTTTAGTAGCAAAGATTTGTCTTGCAGCGCATCTAAGAGATGCTGCAATTAAGATGTAATTCCTACCTGCTGCTCTGCTCTATTCAACATCTACGTCAGATCAAATATTCTGTTTTCGGCGTATTACCAAATGAAAAAGGTTGTTCCCAGGCTCGTAGGTCTAATTGAATAAAGACCTATCCAAATGAAAAGGGCACAGATGATCCTCTGGTCCCCGTGAGACGGGCGTGCAGAGCTCCTGGTAATGTCAGGGAGAAAGTTGCTGCGGAATCGATACAAACCACGTCTTTAAGTTAAAGGCAGTTATATTTGTGGGCAGTGCATGCAGGCCATTTTACTTCAGTTTTGTCGTCTGTCTTTGAAATATGGTAACCCAGAAGTGACAGGACTGGAGAGCCAGCTCGCAGTGCCTGCAGCGTGGTGGGTCCAGGTTGGGCAGGCTGGAGGGGCAGCTCTGCTTTGGGCATCTCCCTGCTTTGGGCAGCTCTGCTTTGGGCATCTCAGCTTCGTGCCTCTCCCCAGCCACTCTCAAAGTGGTTACGATGTGTGGGGCCAGGCTGGCAGCAGAGGATTCTGCCTTTCTCAGCAGGATCATCACCATCATTGGTCTCCGCTGTGGTCTTCTTATCAGCATCCAAACCATTATCACTTTTTTTTTTAACGTTCTTGATTTTATTTAGCTGGATTTAAGACACGGCTTTTATTCATTGGCTCCAAAAAGAATACTGCTAAGACATATCTCAGTGTGTTTGTGAGTCTCACAGTATTTCAGGTTGAAGGGGGCCCAGAAATAGTTGTGCCTCTTGGTGCTGGACCTGTACCTGGGGAAGTTGGGCTGGCTGTGGTTTGTTAGGTGAACCCGGACAGAAAGGTAACTCCGGGCTGCAGGTGCCCTGATGAATTCTGCAGGACCAGAAAACTCGGCCACAGGGAAACCACCAGGCTGACCATGTCTGGCAGCAACAGATTTCCAAATGTCACCCTCGTGATGTTTCTGATTCCACCAAAGCCTTCTATGTCATGGGAAAATGCCAAAGAGCAGCGAGAACCAGGGCGTGCAGAGAGTGCTCCCAAAACGTGGGGGGAGGAGGAGGGAGAGATGAAGGTGATATTCTTAAAATGGTTCTGCAAAACGCACAGGCACTTGAAATAGCACAGCTGTCCTTCATTCAGCACAGCACTACAAGTACCTGAGTTACCTTGGTTTTAATTTCTGGTTATGAATGACATTGAGGATGTCACTGTCTCTGAAAATGAAGATATTATCTTCACTTTCTTTTTAATGAAAAAATCATTTGCCCTTACGGAAGATATCATCAAGGTTTCAAAAATGTGAGCCCCAGAGAGATGTATATTTCATCCCACTTTAGCTATTTATTTAGAAAATAATTTATTTTTTTATTTGTGAGCAATGGGATAAAGCTCTGAGGGTGGTGTCCGGCCAACTCAGAGTGCTGCTGACAACATCGGCTGCTTCCGTCGTGTTTCTTCCCATAGTCTCAGCCCAAAATGAACCACTCGGAGGGCATGCGTGGAGCTGCAGTCACGCTGGGAAACCAGGCGTATCATGAAGTGACAGAAAGAGCCGGCTGGCATTAATAGGAAGTGCCTAATCACTCGTTCCTCGGGATCATTAGTGCAGAAAGACATGTGTTTACTTCTGGAAGCACATTAGGCTACACGCGGCTTCACAGGGCACTTTGTGCAGAGCGCAGGGGTGTCTCCTGGAGTGTTTCATTGCTGCTTTCTCATGTCTGTGTGATTATTTTACATTTTAGCCTGCTGCTCCTGCACCGTGTGAGATGCAGACCTCCTCTGGCAGACCCGGTGATTTCATTCAGAGGTGCACAGGTTTGCAGCTCAGCTGTACCCCGGCTGTGTTTGGGCTGCCTCCGTGGGTATTCAAGGTGTGGAGTCGTACAGAAAACTTCACCTACTCACCGTAATTTTTAGCAACTTCTCCAAAACCTTGTTGTCTTATCTGCAACGTACCCTTCTGGAGGATATTGTTGATTTATCTCTGCTTGTTGTTTTTTTGCAGATGAAATTGCAAATTTCTGAGTCACTTTGATTTTTACCTCTCATTCAGCCCCGTGCAGTCAGGGGAGGAGGAGAGAGAAGGCTGCACCTGTAGGTGGTTGGCACCCAGCTTGGCTTTGAAGCTCTTGTTAAGAGCCACAGAGAGCTTGTGGCTTGTTTTTCAGTTGTTTTTGTTGGTTTTGTGTTTTGTTTTGTTTTTTTATGTGGGTGGTACTTTGACTTGTTTTAGGCTTCCCACATCTCCAGTACCTGCAAAAAACATCTAGCAACATCGTGCCTTTCTCCTGAGCAGCCAGGCTTGGCTGAGCTGATGAGCGGCATCCTTTGGCTCCCCGGAAAATCATGTTTAGATCACCTGAACCCAAGGGCGGCTTCCTGAGAAAATCCTGGTGAATTTGGAGGTTGCCAGAGGCTGAAGGGGAGGGCAGCAGTGGCTGTGACCCAGGTGTGAAGGTGGTGGTGGGTCCCAGTGCCACATCGTGGTACCAGTCGCGATGTCCTCTGCAGTGCCTGAGCCTGGTTTATGCAGTGCTGGGGAAGGTGGTGGGGAGAGTTAGGCTGTTACGGAGGTCTTGCTCACTTGAGCATCAGAAAAGGGAATGGTAAAGCTGCCAGGGGTCGCTCTGCTGAGCTAGAACCTTTGCATTGTGCTCAGGATGAAATAAATGAGTACTTCACTTGTGAAGCTTGAGGACGACATAAATAGAGCCCAGGCTTCAATAACAGATACAGCTTATGAACAGCAAGCATGGGGTAGATTTTACAGGCCAGAGTGTTTATGTCTGAATAATTGCACTAAAGAAGAATCGGTAACCTCTAGATCTTACAGAAATGCCGCCTGTTGCCTGTCTGGCCCAAGTAACCATCGCTTGGGTGGGTACTGAAGGACGCCTCCTCCTGGCACTGCTGTCTGGCAGGCTGGGTAGCTGGTCCGTGAGCACTTTGCCTGTTTGTGTAGTTTTAGTTTAGGTTTGAGTTTGTGATGTTAGCTCCATTAAGTTATTTAGGAGTTCTAATCATGATTAATTTGGTTAGAATACATAGGCTGAACACATGGTACGAGTAAGGCCACTTCTCGTTATTTCTGTCAAAATTTAATGTGCTTATATTATCATTTCCAGATCCAGGTTTGAATTTCGTACTGTTTAGAAAACAAATACACGTCCAAATTGGCTCCAGATGTGATTCATTACATTTTGTGTTTTTCAAGATATTTTTAACAACTGATGTATGAATGTGATGGGAAGTTGCCAGAAGAGTTACTTTATGATCCAAGTCAAGGAAACAAAGACTCTTAATCTGAAAGAAGATAGGATTTTTTCCGAAGCTTAGAAAGAACACTTAATTACATATTTTAATGAAAGTTCTTTCTGCTCTGCAGTAGTATAACGAGTGTCCACATGTAAACAGTCCTCCTGCCAAGGTGCAGTCGCTGCCAGGCATTGCAGGCACGCGTGTTGTGATGGCTGCAAGGCCAGGAGCGTGGTGCTGGAGCAGCTCTCCATGGCCTGACTGCAGCTACCTGCGTGGGTGAGCTGAAAAGGGATGGGTCCCCGGGAAGACAGGAATAGATGGTCCCCGCCATCTATAGAAAAAAAGGGAAAGAAAGGAAAATAAGCAAGTCCAACGCAGGTGCAAGGGATGTTTTGAAAGGTGATGGCTTTAACTCCTTAAGTGCCTCTCTTTTTGCTACAACAAATACTAATACAACAAATACCTTTGCAGACTGACAATATAGGAAAGTTGGGTTGGGTGGAGCTTTGAGCAGCCTGGTCTAGTGAGAGATGTCCCTGCCCATGGCAGGGGGTTAGAATTAGGTGATATTTGAGGTCCTTTCCAACCCAAACCATTCCGTGATTCTGTAATTAAGGGAGGACAAACTTACCAACTTGCAGTGCAGCTCCATTCCTAGCATTTTTATTTCTTTTACTTTAAAATTTATTTTTCTGAGAGTTTAAACTTCCCCATGCAGGGGACGTTCACTGCAGCAGCAGATATATATCCAACGCTTCGGACCTGGTAGGGACACAGCAGCCAGCTAATGCAGTTCAGAGCACAATTTATGGCGATGAGGATGCCAGCACTGAATTAGCCAGCAAACAGCTCCTCTGTGCCCTCATATCTCAGGCCTGCTGAGAGGCTGGCCCACATTGTTACTGCTCCATATCCTCGTGTGTTTGGTGGTGTAAATAAATGAACATGATACGCACGCCCTGCTGAGCTGGCTGAGTTTTGAGAGGTGCTGCCACCGTGTTCAGGAGGGTTCAGACTAAAACATTTCCAAGTTTTGTAGGTCACAAATTGATGCTCCCTAAACTGCTTCTGGCCCTTTATGGGCAGGAGGAATTCTGTGATCTAGTGTCCTCGTAGCCTTAACCACAATGCGTGTTCGAGTGCCTTTAAGCAAGCTCCACTCCTGAAATTATAAGGAGTAAAAGTAATCCCAGCACTACAGATCAGTCTGTTTTCCAGGTTCACAACAGATGCAGCTCTTTATTTCATTTTCGTGAGTTTAGTAGTCATCAAAACCTTTAGCTAAAGTCTCATAAAGGCAGCTCGTAGTGTTTTCCAATCTGCATGATTTGAGGCGATTTGAGGATTTTGTATGCAGATGAGGATGTGCTGATAACGTCTGCTCCCCAGGGGAGGAGTGACTTTCCTCTCCTACAGACGCAGGCAGCGGGGTTTTTGAGTAGTGATATTCATGGCCATGATTGTGTAATTAGGCAGAAATTTTAGCAGCAGCTTGTAAAAAGTACAATTAAACATTGGCCCCAGCCCCTCCTCCCCACTCTGCCTCCCAAAGGCCTTTGGTGCAAATTTGAGATATTTCCAAGCTCAGAGATACTCGGCGGCTGTTAGAAAAGCTGGGGTGGAGATATGCAATGGCTGCTGAAGCTGAAGCTCAGACATTGGCTTCATTAATAACATCTCATGATCATATCAACATAAACACGAAAAGGACAGTAGTGTTAGGGATTTTGCCGTGATGTTGTGGACCGTTCCCATTTTGTATTTTAGTGCAATCTCTGCAAGCTCTGGCACTGTTACAGCAGTGCCATCAAGGCAGAATGATGGAGGAGGGTGCTGGTGGCATCCTTCCTTAGCAGGGGCTGTAATCTGTCACCATTCTTATCTCCGAGGCTCCTGTAACTGCAGGTTTCCAGCATTTCAGCCTTTGAAGGGAACGCTATAGCTGCAGTCATTCCTTTTATGACTTCAAGCCATCCCATCTGCAAATGCTTCTGCCAGGTGTGGTTTTAAACACGCTGTTACCATCACCTTGAGCTGCGCTATTTCTGTGTTATCTTGGGTTCATCCCTGGTCTTTGTGCCATCCTTTCCTTGCATCGTAACGTCGAGGTGAGCATGTGGGAAGTGAGGTACCAGGGAACGTGGCATTAGTCAAATGGCCTCTTAGTAATGTTTTTCTTTCTTCACTTCCCAAATATGTATCCATGGAAAATACATGCTCTGGGAGCATGCCCCTCTCTGACAAGGCTTTTGTCAAGGTCCTTTGAGGAGTTAATAAATTAAACTTGAGAATATAAACTGATTTCAGAGCCTCTTTGGCTTCTAATACTGTTTCTGTAAAGTTCAGCCTTAGCTTTCTTAAAATGTCTTTTAACAGACCATGGAGATCTTCTATGTGACATGAAGATTTAATTTTTTTGGTAAAACTTAATGACTAGATAAGTGTTGACAAGCTAGAGGTCTGATCCGTACAAGCTATCTGGGCTTTCTCTGTCCCCCAGGACTGAGGGAGGTGCCTTCAGCAAACCACTTGTGCTGCTGCCTGGGCCACCTCCTCTTACCTGGTGAGACACAAGCAAGGAGCATCGGGGTGCCCACAGGCACAGACAGCTCAGGCCCAGCCCCACTCTCCTGTTGTGTGATGCACAGATCCGTAATCTGATAGTTTGTGAGGCTGAAATGGTCATCCATGGCTATCGTACTTGACCTTCTGTTCAGAAAGGACCACAGAGTTTTACTCTGTAGTGGGGTGAATCATTCTTCCTCTTTACGTAAATGGTTGCAATTAAATGTGATAGTGTCTGGAGGAACTTGAACTGTTTGGCTGTGATTTCTAATTGTGAGTACTTGAACATAAGTTTCAGTGAGTGAACTCGAAGACAAAGGCACTAAGTGACAGATCTTAAAAACATGAAAAAATGGTGACCTAGGGAGTGGTGAAGTTAGCCAGAGAAGAATCTTCGTGTGTCATAGGAAAGGTTGATCAAAATTTAATGAGCATTGTAAAAAATGTTGCTCTGCTGATGTTTGCTGCTTTGTTCAGGTTCTTGGCATACGTTGTGTTTTCCGTGAAGATATGGGAGATGAGAAATGCTGGGCACAGTGATTTGCAAGGAAACAACTGTGTTCAAGTGCATTTCCATAGTTTCTCCATATGTCTGCGCAATACAGACATTTCAGGCTGCACAGGCCGAGCGGCTGCTGCCCTTCAGTCCCCTTTAGCAGAGATCCACATACGCAATCTTTTTAAGATTTCATTTTTTAGAAGTGTGTCAGGGTTATATTGTTGCTACAAATCTACTCACGAATGCAACTGTCGCGTTTTTTATATGGTTCAACTCGGCAGATCACTGAGGTTGGGCCAATGGACTTCTGGCTGGTATCTGTGGGACAACAGGATGCTACCTTACATGAGATAGCTATATCTTTCTTTTTTTTTTTTTTCACAGCTCAAAATAAATTTATTTGACAGCCGTAGACATATTTGCTGCTTGACTGACTGCAACTCAAAACATTTTGCGACTATTACAAATCCTAGCAAGTGAAGCATAAAAATTTAGAATATTAGTTCTAAAAGTTTTCAGATCTTTGGCTGCTACAACATTAAAAGGAAAAAAAAAAGATCAGAACTCAAGGATATTTTACTTGCTTGGAGAAACTTGAGCTGGCATCTTACTGCCACTAAATATGTACGACGTTGTAACATCCTTCTCCACTGCGATACTGAATTTTATTCACCCCACTGTATGAAACCTCACAGTTTTAACCTTTTCAGGGCTTTGAATTTCATTTGTGACCTGTGCTGTCTGGACACAGCGAGGTGGGATGTAGATCTCTGTGGGAGTGAAGGCTGTCTGGGAACAAACCCAGGCCCCCGTGGCGCCGTGCCGTTACCGTGCGTACACCCTGTAGGTGTGTCAGTCCCTCAGACAGCAGCTCCCCGGGGAGCCGAGGGGTATGTCACTTGTACCTGTCACTTGTGTTCTGTTTAATCCACTTGGAATAAATACTGAGAGCTATAAATAGGGGACAGAGATGGAAATTAAAAAAATTCCCGGTGTATGAAACAAGTTCACCGCCATAGCCAGATGTATTGGCTGCAGTGCCCTTTGGGCAGGAGGTGTTCAGGTGCCAATCGATTTGGAAGCAATTACATTTGGAAGACTGTCCTGTAAATGGCCTGACCTCTTTTGGCAGAGCCTGGTGACGTGCTTTCCTTCTCCTCCCTTTCCTGGTGGCTGTTGGGATGCAGCAGGCATCAAGGGCAGGGCCGTGGTGCCTCCATCCTCTGCAGCGCGGCCGTAATTGGGGGTTCCCATAGGGAAACTTGGGGAGCCCCTTTGGGGCTGAAGAGCCTGTTTAGGCAGAGCACAAGCTGAAGCTTTGCAGGATGGGGACAGAAACAGCAGCACGAAACTGCTGCAGGCAGCTCCCTCGGGGCCGTCGCTCCTGGCGTCGCAGCCCTTAAGTTGTGTTAATTCCCTCCCAGCAGACGCTCGGTGTGGTGCTTTTGCAGATCACAACTTAGCGATTTGTCATTCATGCTTTACCCTGGAATATCTGTCACTCTTGATGCTGAAAATCTTCAGGAAAAACATGTTTTCATCCCCTTCTTTTTACAGTAAGAAGCTTCCTCCCATACTTTAGTGACATACATAATGAAAAATCCCACTGCCGATGGTTCGGTGTAGGGATGTTGTTATCTTGACAGGTCTCCAGCAGATCTACTCCGGAATTGGTACCCTGAACCATCGAAGGGTTATTTGCCTTGTCAGCAGCAAAGCACTTCCAGTGCTTAGATGACCGTCCCATTCATCATCCATCATTACAGCGCTTAAAAGGAAGAAAAAAAAGTCCCACGCAGAAACAGGAGAGAATCCATCCCCCAAATTCAGCTCGGTGCATCTGTGAACTTTTACTTATTCGTTCTGTTTCTTGATCTGTTTACTCCTTGTGCTCAAATTTAAACTAGAAATAAAAATCAAATTGTTTCTGTTGTCTGGGCTCCAGTGGGAGCAGGGCAGGGGGAGCAGCGTGGCGCTGTGTTTTTTATGGTAAGTTAATGCAGGGATTAGTGAGAGCTGTAGGGCTGCCTTGGTGGGGGCAGGTCACGGTGTGCTCGTGTGGAGCTGGGCTGATCATTCTGGTCAATTGGCCAACTTGGTGTGCTAGCAGACTCCTCGTTTGCACCGTTTGTCACACAAAGATCTGATTTAACACTTTACCGATTCAGGAGCTTCCATAATTGAGTGGAAAATTCTGAGTGTCCATCGCAGGAGGCTCTGTTGCATTCCTGATTTCTGGGGTGGCGTATAGTGAGCAGCATGGTTACGATAACAAAAATCCAGCTTTTGGAATCCAGCTTAATTTTGGAAACCCTCGTAACTACTGCAGTGGAGCAGATTCGACCTTATAAAATTCTGGAGGAGGAATTGGGCTCTCACACATGCATTTACATACTGTAACGGTTACCCCTTAATCTGTTGTTGCTGGGCCAATTTAAGAGTTTTATGTGAAATTTCTTACTCTTTTTTATTTATTTTTTTTTTCCCCTTAGAAATACTTTTTCCCTCCTTGTGCATGTTTTCCTCTTTAGAAGTTAACATTTTATAATTGCCATAATGCCCTTTAGGGTGTACGTTACAATCTACTAATGAGATGCCTTGGAGGTCTCCTAATGACATGCTGAACAACAGTCACAGCAAGTTATTATCAGCCCATTACACACATTCTTAACAATAATAAATAGTTGTGCTTCCTGTAATCATACTGTCCTTCAGTGCTTAGCAAGAGCATCTCAGAGACTTCGCAGTTCAAGCGGGGAAGTGCAAGGTGGGGAAGTGCATGAGATCAGCAGCAGTTCTGTGGCAGGTTTCTCTGAATGCTCTTGATTATGAGACTCTGCAGGGACACACGTTTTGGGGAGGATTACGGTGTTTCTTTATTGCAGTTAAACTGAGGATGCCGTGAGAACTGGTCACCAGCATGTGTGCTTACCCTCTGCTCTCCCCGCCTGCAGGGGCAGCAGTCGATGTCAAACACCTTCCACGTGGGGATATTGCTGAGAGAAACGAGGTAACCACAGGCACTGGCTGGTTCAGAATTGCTTAAAAAGTCGGTGTGATGGAGGACGAGCAGTCAGATCCTGCAGTCTCATGATGGAAACGAGAATGTCCCCTAGAAGGGATGGAGGGAACAAATATCCAAGAAAAAAAATCACCCTAAATTCCTGACTCCATGAAACGTGGCCTGCAGTAGCCTTCATCTCTGGCTACCTTTCCATGCACACATCGTGGTACAAACAAGAAACCAGGCTGTAAGAAGCAAAATACCACAGCCAGGGTGACAGATCCGTGGGATCCCTAATGCAGAGTGATGGGAAGTGCTCCTTCCGACAGCGGAAGCTGCTGAATTGTTTAGAAAGGTAAATGTTTCATAGCACAACAGCATCAGTAAAATTTACATTAGTGCCAGAGGGTTTTAAGGTTTATTAAAGCTTCCAAATAATACCTTTGCTGTCTTGAAGAATTTGATAGATGTGCCAGTCAGCCATAAAAAAGTGAGCACTGGTTACATCCCAGAGGGATCCAGCCAATTTTGCTTCCTCTAATAGGAGGGAAGCAGAGGGCTGGAAAATGTCAGGCGGCAGGTTGTGGAGCATCATCAGCTGAAGAAGACGGACAGAGCAGATGTAACATTTATTTAACAAAAGCCTGTTTGGTTTGGTTAATGGGAGTTACAGGGTGTCTGGGGTACAGCTGTGATGAGGTTTTCCTTACGGAAATTTAGGATTGCTCGCTGGCTGCAGTAGGAAGGTGGCCACGGCTTTCTGGTCACTCAGGCTCATGGACCAAGCTCTTCCTTGTGGGACTCCACTGAAATGCAGAGTGAGCATTGCTAATCAGTCATCCTGATCACGGCTGTACGAACATTAACCTGTTCTAGCTCAACGTGGCAAGTGAATGTGTCGTGGATTTTGTCCTCGGGTGCTTCAAATGGCTGGAGATATTTTTTTTTAATCTTAATTTTTATTTTTTCATAATGCTTCCACATAAATAAAGTGCTTCTCCCCAGTTTGATTAACAGGTCAGTTCCCTTCATTTAAAAACCAGCACTTTCAGGTGCAAGAATTGAAACCGAAGCACAGCAGCAGGCGTACGCCGGTGTTTACAAGCAGATGCATTGCAAAAGAATTTGTTGGCTTTAAAACAAGTCCTCCTCTTCTTTCCCTGCTGATGTTTTTTTCCCTTGTCTCTTGTTTCCGGACCATGTTCATCAAACCAAGGATGATAGCTCTTTTTGTCCAGCTCCTGCTTTGCTTTCTTCTGCACTTGAAGCTGTAATCCTCTGCTGACAACAACATCTGATGTTGCTGTGTCTGTAGTTAGCAGGGCCCCAGCAGATCTGTTTGGCCATGTTTATTTGCACAGTTTGTGTTTCAGTAGCACTTGGAGGCTCTCACACTGTGCCAGGAGCCCTCTGCCTGCTTGGTGAGTGCCTTGTCTCAGCCTCTGCACGGACAGGACAGAAATGCTGATGGGAGCTTTCTCAGAAGGGTTTCTCCATGGGAAGAAATCTTTTTTTCGGCCCAGCCATGCTTACAGCAAAAGCACGAGGACATTTATTGTTACTTTAAGCTGTTCGGGTTTGGGTTTTCGTATTGTGGAGTGTGATAACGGGAGAGATCTCTGGTTTGTCAGACCATGAGAACCCCAGGCCCCCACAGGAGAGATGCAGCTCCCTCGTAGTGCCCGGGGTGCCAGCCCCAGGCACCTCTCCTGACTTATTTTCTTCATCTTTTTCCCTCAGCCTGTACAAAAACCTTGCTGTCTTCCCAGGCTACGTCAGTGCAGCGTTTCTCAATAATTGCATCAATTCATTAAGCCATGAGTTTGTTTTGGTTGGGATCTTAAGTAGCGAGGCATTCTTTCAGCTCATTTTCCTGTGTAAAGCAGCTGCGTGTGGCATCTCTGCCTCTCCCGCTCCCCCCGCCCCACCTGCAGCTTCAGATGCAGCACGTCTAATTTAGCTTAATAGTTTTCATACAGGAAAACTACAGAGTCTGGAGATGTTGTGATGTGGAGAGAGCGCTCAGCAGACCCAGGGCTGTGTGTGTGTGCGGGTAGGATCGTGTCTCTGCAGTGGTGGAGAGCAGAGCGGGCTGTGTTGTGGATGAATTAATCATCGGACAAAGCCCGTTTGCTGTTTGTGAATCATGTACAATGCACTCCTGATTCCTGTTACTGTGTTTGTGCTCACCAAATAGTTTGGATGCGCAGCACAGGGGTTACCTGCGAGCTGTTTGCCTTGACTGCGTTCCCCGTTCGTGTGCTTTGATACTCACAGCATTGCTCCTTCTGTGTGCTTTGACAAACATCTTTAATTTTTAACAAGAAAAGAACAGTCAATACTCGGCAGGAGGTGACTAATAACGTGGCTCTTGGACTTCCCAAGAAGGCTGCAAATCCGTCCATCTCTCCCTGTGTCTGGGAGCGGGGTGTGTGCTCGTTCAGGCTTAGGCAGTGTGGAAGGTAATGGTTCCAGGTAGGAGCTGGGTTTTTGTTTATAGAGCAGCGAGTTTATGTCCTGATGCTGGAAGATTTTAATACAGTTTAAAAGCTCGCGGAGAAATAGATGGGTGCTTTTTCTTGTTGTAAAATGAAATATTGAAATAAATATATGCAGAGGCAAGTTTTAACTCTTCCAGGTTGTAAATGTCTGATTTTAACAGTATCTACTTTGTAGTATATATCCCATTCCATTTCTGTGATATATTCAATGAGCTCCCAGTTGCTGCTAAATTATATATGGATATCTGATAAATGTACATCTTATTAACTGAAACACATCCCTAAGATAAGCAAGTTAGCTTGGGCTTTTATTGTTAATTGAATTTTTTCAGCAGTAGCAGCTGAAGGATTGCTAACGTTCACGAATTTGCATGATGTTAAACATCTGCTCCTCTTTGTGGGAACTTTGGTAGAGTTTCACTTAACTTGTAAATTCCAGACAGGAGTAAAGCAGCTCCTCAGGCTTGGAGGGTTCAGCTGTGTGTAGAGCAGACGGGCAGGTAGCACTGCAACGGGAGCACGGTGCAATTCACCAGCTTTGCCAAAAAGTCACATCTACAGCATTCAGCTCACTCTGTACGTGGTGATAGTGCAGGTCGTGGTCACTGGCACTGCTTGGGGGCAGCAGGATGCTCGCTGGGTGTCACCAGACGTCACAGGAATGTTATCGTGAAGTTACCTGTGCTAAATGGCTGCAGGGCCCTGCCTGGTGCTTTATGGGAAGCATCCTCTGAATGATGAGGCATCAAACAGGCGATAGGACTTCTGAGAGATTAAAATTCGGGTTAATTTTTATTCATCCTAAATGACCATACTCAAACCTAGGACTTGCAGCCTATGAGAATCAGAGCGGGGAGGGTTCAAAGCTCACAGATGTCTCTACATTGCAGGCAGTGTCTGAATTTCACAGAGCTCTCCTGATGTGCTCCTTAACCACAGGGAGCTGCTGTGTCTGCAGGCAGAGCACTCAGACGGGGGATCTGGCCATGTGCCTTGGTGAGAAGAGCAAAGTTTTTTCCTTCTTTCTAACCATGCACAGAAAGCAGGAGGGAAGTCCATCCAGTATCACCATGCCTGTGCAAAAAAAAAGAGCAATTAAAGAACGAGGAAGATGAATAGAAAGAGACAGACAGAAAATTTGCACGGAGGAGTGGGGATTTGTAAGGAGACCCCTGAAGAACTGAAGTCATCTTTAATTTTCCTGTCCCTGTATGTATCTGCTCTGTCAGGTCAGGCATGCCACAAGGCTGTGGATTAGGGCTGCAAAGAGTTCACGTAATCATCTTCCTCAGATTCGGCACTCTGAGGTTTTGGGACCACATTTTCTCAGTTTAGGCATGCAAACGCTTTCATTTTGTATGCATGAAAATGGGCCGTTGCTGATAGGCAATTTAGCTGTAAACGGCACAAGAATTAAGGAGCTATGCTCATAAATAAATTTGTATCCCACAACACTTTGGTTCAGTCCTTTTCTGATGCTTCTAACAATGCCACATAAAGCCTGGATAAAGCATACAAAAGGACGGGCTGTTTGGAGGAAAAAACAACAACAACAACAAAAACCTTTCTCAAATCCCTTTAATTTTGCCCAGGAATGTTATTTTTGGTAACCATCTCTCTTCTGCCCCATGGAAACAGCTGAGAAAACAAAGCCTGGTGCTCCTGTATCCTGCACTAAATTTCTTCTTAGTGCTAGCAAAGTGCCATAGGAACAGCCGAAAATAGCTAGCACGGTCGAAGAGGAACTGTCAAATAAAATGACACCCCGGTGCCTCCTGCCTTCGAAATGACACTCTTCAGCCTGCTCCAAGCTGCTCTTTATTACTGCATTGGTGCTGGCGAAGGGTTGCCTTGAAAATTAGTGCTGCTGGAGGTCACTTTGGGTGGTGGGATTTTCTGCTGGGTTATTGTTGTACTCCCTGGGCTGCTTCTGCCCAGGCCTGGGGAGAACCTCCCCTGGGGGCTTTGGAGGGACAGAAGTCTGAATCTCCAGGTGTATGTTTTTGTTTGGATAACCACATAATTCTGTGCTTAGCCTGGATCCACTGCTCTGCTTCTGCCTCGGGTTTTATGGAAAGCTTCAGGTTCCAGCTGCTGTTTGTGGTTGTCCTCAAAACCATCTCCACTTACCTGTGGGACTCAAATCCTCCAAAGACTCCTGTAGGTGTTTAGGTTCACCCCTGCTGTTAGGTTAGCTGCATACCAGGGACCATGAGGTTGGTGCTCCATAAGGTGTTACCTTTTCATTTTTGATATTTAAAGAAGCATGGATGCTTCTTGCAATCATCGCATTGTAAGGCACCTTGCAAAATACTGGTTTACAGCCAGAGAAGTTTACCCATCAGAGAAAGCTCTGCGTTTCCTTACCTGATTTTCATTTTTATTTTAACTGCATTCCTTTGAAGGATGGTTAATCCCCAGCCTTGCTGCTTCTCTGTTATCTGCCTTGGCTCAGGAGCGGATTGAAGATTGGTCAGGGATCCTACTGTAAAACCTGCTGCAATTCACGGAAACCAGGAGTAAAATTCTTAAAGAGGGCAATTATTGAGGGAACTGGATTAATGATCTGTCATCACAGTTTAGCCACATTCACCACTGACCTTTCACAGAGAGGATGGTCTTGATAAATGTAGTTCATTACCAAGTTCTGACATGAAAACAGAATGGCACTCGGTGTTTCTTGGCAGGCTGATCAATATTTTATCTGCCAAAGCATGCAGAAGTGCTAAACAGGATGAATTACGTAGCTGCTGCAAAACAGAGCAAGGAACAGAATTGCTCGGAGTGAGCAGAGCATGTAAATGTGACAGTTATTGGCCACACTTTAGCAATCAGACCCTAATGCACTGGCTTTTTCTTTTACTTTTCTTCTGTTGTGCTGTTTTTCTTCGCCTGTCATTCCTTCCTTTTTCAATACAAACAGCGCCAGGCTTCACTGGTTTTGAAAGTGCTGTAAACAGATAAAAAGCCCTTGTTTCTTCAGAGGGCTCCTGGGCATGGATGGGGGAATCACTGACATCCCTGCCCACGGGCATTGCCCTGCGGTCCCCACTTTCGGCTCCCTCTGAGGAGATGGAGAGTCACTGTGGACTGCTTCTGGACGATTTAATGGCCTATTTCTATAAATATTTGCCAGAAACCCTTGTCTTTTGAGCTTGGCAAGTATATTGAAGTTTCATCCCGAGAGCACAGGAGGGAGCTGCACCTTGTGCAAGGTTTGTTTGAAAGTCACCAGCGTTTTCCTTTCAGGGCTACAAAGCGGGATGTCAGGCTCACAGGAGGGATACAGGCTGACCTCCAGCAGTGTGCTGGGAACAAAGGCGTCCCTGCCCAGGGCATCCTACCTCTGGACAAAAGGCGTGCAGCTTTTCCTGGGGAAGGCTTGTGTTTGTTGTACAAAACATTGCTGTCAAATCAGGTTCTTGTTCAAAAAGTGGAGTAGCCATCAACAGAAGTGATACAGAGTCTCTTGAAATGGGAAAAGTGGTTCTTTTTTTTTCTTTTAATTTAAAATAAATTCATAAGCTGGAATGCAAAGACACTGGTATTACATGCTGCTAATAAAGTCAATTAAAAAAATGAAAAAATAAGCCTGTGCTAGCAGATCAGCTTTTTAGTTTTGATGTCAAGTGTCTACAGTATGCCCTTAGCTGTCCTCTTCTCCTGGAGTCAGCAGAATAAATCATAGTGGGGTCATGGTTAACACAGACAAGCAATGTGTGACTTTTTTTTTTCTAACCAGTCCTGATATAAAGTAGTCGAGAAAGATGACCATGTATGTAGGGACCTTGTGCAGGCCATGGAGGACAGAAGGGCAGTTTTCAGCCTGTCCCAAATCCAAGTTTTCAGCTCTCTGTGCCTCGCTTCCCAGCTGGGCGGTGGAGGTGGTGCAGGTCAGCATGGACAGGCAGCTGGCAGTGGTACAGCATGGGTGCTTGAAACACACACAGCAGCATCTCTGGTGCTCAGAAATTGAGCAGGGATGAAGTCCGTGGGAACCCCTCTCAGAAGAGCAGTGGAGGCCACCAGGTGGTGTCAGGCCGGGAGCCCCAGCTCCAGTTGAGCCAGCTCTGGAAGCACAAAGCTCACCCTTCTGGTGTCTGTGTGGCTACAACTGCAAGCAGAACCTGAGTCCTTGGGGTGTGCTAACAAGGAAACCCCACCGAGAGGCATCCATCAACAACACCTAGCAATGAGGGCAGTCTGAGATGAGATAGACTGCTAATGATGAGCTCAGGTTGTAAAGGAAGCTGCTGGAGGCACTTAGCGAAGCCGATACAAGAATGGGAATAAGTGAGAGGGCATAAAGATGATTTTTCTGTGATTTTTTTGTTTAACAGCTGTGGCTATAATACCTGAATGAACAGCAAACAGAGACAGCAGTGCTGCCAGAAACCTAAGGAGAGAGTATTTAGTTGATAAAGCTGGTGAATCCCAGGCACAGTGTAAGAAGATTACAAGTGTCACTGACAGCAGGAGATGGGAGGGTAGGAGAAGGAGTGAAACCACAGAGCCATCCTGTGCAGGACCTGTACATCCAGCGCCACAGGGCTGGAAGCAGTCTCCATAGGGGAGGTAGCTGGGTTAAAGATGAAAGAATAATGTCTGGTAAAGGAGGGGAAGGACACAACAGGAGGGCCTAGCTGGCCTTGGCATTGGCTTGCCAAATGCTTGGAGTTGCCTAAATGCCTCTCCTCCCTTCCCTGGTGGAGAGGAGGGGCAGGTAAAATCTTTCAAGGGTGCCTCCAGAAGTGTTTTTCCCTACTGTGTTTTTTTTACTACATGAGATTAAATATATACATTATATATTTATATGCACATGCACTTTAATATAACAGTTTGAGTGCATTTTCTTATCAATCCTTTAGTTCCCCAAACAGGCACCAATTACTGCTCTCACACCTCTAGGCCAGACCTTTGGGGTTTTTTCTCATTATTTGCCCACTGCCGAGTGGCCGCACCTGCCTTGTTCTGGAGCGGCTGCTTCTGCGTCACTGCAAGCCTCAGATGTCAGGGGACAATTGTCAGAGGTGTGAGACCCGTCGAGTCTGTCACATTCGTGCTGTTAAGAGATGCCAAGGGACCTGCTTCCAGCGGGGCTGAGGAGTGGCGTTTTCTCCAGAGGGAAGGGGAGGTAATGAGGTTTTGGAGCAGCCCGAGCAGGGGCAGTGCATGTCTTCTGACCTCCCGACTGTGTCCTGTGCTAACAAACGAGAAAATGAACTGTTTTTTTAAATGGAAGACGTGATTGTTTTACTGGTGGTTTCCCTTGCTGTGTATGCAGTGGGGTGGCGTTACCCTGCCCCTTGGGATGGGGCTGCGCTGGGTGGCTGGGCCGTGACAGCATACGTGGGGGTAGTGGGGAAAGAAGTCCTTTGAGCAAGTGTAGAGCAGGATTTGGGATGTGCTGCTGTGTCCTTCTGTCCTCTGTGCAGCTCTGTCCTCCTCCCCCAGTTTGTTTTCTTTCACTTTTTGCATTTTATTTTCCTGGAGGCTGCAGCGCGGCCTGGAAGCCCCCAGCTGGGCGCCTGCCCTGGGCTGTCCTGCAGCCGGGGGAGCTCGTGTGTTGCTGAGAGGAGCAGTTTTATGGCTTTGTTTCCAGAGCATGGAAAACCATGGAGGGTTGTAAGGAGGCGAAGAGATGGCTGTCTCCGGGCTCACACCACAGGGTGCATCCGTCAGGCCCCACGTGCCAGGAGCTGTGGTGTTTGTGCTCTGCTCCTGGCAGATACCACATTGGCTGCAGTTAGCTGGGGAGTTTGCGAATATGAACTTAATAAAGTGAGAAGAAAGGGTATTGGAAGAGATGAGGGGGCTTCAGAAGTACTTGGGTCCTTTCCCAGTTCTGCCTTTTGTGGTCAGAAAGAGGGTCAGGGTGGAGGTGGGTCCGAAGGCCAGCAAGGGAGAAAGATTGGATGGGAAGTGCTGCCCAGGCCACGGTTAGGGGGGTAAATAAAAAGCAGACTGCAGAAAATAAAGGGTCTGAAGGCTACAAAGAAAGAACTGCTTTGTCATATGCTGCTGGCAAAATGTGATAGGATAAAGAAACAAATGCAAGGGAAGGTATCAGGGCCGGGTGCCCGCACTGAGGAGGGACGGAGGCCATGGGTCAGGGTGCCCGGGTGCCACCAGGGGCCTGCCTGGAGCTGTGCCTGCGCTCATGGAGGGAAACCACAGAGCAGAAACAGAGGGGGAGGCAAATTGAACGATTTCCCTGTCTTCATTAGCCTTACATACATCTCTGGGATTCAGATTTGACTAGAGAGAAAGGAAAACTCCATCTCAGAAAAAAAGCCTCTCGTTCTGAAGTAGCTAAATCTGTATTTATGACAGGATTGCAAAATTGCATCATTACACTGGAAGCAGCAATCAATTTTTCTCTTAAATAAAACGTGATTGGAAGAAAGAAATTTCTTCGTGCTACTTTCAGAGTAGCCATCAAATGGCCTGATGTTGGGGGGGGGATCAGGGAACAGAACTAATAAACAAGACTAATAGCAGCTGAGTAGCCGAGTAACCTCATTTTTTTCCATGAGATGAGGCTGGTCCCATGTTCCTAGAGCCAAAAGCTCCTTGGAGGTTGTTTAAGAGAAAAGGAAAAGAAATGGGGCTGCTCATATCCCTGAGCAGCGAGGCGCTCTCTGTGCTAGAAGGGCCTGAGCTCAGGATGGGAAATGAGCCTGGGCTCAGCCGCGGCTCATAGCAGTGGGGCGCTGACCCGAGCAGGGTGTGCATGTCCAGCCCCTCTGACCTCCCTCGCCTTCTCCAGTCACAGTGGTTTTGAAGTCGTGAGCACAAAATAGGAAGGGCGAAAAAAATCTTGACAGCGGACAGGTCTGCGGTCGGAGAAATGCCTCCCACCTGGAATTTTAATTGGGTTTCAGTTGGAGCGGGACCAGAGGACCAAAAATGATGCAGCTCAGCAGTGAAAGGACAGGAAAACGAGCGATTAGTATCACAGTCTGCTGTTATTTTTCAGAGGAAGAACGTTTGAAGTCCTTGGGGAACTGATCTTCAAGAGCTTTGTCCCTTAAACTGAGGAGAGACCTCAGAGATTTAATCCAGCAGGGTCAGAGGTGGGAGTTGAAATACAAAAGTTGTTTCAAAAGCACCAGTGCAGAGATTAAGGGCCTGGAGAAAAGGGCATCTAGCGGGAGCACTGGATGTGTGGGCACTGCTGGTGGGTGATGGTTGTTGCCCCCACAGCACAGGAGGCAGCTGGACCATGGGAATGCTGCTCCCTGCTCCCAGAGTCTGCCAGGAACAAGCTGGTGTAGTTTACACTGAAACAGAATTGCACCAAAAAGGAAGTGCCCATGCTTCATTCTGCCGAGCTTTGCTAGACAGCAGTTGAGCAGAAAAGGGCAGCAACATCTTATACCACGTCAGGCAGGTGGATGTGTTTCTTCTCTAGGAGGATGCCTGTAAATCAGAGCGAGGCATTCCCCAGATAAGAGCCACCGAAGAGCTGGCAGCCGCAAGCACAGCAGGAGCAGCTTTCAGGGTCACGAAGGTTCAGTCTGATTCCTCCAGCCAAGCAGGTGTCACTTCAGAGTGAGTGACTTGAGGGCTTTTCACCGATAATGTTGTTTTCCCTGGTCAGGGGCTGAGGAAGGCATTCATGTCAGCCTGCAGCAGGGCAGCGTGTGCGCTTTGTGGTGCTGCAGGCAGCGGTCACAGCCCAGGTACCGGGGCTCCCTGCAGCTCTGTTCCTTGCTGTCCTCCATTTGGCCAATTTACCACCTTGTGCTGGGCTTAAGGATTCCTCTTCTTCTAAAAACTTGAGAGTGAGATGAAGTATTTAGTGTCGCTATGGGTTTCATGCCTCGTTGACCCCAAATCCTTCTGGTTGTCATAGGTTGGTCCCATGTTTTGCATGGGGTTACACTTGGGTGCCATTTGCTTCTCAGAATTTTGTATTTTTATTTTATTTACTTTCTAATCACATAATAGATTAATTTATTTAATCTTTAGAAAAATGTAGAGCAGATTTAATTTGGGTGGAGATTACAAAGCCAAATATGGACGTCTGTAACCAAAGCCTTATAATCTGGAAAGTAACATGCTGGAGAGCTTCTCTGACAGCAGGATTTAGAAAATCTGTCAGCTATTACAAAAGGTGATGACTACAGGAGCTGCTAAATCACAGATCTGAGCCGTGCCATATATGCAGACAGCCTGTCTTTGCCTGTGCCTTATTTTTCCCTTCAGAAGTTCAGTCCTTTAAAAAGATGAAGGTGAATGTACACGGTCCTATAACGCACTCTTATCTTTTAGGTGACACGTGTACAATGGCGAACTACAGCCGGCTCAAAAGCATCCTCCTCGACCTGCAGGCTCGTCGCCGGAGCCCCCCGAGCAGCCTGGCCGCAGACAGAGCAGCCCAGAAGCGCTTCCTAGTTGAAGAGCTGTTCAAGCACTTGGATGTAAACAGTGACAGGCGTCTCAGCAGCTCCGAGCTGGCTCAGGTGGGTCTGTTGTTCAATGAAAAGGGAGTTATGAAGCGGATTGCGTTTTTCATTCAAAATGTGAGTTGAGCGTAGCGCAGAGGAGCTCTGGTGAGAGCGGTCGTTTGTATCTGTCTGTCCAGCAGCAGGTAGGGGAGGAAAACCTGCAGCAGCCTGCGAGCCTTTCCGCATCTCTGGGGAGATGGTGGTGTCTCAAACACTTAAAGCTCCTCTACAAACAAAACCATGGCAGCTTTCCAGCCCCATCCTGGCTCCTGAAAATAGATAATAATCCTCACTGCTAACAGTCATCTTCTGAAGTATTTCCAGGTAGCTGGCTTGGCAAGAATTAATTTTATTGTTTTTGGATGTGTGTAAAGTTAGGAAGAAATCTCTTCCTTCTTCTTCTTCCTGCCTTCTGGGCTGTGTGTTAGCATGTAGTAACACGACAGTATCTTCAGAACATTTTTAACGGGTTTGTTTTCCCAGGATGCCAAGGAAGATACTGACATGTCGATTAGCTGATCCTAATAACATTTGAAAAGGTGAGAGCTTGAAGACTGTTATTTCTAATCATGGGCCTGCTGTGCTCTTGGAATTCATCTAATTGTTAAAGTGAATCAGCACAAGCAGTTGAACTGATCACTTTGTGTCCTCAACTTTCTGTTTTTCATGTGAAAACATGAGAAAAGAGTCCTATAAATAAGAGAAAAAGCATTATGCCAGAAGAGGGAAAATATGCATATTGGCATCTCGGTTCTGCATTCTGTTGGTTTCTTGCTGCTTTTATGCCTCAACACGTAAGGCAGCAGCACAGGACCTGTCCTATCCCCAGCTTCAATTTCTTCAGACCACACTGTGAGCTTGGCCTGAGCACACAGCTCTCGTGCAAACTGTGGGCAGGGGCAGCCAGGGCAGCAGGACACGGCGTGAGCTTGTGTTTGCTGCCCACCTGAGTGCTCCGATGCTCCACACATGGATGTTGTCTTGAGGAGAAGCAATGGGAGCGAAGCTGCGTGTGGTCGCCTGCAGGGTGTTCGGTCAGTTTTGGTAACACTGGACATGACAAAACTTGGAGGAGCCATGGGGAGATCAGGGTTGATGAATGGCAGATCTGTGGGCCTTGGGAAGTCCATCAGCTTGGCTCAGTTAAAAACCACCAACCTCAAAATAAGGAAAAAAAAAAGAAAATCTCCAATGAGAATGTTACCTGAACGTATTTACCGTTTCATTGTCTTCCATGAGAAGCAAGCTTCTTTCCAGAGTCATTTGGAAATGACTCCAGGTCGCAGGGCAGCCCTTCACCCTCTGCAGGAGCATCCCACCTGCACCTGCTCCTCGCAGCAAACGTGAAGTGCACTGCAGCCCCGGCATGCAGATGCGAGCTGCGAGCAAGCAGGGCAGAAGTAAGCCCGCTCCTCTCCGAGGAGAACAGTTTGCACTGAATTTTAATCCTGACGCTGTTGACATGATGCACAATCCTGTCTGCACAATGCAAAGTGTCAGCGTAAATTCCCTTAGATCTGAGCTATGAATATATACAATACTTCATCTGTATTCAGTGATTTTTTATAAAGACATGGTAGGTATAAGAAAACACTTCTATCTGAATTCAAAGCCAGCTTTTGCATAGCTACATCTAAGTGTCTGTTCTACTCTCCAATTTTTTCCCCTTTTTACAAGAAACTTATTCTGTCAGGATATTAAACTCAGCTTGCATGGAAATAGAGGTTTGGCAGCCTGCAAGCCATTGCCATTAGGAGGAAAGAATGACCTGCATTTTAAAGGAGAACTCAGCGATTCAAGGTCTACCGCAAAGTTACTGTGGGCTTCACTTGCCGATGTGCTTGGAGTCCAGGTCCCTCTCACAAGAGCAAGTGTAGACCTTGAGTAGTTTTATTTTTTTTTCTTTATATTCCTCTTCTAACTATGTCATCAGAATCAGTAAACGTGTTTGCACCTCTGTAGCCTTCTGCAGTTTAATGGACTAAACCAAGTCGAGCCCTCAGCTAGGAGCCGTCTCAGCCGCATGCCTTCCATGTGTACACAACGGCTCACACCTGTGTAATCACCTCTCAAAGGCCAAAATAATGCCAGGCAATGCAAAGCACAGACGAGCCGTGGAAGCTCTTAATCCTGAGCTGAGCTGCACTGATCTCGAGCCCTTCTGCTGGAGCATGGCCAGGTCCAGAGTAGGCTCAGGACTCGTCTGCGGGCAGCTTTGGAGCTCTTGTGCCAGTGATATTCACAGGTCACACACAGCATGTCATTCTGTTTTTTTTCTTGGTACCTCTAACATCAATATGATTTCCACGTGCTCTTACCTGACCAGTTTATTCACTCAGTTTCCAAGGGATTTTTTTAGGTAATAAGCAATTTTTAATTTTCCATGTTACCATCTCAACAGAAAACGTCTTGCCTTGTCAGGTAGATTTGTGAGTGATTTGTGTTGGCTCTTTTAATCTGAGCCTCTTTGCGACTTTAAAGTTCCTCCAAGGATGGGGTTTTTATTGCCCATGGATAGAGGCAGGTAAAATGGACATGGTGCAGAGGGAGCCACTGTGATCCCTGGCTGCTGGATGAGCTGTTGCCGTGCATTTCCTTTGTTTTATTTAAAAGAAAAATAGTCTCTTGAGCACCATAACCTTGTCTGCAAGGAAAAACCTGAGGCAAGTAACCTGCACTGCTGCAGAAAAAAAAAAAGAGGAGTAATTTTTAAAGCCTGAAAGAGGATTTTTAGGTGGCTTGGTGCAGAGGGATTTGTCCCAGGGGAGAAACTGGAAGCAGAGTCCCTGCGGCAAGGACAGTCTGGTACCAGGGCAGCCTCTAGCACCAGGATGTGGTGAGGATCTCTGCCCATTTGTTTATTTTCCACAGCATAATTTCTTTGAGCAAAAAGGTGACGGCAGATGGTCCGTTCCTTCTATTTAGAGCCTGATTTGCCTCCTTGCTGCCAACAGACCCTATCGAGCCATTTCCCTCAGGACCCAGCAGTGTGAAGTGCCCACGTAGTCCTGCAGCCGTTGGTATGCAGGGCTATTAACGGTGCTGGTAATGGGAATGTTATTTCCATTTAAAACTTTTAATGCATTTTCAAGTCAGATTCATAAAATCTAATGAATATGTTAGAGCTGAAGTGTCTTGTGGTTGTGTTTTTTTGTTTTTTTTTTGTCCATCAATGTTAAATCAAAAGGACTAGTAAAAAAAACTTGTCAGTCTTATGAAAAGTTAATCAATTTTCAATACAAAGGTAGACAAAGGGAAATTTTCATCTTTAGAAGATTGATCTTGGAAGTTATGGTTGATCTCACTTTCATTGAACATTTTTACTGCCTAGGTGAAAGGTCATTTTTTTAGCATTATTACTTTAAATTGCTCCAATATAATAGGCCAAGACTAGAATAGTAAATAAAAGAGTCTCTGGACTACAGCAAAATCCTTCCTGCCTGGAAGATGCAATATTTCAGGTGTTTTCTTCATGTTCCACAATAAATTCAGAGAAGCCGTCATTTTCATTATGCTTAGGTCTGAGTTTAGCAGTTTGCTAACTTGGATGTATGACTTTTAAAGCTCTCTTCATTTTTCAAGTGGAATGTATGAAATGTTTAAAATATATAAGAAACAAACTGTCAGGGGCTGAAGAAACACATCATTTTTGAGTACACCATCAACTCTTGCCCGCTCTAGTCCTAAAGGCAAGGAGTACAATTTTGTCTTTACCTACAGAGGAGAGAGGAAGATCAGATGCAGATTTTTCCCTGTTGAATATTCATGTTCCAGTGCGTTGGCAAAGTGAAAACGTGTTTCTGTGCTGCTGCAGGACGAGGCTCTTAGCAGTTGTATCCTAATACAAAGCCAATACATAACCTCTTCCCACTGGTTGCTTGTTATTACTGTGTTGGGAGGTGGCAGTATGAATATTCAGCAGCACTTGTTGAGTTTCTTTCTTCTCTTTGCCCTGTAAACCTTGTCCTAATCTGGTGAGTTATGAACGTGGCTGGTTTCCAAAGCCTCTGATGCTTTGAGGCCTTCAGAGGACTCGTGGGCCTGTGCCAGCAGCTGGCGGCCAAAGCCAAGTTTGTGCCAAGTCAGAGCTCCAAGTTGGAGGGTTTTATGGTGTTGGGACCCAAGTTATTACCATCCTCTAAGAAAGAGCAGGTCTCAGTGCCCCTCTGAGGGGAGGTATTTATCCATGGGTCATTTAATGCAAAATCTCCTGGGTGATCCAGGCCCCCCAGTCTGTAGCTTTACTTTACATGAAGATTTCATGTTTTCTTTGCCACAGCTAATGGAGCAGGAGGATCTGGACGATGATTTATTGGATTGTACGCTAGAAGACCTCCTCCGGTTTGATGATTATAACAATGACGGGCGCTTAACCCTGCAGGAGCTCTATACAGCCTTCCGTAAGTCCTGATGCTTTTGTCTGTCCTTGGTATTGAAAGCATGCGAATATCTGTGGGGCCAGTGTTGTCTGCCCAGATGTGGTCAGCAAAAATAGTCCCTTTTTGTATTTAATGGCATGGAAATTACTTTGAAAGGCTTGTTTCCGAAGGTTATTGTGCTCCAAAGGATGTGCATGAACTAGGAGATTGGCAAAAGTGTGGGGGACTTACGTTTATCTCGTGGTTTTTGTTGTGCTTCCTGGTGTTGGCTTCCAGTCAGTGGCAATGGAGAGATGTCGGTGAAGAGGCTGGGTCTGTAGACCCAAATATGTGGTTCTGAATTAATACTGAGGGAAGAATACACATAGGAAATTACTTTCTTCTTTCTCTTCTTGAAACCCATGCAGATGTCTTGTGGTGTGTGTTAGCTTGCTGTGGGGAAGGTATTTAACTGAATATTATGTTTCTATATTTTGTTTCCATGTTAGTAAGTGAAGGAGCAAGCGTGATGTTAGTAGATCGCTCATCACCATTTGCAAACATACCTAGATCACTGAGCTACTTAAACAGTGTCAAACAATAAGTGCTTGTGTTATCCCATTTATCTTCATAAAGCTGTGTTCTAAATTAAGCATTAGTTGAAGTCCTTCCCTCTTCCCTGGAAAAGTCCCTCGTTGTCTCCTTCACCTGGATGACAGGTGAAATTTTATTGACGCTTTTCACTTTGGAATACTAAAAAGAAAAAAAAACAAAAAATAATAGTTTTTGTTTGTTTGTTCTGCACCAATCAGGCTGGTGAGCTACAGAGTATTTGTGCGTGATTTATCAAAGATATTATTAATGCTCTTTAAATGAAAACAGGATTTCAACCATTGAACTGTTCAGTGTGGGCAAAAGGCTGATAATAAACTCGTTACTTTTAAGTTGGATTCTCAAAACTCTGCATATGACATTTTAAAGCCAAAGTACCTCTTAATTTCATTTTCTAAACCAGGGCACCCTGCTCTGGTTCTTGCTCAGTGAAGGCAGCTCAGTGCGTGCAGGAATCCCACATGCAGCACACCAGCAAGTTCCTCATTGATGCTTTTTGGCAAGCTGTGATGCTAATGCACAATCTCTATTTTTTCCAAATACCCTCTTTTCTAAGAGAATGGGTTCTGTTTTCCTCACTCCTGGCTTTTCATTAAGGAAAAAAAAAAAAAAACACCAAACTTTGGATAATAATGTGTAAAATGCTTTAAAATTAGCCCCAGTTGTCACCTTGGACCTGTTTGAACCACATATGCATTTAATTCAACACAGCATACTCAAATCAGGAGATATACAGTAAAACATAAAACCTCATACATTAAGAAAGCTATAAAGTGAATTAACCCAGCTATAAAGGCCTGACATGCAGTTATTTGGGAGCATATTTGGATCAATGGGTTCTCAAAGTCACAGCAACTCGTAACTAAACTCCAGGAGTAGTCATCTGCATCTGTTTTTGGTTCAGTGAATTTTAAGTAGGTAATGAAAATAAGACAGGTGCAAAATATTAACCAATGAACAGAGACAGCAATCAATAAACAGCAAAAATACTGTAACAACAAAAAAAAAAAAGTGGAATGACTGTCTACCAAAAGGATTTTGTATATGAAAAGATGCTGAAAATTGGACTTACTTCTCCATTTTCTGTTTCCTAGAATCCATGTTTTTATCCAGAGCAGCTAATGGTCATCAGCTCTTAATTTAAAAGTGAAGTGCATTGCTTGTAACTTTAGAAACTTTGCAGACTCTGTAAGTGAACTTCAGTGCCTGGTAAAAGTATATTTTTTTCTTTTACTTCATTACCTAGGAAAATCATCTTTAAAATATGTGTATTAACTCTGTGCTTCATTATAAGGCAGCCTTCAGCTTGCAACAGTAGTTTAGAACATTTTTCATATTTGTTGCCCATTAGGGTCATCCTTTTGTTGCTTGAAATTCACCCAAGTCACTCATTTTTGCACGCCAGCAGCAGGCTGCGGGGATTGCTGCTCAGCAAGCTGAGGAACCTAACTACAAGAATTCAGTGACATTAGAAAGTCTCGATCTAATTTATCCTCTCTAAAACTCTGTTAACGTGTGTTTCAGCATACTGTGCTCCACTGTAGTGTTGCAGCGTTTGAAAGGTTTGAAGATGACCTTGATAATGTAAAGAGCTTTCCAATTTGTCATTCTTGTGATACTTTGGACGTTGCATTTCATTTTAAAGGGACTCGTGGCCTTTCTGTAACTTACAGAGCCACAAAATTGTAATTTCTCACTCCGTGTCTCTCTTTTGCTTTCTTTCAACACATCGTCTATCCGAGCAGGTCCAAAGGGTGAGTTGGATCCCCAGCCATGTTAATCAGCTGTAAGGGCATGAAAACTGTGTGGGTGAGAAAAATCCAGCCTCTTTTTCTGAAACCTGGTTTCACCTTTACAAGTACTACTTCTAATAGATGCTGTTTTTAGTAGTAATTTCTCAACGTGCTAACCAATTGTATCTACATCTTAATGCACAGCTTCAGATTATGGACAGAAATCGCGGCCCTCCTCCAAACCCTATCTAATGCATCATCTTTCTTCTGTTTTTCTGAAAGTTCTTTTATCCCCGCATCCCAAGAATACAATGTTTAGAAATTTGCTTTTGTGTATGGGGATGAATAGAAGTATCTGTTAGCCCAGGATTAAAGTATCGCTTTTCAAATCATCTTAATCATGCATGAGTAACATCTGAGACAGTTCAAATATTCTCCTGGCAGCTCTGGAAAGAACAAACTTTAGGTGTCTTCTAATTTCTCATTAGTAAATTTTATTAGATAAGAAGATTTAGGGCCATAATGAAAAGCAATTTGTTTTTAAGATGATGATGTCAAGATTTTCAAAACCAGAGAGAGTACTGGTAAGGGTACTTGTCTGTTATCTTTCCTTTATGTTGTCAAAAGAAAGATTCAATAAATGAGTAATAAATAAGAAGCTTAGTTTTCATAAGTACTAACGCAGAGGATGCATCTAATTAATCAACATGGTGATAGTTGAGTAAATTGGCGAGCACATCACCCAGCTGAGTCCTGTTTTAAATATGCTCAGATGAGTGATTTTTAGATATAACTTCTGGAACCGTATCTGACTGGAGGTCATTAGAATTAGGCATGTCACTTTTGGCTTTCCTGTTGTCTTCCCTAATGGGAAAGTAGCAGGTTGGCAGATGTGAAAGCCTAGCTGGGAAAAAAAAAAAAAAAATCAGTGTAACCTTCTAGATCTATATTATCATCGATGTGGACAGGTCCATTTGTAACACAAATATGTCGAAGAGAGGGAAAACATGCATTCCATCAAAATGGCTTTATCTTGTCAACATTGTTTAGCTAATAAGTTATTAAGCCTGTGATAAAATCCCCTTAAATTCTAGCTCATTGCCAATTAGAGCACTCTCCTGACCAACATCCAGCCTTTACAATTCACTGTACTTCAGAAAGGAAAAAAAAAGGCTTTTTGCAAGCACCCTTGCTACCCTGTGGCAGCTGTTTCCAGTAGGTCATGCTGGGTTTAGAAAGGTTTTTGACTGAGGTTGTGTAGAAGATCAGGGGTATTTCACTGGGTCAGATTAGAAATTACAAGATAATTCCCACATCCCCAAGCAGTCACAGCTTGCCGAGGTCGCCTTGCGTGCCCCACGCGTTTTCAGAGTGCGGCTCTTGGGCTGTATCGTACACTTTCCAGTGGCTCTGCTCTGACATTTTGAGGTCTCAGATGTCCTGTCTGGACAAAAAAAAAAAAAAAAGACAGTTTGAAATAAAAATACTAAATCACTATTTTTCCATCCCGTTACATTTCCCAACCAGTTATGCACATCCATTACGTGTAGAGAGAAAATTGATTGCTGTTTCTCTACGAAGGGGGGTATGTTGCTGTTGATGAGACACGTCTTTATTGGACAAACACAAATGGAGTTTAAAAGAGGAGAATTTCCTGCAGGAAAGAATGCAGAAGTGGTTGCAGGAGCTGTGTGCTCTTCTCGCTCTTAAATTTTCTCACATTGGCCATTCTTGTGCTGTTAAACTTTTTACAAGAAGTTTGTGTTCTTCCCTGCTTCTGCTTTACTTCAGATTTTCCTTTTATAACTCCTTGAAATTTATCAAAAAATGCACTATGGGTGAATTTGAACAAAGAAATGAATCGGGAGCCTAGGCTGGGCATGGTTGTTGGATAAATCATTGCTGGTGCTGCAGAGAAGCAGCAGTGAGCCTGGCTCCAGACTTAGCGCAGTGGTCCTAAAACCTCCTGCAGGTCCTAAAACCTCCTGCAGGCCCTAAAACCTCCTGCAGGCCCTAAAACCTCCCGTAGGTCCTAAAACCTCCTGTAGCTCTATTCCCCATCAGGCAATAAGACCGCGCAGTGAGAGGAGCCGTTCGCTCCCAACTCCTCCAGGCATCCTCCTGAGCCTCGTCAGAAGTGCAGAATATAAAGGAGATTTATTTTTGCGGGCTATATTTCTGATATTTCTGTTTCGCTGGAAACTACTCGTGGATAGAGCTTTGTAATCGTCACCAAAGCACCGAGATCGATGCTGGCAGAGCTCTGGGGCACGGGGGCGAGCGAGTTGGTGGAGTCACGGAGGAAACATTCAGAAGCGTTGCTATTCGTGATAGAAATCCCATCTTAAGGAAAGATGTAAATAAATTGCGTTTGAGGAAAATGAATGCACACGTTTGGAAATATGTCCATAATGTATGTATTCCACGTAGGACTGGAAACCCAGGTGTTCGGCTGAAATTGCATCCGTAAATTCCGTTTCCAGATGAACCATTTACTTGTGTGTTTTACAGACGTGGTCTCCCCGTTGGTGCGGCACGTAGGGTTGGGCATTGGTTGCTGCTGTCTTCCAGCCAGATTGGTCAAGCTTGGTTAATTATATCGGACAACTATATTGTGAGATAAAATGTTTTGCTTGAGGTCTTCTCTTTAGCAATGTTGTAGCAACAGTTATCTCCAGGATCAAATCACAGCCCTAAAATATTGACAATTTGTGCACCACGCTCAGCCTCCCCAGCTGTAATCTCCTCGCTATGTAATTTTTCTTTCATGTTGCTGCAGATATTGGTACAAAGTTGGAAATAATTCATTAGCTTACCGGCATTGATTTGTTTCTCCTGTGAGCTATGCGATACCCAAACTTCAAACACGCCTCAGCGAGCAGGGGAGCGCTGGCCTCTGCTTTCGGTTTGAGGCAATGTTAGAGGTGATGCGAAGTGCTCGGGAAAGAAATGAGGTTTCCTTCAGCTGGCCAAAGCAAGCGGTTCCAGCCTGCCTCGAGGAGTCCCGTGCAGCCGTGTTGCCGTGCATAAAGGTGACTTTTTGGGTGTTTTCTGGAATAATTAATTTAATAGCGTGTTCTTATAGCAAAAACAAAACTAAAAGTTAAAAATCAAGCAAAAAGCAGAAATTTGAAACTGTTCGGCTAGATTTCTGCAGCAGAGGCAGAGTGGCTGAGCAGAGATGATGGGAAACACCAGCAGGCATTCACATCACTGCAGCATCATTTAGTAACTGTGTTTCTGCAGCCGAGCTGGGATCCTGCACTGTTTTTTTAGGCTTTATTAGGACCGAACTGGCAGCACTGTGTTGTAGGGAGACACGGGCACTTTATAAAGTGGCGATACAGGAATCAGCGCTGGGGGCTGTGTGTGCTCCAGTGCCTGTGTTCCAGCCCAGGGCTGAGCTGCAGGCAGGTGCTTGAGCTCTCAGAGGTCTTTGTGGGCTTTTTAAATCTTCAGAAGCAACAAACTCCTTGCCTTGCTCCTGAGCGGAGTGCAAGATGCCTGACTTTAGCACTAGACGTGATCCTGGTGCACCTGGAAATGATATTTTGACTGCTAGGACACTTAGCTGGGGACTCTGAGTGAGTTCATCCTCACTCGATTTTAGTGGGGAGGTAATTTGTGAATGAAGAAACCTTTATTGCTTTGATTTTCACTCCTGTTGTTTTCCTTGGTATCAAAGAAACATTCAAAGGGAAAAAAAAAAAAAAAAAACAAAAAAAAAGAAAAAAGTAAATTCTTTTTCTTTTTAAAGCTCTCCTCACTGTGAAAGCCTCCAGCTCTGAGCTCCAAGTCTAAAATGTATCGCTGGGCTCCAGCACAGTTCCCTGCACTGTTTGTGGTTCCACAAAGCAGCTGTAAGAGTTGGGATTTTCTGTAGCATCTTGTGTATTCTCAATGCTTCTGCTTCATTTTGAACAAAGTAAAAGGTTTACCTCAGAGGAAAAAAAAAAAGTGTTAAAAATAAAGACAAACGTAATCCAAGCAAGAATGCTTCCTAAGCTAAACTATGGTTCTGGGGAAAAACACTAAGAATGCTCAGATCAAGAAAAAAATACGTTCCACGTGGATGCATGTTTACCATTGGAAAGAGGGACCTGGTTTTGCCTCAGGCCAAGAAGGGAAATGTTCGCATGTTGAGACCACAGATTAATTCATCCAAACGTGTTTGCTGCTCAGTTTTGTAGTCTGCTGAGTTTATACATTTTTACATGAGGATTTGTGTTAATAGAGTGTCCAGAGTTAAAATTTTGATAGGATTAATGGCAAAGAGAGGTGGTTGAAATGATTTTGTGTTTGTTGTCAAGAGTTGCTATCCAGTTTCTTTCCTGAAAATGCAGAGATCTGATGCCTGTTTTGCTGTTTCCTTCTCCGCAGACGCATGTCTCGGTTGCACGCGGGTAGCAGTGCACTCAAATGTGAATTGCCAAACTCTAGTAGTTTTTCAAATACCTGTTATTCTGAAAGATACCATCTGGAAAATGTCAATGGGCTTAATATATAACGACTGAATCAGAGAAAATGAACTAATTACAAGTTGTTATTGGAAACCTATCCTCTGCGAATTGCAAAGAAAACTCACTAGAATACAATGGTGATTTTAACGTGCTCTTCAGGGTGCATTGATTTGTTAATCTTGGTTTCAAATGCAAGACTTTGCGATGTGGAGTAGTGCTTCTGAGGTGATGTAGTACAAACCATATCAAATGTCTACACACTCCTGCAGGAGCAGAATATCTTAATATTTATAAGTATTTATGAGTGACTCAGTGGTGCGTAAAAGCAGGCAAATACCATTCCTCAAAAAATTATTTGATCCATACAGCAACGTTCACTGAAGCAATCTCACATACACAAATAATAGCATCCTCAGTTGCTTGCAGACACAAAATTACGTCAGTGAACAGCAAATAGAAATGTCGGTGGGATCATAAAATGACTGGCAGTCCTTCAGACTGACACGCACCTTCAGGTCACGTAGGTAGGGATCTATAAATTATAATTTGCATTTTCAATTAGCTGAGAGGGTAGAACTGAAGGCTTTCCTATGGCTTCGTTCTGTTCTGGCAAAAGCAGAAAATCAGACCTAAACTTTCTGCATTGTAGTTCCTTTTATTTTTTTTCAGTAAATGTTTTTCCAAGGAATTTGGGAAGCAAATGAGGCAAAGTCATGAAGCAAAAATCTGTAGTTGCTTTTTTTTTTTTTTCTTTTCCCTAAATATAAGGGAAATTGTAATCAGTAATTGGTAAAGCTATATTTATCTTCTGAAATCTTCCTTCATCTAAGAAACACTACTGTGTATGTTCTGTTTTCCCTTCCAGGCATCTCATGGATGCTTTGAATTGCTTTTCCATCCACATGCTCTTCATCTTTTCTTCCCCAACGTGTTTAGCAGATTCATAGCTTTGAAGTCCAAAAATGTTCCTTAATATATCAGCAGAAGTGTATCTGCCATCTGCCTCAGATGTGTGGACAGCAGCTGCCACACCTTGGCTCATGGATTTGTTTTAGGCAGCTCATGGTGCTTTTAGGTTGAGTATCACCAACGTCGATGCTGAGGGTGACCTCTCCTGTCCAGGCAGGGATCACACTGGTATTTGGCCAGTTGTGTGTCACTTTCTTGCACTTTTCCCTGCTAAAGATTAGTTTTATCATCTGGTTTCCATGTTACAGTTGTGTCCTGCATTCCTTGGTCTTGGACACGTGGTCATATAACTGCATATGTGGTTGTAATTACTGTTTATGGGCCCAGCTTACTGGCAAACCCTGGAAGCCCTGTGCATCAGTCCTGTCTTCTGCTGGCCTCTCTTATCAGTGCCTGGTGTCCGTAATTTCAGCTGGGATGTCTGTGCTCATTCCAGACCTCACAGAGACGTTGGACAGATTCAGGCTGTGCATGACTCTCCGTGCAGTGCCACCAGAAGCAGCCCTGTTAGAGAGCTCCCCGGTGAGAACTGCTTTTTGAGATTGTCCATCAACCAGTTCCTAGTTCATTTAGCACATACTTTATTGACACTGTATAACACTGCAGAGCTACAGTGCTAATTTTTTAATCAAAATGCCAGAGCAGCCATCAGAAAATTACCAAGTACAGTACATATCCCCAGTGCAATGATACAATTTATCTAGAGCCACAGCTGAGATGTTTTTATTTCATGTTCTTCACAGGAGAAAATCTCCTTGACAAATCCAGGATGTCCAGATAGAAACTGAAAAAAAAAAAAACAGCAGTAGGAAAGTGAATGAGCTGAACTCAAAGGACAGTTCTGCTTTAATACTTCCAAAAAGAGGTGTTTTCTTCCTTTTTTCTTTCTTTCTTTCCTTTTTTTTTTTTTTCTTAAGGCACTAACCTATAGAAAAAAAGTAAAAAGCTTTGAAGATGCTTCAGTGGCATCAAGATTTGAGGTGAGGCTCAGCTGTTGCCAATGTCTGTCTTTAGCACCATCATAAAAAGCTCATTCTCAAGTTTCTGGATGGTCAAAACTTCAGGAAGAACATCAGGAGCTGTCAATAGAAATAAACGACTGAGCTCGGGCCTCCAAAGCATCGCTCTGCCCTGAGATTTTCCCCTCTGCAGTGTGTAAGGTACATCTGCAGAGTTTTTGTTTCTGTTTCTGCAGACCGGTAAGTGCAGCCCCACTGAACTCACGCTTTGAGCCACGCTCAGATCCTGCATCCTCCAGCAGAGCACAGGCATCCCGGCAGTATTATTGGAAACTTGCTGCTTGTAGAAGGAATCCATGGCTGTGATTTACCAAGGAAAAAAAAACTGCTAAGTATATGCCAGTCTGTGGCTTGTTTCTTTGTATTTGTCATCCTGTTCATCATAAAACCTGACTAAAGTGTTAGAAAAAGGTCACAGATACCCCGCTGGACACTGAAGGGCATTTGGAGCAATTGCCTGCTCAGTGACCAGAAAGACACAGCACCAGCTTTGCAGAGCTGTTTATCACAGCCCCAGAAAACTGCTGGAGTGGTGATGGAGTATGGAGGGGGACAGAAGGGAGCACATACGGGAGTGGGAATGACATTAATTGCAAAGCAAAGCACCAAAAAAGGAGCAGGGTGAAAAAGGAGAGTAAAAATATCCTCACCCTGTGATTACAAAATCTATAGGTACTTTTTAAATATGAAATTAAATGGAACACAGGAGAGCTTGAAAGACTGAGGTAACTTTCTAAATACACTTTCAGGATATATTTTAACATGAACTGTATTTCACAAGGCTTTCCCACAGCCTGATTTTCTGTAGGTTCAGTGCAGGGCTCCGGTCTGATAGAGCTGCTGCTGTAATTGCTTTCAGGTACGGGCTGATTTTGAAGTGTTCCTGCAAGACGCTGTCCAGAGTGTCTGTTCCTGTGTTTTTGTTCTCCTGTCTGGCTCTGTGACCTGATTCTCCATGTCATTCATGCTTCATTTTAATTGTGGAGAAAATATGTCTTTGCACAGTGTTTGATGCTACCACGGAGTCGTTCATCAAACCGCCCTTGGCTGAAGCTATGCCTGCAGCCTGGTTGCCTTACTGCTGTTCATGCATGGAAACATTAAAAAAAAAAAAAAAAAAAAAAAAAAAAGGAAAAAAAAGAAGGAAAAAAACATATTAGACCCTGGTCTGTGAAAACCCAGGAGTCATTACTAGTCCTGCCATAGCATTGGCTGAGTTCAGGCAATGCCACTGCAGTGTTTCCTTTTACACCAAAAGGTGTCATATGCATATTTTGAATATACAGCCAGGTGGCTCTTGTTTGATAGCTCTTGCAGTCAGAATCCTAAAAGTATTGCTGCACGAGTGTCTCCCTTTTATATTCCGCTCACCTCCCTGAGGCTATTGATCTGAGGCGCCCTTTGCCTGGTGGGGAAAAAAAAAAATCATTTCTGCCATGAAAATTCAGGAGCTGTGTACTGAGCCTGGAGCAATCTGATGAGAGGAAAACCAGCACTGCTACTGCCTGTCCAGTCTTAATATTGTTCTGGTTATCTAATCTATCTCCATTAGCACAGACCTCTCGAATGCTCTTAATAAAATCAGTGGCTGAAGGAAAAACATTTGCCAGTGCTTGTATGATGAGACTGGTGAACGCCGTGCTGTGTCCCCAGAAGCTGCTGTTTTACGCGCCCAGGGGAGGGTTCCTCTTGAGGATGGATCTGCTTGTTTGTGGGTACAAGTCCCCGTGTAAAGTTATCATTTCCTGCTGTTTGTAGCAATTAGGTTGAAAACGAGCCACCCGCAGGGCTTGATTTGTAGGACAGGAGGCAGCCTTCCCAGGCTGATGTCTGCCAACTTGTTCATCCTCTCCTAACTTACACCAGGAGGTCCTGCAGCATCAAAAATAACAAATCTCATTTCTGTACTATCCTAGGGAAGGTTAACATGTTTTTCTGTAGCATGCAAGCCCTGCAGAGAAAGGCTGGGGTTGCACACTGAAGACCTCTTGGTTGGGGTGGGCTGCGTGGACCTTCCCATCCCACCCAGGAGGTGAACGCTGCTTTTTCTGCCCTAAAGCCCCAAACGAGAGCATGGCAACCCTGACACCTGTAGCTGATTTGTGGGCATCACTAGGTTGGATTTAGACTCCTCTAGGCCCTGAAGGCAAAATTATTTCAGAAGCTGTGGTGGTGCCTGGTTGTGTTTGGTCATTACTGGTGTCGGAGGCTGTTGTGCTGTATTTTAGCAAGAACGAGCTGCGTGCCAGATTCTCCTGTAGTAGAAGTCTGCACTGTCCGCCTTTAATTCGTGTAACGCTGTGGTAGCCACCTAAATCATCTCCTGCCTCAGAGATAAGCCCACATGGTACTTTATGGGCTTAAGAAGATACAAAATGAGCATGTGACTGTTCTAGAGAGCACATCTCTACTTACTTTAACGCTAATTATTATTGGTTTTGTTTCACCGTTAGTCTGACAGTGCAATATAAACTACCAAAAACACACGTGTCTCTCCTAGGTGGAACAGTTTGGAGCCTGCTGGGAGGTGTAATGCATCTTCTGGCACAGCTAATAGAGTTGTTCTGCTTTTAATGCAATTTACTAACCAATCATCTGCTAAAATATAAGATGTATATTAGGCTAAATTTGCTACAGAATTGCCATTTTCCTCCTTATTATGTTTTAAGATGTATTTTTATGAATCCATTCACTCCGAGTTAGGCAAGATATGTTCATGGAAGGGCTCCAGTGTGTTAATTTGTATTTATTGAATACTTCAGTGTAATGTGATGAACAGGCCCCGTGGATTGTAATTAATGCATTGACGTCCAACTGCTGCAGCTGAATGGAAGATGAAAGCGACTTACAATGGACATAACATGCATTCATCTTGCGGTGGTGCATGGACATCTACCAAGTCGAATAGCTTTTGGTGAGAACAGAAATGCAGTAGGCATCAGCAGAGCAGCTTCACTGGGGGGCCCCTCGCAGCCCCAGCCTCTCCCCTCTGGCATTTCCCTTCCCGTGCCCCCTCGCTGACTCGAGTTAGGTGAAAGCCAAGTGCATCCACAGGAGGGATTTGGCTCAGAGAGTAGTTTTCTCCTTAAATGCAGCGGGAGAGTAACTCGCTTATTCCTTTGATGCATTAGCACGGGTGGCCTCTTGAACATCGTGCATTAAACAAATTATATGAACTGCAAATAACATGGTTTGTATTCTAGTGCACGAGCCGGGCTTCCGCAAATAAATAAACCGATGGCAAAAAGCCGCTTTTCAGATTTCACTTTTCAAGCTCTGCAACTAGGCACTAATACAATTATGTCAAAAGTATGTTGAGCAGATAGAAGTAATGAACTGTTGGATTCCTTTTCTGTAAGAGGTCTTTAACAGGGGACATTGGGGAATAAAAGATTTTCCCTGCAATAGGCATCACGCATACAAGAGCTTTAAAAAATAAGAAAGAGTGGCAGGTTAGCTTCCTTCTTTTGACTCATGGGAGAAGATGGGCAGCTCCAAGCGATCGTTGATCAGCTTTCCTTTCGTTAAACTTCAGGCAAGGGAAGCCTTGGCAGCTGTAATTTCCTTTAAGGAGAAAGCAAGAGGGAAGGGCGGGAGAGCTGAGGGACTTGGCACCGCATCGCACCGAACTCTTGCTTTAATCCTCCCAGGTGGTAGCCAAGTTGCAGATCTTGCATCAGACGAAATATGAAATAATAAGTGCGTCAATAAGCGTTAATTGATCCACTAATTTCCTATAATAAAAGAAACTTTGAAGAAACCGAAAGGGCCAGTGGCAAGGCAATTTCATTATGTGTCTGTCAGTGCACTGTATAATTTACTTCGAGGGCTAAATACAAGTTGCTCATAGAAGAGGTTGAAATATCTGATGAAGCAGTCACGCTTCTTGTCAGGACTTTGGGTTTCCTTCTGTTATTAGTATTGTTGTTATTAGTTTTTGTGGATGATGCCCCATAGGAGCTGGATTGAGAGGCCCAGCCAATTTCGTGTTGGTTCAGAAGCTGTCAGATGATAACCCTGCCAAGTCTCTCGAAACAACAGATTTGGTTCAGCGCGGCGGAGATAATGGTGCTGGGCTCTGCAAGTAGCCAAATAATAGTTCCTCTTCAAACTACCTTGTGAAGTATTACCTAATAGCCAGGCAAAGGAAGGGAGATGGTTTGGCCGTGCTGAAGCGTTAATTAATTAGTCGGCAGGGTTGGGAGCCTGGGTGAGCCCCCGGTTACCCGAAGGCTGCGCCGCTCCCCCCAGCTGACACCCCAAGCGCTTGGTCTCTTGCACACCCAGTGATGGTGGACTTTGTTATTTCTTGTGAATCTGTTATTCCTTATACCACGTTTATATCTGAAATGCAAACTCTACATACACAAACGCTCTTTGTCTATTCCAGTTTTAAGCTGGTGTGACCGCTGGCTGTCTAGTTCCCCTAGCACACACCTGTAACTTTAATCATTTCTTTAAAAAACTCATGTAATTCCAGTGGAATTGCTGCTGTGTCAGGGCACACCCAGCTATAAATATTCACGGTCTCAGGTGCTAAAAAGCCTCCTAATGACCCATTTCTCCTGCCCGCTCCACAAAATGGCCGAGCCGTCTCCCAGTGGGGCAGCCACTGCGGGAGAGGCGTCTCCTGGCCCAGGCCTCTACGAGGCGACGGAGAGATTCAGCCATATTTTAGAAAACGTATTCGCAATTTCGTATGCTCAAACAGTGCGACTGTGTCAACATCACAGCCTCGTCAGATCACAGGGTTTTAGTTAAATCAAAATGACAGGAAATTTCCTTGGATTTTATCCGCCATCTGAAGAAATTGGTTAGAGTCTGAGTTTGTAGAGCAAACACATCAAAATGAGTTTAAAGAAGTGCTGGCAGTAGTAAGACATACAGAGTAGCTATCCAGCAATTTCTTTCAGTTATTAAGACTTAATTTTTAAAATTGCCTGCAAATTATGACTGGGAATTTTTTATTGCACTACCCAAGAAAATCGCTGGTCTTCGTCCTTCTGTTTACACTTTTCCAGCATGTTTTTTACCACATGCAGCAACAGGCCTGACAACCTCTCTGTCATGGTTCCTTACAGGAGGTTTGCATTTCATGGGAGTAAAAAATATTTGACTTGAATTGTGAGTAGATGGAGTTTCTTTTGGTGGGGACATGGTGGGGACTCTCAAGTCCCTCTTCTCTTGTGTTGTATTTCTGATGTCTCACGGGTGGGACTCAGGACCGGGTGCAGACCCCGCTGGTTTGCTGCCAGTGTGGCCAGTCCCCAGGCATGTGGGAAAACAGGTAAATTCCTGAGGTTTTGGGTCTTCCTGGGTCTTGGTGTGTTGACTCTCATGTTAATACTGAAAACGTCCAGGTGGCTGTAAGTTGAACAGGTTCTCATTTCACTTGTGGAGTCAATTACAGGTGAAGAAACTTTCTGCTGTTCTAGCTCTAAGAAAGGCAATACAACAAAGAATTATTGATAAAATTATTGGTCAAATAGACATGAAGAGCTGGATTCTGCAGAGTGAGAGCAAATTAACTGCAATTTGGGTCTTCCTCTGGCTTTCCCTCTGCCTTTCTCGTTCTGTTTTGCATGGCATATCAGGTGCTGTTTGGAGGAAAGGGTCCTGTGTGGTGTGCAGGCCTAATGGAAGCTGGTTTAGTTTTGTTTTCTAATATTGTTTGCCTTTTTCTTTTCATTTTTTCCTACTTTTTCTTTTTCCATCCCACAGAGGTGCTTGGCTCTTGGCAATTACATCGAGAGAAGCCACCTACAGCACACACGTTGGTTTTGAAAATTGGCTGGTGAGGTCTCACCCATCAGCTGCTGCCCGAAGGGCTCCGGTAGCTGTGCACGGAGCCTGCCTTGGTCCGGGTGCTCCTTCCACGATGACAGATCCTCAATGCCAACTGTGTCCATTGCAAATGCACAAATTCTGCTACAATAACACCATTTCTTGCTGCTGCAAAGGTTTTCATGCTGCACACTCCATTTCTTTTCCTCCTAGGAAAAGCCCAAGTGCCTTCTAGTTCAAACAGAAACTTTTGAAGAAAACTTTCCTTCGTTTTCAGCATACCTCTGAGTGACTTTTCCCCAGAGCGTGACCTTGCCGTGCTGCTCTCTTGTCACCACCTGATGCGGTGGCTGTTTGAGCTGGGGCAGGGGGCTCGCTGCCACCAGCTGCTATTTATCTCTCTCTGCCGTGTGAGGAGCGCAGCCTGGGACGGTCACCCTGGAGCATCACCCACGGGGAGCATGGTAAGATGAAAGCTGAGCTGACTGTGATATCGAGGAGTGATTTACAGAGAGGGTACAGGATCACGCTGTGGATTTTTAAAACCAATGTTAAGCTGTAAGTGGTATCTCTCACAGCCTCCCTTTTGCCAGAAAGAGAACGGAACTGTACCTGGTTTCCATCGCTGGGCAGGAGCAGCTTGGGCCAGAGCCGAACTGCTCAGTGCTCTGCTGCAGGGACCTGGTCTGAGCTCTGCTGGTGCTTGACTGAAGCCATTGAAAAGTGAACTGGTTCCCCCCAGGCCCTTGCAAAGTAATATTTGTGTCTGTGTGGGAACATTTGTATTAGGCTCTTCTGTAGCTAAATCTGCTCTAATGGTGGCAGGAGAAGATGAAGAAATTGGCAAGAAAGGATTCTTTAAAAAACCAATCTCTGTGGCTGCGCTCTGTAACTCTGCCCTGCGGAGCACGGGATGTCCAGCCTGACTGCCTCCCAGAGAAATAACTTATCTCGCAGGAAACAATAAGAAAGGGAAGGCAGTGCCATCTGTGCTCCCAGGCTATGTCCTTAAATCAGTGAACCTGAATTTATAGAAGTGAACCACCTGTCAGTTCCCTTGTAGGGGATTTTTTAAAAAAGCAGCAATGTGCCTTTAAATCACTAACCTTGTCACAGCAGCAAAAACAACGGGTCTTCTCCCATCATATTACCGGGCTGAAAACAGTAAATAAGAGTATATGAAAAGATGTTTTTGTGAGCAAGCTGTCCTCCAGGAGGACGGGGAGGAGCCCACATCTCGAACCTGCCAGGCTGTCTGGAAGGATTCAGGCTGGGATCTGATGGCAATATTTCAATTTTAATTGTCTGTGTGCACCTGGCAGGTATCTGTTTGCTTATATTTCCTTCCCACCTCCCCTAGAATTGTTGGACGTATCTACAAGTTGATGAGAGGCAAAAGTTTAAGATATACCAAATTTTATTTAAAAATAAAAAATAAAAATAAAACTAATAAAACCCTCTTTGTGTCTCAGCTGATGGAGAACGAGCTCACTGCCTGGAGCCATGGGGCAGCACAAAGGGGAAAGGCCCTGCTAAGCTTCCCACAGGCAGAAAGCATCCTTGGGAGCTCCTCACGTCACCTTAGACACCAAAGTCAACCAACCCTTCTTGGGCTGGTGCCTGGTGAAAAGTTCCTGCCTTGTTATGTTCGTTTGCAATACCAGTAACAGCAGTGACAGAGCTGTGAACGATGTTTTACTTCACCCGGTAGGACAGACTGGTTAATCAGAGAACATCTACTGCTCATCTGTTTTCATTTCATGAAAGATTTTAAAAAATAACAGTTCAAGCGATTCAGCCAGCCAGTTTAAACGTGTCTCACCGTGGCCATTCCAAACCTTTCATCTCTGCCTTGCTAATCTTTGAGCATTTGGATTCGATGAGGTTAAATCAGAGCGTGGCACGACGACAGGCAGCTCGACTGATCTGCCTGTAAGCTGCCTGTTGGCTTACAGAAGCCAATAGCCTAAGCAGCTTCCTTGCTGGCCAACACCAGAGAAAATGCCATTTCATTTGTTTGCCGTCCTTCCATCCAGACATCCCGACACGAAATAATTAATCCTAACGCAGCCCCCGCGGCAGTACACAGCTCCTGGTGGCATTGCCCCGGTGCTCCAAGCGGAGGGAGCCACCGTGGTTGCTTAACAAATTGACTGCTTAGGTTTGTGCGGGGCACTCATTTTTCTTGTAGACTCTTTCTTTCTCGGAGGGATGAAAAGCTTTCAATAGGCTTCTTTTTATTGCGTCTATGGGCAAGTAGAAATATATTGAGGAGACGTAGAATTTATCTTTACTTCATTTGCATAAAAATGCAATTCAGACTATTTTCTTTTTCCAGAGATGTTTTCCATATTTTTCCTCTCCTCAAACACAGCAGCAGTGTCGTCAAAACAGCGTTATGTCACATTGGTGCCTCTTACAACACGGCAAAGTCTGTCCCACCGCAGTTCTTGCTGCTGGGGGCAAGGACTGCATCCTGGTAAATTCATGCAGATGCACAATACTTGGACCTGGGAAAATATATTGACTTTGCGTATTGCTGTTTTAAGAAAAAAAAATATGCATTGCAATTAGATACTTTTACGTATTCTTGAAAGCTGACAAAGTTTTGAGTAATTTCAGTTTGTTCGCTGCCACCGCTGTGGAACAACGCAGTCACAGTTCCCGCATTGTCTGCGTTTTCTCAAGCAGAAAAGAAAGTTGGAGATCTGGGTGGTTCCCTGATCTGCTCAGATTTATTCTGGCTGCCATAAGTAGTTGAAATGATGATGATACAGTTCATATTTCCCGTGTCTTGCTTAATATGAAACTTCAGTAGGAGTGTGGGGGGTATTTCGGCAGCTTGAAGTCAAGTATTCCTCCCCACACTACCCGTCATTCCTGGTACAACACCTCTCTCTGGTTTTCCACTGTCACGTGTGTTTCACATACGCTTGCTTTTCTGAAGATTGGGTCTCTGCCAGTGCTTTGGTAAAGAATACACAGAGTGGGTGTGTAAAGTGCCTGAAGCTCAGTCCCATGCTGAAATCAGACGGTGTTTTCTCTATTACTTAGTTATATTACTTGCAGGACTTCCAACAATTGTAGATTTTAAGAAATTTCCATTTCCTCTCACTTGTTTGCCTTTGTCCATTAACACTTTTAAAAATGTAGCAGCTTTCCCATCTAGTATTTGCGGTACTTATTCATTACATAAGAAATAAATTTTATCAGAATTAAGTATATACCTGTTGGTTGTGCTTGGGTGTCCTACTTTAAGGAGCCAACACGGAGCTGAAAGCCTGTAGGGCGTGTTGTGGACACGCTGTGTCCCGAGGCAGGACTCGTTTTGCCAGGTTATCCATCACATGTCCGAAATGAACCTATGGGGCTGTGCAGTTTTCTTGGGGCATTTTTATTTCCTGGAATTAGTTTTTACTGGTGCTTCAGCATAATGCTCCATCAGAGATTGCTCCCCCTGCCTGGAAAGCAGGGAGAAGAAATGCGTGGAGCTGTTTTGAAAATCTGAAAATATGGATAGGCAGTCACACCATTGTTAGTGTTTTATATTTACTTATTTAGTATCTCTCCTCTCTTTTGAAAGGCTTGGTTCTTTCCTGCTTCATTAACTGCTGCCATCACCTCCCACCTCCTTCCCGTCTCTATTCAGATGGATTGGACAGATCTTGTTAGCTTTCTCACGGTGATGATGGGGACCAAAAAGTCATTTAAACATATTTGGCAGGCCATACATCTTAATGCTATCCAGTAATAATTCAGCAGAAAGAGAAGTCCTGTGCCTGGGGGCTAAATGAAATGAAATTAGGGCTCTGCGCTCCCTGTGGGCCAGAATCCCCTTATCTCACTTGACGTAAATGAGATGTGCATTTGAGCTGTGTAATCAAGATGGAGAAACGATGCTCGGGAGTCTTTGCTGAAGAGCCATGGTCTGAAGGCCCCTGGGGGTGCATGGGCTGCTCGGTGCAAAACCCGTGACTCTGGGGGACACCCTGCTGGTTTCAGGGGAGCTGCTGTGTCCCGCTCCCTTGCACGTGTTGTAAATGCAAAGGGTGCTTTGCACACAGAGGCTGAAACCAAACACAACCCCAGACCTCCTGCAGCACCCAACATCTGTGCTGGGATGGTTTATCCGATGGAGTTGTCTGAGAGCAGCAGCTAGGATATACGGCCTCATCCTTGACCAAGCAGTGATTAAGGATGATTAAGCACTGATCAGCAGTGATTTTGCCTTTTTCATCCTATCCTTTGTTGTTTTACAGCGTTGCCTGGATGTTGAGGTTTAGTTACTAGTCCCAGGTCCTTGGCAGCAGATCTCTTATCTCTGTATTTATTGCTATCAGTGCAAGGGGAAATGTTGCTTCATGCCAATCACTCAAACAAGTTTTCCAATGGCTTTGACCTTTTGGAAAAGCACTCTGTGGAAAGGGAGGAGCAGTGACCGCAGTGCTGCTGGCAGCTCTGCACCCTCTGGAGGCCGCCAGCCGGACCCGGAGTCTGATTTTCCAACAAGGGAGAGTAACAAGCAGGAGGTGAGAAACCGCCAGCCGGCAGCGATGACAGCAAGGGTGCTTCTGTGCTAGGAGGATCGGCCGCGGTGTTCAGCACCGCCGCAGGAGCAGAAGCTGGGGTATAAACAGGGCGCAGACACTTTTATTGCTGTGCCATCAAGCCCTGCCCAGGGAGATTTAAGGCATTATTGCTGCAAGTAGCAGTCAGCGTAGTCAAAGAAGCGTCTGCCCTCGGTGAGGAAATGATCCAAGCTTCTTGCTGCAATGAGATTTATTTTCCCAGCATTAAGGAAAAAGGGAGGACGTGTGTCTGGGCTGGGAGACGTGCCACCCCCAGCACGCTCTGCCTCGCTACCGCTGTCACCCCACTTTTGCTCCAGCTGTAAACTTCTCGTAGCAGTTACATTACTGTCTGGGCCAGAAACTTCTTCTGGGCTGCATTTATTTATATGAGCTGCACAAATCCTGGGGTTTTATTGCCCAGCTTGCAGCTCGCACACAGTTGAGGCTGGACGCCACACGCAGTGCCAGGCACAGCAGGGAACAGAGCTGCCTCGGACCACCGGGCGCTTCTTAACCCACAGTGTTGAATTACAATGCCCTCAAGGACATGAAGATTATGGCTTGGTTTTGGGTGTTAAATGCATGAAATGTATTCAAGGCAGCCCAGCAGCAGGGTGGAAGGCAGGAGCTCGGGCACCAGTTACCGTGATGCTGGGAGGAGGCTGCAGCCTCCCAGAGGAGCAAGGTCAGGGCTCAGCCGTGATGTCCTGGCCCATGTCCCCCACCCAGGTGGGAGGCTGACACCCATCCCTGCCACCTCGAGAGCAAAGAGCAGCAGCTTTCAGCTGGCAGTGCTACCTTCGAGGTGTTTCATGCAAAGTGACGTGGGAAAGGGGAGTGTGTTTATCAGCCCTGAAATCATGGGGGCCCTGAGTAGATCCCTGTAAACCACGAGTAACATCAGCGGAACTCTTCCGATGTATAGGGCTGCTGTGCCCTGAGTTTCCTTTAAAATAAAAAATAAATAAAAAAGGGAAAGCACCCGCAGCCACCGAGCAGCTGTTGCAGGCAGTGCGGCCGTGCAGCCTGTCCTAGGATGTATTCATTGCTGCTCTGAACTATTTTTCAGTGTTGTGCCATTAATATTTGTCCTCCTCCTTCAGGCTTGGTACTTTCGACAGTGATTTGGGTGCTGTTGAAGGATTTGATCTGCCTGGAAAAAAGTTCTGTGACCAAAGATTCGGCAAGCTCTTCTGCAAGTGTTTGCATGGTTGTAAAGGCCAACAGCAACAAAAAAACACCAACCCTCTACACAAGCAAAACCCTGAAATTAAAATGAAAACATAGGAGAATAAAGGTGTAAGAGAAGGGATTTCAGCTCTATTCTCATTTTGGAAACTTCATTATCAAGTTATGGGCTTTGATATTGCTATTGATTTCACATAGAAGATGCTCAGGTACCACAGTGATGCCAATCATATAAAACCCTTAGACAGATCGCTGCAAAAATATAATAAGGTGAGGGTTATAGCTTATATTTCTAATGAAAATTTCCACTAATACATAGAAATCCATAATGAAATTGCTTCTTAAATGAATTGTTATTCGGGAATTTTCTGATTAATATAAATCCCCTATTATGTCACCCTCCAATTAAATTAGACAGGATATTATTTTATGTGAGACTGTAATTAACTAGGCTGGAATGTGGCCAAGTAGCCATAATTTATACCTGGGGTGTGAAGAGATGTACGAGACTTGTAATATTTGCAGTCAGTCAGGAACTACCTGAGCTTTCCATTCATCCCAAAGACAATCTGTCGCCTCTCAGTTTTATGGACTAGGAACATTGTCACCATTAAGGAAAAACTGGTGTCAGTGGGAGAAACCCAAACCAACACCTCTGAGGGCAGCCACAGCTTATGCTTAAGGCCAACGTCATCGTTCGTGGTCTTTGTTAATGTGGCAGAAGTGTCCTAGGACTTCATTGCACCTCCCACCTTGTTCCAGATGTTGCTGTGGCTGAGAAATGTCACCTACACATTGGTCCGAGGGGGTGACGTTTCAGCCAGGTTTATTTTTTATGGTTGTAAAAATAAAAAAAAAAAGGTAATGGCAAAGTTTTGTGCATATGAGATCATGCTGTGCACCTGCACGTACACCGGAGTAATGCAGGCAACGGAGCCAGCCGAGAGGGAGTTTGAAGTCAGAAAGATAAAAAGATATCTGGAATCAATACTTTCTGAATTAGATTTCTTTTTTTTTTATAGGATTAAAAATGTTTCATGAGTGACCCAGAGGAAAAATGTAGACTGGAGGCAAAGTAGAAATGATTACTGTATCTAATAACTTCCAGGTGTCCAGCAATATTTTGAGTAAAAGGGTAAAGTGCCAGTTTCCAAGCATTATACGTTATTAGTTTCAAAGCAATGTGTTTTTTTTGTGTGTTTTTCATTTGTTTGTTTGTTTTGCCTACTTTACGTTTGGTGTAAAGGCAATCTTTGCTGGAGAACTGTTAGAATAACTCCTATATTTTTTAAGATTTTTTTTTATAAACACTATGGGGTTATTAAACAGGAAGAAGTCAGTGTATTTTCTAATGCAGTTTTCAATCATTCCGGTTGTGGACTTAACACTGAAACAAAGCAAAGCTGTTAGGAGTATAAATTAGCAGACAAGGTAGGTATTTGGAGCACGGTCTGTACTTAGAGCGTGGCACAGTTATTTATGGATCTTTACAGGAGTTAACATATTTATCACAGACTTGCATGAATAACGACATAATACAGTTCAGAGTTGCCCACCACACGGTATTTTATGTTTTTGCTGTGGATTGGCAGCAGCAGAGCTCAGAGGTCCGTGGCTCCCCGCTGCAGGTGTGCGCCCTGCAGGTTTGGGTGCTCTGGGGCTGTAAGGAGAGGACAGGAGGACTGCTCCATCAAGGCAGTGGAGGGATGACCACTGCTAGCATGTATTTCCTGGTTGTTTAAAAGTCATCCTTAAAATCTGGTAGGCTAGGAATGGAATTAGCTATGTGGAAATGCCAACAGATTCATTTTAGCACAGCATTAAATACAGCAGGTCCAAGCCATCCTCCATACACAAAGCCATGAGATCTGTTGTGCACAGCAGCTCGTTGATGTCCACAGCAGAGTTGTTTTATAAACTTTCAGGGGAAAAAATGGCCAAAATTATACTCAGAGATTATCAAAAACCACGCGGAATGTTGAATTTGTCAGCGTGTATTTGCTTAGATCCCTGTGAATACAAACCTCTTGGTTCTTCCTCTGTCTTTAATAAAAACAAATCCCCTTTCTCACCTGGCAGCTGTCAGCAACAGGGAACTTTACCCTTCAGATTATCGTTTATTGAATCTCCACAAAATTGAATTGTTCATTATACGTGTCAGCTGTAGTTTACCAGAACGCTTCTGTCCCTCCAGGAAAGAGCTGATTGCTCTAATCATATAACTCAGTCTCAAATTTTGGAAATCCAGATACAGTCCTGGAGCGTGTGTGTTCCTCCCTTCCCTTTTATTGCAGAAAGTGTATTAAGATGAGCACACATCATTGCCCATCACCCATAAAGCACAGACGTAATTTAAAAGTTGAAATATATTTTTAATTAAAAGGAACCCTTTATTTTTATGAATGTCTTGCATTAACCTTTGCCTGCTCCTGATACCCATTCCTCTTAATCCAAACATACAATTCACACCTCCTCATTTCTATGCCTCATCCCAAACAACCAAACTTCTTGTCAATCTGGAAGGCCAATGGTGTAGTTAGATGAGACTTAATTTATACAGGACAAGTTTGTACGTGGGTATCAAGTCCCCCCAGTAATTCCTCTGGGCAGAGCCAGGGATCCCCGCTGGCTCCGTGTGTGGGTGCCGTTTGTGGTTGCTTCTGAGATGCTGAGCATCCCTCGGAGGAGCTCGTGTCGCTTGGATCTGCAGCATAATTCACATTTATTTGAATTAGCTGCATCTGACTTACCCTTCCACATAATTTTTAGAAGCTCATTCAAGGACTGTCCCCTTCGTGGTGTGAGTAGGGATGTGCTCACAGGCAGATATTAGAACGTGCCCTGCTCTACTCCCAGCACGAGTCAGGTGGTGTCGGTTTTCCCAGTAAGTGCAAAGATATTCACTCTCTTCCCAGCTTAGGTCAGACTCTGGACCATTAAAGAAAACATCTCAGTACTTAACTGGTAATATTTTAAAACAAATTACCTGATTTGCAGTGGGATTGTTAGGTCCCGCTGAGTACAACATCAATGGAAACTATTTCAGAGTTGGGTGATCACATCCACTGTACAATGCACACCGCGAGGCTTATTATAATGCCTTGATTCAGTGGAAGATAATATTTTGTGAGCAACATGTGGGGTTCTTTTGCAAATATTTTACATGAAAGAACCTGACTGTGAAGCTACAGGAAAGGAAACTTAGAAGGCTTCATACATCAGGCCTGAAAATCAGATAAAGATTCAAATCCGAGCTCATTCGACATGACACAATCCTTTTTTACTCTTTAATGATTGTGAAAGATAAATGCTGTGGCAGTAGCTTCCATAGCATGAGAAATCTTGTAAGAATAAGAAAAGGTGGTTAGCGGAGGTCCCAGCAGGAACATATTCTTCACAAATTGAAGAGGGATTTACGAGGACGAGGGGAAGGAGCGAAGTGGGATGCTCTGTGCATCAATTAAAGGACTCAGCAGTACATCTGCGTGTGTCGCTGGGACCTGCAAAGGGAGCCACGTAGTGCTTTGCAGTACATTTGCAGAAGACTTCTTTGTTGGCAAATGAGGATATTTATACAGTGGCACTTTGGTTGCTTTCAGAGAACTGCAGCCTGTGGCTTTCAGCAGGAGATTGAACGCAGGACTGAGGTCTTAGAAGAGGTGTTGCCTGACATCCTGTAATAGGTAGCATGCAGAGATCCTCTGCTTTGGGGAGAAACATCATCAGATTTTGTAGCTGGTGCTGAGAGCAGCCTGTAATTGGTGAACGATCACAGGGCTGGATTTCAGACGTTTGCGTAAATGTCAGTGTTGTGTTTTTTTGTCATATTATACAGTAATATCTAGTGCAGTGCTGAGCAAGGGATGAGGAAAATATAATCCCAAAGAGATTAGGTTAAATTCCTGGGATGGAAAAAAAAAAAATGGTTTTAGGCTCTTTTCCCTTGAATCAGCAAACAGATTCATTGCATTGTGCTGCGTGTTCAGCAGCAGAAGTGACGAGTGGTGGGATCCTGGGTGCCTGAGTTAACACTGAGGACTCTTTACAGCCAGCTGCAGCAAATAAGTATCTATGCTTCACACCTGTATGTGCATGTATAATGTATAGTTGCATTTTTGAAGCATTCATAACATTAATACAGCAATCTTCCATGTTATTCCAAGATGTTGTGTTGAAACCTTCCACACAAATGCGGATGTTTACCTTGCAATGTCTATAGAAGATGCACTCCACTAAAAACGCCTGGTGCTGTAGGAGCAGGAGCCGTGCAAGTGAAACTGCTGCTCTGAACTGCTCCCTGGCTGCCCAGCCGCATTATCATTTCATAAATTCACTGCTGTAAAAATTGTAGCAGAAATTGTTTTACTTGGGAAGAATTATGTGCTCGATATGGATTGCAAGCTCTTGTCTCCTTCTCATGCAAGCCCTGATGCTGGGATCCTGCGACGTAACCCACAGCTGTTTTCTCACTCCTAATTCATTCTGGGCTGGTACAACTGCTGTAGGACTCTGTGTATTTTTCTTATCTCATGAGAAACATTGCCATTTGGGGTAAATATTATTCTGTTGCTAATGGGCTTAAAATTCATTTCAAGTTTTCCAATTACATATTTCATTTATTTCATGAATGCAAAATGACACTGCAGAGAGCAAAGGCGGTAGCTGGCATGCGCCGAGTTAGGAGAGGTTTCACTTCGGCATTTGGAATTTGAACATGCAAAAATTAATTAATGAAAAGCAAGTTGTTCTTGCTTACTGTGAGATGCCTTGCGTTTCGCTGGGTAAGATCCAGGTGTACCAGGAAAAAAAAGGATGGCCCATCACAACCTGGTCTAAGATGCTTTGTAGTGAACTTGCAATGGCTGGCGGTGTGCTTGGGAGCTGCTGAGGGCCAAACCGTATTGAAACCCATTTGAGGAAATCTGTAGTCACTGCAGATACCTGGCGTGCTGTGTGTTAGAGCTGCCCCCTGCCACGCAGGTGGTGCTGAGCTGGGACCTCAGCCCCCTGCACCTACCTAGGGTGTGCTGCAGGAGGGCGAGCGCACGGCGCCTTCCTCTGGTGCCTCTTCCTTCAGCATCCCCTCTCGTGGTAGCCACGGGGAAGTTTTTCTTTCCAGCTTCAGCATCAGCTCTGGATGTCAGTGAAGTGCTGAGCCCTCATCCTCGCTGTCATTAAACATTCATCACCAGTGCAGGTATCTCTGTCTGGTGGTTGGTGATGGGGTCTCCCCTCCCTGTGGGCTTTTTGGTGTTGGAGGCCTGAAGCAGGGTTGGGTACAGGTGGATTTTGAGCTGTTGAGCACTTTGGTGGCTTCTACAGTGCAATCTGCAGCGTAATTTTCGTGTAAGTCAACCGAAAGGGAGAAGCCTGATCCGTTATGACCTTCCTTGGCATAATTTCACGCGCCTCCCCGCTCCCTCCTGCACGCTTAGTGCAGACTGGAGATTTCCCATCTGTATTCAAGTCTGTTCTCACCTTTTGCAAAATGTGCTTTAATAAACCTCTTTGTAAAAGGCATCTGCTGTGCGTGCAGCTCGGCATTTCGCTGCCACGAGCCGTTGGCATGCTCGGAGCGGGGCGGGAGGCGAGTGGCCGGGCTGCAGCCCCCTGCCAGCCGCCGGGCACAGGTGGCCTGGGGACAACTTCACCATCAAGGGGAGCCCCGAGCAGAGCAGCAAACCAAGAATTTGGCTCCTGCTAGCTGATGCTTTCTGTTGTTCGGCCAGTGGAAGAGTCTGGCACAATAAATATTTTAGGACAGAAATAATTACTGATGGAGCATATGGAGGCTCCACAAAGCCCAAGGCAGTTTATACACTCCTGCAGTTTGTATCGTAGTGCATATGTTAAACCTGTGGAATTAAGAAGAAGCCTTTCACAAATTAGCTTATATTGTTACTTTTCTACTCAAATTAGAGTCATTGCTGCTGCTTGTGCTCACGATTCAGTTAAAGGAAAAAGATTACCAAAGATTACCAAGAGTTGTCGTATCCTGGGTATGTTTCTGCTCTGGACAAAAATATCTGTTGTACTGTTCCTGACCAACTTCACCCTCTACTCTTGCTTTCCAGGAAGGCTGGGTTTAGTTTTGGGGTCTCTTTGAGATGTTTGTCCAAATCTTCAAAAATCCAGGTTTGAAAAAGACAGTCAGAGAATAAATAACCAAATCTAGAACAAAAGCAAGATCAGACCATGCTGGTTTAAAATTCTGAATGGAAGCACGTGAGTTTTTTTTTTTATTTTTTTCAAGACATGTTCCATGCAGGTGGTGTCTCCGTGACTTAATACACCGATCTGCTGCTGCATTACACCTGCAGACAGACCCAAAAAGCGTGAGTGTACGAATGCCATTCTCTGGCTGAATTTGCAAATCAAATGTACATCCTGGGAGTACAAACCTGGAGACTGGCAGAGGTGATGCAGCTGGTCCCGGTACATAATAAGGGCCAGTGCTGCCTTTGAATGTGAAATCCAGGCATTTGGAGGTTTTGTTCTGCAGACTGAAAAGAGAAATTAGAGTTCTTTGTTCGGTGATCACAAAGAAAAAATGCGTGTGTCAGAAAAATGCTTTCACATCTTTGTTTTTCATTTGTGCATGGAAAGGATCAATGAGAACAAATGCTTGGTGGAAGCTTTACAGGTGATAAATTATTTCAGATATCTTTTTCACAAAGCAGAGGAAGCAGTCGGCTAAGACCCAGCAGCTGACTCTCCCAGTGTTTCAGGTACTAATAAAATCTTAATGCACTTTTTAAACCCATGGTTCCTCCCCAGTCTCAGATATATAGAAAGAAAGATAATTTAAATTATTTCATCTCAGGCTGAGAGTTTTACCTTCTAAAAAATGGCAAACTGATTTACAAGGTTTCTTCTGTAAGTCCCTTAAAGTAAATTACCTGTCACAAGGGTCGTGGATCCCTGTCTGCATGTTTGAATAAAAAGTATAACAGATTTATGGCATTAATAATGGGGCTGTCTTTGGAAAGCTCTCAATTTGCAACAGTGAGAGCGGAAAGATGGCAGTTTGGTTATTTAGCACCCTGCCTGTCTTTCTCCTGAAGTTCTGAGATGAATGTGGCTGCTGATGATTTCGGCTGTGCTCGGTGCATTGACCTTTACTCGAAAGCCTAAAAATCTTCTTACCTAAAGGGAGCATCAGCACCGGCCAAAGCTTTGCGACAGCAGGAAAGGCTAAGGACAGGACTTGGGCACATCGAGTGGGCCTGTAAAGCAGTGCCTCATCACTACATTTTATTATTTATTCTCTGTGACCAGAGAAGATGTTCTGGAAAAGCCCCACTTTTGCCACTCATACCTGTTTTGCAGAACAGTATCATTTTATCTGAGAAGTGTAGGAGAAAAAAAAAATGGACATCCCCAGCTTTCCCCACCAGAAGAAGAAGAGACCATTTGCTAGTGCAGAGGTTGTATCTCTGGAAAGTTGACGTGCACCTCTCCAGGCCTCAGCTCTGACAGTTTTTAGGACTTCCCAGCACCAAATCCCGAAACCCAGAGCGCCCACAGCTGCCCGTGCCCCTGTGTGCATGGCTGGGACAGGCGCAGAGCCCGCAGGGCAGCAGGTGAGGCCACGATGCACATCTTCATTTTTCCCCCAGTTCTTCAGCTGGCAGAAATCTCCAGATCAACTGACTGATTCGAGCCAAATGGATAAAATTTGTTACCGCTCCTGCAGAAATGGAAATAATGAAATTGCTATTTTAGAGGCTCTCTTTAATAAAATACACTATCATCAGACTAACGTTGTATCTCTGCAGAAATTCATATACTCGTGTGTACATCTCTGAAATTAGACTGGTGCACTTGAAATAAAATCCTGCACTTTATGAACAATTCCAGCTGGGGCCTGCTGTAATGATACTTCTATATCAGGCAGGAATAAGTGTCACCACAAAATAGAAATAGCTGCTCTTCCATGCATGCATAGGCTATTGTTTTATATAAATGTGTGTTGTGGAGCCCCAGTGACACGGCCTGTATATCTTACTCATCTGAAGGGAGTTTACATTTCATTCTCGTTTATCTGTAAACAATCCACACAGCTCCACAGCGAGTGGAAGATGGATGGAGTCACTGATGGGAAATTTAATGCGCGTCTGAAACGCATGCAGACAGTCAGATAGACATCCTCTCGTTTTTTGCCAAATCAGCTTGCTACAAGTTGAGACAAAAGCACAGCTCTTTGGATGAAGTGATGGCACAGGTAGGATGCTTGTGGGAAGGGCAAAGCGAGGTCTTGGAGCCAGCCAGCAGCTGCCTGGACTCTTTACCTAAGCCATACCTTCCTGAGGCTATCAAAAGCTGGCACAATCCGTGGTCTGAGGAAGCTGGAGCTTTCCATCCTGCAGGAATTAACACCTTATTGCCCATCGTGGGCATTGCTCTTGGTCAGACTTCACGGGGTTCCTGCCAGCCCCCTCTTCCAGCCCCATGAGGTCCCTCCCTGAAGTTCATAAAGCTCTTCCAGCCCCCTTGGGTCACTGGGTAAAACAGGGCTCACGGCAGCCGAACTTTTTCAAATTCCATCTTGGCATGTTATTTTTTCTCTTGCTATTTATGTCGTGCCCTGATGCAGCTTTGTGATGGAAGTCGTGGCTGTAATTGATATCCTGGTCTGTCTGGTCCTGCTTTTTCTGCTGTCTGTGGTGAGTGCCTCTGGGAAGACCACTGGGAGAAAATCTTTGGAAGTCTTGCAGTTTCCCTGGAAAGCTTTCTCTAGCCTTTCACTAATACTACTTTTTAGTACCTGTAGAGTTTAGGGCATAAGCATGAAATGTTTAATGGTAATGTAACAGAACAGGAGACGTTCGTTGAAATTTGTCATTAACCCAGGAGGAGGAGAATATCCTTCTCCTCTGACAGGTCACTGGAGGGGAATGGGCACAAAGGACTCATTTTCATACTTCTGAACACAAAGAAAATAAGGAATAAGATTTTGAATTTTGCCTACAGACAGAACTGATAGACTTTGTATGTTGTCTGTGTGTGCTGGGAGGTTTTGCTGTGCTGTGTATATGGGCATATTTGAAATGAATGATGGAGTTACACAGGGATAGAAGAATCATATTGATGTGAGCTAGCAAAGTTTGAGAAGAAGTAAGTTGGAGCAGTATCAATCATCTTTAAACCAGTATAGATGGTGTAAGCATGAGACAGCTTTGGCCACTATAGGTGACTGGATAAAAAATTACCCTCCACACTGAGAAGTCCAGAGCAGGCTCAGGCTGGTCCCGTGCCATCCTGCATCCATTTTGCAGGGAGGCTCCATCCGAGATGACCTTCGCAGCATTTTTCTGTGCTTGGCATTGATGTAGCAGAGTCACGTGTGCTGTCTGCCTTGTGACAGAGCTGTAGATTAAAAGGAAAAAAAAAAAGTAAGATAAACCCACAGACAACCTTGAAGATGTTGATGCAATCGAGAAAATTTTAATGCAATACCAACATTAACGTGGTTGTTTCAACACTATTAATAGTCCCAAAGTAGTATTTCTGTATCGTGCTATTTAATGAAATACCAGCGCTGAGTATTTGGGCTTATTTGCAAACCTCCTGCCACCTCGATCTGAATCAAAATAATCCCACTTCCAGTGGAGTAAGGAATAAGGCATGCATAAAAGATTAAATTTCCACAACAATTTATATTGCATTATTTTTAATTACATTAGAGTTCCTGCCACGTAATTACCCTGCAAATGTATGCCTGAGTTAAAGATGTGCAGCTTCGTTTGCACTGCTGCCTGCCATTCCAGAAGTGGAACCGTACTTTCTGGTAGGTTTTATATGTGCATGATTTATTTGGGAACTTTGTTAGACCTTTAAATGCAAACTGTGACTCTCATGGGTGGCCTCTGGCGAGCTGGGGTGGAAACCCAGTGGTGGGGAATGATGATGCTCCACAACTAAAAAGAGATGAGCGCTAAGGAAGATAGACCTGGTCCTTGCCTTGGCCTAATTCAGGGCCTGCACTTAGACAAAACTGCTTGGTTGTTACCTCGATGAAGTTGTCATAACTCAAAACGAGGCTGTTCCAAGCTATTAGAGCCACACGCGGAGCTGTTAATTTATTTTCATTACCGTATTGCTGGTCCGTTCGAGTATCATGTATGGTCATTTCCGAAAAGTGTGACACTAATAATGTCACTACGGAGAGAAAGGAAATTAGCATTAAGATTTTATGTGGTTTTCCTATTGATCCTGCATTAGACGTCTTCAAGGATCTCCTGCTGACACAGGAGGACGTCGCGGGCACAGGAAATGAGCTGCTCGAGGTCTATGGAATCAAAATCGCATTCAGCATTTGCAAAGTCTGAGGAGAGTGAGGAAGTTTCCCTCTCTGTTCCCAGTGCTCTAAGGGGTGGCACGAGATTGCAGGGAGAGGTAAATGGCTCCATTGGTACTCAGCTGTTACTTAATGGTTTTGCTAGAAAACACTTAGGACAATTAAGTGTGAGCGTCTGACCTGGGAACATCCAACAGTAAGAGGTTTTGTAGAAGTGAAGTTGCCCAAATTCAGAGACAAACCTTATTTTTAATAGTTTGGGAATTCTAGTGCTAAATAGTAAATAAATATTACAGATCACTGCCATGCCAGTTTGGGTGTGTGCTGGTAGGGACCCAGTGTACTCCTACAAAAAATCCACATCTTCTGCTGTGTCTTCGATGTGCTAGAAAGGATTTTGAGATGTCTGCCTTCCTTTCTTGTCCATCATGGGTTGCCTGCAGTGACCTTTCCCATCCACTCTGTGCCTCACCTGGGTGATGCTCCCTTGCAGTTAGTTTGGAGTTTGGTGCATTTTACCCTGGTTCACACATTGGCCAGTCTTTTTTGGGCTGCACAAGTCTATGACTGGCTTTTTGTGCCCTAGGGTCTATATAGAGAGGGTTTTTCTTTCTCTGCTGTCAGTTTTGTGTCTGGAGGAGATGTCCACATCTTTCCCGAGGCGTGAAATGCCAGCACAGTGGTGCAGCACCAGTGTTATTCTCACATGCTATAGGATCTTGGGTCCCTTTTTGTTATAGTGCTGTTTTCTTCAAGGCAGTGCAATTAGAAAGAAGTCCAAAATCTTTCATTTACCTACCAAGTAATCTGAAACATTCATTCCCGGATTTGGGGTTTCTCAGCACTTGTGCAAACTAAATGAAAACAAAGCCGTAATATCCAGCAGGGCATTAATGCTGAATTGCTGCTTTACATATATTGCTGGGATTTAAACACTATGCAGGAGCCATAACCAGAAAGTTAGAGGCATGCTCTGCTTGAGCAGCAGTCTGCTAATTAGATCTCTGAGCCTTGAAGTAACCTTGTCCGGGTTTTGTATGGGTTTTTACAAGAAAATTTTTTAAAACCTTCCTTCATAATCTTAAGCCTTGAATTTGTTTCAGAGGGCTTTGACACAGCAGTAAAAACCACACAATAATATTTGTAATATTAAATTTACTGTGTGCAATGACATTTATCACTGTCACAGTGATTATCTGCCTCTAATTAGGAAAGAGCAGAGAAATCTATCAGCCCTCAGTCCCCACAGCAATGGGGGGGGCCAGTTAACCTCGCATCTAAACCCCACCAGCAGAAGCAGTGCTTCTGTGATCAATCCATGTGGCTCTCTCTTGACACCTGCAAGATGCCAGCTAAAGGAAACTCATTAAAATGCATTTTTTAATTTCTGATGCAAATTACCATGAAGTGTGCTTCTGCAGTTCAAAATGGGAAGCGCGTGCTCAAGCTGTGCGAGTGGCCCCCCTCTGCCCAGCGAGTGCAGGACAGAACCGTGCATCCCCACGGGGCTGAGGGACAGTCCGGGACCAGTGCGTTGCCTCCGTGCACGAGACGGTCATGCAGTTATTTGGGCACAGGAACCGTGTTTGATTATTTTTTGTTCTGATCAGTGAGGACCCCAGCAAGGGCATGCGGCTGGCTGCAGCCCCGTGCCGCGTGTCATCGCGGGTGCACCCCGTGGTGTCCCTCTGTGGCTGTGTGCACGCAGCAAGACTCACTGTGCCGTGCCGTGTCTGCCCCTGCACAGAAGGAAGCACGCAGTTATCTCTTCAGAAGACATCAGCAGTGCTGTTGGGGAGTCTCGTGTAAGTTCAAAGCAGGAGTTTGATCAGCCGTTTATTTTGGGGACAACCCAGGGAAAAAGCTTCTGGCCTCAACTGAGAAAGACATTAAAATGGATGCCTTAAATCCTTCCATGTTCAGCACCCGGCTGAGCATTTACCTGGGATCAGAACACAGCTTCCCAACGTGGCACCCCTGCGTCTGTCTCTGGATCCAGAGGGAGATGGCAGGAGGGAGCAGAGCACTTGAGTGATGCTCAGCTGGGAAGGAGTCACAGGAGCAAGTACGGTTTAAGTATTTCCAGAGATTTATGGAGCAGAGTTTGATTTGTTTGTTGATTTATTTCAGCCTAAATAACCAGAGGCAAACAAAATACCCAAGACTGTGCTTTAACAAATTGAACCTCAGCTGCGCTGAAGTGATCGGTGGGGCGGGCGGCGAGCCCAGGCTGCGCTTTGTCTCGGTGCCACTCGCTGATGGAGGAGAGGCAGGGCATCGCGCCACCAGGCATCATCCACCAGGGGTGGCGTGGTTTGGGACACGCCACCAAAGATATCAGACCTGCAAACACTGCTTTCCTTGCCTCCTCGAGAGCCTCCTACCTTGCCCAGGGGCACCTGGACTTGCTGGGCTTGAGACGGGCACCTGGGCACAGCACCAGGTTTACAGCTTCCCCGAGGGGATGGGTGCTCGCTGGGCTTCGGTTTGTGGCTCTGAAGAGCAGAGTTACTGCGGGCACTGCCCAGCCCTGCTGCTCTGCAAACGTTCACAGAGCGATGCCAGTCGGGGCAGGGGGCGAAGGCTGTCCGACATGGTTTTCACCTGGAATAACCCTGCTGCAGATGCGTTGGGCTCAGCAAATCATTTTTTTTTGCCGGGATAGGTATTTCAGCAAGGGCTGGTATAAGCTGTACCGGCAAAGCTCATTTTACGCCCCTATAAATGGCACGTGGACACGGCAGATTTGCTGGTGCAGCTTGTCGTTGCAGGGCCAGATCAGCAGACTTCCCCTAGCAAGCGCCAGTCTTCAGTTTAGACTTTGCCCCTGAGCTCAGCGTGCCCCCAGAATGCTTTTGGAAATCTTGGAATAACTTGCTGAAGGCCTTTTATCCATCACTGGTTTTAAGCATTTAATATTTAAATACCTTTTAATCATCCTAATATTCTTCTTATCGCCTACACATGCTGCCATTCTCTGGGGTCTTTAGGGATGCAAGTGGACCGAGGAGGGATCAATCACAAACCGCGCTGCTCCTGCACTGATGGAGGCCGGGGAACATCACCCAACGCAGCGATGCTGATGGGCATTTCACAAGAACAGACCAAAAAAAAAGGATATTTAGATCTCCCCCCAGCAGAGGATGGAGAAAATGCAGAGCAAGATCTTTACAAGAGCCAACCTTCCAATGGCTGATAAGGGATAAAATATAATTTATATTTTTCTGGATTACAATGAGCTGTATTATTATACGAAAATGCCAACCAGGCTACAGTATTCCATTAATAATGAGCATGGAATAAATTACCTGCAGATGACATTTTTTAATTGAATCACAATCTAATATCCCAGTAATATATTAGAATAATAAGAATATTAGGATGATTAAAAGATATTTAGCATTTCCATTGGCTCAGGTTTTAAGTGCTGGGTAAAAGGCAACTAATGTATATGTGTCTCATTGATTCTCAAAAAGGGGCAGGTAATTTGATGTTGTTTGGCTCTGCAGTGTCATAAAGTTCCTCTCTGATGTGTGCTTGAAGGCTGTTTGTGTCAGCTTTAAATGTTTTTTTTCACAACAGCAGTGTCAGGGGCTACCTTAAGTGCAAGCGTAAGCTCTAAAACACTTTGCATACATCCAGCAGAATATATAGGTAATGGTTGCGTGGAAAAACCTTTGTTCATTCCCTGTTTCCTCCGGGATGGGACTGGGTACTCGGCATCAGAGTTTGTACTCATACGGACGTGTCCTCAGTACGCTGCTGAAGCACCAGGAAGACCAGTGCAGGATGCGTAGATAGGGAGCGGCTTGACTCCAAATACTGCTCATGCTAGAACTGTGTGATGGAAATGCCTTTTGTTTGCCCTGGAGATTTGATGAATCACTTAATTAGACCCATCCTACGCTTCCGTCTAACTCACACAGCTCCATCACCCATCACGTTAATTGCTGGCAGGCGAAGCACTTGCTGCGAGAGCTACAGGTAGGAAGAGCAGCAGCCCAGCCCGCAGTGCCTGGGTCGGTTTAGGTAACTCAGCAGGTTGTTTGGTAGCAGAAGTGCAACAGTCTGCAAAGTCAAACACAAAATATATAATATTTTATATCTCAGTCCTGAAATGGACCTTCCTGCCTGGCTTCAGTACAGGGCACAACTGCATCCCTTAGGAAATGTGTGAACAACAAAAAACACCCTGCTGATAACACAGCTCCATGAATCACAGCCCCTTCCCAGGCTACCCCTTCCTCCTTTCCTTTGTCCCTCCACCCTGTATCCGAACAGATCAGCCTCCACCGAGTGACCCAGGAACAGCAGTGGAAGTGTCCATCTTCCAGCATTTGCCAGTGCCAAGAGGTGCAGCCCCAGGCTGAGCAGCACAACCACCTTCTATTGCCACGATCTGGTAGAAAATTTATTAAGCCTTAATTGATCTTTAATCGTCCCAGCTTGGTTAGTGCTTATTTATTACTGAGTAACACATACTCCAGAAGCCATTGAAATAAAAACCTTTTCCAGGAGGGAAAGTGCTGACTGAAGGCTCCTGCTACCAGTCACAGGGGAAAATGGTACAGACAGAATCCCGTTCGATGAATGCCTGTGAAGAAAAAGCCAGCCTTCTGTGAACGGAAAGATAAAATGCAGCCATAATTTAACCTGTTTGCTATAGTAAACAGTCAGAATATGTTTTGCAAATTCCTTACTGTAGGGGTGAATCATTCCCAATTCACTTGCTGCACAAATATCAGGCTTGTCAAAGAAAAAGTATTTCCTGTGCATTTCCATTTGGAAATGAAATGGGTTTGGGAGGATGTCTATTAGAAGTGCATATACTGAAGTGTGCTTTGGGGATGTATAACTGTGTGTGCATCTGTGTGTACACGAGTTCACACATTCATACACTTGGACATCTGAAAGACGGCTACAGAGGCTGCCAACGTGAGAACTTGAAAATCATCATATGCCAGGTAGGAAGAATTAAAATAAATTGCATTGCAAGCAGTAATAACAACCCCCTGATCTCCAGCAAGCTTTGAACCCTAAATTTAAATCCCTGAAGACAGGCTGCTGGTGTTTCAACCAAGCTGGAAGGGAAGGGGCAGCAGGAGGCTGGCTGTGCTGTGAGGAGAGCAGTGGGTCGCAGGAGCCAAGAGAGATTCTGTTTCCAGATCCTCTGCCTTTGCCAAACTGAACCATTGGAGCTGTGATGCTCTGCGCCAGGAGCTGCTGAAATGAGTTGGTCCGTTTTATTTGCTTTCTGGAAACTGTGGTTAGAATTGCTCGGCTGCTTTCAGTAACAAGATTCGAAATATATCCATCGTCGTGTCCATGTCCCATGCTGGGATTTAAAACTGCATAGAGATTATTTCTATGCCACCTGCAAAGGGTTCAAAAGATTCGGTTTTTATTTTCTTTGGGAGCTGAGAGTCAAAATCTGTTAGGAGTCTTTAAAATTGTTTGGGTCATTGCACTCCCTAAAACAATAATATTGTGGTGTAATCAGGCTTTGGGGTCCTGTGGGGGAATTTCTGTTCCTCTACAGACCCAGGCAGGTTAGGCTTGCTGCTAAGATCCTCTTACCCCTTCTTCCCTGGGTCTAAGAAATGGATGCTACAGGTTCAGATTTCCTGAGCTATTTCACTACAAAATTGAATCAGTCTCTTTGGTCTCCAAAAGTATGTTTTGATAGAAAAATCCATTGGTGGCAGCTGGTTTCACTGAGAGCCAGGATGAATCCTTGAGGCCCCAAAAATCTGAACATCTGATGGCATCGTACCATTGAAGTGCCAGCCTGCTCCTCTCTAGGAAATCATTATGAATAATTACAATTTTTAATTATAGCTCCACTTACAGCCTCACATACACCCTTAAACAGTACTAAAAATCCTTGACATCGTGCACAGGAAGTTTCTCTGCCCTGCAGTGATTTCAGGGGTTTTAACTTGGTTTATAATTTCACTTCAGCGTAAAGCTCAAGGGTTGGAAATAAGCTGGGGGGAACCACTTTGGTGCTGTTTTCCATAACAAAACGTCCTCAGCCTGCATTGCATAAACATTCAGCCGAACCCTGCCAAGCAGAGAAGCAGAGACCCTGACCTTTTAGGGTTACAATTAACTCCCTTGCCACCGTCCTTTTTATTTCAGCTTCTCTGGTGGGCAAAAAGTTTCAACACTTTAATTTGTGAAAAGCCTGGGAGCCAAGGAACGCAACAGAGAAGAAAAGAAGCAATCATGGCTTTGTCATCTGAGGAGGAGGCTGACCCTCGTGTCCTATCAAATTTAGTCCTAAATATATTTTGCTGTTATTGTGAAATGCCCTTCAGCTGGCACAAGCCTTCCTCGCACACTGAGCTAATGCATTCAGCAGCACCGACTCTTTAAGGTGAGAATCGAATCTTGTTGCCCCTTGACAGAGATGGAATAATAGGGTAATGCAACAGAACATTTTTGAAATGCTAATACTCGCCACCTGCAACTTAATTTTTTTTTCTTATTGCTTTTTTTTTATGACATTTCACAGTCCTATAGTCTCAATAGATGGATCTGCATCATAAAAATGACACACTGATGATTTAAGAAGGATAGTCAGTCTAAGTGAAACGGATGGAGTGCTTTAAGAGTGTCAGTTTAGCACCTATTACATAGGGTCAATGTTCATTTTCAATACATCATTAAAGCATCCTGCTAAATCACTCAGAAAATGTTCATGTTCTCCTTTTTGAGCCACCATGTTAGATTACAGGGATAATGAAGTGTAACTGCACATAAATGGCAGTTTTATACAAGCATATTTTATTGTTTTCAGGGCCACTGTTTTAGGTTATTCTGAATATGAAACATTAAAATATCCCCAATGAAATACTGAGTACCTCCTTAGGTGATAGTTCCCATACTTACATTTGCAGCCAGCTACCAGCTCCATCAAATTTGATATCTACTGAAGCCATTTTCCCACTCTATCAGTTTTACAATATACAGTGTTCACTAAACTAATATCAATAAAATCAAAACTGCCCTCAGCCCAGTAGCTAGTTCTCAAATTACATTACGGAAGATGTATTTCTATTATTTGGAGAAGAACCTTGGAAACTCACTTATGTCAATAGAAGTCCCTTTGCCAAGGTCAGTTCAAGTGCAAGATGATTTTTGCTGGCTTCAGGTGCTATTAACAGCACAGAGTCTCAGAGACACCTTTGTCACGATCAAAAGTTGGATTATCGAGGTAAGGTTAAAAATCAGACCTTGGAAGGCAGGAATCAGGACTTATGAACATAAAATGTTTAACACTTAAATCATAGTCTGTCCCTAAAATTAGCTGTTCCCACAGTACAGGTGGTACTGGGAACCACTTGGTATAAAACCGGGTCTGTGGACAGTGTGTGCCGATACTGCCAATATTAACTTCTGAAACGGAGCTAAAGCTGCTTTCCCTCTACTGAGGGAGAGAAAAAACCCGTCAGCATCCCTTAGGCTTATAAAATATTTATTTTCTTTTATTGCATTTTGTAATGGAAAACATGCTTTTAGTTACAGACAGTAATGTAATGAAGGTGTGTCATGGTGGGTAGCCATCCTCTGTGCCACGTGCTGTAGGGTATGGCACGGCGGCCTTTCCTCTGGCCTTCTCACACTCTTCTCCTCCACTCCGTGTTAGTGTAGCTGCTCCCTTCCTCTGCAATGCAGAAAGACAGGGCCAGCACCTGCCGGAGCCCCGAAGGGCTTTGCAGAGAGCAGGAGGCACTGTGTGAAAGGCTCCGGGGTGGAGGTGGCACAGAAGGAGGAGCAGGAGGTGGCACTGGCCGTCGTGACGTGGAGCAGAGGACAGCCGAGGAGCTTTCTGAGGCAGCTAATGATGCAGGCACTGCAGTTTTTTTAATGCTTCAGCTGGGAAATTCCTACCATTAACAAGACGTTTGTCTTAATGACAGGCTTATTTTAGGAAATGTTCAAAGCTAATAACTATACTCAATAATGATAGTGAACATTATTGAGTTTTCCCCATTCACCTGTAAAGGATTGTAAAAGTCTTCTGCCCTGCTGCCAATAAAGTCTTCTGCAGGCTGTACGCTCTGCAGCTCAGCTGCTCTAGACCCAACTTCTTAGCAGGGCTTACAGGGAAATGTTACTGGAGAGGGTTCACAAAACTGGTTCACAAAACAAGAATTATGGAAAGAAAGGGCACTTAGGTAAAGGCTTTTCCTGTTACAAATAAAGCCCAGCTCAATCTTCAATGGGAACGTGTTATATGAAGAGCAGAAGGTCATACTCCTCATCTCTGCTCCCAGGGGCAGTGGGTATTTAAGCAGATGGTATCCCTTCTCCAGGACAGATTTAGGGGGCCTTGAGCATCCTCTCAGGAAGGGGCGTGTGGGTCTGCTGCTCTTTTTGTAGGATCGGCTCCCAGCCTTGGGTCAAGGTTGGCACAAGCCCTGCGTTTCCCTTAATTTATCTAATCCGTTCAACAGGAACTGCACGGAGCCTTAACAGAGAATACTCAGCATTCTTTCAGATGCATTGTGTAAGTGAATTTGTTATTTATTACATAAGGACGAGTTGGTGAAACATAACTTTGTTGCAGTGGCTTGTTTAGCACAAAATCCTCCAGTTTTCAATTCTGACTGTACTTCACATCTCCAGACCCCACAGTCCCCTGCCCCCTCTCCTGAGCTGCATGCAAGGAGCCCGTCAGCACTGACTGCTGTTCCTGGACCTCCCTGCCATCCAGGGAGGGGGAACCTTCCTCTGGTTCTGAAGAAGGTCATTTACATTTGTATTTTTAGAGCAAACTGACTTTCTACAAAGTCAATGGAAATGGTGCCATGAGCTATGGAATTCAGCCCAGATTCCCACAGAGAAAACAATTTCCATGTCCTTTCAGTTTATTTTCTAGCTTTCTCTTCAGCATCCAGCCAGTGCTCCCTTCATATTCTTGACCTCACTGAAGTGCCTGAAAAAACATTTTGGAAGATCCCTTCATTTTCTTTTATGAAGTTGCTCCGAGTTCTCCAGTCTGCCCATATTTCCTTATTATTGCACTCTCTTCCTCTTTATAAGTCTGGCAATATATCAGTATTACCAGGTCTCCAATCCTTTGACATGGTGAAAGCTTCCATGGGTGATTCTGATAGTGTCCTTTTACGTTAGTGAGGACTTTCTTTAGGCCCTACCTTGAACCTCTCAGGTCTTGGGCTAGCTCTGGGGCTGCAGAATCAGTCTCAGAGGGCGCTGACACTTTGCTCCTCGCCAAAGCCACCCAGGAACAGCAAGCAAGAAGAGAAGTCGCAACACTTAGCTTGTTTTCTCATGCAGTAATAGCTTTGCTTTGATTTTCTTACAGAAAATGATGGCCTCAAAAGTTTCAGGTCAAAATAAATAAATTAGTAAATCGATGTTGATGTCCCATTAAGCGTTGCACATGACTGTAGCAATTAGCAGCTGCTCCCTTGGTAGGTGCTGTGCTCATGGGCTAATTATTTCGTGTTTGTCTACGCTGATCAGCAGCTGATTTCTGCAACTGCGGTCTCTTGTGTCATGCAAAACTTCTGGAAAACAGCTCTAACCTTCCTCCTGCTTTCCTTTGCTACTAGACTTAGGGAAGCTTGACCTTTGTGATTTTCTGTTGCACAAAGAAGGGATTTTCTGTGCTTGCCCCGACTTCAAAATACTCCCATTTGGGAGTTTGTAGCCCAGAATTTTCAAAGGAGCTTGCCCTTAGCTAGCAAATGCATTCCCTCCTTCCTCCCTCCTGCTCCCGAGGAGGGGCTGTGACAGCCAGCGCTGGCTGTGGTTCATTTGGTGGTTTGTGGAGCCGAGGACCCCAGGGGAGTCGTGGCGTGGCCGTGAAGGCGTGCGAATAGGCTGCTGTGTCCTGCAGAAGCAGTCATTAAAGCCTCGGGAGCGCAGGAGCTCCTGAGACAAATACAGCCAGAGAAACTAAGCATTACCTTGAGGATTACTGTACCGTCTGATTTATTCTTCTGGCATTTTACTGACAGGTCAAAGACAAAAATGATTCTGTTAGGAAGCTCTGCGCTTGCACAGAAATGCTGCAGCAGGAGCTTTTTAAAGGATCATTATTCAACCTGTTGTACGCAGCTCTGTGCAGCCATCCTCTCCTTCAGCAGCTGGCCCTCAAACACCTCTAAACCTTCAAACGAACGATTTGTGTGATACGTCTCCTCATTTCTATGGCAAACCTTGTTCCAGAAATGATCTTAGCGTGAGTTAGGCAGAAGAAAACACTGTGCCTCGGTTAGTACAAACAGATGATGCTGAGCACGGGCACAGTTGGGTTGCGGAGGCTCGAACAGGGTCTGATGGCTCCGAAAAAAATGCTGGTGCTGCTGCCCGTGGATCAGCATAACTCTTCCTCCAGTGAAACCCAACCAAAGGGAACTGTTTTGGCCTGATTCATATACATGCCTGCATCTGAATGTTATGCCACTGTAAAACAAGATACTAGGGGATAAAACTTTAAAGGTTGGTAATAAAAAGGTAATAAATGGGCATATACAATAGAGTGATGGGAAACTTCATTTATTTCCCTGAGTTACAGATGACCTCATAACTCATGAGTGCTGGAGCGAGGCGGAGTTATGAAAGTCATGAAAGGTTATCAATAACAAGTGGAAATAAATGACTTAGCCCATTGTGTTTTCTGTTTGCGTGCGTCTCCCCATGATAAATGTGACGGTGACATCGGGCTGATGAGGCTGGGGGAGCCTGGGAGGAGCAGCGAAGGAAGCGCCCAGCCTGTAGGACCCTTTGTCATCTCCATCACAAACGGGGGGTGAAGAAAAGCTTTGGCTGAAGTGGATGAGATAGGCAAGGAAGGTGGCATGGGGCTTTAGAGCACATACGAAGGCCAAGCAAAGATGAAAATCCTCCAGCAATGCTGACTTATAGTGCGAAATAACAGCATGAGGACACAAAGTCTTTTGATGACATCTCTTGTAGTGCCAGGCTGTTAGTTCATTGGTCACATATTTGAGTCCTGCCCCCAGTAGCCTCTGAGGCTGTTTTTTAGGTGTGATGGTAACTGTCCCTCTTCTGCCCTTCTGAAAACTTTTGCATAAGCCAAGGTCAAAACAGGACACAACATCCGCTGCAGACTCGAACCTTGCTCAAATTTTAAGAAGAGCACTCCAAGAAGGGAGCTGTGTGTACGTAGCAATTCCACCCATAATGGGATTATAAAGTAATCTCGGAGAGGCTGGAGGAGTAACCTTGGGAAATAAGGCGTGTGTCTGGTTCTGGTTCACATAGGCTGTGCAACTGCAGCTAAACAACCTCTGCTTCAGCTCACCATCTGTAAGGCAAAGATTTTTTTTACATTCTTTCCATAGAGGAATATTGTTGGGGAGAAAAAAAGTAGAAAAATTTCAAAAAAAAAAAAATCTGAATTATGCAGATATTCTCGTCCTGGAGAACCAGCAGCAGAGCAGTACTTGAATGGAAAGTCACCAGAGGAAACTAAAAGAACATTGTTTTGATGAGTCAGTTAAAGAGCCAACACTCTTCCTGCTGACAGAGTATTGCACTTCAAAATTTGGTTAGAAGGCACTGTTTTGCTGACAGTACTGTCTTTCAAAGGACATGCAAAATCAACACCTGACCATCTGTAGTCATTTCAGATTCACCCATAACATTTTTTTTTGTAATAGAAGGGTTGTTGTCAACCTTGACACCCTGGACGAATGCCAATGTCTCCCGTTCTGTATTAGTCATCCTACATAAACCTCTCACATCCTCTCCAGTCGTTAATACCCTTTTGAGATCTTGGACATTTGCTGCATTTCATGCCTCAAGAATAAGTGCAGGTTTGGATCTCCCACCGCAAGCTGCAGCAAACTGTAAGAAGCCTCAGTAATACGGTCCTCATAATCCTGGTGGGAGGACACTTCAGACCTAAAATCTTCCTGAGACTGTGCTCACAAGAGGCTGTTCCTCTGGTGCACTGGTGGGTGTGACAGCCAGGGTCCTCCCCGTGGTGGTGGTGTTCAGGGACATGCAAAGACAAGGACGGACACGGCTGCCATGCAGAGCCCTTGAGCCATATATTAATGGGACGCTAGGAAAAAGGGATCTCGCGACTTTTACCTCCCAACCTTTGTAACCCTACAGGAGATAAGCGTGCCTTTTCCTTAAATGTGTGGTATAAATTTTGATGAGCCCTTCCTACCCTCAGGTACTGCTAAGTGACGAAGCTAGAAAAAAAATAGTTTAAGCAAGTTTCCACACTGCAGTAGGCAGTGGAATGTATTAGAGGAGATCAACATGAAATATTTCTGTGCTGCCTTGCTTGAAAATATTGGGGAGCACTGATTTACCTGGTTTAATGTCCTTGGCTTTTCTCCTTCCTTCAATCACTATTATCTGTAGCTTGGGAATAAAGGCTCCATTCAGTTTGAAAGGAGCAGTTCTGCAGTGGTTTATGAATGCTTTGTTTGCTCTAACATCTGAAATATATTACTCTGAATCATTAAGAGCCTTTTTTCACAATATGTCCCTGACTTCAGTACTTCATCCTTGACGTTTCTTAAATAAGCATGGTTCTTGATTTATACTGAGAGTTAATGATTTGCAGTGCATGGAGTATAATGAAATCGCTATGGCTTCGGAGGGTGTGGGTTAAAATTACAGGCATAGACGTCCTTTAATCTGGGGCAAAGAACGAGGGTGCCTGTGCAAGTCAGTCCTTGGTGTGCACCCTGGGACACTGTTGCTGTATTTCGTGGTCGGGTACAGTTGGAAGCTTGCAGCAGGAGGGCAGCCAAAGGCAGAAGAGCAGGGATCCTTTCAGAGGGCCTGACCTGTACCTCTGCTCCCACCTATCCAGCAAGGTTCATCCAGCATTGCCCACAGCCCTCACAATGGGCTGACCAAGCACTGCTCTGCAGAGGGTCTGAAGAGGTTTTACTGAAAAGTTTGTGTTGATGGTGCTGGGAGATGAGGTTTGCCTTGCTTGAGGCAGCGTTGAGCACCTTAAAAAGGGGGTGGACATTTGCTGTCCTCTTTTATCTGACCTGGACTCAAAGAGCAGCATCTTCTGACTTTGGCACTAGCTAGAGGCATTTTGAACAACCTGATCTAGTGAAAGATGTCCCTGCCCATGGCAGGGGTATTGAACTAGATAATCTTTAAAGGTCCCTTCCAACACAAATCATTCTATGATGCCCTGATTTTCACTTGTGGGGTGCCCATTTTTATAGTATCAGAGCTAATCCTCTCAGTTCCCCCAGTGTTGGCATTTTGCTGCATTGCTTGATGTAGCCTTAGTGAAGGGAAGGGAAAAATTGTAGAAAAGACAGAAATTAGAGGTTTGGCAAAAGACAAAGCATAACTGTAAGACAAATGAAAGAGCATTCATGTCACCTGGCTCAAATGGGATAATTTAGCTAATGCTTGTTAAATCCCCTCCACCTAGGATTAATGACTGCCAGAAACACTCACTCATGGAGCTGGGGACTTGCCAGAGCCAGAGAAATCCCAAGTACCTGTAGTGGAGTCAGGCACCGTAGTGCAAGCACCAGAAACCAGAATTCAGGGCTAAGAGAGAAACAATCCTTCACATCAGTAATTTACGATGTTTTGGTGGTTGTTAGCAGTATTGCCCAGAAGTGTGGAGACGTGTCTGGCAGTGCTTGACACGAGTCATTTTGTTTAACCATGCCTTGGTTTCCCGTGCTGTCTCCTGTCATTATTGCATATTTCCATTGCAGCTCTCTAGGGCATAAGCTGCTTTTAGTTTATGTTTGAACAAAGCTTTGCAACAGGAATCCCTGATCGTAGCTGGGCCCTTTTGGTATGCTGTGCCTCACTAGTATGTGACAAATCCAAACCAAACCTTGTCAGACATCAAGTCTACTGCTGCAACAGCATTAGGACTAACTGACTGATAGCTCTGTAAATTAACATTAATTGTTTACCCAAATTAATAATAACATAGTTGAGCCAATTAAAAATGTAGGATTGAGATGGCTTTGAATGAATATAAGCTGCAGAGGACTATACATCAATTAAAGTACTGCAGAAAGCTTTTCACCAAATGCCCTGCAGGTATGTGTTGTATCTTAGTGAGTGAACGTCATGTTATGTTTGTGAAAATCATTTCATTATCAAAGCCACGATGTACACAACGGATAATATATACTGACGTGTACAAACCAACCACAGATCTTGTTAATACTCATACTGGCTGCAGGTTTTATGTTGGATATTTTTAATTTTTACTTTACCATCGTGAGCAATAGCTACACTTACACATTGTGTGCTGAGATTTTCCTATTAAGGAACTATTATTTAGATAAGATAATAGCAAAAGCAACTGAGCCATCAGTGCTGATGTTCTGCATGAGATAGTGTTTTTTTTTATGATGTACTAATTTTTATCTGACCTTTGGTGAGTGAACTGAGTGTATTTCACATGTTGTTTCCGTGTCTCTGCATAGCTACATAAAACAGGGGGGCAGAAAGCTTTGGCTAGAACTGGCAAGGAAGGCTGCTGCTTGGGGAAAAACAGCTAAAAGAAGGTTGCTGCTTTAACCACTTCTGTGATTGTGTTTCCCCATTGCCAGGCCAAGACCTCATTCCCTCTAAGTGTTTTCTGTTGGTTACTTCAACGCTCTGACATGGCAACCTAGCCACCGTGCAGAGAGGTCGAGGACTGCGTGTACCTGTGTGCACAATGTGATGGAAAAAATGGTGTTTACATGTTTTGTAAACAGCAGCACGTGGGTTTGCAATCTGAGTGTCAGGACGAGCCCTTCCCGGACAGGCCAGGTGCAAACAAGCCATCCCAATTCAGTCAGTAACTCCGTAGTAATAGTTCAAGTCACTACATGGGTAAGATTTGTTCCCTAGCAATGAGTCGCAGCCTTCTGAGCAGTGAGCAGATCCACTGGCTGAGCCTGTCACAGTCGTACTGCCATCTTTCAGGGACAAAACACACTTCAAGTGGGTTTGGTTTTTTCTTCACATTAGGAGTGAATTGTGTCTTGGAAAAACAGAGCATCTGGTTGATAATATTCGTGATGAGTGCTGTGCTAAAGATCTTAAAAGAAAGTATCCCCAGACACTTGATGTGATGAATATTGTTATTTGTGGCACTTGGCATATGGCTGCTACACTTGCAAATAATTTAGCATTAAACAAGCTTTCACTTGGTCCACTCAGTTTCTTCTAGGCTGCTGTAAATGAAATATATGTTTAACGATTGTGTTTGTATTTATGTTAGAGACTTAACCAGAAGTAATTCATTATATATAACGCAACATGCATTCCTCAAAGGTTGAGTTTATCGAGCTGATTAAGTTTGTGACCATTACATATAAAGAAGGCATGTACCTGCTGCAAGCAGCCTAAAAGGTCAGTATTTAGCAACTGGCACCAAAATGGTGATATCCAAGATGATATTCAGTGACTGCAAGAGAAGCCTCTGTGGTACAGTACCTGTACAGGGAGGCAGCACAGAGCCACTTCACAGCACGAACAGAGACCGTGAGACACAGTTGGTAGAAGCCTAGAAGGGAACAACTCAAAAATAGGAAGGAGGAATGGAAACGTGCCCATTCTTTTGAATACAACCGGTTTGGAACAGATGACTAAAACCACATTTACCTCAGGCTGGTGTGGTCATTGGGGAAGGGGCAGGAGCAGGCCCGGTGGCTCAAACACACCAAAGGTATTCACGAGCGTTTCTGAAGTGAATTTAACAGTGAAAGGTGTTACAGGAAAATCCACAGACAAACAAATCATTCCAGCTGTCAGAGCGAAGGATGAACAGTTGAAAATAAGGTTGGGGATATAAGATAACAAAATATTGAATAGCTGCTTTCTAAATAAGCCCCATCCGCTCTAAAGCAGTGTGTGCTGACAGGGCTGAGGAGGGCCCGGCCCCATGGCACAGCCCGGCTGCTCTGGTGCCACAGCACTTCCCAGCCTGAGTGATAAGGAACAGCTGCCATAAATCATCCTGCTTTGAAGATTTAAAAGTTTCGAGATGCTAACGTTGGTCGGTACGCAAAGAATGACTGGCCACACTAGGTTTTGCTGGCATATCTCGCTTTTCAATATGCCTTTTAATACGATAGCTGAGATGATTTGTTTTTCCTGTTACTTTCAGTGATACAGCATTTATCATTCTCGTGGTACTGGAGTTTAAGTTTCCCACAGCAGTTACTGCAAATCTCTGCTTCAAAGTACTTTTGTGTAATTAAATTTCAGTTTTATGTGTGGATTTTATCTGTGAACCTCTGAGGATTTTTAATGAGAAATCCACAGACACGACATGCTTGCGGGTGTTTGTGTGGCTTCTGTCACCACGGTTGTGGAGAAACCTTTTCAAGCAGGTTAGTTGTAGGGTGGCCTGGAGAGGGTTGTTCCATGGGGGGAAACTGAGGCAGAGCAGGGGGCACTCCCTTTCTGGGAAGGGCTCTACTTTTCCACTCTCATCCCCATCTCTGAAGCTCTCTGCAGAGGTTTCCACTCTGCCACAGAAGCTCTGGGAAGCCTGTACTTACCACTTCCCTGCCAGTCCCTTCTCAGCCTTTTGTTGTCCGTCCTGTAATTCCCTGTGGAGCCTAAACCCACAGAAACGCCGAGCTTTGAAATGCTGATTCAAAATTGTGTAGAAAGTCCCCGCTGCCCACCGGGCCTCATGCAGGAGCGCTGGTGAATGGCCCAGCCCTTTCTGCATGGTTGTTAAAAGCCTCTGAACTGCAGGAGATCTGGCTTGGAAGGGCTTAACCGAGAGAAAACCTGCCTGCAACAAGAAGATGTGCTGATAACATGAAGCAGGGGATTTTCTTCAGGTGCTGGTCTTTGCTCTTTGGTTTCATTCCCCCTCCTCACCAGAAGGGAGTGTTATTTAATTACCTGCTTCTTTCCAGATTACTGCTGTCCCGTCTTCGCATTTCTGACTTTCTCCTAAACTTTGCAGTATGGGAAGGGCATATATGAGAGCGCTGATGCAGAAATTTTTATCAACTGATTTATTTTTAAAATACAAGATGTTATCTGGGTGACTGCTGCTGCTGCACAACCTTGCTGTACCCTTGCTTGGCAGGGCCGAGCCCTCCCAGTGCTCCATAACCATTTCACCGGAGCTGCAGAGCCAACAAGGAGCCTTGTATCAGCCAGGAACTCCCTGGTCACATTTAGCACGAAAGGAAAATACCTCCTTAACAGAGAAATAAGGAAATAGCTCAGCCAAAGCAGACATTCAGAACTTGAAGGGCCCTGTTCCCCCAGCCTGCGTTTCTGCACAGTGCTGCTTTCTTGGCCACTGAGCAGCTTTCTGCAGGGGTGAAGGAGAGCACAGGGGGAAGGCAGAAGCTGGTTTTGTGCACTAAGGCTCAGCAAGGGTCCTGGTGAAAACACCCAAGCCCCAAGGGAAATTACCATGTCCCTGGAAGGATGGGCAGGGAGGTGGTGGAAGATCCTCACAGCTGTATTTGCACCATTCCTGCCAGCTGCAGAGCTGTATATCAAATCACATCAAATCAGTCTGGAGCCTCACCCTCCAAGTTGGGACTGACAACACCAACACCACAACATGGAGAAATGCTTCCTCAAGACCCACATTCAGCTCAGCCTAGAGCAGTTGAGTCTCCATGTCACTAATTCTGCTCTGCAGCCTGGGTGGTGGCATTTCCATACATCACGGTGCAAGTCCCTCATCCACCCAGGGTGCGTGGCAGAAATAGGTGGCTCTGCCTTCTCACCACTCATTTCTGATTGCGTTGTTTTCCCCCTGCTTATGTAACCCTAATTTAGGAATGAAATGTGCTCAGGTGTTATACTGCTGGCCTGGGAGCTGGGATGCTGTTTGTGAGGAAAATCACCAGAAGCCCCAGGGGAGAGATTGGACTCTGACTTTAATGAGGCAGAACCCAAATGGGCAGTGTCTGGGGTGGAAGCTGAAGAAGAGGGATGAAATAGCTCGAGTTGGGATGGCGTGAGCCTGGAAGAGCAGAGTCCTTGCATTTCTTAAGTATCTTGAACGTAGCTGCAGTCAGAAAAGATACAAAACCCATATAATCACCACAGCTAAATTTGCAGTCATCCATACAACAAGCAATGAAAGCACCATGAAAAGTATTACTAATGCTTATTTACAACTTGAGATGTGTGGTATCGCTTATTTGGTTGTTTATGAACGCAGTAAATATGGGAATATGAAAGAAATAAATACACCTCATTTTAAATGCTTGGGATTTTTTTAGAAACCCTTAATCTAGGGCTTAGAAGAAGTATGAGCCTTTTTTCTGGGCTCCTTGTTTCCTGGTTCATGCATTTTTCAGTTTATCACATTCATTGCATATTGCTGGCCCCAAACTCAAAGTGAAATGAATGGAGAGTGCAAGATTGGAGCTGTTCACTGCAGCCATTTCTGATGTCTCAGTGGTTTTAAACTACATGTGAATGCTTCTTGAACCCCAAATACCCTGTGGCCTGACTCGTCTCTATTTCCAAAGTAATTTACGTACACATTACAGTGGTTCCCACAAGTCATGCTGTACTTAATGGTCTGACAGCATTTCCATGATAAACCCTGGGGGTTTATAGAGCAGCCATAAAAATTCACTCCAGGGAGAAACTTGGCATGCCATATCCTCTACCAGAAGCTATCTTTTTCTGCCTTAAATCAGGTATAAATCAGTTCAGCTACTGTAACTTATAGAAGTTCAAAAAAAGAAAGTTTAGTAGTTTCATATGTTTTTGGACCTCTGAAACACCATGCTTTAAATACAGATAGCAGCTGCTCTCAAAAGTTTCATTGGTTTGAAAGAACCTGCCCATTCTAAAAAATCCCCTATTTTGAGTCTAAGAAGAGTCTAAGAGTCTATCAAGAACTGGAAAAAAAACTTTTAAGCTCCTAAAAATGCTGATACTTCAAAAGAAAAAGAAAAAAACAGCTATTGCTTCTGTGGTGGTGAAACCACTGATGCTACTAATTATTTCTTTCAATTCCAGAAAGGCAGAGTAGAGAGTGCAAAACTACAGAAAGCAGCTGAAACTCCTCCCCATCCCCAAACCATAATGTTCTTTTTTCCTGTGCGTTCAGTGTGAAATTTTAATATTTCTCCCCAGTAGTTATTTGGAGAGAGGTAGCGCAGGAAACTCTTGTGTATTTTTGACTCTTCTTAAAAAGATAAGCAAATCTTTTGAGTCAAGTGTTTAACAGTCATGACTACCAGAAGTAATTATGAGAGCCTATTAGACCATTAGCAATTTTGCTTTTCAAATTAATAAATTGACTGGGAAAATGCAAGGCTGTTACAGTGTAGGCAGGACATTGTTGACACAACATGGGAATATTTTATCAAAAATTAATCATATCAACATTGCTCTCAATCTGTGGGAAATAGGAATTTAAAATAAAAACAAATGCATTTATGTAAACTATTCTCTAAAATAGACTACTTATGACTATTTACATAATGAATCTATCACTTATCACCCTCAGGAGATTAGATAATTAAGCACTGAACAACTTATATTTATTCATGTACTTTCAAGAATGAATGAATTATCCCTTTCTGCACAAACTGAATGTTCTCTGATTAGTAACAGGAGGGCAGGGACGGGATTTTACGGTGGGAAGTGTTGTTGCCTTTCTTCACAAAGAAAAGAATTTGATCTTTAGAGTACAGCATGCAAAGAAACTGCGTTTGGTTCAAAGTCAGTAAGAAGGATTTTTTGCAAGCTTACTAGCTCTGCAAATGTGCTCGATACAGATTCGTATCTCAAAGCTGGGCTTTTTTTGTTTTTATTTTTTCAATATGCATGATGGTTTGAGGGAATGCTCTGAATCCCTTCTCCCAGGGCTGGGCAAGAAACACCCTTGGTAGCTCTCAACTGCAATGACTGGGAACACAGCTCACCCTTCACCAGTTCAGTCTCACACAGGCTAGAAAAGTTGTCCAACCTTGACAGGGGTGCAAGACAGGGTCTTGTCCTCCAGCACCAGGGCTGGAGATGGCTGAAGATTTGCATGTATTTATGCCGAGTTCTGTAACAAGACAGGTTTTAGGCTTTCACTGCCAGGTTGGGACCTGCCTCAGGGAGCCCTAGCCTGTGGCCTTCATGAGTAATGACAGAAGAGGGCTCAAAGAACTTAATTCTTTCATGCTGCAAGCCATATAATTATGCCTTTTTATGACTTAGAAAACAGCATTACTAATTTAGTGGAGAATTTACAATAAAATACTTCCTGAAGTAGCATGCCCAAGGTCCTGAGGATTTATAAATTACATTAAGAACTTGAATTATTACAGTTACAAAATAAAGCTGAGGTATGAACATTTCTCCTTAGCTTTGGAAATCATTTTAGTATTCACATTAATTAAGCGTACAAGTCTTAGAGGAAGGCTGCATTGTGGTACCTCTTTTCCTGGGAAACCAAACTCATGAAGCATCCCATGGCAGGGCAGCAGGGCTCCTACCAGAGGCAGAGCCAGCTCATGGGGCTGCTTCTCACAGGTTATAAAGCCAAGACTCGTCCCCATCACCTGCTCTGAACTAACGTGGGAGCTGTAGGAATTCTCTGGGTTAATTAATTGTGAACAACTTTAATCGCGTTCATTAACGGCTCTAATGTTGTTAATTAATAACATAAACATTTGAGTAGCATGACTGGCTTTCCCGTAATCCAAGGCTGGTGTTCAGAAAACGGAGTTCTCTTCTGGGGTTGAGTGATGGATAATTCTTCACTGACTGCGGACAGGTGAGAAGGCCGTAAATACTGCTGGAGAAGACTGGCTTGTCAAACCTTAATAACCAGCAAACTGTGTTAACATGGCAACATTTCTTCTGGAGCTAGTCCTGGGAACAGCCGGTGTGATGGGTTTGCACAGGCACACGAACCCAGGGTGATTTGTGTGGTGACAGTTTTATTAATTCGTTTCTTCAGTCTATGGACTGGGTAGAAACTAAATCACTAATGCTAATATGAGTAATTTATGAGTGTGTTATGCGGTGCTTTCCAGATTCAGGCCCACTGTGAACTGCCCTTAATTTCTGCAGTGACTAATTAGCTGACCACATCCCATCCCAAACAGTATCACCCTGAGCTGGAGTCTTTTCTGGCTGGATAAATCTTATATACAGCTGTGTGTTTATAATGCATCTCCCATGCAACACATTTTAAAATCCATTAGCTGCAATTAGCTCGGTTTTAAGAAAGTTTAAAACTAATCTCCCCTCTCTGTGCAAAGCCAAACACTTCTCATCAAAATTATTTGGGGAAAAAAAATAAAGGTTTATCATGCTTTATCCTCTTATCCATTAATTGTTTTGATTTTTTTTTGATTCAGTCAGCTCCTCACCTGAAGGAGTATTCAGATAGAGAAGACTTCTGCCTATTGAAACAAATGCTAAAATCACCATTGACCTTCGGGCTGCAATATTGGGCCACAAGACAATAAACAGAATTACTAATGCAATGCAGCGCCTAAACACAGCTGCAGGACTTGGGGAATTGAGGGGAGGCAGAAGTTTGCATGCCATTAAATCAATCCTGACTTGTACCACTGCTGGACAAACACGATGTATTTAGGGCTGCACTGTCCATGCTTCAGTTCACAAGCAAAAGGTCTCTGCTCAGGAGAGTTAATTTGGGGGTGAGAGAGAATCTGTGCAGGAGACTTTCTTTGGAGTAAGTTCTCTCATTCACTGCTTCAAACAGTGCTATTTTTTGGTGCTTTGTATACCACCTAACAGCTAGTTATAGCATTAAAAAATTATTTCCTTGTTCCCTCAGCAAAATCTAAGCAATAAAGTCATTTGTCCCGTATTCTGTTTTAGCAGGACAAGACATCTGTGAACAAATGTAACAACGATTAAAGGTGGTAATGGTGTATTAAAAATATATTTTCTTTAGATTTAAGTGAAAAGATCTAATTAATGATATGAAGCACTTAAAAAAAAAAGTGAAATCTTTTTCTGCATAGTATAACATGAGCAAAGGCAGGCAGGCAACCGACATTTACTATGTAAATTATCTCTACGCCACGCTAAATCAATGAGTTTTTCTCCATAGATGCTCATTCCAGGTTGCTCCCTATAATGACCTCAATTATACATGTCTTCATTGTGAAATTATGATTGCCTTTGGCGGGCTGCAAATGACAGCAGAGAAAAGATTTCCATGATAAAACAGCACAACAAGTAATACCTGCTCGCATTAGTATGCAGAGCTTGCAAAGGTGCAGTGCAACTCCTGCCTTAGCACCTTAAGAAGCAAAATTGGAGAGGAGGAGGAGCAGAAGAAAATGTTCGACAATATCTTGACATTTTTAACAAGAAAAGGAATTAGTAAGACTTCACGATCTTACATATGTCACCGTGGGACTTGGCATTGCAAGAGATTTAACGTAAGAACATCAGAATAGCAGCACCTGGGGCAGTTCAAAGTCCCTGCTGCTTCGTGGCCTCTCTGGGGCTGAATTTCACAGCAGAGAGAAAAGGCAGAAGAAGCAGGACAGAGTGATCCTTCCTCCTCATCACCTTCTGTCCCTGGCCAGGACATGCATCCCCCTGGTCGGAGAAGGCTGACAACGGCGCTGCCTTGTCCCTGGAGCTGCACGGGTTTCAGGACTGGGCTGCTGCCATCACCAAAGAGTTTGCAGTGTCCTGGCCGCCTTTTGTTGACCTTGATTTAGTTCTGTATTTTGCAAAATATCTGATGAAAGATTATTTCAGGACCTCTGATGCACGGAAACACAGTTACATCTATTTATTCTTAAAGGTGTTTATTAGAAAAACATTACCCCTGTCTTGATCAAGTCAAAAGTGATAGCATCCCATCCTCTGTTGGTGGCAGATCGGTTGGTGACACCCCTTTTATCTTTCCCATTGGACTGGGATGAGAATTTGCTTCAACTGAAATCCCAAAGCAGACTACTGGGTTTGATGTGACTTGATAAGTATGAGAAGCTAGGATTGATACTGGTTGAATCTATTGAATATATACAAAAGTATTGTGTATGCACCATCCTGCAGAATTTCCAAATGAACTCAAAATTGCTCAGTTTTAGGATCAAATTCCATTCCAACCTGTATTCTGCAAGTGAGCACACTTTGTGAATATTACCCATTTGTTCTGTTCAGTTTTATGGGTGTAGTAAAAATCCTTTTATCTCGTAAAGATTTTTAAAAACTAAAATGCACAGTTCAATACGTAATCTAGAGGATTCTACACAAAATCATTATGGTGACTTGAATAATTTGTACACATAGTCCAATTAGTATCAGTGTGTTTGAGGTCTATAGCTTAAGTACAAGATTCTGATTTTTTTAATAAGATTTGTGTTTTTAAACAGAAGAGCACAGCCCTTGTATCCTCCCAGGGCATCTCTGTTTCCATCCCAAGGCATCTGGTTGCATAAATGAATCTTTTCTAGTGTAGCAATAAAGCTATGGCTAAAACAATACAAAATAATCCTCTGTTAATAGAAAGACTTCTGGAACTTAATGTGCTAGTCATAAGATGCCTTCAAACACAATGTTCAGGAGAGGAGTGTGTTTTTATTAAAACAATCTACACTAAATACATTCTTTAGTGTAAAAAGTCACCTCTTGTCCTGATACAGTTCATCTAAGAGTGGCAACTACACAAGGTGTCTTCTTAAGTAAAAGTAAATACATTTTTCATTACTGTGCTTTTTAAATGAAAAATCAAAGCCTCTCGGTTATCACTTGGAGGATGGAGAGAAGCCTTAAATTCTCCTGTAACAAAACACTCAAAAAAAGTTGCTGAAGAGGGAGCTGATGGGAGCCCAGCATGTGCCAGGCAGTGTGAGAAACAGCACGGGGAATTGAGGAAAGCAGCAGTAAGATGAAAAAACAATTCTCGTAAATGAATGGCCCTCTATTTCATTTCTCCTCAAGAAAAGATGGTCCTCATTAGCCCTACTCCATGCTACATATTTGTGTAATTATCAGTTTTTTATCCTGTCAAGTGTACTCCAAATATTTTATTCATAAAAAAGGAGATTTCTTTTATACAGAAAATAGCTGTGTTATTGGTACCTATATGCTTTTACGTGCTGATGGAGGTGTCGGGGCGTTATAACCCCCTCTGGCTGCAGTCTGGGGTCTCCCCCTCCAGCAGCTCCCCGGGGCGATGTTTAATGAGGTGTCTCTCTTGGCCAGGTGATGTTCTCCTCTTCCCAGTCCTCCTCTATTACTCCTTTTAGTTTTAACATTTCAGGGGCAGAAATTGTTTGATGGCCTGCATCAGACCCTCTTCTTGTTCCATGCAAGGAACCACCACAGCCCAAATAATAGCCGTAGGTTGGTCGAACGTGCCTATTTTCAATCAATCCTTTATCAATACTATAGCAACTGTTTATTTTCAACACCTTGTGCTGTTTCTAAAGTGGCATTGGGAATATTAAGTAGGAGAACAGCTAAGGGCTGGCAGACACGACGTGCAATGTTGCATTGATCTTTGCAGCCCGAAGTCAGCCTCAGACCTCCAGTAGTGAGTATGGGTTGTGGCACATGGCATTGACTTCTTGCTTGGGTGGAAGCTGGAGGAGAAAGGATGGCGAGCTGTTTGGGTACTGCTGTACAAGCCAGTTTTGCACGAGGTGTCCACAGGCACTTGATAGATAGGTGTCTTGAAGCAAGTCCTACCGGGCTGCCCAAGGCTACTGAAAGGGACCAAATATTTTAGCAAACAAATTTAACAGAATTGCTACTCGAGAGTTGTTAAAGCAATTTTTCAAGTAGAGCGCATGAAAGGATGGAAAGGGATCTTTGCAAAAGTGGATGTTGGTTTTTATTTTTATTTGGTGCGTTTACATAGTGGAGACTGCACAGAGTGCAGGATTTTCCCACCAAAGCTGTTAACTCTTCAGGCAAAATCACATCCTGAGCTGTAACTCGAAATGATAAAAATGGTATTATTTCGTATTATTCCTGTTTCGTTGCCTTTGCAGAGGTGGTTCGGCTTAGCCTGCCGGAGGACCAGAAAATCAGCGTTACCACCATCACGGTTGGCCTGAGCACCATTCTGACGTGCGGCATCCGTGGGGCACTGCGGCCCCCCATCATCTGGAAACGCAACGGCATCATCCTCAACTTCCTCGACCTAGAGGATATCAACGTAAGTCCTCCATTACTGGTTTTAGGGCTTGGATACGACTTCATTTAACAGATGATAGTTTTAAGGGAACAAGTTTTATCTCATTATTATTATTGTGGAAAACTGGAAGCTGGCGTGATAATTTTGTTTTTATGTGAATGTCGAAGGAATAAAAGCAAAACAGCTGAGAGCTCGGGTGCTTGGAATATGTTATTGCGAAATTAAAACTCAGTACTGCAATAACCCAGCATTTGCCTAGCACTGATACTTCATCCTTTGTTGCTTGATCAGTTTGGTGCAACCAAAGGTCCACAGACAGCAGCCCCAAAAACTGGGGAAAGGAGCTCTCCAAACCATTAACATCTCAGGTGCTTCATTCCTAGTAAAAGAACCAGGTTCATCAAGAGCATGAAACAACACATTTATGGCTGGCAGTGAAACCTCTCCTCTATCTAAATCAAATAAATATCTGTCCTCCTCTTCCACTTGCCTTTCAGTCTGTTCTCAGCTCTCACTTATCAGCTGGTATTTCTGATGAGCAGTTTAAAATATGGGATAATTCAGCAGGGTGTGGTGGTACCTTCACAGGAAGGGAGATGAATCTCTTTTTTAATTTGCAGCACTGGTCTGATGTATGAGCCATAGTTTGTAGTAAAGACAATACCTGAATAATCATATAAACTTACTCATTTATTTAATAACATTTAATTATGGAGAGAGTGGAACGTAGTGTAAAAAATATGGTCTGTATTTCATTTCTCTTTGCATTAAAGTACACAGTAAATCAGTTTTTATTTTAATTACACTACAGAAAGAGTTGATTTATATTTTTGTTCAGCTCTTGTTAATTTGATAACCACTCAGTTCGGAGTTGTTACAGTCAATACTGTAGCTCCCTAAATCGTTGTGTATTCAGGGCTGCTGAAATGTGAAAAGTCTTTGTTTTACTCTTCTGCATTAATACATGAAAATTAGAGCATACAAGACAGAAATATGCACTGCAACTTAGTGCATTATTTGTTAACTCTGCCTTAGTAGGAAAATAGTGCACGCTGTGTATAGGTGACTACTGTACACACAAATTCAGTAACTGTAGCCATCTAAACATCATTTTTTTCATCAAAGCAAGGATTACTTTTTTCAAATGCACTTTATGTTGCCATTTGGAGCATGACATTGAAATCCAACATGAAACCAGTAAACGAGCTGCTACAGAATTGGTACAGCTCTAGAAAGGAACAGTAACAAGGATGCATAGGATTGCCCAGGCAGCCCACAGCTTGTGTACCTGACCAGATTTCTTATAGCTATCCGTCAGTGCCAGGGTTAGAATAATGACTTTGAGGTCACTCTAAATACATGGAAACCAGCCAAGATACGATGCGCAAGATCAGGCATTCCCTGCTGTAGTGGGAGAGTGGCAGAGGGAAACATGCAGATGGGTGACCTGACAGCTTACTGTCCTGTTCAGACATTCTTCAAAACAGATCTATTCTTCGACACAGATTAAGCCGAGTAAAGATTACACATGCTGCCAGCGTGCTTAGTTTAATCTATAATAAGTAAATTCAACAGCTTTGTGTGATCAGAGTCTAGAAAAGGCCTTTTCTTTCAGCAGTGTTGTTCACTCGGTCGATCTGAGACTCTGTATTTATAGGCTCAGGTTTGTCCCTGGGTCCCTGATAGGGCTGGAGCTGTGGAGAGTCAGCAGGTCTGAAATCTGAAAGAGCAGTAACAGCATTTTTTAACCAGAAAATAATGAAAATTTCACACATTTGTATCATCTTCATGAAATTCTGTTTATGACCACATTGATCTTAAAGGAGCATCAGTAGTTGATGTGTGACTGGAACACAAAATGATAATCTGGGAATTGGAGCACAAACACATCCCTGAAGGGCAGCACGCGGCTCTGAGGCTTCGTTTGTAGCTCCAACTGTTTTAGTTAGGATCGTGAGCAGTAGATTTTCAGGCTCAGGTCCTAGTTCCTCCTGAATTTAGTGCTGGCCCGGGGGGATTTCTGATTTACGTACAAGTAATTCTCTTTTGCATTTGTTATTCAATGTTAAGAGAAAAAGTTATGTCCTTGTACATAAATGGATCCTGAATGATTACTCACACCTTGGACAGTCCCACAGAACTCAGCAGTAAAAAAAATATATATATATATATATCCCATCACTTTTTGGTCTGTTTGAACTAGTTCCGCTGATATTATACCAGAAGAGCACTTTGAGACTTACAAAGAGGAAAACCAGGATTTATGCCTCAATTTTAATGTTTCATGTGTCAGTTTATGATCTCTTTCACCTTGTCATATAACACCTGGTGCTATTGCACATCAACATTTTTTTTATCTAATAAACACCTCAGCACCTTTTCCATCTTTAATTAAACTGTAAAGCTTTTTATGTTCCTTATATATCACCACCATCTGTATGCTGGTCGAGTTATTTGAGGTGATGCAACTTGGGGATTGTGGTCCTTTATTTCCCTGTAGGACTCAAGCTCAGGTGTGTCCTCTCTCTGGCTACCAAGGAGGGGCACCTGCACGTCTGCAGCACTTGTTAGGAGCCTTCAAAGTGGGAACATGCCTCTGCTTGGGGTTAATTCTTGTGTGTAGCAAGGACAGAGCCACATTTGCATTGAGGTTTGTGATGTGAAAATAAGTGCAGGCATGCACATCCATTGGCACAGGTCAGGATGGGTGGCAGCCTCTTGTGGGTGCAGAAACTCACATTAAACAATAATCTACTTAAAGGCACTGACAGCAGGAAAGTAAAGGCAGCGTGCTCCTTAATATACTTGAAGTCGGTTAATTAAATTACTTCAGTTTTCTTTTAGTATGCCTCAAGCAGAAACTCAATTGCATTTCTGCTTTTTACAATAAGCTTAGCAATTTGGCTAATTGGAAGTGCAACAGGAGATTAATTGTACCTTTTTAACTTCAAGAAAATCCTCCCTGCTCCTGGCACAGTGGTAATCACATACAAACCTACAGGATATTCACACACTTGGAAAAATCCTTGTATTATATTTCAATTAAACTCCTTCTCTTCTAAATGCTAATTCGGGAAATCAGATGAAAATATAAACCCAACTCTGAAAAAAATAAATAGAATAAAATAAAACAGAATTCTTCTAAGAAGGTATGAGTGCAGCAGAGGAAAAGAACCACTGAGAAGTCCTTTGTGGCTTTATTCTCTCCAGATTCTTGACAAAAGTGCTATGAGAAGGTTGACAGTATTCCAAGTTAATACTAGAAGTGACAAAGTCAACAAAAACCTAGATAATCCTAAATATACACAGAACTGAGAGGCTGAAGATTACTGTAAAGCCTGGTTGTTTATGTGCTTTACTTAAATCAATTTTATGAGATATCTTGATTGGCAACAAAATATTAGTAACTTTCCATTGCTCTTTTAATCAGAAGCTTTCATAAGCTACATATTAATAATCTGTCTGTGAAGAAATGCATTAATGTGTTGTCACATAGCTATTACAAAAGAGCCATCTTAATGGTACATGTAATTAAATGATTTTTCTTGCAAACATTTAAGATTGCTTTTAGCATAAAGATATTTTTATCCATACATTACCCATCCAGATTATTTTTCCATTTTAAGTGCCTTTTGTGCTATACTTTACAAAAGTCATATCAACTTTTCTCATGAAGAAAATAACTGCCATGTAGCTGAACCAGGTGAGATTGTACTATAATTGTAACTATAAACTGATGTTTGACTACAAATAGCAAAGTGGTTAAACTATGTCATCTTTCAAAATAATATACTTCTGCCTCCTGGGAACAAGCAGTATGTTTAACCAAATCTGTGATTATGAAAGCATTCCTCAATATCAAAATATAAAACACTCTTCATGGAGTCAAATGTGTTTAGACAGTATTTATAGAGTATTGTTTCACACGATTTGACATCATCTCTAGACAAAAATACATAAATTTATAAACAAAATTTGTAAACAAAAGCTGATTCTACAGAAGCATGATGAAAACATACACAAACAACAGATAAAAGAATATTATCATACAAAAACAAATGTTGCAGAATTTAAGTACAAAGAATTTGGTGAATTACCAAGTATAATGCAGGTAGCTATAACATACATTCATGAGTATTTTTCATTATTCCTTTCATAGTAATCTGTACAGTGGAACTCAAATCTGCATTAGATCGTTAATTCAAAAATACGCTTTTCATTACACATCATTAAAGTATAGGTTTCTTCATTTCTATGGGTGCCAGTTAGGATCGTATGCCTTTTCTCTCCAAAAATAAAAATAAAAAATTACAAACTCGTCTAGGAGCAAATGCAGGACTCCACAGCCAGCTCCCACCCTGTGAAAAGCACACCAGTGAATGAAGGTAGGGAAGTGAGAGTGCTTTGCAGCTAGTTCATCGCTTGTCATTCTCTTTGTTTGATGAAAAATCAATAATTGTGCTTAAAAAGCATACTCCCCGGGGCTAACAAAATGCAGCTTATCATTTGCTTTATTATTTAATGTGCTGTTGCCAGCTGTGTGCCTCGGTTAGCTCATCTTGCAGAAAGTGCAATGAGAAACGCTCAGTAAGAAGTCCTCGTGCCAAATTCTCAAGTAAGTCTTGAATGCTTCTCCCTCGTATCAACTCCATGCATATTCAGTTTTCTATTATAGAGGCTATTTTTATTAATCAACTCTGAAAAACATAGGTATGGGGTCATGACTCAGCCTGGGGAGGACCGTGCTGGATGATGAAATATCTCTAACAAATAAGACAGTTGGGCTTTTTGGGCAAGTAGCAGAGAACTAAGCAGACAACACTCTTATGCCAGAGGATATCCCTGATACACATCATGGTGAATGTTATGTGCAGTCCCAGTCGTCCCATCTCAACAAGGTTATAATAGAAGCAAAGAAGGGGAACAAAGATGAGGCAGATACAGAAGCAGCTCTGAACAGAGAGATTAAATAAAGCAGGACTCCAACTGAAAAATAGGTAGATAATGTGGGATATAACAGGGATCTAGAAGATCATGAGCGGAGAATATTAGAGAGACCTTTGCTCTCACCTTCAGCCATCCAGCCCCTGTTAATGCAGCATGAAAACAGTGTGGATTTTGCTGCTGCAGTTCCTGTCATCACCCAGGACCTCAGAGACACCTGAGATGCGTAGGCTTAACTCAGAGATGTAATTCACTGCTTGGAGGAGAAGCAGTGATTCTCTTTTCAAAACAGGTTCTCCACCTCCTCATACAGACCCGTGTGCCTTGCTCCAGCTGAATCCCAATCTGCAAACCTGTGCAGCAGAGAGCAGTCAGGTCCGTGGTGTACAAAGCATATGGAGCTCTCACGAGTCAACCCGTGGGGGCATAGACTTCCCTAAATCGTTTATTGCTCATAATCCACATTTACCTGCATGCCCAGGAAGATTTGTCTCCTTGTGTAGCTCATGGCTCATGCAAGATCTGTGCCTAGCTGCTTCGATGCGTCTTTCATACATAGAATCATAGAATATTGGAAGGGACCCATAAAGATCATCAAGTCTAACTCCATATTCATGTTAACGTCCATTTTCCGTGTGTAATATTTGGAGACCAAGAAAAATGGCCAATCTTACAAGTACGAGTCACCTGGATTAGATTTCTCATTAGAACAGGCTGCCTGAAGGAGATAAATTCCTGTTAGTGCTTTTAATGTAGTTCCATTGTTAAATAATAAAAAGATCACGAAAAGATCAGGTGTGAATAACCCCATTTAATATCCTGCTAATAGAAATGAGGCTATTAAAATGATCAAACCCTGTGTCATCCTAGATGCTGCACTAATACAGTGATGTGAGTAAATTACAGGAAGTTGCACGTTTAAAGCCAAGTTTTTCTCTTTCAAATCAAAGTTTAAGAAATTGCACAGTGTTTATAATACCTTAGGTTTTTGCAGGCTTTAAAATAGAGGTTAAGTGGAAAATTAATGCTGACAGTATGTTTGGAATATGCAACCTCTCACTTTTCTATAGTAAAGACCACGGAACTGGTATGCACCTCGTGCCTTCAGTGGAATAGCTTATTTTGGGTCACAGTCCAAAGTTTGTAGGTGATTTCTGCAAATGCATCAATACTTTAATGGGGACAGTACTGCTGATCACCTGGTCCTAAATACCCAGTCGTGTATAAGGCTTCAGCTTCCTAAACTTCGTATTTTTGTGGAGGAAGACATTACTCTTCACAGCCTGGGGTGGTTTTGTTTTGCTTGCATTTTTTACAGGCGTGTAGGTCACAAACCCTGTGAAATGTGCGATGTTAGATCTCGTCCTCCTCTAGATGCGTTGCGTACGCTCAGTCTGGGTGTTATAACAGAAAAGGAGAACTATAAATACAGTGTGAATCTTCTAAAAATGAGAAGGAGGAAAGGATTGAGCCTATTAAAACCATCTGCTGGGAAGTATTGAGGTAACTAGGCTGGCGTGCTTACAAACATGCTTCAGAAGAAATTTGAGAATGAGAAGAATTAGGGCTCTTCGACATCTCTTGTACTCTCCAGTACTTGCCCTGACTGGTGGAATCACTGACCAAAATCCAGGAATCCCTGCCTTGGTACTGTAAGGAGAAAGCTGGAGTTTATGAATATCAATTTCTCCCAAGATTGTTACTTACCTGTTCAGTCATAATCTTTGCTTTTCTCTGAAATGTCCAATGGATCCAATTAATAGAAACATTTCACTGAATCCCTGGGATGCTCGTTCCTCCCTTCCACCAACAGCTCCAGCAGGAAGACCTACTGTGGATTTTCCTCATCATACTGACTCATGAGTTTCTCAGGATATAAAATACATCCATTTTTATCTGTACTATAATCGTACGACTATTTTAAAAGACCATTTCCATATATTCACGCCAAAAACTTTTTTGGCTCTCCAGCAAAGTCTTATGTTCTAAATTCTTTGAGCAGAAAAACAAGAACAGATAAATTAATACCCCACCAGGCTGTGTTTGCAGTAGTTTTCTGGCTGAATTTTTCTCCATGTAGATTACTAAAGTATAAGATAGCATGTGTAAAACCAAGAACAAATAATATTAATGAAGCATAAGTTCTCAGCTTGTCTCTGGAAATGAATTATTAAGAGCACCAAAGAAAGTGATTTAAGAGCCCATGACTAATTTAGTTTTTATTATTTTTATATGAATCACTCATGAATCTATTGTAAAAAAGATCAGAGACATTTGATTAGTGTGGAGAAATCACTTTCAAAGTGATAGCCATTGTTGTAGATTTTGCATAATAATCATCTCATTAAATGCTTGGGTACATTTTGTTTTGAAGTCCTGTAAACATTGTCAGAGCGAGACTCTGAGCATCAGGCAGGCTTTTTTAAAGTGAACTGGTTATTTTCATCACTGTGTTGTCTGTTACGAAATTGTGACGGCGTTGATTTCCCTCTAGTGGAAAACCAGTGCCACCAGTGAGCCCCAGTGCCAGGAACTGGTTTTGGCTGAAGCAGGTACCAAAAGTGCATGGGGAAGGCTCCCGGCTTCCTTGGGCTGAGTGGGAAGTGCTGGAAGAGAGGTGTTTAAAAGGGAAAGAAAAGTACAAATTATTTAAGAAGAAATATGAGCAAATAGTGGGATTCTCCTAAGAGAACAGATCAGTCAGCGAGCTGTTTCTTCTGCCTTTCCTTCCAATATAAATACCGAGAAGTCGATGTGGTGAGGGAACCATCTCTGGGACTCTCCCAGGAGAGTCTGATGGGGAAAATGTTTGAAGGTGTTCAATGGCTATAAGGTGCTGTCCGGTTTCAAATTTATTGGGTATATTTGGTGTGTGATTGGGGTGGGTGGACACCGTGTATGTTTAAAACCCCATGGGGTGGGCAGCGGTTGCTCTGCAGGGCATATCCACCCTGTGGTGCCGTGCTGCTGCCTGCCGTGCGTCAGGGCTTGGGGACAGCTGGAGAGCAGGGGAGCTCGTCAGGTTTTGTTCCTTCTGACCACGTATAGCTGTAAAGCAAGTTTTGTTGTGTTTTTTTTTTTTTCTTGTATGTTTTGTTTTGTTTTCCTCAAAAAAATGGAAGTTACCCTAAAAAAGTAAGAAACCTGGATCAACCCTATGCCAATTCCTCCTTAAACTAAGATTTCCTGGAAAACAACACTTCCTCTTTGCCAAAATTTTCAAGTGTTTTATATACATTTCCCCTCTGTGTTGGAACAACCCCAAGACCCGTTAAGACCTCTTGAAAAAGAGTCAGAAAAGGGCAAAAATGCAGGTGCCAGGGGCAGCACCCTCCAGCACCTCCCGTGCTCCCCAAGCAGCTGCAGGGCTCAGCAGGCCCGGCTCCGTCTTCGCTCCCTCTTTGCTCTCCGTGTCCCCAGGTGTCAGGGCAGGAGATTTGTGGCGTTACAGTTGCATATTGGATTTCACTTGAGACAGAATGGGAACTAGATTTACAAGCAATATGCAATGTTTTACACATTTCTAAGCGCGGTGTCTCCGAGCTGCAGCAGATTGCATGACCAGGGAATGCATTAGAAGGGAGGAATGGGATAAATAAATATGAAAAATCTTCTGTTTGGAGAGACCGATGCCTTGGGTAATCAGTAGTGATAGAAAGGAAATACAATAGAAAAAAGTACATATCCATTTTCTAGGATCTGCTTTGTTATTTTTTGAAATTGAGTGTGTGCAGTGGTGACTTTTTTTTTTGTTAGATTACTGAGCGGTTATCAATTTAAAATGCAGGATGGTGTGGGTTTTTTTAATCTCGAAAAGTTCAAACATATCCTAAGATCACTTAATCAGTCCTTTATTTGAAGGGTAGCTGCAAGACATAAAAGAAGCTCGTGAAGGGCAGAGAACTTTTTATTCCAAAAAGGGAGAGAAAACATGAGACAAACTGCTGGAGAAGTCAATTTATCATCTGTCACTAGTTGACCTTATCAATTATGAGAAATTATAAGCACAGCTTGTTGATTTTTTTTGATATATTTTTTTTTTTTTAAACCAGAACATGTAGTGTTATTTTATAATGAAATTCATAAAACAGAGGTGATGAACACCTTATCCTTATCTGGCTGCTTTGATGCAAGGCTCGGCTGGTTGTAGCTCTTAGAAGGGTATCTGTCTCTTGTTCATACATTTTCATCATTTCTGTTTCTTCCCCTTCACAAGAAAATTCACCTTCAGCATTAAAGGAGGGAAAACATGCCCCAGAAGTGACTTACTTGCCTTTCTCCTGGTTCCCAATCCTTTGCCGTGATACTATGCATAAAGATCTCTCCACAGTTCATCGCTTTGCATGTTGGGGTTAGGTGTAGGGCAGTCCCAGCTCCCAGGGGTGCACAGCGCTGCGACTCCTGGGCAGCGCTGAGATACTCGGCTTTGAAAGGTGTGGTAGCTCTAGGGAGAGAAAAATTGCACGGTACATCATTTTTATAGATGTTTATGGTTCCTTTTGACTGTTTTCAGGCTTGTAGTGACTTGGAAACCTGCCTTTGCAAGCAAAAGCCATCTGAAAACGTCGAAGCACACGGAAATGTTTCCATTGCCCTTGTTAAATATGAATTCTTCCCATTCCCTACAGCCTGCCCATCCTCTCCCCTGCCAGTTCTCCCCAGGGAAGTTTATGTGAGTGTATCTGGATGGATGGATGGATGGATGGATGGATGGATGGATGGATGGATGGATGGATGGATGGATGGATGGATGGATGAAGCAAGTACATAACATGACTCTAAAAATGTTTCTTGCTAAGCAGTTTCTGAGAACTTTTATTCAAAGAGCTCTCACTCGCACAGTGCATATTTCTGAGGGGAGAAAGGTCCTCACAGACCTGCACTCCCTTCTCAGCTTGGTAAAATTGCCTCTAGCTCCGCTGTGCTACTCCCAGCTGAGTACCACTTCCCTGCATGCTGAGACAGCTGCTGGGCACCCTGCCAGTGCTAGCTGGCCCCACGAGCTTGCACAGCAGCAGGAGATGCACCCAAATATCCCCCGGGAGCACCAGGGTGCCCACTGCCCACGTGGGGTGGCCCCTGCCTGCTGTGGGACCCCCAGAGGTGAGAAACAAAGGATTGAGGGAGGCTCCTGGGGAGCTGATGGCTTCCCTGTCCTCATGCTTTAGGGCTTGGGGTGTTACAACATTCCCTGGTGTGCCTTTATAAGATATATATGGGAGGTGTTTGTGCATAAGAATGCGTGCATATATATAAAATGTAGCCGTGAAACCCTAATGCACTAATTATATCCACAGGGAAACACAAAGAGAAACTGTAAGCTGCAATAAATAAACGCGCAGGAAGAGTCATTAATTTGTTACAGAATTCAGTATTCCTTTTGTAGCAACAAAGGGATAAGTATTGAACCTAAATTTAATAACCACTTTTTCCATCCCACCTCTAGTGCCGGTGATTCTTAATAATGTTGTACTCAGTGTGAATTTACTGTGTGTGTGCGAGTGCTAATACGGGGCAGATATTTTCCTTCTGTGCCTGACGTAAATGATAGCGTTGCCTAAATCATATTTGATAACCTTTTTTTAAGTGCTGGAAGTCAGAAAATAGTTTTTAAAAGTCATAAACCATGCTTTTGCCAATAAAAGCTTCTCTTTACAAGAAAAATGCATTTGGAGAGGAAGAGAATAATACTGTAATCTTGCATCAGTTTGTTTTTGCAAGGGTCTTTACTTATATTAATACATTTGTATGCATTGGAAAAAACAGATTGTCCATAAAAAGACAATTACAGAGCACAAACCAAGCATTCATAATATTTTTTCTGAGATAACTTAAAGGAAGCAACACACTTAAAACAGAAAAGATTTTATTGTCCTGTTTTTCCACATCTCCTTATAAATCATTCCATAAAAGTAGCCAGCCTGCTTTTATTGATCTAAACTCAGTTTGAGTTGCTTTGGGATTAACTTTAAAAACTGTTATTAAGTCCCCTCCACTGCAAGCGTTTTCTCTATCTCATGTAAATACCATTTGAACAGGGGTGATATCTCTGCTATTTGCAGTCATTCACGCGTCTTTGCTTTCCAGCAGGAACCATCTAGCTGACCAGAAAATAAGGCAAATGCTTGAATGGGAATTTTTGAGTAGATATTTGTAATAATGGATTGTTTAGTTTAACCAGCTCAGTGCCTGCCACTGAGATGCTTTTGATGACAGATAATGAATTTCAGGAACATCTGTGGATTTACTCTCATTGGTAATTGTACACGTTTGTGCTTTGTTGTGCTGTCAGAGCGGCAGGGTAGCAGATAGCGGATACAGGTTGGTTATTTCTGTCCCTCTCAGGTCAAAGTTTGTGCTTTGGGAAGAGTGAACCTGTTGTCCTGCCTGTAAACTCTATTCCTCAGGGCTTACTCTCAGTCTGCCCATGTAACATGTCTAAAAATAGGAAAGTCCCCAAACTTCTCATTGCCCTGACAGCGCTGGCCTGCCAAGGAGACAAGAGGCATGAAGAGGTTCCTCTGGTGCCAGACACAAGTTATTGGAGAAGATTCAAGAGCCAGCAGAAGCAGTGCCAGATCAATCCCATCCTGCAGAAGATGGGCCGCTTTGTGCTTTTCCTTCGGGGCTGCCAGCTGGCTTTGCAAGTCTGCGGCAGGAGCGCAGCTTCCCTCAGAAACGTCCTCAGTGTCCTGGTTGGAAAGGAGAGCTGCAAACTGCAAAGCAGGTGCACCCCGAAGAGGCAGAAAGTGTGAGGTGTAAGGCGCCCCAAATGGTTTTGTTTCAGAAAAAAAAAAAACTTTTCAATAATCAAACAAGTCCCGTTTGTAATCTGTGAACCTGGGCACAGGTTCCCTTTCTCCATCACATAGAAATGGGGACCCAAGGTGCTGGGTCCCTGCCAGCAGAGCAGGTTTGCATTCCTGTTTCATGCTGTCCGTCCTGATCAGTGTGGTCATGTCACGGTGGAAGATGTTGGCTGGGAGTTTTCAGCTTTCACGAGCAGCACAGCTCTGCCTTCCTGCATCTCCACACTCACCCTGTTGCACTGGCTTCCTGCCACCCTGATCATAAATTGATTTTTACCATATTTCTCCAGTGAAATTTTGCAAAAAATTTGATTTAACATGCTTCACACATGGAGCTAATTAAGGAAAAAACATACTTTAAGCTCATTAACTGCTTTTTTAAATGTATCCTTCTGGGTTTGCACAGAAGTGTAAACATTTTGGAGCTGCAGAAGTCTGAATGTTAATGGGGTAACAAGAAAAGCTGCTTTGTATACCCACCAGTGCTGTGCTTCTGTTAACTAGAATTTGAAATATATTTCTAAACAGAGCAGTTGTGCAAAATATTCAGTGCCAAAACCCCGCTAACAACTTACATCCTCCCCGCCTATAATCAAAAAGTGTCATGCAGGAGCAGATGTGGGTAAATAAATGAAGGGGGAAAAAAGAAAGATCCTTGTCAACCAGTTAAGATCAAAGCAGGCTGATTTGAAGTAAATTTCCTTAAAAGAAAGCTTTCTGTCTTCTTCCCTGTCTCCTGCCGAGGATGTTGTCTTTGCTGATAAACAGTTTCAGTTTTCTCGTCAAGTCTCAAGGTTACCGCGCGTTTTCTAAGAAGCAGCATAGATAAAGGAAACTTGAACCCACCCAGAAGTTAATGTTTTAGGCAGCTGAGGTTAATGGGTAGATATTCAATTTCCCCATAAATTAAACAGCTGGAGATTGCCATCTTTTTATGTGCAAAGAGCACCTTGTTAACAACCAGCACAAAAGTTTGTATTCTCAGATGAGTTACTTTGCCTTACTCTGAAATTGCCGCTCGTTTTCTCCTGCGTGTTGATTTATGAACTTCAAAACTCGCTGCTCAAAATTCAAGCTGTGTTCCCAAGCTGTGATACTATCAAAACCGCTGAACAGGTGACCTCCCTTCATGTGGCGTTTAAAATATTTTTACTAAATAATAAGGCTCCTTTCCTGTCTTTTGTTACATGCAGGATTTTGGAGAAGACGATTCCCTCTACATCACCAAGGTAACGACTATTCACATGGGCAATTACACCTGTCATGCCTACGGCTATGAAGAGCTGTATCAGACCCACATCCTTCAGGTGAATGGTTAGTAAATGGCATATATGACAATCCACTGAAAATGTTCCTGTAAGCAAAGTTGCGTGCTAATCTCATTCGCACAAAGACAGGAAAAGCGAGCACCAAATTGGCTTTGTGTGAGAGCAAACGCAGCTAGTGGCTTCTCACTCGTGCCATCACACAGGCAATCAAAAAAGGTAGCACGGGGGGACATATGTATAATTACCTGGGCTTTAGCAGATATTGACAGCTTGTTTTACAGTTTCCAGAGAGCAACAAGCAGTGTTTCAGAGCCTCTCTTAAACTAATGACTACTTTTGTCAACAGAATTGTTGCTTCGATAATTTCATCTTCCAGAAAATAATTTCTGTTGCATGGAACAGCCCAGGATATTTAAATACAGCGCTGTGTTTCCAAACCTAGCTATCCAACTTGTAGCTATATACCAGATTATTACCTGGCTCTAGACAGCTTGGTTCGACTGAGGGCCATTTACATCAGCTTGCAGATATGGCCCACTGGCTTGCAAAATGAGGGCAAACTGTTTTACGAGTGAGAGAATCACCCGGGCCATATTCCAGCATCCTCATTCACCTGTGTCCCTGGACCAGGTTTGAGCCTGGTGGAACTTTTATTCTGGCATTCACTATCTTTCCTTTGACCTCCAACTGAGGCAGACAGGTATAGGTGAAGATGACCTTAGCTTAAACTGTTGTTCTGTGCCATATGGAGCACTGGGGGCTCTGAGCCAGGAGCATCAGAGGGGCTGAGGAGATGGATGTGTGTGTCTCAAAAGGCCCCTCGCTGCCCACGTTGTATAAGGAGCAGATAATCCCAACCCTCTGGACATGATTGATTTTTGTATCCGGCACCATCAATTCCTCCTGTGCGAATGGGACACCAAATGGCAGCGAACTCACGTCTCTTTGCTGGGGTGAGAATGGGAGCTTGTGAGACAAGCCCGTGGAGAATCCAACTCCATGGCACATCCAAATCTACCTTTACTTCAGGCACTTGAAAAAAAATGTAAATCCTTTTCCAAATCGATACTGCTCCCTGTCCAATTCCCTCTGCACCAGCTGTGCTCCCCATCCTCCTGTGCTGCAGGTCCCTTTGAACCCGGAGTGCTGACACAACCAGCAGTACCTCTGTAACAGGGGACACCTTCATGAATAGATATTGCAATATTCTGGCTGGAACATACTGAGTTTTACAAGAAAATTCAACAACTTTATTACCGGAGATGCATTATTAGGAAAATTATTATTTAGTTCTCCCCGTAGATGTGCACAGACCTTATCAGCTGGTAAGAGCACACAGCTCCACCCAGGCTAAAAAAGACTGACACGTAGACAAACAGTAAAAAGGGATAATTATGCACTTTAAGGGGCACCACAGTGGACATGGGGCTCAGATTTGATGGCAGCTCAGGTCCCTGGGATGTGCCTAAGTGCCCCCCACCCACAGCGAGTGCGCAGGGGAGAGCACAGAGCACCCAGTTGATTTGAATGAAAACCAACTTAATGTTTCTGCATAACAATTTGTCATCTTTTGAGATAGTAAACTGCAAAGTTTCAGCAATATGGATAACTAGATTGTGTGTGCTGCAGCTGGGAAAATAGGTTTCCTTCCTCAAAGTGCCATTCGTTTGATGAACGGCAGTTGAAAGGAAAGCAAGCTAAAAACTTAATCCCGTGTATATTATGTGATATATTCTGAGAGCTGAATGGAGTTTAGTTGGCAGGCGACGATGTAGACTGTATCATCACTGAGAATTTAAGGCCCAAAGGCTTTGAAACTAAAACTGGAATGAGAGGAAAGCTGGAGTGTGGGGAGGGCTGGATTCAAGCTGCAAAGCTGGAGCGTGCTCATGCCTGCCTCTTAGATTTAACTTCTTGAGAAAATCACTTTTTTTTTTTTTTTATAGAAGTTTCATACCACAGCTCTATGTGATATTTCTAATTAATACAGTAACTCTGTGATACAAAAGAAAAAGAAAAAAAAAGTGTTGTCTTTTTAAAGTTGCTGTATAGTCTTTAAATACCACAAAAATGCCATGCATTCTGATTTCAGCCTGGACTTGCTAGAAAACACTGTAGGATCTAGAAATCTTTGTCCTACAGCATCTAATGTTCCCATATGAGCCATTAGGCTTTGCAAAACCAGGGTTTTGCAATTGTTAATGTGGCTGGCTGCCCACATCATTAAATTCTCTCCTGTTCTGCCTGCGTTGTTACTTCCCCCAGCAACTGATGTTGGGACAAGAAGAGCGATGACAGGACAATGCTGCTTACCCTCAGACATACCCTGGGTTTTTGAAGGCAGAGCATGTCTCAGAAATCCTTCTTGCTTTTTAGAACCGTAAAGGACAAATTGAGGAATTTCTCCTGACAGGAGTAGAGGGAAGAAGCTGAGCTGAGCTGAGTGGAGATGCAGAGAACCTAAGTACAGTTCATTGGCTCTGTTCAGTGCTGGGGATTGTCTGTGTCTGTCTGTATCAGACTAAAAACTCCATCTTCAACTTGGGCTTTTTGCTGTTGCTGTTCTGTATTAGACTCCAACTGTAAGGGAATGTGACAGAAATAAGTCAGCCAGAACTGGGATGTATCTGCTTGCCTGCCTCCTCCAGGGAGGGGATAATACGCTTTTAACATCAAAAAGACAGTTTTGCTTTGTTTCATTTTATTATTCTACAAAAAAAAAAAAAGTAGATTTTTTTCTTTTCTTTTTAATATTGAAGACAGTTTTTATTATTATTATTATTATTATTCTACAAAATATATTTTTTTTTTTCTTTGTGATAGTGAAGACCCCAAGTTTCTCTGTTAGGAACAAGTAGGGAGAGAACCAAATGGAAGCAGTAGGGTTTATCCCTGATCCTTCCCAAGCTCTCTGTCTGTATGGGCACATCCCTCCTTTTGGGAAGGGTGTCAGTTAATTCAGTGGTTTTGGAAGCTGCAGTCACTCTTACAATGTTTTCTGATCCTTTTCATACCATCTGGGGCCTGATTCATTGCTCCCACTGAGGTCCATCAGTCTACCTTACAAAACATTTTATTGCCTTTTTCTCCTTCAAATAATCCGGTCCTGGTCATATCCACCCTCTTTGCATTTTACTTTTTTTTTGGTTGAAGGGGAAAAAAGGTTTGTTCTGCTCAACTGCTGAGCACCACAGTGCTGAAGTGAGCTTCAGCCTTAGAGCATGTGGCTCTGTGAACCTCTGGGGGTTTTCAGTTCCCCCTAAGGTGTTGCAAAAAATACTGTCCTGGTGCTCCTGTACAAAATGAGTGATTCCACTGAAATATTTACCTGAACTTTTGGCATGGTGGTACAGGAAGCAGTCCTACATCTGCAGTATTCATCAGGGCTTGCCAGAACTTGCTCAGCTGCTTCCCAGTATCACAGATAACGTGGGTGGGTCCAGATGCTCTATTGACAAGGAGAAATGAGAGTGCTGTTAGGCAGAAAATGTGAAGACCACCACATGAATGCCCCAAACCACTGGGTCACATCTTCTGGACAAGAAGCATAAAACAAACATGACATGCCACCCACATGTTGTCTTTAGGTTGGGTTGTCTTTAGGTTGTCTTTAGTGTGTGTTGTCTTTAGGTTGAGTTTATCAGCGTTATGATTCCCAGCAGTATTAAAATTTAAGTCAGTGTTATTTGTACACATGGCCCTTAATGCCTTTGGAAGAAAAGGAGGTGTTGAAAGGCAGCACAAAGTTTAGGAATGATAAATTCATATCTTGTGCTATGTCTTTGATCAAAAAACAATAGGAAAATTATGTTCTATGTATGATACTGCTTGGGAAATGTGTACAGCATATACTAACTGTAGGGAAGAAAAGCCATTTATCACTTTCAAGAGGAAAAAATAATTTCTGAGAATAAAAAATCTCATAAAATTGTAATCAACTATGAAAATTGATAGTTTGCAAATCGAGAGGCTGCTGAATGTAAGGCATCCTTTTCCTTGGTTCTTGCACTCGGGAAAACATCAGCATAAATCAGAATATCGTATTCCTTGTAAAGAGTTTTAAAAAGCTATTCGATCGTCATCCTAATGGTGAAGGTCCGATAGGACGAGGTTTCCAGTAACAGAGAGGTGTTTTAAACAGAAGTTTTGTTAATGCGGCATTCCAAGAGAAAACAGACAGGTCTGCAAACTCCTTTCAAATCATAAATGGGAAGATTAAACCATCTGAAGTAAATGATTAATGTGTTAATTCAAATAACTGCTGGAGTATATAGGTCCTGTAGCGGCAATGTATGTCTTCAGGGCTTGATGCTGCCATCTGTACGCATCGTGTGCTTTATCACCTGAGCTGTTTTACTGTAATGAATTGCTCTACTCACAAGTAAGGTACTATTCAGTATGCAGTAGTAGGCAATCTACCTAATCTCCTACTTGTTTGAATGCCTCTATTTTTTCAACTTTGCTTAAGATAATAGCCTTTTTATATTGCCTTTGGCTGCAGGCACAGTAATGGTTAGTAATGATATATATTCACCAAGGGAAATAGCAAAAGGTAATCCATATATTCCAAAGTCTGGAGCTAAAATCTTTGCAAGTTTAAAGTAAAATGTGCTTACTTGGAATGTATTAATTTGTAGCAAGGACAATAAAAATGCATTCTGCAGTTTGCTGTTATCACAAGGCAGTTGCATGCAATAATTTACCTGTGCAATGAATTATGTAAGACAAGGGAGAAGAAATAAAAAGTTTTCGAATGGAAGGACCAGGAAAATAAAAAGAGAGCAAGAACAAAGGTGCAACACATATTTTTATAGGTGAAAATAAACAGTTTCCTCATTAATTACTGCTGAAAATATGTGCACCTTGCTGTAATTTCAAGTTCAGCCAATTTTTGAGCAGAATATTGATGCAGTGAGCTACCTTTTGCATTATCAGTCTGTTACGTTTCCTGCGGAGCTGAAAATACATGTGTATTTCTTAGATGCAGATATTTGGCAAAAGAAAAGAGAGATGTGTGTAACCTGCTTTGTGAAGGATGGCCGTGGTTCTGGGAGGGGTGGTCCTTCATTGCAGCAGGCACTGGAGCTCTGCCATGTGTGTCCGTGCAAACAGAAAAGCCTTCAGCAAACTGTTACAAGCAAATCTGATCAACCAGTGCCAATTTTGAGAGCCTTAAGTGGTAGGTGCCTGGGAAGGGCTGTATCTGTTCAGAGTCACTGGGTGAGGAGGCAGTGCTGGGCTTGGAGCAGAATTTTTCTGGTGCCTTTGACCGTTTGTGATGCACTGGAGAAGGGCCTGATCCTGCTCCAGGACCCCTCTCTGGTTCGGAGCCAGGCAGAGCAGGTCTGTGCTGCTTGTGAACTGGAAGGAGCAGGTATTTGCCTTCTGGAGAATTAGGAAAATACTCAGGAGCACTGCATGTTAACTGCCAGTTGACTTCACAGGGTTTGGGCATCTAACCTGCTTGGGTCTCGTGAGATTGTTTTCTGTGCACTTAGAGAAGACAAACTGCCTCTTGTCTATGGATCTGAATAAATCACGTAGGCTTTCAACAGTCCTCAGTTCCTAAATTGTTTCATTTAAAACTGTTGCTAGTAGCAAACCAATCTTACGTGCAACAAGCACAGAGTGCAGGACCTTCATAAAATTCTATCAAAGTGGACAAAAATGACTGCATTTGCCTTACTGTGCCTGGAGATACTGACGCAGAGAAATTGAAATTAATTTTCCAAGGTATGGAAGGAATCAGAAGCTCCTGACTCACAGTCTTATTCACCCAAATTGCATGGACACCGTCTCTTAAATGCAGGGAATGGCTCTGACAGCTGCTGGCTGCTTCCAACAGCAGATCGCTTCCTTTGCTCTTCTTCCACTTGGTCTGGCACCTCCTGAAGTCAGGAGGAGCATCAACCCTGACAGTAATGGCAGGAAGAGAAGATAAAAAACCAGTAAGTGCTTTTATTTAGAAATTGCAAACTCAATTTAATAAAACAAACCTTGTCTTTTTGGTATCCTTCTGATTAAAAAGCTCTTAGGTGGTGTTTTACTCACTGCCATGCTTCTTACAACACATTCACTTTTCTTCATAAGTAAAGGAAGTGGAAGAAGAAGAAATAAGTTCACATGTCCAGTGTAGAAGTGGAATTTAAAGACATGCCTTTGCTAAACATCCACTTTTTTTTTTTTCCTTTCCAGTTGCCCCTAGGCATTTCCTCTCAAATTACACTTGAACAATCTCTCTCTTTTAAAGCTATAAAAACAAGTAGACTTGAGGGCTTTCTGTCATGGCTGATTTCGTTCCAAGTATTAACCAGAGCTGATGACTCAGTGCTTTTTTAAGCAGCTGGTAGGTTAGACAGGAGTAAAATACATCTCTCTCTGGTAAGGGTCATAAAAAAATAGAAATAGAAAGATGTAAAGTGTGTGCTAGTGACTGTAATTATTCAAACTATCCCCATACGGATGTATAGATATATGACAAGCTGCAAACACAGATTTCATTTTATTCTAAAGCAGCTATCGAGTGCATTTAATTTTGCCAGTCCTGGAGCCTAATGGTGGACTATACAAAAACACAGTAGGGGGTTAGATACCTTAAACCAGTGATTTCCAGTGGAAGTTTTTTATTGACTCATTTAGGCATTTTAAAGCCCATTCATATCTAAGAAGACAATCTGTCCCTTCGTTTTCAAGGTGGAATTGCTGGTCTGGATGTGAAGCATATCTTCACGTTTCCTTTTATTAAGTCCCTTGAGGTGAAAGGAAGGAGAGATGCTGGTGTTTTTTCCTCCACATGAGCAATGTTGCAAATCCTCTTTAAAGCATGTGAGAATATTGTTAAGAAATAGTTAGTGGGTAGTGTTAAGTCTGGTTGATTTGAGCAATGAAGGCAGCATGATTAAAAATCAATGAACTTGTCTGAAATGGTAATATCATTAGTTGTTCTATCAATTTAGTATATTAAAGAGTTCAGAGGCATCTTCCTGAAACAAGGTAAGTCTCATTTTGAAAGCCTCTTAGGGAAAAAAAAAAAAAAAAAGCACTTTATTTGTTTAGAATAAGAGGTAATAAATGTATAGGCCATTTCCCTATGTATATTTGATTAAAATGTTGAATAACATGGTACATCTAATAGGAAAACGATGTGCAAGGACTCAATTCCTCCCTTACTAGATTCAATGGCGTTTATACTTTATTTTTTAAGTATGTGAGTGTCTTCCTTAGGTTTTAATCCATCTTCCCTGAAGTTCAATCAGTCGCTTAATGAAAGAAAGCAGGAATGGTCCAAGTCCCAAATCCCATCTCCAGGTTGCTCCCTGGCATTGGCGTATTAGTTTATTCTTTTCTCTTATTATTTTCTGTTTTCTGCCCCAAAGTTGGGCTGTAGAAAAATCTTCGCTGTAGCTTACACTAAAAAGCAGGACACGGCTCATTCCCTCGGCTCTGGGATCAGACCTTCTGTGCAGCGCGGGCTGGCAGCGGGCAGGTGAGCTCAACATCACCAATTCCTTGTTCCCCGCAGTGCCGCCGGTGATTCGCGTCTACCCTGAAACGCAGGCACAGGAGCCTGGCGTGTCGGCAAGCCTCAAGTGTCACGCCGAAGGCATCCCTAATCCCCGAATTACCTGGCTAAAGAACGGTGTTGATATCATGCCAAAATTATCCAAACAGCTAACGCTCCTAGGTAAGAACAGAATTTTGATTAATTAAAGTATTGTAGACGGGGATTAAGGAGGATTATTTTGTACTTTAAACTAGAAGTTCTTGTACTTTCACTAAGCCATGGTTGTTGGAAATCGTGTTAGAAAACCCCTGTTCTTGCTTTTTATCTTTTCCTCCAGTGAATTTCTCGGGTAATACAGTATCGATTGGTATAAGTGGTAACAGTGTTCTGCTAAAAGATGGTGTTCGTGATTCTCCACTGCCTTGCCTCTCGTGTACATCTGTGCAAATCAGAAGAGAGATGCATTAAATCGGTTCTCGGGTATAAGGACTTCACAGGGTGCAAGTCCACAGGGAATTAGCCTGTGGTTCCTGTGTCTTCTCACCCACCTCTGCAGCGGGAACTGGGCTCTTTGCTCTTGTTGGTCCTTATGTTTCAAATAAGGATGTAACAGGCACAATGAAAGACAACAATATTTCTCTGCAAATTTCTGTGTAATAATGTTAAAAACCTTCCCCCCTACCATCCCAATTGTTCTGTGGTACATCGCAGACCTCCCCCAGCACTGGTAGCACAGACACCCCTGCATGGTTGGGTGCAATGGCTCAAAATCTTCCAAAGGTTTTAGACAACAGTCCCACTTCAGAAAGCAAAATGAGGAGGAACTGCAGAGAGACATCTCCCAAGTTTTTTGTGATCTGATGAAAAAGTGTTTCCAAAATCAATGTGAATTTTTCTCTGCCAAAGCATTCTTTTTATTAACAAGGAGACATACATGAAATTTCATTTATTCTTTGCACTTGGGGTTGCTCTTTGGTTCTGGCACAGAGTTTGTTTGTGCTAATGGAAAGAAACAAAACTCTCATGAGAATTGCCCAAATATCTCCATTTATGTACGGGGAAGTGCTGTGCAGTGGGAATCCCTCACATTGCGGCCGAGGCAGCAGGGAGCAGTTAGCAGCAGTGGGGAACCCTGCTCACAGGTGGATGTCTTCCTTACAGCAAATGGAAGCGAACTTCATATCAGTAGTGTTCGGTATGAAGACACTGGTGCCTACACCTGCATTGCTAAAAATGAAGTGGGAGTGGACGAGGACATATCTTCACTTTTCATAGAAGATTCAGCAAGAAAGACCCGTAAGCTGAATTTTTCACATAATTTGTTTCTTTGAAGCATATTTAAAATGAGATGGCATACATGGAGTTTAATAGTTTAGGCCATTGCATGCATTATGTGGGACTTTTGCTCATAAGGTAATGACAACTTTGTCTGTGCATTGATCAGAGGATTGGAACTGTGTGGGGAAGATAAAACCCGTTCATCTAGAATGATGAGGCCTTTCACGTTCAAGAATCATGCTGGTATGTGGTATAGGTAACACCTTTACTAAAGTAATGAATTGGCAATTTTTTCAGATATCTAAGAATACAGAACTTAATTTTTTGTTGAATTATTTATGGTTTCAGAAAAAAACATTTCATTGATTTCTGTGCAAGACTTTTTTTTTTTTTTTTTTAAGACAGTTACCAATCAAAGTTCTCAAATACCTAGATGTTTGGAAAATGTTCTGATTTAATTCTGAGTTTATTTTATCTGTAATTACATTGCTAACTAATAAAATAGGTTTCCCTTGGCATGAAATAATCTTCGACTTCAAAGGGAAGTTTTCCCAGGAACTCTCAGTTGTGTATTTCCCATAGGAGTGTGGCAGCATTACCTTGTCCATACTGTCCCCAAAACACAATTAATGATTTTCCTCTGTGGAAAAGCTCACAGAGCCTGATCCTTCCTAATCCTTCTGCCTTAACTACCTGGGAGATTGCCTGGGTTCACGGTGATACTAAAAGTCTAGGTGTGAATGTGATTTTGCTGTTTTCTGGCTGTTAATGTAGAAGTTGGCCATAAATATGCATTCTCATGGCAATTCTTTGGAAAAATATATTCTTTTCCTCATTAAATGGATTTATATACTCTTATTAATATCAGTCTTTTCCCCAAGAATACTTACGCAAGGAAAATTGCGGTATTTTGATAAATAATTGGACATATCTTAAACAGAAATTCAAATATAGCTGTACTTTCCAGGAGGGTTTGAATAGTAACAGAAAATGTAGTTCTTGCATGAAATTCCTAGAAGAAAATTGGCTGAGTGCATAGCTGCTATAACTGCCAGTCTCAGGCTTCTGAAAGATGTCATGTTTGCTAGCTGAAATTGTACAGAAAGCCACAGCCTGTACCATGCCTACAACTACATTTGAAGATAGCATCTTCTGTTCTGTAAGACTTTGATCTTTGCACAGGCTAAAGTTGTCCTCATTTCAGTGAGGATTTTTCCCATGTCATAGCTTCAGAATTGTCTCTAAAAGGAGCAAATGTGTTTAGAAATATGTATCTGTCCTTATTTTTACTTTACTGGGATGAATGTTACAGTTTTCACAAGTTAAACAGTTCATTTAAACATGCATATTAATTCAGTTATTTGCTTCAATGAAAATTTTGACACTGTGTTTTGTTTTTTTTTTTTTCCTTTTCTTGATTATTTTCTGGCTTTCCCAATTTTCTGATGCTGCAGTTGCAAACATACTGTGGCGAGAGGAAGGTACTGCAGTAAAGTTCTTTCGTTGTAGTGATAATGTGCTTGTCTGCTTTAGTAATTCCATGATGGGCCATTCTGCACTGACTTGCCACTAACTCTGTCAACTTTTGCAGTTACCAGATTAAGTACAGACCAGAAGTTTAAAAGCTAAAGTATTCAAATGAGAGGTGTCACTCCAGTGAAGTAAATCCTACTGATAACTTCTTACGTTTTCCCATGATGGAATAATAGATGACCATAAAATATAGAAAAATGGGAATTTTATATGAACTGCCACCAATGCAAGTAGCCTGAGATTCTCAAGCTACATTAACAATTACACAAGTGTCAGAAGTGCTCCCAAATTACCATAATTGAACATGTAAGGCATAAATTCAATACACTGCATTTTTAAGCAAGCAATTTAAACTCTTCCTCCTTAGTAGCATGTATTGATGTTTACTAGGTGAGCAACAAAAACCGTGTTCTTGTCTGTTAAGCAAAAAACTCCCTCAAGTTTTACTTCCCTCTATCCTTTAAATCAATGCAGGGTAAAGGTTGCCCCATTTCTCCTTGTTTTAATTGGCAGTTAAGATCTCTCGTTTGATCAAATTTATAGTATGCCCTGCACAAGGTCAACATCTGCGTATCTTAGAAGCCAAATTAGGAGAAAAGCATCCTTAAACAGCTAATTGACTCAAATATATTATGGAGGCACTTGAAGTCAAGATTGATTTGATTTTGTATGCACTGGTGCCGTAATTGTTTCCAAAACACACAGTGAGAAGCTCTCAAGCAGCTCATCCATATGCCACCTGAAGTACAGTGCCCAGAAGCATCAGTGGGGAGCCTCCTGCCTTTGGGCACTTCAGACTGCTAGAGCAGGGCATCCTACTCACTGGGAGAAGGTTCTTGGATTGTCCAAGAAGTCCAGGCATAAGACAGTTCTTGAGTTTGCCACTTGCACGTGAGGAAGCTGGGACTTTGCTGCCCTTCCAGCCTCGTGGAAGTCTCTGTGCAAAGACTGTTTCATAAGTCGTGCCCTCAGGTACCCACAACAAGAGCTGTGCTTCGTGCCCTTGGCTTGGAGCTTTTGTCATGGATTAGCCTAAAGGATTTTGGGAGGCAGAAGGAAAGTGCCAGCCTTTAGTAACTGGTGCTGCCTAGGTCTATAGCTGAGGTCCTGCTGCTGGCTGCAGGTACGTACTCACACCAGATGCAGCTGGTTGGAGGTCATACGATGTGGCACGACCATTGACAATTCTCCAGAGTTTGTATGCCACCCACAAGTGCCAAGTGCATGGCTTCGAAGAGTGTCTCTGTACTGCCAGTGTTCCTGTAAATGGCATTACGGGCACTAAGAATTGCTGTTTCCCTTCTGCTTGGAAATGAAATCTCTAGCACATCTAATCAGTCCAGCATCATCTGCATAATGTTACATGATTTAGAACTGCATCTCTTATGCTCCTTTTTAAAGAAAGTATTCGGATAACCCTACCAGATGTATAGAAATACTTAAAGAACAACTAAGAAGTTGGTTGCAGAAAGTCATTATAATTCTGCTAAACAATATGGACTTACTGCTTATCAACCTTGCACATTTTAAATAAAAGTATGAGCAATTTACAGGGAAAGCACAGGCAGTAAAAGCAGATTTACTATTGATGTTCCTAAGCAAGTCAGTATCTTTAGAGTAGGTTTATTCCCTTGTCTACATTCTGTAGTATTTGTTCAGCACATTCACTTGAGACAAAGAATCCAGTAAACATACCTTAACGTGAAATCATGTCACAGAGAAAGCTTGTAGAGAGGAATGGTATTTTTGTTTCTACGTTTTAACATAAACTCTCAATTCTGTTAGAATGAAAACTTAAGTGTAAGTAGAAATATTAACAACTGGATTGGTAGACCTGCACTCCTTCAAAACGATCACATCCTCACGCTCGCCAGGCCTGTGTCAACTGAAGCTATTTGTAGGATCCTATTCAGAATATTGCATAGAACCACCTTTTGCTGTGAGTTACAGTTTTAACACAAGTAGTCAATCATTTTGAAACTTAGTCTACCAGTCTTCCCTCAAAACCTTTCCCAGACCACACACAAGGAAAACTACCAGAAATGAATGCACATAGCCAGGTAAACATGGGACTGGAAGCATGTGCAATATTTACTCAGCGTGCAATCTAGTTTTTAGTCTTTGTACAGAGAAGATGATGAGTAGCCCAAAAGTAGAGATTTGTTTTCATGCCAGTGTTCATTTTCAGAGTGCGTGCTGCTTTCTTTATTCCTGGATAAAGGGAACATATCTTGCCAGCAGGCAATCATCAGTTATATAAAGGCATGCACTTAAAAAGTTGAAAGCCTTTTTGTTACCTTATGTAAGTTCTTAAATACTTTCGAGCATTTAAATTAAACTGAGGAAAATTATTCACATATTGGTTCAGAGAAGAGTATTGCCCTGTGACAGATTTGCCCTTTGATCTCCATGGGGAGCAATGCAGATGTACATCTCAGTGGAGGCTCTATTCCTCAAATAAAGAAAACTCTTGTCGTCTGCTACCCTCCTGAATTTCAGTCTTGAGTCAACAAGTGCCCATACTTTATTTCTTCAGCTGATGAAAAAATAATAAGGATGGTAGAGCCAGCATCATCTGGAATGGTTCAGATGAGATGGGTTACATTTAGAAGGCCCTCACCATTCATTGGTCTTTTTGTTATAATAGTTATTTGTCAGACAGATGAGGTTTGTTGGCTTTAGATTTTGAGCTAGTTGTGTCATCCAACCTGTCTTCAGTTAGAAAGGGTGGCAAAAGCCAACAACAACCCTGGTCGTAAGTCCTCTAGCTCCCAGTCTATTACTTGCCTCACTAGTATCAATCTTACAGCTGAGCAAAGTTCCCCATTGCCCGCCTGTGTATTGGAATAACTCCCCAGAGCGAGCAGTGGCAGCAGTACAATCCAGCTTGGAGTCTGTTTTACCAATTCCCCTGAGCTTGTTTATATATGTACCCCAATCAAGACTTGGCAAATACTTTGTAAGTCACAGTAAAATGCCTAGTCTGACTAGTTAAACACCTGCTTCGTTTAAAAATCAGTATGAAGATTACTGACTGCAACAGCATTTTAATTTCATTTCATGAACTCTGAAAAGAGCACGCCTTCAGTGTACCTCAATGTTGTTAGTAAATTGTGTCATATTTTAACCAGTCAGCAGTAAAACTTGCAATCGTTTTACTGTAAAATAAGTGGTAGGACTTGCCAAGTCACTTGCTCTAAGTCTATTGAGGTGAAATGATTAGAAAAGTATTCTTGTGACAAATTAAGGCCTTAATTCTGAAATACACACTCATTGTATGTGGAGTTTTAGATAAATTCACGCTACTTTTGTGCATGAAAATAACGATAAGCATCTTCACAATGGTCGTAGTTTGTTGCCTGCCTGTCTTCACGTGTTAGGATTGCAAAACTTCCCTCATGAATGTGCACTCATTCCAGACAGGGCCAAGTTCTGCCCTCTGTGTCTTCACTTAACTCCCATCGAAGCAGGTGGGAGCTGTGTGCATGCTGTGAGCGCAGATTTTGGCCCAAAATGCCCAAATGAAATGCTTTATCAATATACTCTTTAAAAAAAATAGTCCTTAAAAAAGGTAACTCAGTTGTCGATAGGAGTTCAGTAGCTTTTTTTCTACATGCATGATCCCTCACCGTGGCATCACATTTAAGGATCCTGGCTCCTGTACCTGCCTGATGCCCTGACTGGGGTATTTCTGTTTTTTTAGAGAGGTTTAACTCAGCAAGCACCTGATTCTGAGAACTTGTCCTCTGAAGCCACTTATTTGGCACAACAAGAGGGTTTTTTAGCTCCAAAAAACCCTCCTAACCTTACTAAACTGTACACTCAATTAAATTCTCAAAAAAAAAAAAAAAAAATCATTTATCCAAATTACACATTTATATCATGAAGTTTCCCTGTGATGATTTGCCTCAGTCATGCAAACACTTGAGATGTGAGAAACCTTGTAGACATGAGCAGGGTTTAGAGCTGCCACCACAGGAGCAGCCAAAGGAATTGTAATGCTGAACATTGTTCAGATCCGTAGAAGTGGGAACTTATTTCTCCATGGTTAAAATATAATTAATAACAAATTACAAATTACAACATCACCATATCGTTGGCAGATAGGTACACATCAGCATTACTGGGGGTGACAGTAGTCACTGCAAACATTTATTGGTGGTGGTACAAAAAAAAAAAAAAAAAAAGAAATGATGCTCAGATCTTTCTAACTGGAGTGTTTGAAAAGATCCTGAACATTTCTCGGAGATACTTATTCCTGAAACTGCATGTAGCTGAGGAACTAAATTATCAGTGTTTTAAGGCATTTCTGCATGACAGAAATGAGAAAAATGCTCTAACAGCAAAGCAGTGACAGACAGCGAGTTTTCCAAATCTCCTGGAATGCCCCAGTTGTGGATAAATGAGTGCTATTGCAATGCTGAAATACTCCACATTTGTGAATTACAGTTTGCAAGATTTCAAAAATGTATTTGTTTTGGTGGCTGTAGTTCATTCAGATAGTTTAAGAAAATAGAGGATATATTTTCATTTGTGGACAGCTGTTAAGCACATTCATTTTGCGTCACAGTTGCAAGAAGTCAAGTTTATTGTAATAAGACAGCTTTGAGCTTAATTTAAACTAAAGCTTCTCGCTCGGTTCTCAAATTATTAGCAAACTGTTTTTAATGAAATCATAACAAACCAAAGCCATAGTCTGAGGAGGTACAATAATCACACAGAGGCTTATTTAACTCAAGTCCTGCTTTGTACGTTAGCACAAGACCTGAACACCAATGCTGGTGTACAACTGCCGCCACCAAGGCAATGCATTTTTGAATGTGTCTGTACCTCTTCACTCCTTGAAGCCCTCGTTGTGACATGAAATTTGATTTTGTGAATGCACTGACTGCATCCAAATGACCAACCTTTATGTAAGGCAGATTTTGTTTGTTGGGGGAAGTGGGCGAGTTCTTACAGTCCTAACAGCTACGGATATGTGCATAAAGAAATCCTCCTCCTTTTTCTTTATCCCCCTTCAAGGCCTGAGTGTTGGGAATATGTTCTATGTCTTTTCTGATGATGGGATCACAGTCCTTCAGCCAAATGAATGTGAAATCCGCAGGCACATCAGGCCCGAAGAGAGGATTTTCACGAGTTATGTAAGTCCTGAACCCAGCAGCTAGAGCTGACAGCTGGGAAAGTTTCTCTTAATCTCTTCAAGGGTTGTTACTACAAAGGTTGACAGTTATGTTGTGACTTGGTGGGCTTGACATCCTTGAGGTTAATCATCTCCACTTGAAAATTAAGGGAACTATGCATGGGATAAACCTTGGATACATTTCCCAGACTGAACCACAGCTGGGAGGTAAATAAGGATGTGATGAGGTTTGTTGTGCCGTGCTGGTCCTGCTGCCGAAGCAGAGACCCACGCCATCCCTGCTTGTTGTCTGACATTTACTGCCAGCACCAAGTTTACCTAATCCTTGTTGTAGGAAATTACAAGGAAAATTTGTTGCCATGTCAGTGAATTTCAAGCCCTGGCTCGTACACAGGAGCTCAACGTAGCAGGTGGGATAATGTGTGCCTGGAGGCTCTGAGAGGCCAGTGCTTTCTGTGACCTGTGTCACGTACTCCGCTACAATAGCACACATCATGTACACGCTCAGGAAACTTACATCTCCTAAAATACATCCAGAAATGCTTTGTTAATGCTTTGTTAACTCCTTCATTTACTTTTATGAAAATTCCGATTTACAGGGTAAACAGAACATGATCATGAGCCTTGCAGGCTGGGTTAGGCACTACTGCCATGGGCCATGATCTTCCCGTGAGTCTGTATTCATTGTTTTCTAAAACTCATACATTTGTGGTTGGTAGTGTTTTTTTAATCTACTGGAATACTTTAACAAAACTTAGTTTGTACATAATATTAAGCCACACTTCAGCTGTTTCTACTTAAAGAAAGACATCTTGTGTTTCTTTTCCAAAGAGCTGTAAATATTGAAGAGGTGGTTCTGGAGAAACAGCTTGAAAATCACAGAGGAGAGCAGGCCCTTAAAGAAATAATGTCAGCACAGTGGTGGGCATAAAAGGGACTTTTATCGTTATTATTTGGCTGCCCTTCAGAGAGCCCTCTGAGGGTTTCCCATGGATATCGTAGTGCCCTTTGCCATGGTATTGGGAGGTTTGACTTTTTTTCCTCCCTTTTCTCTTTTAGCATCCTGAGTGTTTGCCATGTAGACAGTGATACCAGCCTACAATTTATAAGGGTTTCTACAACAGAAGCATCTTCATTCGCTGTTAGAGGCGTAGCTGAGCAGTGTAACTGAAGGGCAGGTGATCCTCCCTGCTCCCCTTGGTTTGAGTGGATGCTGAGCAGAGCCCAGGCCAAGGAGCTGCTCTGTGCCTGGCACACTGCTGAGGATGAGGAGGGCAGTCTGGAGCCTGTCCGGTGAGGTCCAGCTGTTTGATGTCACTGGGTAGGGCCAAGCTGCTGTGTGGTACCAAATAAAATAATTACTTTGTGTTTTCCAGGAAAAAAAAGAAAAAAATCCTCACCCTAATGGAATCCCTATGGAATTGTTTTCTGTGGTTTTCAAAGCTAACCTTCTTAGAGCTCCAGACACTGAACTTGTAGAAATTAATCCTCTTTTCCTCTTTTTTTTTTTTTTTTCACAGGAAGAGATCTGTCCTAGAGTGGAAGGTGAAGGCACTCAATCCTGCCTCTGGGCTTCAGCGGTCAATGTCAGAGACAAGTATATTTACGTGACACAGCCTAAGCAGCACAGAGTAATGATAATTGATATCCAGACTCAGAAAGCCATACAGGTACCTACAAAGGGAAATCTTCATTCAGTGATGGCAAAAGTTCAAAAAGACTTTGATATAGGGAAATGAGTGTAGATTTTTGCCCAGTGGATCTGCTGACATCACTAAAAAGTTTGGCCTGTGTTGTTTTCACCCATGGGGTCACACTGTCATTCACTGCTCTGAAACCTCACTGGCAGGAAGAAATTCCTTTATGGGGTGGCTGTCATCATCTCAGGGCTGTGTCTGCAGCTGGGCTTGCAGCTAACATGGTTAAATAATGCTAGAACTAATTTCTTATATATGCTTAATGAGTTCCTCCCTGACCTCAGTTATTGGTAGGTTAGGAAGAGTGAACTGATGCAGGTATAGTTCAGGCAGAGAGTGGATCCTGATCTGCTGTAAGTAACAGAAGTTGGAGGGACATCTAGCCAGAAAATGGAACTGAGCAGCCAGGTTTTCTATTGCTGGTGCTGCTGCTGATCCCCCTGTTGATGAGAAGGTAATTGTACAAAGCTGTACACATGAGCGTAAACGGTGGTACATGGGAATGTCTACAGTAAACTAATGTAATGTGTACTGTGTGCATAATGAAATACATCTCACTGTGTAAATATGTATGTCTCTTTTTGTAAAGTCCTTGGATGTTGACCCGTTACCAACCAAGTTGCATTATGACAAATCCCACGACCAAGTGTGGGTGCTTAGCTGGGGTGACATGCGGAAATCCTCGCCAACACTGCAGGTAAGCCCTTCTGCACCCGAGCCCTTGCCCTTCCTTTGCTTGACATCCTCAGTGGCAAGCTGCTGACTGGCTGCTTGCAGGTAATTAACAGCCTTTAATGGTCTGGATGTAAAGCTGCTTTTTCATTTACATATCTAGTGTGGTTTATTCATCCCTCTTCCGTCCATCCTCACATATTTTTCCTGCTGTTTAATTTGTTTTTGAGCAATGACTGTGGCATGGGCTGGCAGCAGGATGGCTTTGTTGCCAAGGTCTATTTTGTTTTAAGGCTGATGACAGAGCCAAGTGCCATAAAGTCATCCAGCACGGGCTGGCAGCAGACTGCGAGCAGCACGAGCATGCGATGCTCTGAGTCATTTGTGCAGCCAGCGTGAGTGCAGCTTCTTTTTAGCTTGATTGAGGTCTAAAAGCAGTGGGTACCAAGAAGCCTGAAAGAGCGTACTTTCTGCACAGAAATCTGTCGCTCTTTAGCCTATTGGTAGTATTTCAGCAGAGGTGCAAGTCAGGTTGAGCAACACACATTCAGGGAAAACATAGGGTAAGGACTAAGTGCAGTGCACCCTTCTCAGACATTACGAAGACCTGCAATTTTTTCTGTCTGCAAACAATTTGCGTGCATTGTGTGTGAAAAGGAACATTGAAAGGTGAATGCATTGCACCGTGCCTCAAGATTTGTAACTCATTTCAGGATTGCTAGCCTATCGCTCTCAATAAGGTTAGAGCAAAACCACCCTGTTCTCTGCTTTGGTAAAGACATTTACCTCTTCTTGTCTTTCACGTGGAAGTCCAGGTTTTCTGTCACTTTCTGCACTAAGTTGCTACTTATTTTTCTTAAACTTTATCTATTTTTTCACTTCTCTCTCACAAGCCTTCGGCTTTCTTTTTCAGTGATGATGGAGCATAATGCAGCAGAATTTTTATCACAGTAAAATGCAAATCTTTAACAGAGAAGGTGGTGGGTTTGTTCAGTGCTTCTGAAAACTATATGTATTATGATTTAAATAAAAGAGAAAAAAATCTCAAGGGTATGAAAGAAGCATAATCAGCAAAAATAAAACCTCAGGGACATGTTCTGCTGTTGGGTGTCAGTGACTGCACTGGAGCGGAGCCAGTGAGCTCCCTGCAGCTGCTCACACTCAGTGTGGCTCTGACCAGCACGATGCTGTCGGGGCACAGTAATGCACATCAGCTTGGACATCAAAATTAGCTTCCTTTTCTGGATTGCCCTGGGGAACTAGCTTTTCTTGTGTAGGCATCTGACTGGGCATTTTGGTGCTGCTGTATGTCATATGACAAAGTGGACACCAAACCTGATTTGATCCATCCAGACGTTCCCCTCTGTAGTAGTTATTTTCTGGCACCTGCTGCCCAACCTTTCTGGACCCATGGAAGACTCGTGAGTATCTTTTTACCAGAAAATTTGCTTCTGGAGCTACATCAAAGCATTCCCAAACAGAGTGAGGGAGGCAGTGGAGAAGAGAGGCTGTGCTTTCTGACCTGAAAACCTGCCCATCTGTAGGCTACACCAGTCGTGAGGCTGCCCAAGGCTTTGCTGGAGGCAGTGCCCCATGAATGTGGGAGAGCACACTCTGTGCAGTGCAAGGTAGCGTCCAAAACCTGCAGGCTTTCAGTTATAATGAGGAACAAACCAGCAGTTCAACACAGGCATTTCCAGCAGAAACAGAATGGGGGCAAATCAACAAAGTTTTCTGAGGCAGTGCCACCAGCTTGCATCACCTGGGCACTAGCACAGTTTCCTGAACAGAGTATAAGGAGACAAAATGGGCTCTCTTTACCCTTTCCAGCTTAATTTCCTCCACCCAGCTGTGAGAGGTTTCTGTAATTAAAGGAGAGATGGCTCAAGCATGTGATTATTAAAAAGAACACACCGTCTGCACAGCTGGAAACTTGTTATGAGGCTCCAGCTCTCAGATAGTCCTTTCCGTTAGCTTTATAAAGTGCGGTTACACATGTGGAGAGTGGGATTAGCACCAGCATTAGCAGATCTTTTTCTTTTTTTTTCCAACCGTCTTTCCCTGAAGGTGGGCAGCAACTAATCTGGTGAAGTTCGTTCTTCAAACCCGGAGTTGTTAGCCGCTGTCGTGCAATAAAATATCTTTTTTAATAAAAATGCTACTGTGTAAGTAGACCTAAGTTTCTACTAGTTCTGTGGAAGTCGGAGATTTATCAAACAGCCCGTGCAGCCGACTAATGGGATGCTGTTGTTCAGCCATTACCGGCCTTGTGAAAGCACTGTGCGGGAACAGGCATCTTTCTTGAGCAATATAATTGGAAGAAATCTAAATGGCATGGTCAGAATGGCCATCGGAACTGAGCCTTGCAGGGTTTTAGCATTTCCTGCAATGAATTATGTAGCTATAAACTCAGAGCAGCTACTGTTGCACATTACATGAGCAGAGTATCCCAGTGAATAGACTAAAGTCCTCCTGAACCAAGCGAATAATCTGAGCATTTAACATCTTCATTAGTGAAAACTTCTGCTTCTCCATGTCCGGAGCAGTGGGGATGGCACGGGGGGAACAGCAGAAGGGACTTGCCCTGCTCCCCCCCAAGTCTTGTATGGTGCAGTAGGTGGATGAACAGGTCTTCTTCAAAGTGATAATTGTGAGCTGTGAGTTAGTGTCTGAGCCTTTGAGCTGGTAAATTATCACTGCACACCTAAGTGAGATTAATAAATATGACCGTGAAATAACTGTTTATTTTAGACAGCAAGGAATAAATTATTGTGGTCTTAGTGTTGTCATGCTATTTCAGCTCCCGCATGACTGCTCTTTCTTGCAGTATAAACGTCTTATGAAAGTAGAGCTGTGTACTTACCTTACAAATGTCAAGCCTCAAATACTATTTATTAGCACACCTTTTTCAAGGCAGCTACACCAAACAGTATTTTGAGGTCGTTAATCAATTGGAGTCTACTGCATCCTTGGGAAAAGCCACTCGCCACCGTGTATGACTGTGTAATCTGTATTTACCTTTCTGCTTCTCTTGCACACAACCTTGTGTGTATTTATTGCAGGTAATACCAGAAGCGAGTGCAGGGGAGTATCAGCATGTTATCCGCACGCCGTTTGAAGGAGTGGATGATTTTTTTATACCACCTACAAATCTTATTATTAATCACGTCAGGTAAGAAATCCTCTTAATGAATATTGTCAGTGACCGTACTGCTCACTTCTAGTGAGGATCTGTCTAATAATCTTACAGCCCTTTACAAATGTTAATGAATGAATTTGTGATTGAGCTAAGTATTCTTGTTTCCATTTTCACAGAAGAAATGGAGAAATACCTGAGCAAATTACTTATAGTTACTCGTCAGATCAATGAAACAGTGAGAAACAAACCTCAGCTTCCCTTAGCCCTTGCACGGGCATTCAGACCTCAGCTTGGTCAGCCAGTCCTTAGCAAAGCACAACATGCTGCCATGGCTTGTTTGTGCTGGGAATTTGGTGGCCAGAAATCTGGCTTCCTCATCTCAAAACCTCTTTTTGGATCAAGGATTTATTGCCCGAAGTGGTAAAAGTTTATGCTGCTCGAAGCATAAAGCATGGTCCTTCCACACGTTTCCAGCTACTTACCCGTTCAAATATTAGATCTGTGTGTGAGGTGTAAGGTTTGAGCAGAAACACGGTATGCACTGTGCATTAAAAAGAAGAAGAAAAAAACCACCTCTACAAACCATCAGTTTTGAATGTTAATGTGATGTAGTGGTTAATGAGATTGCATAAGTTACATACTAATAACTTGGAGTAATTCTGACTGCTTCCCAGCAGGAACAGGAAGCCTCCCATTAAAGTTATCAAAATCGATGATAACTACAAAGCAATTTATACTGTTCTTACCATGTTATAACATAACAACTGCTTAATCATCTCCTGTCACCAATATAGTTTAACTAACTTAAACACTCCAAAATTCATAATGTAGCTCCTTACAGTAAGTGTAGATTCCCTGCAAGGAACACTGAGGTCACACTTAAATTATTATGTGTTGAATCTGATCCAAAATAAATAACTTTGCTTCTTGAAGCACAAAATAAGACATACTTCATGGTTTTCATTCTTAATTTTTCCCTACCTCGCTTTTCCAGTTTGCTTTCAAACTATTGGTATGAGTAAGAGCAGTGCCAGGAGGTAGACAGCTGCTGAATGTTAAAGACTGGGATGAGGAGGTACAGTCTGGGTTCAAAGACAGGAAAATTGAACCATTTTTTTGTTTGTTTTCTTTTAGATTTGTTTGTTTGTTTGTTTCAGTGTGATTAATCAGTTGCATACAGATGATCTTCCAGGAAAAATGTTAAAGGTAGACAACTTCCTATAGTTCTCCATGTGCAAAGCAGAGAATGCTGTGCCTAATTTCCTATTTCATTTGTTCAGGGCCAGATCTTTGTCAGTTCTCTCTCACCTTCAGCACAAAAAAATAATTGCTCACAGTCTAATGAGACTTACCGGGATCATGTTCTAAATTCTCCACTCAGAAACAATAAATGGCGATTCCAGCATTTCCCAGGAAGGTGAATATTTAAGCAATCTCTTCTGAGAGCCAAAAAATATTTGTATGCAAATGTTCCTGCATATGTATTTCAGCTGCCTGTTATTTCAGATGGATATCTAGAAATGTACCCATTTTTATTAGTTCCCAGGGTAGATTGCTGCCTATTAAAAACTCTCTAAGTGCAAGGTTCTCGTTGAGATTTCAGATCACAGATTTCATGCAAGCACTGTGCCTCTTCTGCAGCTGTGTGCACATAAAACACATTCTGACCCACTTTTTTAAATTAAAGTTTATGATAAGAACCATTTTTAACTTCTTCAGGCATTTGGCCAAGTATTAAGGAAGTCTCAAAAATGCTGTAAGGGAAAGCATTTTTTAAAGTGTACTTAAAATGCATTCATCCAGGAGAAATACAAGTGTCATATCCAATTTCCCCACACACAGTGCACTACGAATCTCTACTGCAGATATTTTGTGAAGTCTCTAATGGATGTGAGTGTAATGGGAAAATGAAAGGCTTAGCCCAGTGATTTTCATGGAATCATACACTACATTGGCTCGTTCTTTAGAAATGAAATCATTGCTGAGTGTCTCATTGACAGACGGATTAAGAATAAAAAAATAAACCCAGTGTTTTAAGCAAAATATCTATTATCTGCACGCAAGCACAGTCCTCCATGTTCCAAAAAGCAATTTTACATCTTTCAGGGAAGAGATACAAAACTAAGCACTCACTTCATTTCCTTCTCTCCGCATTGAATGGATGAAAAGATGTAAAATTAGTTTTTGTAAGTCAGTGCCAGTGACCTGTGAATCCCGGGGAACACAAACGGGCTGCTTCTATGGGCTCCCTCTCAAATTAAGCAGAAACCTTTCTGGCCATTCTTGACCTTTTTTGTCTTCAGCAAAGGTCAGGTGTGCTGCAGCATATATCTTTTAGAGAGCATTTATTCTCTGCTCACTGTTGCCTGCCCTCTCTGGAGCATGAAAACAAAGACCACTTTTCTGCAGCGCACCCTTGCTCATTATCTGCCCTGAGAAATGGTTTCCACCTTTCCTGGGCTGGCAGGATGGTGCCTAAAGCAGCCTGCTCCACACCTTGGTCTCGCAACTCCTGCAGTGGTCCCCAGGCACCACGGGCACAAAGTACACGTCAGAGCTGCCCTCAGATGCTCTAATTTGGGCACGTTGGTGTTCGCTCCGTGGTTATAAACGTAGTTCAAAGGTGCTCTCTGCCCCCAGCTTGACAGGGAGATGCTCTCTGTTGAACACTTCCATGTTTCGAGGAAGTCTTGAGTATATAATGAATTACTTCTAGCTAGAACTGAAACAGATTCAATACATAACTGGTCAATGTGCTTACCTACCAAAGGAAAAAAAAAAGAAAAAAAAAAAAGCCTTGCTATTCCTGTTGCAAATTGGTCTTCCTAATACAAGACTTGGAATCAAATACCCGAGTACATATCCAGGCTTCCAGAATCAGTTGCTAATTTGCACTGAAATGTATTTCTTCTTTTAGTGCATGTTAGAAGCACTAAAACAAGAGGTTTCTTGCAGAAACCACACAGCGTTACTGCACAGAAAATTAAGAGGACAGTTTCCCGGTTCTGATGACTCTCCTCTTCTTTCAAGCACACCATCAGGTCTCCAGAGCCACGTCTCCTCAGTGTCCTGTTTTCTATTTCAGATTCGGCTTCATCTTTAACAAATCGAAATCCGCCGTCCACAAAATTGACCTGGAAACTGTGACCCACGTCAAGACCATCAGCTTCAGGAACTACAGCTGCGTGCCGCAGGCCATGGCCTACACCCACCTGGGCGGCTACTTCTTGGTGCAGTGCAGGAGGAGCAGGCTGCGGGCTGCCTCGCCGCAGCTCCTGATCGACAGCGTTACCGACGCTGTCATCGGCACCAACAGCGACGTGTCGGGCACCCCGCACGTCTCCCCGGACGGACGCTATTTGGTCAGCGCGGATGAAGACAGTGGCAGGATCAAAGTCCAGGCTGTAACTGTCCAGGGGGAGATCAAGTTGATTTATGACTTACAAACAAACATACATGTATCCGACCTGACATTTCAGCCCTCTTTCACTGAAGGCAATCAGTACTATATATATGCTACTTCACATTTGCAAACAGATGTGCTTTTTGTAGAGCTGTCAACGGGGAAAATGAATGTACTGAAGAATTTAAAGGACCCTATCACATCCAAAGACTGGCCCTGGAGCAGCCACAACAGAATTATGAAAGACAGTGGATTATTTGGACAGTATCTCATTACACCAGCTAAAGATTCATTGTTTGTTATAAATGGGAAGCAAAATACGTTACGGTGTGAGGTTTCGGGTATAAGGAGGGGTAACACAGTGGTCTGGGTTGGAGAAGTATGAAGAGCAATAGCAGTAGAGCCTTAGGCAGGCAAGTACCAGTTGGACCTTTACACTGCAACAAATGAGCAGTAGCATTGTATATTTTTACACTGGTAAAGAAAAAAAAATGAAAAAACAAAAACCCCCCTGTATAGGCTTCATGGTACAACACTGGTCTACTTGCAAGTTTTATAAGGTATGCTCTGCTAATAGGAAGTGGTTTTGAAGGGTTATTTTTTATTTAGGGGTATGATTTGTGGTTATGAGAAAAATGCTGGGAAGCGAATAATATCTCCACTGAGATATCACATAAGCCACAAAACCTAGCGAATCTGTAGAACAAAACAGATTTTGAGTTTCCGTATTGAGGAGCTTTTATGTTATGTTCAAGCCATCCGTTTTCTTTCCGTACACCTTGCCCGCTCGCTGTGCTGGCTGCCCCACCTGATGACTGCAGTTAAAATTCACCTTTGGATGACGAGGGAAAATAAGCATCAGAGAGCAGTTTTCAAACTGCAGAAACCTAGGAGAGCGATTTAATGAAAACTGATCAGTTTTCTCTGCAGGATGGCTTTGGGAGGATTCACGGATGTGATTTCAGAAGGAGGCATAACAGAAATAGTAACTGTCAGCTCGCTTTCTTCTGTGCTTAATTTTGCTCCTGGTACTACTGAAAGCAATGTTATGAGTCCTGCCTCTTCTAATGCATATGTGTATGATTGCATGTGAGAAATTTGGCATGAAATATCCAGGCCATTAGAGTGGATAAAAGCCAGAAAGCACTGGGGGGTCAGAGTTTGTGTAAAAATATTTATGGAGAAGGGGGGCATTAGTCCTTAAGTAGCTTGTGAGTCCGGTCAGCTTGGGCACAGGATGCAAAATCTGCTCTTCAGTGGGCAGAGAATTAGTTATGGCTGTTCCCACAGGAGGCAGCAACGCTTCTAGAAACTGTTGGTTTCTCTCATTAAATATTTAGTAGTACTGAAGTCACTGGGTTCTTCACGAAATAATGGCTACAATGGCATAGGGTATTTTAAATAGGAAACTCACTCACTTTCTAGTTGTAGCCTTAATTTTCAGGCATTCTGGGAAACAATTTTTCTTTGTATTTTTTTTTTTTTCTCTCCATTTCTAGTACACTTCTTTATAGTCAATTATCTTTTAGTTATGAGCAAAGAGATTCTTGTAAAACCAGCTGAATTACCCTAGAATGCAACAGCTGGCACTGAAAAATTTAAGTTCAGTTCTCATAAAAGTATAGATCCATTTGCACATTTGGAAAGATATAAAAACTTTTCTAGTTGTTTTTTTTTTCTTTTATTATTTTTTTTTTGGAACTTTCTGTGTTCATCACCATGAAGTAATCAGGGCAAGAGCAGCTATGGCTCGCAACGTGGTGCAAGCCATGGGAGCACCACGGCCACTGCGAACAGATGTCTGCAAGCAGGTGGATCCCACGTGCTGCTTTGAAAATGTGGGCTTGATGTTGGTGAAAGCTCTCTCTGAAGGTAAACATCTGTTGCATCAGAGCCACACTTTGGCCTTTTGAAAGACCCAGCTCCTTTCGAGAGCGACCTTGGTGCCCAGAGTTTGTACGAAGGAAGTGCTGCACACATCCAGTGATATTGTAGTGGCGCAGTAATTATTTTCCAAGACAGATGCTTGAAGTCACCCATTTCACAACGCACACGGAGGGATTTTTACATGAGAAGGATGCAGACTAGCAGTGGTAATCTTTGCTTTAAATGTTCAACTTTAACCAAAAGAGAAGCATTTTAGCATGGCTGTAGACCTGAAGTATTTTAAACCATTTCGGTTCTATAGAGAATATATAAAAATCTGTTCAGACAGACGAGAACGGGAGATGAATCCTATGAATTCATTAAACATGGAGTCCTTTAAATTGCCCTTCAACACCCATAGGCTTAAACCTACATGTGTTTTCACTTATGAGCCATAAGGGTTGGAAGAGACTATCCCATCATTGCAACACAGGCATATAAAAGAGATTGGCATAGCCTTCCTTCAGCAATGCATGGTGTCCATGATTTTGTACTCATCTGGTTAGGAAACATACCCATGTCAAGAAAAGGAGGAGACCAGCTTTGTAAGTACCTTTAAATATGCACAACTCCTTTCTTGATTGAAGCTGTATCCATACATTGCGGTCATCCTAAATGTGTTTTACTAAGGCCAAACACTGCTCTCGTGTTATCTTTTATGACTTCTTGACTATTTTATTATGCCTATGTTTCCCTGTAGAGACGTTCATTGTGTCATAGATCAAATATTACTTTTTTAAGAATATTTAAAAAAAAAATGTAAATATCTGTTCAGGTAAATATTCTTGAGGCTGGTTTATATATAGGCTGTGAAAGATGTGTAACAGACCTCACTTCTTCCTGTTTGTTGCAAACTATTGGAATAGCGTTCACTTGAAAACTCCCACTTGGACCTTTCAAAGATGTTCCCTTTCTTCCCCTTCAGCCCAAGTTCTGGTGATGTGTTTTCTAAATTATCCTAACGGCTATATATCATACTTAGAAAACGAAGTACAACTGAGATTGTCCACACTACTTGTGAACAGTTCCAATGATGGTCAATTCTGACATTAAAGTGCTGCACATTTGTTACTCTGATTTTATTTTTTGTTATGACATGGAGATTTTATATATACTCAAAAAATGTCGTCAAAAAGTCCTTTTTGCCTTCCAGCTCTGTCAGAAGGAGGGTGCATTGCCTTATTTGCAGTTTCTTTCCCACTCTCTTGGTGTTTTCCACCAATTAACAATTAGTTCCTACCTAATAAATTGATTAATTAATCACAGTGATTAATTGAAATGAAATTAAAGGGAAGTAATGACCATTTAGTTATTCCATATCCGTTGGGTATTCTGACACTCAGATCACAGAAGAAAATGGTTCCTGGTCGACAATGAGACTGGTCCCAAGATCAGACGCATTTTCCATTCAATGGTGATGCTCAATAGCAGTGTAATGCAAATAGTGTTTCCCCTTAATATTTCCATTAATATTTCCATGGTCTAAATGATTTTATTTTTTTCTTGACCTCACTATACAACCCAGTGACTATTTTGAAGCTCTCCATAAATTGGAGAGAAAAGTCACAAGTGCCTTGCGTTGGAATCTGCGACACCCTGTTCTTACCATTTAATACATCGATTATTTTTTTAACCACTACCAGGAGTAACCCAATTTCCTAAAGGCTTCCATGGGCAGAGGTAGGCACACCCCTGGGATCGGTGGCAGCCTGCTCAGCTGCCCCTGCCAAAAGGGACTTGGCCTTTAGGGCTGCTGAAAGACATTTCACCCCCGTGGAAAGGATTTGGCTGTCGGGCTGTGTTGACCCCCATGAACACGGCTTTGCCCGAGAGACACAGGAGTCCTGATGACCTGTTGACAAGTACTTATTTACTTGATTTATACCATGATTATGTCTTAATTACTGCAGTGCCCAGCAGCGTGCTAGGTACTGTGTAAAACAGATCAGGAGGCCAAGCTCTCTGCTCTGTAAGGAGATAACAGCTAATTCCCCGTCTGACCTTACAGCAGGCCAACAAAATGATGGAAAAGGAGGAACTGGAGCTGGAGGAGATTAAAGAGTTGACATGAGTGTACAACCTAGTGGTTAATGAACAACGCAGACATGGCATGATGCCTGCATACTTTTTTCTAAGCACCCCTTTGTCTCTCCCCCATTCAGGGCATTATTTTTAGCAAACATTTAAAGGGGGGCTTTCTTAGCTGTTCTTGGTTTTCGTTGAACCCCTGGGACTGGGACTGGACCACTTGGCCCCAGGGATTTCCCTGTCTTACTGTGTATCCTAAAATTCACACTTGGATAATTTGTCCCCTAGAAAATCCAGAGTAAATTGTGCTCATTCAAACAAAGTGCGTGCTGCAAGGCCAGCAGCCAGCACCTGCTTTCTGTGCTGCGTTACATCTGACACTCCACTTACTGCCTGACTCACAGCTTTGCACATTTTTTCTTGAATGCACCCCCCAAAAAAATGTGCAATGCAGTTAGGTTATGGAAAACACAGCAGAGGTTGGTTTTATATTTACCTACTTGCTCCTGGAGCTCATTCCCCTGCCCACCCTCTCTCTCTGGTGCTGAGCACGGGATGAGCTCCCAGCCAAGCACAGCACGCAGGGGATGTGAGCACCAGTGACAACCTGGAGGTTGCTCGAGGAAGACCCAGACACCTGCAATGCCAAACTTTTTCAAATGGCAGCAACAAGAGGATTGGTTCTGTTCTAATAACGATCTCTGAAAATAAATAAATTAATTAATTAAAAAAAAAAAAAAAGGAAGGACATGACACTGAAAAGAGAGGACAGGCAGGCAGGCAGATGTATTTCACCTCTGCTTACATGTGGAAAAAGCAAGGATGCCCCAAAAATGCAAAGATGCTGGCTTGGGACTGGTGTCTGAGTGGTGGGACTGATCTGCAGCCTGGGACAGAGCTGCATTGTGTGCCACTAAGGGGCAAACACAGAGCCACAACTCCTTTTATTTTATTATTTTTATTTATTAATTTAATTATTTGGATACCTCAGTCCTTTTGCAACGACAGCTGGCCAGTGCAGCCTGATTTATTTCTCAAAATACCCTGGTTGCCCAAGTCCCTGGCCACCCAGTACACGTAGGTAGGACTTACAGCCTGGACAGGGCAGGATGGTTGGAGCAGGACCAGCCCAGCCGCAGCACCGGCCAAATCACTGCCCATGGCTCTTCATTGCAGCGCTGTGTTTGTACTGAAATATGCAGAGCCTGGTGGGGAGATGCACCCGAGTGATGTTAGTCCTCACAGACATGGCAGCCTTGTAGAGAAGCTCTGCTTTCCTTCGTTTTCCTTCTTTTCAGAAATTTTATTTGTCCTTGATTGTAACAAAAAGGAAGCATCTTGAAAAGGGATGAAAACTCATGCAAGTTGCACAAAAAGCAAAGGTAAACAAGGCTCTTGCAGCTCTCTTCTTATGTCTTAGAGTTTGGGAAATGCAGGGGAGCATGGGTCATCTTTTCTAAATGCTTGCAGTTGCAAGACAAAAAGCAAGAAAAAACAACAAGAAGAAAACACCATTATTTTTGTTAAACAGTTCCCAATATTAACTTCAAACAGAAAAAGCCCTGCTGCAGTGCCTCTACCATGCAAATTGCCACTGCCTAGAGGCTTGTTTAATTAAGCACTTCAGCATCTCACCCTTGGCAGTCCGTGGTGCCTTTGACACTTGTCCAAAGCCATCAGATAAAGGCAGTGAGCACAGCAGCGAGCAGCCAGCCAGCTGCGCCCGGTAAACAAGACAAGCGCTAAATCAAACAAGACGCCCATCCCAACACACGAAGGTCAGAGCACTGCCATTTCCAGAAGTAAAAAATCAAATTTCCAGATTAGCAAAGGTTTCTCCCACAGCCACATGTGTGTGCTGCCATGCACGGCTCCATGCAGCTGGCCCCAGGGCCCGGCACCATCCTCCTGCTCGTACACTGAAATCGTGGCAGAGCAGGGAGCCGAGCGTTACCTGAAAAGGAGCTTTATTTATTTTTTACTGCAAGGAGTACTGCAGGGGAAGAGGTTTTAATGTTTTATTTAAGGCCGTGATAAACCAGATGCTAACTGACTTGGGGAGGAGGAGACGGGCTGACATGCAGGGAGCAGCGTAACTTCTGCACAGCATTTGTTTGGAGGGCTTGCAAAGCCCGGCCTGAGCATGGTCCAGCATCTCAGACTCCCACTTCCCTTTGGCAGGTCTATCCAAGCTAGGAGAGAGCAATAAGGCATCTGCTGGTCATTTCTATTATAAATAAATAAAGAAAAATAAAAATCTGCATTAGTTCCTGCTTTCAATCCCCCAGACCACTGCCTGCTGTAAGCAGACATCAGACCCGCACAGCCTGTTGTGCAGGCAGTCAGGTGTCTGATATATTACATCGATCTGTATTTGCACTGGGCTCATCTTATGTATGCAGGGACACCAAAACTGTTACTTTAACACACGGTGTTGAGAATCCTGGCAGACCACAAGTAGAGGCTTACTCCTGGCTTATTAATTGCTCTCTGTAGCATCACCTGCCTTCAACTGGCTGATCTGAAACGGCAGATACCCCACCTAACAGATCGGCTTCAGGCTGTTGTCTTCACCCAGGGCATCATCCCGTTAGTCCTCGTGCCGTTATAATCCCTGCCCCTCCTGAGCACAGCCAAAATGCCCCTGAGAGGCCCCGTCTCCCTTGGCAGTTTTCTGACCCCCCAAGCTTTCTAAGCAAGAAATCAGTGCTGTATGAAACACAACTTCAGGGGTGAAGTCAGCCAGCAGTGCAGGAGAAATGATGGATCAGAAGGCACAGCAGTGCCCTGCATTGCTGTACCATCAAAGAAGCAGAGACCCGCATCGTGCCCTCTCACATTTTGGTCAGCAAGACTGGAGAAGTGCACCTGAGCCTGCTGCGGCGTTAGCTAAAGGCATTAAGCTAAAAATCAGAGATCTAGTGTATACGTATCAGAATATCAGACAGGGGAAGGGGGGAAAAGAGGATTTTTATTTATTTATTTAATTAATTTGCTTTAGAAAGAAAAGCAATTGCTGTATAATTGTGCAGTTTAAATACAGTTTAAAATAGTGGTTTAAGGATGCAGTAACTCCTGGAAGCCCTGTGTGCACTCATGGGAAAAATAATCGCATCCCTGAAGTGTACCAACTAAACTAAGGTCCCACTTCCGAAGGCACAAAGCCCTCCCAAGCACAGGACAGTTGCCCTGCCCCTTCCCCGTGGGCAAATATTTGAGCATGTGGCCAGAAATAACAACCCAACAAATCATGTGCCTCTCTCCAAGTAAAAGGCAAACATCTTATTTCTTTCCCAGATTTCACTGAGAACACTGAAAATTAATGAAAATTTGTGATTAAATAGGAATGCTGTGGCTCAGGAAAAGAAAAAGAAAAGAAAAAAAAAAAAAAAAGAGGAACCTCTCTGCCTGATTCATGCCCTGCTGCCCATGCAATGCTCCAACACACCAACAGCACGTCCTCCCTTTCAGTCCCACTAAAAATCAGGGTCATTTGTCTCAAAACAGAGTAATAACAATATTCGGTGCTGAACACATACACTGGAAAATGGGTGATGAAAAAAACAGATTTGCCTGAAAAAAAACTCCTCTTGTAATGCTCGTACACGTGAACTTTCCCACTTATTTGTAAAATATATAAAAGTATTTTTAATACATTAACTTTAGTAGAGATTTGTACCAACACAGAATTCTTGCGTGGCATTTGATCTACTCTTGTATTTGCTGTGCTGCACCACGGACACTGTGCCAGTAACACCTGGGCTGCAAGAGGAGGGGCAAAAGGGAACCCCACAAAGTGCTCTCTCTAGATACACTGGAAATGCTCTTTTTCCGTAAATTTTATAATAAAATTTAAACTCTTGCTGGCATTGTCTGATTTATCCTTTCATTGTTGGGATTATTGGTGACCTCCCTTCTGCACTGGGTGTTTGCAGTCGGTGGCTTTTAGAGCCACACCGACACGCAAGGTCGAAATGCAGGCAGTGCAATGAGCACGGCTCCTCTCTGCCCTCAGGAAGCAGCCCCTGCGCTGCCATTTCTGTGCATACACACGAGGCACGTGTGGGATCTGCCACCCGTCACCACCAGGGATGAGTTTCTGTCAAGCAGCTACAAGAGCCCAGGGCCTGGGGACCGAACCACAGCGCGTCCTCTGCTGCCATCAGCCCCGTGTGGTCCTACAGCAGCTCCTGGGATGGTGCAGGGCACGAAGCAGGGCAGCCCCTGCAGATCGATTCATCTGTGTCCATCCCATTACCCATTTTCTGGGTAAGCCCTGGGGCTTGGTGCACGCAGCTCCGGGAGCTTTGTCCTTGGCATTGAGAGCAGAGCTGAGGTCGGGGTGGGAGCTGCAGTTTAGGGGCGCTTTCGAGGTGTCAAAGGCTGGAACAGGAGAGCTCCTGCTTTTCCCATGCTCAGGTACCATGGCTCTCTGTTCCTATATTTAAGAGTGGCCTGACATTCCTGTGTATTTAATTCATAATTACAAGTTTGGCCTGGGAAAAATTAGTCTGCCTTCACTTAGAGCTGTTGTAAGGCTGAGACACAGATGGCTGATTATCGAAATGTCTAATAGCATCTTTGTGAGAGTCCTAAGGCAAAAGAAAAAAAAAAAAAAAGGAAAAAAAAATAAAAAAAAGAAGCACTTCTGACAAGCATTATTTGCTGAAACAAATTCCATTTAATTAAGACATGAAGTCTGCAGTGAAAGACATCCTGGCTTGTCAACAGTATTAGCTGCAGCAAATGCTGCTAGAGGTTATGCTTTGCATTAAGGCTGAGTAGTAGAAGACAGGAGCTTTTTGAAGAATTTCTGAAGTCTTCCTGTGCAGCAAGGCTAAGCTGGTCATTTTTCTTGTATATTATTCTTCTTCAGAAGCTCAAGTCAGTGCTGGTGAAAACACCCAGCCTGCCTGCTTTGGAGGTTAAAATCCTCTCTGTGCCCTAAAAACGCATTTCACCATCAGGGGCTGCTCTGCGTGCCTTGCCCCAAGCTCTGCAGAGCCCCAGCAGCCCTGCAGCACTGCCCCCATCACCACCTGGAGCTCCTGATCCTCACCAGCTGGGCAATATCACACCTGAGACTGCAGAAACCTGGGGCTCAGTCCCAGGCAGCCAGGCACCAGGCGCTCCGTGGGACTGATTAAAGCAAGGAGGGGTTACAGGCAGAGCCGGCAGCTCGAGGTCCGCAGTGTCCCATATGGCAGTAAAACCATTCAAGGAGAAATTATGCAGATAGTCAACACGTTCGAGCCCGAAATGAATTATGTTGAAAACATCAGCACAAGTAGCAGTCAATTTGTGTTACGGTCAACGAGCGCGGCTTCATTTGTTTTCTCCTCTTAGAGGCCCCAGGGGGCTCCGGGGCCGGGGATGCGCTAATGAACACCCTGAAGCTGCGGCTTCTGCAGCCGTGTGCGACACTGCCAGGGGGAAAAAAATGCTCACAAGTAACAGCGAGCGTGCCAGCAACACCTTCAGCCCCTTGCACGTCTGGCAGCTTGTTTCCCAGACACATCTGAGGGCATTTTAATGGAGGCGGGGTGTTTTCGGCAATGGGGGAAGAAGCAGGGCAGCAGTAAAGTGCTAGTTTTGAGTTCTGAAATTCAGATGCAGGCGGACTCCCAGAGCTTGCTGCTGTCTCACTTTCCCTGGATGTCCTGCAAGGCCACTTTGCAGGACCTGCATCTCCTGAACGAAACCAGGTGAATGCATCACCCCACGTTATTGTCCCAGAGGGAAAAAAAAGGTGATTAGTAGATGTGCTTACCTGGAATTACATCAAAAATGGCACAAAAAGGAAAACCTGGCCCCAAGAGCCCACTGACTGCTGTTCACCACCTTTCTATGAGCAGGCTTACATCGAGCTGCAGCTTCAACCACTCTGTGTGATTGAGGACAGTGGTGGCACGGCAGGCACAGGGTCCCATGTCCACGGTAGCAATATCCTGACCTCTGGATATGGTGCAGGACTGGGGAGCTGCAGGGGGCTTGGGGTCAAAAACACCCCTCCCAAACATCACCAAGGCAGTACGGAGGTTGTCTTCACAAGCACCAAGTGAGGCTACAGAATGTGTTAAATTCGTGTTTATGTAAATGCTTTCGGCAATAAAACCTAACCCACTGGCAGCTGTTTCGAAGTGTTTCTTTAAGGCAGCCAAACAAATCCCCGAATTACCGTCTGCAGCAAGCAAAATGCAGACACGCCATTAAGCCAGGCTGTAAATATTGTTGAAAAGCACACTCTGACCAATAAATTAGGAGTCGAGGTGGCAACGGTGTTAATGCAAGCCTGGAAGGAGATGCTCACTAGGGGCAAGTAATGTATTCGCAGTGCTGCAGGAGAGGAGGGAGGCAGCTGATGGATGCCGCATGGCTTGCAGAAGAGCTCAGCCCACAGGCAGGTGCCTCGTGGCCGAGGGGCAGTCCTGCAGTCCTTCCAAAAACCTCCCTGGGAGGCCAGGACAGGATGAGGGGCAGCAATTTGCTGAAAACTCAGTGCCAGAAAAAAGCTCAGGTCGTCCAGCCCCAGTACAGGCTGGGTGAACACAGTGAACGTGGGGTGTTCCAAGGATTTCCAGTCCTTACTCCAGCAGAAGGAAAACGTGCATTAGGCAAACTTCATGAATTGCTTCAGGAAGATTCAAGATGAGCCGTTGTGTCCAGAGGCAGAGCTGGAGGAGAATGGGAGGCTCCGTGTTGGGGCTGTGTGATGGCTGCCCCAGCAGAGGTTTTGGCAGCCTGTGGCATCCTCTGAATGCTGATAAACCACAGCCCATCGCTGCCTCCCCTGCTTCCCCAGGTAGTCTGGGAGGCTTCAAGAGGCAGAGAGCTCTCCTGATGTAACAGCCTTCAGAAGGGGGGGTTTTGGATTTACATCGACAAAAAAGAAACACCAAAAATAACTGTGCCCATCTCCGACACTGTCACTGTCAGCAGTAGCAGCACTTCACCACCACTTCTGGCTGGGAGATATGGAGAAGGGAAGGTCGTATGAAGGTATTAGGAGATGTCACGGTTAATTCTGAGCTGCACAGAGGTGCCTGGCCGAGGATATCCCCTCCTATTGCTGGAGCACTGGGCTGGAGGGCTGGCTTACCTGTGAGGAGACCTGTGCTATAACGAGATTAACACCAGCGACTGCCTGTGAGAGCTGCAGCTCAGCAAATGGCTTGAAAGCGGTGCCAGCAGCTGGTTATAAGGGATCCTTGGCTCTGCAGGACCCCCAGGGTCCCCTCTGCTGGGCGAGGCAGCCGTCCTGCTGCGGGTGCAGGGACAGGGCAGCGCCAGTCACTGCAGCCCCGCTGCATGGAAGGGGGAGCCAAAAACGGCACAAAATCTAATACAACATTTCCATAATTCTTCAACAGGTCAGACACACCGAGTGGCTTACAGCATACTTATGTGGAAAAAAAAATAATAACAAAAAAATAAATAAAAACCACGCTTTTCCTCATTACTTATTTACTTTTGCTCCTGAGGTTAAATTAAGTCAACGTGTCAAGTGGCTTGGGGGGAGACAACAGAGCTTTGCAGGATGAAACTCAACACAGGGTGGAGGTTTCCAGCCCCAGGGCTTCCCGCAGAGCTGTTCCCCCAAGGCAGCAGAGAAAACCACTGCAGGTGAAGTGGGAAATGTCCCTGCGAGCCCTTCACTGCCTGGGCTCACACAGGGGTGGTGCAAGCGATGCCACCAGGGAACAGGGACAGGCCTCCTCCCCCAGCTGATGGGCACCAGGACTGCCTGGGAGCGCTCATCCCTGCTCCAGGTACACGAAAAAAGTGGAAAAACCAGCGACAGCACCAGAGCTCGTTCCTGCATTGGCACCTGCCCCATTGCCTGCTCTGTGCACGAAGCGCAGATGTCCTTCCACCTCCTGCCTCTCTGGGCAGTATTTCATGGCAAGCTTTCCTCCTCTGTGTGGAGTCCAGAATAAACAGAAGCAGAGCCCTGGCTGGCGACTGGCGTAAAACTATTTGGAAGGAGAAATAGCTTTCTGAGCACAAAGCAATCAATAGAAATACTGGATTTGCCAGTATTCCAGGTATATGCGATTTATATTTTCAGAATAAAATTAAATCAAAAATAATAAAATAAAATAATAAAATAAAATAAAATAAAATAAAATAAAATAAAATAAAATAAAATAAAATAAAATAAAATAAAATAAAATAAAATAAAATAAAATAAAATAAAATAAAATAAAATAAAACACAGAAGATGGCTATGTACACTAACAATCCCATCATTAGTCTTCAGCTCAGCATATAACGAGAGCATTGCCCATCACCTGAAAAGAAAGAAATGCACAAGAAATTGTTCTGGAAGTCTGACCCTTGGAGATTTGTTTTCCCAGGGAAGGGAAGGGGACTCATAAAGAAGGCTGCAGTCGCAGAGAGCCTCGTGCCTTCATGGTCTGGGCCCCAGGGGTGCATTTTCCCAGCCAGCCCTTATTATCTGAACTAATGCCCTGACTGGCTTCCAAGTAAATAAAAGCCTTCATCTTCCTCTCCGTGACACAGTGTGAATAGGTTTCTCCTTGGACTGTCCGTTTCTTCTAAATATAACGTGATCAACCTGTTCTGAATAATATTTGTTACAATAAAGTCTGTGCAGATGAATTGGACCACCTCTAAACAACGCTGGGGCAGGACAGAGCTGCAGCCAATGTCCCTTTTCTCCAGCCTCCTCGGGATTCAGCAGCTGTTACTGCACCGTCCCATGAGACATTATAGTCCAGGGGAAAAAAAAAGTCCTTTGGGAAACAGCACTGAAAGCAGATAATTTAAGTTGGTCTGTGCTGTCACCCCCGCCCTCAGACTCTCTTTTGGTTTTGCACATTTGCTGTTATTTAGCATTTTATTTACAATACAGGAATGCCTAACCTGTACCTGCAGTGGCCAGAGCTGTAATAAATGGCAGCATCCCCCCAGACGGATGGATTCTGCAAGTAATGAGCAACAGGAACGGAAACAGGAGCTTATTAGTGATCAAGAGAAAAGGGCTTCCTTGCCCCTTGTAACAGAATAAAACAGGTGAGTGTTTAAACCTGGCTTTGCAATTCACCTCCCTACAGCCCCATGCACAGGCCAACACGTGGGGCAGCACGGCCCTGAGGATGCTCTGCTCCTCAGCCTGTCAAAGCCTCTCCCACTTGTTTTATAATTAGAATTTTCTCACTGAACTTGCAAACTTCTTAACCTTCACACAACAAAGCAAGTACCCCTCCAGTTGTCATCCCCTAACTTGGCCAAAATTGCTCTGGTTTTTGATGGAAAGGTCTCCAAGCTGGGGGAACAACCCGGCCGTGGCAAACATGGATGTGCTCTGAAGGACCTGAAGTAACTGGACACAATTCCTCTGCAACACAACTGGAATAGTTGACATTAAAAATGCCAGGGGGTGCTGGGTGCTAACACAGCCGTCACTGCGGTCCCAGCAAGGAGCAGCTCAGCTCCCCCCCCGCCCAGAAGCTCCGGACCCCACCATCCCCTTACAGACCCATTCAGGTGTTACCAAGGGTGGCCCTGTGGGTGGGATGGGGCCGGGAGCCCTGCCTTCTGGTTCCGCCTTGGCAGAGCAAGTCTCACCACATTGATTTGATGTACGAGCACGTGGAGGAGTGGGAAGAAGTAGGGAAATTTTAGTAAAGATAAATAGGATTTACAATGCTGTCATCTCTAGCAACTCTGGCGTTTCAATTCATTAAAAGTCCAGATAAATTAGATGTTTGTATTCATTTAAAATAATTTCTCCTCTTTGACCTAGCTTAATTTATCATTTCACTTCTTTCTGCTGTACTTAGGAAGGCCGCTGTTTAAGTGAACCCAAAGGAATCTATGAGTAAAATATTAAGCAGTTATCGCTAACAACATGGTACATTAAAACCCAGCACCATAGCTTTCCTACAGCTCTTTTTTTTTTTTGCAGAGCCAAATAGAAAGTATTCTCCTACTGATGTCAGATCTGTATTTCTTCAGGTATTAAAGCTCAGCCACCTTGTGAGTCTTTCCACAGCTAACACCAACCTCAGGAATTCAACTGTAGTCACTGCAGAGAAAAAGCAGCAGCAAAGGGGAAATCCTGGACATCAGCATAAATTAATACTGACTCAATTTTTTTCAACTTTTCTAATAAAGATCTTCCTTGGCCTACGTTTCTGATATTTTGTATATATTTGGCAATTTCATTTGCTTTTATGAGTTGCTACATTTTGTGATGCAAAGTGCTATCTTTAATGTTCTGCAAGCAAACTTGTTGGCAAAGGAGAGGCTGATTAATCAACATGTACCTACACAAATCTTCCGATCGAGCCTTGGAAATGAATTTCAGTCTGTGTCAGCGCTGGATGTACTCTGACAGATCCAACACAGAGTAGCTCTATGCAGGCAGCCTAACACAATGTCCTTCTTGTCTCTGCTATTATTTCCTTCTCCATCACTAGAAATAGACACTCTCAAATGAAGTCCAGTCTTAAGCTAATCCTGCCAAATGCTGGCATCCTTTCCAAATGGTATTAATGTCGTTGTCAGGTGGAGAGAGGGATAAGGAAAAGGTATGAGACTTCCCAACAACATGAACAAATCAGGGACTGAATGGAATAAACTAGTAAAGTCACTACAAATACTAACTATGTGAAGGTGATGATACTACTTGATTACAGTCCTTTCTGCATAACACAAAAATATAAACATGCTAAACTGCAACTAACATCAGAAAAGAAGTAATGTCTTCCACAAGAAGCTAATGTGTGCTGCCTGAGCATCATCTCAGAAGATTCTTTCCAGGATGATCCTGTATTCACTGCCAGCAAAAGTCATTATCATGGTCTAATAATAACAGAGCACATATAGACACATACCCTGCACTGGAAAACAATATGGCACTGCTATCCAAAGCAAAAAGAGCACAAAGGAGCAAAAAATGGAAAAAAAATTATATATGTACCCATACTGTGCTTTGATAGGAGCTACAGCCCACACACATTGCTCACTTGTGAGGTAGAAATACAGTGAGAAGCTCCAAAGAGAAAGAAGTTTTATATAAGGCATAATGAAGGTTCAAAGGTAAGATGACTGACAGCTAAAATCACTTCCTTAGTGCTGTGCTCCGTATGTATGTACGTTATATAATCAAGTGGTTCCCTGAAGATTATGTGGATTTTCATTGCATTTAGAGGAATCTGGACACAGTGTCCCCTGTTCTCCCTACAGCACCAGTCTGTGACGTGGCATTGCCACTGCTTCAGCCTGTCCTTACTAATAGTTTTTTTAAGAAGACTTTATTTAAGTGTATGTTTCTGCTGTTCGTGGCCATGAGTTTCCCAGGTGAGGAGGTTGGCTCCTCGTGTCACAGCGACCATCTGTTGACTGTCTGAGATGTTCAGGGGGATCTTTCCATGCGGTCTGATTCCTGCCTGAAGTCTGTGCTCCTTCCTTTGGATGGCATCCAGAAAACACCTGTGATTTTTCATTTTGAAATACCATTTGCAGCTTGCTACATGCTGACTAGGGAGTTAAGAGATCCGTGGGGAAATGAGTGACACCAGCATGAGCAATTTGTTATAATGACTCAGAAAATTACAGGATAAAATGTAGATATCAGCACTACAATAAAAGGAGGGCTCACCCGTTCTCCCGTCAAGTGTGTAAGGCTTTCTGCTCGATGCCAGCACGCCTGCACCTGGGCTAAACATGGAGCACACGGCGATGGGACACAGCACATGGGGATGCAGCCCCTTTGCCCCAGCTCAACAGCCTGCAAGGCTGAGGTCAAAGCTGTTAGCAAAAAGCCAGGACCTCAGGGAGCAAGAGGGAGGTGGCATTTTATCAGATTGGGAAGCAAAATGGTCAATTAGGTGTGGAGAGGAGAGTTAACCAGGGATTAGCAAATAAACTGTGTTCTGGTCATTAGCTAAGCCTACAAACTGCTTGCTCTGCACCAAGATGTCTCCATGACAAAGGGATATGTCTGAGATGTCACATCAGAGCTGGGCTCCGGCCCCAGAACAAGCTGCCAAGAGCTGCAGGAGGTGGGTGGGTGCCAGGAGGGCAGGGAGAGCACCCGCAGAGCATCACTGCACACACCCAACAGCATCCCACAAGGACGTGCCTGGGTGTGAAAACCAGCTTCTTGTCATGTTCAGGGCTCAGAAAGGGACCTCTGGCACACTGGCTTGTAATATCAAAACATATGTGTAATAACTGAAGATCAAGATTACCCCTCTATTAAATTAGATAACAAATAATTAGATAATTTTAATTTACTTTATGAATCTTTTAGAGAGTAAACTGCTTACAGACAGCTAATGCAATAAACTTACTTTATAAGCAGAGAGCAACATCTGTTACAATGAAGAGTCTGCAGCACACATTAGGATTCTGTGCATGCCCAGCAGTAGTTAGAGTAAATGTATCATTAAGTTGGTATCCTTTCCCATTCAAAGCACACTTTTCAAGATTTATGTACTGCAGACAATAAGATAGCAGGAGAATCAACTTGCACTTGGCTCTTCTTGCATTCCCCCCCGTCCCATGGCAAGATAACATCAGTAAAAAGAGTAAGGCAGAACGTGGAAGTTAGGTCGCTTCCACTCATGGAAATATGTCTGTGTATATATATATATATATATATATTTACTATTTTTACCTCACATGCATTCAAGGGCATGGCAAAGCCAGGCTCTGTGTTAAAAAGGCATCATTAAAGTCACAATATCAAGATGTCAAAAATCTGCGGGGTTTTGTTTTGTTTTGTTTTGTTTTTTCTGACAACACACTTTGCTGTCAGAGATGCAATTAGAGGGAGAGTCTCAGGCCTCAGCCTGCCCAATGTGGGCAAAATCCTTGACTAATGTGCCTCCTGAAAAATCTAAAATACCCCAGCTGACTGTGTGCAAACTGCATATTTTTTCCAAATCTTTGTACAATTAAGCAAATAGATGTGACAGAAAGGGATGCGCTTGATACAGAAATCATAGGCTATGTGCCTATGCCAGACCTGGAATGTGCTAGAAAAGATACTGGGACAAAACAATGAATTTCAGGGAAAATGTTAATCCAAACATCCACCTATTCCTCAGGTACAATGATACCACATTTCCAAAAATGACCATTGATTTCTTAGGCGCCCTCGGTGCTGGAACATTAGAGGAACCTGTGTTTTGGCGGATGGACGCTTTAATGCCAATGGCACAGCCTGTCTGTATTTGTAATTGAACCAGCAGCACAATGTAAAAAACAAAACTAAATCAGCCGAGAAACGCTATTGTGCATCTGAGCAGTAATAGAAAACCACATCGTCCCTTCGGGCAGATGAGCATGGCACTAAAGATATCTCCTGATGACATTTATGTGAAAGTTGCCTTTTTATTATAAAATTAATCTACCATGTCAGTCACACACACAAACCCTGTCAATGGTCATCGCCCTCCAAGAAAACAAGCCTTGCTTGCTACTGGATTTTTGCTGACTTTCTCTGTTGAAGGAGAAGCCAACAAGGCAGTACTGATGGGGAGCGGTTTGGTGATCAGTTTTTCTGCCTTTGTAGGAAAGAAAGCCAGCCCCCAGCACAAACACTTGATGGGGACGAGACTGGGGGATGTCCACAGCAGGTCAGCTGGGCAGAAAAACCATTGCTTGTGTGCTTTCCCTGGAAAAAGTCACTCTTTTATTCCCTCTCTTCCTCCTTATAGGGTCTGGGACAAGTCCCAGTGAGGATCACTGAGTGTATGGATGGTTTCTGTCACCACCTTCAACTTTTGTCAACTTCTTCTTCCTGAGAAATTTAAGGTTTGGAGGAGAATGAATATGAACTGCAGGAAATAAACTAATTTTAAAATTTAAACAAACAAAAACCAACACAAGAGACAACACATCACTGCATCACTATCACTTAAAAACAAAATCACCTCCCAGGACATTGTACGTGTTGGAAAAATCCAGCAAAGGCAGCAGATTCACCCTGCCAGCAAGAGCTACGGGGGAGCTGCCCTCCCTGCTGAGCCCCAGATAAGATGCAATCAAAGCTCCTTTGCTGCTGGAATACTTGCTCTGCCTGAGGACACAGAGATACCAGAGTGATGGACGGCCAAGAAACGATTGTGACAGTGATACTAGCACAAGGTTACTGTACGAGGTGCTTTACGCAGGCTTTAACTGCCCCTTGCATGCAGAGCAGCAGGCCCGGTGATGGCCAGGAGAGCAGGACACAAGGAGCTGCAGCCTTGCAGAAAACAGAGGCTTAGTTTTGGATCTCATTGTTCTTCCAGTCTTGAAAATGTGCCCCTTTCCAAGAAAACAAGCAAACAAACCTCTCAGGAAAGCTCACATCTGTACTCCCTCTGGAGTACGGCAGATACCTTCCTTCCTTTGTACTGAGGTTCCTCCATGCTGTGGAAGGATGTCAAAGCTTTGCTTGCATGATCCAGAACTAAGGAGGTGGGAAGATACTGAGGTGTCCCTGACTCTCACCTGGGGAGCATTAAAGAAGGTGCATGTCCACAGCCCTAAGCACAGGCATGTCTGCACAGACTTTGGACCTTTAGCATGCGCAGCTTTGAAAGTCCACACATTAACCTAGGGACCCTGTGATCACAGTGCTCTGACAGTGAAAACTGGGTTCAATGTGTGGCTTCACACTCCAGATTTTGATCCATTATCTGTGGTTAGGTCACCTGGCACAAAAACATGCATAAAGTAGCTGCCTCAAAATAGCTTTCAGATTCATGGGCCATTCAGAAAACTACAGGCTCCCTGCAGTTTCTGTATGTGCAGAAAACCCTGCACGAGCCATGAGCTGTGGCACGAGCTGCTATGTGGGCAGAAGGAGGTATCAGTGTAAGAGACACTGAAAATTTGACAACTGGAATAGGCACAAGAAAGAATTTCCTGGGGGGTTGGGGAGGTGGGAATCCACATCTTCTCTGCTGAGAAAGATTTCTAGGCCAATCTCATTTATCTTGCATTCATCTAAGTAAATATCCATAATATATAAATGCTAGTGTCACTTTAATATCCTGATTAGCATGGTACATCTTTTCCTCTGTCTAGGTAATGGTGAAAGTCATACTAATTGAAGTAATGTTGTGTGTCAAATGATATAGAGCTGATTTACTTAAGACTTGGATGTCTAGTCCAATTAACTTCCAAAGTATATTGCACCGAAGTTCCTTTTTCTGTCTTTTATGAAATATAATACATAAAATGTATGTGAGCTGCAAAGCAAATCTGCCAGCCTTCTCTTACGTTACCTCTCCATACATTCCCTGACCTTCTGCCAGTCATTTTCAAAGCACAGAGAAGCCTGAAAAATCTCAAAACCCTGCTTCTGCAATAAATTCATATCTATTTGCAAATGCAAGACCAGGGCACTTTTTGCTTCGGCTTTCAGGCTTTTCTGTACACTGCACAGCTGTTAGAGCAAGCAGCCATTCAAGAGGGAAAAACTGTACATGGAAAAAAGGATGCGAACCATATAAAGACCATATGGCTGAGTGAAATAAGATCATTGTGTATGAATTGTTTAACTGTTCTTGGATGTGTTTATAAACTACCTTTACAAGTCACACAAAAAAGCATCACTCAGGTGGATTACCATTGAAAGCCCGGCCTTATTACCATCCACTGTATCTTGTAATTTGGGCTAATATTGCTGTAATATAGTGTACAAGCCACTATACTCTACTTTATACTCTACTTTTTACTATAACTTTGTGGTTCAGAAGTGCATTTGAAGAGTGGTTTACATGACAATCAAGTATTTATTTCAGGCCGAGTGAGTGGGATGAATAATGCGATAAAAGGAAACATTAACTGGGCACCAACAGTAAAAATGGAATTATTGTGGCCTCAGCAGTCTCTGATGAAAAAAAAAAAATAGAACAAAATATTCAGTGGTTGGATGGATATCACTTAAGAGTATGCGGGGAAAAAAGGTATGGAAAGACTGGAATCTTATTTCATTTGATTTTTAAATGGCAAAATTATTAGTTCAGTTGCCAGCACACTGCTCAGATCTCAAGCCTATAAAACCTAACTGTAGGAGACCTTATTCAGGCTCTGATTCGAAGCACTTTATCCCAAGGTGCAACTCCGTGCTCAAACGCCTGCCCACTCCTACTCAGAACCACACGATCCCCAAAGCACCGAGCACTTGTCCACACGCTGTGCTGTGCAGGGAAGGCAGCACACGAGGGATGTGCTGTGGTGGTGTGGGGGCTCAGCCTGCCCCAGTTTTTTCCCCAGCCCCAGTGTTTGCCTGCTGCAGCCCAGCCGCCCTCGGCGTTTAGTGCCGCTTGAAATTCTCCCGGTGAGCCACAAGAAGGAACAAGTAAATATTTAATCCACTGTCTAAGTTTTAACAGGTAGCTCTGACTAGAGATATTGAATTTCTATCTGGGAAGATGATTTGTGTGCTGAGAATATCAGAATCTGATGTTCACACGGGGATGTTCAGAACTGCAAACTCTACCTGGAAAAATACTTGAATGACTAAGATTTCAGCTCGCCTTTTAATGACTGCTGCCGAAGCTGATGGTGCTCTATCAGTATTCACGCAAGGGACTGGCCAGGGAAGCTGCAGCCATACCAGGGCCTTGTCAAAGCCAGGAATGAAGTTGACTGGCACCGCTCAGCCACCAATAGCAATATCAAACACAGGTGGATCAATAGGAGCTGACAGAGCTGAAATAGCCTTGGAAACGTGGACGTGCACCCATCTGGGTGCTCCGGCACAGCGCTGGGTGTCAGGCTGGTCGCAAACAGGACTGCACTTGCTCCATCAGCATAACCTTCTGCACAACAGAGGTGAAGACCCTCAAGCCTGAAGTTTCCTATTCTTAATTAATTCCTTCCATTGCTTTAATTTTGTAATTTGTATTTAATTTCCTGTTCAAGGGGGGAAAAGAACGAGGAGAAGCAGATGTTGCCCCCTGCGGTCTGTGGAACAAAAAGAGCTATGAAAACTCATCCGTCCATCTGATTGCTTTTTTATTAGGTAGCACAGATGCTGGGAAGGTGGTGAGAACTGAGGTATGTCAAAACGTTAACTTCTGTTTTGTGTTGTTGCTTTGTTTCTTTTCCTTTTTTTTTCACCCTGATTTGAATTAGTCAGTTAAAAATAAGATGGAAACTAAGGTAGTAAACTCCGCTTCTCTTCCAACCATTAAATACAGAGCAAACACATGTTTTTGTCTTTTTTTCTAATATATGAGAGAGGAATGTGACTAGTGACTTTCTGCAATAAAGCACTGACTTCTCTAAAGGACATTTAAGCAAAGGTTTATTTATGTACTTTATCTGTAAAGGGTCACTGTTTCTATTTCATGTAGAAGTTCAAAGTTGTAACTGCTAAAAAAGGTGCAGGACTGATTTAATGCACATTGACATAAATTTAACTTTTGCCCACAGTATCTGAAAACTTTTCAAGAGATGCAGCATCTTCATGTATTCTCTAAACAGCTAGGTATGTGTTGCAAATATAAAACTGTCATAAATTGAAGCAGGAATGCTGCTGCCCATTCGCCCTAGACAGGACAGCGAAGACTGGAGAGAAAGAAGATCTATTTGGTTTACCCATTTTTTTTCAGGTTTACCAAGCACATTAATAGATTTAAAAGGTGTGAGGTTGTGTAGCAAGAGACATATAGGTTAAATGAAGAATGGCCTCTTCTGAACTTGAAAATCTATCAACCCATTCCTAGGGCTCTCTGGTCACAATCAAACGAGTTTAATATGACACGAATGAAATTGCTATAACTGTCCTTTGATTGCAAGTCAAATCACTGCAAAATGAGGAAAGCTGAGAGCCTGATGGCTGAGCCTGGAGGAAATACCTGGGGCAATTCCAGAAGGGAGAGCAGAGTAGCCTTGGCCATCATTTTGCTCTTAACTTCCTCTCCTGCTCTGAGAGAACTGCATCAGGCTCCTGGCTTTGGCTTATAACTTGCAGGCTCTGATTTCCTCACTGGCTCAGCAATGTCTGCCTTACAGATCACTGTCATCAGATTTGGTAGAGACCGTCTTGTTAGAACATTTATCCTGTGAAGCAGTCTGACTACTTCTGCTGCACTTTCCCATCTGGAAGGCACACCTATCCTACTTGTCTGTATAAGCAGCTTTTCATCGACTTTGGTTTAACCAGTCAGAGAGCCGTGTGAGTTATACTCGCCCCCAGCTCCAGGCCGTCAGGGATGCTCAGACCCAGAGGTTTGCAATAGATTTGTTTCTGGTACGGAGAAGAGCACATACCGAGGAGGCAGCCTGCAGGCATTAACTGGAAAGAGAAAAGTCATAGCTTTGCCCTGGGAAAGAATACAAGTATCACAGTTTTAGGGAAGAGATGTTCATTCTGCTGGAAGAAAACTCTGCTCCTTTCTTCACTACAGAAGTATTTCAGATCACTAAAATATACAGAACATTTTTGTATATTCCACAGGCTCCAAACCATAAAAATTTACAGCTGAATCCAGCTCCATGGCAGGCTGACACTGGTAAAGGAGACTAGACCATGACTTGTTATGTAAATAAGCCTATAAAAGTCTTGATTTTTTACATGAAAATCAGATCTGCAACAACCGTTCTGCTTCAGCTCTGTGGATTGTTTAATTCCTATGTACACGATTATGCAGCGTTATCATAAAGAGAAGGCATTTTATAAACCTTAAAATGATCAATCAGTTAAATAAATAAGCATCTCTGGTGATGCCATGCTAACTTTTTAGGAAGTGCCTCATCCTTCTGTCATTAACTTAATAAGCTTGAATAATGTTTTCACAGCAATTACCACCAGTGGGTCAATGTCTGCTATTAGCAACCTTTCCTCCATGGATCATGAACATAATAAACCATGACAGCCCCCAAAGACACCGTGTGTCATAAGACTTTCTCCAGTATCAGTGCCAGGCTGCTTTAATGTGGCACTTATTGTGACAATAGTTTGTCGAGGATCATCCAGTGCAACAACAATTTATTGTCTCAGTGGGAGTTTTCTCATTTTGAGAAGTTCAGCAAGCTCTGAAAGTCTGTAAATTGTATCAGATGTTAGAGGAAAGTACATCTATAACAAAGTGTTTTGTGGCAAATAAAAGTTGTGCCTGCTCTGAAACTGCTTTTTCAGGCTGAATTTCCTCACCCTGCATTGTTACCTTTTGGCATTAGTTCGCATGGGATCAGGTGGGCACAACATTGCAGGCTTTAAAGCATTGCCTCGCAGAGGAAGTGCCAGTGAAATGTTTCAGAACAAGCAGGACTTGGCGGCTAAACTTAATTAAAAGCAGTGTGATTTAAACACAACACCTGGGGGTCACGTGGAGGTTGTGGAGGTTAATTGTAATTGTTACTGTATTACGATCCAAACTCAGATTTTCATTCATTGTATGCAATAAATCCTACAAAGTCAGGTTATAAAAAAAAAAAAGAAGAAGCTCTATATACAAGACATGCATCATCTCTAATTCAAATATAGGAAAGAGTTCAACAAACAGTAATTAAGCCTCCGAACACCTTTGTGCAGCTGGCAAATAACCCATTTTATGGGCTGGTTAAGCTGATAGTGCAGATGTTGTGCCAGACTCCCAGTGACTTCGGGGCAAGCACGGGGCAGCCTCCACAGCGAGCTCCAAGGAGCCAACCACCCCTTGTCCAGCAGAGACACTTCAAATAAAGTGACTAGGAAACATGGTACAAAATCTTTAGTTGTATTCAAATGGACATTTTTTCTCATAAGGGATTGGGCCCCTTGAACACGATGCAGCTTTTGTGGTGGATTGCACTAAGCCCACAGCAAGCAATAGTGATGGATTCCCTGAAAAATATAATTTTACTGAATTAAAAAAAAAACACATTCCTACAGAGTGTGTAGGTAGTATTCAAGATATTGATTTGAAAATGGATTCTATGTTCATCTTTAAGTTCTTTTCTCCTGCCATTTTGAAGTACCAAAGTACCACCAAGTACCATGCAAGTCCATGGTTGGTTCTGCAACACACAGAAAATTATTGTATTTCCCCTGCAGAATTTAACATGATTTGTGCAATCATGGGTTTGAAAAGCAAACCCCACCTCTGTCATCTCTTCTTGGAAACATTTCAGTAATTCCCAGTTTCAATTATTTTAAATTCCACCAGTGTGATCAGCATATTTAAAATTCAATCAGCCTTCTAGTTTAAAACATTTCATGTGTGTGTCACACTAACAATCAACAAGAGTCCTGAATTTAACATCTGTTCCTACTAGTAAATGGTTTTAATTTGAGAATTGAAAAAATATATAAAGTAATTACTAGGCACTCAATCACAATGAATAATGTGTTTGCTACCAGCAGTTCTGTCCTGTCAGCAGAAACTCTGGAGAGGCAGAGTGGCAGAAAAGTGGTATTGCTAGAAACTGGGATAAAAAAAAAAAAAAAAAAATCAAAATACCGGAGTTGGGAGCAGTCTCAAAACGGCTGCTTCAGTGTCTGCCACTCCTCAGCCCCCCCCATCACCTCCTCGGCAAACACCACTCATTTTGCTAGATGCCGACCCTTGGGGGTTGAACCAATATTTACTCTGCGAGCAGTAAATCTGGTCGACTTGAGAATGAAAGGAAAATAAAACTGGGGTCAGAAGGTCTGTGCGCTACAGAGAAATCCTGCCCAGCTCCTCTCGTGATGCCTGCAGAAAAGCCGTGCCTCCATCCCGTGGGCAGGGAGAGCAGCGTGGGCAGTCCCACAGAGACCCCGGTGCTGGGTCTGAGGGGAGCCGGGTGCCCTCCAGCCCCTCACTGTTGCTGCAGCTCCCGGGGAGATGCTCTCCTCCTGCCGGATCCACAAACAAAACACCGTGCCTTGAAAAAGGGGATAAAAATACACGTTACAAACTTCAAAAGAGAAATCAGTTCGTCTGACTTGTTTTGCATGTGACTCTGCAGGTCATACCACTTGTGTTGCTTGTGGAAATCAAAATCCGAGCATAGAATTCTGTCCTGAGCACCGAAAGCTCTTATGTTGAAGATTGCAGCAGACCAGAGGCATTTTCACCCTAGGCTTTTGTGGAGAACACAGGAGTGGATGCCAACAGGTCTCTGGGAAAGCCTGGACCAAGAACACACGAGCCGGCAGATCAGACAGGAATGTGCTTTTTACCTAAAGCAAAGCAAGCACATTTTTATCTCCTGTTTTATATCACTGCAGGTAGCATTAGCACAGGCTGATGCGGTGGATTTATCCCCTGAAGAGCCTTACCCCACTGTTTAGTCTAGCAAACAGCACACGCCGCTGCCTGACACGCACAGCTTGATTCATTTTACGTGTTTGTTCTTTCCTGAATCACTTACCGGGGAGGATTTATGACTGCACCGTGCACCAGACAGGGAGCAGCGTGCACGTGGTGCTGGTTTAGCAACTCTGCCGGCAGCTCCTCGAGTTGTGTGGGATGCAGAGCCAGCGGCATCCACCACCACCCGAAATGCTTTCAGCAAAGCCCACGCGTCATTTCTGCCCCGATGCCCCGCTGATGTGCATATTTGACACTGGCACTTGATGGGGATTGTGGTGGTTGCTGAACCTTGCGAAAATGGAAACTGCTTGCATGGAGCTCTGGGCTGGCTTGACTAATCTTCTAGCCCTTAGAAACGATCCCTTGAAACATGCAGATGGATAAAAGTGATATCAAAAGCCATTATGCCTGCCACATTTCTACTCCCTTCCTACAACGCTTTATTTCTGGGTCCTGACAGCCAGCCCCATGACAGCTCCAGCAGAACCAGCCACCACGTGCCAAGAGGCGCTCACAGAGATAGGGAAATGTCCCCTTCACACCGTGTGCCAGTGACGGGACCATGAAATGCCTGTGGTATCTGGGGGTTAACCAAAAGGCGCCTTTAGTGTTGCTGCTAAATGCAAAGCACTCTACAAAGATGATATACGACGTGCAGCACCACTGACCTTGCTGGGATACTGCGCATTCTTCTCCTTTTTCATGTCATCCTCAAAGCCTGAACACCAAACTGCAAAAGAGGCTGCAAAAAAATCCCCACACGGAACTTCAGCACGCGATGCTGAGCTGGAAGCCCACTCAGAGCCAGCCACACAACAGGGCAAGGTTCTGGATGTTAGACCAGGCTGAATCACCTATCGTGATCAAGGCAGCTCATGAAATCAATCAGATTTTCACTCAAAGGCAGAAAGATACCCACGTCACAGCGACCCAGCCCTTGGGGCTGCTCCACGGATATGCCTTGTGTGTTAAACCCGTGCACACACCGTAGGTCTGAAGGCAATGCGATGTGCACCGGAGCACAACTGCTGGCACTTGTCAACCCATTCATCTTACAAGTGATAATTTTAATAGTCTGCAGTCCTTAGAGAAATTACCAAATCCTGTACAAAACTACCAGTTTTTAAATGACCACATTTTAAATGACCTCTCAACATTTCTTTTATTCCAGAAGTAATATTTTTCCTTGCAAATGCCTGATTCTTCCATTGCAATTATTTTTGTGATCATTGAGCAGCAATTAAATAATAAAGCATCATGAGCCCTATACATTCTCTCTGCCGCGAACATTACTGATGCAAATTCCACTGAAGGCAGTGCAGAAAAAAAAAGTCATCACTGCTTCCAGCTCATTGGCTTTAACCCAGAAAAAAATACATATTTTATAGAAACATCTTCTGATGATTCAGTGTATATTGAGGAGGAAGGGGAAATTACAGAAGAAAATATGGGAGCAGTTCCAAATTACTGCCATTATACTGATGTCAAATTAAAGCTCTGAGCCAATAGATTGCTTTGGAGTGTCTAGAAACTATTTCTCTTTTTCTCTCTCTCTTTTTTTTTTTTTTTTCCAAAATTCTGCTTTGTTGAGTTTAACACAGACATCTTTTACTTGTGCCTAGGGAAATTACAGAAATAAGCTTACATGGGACTTGTTACCTAACAATCGGTGCTTGTGGAGCTGACACAAGCGTGACTGGATGCCCTCACACAGTGCGATACCTACATGAGACTAACCCCGTAGGCAAATGGAGAAAATAGAGATTCGCTCATTTTTGATACGAAGTGAGGCAAGTATTTCATGTCTCACTCTCGCTAGCAATGCTCCATCCAGTTCATAATTTAGATGTATGATTTTGTGCTTCAGATCTGCTCAGTCAGATGCACGACACAATTCTTAATTATTTCAAAATTATTTAAATGGAATAACAAATCTAGTGTTTGATGTAACATGGCTGCCTGACCCAAACAAATATATGGGTTATTATCATGTTTCCCAAGTGGATTTTTTTGCCATAAATCAGTCCCTAATTATTGGCTAAACTTGAAATGATTGCTTGGTGTAATTGTGATGTTTTGCCACACTGTTTCAGACAAGAGCAATGCGAAGCTCCTGATGAAAACAAATGTACAGATTTTACTTCCAGGCCAAAAAGGAAATGTTGTTGGTCTGATGGTTATGATTATAATAAACAGAAGTAACATTAAAAAAAAAAAAAAAAAAAGGCTGGGGAACTCGCACTACTTATTTTCTAAACAAGAAAACTCACTAAATGATTTGATCCAATTGATAGTTTCCCCATTTTCTAACCTTTAAAGGGAATGCTATAGAGATGTGCTTCTGTTTGTTGTTGTTTTATTTCGTGTTTAACTGACTGGGGAATTAATGTCCTTTGAATGTATCTGCAGTTTTGTGTTTTTATGTATCTATCACTGCAGAACCCATAACAAAAATCATGGCAAATGGAAGCAAATGTAGATAGGTCTGGTAATAAAATGGTCTAGCCATGAGCATAGGTTTTTGGCAAGAAGAAAAAACAGTGCATCTTAAACATGGTTTAAAAATGTTCTTCTATAATAATTCCTCTGAATAAAAAATAAAATAAAATAAAATAAAATAAAATAAAATAAAATAAAATAAAATAAAATAAAATAAAATAAAATAAAATAAAATAAAATAAAATAAAATAAAATAAAATAAAATGAAAGCTTCAAATCTGGCACACTATAAGTCTAACACAACATTCTAAATTCAAACCCAAATTGGTGAAGTCCTCTTTAAATACTCTAAATTAAATTTTAAAGTGAAGTCCTCTAAATTAAAAATAACGAGTGGTAGTATTACTGATTTATCATCTCTAGAAGTATATTTTTTCAAGTACCTAGTTAAACTTCAAGTAAGCTCCTCGATTAGGATGCTTTTACCCTCAGGGCAGTTCCCTAAATGTGTGTTTCAGTTGCTTTTAGGGATGTAGTCCGTGCTCTTTCTTTGATGGCTCAGGGAAGCTAAACAGAGAATAGGCTGCTGAAGAATGAGCAAGGATGAAGAGAGCCAAGAAGAAGACATGAAAGAAAAGCTCTGCCCTCAATCCTGCTCCATTTTGTAAAGCCTTGATGAAATGTGAAGAGGGTTGCTTGGGGAAGAGGAGGCTGAGAGGGGATCTCATCAACGTGTGCGAGTATCTGAAGGGAGGGTGTCAAGAGCATGGGGCTGGGCTCTTTTCAGTGGTGCCCAGTGACACGACCAGAGGCAACGGGCACAGACTGAAGCGCAGGAGGTTCCAGTAGAACATGAGGAAACATTTCTTCACTGGGAAGGTGACAGAGCACTGGCACAGGTTGCCCAGAGACGCTGTGAAGTCTCTCTGTGGAGATACTCAACGTCCACCTGGATGGGATCCTGTGCAACATGTGCTGGGTTTCTCTGCTTGGCAGGGGGTTGGAGCAGATGCACTTCAGAGCTCCCTTCCCACCTCAACCGTTCTGTAATTCTGTGATAACCTTGAAAAAGCTCCTCAGACTTCTACAGTATTTGGGATGAAAAGAAGGGTCCCTTCTCACTTTTATTTTGATCCGCATATCATTTTTTTCTTACTATATTCATATTGAATGTAAATGTAGCTTTGCCTACATAATATGGTAAAGCTTGTATCCTTTATTTGTATTATATGAGTATGTATGCATACACAAAAAGAAAGGGAAGGAGCAGCTCTTCACAAAGCCCTGCCTTTTTTACTGGGCTTCCTGCCTGCTTAACCTGAAGCTATGGTCTTTTCAGTCAGAGTACCTGAATTACTGAGGTATGTGGTAATACATGCTGTGACCCAGAGTGCAGGATGAAGCCCCTCCTTGCAAGTAGTAGTCTGAGCTGTGCTTTTAAAAATAGAAAAAAAAATATATTATATATATATATATCATGTACTACCTTCAAAATAACTCTGTTTGCTCTCTGTCTGACAAGTTTACCTATCTATCTAAAAAGAAGTGTATATCTTAACTATGGTCTCTTGAGTGGAATCCCTTCCAAAATATAACGAGCCATCAGTGAGCTACAGCCCAGGGATGTTACCTCCCGTGCTGGAGCTGTGAACTGAAGCCATGTGTGGTGACACAGCAGCGATTCCTCAAGAGGGTGCATTGCTAAACCAACACTGAAGCTCCCAACTCTGCCACTTAAATTGTGGAAGAAATAACCAAGGGACTTGCAGAAAATGCAGACTGACTAAGTCTGCTGTAATTTATCTGTTGGCATTCCATAGGAAATGAATGTTTGTAAACAGTTGCCAAAATGAATTCACCCCTCATTCTCTTAGATTTACTGCTTGCTTTCAGAAGTGCAGAGCATGAACTAATCACGGCAGCAATTAGCAGCAGACTTAAAGAAGGAAAACACTTAGTGGGTACAAATAAAAAAGGTTCTTTTTGTCACTACTGACCATAAATTTTTTCTCTGAGATGTTCCTCACACCAGCAGGAGAGCTGATGGAAATGAAGGTCAGAAACTGCAGCTGCTTTACTCCTCTTTCACAGGTACATATTCCAGTCAAAATGGCTGGTTCTTTAATTATTTCTCCATTACACATGATACCACTCTACTCATGGGCTACCTGTTTCAACTAATGTCAACCTACTGTGGAAAACGTGAGAGAAAACACTTCATTAATTGACTTCCCTGAGATCAGCAATCAACATGACTAGCATACCTTTCAGGACCAGGAAAATACAAATTGAATCATTCCTGCAGCTTTCATTTATGTACATCCATCCAGGTGCAGAGGAAACACATTTCATATTAAATCCAAACCACATAGTGGACTTAAAGTTATATACAAGTATTAAATTGTTCCTATTTATAAAGTAATTCTGGATGAGATTATAGATTCCTGGTTTGGACTGACTGCAAAGAAGAAATTCTCCATCCTGTGACTTGATTAAAATACATTATGAAAGGAAGATGGCAGCAAGGCAGCATTTTCAAGTTCGGAAAAAAGCGTCCGCCTTGCCCTGCTGAATGTCCTTTTGAGCAGCAGGAGCTGCTTTAGCAGACTGCAGCTTGTTTGCTGCTCGCTCAGATAAGCCCAGCTCCAGAATGCCACATTTTCCATTCCACATTTCCATTTAAAATTCCTGTTTCATATGCTATTCTGAGACCCGTTACTTGCAATCTGGATCGTAATGCAAATATTTAAAGCTCAAGATAGAAACAGGAATAGCTAGCTTGAGAAACTGATAAAGCATTAGAAAGCCTTTTATCTTCCCAAGTTACCATTTCACATTTGATTCAGCATGGTAAGTAATTGTGCATGGGCCCGTATGTGAGTTCTCATTAATGAAAATAAGGACAACAAGAACAAACAGCCGAAATAAGTGTCAGATGAAAATCTCATTTTTAGTAAACAAGTATGAGAACATCTCCCACTGCTTGGCCCCGGGGGGCTGGGAGTGACAAGAGGGGCTGATCCCTACCCTGAACCCGAGGGCTGCAGCTTGCCTGGGGACTTGAGGCTGCTCCACCGCCTGCACTGCCCAGTTCAGGCCAGGTTGGATCCTGCACCTCCTGCTCGCCCCGCAGGCTCCTTCCCACTGCACTGCAGAGGGCTCTGGCTGCTGGAAGTTGGCTTTAAAGAAAACAGCAGCTACCTCGCTCCTCACAGCACTGGCCATGCTGGTTGGAAAGATTCATTGCCAACGAGCTGATGTTACCTGCAGCGTTTTACATCAGACTCCCCAGGCTCCTGGACTTGTCCTCTTCTCCCTCTCCCCTTCTCTCCCTTTCAATAGCACTCTCACAGACCACCGTTGTGTCTGTCTTCCCCCCATGCAATACTCTGCTTTGAGGAATAGTGATCGTCATCTGTTATTGGCAGCAGACGGAGACACGATAAGAAATTCAATTCAGGCAGCAAGCCAGGCCAGCAGAGTCAACACAAACACACCGAGGACAAAATACTAACCTGCAGATGATGCTGTCAGAGAGGAGACTGCCACAGCACGCCTCTGCCTGGAATCGGTAAAACAGAAACATATTTCAGGAGATGAAGACCTTATGAGGCTCGGCACCATCCTTTGCCACATGATCTGCAATGTCTTTTCCCCTTGGGATCTGGTTTTGTCTGTGCAGAGATAACCCAGAGCTGACAGCCACCAAAGCCAAAACAACCCAGCTCTTCCTTTGCTACTTGCTTTGCCCAGTGCCTCTGTGGAAGCACGGACCTGCAGAGGCATCCAGAGAGCAGCCCCAAAGCCCAGCCTGAGACCCAGTGACGGGTCGGAGCAGGCCTGCTTGCTCTGTCCTGGGGGTGCAGCGAGGCTGGGGCTCTCCTCCAGCAGCACTCAGAACAGTCTTTGCTAAGCACACCACTGTCCTGTGCATCAGTGACCACTTTGCTACTGCTTCCTGTGGCGGTAGCACACAGAAACTCAAAACAGATCAGATTCAGGATTTCTGTTCTTTATACCATATCTGACAGTAGCCAGACCTCTCCTGACGATATATAGACCCAGGCACTGCACCTCATCCCCCAAACTTGACCACCTGACACTTAAAACCAAAGCACGTGGCTTGAAACCTTTCCCAAGTGTTTGTCTCAACCAGTGGGAATTTTGGGCATCCCTTGTAGCCATCGGGATCATCTTCCTGGTATCCTTGGATTTTCCATTTCAGAACTATGAGAAAATTCAAAGAAGACATTCCTGGGTTGTATTTTCAACTGCATCTTTCCTTACTGAATTAACAGCCAAATGCCCCTAATGTTGCTTTTATAGGGATAATCAAAGATATGTACCGTAGCAAATATATCTCTAATAAAATGAAATGTCTGAATTGAATGAAATGAGATTCTGTTGATATCTTCAGCTGGAAAATCAACCCACTTCTTCCTAAATTAACCTGGTCTTCAGTCTCTTAACACCTAATTGTTACTTCACTGGTATCCACTAATGGGTTGTAAATCAAAGGAATGCGAATGATAATTGGAACTGTTTAAATTCCTTATTGATTTGGTTCAGTAGTTTTCAGCTTCCTGAGTCTGGCTCTGCCAATGCATGGTCCGTGTGCGTGTGTGTGCACATGCACATGAGTGTGCCTCTGAGCATGCATGCACATACATTTATGTTCCTGGTGTATATGTTATACTCAAGCAATCTATGAAATTCAGCTGGGGAATGGTGAAACCACAATAATGTATATTCAACAAGTGCTAAATCTTAGTTTGGTGATCAAATCCTCCAGATCTATTAAAAATGACATCTAAATATGTCATTTCTTTGCAATTCAATATTCAATTTTAACATGCAGCCATACCAGTCTCCTCATCTGGCTTCACTAACGCCAGCTAGGTTGAACTAATGCTCAGTGCAAGCACTCTACATAGCTCAGACCCCAGGCTCTGACCTGGCTTCATGCTGTGTCTGCGGAGGTACAGGTGCAAGTTCTCCCTGCCCCAGATTTGAAGGGACGCCTCCAAGTAGGAGCTTCCAAAGTATTTTCTTCCCTGTTCACTGCCTGCACAGGATATGTTAATTTAGATTTTAAAATAGGTACCTTTTCAGAGAAAAATGAATTGCATGTTATAAGAGAATATGATACTCCCAGCAGCTTCTCCAGGACCCACGCAGGCTTGAGAAACAGAGGGTTCCTCTGCATAACTGGGTATGTTTATCTGCTGAAATGAAGAGATACAGCTGAAACCAAAAGGTACCCCAAAAAGTAACACTTAGAACACCAAGAGAGATAAAGGCAGCGTCATTTGCACACACAGACGTTTTGGAAGGAATCGAAAAATTCCCACAGTCTGACACACAGATGACAGCTGTGACCTGGTGCAGCCGCAGCACACATCCAGCCTCCAGCCACCCCACCCAGAGGTTGGTTCCCGTGGGCATTTTGCCTCCCCGGTGCCAACATGTCCCAGCTCCTTCCTGCAAGGCACAAGCAGCCACCACATCCTGACCTGCTCCGTGCTGGGCTGCTCCTTTCTGGTTTCCAGAATGCCCCAAAGAATAGCGGCAAAAAGGCATCCCTGTGCATTATTCTCTATGTACATACAGGTACATTTTATGTATTTTCAGACATGGTTCCAGCCCTGTCTCCAATGCGAGTAGTGATTGAACATTTAAGGAATCTCTGTTTTAACACACACACTCCCTTTATCAAACACAGCACTTAACGGTAGCGGGTCAGAGCCAGCAGGTGTGATGGAGACCTCTGTGAGCCTGAGCCCACACTGAGGCAAATCACTTCGTGCAGGGAGCAAATGCCCTTCAGCCAAGAGTAACGGGCAGTGTGCGAAACAACACAATGAGAGCTGGAACTGAAACCAGAAAGTGTGCTTTTACACAGGGCAAGGTGAGAAAAATTAAACATTTTTTAATGCTATCAGTAATTAGGTTTGGTATTTTTTTCCCCAGAATGAGGATATATGAAATATGGATCGTGCTTCTCATGTGCTTTCATTTGAGAAGATAATACAGCTAATATAGTACAGCATACTTTGAAGCATAGTGTCTTGATCTCACCTGATTTTAATTAAAAATATTGCAAATAGGTCCTCTGAAGCAATTTGCATTAGTCCTGTCAGGTCTTCTGGCAAAGCCTTTCTACAGTCAAAAGGTGTAAGGCAAGTTTAAAGTAAGCGAATTGGTGTCTCCATCCTTAGCAGGGATTACTGAAAATAGTAACATTTTTATGCACTGAATATTTTCTCACTCAAGGCAAGTTGGATATTTTCTATCAGATTATCAACAGGTGGTAATATGTTGATATTCCAATGCTCCTGAAATAAAGATATCATGAAAAGTGCAGTGTATGATTTTTATCTCAAGGAAATCTAATGCAATATGCCACTTCAAATTTTAGTTATACGTCCTTATACCATGAAGAACAGTAGGGATTTTGGCTGCATCATGGAGCATCTTTCAGGCACAGCTTTTTGCAGCTGCATGGCATTTCAACCTTACTTTTTTTTTTTTTTCTTTTTTCTTTTAATACAGCATTATAAGACAAATATTATTAGTGCAAAGAGCTTTAAAATCAAAGTACTTGAAAGTTTAGAATACTGAGAAATACATCATTCCCTAAAGACTGCACACAGCACCAAGATGAGCAGCAGAGTGTGCCTTCCCTGCCATGTCAACAAGTATTTTAAATCCTTGGAGAGAAAGCTCCACAATTACATATGAGGGAAACCATCTAGGCAAGTAAATACTCAGAGATTTCCCCTGATGAAAGGGCATGCTGGCTGTGAGTCACTGAGACAGTTCAACATCACTTTGCAGTTCAGGCAGGAGCTGATGAACAACTCATGATGGGTAACGGGGAAAAAAGTTCATTAATTAGAGAGCTTGGAAACCTTCCAGTGGGAAAAGGGAACTGGGAGTTTTCCTGTTGATATTACAAATGATCCCTTGCAGTGAGAGGGTTAAAGGAGACGAGCCGAGACATATGTGCAGCACATAGCAACACACTTTTGTTGCTGGCAGATTATCTATATAAAATGCCAAATATTAAAGTAACTATTCCCTGGGCTCTAAAGGGGAAGACTTCATCTCAGTTTGTTTGCAAAGATAAATGTTCCTTTACTTCACAGCTCACTCACAGAGCTAGCAAGTGGCCGGGTGAAAGGGATAGCAGGCCTGCAGAGGGAGGGGAGCTGCACAGGATGATGCTGAGGAGCACGGGCACCAGGGGGTGGTCTATACTTTAGCACCAAAGCACTTCTCCAGCTGGGTGTTTTGCCACAGACCTTCCTGCCTGTCTGTAATGAGGGAGAATAAAGTTGGTATTCACCCATCGGCACTGCTGTGGCAGCGAGACGATTACAGGAATAAAACCTGCTCCGTCAAAAGAATGGATGGCCACCTACAATCTAATACCTACTGGTTTTACTGAGCAAAAACACTATTAAGGATGATAAGGAATGGAGCTTTATGTTATTGATGTCTTTGCTGCCCGCCTGTCCCTCTGCAGTGGTGCAGCAGTACTGCTCCTTGCAGGAGGCAGAACAAGCAGCAAGCGCTACCTGAAACAGCCTTCAATGTGCTTTCGCTGCCCTTAATCCAAGGAAATTAAATTAAAATAAAATAAAAGCAAACCAGTAACGCAGCAGGATGAGAATCAATTTTGCTTTAAAATGATCGCTGAAGCCTGATCACAAGCTTATATAAGCAAAAACACGAGCAGGTTTTGTGCTTTTCCTCCACAGCCCTCATCCCCTGCTAGGCCTCGTGGCTCTGCGCAGAGCCCCCCGGCCGGCGGCAGCCCCGCAGGCCTCAGACAGGGCACAGAGAGCAAGACCTCACAGCAGACATAGGCTGGTAGCCAAAATTGCTCAAGACACATCCATATGAATATAGGTGAGCCCCTTTCCAGCCCAGGGAAAGCTCCAGCACCCCGGCACCCATTACAGTGCCTGGAGTGAGGCCTCCTTGCTGCTGACGAGGCCTTTGGAACAACCAAGGGGAAGCTGAGCTCCAGTGAACTCGTTACAAGCGTTAAACTAATTTGCACCATCTGCAGCTTTGTAGCATTTATTATCTGCCAGCTTTCTGGCAAAATTGTGTGACAGATAAGCTCAAAGAAACAACATTTTGGGCTGAACATCCGTGCAAACAAAGCGATGAATCCAAATATATGCAGCAGGAGTTTGTTTCCAAGCAGTGTGCTCTGCCGAGGAATGGGGGTCACCAGAAGCTCAGCTCACCCCCCTCTGCAGAAATGGCTGGTAACGAAACATCCCTGACAAAGTCTGTGCAGCTTTGAGGAATTATTTAAAACGAAGCCATACTTAAAAACAGCAGCTTTTTTTGGTGGATAATTCACACACAATAAGGAGGATGGGATTTGTCAAGCAAATTGTTCACTCAATAGAAGCTGCTAAAAAGCTTTCCGAGGTCACCAAGCCATTTTTAGTCTCAGGATGCCTTATGAATATTTCTCTAAGCTGCCTGACTTCCAACCAGCTGTACCAGCACATTGTCCCACTAGATGTGAGTTAAATTTGCATTGTGTACTAAGATAATCAGAGTTGTGATCATTTGCATGAAACAAACACTACAAATATTTAAATAAATAAATAGCCTGTAGTTTTATGGAAACATGATGACTGTGTAATTAATTCTTCTCAGGCACTGCGAATTTCTGCATGATTTGAACTGATGATTTTGGTGTACAACATTCGAAAGAGACAGAAAAAAATAACATCAGTTAAGGTGGAAAGGCACTGGGGCAAATCTGAGATTTCCTTTTGATGATGCTGGTGTCTCAGCACTGCAACCAGACGAGGTGGGCAGCCGGATAGACTCCTACCCAGTTTCTTGATATCTTCTGGTTGTCCCCAGCCCATGTTGCTGACCAGGAAGGAAAGGTTTCCACATCTTGAGGTCCTTGGAGACCAAAGGTTGAAACATGCCCCATGGGCACCCCATCCTCCAGCTGGAATATCTCTTCTGCTGTCTTTCATTCAGAGAACCGTTCTATGATTCCATGATTTTCTCTTCACTCATCCTCCTGAAATGATAAAATAAATGGCTTTGAGAAGTCTGCCCCAATGCTGTCCCTCTGGAAGTTCCACCTGAAGACTCACTATTTCCTCAGCTGCTTCCGCATGACCCAATCTGTGGGACAAAAAGCCCCATTTGGATCTTGAATTCTTCTTCTTAATAGTATCGTACGTTACATTTGACAGCCTTTAACTGATTCTCTGACTTTTATATGGCAAAAATTTCTGGCAGTGTTATTGGCTTTCCCTTTTTTATTAACTAACTGCTCTGGCTGGCGGCAAAATCCCCATCAGAAATGGATGCTCCTGGGGGAATTTTTCAAAGGTTAGATCCTCTCATGCTGATGCAACGTTTTTGGCATTATTCAAGAAGACAGATTAATCACTTAGCTAGACCTATATCCTAACCACAGTATGGGGAGGGAAAAAATTAGTCAGTTGCTTAAAAATAGGTTTAAGCTTTTAAATATACCTTACATAAATTTAGTCCCTGGTAATGAAACACTGGAACAGGGAGAGCAGCAGAGAAGGAAAATGAGGATATGTAAAGAATTGGATGTCCATTACAAGCCCATAGAGAATGAAGCAGCACATAAATGAATGGAACAGAAAGGATAGCTGGTGATATGGATGAATTTTTAATTTTTTTTCTTGAGAAGAATGCAGAGGCTGGTATGAGAGGTACCAACCTTGCAATTGATGGTAAGTCACAGCTTCTGAGGATGCTGATGCTCAGTCACAAATGGATTCTGTATGTCATTCTGCATAGAGCTCCAGTTTCTCCCAGAAACACTGCTGTACTGCATCTCTACAGTGCCAACACCCAAGCAGAAATACATGGGCCAGGAAGAATCAGCATACAAACAATCCAGAAGAGTCACCATTTACTCTAACTCTGTGTTCAGTCCATTAGTCCAGCTTGCCCTTCTACATCCGCAAAAATATAAAACTGGGGTAATAGTTACCTTTTGTAGATATTTGTAGAGAATCCAAGACACCATAAAAGGATTTAAGATTAATGGCCTGCACTCAGATAATTAACTACCTTGATAGTAGAGGCCCTGGTGATGAGTGAGATATTCCTGAGAAATGTCTAATGAAATTAGTGTTGTTGGATATATTTAAGGTTAATGGAAAAAATGGAACAAGAGCTGTGTTAGCCATCCAACATGAACATTTCTCTCCTGCAATAACAATGGGCCACAGAAGAAGCCTTTTAACTACATACTAAATCCATTATCTACTCTCATTTGAACCTCTCATTTTGAAGGCAGCAATGGCTATTGACAATCTGTCTCCCAGAACTCACACACTGAAACTGTTTGTCTTCTGTTTTATCGCTGTGTATTGGGGAGGCAGATGGTCAGACTGCTTCCCTGGGTGGGCAGTTTTATTGGCAACACAAAAACATGCTCCTCAGTGCACCTTCAGCAGTACAGGTGAAATAAAGGAGCTTTTTTCATCTCTGATTTCTCTTCCTGAAGAATTTCTACTCTGCTTCTGCTCCAACAGTTCTGCCTTCAGAGTGATTTCTGTTGTCTCAACAAGCAAGTGCTGTTCCTAGCACACTGGCTTAACCTGAGTTTCTTGGGATCCAGGTGACATCATCTCTATAGAAAGATGTATGATTTTTTTTTCCCACAAGTTTACAGTGCCCCTGAGATGCCTGTGAGCGGGCAGAGTCAAGCATTGAGAAGACAGCTGAACATTTCCTGTAGCACAGGTGGTCTGCACCTGGCAGTGAAGGTGTGTACTTGGCCCCTTTCTGATGGCAAACTTCTGCTGTGGGAAAACTTCTCTTGGCTGTGGCATTCACACAGCCAAGTGGCATTCACCCATGCCCTTCCCTAAAAATGCAGTCTGTCAGCTCGCAAAGTTCACCCAAACCCTGCACACAGCAAAGTTCTTCTCTCTACCACAGTCTACAGTGCCTGAAGGGTATCTGACTTCTTTATTTCCCACTGCTGAAGGGCAACCCATCCTTTCTTCCCAGATGGCCTTTGGGGAAGAGAGGGACAAGTCCATTTCCTTCCCCTGGTTCCCTTCCAGCCCAGCTGTGGATCACAATCAAGGTTCACCTGGCTGAGCAGCACAGACTGGCCCCAGGTCCTTTGGCTCTTGGAGGTCAGATCATTGCTCCCTAACAAGTTTATCTTCCAGCGCACTGAATGCTCTCATCTCATAAATTGTGCAAAGGTATACCTTGACAGGTGAAGTATATTTTCTTGTTGCTGAGCCATGGTGGAGCTCATCTGTTCAAATCATCTCACAGATTGTTTACGTTCCCATGACAGGGTTCTGTTCATCACTAAGTCAATATGAGGTCCAATTATTACGGTCAAATGACTCTTAACTCTTCAGGCAAGTCAACCACTGATTTCTAAAAAAAACAACCCTGATGCTACTTGCATCTAGGCCTCCACACGACCTCCAAATGACTGGACAGAGCTGCTGCCCCCAGGGTCTCAGGCTGCACCTGTTCGTGGCAAGTATGAACACCACTTTATCCAGCCCTGATCCGGGTTTTGTTGCAGGGCTCTTAGTTGAAATGAAATTTGGCTGAAAAAAAAATATATTTCAGCTCATGCACAAAGCCACTCAAGGCAGCATCCTGCAAAAATCTAAATAAAGCGATTCTCTTCCGTGAAGCAGCTCAGAGAGACAGAGCTGAGAAAAGAAAGCTTTTGCCTTTCCTTTCCATGTGGATAAAGAGACAGATAACAGGGTAATTTTATTTATAAACTTAGAAGAATCACAAGAAAAGTGCTGGGGCTTTGCTTAAATTACAGAGGTTTATTTCCATCACAGAACAAAGCTGATGTGGTTTGTCTTCCTTTCAGAAATTAGTACAGTAGCCAGCAACTTAAACTAGATCATTCAGCATTTGTCAGATTAACGTAAATCTTTTCCTAACACGCAGGACAGGACAAGATTAAAATTAATAAAAAGAAGTGAGTGAATACCCAAAGTTATATGTACTATATTTAGAGTTTGAAGACCTGGTATAGACTATACTGAAATGCTCCTATCAACTAGGTTAGATGCTGGAGTACTCTTGGACTACTGCAAGGATATTTGTACAAAAATAAATACAAACGAGCAGCTCACCTCCTATCTCTGATCACTACTCAGAACACAGAGCCTTGCGTATTATGTGAAAGTATGTATTTTAGAGGAATTTATAAATCTTTCACATTCGTAGGTTATTTCTAAAAAAGATGAATTTATCACAATAAATGGAAAACCAAAACCTTAGTACCTTTTCATCAGAAGTAATGAAGAAATGCATTTATTCTTTACTCTGCAAATCTCCTTATTTCAGAATAGACAGCCCTTTGAAAATGCTGTTGTATATTTGTTATGGCAAAGACATTTCTTTTTCAGATTCTCAAATATAAACTCTTCTATAATAAAAATAAAAATAATAATAAAAAAGGGCTCTCCTATTGTCCCTGGTGTATTTTGCACAGGGTACAGACAAGGGGAAATGCATTCTTATTCTTCCCTGGAGAACTGAAGACTTTATGCTTCAATAATTAATTTTTTACCTTCCTGAAGCATACTTTGTGTCTGTACAGACCTTTGCTCAAGTACACTGTGCATTACAACGGAATGTAGAGAGCAGAATCTACCCTTCATTGAGGTGATAAAATATCATGCAAAGAGAAGAGTTACCCCGCGCACAACCATAGTCCCAGATATAATTGTAAAATTCAGTCAAGTGCTCAGACTAACCAATAATTTATTTGTCAAGTTTCATTTATTTGTCTTAAAAATGTGCAAGAGAAGATGTTGAATTTATTCTTGACATTTCCCCCCTGTAGATAATCACTTGCATAAACATGGTATGAATATTCACTGTTCAAACCTTAAAATTTGGATTGTCAGTTAGTTATATAAATCATGGCATTATTGCTTTTCCTTCATGACATATGTAACTAAGCAACAAATTGAGAATTTAAATACTAAATTTAATACATTCTGCCCTTTTCATGGTGATAAGTGATACAGAGATCTCAGCTCAGCAGGAGGTGGGTCCTGCTGTCCTAAAGGTGGAGAATCAGACAAAGTTGTCAGCTCAACATCCAAATGATGCCACCTATTCTGGTTCAGAATTCACAGAGCAAGAGCAATTGTCCTGGCAAGGCTCAGTTTCTCAGATATTCCTCAAAATGAATCCAAAATATCAAGAATGGTTTCAAGACTAAGCTTATTCTTGAACGCAGAAGACCACGCAGGAAGACCTACCTGTTTGCAGACACCGCTTCATTGCTGGCTGTAAATTGCCAGAGCAGCAGAAAGGATTTAGAACTTTTGCAGTTATTTGTGGTCAGAAACACGACGTGCTAAGACAAAGAGCTGGAAAAGCTGCAAAATGAGGAGCTCCCTTCAAAAGGGTTGGAAGAGACATTTGTCATTTAAAACAAAAATTGAAGACTTCTAAGGGAAAAAAAATGGCAGAATAACCTTAGAATAAGAGGTATTAAGGTACTAAAGGGAGTAACCTTTAAAGCCTGCCTACAGAATGGATCCCCAAAGTCCTGAATCATAATAGCAGAGGGGAGGAAGAGAGCCTTGAAATAAATGAACATTACTCCAGAAATCTCCCAGAGATGACAAAAAGTGCAGAAGTTTCATGCTAAACTATTTTATTTCTTTGATAAAACCTGAACTCTTTAGCAGCCTGGAGTGTGAGAGGAAAGAAGAAAGAAAGGATAATAGGAAGGGAAATAAATCTCTTCTGTTAAATGCATTCAGCAGTGTAGCGATAGGCATAGGATTACGCTCAATTTAATCTCAATGGATAACACGGTCCAGGATATTATCTGCAGTTTCCTCAAAAATCTCTTCTGAAACACAGCTTTTGCATTTCTTTCTGCAGCAGTAGCTCTGCCCTGGCTGTGCAATTTACCAGAGCACGCTGCTGTTCGGTTTGGCCATCTACAAAAAGGGCCTTGTGACACCACACAGAAAGAACAGTCTAATTGAGGGACAAAGAGAACTAATGAACAGGGAGGCAGGAGTTCAGTGCTGGTTAATTTGCATGGAATCCATCAGTAAAAACCAGAAGGTGCTTGTTAACCAGACAAGAAGAGATAGAAGGCAATGCAGGATGACCTACCCAAAAATCAGCTATTTGCCTTCGCCTACTTTGTGAAATCTTTGCAAAGCTGAGAAACCACTGACAGTTTTGCAATAACAGGTTGCAATATTGTATTTGTAAATTTGCAAATTAGCACACCTCAAAATGTGCAATCCAGAGGGATGGAGATAGGCTCCTGGCTGCTTCAGCTGACGATACTGCGTGCAGTCACTGGAAATGGGTGATCCTGGTGGAATTCAGGAGCTGTTTGATCCAAATTCAATTCTCTCACTCACGTCAGTGAATACTCCATGGCAGGGTTACATCCCCTAATATCTCCCCCCCGACTGCCTCGTGTTTCCAGCTTCTTCTGAAGTTACTACCCAGATACTGGACTAAGATTATTTTACGTGATCTGAGAACACAGCATCAAGCATGGGATAGACAAAATAGATTAAGAAGATTAGTTTTAGTTTTATGGCAAACTTCCTACGGGTGCTTAATTAACAACATTATAACGGCTAATCACTTGGTGGTTCCTACCTCCACTCATTTTCTCGGTGACACAAGGGCATGCGATAGGGGTGAGTGGCTGTACCATGTCTGCTTGCGATAATCTGTCACTTCGCAAAGGGCTGTGGTGCCATTAACTGGGTTAATTGGGTTCATAATTGTTGCCAATCTGGACATCTGTGCTCAGCTGCTGCCACTTAAGAAGAAAAAAGAAACTAAACATGAAATGCTGTGGATGAGAATTTTGCCCACGGATAGTTCTTACATCCCCAAGGAGTCTTGGAGGGAAAGAGGATGTGCAGAGGATGTGAATTACCCTCTTGGCTGCCAATATTTTCCTAATTTCAGAAGTTATTTCCAGAAAGCAAGTTTCCAGAGTGTGAGCCCCCAGTTTCCCAGAACAGATGTGGGGAAGTTTCTAGGTAAATAAACCGGGCTGAAATGTAAATGGGGTTTGACCAAAATAAATAAATAAATAAATAAATAAATAAAATCAAGGAATTCTTTTAGCTGGTAAAATATGTATTTTAAAGAAATCGTCAATATTGAAAACTTCTCAAGTTCACTACATTACCTTTCACCAAAAAAAAAATTAAAAAAAATGCTGGGAGGAAGAAGTTACTGTTTTCTGACTCACAGATCAAAAATCTCTCTCCCTCTTTCCAACTAAAATGGTCATAGGATGAGGAAGCTTTAATTACTAAGCATAATAGCAGATTTACAGGTAAATGGTAATTTAATTTAGTCTATGTGTTGAATTAAACAGCATTCTGTGAGAACTCCCAACTAAAGTTAATATTATCAACCAAAAAAAGAGAGGGGGTTTGGCTTTTTTTTTTTCCCTGTAGCTAACATTTAAAGTATAACTGTTCTCTGTGATTGACATTACATTTTATATGATTTTTTTTTTCCTTTTTATCTGCTTTAGAGAGTGACACTACGCTATTTCATGGGATTAGTGATTTAAGTAATGTGAGTAGGTTGGTTGTCATGATTAGCAGAAGCTAAAGCAAAGCAGCATTTGCTAACTGCAGAGAATTGAGACAATGTGGCCAGCCGCAGCAGCTTATTAAATGCATAATGAGCTCAGGCAACTTATAAAAGGAATCAAAATTCTGTAACGCAGGGAAGCAAAGTTCCTAAGTACCAGCATATTCCTACAAGACTTTGAGGTGACATGAGATTATTATGAAATATTTAGTGAACAGACACTTAATTGAACACATGAGTATGGGAAAAGGAATTTAGGACAGCAAGTTTTTCAGAGAAGAGTTTCAAAGGTTGGCTTTCAACAAGCCAATATTTGCACCACAATGTGGCTGGGGGGCTCTGCTTGGGAACCAGCCCCTCTTCTTTCATCACAAACCTTTTTTTTTTCAGCCACTGAAGTATCACCATTTGAATCTGTATATTGCTTCTGGAGATCTTCCTTAGCCCTCTGTCATCTACTATACTTATATCTTATATTCCCCCAGCATCATAATATTCCCACTTTAATCAGACCCTGCTTTGATTTCAGCTGCTATCCTCCTGACTTTGCCTTACGGACCTTTCTTTCTGCAGCTGCCGTCTCTCGAAGAGATCGCAGCACGCCTGCCTCCAGCCTGCCCGATTCATTTGATGAGGTTGCTACTGGTCTGCAATGTAAAACAAGAAGGTTTTCAGCAACTCTCAGGTTGTTGATTTCTAAAAAGTTTACCTGCACGGTAAGCTCTGATGGCTTACCTGCATCTTCCTGCACATGCACTGCCTCCACTTAAATTAGATTTTGGTTATTTGGGATTTACGTGGCATGTATCTAAAGAGATACAAATCTTTATCTTTGGAAAATGAGGTGCTGTTTAAATGCCAACTATGTAGGCAGGGGGTGTAAATCTCATTGGACAGTGTAAGAAATTGGAACCAGCTGTAGGCAAGCGAGAGCAGTGCCAGAGCAGCTTTATCAGGGTTACCTGTTTGGGGGTTGTCCTTGCAATCAAGCAAGAGACTCCCCGTTTCCATCAGGTTGCCAACACCTCACTGTTTCTCAAGCACAACAGTACCTGTGTCATCCAGTCAAGCAGAGAAACATCCCTGATGCCAGGATGCTGCAGGGATCCTGCTGCCTTATGATCGGGCTTTATAACTACAAAGTGGATGTTCCTCCTGCCTCCCAAAATGCCTGTGGCTATCTGGGGGCACAGGGTGAGACGTTATAGAGCATGGCCCAATGTTTAGATTATGCCATCCTCTGAGAAGGCAAAGAAGTAAAAGACGGTGTGATTGCTGCTGCAAACTCAGAGTTGCATAAAACCAGAGCTCTGGTCCCGTTTTAGCATTAACTTGCACGGCAATGACCCAAGAACCTCGGATCGTTTGCACAGTCTGTTGTGATCAAAACTCACCAAAACATAGTGCTGAGAGAGCTCTGCTAATGCAGGGCAAAGAGGACACAGGGCAGCCGTGACATAGCAGCCACACCAGCCAAGGCACAGGGGTGACAGGCACAGCACGTGAACTGGTGGAGAGCAGCAAGGCTGCATCTCGCACTGAGTATTAACAAAACTCAGGCATCACCTTCTTTCTGCTCCTCACATATCTTTAAAAATCCTGTTCCCTAATGAAATTCAGATTCTGGAATTGCTGATGGCCTGCAAGCAAAAGGAAAATATTAATTTAGCCCAGACTCCATAGCTTTGTGCTTATTAGGCAATTCTCCGATTTGGGGAAATAAGCGCTATCTCGGGGTTTTTTAACCATGTTTCTCCAATAGCAATGAAAAAGTTTTTTTCATTTCCTTTGTGGAGAAATATATACAAGCTAGGCTAGAGGAAGGCCTCAGTTCATGTAAAATGTAGGAAGATATAATGGAAGTTTCACAATACCTTTTCAAAGTACCCTAATACACATTAGGCAGACTATTTCAGCTTCTGAATTCTTTCAACCTTTCCCTGACTTTCAGTTAGGAACTTGTGAAATATGCTGTTTTTATGATTAGAGCACTGTCATATATAGCTTTGACTTCAGTCATTCATTTAGCAAAAAACCCTTTGTCCAGCCAAAGAGAATAATCCCATCTCTGCCTGCTTGGGGAACGTCTGCCTCCACTCTTTGGCTGACCATCCAAAACTCAGGGAAGAGCGTGCCACTGATCTTTCATTTTCGTCCTATTCCTCCCAACTCACAGTTAAACAAATTATTTTAAAATAACCAGCTTGAAGAACTCATTCACCAGCAGCTGATGGAAGAAAATTTCCTGCATGCGCTGAAGATATTATTCCAGAAGGAAAGTGGCAAAAGAGACATTACAGTTCACTTAGAGACACACTCACATGCCAACAAAGGCACTGCCAAGTGCAGCCTTAGATTTCCATGAAAAAGGGGAAACTGAGTGCTGCAATGGGACAGTGCCTTGTCAGGGGCTTGAATGCAAGCCAGAATGGATCCCCTTGCAATGAGATAGCAGAAACGTTATCGTAAAACATGCACTGCACTCTGTCCGGATTTATAGGCCATTAGAAAAAAATCTTACATGTGCTGTTTTGTGATGATGCTGGACTTCCATTATCTTGCTCCAAATACACAGGTCAGCCAGCAGCAGCATTTGAGGGAACAGGAAGCAGGCCTCAGCTCTTATCTCCAGAGGATTTGTGCCTTTCTTGCACACGCAGTCCAATACGCGCTTGATTTTAAAAGAGAGCCTTTGGTTTAAGGAAAAAAAAATATTTGGGTTAATAATTCTGGGCTTCTTCTCACTGCAAATTCTCCACTCAGAGGAAAAATAGTATGGTCAAAAGGTAGCGAATTAGCTGTAAAGGGCAGATTTTGACCTGATAAAATTGGCATGGCTATTTAGGGAGCAAGATTTCATTAGAGTTGCTATAGCAATTGGAACAGTTTGGCAAAACCTAATGAAGGATTATGATAGAAATAGAGAAGGCTATAAGCCATCAAAGCTATAGAAACAGAAGCTTCAGAGGTTTCTGAGCAAAATCCCCCTGGAAGTACACTGATCTCCCTGGAAGATATCACACTCATTTCAAATATTTCTCTGGGGGATTCGCTGAGCAATGATTGCAATACAAAATGGAGTGCCCTCTCCACTGCAGAGTTATTCGTGGATTTTCTCCTCCAAGGGGCACACTTTATTATCAAATGCTTTATAATAAAAATACTTTGCACTTGCATGGCACCTCTCCTCACAGAGCGGTGCAGAAGTTACTCCTGATGCTGTGTTAACCTCCTCAGCACAGTACTAGGTACGTCCTGTGGCTGAGCAAATGGAGCTGGAGACACAAAGTGGCTTCACTCCAGCCTCCCCAGGGATGAGGCAAGGATGTGCATGAAGTCGGGGCTCCCAGGTGCCCAAATAAACCTCAGATGCTTGAGCAGGGGTACCGCAGAGCTCCCACCCATGCAAGGTGCCCCGATGCCAGGCACGTGCTGCAGAATGACCTCTGGCTCTGGCTGAGCTCCCGCTGTGCTGCAATGTCTCTCCACGATGGAAAATCAAAGCTGCCATCCAGCAGGATGCTCTCACCCAAATGCTGTGCAGGGCCCGGAGTGTTGCTCAGCAGCTGCACAACAACAGGCATTTATTCTGTTCTGTGATGCTCAGCACAACCTCTCCCACCAGGGGAGACACTTTTCTCTCTCTGATCTGAGACTGAGAAGGAGACTTACCCCTGAGCCAGCAGAACACACACGATGGGCAGCCACCCCAGCACGTACCGAGCTGCTCCAGCCGCTGCTGCTCACCCATGGCAGCAGCAAGGGAAGAATGTGCCCTGCATCGCCTCCAGCTCTCCATCCATCCAAGTGCACATTAATTTTGCCTCTGCTTTCACTCAGGGTCCTGCTTTCCTATAAAGGAAGAACCTATAGCCAGCTTTTGCTGGCTAAGAACCTATAGCCACTTCCCGAGCCTCCTCCATGCAGCTGGTGAGGGCCTTGCAGAGCTTGGGAAATGCTGGTTGAAATTCACAAGTATGAGCTTTTAATCTCCCTGCAGAAACTTTTTGTTGCTGTTACCTCTAATAACACCAGCTATTTCTCTTTGTCATATCAGATGTCTAATCCCTCTATCAGGTTTGAGTCCTCAGTCTAAATGCCATGCCATGGCATTCCCACTTAGCATTTAGGCTAAGGACTCAGCACTGATAGAGGGATTAGACATTTTGTATCACCGTGTTCCGTATTCTAATATGTTTCAGGTCAGAAAATGATTTCCTTTGTGCACTTTTGGTTCGCAGCCTTTCAGTTTCAGTGAAAGTTGCTTAGTGCTTGCACGAAGAGATCAAGAGAATGGCATTTCCCAGCTGATACAAGAATATAACGTACTCTCGAGCAGAAAATGGAGAGGAAAACACATGCTTTCCATTCTGTGTAATTCATTCAACTTTATCTATTACTCCTTACAGCCACCACAAGCACATGCACTGCCTCTCTATCTAGGTGCATCACAGTTGGTACAACAAGGCTCAGCACTGAATGTCACTTCTGGAAGTGAACGTTGGTAATTCGTGTTTCACATCATGTCTCCTTTGTTCAAAAAGAATAACCTTAAAAGAGGTTCAGGAACTATTAATTCCTACAGAAACAGACTTAATTCATGCAAAGGCATGAGCAAGCCCTGAAGAAGAAAGTTGTGGTGGTGTGCATGTGAAACGGGGTTGTATGCTGATCATCGGCAACACTTCGTCGACTGAGATTAGAGTTTGTTATCCACTAAAATATACCCCTAGAATGATTGTTGTTGGTTTTTTTTTGTTTGTTTGTTTGTTTTCTGAAATAAAATTCTTATGCAGTTATTACCAATGAAAGAGAAAAGAGCCACATTTGTTGGGTAGGCTACAGTTCTGCATCATAATATATTTCACTTTTTCTTTCTAGTTGTTTCTTAAGTCATTTTAGTTTTGGTAAAAAGCCATTTCGGGTCATTTGCAAACAAAAATCTAACACTCAATACAATGCTATCCTGATAGCACAAACACATTTCCTGAAGTGTGAGGCAGTCTGAAGAAACAAAACCAAAAACTAGAGAGTTGGGGGAGAGAGATCTCAGTTGTTCTTTGAAGGGTTGTAAGGGGGAGCCTTTCCAGTGCTTGAGGTTAGCGAACACAGCATGGGAAGTTTTTAGCCTGTTCCAAGAATGTGGTGATGATTGAAAATCGTGTATACTAACCTAGGCATTCATGTAAAAAATCACCGAGCCGGTCCCACATCTGCTCCAAGGGGCGACACGGCAGCAGGCTCCTGGTGGGACAGAATCAGGCTCAGTCTGCTCTGAGATGGGTTGAAAGGAAACACAAATGGTAACAATAAAAAGAATAGGTAAATACCAAATATGTGCTATTTTAGGGAATCAGATCTAAGCAAATATTTTCATTTTCATTCATATGATCATGAAACTCCTCAAAATTTATGGTCTTAAGTTACAGAAGAGTAACCACATACCACATTATCATCTGAGAGCAAAAAGTCTTTGTGGATTGCGAGCAAATTTGCATGAATATTTGTTACAAGCAAAACTTTGAAAGCGTGAACAAAACAAATTCATTTGAATTCATACAGCTAACACAGTTCTGCTACGGCTACAGGAACATTTTCTCTCTTCCACCAACCCAGAAACCAAAGGAAAGTCAAGGGGCCTCTGCTCCACCCCATTTCTTCTGATGCTGAGCAGTGATTGATGAGAAGTTAGCTGCCTGCAGAAACAGCAATGTATCTCCCTGCTGATAAACTGCATGGGTGGGAAGCAGATGGACTGCCATGCAAGCAAGAAGACCTTGAGGTGACAACAGCTTTGGGCATGACGGGAACTACCCAAGCAGCTATTTTAAGACATTGAGCAATTCCTGTTGCCGGGAGCTGATGACATTGGGATTTGGAGTCGTTACGCATCAGCTTCTTCAGCAACTATGTATGGCTTTTTTACATTGTAGTGGCTTGATAGAGAATTGTTATCACAAAAGCATAAAAAAAAAAAAAAAAAAAAAAACTTTTCCATGGACTCCTGGCTTCGTACCAACCTGTGCTAGCACCACTCCCCACAGCCTTGATGTCTGCAGGCTGCTCTCACACCTCAATGTCTCTGCTTTCTTGCCAGGATGCTGGTACAACCAAAAGGCTGAACACACCAAAGGAGCAGATGATTAAGGCAGGTATTCTCATGGGCCAGCATTAGCCCCATAACTCAATCTTTTTAGCCAGGCTCCATACTCAGTGAATGGCTGGTGTGAGTCGCCCACTTGAAAAACCTTTCTGACTCCATTGACCAGAGGTGTGCTGGCAAAGCCAGGCTCCCTTGGCAAAGCTTCTTCCATCTGGAGTGGCTTGAAAAATGCAAAGAAATAATGATAACTACAGGAAAATAAGCAGAAAGCCTCGATTCACTTAAAAACAACAGTCAGAGCATCTCCCAAACACTGTTCTTCGTTCTCCTCCTGGCAGTCACTTGCCGAGTTTCCCTGCTATTACTGTTCCCTCCTACACTTTGCGTATTGGGTCACCACCAAGTAACAGGTTACAATATGCTTGGCACAGGCTGGAGAAGCTGGGGTTGCACCATCAGACAGCCATTTTCTTAGAACTTCAAAACAGCCAAAAATAAGAAAAAGTAGCATTTGGGGAAGTTTTCAACATATGGTTACATGAGCAAACTTAAAACATATGGGCTATCAAATGTGCTCAAGATGTGTAAGAGCCCATTCTGTGATCACCAGTCAGTTATTACACGAGATTTCATGCAACTAGGATTTCCTTTTCAGTTTCACAAACAGTCCAGAGGCACTTCATCCATGGGAGAAAAATTAGAATTCACCTCCTCTAAAAGGTATTCATTAATATGTTGTCTGAGAATATGAACAGTAAGGAATTTACCATTGGAAGGATTTATTATCTTTGATTCTGGTTCTAAATAATATCCATTTGCTACCAAATAGGAAAAAAAAACAAAATATGTATTTAATTTAACTTCATACAGGATGCGCAGGAGAGCTGGTTCATCCATCCTCTCTTAAAAATGAAAGCGATAGCAGGGATTGTTGATTATATTGTTCCACTGGGAGACAGAAATAAACCTGAATGCAGAAACTTAAATCACCGCTTTCAATTTACTAAAACAAAACAACAACTGAAAGAAATGTTGCATCTTCTCTTTTTATAGCAATATGCAATGTAAGAATGCAATTCATAACTGTGAATAAATAACTGATGATAGTAGATCTTTTGTAATGCCAAAAATTTGTTACATAAAGCTGCAACATTTTTACATCTGAGAACTAAAATGATTCCTTTTGCCTTAAGTATTACAGTGAACCATAAGAAATTATTATCTTGGAGGGTGAAACTAATGTGCAGCTTGTAAGAAGATAACACTACATCTTTCCTATAACACAATCCAAAATAAAGATGTCCGTGGTAACTTAGGCATCAGATACCAAGACAGCTGCAAGCAGATAGGCTAGCAACATGGATTTTAAAGTCATTTGTAGTTTATGAACAACTTCTATGAGCAAGCAAGAACAGTTCCCAGCACAACTTGCTTAGCCTTATCATTTCAGCAATAAAGTTCAAAATAGATCTTTTTTTTTTTTTCCTATAGGTTTCACCCCTGTCCCTCCAGCTTTGTTTTTGCCATTGTCCTAGGACTTGCCATCCTTGCCAGGTAGGTGAATGCAGATGTTGTCCTTGCCCTACAGCTTCGCTCAGCTCCAAGTGCTCTCTATGATCACTTCAAAAATGTCAGCTATGGTGTTTATGTCAGCACTAGTAAATCAAGGGATAGAAAAAAAACTGAATTTCTCCAGCTGTGCACCTGAGGTTCTCTGATCTCACTGCTGGAAATCTGACCCTGCCCTAGTAAAGGCTCACAGACGATTCGTACAGAGCACCTCTCTGGTGGATAAAATTGTTCCCTTCTGTTTCTCACCTGGAAATCAAAAATTGTACCAGTGACCAGGTATCATGAGGGTTTGAAGGAGAAAATAATACAAAAAAAAAAAAAAAAATTAAAAAAAAGTAAAAAGGAAGGAAGGAAAAGAGTACTTTTATAAAGAAAGCACAGATGTGTTGGAAGGAGCCTAGTCCCCCTAGGGTAGTGATCCCTCTGCAAGCATGGATAAAATCATCTCCTGTGTATCTGCACCAGCTCCAGAAACTAGAGATTCTTTCAGCAAATAGTGTGCAATTTCTGCCAGGTTGTCTTCCCAGGGGAGAACAGCTGGGACTTGATACCCTTCAGTGAGCAGTTGCTTACAAGGTTCATTAACACTTAGAGTGCATAAAAGTTTGGGTCTCGCCTCTGACACCCTGCCCATGGGCACTGCCAGTCCCAGCAGACCCCTGCTGGTCGGTGACTGGTGTGATGCTGGCCCCAGCCCCACGCTGCACAGTGCTGTGGTGGCAGCAGCATCAAATCCAGGCTGGAAACAGGCAATGAGAACAAGAGGTTATGCTGTTTGGAAGTGGTATGGCCAAATCGCACCCAGTGCATCTGTCTGTGACTGCCGTTTCTCCATTCTCACCTGTATATGGGACATGCATCTCTCATCACCCAGTTGCTCCCATTTTCGGACTCTCAGCACCTCCAGGCAGTGACTTTTTCCATTTGCAGACCAAGACAGGGCCCGGCTCAGCTGCCCTCAGGCCACAAGCACAACACAGAGGAGTTTAATAAAGGCCGGCAACCTCTGATGGAGCACCTCTCCCCCAGGTAGGCAGGGACTCACACCGCCATGTGCAAGCACCGAAAAAAGAAACACAAACAGAAAGCTTTCAGGCAGGAGAAACCACGTCCCATATTCTTCCAATCTGCTTCATATTATAAATCACCGGTGAAGGTGATAAATGTGTGCACTTAAAACAAAATACACGCTCTGCGCAACAGGGCTGTTCAGCATAACAAAGCAGCCCGAGGGCAGCTGAGCTAAAACAAGCGTATTGCTCTTGCTGGCATTTCTCGGGGTCTCAGCGAGCGTGCAGCAGCAGGGTTTCCCAACCTGCTGCTCAGTTTTGGCTTCACCCTGCTGTGTGTGCCTGCAGAAGTGCACAGGGCGAAGTGCTGGGTGTGCGAGGCTTCCCCAGGACCCAGCCTACAAAGCTTGCTGGAGGCTGGCAGCGGTGCTCATCCCTCTGCTACAGGCACTGCCCACGAGCCCCTTCACCTCGCTCCCCGGAGGGTTACATGATGGGAGCGATAATTATCTGGTTCTGTCTGCTGCTGTTTGCTTTCTGTATTCCATTCCAGGGTTTTTCTTATGGCGATGTCTTTGCTAATGGACAGCCCTCCCTGCTGCCCGTGTACAACACCTCGCCCATTACACCTGCTAGACGGGGTCTGGCACCACACAGCAAACAAAATGGAATTAAACCTTAGCCGTAAAGTAAGCAAGTCTTATTACACCCAATTTTACAGTTGGGTAAACTTACATACTGGAGACATTTAAATGACTTTCTGCAGCATTACAGGATGAGCTGGCAAAGGCACAGAGCCTGGAAAAGTCCAGTGCTCAGTCACTGCTCAGCCCCCCCCGTGAGAAAGCAAATTTATTAAGCGTGTGGCTGATGTTAAGCTTACGAGCAAGGGGGCATTAAGCCATTACAAAGCTGCCTTCCTTAAGCGCGCCAAAAACCTGCTGCCGGCACCGACAGGATATTAATCGTGCCTTCCCCCACCCCTGCGGTCCGCAGGCAGAGGTGATTTATCACCTGGCGCTGAGATGATGTGACATTCACAGCTCCTGACACAGGTGGAGGAAAGCACGCTGGGTCGGGGGACACCGGGGACCTGATTGACCCCAAAACTTAAAGGAAAGCAACCGTAAAGCGAGTAAAGGAATAAAAAGTAGTGCTGTTGTTAGAAGAAAGGCAGTGCTGCAAAATTCACCCGTCCCTTGTAGGGACACCAGGTGATGGCTTCCTTTACAAGTTGTCTCCAAAGCTTAGCTCTGTAAGCACCAGAAAGCCAATGGCTGGGAGATAACCCTATGAGGAGATGCAGAGGAGCACTGGGGAGCAAATGACCCTGTTTTCTAGGGGTAGAACTAGTTCTTTGATTGCTCATTGAGCATGGCTCATGGCTGTCTGTAAACAGACGCATTTCCCTTTCTAACTGCCCACTTCTCCTGGTTCCATCCCCTAGCTCTGTGGTCTCACCTGCTGTCACAGCCCAGGTCACAGGAGTTGCCACCAGGTTACAGACATCGAATTTCCATTGCTGGCAAAAGGAAGCAGAGGGAACTGGCGTGGTTGGAAGGAAAATAGTCAGCAATGGGGAGCTTTAAAGCCAGATTATTCCAAAACCAAGACACCGATCCACTGGTGTGGGTAGAAACTCCCCGAGGTGGGAAAATATTCTCCAGCTTAACCTGGAATTTGCAGAGTACGCAGCATGTGTGGAGCCAGGCTCTCATACCTCATTTCAGCAATAATTAAGAACTTATGACACTGGGAAAACAAGAACTAATTAAACACTAAGAGAAGGGAGGCCACTGTGTAATTGGGCTAGGGATACGAGGCCAGGCTAGGAAGGTTTGGGGACCTGGTAACAATTCATCCTTCAAGCCTTCTCCTCGTGCCCAGCTCTAGATGTAAAGCACATGAATGGGGTCGTGGCCGAGGAGCAGTGTTTGTTCCCACTGGCTCTAGTGTACTTCTGCCATCCTAATTGAGTTTTGTGCTGAAAATACACTTCTTCTGGAAGAACAAGAAAGGGGAAGGACAACTCCTGGCTGTCTTCCAGGAAGCTTGAGTCATTTCAACATCATCCTGAGATTTAGACACTAAAATGAATTATAAATGGACCAATTTTGCACTGCTTAATGGAGGCATGTACAAGGTAGAGCAGGGATTCCAGGTCTCCTGCCAGCTGGGACAGAAGCCTTAGGGGTGCTGTGCGTTTTATAACTCAGGAAAAACTCATTTGGGATTCCTTGCCAACAAATTCAAGGTGCCCATGAGCCAGATAGTCCTTTTACTTACAATGACATAAGCCTGAAATAAGTCCATTAAAGCACGTGAAGAGAGGGAGGAAAAGGAGCAGCAAGGAACCAGGTCACGGTGATAACTTTGGTGCTCTGTGGAGTTTAGGGGTGAACCCCACTTTGATTGTCAATCAAACCCAAGTATAGATGGGCAAAGGAGGCTTATGCAAATATCATCTCGGAGCTTGAGCTCTCCCTTCTTGTTCCATGTGAGGTGGATTTAACGAAAATCCCCACAGTTTTGTCACCTAACAGGGCCTTCTGGACTGGTGAGGGCACGGGTGGTGTGTTAAATAGGGCTGCGTCTTGTGCCAGCCCCAAATCACTCAGCACTCATCATTCCCATCGACTTCTGCTGGAGCTGTGGGGCCAGCTCTTCGGAAATAATCACACAGAAGTTGTTCTACCAAGGACGGCTGCACATCATGCTCTCACAATTTTCCCCCTACTGACTTAATAAAGAGAGGATGAGGAAATGTCATAGCATCTCAAGAACAACACCTACCGTTGTTTTTGGAAGCGTGGCCCATTTAGGTGGGCGCTCAGCCCAACACCCCAAGTGCACTGTGCAGCCTGAGGTGACATTGCGTCCCAAACAGGACTTGTCACTTAAATACCTTCTCGATGCATATTACACAGAGACAAAGGAAGGAGCTATTTCAGCACGTGAACTTTACAGCTAGAAAAATCAAGCACGTGTCAGTACCGCTGCAATTTCATCTGTTCTCTGGTCTCCACAGCATATGGTCTGATGGTGCTATTCCATTTTCTGTCCCTGGGAGAGCAGTTTGAAACTGAGAGAAACAGCATGGTACATTTGAGTTTATGGGGTATTAAAAGGGCTACAGTGAATGGTAACCAAGGCACAGAAGTGAATTATTTATAGTGCAATTGCACTTTCTCCTAAACTACCCTTCAGACAGGTCAAGCCTCGGACATACACATTAAGACCTTGTTAAATCCAAAGTCAAGGCAGTATCCTACAATGGAGACATCCCAGTATTAAATCAAATTGTGTTCGGGTAAAATTCTTTCAAAATTAATACTCTGGGAAAGACATCACTCAGTTCCTGGCTTAAGGACACATATTTCACGTAAACCTCTCTTTATCTAATTTATTTCCCTACTTTGGTGGGATCTCCTACATAACATGACCTAAAGAGAAGATCTCTCTATTTTTGCCATGTTAGGACAAAAAGATAGTCACGTTAATTATTTTTTTCCTGATAATACTGAATGTACAAGTTAGCCAAGACATCCCTTCGAGCGCAGGTACCAGCCAGTTCCACAGAAATCTGTTTTGCACAAAAACTGGAGCCAGGCCTGCACTGCAGAGAGCTGCAGCGAATTGCTGCACTATTTTTGTGCAGCTATGACAGGGCTGTTGCAGGTAACCCCCCCCTCCCAGGCAGGCAGCAGGGGTTTGGGGCTAGAGCCTGCATTCACCAGGCTGGCAGCGAGAATAAGAACTGCCTGGCCAATAAATCATCATCCCTATGATATACATGTAGGTGCTACAGAAAAGGGGTAAGAACAGACCAAAGCAGAGAGTTTGCCTTTCACAGGTTACAATTCTCCAGGAAATGTTTATATAATGAATTACTTCTCCGCCTACATTTTCTATCCAACTTCATCCAGTCACAGCTTGTCTGCAGCTTGTGGGCAGCTGTTCCAGGCCATGAGGTTAGATTTTGGAGCAGGGCTGGACACCACCACTGCCCTCCTTCCCTCAGATCCCAAGGCATCTTCACAAAAGCCCATCCCAGCTGGTCTGTGCCCAGCTCAAAGGATGCAAGTGGGATGTTGGCCACCCTTGTGCTATGGAAAGAAAGGGACCCATCTATTCCCGCGACGAGAGCCGGCACCGCGCACAGCCCTCCTCTGCCTTGGCCATAAGCAAGCAGAGCAGAAATACTGTCTCAGCAGTAAACTAATGAGTGCATATTTTTATGAGACTTGATAGCACATTAATTGATTTTATTGCAATTTATGGCATTTGCATAATGATGTGAGTCAATATGAAGATAGTGAAGCGGGAGGTTATAAAAACCATCTCAGAGTCCCATTCTCAAGGAGCAGAGCCCAGTCCCAGTGTTTTCACATCTCAGTTTTCTTATTTTGGTCATGCTGTTGTTTTGCATAACTTTCTGAAGCGCACAGCAGCATTGTGCCAATAGGCTGACTACAAGTAACATCTAACAGTGCTACCTAGGAAATATCTGATATCATCAACAGATTGATTAAATCTGTAATTACAGGGTTTTTAAACCAAGATATCAAATTTGCATTATTAAATCCCTCTATCTAGAGCTTCTCCATCAAACCAACAATCTTTCTTAGATAACAGCCACGGGAGAGGTGCCACTTGTTCAGACCAGCTGATTGCATTGCTCTTTTTCTCCTTCCTTCCCATGTTTAGGCAGTTGCAGTGGCACACAACGATGCAGCCCTGCAGCCTGCTCCACCAGCTCTGCCATGAACCTTTGGTTCTGCTCTGGCACCAGAGGCCCAAACCATCTCAGCATCCAATTCACAAGACACAAAGGTGATTAAAAGGATAATATTATGACCTAAATGCAACTAAAAATCTTGTTACCGGTGAGCAATTCCTTAGATTAAACAATAAGGAAGAGCTTATACATTGAATCGATGCAATGAAGTTCCATTTCTATGGAAGACATTATTAGAGTATTTTTTTTCCAGCACTGATGGCGCAGCAGCCCTGATCTATAACTGCATTAAAAGCAGTGCTCAGTAAGCACAGCCTGGCCGGCACGATGCGAAAGGGCTGCTAACTGGGAGCCTTGCCCACAGACACCCCTTGTGAGAGGCATTTCTGCCTTGGCAAAAATCAAACAGCCCCACGCAGGATGGGTTTCCAGCGCGCATTACAGCCCCCGGTTCCATTCAGTTCTGTGTCAGCAGGATTACGCCAGGACAGATTTCTGTTTCTCCTAATGGACTCCAACAAATGTGAATTGTTGGAATGAGAATTCTAATTATAACGAACAACAAAAAAAGCTGCAATTACTGCTTGTTAACCAACTTGTGGTACTAATTAGACTACCTTTCAGCAGAAAACATTATACCTTGATGTATTGTTATTACTATTATTACTCTTCATCCTTTCTAGACTCTCTGGATCCTGTCCCACATACAAATATCCAACAGGTCAGAACTTTAGTAAACAAACTCCCACAGTACTTCCATGCCACATTGCCCAGGGATCGTTTCTAGAGCACCAGCAATTAAAGTAATTAAAGTAATAAAAGACAAAAGAAGACGTAGGAATTAATCAAGTCAAGATCAAATCCAAATCATTTGGTTGTTTATCCAAGGGCGTAAATACTGTTTTGGTGCTAACACCACACTGCTACCTGGAATATGGCATTCCTTGAAAGTAAAAGCAGCAAGGTCAGTCCTTGGGCAGAGCCCTTGCCTCGTAACTAGAAGGACACCCAGGAGAACAATGTGCAAGATCACTCCTACACAGACAGCTCCCACAGCAAATACCACATTGCTGCGTTGGTGAGGACTGCAGAGGAGAGCATCCCATGCCAAAGCCCACGCAGGGACAGGCAGAAGGCTCTGCCCAGCAAGCGATGGGCACATCTCGTCCTGCTCCAAGGGGACATTGCTCAGCCACCAAGCACACACCACCTGCATCCCAGCCAGCTTGCCCATTTCTATGCCAGGAGCTTCGTATGATCAAACAACTTTGTCCCAAATTAAGCTGCCATCTTAATTAAATACAGAAGTTGAGTGAAGCCCAGAACTACCATTAGTCAATCCTTGGGCTTGCTCTTCCAACTGACAGTCCAAAAACACTTTTAGTTTAATAACCCTCACACCATCCATGCGACCTGAACAGGTTTCACTGCACTCATTTCACAGATGAAAGGTGCAGGGGCAACAAAACAAGGTGACAATCCACCATAAGCCCAACTGCAGGTTAGGTCATTTAGCAGAAGGGGAGCTGGGACAGAAAGCAGAAACCCTGAGCGAGGGGAGGGAAACCCATCCCACAGCTCCGAGCCGGGAGCACTTCTCCTTCCTCTCCCCTCGGAGCGGACGGGAGTCTCGAGTCATTACGTGCTACGACTGGGTGTGCTTGTACTCTGCATGATAAAATTACATCTACAGATGGTCTAGACAAAAAACATAGCTAATTTTAGCTTAGATAGAACCTCGTGCATGTAGCTGGGGAAATAAAATTAGATGCACTTTATGTAATTTCTAAATTATCTAGAAGACCTTACTCTGTAAATAAATATCAGCCAAAACCTAATCTTATGTTTGATACGATGTGGTTCAGTCTTTAGTTCTTTCATGAAAAATACCACACCTAGCAAAGAAGTATATTTTTTCTTTTTTGTGCATCTACCCAGCCACATTTAGAGTGGGGTATTTTTTGTCTATCTCGTAAAATCCCATTATCACACAGTAATGTGTCCCTAGTACCCTTTATAGATTATTTTTCTGCTTTTCCAATTCCGTTAAATAATTAGTGGTAATTGCCCTAAGCAAATGGTTATCAAGCAATCCAATACTGTCAGTAAGCAATTTGTGCTTTTGAGATGCCCTTGTCTTCACACGCTTGTGTCAGCGGAGCCCAGAAGAGGACAGCCAATATGAACACACACTGCACCGCTCTCCAGATTCATGGAGGCAATTAGCAGCAGAATCCGCTTCAGTGCCTGCGGTTCTGGCACAGGTGAAAATACTGGAGAAAAATCTGTAACGCTCGCAAGCAGTTCTCAGAACTGCCAGGGTGGGAAGAGACTGTTATCCGGAGAAAGATGCTTCACCTCCTCCGGCATGAGCAACAGCTGAATTTTCCAAAACAACCACGAAAGCTTCCAGCCTACACGCTTATTGCTCAAAATACCAGATTCCCTGTTAATAATTGAAAACGCAGTGCTGTGATTCTCCTCTGCATATGAGTCTCCTGTTAGTCTGAACTTTTGGTTTAGCATTTTATAGCACTTGTGCAAGCTAAAAATAAAAACAAAGCGGTGACTTTGAGTGAGAGAGCCCAAATGGGCTGTGCTAGCCTCAAATACATCGAACCACCAAAACCCTGTACAAGAAAACAAAACCTGAGCTGTACTATGAGCTGTACTAAATTCGGGACCATGTCACACAGGACTGACTACGCAGGCTGCTTTAAATAGCCCAAATGGTGAACATGTGAGATTTTCTTGTGGAAACAACAAAAAAATACACATTAAAGTCTATCACGTCTTTATGCCACTGCATACAATGCCAGAAATCCAGGCTTACCTAGAATACCTCTTCTCTGGGATTAATTATTTTTATTATGGACAGTGATCCTCAAGATCACTGTTAGCAGTCGACAGGTGTGAATGGTAAGTGCAGTCTGTTACACTCCAGACAAGAGGCAATTTGCAGCTATTACACAGCGGTTTGCAGAATAATGATATTGTTTGCATTATTCAGTACCTTCCATATGAAGAATTCAAAGTTCTTTGCAAATAGGAACTCTTAAAAATCCTCTGTGTGGGATTTTTTGCAGACAAGCCAAGAGAGGCAAAAACTGCATCCAACTTCTTTGGACAAGGCTGCACAAAGCGGCAGTGTCCCTGCCGTGACGAGGATTTGGGATGCCATACTGGGGTTCAGCTCCCATTACTGCTTTTAAAATAGTGCGTACCCTTCATTTATCGCTACCGTTTTATGACTTAATTCCCCCACACCGCTCACCTACTGCATGATCACTTTTTTTCCAGGTGTACAAATTCTCCACTGCATAAAATATGTTTTAGCAGTTTTCTGAAAGATATTAGCACTGTTAGTCCTTAAATAGCATGGATTTTCAGCACTGCCATGTGCTACTCTAATTTATGTTTTGACCCTTCAGCTCTTCAGAGATGAAAATCAAAACCTTCTAAATGTACTGAATAAATTACTGTCTTTATAATAAAGATATGACTAATATAATTCTAGTCAATTCAGAATATTCTGAAGCATTGCTCATGGCACTGCTTCTAGATAAAAATAAATGTTCAAACAATTTCATACTTCAGCATAGTGATATCTCTGTGATGCATCATCCTGGATCCACACAATTATAAAGTAAAACTAAAGTGTATTTTAAAAGACATTTTCCTCATTGCTCATATATGTAAAAGTCTCATCACTCATGCATGCACGATCCCTGTAATTGCAGAAGTGGCATTGTAGCACTGCTGTTTTGACAGCGTATTCTAAGCAATTTTTCATTCTCGGGGGATTATTTCTCTCTCTCTCTCTTGTTTACTTATTTTTATTGTTTTTAAAGGCAAACCTAATAACCCATGATGCGCTGCTCCTAGGAACACACACGGATCTCCCTAACCACCACGGGGCAGAGCTCCCTGCCCCAGCACTGTGATGCTCACTGGAGCCAAGCCCTGTGCCCCAGGGGGCTCCACCACGCTCATGTCCCACCTCAAGGGCAAAGCAACTGCACCGAGAGACAAATTCAGAGCAGGCGACCTGCTCAGCGGGTGCTGTTGCCTCTGGTGGGGCTGATGGGGAAGAAAAGGGACAAGTCCTTTGAAATCATCAAAATACGTGTGCAGAGAGGGTAGTAACCAAAGACACCTTCCCAGGTAGGTATCAGCACAGAAAGTGGGCATTATTTCATGCTGATAAGCATTTTATAGTTATATGGCAAATCTCTCCTTTGGATTTCTGTAAAATCTTATCAAAATAAATAAGTCATTTATATGCGGGATTGTATAAACACTCTCCACTCTGTCTTTGTCTTCCTGCGAAACTGGCAGGCTGCACTTGCCTCTCAGTTGCCTGGGTAAACAGCTTGCTAATATAACCAATATATGTGATAATATTCCTAAAGCATCATTTTACAAAAGGGCAAAATTGTTTGACCCAAACAATTCCCAATATGTTTTATGTGTTACCATTGATAGAAATTTCTCCTGCCTTTTACTTTAGCACAAATGAAAAAAAAAAAAAAAAAGAAAAAAAAAAAAAAAGAAACAACTGCAACAAAAGCCATTTAAAATGCATGCAATAGGAAAGAAGGAAAAAAAAAAAAAAAAAATCTCCAGAAATTACTTTCTCATTGGCATGAACACATCACAGCTCTGAGAAGTTCTGGTTCTCACTTCAGAAACTGCTCTGATCTGGAAACATCCGTTTTATCTGAAGGTTGATGTGCCACATCAGTGCCCGGCTCTGAAAGCCCGACAAGGAGACGTGCAGAGGTATGGAGGTGCCTGGAAACGCAGATCAGCACCTCAAGGGATTTGAACTAAGTGACAGCTAGGCTGGTTCTGTCTGCCACTGCAAGATTCTTGTTGGGGCTTCAAGCCAGCAGCAAAACCTCCGTGGAGCCCAGGGAGCTGGGCATGGGCTGGGGAGTGGGGCTGAGCTGAGCCCACCCTCAGCCATGGCCCCGCTCACAGCCGTGTGCCCCCTGCACAAGGACACCCCCAGCCCAGCTCATCTGCACGTCCAGCACCATCCATGTGTCGGAGCAGGTCCTGCAGCTGCGTGGCCTGTGGACAAAGAGGAAAAATGTGAGAGTGGCACAAATCCAGTGGAGCTCCATCATCTCTACAGGAGAGATGCGTGGCACAGGCACCCCCGCAGGCTCCGTGTGATGCAGGAGGTGACTCCAGCGGGGCACGAGACCTGAAAATCCCACTGGTGCTGCACACGTGTGTCAGCTGTAAAGAAAGCCTGGGCAAATCTTTGTCAAGGAATACATACATAGCTGTGTAGTGACCCTGAAACTCCTTGGTATTGAGCGGTGGTCCCGTTACTGGCTTGGATGGAGTTTGTTTGAGCTAGGAGCTGTAAGCCTGCCACTGCCTTTCCACTCCAGCACATCAGTGGGACGTTGTCAGTCAAATTCAGTTCAAAGTAATGAAGTGCCTCTCTCGCATTCAGAACACCACCTCAGCTCAGGGAGAGGCAAGGCTGTGCAACGACACCGTAGGGCAGGACAGCAGCAAGGGCACGGGGCAGCAGGGAGGCAGAGGCTGAGGGAGCCCTTCGCATCCAGATTTGGGAGCTGGCACATTTCCCATTACTATGGGGCACAGACCAAACAGCATCTCCTTTATTTCACACTGGGCTTTTTTTCCTGCTCCATGTGACCAAGAGCAGCCTTGTGATATCTGGCTCGCTCTCAGGAAGCATCTGCATCCACAGCCCAGGACTCTGCTCCCTTCTCTAATTGTCAAGAACGCGTCTGTGCCTAAATCCAGGGCCGGTGCCAAATGGCTCTGAGTTTGCATTACTTTCAGCTGGCCGAGAGATCTTTATTTCTGTTTTATCTTTCTCACAATGTGTGCCACAGCCCAGAGACAGAAGCCTGGCAGCGAGGAGCCCTGCATCCCAATCAAGGGTCTGGTGCGGAGCAGCGATGTGCGGAGAATCCTGAAGAAGAAAACTATATAAATGCTAAGTACGGTTAACCTTCCTTCTCTCTACCCTGCAGTCTCCACTGAGGCAAATTTGTACATGCTTAATTTTCATTAATAAAATCAATATGTATGCACTTGCACATGTACCACTACAAATTAGCTTTCAGAAAAAAAAATAATAAAAGGTCTGCGTGTGAGTCTCTTCCCCACAAATACATCCTTGGAAAACATTTGTGCTGGTTGCATTTTTCTGAAGATATTCAGTCACCCAAGATCTTGAAATATTCTAATTCAGGTGCTAAACACAGTCAGTTCGTTTCCTGATTTATGTTTAAATAAATGGCCTCATCTTTGTAAAGCTAAGACCAAGAGATTGCAGAGTTATATTAAAGGGTAGCATTTTGCAGAGTTATATTAAAGCGTAGCATTTAAGTGAGAAAACAGTTTTTCTTAGCATTTATTTTTGTCACTATTGTAAGCTTTCTGTCACAAGGTTTTTGTCCTTGGCAGAATGAAATTTAATAAGCCATAATGTCACTAAATTGTCTAGGTTTCTAATGAGGCTGGTCTGAAAAGCTCCATTCCTTTATACTTGCATTTTCTTAATGAAATAAACTTTGTTCTCCTCCTGTCTTCTCTTCTGGGGTCTTTCATCCAGTATTCAGCTATTCTTGAGCTTTTCAGCCAATTTCATAAACCACAGCATAGATGCTGCCAGATCAAAAAAATGCTGCATTATCACCTCCAATTAAGCAATCAGGCTAAGTGAATTCACCAGGGAATAGGAGTGCCTTCAGATCCCTCAGCCCAGTGCCTCCACCCCCTTTCAGCTTTGAATTTCCACTTCTTGGGTTGCTGCAGACACTGACAGAGATGTGATCCTGGGCTGAAACCCTGTTGTCAGCTGTCCCAGTGAGCTGCCAGGTCAGGGGGGTGCAACAGCCCTGCAAGGAAACCTGTACTCTGTCACAGCTTCTTCTCCCAAAAACCCACACACCTTTACCACCCCAGTCCTTCACCAACATATCTTAAGTCTCCTAAAGCTGCAGAGCTCTGTGCTTGTCCTGAAGCAGTAAGCCCACAGGAGCAGCACGATGGGGAAACAAGATGCCTTCCAAAAACCATCGCTGGTCTTCCAAGGTCTCCAGCCACTGGTGAGGGCAGCTGCTGTCCGCTCTGCTGCAGGAGCCGGCCTCTGGGCAGGGTCCCAGGTGGGAACAGGCAGCCAGAAAATGCAATATTTTGGTCAATGGCAGTCTGGTGAGGAGAAAAAAAAATAGTATTTTACATCTCTTTCTTTAAATGGCCTTCCAAAGGGATCTTGTTTCTGGGGCACACACAGAGCACGGGGGTACTCAGCCACACCACTCCGCCAGGACAGCCGTGGTGGGCAGGGGGGCCCCGCATCCTGCTTCTTCCATGGGAGAGGGAAGGGCAGGCAAAGGGCAGCATCACAGACAATGGTAACATGCCGTGATCGAGTGCTTAAATCCTGTTCTGACCCTAAATAATTCATCCGGCTGGGAGCTGGATAACCAGAGGCGAGGAACCACGGAAGTGGTGCTGGCTCTGGGGAAGGTGTTGGCCCTTTACAGAGCCTTCTCGCTGCTTAAACCTAACACCTACCATGCCCAAAACCTGAATTCCTTCATGCTAAGGGCTTGTGGGGCTGTGCTGGAGATGGTCTCACCAGGGCGTACCCTAAATGTGCCCCATGTCTCCACGGCGTGCAGTTCCCTTCCTTCCCATTAGCGGGGCTTTAAAATATCCCAGGGCTTGTCTTTGTAACATTTACAAAGCGCCCGTTGAAGTGCCATTCGTGTTGAAAAGCTGCCTCTCTCCATCAAGGCTTCCTGGACTAAACACAACAATATAACAAACATTGGCCATTAATAATTGAGAAAAACTCCTTCCCTGCGTGTTATTTTTCATCAGAATGGTGTGTTATTAGTTTATAGATATATATTTTTTAGCTGAAGGCTTTTTTGGCAGCAATTTGGCCTTCACAATAATGGACTTTACTGTATGTAAAGCCTTGGAAAAATAATGTTTTTGAGAGAGACTCGATAGTGAGCGAGTCTGGTTTGGAGAGGGAATTTGCTTCGCAGTGCAATAGAAGCACAGTGCCATCTTTTGGGCTAACCGGCCGTGCCACAGCGTGGATGTTTAAACACCCGAAACACTGCTCAACAGATAGATACAGGGCTGGCCTTTGCTATCTCGGAAAGTTTTATTTTCCCTAAAATCACAATAATTTGCGGATTCAGTATACTGCAAAGGAAAGATCATTTATCCTGGAGGTCAGGGCTCTGCTCTTACTGTCCCTGCAATGCTCAGCTGCAACCACACATTCATCTTACCCAAATACTACTTATACACTTATTTCTTTGGGTGCTTGAAAAGCATTACAATAAAGAATATCAACAAAGAATATCCCTAGGATCTCACCTAGCTGAGACTGCAGCTGTAAACCAAACAAACACCACAAATCTCTGAGCAGCATTTCCATCTATTTTACAAGTGTTTCAGCACAGAAGTTTTGCACAGAAGCAAGTGAGTTTAAAATTAATTTCCTCTTTTAATTTTTAAGAAATGTTTCCTTTCTATTGCCAGTTGTCTCACAGAGTACACCAGAAAAAAAATAAAAAATAATAATAATAAAAAAGAATAGGTCACCTAGAAATAAAATTTTGTTTATTTTTTAATTAAAGTGTCTGCAGGGACTTAAAAAGATCCTCCATAAAAGCCATTTCCCTTCTCTTGAGAACAGGCTGCCTTTACCAAATTTACCAAATTTTCTTTATAAGAAATTGCACCTGCTGATTATTTTAGGCTGCTCCTGAGTCATGGTTTAGAGCCCCCACTGCCCCCTCCCAAAAAATCGGAGGAGGCAAAATCCCTGACTCTCAGGCCTGGCTTGACAAATTGCCAGGGTTAATTCCAGTGCAGGGCTCTGAAAGCCAGGGAAGAGAACCTGAGCCTCAGCTCTACATTGAATTGCTGACTGATTAAGGGTAATAGGAGCTCAATAATCAACAACATGAAGAGGTTAAACTCCCAAAGAGCTGCACAGGATCAAGATATTCTGCTTTCATTACATAAGAGTGACTGCAGCTTTTAACCAATATTTCTGCCTATACATCACCTTTTCCTTTCTGGTCTCACAAATGGAAATCTTCAAATACTTTCCTTTTTGTTCTATAAATCTGACTTATTTGAAGAATTTGGTAAATGTTTATCTCACTGAGAAAAGGACACATCTCAGAGCACTTTCTCCAGACCAATGAACATTATTCTACAGCACTGCAGTTCACTACGTTATTTTTGTTTACTAGGGTCACAGAGAAAAAAAATAATCCAGTTTTGTTCTGAAGATCAGGAGTTATTTGACACAGAAAAAATCGTAGGTGAGCCAGCATCCAGACGTGTCCTGCAATTAAGATCTTGAGTTATTGACTTCACATTGACATCAGGAAGTCTATTAAATGCTGCTGTGGGCAATATGTATTTGACATTGTACAGGTGCACAGCACATTGGCAAAGCATCCCAACAAACAAAAATGCCCTGCAAAGCTACAAAAATCCCCTCCAGCTACAAGAGCAGGACAAAGCCAGATCTTGATCTGTCAGCACCGGCTGCTAACAGTGGTGATGGAGAGTCATCACCAAGAAAAGCCTCTGTCCAAAGGCAGATGAAATCTATTAAAAAGCCGCAAGTGCACCCCAAATAAATATGGATTGCATCATGCATAGATATAGCTTAAATCCAAAACAAGGGAAGAAGTCAACAGACATTTACCAGTGTCATTCCAACTGCTGAGCATTGTAGAGCTGTGTTTAGCAGTTCCTATCCCACAGAGGAACAATTTTGGTCCTTCACAATTTAACTATCTGAATCTTCCCTCTTTACACGGATTTTTATTATGCTGTTTCTTTAGGCACTGGGGTTAGTTTGGTAGAGAGTTTTCTTTTTCCTTTTACACAGATAAGCTCATATGGGGAGTTTCCTCTGACCTTGGAGACATTACGACTAGCTTAGCAATCATCTAGGATTTTATTCAAGCTTTAAAAGCGAGCAAGAATGTTTGCACAGACATCACGGGTATATAGAGCCAGCTTCTGAAATGTTTGTCCTATAAAGACTCTAATGACATTGTGCCGGTTTTACTACTGCTGCAACACTAAACCGTATCACAACTGATACCAGACTTCTGTGTCTGTAATGAGTGGCATCTGCCAGCAATACCCAGTGCCTGATTATCTTGCTTAACCTTCACTTCCTAGCAATTAGAAAAAGCAATATTAAAATTCCTCCCTAGGCACTTGCTTCCCAGAGACAACAATGCGAAGCTTCAGAAATGCTGGTAGCTTTTAAAAGAACAGAAACCAGAAAAAAAAAAATGCAAAAAGAGAGAGAAAAAACAAGCTGCATCAATAATTTAACCATTTCAAATATTTCACTGTTTATTTGTTCTTTGGGTAGAACATGTCCAAGATCTTAAGCAGTCTTTAGAAGCGGCAGCTTTTGGAAACAAGCTCCCCTGAATTAAATGCAGCAGCTGGAATAGAATGGTAAACAACTCCCCCGTAAGCTCTACACAAACTTCATGCCACAAGATCTTTCTGTTTGACTCTCTGCTCATTTGAATTTCATAAACATGAGAGTGGGAGGTGTGTCTTCTGGGGGATGAAAAGAAAACCAGATAGGGATCAAATATTGCTCTGATGCACAGCAAACATCAGCCGACGTGGAAAAGGAGCTTAGTGTGGATCCTGTCCATAAGGCAAGCAAATTCCCTGCAGCTCACAGAAGATGTTGCAATGTAAAAGGATTGCAAGGGCTTATTTCTCTAAGAATAGAAAAGAAACCCTTAATAGATACCGAGGTCCCCCATCACATTCCAATCCCATATGTGCAGCTTTCCCCCATGCGACCACTGGCACCGGCAGCAGGGAACAAGCAGTGGGGTCACCAGCCCAGCTCCGGTTCCTTGCAGCCTCTGAGCCACACATCCCAGTGGCCTCAGGAACTGTAATTCCCATCCTCAGGCATGACTGTTCTTGCAGACCACAGGTGCTAAAGTGCCTTAGGATGCAGATAAGCAGTGACAGGGATGCAGAAACTGCCGTCCTGCCAGTCAAATCAAAGATAGGCAGAGACCAGGGCAAAGTGCTTTTTGGAAATGTCCCAAAAGTGCTGGCATTGGCCTGCGGTGGGAAGGCTGCTGGCAGCAGCAGAAGCCACCTCTCTCATGTCACCACAACTTCCAGGCCTCCCAGCCCCACTGGTGTACCACAGACACCGTGGGGACAGAGGAGCAGGCACCCATGCAAGGCATGTGGAGCTGCGACGACACAGTGCATTTGGATGAGCAGCTTGAAATTTTGTTAACATTTACTTCAAGTTTAGCCTTCCAAGAGGCTGGCCAGTTTTGACACCAAAGCAGTGTCAGTTTGGGATTAGTGCTCCCTGTTCCAAAATCCTCATACAGCACGTGACAAGCTGCAAAGGGCTCTCTCATTTTGCTATGCCGTTCATGGTCATCATCCTCCCTGGCTGCTGTCTGAAATTGAGACAACAAAATCAAATGAGAAGGAGGGGGATGGACACGACCTAAAACCATGAAGTGTGTTAAAGCGGATTTTATTTTGTCATTGCAGTGCTTGATTTTTGTGAGAACCAGAACCAGGATTTAAGGACGGTTGAGTGATGCTGAACGGCGCTAATTCCCCTTGACAACTTCGCTAAGCACGTTACAGGCTCACCAGAAACTGGCACAACTCGGCCGCCCCTCCCTGCCCCTGCCAAAGCTGAGCTCTGTCAGGAAAATTTTGGTGTATTTAGTACTCCCTTGGCATCTAAGGTATATTTGTACCTTATGCACTGCTGCTTCACTTGAGACATACGTGGAGCAAGGCTCCACAGCCAGAAGAGGCTGCTTTTCTTCAAGTGAATATTATTTTTTTTTTTCTCCTGCAGGAGAACGCGATACTGAGCCCAGAGGGAAAGCCTCTGCACAAGACCTTGCTAGACGGGGGCCAGATGGGGACAGGGACAGGGCCATGGCACAGCTGGGCCCCTCAGCACTCCGCTTTGCCCATCGGTGGCCATGCACAGAAATCTTTGCCAGGCCACAGCGGGGAAGAAGCGGCTCCACTCAGCCGCAGCGCTTAACATTCACCCAGCGCCGCCACGCTGCCAGAGCCCAGCGATCCACACCCCGGTGTTCCTTCGATCCTTCGCAATAAGCGGAACAACCGTGTCGGCCTTCACGCCATTTCCAAGGGCTGCCTGTCAGGGAATTATTGATCCAAGGGGATCTGGCTGGCCACACATCGCTTGCCTGGTGACAAAACTACGCCGTCCCTGCACAGGCCGGGTGGTGGCTCAGAAAGGCCCGGGGGAGCAAGGCCCGGGGGAGCGGCAGGCCCCATGTTTAATCACTTCCCTTGGCTGACTTCTAACTGAGCAGGTTTCTCCGCTTCTGAGGGCTGTACTGCCACAAAAGGGCGGCTTTTTAGGGTTAGAATGTATAATTTTTCTGACAATTACATACTTTCAGTATGTGCTTCAGTCACTGAGGGCTCTTGGAGCAGCAGAGGCCCCTCAGCAATGTCGCTCCGTGGCAGCGATGAAGCCGCTGCCTCCTCCTGCCCCCCGGGCTGTGGCACTGCAAAAGCTCGGTGCAGCAAAAGGGCAGCAGAAAGCCAAGAAAGTTCTTACTTTCTATCACTGCTGTTATTTTTAAAAGCATTGCTTTGCTAATGGTACAGAAGGTGCTCCAGCACCAGCAGGTTTCCCATTACTGGCCAGCAGTATTGAATTAAGCTCGGGCACAAGCACACGATGAAATGGCTGAGCAAACCCAACAGAGAGAGGATAAAATAACGCCTCCACTCCACACCCCACTTCTGCATGTCCTTGCTTACTTGTTTGCTCTTTCTGATGTCAAATGTATTGTTGGAGAAACATACGGCCTTGTTTAGAAGTCACATCTCCAATTACATTTAATTACCACTGCTGTAAAATCGAGGGTGACTTCTATTAAATCTAATTACTTCCCTCTGCAGATGGCAAAGGCGAACGGCCGAGGTGCCTTGCAAGCAGCACGGCTGCTCGGTGAGGTGCTGAGTGATGCCAGGGAAGGAGCAAGCACCCCCCATGCCCAGGGGGGTCCTGCGGCACACCAAGGCACCCACGTGCAGCCAACACCCCCAGGGGGAAGGCATCAGCTTCTCCCAGAATCTTCCCTCTGCACAAAACCTCCCTCTCTGGTAGCTTTATATCAGTACGGAAAATAAAAATAGAGAAAGCAATGAAGGGAGGCGCAGGTTTCCAGCCCATTTCCCTGTAGCTGGGTTAATAGAAGTTAACAGATGAATTCATACAGGAAAACCCAGGACATTCACAACTAAATTCATTCCTTCAGTCACGCTTTCAGACAGCATGTGACAGCTGTCTGTTGTACCAGCCCATGTCCTCAGCCTGCAAATCCTTCAGACAAGGAGGGGCTGGCTGTTTATCCGCCCTGACATTAGTGCTGTGCCTGTCCCAAATCACAAGACACTGAGATGGAGATCGGGTGTGCTCACAGTGCCGAGCCAGCAGGTCACGGAGTCTCCCAGACCGTTTTTTCCCTGTTTCACAGGCTTTCCCCACACCCATTAGCTGCAATGCCCAGAGGACAGGGACAACACCAGCACCTGCCTCGGACAATGACTTGTGTTGGGTACAGGCATCATCCTTGCTGCAAGGCAGACTTTGGCTGATCCTAAAGTCTCACTCTCCTACCATCCCCAGGACCGTTGCCCTGTGGCTTTGTTTAACACGGGTCATGTTTACTAATAGCTGAGTTTGAATTTATAATAAACTTGATGGTGCCTAACTGATAGGTCTAAAAAAAAGCCAATTATCTGACACTGTCAGCTATGATCCTAAAACAGATGTTTGAGTATATAAAATTACGTTGTGAGGTTTGAAATTGCACATACAATTACAACCTTCATTTTTATGGCTGCTCATAAGTGTTAAATGCAACAAGATCTGCAGTTGAAATTCAGTTATTACCATTTTTCTTCATCTCTCCCAAGCCAAGATTGACTTACAGAATTGGCGTACTGGTAATTACTCTCTTCCTCTGATGAATACAGAGGAACGATCGGAGATGTTTGTTGGACCTGCTTAACATTCGTCTCGTGCAAACAACTTGTTTCCTCCTGCATCGCCAACAGCGTCAGCTCAGCTCCAAAAGAAAAAAAAAAAAAAAAAAAAGGAAAAGAAATGGGATCAGCTCATGTCATCGTGTACCTCCAGGAAAGTTAAAAATACTGTGAATTCTGGGACAAACCACAAGAGCTGATGCCACAAGTCATGGCATCGTGGGCTCTCAGTGCTCCTCCTGAATCGAGGTCACCTGAAACGTTTTTTTCCCCAGCCCCAAAATCACAGGAATTAGATGCTGAGGAAGAGTGTGGTGCAGAGATGTGTTGTAGCGCTCCTTGTGCTCAGGCACTGCCACTCTGGCACATTTCTCTCCCTTACTAAATGGCAAAAAGCTAAAAACCTCTGACCAAGCCAGGCCTGGCCTACCCCAGCCATGTTCCTTTCCTTATTGGAATTTCCTCCTTTAAGCAAACAGAAAACAGTTTGCATGGAGGCAGCATCTACTAAAAGAAAGAAGAAAAAAGCAAAATCAAAATAACTCATTAAACAGGAGTGCTCACTAATGAAACTGCTGCGTCTTAATTTGATTTTACGAAATGAATTGCTCATTCAGCGTGGCTGTAATGGCATTAGGCTTTCCAATAAAACCTGAGTGCTACCTGCTGCCTTTGCAGATTTCCCTAAGAGCTTGCTCATGTTCCTGCTGCACCACCCCACGGGAAGAGAGCTTCGAGCTGTGCTGTGCCCACGGCTGGAGGACAGAGGGATGGGATGGGATGGGATGGGATGGGATGGGATGGGATGGGATGGGATGGGATGGGATGGGAATTAACAGGGTGAAGGCTTGTGGGGGCAAGTAGGGGGGAAACCCAGCCACTGCAGAGGGAGCTGGGCTGGGAACCCCCAGCAGCTCAGGGGGAGGGAATGTATTTTCATCTCTGCGCTTCCAACCCCCCTTTTCACTGCACACACCTTTTTATTCTACTTGTGTAACTGTTTGCAAGGAGAGCTGTGTAGACCCATAGGGTTCTGCACCAGGCTTTGCACTGCACCCATTATTTGGGGCTTGACAGGGTGGCAGCAGGGGGTCCAGGGAAAAGAGAGGGACATGAGACCCAGCCCTGTGAGCAGAACCTCTTACCAGGGCTGCAGAGCTCCAAAATCCCCAAAATGTCCCTCCTGTGGCATCCCACCTGTGCTCCCATGGGACAGGAGGGGATGCTGGCACTGCCAGGCACAGCCCCACGTACATGGGATGTGCTTCTAGCCACTGCCCCCATGCACAATTTGAGAATGGGGAGGCAGAGCCAAAACCTGGGGGCCAGCACTCACTGGAGGACAAAATCCTGTGGTGGCTGCTCCTCGGCGAGCCCGGGGCAAGTGATGCTCCCCAGGTGCTTCACGGCTCTGCATCATCAGCTCCCAAAAAAGAGCTGCTGGAAACTCTTAATGTATGTAGATTGTTTATTGATTCCAACATATTAATAGATTGGATAATAAACAGTACTTTTAAACATTCTCTTAACCAAAAATATAACAAATATTTACAATCACTCAGTAAAAATACAAAAAGCATACAGAGGCACTGTCTTTCTAAAAGACATAAGTGTAAGAGGTATCAAAAAATAGGAGACAAACATTGCTTGTTACAGAATACTTTACAATCACTGACTTGTGCAGTACAATTGCTATTGGAATATCATTACATCTGTGCAGTTTTGCCAATATGCTCACATATTTAGAATTTAATTAATACCAAGCTAAACTGCATTCCAGGTATATCAAAAATAAAGATAAAACAATAAAAAGCACAACGTAAGCAAAGGCGGGATTGGGAATTCAAGGTAGATTGCCCTCTATACAAGCATCCTAAAATATAATGTGTAAAGCTTTTCTAAAGAGAGAGTATCCCTTTTTTCTTCTGTTTTTGCAAAGGCAGTGGGAAGCTTATTCTTGAAAAAAAAGAAAATCAAATGTTTTATAAAAACTTAAATGCCAGTTTCACGTTTCCACTGTTGCCTGCAATCAAGTGACTTGGGAGATGAGAGGCTCAGCCCTCGGGGAAAGGGACCCCCTTGGGGACACCCTGGGCAACCACCGGGGCCTCGCGTCCAAATGCCTCCTAGCACAGCGCCGCTCCTCTGGGCTACAAATCTTCTGGGCACCGACGAGCCAAACGAGCTGGGAAGCAGCACGCAGCCAGCCCTGAGCCCACCCTGTCCCAAATGTGCATGCTGCAGAGATGAGCACTGCAAATACCTGCACATTTCCATCCCACGCTTTGTATCTGTGGGGGATGTCACCTGCGCTCAGGGGCTCGGTTATCTGATTTTCCCCTTTCTGCACCTGCAGAGGCCAATTAAAGTTTTCAAAATTGCTTTGCTCTTTCTGTGATTTGCTTGGAAGATAAAGATTTATAAAGCATAATGTAATACTGTATGTTCAAATCACAAATAGCCGAAATAAGTCTTTCACCCACAAGCCACGAGCAACCAAACAGCAGAAAAGCAAGCAAACGGAGGGCTGGCAGTGGAAGTCGGCATTTCAGCTGATCATCTGAAGTCAGAGCAGGGCTTAAAGGAAGCTGGCAGAGATACTAAGCCAGGAGTCTGTGACCCAGAAGACATCACTTGAATAAAGCAGCGTACAACAGGTCCTGACCACGGTCTTATTTCCATTTTAGTTACGAAAAAAAAAAGGGATAATGTCTCTTCAAATCCATACCAGACACACTACATTTGGCTATCGGCCCCGATCAATGTGATCGGTTGATTTTAAAACAAACAAACGAAAAAAAATCACAGCAAGGACAAGCAGAAGCAAGCCACACTGTGCAAGTCAGGAGAAGCAGAAGTAGGAGCTCATTTGTCAATAGTTTAAGCATGACTTATTTACACTAGCTGTATTGGATATTAGGAAAATATGATTAGCAAGAATTTCACTCACTTTAAGAACTTTCCAGCATCCTGAAAAGTCCCGCAGAACAGACTGAGGCTGTTGATGTGCAAACACCAAGGTTCAATGGGTGATTTATTCACCTGCTCTCGCTGGCTGCCAGAGGCGGCCCCGGCCCCGCTCCCGCCGAGGACCAGGAGCTCCCCGCAGCGTCGCAGAGAGCACCGCCAGGCTCTCTGGGGAAAGGGAAGCCGCTTGGACCACAGCCCTTTATCCCCTGAACTTTTGTTCAACAGGCTGAAATAAACGGCAGCTCAACATCCGAGGTCATGGAAACCGCATGAGTCAATTCACCTGGCACACGACGCGTGATTTCGGATGAAACACGAAGCATATTGCGCACTCCACGGAGAAGTTAACAAGCAACTACAGCTTGCAGTGGGATTGCTAGGACTTGGATTTATATCCCACAAAATACCAATTTAACAGTTACATTATCAACGTTATATGTGCTGAAAATAATCACTCTGCCCTGCATTGCTTTGACACTTACATTAATTCTTATTCATTAAGGCCTGTGCAGGTTCATTATATTCATTAAGGCCTCGAAAAAGCAAAATGCGTTTTATTATGATGTACCTCAACTAATTTTTAATATCGTTTTCCAACGACTTGCTCCTCAGATGCTTGTGCCAAAAGCTAACACAGCCAACCACGCAGCTGTGCGTTAGGCATCCCTTCCTCGGCGCTGCTGTTCCTGACCGCCCGACGTCTCCAGAAGAACAACCACGGGGGGAAACCTCCAGCCCTGCGGCAATATTCCGTCTGGCACAGTTACGGGCGCAGACACAGGCGTGGTCATGCACATTCACCTGGTAGTATCAGTCCCAAGTTGCTATGGGGAAAGCACATCAAAGGCTTTGGGTTGTTTTTGGTACTTGTGTCGTTTTCTGAAAATGTTGCATTCACCTTGCACCCCCCTGCACACACACAAAAAAAATCTTAAAGCTCTTCACAACTATGGATATAGAAATAATTTTTGAGGCACTGTAAAAATGACAAACATCTTCTTTCTAGCTTAGGCTGTAAACATCACAACAAAGATTTACAATTAAATGTTTAAATATATATTATTCACACATTCATGTCCAATTTAACACTAGAATGGGGCATCATGTGCTCGAAGAAAGAAAGAAAATGCAGGTATTTCCAGTTTTACCCCTGTGCACTCTGGTTGGCTAAGCAAAATCAAAGAAGCAATTTACTCGACCATAGTCAAACTAGAGGACTGTGCGTTAATACTGGCGGTATGTAAGTCAAATTTCATCAATATCAGCACCACCAAGATTTTTAGCTAAGTTTTTAAACAATATGCTTTGAGATCATCTCTATTCTCCAGATGAACACAACCCATCATAAAAGGCAGTACACTCGCATCTAAGCACTGTGCCATTTAACGTTCAGTTTCACAAATTTTAATGTGACTGGGGGGGGAGGAGGAAGAGAACCTTTGCACCTAAATCCTCTGCAACTCTGGTAAAAGGCCAGAACACGTGGGATGATCTTAAAACCCACAACAAACAATTCAGTCTTGGATTACAGCAGCACACTTTATATGCTGAACTCTGCAGGGCAAAACCTGGTTAAAGCTCTTGGAAAAGCTTCAGACTCACCTAATAGCTCCCTGTGAGCTAAAGCTTCCACATTTCAAAAAGATTATTTAAATAAGGGAGGGGAATGCCAACTATTTCCTTAGTTGGCGGGCAGCTAAAAATTTCCCCCAAACACTTGAAGGGCTGAGGGGTTTTGTTGTGTTCGTTGCAGGCAGGACCAGCAGATGGCAGTGCTTCCATGGCTGACACACACTTTGCAAGGCTTTAGCTGTATTTACATTTAGTACATACCCCAAACCATTCTAAAACCTACGTATTTCTGCACCTGGTAATGTCCCCTTTGGTAGGCCTCTAGTTCTCCGTGTTTATTTTGAGAGCACAATGGTTTACCTTTAGCTAATTTACTACCACGTTGATTTAATCTCTGTATTAGCCAACCAGAGCACTCCCAACACGAAGGAAATTCCCATCAAAAAAATTTAAATTAATAAATTATTTTCAGATACTGCAGTAATGTCCTTCCATTTTGCTGAAACTTTGATTTTTTTTCTTTTTTTCTTTTTTTTTTTTAAGTTCATAAAATAACACTCTCCGATTTATGTAATGGTCACGTAGAAAATAATGACAATGGAAAACTACCAAGGATTATATGGTATCATACAGAAGAACGCTTCCAATTTTCAAGTGGCCGTGACAACCAGTCCTCCCCAGTGCACGAAGCCTGGTCCATCTCAGGATACCAACGTCAGTACCCAGGTAGTCAGCACGCTCCTTGAAAATGGGTTTGCTGTTTTCACAGGCAGAAAGAGTTTTGTAGGCTGTGGTAGACTGAAGGAAGGTCGAGATCCATGTCCCGACCAGTTTGATCTTGTCCGTGACAGAGGCAAACACAATGACTGAGGTTAGCAGCAGCAAGGTGTTAGCGTTCGCTAACAGAGTCGCGTGGTCCTTCTTCCCACGTCCCTCGTGTTCTGAAGTGGTTTACAGAGATAGCCCGATGGTTAGACTGCTGATACTTGTTCATCTTCTGCAAAAGAAGAAAAAACAGCAAATTATTCCATCGGCCCCCTGCCTTGGCTGCAGACAGAACAGAACATCCCCGCTTATCTGACTGGAGCGGTTCTGTTAAGACTTCACTGCTTCACCGCGATGCTTTTGCTGCCTTAACAAGTGACCACAACACATGAAGTATCGCAATTTAACAAATCCTCAAGCAGTCTGAGGGATTAGTCATATAATAAATATGTATTACAAAACAGAAAATCCCATATCCTCCAAAAAATATTAGCATGCAACCCCAAATATCCCCAAAGCTACTGACTTGGGAGAAAAGCCAGTACGCTATTTCCCAACATGCAGTGATCACTGTAAAGGCTTTCCAAGTAAAATTAACCAGACACTTTAAAAACAGTAAGAGAAGTGCATCTAAAAGTGCATGGTTAAATTTAGTTCAGAAAAGTTTGGATTACAATGTTTGAAGCAATTACTTCCTCATTTTTACATCAAAAACATTTAATATCACGACCGAATTGATGCTGGGCAATTTAAAAAGTTTTACACTAAATGGGAATTGCAGTAATAATATATATGTTAAACACTGTTTACATTTTATGGAGGGCCAAGATAGGACTATTTTGCATCAGAAATTGTTTTAATCTAGATTCCACGCTCATTTTGAGTCAGACAGGTTGAAAGAAACGACTGCAACATCCTAATAAAAAATTAGCTCATTAGAAAGGGTGCAGAGAGATCACATCAGTGTGTAAGTATTAAAAGCAAATCAGCAGATAAACAATTAGGTGGTAATTCCTCTCACTTCAAGTTGGTTTTGACACAGTATGAGAGCAGGCTTAAAAATCTCTTGCATTTTGATCACAAGATAAACGCTGTGCTTGGTAGCATCAGCTCTTGCTTCAAACAAGATCAGGGAGACTTCAACCAGAAGAGACACTGGCAGGCCAAGGTGGGCTGTAGTCAGGTTTTGTTAAATACACTTTTCAGAAAAAAAAAAATACTGCTATTTTCTGCAACGATTTTAAACTCATTCTCCAGAAATTGCTGTTGAGGATTAATGCAGCTTAGTGCCAGCATGTTAGAATACAAAGGTGAGACAAGTTGAGAATCGTACAAAACACAATCAAATCTGAATTCAAAAGAATCGATTTGGGTCACCATCCCAGTGCCATCCTAAAACAGTGGGACGTCAATTATTTAACCTAGGCAGGTTGGAGCTTGTCTGCATGCAATTTATAGCCTGACAGTGTCCCTTAAAGTCATCACCACCACTAAAAGGAAACACATTTTAAAGAAAAAAAGAACATCTACATGTTCTTAAGCATCTCATTGGATTTGGAAGATCTCATATATATATATCAATTGTTTGGTGTCGAGATGTTTTTCCTAAATGGAAGATTTTTTTTTAAACATATGTGTATATACACACAGATATATACCCACCGTATACATGCGTGTGTGCATATACACACATACGAACATATTTGTATATTTAGAGATTAATAAAGATTCAGTCTCAAAGAACAGCTAAGAGAAAGCCCAGAACATCATCGTGAGGTACACACAGACCAGATTTACACGGCGGTTCACTTAACATCTCCCGAGCCAGATGTTGCACCTACCATCCTCTTCACTATCTGCGTCAGTCATATCTGCTAGTTTAGGGTTGGACGGCTGCCGACTATGCCACTGAGGCATCTTCGATGAAATACAGGCCACCGGTTCGCTACTGAGAGATGCTGATGAAAGTCTAGAGAGGTCACTGGGCAGCATCTTTGACCTCTGCACTGCCACACTATAGTCAGGAGGTTTTAGGTGTGGGTGGTGGGGCGATCCTTCCTTTATGTCCGCTAAAGAAATCCCCATATATCCCGGAGGGGTGGGCGGAGGCTCCCTATACCTATCGTCCTTCTTAGGTGAGGTGACACAGTACACTGGCACGAGAAATAAGCAATGGAAATGTTAAAGGAGAAAACAAAGCAAACAAAACATTAAAAAATCATGAAATGTTACAATGGCAAAACAGAAACTGATAACAAAACGCAAATGCAGAAACACTAGTTATAACGACAGCAGCAGATATTTATGCTTTCATTTACACTTTGTACTTATTTCGAGAAGTCAGAACAGAACCAGGGAGCTCATCGGGCAGGATGCCAGCGGGGCAGAGCGGGGCTGGAACCACCTCTGCATGCAGCCTGCAGTTACAGCGCTCCTCGTGCTCCCTGCTCCGGCAGCACTGCTCCTCCACAGGGTGCTGAAGAGCTTTAAGGTGTGAAGGGAGAGCCAGCCTGACAACACTACAGCCTGCTGTAAGCCTTTTACAGGCTGGGAAACTGAAACATATGAAATTAAGGCAAGTAGCCCAAAGTTATTTTGCACAGCATGCTAGTAGCTGGTAGTTAGGAGTGCAGGTTGACTTCAACCAGAAGCCAGGTCAGCGGCTTAACAGAAATTCATTATGATAAAATATCAGTGTATTAACTGATGTGTAATAAGCTATCAAATCAGCTGTGCTATAGGAAGAGAGAAAATAGAATCATGTGAAACTCCTCCTATGAGGCACTCTATATAGTCTGCATTCATTAGTTTGAATTTTCTAGCTGGAAATAATGGCTTATCATATACATACTTTAAATTATTTTAACCTGTATCTTAAATTAAGTTCTCTATTTACAAGTGATGAATAACCAGGAATAGTCATGGAAACAAAAGCCTTTGGAAAGGCTCCGTTACACCTTTTGCAGTCAAACAGACTACCAACAATGGTATTTAATTGTAATGTCCATCCCACATAATTCATCTTCTACCTTCCTTCCCCATTCACTGCTCGTTCAGATCCCACTGGCTCTGAACAACAAAAACTTAACTTAGTAAATTACCTCCCCTCCCACCCACCCCCAGTTTAGGGGCTCATATGCATGTTAAATTAGGCTTTTTCCATGTGCGTGTTGCAACAGGATAGTTTCAAAGGTAGGATAATTTAAAAATCTGTTAGTTCGGTGCATTTGCATTCTTCTTATGGATGCATTTAAATCAGCTCGCGTTCTTTAGTTCCAATTATCTCATCAACTGTAAGATTTTCTTATCTTACAACAAAGTGAAAGAATGGAAATAAAGCTGTACTTTGTGTGTTGGGGATATGTGAGATTCTGGGTGTTAGTAACAGGAACGAGTTGGTTTATACCTGATGGCTTTTACCTTCATGCTTGGATTATAGTAAAATAAACAAAACTAAATTCATGTAGCATGAATTTTAACAAAATTATGTGGGTAGAGGCAGAGATTTATACTACTGGGTTGCAGAAACCATTTTCAGGTAACTAGCATTGAACTGGGTCCCTGTGAAATAAATGGGAGGTGAAGGAGGCTTTGCTTCCCCTGGAGGGATGGGGAGTGGCTGGTCCTCCTAGCAAGCCCCTCTTTGGTCTGGAAGTAGGACTGAGAGGGGTGGGTATATGCTCCTTCAGAGGAGAAAGCTACATCTGTTTCCTAGAGCTAATAAATAGCCTACTGTAATAATTAAAGTTGGAATAATGTGCACTGTTGCAAAGCTCTGTATGATATTTTACAAATGTTATCAAAATAAAACATTCTAATAGCACTTAAAGCCCACAGCACTAAGTGTCCGTGGTGTCTGGCACCCACCCCCAGCTCCTGGGGATTACAAAGCCCCTTCACAAGGAGCTGCATTGCTGGCTGCAAGTCTTCTTCCTGCAACTCCTTAATCCTCTCCTGTTCCTATTAAAATATTCCCTCCTTTAAAAAAAAAAAATTGGAGTCTTTCATCTTTAAACAAAACAGACTCTCAAACATTCTCCTGCTGCCTATACGCTCCCAGAAATACAAAAAAAATTCCTTCTCCATGTGTGGTATCACCAGGTGAGACACTGGAGTGCAGAATGTAATCAGCTGAAGCTTAGATTATTGCTTGGGAAATCTGTTACAACATTAGGAACTGCTAAGAAAAATCATTCAATAATTACAACTAAATTTTAGCAATTAGAACAAGAATGTTACGGTCCATGTTCCTCATCTTTTAAGCAAAACCTACTGGAGATGCAAAACTAAGTCTACCACGGACCCCCTCCAAAGCAGATGATCACCTTCTCTGAGAATTCACTTTATAAAGAAACTATGGTGAATTCCACACAGTGGTTAAGGGAAACCTAAGAGGCAGAAGCAGGAATTTTGATGTCTCCTCTAAGTAAAAGCTGGGTGCTGCACAACGCAGAGGCATGCAAGCAGTCAGCACGCTGGCTGCTCTGCCAAGACCACATTCTGGCAGCAGTGTGTGGGCAGTGGCTTTCCAGCTCTGTTTCGGAGGTTTCAGGCAAGAACGTATGTGCCAGTTCTTTGGGGGGACTATTCAACACCAGCTCTCATTAAGCAAACGAACTGAAGATTCTTGCTTTGTTTACAGTATTGTGAATGCATGCAGTCATTACAGGCTCTAGTAACAAGCTGTCTGTACAGAATAAGCAAATGGTGAAATAAAGCAAAAATATCTTTGGCATATTGTATGATGATGCACAGCTATCAGATTAGCATCTGCAAACCAGAAATCATATCCACCTGTATCAGGTCTCTCTTTAGGCATATGCATGCTCTACTGGAGCACAGGGCTGAGTTTCTCACCAGCTTGCTATGACTGCATCAAGGAGACAAGCTACACGGTGCAATATTCGGAGTTAAAACCAAGAGACACAGCCGTGAGCAAGGACAGCATGGCCTGAATAGCTGCCATGCCATGCCCTAAGATAGCTCAGCAGCTCACAAGCAGTTCTGAAAGGCGACAAGAGCAAAGTCCATGCACAGGAGAAAGCTCTGGGCCAGCCTGCTGCAAGGCTCCACCATGCTGCCCTTCTTTGCAAAGCCAAGGAGGAGGAATGCAATCCAAGACCTCCACCCTGTGTGCAATGTTTGTTCAGGCAATTACCTTTGATAACACAAACCCTCTAGCAATCTAGGCAGTAATTAAATTGCATTTCAGCTGCACTCTTGGCTTAGAGTTTAGAGAGCTCTGCACTCCATGTTTTATCTTGTTGTAACCCAGTTCCCTTTGTTTTGGCAGTCTGGCAGCTAAACTCGCTAGGACAGTGGAAGAACATCTTGCTTGGTAAAACTGCACATTTTGGGAAGACATTTTGTAATATTTTCTCCTTTTGTACATAGCCAAATCTCAGCCGTGTACCCAAATAAATGGCAGTTTAACATCGCAATGGTAGGAAGTGAATCTGCTTTTCCCTTGAGCCTCTGGGCACACAAGTCCTGTGGATGAAACGTGCCCCAGCTCCAGAGGTGGAGGTGCTTTGTACCACTCAGCAATCACACTCTTCTCTCTCAGGATCATGGAAAGTCTGCATTGTAAGGACTCTTTGAGGAGCTGTGCTCATTGCTCTTTAACACAGGAAAGTCTACAGTGATGAGGGCTTCCAAAAACACCCAAAAAAATAAAAGGTCTTACTACAGAGAGGAACTGTCTGACATTTTCATGAGGACAGTTCTCCTGCAGACCCATAAAGCGACTGGGAAGTGTGCTGTTTTATTATTTCAATTTTCCTAATGCAAGAGAAGGTGGTTTGAAAACACACTCTCTGAGCAGCGTTCTGATTAAAACCACATGTAAAGCTGAATTTAACATGCAATCCAGCCCCCAGATCTGCTGATGTCATTTCTTAACAACTTAATATCACAATGCAAAACAGATGTAGAAGCTTCCACAAGCCTTTGGCTTGGCTTACCTATCAGGCCTTTTTCTGTACTCGAAGTAACAGTTTTGTAAGTTGTGTCAGTGCCTGGTTTAGAGTCCAAAACCTCCGTCTGCTCTGACGTAGAGTTCTCCAGCCCCCTGCGCTTAATTGTCCCATAGTTTGTCTCATACGTGTCCGACAGAGAGCTCGAGGAGGCCCAGCTCTGCCGAGACTGATCGTGCTCCACGCTGGCTTTCGACTGCCTGTTGTTTTTGGAAAAGGCTTCGGAATATAAATAAGCCTCCTCTGAGTAACAGTTTGTGGGATCAACTTCGGCTATAGGTCCATCCAGCTGGGTGTGGCGGTAGGAATTGAGGAGATCCCAGCTCTTCTGGTTCGGGATATTCTGGAAGTTGTCATGAGAGCTACTTGAGCATGAAGTCCAGCTTCCCCGGCCGCTGTCTGCAGCCTCTACTGTGATGTGGTCGTGGGAGATCTCCTCGTTGCTCATGGACGAGGTGAAAGCCATCCCTCTGATCAGAGCAGGCCTTGTGATTGACCAGCTGCAGTTGGAAACAACAAGAATCAGAAACTCATTAGCTTTTAAAACAACAGTGGTGTACGCAGAGACAATTACCTGGTTTTAGAGGGAACTAATCTCTGGTTTTATAACAGGTATGCAGCAAGGTCAGGACACATGCAAGCCCAGCAAAGAGATACTGGTTTGTTCCTGGCTCATTAGTGCATGCTGTGGGAGGGCAGCTCTGTTTTGGAAGAAGAAACAAGTCTGCAACACACCTAAGAGGCTTGACCCCAGACTCCTAAAAGCCTGGTCCACAGCAGCTTTCCTCTATCAACTACAGCAAGACTTGAGAGAAAGCAGAGGAGTAATTACACCTGAGTTCCACACCACTACTTTTTCTCTGTACTTGTAAAACAAAAACAAAATAATATACTTGGGTTCAGAATAAAAAACACCTTTGGTCAAAGCAAGTCAGTGAGGTAGTTTTATTTGAGTAACATTTGGAAATAGTGGGCGTAAGTGACACTTGTGGAAGGGATCTGGAATGGCAGAAATTCTGAAAGCTCAAAAACTAAATTTCTTGTTAAAAAATGGCTGCTTGAAGCTCTAGTCATTGTCAACACATAATTAAGAAAAAATAAAGCCCGGTTTGCACAAGTTTAGAAAACAAGAAGTTAGAAGCACTAGACATTATTCAAGTCTCTTAACTATTTTAGGTTATGTTAACAAATGTATGGAAAGCACAACACGAAAATCCAACACTTTACCTCTCCCATGCATTGACACATTGGGAGATAGAGGAAAGTTTCTTATGTATGTGTGAACAACTTGTTTTTCCCCCTTGTTTTTCTATTTTTTAAATTCTAGCATAAAACCTGTTTTCTTACCTCCACAACCCCTTGAACCTAAAGCCTAGAAGAGCAACCACAAACCTTGAACAATCTGCCTTTGATTTGCAAACAGAACCCAGTTTGTAAAGCAACAACATCCTTGGTGCTGCACTTCAGTTCTGAAGGCAGCTTTGCACATCCTGAAGGCAAGGTGCCAGTGACCCAGCGCAAGGGGCATTTCGCTCAGCACACTGAGCTCTGCCTACACTCAGCATCTGTTATGCCTTGTAGAAAAGGGAATTACTTTAGGTTATGAACCACACCTTTTAATGCCCATTTTAGCACAAGGGGATAAACCAAAACAATTTCTTAAAGGCTGCATCGCCCTGGCAAAACATACACTAAGGTCTCTTCACAGGGGAGAGAACTCTGCAGAATGCTGGTGTATTAAAATCAATTATACAGAAACAACACACAGCTCCTTATAGTGTTCGGTTATAAAAGGATTTGACTGCTTTTAAAATGACCTGTAAAGACTAGAAATGTGAGGAGAATCTCTCATTGACTTGAATCTGCAACATCTGAGGACAGAACACGCCATCCCAAGGAGATTTCCACATATTAAATTCTGTGGATCAAGGCTTAAAATGTAGTAAAACAAAACCAAAAAGCTTCAGTTTTAAGGGGCACCTCAGGATGCATTCTCATTGCACTAAGGTAACAACATTGCATGTGCAAACTCTCAGGAAGACAGTGGCAGCAAGCTTTCACTCTGCCTAGGCAAAGAATAATAATAAAAAATCCTTAAAAATCATATTAGAGTACGTTAAGTGACTGGTACTGCTGACTGAGATACTGTTTGTATCATCCTGTTCTTGTTCTGCTCTCTTGGTACCTCACAGCGAGTGATTTGTTAAATATCAGACTAGCTTTTAATATGTTTTCAGTTTACTACAAGAGACATCCACCTGAACCCCAGTGATGTGCGCAAGCTGTTGTTTATGAACGTTTCATGGGAAAATGTGCACTTCCCATACAGAGCAGCCAACACTCCGGCTTCTAACAGCTCAGAGTTTGTAACTGCACCCTGCCAAAACCTTCACTCCCCTCTCTTACACCACAGGACCATGTCCAGCCTGACACAGCTCGTCTCACCCGGGGCAGGGCTGGCCGTAGTCCGTCAGCGGCTGCGGGTGCTCCTTCCTGTCTGCCCCCGCGGCGTCCACCACCGTCAGCGACTGGGACAGGCCCCTCTCGTCCTGCAGCGCTGCCGACATCGAGTCCACCGAGCAGTTGCTCACGATGCTGGAGCGGGACGAAATCTCGCTGTGACTGGAGTCCGAGAAGTTGTCGGATTTCGTGGAAGGTATGAGGGCGTAGCCTGCAGGAGAGGAGAAGAGCACGTCGAAGAGGTCACTGGGTATGTCAGTGGAGCATTAACACACGTATCATGGATATTTAAAGATAATACCGAATCCTACTTGCAATCAGCCCAGTGAAGTTGTTATAGTACTAAAGCTTTTAGCATCTGCCAGCATCTAGTACTGCAATTTATTAACGCAAGCCGAGTGCCCCCGGTAACCTAGCTGCAACTCCACAGCCATCCAAGACCATATGGCTAAACCAGCGTCAACAGGATCACGCACAGTGGGTGGATAGATGAGATCTCTCCAATCTTACAAGCGCTCAGTCCCCTACTATAAAAGCCGTGCATTCCCACAGCTTCCTCTGGCCTACTGTCATGAGAGACTCAAAAAAAGGTTTTGGCAGAGGCCGAGGAGATGCTGACTGAGGTAAAAGTGAGCTATTAGCACTCAGGGATAAGCCATATGGCCCATTTCAGTTTTATTATCCGTTCCAGAATTAACAGATCAGGAAGCAAAAGTGGGAAACACAACTTTGGCAGGAGCCGGACCAGACACCAGCACTCCTCACGCAGAAGGGAAACAGCTGAAGGCCTCACCAGTTTCAGAGCAAAACATACCACACTTTTTTTCTGCTTGGCTTTGCCCTCAAATAACTTGTTTCAAATACAAACAATGTGTATAGGCCCATATATGCAATACTTTCCACTAGTACCTGTAGTAGACCTAAAAAATGCTGCTATAGTGGGGTCTTCATGGGCTCTGGTTACAGGTACCCTGTATACTCTTCTGCTGGCACAACTAAGGTGACTCAGATTGGGATACCTGTTCCTAGACCATATTAGAAAAAGCACTCAGTATGGACAACTTGATTAATCTTGTGATGACCTCAGAGAATGAGGGATAGAATTGAAAAGACCTGAATTTGGCAAAATGCCTCTGTGCTGGTCTGAGGGCAACCATGCTCTGAGGGCCTTCAGGTTTAGGGACTGACCCTGCTGAAGCTCGTCCTGCTGTATCGTCAGGCAACATATTCAGGAGGTGTCTGGTAAAGCCATTTGCTTTGCTTGTTTTAAAAATATTTTGCCTCACATAACTGTCCCACAGCTGCGGGTTGCTCCCATTTGTTTGAGGGCAACAGGTCCTGGATTAATAACTGTTTCGTTGTGTTGTTTTTTGTTATTTTGCTGTCTGCTGTTTTTTGTTTGCATTTAAATATTATTTTCCTTGAAGTTCCCACTGAGTTTCTCTATAGCAAATCCACTGCATGTCAAGTTATACAAACCTGCCTTATCCTACCTTCACTGAGAAAATGACTACGATATGCCTTACATTACGTGCATAAAATTACAAAGTTAGAACCTTTATTTGAAAATACTGCATCAACAACTGCTGCATGTATAGTTAAAATGAGCGTATGTAAACTAATCAAAACATTGCCTGCCTTCTTTACAGGAGACCATATCAATACATAGTTGACATAGTCCTCAGATTAGGATTTTGTTTTACCCAGTTTCCTGCCAATTGCTCAATTTTTCACTTCATTTTTACCTACCTGTGCCTTTGAGCTGAACTGTCATATATTCACATCGATTAGGTGAAATTGTGAAGTGATCAGGCAATTAAAAACCATGACAGTGGTTCACACAACTTAATACAGAAGACCAATGCCATCAAATCCACAAAAAACAACAGAGATCGTTTAACATGGCATCTAGACCACTGGCATACATGCCACTGAGCATACAGCTCTCAGTTTGAGAAATTTCACAGTTTAAGCTTGCTTATTGCTGTACAATTGAGAGCTATACGAGCATTAAATACCATCAATATTACCCAACTAGAGAACTGACAAATTTATGAATAACAACAAATTTAAGACTAATGTTTTTAATGTCAATTTTTAGTTTCCTTTCCTTTGGTAATAATACCTCATATTCTTTATTTTGCTCTCTAAAATTAACACCGCTGTACTACAGTTAAGAAACGTTCTCACTGTGTCCCTTTTAAGACACTGTTCTTCAAGTACCTCAAAGATCTGTAGAACAAAAGGTCTCCTCCTTGTTAAACAGATGAGCACTATCTGAAAGCTGAGTCATTAAATAACGGCACACATACATAAACAGCCTAAATGCAAATCTTTGCCGGGCTGGAAAACTTAGCAGAATAAGATGTGGCCAATGCAAATATCCACAAACCCCACCAACGCTGGAAGTGATCATCTGTTTTACATAGTACAAAGGACTACTTCGAGTCAAATGTAAAGAACACTACAGAACTTTCTGTTTCACTGGCATTTGCAAAACACTAAACAACAGAACTCACTGTACCTGTTCCTTGATTTTCTGAACTTCACATTATTTCTTTTACTACACTGTAAGGGTGATTAGTTATACTGACACAAATACCTTCTATTTTTGAAAAGGTGAACGGAAGTACATTAAAAAAATAAACATATTTTAATGAGTCTGTATGCAACTGCATAATGCTAACATAACTTGGGTTACATGAGCGTATCTGGTATGAAATGGACATCATAGTCTTTCTTCTAAAAATACATCACAGAGTCTTCCTTCTCCTTCTAGGCCCCATCTGTAGACAGTCACATGTCAGTAGATTGCTGTTGCTATAGATACTTGCTGTGTTCACTGTCTCATCACTGTCTCTGTCCTTTTGTTTTTTGCTGCTTTCTGAGGCTTGAATGTGCTCTGTTTCGCTTTTTGCAGTAAAGGCTGTTCTTTCCCTGGAGAAGCTTCTTTCCCTAAGTCTTCCAAACAGCAGTCCCTTCTCTCTCCTGCGCTCATGCTCAGCTTCTGCCTTTTCACTCTCATCCTTTCTTTCTGCCTTTTCACTTACGTCAGAACTGCCTCTTGCTTTGACAATCATCTGAATTTTCTTTTGTAAGTAAGCCCCACCTATTCCGTAGCTGCGCTGTCCGCTGTTCTTGTTGCTGGTTTCACTGGCGAGGGATGAGGAAGACCCAGAGAGATTCATCTGACTGCAGTTATCCGACCTCTGGATGTTACCAACTACAATGAAGTGCACACAGACAGATCTCGGTAAGTAACAGCAAAAGCAATGCGTTGATTTAAAAAATAATTCTTCGGTCTTATTTGCACGTGACTTGGGAACAACTTAAAAGAAAATTAAATTGAAGATTTAGTGAACTGTGTTCATGCCTAAAATTATGTCTTCCAGCTGTCTGTGAAGCACCTAATTTTAGCTCAATAAGCCGTTAACAGTACGCACACAACAGGATACGGATTACCTTAATCAAATTAATTCAGTGCTAAAAATAGGCCAAAAGCAAGTTGAATTAAGGAAATAATCCCCAAAGAAATAAAACATTATTTACAAAGAAAGTCAGCAAACATAACATGTTTATAAGAGAAATACAAGAGAAGTGGAATCTCAGTGGAACCAGGTTTGGCAATCCAAGGAGTTACGGCTCTTGTACATATGCTGTGTTTAAGTAAACCAAGTGACATTCTCCTAAGGGAAACAGATCTTGTGACAGCCAAAGTGGATGGGCCAGCACGATCTCACACTGCAACAGGTGAGAAGACGCAGCAAGTCACCATGCCATGCCATGCCAACCCAGCGGCTCTGGGCTGTCAGTGAGTCAAAAGCAGCGCAGCAGGGATGGAGAAATGCCTTACACTGTTCAACACTGACCACACTGGCTGACTAGAAAGTGGTGTTAAGAGATTTCAAATGAATTCCCATCCAAGCTTGACTAACGATGAAGTGATGCAGGTCTTTTAAGATGAAGATATCAGAAAAAGGGATTCTTGGGGCATCATGATAGACAGGGATATATACAAAGCCCTGTGCATAAGAACAAAAATATGAATAACAACTCTGGGATTTGGATGAATGCACTTCTTTCGTAGCTATCAAAACCATCTGTTGTGGAGAATTACAGCAGTATTTTATTGCCAGCTCCAGCTAATCATCCGATATTCCAGCTACCTTAGGCAAAAACGTAAGCAGTCACAACAGCTGCAGTTTCTGTGCAACCCTGCTTTCTTCAGGAAAACCCCGAGTGTGCGAATCACGTTAACCTTAGTGATCACCTAGATCCGGAATGATGCACTGGTGGTGTCAAAGCATCTAAGACCTATAAGGAATTCTGTCAGAAGCACTTAAGCTATTTGAATGAAATTAATTATTCCACTCCTTAAACATTAGGTCACTTTTAAGGCTAAAACATAAACACATTGGAAAAGAACGTCTATTATTAATTGACAGGAATGCATGGTTCTATTCTTGATATGAAATAATTTAATTACCATCTCTCTTACATGTAATTACCAAGGAATGTTCCTCACACTGTTACCCTGTTTTCTGTAGAGCACTGGCACAAGCTGCTCACCCAGACGCTGCACACTGTGAGCACTGATGAAGCACACGTACCTTTGCGTGGAGAGCCCTGAGGGGAAGCTGGTGGGCTGGAGTGCAAAGAAGATGCCATGGACATAGTGTCTTCTGTCTGCTTCTTGGTACTTACTTCCTCAGACAAGCTTAATGACTTCTGTGGAGAGCCTGTACCTACAACAACAATGCAATCATTTACTATATATTACTCTTTTTTCAAGTTAGCAATATCTGTGGCCACAAAAACATCATATTAACAATCACTGAAGAATTCAACAAATACTGGAGCAGATGCTTGGATGAATTCTGCACGCCATGGTCACTGATGCTACTATTGCCAGCTGCTCAACTGAAATGTGTTGAAACATCCACAACTGGAACCATCCCCACAGATACTCTGGTTGTAGGTTTGACAAAGGACTAAGAACTGTATAAAGCATAACGCTTGGAGGAAAACCTTGCCCTTGACACTGTTGAGACAGTGCTGAAAACAATTTTCATCATAGCCAACAAATGCATTCAAGATCTTCTGAATCAGGAGTTCTTAAATCAGTAATTGCAGGCACTACACAGAACACAGCACAATTAGCAAAATCAGTTTACCACAGTAATTAGCAAACTGATAATTCAGTATCTTTTGCCATCTTGCACAGGACAGTGGTAAAGAGTTCATTAAATTTCTCAGTTTGTTGTATTAACACTGAACATAAGGGAGTGAAGAAATACCTCTCAAAAAAGCTTCTGGAATATATCAGGATGCACAGGCTTTCAAGAGGAGAATTGAGAATAAACAGTAACTACAACCACTGTTATAACACATATGCTGCAATAGACTTTTTTCTAAAACTATTTTAATGAACATTGATGCTCAGTGTATCATAGAATCATTTCCTATCATTTATTAACTGCAACTAATTTTATTTAATAAGCCATTTAAAATAACCTTACCTTTTAAATGACCCAACAGTTATGCAAATACACCAAAAGCATTTTAATGCATAATACTGCTTTGCAACTGGTAAATGTAGAAACAAAAGAAATGTAATGCTCACTAGGAACAACTAGTAACAAGTGTTTCTCCTTTTGACAATAAGCTTGTTATAACTGTGTTCCAGAGCTTAAAATATTAAATGTGTTTGACTTGTTCCTATGATTTCATTGAGAAGCATCATACTTCATTTTGTCATGAAAATAAACAAACTATGCAATTCTACTCAGCTGCAGAAAGATCTCTTTAGAATCTGGGAATATAGAGCAACAGATTTAATCCTGTATATCTGGCCTGCTCGAGAGACATAGTAAGATCACTTTAGTTAGAAGCCCAAGTCATTTTCTTGAATGACTAACTGAGATACATGCATAAAGAGGTCTCAGATAATCCACCCAGCTACAAACAGCTCCAGATAGCTGAAGATACTCACTGAATGTGACATGATCCTTTGTCAGTCCCTTCTTTCTACTGGGATATAAGTTCACAGTTGGAACCTGAAGAACTTGACTCATTCTGTTCTGCTGATGCTGATGTGCTTTAGTGGTTTGGCCGATTGATCTCATGGGTACTGGAGACATTTCGGAGGATTTCGCCCCTCTTCTCTCACTTAAATTCTTTGTCACTGTTATGGAAAAACTGGACATAAATATCTTGCACTTTGAACGGCAGGATTATTACAGTCATTCTAAGTACAAACAGTCAGAAGCAACCATGGTACGAAGCAGATTGAACATTCAAAATGTTTTTTTATTCCAAACATTCCTAGCTTGTTGCACTGAAGAGCCAGGTGCCTGAAATGACATTAAAAAACTAAACCCTTTGAAGTGTCATACAAGTACTTTATCCAAAGACAAAAAAAAGTTATTTGTTTCTACTACAATTATATTCCATATTTTAAATGCTTGTACATAGGGCACAAAAACTTAACAGCAACATCTCCTTCAAAATTATGTTATGCCACAGAAGGGAGAAGGAGAGGTTGCTTTGCATCCGGCATCAAACAGTTCACTAGGTGGCACAATTGATTTGCAACGCAGGGAACTGATTCAGTTTCTACCTTAATTACACAGCAATTAATAAACTCTGAAGTTAAGACCATCTGACTTCCCTTAAATTACCTTGGAAATGTGTGGATTGCAGATTAACCCCTGCTCATTGTTCCTGCTAGCAAAGGAAGGAGAATTTCACTTCTGAGATACGAGTGGGCAGCTGTACCTCCTACTTGTCTGAACATGAGCAGAAAAAGTTATCTGCACAAAAACCATCTGCAAAACTACGTACCAGGATCCCTGACTCAAATCTACCCCATTAAAATTTATATACGTAACGTGGGCAAATGCACCATGTGCAGAGCACCTTCCCCTGGAACATTATATTGCTCCGGCTCCACTGGAACAAAAACCATAAGGAGATGCTCCCCTGTGCTCCGCATTCATTCCCCATTCTTTCTGCTAGCTCTGCAAATTACGACTATGATCTCAACCTTTTTTTTCCTTTATTTATGATATATTTTGATAATATGCCGTTCTTCTATATTTATTTGCAAGTCCATTTAGCCTTCATTTTCCTTTTTTGAAGCTTAAGAAAAAAAGGACTTGATTTGCTTAACTGTTGGGAGTAAAGCAGTCAATATATATTCCCAGATTTTAACTTCCAAATATCTATGGCTAGCACTGTTCAAACAATATTTATTTAAATCATATGTGCCTAATTTAAAAGAATTGAAAAATAACCTCATAACATTTATATTCGTCTCCTGGGCACAATACAACCACCTGTTATGTATTCACATATATCATCTATTAAGAATTCATCCTGGCATGCTTTGTTTTTTCTACAGGGGGAAAAAAAGAGTGCATAAAACCACCATTACGTATCTTCCATTACCTACACAGCCAAACAGAGCACTGGAAGCATACCTCTATCAGCATACAGATGCCTTGCATCTTCCTATTCAGAGCTACCTGTGATTTCCTGCGACCTCAGGCATAAAATCCGTGTGAAAACAAGATTTAACATTTTCAAAAAGGGAACTAAGTATGGCCTTTTCCTATATCACTACTATTTAAGAAGAAATGCTTAGGAAGGCACTTTGGGAAATAACAGGGATTTGCACTCCTAATACTGAATAATGGAAAGGACCTAAAATCTTATCTTCAAGATGTCATCATCTATTCATGATCTTAACTTACCTCATCACAGATAAAATGGTATTTGAGGACCAAAATGACTTAAAATGCTGTGTTTGTACATCAGACAAGCATGAAACATTATTTTGATTAGCAAGGTTACTACTGTTCTATTTTGAGACAACTTCGTGGTTGGGGCATTTGAAAATCTCTCAGAACCAAAATAAAATGAAATTACCACTTCTCAATTTGAAATAAGAATTCACTGCACTGTGTAAGAGAGCAGATAATAGTTTTAGTTGGACAGTTGCACAGGACTTCAAATTATGAAAACTGTCCTGCTGTAGTCCTCTATTTTTGACTGTCAAGCCATGTCAATCCCATCAGTCAATATTGACTTGACTTCTGCTTCTCAGCAATCTTTGTTTATTCTAAGCTGTAAGTCATTGCAGTTTATATTGATTTTGTCTCTTTTCATTTTCTTGCTGTTCATATGGTAAACGTTACTTTTATCCTTCCTAATTCTGTACAAGGACAGCAGGGCAAGAATATAGCTAATGTACTATTGAATTCCGTTCCAGACTGCTAAAAAGACACGGAGTTTAAGAACTAAAGGTCAAAACAAAAAAAATCATTGAAGTTTTCTGAACTCAACCAAGATCAGAATATAAATGCCGGCTTGCTGAAACCACATTAGTTAAGATATGAATTGACAAACAAGTTATTTCCTAGAGCAATTTTTCTTGAAGGGAGAAGAGAAAGATCTTAAACGGGTGTTTCTAGGGAAGGAACAACATTTTCACCAATTTCGTGGTAATCTACCCTTACATATAACCGTACTTACGAGTGCTATATGCAGGCTCACACTGCAGTGACAGAATTTGGATCTTTTCTTCATCTGTCTCCACGTTCAGGTTGGACAAGTACTGCTTCACCTTCCTCGCCATCTGGGCGTCCTCGTACAGCTTCTTGGCATTGAGCAGTGAGCTGCGCCGGGCCCGCTTCTTGTGAGCACCTCCCTGCACATCCAGCATGTTCGAGTTCGTGCTGCCCTGGCTCAGAGACCTAGAAAAGAAAAGAGCAAAGCGGTCAATTTTTGGCTCTCGACAGCAACGAGGAGCTTAAGTAGCACACCCCAAAGCAGATTAATAATCTTCAGTTAGGGCTAGTGCATGCTGATGCAAATGAGTTAAAAAGATGAACAGCATTAAAACAACAGTTGTCTTAAAATGTTCTGGTAAAACTGATAGCAGCAACTGGAGCCTAGGAAAGGACTGCACATGAAAGTGTGGAACTAGCAAGAACGAGGCGCGACACTGTGTAAAGTACCCATTTTGCTCAGCTAATGAATCAGGGCTTGTTCTGCAAACCCCACGCTATTTCTACGGACAGTATTAGTGGATAAATTTGATAACTTTGTTGGTTTAAGGAAGCTGGTACCCACTGTATGCTTCAGGCTTATGCCAGAAACTTCTTACAATCCAGCTGACTACACAAGTGAGTGACTACTGTAATCCTCTTAAAAAACTGAGCTTCAGACTATGCTTAAATAAGGGAAAAACTGTGTTAAATATGCAAAGTACATTTTGTTGTGCGCTTAATTTATTTCTGCAATTAAGTAAAAACCCCACAGAAGAGCAGCTCATTAAAAATCGGATCCCAACAGAGGTCAGGAAGGCAGCGATGACATACATATACTCAGACATGTATAGACTCACATTTTTGAAAGACAAAGCTCCTGAATACGCCTAATTCTGAGCTGCCAATTCTACTAGCAACTGAAGCAAAAATAAATCAGTTAACTAAATCATTAATGCACATCAATTACTATTCATGGCTGTCACTCCTGTTCACACTGAATCAGTGACCAAACAATTGACCTTGATATAGTTAAATATACACATCAACTCTGCTTTGACTTTAAAAGTCATACAGCCACCTCTGTCCCAACCAATTTTATTTTATTTTTTTTTAATAAATGGAGGTAACAGAATTAACTTTATTTTCAAGGGCAAAATTCTTAGTGAGGTTTATTATCAAAACCTTGGGTGCATTTACAGACTTGTAAGTGGCAGACTAAACAAACTCCAGCACAGAAGAGCTGTAATAGCTAAGAGTCAGACTTAAACATATTATTTGAGGAAGCCTGAGGAATCAAATGCACCAAGTTTAAAAACAAAGAAATGGTGGAAGACACCTGCCTGCAATATTTTCTAAGATGTTTAATAACTTAAACTAAGAGAAAATATAAGCTTAAAAACCAGAGTGGAAATGTATAGTTTAATTAAATAAAAAGCTATGACTATTACAGGTGAAGAGCAACAGATGGCACAATGGACTGTTAACACCCATTTGAAGCAAGGAGCCACTGATCTCCACTACAGGTAAAACCAAAACTATGACCTGTTCTATAGGAATATAAATTATCTTTCTGTTAATGATATATGTAATCTTTTATTTCATATGTACAGTTTCTTTTAAGTCTAGACTTGACTTTTTGAGTCAATATAATTTCATTTTCCTTAAAAATCATTTCTTGTTACTGATTTGTGTTCAAAGGCTACAGATCACCAACCACACTGCTGGGAGGAAAGGCAGTGCCAGCAGGACGGGGTGCTTAGGGGGTCCAGGCACTCTCATTGAGAGCTGCACTGGGTGCAGGTGATGACTGACCACTGACTGCTGCTAGCCCAGCTCCCCCTTGGGGGCATCTACAGGATGCTGAGCTCGCTTCAGGGACTGGCAAATCTGAACCTGGATGCTTGCTGCTGCTGATGGCTCTGCCACGCTAAGCTCCCTCTGCAGCTTGCAAGGCACTTGCAGCAAGAGCAAACCACCGGGAGCATTCCTGCATCCGTCCTCCTGCAAAATGCTGGCAGACTAAAGCAGAGCTGGCTTTAAACCAGATGCCCATAATAAGTCAAGTAGCAGAGTGTGCAAAGGCACATAGGCTGAGGAACACAGATAATAAGTCATGTGCAAAAACACACATAAGAACACACAAAATACTGCTACCATGTCATCTTAAAATCACTTGTTATGTGGAAGAGTCAGCTACTTCACCAGCCAACCTTGTTAATCTCATTTGTCGTCATTTCGACAGTCAGTCCTCGCACAAGTAAAACTTCAGTGAGGATTCTGGTGTATGAAATGTGAAATACATTGTATATATACTAAAAAACAAATAATTTGTAACTTAGACTCAAACCTCAGAAGGGGAATTTACATATTATCACAATTCAATGCATCTTTATAGTGCGTAATGGCTTAAAACTTTTTTACATGTAAAGACCACGTTATTTATTTCCAAAAATAGTTCGCCTTCCAGTATAACTGCACAGCAGCTTTTTTTCTTTATGCAGTAAGCCAAAACGCAAAGGACTTATCCAGCACACAGAAGCAACTCAGAATCTTTATAGCTGCAGTATAAAATTGACTGTAACTCCCTTATTCCTGTTTTCCAAAATATATGTATCGCAGGGTTAATAAAATGCATGCTGTATTTCAGGTGCATGCACTAACGAGGAGGATGCAGTATGTTAAGAGTTGCATAATCTTTATTTATCTTAGTTGCATTCATCTCTACACTTACCCCAAACTTCTCCACCTCTTCTTCCTGTAAGCAAGAGCCATATACATTGAAGCATGTATTTGAACAGAAAAGCACAGGAAAAAAATAAAACAGTTGAGAGTCAGGAAGAAAGATGTAGACAGGAAAGAACAGAAAAGAAAAGATCTCTATACAGCAAATTCTTCTCACACAACAACACAATGTTTTTATGGAATGCAAGGACAGGACTCGTTCAAACACTTCAACATGGAAGAACGTCTATCAGTTTTTTGTTTATTTTTAAATTTAAGCTCTGAATTTAAAAACCAAACTCACGTTAAATATTCTTGTTAAGTATGTCCCGTAAGACAAACTCAATTTTGATGGAGCAAGCAAAGGCTTTTTAACTTATTCATATTGTAGAAAATGCAATTGCATTAACTTATTATATGCATTAGGACCACAGTAAATGTATGAGAAATCATCAGCATTCGAGTTTATGATGTTATTTTCTCTTGATTGCTTGCTGGAAAACAAGCTGTTTGCCAAATACCCGCTGAAAAACTAGATGCTCTATATTAATTGGTAATGAACTTGTTAGCAAGTCTCATGTTACCACTAACAAACATCTTTTCTTGTTCATTTTTCATCTTCTTCAAAAACATTTGTTGGTGCTTCATAACACAAACTGATAGATCAAACACCAGAGGCAATGAAAATGAATATAAATGATGAAAACATGGAATTATTTTCTTTTAATCTTTGGCACTATCGCTAATATTAGATGCGTATGCATTTTATGTTAGTGTGTACATTTTAAATTATGGTCATTAAAATGTCTACTGTAATTCTGAAAAAAGACACTAAAGGGTAACTATTTATTTACTAGTAAATTCAGCTAATGATTAGGTTTCATTAGGCCTCAGAAGATGGAAAGAGCATTGGGGAAGTCTATTTATAGATAAATTTCACTTGTGAACATCAAGTTTTCTAAAAAGCGACCGTAATTTACTGATAAGGAACTTTATAATTTTATGTTAAAAGGGAAGTTTGGGTAGTTCAAGTACAAGAGCATGAAGGTGACCCACTGCTTGGAAGGGAATCCATCCCTAAACAATGTTAACAAGGGATTTGTTATTTTTGTCTCATACTTCCATCTGACCAATTTTAATCAAAATTCTTATGTCTGCCTATAGCCAGCCCTGAAAACAAAAACCAAGCGGGATTCATTATCATCTGGGAATCCTGACCATTAGAAGACCGCAGAGAAACTGCCTCTGTCTCCAGTGCAGACATGCTAAGAGGCTAACAGGCAAATCAAAAGGTTATCCTGACATTTTTCCAAGGAGAAACTGCAGCGATTCACTGTCCCCTGCTCCCTATTTGGGCTGCACACTGAGGCCACAGAGGTGGCATCAGGATCCTACACAGACACGATGGGGCCGCTGGTGCTTTTACTTCAGGCAGGAGGAAGCAAAACAGATCCAGGAAATTACTTAGTTCCACTAAATATAATCTAGAGCTAATCAACATCAGATTAGAAGTCGTGGTGCTTTTACTCTGCAGTTTGTTAACACAGAGGCTGACGATATCACGAATCAGGAAAAAAAGGAAAAAATTAAGAAAACACTCTCCACCTGCTTACAGCCTGAAGATAGAAAGCATTATGTAGGTGGAGCAAGCTGTGCTTAGAATAAATAAGTTACTTTTTTTTAAATTATTTTTTTTTAACAGTGAAGTTTCTCTTGCTTTTTAAAAAAGCAACACTCAGATTTATGTATGGGTGATTTATGTGTTTTGTTTATATATTATTTTCATCTGATACTACACCTCTCCCTAAATTCTACTGATTAATATTTTATTGAGCCTTTTCTCCTTTGCTTTATGAAGGCAAATTGTTTTAGTAGTCATTAAAAGTAACTCCTCGGAGCATCTATCAGCTATAATTCAATTTTGGTTCTGATGGTCAATGTCAATGGTATGTTACACAATGAAATATTAACAGAGCGATGCACACACAAACCCAGATCCCTACCCACTCTGAGACACCTTCAGTCCTACTAGCTTTCTAAATTGCACACCTTTGTCTGAACATTACAGCTGGATCCATGTTTGCTGAGGTCATTCTGACAACTTGGCGGATTTCTTTGGCAATCATCCTGAGTTTCTCGAAATTTACCAGGCCGTCCACTTTAGAATCATTTCCTGCATAATTGAAACACACACACACAAAGAGTAAGAACACTTTTCTTTTTTTTTTTTTTTTTTTTATGGGCAATGTGTATCTAGTCCCCCACATTAGCCTTCCGCCCACCCTGCCAACGAGACTGCTTTAGTCAAAAGAGCAGGAAAACAAGAAACTTTGGCAAAACACAAATGACAGTCAGGCCCACTCACACTATCCAGCATTGCTTTTGCTAATCTATTTCTAATTAACATGTATTAGTGGGTGGAAAGAGGACCACATGAAGTATGCCCAAATTCATTGACTTAGATGTTAATATCATATAAATAAAACTGACATCAACAGCATTCACTTCATGCAATTAGTTCAAATAGTTCTGAAAGATCCAAACCAAGAATACGGTATAGTGGGGAATGCTTCACCTTAACCAGTTGTGAACAGAACTCAGTGTAAGGAGCAAAAAATGAAATGTTTAAACAAAACCCCTTGAAAATGCTGAAAGCAAGAGTAGGAGGTGTTATATCATTGTAGCTGTCTGAAAGCCACAACATAGAATGAAAACCTAGAAACACTGCAGCAACAATTTTTTGTAAGAGAAATACAGTACTTTGGTAGGGTAATTACTAGTCAGCACACTCACCAACTCCTTCATCCTAAACTTTATGATAGTGATTTAGCATTGCTTTCCAAATTTTAAAAACACAAAATTTTGATTTTTATCTGGGATCAGTCACTTCTATTATGCATTCAGAGTTATATTGCATTTTAATCCTTAAAGGGATGCATCAAAAGCACCTTTACCAACGGCGCCTTTCTTTTAGGCATCTGTTGAATAAGGGAGCACTGAAGGAAGGGCTAAAACACATTCAATGCCTGGTTTATTATTTCTCCATGTTTGACATTACCTTCATGTAGAAATGTGATATCCTTCTTGACAACAGGGAAGAGTGGAATAATTGGAGGCTGCATGCTCTGACTGCTAAGGATGTTGCGGTATTTTGCCATGTTTCGAGACGGATCAAAAAGATCTTGAAGGTCTCTGAGGTGCTTTTCGTACTTGCTCGGTAACTTTTCCCAAGTACCTCTGAGCCGAGCTACTGGAGCTAGATTTAACCCGCTGCAAGGCAGACACATTTCGTTATTAGCTGGCAGTGGAATCATTCATTCCCTTTGGTAAGGAAGCAAAGGGTTTGGGGGGGCTTTTTTAGAGATTAAAAACAGTTTTCACAAGGTTAACTGAAAGCTGGGTGGATGCCAGGTTGCAAGTTCATCACAAAAACACTGCTGCTCACTCTTGTGAGCAAGCAAAAAAGAGAACCGTAAAAAGTGTGACTGTTCCTTATTCACAAAGTACGACTTTCAAGTCAGCCTGCCAAAACAAGCCCTCTATAACACAGCACCAATGCCCAGTTAATTTAAGAACCACTTCTCTCCTGTAAACCTATACTTCAATAAGGACAAAAAGGGTGAAAAATTAATGAGGTGAATACATGGCTGCTGTAGCAAGTGGAAAGATTTAAGAGGAGAATGTTTGGAGCATTTATAAATAAGCACCGACTGAGGGCATGATAACAAAGTGTAGCTCATCGGCTGCTTTTAATTCTGATTAAGTAATAACATCCACAATTTGCTTGATGCAATAAAAAACACTACATCCACCCCAGCATAATTTGTTACAAACTATGCCCAAGAAATTTGGTAATGATTGCAAAGTCCCTGTGGCTGCAGCATTGGAAAGTGATAGTTCCCAGCATTCATTATCAAACCTAGAATCATACAAATATTGAATTTACTGTTTTGAGATTATTTTTTTCTCATTTTGAAGGCTTCAAAAACTTATTTTGTCATTTTTTTTTTCATAGAGTTCTCCCCGTGCTATTGTAAAGTCACAAAGCCTTCTCTCACATGAAAAATCTACCACGTGCCCCCCCCAGCTCCTCTTACTAAGACGGTATCATCCCATTTCACAAAACACGTGGCATCGCATTAACATGAAATGCAAAGCAGGAAAGAGAATCTCTATGGCAAATGCTAACAGAAACATATTCCTCTGGAAACATGGGCAAAACAAAAAGCTAATCCGTTTGCTGTTTCTTGACCAAAGACCACTTCAGTCACGGCATCGTGAGGCTGAACTCATGAGTAAGAGCAGCCATTTCTCCATGCACAATAAACCACGAGGGCTTAGGAAGTAGGGAACAGAAATTGCACTCAGTATCCACATTTGCATTCACCATGTAATGAGTAGCCACAGCCCTCCTGGTTGCTTGTACAGTACCTTTTAAGGGAATTTATTAATTCTTTACTGTATAACTAAACTAGTATCATTCATTACACTGGCTAGACATGGAAGAAGATATTATAAAATGGTATTTGCAAAGATAGTACTGGTGCTGGGATACAGCATGAATCCAGATCTCTGTCTGATGAATCACAGTGCTTTTCTTTTCTTTTTTTTTAAATACAATCTGGCTGTCACATAATTGCAAATAGAGGAAATGCTGGACTCATGCTGTTAAAGTCAAAGCAGCGGCAGCTAGCATAAATCAGAAGAGAAAGTCTAAGCGTGCAAATGAAGAGAAAAAATAGAGAAGCAAGCAGATGACTGGAAAGAATGAGAAAGAAAATTAAACTAAAACAAGACTGATTTGAGGAAGTCCTTACAATGAAAGGAAGAAATAAAATAAATCTCATCATTGCAGATATGACTCAGTGCACACTGAAAAGTAACAATGAGAGAAAAAAGGGAAATTGAGCGCCAGAATCATAGAAAATGGCAGCAACTTTCAAGCAGGTTCCTGAAGTTCCTCCAACAGCATTTTTGTCCAAATCTTCTCTTTCCCTGCTATGTGATAGTTATAGAAGAGACAGTCATGTGAGCCACCGCAGTGAGCCTGACCTTCGGAGGTTGAGGAAGGAGAAGAACACAGTGACAATACATCTTTTTGTTCGAGCATTTTGAAAAGCTTGGCAGTTCTTTCAAAAACTACCGGGCACCATCAGTAATATGGTCAAGATACACTTTTCTTTTTTTTCCAATTTAGATCAACAAAATTGCTTTTGACACCAGAAATCAGATCTGACAAATGGGAAGTACTTTACCTTATAACTGCAAACATGGAATTGAAGTTCTTGCATTCTCGACAGTGGAGGGCGATTTTAATGAAATGCTTAATAATCTTCATTCGTTTGAGTTGGTTGGGCTCTGCTAAAATTTCCATAGCAACCCAGAATGTCTCTTGATTTATGACATCCTCAAACTGCTTCAGGTGAGCATTCCCTGTTTTGGAGTCCAGCTTATAGAGGTCATCGATGTATTCCGTAGGCTCGATGTTACGAAATAATTCAAAGTCTCTCATGGAGAGCTGAGTGGCGACCTCGATGGTGCTGAGCTGGAGGAGGGAGATTTGACTCTCTCTCAATAGCTCTTGAGCATCCTCATCTGAGCATAAAGTCTCGGTCTCCATATTGTTTTTTAGGTAATAGCTATGAACAAATGAATTGCAACAAAATGTTAGAGAGACTCTTCAGAGGGTTTGTGAGCACAAAGACATTGAAGCATAGCAATCAGCCTGGGTATTACTGACAGAGGTGTTCACGTCAGAGCATTTCCACCTCGCTGACATTTGAGAATAAGAGGCAAAGACAAAGGCAGAAAGGGGCAGCACAACCTTTATACTTTAGCTTTTATAAAACACCACCATTTCTGAGGTAAAAACCTCATTCTCCAGTACTTCGAAAGCTGTTTTAGCCTACTTCCTTGCTAATGCTTTCTATACCATACTCAGTAACACGCTGCAGTTTTCACCTTCAGAAAAAGGTCAGTTACTTTTCCATTTGTAAATTTAGCAGTAAAATAACATTTTAAATGCATGTTAGTCTTGAGAAATCTCTCATTAATGTATTTCTCCATTTCTTACACAAATTCAGTGTGGTTTCTCACATAAATTTGTGTGACATATTAATATTTACATGAAGCTCACGGTATTCAGGAAATGAAAATGTAGCTGGAAAATTTATTTGCATGGTCCAAAGCAGTTCACTTTCAGACGCACAGAAGTTTATTCCTCATAAATCTCTCTGTTGCCTAGCAAAGACAACTAAAGATTTTTTTTTTACTGTAGTAAACCTTTTTCTGGTATGGATCAGGACATCAGATAAAGCTGGAGCACTTTACATTTCTGAAAACTTTCATAACAGTTTACACAAAAATGGAAGAATTTATCTCAGGTTAGTATCAGTTCATTGCAACATGACATCATCGAGAAATTAATTGTATGCTTTAATCCTGAAGTACACATGGGAAGAGTCAGAAGAAATACAAGTTTTTTCTTTTTAATCGTAAGCCACTAAATATGTTTTCCTAACCTGCTGACCTTACTTGTCATCAAGAGAGCTTGCTGTAAAGTCAGGGAGGGGTTTTTGCATAAGAAGGAAGGTGAAACAGGAATGAAAGAGATGAAGGGAGAATAAGTTACTGACATTTACTTGTCTGTTCTTAATAGATACCTGCCTATTTTCATTAAAACACTGTTCATTAAAACATCCTTCCCCAATGTTTCTTTTGGATGTCTCAATCCTAAAAGGCAAAGTCAAATAAATCCAAACTGAAATCAAAACAAGGGTGCCTTTACCGTCCATTGAGTTGAATCCTGTCGGCTAATTTTGAGAATTGATCTGGAAGTCTCCGCTGTTTGATGACTCCCTCAGGGCTGACGGACACTTCGCAGAGGGAATAAGTCTCCGGGGCTCCCGTCAAGTTGAATTCGTGCACGGCGTGACTCACAACCTCCTTCGCTGTAGTGTCTTTGCTGATGATAATGTAACAGCTCTGCTGATCTGCCTTGAAAACTCTTATTACTTGGTCTGGAATATCTAAAATAACAGAAAAGCGCGTTTAACATATGAACGACTGTTCCTGTGAAAAGACAAAAGGTCATTTTCTCTATTGCTTGATAAATATTCATTTAAATAAACACTCTGTTCAACAAAATTTGAATGGAAAAAGAGGACTTCTCCTCTCTGCAATTCCACAAGTGAACTTATATATCAGCTTATTACCACAAAGCACAAAACATCTACATAGCGTATTACTGTCCTGTACATTGTCCTTCCCAGCGTGTCAAAAAATTTGGAAGCCTTGTTCCTTTCTGGCTCTTTTGTCTTTGTGTGATCCAGGACTGACACGAGTGCCCCGAGTGCTCCTCCCATGACTGGGAAGCCATCCAGCACACACGTGTGAGCTGTGGGCAAGGGAACGTGGAGGAGAAAGGAGATTTGGTTGTTTCTGAATCCAGCTGCAAACTTGCTCTCTCAACCTGAAGAAACTAAAGTGAGCTGCTGCCAGCAGTTAATTCTTGTGCTAGCGTGCTTATTTATAACACATTTTATGAATTATAAATGCATTGGAGAACAGCTTCATCTGGGGCATCCTACATCAGGAAACAAATATCTAAAGAAAGACACATTTAGTTTACAACTTGGTGCTTGGAGATAGTTATCTCCATTAGAGTTATTACAGAAGACTTGGTTCTCAAAGTCCAGCTGATGGGGGGAGAACAAGTTGTCAAAAGTCAGGGTGCATGGTAAGTAAAAGCTCATGGGAACACATTTTTTCCCTCCGTAAAATCTGACAACCAGACATTCATGGGTTTTCTGCAGAACTGAAAAGAAGGAAGGTGCTCACCAAGCCCTCAGCCACATCCTCCAAGCTTGCAGCTATTCGAAGAATCTATGTCTGAGGTGAACATGTCATTAAGTCCCGTATCAGAGATGCCCAGGGCTATTGTAGAGGTCTTTGCTGTAATAACAGCCCTTCCTTCTCTCCCTGTTATTTGACCAGCCTTTAATAACCTCAGTGTAAGTGCCATACCCACAGACCATGGCTAGCCAGGCAGGGTACCAGATGCCTTGGGGAAGGCAATGGGAAGGCAGCCCCTGCTCGAGGGAACCAGCACCCCGGGGCACACTGTCCTGCACTGGTGTCAAGCTTTACACTGAAAAAAAAAAGTGACTGAAAACTAATTCTACTGATTCATTATTGTGACTACCACATACGGTCATATCAGAATGGTCACATCAATGGTTTGGGGCTAGCTGACGTGAATGGGGACAATAAAAGGGGAAAATAAGTGTTACGCGCTCATTTTAGAGTGAAAGTGGTGAGTGATACACTGAATAATTTGGGAAATGCCTGCACTCGTAAAAACCATCACAAATTAACAGAAGAGCTAAAGCATGTATACCATGGTATTAACATACCTAAAAATCAGAACACGCTCAAGTTTAAAGCCAAAACTGAAACACAATACATAATTGGGAAAAAGAAACAAACAAACAAAAAAAAAAGAAATTGCCATGCAACCAAAACACAGAGTAACTTTTAAGTACCAGGTCATAGAAACTCGTATGACAATCACATGTCCATCTTCAGGGTCTTTTCTTTTAAGCAAGTAAATATTAGTAAAACTTACTTTTCTACACGTGATTCAAGTCATGGCTACAATACAAAACACATTTCCAGTTTGCATGCAAAAAGTTTTAGCTATACGGAGTCCAACAAAACAACAAACTAAACCTCAAGCTACATTATCATCCAAAACTTCAATTTCTATAAAAGGGATGTAAGCAATTTCATTCTTGTAAAGCAAGGTCCCAGCGAGGTATTCTGCCAAAGGTCATTCAGTGGGTCAGTGGCAGAAATGGGAATAAAATGCAGCCTCAGTCCAGCAGCCTGACATGAGATTACAGTGCCCAAAAGGTGAGCCTATTGCCTCCTTTTATTAAAGGGAAGGCTACAGGGCACATGATTACCTAATGTCCTGACAGTGTAACTACATCAATGCAACATGTTAGGTCTAATAGGCAAGCCATGCAATATTAAGGTCTTTAGGATGCCATACATCAGGATACTTACAGTAAAACCCAACAGCTGCAGGCAGAAAAAAAGAAAAAAAGTGTGTCAACACCAAATCAAGACTGAAATGTTTACAAAACTTATCAAGTATGCATTACATGGTCAGAAATAATTTGGTTTTCTCTGCCATTCAAAAATGACTGTATACTTGTTATAGGAAACTTGAAATAAAGGTAAGGACCAGTTATCCATAGCTCGTATTATGCAGTAACTTGTATAGCATTAAAAGAAGATTCTTAGAGAACAAATGAGTAGCTCACTCATGCAGACAGCAAGAAACTGGATTTGCAGGAAGAAAAGGAACTTATTTGCTATGGATATTTATGCATTTGATAGGACATATTTGTCCCTTTTAAAGGGGAAATCTGCAAGTTTACATAAACATAAGTCGTAGCCAGAAGGCACTTTACAAAATATGTAATTATGCACAGAACTTACATCTGAAATAGGGAAACATGATTCTGACTTTACATGTTTACAGGCAGCTGCATATAACAAATACCTCCTGCAGCCACCCCATAAACTGTGTTCCTACAAGTACCAGCAATGGAAGCCCACACTAAAACCTCAAAACACTTGTCAGTTTTTCAGACAGACAACTGGGTGAACTTAATGTCTGTAAAATATGGAAAATAACTAATGCTGTTTTAGCACCACAGTTCTATTCTACTGGCCATGCTGCTTGAAATAAATATTCAAAGAAGATGGATGGAGAAGTCAAGTCACCAGACCTACTGACACTGGGCAAAGATAAAACAAGATAGGTGCAGAGGAAGACAACCTACTTCCACCAGAGCTCTGGTAAACCAAAGATACTTAGAGGTGGCAAAATGCACTTCTTTGTAAAAAGAACCTAGGCTTCACATTACAAAAAAGCAGGCAAGAGGGCTTCGGGCAGTTTGCATGTTCAGTGAATCACCAGTTTGGACCTGTTAGGGTCACAAGATAAAGAGGTAACTGCACTAAGCGTGTTTGAAGCTGGTAAAAAGATGCAACTCCACCCCCAAACCAGCTGCCTTGTAATTATCCTATAAATCAAGTTAACACTGCTGTTTTACCTGAAGGATTAGAGAAATCCAGGATGCTAGTTGTAGGCTGCAACAGGTCGGGGCTACTGGATGAGAGCGTGCCTGGAATAGGCATGATGGCCAGGCTGTGCCGGCACTGCCGAGTCCCAACAATGCTGTCATCCTGTGACTGGCTCACGCTACCGTCACTGCAAAATAGGTTTGTGTCGATTAGGTGTGTGGAGATCCTTATAATCATCTTGGGATGAATGAATCTTGGAAAAAATAACGGCTGTCATGTTTTAATTACACATCGTAGATGGGCTTTTGAACCATAGAGAGAGAAAAGCAGATCTGAAAGCGTTCACTGGGTTCACTGGGACAGAAGATATTTTGGCCTTGTTCTGCAGCTATAGGTTAGATTTGCTGCATTTAAAATATAAGGAAAGCAGCGTGGACATGACTGAAGGTAGTACACAGCTTCATTAAGGAAAAATTACCATTTGACCAGAAGAGTTTGACACACCTGAACAGTTTTGGAGGCAAGATGCTGAATCGAGTCTTGTCTAAAATTTTCCTGATTCTGTTTCTCCCACCAGATACGGTGTTTGCTTTCATTTTTTTGTTTCCTTTTTCACGGGGAAACATCTGTTCCACATCTCCAGGCATATCTGGGATGGAATAACGGTTGTTTTTCTTTTCTGCAATTTTTGGAATATGTGGAATTCCATTCTTCTCTTGCCCTATCCTGCAGAGCAGCTCTTTAAACACTGTAAGAAGAGATACAAACATTGTGATTTACCTTTGCACACTTAAACTTTCACATTACATGCTTCTTTCCCCTCAAACCACATACCCACAGAAAAAGTGAACCAAAGAGTTCCAAAACCAAAAACGTAATGAATTGCCAAGCCAGGCTCTGTATTACATTTAGTTTTGACTCTAAGGGTGTGGCTTTCTTCCCATTTAAGTTTTGCTCTGGAGTTCCTTGGCAGACAGTGTAACCCTAACTGTTTAATCAAAATCATGAACCACTCTGCATAGCAGGATTCTCCCAGCTACTTTTGAAATTAGCACATACCACGGCAAATTTAAGAGCTATTCTACCCTTCAGTAAGGCAATTAGATCAATAACAAGGAACCACTCCGTTCACATCAATCACCTCTATCCATTTATTGATTTTTTTGTCTGCATCTTTAGGTAACAGAATGCAGACGCTTCCTCAGGAATAACTTCAAGATGGACTGATGTTTTCCCCACACACACACCTTTTTGTTTTAAGTAATATATAAGGCGCATCGAATTTCCTATTGCATTTATCAAGCTGAGCCAGTCTATTACTGACATTCCTAGAGGATAGAATTATATGGAAAAAAAACAGTCTTTGTTATTTGTGTTTCTTCCCATAAATAAACGGTAAAAACAAACTGTTCAAATTGGTTTACTAATGCATGATGTTTTGTTTGTTTTAAAGTCTTTGTCAGAAATTTGTTATTTTCTGTTGAAATCATGGTACTGGGAAAATGCAGGGCTGTACAGAGCTGATTTCCAAGATGGTCCCTAGGAACAAGGCAAAAAAAACGGGCCTTTATCTATACTCGTAGTCAAATTGCATATTTCTATTACATAACTCAATTTATGGCTACAAGTCTTCACTATATAAATTCACATATAAGAATGGTGATTGCTCATTGTTAGCACCAAAAGGACAGAATAATAAGTATTGCAGTTGAAAAAAGAGCTTCGAGGAGTGAATTCATTAAAACATATCAGAGAAATCATCTTCAAGTTTAATCAGCTAGCAGGAGAAGAAGTTAAAATCCACTTGCCCCTAACTATCACTGCCTTGGTTGCAGTAATGCTTTATTTTATGTTGTTTGATATTAGACTAGACCACTGATTACAGCAGTTTTATGCTTTTTTAGAATTATGATAATAAGCAACTGCTAAGATCTTAAAACTTTTTACCTGCACAGAGATAAACAGAAAATCATAAGAGGAAAAATATCCATATGGAATAAGGGCAGGTGACCACAGGAAGAAAATATGAGAAGGAAATAAGAGAAGGAAACCACCATTAGCTCTCAGATACAACAACTCCAGAGGAAGAATCTGTCTTGTACATACAGTCTCGTTCTTTCTGTAGCTATGGTTATTCTGTTTCCTGAACAGGATTATGGAAAAAGAACAGATGGTTTGACTGAGATTTTAAAAGAGGTTTAATATGTTTATACTCACACTGACAATTAAAAGCTAACATTTATATACCATACCACTTTTTATATTCCCTTATCGATTTTAGATATCAAGGCAATTTGTCCTACCGTTCTTACAACCATAATAAAAAGTTTTATGAAAATCCAGTTTTACATTTTTGCTGTTTCTTGGCAAAATATTTTGGCCCAGATCCCTTGGCTCTGCGTCAGCCGTATCACATGAAGGGACACTAAAGCCGCTTAAGCAGTCATTTGAGGATTTCTCAGGGCGCGGAGAGCTGGCTATGCTGGCCTTGCGCCACCCAATGTGCAAGTCCTTGGCACACAAAAATGTATCAGAGCAAACGGAGGCACAATGAGGGGACTCCTGCACACTCTTTCACTTCTAGAGCAAGTTAGAAGAAAGGTGAAATCCTACTGCATTTCTAAAGCCAGAAGGACTGGAATTTTTAGCCACATACACAGAGAAACATGAAGTCTACTCACCAAAAATGTTTGTTTTTACGGTAATGGAGAGATGAGTATTGTTCCTCAAGATTTCCAGAGCTTTCACAAATGTAATATTCTCAAAGTTCTGTCCATTCACTTCCATTATCTTTAAGAAGAAATACAAAATGAACTATTACAACAGCTGTTTATAACAGAGTTATTTTACAACAGTTACAAATATAAATGTGATAACACAAGCACATTAAAAACTTTCCAGAGGTTATCATATTGTATTTACAGCATGAAAATATTCCTTGTAAAATCACTATTTGGATCACTTCAGTAAAGCTGCATCCTGTAAACAAGCCAGGACCTCCATCACTACTTGTCAACTACTGTAACCAAATTTATCTTCTGCGATAGGCACAACATTTGTGCAGTTAGGAACTGCAATTCTAACAAAAGCAGTGGATTACTGACTGATTGGATCACCAGATGCAGACATGATGTTATAACCAAAGGGCAGAGCTGCAGCTGCTGGGACTTGAGGCTCCACCAGCCTCAAACTGTGATGCTGTTTGCTAGATGACAAACCAGCCAACCAATTTGATGGCTTCAACCTAACTACGTCTCCTTTAGGAAAGTTTCCTAAAACAACCACAATGTGGTTTCTTTTCCCATTCTGTTTTTGAAATATTTCAAGAACTATTTGATAGAAATACATACTTAACACACAAACCTAGAGCTGAACTGTGGTATCAAAATAGTGTGATGTATAGAGAGAGGGTTTTTTTTGGTGGTGGTTTTGTTTGTTTGTTTGTTTTACTTTTTACAGTCATTTGAACCAGATTTTTACTTTTTAAATCAAAAGGTGGATGCTTAAAATTAGCTTTGCTCTTTTTACCTGATCACCACGCTTAAGTCCAGCTTCTGCTGCTTTACTGCCCGTTTCCACGGTCTCTACAAAAATACCGAAACCCTTGTCACTTCCTCCAAGGAGGCTGAAAAAGAGAGGTGAGTCTCTAGAAGGCTTTTGCAAGGTAATTTGTCTCCATTTTGCCTTGGCAGCACAAGCAATATTCAGCAATCTGAGATGTCCTTTCATTTTCTGTAACACAGAAGACATAAAATGGAGCGTAATGTTTCTTTTATTAGAAATGGAGAAACAGTTGTTTAAAAAAATAAAAAGTGCCAGAAAAAGAAATTATGATCCTACATTTCCAAATCTTACTAAATAAACTTTGCATTACTGCAAAAGAGGACAAAGACGCATAAATGTGTGCCATATGTACTATTTTATATGAGCTTTGTACCTAAATTTATATTTAAGAACAAATACGCACATGTTAAAAGCCACCTATTAACTGCTTTCTTACAGACCACAACGTGTTAATCCCTGGTAACATACTGGAAAATGAAAATGCATAATGCAGAAAGTGTGACAATCATTCTTTTTTGCTCCTACCGTGTTTTCTAAGTTCTTCTCAAATTCTTCCAGAAATCGAGTCATAGCAGGGTCACCCTCAAAGTCATTAAAATGGTTGTTCACCCACAGTAAGACCACTCTGGTAACCTGAAAAAAAGTATGCGTAAAGGTATTTGTGTTTTTTGTTTTTATTTTGTTTTTTATTTTTTTTCTCCTATAAGATTTAATCTGTAAGCAAAGAAGAATACAAGGACATGACAGAATAACATATGACAGATTAATGCATCCGTTAACAGAAGCAGAAACCATTTGCACTTGAAATCATTTCCTGATTTCCTTTAGTTGTGGAGTCAAATGAAGAACTAAGGAACAAACATTTTTGTATCTAGCTGATTACATCACCTAGTACTTACTGGTGCACACATTTATCTTCGGTTATCTCTTCTTTATGCCATTTATTAAATGTATTTTTTTTAAAGCATCCTAATTACCTCCTCTCCTAGGAAGTTTCTAGGATGTATACTGTAATAGTAAAACAAACAAAAGACCTTTCTTTTGATTTTTTAAGTTAAATGTTTGGGTTGCTTTTTTGTGTGCTACAGAGTTACCACCATTCATGATAAAGACAATCTGACAACTATTTTATCCATCCATTCTATTTTTAAAACAGTTAATCTGTAGCAGCTTCTCTTCTAAAAATAAGCAACTTCCTCTTTTATTTGCTAAGACAGTTTTCTTTACTTTCCTTCTTTAAAATCCCGTTCTTAAAAAACGGTAGTTGCTAAAGTGTGCAGCATGGAAAAAGGGGAGAAGCAGTAACCATAGTAAAGGATCCCAGCAAATTTTCCCCACCATAAAAAAATAGTGCTGTTTTGATAGTTTGAGTTTCTTTCAGCTCAAATCTAGAACATATAAAACTGCTGGCTCATAATTTTACTACCACGATTTTCAACAAATAGGACATGAATACAAGTTCCAAGCTAGGTATATTTTCCATGTGTGTACAGCTGCACAGAGTTGAACCTGGTTCTATTTACAGAAGTGTTTTTATCATCTTCATCTGTCTTGAGCACAGTTTACTTCAAGTACACTTTGTAATAAGCTGCTCTAATAAAATGGGCTCAATACACTGAAAAGCTCTACAGAAGAAAATTATAGAAGACAAGCATAATGCTGCTGTGAGAACAGAAGTGGTAAGTCCAAGAGATCACGAACACAATTTCTGTGAATTGCTTGTGGAAAAGGACTTCAGACAGACTGGCATTTACATCTTGAAATTAAACAGAAAATAGTATTTACCATTCTGCAGAAGAAAAGCAGTGACAAACCTAACTTTGGAGAGTACAGGATAATTCTTTGATATTACTAAAAAACACTTGGTTTTAAATTAGTTCATTTAAAAATAGCTGCAGTATAACACCAGTGTTACAGAAAGGAATTGCTTTGGAGAAAATTTTCACTACAAATATTAATCTCTAGTCTCAAACCAACCTTATCCCTGAGGCTGTCCACCGTGAACCACTCCAACAGTTTATTTCCAACTTCCAAGGGGCTTGTTAGAAATGTTCTGTACGTTAGAAGGAAATCTTCAATGTAAGTTGGATCCACGATAGAATGTTCTTCTATTAAGTGCATGATGAGTCGCTCAGGTGTTGCCTTAAAAATTAAATGCAAATACAGCTGATATCTCCCATCACTACCTCTCTCTAGAGAGTACCTCAGCATAATACTATGCGAGCAGTATACGCCTTTTTCAATTTTCAGTTAAAAAAAAAATAAAGGAAAAAAAGCCACTAACATATTTAAATCAAGTCTTTAAGCATCTCCCAGACCAAATGTTTTGCATAGCTAATAACGGGCCAGAAGAATCAGTAACATCCCATAACTTTGTTTACAATAAATTTTAAGTTCTTCTTCCAAACTACAAAAAAAACAAAAACAATATGTAAGGATACACAAGGAGTGCTCCCAAAACAAAACTCAATATATGTGCTGAACAGGTCTAGCTGTATTAAAAGGGAGATGGAAGTAGATTTGTAGAGTAATATAAATTTGTTTGAATTAAATCTTTGACTTCAGACAGACAAAACTGAACATGTGTTCTAGTTTAAAACCGAAATTGTATTTGTTAATAAAGGTTTAATAGATTAACAGAAAGCATGGGAAGAAATTCACCTTGATAACTATGTGTCCTTTTCTGGTTCCACTGCGGTCCAGCTCCCTGTGCTCCTTTACCATAACAATTTCTCCTTCTTCCTCGACTTTGTGAGTGTTTTTTTCCACGTGGTTCAGAATTCTCCAGTAGTCTTGCTGGGCTATACACACAAACTGCCCCCAGACAACACATGATTGTTAATAAATATTTAAAACATGAATGTAACCCCCTGCCCCATGTCTGGGCTGCTTTGATGCAAACCCCATAGCACAGCATTTGTTACCAGCCCCAGTCTGTTCTGCTCAATTACACGAGAAAGTTGTAATTAGAAGACAATGGAACTGGTCACCATCTTACACTTCCAAAAGGTTGTTCTCAAAAGGTTAAACATAAAGAGAACAAAATCTGCAAGTGGAAAAGTCTATTTTCTGCTTATCTGTTCTTACTGCATGTCAATCACATACACAGCATGACTAGGGTGGACTACGCTTACATTGCAGCACAAAGCAGAAGTTCCTGTTTCTCACACAATAGCAGTGTGAAATAAATCTCAGCTACTGAAAGAGGGTACAACTAATCTAACAGCAGCAGAGCTCGTGACCCGTAAAATACCAACATCCCTTTTTCTGCTCCTGAATAAAGATCATGCCTTGAGATACAACTAGTCTGCTTTCTTTTGTTAGACGTTCAAAAATATGAGGTAGTTGTACAGAATTGTGATCTTACCTGACAATCATCTACTTTGGTTCTGACCACTCCATTCATGTACTGTTTGTCCAGAGAGGGAGTAATCCCAAAACTATTTCCCATACAGAGACTCTCACTCTTCCCATCAGGATAGCTGATCTCCACTGTGCCGTTTAAAATAACATACCAGGAATCGAGCTAGAGGGAGTAAAAAAGCAAATTTTAAAAGTGGAGCTCATTCAACAGCTTTCATAAGCTGTTCCAACACTCCTATCTCAGAAAGCCTTATTCTTGCAGTCTCCAGTTTGTTGCCACCACAGCTTTGCAACGTTTAATTCACTAGAAATGTGCACTGTAAGGCAAGCAATAAAGCTGAGTGAAACAAGAATGCTTTTCAGCATTCTTCATTTGTTTCAGTATTAATTCAGTAGGGAATGATGCTGATGAATAGATTGCTTTTTAATTAGTGTGCTAATTGCTACAGTATATTTATACTATTTAGTGAGCATGAACACTCTTCCCCCACATGCCCACTTGGTCACTAACTGAGATTACACAGTCCTCGTGAAGTGATGAACTGCTACAGACATTCCAGGTTTCTTGAACAAAGGACAGGGAAAGGCTTCAAGGTAACAATTCAGAGCACCTACACTGGAAGCCTGACCACTTATTTGAACATCTGAATGTGTAGGGAAACTGCTTCTAATTTAGACATTAAGGTCATCATTTGTTAGATCTGATTTGTTTAGATATTAAGGTCATACATTATTCAAGGATACATCTCTATGTTAGCATGTAAAAAAAAATCCTATGTTATAACTAAAGAGTTATTTTACCAATGGGAATGATGCATTCTTCTGTGCTACAGGTAAAACCCCTATAAACAAACTCTTTTAGATATTAGCACTTAAACTGACAATCCACGGTGTAAAGCTATAGAACTCTGCTGGTTTTGACCATCTCAACCATGCTGAAGTCCTGAACAGGGAAGACTGTAAGATTCAGCCTGCATGCTACTAAGTGATGGACTAAGGTTTGAGGATTTTGGAAGTGAATCACAGTAAGAGAAAGATTCCCAAAGCCTTCAGGTGTGGGAGTGGTGCAGAGAACATCTCCCAGCCCTCTCACCCAGGTGCCCTCACGGATCTTCAAACTTCGGTGCTCAAATCACGCTGTGTGCAGTTACTTACTTCTTGTCCATCTTCAAGTATGATGGCTCCTGCTTGCTCTACTACTTCAAATATCATCACTGAGCAAAGTTCTCTTCTTACAGACATTGTCATGTTTGCAAAGGCCGGGAGTTGATGCATAAATTCCAGTAATTGCTCTGTTAGGCAAAGGAAACATTGGTATGAAGACTGCAAGGCCCTGGGGCTCCTTAGATACCTTACCCTCCCACCGGTATATTAAACCTCAGTTTAATTCACGGAAGGAATTGCTCAGTGGTATTACAATCCCTTTTAGTGCCTGCAGCTGAACGAGCCCAGTATGTGTTTTGTTGGCTCGGCAGTCCTGATCGGGCACTGCTCGACTCTTAGGGCGGCAATCTAGCTAAGTGTAAAAGCACTTCAACTACAAACATTTAGGAGAACAAAAATATCCTTTCAGTACACTAATTATAAGCTTGTTAAGAGCATGAAATGCTTTTCCAGAGTTTAGAGGAATAATCAGAAGTATAGCATAACCTAAATTTTACCACTAAACTAACATCAATTTCTAGTTGGACGCTGCAATAAATTAATTTCATTTCAAGTGTTTTGCAGTTTACAATTAAGCTTATCTAACTAGTACATTCTCTTTGACATTCACTGATTAACTCTATAGTTACAGGCAGTCAAAATTACACTGCTTCTCTTGTATCAGCTGGTAAAATGACTATAATACTTAACATCTTGTGAGTCTCAAAGACTGTTTTTTTGTTGTTTTCCTTTGTTTTTTTTAAATACTTAGCTTCTCAGAACAAATACTCTCTTGGATAGTAAGAGGAAAATCATTTAATTAACAGTATCACTAGAACAAAGTCATGTCTGAAAGGCATCATCCATAATTATGAAGATATACATTTAACATCAACTCATTGAACAGTTTACATACGTGCTTCTCTCACTCATGATGTATGATATAGTTTTATACAAAGATCTTTTTTTTTTTCCTCACCAATATCATCATCAGTTTTATCTGCGGGCTCTTTCTCAAGGCACTCTCGTACAACATCTCGCCCTAGAAGTGGATCTGAAGTTCTGTCAATATCTTCATCTTCTTCTTCTTCTTCATCTTCAGAGTCTACAGGTGCTTCTGGAAGACCCGTTAAATCAACATCTCCCATCTCACTTTCTGTAGCCTAAAAAGAAGACATCCATCAGACAAAGAGTTCAATGTCTTCAGTTTAATAATTTATGGTCTTATTTATACACAAGAGTATAAATATATACCACTGGCAAAGAGCAACACCACGCTACAGAAATTATGATCGCAAGTTCTGAAAAAATTAACATATTGGGCATTTGCTCCCTTTACTTATGACACTCCCAATGAACTACAGGCAATGTAAGCCCATCGACACCAACAGTGTCACACGGAGGAAAAATAACCCAGGGTGAGTGGATAAAATTAAAGGGATTTGATCGATTACTCATTTCCATATTGTAACATGGACTTTCACCCTGGCATACAGTAAGTATGTCAGGTGAAGAATATAAATATGAAAAAAAAGGAAGTAAGGATTACTCCTCCCATCTCTGTTGGCTGACTCTCACTTTATAGCATTTGGTCTTCCTTGTGAATTCATGAGAGCAAGTGTTTTTTTCAAAATTCAGGAGTTAATATTGACCAAATAATCATATAATTCAGCAACAACGCTGGTTACCCAATGTCTGTAGACACATTTCTGCTGTCATCAATAGATGGCAATATAGACATCACGCTGAGCAGACACATGAAGCAACAGTATAAGATAAAGCAATACTGGCACCAAAAAGCAGCATCACACAAGAATCGTTTGCAGTATTTTTTTCATGTAAAGTTTAAATGATGTAATGGAATGAAAATAGCCTTCCAAAACAGATGGAAGGCAAGGAAGAAAAAAAAAAGTAGTTTCAAAATTTCAATTTCCACAGAATACTTCTTCAATCACTTCTGTTTAATTTAAGCCAGCATGCAATTCATTTTTCTGTTCAAATTCAAAAATTTGAACAAGATGTGTCACTTAGAAGTATAAGGCAATTATAAACAAACTTGCAGAAATTGCTTTTTTCATTATTATTATTAAGCGAACACATTTACACTGATGATAAACTAATGTGTTAAATATTCTGCATGTTCACAAGACCTCTTAAAAAAGGGCTGGGTTGGAGAAGGCATGCTAGCATGTACAGTGCTAAAGTTTCCATCACAAGATCACCAAGTATTTTTATAAGTTGCTTGTTGTCACTGTGACAATTCAGATATTCTATTGGCAACGAGAGCTATACCCCTAAACTTTTTCTTATTTATTGTTATTATTGATTGATTTTATATTGTTGAATTTTAGTGCTAAGTGTAATCCCTCACACTAACACACAAAATATCCATCTATTGAATAACAAAACCCTGGAAGAGGCCAATGAAGGCCAACACATAACCCACAGCAAATATGATGCTGACAGAATCCTTGCACAAAATTGATCAATGGACACCTATTTTAAAACTTTTTATAAACAAATTCCCAGCGGCATTAGTTGGACATATATCTTTTAAACACTAGCTTCTATCATTTTATTTTTAAAAGTGCCATCAGTATTACCATGTATCCTGAACATTTATATTCAATTTTGGTATATTTGCAGAGGCACAGATTTGAGAAGACCAAACTCTGAGTATCTGTGCCCATCTACTTGACTGCCAGTGATTTTTACAACTAGGGGCAGAGTCCCACTAGAACCTTCCCCCACAAAAGAGTCAGAGCATCGTTCATTAACAACAATTCCCTGACGTACCTAAAACATTTCACTTCCAACCACTTCAGGAGAATGGCTGGAGAGAGAGCTATCAGCAAACGACTACACCACAAACCGGAGCTGTTGCAAGTCTGTGCTCCATTTGGCACAGCCAAGACCACTGCGAGCCCATTTTGATGGCTGAATATTAAAATGGAGATAAAAGACTCTTTGCTCTCCTCAAGTTAGAACTATTTCATCAATAACTCAGTGACAGTTACTAATCCTGGCTCGTGCCTACCACTCGAAGCTCTAGACATGACATAAGTAGCTGGAGTGCTGAAGCACTGGTAACTGCTTGGGAAGACTGAGTGGCATCATCAAAACCAACGCTGTCTGATTAAATCCAGCAGACAGCACTGCCTCCATCTTCCTACACGCTCCACGCTGCTCTCCTAATGCAAGTCCCAGTACTTGGACAGATGGAGCAGCACTGCCTTATTTTCGAGGCAGAAAAATATTGAGTTTTAGATATACCATTAGATCTTTGAGCATGTCCTCGTTTCAGTAATTATCCATCAAACCTAATAAAAAAAAGATTACATGATTTAACGTAACTATTTCGTTCAGAGTAGGGTAACAATAAATAGGGTTAATTTTTTTTTATTTTTATTTTTTACACTACATCACTTCACTGGCTTATATAGCTCACATTAACAGCTTTGGAATTAAGCCGAAGTGCAAATTGTGCTTGGAGAGCCTTGGCAGCACATGATCAGCACGGCATTTTATTCAAGGACTTTTCTAGCATTTCTTCATCTAAACAGCCACAATACACTGGTTTGGGAGCTAAAAACATAAGAAGCAGCCTTCAAAATGTTTTGGTGATAACGACTCGTATTCCACTACAGTGTCAGAAACATGCAGTGACAGACAAAAGTATTAAATGCACCACATGAAGGATTTCCTGTTCTGTAATAACTCCGTATGATACAGTATTTTAGTGCTCACCACTCCTGACACAGCCCGCGATTAAGAGCCTGTTTCCTTGTTGTTTTTTCCCCCTTTCCTTCCCTTCACATCAATTCTTTCATGGGAAAAGTGTCCAAGGCGTTTTACAGAATTGATAGAAAAATCCTTAGTAAAGGACACTCCCTGATGCATATTTTATAGATAATCCATTTTAATATCAAATCCTTAACCACAGCCAGAATTATTGCTGGGCAATAACGGTGCTGCCCACAAGTAATATATATTGCCAAAGTGACAAATGGGAGATGACAGAAAAAGAGAGAGAAAAGAACCGCTACGCAGACCACTGGCAGAACTAAACAGATAAGGCAAAATAGATGAGAATTTGTCAGTCAGCAGGAGAACAGCTTTGCAAGCCATCGATAAAGGCAACAAATTCATTATGCTGTAGGGGAGACCATGCCCACCAACATCTAGCAATACAATCTGGACAACCTACGTGACCATTGCCGGTCTTCTTAAAGCCTGCTCCATGAAAGTGTAAAGGAAAGTGTTTGCTCTGTGCAGTACCTGCAGGATGACTTTTCCCTGAGGACATCTTTACAAGTCAAAGGGGCTGTTTGTAGAAGTTATAATCCCTCATTTCAGCTGTTACATGCATAACCACACAGCCTCCCCTAATTCTGTCTAAACACCTCGCTTGGAAGCTAGGTCAGAAATTGTCAGAAATGAGTTGAAGGAAAAGAAAAAAAATATATATATGTGTGCAAATTAAATTTAAGCTTTTCTAAAAATCGTAGGAGAAAATTTTTAAATATACATATACACACACATATAAAAATACAACCAAAGGTCTGCAGTCTGACCAAAAAAAAAAAAGCTGCTTTGCAGTATTCCAAGCAAGTTGGAATTTGCAATATACACATTTGGACATTTTGCCACATAAAAACCGAAGGCTTCAACTGGGAGCAGTAATGGTAGAGGATAAGGGAGAAAATATCCTCATAAATTTATTTTCATAAGCAACTGAGGGTTTAACACAATATGTTCACAGCAGTGCTTACGGGCAAGAACTTGTTTTCTGCCGATCTCACCTTCAGCTTTACATTCATTTCCTGTTTAACTTCCTGAACTGAGATGCAGCTGGAACAAGTGAAACCTCATTTCAACACTATCAATGAATAAAGTGCACACAGATGAGCTGAAAACCTTTCCAAATCTCAATAAAAAATGTTTCATTCTTTGGCTCCAATCAGTTTCCTATTCTGGAATTATGGTTGCACTATTTACTGTAAAAATTAACGTTAAGATGTCATTAATTCAAAAGGTCACATCAAGACTACATTAATAAACATTATTCAAAAAATACTGTTCCTTTGCTGACACTAATGATAGTCCTAGAGAGTTTGGCATGCAATAGATACGAAACCGACTGCAAAAGCAAAGCAACATTTTCCAGTTTATGACAAGCTGTATTTTAAGATACCAAAAATATTTTCAGCTACTAAGCCAGTACACTACAAACTGTTGAGAGTATCAGGAAGCTTCTCCACCTTCGTAATACCAAAATGAATCCTGGAGGGAATTTATTTTTTTTTAATCCTTCCTTCTGATTTCAAAATCTGCCTCTATTGATACGTCATTGCACATCATGCTGAATTAAATGCTGTGCCGTGACTTTATCACACATCACGCAGTTAAAAGTGGGTAACAAACAATAGGGGACTAATCCCAAACTAACTGTTAAAGTTACTGCAATAAATCACGGTGAAATACCCAGCATTCTTGGACAGCTTACTATTTGCACGTTACACATAAGACAAGATACGAAAAATGCTTTAAAAACTCAACAGGAGGAAAACAGCTTTTTCTCTCCCCCAACATCCCTGCCATGACATGCCCATTGCACGTCTTATCTTCATCCCCAGTGCTTATCAAATGCTTGATTCTCCACTGCTGTCTTTAGAAATTAATGACACTGCAGCTAGCTCACGGATTGCTGTGATCATCTTGGAAGATCTCACGTGAGTCTGACAGTGATGACCTGCCTCAGACTGACTCAGAATTGTCACCAGAGCTTACAGGGCTCCGTGTTCCCTACGAGCTGCAAAAATAGATGGGCGAATGTCATTGAAAAAGGAGATTCCTACTGTAAGGTCCTCACTCCTTCCAGAAAATCTGCACTCATTTTCACATTAACTAATTTCTAACTCCTTCAGGGACAAAAATACATTTCACCACCGTTCATGTCACAGGGCAGATAAATACGCTGCTCCGTTATTTCTTTTATTTATGTAATTCTTATTTGTTTAACAATCATGATCTTTTGGCATTTTTTGAAGAGTAGGCATGCAACGTTTCAAATGCATTTAACCACACATGATAAGAGTATTCACTTATTACTGGAACGATATTTTCTTCATTAATAATATATTTCAAGTGCTTTTCACTTACAACAATCTTTCCAAACCACTCAGGTAGACAGGCAGACAGAAGATGGTCAGGAAAATCGCCCATCAGCCTCAATATATAGATGTTATAGATGGTACAATACCCAGATTAGTTCTGTTGATTTTGACTATTTATTTTGAGTCAACAGACTTGATTCCAAGGGAAAACAAAATTCAAGATGTAGAACAAAATCTTCCAACTCTGCCGCTCTGAAATCAAGGGTGCATTTTGAAAGCATCATCTATGATGCAAGCTATTGCTGCCCCAGCCGGCAGTGAGCAAACCTAAGGATAACAGATTAACAGTCTAGTCTCCCTATATTTTTGTCCTACTTAATGCTGTAAAAGGATTTTTACTTCTAATGTTTGATCTTTAAAGTTAACTATCAACACTTTGCTGTAAATAAAATACCTCCCCAATCGCTGTTTCTGGTGAGGAAAGACCCAAGACGGTACCCAGGAAAAGGGAATGGGTGTCTAAAGTCCAGTTACACCTACATAATGCTAAATAGTCGCTACAGATTTGAAATTGCAGTTAGATTTCAACTTAAAAGTGGAATGGTTGTGCAGTTACCAAGACAAACCCAAGATGACCACCCTCATCAACCAGAATGAAAGACACCCATGAACCTAGCTCTGCGATTTGACATGAGGCAGTAGCTCTTGTTCTTTTATAGACAATGAACCTAAGTTATCTCTGAATTTTCCTCAACTTCTATTCACAACAAGCAACACTGGAATTTCTACAACCAGTTGGTGCAGAGAGCACGTTTATGGCCATGCTTCTGTTTGCAGGACAGGACATCTCACTGACAACAAACACAATCAAGGAAGGAGGTATCTGACAGGCACAGTTTCATGAAATTTGTTCCATAGTCCAGCACATATCGTTAAATGTGACTTTTAAGAGCAACAGCACACTTGTTGGTATATAAAGATGTGAAAAGCACCTCCCTGTGCAGCATTTCACCTCTCCCAGCTGGGGAGGTGGCACCTCGCCCCAGGCGTGTGCAGCAGCAGCAGGGAGGGGAGCCGCAGATAAGCAGCCACTGTTTTGATTACAGAACGTTTAACACCAATTTCCTTCCTTCCAGAAAAAAAAAAAAATAATAATAATAGGAATAAGACATTCTCAATATTAACATGAGTAGTCAAAACCAAACCCTAAGTCTTTGCTACATGTGATAAGGCAAGAAATGAACTGGAAACAAATTCTTTCCATGCGTAAGTCTGATGCTAAATGGTATAAGGATTTACTACATTTATTTTATCGCATTCTGTATTGCAACTCCGCTCATTTTTCATTATAATCTATTATCTGTATAAGCTGTGATTAACCAGCATTTAATAGAACTATAATGAAGTAAAACACTGGCACTGATGTTCACCTGCCAATAGTGTAATTGCCACCCTCTTCTGGTCACCATCACCTACCTCAGTGCTAACAAAACTCACGGCGAGGAAAAACAAGGAATGGATTGCCATCAGAAGCAGAATATGCACGTAGCATTACAGATACACTTTTACAAATTCTGTGCAACAGCTTCTGACAGACTTCTGACAAAATCCTGCCAGCCAACAGCAAAAATAACAAACAAACTTAGGAAGTGGAAGCCTGACCTCGTGTTTTCTGATAAACAGCTGACACCACAGCAGCACAAAACGTTACCCAGAGCAATTAGGAAAGGCAAAATGCAATTTTCAGCTGGGGGAGGAGAAGGAAAAATAAGAAACAAATGCAATTTTACCTGATAGATATCAGACAGGCTGCTGCTCCCAGAATCACTGGCAATGCTACATCCAGACTGGCTTGAAGGGACATGAGTCACCTGAGGATGAGGATTGTCTGTAAGATGCATCTTGGTAAGATCAGCTGGAAGCTGCAAGGAAAATGGATTTGGGGAAAAAAAGGAAAAGGAAAAAAAGAAAAAAGACACATAAATCAGATTTGTTGGCAAAGTTATCCATAAAACCTTTGTTACCTATTTGAATATTCACTTGTACGTTGACACATATTTTGAGAAAATGGTAATTTAGACTGAGCTTGCCCAATCATACTTCTTGTCTTATATAACTGATAATGATTCATCTTTCTATAAAATGAAGGTCTAGTTTCTTTACAGCTCACTGATATACACTAACAAAATTAAGAGCCTGTAAGATAAACAAGAGACAATGCCAGCCAAACAGCTTCCAACTTTACCATTAGCTTATCCTGCAATCCAATATGGAGAAGGATAACTGTTCACAAATTCAAGCCTTTAATTCAAGAATAGCCTTAGAAAACATCAATATACAACAAAAGAGTTAAGTAATCTAAAACAAAGTTTTGGTCTATAAACTGCCTTTTTTTTTTTCATGATGATGACTACAAAGCAGGGATATTATGTATTTCTGGTACATGCAAATTCAACAGTGCTTCTATTTTATCTATCCATAAATCAACATGTATATAAATATGTAGACACATTGTATTGTATACTTATACATTATTTGGTTCATGCTCAACTGAATGAGCAGAACTTTTTATATTGTATTCCTTTAAAAAAATGTTCTTACACAGAAAAAAAAATCTGAATTACTCTGGCAGCATCAACTATCACGATCAAAGGGAAAAGGCTGCTTCTGTAAAACAAACGAAATTCCACACAGAAGCATCATCCTCTAGATAAAATATTCAGTTCTACTAATTAAAGGACAGTATTGTGCAATTGTTGTTGACCCAATGTCATCCTTATAAATGGTGACTTTTAAGCAAGAGGAGCACTTTATTAAACACTCGTTCATAGATTTTTTTTTGGAACCATGACTGGTGCTGTAGGTCTCAGCCCAAAACAAAAGGCTGTGAGTCCTCCGACACACAAACCATAATTTTGATTTTCAAAATTGTGATGAAGACCATGGGGGATGTTGTGACATCTGTCATCCCCAAGTACATTCCCAATGCCAATCATCACTCAAACCTGAAGACACAAGAAGACTACAAAGCTAGTTTTCAATATGCTAATATCTACAACAGCCCTGTTTTGAATGCATCTTAATTTCAAAAAGTGCAAGATATTTGTCCTTCAAATTAGTACTTTTATGTCCACATGTATTTGGAAAAGGATAAATCTGTTTAAAAGGTTTGAAAAAGAAAAACACAGCTAAACCTTTACAAACTCCACTTAAAAACAAAACAAAAACCCACTCCAAGCAGTAGATGCACAGCAGCGAACTTCATCCAAGCACAAAGGAAACGCAACACTTTGAAGACTATGTTTAGCCACCAAAAAGTTTTAGAGACTGAAAAAATCTATTTTCAGGACTCGAGAACAGAAAAAAGGTCACGGTGCTCAGCTGACGAAACCCAGTGCGGCGGGGCAAGGAGCACCACCACGCCAGCACACGCAGGAGGAGCTGACGTACGCCGCGATGTGACCCCTCCAGCGACCGGCAGCGGCACGGAAACGAAGCGGGACAAGCTGAGAATTAATTTTAGCAGGGAGTGCCAGCTGGCTTCACCTGAAATCCAGGGGAGTTCTTACGCTATACGTTTTTGTGGCACACGCAGAGAAGCGCCATCCATCTCTTGCTGATGGGTGGGCAGCAGCAGGCGTTACGCTGCCTCCCCAAAGCTCTCCAAGGTCTCCTTGGTGCTTTAGCTGATGCCCACGGGGTGAGCAGAGGCTGCACTCCCAAACCTCCCCAGGACACTGCCTCCACTCATGCCACGGGCAGACGCTGCCCTGCTGCTGCTGGAGGCCAGCTGCTGGCCTGGAAGGATGCGAAGCGCCCATGAGCAAGGTCAGCACGTTGCTTGCCAGCGAGGAGGAAAGGCAGCAGCAAGCCAGGGCTGCTGGCAGGCACCGCCGTGCTGGAGGTTGGTGTAAATGAGAAACCCAAGAGTTTTAGGAAGTGGTGGAACAAATCAGCCTGGGTGGATTCACTGCCCCTACCTCAAAGGGACCGCAGTTTGGCTGTGTGCTCCTCGAGGGTCCCCGTCCTCACCATCTCCCTGCTCCGACAGCTGCCCAGAGTGCGGCTTCTGCCAGAGGTCTGTCCAGCATTGGACAAATTAAACTACCTATCCAGATTCCTAATGATTTACAAACTTTCAATACGGCTCAAGCAGCACTGCCCCAGCAGTTTGTGTTCTCTGTGTACAATCTAAGATCCTTGCGACAAAGGCTGCTTTATACAGCAAGGCTGAGAGCGACTGCTGGGACAAAATGCAGCTCTCACCATCGGAAGGGAGCTGTGTATGGAATTGGTCTGTACTTTTCATAAATACACACTGCAGACTAGCTCGAACCACCAGCACCACTCCCCAAGGAGTGTTTCTAATCAAGGCATTAATCACTTATAACCGATCTCCATTCCCCCGGCCAGCACTGCCATCAATTCCCCTTGCTCACACAGCACACGGCCTCCTGCGATGCTCCTGCTGGACGTCGCAATGTGACTGTAAAAGACATTTCGTGCAGGTTAATGTAAGGAAAGGCTGCAATATCTCTTTAAATCGGAGAGAGATATAAGGTTTATTTGAGACAAGTGACCTTTAAAGTGCTGCTTGCCACTCTACTCAATCTCCCAAAATAAATCACAGCTTCTGTCTTTTGTATGTCATTTTTATTACCCAAACCGATTGTTCTTTCCTTCAGAGCTCGCTAAGCAGCAATAGGGGGATCGGATGTGTTTGGACCAACATGACAGCGGGCACGGGCAGGACTCGTGGATGTGGCAATGAAGTTGCTCGAAGTGCTTTAAAATTGTCTGAACTACCAGCAAAAAGCATTCGCTTATTCAACTATGATCTCTCCATGTGGGAGAAGCTTAGAGCTTATTCCAAATGCATCAGTAACTTGAAAAATTGTGTGTTATGGAAACAAGGTCAAAACAGCAAGGTTCACCTATGTCCACATTAGAAACTTTTGGAAGTGATGTGTACATATCCCCAGTAGCTTCTGGCTAGCTGTGTGCCACAGCACCCACAGGCAGGAAAACCCTGAATATCCGTGAAACTCTCATGAACAATGGTTTAGAAAATAGATTATTCACCTACCACTTGAGCTAATAACAATCCCCACCTGCCTTCTCCCCTAAGAAATTACAGCCTGGAACCCGAATCTGAAACACCATACTGCAGCTCCGAGCAACGGGGAGAGGGGAAGCAAGGAGACCAGAAGTGAAGGAGACCAAAAGTTACAGCCTGCACAGCCACCTCCAGCTCTGCCCTCCCACAGGGCCAGCAAAGTACAGGGACTCCAGAAGAACTGAACCAACAGAGCGGTTTTTAAGACATTGCAAGTGGAGTATGTGAGCTGCTGAGAAGGAAATAAACACCAAGTCCTTCAGAAGCCCGTGCCAACAGCAGCGTGTTTTGCCACAAGGGCTCGGAGGCGACAGCAGGCTGGGCTGCTTTTCCCTGAGCATCTGCGAAGGAGGCTTCTGGCGGGTTCCTGTCCTTGGGCATCCTTGTGAAAAGGATGGTCCTGGGGAAAAGTGTGGAGAAACCCACTGATGTCAAGGGCAATGGGCAAAACCCCAGGAGGCTGCATGGGGAGACGCAGGATTGAAATGGGAAGGGGGGAACCAGGAGGGGACAGGGACCCGACAGTGCCCACCACTCTGCGAGGTGTCCCGGGGGAACGGCTCCACGGTGCCATGTGTGATGCTGGGGGACTGGCACAGAGCTATGTGGACCTGTACAGGTTTGCTAAAATCAAGCTGAAAAGGTTGAAAATTAAAGAATAAAAGAATAAGTGAGAACCTAGTAACACAGCATAAAAGCTATAAACACCAGTCATGAACAATTTGGATGAAGTTACTGGCTGTTCAAGAAGGAAAATCCCCCACAAGAACAACCTTATGCATCTCGTAATCTGCTTCAAAATTATTCATCTGCTAATAAACCACTCAAAACACGTGCTGCATTTCAATCACTTTGTTCACTGTAAGCAGTATGAAAGAGAGAAGAGGTAAGGAGCACCCCACGGACCGCAGCGACCCCGCGCCGTGCCTGAGGGTGAAGGTTCGGGGGGCTTCTTGCTTCTCAACAAGGCATACTTCCAAAAGTATACTTCTTATGTCTAAACAGATAAAGACGTCCTGCCTTGCCTAATATTGAATTATCAACTTCCTCAGCCTCGTTTGATGACGAGGGCAGAGGCTCGTTTGGTACGTGATGATTTCTCCCAGGACTGCTGAGCTTCCCGACAGCCCCCAGCCAAGAGCCACGGTGCTGTTGCACCAGCCAGGCCCGGAGACGCTGTGCTTTGGCTAGAAATGGAGTCACCTACCTCACACAACATGGAATCACGCCTACACACCCCAACCAGACACCAGACATTAGAGAAAATTGCATATTCCTTCCTGTACAGCAGGCACCACCCAGCAAAGACTCACCGGCTGTGTTTTTACAGAGAGGCTTTCGCAGTGTTACATTCACTACCAGGGAACTCCTCAGGGGAAAAAAAAAAAAAAAGTGTTGGCACCTCCTTTCCCCACCCAAAATATCCCTTCGACTTCTCAAAATCTACCAGCTACTGACTGCAGACGACACAAGAGCAGGAAGGCAAATAACCTACGTGGAGAAGCAGCATGTTCATTGGATTTGGTTTCAGGTTTTTACACAATCAATGACACCAAGTGTTCTGTACATCACAGGACAGTGGATAATTCTGATCTTACCATTAAAACGACCCATTTCCATCCCATCTCAAAGTTGAAATGCCATTGTTCTGTGTATGAACTGGGGCTTTCATCTGTAAGATTCATTTAGCCCTGTGTATTACTCTGACAAAGTGCTAACAGAAGAGGCAACATTTGTCAGCAATGGAAGGAGAGCCATTAAGACCATATAACATGCGTGTCTATATACAGACATTGCAAAAATCCCTGTATTCTTTTGTGTGACAGGCTACTTATGTCTACAATTGCACTTTAAATGGCAGCGATGCTCTGTAGCGCACCTTGTGCACTTGGCAGCACACACGCAAGGCACGCATCCTCTTCTGCATCGTTCTTGAACAAACCTCTCAGCAGAAAGGCTGAATCACATAGAAACCTCCTAAAATGTTACAAGTCTTCGGCTGTTCTGGAGCACATGTACTGCACATATTACGGTACGATACTGTCAGCTCCAGTAACTAGTTTTCATTAAGAATTAGGCCACTGTCAAACAATAAAGTAGTTGTCACATCCAAGTTTTTACTTTGTGCATCTTTCTGAAAAGTTTTCTTGAGCTTACTTTGCCAAAGTAAAACAACAATAATTTCAACATAAAAACTACAAAGCAAGAAGTGTGCTTTAATTGCTGGTTCTATACCTAGGAAAATGTTGCTTCTCTGTTTCTAGTTCAACTTCTAGGAATGGAGAAGTACTACCCTAAAAAGAACCACAAATTAAAAATATATGATTGAGCCGAAACCCACATACCAACTCAATTCCAGATTTTCCAAAACTAAGAGGTTACAGCTCTATCTTGTGAAAAGACAAAAAGAATTAGTTCTGACACAAGTAATACCACCCCAGCTTTACAAAGGCGCGGTACTTTTCCCCCATTGCCACCAAATGCTTTGCAGCAATTTGACGCCACTGAATTTTTACACATACAAATTTGCACCTTGTTTTCCAGCTACCCAGTGCCGTACTGAGCTGCATCTCCCTCCATCACATTTGAAAGTATCTCGTTTTCCAGACATCCAGTCCGAAGGGTCTGATAGCCAAAGATGCAGGCAAGACAGCAAAAACTGCCACGCTCCTGGGACGCCTGTGCTTGAACAGGAATTTCCAACTAACGTTCATTTTCTAGATGAGTCTTTATAATTAATTTAGTTTCACGTTAATATTTATATCCATACCTATGGTCGCACAGGCTATACAAGTGATCTGCCAACTTTCTCAAGTCTTATGTCTGTAATTTTGAAATTAATTGGAGAACAAATTCCGACGTACGCTGTGTTTCCCAAGCTAGCAGACCTCTTCTACAGCCCCGAGTGGAGTGCGTCTGCAGTGACATTCACTTCCTACGTAAACGCCATTTACTCTCAGCAGTGAAGTCACACAGAATACTCGGGAATTAAATTAAAAGCTAATTTTGGTATGGCAGATTTTAAGAGCGCACATGCCCTGTACAACAGAGCAAATTATGGGATCTTTTATGAGATGGCCACCAACCCGCCCTTCAGAAGCGCACTGAGGATGAATGGTAGCCTGAGGATAAACTTCCCTTTACGTGCTCCCAAGGAGGGCTCTGCCTAAAAATTCGGGCTATAGAAAAGTCATCGCAGAGTTTATACAGAGAGAAAGCAGACACATAATTCGTAAGTTACTATTGGGCAGAAGTTAACACACGTAAGAGGGTGAAGTGAGAGTTTTGTCCCTCTGTTCCCCATTCTTTACAGGGAAAGGGCTGAGAGCCTCCTTCAGCGCAGGGCTCCATGCTCTGCACGCTGCAGTTCCTGAGGGGCTGATGTCAATTTGCTGGTACCTTTCCTACTGAAAAGCTGCTTCTGTGAGTTTGCTCTGCAAGTTTTGAGATTAAGTAACAGCACCTCCTGGAACAGTCTGAATAACCTTAAAACACAGGATGGAAGGGCGTATATAAAAAATGGCAAAATAGCCTTGAAAAGAAGGGCAAAGGACCTATGAATTACCTTTTGCTACATGTAAAAGAAGCCTCATCCATCATGCTTCATCCTGCATTAAGTGGCATGTTTATTAAATGTGTTCAGAAACATCCTGACCAAAAGACTCACCACCAGAAAAGAACTGGTGCAGGAAGCAGAGTCCGTGCAACTCTCCTGCTGTGTAGCAGCCATTAAAAATGGAAAATACTGGAAGAAAAACGGACAGTAAGGAAGCAAAAGTTTCAGCTTGCCCTTTATTTGATACTCCTTGATAGCAAAGTGTTTCACCAGTTCTCCGAGGTCGCTGTCTCTGAGCTCACCACGGATCGATCTCGGCTGGACACAGGAGAAGCACCAGCCTCAGACGCAGAGGGAACACGCTGTCCTTTTACAGGCTGCGTAAGCAAATCTTCTGTCCTTGGTTTCACAGGCTGTCAGTAACCTTATACCTTATTTTCTTTTTCTGAAGTTCCCTGAAATGTTGCCAGCACGAGGAATATCCAGAAATGGGGCTGATTCCCACCGAACAGCCCCGGACGAGCATTGCAGCCCCGCATGGCACGCACCCATCACCCTGTGTGTGCTTCTGTGCCTACCTCTCCCCTGCACCCCTACGCTGCCTAGCAATCCCAATTTTAGGGCACACATTTATTATTTTGCTTATCGTTTGTGATTTTCCATTGAAAGGTTTTCACTGTATTAAGTTGGAACCCATTAACACACCCTTAGGGCATTAACTGTGATCGCACTCGGTAACCCCTGAGATTTAGGAAATGCTCCCACTTGAGCTCCATCACAGCCAAGTGCTTCAAGGGCAGCGATTTCCCTTTCTTGGCTGATGCAGAAAGTTCAGGCTGTTACGACCTGCCAGTTAAAAAAAGCCTCCTTCCATCCCTTCGCATGCCTTTTTTTCCACTGATGCCCTTGATTCAAAGTCTTTCGTTACCGTTAGAACGAAATATTCTGCCCACATTTCTTCACTTTCATTCCCATTTGCATGTTAAGTCTTTGGATCCCCATCACCGAAGTTTGCCATTTTTTCTCACCACTGAAAGCTAAGGCATAACAAGACTTAAGAGCAGCCTTGGCTAAATAACCACTGCAGAAAAACTGTGACAAGAGCCACTGATGCGATGAGTTGGGTTCTTCCCACAGCAGGGTTATCACAACCCAAATCTGGTTATTTTAAATACCTTGTGATCAAAGACTCGACCACGTGAAATAGGCTCCGTGCAGAAAAAACTCCCTGCAACTGGCATTCAGCTTCCCTTGATCCGTACCAGCTTTGAGACAGCAGCTGACTGGCTCTGGCCAGCACTGGAGCACTGCTCTGGATTTCTGTGCTCTGTCGGCACAGGTACCTCTGTGATTTCCCTGTTCGGATGCCTTGTTAGCTCTACCATCAGTAGCACACCTTGTTTTCTAGCATTTTATTGCCAGATATTTTGCTGGTCTCACTTGGTGCCTGCAATTCCATAACCACTTAGCTCATTTTTCACCAGTTAATGTACTTCTTTAGTTCTGGTTTTTCTTTCTACAAAGACTACCCCAAAAACACCGATGTTCACTCACACACGTGCCGTCAGCCTCTTGCCAAGCAAACCTCTCCATACACCACTTCTGTTCTCATCCATCCCATTTATTCCATCCGAAGGGAAAAACAAACACGCTCAATTTTTTCCTTATCACCAGCATGACAAATATCTCATATAGCCCACGAGTGAAATCATGAGAAACCGATCACTGGAAAGTTATTTTTCAGTATTTTCATTAGCCCTTTTTTTCTAGGGCTTTATCTACAGAAGTTAACTCTGGTTTATGCGCTCACTTTTTGCATAGAAGCCACAGTTCTGCTCCAGTTTAGACATGTGTAAGCATAAAACATATGCAGAGCTGTGCTAATGGGAGAGGAGAAAGTTGCTCCTCTGAGGGCAAGATGAGCCCGGCTGAATTACGGATGCTGACATCACTCACCGACTTACTTAATGCAAACAAAAGCATCTCCTCAAAGACCACAGCTGTTCCGCCAGTGGCACAAAAGCAGATTTCTTTAGATTTCTAAAGAGCAGCACTGATTTTCTAAAGAACAGCACTGATTTTTATTTATTTATTGGCTCCACGAAGGCAATAATCGGTCCTGAAGTTAACCTCCCGAAGCATCCAGCCTTCTCCATGAGTGACAGCCGCCCTGCCGAGAGCCCAGCTCAGGGGGTGCCGATCGCCAGCTGATGGATCAAATATTTGCCCAACAGGTTCAGCTGAAATCCTGTAACCTTCAATAACATCACGCTAAGAAAAATGGTGCCTCTCCCAGCCTCCGAGCTCCCCTTTGTAAAAACGCACGCAGGATGCACTTTTTTTTGATGACAGATTTTTTTCAGCCCTTGTTTCAGCTCATTAGCTGCGGTGTGTGCTCACTCCAAGCACTACCCAGAAGCATCTCAAGGAAACAGCGACCAAGCCAACACCGTTCACGACAGCCTCGCAGTGCCTTGAGAAGCATTCCTTGTAGTCTTCCTAAAATATCCCCAGGCTTACAAAAGAAAACTGAAAAACCAAAAAATACACTAAAAAAAATACAACCCCCTAGAGGCTGCTCTATGCCCCCAGCAGCCAAGAACTTCTTGGTCCTTATGGCTCATCCCGTGCGGAGAAAACAAAATCCTCAGAAGTATAAAAAGTATTTTGTTTCCTTAGTAACAATAAGGTGACGTGAGGACAGAATTTCAAAGTAAATTCTGGTGTTGCCTTAAACTACATACGTAATGCAATTTTAATTTGGTTTTCATATGTTTAAATTATAGATCACTGCTCCACTTTAACTCACGATAACGCTCGGCATCTGACACAAAAACATCTCGGCTTTGGAGAAGGGGGGGCTTTGGCTGTGAAGATGCTCGTTGGTATGAAAAAAGCGTCGATGAAACCCCACAATACTGGGAACACCCAACATATAAACACAAGCTGCAGTTTTTACAACCACCAATTAATACAGAGCAACTCTTTTCTGGCCTAATCACAATGTAACATTTGTAAAACGCCAAGAATTACGCCCTGGTATTATGAAAATGTTACAATAAGAGCTCAAAAAGACGTTTTCAGCGCTCGAGTTCAAATTCTGCTGTTTGTTCTTGCCACTGACAACTCCCTGCAGGACTAAGAGCAGCGTTGGTTGGATAACTACTGCAGAGGAGCTGGGGCAGCAGCCAGCACCGCGATGAGCTGTGCAAGGAACCCGAGGTTCAGAGCCATGGAAGCCCCAACATCTGGGGAGCATCCTGAGATGGTTCTGCAGGGCACACGGAGCTCCACACCTACATGGAGCTTCGTCTTCACCTAATAATTTATCAACTCCTATATACACTGATTGGTATAAAATACCACTGAGAGGATGGTCCCTCCTCATGCACCCCGGGGCTGGGTGCCATTGGCGTGGATGTGCCAATTCAGCTCCAGCTGGGGGCTGCATCCCTCGCTAACCTGGCCCCCAGCCCCGCTGGAAAACAAAGGAGCACCAACCTTCTGTCCCCATCGTCTCTGCATTCCTACAGAAAGGCATTCGTGGAAGCGAGAGGAGCACAACGGGGTGGTCCCGAGTGAGCTTCTGGCTGCACGCAGCACTGCAACAAAGCCGGTTTAAAACAAACAAAGCCCAGGAGGAAATAAATGAAAAGATAGATGTTTGTTTGCATATTAAGAGCCAATTTCCGATAAAAACAATCCTTCAGGAAAAGGCTGTTTCTGTTGAAAGTAGGATGTGTGCTTGCATTTAACATCGAACTTATTGTACACTGGAGTATGAGAAAATTTGAGTTTTTAGAGTAAGTGGCCACACTGCTCATATTAAACCTTTTTTTTTTTTTTTTTAGTCTTCATAAATTGTCAAGCAAGAAGTGCACGAAAAAAGTTTTACCTAAAATATCACGCAAGTTGTTTTAGAAAGCAGAGCTGAACATCCAAGTGTAATGGATGTCCACGCATCAGCCCAGGCCCTCGAAGGTCTCTCCAAGCCCTCAGCTCTCACATTGCACCATGAGTAACCAGAGGCTGTGCTCCTGCAGATCAGTTACAGCACAAAAACAAGGTGATCCTGCCATTGCAGGGGGTGGAGAGGGAAAAGATCAGGAAATATGGAAAAGGAGAGGCCATAAATATTTTGAGGAGCTGGCCAGACCTCCAAAAACCTCAAAAACTGAACCGTACAAACCAAGCAGCTAGGAGGTGAGAGAACCATCAGTGATTGAAGATCCGAGCTCACAGGGCTGTCAGAGGCTGTGTGCCCGTGCCCAGGAGCTCGGGCAGCGGGGTGACGAGCACCCATGGGTGCCACCTACCCCTAGTGACAGTGGAGGCTCAGCACCGCTGAAAGCTGAGCTGGGAGCTGCGGGCACAGAGGAGGCACAGGAGGAGAGGTGAGGTCAAGAGGTAGAGAAAGATGCTGTCAAAATCAACTGAAAAAACAAAGCAAAGGGTCAGTTACTCTGTTTGCACCGAAAATGTTTAAAATTCATGCTACCAGGGCTACGTTTCACATGAGTGCATTAGCAAAGATGAGGATGACATCGAATCAAATCAAGGAGCCGCTATCCAAGCTCTGTTCTTCTTCTGATGAGCTGAAAATAATCTTTAATTGCGTGAAGGTTTCAGCTCAGGATCTCAGAGATCAAACTGATGCCCTTTGAAGTCGGAAGATGATGTTAGGCTGCTTTTATTTATGGTTAACTAAAGCTTGCATCACATCCCTGCAAGACAGCAGCAGAAATAGGAATGGGACTGCAAAATGACTTCAAGTTTTCTGCTCTAACCTCAGCACAAACTTCTAGGGAGCAAACTTGCCTTTTGTTTTTATGTTTAGCATTAACAGATTTTATTTGAACAGAGAAAAGAGAACTCGGAAGCCTAGATAACCCAGGTAAAGGAGAAAATAAGCCACTGTCTACTGTTGTTAGACAATTTTAATGCGCACCTGGGATCTTAAATGAACCCAACACTTCAGAAGCTGAGAAGTCAAAATTTCTTTTCTGTAAAAAGCACATTATCTCAAAAAGCATCCCTTTTTAAATATCCTGCACAGACACATTATCTGATCACTTCCTATTTTGCCCATCAGACCTCCTGACACACAAATAAGGTTGCTATTTATGCATTCTAGCCTTGGGAATTTTAGGCTGTGCATGAAATTCCTGTTGCTGGAGAACCCTGCACATCCAAACACTTTAATGCCAACTTCAAAACGGGGCTGTGTTTAAGAGTTTCATATCAGGGAGCGCCTTACAGTCAACAGCCACTGAGAAAGTTACGATCAGAATTACAAAGACAATCAAAATCTTGTGGATATGCATTTGAAATAATTTGTTTGCATTAAAATAACGTGTTTGTATCATGGGAATCCCGCTTAGCATAAGCTGAGTGCCTCATGTGCAAGTCTGCTGTCTGTGGAAGCAGTCCTCTGCTTTCCTTTATGTCCCTCCAAAGTCACAGTGGCTTGGCAGCTGGGGCAGCTTTGCCACGCTCCTCACTGCTCATCCCATTCACCACCTTTGCCGAAGGATGCCTGCATCTCTGCGTTTCATCTTCTACAGCCTATCACCCCAGGGAGCACACGGTCCCTAGGGCAGAGACATTTCTCACGATGCACTTCCAACATGGGGCTCTGCTCCTGTGCTGGTACCTCCAGAACACCGACAGAAGGAACAGCCAACACCTTCCTGCAGCAGATGGTGATTGTTGTTGGAGACCTTTCCAAGTACCAGCACAGCCCTGAGAAATACCATTCACCTCCACGAGGCTCTGCCCAACAGGGCTGGATGGCTCAGCAACCAACCTTCAGGTGCACTGCAGAAATCGATCCTCCTCAAAGTTTTGTCTCAGTTTATCCTCTTCTTTGCAGCATGTTATGCAGGAGAAGAGACTGCATTGGTTATTTGACAGATGTCTACTGCACCTCTTTTACTTTTGGAAGCCAAAAGGCACAGACACTGCTCCCAGGGGTGCACACAACGCTAGGCATGGAGACCCCATGTCCCCAGAGCTCCTCTTCCCAGGGGTGCCATCTCCAAAAGGCAGCTCTGCACTTCTGGGTAGCCATAAAAACTGATCCCTGTGTTCTCCTTTATGCCCCTTCACCAAAGCTTGCCTTTCGGATTAGTCACAAGGAGTGTGACTTCACTTTGCTCTGATTAAACAGACGTAATGCTACTGGCACATTCAGAACAGCTACAATTACAACTGAGTCAACAGCCCGTTTTCAAACTGCTGTCTTATACCTCACTTTAAAGGCAACTCAATTAAAAAAAAAATCTGGGACAGGTACCTATGCAAGTCTATGGAGTTGGGAATTTAATCACTGAGAAAACAAATGGAAGATCAGATGGTCACTGCTCAACAGCAAGAAACAATTCCAGCTACAGAATGGGATTATAAACTACTTGACATTTTCAGGTTTAAAGTTACAAGCTTGCATATTTTAGAATTTCTGAAGTCAGTTATTTTACTAAAATATGTATTATTATAAAGCACCCATCACAGAAACAGATTTCTGGAAAAAAGCTTAGACAAAAACTAAACTGAATGAACTCAGATATAGCTCAGATAATCAGTGTGTTTAATCCTAGCATACTACTTTTCAGAGTTTCAGAGCTTCAAGAACTGATGAGTTCTAAAAGTTTTTTTGGGGGGTTGCAGGAATTTTGGGGAGCTTTGTATGGTTTTGCAGAACAGGGCTGTAAGTGGTTTCCCTGTGTTGGTTTCAAAGATAAACAACTTTTATCTGTGGACTGGGATGCTAAACCAGTTAGTAAGTTTGGATCAGCCAAAAGAAAGAAAGAAAGAAGGAAAAAGAAATGAACAAAACCAACCATACATACATCTTTCTCTCCGACGTTTTACAGAATTTCATTTTTGAATAGCAAATGCGTGAAGAAATGGCAGCAATCCACTGGGTATTGTCCTCAGTGCTGACACAGGGGTCAAAAGCCCTTCCAATTATTGTTATTTCCCACCCTCCACCAACCCTTGTTTGACCACAGGGTTTCTTTTCTTGTGGTTTCTCACTTAGGCCCAAACTCTCCTGAAAGAGCAGCCTCAGCTGAAGCACAAACGTGACTAAGCATTCCCAGTTTTTAAGCAATATTACACGTCCAGACCTCCTCCACAAGGGCGGTGCGGGCTAGACGAGCTTCAGGAAACCAATCCCTTCATATTTAATGTCTACAGACTGGGAAGGAAGTAAAGGAACCCACACGTACACTGGAGACTCAAACGATGACACAGACAGGCCAAAATCTGCCAACGTGACCACTGAGGCTCGGAGTCATCACAAGCACACCAAGTCCCTCTGCCTTCCAAGTCCCTGCTGCTCCCCTCGGCTTTGGCTGTTGAAACACACACAACAGCCGAGATGGGCCACAAATGGACCCCTATCCAGATATTAACAGTGGCAACTGCACTTGGAAACCCTAAATCCCAGCATTTCCCACCCATCTGCTCTGAACACAGTGGGTTTCCATTTACATCGTCAGATGTAAAAAAAAAAAATAAGCAGGGAAAACCCCTTATGCCCATGAACTCCAAGCACCCATCTTGACTTCTGTCTTGTGCCTCTCCAGGCTGCCCCGTCGCTTGGTCCCTAAAACTGAAGGGCCCTCAAACTTTTGGGACCGAAGTCAAGAGCAAAATTTCTTGCTCCAAAGTCACTGCTGCATCTCATGATCTCAACCCACTGCCTTCGAGCACTGCTGGCTTTAACACACAAGAAAGTTGCACAACCCTTGTTCTAGCCTGCAGGAGCTTCTGCAACATAAATACGAAAACTGTAGGAGAAAAGGTGTATTTGACTGGCCTCAGCTTTGTAAGTCAATTCTTGTGTCTTGGGTTATTGTACTGGGAGCAGTCTTAATAAAACACCAGTCACTCCAGTAATTTTCTGAGAAAGCAAACCAAATTGCAGGAGTCTGACAAACAGTATATTTATATATAAATTCTTAATTTAAAGGCTTTTATCTCAGTAGGTTGGTTTGCTCGAAGGTTCTAGATTTCATTACCTTCTTTAAAAGAAACACTATTCCCTCCCCAGCTTCGCAAAAATACTGCATCTTCAAACAGCCAAAATAATTCCTGTCCTTTAAAGCTAATTGTAATTACACAGTTTGGCTAAATAATTAACCGATTCCATAACGATGCACAAAGGAAGCAGGCAGTACAGTCTCATACAGCTTGAAAAAATCAGAACATCGGTGGGTTTGCATATCAATATTTTCAAGTTAGCAATAACGACAGACAGTCATAAAAATGTTATACTTGCATCATACTTGTTTATGTATTAATAGGCTAAAAAGCAAGCTTTACACATTTTGTAACAAAATGGCATTTTTATACTTCCTGTTAATCTGTGAGCTCTTAGTGTATAAAACAATTTCAAGATTTCAAGGTCCCCCCTTCCCGTTCAGAAATTATTCTGCCAGAACAGTCCATGCCCAGCCAGAGCCCAGCATTTCACCCGAGCAGCACTCGGCTTTGGAGAAGTGAGCATTTGCACAGACAGCACCACGGCTGTCAATACATTTCAGAGAAATGCATCACAGACAAAATCGTACTTACTTTGGAGGCCCACGGTTGCAGGCAGTTGGCATAACATCGAACGAGAAAAGCCATTTCTTAGGCTGAGAAAAAAAAGTTTCCTTTCTCAAATAAAAGTCTCAGACGAAAAATATTTAGTAAAATCCTCTCTGGATTCTCTTTAAAAATCATAAACCAAAGCAGCAAATATACAAGTATGCAACTTGTCAGGCTTGAATTTCACACTGAATTCGATTACAGCTTCTCCTGTGTCAGAGTAGTTTTCAGTGTTGCAGTGAGTTAGCAGCAGCAGCAATTCCTATAAAAATGTTCCAGTTTTAACAAGCACATAAATTCAAGTCAAAATGTTTCCTAGCTTTTCAAATACAAATATCCATAGGTTCCCCCAGGCACGAGGCGCGTACCCAAAAAGTGCTGCTAAGATTGAATTAATTCTGAAATGGATTAGAATTGCAGGTTAGAGCAACAATACATAAAAAGGTGAGATAAGAATTCTTCAAATTCCTTTTTTCTCTTCACTGAAATGCATTAAGAGTGGCTTATCTTCAGGTTCACTTTTCGGAAACTTCACATTCATATTGTAGATCGAAATTTGCAAAGGTTCTTCAGCATCCTAGGCAATTCAGGAATCCCACGCCCTGGATATTAAAGTTTCTTCTTTATACTCTTGTCCATCATAACTGCAAAATTGAATTAGTGTCCAGACTGTAGCTCCAGGATATATGCTCTAACAGGTTTGCACTGTGGAATGTATTAAAAGCCTCTGCAATACAAACCCTTTTCTCTTTTACCCCCCCCTCCTCTTTTTTTTTAATGCAGTTTACAACTCCGCAGTGTTGCTTAGTATTCTAATGCATCAGCCAGATACTACGGTTAATCCACGCCTAGCTTTTCCAATTAAAACACTTCTGTAATGCACGACAAAACAGTACGTCCATGGCTACAGCAAGACTGACTGCTGGAGTCCTAATTCCTACTATCTTTGCTTGCTTCTCAGCAGCTCCCTCAGGAGAAGCTCCCATCGATTGGATGCTCCGCAGCAAGATGAAATATCTAATAAGGAGGAAAGAGAGTGGGAGGGGAACCGAGCTAAAAGGATGACATCACCTGTATAGAAAGCCTTTAGAAACTGCATTAGATCAATTGGCTACTGTATCTGCAGATGCAGCCAGCAGAGCATCTTTATTGACCTAATATAAACACACATATCGGTACAGCAACTGCTCAGCAAAACACCCCTGCTCTACGTTACATTTTATATCGTTTTAGGATCTACAAATGCATATGCTGCAGCCCTGAATATTTTTTTTTTTCTCTAAATCAGCTCAAAAACCCTGAAGCTCATACATCTATTAAGGCTTTCAACAGCATTTAGGTGAATCATTTCTCATCTTTGCATCCAAATTTAGAAATAAGGAAAGGTAGAAAAAAAAAAATCTGCAGACACTCACATGTGTGCATGCATGCACAGATACACCCATAATCAAACAATTTCTGCTTTTATATACATGTCATACAGGAATCTCAACATTTCTATCTCATCCTATCCACCCATCAGCAGATCTTTATCTAGAATGAGAAGGAAATTCCTCTTTGAAAGGTGATGTTTCTAATATTCATCATTTTTAGTGGGCTTGAAACATGTTAAAAGTTAGGTTTGCTTTCTTCCAATCAAGACCAATTCCGTTTGTAACAGAACTGCCTTAATTCTGCAGTACTCAATTTAGTTTGATCATTTCTTTTTGCCACTAAAAACTGAAATATTTGTCAGCAGCTCAGTGCCTTGGATGGCAGCCCAGCCTGCTGGAGAGCTGCTCCGAGGAAGCACCTACGAGATCCCACACCTTTGAGCTGGGGCTGCCGCGATGCTTTCAATTCCTAGAAGGCAAATGTCTGCTGCTGCTGCGCGAGGGGAGGGGAGGACGGGAGAGGACAGGAGCAGAGGGTGCTGGCTCTGCCAAAGCCAGTATTTAGTTCTCAGGATCGTTTACTTCACCTGCAAGAAGGGGCACTCACTGTTTCCGTTTTCTTCTCTTTGGAAAGAATTTTCATCGCCACTTCTTCTTATTCCCCGTTTGCATCAGGCTCGGGTTAATTCTCCAAAACCGAATGCCAGCTCGAAGGCCATACCTTCCACGCAGAAGAGGATCTTCAGAGAGTGGCCTGGTGGCAGCAAGGGCCAAAAATCCTTTTTCTGGTCTTGTTTGCTTGCTCCTGAATACTGAGTTGGACCATTGGAGGCGATCCACAGAAAGCTATTCCAACAGACGGACACGTGGAAGAAGATCCCCACACTTCAGAAGCCAAGTTCCAGCACCAGGACACCCCACCCCGTCCCAAACCAAAGGCTGCATTCAGCAGGCAGCCAGCAGTTGAATTCTTCCAGGCGTACGACCCAAGTTATGACCAGAGCTGGGCCTTAGCCCAAGGGAAACCCCTCCCCTGGCACCTTCCGGAGCTGCCTTAAAGGACAAAAATTAGCACTGCCGTCTGAATTCACCTAACCACTGCCCAGCAATGGAAACGGTAATGGATGCAGCCAGGATTCATAAACTAACGGGGTTTAATTTATACCAAAACATAAAGGAAAAATCGAACTTCAGTCCTGCTCTTGCAAAATTTGCAAAGCCAATGGCTGTTTTTAAAAGCTGAAAGATTTTCAGATAATTCCTTTAGCTTTTGAAAGGCATTACACCAGCTACGTAAATAGCTGTTTCCTTTACTGCTCCTTCAATACTAAACAATAGCCCAGCCATCAGCTTCAACTCACATACAACTGTATCGCATCTGTCCTAATAATTCACATTTTTTCCTAAATCAAAAGCATCTTAAGCATCAAATATAAAGCCACGCTGACAAATTTCCAGTAGCAACAAACGTCCAAATACTTCCATGCAGCGTTACCTGCATTATTATAGTTACCACCATCACAATTTATATCAAGGAAAAAAAAAAAAAACAGCCAAAGGAAACCTCTCCCTGCCTGCACGCACACCGATAGCACACAAACTCTCCCCCCCTGAACTAACCCGGGCAGATATTCATCTCCCGGCTGCATTTTCAACCCACTGCATTGTGCATGAAATTCAATCCACTAAAGGTTTTGGCGTGGATGCCATCTTTTACAACTACTGTAAACACGAGCTCAATAATGGGAACAAAATTCTATTTCCTTCTAGTTTTGCCTTTAAGTGAGGATGACATCATCCCTCTGCCCGCGCCGCCAATGAGCGCGGCGGCTGCGTCCCCGGGGATGCAGCCAGCTCCTGCGCAGCCCAGCCCGCCCGCGCCGGGGAAAACCTGACCTAATTCCAGGCTGGAGCTTTTGGGGCATCCCCCCACTAATTTCTGGGTTTGAACGCACGCGTCCCCGCAGCCCCCGGCCGCCCGCAGCGCGACGCGCTGTGGTTATGTATATAGGAGCCGCTAAATGATAAATCTCAGACCTAAAGGAACTTGGAGGTGGGAAAAAGCAGATACAAAGCCTGCTCCATGGCGATCGCAAGCAAAATGCTTGTGAGGAACAGGCAGAAGCACAGGCAGTAAATCGCCTTTCTCGTTTGAAGCAGGATTCCAGGTTTTCAGAGAATCTTAAGGGAAAAAAATCTTTGGTATGCAGCCTCCGAATTAAAAAAGGTCTTTGTCTCTTAACACTGGTTTCTTTTCACGCTTGAAGCATCACTCCATATGTTTCTGTGCATCACATTCCCTTTATCCTCCCATAACACTATCTGAATCCTCCTTACTGTTAGCTAAACCTGCATGTTCCAATTGTCTAACAAGGCTAAGTCACTGCAAAAGGGGCTGGTTGCAGAAGGGCAGGAAGGCCTTCCGTAATTCCAACTCACGTTCGGTGAAACAGGATTAGAGCCCCCTCTCATTTAAAAAGACCACAAACTGAAGTCCCACAAATCAGGACGCGTTCATGGCTGGCAGCAGCAGACACCCCTCGAACGGCACTTGGCCCTGATCAATCACAACACACGAGCCCGCGGCGAAGGCGAGCGGCGATCCGAGAGCCATCGCTGGGCTGGCTGGGGATGCGCAGGCTGCCGGCGTGCCAGAAACCTTGCTGACTTCTGTCCCTTTGTCCTCCGAGCGAGCCGCCTGCTGGGACGCCGTCCCCGCGTGTCCCCCAGCAGCAGCAGGCCCCCCGTCTGCTCCCCCACCTCTTCCCCCCCTTTCCGAGGGCAGCAGCGAGCGCAGAGCCCACGGAGGGGGCTGGGGAGGGAGCCCAGCTGCTTGGAAAGCAATCTGTCACCCTGCACGCTCAGGCAAAGATGTTTCAGGCTAAAATAATTCATTCTGGGACAGTTTTTGCGAGCGGGAATTGCCAAACACAGCAGCCTAATGCAGAAATATTTTAGGCATTAGTGGCACCTGCATCAAGAGGTTATTCCAATATATTTGAGCACTTTAAATCTCTCTGGAAAGGCAGGCGATATGAGCGGGGAGCTCTGTGCGCAGTGCCAGCTGCGGCATGAGCTGGATGCGTCCCCATGCTATGCTGGCAAAGCTTGCTTGATTTAGTGTCACTGGCATGCTTCTCTGATTTTTCCCCACCATTTAACTTCGGCATCTTAAATGAATCACTGTACTTTGTGGCAAGGTTAGCCCCTCCGTAGGGCTTCTCAGGAATTCCTGTTTAAAGGAAAAAATTAAAAAGAAAAAAAAAATACAGCTCTCCACCCTGTTCTTGACCCTTTTACACAAATGGAGGCAAACGAGAGTGGCGCTGCGAGCTCCATTCCTCCTTCAGGGTGACATTACGTGCTGCAACCGCTTCCTTCTGTACATCACTTTCCGCAGCAGCACTTATGAACACGCCGTAGAAAAATCCTGCTGAAAGATCTGTAGGATTCATAAGTGGTATGAAAACCCGATCCATCCTAGGGGAAGGAGGGAGGGGGAGAGGGAGGGAGCGGAGCGGGAGGAGAGACTGTCATCATAACTAAAGTGATGTAAGCTTCTAAATATAGAGCCAGCAATACAGAAGGAACAATAAAAAGGCACCATGGATTCAATTTCTCCATCGCCGTCGTACCACCCCGGCCATCCTTTTTCAGCTGTTGTGTTAAGCATGGAAAGGTCATCTCCTATTTGCAGAAATTCAGATTTATACGTTTTATAATACTTTCTTAAATATGTTTATAAATTACAGCTCTCCCCTGCAGATCTCTGCTCGTGCAGGCTCCGCAGAGCCAGGCGGCATGATCAGCATAGCAAGCGAGGACAATGCCGGCATGTAGAGAGGGGGGAAGCCCCCTCCGCCACAGACTCAAACAAAAAGTTCCTTGCTACGGTTTGAGCAGAGGTGATTCATATCACGCTCCCCCCCCCTTCCTTCCTGACACCTCATTTCGGCAGGGGGTGGGGAGGTTGGGGAAGGTACACAGCCCAAAATTCCCTGGTGATGAGAACGAGTGGACACCAACCCCGAAAGCAGATGGGTTGGTTTGTGGGGCTGAACCGCCCAGAGATACCACAAGCACAAAATCTCTAAGATCCTGCACCAAAACTTCACAAGCGCTTTTGCAGTTTTGCTCATTAAAACATTCCCTTCATCTAGCCTCAAAACCGAAATCAGAGCCCAAACCAAACTCCGACCTGAACACATCGTGTTTGTTCAGCTGACACCTTACTGGGACGCCGGACAGAGTTTCTGATTTGGAAACTGAAAATCCCACCAACGTATATGCTCGTTTTCATCCTGGAAGTCACCTACGTTTTGCAGTTGATATGAAATCAAACATGAAGTATCACTTTTTCTTCCCACATTTCTAAAACTACATCCCAAGTTAAATGATCTGGTTAAGGCGATTCAGACCACAAGGTACCAGCACCTCTCCCATAAGAAAAAGGCTTCTGATTAAATGACCTTGAGAACAATGCATTAACTCCACAGATGAGGTTATAATCATTAAAACGCCACTTCCAATGTTTTTTCTGTCATTTTTCTGGAGGATTAACACCAAACCGAAGGCCTGAGAGCAGGAGAGGGCAGGAAGGGTTTGACTCCTCCTACCACTATCGGAGAAATTTGGGGATCTCTCTCTACGTGAGGCTGATTTTAAACAGTCAGCTTTCATTTCGTAGCCGACAGGGAACCCGGCCTGCAGATTGCATGTGACGTGAATGTTATCTCGGGCACAGCACCTCACAGACACTTCTAGCCAGGGGCAGAGCCGTGTCTGGAGGCAGTGTGGTGCTCTCTGCGTGCAGCCTCCGTCACCAGCTGCTCCTGGGCTCCAGCTGACCCCAGGCAGGGGGAACATCGGGGTTCCTGGCCTGGGGCTGGGTCAGCGTGGTGTTCCCCATAGCACCAAGCATGGACCCGTCTGCAATCCGGCCCTCCCAAAACCCACCGTGTTGGGGAAGCACAGCCCAGACCCTTTACCACACAAATTGCCTCACAGCACAGTGATTTCCAGGCTTTCTCACTACCTGGCATGATTCAGCCCCTATTTATTGCCTTCACAAAGGGAAAGCTCAGTCAGATAACAACAGGACAAGGGGGGGGTGGTTTTAAACCAAAAGATGGGAGATTTAGATTAGAGGCTGGGAGGAAATTCTTCACTCAGAGGGTGGTGGGGCACTGACCAGGCTGCTCAGAGAAGCTGTGGGTGCCCCATCCCTGGAGGTGTTCAAGGCCAGGCTGGATGGGGCCCTGGGCAACCTCATCCAGTTGGTTGGAACTGGGTGATCTGTAAGGTCCCTTCCAACCCGAGCCATTCTGTGATTCCATGAAAGCTGGCTACGCTTGTGGAAATTTTTCCTTAGCATCACTCAGGCTCCCTTCTGCCACTGAGAACAAAGCAGCAGCAGAATCCCAGCTATTCTCACCAGATCCACAAAACTGATCTCAGCAGATACAGCAAGGGCTTGGCCAGAGGACATACCGACACTGCAAGTTGACAAACCACCGTGCATTTCATCACTGCTGCTAAACAAATTTTAAAGGACACAAAATCAAAATCATAAAAGCAATATAAGGGTCTAGTTTGTTGTGGCTACAATACCTCGAACAAACAAAAAAACATAAAAGCTTTAACAGTCAGCAATAGAAGGCAACTCTGACTTGCAAGAACGAAGTTCCAAGAAGGAATTAAAGCTACCCTGATTGACCCATTTAGTCAGAGACTTCATTTAATCAGCTATTTCAATTATTTCATCTGTCAAATATTTCCCCATTAACAAAAGTTTCTACATATCAAATGTAGAATTACAAATGCTGTTAAGAGTCATTAGAAATAGCAGTCAGTTCTAAGCCAAAACCAGACAGATTCTTCTAGCTGTTCTCTCATACAGACAGTGGTTGCATGCCAAGTTTTTCAAGGAAAACGGTATCCAAATGCTTGCACTATGGACCGACATTTTCTGATGATGATTTTAACTGAAAATTGCTCCGAATATTCTCAAGTCACCAGCTTTGGGCCAGAAAGCTTCCGCAGAACATTTGTAAGTTGACGCAAATTTCCATATTCTAAATTAGAAGAACATTTTAACTTAACAAAGATGAAGACAACAGTATCACAGTGCTTTAACGAAGTCCTTTAGTGTACGTGATGTTCAGCCCAGCAACTCCAACTCCCAGCTCTTCAGGATAAAATACAAAATGACTTTTCACAAAGCTGTTCCTCTCCAAGGCATAAGCCCACAAACAAGTGAAAGGCTGACTTGGCTATAAATGAGCGCATAAGCAGGCTGCTTACTTCATTACAGCACACTGAACAGAAACAGCCCAGGTGGACGGCAGGAAACAAAGATTCGTGCCTGCTCCCATCCATCTGCACGCAGGCTACCAGCTTGCTGCCTACTCCCCCACCAGTTTCTACAAGACACCACTCGCTTGTCATTTCAAAACACTGAAATAATAAAGTAATGTTAAAAAGAAAGATCTGACAGCACTGCAACTCACACACAAAAGGTTTTGAAGTCCCTGACAATGCCTGATCAGGTACATAGCGCTGCTTTCTGCCATTAAGCACCAGAATGACATTACACAGCTATGAGCAGTGGCCACAACACTTGCACATCATTCTCAATCTATTTTGCATAACAGGCTGCTTATAAAGAATTAATGACTTTGGAACTGCCACCCAACCCCTTAGGGTCCATCAAAACAGAGATTAACTCTCTGAACATGCTACATAAAATATTTTCTCAGGCATTTTCCAAGGAACTAAGTTAATTTCTGTGATGGTGTAAATTTGTCTATGTGGTGAAAGGATAAGAAAGAAACAGATAACTGATTACTGTGTGGAGAGCACTTCAGTAATTACATTACGTTTTATTTGTTATGCGTGCTAATTTGCAAGATATCTAGATTTTATTTTTATTCATTGATATATTTAAAGATTCTTCAGCCACAAGCTGCCATCGAACAAAACCAGGCACAACAGCAAATCCCAGCCCCAGCTCAGGGCAAGGTCCGAGCAGCTCCCTGCTTCCATCCCAAACAAAGGCACGGGGAGGTTTCCCTGAGGACGGGCTGTGCTCAGGATCAGTTTCCCCATCAATTTTTAGTATCTTGTTCAAGAAGCAAGGCTCTCGGTGTGGCAAACCACAAAGCTGTCTGTCTGTCCTGCAACATCCTGGCTCACAGCAAGACATGCTGCACACCACCACCAGAAACCCAGCCAGACCTGAGAAAATACAGGTGCTTGCCTAAAATAAACCCTCCAGCGTTTCGGTCTAAGCTAGTTTCATTTTTGCAGCGCTCTTCGGTGCTGTTCGCAGCTGCATGTGTCACCTCAGAACTGAGGTGATTTCTGTAATTCACAGTTTCTGTATAATCTGGTTGTCACGGCTGTAAAATCTTCAGGGAAACTCCTGAATACGTTTTGAATAATTACAAATCCACCTCAGTATGGATAAATTGGGGTTTACATACTGCATATGTTCTTTAAAGAAATAACTTGAGAACACAGATTTTAACAGAAGGGAAATAATTTTAGTATGTTTTTACTTATTTCGTGCATAGCACGTCAGTCGTTATTCTTCAGAAACCTACAGACACTCGTTATCTGGTTGGGGAACCACCAGTGGCCTGTGGAAATTACCAGGAAACATTTGCACACAAGGCACACGAGGGCCGGTGTTTTTGTAATGACCGCCACAACCGGTGACAGGCACACAAGGAGCCCTGGGCAGTAACAGGGCCAACACCACGAGCCAGCAGAACCCACACACGATTCTAGATTCAGTGGGCTGAGGAAGAGGCTGCCCTGATGTCCCTGCACCTCAGAGATGCTCCTCTCAGACGTCATTTACAGCCTCGCCCCCAGAGCAGCACCAATTCCCCTTCCCAGAAAGCTGGGCCTCGCCCCCTCCTAGCCCCACAGGCCTGCCCCGAGCAGCGACACACAGCTGAGCAGACAGCTTTATTTAGATGTGGGCCACCACGAAGCCGGAGCAGGCTGCTACAGAAGTAAGCAAGCTGCGGCCACAGCTTCTTGTTATCGCTGGAGGAAGAGGAACACAAAATGGCAGGAGCGCAGCGGGGCTGCCAGCAGTGGCTACAGGGACGAGGTTCTCACAGAGGCCATGACCGGCCTGGCTCAGGGAGCACCCACACACACCGAGCTGGGATATGACATACACCACCGAAAATGTAAGACAAACTGGAAGAGAGAAAACCCTCCATTGTAGGAAGGAGCAGGAAGAAGGAACCTGCATGATCTCCAGAGAACCTCCAGAGAAGCTGCCAGCTGCAGGGGGTTCGGTACCCACCGGGTACACAGCAAGACTCGTGGATTTCAGCAGGATTGAAGTTTCTTTCTGACTCGTTAGATAATAAAGCCCAAATTGTCGAACAACAACAAAAAAAGTGACAAAAAGAGGAAATGGGAGGGGATAAAAACACGTTAAAAAAAACAATGAGCTGGAATCATCACCCAGCTCTAAAACAGGTCCAGAAGTGATTTCAGCCACTTGCAGATTAGCCCCAGCCCCACAGAAATTAACTACTGATGTTCCAAGTAAAGGGATGGTAGCTGATGCTGCATCAAGGCTTAACAAAAGGCATCTGGGGGCGTGCTGTAGATCAGTATTAGTTGGTTTAGATCAATAAAAGGTACTATTTCAGCAAATCTACCTGGCAGTTAAAAATAGATTATAAAACACCCATAGCATTTAAAAGGGAAAGGATCAGTGATGGGAAAGAACCTAATGGGCTTGCTGCAACACATAAAAATGTGCTTAACCCCCTACAATTGTGAGATACCCTATACTAACCGCAGCCTCTGACAGGATTACATTAAGTAATGATCACAGAACAAGAAACTTGCCACTCAAGCAGTCCTCGGGTGACAGGCTGCTCTGAAGATAAATGCTTCCACAAGGTTCCTGGAAAAATTTTACATGATGTGGTATTAAGATAGTGTCCTCAAAACTTAGTATTCTAATAAATCTCTTAAACCTCATCATCCTCTTGTAAGAGTTTAAAAAAAATGTAAGTTTGCAAGTCTGAGAAAGGGAATTATTAATAAAAGTTTTCTAGTAATTTATTTTGTTCTAGGATGAAAAAAATACATCATATTGTGGCCGCAACTCAATGGAAATGTGTATTACATCTTTTATGTACTATTTTTAGAAACACAAATATTCTTCTCAAAAATCAGATAAGAGAAACTGTCAGAAATGCGTGCAAAGATTTTAAACTCTTAAAAGATACAAGTTTACAGGTTTGATGGTCATGGAGAAGTTTGTATCCAATTGTTAAACCCCATTTGGTTTTGCTCACTGCAAGAAATATAAACACAGAATTTACTGTAACTCAGGTTTTATTTTGTAATAGAAAATGTTTCAAATATTTATCTTTACATTCTCAATATTTGATCCAAGATGAAAAAAGCAATTGAACTTCTAAACATCACCAGAGCTAACATTAAACATTTCTTCCTAGAACTGTTAATGTAAAAAGTCATCTGTTTTTAGTCTGGCTGTAGGTTTTTGTGTACCTGCTGTATGTTCACTAAGGTTTGGAACAGAGCTGAACAAAGACGATCAGAATTACTTCTTTTTCTTTTGCAATGAAAAAATACAGTTGCATTATTTATTGGCTTGAGAGCTAGACTCAGAAGTAGGAGTGACTAAATATTCATCGTAGCTGTGATAATGCCCCGCTGCATGACCCTGGTTACTGTCTGGATTCTTATCTATGTTGCAGACAGTCATATGCACAAAGAGAGCCTATCTCCAAGAAGATATGCAACCACACTAACAAATAATCAAAAGCAAGAGCAGGCATTATTAAGACCAATGGCACATTTATATCTAATTCACTAAGTCTGACAGGACTTTTCTCCGGTTGACTGCAGCTAGCGGACACCTTCCAGTGGGAGGTGGCCCTGCCCATAGCAGGGGGATGGAATGAGATAATCTTTAAGGTCCCTTCCAACTCAAACCATTCTGTGATTCTATCCCAACCTCACCTTACCCCACAGCGAGGACATCACCCACGGTGACCTACAACATGCAGATGCTCATCAAGTGACGAAAGCAAAATACACAGGGGCAAAGAGATCCCACGTCACCGCAGCGGATGCTCAGCCAGCCTCAGGTAGACAGCTGCTGCTGCCATCACCGCAGGCAGCAGTGCTAGTTCATGTCCTGGGAAAGGCATTTGGGAAGCCTTTCACCAAACTCACTTTTATCCCCAGGGCATTGCTGGCAATGCAGTAGCAGGAAAAACCCTGTCACAGATACTGGGAACTCCTGAGAGCAGGAACCAGCCCTCAGCCAGTTCACCTGCTTAATGAGAGCAGGTTGAGCATCATTTGCATACATATTGTAAGAAGAAATTCATGCCATTATGCACTTTAAAGATAGAAGCAGAAATATAAACCTGTTCAGTTTGACAGAGAAGAAAGAATATTGTTAACGTACATTTGCTGTATTTTCCTGCAAGAAAAAAAAAAACTTTTAAAAACTTATTCAGGAGGCAACCAGAGTTCTTGTGAAGCACTATTGTTCTATGAACCATAAAAACACAGTCAAGGAGTCTGAAGAGTAACTCCAAAGAAACTAACCAGATAATCAACTTTTAACATTGAGTCAGCTGTCATTCAAGCAAAATTAAAAAAAAAAAAAAAAAAAGATACTTATTTGAATGTCAAATACCCTAAAGATATACAATTAAACTGAGTATCAGGGCTCTTTCACTTAAATAATATGCATAGGAGAAAAAGCTTCAAATTTGGTATTAATAATTGAAAATATTGAAGAATCCGCACACAAATATTTATCTCATGGCCAACCACAGGGATTTCCACAGAACTCATTCCAACAAGCAGCAGCAGGGAGCTCCATGTGAGAAGTCAATGCAAGCTCATGTCACAACCTAGTGGGTAATGTTTTACGATTACGGTGAATCCTTGTTTTTATAAATATTAACCGTACTATATTTAGTGAGCAGAGATTTACAGTTAAAGGAGTTACTGGAGACTGCATAGATAATTCCCCCTCAACAGAAGTTTTCTTGTATTTGCTTTTAATTGTCAGAGGAAAAATTCTGAGCTGGAATAAAGCAACACCACCCATCAATACCTATCTGTGTTTTCTTCAGAAAGCAGAAAACCACCTGTGCTTGAGCAATTAGGAGCTTCAAAACTTAACCAGCAGCATGTTGTGTACTCTGTAGCATTATACCACTGGAGCCCACACAAACTCCTTGTGGACTGTGCATAAAGTACCAAGCCCTCTGATCAAGCAGGGCTCACAAAAGGTCCATCAAGCCACATTCAGCATCTGTCAGACAGCATTCAGCAACAGGCTGGAGAGTGAAATAAAATGCTGCATTTATTCATTAGTATTATGCCAGAGAGGAAATGTGCTGGCAAGTTTGTAAACAGTTTCCCCACTCTGGCAGAAATGTTATTGTAAGTTCTTGTCAAATAGGAGTTTCATTCAAAAACCCTCCTCCTCACCCTGCCCATACTCCAACAGGTTGGAACACAGGGTTACCTTATAAACCCTGCTCTTCAAAATCAGTGAGAACCAATGGACACGTATTAGCAGACTCCTATAGGCAAGAGTTAAACCCAGGCACAGAACAAACCATACACCTCAGGAAATAAACATTATTTTAACAGATTAAAACAGAATATGGAAAAAAATATAGGCATCCTTTGTTTTGTTTACTTGTCAAACAGGCAGCTGGGTTTGATTTCTTAGTCATCTGTTGAGTTACAAATTACTTTTCGCTACACCAAGTGCTGTGACTATGACACTTTCCAATTAGGAGTTTATAGGCTAGGAAGCAAGGCTTGGTATTTCAACGCAGGCTGCTGAAACCCAACAGCTAGCAGATTTTGTTTCAGAAAGGTGGTTTCCTGCCACTTAGCACTCAGTCATCCAGGAAAACACCTAGCAGTGTTAACAGGACTCTTTTATATATTCCTAATCAAGTGACAAAATCAGATTTAGGAATATTCTGCTGCTTTATGAAGTTTATAACGTTTCCCATCAAACAGTGATCAAAATACATATTTTTTAAATCTGATGAAGCCACCAGATTTGCAACAAGAAACTGTATGTGCAAAGACAGACACGTACTCCACGTGGTTGTTAACATAAGAAATAAATCAACACAAAGAACCCTAACAAGGTCATCATTTGTTGACTAATCACAATCCTGCAAGAGCAGCACACTGACTCCTTGCATCAATAACTGACAGTCTCTGAAATCATTTAAGGAAGCGTGTAATTTCGTAGTTCTCAGACGAGTCCCTTCTCATGCACCCTTCCAGGCAAGCAGCACAGCAAGCACCAGCGTCAGCTGCTCCTGAGGATCTCCTCCTCCTGGCACTTAAGCCTAACAATTATTTTTTGTGTGCTTATTCAATGTTACAGAAACACCAAGCAGCGACTTGAAAAAAGAGGGAGATTTTCACACACAGATCAAACTCAATTCCTAATAAAGCCTTATGTAAGTCATTCAGCCCAGAACCTGAGGATTCAACATCTCATTTCATCAATATAATTCAGATTAATGAGCAGTGATAAAAAACATGCAACAGTTCTTGAAATGAGATGGCAGAGGATGTTAAACTTCAAGTAGCATATTCTTTTTCCTGTCGCAGCAACGTGAGCTTTTCTGCTTAGCTGACAAATGCCAAACTAACCTTTACCCACAGAAAAGCAAAGCTGTGGAAAGTCTAAAAATCACCCACCTGCATTACAACAGCTAGCAACATGAAAAAAAAACCAGCAGTTTATTCCAAAACAGAAAAGATGTCTTAAGTTTCTAGCTAACTGCACACTTCAGATATTTTAAATTTTAACAACTAAGAAAGGTTTTGCACCACAAAGGGAGATGAACAGGAAGACAGGAGAAAGGGTGAGAAACTGAGGTGTTGTTTTTTTTGTGTGTGTTTGAAGACTAATCAAGGTCTGTGAATTTCGATTTTAGCATTGTCTTCAAAGAAAATCAAAGTATCCAGAACAATTATTTCCAATGAAATAATTTGTCTAGATCACATATAAATCCTGCTAGTAGCAGGAAGTTTGTACGTGAAAAAATAATGGTGAAGAGAAACCTTCATAAAAGCATTGTGACCTCGAAACCACAGCTGTACGTGCCTTCACACAGAACAGATTATGTAGTCTGTGATGGTGTGTTTTTTTTTTTTAAAGTAGCAAACGAGTTGCCATTACTCTGTTTGATGCCTGAATTACCATTATGCTATTTTTAATCACGTAAATGTGACAGAGTACCACGATAGTGTTATTACTTTATTGAACTGCATTTGTGATTGACTCACCTCAAAACATAGCCTAAATTTATCAGGGACAAAAAGAAAACCACCAGCTGCTCTGTCTTACCAGAGGACCTCCAGTTACAGCCAGCAAAAAGCAAGAACCGTTTCTCTATCCAGCAGAAACATTAAGATTTATTTGCAACGCTCAACAGAAAACCCAGAAAGCAAATAAACTCTTCAAACTAGTGCCCGAATCTTCAGCTACCACCTGGAGTGCTCAAATCCAAAGTACTCAACTGTTCCCCAAAAAGAGAAAAGCATTAACAAACATGACCCATCTCATCTCACCAGCTTCCCTCAGCACACGGAAAGCCAACAGCACAACGCCGAGCACCAGCTCCTGCCGACGGAGACCAGACTCACCGAGATGTAGCTGCTGGCATCCACGTTGTCCGTGATGGTCTGGCGCTCACCCCTCTGGTTGATCTTCCTAAACCTTCGACGGGACTGCCTGAGCGGGACTTCTCTTTGCAGGATGTTTTCCTCATTGTCTTTGGAGTTCTCCACCTGAAACACACGTTCAGGCTCCTGGTTAAACATCCAGTTCTTCCATAGCACTGAGAGCCGATGGAGTCGTAGCAAGCTCATGAGGAAGGAACTAACATAAGTTCGGAACAGTTAAAACTTTTCTCAAGAAAACGACTGCAGACACTTTGAAGAACCAGTGCTGCATGTCTCAGAGCGACGTTATTACAATGAGCCGGAGGCCACAGTTTCCTTCCAGGAAACAGTTTTTTTTAAAAAAAAAAAAGTACACGTATCCTCTGAACAATGTCACTTACCAGCAGAAACTCTGGTGCACCCACACAGATTATACAACCTGAGTTATACACATCGCTTATTTCAAGGATGTCTTCAACACAGAAGTTAAATCGTTTGCATATTTACAATCTGCTTAAAGCCACTGACTGCCATTCTATTTTTATTGGTATTTTTTCCAAATGTAACTTATTTTTAGTACCAATCACAGATAAAAAAAACTTAAAACATTCCAAGCGTTTGTTGTTGTTTCGTGTGGTTTTGCTGTTGTTGTTTTGGAAATAGCCCTCAGTCCTACTTTCCCTATGCCATGCTCATTTCTAATCACTTCCAACAGATTACAAAGAATAAACTGGATCTTCATTCATATCTTGATGATAAATTTTATTTGTGACTAAACATTAAAAATAAGGTAAATTTATCTCCTTAGTAAAAGCCAACATGGGAGCTTTTTATCTTACTAGTTACAATTCCTTTTTTCTATAAAAAGCAGTCCCATCCCTCCTCATTTCCTTCTGATGTTTTGGAAAAATACATCCTAGCAGGAAACAGAACAGACATGCATGCAAATGGACTGCAGCGAGGCAAGAAGCTCCTCTACAATACAGTTACTCTGTAGAAGTTTCTACTGGCTTAAATGATTTTATTTTTTTGTAACGTGCTTTCCTAAGCGTAAGACTTTAGCACTGGAAAAGGAGAACCTTCATGTTGGTTTATGCAGCCCTCCCTTTGCACACTTGTAAATTAGCTCAATTAAAATTCAAAAGGTATAAAGGAATGAAAATTAGAAATAATTAACAGATAGTAAGAAACTGAAAATATCTGAACCGTTCACCAAAGCAACATCACCTCTACTTTGCACGTTGCTTTTTCCAAACAGCCAGGTCTATGTCAGGTCAAAGGAAGGTGCAAGTGACAGGGCTTACTTCATGGGTTATTTTTAATTCCAGAGAAAAATATACACTAACAACATAATATAAAGATACACTGGTTTAAAAAAAAAAAAAAAAAAAAAAAAAACACACCTAGCTTCACACCACATTTTATCAAAAAGCAAAAAAAGTGAAAAAAAGCAAGGCACACAGGCAGACAACTTTACACAGGCCCTCTAGCACCTTCAAAAAAAGTGTTATGACTGTGGATACTGCAGCCCTTCTTCACGTGGCAGAAAATACAGATTTCTAATCAGCAATACCATTGCTCAAATTACGCAGAAGGCTTCCCAAAGTAAAGAAGTTTGGTTTCTTACAGTTACTCTATTAAGTAACCAAAACCGTGTTGATTTTGTTCTGAATTTTGTATGTGCTACACGAACTACTTCAATAAACACATCACTTCCCTTTTCTTCTGGGTTCAGTCTTCCAGGATCATGCCGACCAGAGCAGGTCCTCCTCCAGCACAGCACGCTGACCCGGGCAGCGGAGGCTTCCCGAAGCAGCAGGACAACGACCAGCCCAACACTGCAGACCTTTATTACGTTAAAGCCCCAAACTAAGTATTTTTAAGACTAAAGGGAACACTTACTGCAAGTTGAAGCTATTTTTCTTCCTTAGTTCTAACTGAAAGCCAAGAAGCGAACATAAATACGTGATTTGTTAGCATAAGGGCAAAACAACCAACTGCCAGTGGAAACTCAGAACTGAGACCACCTGCTTCCTTCGGTTAATACCACGGCTGTAACCGACAAAAACAAAACAAAAATCAGAGCACCAGGAAAGACCTTGACACCACATCGCTTCCAATTTAGTACCAGCAGCAAAATCAGCATTTTGAGCCCAGCCAACCACCAGACTGTTTATATTTGTGACCTGTAAGCGTGCACACAGCTGGTGCTGGTCTGCTGCACGTGACCAGCACCAGCAGCAGGCACTGCAGGGCTCCCATGTACTGTGCATCACTCGGCCATGCCTTCACCTGCTTAAAACCAAAATATTCTGCTGGTACAGTTCACATCCAACCTCCTCACACTGCCCTGAGAGGGATGATGACTCCTACGGAGGAGTTCTGCATCTCTGTGGGTGCTGCAAGCTGGGGACCCAGCACTGGAGCCCAGGGACATGGGCAGCATGAAGGCCCACGGCACCAATGGCTGCTGCCCTAGCACACTTTTGAGTATTATTTCATTTCCATCACGTAATAAAGTGTCTGGAACAGCACGCTAACTGGCTAGTTTCTAATCAAGGGTGTTGTTTCATTATCCTTGAAGTCTGGCAGCTGCAGGATACTTCCACGCAAACAGCTTCACCCACAACGCATGCTGCCATGAAAAAAAAAAAAGAAAAACAAATCAAGGAGGATTGCGTGATTATCCTCAACTTCACTCCACAGTCAGTGCTAGCACTGAAATAATTTCACCTCCAAATATCACGCTGCTCTTCTGAAATCTTACATTCAAAACTAAAGAAGAAAATGAAGACACAAAAGAACAACAGAAGGGAGACTTCAGTACATGGAAATATGCTGCAATTCTGGGCCATTTTCTTAAGTGATAAATGGCCCCATTATTAATTCAATAGATTGTTCAGCCTCCAAAATATGAGCTACAATGCCTATTCACACACTATCTGTTATCCTCATTAACTTAAGATGACCACATTTTATGGCCTTTAAAATGGGTCAGTTCCCAAAGGATTCCCATTTCAACTGATTTACATTCTAGAAAGAAAGAAGAAAAAGAAAAATCAGCAGCAAAAGCAGAAAACGGCATTCTTTAGGTAGGTTAAACTGCTGCTGCTTTTGCTTGAAGATAAATATTTGTTATGCAACATACAGTTTGAGGTGTAATGCATATTAAAAAGGAAAAACTCCTGGCAAAATACAAAGAATTAGGAGAAAGTAATAAGAATTGATCAGGGAAATGAAACTCAAGCACGTTTTCTGTCAGTGCAGACCATTAGCAAGGTGCACGCCACCACGCTGATGCTCTTTTCTCACCCCACTGGAAGGCCTACATAGAAACCTGGAAGTTATTAGTACCTTTAGCTAGATTTACCTATAAAATATGAATGACTACAGACTTCTGGTTCACTGATTTTCCTACAGAAAAATGTGCTAGGTTCCAGAAAAGGATTTAAGGTGAAAGGATTTCAAGTGTCTCTATACTCTCACTGGAATTTAACTACGGTTACAGAAAATGCAAGAAAGAGTTTTGAGAGAGGACAGTTGTCCAGGTTGTGCATTTCTCTCCAAGAACAACTGGCAGCATTTGGCAATGCTGACATGGACAACACCAGCTTCTCCATGACCATGACAGGGCACTCCTCTGAAAAAAACTCATTGCATTTCTAGCTCCCCGAGCTACACACACAAAACTCCCCAAATTCTTCATTAAAATACTTTAATAAGGTCATTTTCTTTCCAGTAGCATGCTCTATATAGAAGCTATTCTTTTACGTGCATCCTCATGTTTGTTTGTGTTTTTGTTTTTTTCCCTCCATTGGCTGGGGTTTTGTTTGCATTTTTGTTGTAGTTTTGTTTTTTTTTTTCTCTTTAAATACAACAATAGCAATAACATATATTTTGCCCATGGAAAATATTTCACGTAAACCAGCAACTCCACTTGCAGCGGGCGGGTGAGTCACTGGGCAGCCCTGGGAGCAGCGACATACTTTCCGTGCTGCAGACTCCCCACTTCAAACAGCACTTGCACCACAGTCTACAGGATTTTCGCAGGAAGCAGCACACCAGCTCGATTAACCTCTGGAGCACCAGTTCTGTAAGCAAAGAGTTGTGCAACTCATTTGTTAGTGAAATTAGTCTGAGCTGTTGATTTGTTTAGAAACAGACCAAATTCCTGTCGGCTGCCCCAGCCTGAGGGCCCACAGACACGCAGGGTTCCCAGGGGGCAGGTGAAAAGCACCGCGGTGTGGGACTGTGCTCACCAGTGGCAGCAGACATCTGTGTGCTCAACACACCAAGTCCTTGGCAGCTGCTCTTATCAGGCAAGAAAGCAAAGAGGCAGCAAGGAACCCAAGTGCCCGGGGCATTCACATAGCACGGCTGCACAGATCGCATCCACAGAGTTCTCTGGCACCCCTCAAGGCATAAGTTGGTCCCAGACCAGGCTGGGTAATTTCAATAAGCAAGTGACAATTTCACTTCAGAAGACTGAAAGAGGCTACTTGCACTCTCACCTGTGCTAGCTTCGTGAGGTGGCAGGCTGCAGCTTACTGCTGTCTGCAGCAAAGAACATTGCTGATGCTATCGAGGCCTTCGAGCAGGATCAGACTGACACCACGCAGAGAGAAAGGCCCAAAGGGCACCAAGAGCTCCCCGTACAGCACATCTGTGACGTCCACGGCTTTAAGAATACTGTGAGAACCGAATTTCTCATAGAAGCTGAATATTGACATACTCAGTGAGTAACACGTTGACAAATATTAGTTTTAATGTCATCATACCCAGACCTAAGGCTGCTAAATCAGTAGCAGCCTGAAGATCTCAGCCTGCTTACAGACACACGGCCCCTCAGTGCAACACGTCTTTGTTCCAGCATCTCAAACTCAAAGGTGAAGGAGACCTTCCTGCATCCCAGCCACACTGCTAGGGCACAAGGCGGGTCTGCACCACAGATGAGCAATCCTAACATTCCCTCTGCCAGCAGTGTGCATACATAGACCCAAGAACTGAACCTGTAAGTACGTACAAACTTGGCAGTGTTCATAAGGATTCTGGAGCAGCAAAAAGCAAGCTGGATGCAAAAAAGGTTGATGACAACTAAGTTGAAAGCCTTCTCCTCCAAGCTTGGCTAAGCACTCCTACATTCCTTCTTCTCGTACCCAGAAGACTTCACACTGCTTGGAACTGCAAAGCTGGGACTAAGAGTGCTTTTCCTTCCAGACATGGTACTGCTGGCCTGGCCAGTGAAAAGCAATGAAATGGGTGGAGTGGGGACAGAAATAAAATATTCAAGATAGATTATTGTTGCCTGATTCAGGAATGCTCAAGTCAGACATAACTGGTAAGCTTTTGGAACTCAAGTAAACATAATTTTAGGAAGAATGACACAATCATCCTAATCATCACCATCATTTACCCATCCAGATTAAATGTACATAGCTATTGCTGTTACGATAGCAGCCCTAGGTATAATTGAAATCAAGGCAATTTTACTGCAATTTTTTAGAACACTTTACAATAAGCTTCCTGCTTTAAGACACAGAAAGAATTTGCTGAAACCAGCAATAGATTTAAATACATTTGAAAAATTTGCCTTACCACAATCATTTCTGAAGGCTCCAGTATGATACATTCGCATCCTCGTTTTCCTCCAGACTGCTTGCCAAAACTACAGAGGGATGGAAAAAAAGAAAAGGAATGAGATAAAATGAGACAAACAGCCTGTTTTACCTTTTCACTATAAAATGAACTGGCAATGGTGCACCTTACGCTATCCTTAAAAAACTGAAAAAAAGATGAAATTATTGTATGAAAAATTCTAACAGTATAGTACCATTATAATATATATATTTTTTAATTTCCTCAGTATCTCTCATCACAGCCTGTTATGTAAGCCCAAATATGAAGAACATTCTTTCACAAGATCATTATTACTGGAGATACACAGAACCACTCACCATGCATTTCAGTGTTGACAGGAACACATTAGTAAATGTTAATTAAGCATTAAACAGGCCTTGTAAAAACAAATATCTATAAAACTGAAGAACTCAGAAGCACAAAGCATCTTTAATCAGAGCTCCCTCAATTCCACATCCCCCTCTTCATCCTCCCAGAAAACAGGACAGAGCCTGTGCTCAGGTCCGAGCCTCAACCTGTGACCTCCGCACTCATATTGCTTCTTGAACCATCGTGATGGGTTTAAGAAATACAAAAAGCATAAATGCCACAACGTGATGGACAGTGTAATAAAGCAACTAAGGCGAGAGGCTAAAAGCAGTGCAATATGCTTCAGCCGATCACTCCAAAAAGTTGCTACCATCAGGACACCTGAAGACCACCACGCAGTGCCCCTGCCACAAGACTATAACCATGCGATGGGTGTTCCTCAGTCTTGTCTGTAAAAGAGCCATTTGATCAAAAAGAGAAGCCAAGGAATTGCTTTGGCTACCAGAGGAGGCTTCAGGAGAATCAGCTCTGCAGAAGGCACAATGCCGGCAGACACGGAGGTGCTCGAACCAGGAGCAAAAGGAGCTGGTACCAGCTGGATGCTGCTGGGGTAGTACTGGGGGCACAGACCAAAAGCCTCTTAACTCACATAATTTGTGGCTGTAATAGCATCTGGTGTCACGTATTCAGCCAGTTTGTCTTCATTACAGAGCTATCAGCTCGAGCTAGGTATGCTTGACCTACCCCACACAGCCTTGCTCAAACGAAAGCTATCCCGTGCAGACTTCAAGTTAGACAAAAATACTTGATTAGCAGCATCCCAATCGGGTTAGCAGTTCTGTAGTTAGAGCTGCTGTGTTAGGAACTCAGCCTGTCAACAGCGATCAACATTTAACACTTAGCAGAAGAAATAACTGAAGATTCAGTTAACTTGAAGTAGAGATTAATGTTTGAATTAAAACAAGGCTAAAACAAATCTGGAGACAAACCCTAACAAGCAGATCGGCTCCATCAGTTCTTACTAAGGTTATTTTTGGGTAGTTCATCTGAAACTTCAGCCACATCAAGCATTTGAGTTACACAGTCATCGGTACAGAAAATATCCCCTGAAACATTATCACTGTGCAGAAAACTTAAAAGATTTATACTTCTAAGCTTTACATTACGGGATCATACAAAAACTTTTCTAGGATGCACACAATTTTAGGAAAGGAAGTTAAGCCGTGGAACTAAACTGTGAAGTCATTCAAGCGAAGCTTCGTGTTATTCCAGCAAATAAATTATCAGTGTAATCCTAACAGCTGTCAGGACAGAGCACTGCAATTAGCAGGAGCACAGCAGTTTAAGCTGTCAAGTTTTGATTTTATTAATGGTCTACTGAAAAAAAAAAAAAAATCCCTAAATGAAATGACTGCTATGAAGTCATAAGTGACAACTGGAATTTTCTTGCCCCTTGCTGCAGAAGGCCAGAGGAACACAAGTTCCACATTGAAGCTTGGTATGTGCTACGTGTCTACAGCAAGCAGCTGGGAGGGGAATTTTTCATGACTTCATTCTTGCTTTTCCTACACAGACATGATACAAGCATGACAGTTTTTGAGTATTTGCAGTATATCAAAACTCATGTTGTTATTTCTCCACAAAAAAAAAAAAAAAGTGAAAACTACCTCCCACAAGTATCACATTTGCCTTAAAAAAAAGTTACAGCTTTGGTTCTACTCCATCCAATAGAAATTTGAGGCAACAGTTCTTCAAACAAAAATCTGAGGACTGTGCGCAACCAGAAGTTTTGATTTCTGTATTTTTAATAATTATCAGTCTTATCACAAAACTGATTACTACTTTTTTCACATTCTTAGCAGTTCGGACAGTTTTCCACTGAATATTCTTCAAGCAAAGCATTTTTATTGTATACAAAACACTTTGTCAGACTACTGGAGCTTTGGGAAGGGTTGCAGTTTATTTTACATAAACACGTCAACGAAATTCAGGTACTGTCAAACTCCCTTCTGTTTCTGTTGCATCATTTGTTAATTAAGTAATGAGGGTACACAAAAACGATACAGGAAAAAGAGCACTGCTCAGATCAAAGGTCAAGCTCTTGGCACTATCATTTCTGGCCCATCAAGCACTTTACAACAACTGGACACTCAGAAAAGGATTATGTTCCAACGACAAAACCCACCCTTCTAATCCTAAAGAACAAACTACTCATATTTACAAGTCAATAGGTCAAGTTTAATTACTTCCAAGTGCACATCATGTGATGCTTTATTGATTGCACCGCAACACGGCTCTCAGCAAGAGGAGGCATGGCGATGATTTTTCCCCAGCCATAATCACCAGGTTTTAAAAATACCGATTTTTAACACTCTGGAATGAACATAACCAACACGTTTCGGAAACATGGATTTTAACTTTCTACATTACTTATTCCATATCTTGACTAGTATGAAAGCAATGTCAGCAAACCTCTTAATTGACAGAGAAGCTATTTCGCTATCTGCTGATTTTAAACAATGCTCAAGAATAATGTTCATTCCTACTTGTCTTATGTAATTACACAGCAAAATGTTTGGAATAGAGAGAAACTAAGCCCTGACTAAGACAAACACTCGAAGTGGACGAAAACATTAAACCAATGGAAATCAGGCCTTAGTTACAATACAGTAAATACCTATATCAAAGCACATACACCAAAGATAAAACTATTAAAACTTTTAATGGCCTGATTATTAATTTTTTAATAAAATAATAAATTATTTTTTAAAATATTATAAAAATATTTAACCAAATGTATTTTTATGGTTTCTTGAATTTAAACGTGATTCTATAGCTTCCCACTGTCAGAAGTGCAAAAAGTCAGTCGTGTAAGTTACATCACAGTTTTTATTTATAATCTTATTGTATGCTCCTGTCACTTAATATTCATCTATTACATCTGCATCATTAATTCTCAGACACTCACTCACTGGCTTGCAACACGGTCATAGGAAAAACGTCTTCCACATATCAAAGGCAGCTTTGTTTATGCCTGATTTATGTGCGCCTCATTTACAAGAAACCTTGTTTTCCTCCTGATTCACTGCTATTCATAATTAAAAATGCTTAAGCAATGGCATCACAGGAGAAAGGAATGCAAGTTCAACTGGCAGGGTATCGTGCATCAACCACTAATGGGCGTTCAGGCCATGGGATCAGACCGGAGCTACCGAAACATACGAGCCCAGCACACCAAATAACACGGCTCAGCATCAGCTGTTGCACCCCGTTCAGCTGTCCCTTCTCTGCTGCATGACTTGCTAATACCGGTAAGAATACAGATAAAGCCATCCGTGCCTAAAGCTCAACTCTACAATCCTAAACGTGCAAGCACTTGAGCATCTGCTCAGCCCTTGCTACTGGAGAACGCTGATTTTCAGTCTCGTGCCCCCTCCCAGGAGCACTGGCATTTTAACACAACCTTACAATTCACAACAAGGATGCTTCAAAGCTTCCTTAAGGCACAAGAGCTGTTATAACATGCCTTGTTTTAACACAACAACCTATCCAAAAACCCTACAAAATGATGTATTTTGAATATACCAAAGTATTTCTTTAAATAGATTGTACAAAAATACTTCGTTTTCTAGGGAAAAAAGGTCTAAAACCACTTAATATCCAGCTGTTAAATGACCTGAGTATTTGGTGCTGAAACATCTGGAATTTCAGGACTTGCAAGTCTAAGGAGCAGTAACCACATTTAACTTGAAAATTGCTCGACTTCAGTACACTGGAGTTATTTGTTACTGATGGTTTTTCATTACGAAATGCTCAAAATACAGAAGATACTTTAAGGGTAAAAACACAGCCTGTCCTGACGAGTTTTCAGCCTACAAACACAGATGGAGACTGAGACTGAATGCTGTATTGTTTGTTTGAACACTAATTAGCAGGCATCTTCAGACTTAAAGTATTCTGCTGCATCCTGAAACAATGTTTTCAGATCTTTCACATATCAAAGCCTTCGATACAGAGATGTCAGACACTTGGAAATTTGTTCTGTATTGTCCAGGAAGTAGAAAATCCTAAATTATCCCTACTGTTTGAGTTGGTATTAATACTGCATGCAATTATTGGTGATTTTCAATAAAGTTACGTGCAGCAACAAACACTCTGTGCTGTATTAGGTGTAGGACTGGGCTAGGACTCTGATACACCAGGACAGAGCTATGCCAAGAAACGTGTTTGCCATTTTCTGCAGATATTTTGTTTTTCTGAATATTCTCCTCTCAGACTGCCTGTCAAACAGCTTTCGGGAACACAGCGAGAAGACAAATTGTACTTTTTGCCACTGCAAAGAGAACCCAGCGACCTCACGCGTCAAGTCATCTCGCTCCGCAACCTGGCTGGGTTTCTGCAAGGCACAAACATTTCTCACCGAGCACACGCTTTGGCCAGGAAGAGACGAGTTGCATAAGAAAAGGAAGCATTGTCTGGGTTGGGTTTTTTGTTGGTTTTTTAATATGTAGAAATGGAAATGCTTTTTCACAAGTCAGAGCTGATTCTGAGCTGCTACTCAGCCCCACGGCAAATCCCCCAACGCCTTCCTCAGTCACTGCTGCATGCCCTACACAATGTACTGCAAGTGGCGTGGAACAACCATTTGCATTATTGAACCCCAATTTAAATACTCTCACGCAGCAATTTTAAGCTTAATTTCCTTGTCATTGTCCAGGAAATACTAAAAGAGTGGAGAACCTGCCAAGCCTTAAGGTAGGCAGTAGCAGAGCCACGGTGTTTGCAAGGAGGAGGCAGAATCCTCCCGTCTCATCCTGCGGTTGTGGTGTCAGACACTAATCCTCACGGGAATTACTGTTTTTTGGGGCATCTGCAGGGAAGGCTTACTTTCCCTCGGTGTTTCTCAGGTCAAGAGCCACCCACGAGGCTGTGCTGCAGCAGAGGCTTGCTGCAGGCAGGGCTGTACTGGGCAGGGATCCCACTGACACTCCGCAGCAATGAGCTGTCAGCACTGCCCCTTGGTTTCCAACAAAGGAACAGCCCCAAATGCCCTCAGTTTGCTAAATTAAGTAGATGGGGAAAAAAGTTACAGGAGCATGGCTCAAAAGTTTCATTACAGAAACAGATTTCTTATCGGCTGTACTCTTTCCAAATGGGGAAAAAGAAAAAGGAAGCAACACACAGGGATTGAAATCCTCCTCTTTTAATGGATAATTCAAAGTCAATAAAGGGTTAACACAAGTGTGTTTTCCTCATTTGTGCTACTGCTTTTTAAATTGGCAAATGTAGGTGCAGGGTTTTCAGAGATACCATATGCTGTGCAAGTCCTGAGCATTTCAAAGTAACTTAATTATAAAAATATTACAATACTTAACTTCGTCAGAAAATGGTCTAAAGGAAACCTGAAACCACACGATGTGTGGTGGATGCAAAATACCGACTTCAATTAATGCTCAGTCATCAAAAAGCATTTCTGCATTAGCTGTCAACAACAGCAACATTTAGCAGGTTTCTCTCTTAAGCTTGCTGAAGTTTTAATTGGGAATGATTTTGGAGGCTGTAGAACACACCACGCGATATGCAGGCTGCGAGCTCAAGATGTCTGTCCTAATTACCTCGTAACTCTGAACATGATGAGGCTCTGAGGCAGCCAGTATCTTACCTACCACTTTCTGAGAAGCTTTGCAACTATCCCAGGCCATGTGACTAGATAGAGTTGATAAAAATATATTTTGGATATTAAAATGTTGCACATTACTCTTTGCTTCCACTTCCACATCTCTTGGCATTTAAAAGTTTGGGTATTAAAAAATAAAAACATTTCTGTGGTGCAATTATCAGCTCCAGCACTCTGTGAAACCTCCACAGAGCACCTGCTGGAAGAAACTATGAATAAAATGAAAGGAAGCAGCTGCAGTGGGGGACAAGACCATGGGATCACTGAGCTGTTGACAGGTCTGAACGTAGCCCTTCTGCACTACATACTTCTGTGGCTTTTGCAGAAGATCACTCCATGCCTGAAGAGATGCAGCACGTGCTCTCCTTGGTCTGTAACGAGAGCAGCACCTCCAGCAAGAGGCACGTGCTTCAGAGAGCAGGACACGTGCCCTCAGCCCCTCACCTACAGCCACAGACAGAGCGTGGACACAGCAGGAACACCCTGAGCAGGAAGCCTGGAAGGAAGGACCGGTGGTAGAAAAATGCCAAAATACGTTTCCTTGTCAGAAGCTGGCAACACAGGAGCTCTGAGCTTCTCACTTTTTCACTGAAAGGCATAAATAATAGTAATACAGGTTTTACAAGTAAAACCGATTGGTTTTAGATGGTACATTTGAAGTATAATACATCTGAAAGCAAGTTACACACCTCAGAAGTTAAGACTTCTAAAACCCAAGCAACCTGAGATGTGCAAGTTGCAAGTCCTTGATCCTCTATTCCTATTCACCAGCACTGATGGTGCTGTAAAAGCACAGAATTCTCTGTGCTGCTGGCATTGTCACATAAAGAGTCTGAAAAAGTTTATTTTGCGACTCGCAGTGACTGTTTATTAAAATATTGTTATCTTCAAATATTAGCTTCATAAAAAAATAAGTTAAAATAATTTCAACCCAAGCCACTATTCATAAAGCAAAGCCCGAGTTCCTCTTTCATTATGACAATTTCTCTTGATTCAAGCATTTGTGTCTTCTAATTTTACCCCAGAAGAAAAAAAAGCAGTGGCTTGCTGAGTCCCTGGCACATCCACAGCTCCCGGGAGGAGACACCACACCACGAGCGGAGCACGAGCCCGGCCACGAGCGTGCCCCTGCCCTGGTCTCAGCTCTGCTGGGTGACCTCCAGGCAGCTCCGAGTTTCTCAGATGCTGCTGACACCTCCCTGCTGGCTGCAGGAGGGCCCAGAGCAGCCAGCCAGCCCTCTCCTGAGCTCTTTATTCACTGCCCGCTTGCTCCAACCAACAGCTACTTCATCTCCTTAAAAATCCATCTGCTTCAACCTCCTTTTGCTAGGCATCCTTGAACCATCACCTTTCCAAAGCAATCCCTTTTATAATTAATTAGGTTTGGGAAAAAGAAAAAAAAAAAAACACTTGTTTTTAACCAACAAATGCACTACCTGGATTTAGGACAACACTGATTTACTCCACTTGTGTGGTTTCAGAAAGGCTGTTCATAAATTTCTTGGAAAGGCTGGGAAAAGAGAAGTGTTTGTTTTCAATAACATCTTGAATGTTTCAAGACTTTGTCTTTCTCTCTTCAAGGTTCAATTCTCACAGCTGTAGGAGGCTGTCATCCACATAATTGGCTTCAAAAGTTCCTCCAGGTCCTTGATACATTTCCTATGGCTAATCTTGCTGTGAGTAATCTCCTTCAAATACCCTGCTCAAATGAATTATCTTGATTAACAAGCAAGGTTAACACAAAAACTCTAGCTTGCTGACATGATTTTCCTTGCACAGAACCCCCCACTCCTGTTCTTTTGTTCTGGCCATCGTTCTCTTGTTAGAAGCACATTCTTTTCCTCCTGTACCACATCTATCGACAAACCCATTCTCCAGGCAATAGGGTAATCAAGGCTCTGTCATCTTTGTACCTGGTATTAATGATTGATTTGCTTCTTATGTAAAAATAAATAACTTTCAGAGCTTCTCTTATCATCATTATCAGTGTCAAAATAATTAACAGATTTTATCCTACCTGCATGCAGGTCTTAATCCTCTAATTTTCAAGCCAATTTCTGAATTACAACTTGCACGGTAATTCTTCCAAGTTGAACAGAAAGCCTTTCTCAAGTGCATGTCCCTACTCATTCAAGAACCTATAGTGAATCGATACAGCAGTGGCTGCCACCTTCTTATGCCTCACCTGGGCTGTGCCTCTTGCAGGATTGAATCTACATACCTTACCTTTTAAAGATTTGCAGAACAGGAAGGCTTTTCTGAGCTCTACTGACTCAGAAATAACCAAAAATGTTAGATAAAACCAAGCATGGAAAAATAGGGGAGCTTAATCAGCGTGTTAGCTAGGTTACGCTAACAGTGGTCTGCCAAAATCTCCTCCCATCCATCAAGGTAACTGCTGGGTACATTATAGAACAGGGACAAGTGCTACGAGAAGGTACCAGGAACTGGTCAATCATCCCCTTCCAGTCCTACTTCTGGAGACCCCAAGTACCTCACTGATAATCAACTCTACCAGCAGTTTCTCAAATATTATTAAATAAAAGTTAACAAGCAGCTAACTGACAATACAACCCTGATTTTGAAGAATGATAACCCAATAAAACAGATGAAAAGAGTAACTATGAGAAAAAGAGGCCTTTAAACCCCCTCTTCCCAGGAAATTCGAAGCCTTTAACTGACACACACCAGTATCTTGTTTCTTAAGGCTTATGAAAAATTGTTCCAACATTCCAAACAAAAGAACCCTGAAACGCAGAGGAGTTCCTTCAGTATGAAGTTTGTCAAATGCTCCAGAGGAAAAATAAAATTGAAATTGCCGTGTCAATGTTACAAACGTAATTGGAAGGGAGGGAAGTTATGAGCTACAGACAAGGATTGAGTTTCAAACTAGAATCCATTTGCTAACTATTATCTGTTACAGAAAGTGCCTCTGCCTACCCAGTTCCTCCAGAATGAGAATTATTCAAACCAGGCTCGTGACCTTTTCAAAGCCCTAGGCAGTCTCCATAAAGCCTAAATTCTCATCGCGGGTATTTATAACCTGCCTCACGTTAAGAGCTCTATTTCGGTCCTCACCCATTTTCCCCGGGGATGTCTCAAAGCCATCATCAGTCTCCTGCATCACTTTAGTGCAGATGACACCCGTCTCTAACCTCTCTCGCCCTTGCTCACGTGTTGACACATTTATACCACATTCAACAAATCCAATAGCCGGGCTTTAGCTGATGCCTGTGTCTGAGTTGGAAGCCACGCAGGATGCCTACCAAAAATGCCCTGGCTGGAAGGATGCCTCCACTCCTCAGCAGCCTCAGAACACTTCAAGCGGGATTTTGCTTTTGACTCCCTACACTTCTGATCACTTTGCTGTTGTAGGAAGAATAAAAAAGTACAGATAAATCAGCATCCTAAACAGTTCTCTCTTCCATATGGTTTATGTCACTAAGATCAGACAGGTATGTAACATGACATGCTCCTTAGGCATGAAGAGCACAGCATCGAGTACTTTATCCAAAGATTCACAGAGCAATGCTAAAATACAGAAAGATTTGAGGTGAGAGGGAGGAAGACCACACATCAGCTCCACCACAATCAATTTAGGGAATTATTTTTACTACGTTATCAAATTTGAATTAAAAACTTTCAAGAATAAAAAAATATTTCCAAGATGCTTTACACCTAATGGTACACTGCAGGTCATTTACACTCATCTTTCCCCTCTCACTGCTAAGCAAAAGGAAACAAATAATAGAAACAAACAAGCAAAAAAAGTTACTTTTGTTTCCTATAATACCGGAGGGGATGAGAATGAAGGCAATGCTGTGTTTTCTTGCAGACACGTATTTAAGCTTCCTTTCAGAATGATTTGGTTGGGGACAAGGAATAATGCATAAGCATTACTTAAATGTAATTAAACAGTGCTAATTACAGTTATGAAAAGAACATTCCTAAATTATCCAAGGCCCTACTTCATATGAAAATAACCCATAAAGGACTGGTGACTGCAGTTCCCTCAACTACAAAAGAGTAATTTGAGGTATTTAGACCAGGAAAAGTAACCAAACTTTATCACATTGTTACATGGCACTATAATGATTCTTTATTTAATTTTTATTTAAGTTGTAAGTTGAAGTTGGGCAGTGCAAGTATATAATTTAGCAAAGCAGAAAGCAAGCTGTGCTCTTCCTTCTCCTGTTTTCATGTCCAAGCAGCACTTCCCCTTCCCCATCTGTGCCCCAGGGAGGGCCAAGGGGGACTGGGACTGCTTTGCTGGTGGCAAGGCCAGAGTCAAAAGCATTGGGTGAAATAAAAAGGTTTGGTTTCAGCATCCTTTTGCCCACCTTAACTATTCACTAGTTAACTATAATTTTAGGTTATCTATTTGTACACGTCTGCATTTCTACTCCAACCCTTTAGCACACCAAAGCTCCATTTTTCCCCCTGCTGCTCTCTGTTTCTGCGAGGCTGGTGCAGGAGATGAGAGCACACTGGTGAGCACACCAGCAGCCGTAGCTGCAGATGGAGCTGCCCAGTGCCCGCAGGAGATGGAGCCCACCACAGAACCACTGTCCTGGAGGAAAAGCCTTTCTCTTGTCTGATGGAGGTAGCAACACTTCTTATTAATCTTATGAAGAAGTGCCCCAACTGGGTACCAAGACAAGTCAACTTAAAAAAAAAACAAAAAAAAACAAAAAAAAACACTCCTGCCTTACCTAGAAGTGCAGCTTGAATGCAAATAAGCAACATGCAGCTTTGAGATACAGTGAAGTAAAGATTCTGAGTGACGTACAAGGTTAAGCAGAGTATCACAGCACAAAGTCCAGCTCAAGACAAATATCATGCTTCAGTTAAAGCACGTCACAACTCTCACTGTGCTTCAGCTGTAAGATGCAGTCAGATTTCTGTCATATGCTCTCTGGAGCCAACACCACTGGCCTCTATTCTCTTGCTTCATACAAAAAAATCACATATGCCATTAAAAACAGCCTCAAAGCAGGGGCAGAAGCTGTGTGATCTGCAGTGGTGTTTTTCAGACAAGGAACTCTGAGTAACTCCTGTTGTGTGGCTGTTTTGTATAAAGGGCCCCCGAGTTAGAAAGCCTAACACAAATTCTCTCAAACCAAAAAATCCAGCCAAGCAAGACTTAAAAGTCATCAAGTGCAGTATTGTATGCAGGAAAAGTGGAAGGGAATTTAAATGAAATTAGCAGAATGCTTTTTTCCACTATTCAACTTTAGAAAAAAAAAAAAAAAAAGAAATAAATGGAAAATGTTACAGCAACATCAACATTCAATTAAAATAAGATCTTGAATTACTTTAAACAATAATAAACAATTTTATATACCTGCAAGGTGGTAAAAACATGGAGTCCTTCATGAGCACAGAACCGGACAGCAGTATATACCAGCATCTTGCAATAGTTTCTGAGCTGTAAGAAAAGGTACCAAAAATCAGTGATATCTACTTGCTCTCTTCAGCAACTTAACAACAGATTATCAAAAACATTGCTGTAGTAGAATAATGATCTGCCGCCTTGCTAATTTGGTACACTGACCAAAAATTTAAGAAATTTGAAGGAACACTACCAGGAATTAACTTTTATTTTCTAAACAGATCTGTATCCAGAATGTTTCTTATGCCTTACAGTTAGATTTCTAAGTGACATAAATGTCAGTTTTTAGCAAAACAAAACTGTTAAATTTTAGTGAGCACACTTAGTTACTCTGAAAGTGTACATAAAGTACAAACACAGGAATGTTTTCATTCCACGGAAAAGTTCATTAGTGTGTCACCACAGACAGTTACTTTAAATTGACCTGTAAGGCCATGTGGATAAAGCACAGGACTCGTACATTTGGTTCCTGCTTTGCTCTCCTCCACACCTGCAGTGTGTGCCCACGCAGTGTGGCCTCCTGCTGCATCCCTCGGTCCTAGATGGGGGACAGGGGACCTGCCAACCCTTGTGCCCCGCAGCCAGGAGCTACAGACCCACACAGATGCTGCTGTGCTTTACTGCAGGGATTTTGTCTCTTCATGGGGCACTGCACTGACACTTCTCAGCTGCAGCCTCATGCCACCTTCATTTCCAGCATGCAACTCTGCACCTACATCGTGACCTGGTGCTGGAAGGGGTTTATGGCACACACACCCATCATGAGAACCAGTATGTGGCATCTCTTTAACTGAGATCAGGTGTGCTGGAGGGCATGCTTCATACTGAAAGCTAGAATTAGCTGCGAGTTGTTAAACACATCATAGCCAATGCTGAAATGTGAGGAACAAGTGTATTTGCCTACCACCAGGCACCTAAAAAGAAGCTAAAATACTAGTTCTAGTAATTTAAACTTAAAAAACAAGGATGTTTGAGCCCCATTCCTGCTCTGCTACAGGACACTGCTAGCAAGCCATCAGGTTCACGCTCGGCAGCCAGCGCCAGGGGAAGAGTGCCACCTACTGAGCCATCGCCACCGCTCCCACCAGCCGCCTGGGCACTTCCCGAGGCAGCACTGATTGCTTTTTTAATTATCTGGTGCGGGCACAGACACCCCTCTGCTGCCCATGGGAGCTGGGGTGTTAATTTGTGGGCACCTCTCAATTGTCAGTGCCTTACTGTCATTACAATCCCCTCTTGTCAAAGCTTTTAACTGGTCCGGCCAAGCTTAAGTGTTGTAAAGTTCTTTATTTACAATTACTAAGTGATATTAAAGCACGTAAAACAGTGGTTTTGCTTACACTTCTGCTGGAGAACTCCCACCAGTGACATGTACTTACCAAAAGAGAACTTGGTTGCCCTTGTACCTCTCGTAGCGGGCACTTGATGACATTATTCTGAGGAAGAAGAAATTTAATTTCAATTTTAATCCCCAAAGATCGTAAGCCATTAACGATCACATTTCAGCAGAATCACTTTAAGGCTTTCAGACCTCAAATTCAACTCTTTTTTGTTCTAAACAAAGGATGTGCTTAACCATAAAATTCAAATTATTACGGTGTTCTTCATTACCCAAATAGATAACATACAACTTGTTCTCTAAGTGCTTAAATCACTCCTACACATTGGAATTACCCATAGCAACAGAACTGAAGGAACTAAAATACTTCCAACGCACTTTTTGTGCTTTGTTGGCCTTCCATTTTTTGTTCTGAGATCATCTGAGTGTCTGCGGCATTAAAAAGCATTTGCAATCCAGTTAACACAGGGTACTTCCTACAAAGTCCTTTGCAGACATATGGCAGTAAGCCCTGCCTTCATTGTTAGCAAAGCTAATTAGTCTGGATTCAGTGCCACATTGCTGCAGTGACTGAGCTCAGCAATGGACTCGGATAATGTCCTGCCACCCTGAAGTGCAGGCTGAGGAAAACCTGAGCTGTTACCTGTGTTACACTACCTAGCTCCATGGTACTTTACCTTAGCTGGTGTTCCCTGAAGTGTGAGAGTATGTCCAGTCCATGAAGGAAAGAGTAGATTGTATTTAAGTCCTAAAGAGAAAACACAAGAAGAAAAAAGAAAAGACGTGAGCAACTTCATTCGCAGCACCTAATCACTTCTGCGTTACTTTCTAAGGTCCCAAAACATGTTCCACAGCCTTACGAAACAATTCTAGAGAGGAACAAAGCCTAGATCAGAAGCTAGGCTGCGACATGTGCAGGCTTGGAGAAACCTGTTCACTCTTAAGCTGCTGAAGCAAAAAGGGCAAAGTTCAGTTGATGCATAAAGAGTTACCCGAAATAGATTCTGAAGCAGACTTATCAGAAACCTCTCTGAAAATGATTTATATGAATGGATACTGCAGCAAACAACACATAGTGTAAACCAAACAGCACAGTCCTATTCTTCCAGGGCCAAAAATCATTGAAATATTTTAATGACTCTTCTAAATAGGGAAAAAATTGGCAATCTTGCAAAGCTACCTTGCTAATAGCAAAGAACACTGGAGAAAACCTATGCCACGTAGTCTAACCACGATTCATAGTGCAGAGAACTACAGTACCTTCTTATAAGAACATTAGGTGTGGACATGAAGTATTTTTCCTATCTGAGACCCAGCTGGTATCCCCATTACAAACTCTGCTCCATTCTACTGCCTCTAATTAGAAGTTAGTGCTAGAAGTGACTCCAAAATACTCTTCGGTAAAGACAGCGTGGGGTTAGATTTGTCCCCCACCTCCTACTATGAAGACTCAGCATCGATCAGAGCCACCCGATAACAACCGTGGAAAAATACAACTTTTCTGAAGCAACAATATTAAAACTTGCAGATGATTTCACTTTAAAGATTGGACTTTATTTAGAAGTGGCAATTAGGAGAAGCAGCTGTTTAAACTTCTCACTACACAGAATTCTCTTTAGTCACAAAAATATCTGTGCTGATGGTGCAGACCACATGCTAAGAAAAAGCTCACTAGGGCTATTCATCACTTAATTTACTATCCCGAACAGGTGGGCTGTTAGCATTAAATACATGCACAACAAAATCATTATACGCCACGCAGCAGTCTCTCCAGCTTGGCCTCGGAAAACATGCTCTGAATTTTCAAGTGCTGCATTTATGCAGTGTTTACAAAAGATAAATCAATACGAATGCTAGCCCCAAAGTTTACAATAGATTTACTTTAGAAAAGTTCGTTGGCTTAATAGTCAATGTTTAGAAATATAGCGGATACAGACTGTTATACCAAGGGAAAGGTCAGATGTAATTGCAGGTCATGTAAAACCAATAAAACTGATTTTTTTTCCTTTCTAAATGTCATTACCAAACCCATGAAAATTAAACAGAAGGCCTGAATGTTTCATGCTCCATCTATAAAGCATCCGTTTCACACCGCCCAGTCTCGTATTAACCCTCAGCTGTGAGTTAGGGCATACTCGATTTTCGTAGTGAAACACCCAGGAGTGCCAGCTCCAAAACAGATCCCCAAAACATCCCAAACATGACACTTCCTTGAGGTGAGACCCCAAACACGACGCTTCCTTGGGACGAGACCCCAGACACGACCACCAGGGCCTGCAGGCAGCCCCGGGGCCACTCGAGCCCCTGACAGGCCCTTGAGCAGGAGCCGCGCCAACTTCCCTGTCAGAAAACGTCCTGCACCGAGATGTGGCAGAGATATCCTCCAACCAGAGCAACCCAGTAGTTAGCAGCATCTTCTTAGTTAAAACCTGAACACAAAAAGGGGAAAGTGACCCCACAGCCAGCTTCTTCTCCTCCACCTGGGCCCTGCTCACCCGGCTGAGGATGCTCCAGCTCCCTCAGGGCCCAGCTGCAGGCAGCAGCAGGGTTATGACCAAACCACCCAAGAGGAATTTTTCACTCTTTCCTACGTGTTGTGTCTACACATGCTTGCCTACATCTCCTCCTGAATAATTTAGCTGAGACACAGTTATAATGATGTCTTTTGAATGCGTTACATTAGCAGTCCTATTGTCACGAGTTACAGCGCATTGTAAGTGGCATAAAAGCTCCTATTCGTGCTTCACAACAAAGTTCAGGCTGCACATACAAAAACTGACCACATCCTCGAGGATTATTCCCCACACCTCCACAGAGCAGGTTAGTCCAACACACCCTGACCGTGGCACAAAGCGGCCTCAGCATAAAGGGATTCCTGTCTGGGAAGCATCCCTCATCTTAGAGGCATCCAGTCCACAGCAAAGATGGAAAAAAAAACAAAATCAGAGCAAGGGATTTTGGAAGAGCCATCCCATCAGCTCCGTTGGGTGCCAGCAGCACCAGACCTGCATGGGAGCACATCTCCCCCAGGTTCTGTGTTGTCTCTGCTCCAGCAGTGTGCACCCATGCAACGTGCTTTAAATGCCATACTGACACAAAGCTTTGTTCATTTGCTTGTATTAAAAAAGATCCTTCACAGACAGCCAGGGGAGTTCTTCCTCCTCCTCGCACACCCCTGCAAAATCTAACGAGGGAGGTTTACCCGCAGCTCTGTTTTTCCAGATAATGTGAAAATTTCACACCAGGCACACATGGGGTGGTTTCCTCCGTTGCTCCCATCTCATTTAATTATTTTCATGTCCAACAAAGGGCAACAAAGCTGGTGAAGGGTCCAGAAAACAAGTCCTATGAGGAGCAGCTGAGGGAGCTGGGGTTGTTTAGCCTAGAGAAGACGAGGCTCAGGGCAGATCTTATCACGCTCTGCCATTACCTTGAAGGAAGCTGTAGTGAGGTCAGGATTGGGATCTTCTCCTAAGCACCAAATGATAAGATGTGGGGAAATGGCCTCAAGTTGGAGCATGGGAGGTTTAGGTTGGGCACTAGGAGAAATTTCCTTACTGAAAGGGTTGTGTGGCACTGGAACAGGCTGCCCAGGGGAGCGGCTGGGTCACCATCCCTGGAGGTCTTCCAGAAACGTGTAGATGGAGAACTTAGTAGCAAGGATTGGTGGTGGACTTCATCACTAGGTTAAAGGTTGGAGTGGATGATACTTGGAGGTCTTTTCCAATCAATGTGAACATTTCTAATGACAGCCCTAGCACGGCGTTTAAGAGCCCACATGCCAGGAAGGGTTCATATCCTTGCACACCCAGCTGGATGCTGCACGGCCTGCACCGCACACAAGAAATCCTCAACCACAGCCTGCAGTGCTCCTTTCACCAAATCCATCTTCACAAAGCCAAAAATAGGATTAGAACTGGCTATTTTAAACCTCTGATCTACGCCGCGGCCCCGGTTTCAAACACCAGACAAGCACACAACCACAGTACAAAGGGCAGAGATTATTCCTGCAGATATCTATCCGTTACAGAGAGAAAGTGCCATAAAAAGGATGGTAGCAAAGTGCAACAATAAATGGGACGGGCGCAGAACTCAAAGTACTGCCGGAGAAGTTACAGGTCCGTTCCATACAATCTCTTCACATCTTTCTGCCAAAACTCATTTGCAAAGCAATTATGGACAAAAAAGCTATTAACAAAAATTATTGATGCACAAATCTAAGGACCAAGGTCAAAGGTTTTTTTTTATTATTATTATTATTTTGTAATCTTTATTTTCAGAGCCTTTACCACCCCAAAACTAAAGTGTGGTATCTGCCTTGACATAGTACAGCCAGACGCACTCCTCAGTGTTCAGCAGACAACTGCACCTTGCCCGGTGTATTTATGGAGGAGCCAGCTCATGGCTTCTGTCCACCCAGCTAAAATTACAGCTCCAGCAAGCCACGGGAAGGCAAGGAGCTGGGACATGGTCATTGCATGCACAGCAGCCCCACAGAACTCATCTTCCTCACCTCCTGCTCTCAGCACCGAGCTCATCAGCCCAGTGCCCTCATTGGGAGCAGGACAGACGCCCACCCGCCGGACAGACACCAGGCAAAGCACGAGGAGCAAAGCCACGAGAAGGCCTGGAGAGCCAGGAAGTGGCGAAACAACTGCTACGCCTGCAGAGCAGAGGGCACTGCGTCTTCACACCCACCACGTGCGGCGTTGGGCTGCGTAGGGAACAGCGAGCATCCAGGCAGAAGGGCAGAAATCAAGGGAGGGCTCTGCCAGGGGCACTGCTATCGCTCAGCTTCCGTTGGCGGCAGTGTTATCGCCCGACACATGCATCCTCCCGGCACAAAGCTGAGCTGGCCGCTAAACCAGAGAAAAATGGGGAGATTTCAGCAGCAGCAGCACAACGTTGTGTAGATCAGCCTTCTTTTAAAGCAATTTCCTCATCCCAATGCACTGAGGGGAGCCACCTGAATACTTGCCCACTTCTTTTCCTCGCCAGATGCCTGCTCACATAATTACAAGATGCCACAACTGAAAAATTACAGAATCACCAGCAGCATGCATCAAAAACTCATCACATGAGAGCAAACCAGGTAACTATTACAATCACCTGCTTACCCCAGAATGCTTTTATTCGAAAGTGATTTGATACTTCAGATTTTTAGGAAGACAGCAAAACATCAGCTTCTTAGTTGCCAAGATGCACCTCTAAAAATCAGCCAAAAAGTCTTCAAGAGACTAAAAATCACCTCCAGGGTGCCAGGGAAGCGGCAATCATCTTTAGTTCAGTTAGCAGCATTTTTATTATTATTATTTATTTTGTTTTAAGGACAACCAAGATCTGGGCTCTTCCAAACGAGTCCAACAGCACAGACACACCAGGTGCAGCTGGGAGCATCACGCCACGCCAGCCGTACAACAGACAGCCCATGTGCATTTTTATGAACCAAGGAAACTTGTTGAAACATAGGTTATCAGCATCCTACAGCTGAAGTGATTTACACAGCCTTCTTTGAAGTTTATTCAAGTTAACTTTTAACAGTTTGTCTGCCCCCAACAAGGAGGGTATCCCTGCCTCTCCACCACCCGAGCAGTCTGTGTCACGTCCCTGCTTCACCCTTTTCTCTCCCAGTCTTTTCCCTTTAATCCCAGGAGCAGCTTTACAGAGCTTGGGATGAAAGATCCAAAGGAGGGTGGTCTCAACTAGAGTTCTGAGCACAAAGTTTTCTGAACAATAAAAAAAAAAAAAAAAACAGCCAGAGCAACTGTAATTTGCATGAACCACATTTATTCGCTGTAAGGCAGAAGTGCAGCTTCCAAGACAAACTCTCCTGCAGCGTTAGGAGTGGGCACTTTGGAATGAGAATGAAATTATTGCATCAAAAGTAAACATAAAAATGAAAACCTGATGCTTTAAATGATGTGACCCCAGCCAGGTGTTCTAGTAACACATGATTACATTAAAACACGAAGCAGGAAATCTGTTCTATTTCTAAGGAAAACAGAGCAAATTGTTCCAAAATGACCTCACTGTTGCGAGTTCTGATAAATCTCATGAAGAGCCATCCTCAGCAGTCACACCAAGCTATCAAGGAGCCAAGGAAACCATAAATCCCTCCACAACCCCTCCTGCACATTACATGCTTCGTGTCACTTGCAAGGGGACACCAGCATCACGCAGTGCCACCACTTGCTGGTGCAGGGCCGGGGCTCAGTGATCCAGTGGATTTCTTCCAGCTCTCATGCCTGATGCTTCGATCAGCAAGTCCCAAACTGACAGCTCTCACACGCAGACCTGTCCCACAGCACAGCACAAAACCCATCCCTCTGTCCCACCGCAGCACGTTCAGCTCCTGCTGCAGGAAGGCAGCTTGGCTCACTTGTGGCTCCTGATGTCCAGTCTGGCCGAGCCACCAGGGCTCCCTGCTCACACAACAGCCTGCTTCTTGAAGCACACGGCATGGCTGATGGGGTGCTGCATCCACACCTCTTCTATACGAAAAGACAGCTGCCAGGATGCTTATTTTACATGCTTCGGAGCAAACAAAAGCATTAGTGTTTTCTGAAGGTGTTACAGATTCATCTGTATCACAGACAACATATTTCTGCCTTTTAAAGGACAGATAAAGCATCTGGTAGCAGCTGTAAGACATTCCACTGACGTCCAAGAGAAACCCCAGGTACAACAGCTCGCAGGGCAGGAGGCTGTGTGGCTGCAAGCTGCCCCAGCCGCCCCGCTGAGCACCAAGTGCCACGGGAAAGGAGGCTGGAAGGAAATTCAGCAGGATCCCAAACATACTCACTATCAGGATATGGATTTTAACACCCTCTGGAACAGCAGCTGAACATCTCTATATTAAAATCATTAATTAAAATGCCTACATTTCACTAAAGCAAACAGAAGTATTTCTTGGAAAAGGGACAGCAAGCTGCAAACAACTGGCTCCCCTCCAGCCTGCTCCCTTTGCTTGCGTTAGTGATTCAGCAGGCTCCTTATAGGGAGGGAATGCAGCTTTTATTGGGAATGCTGTCAGCCTCAATAAAGACTCTGTCACCCATAGGGGGGCGTAGCAGAAGAGAGGAAATATTACTCAGCACGGTTTATGGTTTTCATTGCTTCCCTTCCTGTTACTTCACCGAAGGCTGGAATCTGCGCTGTTTCCTTTATCCTCTGTTTAAGGCCAATTGTAAAAATAGTCCTCCCTCCCAAATTCTTTCCTGGTAATGTAATACTAGAAACCAAAATACAGAAACACGCCGGAGTTGTCCAGCCCACGTTCCAGATATTCAGGGATGGCTATCACAAACACACCAACTGCAGCAACACGGCTCCGGAGCCCCGTGCCGGGCACAATCCCACCCCATCCCCATCCGTGGGCTGAACAGAAGGAGACGAGATGACCCGGGAAGACTCTGCCTGCTCAGTGGCACAAACTTTTATTAGAAGTCAAGCAAAGTGCAGAAAACACCAGCTCCAGGGGCCTTCGTTGAGAGCTGGGCTGCATACTTGGAGTTACAGCTCCCTTTAAAGTAGCTTATGTAGCTGGAGGCCTTTAAAAAAAAATTAAACACAAACATTGAGGAATTACAAGGCTGAATAGACTGTTTAATCAATAACATGAATCAAAGTGTTACCAGGACACTTTAACAGTGTTTTTACCATAGTGTTTTGCAGAGAATAACACCATTTAAGTAGCACCACTAAGGAACAGAGCGTAACCACGCCGTACAACTTGATGTAAGAAATACCAGAAAATCAGCAACCAAAACTCACTAACAGCAAACTCCTGCATGGTCCTGGTTCACCCTCAGACTGCACCTAAATATCATTTGTATAAAGTAAACTGGCCCAGCCACTTCAGAGCCATACACTATTAATCAGTAAAAAAATAAGAATAAAAAAATAGTATATATTCTGTAAAGAAACGTTCCATACGGGAATAAGAGGTGATGCTTTTCTGGCCTCAATTTGCAGGCTACTGACTATAGGGATTTTTTAGGCATCCTCAGTACCCAGCTGAGGAGATGTCAGCCTGGTATCTTCATACAGCAGAAAAATAACGAGGGACCTCGTTTCTCTGTTGTAAATCCAGGAAGCACTTCCAGTTGACAGCATCAGTTACCAACATAGCCACAAACAGGAAACTAAAAATCTGGCTTTTGTTTCTCAGACTGTCAGAAATAACATTTTCAGGCTTGGTTTTTTTTTCGTTTTTTTTTTTTCTTCCTGCAAATGTAGCAAGTTTCTCCAAGGGGCTAAAACAGTTTGTCTTAAACGCATTTCCTTCCAGCATGCACACATGGCTACAGGCGCAGACTTCAGAACTCCATTTCACCCCCAGGAATAGAAATATCCTCAATAAAAGTTGAAAAGGCCAGATCTGGTTTGAGAACAGAGGCCCTAGACCCACTATTACAGTTTATTTATAGACTCGAAGTACCTCCATTCAACAACATATTTCCAGGAAAGAAAAAAAAAAAAAAGCAAAGTACTCCTACATGAAAATAAAACAAAGTTTCTCTGCTCCCAATAGCTCCCACACCCAATGCAGATAAACACCCTCCACCTAAGGACCCTGGACTGTGTTGATATAAGACTGGTAGAAAGAAAAACACTCGAAGGAATGAGGGAGGGAATTTCTCTTTCATTATTATTTTTACTGCTGTTTCATCACACTGAGTCAGCATTTCTGGAGCCCCGACTTCGCACGAGAAAAAAAACAAACAACTTCCTTTGGATTTTTCGGAGCAAATACCAAAAGGCCCCAAACTGGAGAGACGGGAACATCAAACGCCAGCGCTTCAAAGCCAGCAGCTCGCGGAGCGCTTTGAATATCTGAAGCGTGTTCAGCCCTTATCGTGGCTCAGAACAAAAGTACAGTTATGAAAAACTACCTTTAAGAAAAACATTACCATCAAGTTCCCAGACACTCATTACTTTGGTTTTAATGCATACTTTCACATTTGGGTGTTGATACTAGAAAACCGAGAGCAAGCTGCCTTGAGAACAGAGCTCAGAGTTCGATACGATGGGAAGCTTGGGAGATCCAGAAGTCGTTGCAATGCTCACATCTACCAAAGAGCAGATTTTTCTACCAAATTTTTTTTGAGTAAGAGCACAAAGACCCTAAGAGCAGCACAAAATCAGCAAGCAAACAAGGAATTTCAGGCTTCAATCAACGCCTCACTAGGTGAGCAGCTAACTACGCTTCGGGATCCACAACCTCCCTGCCAGAGGGCAAGCATCTCCCAAATAACAGTGCTTGGGTTAAACCTTTTTTGCCTTAATTCCAAGGACATCAGCTCACCCGGTGACACCCTCTGCTCCTTTAACACGAACAGATAAAAAAAAAAAGTTCCAGCACCTAAAATCTCTCCTTTCCTTTTTCTTAAAAGGAAAAAGTCAGGTAGGGACGGTCTGAACACTGAAACGCCAAGGGGAAAGTTGATTCTCACAAGAAGTTTGGCACAGGAGCCTGGGGAAGATGAGAAAGGGGATAGAGGATGAAATCCAAAGGTCGATTCCATGCTGAGGGTCCCAACGACTCGGGAATATGCCTGCATGCAGCTCGCTCCCAGGAGAATCTGGGCTTGTGCGGCACAGCGCTGCTCCTGGCTCCCTTCCTCCCTGTTGGATGGGACCTCGGCAGCAAACATCACCAGCAAATTTCCATGGCTAAGCTCTGTCCAACAGGTATCTCAAGCACATAGGAAGACTAACGGACAGAACGATATTTTACTGCTGCTTGTCTCCATTGTATTAATCCCAAGGCTTTTATACAAATGGATAAAGAACACTCCGCAGTTTTCACAATGGCACATTTATCATTTTGCAGTGTATCATTTCATATTTCTTTGTGAAAGTAAGCAAAGATCATGTCTGTCAGGAAATTAAGTCTTGCTTAATAAATAACACTGGAGTCAAAATAAGATCTCTTACCAATAGCACAGCTTGAGCCACCCTCCCAGATGAACAGAGATGAATAAAACCCTATGAACTGTCTCAAAACAGTTCTGTGCAACAGTAAAATATTAAATTTGCCACATTGCTTCTGAGTAAAATATTCTGTTTTCATTCAGCAGCAGTGATAAGACACCAGCAAGTTGGAAAAAAACAGACTGAGAAGAATATAACTGCAGAATAAAATATCACATGAAAACTGAAACTCTCCTACAACCTTTTTCAATAAAGCCACTGGAGGAATAAGAAAAATGATCAAATCCCAGCTCTTTTATTCCCACAATAATACTATGAGGAACAATGAAGGAATTCCTGAAGAGGACAATAGTAAGATGTTTTTAAGATGTTTAGCAGCAACTCCTCCTCAGTCCCGGTACAAGGCACACCAGGCAGTGCCCAACACAGCAGTCCAGGAAAGCTGCTGCAGTTCTCAGCAATCCGTTCCTTCGAGAAGCTGTAAATTACCTGAATGCAGATCCCTACAATTAAAGTCTAGTACTGCTACAACTGCAGCTTCGTCTCACTTACACAGAGTGCTAACATCCCTGGGTATGTGCCTGCATGTATTGGCACATACACACACACCCCTCACCAAACCAAGGAGTGCAGTCAGAAGCTCTTGGCACCTTTGCCTGTAGAAAAAAAAAATCCACCAGACTTCCCCAGCTGCTACACAAGTCACTGCAGCAAAACTCTCGAAACTGGCTCTGAGACACTGCTGCAGGATCTGCTCTTGTGGTTCTCAGCAATACCGGTGTCAGAAACCACAAGGAAGCTTACGGATCCAAACTGAGGTGATAATCACGTATCTGTATCAAGTTTTAAGTTTGAAACCAAATGAATACAACTATCAGAGGTACAGCTATCTTCCTGGTAATTACAATTGATCATTTTGTGTGATTCTGTGATTTATGCATACAGAATGAATAGCTACGGAGCTATAATAAACCCACCTCTAGTATCACCTCAAAACCCACCTTTAGATACACCTCAGTATCTCAACACAGCGCTACAAAGATGCCCACTGTTTGCAAAACTGCCATTATTCACTAAAGATTAAGAAATACGCAACACTAGCTTACTTTGAGCACCAAGCAGGTTTCTAAGCAGCAGTGCAGTGCATTAATTTAGGACTCAGACCTTTGACTCATCAGCTCACACTGGAGAAGTTTGGTGCAGGGCGATGAAAAGCAAAGCTGGAAGCAGCAGCTGAGAGATTACAACACGGTGATAACTCAACAGTCATGCTCGTGACAGCAGACAGGGAGAACACACTCTAGCTCCTGCTTTCCCTCTCACCTCCAAACGAAACAGAAGGACCCCGTCCTGCAGTCCAGACATTTTATATACTCAATTCTACTGAAGGTCAGGCACGGGTTTTCTTGGGGAGCAGTTCATTACAGCGCACGAGTCCCTTGCTTGAGCAGCTGGCCCACAGCAGCGCTTTCACGCCCACCAGGATGACCAACAAACCCGTCACCTGCAGCGCTCCTCTTGGTCACACAAGTGCTCATAGCAGCAAAGTGCTTGACTAGAGGGAAAAAAATGAAATCAAAGCAGCATTACTGGTCACAGCACTAAACGCTGAACTCCGCCACCTCCACATCCCACACAGCCACAGCCGGAGCATGTGCGAGACCCAAGTGAGGCAGAGGGGAAGCTTTCAGCTGTTAAGGACATGGTTGTGACCAGCTGTGGTTGTGCAGCACCACAGTGCCCGAGCTGTTTGCTGTAGGTCTGCTGCACTCCGCAATCCCCCTCTAGCCAATGCATACAGGGGAAAAAAAAAAAACAACACAGCTCTGCTGAGCTGTGAGCTCCACCCATGAGAGCAGCCCCATGGCACAGGAGACAGCCTGCCGGGAGGCTAGCACAGACACGCCAGCTCCAAAATGTTCCCCAGCGATCACAGCAGCTGGACCGTGCCCCTGAACATCCGTACAGAGATCACCCATCGACTAGCAAGGACCATTTGTGCCTTTAATTCAGGTGCACCCCTTCCTGAACCAAGGACTTGAAGAGGCTTCTAAAAATTCACAGCACAAAGATGCAGAAATTCGAGCAGCCTCCCTTTCCTTGGGCAGTGCTCGCTGACATAATGCTGTCTTGTATAAAGGAAAAAGAAGTTACAGACAGACAGCCAAGTTCCACAAGTGAGGTTTTCTGGGCAGATGGTGTTATGTACTTACACTGTTGCTTCTGTCTCAGAAGCCTTAATTTTATAGGTAGAGCAGTGATCCAAAAACATACCTTTTCCTACAGCTTAAAGCTTTAGCTTGTATGTTTATGTTTTTTTAAGTTTTGTTTGTTTGTTTGTTTTGTTATTAAGGCTAAAAAAAATGCAATTAAAAATCCTGATTTAGGGAGGCAAGGCACAATGCAATTAATTCACAGGACACCAAAGCACAGGGAAAATTCACATCGAAAAGGTTCAGGTAGCAGGGAGACATAGGAGTGCATTCTTCCAAAATCCTGATATAGCTGGATGAGGAATAGAGATTTAAAAATAATAATTACTGACCTAAGTCTCAGAGACAAAATAATTATTGGCCAAGTACTTGATATTACAGTGACACATACTACTAAGAAAACACCGAAGTGTGATAATTTAGCTGTCTGAATGTTCCTATCTTGAAAAAAAGGCTTCCCTGCAGCTCTTACTTTGTTAATAAGCCCCCTACACCTTACAGCACCTGAAAATTCAGACTCTAAGCTCATACCAAAGCCTTGGCTATGGCAGAGATCTCTTGCATGAGATTGCCCCAAGAATAACTAAACAAATACAGTCAAGATTTCAGAGTACAGTTGAAATGGTGTTTACAGGTCACTGTCATGCTAAAAGGCAAGCCTACTAAGCCCACCCCAACTCCATCGAGTTTACTGGACAGGAGGTCAGTGATCTAACCCAGGGCTGCCAGCTTCCTTCCTACTTCAAATGGGAAACAGGAACAGAAAGTCCTTCTGCAACAAGTTGGAAAAACCACTTCTACTTCGCCGAATCACGGCAGCCTATCGCTAGGCTGGATGATGATGCACAGGACCCTGAAAATAACCCAGTAAATATCATCCCCAGATAACCCGCAGTATCGAGCAGCCATGGACAAGCACAGCCCTTTGTGACAAGGGCATAAAAATCCTCCCAGAGTCAACGTTCAGCAGCCAAAGCAATCCCAAGACCTTTTAACTCTAAATACACGTTACACAGGCAGACCTCACTCTCCAGCTCTCATAAATGCAAATTGTCAAGGTGAAAAGTATCATGACAGCTCTGGAACTCTTTCTTGGTAGAAATCTCACCAAAAAGCCAATTTCTGCGGGCAGCACAACACAACACACACAATGCAAGAACACTTTCCCTTCAGACCAAAAGGAGCAATGTTTGAGGCTCAGGATTCATCAGCCTTTGGAGAAGTGGATTGTTTAGATGTCAACACTTTAATAGGGCACAGAAAGATTGTAAAAGAGAATCCCTTCACTATGGTGTTTTTTTCCCTATTCTGCGAGAATTTTCTAGACACTCTTGACAAGCTAAAAGATAACTAATAATTAGCAGAGCTCAGGAACCTAGAGAAACCAGATGCAGAACGCTAAATAATTTCTGCGTGCTTCCCTGAATTAAGGGTATTTCCAGAATACTGTATTGAAATCATCAAAAGGGGAAGAAGGGTGTATCAGTTTCATTAAACAAAAGGAAAACCCTCTATATTTTAAGCCTGAGGTCATTGGAACAAGAAGACCTCCTCATTTTAGAAAATAGCTTCTCTGGCAACACAAGCACTAGCAAAACACTGTTATGGCAACGACCAGCCCCTTACAAGAAAGGACATCAGCATTCCTGACATCCTTTATAGATCAGTTCTTTAATATACTTCCCAATGAAAACAAATTTTTGCACGTGCTTTAGAGGGTGGGAAGAGAAACCCTGCAGAAACCCTGCAAACTGGAAGTTTACCCAGAGTGTATGGCCCAAGAGAGCATTCAGCTTCTTTGCCATCGACAAGACCACCACGAGCCACCTCTAAATGCCAAGAGACTCGTTTCCACCTGGGCATTACCAGCTCTTTGCACTCTGGGTATGTGAGAACAAACCCACTGCACACAGTTTAATTAGCTGGCACTATGAGCATCATCTGTGCTGGAAACAGCAGCACCCATAGCTGCTTGGATGACTGCCTGAAGATATTTGGCTCCTCTCCTTCCCCTCCTCAAAAAAAAGTGCCTGGGCACAAGTGGGCTAAGCCTGGGCACTTTCACCCCAGCACCCTCCAACAGCACACATCCAAGTCCTTTAAGACAGATTATCATCATCTTATTCTGTATTTGTGCTACAGACACCCAGATGTCCTTATGAGAATTAGTTTTGTCAAAATCTCTTTTATATAAGTATTATGGAAAGGCTCCTCTGTAAAGCCTACACAAAGTAAGTTTTGGTATACTACTTGAAGAGATTGTTTTTAAAAAGATAATTACATTTTTTATGACAGCTTGCATTTAGTATGGTATTTTAGGGCTTTAATACTGTCTCTACAAGGAATTAAACACCTACACATCTTGACTGCTCGCCCTCCACCCTTTGCATTTTTAGAGAATAAAAGCAGAACAGAAATGTATTTTTCTTCCATTTGGCAACTTCTCTGAATGCCAACAGTACTTGCAGTTCTCTCCCACCTCCTTCCACACCCTTTTCTCGCCCTTCCTTACTATTCCAGCATCTCCAAGGAGTTCCTACTGCAAGGTTAATCACGAGGCACTGGGCTTGTCTTTTAGCTCAGATTAACAATTTTGTAAAACACACCCTACTCCAAAGTCCCTAAAATTCATTGTTTGAATTCAGATAATACAATAGAAAGCATTTTTATTTTTCTTTTCAGAAAAATGTTACATTACACATTCAAATTTAAATCCATCACTGACAGCTTTTTGTGGAATTATTACTCTGCAGCTGTAACCAAGTACATGACCCCACAGCATGGGGAAAGATAGGCATTAAAGGAAATAAGTTTGAGAAGGAATTCCAGGACTGCATGATAATTTCTGGTTTCGCTCCCAGAGCTGTCATAGCTGCCATTAGAAATGAAAAACCAGTTTTTCAGGAGCAGTGACTGGAAGCAAGAATAGGAAAAGTAATCTCAGGGCAACGCCACTTCCAGTGCTCCCTGGGAAACCGAGCCACCCTGATGCACTCTAGCTTCATTTGCTCCTTTAGCAATGCTCAAGGTTTGGATCATGTAAAAGTCATTTTACCTTCTGAAAAGAACCAAACAGAGCTTCTTGCTGGGAATTTACAGGCACCAGATTAGCTGGTCACCAGCCTGGCCTCAGATCAGCAGCCAGAGCCGTGCCGCTGCCCACTCACCAGCAAAAGAGCCCCATTACCACAAGTCTTCAGACAGCAAAATTCAGAAAGTGGGACCCGTTTTCACCCTTCTACAAGCTCAGTTTACAGCCATCCTATCATCATAGCTTAGAGAAACAGGCCTTGTAATATTTTAATTAATAATGACTTTTGACTTAGCCTGCAAAATCACATCTGTTGAGCCCCCCAATCCCTGCTTGCTGGGAAGATGATCACAAAAGCAAGCTGCTGTCCTCTCTGTTCTTCACAGTCAGGAATTCTGGGATCCAAATTGTCGCTTTGGCCAACAGCTTGAAAAAGATCCACATATTCTCTGCGTGAGCTTCCAGCACACTCCGACAATCACGCAGTGCAAACAGCGAGGTTCTGTTTTACAGTAACCTCGCAGCCACAAAGGCCGTGCTGACAACTACACCGTGAGGCCAGAAAACCCCAGAACCACTGAGAAGGCCTTCCAAAGCCAGCTTCTTGGAACAAAAAATAAACAAAAAGAATCGGAGGGATGTGCATCAGAATATCAGAGGGCGAAGGGAAGAGGATCGAAGGACGAGAGGGAAGGCTTAGTGCTCCGCAAGTCGTTTCACAGGAAGAGTGAGAGCTTGATGTATTCTGGAGATACTTAATTAAGTATTCTTACCAACACCCACACCAGTTTCTCAAATTCCTTTAACCAACAACCAGCACTGAATCAACAGGCACAATGCTAATGAAACGGAGCTAAAGTATCTCCCTGTGTTAGGACGGTAACAGAATGTAAGGCTTAAAAAACAAGGCAACAACAACAACAAGATCAAATCACATGTGGTATTGGACTTCCAGACAAATCTGTCCCTACAGGTGCCAGACACGGGCACGTTAAGGCTTGACACAAGGTACTCAGGAGCATTGCTGCTAGGCAGAGGCAGGTTTCCTCAGCCGGCCCTGCGGAGCTCGGCAAGGCCCCTCAGGGCCGGAGCATGGCCCAGGCCCACAGCCACCATCCCTCCTCCCACCACACAGTCACACCTCCTGCGAGAGCACCCTAAAAAATAACTTCCTTTAAAATCCTTGTTTTATAGCCATATTCCTGAAAAGGTACCTAAAAGCCATACACAGGGCATGTGATAGGTACCTGTCTGTACGTACGTGGCACAATTGCACAAAGTCACCGATTACAAAGCCGGAGCGTTTCCCTTCCTGCTTTTGTTGTGGCCGTGCGTCCTCCGAATGAATCCCAACAAGCAGGAGCACGGGAAGGTGAGGCCGTAGCCAGTCATGTTTTTGCATAACTACACGCAAGACAAGTAACTGTGTTCTTGTTACACTTGACCAAGACGTTCAGACTCCATGATTCCTTCATGTTTGGGACACGAGGGGTGCTGGAAGCCACAAGCCCAGCCGGCAAGGGGCAGTCTGCGCTCTCTGGCCTTACCAACACCACTGCTCAGCCCCGTGGCTCCACCTCAGGCAGAGAGCTGAGCCGAGACAAGCCAACGCTCGAAGACACCCTTTCACTGGTACCAGGACCACACTCTTACTCAGCAGCTCATTTACACAAATGGGAGCTGGAAATTACGTCCAGAAGACGAACAAGGACAGCAGAGGCTTTTCACCTTGTCATGTGTCACTCCCTGACTCACCGAGCACAAACCCTGAATATTCTGCAAACAATGCCAACACTCATCAGCCATTGTCCGCAGAGTAATTAGGGCGCTGCAATTTGATCTCCCCTTGAACGCACACATGCTCCCTCCAGCAGAACTTCCCATTCCATGCAGGAATTCGCATGAGTCACGGCACACGGGCAGCAGTCGGGAACCCGGCGCTCAGCAGCAAACCCAACTGGTTCTGGCTGACCACGGAGCAGGCTGAAACGGGTTGGAAGGAAGCGCCAAGGAGCTGACTTGGGCTAAATAACCCTTCAAATTCTGCACGCAAAACCCGAACGCATCGCCCAACACGGAAGCAACATCTGGATCCTTCCACTCTTACCATGCCAGAGGTGGAGATGCTGTGGATTGGGAAAAGCAGCGGTTACAAACCAAGGAGATCTGTGCACAAGGACAGGGCTCAACAATAGCACAAGGCTCTGCTCAGCAGGGAAGGGGGCACCACGCAGCCCTTCAACGTACAGGAAGGAAACTCTTTGGAAATCAGCATGACCGCAGTCAGGGCCAATGCGTCACACCACGCCGACAGCCGCCGCACTTCCAGGAGCACACCGACAGCCACAAACCCCACGTAAGCACCCAAGACCTGAGAACTCCCCGACAGGGCCTCCTGCCAGGTCCCAGCCTCCGACGGGAGGACACAAGAGCATTCCCAGGTTATTCATCACCCAAGGTGGTGCTGATAACAAAGCGTTCAGGTGGATCTACTTTTTCAAGTTTTTATTACAGGTTTACCTTCTTTAGCACTGCACCCAGCCTGAGATATGAAAATAAGAACAGGCACTTCCATTCTGGATAACACACTTCCCCCACGCACACATTTTAAAGCAATTTTGGTTCATAAAATTGTAAAATTGTTGTGAAAAATAACTAATCAAGAACTCACACACCTGCTTCAGGGCAGTTTACAAACTACAAAGTTTCCATCTGAGTTTATTCCTTTCACTCCTGCCCTAGTATTCTTCACCAGAACAGTTTTCTACACCCCCACCCACAAGACGGGTTAATATGGAAACTGACGCTAAACACAAGAAATTCACCACCCAACAAACCTTCCCATTACTTACTCCTTTAATATTAAATTCTTTGAACAAGGGAACTTTGTTGGACAGAGTCTAAATTTAAGCAGCATCTATTCATTAATGCCATAATGACACTTCAGTAAAGCCACTGAATGTACTCAGCCCTAAAACAGAACCCTGAAAACTGATTTATTTGGCTGGAACCTCGAACCTAAATTTGACCCAACTCAACAGGCCTTAACTGTTAAGAAAGCTGGAAGAAATATTTATTTCTGCAAAGCAGTAGAGCAGTTCTGCACAGGTACTGTCGACAGACAACATCTGCACAGCTCCCAAACAAGGAGCCCTCCTCTGCAAACACCGACGGCACTTAGTCCAAAACTTAGCGTAGCAGGATTTGTGTCTGAGACAAATAATCAAAAGACTAATATGAGCAACGCTTCAGTCTTGCTGCTGAACAAGCAACAAAAATAAGCCCAAAAAATTGTCAGAAATAAACAAAAACCGTAAGAGACATTCAACCTCTTACAGCTGAGTATTTACACACATTGACATTTGGTTAAAAACTGGTAGATGCTCCAATATTGTACTTTGGTTCACTTGAAACAACAGATGGATTTTATTTAAGTGCAACTAATTTAGGGCTGATTTCAGCTTCAGAAAGTGTGTTGTACTTCAAGTTCCAACTAGCGATAATCTGAATTATTTGGGTATTGAAACATATGCCAGATTGAGAAGCACTTCTGGCCAAGAAGCAGACAAACCAACTGTACGTCCCAAGCGAGGAAAACAACAGAAGAAATACAGAAGAATTCCCCTAATTTTAAGTAACACTTTGCTTCCCATTCTGGTGAATTCCGAGTCAGTCCGACGCTCAGCCACAACAGATTAACAATGCAGGGTTAATTTTAATTATCCACAAGAGAGATTTGTCCTTGCCAGGCCCAGGAAGGGGGGACACCACGCATCACCTGCACGTCTGACCACTGGCATAGCTGCATCAGCTGGTCTCTGTGGGAATTTTTGGAATAAAGGGCTGAGAAGGGTCCATCAGAGAGCATCACTCTTGATCAATTCGGATGTCAAGGTGCAACTTCCTAACACATGGAGCTGGTGGCAAAGACCCAGGTCTCTCAAAGCTCCGAGGCAGAGTTACCGGGCTATGCAGGCTGCAGGACTGTCAGTGCTGCATTTAGCATGAGCTTAACCGTGTTCGTTTAATGAGCAGCCTGGAAAAAATACTGCATTTTTGTTCTACTTCCAGCTGAAAGCTACACAGCAAGGAAGTGCAGGAGGAAGAGAGGTTTATTGCCATTTCATTAAAGTAATAAAGAACTTATAGAAAGGATATAAAGGAATAAAGGACCTGCTTCATGAACTAGGAAACTGCACTCTTCTGGTGAGGAAAACTCAGTCTTAAGATCCATCTGCCGCCAACGTGATATCCAGTGTCACCTCTCAGGTATAACCGTTCTGAACTTCAAATAAGTGACATAAAACCAAAGAAAAATCTGGTGTCACCTAGGCAGAGCCCAGGGCTGGGGCGAAGCACTCTCGAGTCTCTCTTAAGCTGCAGCTATTCAACAGTGTGGCGGATGAAATAAGTCGTTTTTCTGTGTTTGATTTTCCAGTCACACAGAGTGAAAATAAAACTGTATCTGTCACCTTCACAAGGCTGCCTGTAAAGTACTCATAATTATATTACAAGGCTTTATGTTCTTGTAACTGTAAATAATAATTGTTGTCGTATGAGCACAGAAAGGCAATCTGCATGTGGTACGGAACTCGCCAGCCAGGAATTTATTAGTAGTTAACTACAGGCATATCCGTATGCATTCGCAATCTCCTTCCTGACCCAGAGATAACCAATGCGTTCATTTTAGAGGTTTCTTCCAACATCCACGCAGTCACACGCCAAGAGCACGCCAGGTCCCTGCAAGGTAAGTGACAGAGGTAACATAGCCCCGGTCAATTCTTGATGCACAGGCTGGGAGTCCCTCTTAAAAATGCACCAAAAACAGAGCCACAGGAAAAAAACTCCAATATTTTACACTGGGTAACTACTGGGCGTCTTCAGTTTGAGCTCTGAAATTGCTACTTGCATGACAAAGTTTTAGAAAGCACCGACTATAAAAGAATATATCGCTAACAAAAAATGAGAAGGAAAATGTAAGAGAGAGGTTAGGTAGCAGAAAATTATGGCAGGAGTCAGGTTTCCATCATTACTCTTTCCCAGTTTTGGAGGCCCACATCCTAACAGTAAGGAATTTTTATTAAATACGAAGCAGCATCTGCAACTTCATTTAATTCAAATCTCTTTTCGGGTTTAAGATAATTGCAAGCATCTAGATTTTGCAGAGTCTACAATTCTGATTACGTTAAATGGCTATTCAAAAACAACACTTGTTACATTACAATGCTAAAAGCTCAGTGTGAACTGCAAGAACAATGAATTTTAACAAAGGCTAATCCCATTTCACCTACTGAGTTTACAGAAAATTATTAAAAAGGATGAAAAAACACTTCAAAAATACCAGTTATTTCTGGAAACAAGAAGCAGATGTTCTCCTCTGTTTGGCTCAGCTGTGCTACAGTACAAGAGTGCCTTTGTTACGCTGTCAGCAATAATTTATTTTATTTATTACAACCATTTTATAATGCCCATCAATGTACTATTTGCGCATGATTTAGATCCATGCGGATATATTTCTCTATTTATAAGCCATCAAGAAGCATCACATACACGCTCCAAATAGCAGACTCTGTTATGACACAATTGTGCAAATTAGGTTTTTTCCCTTTCCACTGTATTAATAAAAAGGGAACAGGAAGAGGAGGAGGAGTTAGTATTGCCAAATAAAGTTGAATTAACATTAATCAAGAATTGCTGAAACAAGACATAGTACAAAGTTAGGAAAATACGAGAGCTGTATTTGTATAAAAATAAGCTAACTCTTTGAAGTCCAATAAAAGCAAAGCTTTTTCACCACGGATAGGGAATATTGCCTAGAACAAAGTCATGAAGAACTGAAAGGAGACGACATTGGGAAAAGGTTCCAATACAGATGAAGACAGCACGCTCACAGGAGTTAAAGGGGAAAAAAAAAGGAGCATAAGCATTTGCTATTTTGCCCTATCAGCCTTGGAGACCTTATCTGCTGTAGGCACTAAACCACTCCCCAACAGACTAACATCACAGCCTTTGTATGGATCAGATAAGCAATTCTGGGCCTCAAAAAATTAAACCTTTAATGAGAGAGCACACATGGTGGCAGAAACATTTGTCTTTCCCTCCTACCGCTTTGAACAAACAATTTCCTTCTATTAAAATACTCCCAAATTACTGATTTAATATCCCCCCTTGTGACATAAGGAACAGGCACAAAGCTGTACAAGACAAAACTAAAGCCACGCATGGAAGTACACAAATCCCAAACTCCCAGCCTGCAAGATGGGGAAGATCTGCATGTGTAAGTACTCCCACATTTAACACCACACAGACATCAGCATAACCCTGGAAGACAAATGCAGATATTCAAACATTAAACACGATTTTTTTTGTTGATTTTTTTTTTTTTTTCCTTTAAGCGAACAAGTGTCCAACTAGCAAAAAAAAAGTTTCCTCTATCTGACAGGACAGTGCGTGCTGTAGGATTATTTATTGGGATAATCTGGTATCAAAACCAACATCTGGCACAACCCTCGCATGTTCTGTGCTTTGAGGCCGAACCCTTGAGACAGACGGGCTGGTGGGCAGCCCCAGCACGCTGTCACAGGCGGCTCTTTGTAACCTCTGAATCACACGTTTCAGAAACGTGGGACTGGCATCCCGGGCAGCCAACCTCCCATGCACACAGCTATCAGCCTGCAAGCAAACACTTTAAAAGACTTTCCACAAGCACAGCCAGCTCGCACCACGCACCTATATGAGTTTACAGTGAGCCAGGGGAGGGCGAAGCTGCTCAAAGGTTTCCCAGATTTAGGTAATACCAAAAAAAGTTACTGAATAGTGTAACAGAATAGCCATTACATACAGATGTACCGTATTATTCAATGCTAGCTATAACCTCCAGGAGCACAACAAAATCCTTCCCCAAGAAATTAACAATTAGAGCACACCAAGTGTCTGAGCAACAACTACCAAAGTAAAAAAATCAAGTGTGTACATGTCTAATATGCATAAGTTACCCACTTTAACAATTAACAAACATCGGAATGTTACCACAACACTGAAAACTTGCCCTAACAGAGATTTTTCCAAACAAAAATATTTATAGCATCAAGAATTAAAATTTTTTACTTAAGCAAGCCATCAAGATAACGCTCCAAAATAAGCAAGTTATTAAAATATTTTAATATCTCCCTGCTTAGCTCCTTAGTGCTTACAGATTAAAACACTTTGTCAAGAAATGGTACTAAAAAATCACAGTCGCATCCGTAACCACACCACTCAGCAGCAAAAATTGAGGCGGGTGTTATTTACCTGTATTTTTCCAGAGACTGCCACGCAGCTGATAGTTAGGAAGCACCAGACCACGCTACTAATCAGCGCCGCCCCAACCCTGTAATTTGTAACACCCAGGTGAGCTGCTCCTCTAAACGGCAGGGGCAGAGATGGAGAGGGGGAGCACAGAGGGGCTACAAGTGACTGAAACTCATCCAACACCAGGAGCTTTGGTTCACCGTCATGTCTCAATCACAGTTGGGGAATCATTTTTCCCCCCCACATATGTACAACAAGGCAGTGGGAGCAGCCCCACGCAGCTGGATTCAGAGCTGAATTGACGTGGGAGGCGCTGATGATACCTCTCCCTGGGAGGAGGAGGAGGAGGAGGAGGAGGAGGAGGAGGGAGAAGCGAAGTCAGGCTCTGCCTGCACACCGTGGGATGCTTCCAGGCAGGAGTCACCGCCTGGCGCACCCCTGCCAGGCCCGCACGGGCTCTGTGTGCCTCCAGGAGGAAGCGACAGGTCAGGGTGCTCGGCACGACATGAGAAGTAAAATAAAAAAAAGAAAAAAAAAAAAAAGAAAAATACTGTTGCAATTGCTTCCTCCGCTTCCCTTATCGCCCCGTACCCATCTGCCATCGCACCCAGCAAGGCGGCAGCGGGGTCAGGCAGCGCCCTGTGCCTGTATGGGGACTCCTAAACACACCAGAAAAAGCTTTCCTTGGGATCAGGGGAGTTTCTAAGTGCACATGGACAGAAAGCACCCCCGAAACCCAGAAGCGATGGGGCTGTAATTACCCGCTCAGCAACAGGCAGCGAGAGCAGGGGCCCCAGCCCTGCCAAGTTTTAAGTACGTGTTTAACTTTAATCACGAGTAGGCTCGCTGGTTAGTGTCTCTAAGTGCCTGCCAAAAAAAAAAAAAGGGGCCAGATTAGTGAGGGAATTAAGATTTTTTAAATCATTTTTAGAGGTGCTATTATTCAGATTAGCAAGGGGGCTTTGATTTTCTTTTTAGGATTTTCCTCCATTGAGATACCTCAGCAAATTCAGACCCAGCACACACCTGGTGTCTGCAGGAACCCACAAAAAATAAAATAAAAAATGGGCACAGCACAAGCACAGCACCAAGGAGCTGGACACCACGATATCTGGCACCTCAAAGTTACCTGACGGCGGAAAACTTATATTTTAAGGCAGTTTTACCCCAAATAAGGTGATATTTCTGTAGAACTCCATTGATGGTCCCTGGAGGGGGAAATTAGGGGTGCCTATCACAAAAACCCTACCCAGATGGGAGACCTGGAACACAAGCAACAGGAAAAAAGGGTCCGGGGAAAGAGAGGGCTGATAGGAAGGAGACGGAAAGAGGAGAAGCAGGCGGGGAAGAGCCCCCAGCAGTCACACAGGGAGCGGACACCCCAAGGCAGGGGGTGCCGGTGGGGTCCCCACCCCATGGGGGGTGCCCAGAGGGGGGTCCCATGAGCTGTGTAGGGGCTCCCCCATTAGCACCAAGGGGCAGCAGCCCCCTGCCCACCCCAAAGGGCTCGGGGCTCACCTCCGCCGTCCTCTCCGCCGGCTTCTTGCGCAGCGCCTGCTTGGCCCGGGGCTCCACGGCCGCGCTCATCGCGGAGCGGAGCTGGGAGGGGGAGGAAGGGGGGGGGGAGGCCGCGCTGCTCCCGGCTGCTCCCGGCTCAGCAGCGGGGCTCGGGGCAGGTGCCCCCGGCTCCGGCTCCGCTTCCCGCTCCCTTCACCACCGCCGCCGTTTTCGCCCTCCGCCGGCCGCCGCCGCCCATCGCGCGGCCCCCGCGGCGGCCGGGCCGTGCCGAGCCGAGCCGCGAGCGCGGCAACTTCCCGGCCCGAGCGGGACTCCCCGCGCCTCACGCCCGCGGACTCCGCCCGCGCACAAAGCCACGCGGGCGGGCGGGGAAGTTGGAGCCGCCGAGATACGGCTTTCCTCTGCTTCCCGGCCCCGCTTTGCGGCTCGGTTCGGCCCCGCTGCCCCTCCTCCTCGCGTTTCTGCCCGTTCCGTCCCTTCTGCCACCGCCGCCGCCCCGGTTTCCCACCCCCCGCCCAAACGGGGAAAAAACGCGAGAGCGGGCCCTTTAACCAAAGCAATCAGCAGGGAGCCCGAGGGGCGGGGCTTGTGGGAGCCCCTCCCCTCCCTCTCGCCCCGCCCCTCCCTGCCGCGGGGCGGGGCGGGGCGGGGAGCGGCGCGGAGGGGAAGGCTCGCGAGGGTTGGGAGGGGCGCGGCGCATGCGCGGCGGGGCGCAGGGGGGTTCCCGCCCAGCGGCGGCTGAGGGGGCTGAGGGGGTCCGGGAATGGCGGCCTCGGGGTGGGCTCCCTGCGGCCGTTCCTGGCAGCGTTTTTTGCGTTAATCCCGTTTGGGCGTCAAATAAAGCACGCTTCTCCCAGTCACACAGCATTTCTGGGCAGGGGGCTTGTTCTTCTCACTAGCATGATGTTTTCACTCCCATGCTGCTGCCCACAGTGTGTTCCACAACCACATTTAATAAAATACTTACACATTTAACAAAATAATGTCGATTCTCACCTTCATGGCTGTGGGTTCAGGTGCTGAGGGCTCAGGGCAGGCGTTGCACAATACCAGAGCCTCAACCACTGCATGGCACCAGTTGGGCAGTGCCATGATCTGAACTCCCTGGATCCGGGTTTCTACCCTAAAAAAGGCACTCAAATTGCTCAAACAACCCCCCAGGTTGGCAGCAGTGGGTACAGGTCCGTTTCTGCATCCCCCAAAGGCCTGCATCTCCAGAAAGGGCTGCCCCTGGGGACCGCAGCCCTGGGAGACTTCCTTCCTCACGCCAAGTTTTGTAAAGCCATGAGATGAAAGCCGTGCAGGCACACAGCTTGTGTTTGTACTTCAGTGTCCTTTTTTTTTTCCTCTTTCCTTCCGAATAAACAAGAGTGTTCTTGTTTCTTCCCTTTCTCCAGTATTTCTTCCAGTTCTCTTTACCGCTTGCCCTTTATGGCACAATTGTCGTTGTTGTACTGAAGGAGGTTAATGGCCATTCCACGCTGGTTCATAATATTTCTAGTGTTTCCTTCAAAGACAAATCTGAGGAAATTTGACATTTCCTTAACTGTAAACCTTTTTGGTGTTGTGCCTAGTACCATTGCAGGCACAACAACAGTTGAATGGATGGCCCTGGTCTTAAAAGCAACTATTCATAAGCTCACAAAGTCATTACACTGTTTCCGCTAGGGAAAATTATATAAGATGCTCTCTAGATTGACCATCAGGTAAGGACAGAGTCTCACTCCCATAAAGTCTACCACGACTATATTTTTTTAGTTAATTTTGAACTGCAGTAATAAAATTAACATTCCCAAATACCATGCCTATTATTGTTCCAAAGGTCAGAAGTTTGTACAAGTTCTTTGGCAGAACATGTTATCCTTTTTCAACTTTAATAAATAAAATGTTATTTCCGGTAGTGTGGGAATCTTCCGAGATCCCCTGCCAGAAATCCAAATCGAGGAGAAGTGGAAAAGAATTGGAGCATGAAGCCTTCTTTATTAAATGATTATTTTTCTTTTTTTTTTTTTTCCTTCATGCTTTCTTTAACCAGAGATCTAAGAGTGAATCAAGCAACTTTTTCTTTATCAGCTCAGTTTATAGTTAGGCATCATGTAAAAGATTAGTTAATATTCCCCAAGTGCAATTGGCTAAGAAAAAAACTTAATGGAAGACAGAACAAAACGTGTAACCCGAAATCTACGCCATGGAAGTTCTCATGGATCTGTAATAATTTAAATCCTAATCCTGGCTGTTAGAAATTAACTCATTCTACCAGCTATTCTAGCTGTTTGGCATTTCTGCAACCAAAATAATGCAGAAATGGGTACTCGACCTGGGAATAAAATTAGTGGCCTAAGAATCCCTTTCTCTTTTTCCCACAAATTCTCTTGCTTTTTGTACATCAGCCAATGGACACACATCGAGCAGTGTATGTAGAGGTACCAACTAGGATCAAACGCTTCTATTCCCATTTAATTGCTTAGCTCAACTGGCTCGTGAAACGAGACTTTCCTCACTCCAAAAATACCTGAATTTGGATGCGTAATGGCTGTAATAGCTGCAATTATTCCAGGGGCTATTTCAGCTGTCAGGTTTATTTTCCCAAATATCTCGGGAACAATGGAAATGAGTGTCATGATCCTAACTGCTTACTGGTGTTACAGCTAATGTCTCCACATGGTGAAGCCTATGTATTTAAATACAATTAAGAGGCTTTCACAAGTGAGTAATTTCAGGGCTGGGATTAAAGGATGTGGTCAAGCAGGATGCCTGTTGTCTGTGTGGAAGGGAAAATCTGCTTCCCTTTTGTCTGGATTGTATCACTACCCTAATTAAGCATCACCACATCATATTTTATTTATCAAAAAAATAATCATATGTGTAGCCGTACATATAAGAAGCAAAGGTGTGCTGCTATTTATACAGATAAATCTCAATCTAAGGAGATTAAATGTTTCTTCTTCAATTGTCTGTGACTTTGGAAAGATCGGCTAAACTGCGTAGTGCGTGGCCTCGTGCTGATGTGTGCCTGCGGTCGTTTGGCATCACCGCCACTTGCAAAGTTGCCTTTTCATCTCACACCTCTCACCATCATGCACTCGTCCCAGGTTCTTCAGGGTAAAAATCAATTTCCTCAGCTCTCCCAGTGGGAAAAATGCACAATCATCATACACCAAGATATTTTTTCTTGTATTTTCAAGTATTATATACAATTCTTGTTCCCATGTCATCTATTATAGCCGGCCAATTTCCTTCTTTGCTCTCCAATATGGCTTTTAGGCTATCGGTTTTGATTTCTCAGCTTTAAAATGAATAAATAAACAAACAAACAAACAAACAAATAAATAAATAAAAATCCCCTTCAGAGATTCATTCACATCACTGACAAAGGCTAGTTAAGGATATGTTCACCACACCGCAAGGAAGGCACAAACTAATTCTCCGCCTGACTACAGTAAAACAAAATGTTCTGGGGTCCCCCAATGGGAAGACACTGTTCAGACAGCTTTACCATGTTTGCTTATTCTGATGATTAATTTTCTGTGTTTGTTATGGCTCAGTAAAAGTGCCTGAAATGGTGAATGCACAGAGACAGTTGGGAATTTTGTGCAATTTTTCGCAGGGCAGTTACATTTCTGCAATGTTGCGACACCAACCGCCTACCCAGATAAGACTATTGACCTTCCCAAAACAGCCTTTTGCCACTCCAAATTTCAATTTCTGAAATTACGTTCCAGAAATTGTAAGCTTGCACATCATTTTTGCAAAATGAGAAGTGAGCATGAAGCAGTCATTCCGTATTCTACCACTTACTTTGCCCCTTGCGAGGCACAGCTCCCCACGTGCAGTGCAAAGGGTCAAGGTAAAATGTCAGAATGCATTACAATTCTGAGATCTTTAACTTCACCTTTCTGCTGTATGATAACAAAAAATTTAAACATAAAACCCATCTTTCCTCTTCTGTTTAACTCAACGCTAGCACAGGTTTCCTTTCCCACACACACTTTCCCCAAAGGCTGAAACTAGAAGACCGCTTACATGCCAGCAGCTATAGAGGTTGTCATCACAGCCAAACCTTTATTTTTCAGCCCTAATCATCGAGATGGGAACAAATGGGAAACCTAACGATTTTTAAATACGAGGCACACGATTTTTCTCTCCTTACGCTTTGCCTCTGGTGACAATTTCCCTGGATTTTCATGCTCCCTGGTCCCTGCTGTTCCCCAGGAGCTGAGCGCTGGTGGTGGGCATGGGGATGGGGATGAGGAGCCGGAGCCAGAGCTACTGTGGGTGAACACGTCCTGTGGAGATGGTGATGGTCACTGCACCCTGGTTCTGGGCAGCTTTGGGCATTTCTTCTGTCCAAGGGCATCTGAGGGCATCTCCATGGGCAGGGCTTTGTGGTGGGGATGGGAGCCAGCAAGCGGCTGCGCTCCAGAGCCCCTTACACCAGGCGTTGTTTTGGGCAGTGCCTACACGGTCGTGCCTTTGGGACCGCAGTCCCGTGCTAGGCACAGCCTGTAAAGCAAACAGCGAGCGAGGTTGTTTGCTGCTGGCTTGCTGACCTTGCTGTGAAAACAAAGATGCCCATTAGACACGGAGCCTGAAATCTGCCAGCGAGGACAGGGAGCGCTGCTCGTATCAAAGCCCTACCGGCTGCCCCATGGCCAGCAGCACTTGCTAGCACACAGCTCCTCACCTGCCTCTGACATTTCCGTGTCCAAATGTGAGAAGGCACCGTCGAGAGGTGCGTTGCCCTCTGGTGAGTCCCTGGAAAGGCTGGGCTGAAGTCAGAGGGGGACAGCTGGGTGCCCGCAGGGCTGCCAAAGGGCCACGCGCCAAGGGCAGCAGCCGGGGCACCAGGCCCTGCTGTCTGCCCCATAAAGCAGAGTAAGAACTGACAAAACCATTCAAAATTGCTTTAAAATACCGTCTGAAATAAAACCAGCTGATTTGCTCAGAGCCAGAAGTTTTTACCCCACCAGAGACTCGCACCGTGGTGGAACAGCTCCGTTTCCTTCTGTCTGATCAGGCGCTTTTATCGAAGGGCTTGTCTTCCTCCTGCCGTTTCACTCTTTGTGCACAAAACCTGGACGTATTTGATTCCAGCCTCAGCACTTTGCTGGCAAAAGCTAAAAGAGCATATGGACCTGTCTGGATATTTGAGGCATCCAGCAACAGCATACAGATGTCCAAGCTCTAGGCTGAAAAAAACGAAGACGGGGAGGGGGAGGAGGGGGAAAACCTGCCCTGACAGGAAGCAATCTGGAGCCAGTGACTCCACATTTGCATTTCCTTTGTTGTTGTAATCAAGTTAAAACCTTAGCTGAAAGATATTCCTCGTTTATGGGAAGCCCTGTGCCAAGAGCCACTAGAAAAGGAAGGGTGGGCAACAAAACGGGTTGATAAAGCTGAACACCAAAAACCAAAAGAAGAACTGATTCTTTCCAGGGCTAACCCTGCACCAGCAATCAGTGGCCAGTTCAACACATCTGATTCCAAAATCTGTCATTACTTCCTTAATTAATGAAAAATTACCGTAATTAATTTCTGGGTTCTGCTTAGAGTTGTACATTTAAAGGTTGCAAGATGATTTCACAAACGCTGGCGATTTCGCGGCTGTGACCTGTTATAACCCGGAGAGAACAAGTAATGTTATTTGTATTTTTCTCCTGAGTAGCTATTTTCAGAGGCATAAAGCCAAGCACTTGCATAACTCAATGTTATCCTTCCCTGCATCTCTGACATTTGCAAGTGGACAACGCTTTGGCTGACAACGCCGAGCCCACAGAAAACACGGTTTGCCTGCGGAGGGGAGCCAGTTCAAATATGATAAAGAGCAGAGTAAATAGGATTGCAGCCCTCCCCCCTTTTAAGCAAACGGAGTAATTCTCCGAGCATGTGGAAGAATAATAAACAACCCCCGCGCTGCCAAGCGCCAGGCCAGCAGTCTAGACTTTTTCTCAACTTGCAATCAACTCGATTAAGAAATTGCTAATAAGTGCCTGACAAGCGATTTCTCCGCTTTATGCAGCAGAAAACAGAAATCGTGCTCCCCGTCGGTGACACGCTACGAGAACCACACCACCACTTGAACAGAGCCCGGGGCCGGGGAAGGCTCTCGGCATTTCCTCGCTGCTGGCATCAGCATCCGCGACCCCCTCGCAGCCACGGAGCCTTCTCTCTGTCACAAATGTCCGTAGGAAGAGCCGTGGCCGGGTGTTAGTGTCCCTGCCCGTGTGTACAAACTATAATTTGATTACGAAGAAACGTTGCATAGTTGAGGAGGCTCCGAGCCGGCCTGGGAGCCAGGAATGCGCCGTGAACTCACTGCGAAGCTATGTAGGCCAAAATTCCCTCTATCATCCTCTGGTTTTAGTCACATCTCCATGCTGCCGGCCTGATTTCTCTGAGGAGCGGAGGCTTGAAAACAGCTCCCACTGACACGAGTGAGCTCGCAAGTGCTCAGCTCCTGCACGCTGCTAAATTTTGTCCCCAACACCAGGGCAGCCCTCGGTAGCGGCAGCTTTTATCACCTCTCCGCACGGTGACAGAGCTCCTCGTCATCCCCTCTGAGCTGCTCTCTGGTATTTAATGACCCCGCGGAGCTAACGAGGTGTTTGGTTCCCCCACGCAAGCACAACCACAGGGGTGCGATGCTATCAGGCGGCTCGGCGAAACCATTCGATCTCAGGCATGCGGAATAGCCAGAAAGTTCCCATTTTTGGCATGGTGCTTTTGGCCTTCCATGGCAGAAGCGTGCAGCGTGCTCGCATGCCGTCAGCAGCACAGCAGAACAAGCCGCCTCCTGCGAGCAAAATCCTCTTTATTTTTAACTCCGAGAAGACATGCAGATGACTCTCCTTCCACTCGGTGTGGTTTTTCTGCCTTCCTCCCCTCGGCAAAGTCTCCCGGCAGTTCCGCCTCGTGGCAGATGCGGTGGCAGGAAGGCGACTGGAGGTGGCAGCCGGTGGTGGCTTCTGTCCCCATCCTTTGCAGCAGGCACCACGGGCTCCCTTCCACCTCCAGCACCAAAGAGCCCTGACTGTGTCCGTCCTTTCCCAGCTGCAGGGGGGATGCAGGAGGGTCCAGGCACAGCACCAGCTCCTGGAGGAGCCGCTCATGGCTCCTTCCAGCACACAGCGTGGGCGCAATGCTCCCCACGGACCCAGACATCCCACCCCAGCCCCACAGAGGGAGCTGCCTCCTTAGGAGGCTGCACCCCAGGGGCAGAGCTGTGAGGGACAAGAGACAGCGCCTGCAGCGTGCATCGCACCTGGGGGAAACGGGAGGGGAGAGGGAAGTGCTCCTCCGAGCTGCGCTTTCCAGGCAGCTCCCTCTGTGATTCTGATTGCGCCCCTTGGGTTTTTGTGTGCTGCAACGCAGCCGCTTGGGGGTCTCCTCGAATGAAAGGAAGCACCGTGTGCAAGACACAGGAAGAGTTTCTCTGGCTGCAACCTGTGGGGAGCAAAGGACAACGAGGTGGAACAGAGGCTAGAGGAAGGGCAGGTGAACACATGAATCATGCGGTGACGCCAGGTCCTGAGTGTGCGGCTCCATGCGCCATCCCTGGAACCGGCTGCCTCCTGAGCACAGAAATACCCTCCTGTGGGCACCTGTATGGAAGGGATTCCTCTTGCCGAGGGCAGAATGGGCTGTCTTTCTTGCCTTGCTTTGCTTCGTGCTGCCATGCGGTGAATTGAGAAATTGGACAAGATCTATCGGGTGGGGCAGCAGTGATGACACCGAGGCAAAAGGAATTTATTTCCATTTTCAAGCACTCCACCTAGGAGAAAGCTGAGATGCAACCATCCCCTGGCCTGAAATACTGAAGCAGTGATGGAGGCTGCCACCTGGGTGTCAGCAGAGCTGCATCTGCAGAGGTGTTTGGTGTTTCCATCAAAAGGGGAACACGATGAAATTCGTGCAGAGCTCTGCCTGGCCTGGGGACACTCACTTCCAGAAGTACTGCAGCACCAAGAGTGATATTGTCAAGGAAAGATGAATTTAATAATTGCATATGCAACGACTGCAACTGAACCAGCAAACTCTGAGTCTCCTGGGCCGTGCAGTCGGGCTGCCTGCGCTCTGATACCACGCCGAGGAGCTGCCCTGCGAGCGCCCCAGGAACGCTCAGCGGCATCCCAGCGAGCGGAGAGCCGGGGGTGTTACCAGCACGCATCGCAGCAGCTGAGCTCTTCAAACCGTTCTAGTGACTAATGCTCCTCTCCGAGTCTTGGCCAGTGGGCAGATTCTTTCCACAGATGTCTGCCTTGCGTTTAAACAGTTGGGTTTCACTGCTGGCTTTGTCCAGGGCAGAGCTGCCTCTGCAGCAGAAGTGTTTTCTTTTACATAAACACTCGCAGTAGCAGTTGCTATTTTGTGAACTACTAATTGACTCTGTCTCCAGGAGGGAGTTACAAACGAGCTGCACTTTTTAAGAAGAGACCGAGAGAAATGGAAACAATTTGTGGGCTCGTAGTTAAAGAGACCTTGAGGTAGCAGGAACCACCCCGGAGATTTTTCCAGTTGCGGTCTCAAAGCGGGATGCGCACAAATGGTAAAGGAGCTGCGACCGAGAGCAGCAGCAAGAGTAATTCAATAGGAAACTGAAGAAAGCAAAGCTCGACAGGAGCCTGCGCCCAGGAGGCAGAGGAGGGAGGGGTGGGAAGCGCCAGCAGCACCGGGGCAGCTCCTGGGGCCTGGCACCGCCAGCGGTGAGCGGTGCCGGGTGCCAGCAGCAGCACAAGGGGGAGGTGACAGCTCCACAGCCCTTGGGGAAAAGCGGTCCGGAAATCCTTGGTGACACGGGCACGCTTCGGCGAGGAGGGGGCTGCAATCCTGCTGGAGAAAGTAATTTCCTCCCTGCGCCACCAAGACCGCCACACGCTGCAGTAATGACGCTCAGCTGCCTCCCCGCTTGATGGTCCAAAGGGGAAACAGCCGAGTCACAAATTAATTAGAGATGCCTAACGAGCTCCTGTGCTGACTGCAAGCAGGGAAAGCAGAGGGCAGACACTGCTGGTGGAGGACGTTTCCCCTCTGACTGCCCCAGCTGAGCGTGTTACAAACCCGGGGCCTTCTCCCGTGCACATGCGGGCTCCCAGGAGCGCTGCCAAAAGCCGCGGCTCCTCGGCGGGGCGGGGGGCAACCTGCCCCAGGAAGCCGCACGCAGCGGGGTCAGCACTTTCCCAGCGAGCAAAGCCTGGGAAAACACAGGCGAGGATGTGACAGCCCACTACGACGTCTTTGAAAAGTTGTGTTTAGGTTAAGGACTGTTTCCCCTCCCAAAAGGGGAATGGGAATGCACGGCTGCGAGGGGACGCAGTCGGACAGATGCAGCGCGGAGCTCTCCAGCTGAGGATGGGGTCCCTGATTTTAATACCGAATCACTTCAGTTCTTAAAAAACTCTGTTTCCATGGGAAGAGCCGGGTTTATCCTAACCTATAATTTAAGAAATGGTTCGCAGATTTAAACCCTATTTTGCAAAATAAATTTGCCTGCAGGCTGATGGCTTTTGCAGCCTCACCAGCGTCAGGACAATGTCATGTGAAACGACAGAGATCAAGACCTTTATTGAACTGTTTGAGCTGCACAAGAAAAACAAGCCCGTGGAATAAAGTGCGGGATCATTAATTATTGCAGCACAAGGAGCACAGCTGTAATTATCTTGGTCGCCAAGAATATCTCCCTCCAGTTCTATCAGGCTTCCTGGTAATGCGTGCAAACAGGAGCCCTCGTTCTTTCTGCTCTTTTGGTAGTGATCAGAATTAGGCAGGATGTCTAGTTACAGCTGCTATTAATAAACCTACTCCTTGAAAACTTGGGGCTTAATTTCTTAGGATTCAGTGCGCCCAATAAGCTGCTGGAAAACATAATTGCCTGTGGCTGTAATTCTGAAGTAATTGTGGAAGAATTACCACGTCTGTTCTTTGCGAAGGAATCTGAATTCTCCGAAGTGAGAAGTGGCTCTGGCAAGAAAAAAAAATCCAGTGGGCAGCCCCTTTTGCACCCTGTTCCCCAGCTCACCCTTCGCAAGCACCTCTGTGGCGCGGTGCTGCCCACGCGGGGGCTGCTCAGCACCAAAGCTCGCGCCAGGGAGGTGAGGAGGGAAACGAGCCCCAGCTGAAACGTCTGGTTACGGTGGTTGGAAACCGAACAAGAGCAGCCAAAGGCGGGCGGTTGAGGAAAGTTCCCCTCTCTCAGCGCTTCGGAAAGCGTGGGATAGGTGAAGCCTGGGAACAAAGCCCCCAGCACGGAGCATGGCCCTGCTGGTGGGGCCGGGGTGGGAGGTGCACCTCACCGGTAACATCTCCAAGCCCTGGAAGAGCTACGTGCTGGCACTGCCTCCTTTCTGGACGTTTTTCTGGTGCGCAGTCCTTACGGGTGCTGGGAGCGCCCGGTGCCCTGCCGAGGCTGCCTGCCCCGGAGCGCAGCTGGAGCTGAAACGCACGCGGTGACGCCCGCCCCGCCGAGCAGATGTCTTCAGCTCCAGCTGGGAACAAACAGCTGGAACAGGCAGAGGTTTAAAATACAGCTCTGCTGCTGTACAAATATTTTGGGTAATGAAAATAAACAAAGAAAGGAGCGTGACATGGGTCCATGTGCTACTATGCTTCCAAGGCGGAGATGGGCTGCAAGAGAGCAGAGGACCCGTGCCAGACCCCAGAGGGTGGCACGAGGCCGAAGGCTCCTCAGGAGCGGCTCCTTTCCAGGATGCACCCGGCCACGCGGGACGCACAGCAGATGGTGCCCTGGCAGAAAATGCTGCCCAGCCGTGGTACCTTGGGTCCTGCCAGGGCAAGGAGAGCTGCAGCACCTCCCCGACACGCTGCCCCTCACTGCTGCTCCCCGGCCCGTGTCCCAGGGGCACCCGCAGCCCCTCGGGAGGCTCCGTGGTGGCAGAGCCCACGTTGCTGGGGAATCAGGTGCTGTTCCAAAAGCCTGCAGAGATCCTACCAGGGTTTGTACTTTCGTTTCTTTGTCAAAGCTGAAAAGCAGCGATTCCGGGAAAACAGCATCTCCAGCGAGCCAGCGACACATCCCCAATCCAAGCACTGATGCAGTTCGAATTGCCTGTAGCGATAGCAAAGATGATTTTGTTGTACACAGGCAAGACAAGAAGAATACGCAGTTGGTGTATGAAGCCTGTAGCTGTTATTGTAGCACATGAAAAAAGTCAGGGGATGGCTGGAACAGAATGTGCACACTGCAGAGCATAAACAGAGGCGTTGCTTTCAGCACACAGCCTCGGAAAGACACGCGCATCCCCAGGGTGCGTGCTTGCATTTAACTCCAGTTACAAGGCCACTGTTTGGAATGGGAAACGCTCAAATTTGAGCATCACATTCGCAGAGACAACACAAGAGGGGTTCAGGACGAGCTGCCCAGCAGCACCGTGCTCGTGCAGACCTCAGTGAGGGCGCGAGCAGCCTCCCACCCTGTGCCCCCGGAGCGGTGCCGCTGTTACGGTGCCCTAAACTGCACAGGACAAAGCCACTGCTCCTCTGCGGAGCCGTGGGGAATCGCACAGGGTGTGCATGAAGGGTGCTGCAGCACTTGCACGCCTGCTTTTGGCCAGGCAGCAGTTAGTTAACTTCTCCTGTGTATCAGGAAAAATCAAGGGAATTCCAGAAGAGGAGCAATACAGGAAAAACCAGGGGCTAGCGAGTGCCGTATCCCTGTCTGGCTGGAGATCTAAGAGGGAAATCAGTTCTGGGCATTACCATCAGCATTTTCTGGATGCTGCAGCGATTCTATTGCTGAATTTACCGCTAACAATCTCTGGCCAAACACCCACATGGAGACACATGATCCCCACTAACCTCGCGCATCCCCTGTCAGGAGGGCACCTCATGATCATTGCTCTGGTAACACCGAGTTCTCCGTGCAAAATTCTCTTCTCTTGTAGGGAAGTCACTACAAACACCCTGCTAGGGGACACATTTCGGAGCGATGTGCAGCCCAGAGAGGAGCACTGCTTTTAGCACACATCTCCTCCAGCATCAGCAAAGACGCTCAGGACCACCTTCCTATCTGATGCCATTTTTTCCACCATCCCCATTCACAGCCAAGGGACAGCGAGCACAAACCTCCATCCGAAATGGCCAATTCCTTGAGAGACCCCAAAGTAAACAGCTGCAGCACCACGAAGCAGACCTCAAAAGGGACATGTGGGAAGAGGCGCACAGGTGTCAAGCTTGAGCTGCTTAGAGATTTTAGCATCACCAGCACGCTCTTACTGCAAGCATAAAAAATACAGAAAATGTTCCAGGAATAAATTGACATACTGTATTTATTGCACAAATTTCCCCTAAAATTGGGAATGGTTATTATAATACAAGTGCACATCTTGGGAAATATATACAAAAACAGAAGAGAGAACAAGTATGTACATTTTACCCAGCATTTTACAAGTACCACCATCTAAATAATTTAGAGAAAGCAAAAAAATTGTCATAAAACATCTATAATATCTCATAGGGAAAACAGAGGCAAGGTGTAAAATCCTTTCTTTGAAATATTTTTTGTTCTTAGCAGCCCAGTGTTTGCCAATTGAAACAAAAAAAAACAAACGTTTGCTAATTTGCGTGCCTAGTACACTTTGTTTTCAGCCAGAAAATTAAGACATGTTAATGGAGATTGATAATAGTGGAACAAAAGAAACCAAACGCATTAGTCGCCTATTCACATAAATAAACAACTGTGATATACTTTTTAAAAGCCAACGCTACAGTCCTGTAAAAGATCCCTTTTTGTATTATTCACCAAATCGACACACGTACCACGTTGTTCACGTACCCGAGAAGTTCACTTCCAGAAAACCTCTCCAGCACACAACAGCTTCGTTCGCGTTTTCCCCACGATGGCAATAAATGAACACGGCCGGCAGTGCCGCGGGGAGCTGGCAGCCCCGGGCACACGGCGAGGAAGCTGCATCCGTGACCTCCTCTCCATGGAGTGACCCAACAAATCATTGCAGCGACGGTAATGGGCTGCATCAGGCAGAAGGCAGCAGAGGAGGATGCCACCGAACACCAGCTCTCTTCTCAATGCTAATCTCAAGCTGTGCCAGGGCTTCTCGTGCTCCAGGGTCAAATCCGCTTCAAAGCACTACCCATGACTTGCCTACTGATGGTTACATGGAGAGCATGATGCGTCCTGTCCCAGTGCGCTGTAAGCACAACCGTGAGGTGCAAGGATGATGGTGCAGAGCTTCCCAACCAAGCCCTCAGGTTGAACACATCCGAGCACATACCACAGGCAGCAGCAGCAGCATCCACCGGCGGCTCCAGCATCGGGACCACGGCACCAGCACCCGGCAGCACCAAGCCTGGCGGCTCCGCCACGATGAGGTTACGGCTGCAGATCCACGAACGACGTTCAGACTCGGAACTAGCGGCTACACCATGGCAAAGAGTTAAAAATTCGGATTCTGAGCTCAATCCTATATTTCATTAAAAATGTGTTTACACAACTGGGCCCCTGCATTCTGTGCTCATTCCAAAAGCCAGATGTAACAATTGTGTGGCGAGGAGAGGACGCTTAAAGAATAGGGGAGAAACATTTCCTTAGATCACACAATAAACACAAGTTTCTTCCCTGCAGCAGTCAGCATTAGATTTTATATACAAAAGAGTTTCAAATGACACTGCCTGTATTGAAGTCGGGTTTGCTCGCTAACGTTGACTCAGTCCTGCACGGAAATTGGTGTGGGTTTGCCCATGTAGCTCTTCCCTGGAACAGAGTCTTGAGTTACAGATTTTAAATATCACTGAAAAAACACCCTGGGTGCAATCTGGCCCCAGCAAAGGAAGGAAGGAGAGTTTTGTCATTGACAGCAGCGGGGCAGGGATCTCTCCTATTGTTTTCAAGTTTATAAAATGGTTAAAATAGATTGTATGTAAAATAACTCTGCAAACAACAATAGAAGGCGTGCTATGCTATTGAAAATATGATTACAGAATGGCATATTTGTAGAATCACTTATGCAGTTCAGTGACCAAGTGAACACGTATCTCCTACTTCTGTGGATAATCCATGAAGCTCGATATACTGAATGCAATCGATGAAAACAGAACCAAACATCAGCAACATGAATTGGCTGCTAGGACAAATAAGCAAAGAAAAGCCCATAATGAAGTGTCCAGTTAAACTGAGGTAGTAGAGCCTTTGAAAACATAATCCACCTACCACTGGATATTTACATTACTTACACCAGATTGGTTCCATCAGCTATTCTTACAACTGTTGTATATACAGTGACAAAACGGTGATGGCTGAGTAAAGGAGAAATGCTGAGAATAAAATAAACAACATTTCCTGCTGGTAATTACACGAGTGAGTAGAAAAGGGATTAGAGCCATCTGCATCGAGGGTATACTTTGTCCAAAAATAATTTTGATATTACTACTCTATGGAGTAATCAATGTTCATTTTTTTTTGTAGAATGGTTTTAAAAAATATATCAATTAGTTACCTGAGCAATTAAGGGTAATAGTCTGTTCATTTTTTCCCCAATGCTTTGGTACAGTTACTTCTAGCTCATTATTTCAATAGCTGGCTGACTGCTGTAAAAATAATAAGATGTTGCAAGAACATTACAGACCGTAAAAAAGTTAGAGGTAATAGTCATGTCGTTCTGGGGGCCCCATGGGGAAACTTCAGCCAATGTTCTTTTTTTTTTTTCCCTAACATTTTGATTATGTTGTCAAAAAAAGCATCACTTAATATAAAGCAACATTTAAACATTATAAACATTTAATACTGGTTACGACATCCAGCCAAGAAAGAGAATCTCCACCTTTAGCTCGCCCTTTGGCCTCTCCCTGCCTCCTCCCTGTCCCCCCACTATTCCCTCTCCTCAGGAGAAAGATCATAAATAAATTTTGGAGCTGAGTGTCATTCATTAATAAGCTTTTTACAAAACAAAACAGTCCCCCTCCAACCCTTGTTCTTCCTCTGGGAAGTCTCCAGAATTTGACTACCAGGTGAAAAAGTAGAAGCTGTTTACAAATTGTTGTAGCTTGAGAATTACAGATCTGAACACGATCCTCATCGATATAAGCCAGTCTGAAGACAGCTGCTGCCTTCTCTTGGTAAGTTTATAATTGGCAATAGCATCAAATATTTCTCAAAGCAGTTCTTCCTTGCGTTCCCCGGTATAAATTACAGTTAGCCATTGTGGCAGAAACTGATAAAAAAATGCAGATCTTCAGCTTTCGCTAAAATCTTCACTTTTCCATGGTTGAAATCTTGGGCTTACTCATTTTCCTTTTTTTCCTTTCTTTATCCTTTTTTTTTTTTTTTTTTTTTTTTTTCTACAAAAGACCAAGTGGGAGAGGAAAAGTCTCCAAGCATTTGCACGATGTGCAGTCATATATGGAGATGGTGCAGCTCAGCGAGCAGGCTGTTTCGGCTGCTGCAAAGAGAAAGGATCCAGAACAAGTTGTCTTCCACTTTTGTTTCCAGGGGGAAGAGGTAAACGTCTGTGCCCTCTGGCATTTTAGAGCAGTATCTGGGCAACATACGGAGAGTGAGTGCTTGCTACAGCTGCCAGTAAAGGGAGGTCGCTGGATTCAATCCTGAAAGGAAGCAGAAGAGTCACATTTATCTGACCCAAAACACAGCTGGGCTGAGCAAGTGCCTTAGGAACTCTGCTGCCTGCCCAAGCCCGAGTGTTTGTACTGGGGCTGGGAGTGTGCACAGCTCGGAGTGGCAGGACATCCCCCAGGTAGAATTAAAGCCAATCGTGCTCCTCTCCTAATGCAGTACTGCCCGCTGGGTTACAGACTCCAGCCATCGGGGTGTTTTAGCATCCAGCAGTGCCCGCTCAGACTGAGAGGTGACAGACCTGCACCAGCACCGCTGCACTCTGCTCCTACCTGCCTCGCTTCTCACAGGGGCAACAAAGAGGTGAGGTGGCAGATGGAGGGAGGAGAACCAGCACATCCCCTCCTGCCCTCCACGCAAGGGCAGCAGCAGCTGGGGAGCAAAGCACAGGAGCAGAGGGCCAGGCTCAACTCCTGCTGCTACCAGGGAGCCCTGGCACAGCGCTGCCGCTGCTCCCTGTCTCCAGCTCCGTGTGCCTTGCTGCTCACCCTGCTCTCCTGCACGGAGATATTCTGAGCCTTCCTATAAACACCCCATAAATAGCTCCTCTGCCTGCGCCCCACGCCCACGGAGACATATTATGTGCCTTACATGACACGGAGGGTGCTTTCTGCCATGCAGGGAAAGTCAACCTGGAGGACTCGGGTGCCCCCCGTTGCTCAGTGCTGACTGACCAACTGAGGGACGACTCCGATAAGCTCTGGAGTGCTGAGCCCAGCTTCCTGCCCGGAGGGAAGAGAGAGAGGCTGGGGGTTCCTCGGGATCAAGCAATGGCTAAGGAGAAGCCTGCAGCCATGGGTGATTTATGCCACACCACGGTTCCAGTCCCATTTAGGAATCCATTCTCTGTGCTTAGGACAAACCCAGGCGGAGGATTTGGCACCAGGAAACCCAGGGCAGCACTGCTCTGAGGAAGTTTGTGATCGTACCCCAGCACAACACCCAGCTCTTTGACGTGAACTCTCATCTGGCCCTTGAGATATTCAGACAGCATCTTGCTCTTGAAATAGAGCTCCTGCAGCCGATCTTCCAGGTGCATAACACACTAGAAAGCAAAGAAAGACGTCGTGTCAGGGACAGCACAGCACTGTGGACAAACTGCACACAGCCCCAACACCCCAGACTCCAAGCATCTACTGCCTTCTCTTTGCCCGTGTCTAGGTGAATAATTAGTAACACATTAGCAGATATTTCTTTACTGGCAAGACTCCCACTTTTGAGCAGAAGTTTTTGATTGCTTTTTAAATCAGAATTAATGAGACAGCTGTCTTGGATACAGAGCAGGGTTTAAACAGACAGCTCAGGCAGCTACAGCAGGGGATGTGCTGGCTACTAAAATTGTGGCTATGGACAACTAAACTAAGCAACCTTACAACATCTTTAGCCTCTGAAGTGAAAGGATGCTTTAAGAACATCACCCCCTCGATTTTCATTCATACTTACGAAGTTTGGAGACAAGTTATGCTTGTAAAGCTGCAGAGTGGAATGAAGCAGGTTAGAGACGAGGCTGGAGACTAACACTTCTTTTCCCAGCTTGTTATCGATCATCCGTCTCTGGCTACTGGCCACTTGCACCGTCCATTTGTCCGTGTCTGCAATAATGCAGACGGCTTCTGCAATCGGCTCATCCAGAACAGGGTGCTAGGAACAAAAACAGAATAGCAGACCTCTGAGAAAAGCAATTGACAAGGTCTCCTCACAAAGCATCGCTACCCTGGACAGCAGGGGCAGCATCCCACACACTGCCTCATCGAAAGCACAGTAACGTGCTAAGGATTGTGCTCCATCCATTAAAAACAGACCTCTATTGTAAGCAAGGCATGGTCTTGGAAGGATAGTTCTTATTAAACATTTTATCCCAGGCTTGAGAGCGTGGCACTGGCTGACAATTTTATCTTTTGGTATTTGATATAAAGAGTTCTGACTGAATATAGGCAAAAATGAGCATGTTTAAAGCATATTTTAAAGTATATTGTTTGTATTTTAAACCCCTAAAACCGAAAGCACCAGAAACCCTACTTGCTTTTGAACACGGGTGTGTTCATGAGGTCAGCTCTGTTCCCATTTGGCACTGGTTTGCTGTGAGAGGAGGGCCAGCAGAGGGAGCACCCAGCTCAGCTTGCGCTCAGCTCAGCTCCTTCCAGCCTCCTCTTTAGAGGAGGAGCCAGGGAGGTTTTAAAAAGGGAGCTCATGGAGCCCCAGTGCATCTTGTGGGTTCAACAAGCCCGCTCAGGATTCTTGTTTGATATCAATCTCTCCTCTCCCTACAAAGCCAGCACCCTCAGAAACTGTGACAAGCCTGAAAGGAGCTGGTGTCCCTGCAGGACTGGGTGCTGCTGGTGGGCTCACCACAGGAACACGTCGTGCCCTGCGAGCAGCAGCACGGTGGCCAAACGTGCACGGAAAGGGGGTGTCCTGGGGGAGCACAGGGAGTTCAGCACCACTGCTGCACACTTCCATGCCTGGGAAGGGAAACACAGCAGTCTCCGTGTTTAATCTGGTTCAGCAGCATTGCATCCTGTGGGCACTCAGCTCTCAGCAGGCTGCAATGTCTGCAGGACTCCAATTTCTCAGCGGCTCAGCACAGAGATCCATCTTCCCAAGGCCACAGGCCTCTCGGGTTTATTTAAATTTTTGTGCTCCAGATTTGCAGGGAAATAACAATGTTTTTCAGATACATTAATTGAGAAACGAGAAAAAAAAAATGGTGATCTGGGAGTGGAGACACCTGAAGAGAGCTGTGACTGTAAGCGCTTCCCCTTCCTGCAGATCTGTGGGTTTGAAAACATTTACCTTTCCTACTGCGACAAACACATTTACCAAATATAGCTTAATTACCTGCACAGCGTGAGACAAATCTGACACCAAACAGTGCCTCAGCTTTTCATCACTTCCTATTCCTTGCAAAACAAAGTCAGGGACATACGACGAACAGTAGCCACCTAGTAAGGATCTTCCAAAATTGGCGATACTGGGCTGGACAGAGTTCACTTCAACTAATTTTGACCTGCAAGGAAGGCATATCAGGGAGATGTACAATCGTATATACCAAATTCAGCTTTCAAAGAGGTTGCACTCGCACATTTATCGTATCTACTTTAACTTCCATTCAAGCACTTTTAAAAAAGAAACATTTTAAAGTCAGCTTTTGCAGTCAGCCATTGCGGAAGAAAAGGATATGAGCCAAGATCACAAAAGCACAATTAATATTTTTTTCCAGACCACTGATCTCTCCGTATTCTTTTACAACCAGCAAGCTCAAGAGACACTTTTCCAACCGCTGATGCCAAGTTAGCCTGCATTCCTCCCAACATGTGACATAAGAGGCTGCATCTTTTTTGGTCTCTGTTACTGCTGAATAGCACTTACCCGGGAAAAGGAATCTCATATTCTTCTGCCCAATCTTCCTGCTCTCCTCCGTAATAGTTACTGCTTGGCCTGGTTAGATCATGACCAGCATCCTCGCTTTCACTGTCACCCAGGGCACTATCCGAGCTCTCATTTCTTGGAATGTCCCAATCAATTCCCGGGGCGACCTTTTTCTCTGTGTTTTCTCTGTCCCCATGGGGGACACGAATAGAGATTTTCTCTCTTTGGTCCTGCTCAGCAAAGCAGATTTTGTACGTCTCCTGTTGAACGGAGTCCATAAATTTACAAAATTCACTAGGTGGTTTGCTAGTCTTTGTACACAGGTTTTTAGAAAACTCTAAACTACTGTTGTGAGCAAGAAGGTCCGTAGCTGCTTGCCCTGGAATATCATCAATAGTCCGGGTTTCAATTGAACTGTCATCAGTAAAATATTCATCAAACAGACTCATGCTCTCAGCGTTGTACGGGTTTGGATTCCAGCTCTGATGCTCGTTAGCAACTTGAGGAAAGGGTTCAGTTGTCCCACAGTCTCTATTTTGGTCCTCACCAGTTTGTTTAGCTTCACAGTTCTGATCAGCAGACACTCCTCCTTCCTCCGCTGCTGGCGGGCTGTGATGCCTCGCAATTTGTTCCACTACTGCCTGACTTCTGAGCTCAATGTCTGAATCAGGTGACATGGAGTCTCCGATGAGGAAAGTCACCTTTGTCTGAGCTTCAGCAGCACTGCAAGGAAATGCATCGCAGAAGAGCTTATCCGGAGGCTTCTTTTCCACAGCTATACCGGGTGACCTTGTTGCACTGACTGCCTGGTTGCCCGATTCCAGCGGGTCTTCATCCCTCCACACGTTTGCTGCTGGCTCCAAACCAGATTCTGTCGATACACGTTTTTCTGGTGAAGCCGCCCCTGCGCACACCACGCTCTCCAGGTTGGTGTCCAGGCAAGTTCTTGGTGGCTTAACATCAGCAGCATCTTCCTGGCAATCATCAGGAACAATAGTTCTGCTCTCGTCTGAAGACGTTTCCAGCTCTACCTTAGGAGTGTTTTGCGTGTCTTCTCTCTCTTGCTGTGAAACACCTTCTATGTTTTGTGCGAGGGAAATGGGACATTTGCAATATTTACAGCTACAGTTGGGAGTTCTCGTTTCTTCAGACTCCCTCGGCAGCAAGTTGCCCCTGTTCTTGTGCATTGTGACAAGCACGTACTCGGATTCTTCTACTTCTCCTTTCTCCAGCGTGGTCGTTATAACAGTTCCAGGCATGACTATGGCTTCATCTTCCCCATTTTCTAGAAGATGTGTCTCCTGAAGTTCTGAGCATCTGATGAAGTAAGTGAGGAAATAAAGCAATCTCTGTACCAGGTCGTGCCTTTTGCCAACCACAACTGTTTTTGCTAATCTCACAGGTGATCCGATAGCCCCGTACAAGTCACCTAGAACAGGAAATAAAACAGACAAATGTTTTGCATCTTTAAAACAAATGGTTCCTCTAACGGACAACTGTTGTCCATCTTTCAAAGGCCAAGCCCACAGCAGAAAAACACTGAATCAGAAGAGGACAGCTATGCTAGTATTTTGGTTTTAATACAGAGAATTCTAACTAGGCTGCTGGTATGGTACGTAAGGTGACACGCTGGTAGGAGACATCTGATCTCATCTATTAGGGAGTATTTGCACCACCTAACTTCGGTGCCTGGCTCTGGAGGCTGGTCTCCCAGGTTCCTTATATAGCTAGGGAAGAGAGGAGGCATCTGCTCTGAATTACCCTGGATAGTCTGGAAACTGGGCTGAACTTTTCCCTACCAAAAGAAAGCTGTCAGTAGACACAATCCTATGCCAAGAATGAAGGCAAAAAGTGTCAGTGGCAGGTGCCTAGCTGAAGCTGCCTTCTTTCCCTTCCCCTTGAGCCCTCCGATGGGTCATAAGGGTTTTTTGACAGCTTGGAAGACCGGGCCCCAGGTTCACCTTTGCCTGCTGTACTGACAGTATGGCCACTTTGAGGATGAATTTCTTCGATTTGTTCTTTCTAGAATCAGGCTTATCAATAGCAGCATCCCAAAATACCAAAACGGAGTTTCTTTATAGAGAGAGGAGAGGAGAAGGACCAGGATCCTCCATCATCACCAGGGCAGGTGACCTTAAGAGACCTGGCATAGATGACTAAAGAGGGCTTTACTTTTTGGGTGCCATTTTACAGTTGATACTGCAAAAAAATAATACAGCATGTATAAAAAAATACAGTGAATACCTGAGCCTGAAATACACGCTTTTGTTTTGAGTGGGAAACCAAAAAGTTTGAACATGCGGGGGGAAAAGAAGCAAGGATCCATAAAAATCACCCCGCTCGTACCCACTTACACCGCGCTGTTACATGGTTTAGACGTTTGCCACGTACCGAGCTGTGCCCACAGCGGGTTGTAGGGGTGAGTTTTGGCCAGCATGTCCACGCTCTGGGAAGAATGCTTTTCCAGGAAGATTCGTATAGGCGGCTGGCCGTTCGGCATGACCGTAGGGACCCAGGCCAGGTGGTTAGTCAGGACTGCAGTCAGTAAGGCTGGTAAGAACCTGAAAGAAAGATGTTCGACAGCATGTTTTCCAGGTGAACACTCAGCATGTTAAACTGACAGCACTTCCATGGTCTGCATGGATCCTGGATGGCAGAAACAGCCTCATGAAGGCACAGGACTGACCTTTGGTCCTCTCCCACACCTGCAGAGCTCTTTTTTAGAACACACATCTGAAGTAAAATGAAATAGTTTAAACTTGTGGCAACCCAGTTCCTCTCTTTGGCAATAATTATGAGACTTCCTATTTTGAAAGCTCTGTGTTGTAAAACACCTCAAAACCGACTTCTGCTGTTCACTGAAGAAGACAGTGGCACTCTGTGGCCTCTGACATGACCGCTCCAAGCTGCAGGTCCCACATCCTTAAGGTCTGGGACTGTTGATGAGGAGGAAGGCTGTGATATTTGCTGTCATACCTGTAAAGTAGCTAGGTACTGTGTTGTTTCATAAAACTGTGATGCAATTTAAGCACGTATGGCTGCTCCTTTTCAGAACTACCACCCCCCAAGTTCTGTAACACCATCAGGAAAAGAAAGACAGCTCAGCCTGAAAGGCTCTGTCCTTAACCAGGCTAATCAGTTTTCACCAGCTAGACAAAAAAACCTTTCTGAAAAGTGTTAATTATCTGATTTTCTGTACAGTAGAGCACAGTTTCTGCTGCCAAGGAGGACAGGACAGCCTTTCCCTCCCAGGCCCCCTTCCCTGCAGGATGAGCATGTGGCAGCTCAGCCCAAGATCCTCCCGCGCACCGACAGATGGTGCTGGCGGCTGCTGCAGCAGCTCCAGTGCCCAGGGAGGAAAACAGACAAACTTCACTGAGCCTCAAAATAACGCTGCTTGAATATTTTACAACTATCAGAATCCCTACGGCTTAAATTTAGCCCTGCTTCCTGAGCAGAGACAGCCAGAAGAGGAAAGCAGACTTAAAACCAGACTGCAAAGGATACAGAGCTTGATTTTCCTCTGGCTTCCATCAGTGTGGATCTTGCTATATTGAAAATAAACCAAACAAGCCCAAACAAATGGCCATTTAAATGTAAATAAGAAGCACAGAGCTCAGAGTGACAGGGACTGAAAGAGGCTAATCCTGGGGAAAAGCTTCCAGTGCAGTGGGAACTTGTTGTAGGAAGGTGCATTTGAACCCCCTCACAAATCCCTACAGTTTCTCCCTTGCACTGAGGCAGGAGAAAGCACACACGCTGCCCACTGACTGTGTCCTTCCCGTCTGGGGGAGGGAAAAGATGACAAAATTACCCCTGGGTGGCGAAGCTGAAGGCCGTGAGGAGCAGCGGGTGCCACCTCCCCTGCAGCTGCGCCTTCCCCACCGCACACCAGCACGTTCCCCTGAGCTAACAGCTGGGCTCTCTGCTCATCCCCACTCAACTCCACATGTTTGTGCTCGTTTTAGGATTTTCAGTACAGCCAAGCACTTGAAAAACTTCCCCAATTCATGCCCTGGGGAAAAAGGATGAACTGTTGACAAAAGAGTAAATTTATTCAGATTCTGCTGAGTTTATCGAGAGCATTCTCTCTCTCAGTTTTTAACAACTGCTCAGGGCTTTGTCCAGAGGGCAGAGAGGTGAATGCTAGCGAAGCAAACTATTTCTTTAGGGACATTTTACAGAAGTCAGGTTTAAAAGCAATTTGCGGTCAGACAGCACTACACACGTGGCTCTCTTTCTGAATGTCTAACCTTGCTCATCATATGATAACCGATTTTGAAAGGTAGATGAATGCATTTCACAAGGTATGTTCATCCCCTTCCAGACATACACACCCATCACGCGCTTCCTATGGACGCGTTTCAAATGTTTAGCCTTTACCAGGATTTAGAGGATTATGGAAGGAGGCTTTTCATGGGGATACTTGCTTACTACACTTCTGTTTAAAAACTAAAGCACTTATGGATGGCCTTTTGATTCTTTCTCACTTACTACCAAGATCTAAAAATTGATTTTAAAATTGTTTTTTTTAAAAAAAGACATAAACACATATACATGTAAGAACTGAAATCCACCATACTGGTTTTTAGCAGCGTTTTCCATCAAGAAAGTGAATTCCTTCATGAAGCGATGGCACAGCTGGTTCTTCTCCGGTGTCCCCGACATCATAGTAAGCCAGACGGGCTCCCCGATCCGCGGCATCGTGTAGAGGTTGCAAATGGTCGTTCTAGGAAAAAAAGAATAAATCTGGAATTAAACCAAACAACGAAAGGCAGAGATGGAGATGGACGGAGATGAATGAGTTTTTGTTGTGGTTGCTTCCCTGCTTTCACTACATTTCATTCAAAACACAGAACTCCTCCATAGCTGGTTTGTGACTGGTGTGAATTTATGTGCATCTGCTTTATAAAAATGCTTTATAAATGCTTTAAAAAAGCTCCCCCCTTGCTTTAACAACCAGTGCATCTCCACCCCAAACCTACCAACGTGTGGCTTTGCAGGGAAGGGGCCCAGGTCCCTGCTTTAACTACAAACATATCAGCTACCCCACGGCTTCAAGGATTTTGCACCTACCCACATCCTTTTTGACTTCACAGAGACCAGTAAACGCATGGTTAAAATACTGCCTTTGCAGCAAAACGCCAGATTAAAACCCCTCAGATCACTGCCAAACTCCTGATCTAAACCAAACGATGGCTTTGCTCTGAGCATAACGCCTGCCTTACGACACTGCACGGAGCTACGTTTCCATCATACTAACAACATAAGCCTAAAAACAAAACAAAACAAAACAAAACAAAAAAACAGAAAATCCAACAAAGGAAATGGCTGATCGATTCAGGTGTCTGCCCACCTCAGGTACTGCTTTTTCTAGAAGAGAGATTTTGTGTTACAGGACACGGATTTACGTCTCGGAACGCCCCAGATTTATACAGATCCTCCTTGGACATGCTGGCCTGAAATTCACAGACACTTCCAGAACTGAGGCAATGGCTGAGCACGGCAGGCAGGCAAATGCTCTCGAGCAGCAGCTGCCAAACCTTCGGTGCCTGAGAGTTTAAAGTGAAAGCCTGCAGGAAGCAGAGCCCCACGCGTTTTTGTGCACCGAGGCTGCAGCAAGACGGGATGGGGCGAGGAGGGCAGGTGGGAGAGAGAGAGAGGGGCTGGGCCCCTCTCTGCCTTAATTTTTTTCAGCATTTCTCGTTAAAAACAACATCCACGCTACGTGCTGACAGCAGCCAAAATCAGCCCAGTCTTCCTTACAAGCCGGATTTTCTGACAGCTTCCCACTGGAGCAGGAGGAGAGGCAGGGACACCCTGGGGCTGGCTGGGGAGGGGGAAACCGAGGCCAGGGTCACATCCAGCAGCCCCCCAGCACCCGGCTCAGCATCGGGCACAGGCTGGGAACACACAGCCTTGGCAGCAGAGAGCTGGGGCTGGAGGTGGGATTATTGAGAGAAAGCTTTCTGTTCACAGCCCATTAACTGGAGCAGAGGCTAAGGAGGCCCTAACAAAGGGAGAAACCCCCCAAGAGTGGGAATTTCGGAGCTGGACGAGTTTCAAAGCCCAAGCCAAGTATCAAAATGTACAGCGCAGTTGCAGCTGACCAGAGAAGCTGAAGATAAATGAAAACAACTCAACCTAAAATAAGGCTGGTTTCTGCTTCCTATGCAAACTAACCGCGCCGAGCCTCTTGCAGCAGCTCCGCTGTTTGGAAAAAAGAAACTACTTCTAAACTAAACCCAACGTATTAAAATATTTGTTTTCGTTGAAAAGATAGACCGGGTCTTGTGATTCGTTATTTACTATTCTGGTAACCCTGGCTGCATCTGCAGCTGATAGTGTTTCCTCAGCGCGAGATCAGATTGCACTGGCGGGCGGCCAGCAGGCATGTGACTGCAGCGCAGGGAACCCTCGCTGCTGAGCAGCCTCGGCACACACCAAGGGCAAGGATTAATGCCTCCCAGCTCCGCGAGCAGGCGGGGAAACGCTCTCCTTCGGCTGCTAAAAAAAAAAAAAAAAAAGGAAAGAAAAAAAAAAAAAACAACAACAACAAACCAAAAGGAAAAATACCAAAAACCAGAACAATAAAAAAATATAATAAAATAAAAAAAACACACTGCAGGAAGCTAACCAGATTAAAACCCACTAGGAATTAAAGCTGAAGTCGACCCCTCCCGACCATCTGCAGCAGCAGCCCCCTCCCCTCGCTGTGCTCCAGCACCCCCGTCCCCGTGCACACAGCACACCCTGCTCTCGTTGGGCTGCAGTGCATTAAAAATGGTTGAAATTTGGAAATGTTTCTTGGAGGCTGAACCCAGCACGGGCAGGAGCGAGGGCTGGTGGTGTGCAGGGGCTGGGGGGCTCCTCAGGAAGCACCTCTGCACCCTGCACAGCTCGCAGCTCAGCACCAACCAGCCGAATGAAAACAAGACCTGAACAACCTCCTCCCGGCAGCCCCCTGGGGTTTTGCCTGCCCTGCGGGTGCAGATGGCTGGGAGGAGAGCGGCACAGCCCAGCCCAGCCCTGCTGCCAGGCACGAGGCTGCTGCACTCAGCTTCCTGCTGCTGCGGGACGGATCTGCTGGTGCTGTAGGGCCCACGAGGCAGGAGCTGCTGGACAAGGGGCTGGGGGCTCTCTGCAGCTCCCCGTCCCCACCAGCACAGCGCTGCTGCCCCTGGCGTGGTGCTGAGAGCTGCTCTGCTACCCACCGGCTGCGAGGTTATGACAAAGCCAAGCATCTCTTTGGGTATTGCTTCCAAAGTGAAAATACAACAGTGGTTTGTAACACAGAGCAGCTGTGAATTTGCTCCCTTCCCTCCTGCCCTCGATCTTTCCCCCCCTTTTTTTCTCCCCTTGAAAATAAGCTGCTTAAAAGTTACTGGCATAAAACAGGATCAAACGTGGCTGCCAGAAAGTGGAGAAAGGTGTTTCCCTAGGCCTGTGTTCAGGGCTCCCTTGCCAGTCTACGTCTCTGCCACGCAGGTATGAGCCAGCTGCACCCGCAGGGTTGTTGGTGTGCGGCACTGGCCTCGGGGACCGGGGGAGTCGCAATGTTTATTTCAGAAGTCATGTGTCTGCACATCTGACATCCAACGAGTTTTAAGCCTTTAAGTCAAGTGTTAATAGCTAAATCCATCGCTGCTTTACAGAGTGAAAAGTGTTGCAAAACGACTCATGGCGCAAGGGTGGGCCTGGGGCTGGGCACCGCGCTGATGGCAGACGTGGCGATAGCATTGGTTTGTGGAAGCAGTCTAAGCCTTTCAGGGAAAGCAGCTGTTTTCCTTTTTCCTTTGAAATTCCATTAAAAAAAAGTCCTCCTTCCAAAGGGGAAAAAAAAAAAAGAAAAAGAACACCTGCAAGGAGTTAAAGCAGCATGGGATTATGTTTTAGAAACACCAGCCCACTGCAGTCAGCGCCCTTCTTCCCTCCAGCGGAATTTGCTTAAGAGGGTAGAAATCAACACAAGTCTCAGGTTCACCAAAGGACTCGAGCTCCTGACTTCCCCGTGACTTCAGTGGGAACGCAGACGCCTAAAGAGATAATAGTGGCCTAAATGGGTTTGCTGAACCCATGCCAAAACAACTTTGCATCCAGCCTCTGGTATTTAAATACGCCTTTTTTTCTTACTATAGGCATATTGCTCTGCTTTGAAAGGTTCCTGCACGGTACAGGAAGGCTTTCCTTACGGTACAGAAAGGTTTTCCTATCATCACAAGACTTTCCTTTTGGTGAGCAGCCTGCAGTGCAGGGCTCGGGGCCGTGCCAACCTGAAGGACCAGCCGGGGGCACTGGCTAGCGCTGCGTCAAAAAACGCAATCGCCCAAGTCTGCCGCCCCGGGAAATCCATTTATACAAAATTAAACTGGGTTTAATTTACCTCGCTATGCTATTAAAGAGTAATATTTGTATCGCCATGGAAACCTCTGCACCAAGTAGCAGTTACACACGTGCTCCCGGCGCAGGTTACGCAATGGCCGGGTCATGCGCGGGACCGCATCCTACAACGCTCGGCGAGACGAGACGAGACGAGACAGCCGACCCTGGAGGGGATGGATGGGACAGGACACGGGACTTTACCTCCCTGCCCTGCAGGGCACAGCCCCGTGAACCTCCCTTCAAGGAGGAAAAAGCCAGCACGGTGTTTTCAGGCTCATTTTTCCTGCTTGTGACTCTGGACACAGTGCCCCTCTCCACCGCCCCGAGAGCGTTTAGCTGGGGAGGAAAAGAAGGGACAAAGTCCACCAAATGTATCTGGGGGGGGGAATGATCTGGGGGAAGTTTTGGGAAAACAGCTGGGCAGATGGTGTTATCAGGGGATGGGAATGCAAAGAAATTGCTCGGGGTGAGAAGGGGGAGGAGAGGAAGAGGGGGAGCAAAGAAGCCTGTGGCTGCTCAGAGTTGCTTAACCCGTCCCAGGCCCCCTGGGCAGAGTCTGCGGCTCTCAAAAGTTTCGTGCTCCCTCAGCTCCAGTTCTTGGCACAGCTCATCCCATCTCGTTCTTGCTGCGGGCCCACGTGCTCTCTGCCTTGCCTCCTGTCCCTGCCGAACACATCCTGTGCCCTCCCTCGACACTTCCCTGGGGAGAGGTTCTAAAAATAAAATAAAAAATACTGTGCCTTCCTCCTGCAACACCAACTAGTTCATGGCATCCAGGTAGCACACAGAATTACAGAAAAATCGGTGAGAATGTAAAGTAAAATGCATCCTGATGACAATTTTCTTTGTAAAGCATCAGAGCCTTGTCTTGTGTAACGTCTTTAAGAAGTAGCTCGACGCTGGTTGTAAAAGGAAGCATGCTGCCACTCCCATCTGAGAGGAGATGAATCACTTGAAACAGACGGATTTCATTTTATTTCCCTCCCCATTACTTAAACTATGGAAAGAACACACGGTTAAATGCCAGAGATGTGCTTATCTGCATTACTTTGTATAGTAACTGCTGAACAGAGACTCTCTGCAGGTACTGATAGCAAGAGATTACAGCAGTGCATTTTTCTGTGTGAAGACGATAGTCCTCCTTCTTCGTAGCTGGTTATCTGAAACTCATTTAGAGCAAAACTTAGAGCAGGGTAAAGGTCTTGTTTTGTTCATACATCAAGAAAATACCAACTAGAGGAGGATTTCCCTAATGTGGATTTGCAGTTCGTATCCCCCTCTCACTGGGTCTCAGTTTAAGAGGTGTCTGGGAGCTTCGTTACCACTTAATGCACAGAAAACCTTGGTCACTTACACCCTGCTCATGCTCAACCCTTATGGATACAAGCACTTGACAAAATCTAAAACCACACAAAGAATAGACTGGCTTGCTATCACCAATACATTTATGGCACTTAACTTCAACAGAAGACATTGGACATCGTACTTTTCTAGGTGTCAAGAACATTTTCCTTTTCAGATAAGAACTCTAAGGGCTGAAAAATCCTGCACTGCGGAGGAGGTCCTTCTAAACCACTTCAGTGCTTTTGAAGAAACAGGCGTAAAAGACACAAGACAAACTGCTCACCTGAATTCATTAAGGGCATCAACAATTCTGTTATACGCCAAACTCCGCTGACTGGCATCAGCTGATCTACGACTCATTTTCATAGCCTTGAAAACAATCATTAAACAGATAAGTAACACCAGACATAGTTATAGAAGCACAGAAAATGGAAAACAAAGTCATGTGTTTGACTTTATCTTCCATGGAACCAGTCATGCAAATAATTTTTTTTTTAAGTGATAAAATGATGGTACAAGTGCCAACTTTCATATCTGAGGGAAGATAGGTGAGGCACATGCATTTGCAGCCTCTGATTCTTCAGTGCTTTTCATCATTCAAGGCATAAAAGAGGTCAAAGTTTTTATTGCAGTGGTGAAGTAACCACTAAGTATTTCCTAGAAGAGAGATTTGAAGCAAATCTAACCACATGTTTGAAAGTTTCCTACACATCAGAATCAGGGGCTTAAAACAAAAGGGGAAAAAAAAAACATAGGGAAAGTGAGAACTTGATATTTATTTACACTCTGGAATATCCTAGAGATAGGCTCTTATCTTGCAATCCACAATGTTCAGATATAGCTGAAGCAGGGAGGCAAAGGTGGCCTTAAAAGCAGCTTTCCCCATGGCTGATCCTGGGCTTGCTGGGAGCCAACACAGCCTACTGACTGTTGTAGCTTTCAGCAATCCCTGCAGCACAATGCAACATGTCCTGTCCTTACCCCAAGTTTTGCTTTTTCTAGCAATAAGAAACATCAAAGATGTTGTGGAGCAAAGTTCCTTTCTGGTGCAGTTCCAATAGCAGGCAGCAAATTGATCCCTCTTTTGTAAACCAGTAACAAGAGTCAGAAATTAAATCTGAAAGGGCTGAGGGGGAACGTATAGCAACACAAGTGCAAGAATCAAGAGAGATTGCATTTACCTGTTCTATTGCACTCTTCAGTTTGTTCATGTGACTCTCAAAGAGTGGAAAATGTGAGAAGAAGAATTCATTAAATTTGTTGTTCTCATCTTCATCTCTTGAGAGTGAAAAAATAACTCCAATTGCTATCTTTTTCTTCCTAACAATTCCTGGGCTAGGACCAGAGCTGTCATCTGACAAGTTAAAGCTTTCATCCATGGACCTTGAAGCATAGAAAAAATAGAAAGTTAATGTAATCCACTGTTTAAAGTTGTACCTTGGTTTCCTGTGCAATTAAATTCTAGAACATTTAACTTCAATGAACACCATTTGTTTGCACGTGTTGTCAAAGCAGTAACACCCTTCAATAGCACCCATTTTGCAATTCTTTAAAAGCAATCATTAATTAATCCTGCAATCACAAAATCTGGAACCAGGTTCAAAGCATTTGTGGGATTAGAATATGGCATCCTAGTTCTCCTTTACCTCTGCCAAGAATTTGAGTAGGATTTTAGGGCTTCTCATCCTCAAAAGTACAGCCTACAGGTTTATGTTTTGCTAAAGGTTTTCCCGTTAGTGCAAAACAGTGACTGGCATGAAGAAAATGGACACTGAAAAGATCAGGTATTGAACTGCAGCCTGACTTACACCTTTGTAAATACCTCATGGAAGCAACAGCAAGAAGAGGGGTATATATGCAAGAGCAGAATCAAGCTGACAATGGTGGGAAATTATGGGAAGCAACCCGCAGTATCACTCCCAGCTCACCATCGAGGGAAGACCCCGTTCTCCAAGCTGGTGGTCTGACTGCGACGCCACCGCCGCTGGTAGCTGCTAGCACAGCTCTTGTTAAACGAAGAGCCCGGAGATGGAAACGGAGTGATGAGCAGACTGCTCAGAGATGCTGCAATAACAAGAGCAGTAAATAAAAATCTCTCCAGGAGAAAGAATATTTGGAAAATAATACCAGCAACTTAACTATGACCCTGAACATAAACTGGCGTTGCTCATGAAGAGCCTTCTCTTTTGCTTATCAGTGCTTCTTATCTAAAAACAACCGGTTTATAACAACATTAACAAGCTATACAAGCACTACAAGGGTGGGACAGTCCTGCAGTTGTATATAATAGCCAACTTACAGGCTGCACCTTGCTCATCAACCCCAAGCAGCGGGAAATAAATTCTTTGTAGATAGGAGTAATATTAATCACATCTTTTAAAGGTCTTTCCACCCCCAGTGCCCAATACCCTGAATGAGGGAGGAAGGGAGGGGTTCTTTGAAGGCAAACTCATGTTTTAGCATCAGTACTCTCCTCAATTTGGTAAAGACATAACAAGTGTTGTATAGAAATACTGCAAACTCATTTCAATATTTAATCTGGCTTGTTTATTTGCAGTATGCTTTAATAAACCGCACTGCTGTTCAGATTAGCTCTGTGACGTTCCTAATGGAACACCCTGGATGCCTAAGGTATTTGTCCATATGTACTATGTACACATTAATGCTTATATATAACAAAAAAGAACGGTCACATTTCAGGAAAGCTATTTGATGATGTCTAGATGTCTCAGTAACAAGACAGATGACAACCTAGTCAATAGTACTTAATATTTTCAGAGTCTATAGGGTTAATGCAGAACTGACATTACCAGATCTCGCTATACCACTGTCTCTGTCCTCATTCTGCTCCCTCCCAGGCATATCCATAGGGTTGCTGTGAACTGTAAAACAAGGAACACCAATTAGCAGGGGAATATACAGTTCCTTTCTTGTTTGCAGATCTCCGTGTAATTATTGAAACAAAAACATGCTCATTAATTCAGATCAACAGCACTGCACAAGGCCATCACCAAGAAAGGCTTCTTAGCTGAACAAGCCAAGGCACTTATTTGAAAAGCTCACATGTAATTTTCTGCAGTCCATACACCTACTTCAGTACAAACTGAACCAGGCTCACTTTCACTATTTCTTTACATGGGTATTTTTTGATAAAATTTTAGTAAAAGGATGTTAGCCACATAGGTAATATTCAGTGTATAAACAAAAAAAAAAAAAAAAAACAAAAAACAACACAAACCAGTATCAACAAGATTTCATTCATATACTGGCCTTCTCGGCTCCTATGTATATAATTTTAAAAGGATTTTACAATGATGTCTTGAAGAAAATAAATACTTTGAAATGGTGAGCAGTGTATTGGCTGTTCATCTAAGCCATAAGCTATCCAGATTCACAATCTGCATATACAGAAGATCAAAAGTGTATCAGGCTTAACAGACTAAAACGTGATGTATTTTACAAATGTGCCTGTGAAATAGAAGCTACTCAGCCATGGAAATAAGACCCAGACACTAAAGGCAAGAAAAATCCATTTTGTATCAAGCTAGGTTACTTTTAGATTTTAGTTGGTTTGAAACAAGTCCAGATCAAAATAGCTTGACGCTATTGCGAAATATTATTTCTAGAAAGATGAAATCGGGTATTAAATCTGTGTAAGTCTTTCAAACAAAACGAAGCAAAAAAGCAACCAAGCAGCCCCAAAGAGGACTATTTAAATTCCTGCTGTCCTCTGGGGATTTAAAGCATGTACCCAAACAGATAAGAGAGCAGAAATCACTGTCCCTTTTTGTATTAAAAAAAAAAAAATCTTATTTCCAGGGCTGCACTACAAATCCACGTTTTGTCACCCCAGCTAGACTAGCCACACAGCACAGCACACAGCAAACTGCAAACCTGCAAAGAAAGAGGCGCTCCGGATCAGGCGGAGCGGACCTTGTTCAGAGAATGCCCGCCTAGGGCTGCAAAGCTGTGAAAGACCTACATGGCAAAACGTAAAATACACATGAAAGAATGAGGTTAGTAAAGCAGAACAGTCTGTAGGGAGGGGGCCAAGGGCAGGGAGAAGATATAAGCCAACGTAAATGCAGACTAACGTACGCAGGAAAATAGCTCTTACACTTAACAAGAACGTTGAGTCAAGGAGTATGGCTTATAGCTGAAATCCACAGTACGTATAGAATAAAAATAATAGAGCCAGCTTTACACCGTCTCCCATATAAGGATGGGCTTCTGTCCATGGGCTTTTATTTATTTTATTTTTCTCTGTTGAAAATGATTAATTTATGCAGGCTCGAAGCCGAACTTGATCACAAACAGGAGATTCATCTCAGAGCACAATGTTTGTTTTAACATCCACACTGGGGGGGTGTCTGAGGAACGCCGTCGCTGAAGGCGATGGGGGAGGAAGGGAGGGAAGGCAGGAATAATTCGTCTTGGTGGAACCAAGAGAAAATTACAGGCCGAAGTAGCTGTTCTGAGAAGTACATCGGGGTAGTGAAATCGTATAGAAAATAAAATGTTAGCAGCCCTAGCGGTTTGGATTAAAAGTAACACTGGGGCATAGATCTACAAGGGGCAGAGTGTATTTACTGTACACAGAGCTGGAAAAAATAAAGGGGTAGTTTTAATGAGTTAATTGCCAGTCCCTCTCCCAGATTCGAAGCTCCTGCTCCAAGTTTACTGACTGCAGAAAACGTGAAGGCTGCAGTGCCACAAAGCTCCCTTCCGTCCTCCTGGGTCTTCGCTCCTCATTAGAGGAAAGGCCATGAGTAGCCCTTTTTTTTTTTTAAACCAGCATAGCTAAAAAAAGCAGCTTGTAAATAGTTCCCAACCAAAACACATAGAGCCTTCTCCTATCACAGCCTGGCAAGAGTCGGCGAGTCAGGAGCAGCCTCTGGTATTTAGCAGAGTTGTCAGAAACGCTGCAGTTACAGATTAACCTCTGTGCCTGCCTTACCCAAGGTTCCCTCCGCGCCGAAATGGGAACTGTAAACAAACGCCCTCCGACAGCCTGAGAACCACAGGGCTCAGTTACAGACATTTCAGCATCCTCCTCCAGCAGCCCCCTCGTTGCTTCTTGTAGGTGCCCAGCAGTGCTCCTCCTGGGAGCACGCAGCTGGCACCGAGACCAGCTTTGGTCTGTGCCTGAGCTGCAGAAGAGCATTTAAGCTCAGGCTTAGCTTCAAGAATTCTACACTGTGCGTTGAAGTCAATGGGAAGGAGAGAAGTGGACACTTGCATCCAACAAGAATTAGGACCATGGAAGAGCCAGAGACCCCGTCAGGGTAACAAAGTCATCAAATCCACTCCATACCTCCAACCCTAGATTTTACAGACAGCAATATTCTGTAATGCGTAAAAAGAAGTCCCTTATTCCACCTACCACAAAAGACATTTTGTTTGGAAAGCAGACCGTCTAAGCCAAGGGAAAGGGAAGACGTGCTTCCACCTGAGCACTGAAGTACAGAATCTTTACTATCAGCTCTATTGCCTGCATGGGGAAAAGTCAACATCTTTCACTCTGTTACCTAAAGCTTGTGAAGCTTTCACCTACAGCAATTCCACAACAGCTGAGAATCAAAGACTCCAAATCATTTTTCAAGACTGCTTAACTTCAAAGATCAGACCAAAAAAAAAACAAAACACCATCATCCATCTAATCTGATCAAAAACTAAAGTGCAACTGTGCAAGGTTAACTTTGTACGGAATATGCAACCACATGTGCTAAGGTGGCCAGAGTACAGAAGGGAATGGAAATTATTAACAAAAACAAAATTGGGGAACTAAGCCAGGAAGAATCAGTCCTGCCTCATCTGAGATGTGCTGCTTAGAAGTTCTACAGATTGTTATTTTCCAACACATTTCTCTATGTATTTTCACATACACATGCATAGCTGCATATATTATTCCTCTGTCAATTCCTTGAACTAATTTATTCTCCTCCTAACCTCATCAACATTAATTTTCTGTAAAGTTCTTAGCTTCCTTGTTTTTTTATTTGATTCTACTTAGAAGACTTTCATATTCTAGAACCTGTGATTACTCAATGATAATAGGAAATAAAATCATTTTGTAATTACCTATATTCCCGAGAAGTCCATTCATAATCGTACTGTGGTCGGGCTTTAACGTATTGCTGTCTTGATTAATGAATTCAAGACTGTCCTGCAACCTAAAAAATCCAGAAAACAAAACATACAGCAAAACCTGTGATTTGTGTTTCAGTTTAATACAGCATCACTTCATCATGGCTCAAATGGAACAGACAAGGTAAGAATGCAGACTTACACTAGAACAAGCCACATTCTGGGGTGGGTCAATTAACACACAGAAAGCAAAATATCAAACAGTCCAAAGCCCGATGTTTTTGTAACATCTTTTTCTTCATCTTGGACTGAATTCCCCAACTCCACTGTTCTGTTCTCATCCCGTTCTGTTCTCATCCCGTCTCCTCTGTACCTCACAATACCAAGCTCCAAAGGAATGGCTCATTCATTCGCTTAAAGCAAACTGAGGTGAAGACAACCACAAGGGAAAGGTGAGGAGACCCATGGCAGGATATAACAGATGGCTATTTTTCCAAAAAAGGTCTTCCATGTTTTTTACATTCATCTGGTCATAAGCAATAGATAGGATTTCTAACAGACTCACGTATTCAGACTTCCATAGATGCTGCTTCCAGTGCGAGCTGTGAAAACTTTGCTGAGCATGAGCTGAGGAGGTGAGCTAGAGGTCAAAACGGAAGATGTCAGTCAGAAGCAGTGCCAGGACAGGCTTTTCATCTCCATTTCACAACCTTCCAGATTTTATAGACCTAAACACAACTTAACAACCTTTTGTGTACAAAGTGACATCAGAATAGCTTTAAAGCAAACCAGAAATTCCTTTTCATCTACACTTGCAGCATTCAGTTCATTCTAAATTGGCACCGAGGATTAAATCTGCTGAAATGACCAGCAGTAAAAAAATGCAACTTACCGGATCTGGTGAATTTTCAATGTGGAGCCCTTATAGCTCATGGCCACAGAGCCAAACATCATCTCTCCAAGCATGTTAGCATCTGAAGAGCACCGAGAACCCTGAAAAAAAATCCACTTGTTTTTAGGCATTTTAGTAGCACATTTCCATTTGAGGCAACATAAACCAAAGGAAAATAGGCCTCATGTAAAAGATGAACATGCAAAATCTCTCTCTGTATAACACTGTCAACACTAAGTTGAACAGTTCAGTAAAGATAACACTAGAACAGAAAGTGATCTTCAAATGGGCTGTGCAGCAGACCACTAAAATCATCCAACACACCTAACCCATTCAGGGCAGGGGGGCAGATTCAGGCTGCACTGAGCCTGGGGACTAAGAAGTTTAAAGGGTGTGATTACACACTTGGATGAAACAGAAGCAGTAAGCCCAAACCTCGTAACTGGTGGACAAGAAGAGGCACAAGTTCACTGGTGATCTTACACAGATTGCCCACTGGAGCCATGCTGGACCTGTGGTTTCTCAACAAATATTGATTTGTAACTTAGCCATGGATGGTGTTTTGTGCTTGATACATCTTTCTCTCTTGTTTCCTGGTACCTTCTCCTGCGATGGCACCAGGGAAGAGCTGCAGCTCTCCGAGCTGCATGCCATGCTGGAGATGAGCATTTCCTGCTAGCTGGCTGGCCAGAGCCTGCTGTAAGGCACGCTGCCCAACTACAAAGGAGGAACGCCACTGCTCAGGATCACAGGCTAGATCAAACGCTGCAAACAAAACCCTAAAATTACAAGGTTACTCAGGGCAATCAACTGCAGACGACTGCTCAGATGACAGTCATCTAATTTGTATGCTGTCAATGCCTGAGATTACCGTCCCTTTATGCAGGGCTGTTTCTTCTCTCGGCTAGCAGCATGCTAGCACTGGCTCTCCATTTGTGCCTTGCCCTGATTAATCTGAAATACAGTGGTCCTGCACCCACAGAGCTCAGGCAGCTCACAGATGAGGTACTTTGGTACTATGCAAGAGAGCAATACACCTCCTCTGAGGTGAGTGATAACTCAGATCACTGCCTCAGAGCAATCCTTCCAAAAAATGTTCCTAAAACCAGCCATGGAAATAACCTTGTTCTTGGAAAATGCTAGGTGACGTATCCCCGTACCCCTTATCAAAGCCCTGAATGCGCAGGATCCCCACTCGGATTCCTAAATAGGCTTGGAATATATCTCGATGTTTGCCCAGCGTCAGGCAGTGAGCTCATAGCACAATCAAGGACAGGGTGTCCACACCACAGATTCCTACCAGGAATAAGGAGTGATACGGAGACGACCACTCAATGCTAGCCCGCAGAACAAGGGCAAGAAGAAGGAAATGCTAATCGACCAAAAGGCAGCACACTTGTAACGCTCCCTAATTTCCAGCTCTTCTCAAGCACTCTCAATTAAGATGACAGTCCTTTAACAGACATCCTATTAACCTCTGAAGTCTGCTATCACTGCAAGAAAGATAGGGGAGAACTAAAAGGAGCAATCAGAGTTATAATAATGAGGATGTAATTGCAAGGTTTGCTCGTGTTCATATGACAAGGCAAAATCTGGTCGTCAGCTGAGTCACACAGAAATTTCCACCCTTACTTTCCAAGATACCTCCCTGCCTAACTGTCTGGGTGCACTGTAGGTAGGACTGGAAAAACTAGACTTGAATCAGTCAGCAGGACCCAGAAGCTCCAGGGAAGTACAAGAATGAAATTTAATGGCTCTGGGAAACGATGGCTCTGTCAGCATCACGAAACCTCGACGCGAGGAAACTACCAATTATTACAGCCAAATATTCTGATTGCTGTTTTTTAAATCTGCCGCAGATCTCCAATTGAAGGCCTTGTTCTGAATAAATGTCAAGCCCTTGATGGTCAGTTTTGGTTTCTACTTTCTGCTAGTGTGAAAATCTATTTCTACAGCTGAGGAAATAAATGCTTGAAAGTAAAATATTGATTTTCCTTGTCAAGAAACCAAATTAAAAAAAGCAAGTGAAAATCAGCTGCTTTCAAATTTAATTATAGGGGTTTCCCTTCCCTCTGAGAGACACAGACAAGCAATGCTGAAGGCAAAGAGTGTGGTAAGATGCACCCATGGTCTCTTTCAGTCTCTTTTCATCTACACTTCATGGCAACTATTAAGCTATGCATAACAGAAGACGCACATCTTTAATGCACTCAATATGGAAACACTGCTGCAGCTCAACTCCTTGCCTTTAAATCTGCAAAATAAAGGTCACTTGAGACCAAAGTAGAGTGCAATCAGCTGAGGAAAGAGGTTAAATATTAAAAACTCAAATGAAAAATAGCCAAGGAGCATCTGGTAAAAAGGGCAGAACCTCCAGCATTGACAGCTTGGACACGAACCAATTCCCTAGGTCATATTTACAAGCTCACGTTAAAAAAGATCATAAACCACCAGTAAGTGTTTGTTACTGCACATTACCATATTGGAGCTAGTAACATTTGCATTATTTGGAAATTACTTTTCTTAATATAACACCTCAAGCATTTACTATTCCATATGCTGTACATATTGTCCTATTAATAGCTAAGTACGTATATAAATCAAAAAGGCAATACGGAGATAATCTCAAAATGTTGTGATCAACAGTTCTAGAAGACTTTCAGTCTTGAAAACATTGACAAGCAGGTACAGAAGAGGTAACGCTAGTGTAATAATGTCCAAAACCTTAGATTTCACCTTCCAAAGAACAATTAGAATTGCCCATCTCTTGTCAAAGTGTACTGAAACGAGGAAACAAGAACTACGTAACCGTCCTATTAACATTGTATTATGTGGACTTCCATTTTATACCATTAAAAAAAGCAACAGAAGAACTTATAAATACTGCAAACCCATTAAGTAGCTTCTGAAGGTACAAAACAGAGCAGTTAGAAGACAGGAAATACCAGGCTGATGGACGCCTGGACAAACTTACTAGGGCCCTTCCATATACATGATAAATTACGATACAGATTTTATCATGCAGTAAAGAACTCCTGTATTTATGGATCTCTGCTCACTTGCTGAGGAGGCCTGGAAGGAGTACTGGCCTCGCAGTAAATAATTTACAGCGAATACTCTGTGGAAGACCAATTTAAGCTGGAAGATTCTCGCACACTTTCCGAGCCAGACACATGGCCACGCATCAGTTCACCTCGGTGAGATTTTGACTGGGAGATATGCATGAGGAAGTGAGGACTTAAAAGGGAAAACTTTCCACAGCTTTAAATTACGCTGCCGTGCTAACCACTAAAATTAATTTCCTTTAATAACGTTGGACGTTGTTTGTAGAGAGGCTGCCCAGCAGGAGAGAAGATTTCTGGCTAGCGGGGAGACATCGCTTTTCTTGGTCGCACAGTGCATGAAGGGGGTCACCCCGTGCTGGAAGAAAGTTCTTCCTTCCATCACCATGGCTAAATGCCCTTCCAGGAAGGGAGGAATGGAAAACAGACCTTCAGGCACCTTTTGAAACTGTAGAGAAGCATGTGACGTGAAAGAGAAAACAAGAAGAATCTGCAGCTCACCAAACACAGCGAGAGCTAGCAGGACAGCGGGAAAGTCAGCACCGAAAGCTTCTTCGTTTCTATCTACAGTAGATGAAGACATCAGTAGTACTGTACTTCAGAATACGTCGTGGAGATAGCAGCCTCCCTCAAACACACAATTACTTCATTACAAAGAGTGGAAGGGCTTAGTTCTATTTCAGGATGGCTTAATATAAAACACTTGTGATCCATGGAAGGGGAGATGACAGAAATATATCCGTGTCAGATGACTCTAGCTACTCCCAGAGCCAAAATCTCTTATGTAAAATGTAACTCAAGTGTGCTGAAACCCTCGTTATAAAGCTGTTACCCAGACTATCCTTTCACACCGCATATTTCTGTGTTGCTTCCCTGGCATTTAGCTATCAAGTAAAATACACTACCTCACTGGTACCCAGATGGGATATTTGCGCCAAGTCTGCTCGCACTGACTGAGCGTTATCACCCGGGTCACAGGAAAGAACAAACGTCCTGAAGAACCTTCTGCTATTGAAGAACCATCTGAGAGTCCCAGCTGGTTGGTTTTAAACTTGTTCAAACCCAAGGCTATAGAATTAAATAAGGATCAGCCAGAATCAAGTCTGATTTTGACTAGAAATTGCTCTCCCCAGCCAGCATTTAATTTCAAGTGTTTTAAAACATTCAATACCTCACCTGTTGTATGTATTTGACATAGTTATATAAAAAAAAAAAAAAAGGAAGAGAACTCACCTGATATTTTGGGCATTGTTCTTTTGCATCAGAGAACGAGGAGGATGAATTGATTGAACTATCCAAGGAAGAAGAGCTGTCTCCTCCGGGCTTCAGTTGGCAACATTTCCCAAAAACTCGCACCTGAGCATCGCTGCAGAGTTTCTGAAACACACAACATATGTGCCACACTGAGACCCCCAGCCACAAAATCACTGATTATTGTGATGTTTATTGCACTTACCTGTCTGTGTAAAACATTTAAAGACATTTAACAGCAGAACGGCTTATGCACCAAGAAAACTTAGCAGAGTAGTTATTAGCATCTCTCACAGCCTGGCTGTAGGAAAGAAAGCTGAGCTGGTTTACTTCCAGTTAGCCAGGAGCCAGCACATCACTCCAACTCCATTTTCCTAAGCAGACATCCCTCTCTGAAGCTCTACCCATCTCTTTTTTAGGCCCAGGATTACGGGAAAGGAGGGCATCAAAGTGCTCAGAGGACAGCAACAATAGGCTCCACCTGTTGCACCCCACTGCCTGTGCCCACTGGGGCAGAGGTGGCAGCGGTGTGACGTGCACAGCCAGACCACACCACAACACAGCTCCCGATGTACAGAAAAACACCCAGACTGGGAATGGCTGAGCCAGAGCAACACAGAATTCGGGAGGGATTAATGTGACAGGCTTAAGTGGGAAGAAAGGTGTTACTTTACAGATTTCTTTCTAGCTGCGTCCATGTCCCCGTGTCTTTCAGAGCAGTGGCACGGAGGGGACGCGTTCCTTTCCTTCTGTTTTCAGTATGAGCGCACTGTGAGGCTGAACACGACAGCTGAAAACCACAGCTGGTGTTACAGAGAAGCCAGAGGAGTTCCACAAAAGGAGGGAGAAATGGTCCAAGGGTGATTTCTGATGCGTGATTCAGACAGAAAGCACAGCAAAAAAGGGAGCTAGAAAGGCTCAAATGGAGCTGGAACTGAAATGTGGGATCACCTGGGTGTAGGAGTGTGACTCTACACACACATCATCATCCGTACTAGCACTGGAGATGCTCCACCAATATTTTGTTCGAGATTCAAAAATATGACTTCACCTGCGAATCCCAGCAGCCTGAGCAGGATCAGCCCACGTCCATGCCATTTACACTGGTATTAGGCAGCCCTCTGCACCTAGAGATCTCAAAGGACTTCTTGTATACTCATTAAACTTGGAAACACCCACGCAAGGTTGACATTATTTACATTTGCTAGTGCACAGCACTGAGAGACAGAAATAGTCTACACGGCTTAAAATTACATAGTAACGCTGCCCTGAGACTTTCTCAATTAACATTTCCCATACAATCTCCCAACCAGGGAGAGCAAGCTGGAAGCAAAGAGCACCGCAAGCAAGGTTCAAAGGAGAGATGGAAGCAGCGACGTGCCATTACGGGGCACAGCTTCATCTCTGGGCTCACGGGTTTTCATCACGAGCTCCCACTTCAGGGAAAATCATAAGCATGTCTCAATCTTTAATAGCTAGAGAAAAAAAGGGCGGAATAGGGAAAGTGTGAAATACCCAGCTCATAAGGGTGGTAACTTCATGTCTCCGCTCCACAGTCAGCCACACGTGGACAAGGAGGCTACCCTGAGGGCTGGGGAGGGCTGGCAGATTTTGGTCAGGGACAGGATGGGGATCCCACATGTCCATCCCGCGCTGTGCAGGTTGTTGGTTTGTCCGTTTGTCTTTTCCCCTGCTGTGTGGAACACCTTAGACACCGGATGGCTTTTCCTTGGCCCTAACTATGGGAAGATTTAAGCAAAGCAGCAGCAATGTCAGGGATTATTGAGCTCCCCACTGAGCTGCTGCTGCAGTTATAGAGCTGCTGCCACAGAGAGCCCGGAGGAGAAATGTGCAGGCAGGTCAGCAGATCGGTGGCAGAGGGGAAGGAAGCATTCACCAGCCACCAGGTTCTGTGTTTTACTGCCTTGTGCACCCTCCACAGTAGTACCCTGTCATTACGACACGCTGCGAGTACGTTGGATTCCTGCAATACGTGGATTTGCTCATGGCAAGTATCTGTGGCTCGAGCACAGTGCACAATGGCTGGAACATGTGAATGATCATCATATGACTGCAGTAGGAACTCGTGAACTAGAATTGCATTTTATCTCTGACACAAACAACAATGTCCTAGGCTAGGCAAGCATCATGTGATAAAACCACATAAGATCCACAGGGTTACAGAAGCTTTTGCAGGCAAACCACATTTCAGCTTGCATTTTCCATCAGATGTTGAAAGTTCCCTCTAAAAAGCTCCCATTGTGAGCGAGCTTCCTTGAGACTGTGAAGCCAGTAAGTGCATTTCTACAAGTGACAAATGTTCTGTGCGCTAAAAGAACAGGCTTAGTTTGCAAATTACTGACATTTAACTAATTTCTTTTCCTTTCCACTGCATTTTTCTGCACAGCAGCTTTCCCCAGACCCACTGCTGGGTCTGGTATCTTGAGGTAAGAGTTGCCTAATCTAAATAGGAACCAGGAAAATAGTCACTTGGTATCTGCAGTGGTATTTAATGAACCAAGACTCCTGTGAGGCGTCTGTAAAGGTCAGGATCTTTCAGATACCCAACTTTTTGGAACCTTGCAAGCAGTAAATCCCTCCTAAAATGCAAACCACTGGCAAACTTTGGTTGTTGCGCTGTTAAAAACTTACCACGTGCTCAAGAGTAACCTGCTGGACAGTGAGATCAAGTACCTGCAATGCCCCTCTCCTCCGCAGTCACTGACTCCAAAGGTCAATGCAACGTTAGGTGCAACCAATCCCGAGCTAGTACGCCACAAAGGAGTGGGGTTACTTGCATTCAGTGTAACAGCTGAAACATATTCAAGCCAGGTTTCCAAAACTAAAACGGTAACCGAATTATTTAAGAACTGCATAAGGACAAATTTCAAAACTCTGCATTTTCTTTTCAAATATACAGTTACAGTAAAGCAGCTCTCTAGGCACGGCGCTCCTGGAGTGCTCTGAAATGCACATTTTGCTGGAGAGCAGCACATCTGCTGGAAGGATGCTGCGGGCAGCTGCCGCTCCCGGCTGCCACGCTGCCTTCCCCACTGCGACCGCGCTCTTTGTTCCTTCTCTGCCAACTCTCTGCAGATACCCACAGCTCCAAAGACTTCCCGACAGGCACAGTTCTTACGTTAGAGGTCATAATTTGCTGCGAGTCTTGGAGACCTACCAGGTAGTACTGAAGGTAACGTACAGCAAATTACCTTCATAGTAAGGCAGGGTACAAAATAGGTCTCTGCCACGGTTCTGCTTCTGGAATCTCTTTTCTGCACCTCTATCAGCAAAGACCTTTAACTCTTTGCCACCGTGTCTATAAATTCCCCAGTGAGTGGAAAGAACATGCACGGTGCTGTGCACAGGAGGAGGAGGCAGAGGAATTTCCACTGAGCAAGTTCTGGTTCGGGGATAACAAGACAGTGAAAAGGAGCCTGGTGCACTGAACTAAACCCAGGCTGCGCGTGTGTGTGTGTGTTAGGGGCTGTGAGTAACAGAAGGAAAGAGAAATGTCATCGTATGTTTTATATTCCTCTACCTCTCTGCAGCAGCCTGTGCTCAAATACCACTGTGGCGGTGGCGACAGAGAAATCCATCTACTCAGATAAAGCCACCATTCTTCGGGAACTCTGTACCCCACTTCCAGAGCACATTATTCAGCAAAGGGAACTTCACAAAGCTGAAAAATTCCTCCAAAATTGTTAAGTTAACTCCTTTGCTTTATTTTTTGGTCTAAATGTGTAGTTAAATGTGTTTCTGTCTAGGACAAGAGAGTAGCCTGAACAGGCACTCACACTTTCCCTTTGAGTCCTGCTGTAAAAATCCAGGTATCTTTCCTAAAGGCAGCTCTCAGGGGCTGCTTTCTCACTGTTTCCAGAGTTGCCAAGTTCCTCTATTTGTCATCGGTGAGTGAAAGAAGTAAAAGGACAAGCTGCTGCTCCCCCACTGGCGTGCTGTTTCTGTGCAGAGAACAGGCAGAGCTCCGAAGGCAGGGCTCCTGCTCTTACAGCTGGGGGCTTTGTCTGCTGGCCCTGGCTCGCTGGAAACCTGTCCACTGGGAGCGAGATAGAGCCCAGAGTCTTGATTTCACACAACTCACCTAAAAGCAAAGGGCTCGCTATCCGATTACTAATCCCTCAAAGCAATTTACTGCTCACCATTTATCCAGTGCTGGAGTGTATTAGAACACGTGGCTAATCCCCGCTTGTTTAAATCAGCATGCCATTTTTCTGCTTTGGGATAAATGTGACATTTGGAGTGAAAGAAATTGCCGCAGTAGGAGATCAAATATCATCTGACCTTTCGGTTATGTTATCCCAAAGATAAAGACAACTAGGTTACATGGCAAAATGAACTTTTTGCTCTCCAAATCCAAACCCACTCTTTTTTTTTTTAAGGTTGTACCTCCAGATCTCAAAGCGTGCACCCTTGGCCCTCTCTCTCGCTTTCACTTCTTCCAAACAAACAGCTTCTGAAAATCGTCTTCTGTCTCTGCATCCTGGAAACAAGCCACGGCCCTTTTCCGATTCATTGTCTTTCCCCCTTCCCAGCCAAACCACTCCAGCTCTGGATGTGAGCTCAGCACAGTGCACAGCTTGCCTCTTGCTTTCTTTTCTCCCTCCTCTTCCCCTTTCTCATGGTCCCTCTGAACCCTTTCTTCCACACTTTCCTCTCGGCTGATCTTTAGACGTAGGAAATCTTCTAGCTCCTTACATGTCAACCAGCACCTCTCTTCAGTCAAATCCCTGGCAGTACACGTCGCCTTGTTTTGGACAACACAAAAAGAAAACAAGCAGTTAAACCAGACAACTAGAAACCAAACTTGTCCTCAAACTCATTCAGTTTAAGGAAAACACCAAGGCAAACTCCTCTCTCAGCTTCTTTATTTACTCCACACCTTGTGGACCACTCCTGGGGCATCCTTATCCTGTCTTAACATCCCAGTTAACATCCCAGCCAGACCCAGTACAGACTGGCAGCCCTTTCTGTTTCAGCGGGTCCTTGCACCATTTCTGTGACATAACCCGTGCACACAGCAGCAGCACAGCGAAGTACGCTCACACTCTTCGCAAGGGTTCGTGTGAGCAGTGGTTGGCTTCGTGGTTGAGAAGCCAAGCACTCAGGCAAGGGCCAGGAAACGCAGGGTGAGGGCTGAAAGCTGGCCCAGCTGGTGCATGCACCCCGAAGGAGCTGCCTGTCACGCCTGGCCTGCAATTCAGCCCTCAGAGGACCTGTGGGCTGAAAACTGGGCAGGGAGGTCTGGGCTGGACCTTGCATGGACACGGGGAAACGAGCAGGGAGGTGAGATGGGCGAGGTGGTACGTGTGAGCAGGAGGCAGGCGAGGAGACGTCACAGGAAAAAGAACAGACAGAAGTGAGTCTACCAGCAGAGATCTGTCACAGGCTGCAATACTGTCACCTGCAAATCAAGGAATCCAGCCTCACTAGGAACCAGACGCCTATCAGCACGAGGAGCAGCCTCAGACTTAGTTCCCTAGCGGAGGATTTGGAAGAAACCCACCGGAGTGCAGTGGAGGTGCATCCCCATCCAGTGAGGCAGCCCCGGGGACGCGGCTGTCTGGGTGGGGACCACGGCGGTGAGCAAGGGCGGCAGCGGTGCCCACTTCTCCTGTCACATGCTGCCCTCGTACACCCAACATGCAAACGCCTGTGCTGAGACATCTGCTCATGATCTGGTGTCACAGGGCTGAAAAAGGCAGGCGAGCTCTTACGGGATCCCCTGACAAAGCTAAAAGAGGAGAGTTAGCTAATTTTCGGGTGTTTGTGGGGAAAGAGGCAGCTGTCCAGGCGCTGCACCAGGTATCTGCTTGCAGAGCCCGGCTCATCATTGGCCATCCCCTGAAAAGTGGGGGAAGAACCTCTCGTGCTTCGGACCAAAAAAGGTGTGGGGCTCGCAGAGGGGAATCTGCCTCCCTCCACAAGCCAAGTGCCCACAGCTGCCTAGCGCGGCTCCGTCTGGGTGGAAATGCCTGGCACAGCCCGGGGCCAACATTCCCGGTGCCGAGTCACCCGGCGGCTTCGCAGCTTTGCTCGTGAAGCTTAACTCTATCGGGACCCGGGGAAAACACGGTGTCTCTGCAGCGTGTGGCAGGGCACGGGCACCTGCCGTATCAGCGTCCCCGAAATTAGAAGTGTGCTTAACGAGCCCACTGGGAAGCAGGGTTATTTACCAGTCATTCTCTCTCCAGTCCTAAAGTCCTGGGAAAAAGATGTATTTTACCATTGCTACAGAGACTCTAGAATTAAATTTCCAGCAAATTTACCACCTTTTAGCACAATTAAAATATTGTAACAGCAATACCAGGAACCTCTCGGCTGCCTTCTGTCTGCCTCTGCACAATAAGCTCTCTCCAAATTCTTGTTTACCTAATATTTAGCTTTATTGAAGACAAGAAGAGGCTGATTTAATGTCCAATGAAAACACAAAATCCTTATGTGCGTTATAATCACATGTCCCTCACAGAAAATATAGACTCGGTAATGCTTTATTAATTAAAGCCTAGCTTGGCATGAGCACAAACTCTGTGGTTTTTACTTACCAAAAAGTTGAAGGCTAGTTTTATTTCTTTAAACATCTGCCTCTGGACAAGTTTGCCCTAATGCTCCTTGAGTTTTATAACTTTCCCTTATGGAATTCAAGCGACTGAGCCTTGGTGCACTGCACGCACCTCCTGACATACACCGAGTTTAGATATGTAAAATATAAAATAGAGAAAAATGTATCAGATGTTGCTGCAGGCATACAACCCAAATTATAATTGCTTTCAATCAGACACTTGTTACACATCTCAGAAACAACAGAGGACAGGAACTGAAGAGCACAGCTGCCAGCACAGAGCAAACTGGCACGCACTCGGCTCTCTGAGCTACACAAACTGGTCAGACTTTAAGCAGAACAGCCTGGCCACCGCCGGGCACTCTCACAACCTGCCCCTCGGTGTGTTTGTAAATCCAGAGGTATAAATCATGGTAGGAAACGGGGGGCGGGGGGAGAAGATGCAGAAAGCGCTGCCCTTTGTGGGCCACTAACAGATAGCCTTTCACAAGGGAGAGCGCCCAGCCCACACACACGTCTCGCTGCAAAAGGGCAAGAGTGCCTTGGAATGTGCTTAGAGCCAAGATCTGGCTTTGTACAGGCAGGGTGTGTCTTTGCTAATGAAAATCGTGATAAAGAACGAGGAAAATAAACAATGCGATTCCTTGAAAATGGCCAGTGTGTATTGCTAGCTGTGCAAGGCTGTACTCGGCTTGCAGCGAGCTGAGCCCAGGACTTGTGCACATTTTCACCTGCTTAATGTTTCTAATAATGCAAAGTTTTGTTTTATGAGGGAAGAATTGCCTGACATTACATTATCTGAGTGCTGCAGAAGGCAGACACCATAGCAAGAAAAGGTTTTCGATATACTCTCTTTCTAAGTCTCTTAGTAGCACAGAAAAGAATGAAAATGTACTGACTTACCAGACACAATCAGGGGCACTTCAAATACTCTGGGAACAGTCTTTCTCCACCAGCCTCACATACTCGTATCAAAGGGAATGTGATCATAATTTATTCCCCTCCCCCCCCCGCCTTTCCCTTAATGAAGAAAATAAAGAGGAGATAATACGGAACCGTATTAGCCTCATTATCTGCTGTTTGTTCTGTTGCTACTGAGCTGCCACAGACAACTGACTGTGAAATAACCCGAAACAATGAACTTTGCAAGCTAACTGTGCAAGTACAGATCTATCTTAAAGAGGCTTTGGGCTTTCAAGAAATCAATTGAAATACAGCAAGAGGGTTCATGCTGCACAATGCCTTTCCTATTAATGAAGAAATGGTAATAAGCAAAGCCAGCAATTAATCACAATAAAGCTCTTTAAAGATCTTCTTGAACATTTGTTCAACTTGCCTTACGTCACACATTCTCAAAAAGAACTCGGAAATCAGGCCCTCAGTTCATAATACAACCGTGCCAGTACAGGCACGGTGCAAGCCTGGAAGCTGGTGCCTGATGACACACAAATCGGCTCCCCGAGGTTAGGATATGTGGAAGAAGAGCTCAGAATCATGATGGGAAGCATCAGGCTTGCAGTATCCAGCAATGGGCTGGGGGAGTTCACAAAGCAGATGAAGAGCCTTCTTCTGGCTGCAATCCAATACCCAACACGAAAACCAGGGCTTGGAGGTAACACGTTATTTCGTGTTCTCCTGCTCACAGAACCCAAGAGGTCTTAGGGTTAAAAGCAGCTGTGATCATAAATGCCATTTCACGCAGTGCTCTCTGCTTGCAGAACTTAAAATGCTTTGCAAATGTTTGCAGAGATGGTGAAAGGGAAGTTCAAAGCAGTGAAATAAGTTGTCCAACCTCACACAACCACTTACAATAGCACTGTGGCTAGAAATTAATCTTCTGGCCAGAGCCCTTAGAAGGAAGTATCCTCCTCTGACTGCATCCATTACAGTTTCAATTAATAGATTACCATGCAAACCATGCCAAAAAAAAAAAAAAAAAAGTTTTCAAGTAACTTTGTGTGAGAGCCGTCAGCAAAGCATGGGAACAACAGTTGGCAAAAGCTAACCAAACAGGACATGAGAGGACACGGGACTGGGAGCACTTTCTGACTCAGAACACAGGTCCCGCAGCGGGAAGCGTCCATGTCATAAAAGCTTGTCAATAAACATTGGATTATGCCCTGCCTCTGCCTCCTAGCATCGCCTGCTGCAGCCCCGCGGAGGAATCCTTCTCTTGGAAAGAGCAGAAAGTAGAGAGCACAGGAGGAAGAAGATCACTTGAGTATCTAAAGCTGTTAAGAGTGAAATCAGTGGAGCCTGAAAAATTTGCAACTTCACAGGCATTTAAATATAGCCCTGCATAACACCGATGTTAATATGGCTAAACCGGAACGTTTGTATTTTATCAGTTTTATATTAAAAAAATACAGAATACAGCCACGTAAATCGCAATACTCACCGACACTGAAACGTCCTCGATTTTCCTTTTAGCGCTGGAGTCAAACAAGACATTCCGTCCTCTTCTCTCGCAGTCCTGATACACAATCAGTCGGATCTGACTTGGGTCAAACTCCGGCAAAGGCCAGCTTTAATTAAAAAACACCAAAGAGATCAAATTACTACAACTCTGTAATACACTGCTCTTTCTACATTATTTCTATATCCAACTTTATTAAAGCATAAAATCCAGCAAGTGCAATGTCATTTCATCAAACGCTTTGATCCTGTAGCCAGAATTGTGTCTTTTTGATTTTTTTTTCCTACACTTGCAAGTAGCCAAATTACAGTGGCATAAAGGGCACCAGTCTGCTACAGCCATTGCACAAGGGTGTGTGCGGCGTTACAGCTCTCGTGCTCTGTCTTGTGGTACTTAACGTTTTCCTCAAGTTCCAGGTTCCTGAAATCAAAGCCATAGGAGAACTGCAGTAAGACACACGTACAGAGCTAACTGCAGCGTTATGAACGACATTGAGACCAGGATATATCTGTCACGATGCATGAGCAGACAACCACGCATAGCTTGGACCTGACTACACTCAGGTCCTTGCTATATTCAGAGCCAGAAATAATCTCCACTTAAGCCACCGTGATTCAAGGCCGTGTTCCTGCCCGGGTCAGCAGAACGCCCACGGCAGCCCTCTTCTAACACACCTATCCCCAAATTGCTCCGCAGATGGTGAAGTGCAGCAGGGCTCTCCCAAGCCTCTGCCTTCCCTCGTGCCGCTGACCTCGGAGGAGCTCTGCATCATCCTCAATTCCCAAGGCCCAGAACAAATGGCTTTCTATTCTAAGCAGAATGGAAAAGGACACGCGTTGTGACACCACAGGGTGTGTTTACAAACAAACAACAAAAACAATACTAGTAAAAAAAAAAAAAATCATCAAATATTGCCAACCAGCCCAGCAAGTGTTATTACCCTTGGGCCTGGGAATTCATTTTCGCTGCTACCTGCTCAGTGCTTGGCAGACAGGAAACAAGATGCCTGCTCTGTCCACGAAGCCAGGCGGAATCACCTTTCAGCTACTTACGAGCCATTTCCTAGATCAAGTGAAATTCTATCTTGCTTATCCCTGGCTTTTAGGCAAGCAGCATTAGCACGAAACACCAAGAAGTGAGAAATGAGAACCTGGAAATTTCCAGCCGCTAACGGAGGATAGCGGCTCCAAGTTTACGAGAAGGAGCAAAAGACTTTGAGCAAAAAGACTCCTGTTAATGAGAATACAGAGTAAAGTAATCTAGGCATGCTAGACTCCAAGACCATGGTAAATTTTACTCTCCCCTGCCCTCCTAATTCACAAAAGCAAAGAAGCAAAGTCGTGTTCTCTGTGCCCATGCCTCACATCATCGCTACGTTAATGATGATTGTAGCCAACAACTTTTACAACAGGTCACAGCAGAGAATCAGTTCGATTGCCAAAGCCACGGATGCCCATCAGAAGCTTTTAAGACTGCCCAAGATAAATTCATGGGCCTTACAACTAGAGTAGTCCCAGCTAGCTGAAACCAAGCACCACTACATACAGTTACTCAGCCTTGAGAGAGGAAATCCATTTCCTAATCCTCTCAGCCCCACCATTTAGCAACCGAAGAGAAAAAACAGAAGCTGTAGAGGAGATGGTGTGCAACAAATGTCCAAAGCGACTTATTACAAGAAAAATGCTTGAGCAACTTGAAACTGAAATAACTTGGTTTAGCTTTGGGGGCAAAGAGCCCTGCACCCTCTCTGCTAGGGCACCGAAAGCAGTGTCTGCAGAGGGACACGGCCACACGAAGAGCTGACTGCCACGATCTGAGCAAACCGTACCAAAACCCAAGCACGATGGCATGATCAGAGCAGAGTTTACATCAGCAGGGGTCCCTGCTAACAAGCCCCATCTTGCATTTCAGAAAATGTAAGAAAACCAGCAGAGTTTGGGAGGGCTCCTCGGAGAGCCTGAGATGGAGGCGCACGAGGCTGCCAGCTAACCTGGCTTCCCGGGGAGCCATCTCCTCTTATTCTGAAATTACCAGAGGGCTGGAAACTCATCGCTCGAGGTAAGCCACTGGGGGTCCCATAAAGAAGCGGGATGTGACAGGAACAGCAAGCTGCTTGCCAAAAAGGTACTGCCACTCGCTCCACCCTTGCAGCACGTTTGAGTTTCCTTCATGCTGGGACAAAGGCCTGTCTTCCATTACCTCGTACTTCTGATATTTGACTTTGAAATTACTGGCAAAGAAGGGCAGTAGCTGTTCCAGATCTTAGTAAAGTCTACTTATAAAAAGCTCCAAGAGCAGATTACACACTAAGAGGAGAGAAAGCTAAATATAAAACCCTTGCTGTATTCGGAAACATATTTGATCAAGGTAACAAGAGCTTGTTTACTTCTCAGCTTCTTCACATGACATTTCCACTTTCTCTAGACAAGCATTTAGCAGATATTTCAAATCATAATTTGTGATAATTCCAAATCGCCGCTATCTCTGTTACATAACCCGGTCCTCAAGCACGTTGCAGCCTTGCAAAAACATTCCCTGGCAATAGCGGGCCGCTTCCCAAAGCAGCAGAAACTTTGAGAGAGCTGGGGGAAAGTTCATTCAGACAGACAGTAAACATGGGCAGCCTGGCACCTCCGACTCGCCCCGACCACCTCCCACATTTGGGGAGGAAAGGGAACACGGAGAGGCTTTGCTTTGGCTGTTGACAGCTTGAAAGCAGCGTTAAGCTGGCTATCTGGATAGATTATCCCCAGAAACGCATAGATTCCTGCGTGCAATACGCAGGGCACGTTCTCAAAACAAATAGAACAGGGCAAAACTCCAGCGCCGCTCTTCAGCCGGATGAAAACTGACCTACATCTTCTGAACATAATTAGTTCTGCTTATAAATGGAAACTAACTTTGACATTTAGCTGATATTTTCTCCAGATTCTTGCAGCAATCTAGGAGATGGAGAATCAAGTGTTCCAGTAACGCTAAGGAGAGGTGAGCCTCCACCTCCTGTGCTGTTCTGGCTCTAGCAGCTGTCCTAACGAGGAGCTTCTCCTGCATCACCTGTCTGCTGTTGCGTGGTCTTTCCTTGGAGCCGATTACATCCAAAAATATAAATTCCACCCTTTTCACCAGTGCCTTTGCCACAGTTAGCACTGTAAGGGCAGAAACCGCGATAAATGGTTTCTGAGCAGGATACTGGTCCTGTGGTGATCTCTACCAAACAGAAAATAATTTGGCTGCTGGAGACCCTGAAGAGAAGACCCCGGCACCTCTCTGGGTACTGTGCCAGGGCGAAGCACTGCCTGGTGTTCGGGGAACCCCCTGTGCTCCGGTCTGTGCACTCTTGTACTGGCACTGGGCACCACTGAGACGGGCCCGGCTTTGTCTTCTGCATCCCCTCCCCTCATGTACTTGTACGGATCCATGGGACCTCTTTACATCTAAAAGAAAAAAATGCAAAGGAGACTAAATTCAGAGGATTACCAAAGGCTGGTTGGATACTGGGCTGGATACTCAGCTCTGCCGAGAGACTTCACACCACCAGAGTGAGTTTAGCTGGAAACTGCTGTAATCAAGTCATGTATGTAGCTAAAATGGATCGCAAAAAAACTGGAAAGCCAGGGCCCCTTCCCTCCTGCGGCATGGCTGCACAGACACTGATGCAAACACAGAGCATGGACAGAAAGGAATAACTGGACAGCACAGCAAGCTTCCACTGGACCAGCAAGGAAATTATTAGAAACTAACGATAATGAAACTAAGGCCTGGTGAATGCTATTTTAATGCACGTTCACACTTACACCCTACTATTGGTCAGCTTTTATCTCTCTCTTGCCCCACTTTGTTCTGTCTTTTTGCACCTAACCTCCAGGAGTATCTGCAGTTTACATGAGCAGATCCTTTACGTGCTCTGCGACATCTCCACGAGTCGCCTGGCAAGCCAACTCCCAGCTCTCCCCAAGGATGGATTTTCTCATGCATCCAATTCCTGCAATTTATTACTGCTGCCATGGCCATTTGTCAGCAAGAGGAAACTGAATGGCTTTAAACTGATACTACTACACTCCGGGCAAGTTTTAATAGTTGAAAAAGCAGACACAGAAATCCCTCGTTACCACGCCACCAATTAAAACACGAGGTTTTCACCTGTAATGGAAAACAAATACATTCCTTCCTCCTTGCTTCCACTACAACACAAACAGCGCTTTTTCATTAAAATAAGGGTGTAGTTTAATACTATTTTTCCTTCTGCTCAAGGCTTAACTTTTCAAACTATTTTATGTTAACACAACTTAGGTAGTGACTGATTACTTTTTAAACAATTAACAAATACTGTAGAATGCTAAAAGAAGAACAACTGAAGCAAACTGATCAAAATATTAATCAGAAAGGAATTGCAGAAGAGTTTTCTAAAAAGTAAAATTGCTCAAAACCAGACCCTGACTAATTATTGAAAAAGTAAGTTGCAACTATCTAACTATTGTTTTCCTACATCATGTTACCCATAGTTATAAAAATCGCCCGGTGATGAATCACTTCAAACTATTTTTAAATGCATCTACGCAAATGATATTTATAGTTTATGCTAGCTTATCTGTTCTGCATGTTTTTCATGTTAGCACCTTTTTAAAAGGCTGACAGGGACAGCCATGGCAGAGCAGACTGCAGGTCTACCTTGTCCGTGCCCCCCTCGTGGGCTGGGCTCAGCAAACCAGCAGTAGTAAAACTGTGTGGAAGGAAATGCTTTCCTTCACTCCTCTCTGATGAGCAGCCGAAGAGAGGTCCAGGGATCCCGAGAGCTTATCTGGAACACCTGCACATGATGTTCGTCACCTCTGCTGTTACGGTGGCGCTTATTAGACCCAGGCAACTTCCACATAAGCATCCTTGTGTTGAAGAGCTTGAAACACAAGCCTGCTCCAAGACGTGCACTGGGACACTTCAGATGCCGATTATCCACAAGTTCCCCAGATGTTTACACTCACACAGAAGCACAATCACTTGCACATATATGGCCCAGTAGTATATAGGATCCTGCAGCTGCTTTGTTAAAGGGAAGGGTGAACAGAAGCACGAGGCAAACAGTCCTTGTCTAGCCCAACCACTGTACCATACAACTCTCACCTCTGAGATGCCTGCTGCAAGGGATTCCCTTCTTCTGCCCAAATTCCTCCACACATTTCTAATATCTGCTACTGGAATTTTTTCTTTGAGAAGACACAGTAAAAGTTGAGTCTATAGGACACGCAGGGAGGGTATTCTATACAATTTAATACCTTCTTATGCAGTTCAATAATTCCCTTATTATTTGACCACCGTTAAACAAAGACAACAGTGTAGATCTTTCTGAAAGAGCACAACTAAATTGAAACCAGAGAAAACAGCAATGTATGGCAAGTTAATAATGCTTCCAGCTTTGGAAGACCTTTCATTAACTGAGCATTTTTTTTAAGCAGGCATGGGCAAGTTATTTAATTTTTAATAGGAACACCTGAAATGCAAAAGAACATTATCAGGATTCACACGATAAGGACGATCCAGACTGCATCACTAATTTGCAAAGTTGGCATTTTCAGTGAGAGATTCCATGTAACTCCTAGTGACATGACATGGCCGTAAGGCCGGGAGGAGGAAGGAGATCCCTACGCTAGAGAAACCGCGGGCGTATACTTAGAAAAAAAATTTTGCAAGATAATTGTCTTTATAAGAGCTGAGGTCACTCCAGGGTGTTGTGGTGAATGCCTGCTGATTCTGCAGGGAAAGCTGGTGTTTGTGACTTGACCAAGGCCACTGCGGGAGCCTGTGACAACTGATTGCGAAGGAGCTTACCGAGCACTTCGGGTGACGCTGCCCTCTATCACTCTGACCTCAGCTGGGGTTTCGCAAAAAGCAAAGGATCTGTCTCTGGGTAGCCTGGAAGAGCTGACCGAGAGCGGATCGCCTCAGGGACAACCGCTCACCACAAGTGCCTGGTTCAGCAAGGACGTTTTTAAGGTTTAGCATGAGGAAATAACATTGCTCTGAAAATTTAAAAAAAGAATCCAAACCACCTCCTTGCCATTTCTTGAAGGAAGGATGAGGTGTCCACAGGCATCGCCGCGCTGCAGAGGTCAGCTCTATGCTAACATCTATAAATCTGCCTCATTCAGTTACCAGCTTAGCAATCCTCACCTTGAATAGCTGCACTGCTTGAGATCCAGGAAACTTTTGCTGCTTGTGCTAAGCACCCTTTGTACGCTAGGCACAGTCACTCAGATATTTCACACACAGTATAAGAAACTTGGACCTAAACGTCAACTTCCTTCCACGGTCCCTGGCTCTGTCCAGTCCTGTAGCTGTATATGAAGCTGACTTTAGTTTGTTTTTATTTTTTCTCCCCCTCTACTAAGTCACTCGGCTCTCATTAAGATACCTAATTTATACTCCGAAGTCTAATACACGAGCCAGCTGCCTTTCCACAAGCAAAAAGGCGGAATTCATACAGGTTAGGTGCAGTCTAGTCAACACATTAATCATAACCTGCAGTGTGATATCAAAAATAAGTAGGCTGGAGGTTTTGTTAAAGGCGTGTAACACGTTCAGGAACTTTGCAACCTGCACGGCTTCGGGACTGGCAGTCAATCTTAGTAACTCGATAAAGTATTTTGGGGACTATTCCATACGTGTCACTCAAAAAGCACCTGTTCGGTGTCTAGATGATTTAGGCACATATGTGGGTGCAAATATACGCGTGTATGCACACGCACAGGCTCCTGCTCTTACAAAATTCAGTATAAATTTCTGTAAATTAATTTCACCAGAAGACAAACAAGAAACACCTCCTTTCAGTTAAATGCCCTAGCGCTACACACCGGCTTTCACATTATCCATCGCGCTCCCTTTTGCAAAACTACAAGGCGAGAACCCACCGAGGGCGATCCCTTTGCCGATACCCCCCTGGGGGCAGTGGGCACGGAGCTGTGACAGGACCCTCAAACCCCTGAGGCTGCCACAGCCTCGCTGGGCTCCCTCACGAACCCCTCTGAAGGGCTGCAAGAGCGGCGCGGTGCCCGTACCTGGGAAGCATCGCTGGACCCCCTGGCTCCCCGCCGCTCGGGGCAGTGCCGTGCCGAGCCGATCCGTGCCGATCCCAGCGGATCCCAGCCGATCTGAGCCGTGCCGAGCCCGGCCAGCAGCGGCCGCCAGCCCCGGCCGGGCTCCCGGCACCGCGGGGCCGGCGGCCCTGAGGCAGCCTCCCGGCAGCCGCCCCGCCCCGCCCCGCCCCGCCCGGCCCCTCAGGGGGCCAAGGGGGGGGGGATCGGAGAGCTGAGGGAGCGGGGAGATGGCGCCCATTGGGGGCTCCCGGCCCTCTGAGGGTGTACATGGGGTTCTCCCCCCCACCCCGGGCATGCCGCCAGCTGGTGGGCTTCCTGCTCGCGGTGTGGGAGAAGTGATGTGCCTCACAGCGATCTTGCCCAGCTTGGGTGTCCGTGGGGCTAACCGCCCGCCTCATGCTCTGTGTCCTCTTCAGACATCAGGCAGCAAATGGATATAGGCAGGGGAACAGCCCCACAGCTCCTGCTTCCCTTCTTTTATCTGACAGCCCACCACTGGCTTCGCCAGCACTGCAGCAGTGGGAGACCCATGGCTCTCCTGTCCCCAACACAAAGCATAGGGCTATGGGCACACAACAGCTGAGCTCCGTCCCCAAAATCCAGCAATGCCACCGCCCCAGGCACCAAGATCCTCTCCTGCTGCACATCCCCTGGACACAGCCTGTGAGAGGTCCCTAACCTACCTGCACCACAGGAGTTTTGCCATGGCCTTTTCTGTGGAAAAAATGTCTTCGTCTTTGGTGCTGTGCAAGGGTTTTGATGCAAAAGCAGTGAAACTATGACACAGAGACTTGGTTTCAAAGCCAGAACTATGATCTGCTGCGAGCACAGGTGTTTCAGGGGAAATTTCTCGTCGTTGAGGCCTTGATCCCACAAGGACAGACACCACAGGGTTGGCTTTTCGTGTGCGAGCAGTGCCAGGGAATTCAATGGGATTACTCACATGAGTAGGGCTAAGCATGTGCGTGACTGCAGGACCCATGCCTTACAGCCAAGCCTTGCCTTTAAAGCTTAAAATGCCACCCCTTGGGACCTGGAAGCAGCAACATTTGACCTCTGTCTGCTACCTTCGTGGTGCAGCGAAAGGAATGTGCCGTACACAGAAACCTCCTTTACCTGTGTGGCAAGCGCACTGCTCTCTAAAGGTTACTGATGTCAAAAGTGACCTTTTTCTTAGAGATGCAATAGTGAGAAGTTCAGTGTGATGTATTATGTAAACATTTATTTACAGGAGTAACATCTAAAGTTTCCATTTTACCTCAGGGTAACCCGACGCGCGCTGAAGACAAGTGCTTTGAAAGCAGACCCAGCCTCCATCCAACAACTGACCAAGAAAAATTGTTGGAAGGAATTCCTGATCAAACCCAGCCACAAAGCCGACGGGCAGCGGGCTTCAGCCTCAGCCACACCACCAAACATTTATCGCTGGGGGAAGGACTGGTGCTGCTCGGGGCTGCCCCACCCCCGGACCCAAAAAATAGGCAGCCCTTTTTAAGATCAGATGTGCACCACGCGCTCCTCCAGGTGAGCATCCAGGCAGAGCGAACCTCCTGGTCAGAGCTGGACCAGGGGAGAGACCTGCTCAGAAATACAGTCTCTTAAGATAGGGAGATTTTCTGGGCACACCTGGAGGTACGTGGGGTATTTCAAAGCTGAGTCCAAGCCCGCACTCAGATCCTAGGCTAGGATCTGAGGTGGTGGCTCCTTATTAAACATAAGCCCAAATCCTCAAAACAGCACAGGAAAAGAAAAAAAAAAGTTACTTTCTTCATTTTATCCACAGGCACTTCTGAAAACTTAATTTAAAACTACAGCAAAGGCTCATATGCAACTTTTGGGTATAAATCAACCGTTTTTAAAGTCAGCAGGCAACAGTTTGCTCCGACCACAGGCTAAAAAAGTAATGAAATGATTCATTTTTGTTCTCTGCTGCCTTAACAAGTTTTCTTAGTCTTTCTCCTGAAAGAAGGCTTCCCTCACACACGTTGTAAAAGCACACAACAAAGAACCAGTAACTAAGCCAAGAAATGTTTATTGCTTAGTAATGCATGAAGATAGGAGCTGGAAGCCACACCAGACAAAAAGAGAGAAAACCAATTAGGAGTTTATTTGAAATCTGACTAGAAATACTTGGATACCATTTCTCTACAAATATTTGCCTTAGTAGAATTACCACTGAGCTAGACTTTAAAAAAATGTGCTTTCTGTGCATTTTTGTATCCCTGCAAGAAAAAATAAAATTCCACTGAATTCCTCAGTGCTGGAGAGGAAGAGTGGACAGCATTAAAAAAAATAAAATAAAAAATAAAGCGCAAGCCCTCTGTATACAGGGAGCACATACCTGCACATACCACAGACAGGCACACACAAACACAAGCCCAGGCAAAGGTCAGTAAGAGCCAATACGACACGAAAGAGCACTGCACGTAGTCCATAGGTTTTTCAAAATCTAGGCACAATTTCCTTTAAAGCAAATCGGATTTTAAGGAAACGAAGTGCTTCTGATAAGCAATTTAGAAACAAGCAAACAAGCACGCGCTTAACACCGGAGCAAAGCTTATAAACTCTCTACCCGCAGGATTCACACTAGCATCAGGTCTCATGACTGGGATAAACTGTCTTTACGGGAGGCAGAAAGGAGCATCAGCATAAATACAGATCTGTCTCGGAGCATTCCTGGAGGGTGTGATAGGGAACATTTCTTTCTTTTAAGAATGTGGGTACTGAGACCTCAGCAGCTCGACCATCCCTTTACAGTTATAATTAATTGTTCAAGTCCTGATAAAAGCTGCTTAAAATAAAAATAACCAGCAGAGTAAAAACCTGGTGCACGGTTAAGCTACTGGAACACTGGTGTTTGTTTTGTATCACATTTCCAATTGCAATCTCCTATAAATAAGCCACCAAACAAACCTCCATAATACCAACTGGTACTGCAAGACAAGAGGGCATTTTCCCCCCGCCGAACAGTTCTGGTATTGTGCACCCTCGGGTGTGCAGAGCAGAATAATCTTTCACTGCAACTATTAAAAATAAATAGCTCAGCATTGTGCGTGTCTAATGAAAAGTTGGGGAGAAAATAGAGGCAACACACATTTCTCCTGATGCACACAAGTAGTTGCTGGAAATAAATAATTTGCTGAAAGCTCCCAGCATTGCCCGGGCTAGCAGAGGAGGGCTCTGGGGGAAGTCCCCCTTCCTCCCCTAGCTGTGCTGTGGGATTCTGGAGATGTCAAAATAGGTTTTTCAATCTTTAAATCCAGACATAGAACTAACTTTTGTTTTCCACCCCCCTCTTCAAAACACAGATGACACACGGCACGGGGGGACACGCAGCACCCAGCCTTGCCTGACACGTGGGAGTTTCCAGTAGACAACGAGGCGCGCTTCACGCAAAAAACCCTTCTCTATGCCACATGAGACACCTGATGCAACAGCAGTACTTGGTGAACAATCCTAAGATTCTCATCTTTAATACACAAACACTGAATTCTCTGAATTTATCTTCAGCTTCAAGTCTTTAAGGCTTGTATTTTCTGCCTTGCAACTGTAAGGGCTACGGCAGATTTTATTTCTTTTCACACAACTGAAAACTCGAGGTTCTCACTGCGTTATTTCAGAATGAGACACCGCACAAAGCTCTAAGGTGCACGCACAAATCAGATGTGCTCCAGCTACGCCCGACACACCATGAGATTTCTGCTCCAACACCGAGTAATTTACATGTTCAAATGGCCATTTCTAAAATCGGAGTGATGTCTCAAGAAATAAGCAACTTCTGCATTCTAGCTTTTGAGCCTTCTAATGGCCGATTTTTATTTTATTTTCTCGATGCTTTTCAAACCAGAAGCTGGGCAGCTGTGCCCAGGAGGTCGAGCGGGGCTGGGTGCTGCTGTGCCTGTGCACCCTAGGGCAGCTCCTGGCCCCCGCTGGCCCCAGCACTGCCCCGAGCCCCCCGGCCTCGCAGGCCAGGATGACCCCTGGTGGATAGCTTCAGCTGGGAACGCTGCACCCCGCAAACACCCAAGCAGCCACCGCTGCCAGGGCACGATGGCAATAACTCCACTGAGGACCAGGGTGTGGGTGGCACGGCCCAGCCAGCCCCATACAATGCCCAGGAGCCCACTGCGGTGTCAGGGTGGTGGGGGCACCCTGCTCATGGTGCTTAGGGCACCCTGCTGCACTCATGGGAGCTTTTACGGGAAAGCATCGCCTCAGTGGTGAAAGTAATAGAGGCTGAACAGGCAGCTTGGAGCGCTCCTTGGCGGTAGTCCACCTCCGTGTAATTGATTAAGGCGGCTGCACTTGTGACTGAGTGAGAATTGAGAGCCCAATAAATCTCCAGATAAGTATTTGCTGCTCAGATGTGGAAAGCGACTCTTAAGGACCCTTTGTAACTTGCTGCAACAGATTTTGAGAACATCCAGAGACCTCCCCGACCACTCAGGACAGCTTACTGTGCTCCCTCAACCAGCAATCACATTTTCAGATACAGCATCAAACCTGCAAGGACCTCAATTTCAAGCCTTCAGCTCAGCTATCCCCTGCCCAAACTCGAATCATTTACACTTCCCACAAATTTTGCCCAGTGCTTCCAAAAGCGTTCTCTTTCCCCATAGCCAGCTCTCATTTATCTGCTCAGACAGCACTGCTTTCTCTAAAGTTTATGTGAGCTTTTTTTTTTTTTAAAATAGAAGAAAAAAATTAAAGAAAAAAGCTGCAGCTGTTCAGGGTTCCTCAGAGAAGAAGGCAGACAGATGTAAGTAGTTATTCTCCACGGATTCACGACGATCAGTGCATGAGCAGCATTTTACTCTGTCCCTCATGTGACTGTTTAATTAGGTGTTGATTCACTCAGTCATGAGACACAAGGAAACAGGGCTGCAAGCCCTAACGTCAAAGGAAAAGTAATGCCTGTTCTGCCAGTTTCTGTATTAGCAAAGCACAAAGGGGACATCCAGTTCTGAAAAGCAAAACTCATGTTTCCTTGCCCATAAGCCAAACCATCGGATCACTTCAACCCTTCCGCATGAAAAAGAAAACACCCTGAGCTACGCTGGAGGCAGCTGCTTGCAGAGCCCCCATTTTTCCCCCCCCAGGAGAGCTGAGACCAGGCTGAACGCCGTCCCTACAGGCTTGGAGCTGAGCAAGCCCTGCAAGCAGGGTGCGCCCTTGTCTGGTGATCCAGGTCCAAGCTTCGGGACACAATGCCTGCCTTTTTGTTGTTGATTTTTTTTTTTTTTAAAGGAATACCAGCCCTGCTGCTGTGCCTTCCTTCCTGGCTGTAACACCATTCCTTATTACCAAAGAGCTTTTCTGTTATGGGGTCCCGTTGCCACAGCAACAGGCTCTTAAAAATATCACAGAAATTTTCAGCACATGGTAAACCGATTTCTCAAACTCCGTAGATTTGTAATAGGAAAAGCTGGAGGACAATTATTTATATGAAGTCGGTCCAGCCGAAGCTTGATGTACGGATAATCCCCAAATGCTGCTTGCAGCCTAAAGCCTGGGTTTGCACGCTGGACTTCAGCTTGTTATGTTACCAGGTCACTACCAGAGTCACACAAAACCATCAAAGGTGATCATTTTTCCAACAAAGGCCACCTTTAAATTCAGCGTGCCACCAAAATGTACTAAATGCCAAAAGCTTTTCTCCCACAGAACATGACGTTAACCCTTCAGCAACATTCAGCAACATTTTCGATGTGTTTGCAGTCTCACCCTCACTTGGGTAGATCTTTCTCAAAAAAAAAAAAAAAAAAAAAGCATTAGGCCCTGGATCAGCAACTTATTTAAAACACATGCCTAATGCTAAGCACATGAGCGGCCGCGTTGGGAGCAATGAGGCTCCTCACGTACTTAAAGCAAAGCACATGGCTGGGGCTGAGTGCTGACTCAGTCCTATTCCCCCCTCGGATTTCACCAAAACCCCGTCTCGGTTACAGGGGAACAACTGCAAAAGGCGGACAGAGGGTAACTGTACGAGGCAGTGTGAGAACCTAGCGCTTGTGGAACAAGATCCCGGTGTGTGTACGAGGTGCAGCAGTACCTACAGCTGGGAAAAGCCACCGGTGCTAGCGTGGGGCACTCCCAGGAGCCAGCCACAGGGACACCACCGGGACGGCCCTGCTGCTTGTGACCCAGGCATCCTCCAGCACCTGTGTGAAGCCCATCACGATCCCGGCCCAGGCCCTGCAGCTCCAGTTTCTTGCTCCAGGGACAGCTCTGCACCGGGGAGCCCTCTGCCAACCCCGCTGCACTTCAAGGTGAGTGCCAGGCCGACCCAGAGGCAACCACGCAGGACAGCAGAACTCCCCCGCAGCCAGGAGGAGCAGGGAGCAGCCACGCGGAGGGCATCGTCCTGCAGGAGATGGGCTGCTCTCCAGGAGAGGAGCCTGCTCTGGCTCGGCTCCCGCTCGTGGCCGGAGCACCGCTCCCCTGCTGGCTCTATGAGCCGAGTCGAGCCTGCTGCATTTGTGGAAGGGCTGAGATCTCGGTTTGTGGAGCTGCTGCAAGAGCCCTAAGACAGCTGCGAGGAGCCGAGACTGCTCAGCTCTCCAAGGCGAGAGTCATGCTGCTGGGTTGTTTTCCAAATTAAGCAGGCAAAGGTGACCTGAAACTATTTCAGGTAGATCTATATAGAGCAGACAGACACTGAAGGCACCGCTCGACTTCGCTTTTATGTAACTCGTGAGGACATGAGGACAAATATAAAGCAGATGCTCAGACAAGCCACCCAGCCACACAACTTCACTTAACGGTAGCTAAAAAACCAGCCTGGCACCCAGCACACATGCCAGGACCAGGAGGTTTTGGTGCCCCACCGGTGGGGGTCCCGCTGGTTTTCCAGGAGCTGCTCCATCACAAACCAAGCTGAACAAAGTCCCCTGCTGGGTCTGCAGCACTCACCGCCGCTCGCAGTTCTGTACCCTACTTTCCCGGTGTCCCCTTTGGTTTTCTAGGTCTTGCTCCATGCTCGCAGCCTTGGGTTTCTAAGAACAGTAGGACAGTGAAGGACTGCCCACTGTCTTGTGATTCTTAAAGAAAAAAGAAATGAGGAATTACAGCCTCGAGCATGTCAGGAGGTGGGACCAGCTCAGGGCTTCTCAGCCCTACCTCTGCCTTTTGGTAATTACTCACAGCTTAGGAGGGACACAGCAACTTCCAAATTAGCTACTCATACAGGATCCGCTGTTCTACCAGCCCTAAGACGAGCCCTTCAAGTTAAGGGACTGAAGCATTTAGAGGAGATAGATTACATACAAAATACATTGTCACTCTTTTTTTTGGATAGCATTTATTCAAAACAGATAAAGGGCCTAATTTTCATGATGAAACAGACAGCGAGTTTTTAAACTCGGGAGGTTCCTTCAGGGCAAAAATTGCAAAAGAACTCACATGAGATTCCAGGGCTATTTATCCCAAACCCTAATCCAAATCTAATCCAGATCCAGGCTCTTCAGGTCAGTACTATATAAAAATAGCCTTGAATGTCAAACATGCTGAGCAAGAGCGGAGCATGGCCAGAATGGGCTTTGCGCAACGTGTTTTAAGGAATCCCACTGCTGTCCCCATCCACTCTGAGGCATTCAGCGGCTCTTTTGTCCCTTGCATGTGATCCGTGCGCTTGGCTGGGGTCAATGAAAAGTCCAACAGGAGAGCACTAGACCTGGAAAACAGCAGGGCTGGATCGCTGCTTTCTGCCTTGAACTTCTGATTGTGCTCTGCACACCGCCACAGTGCAAGGAAGACTATGCAAAGAACACGTGTTATGCTTTAAAATAGTTTAAGAGATCAAAACCAGAGAAAAATGGACTTGAAAAAAAATAATGTGTAACAAGATTTTCAAAAACTTGGTAAACCTGAGACCCCTGAGTAAGGGCTGATAGCCGGTGTCAGCCAGCCGAGCACCCAGCCTCCCAACTAAATTAACCTCCTGTAAAGGTGCCTTGAATCGAAGGCACAGCACGATTTTATAAACCAGGCTGGTGTGTAGCACTTACGCATGTATCAAAAGCACTTCTGTTGGTTGGATGCCTGTTCTGTATTTCTTCATGAGAAAGAGCCTCCAGTGACATTTTAATAGTCTCCAATGGGCAGGAAATTCTAGATATTTGAGGCCTTCCAACACACACCTGCCCATCCAGGGGGACTTTCCGGTGCGGAACAGCTCAATTAGCCAAGTCTTACAGAAAATTCCACCTGACAGATCCGTGCAAGCTCTGGGCATCTTTTGGGACCAGCCCACAAGGCTTTTCTTACTCCTAAAGCCTTGTTCTGTCTGCGATAAAGAAATGGCAGGTTCAGACCCACGTGCCCTCGCTGGGTATCGGCACCAAGGCCGAGCGCACCCCTTCCTCGTCACGGGATCCTGCTGTGCACAGGCTCCGACCCAGCTCTGCCTCACAGAGTCAACAGCAACGCCTGATAAAGCCAGCACTGCCACCGGGAGAGGCTGCACTTCATCAACACATACACCGAGCACATGTTTGGGAACCCCCTTTTTGACAGCTTTGGGGAGAACGGGGTGCGAGGCACTCCGGGACGGCACAGCCAGCCAGCAGGTGAGGGGGGAGCAGCTCCAGCCTCCCGGAGGGGCTCCCCTGGGGCTGCAGCACACCAATAAGCCCTTCCCAGGAGAGCTGCAGTCAGCTCAGCATCACCACGTGCATCTTCTGCGGTTCACATACCGCAGCCTGACACGAGCAAAACCAGCTACTCCCTCCCCTCATCCCTACGGAGCGGCACGTCCACTCTGTGCTCTCACCCAAAAGCGTTTTCTGGCCTCATCTCTGCTCTCCTGACTCTGCCCATCCACGCGAGCATCTGTAAGATGTGGGGACTGGAAGAAACCTGGCGCTGCGGGTACCCCGCTGCGAAGCAGTACCAGCCCCGCAGGAGGCTATTTATTCTGCTGCAGCAACAGGAAAGAAAGATCACGTGCTGGACAGCAATAGCTGTCAGTGCCACCGGGATATTTCAGCCCGGGTTGGTTTTTTGTTTTGGAAAGGAGCTGTTGGCAAAGTAATCGCTCACTTGGCTCTTCCTTTCTCTTTTCCCTTCTCATTCCAGTGCATGTCATTTAAAGTGACACAGCAGTGACCCCAAACAGGATGCGCCCAACTGCTTGTGGCAGGAGGAGGAGGGGACACTACAGTGCCCAGGGGAAACCTTCAGAGAGGAGAGGCAGCACTGCAGGTCTCAGACAGAGCAAAACTAAGAAAAGAACAGAAAAATGGAAAAGAAAGCAATCTGGCCTTTAACGCTTTTATTCCTCTGCATGCATATACCAGTTTCCAAAGCAAAGGACCCAAAAGGGTCAGTGACATGGTCAGGGAGAGCACCACAAGGCTCAGGGAATACCAAGCCCATCAAACACGTGCCCCGAGTCATGGCAGCACCCCCGGCTGCTTCCAGCTGTGCTCACACCCGGATCCTCCTGAGCGCAGGGCAACTCCGAAATGCCACTGCTTCATACTCCTTACACCCAGCTCAGCATTTCCAGCCTCTGCTATACACAGCAGCTGCTGTTGCTCATGTCACACCTTCCCCCGTGCCCCCTGCACCTCTCGGTGCTGCTGCCCAGACGGGGAAGGAGCCCGGGCCATGGCCAGCACCCGCCGGGCCCCTTTCCATCAGCAGAGCCCCGTGGTGGGCTCCAGCTGCTCCCGGGCAGCGAGCGCTGCACTGAGCAGGCAGGGCACCATCACTTCTTGGCTGGTGGACAAGAGAAAGCGATCGAAAATAAAGATTAGTTTTCAAAAAAGTCTTCCCATCTCTTCCGCTGCCAACATCTCCGCTTATGTTTATTCAGCACCTATTAGCGCCATCAATCCTCACGCTGAAGGCTCACAACAATACTCTTCTGATCAAGGAGGGGAACGAGTCCGTCCAGCATGATATTAGACAATTTCGGCCTACCTGCTGTGTACACACACACCCAATTTAGCTCTCACCGCCTGGGGGAACACACAAGGCCTTACTACAAAGCAGCGGGCGCTGTGCTGGCCGAGGCTCTCACTGCTCAGCCCTCTGCCTCGCGTCGCTGTGGGCGCACGCATGCTCTGGCCACGGGCAGAAAGCAAAGATAGCAGGGAATGTTCTGAAGCACACACGTGTATGTACACACACAAGACAGAGATCTGAGGACAGGGTCCTTCTTGCTCTCTGGGACCTCTTTCCTTCCAGCCTACATCTCCTCTTGCTGAGCTCAAGGCTGAGACACCGAAAGCCTTCAAACCTCACCGAGTTATGCCGAAAGTGAGGACGCTCACCCCTTAGAGGGCTGGGCCTTTTTGTATTTGTGTTAATTTCCATTTGTTTCTCTTTTAAAAATGTTAAATGGAGACAACCTCTTGTCAAACAAAGTGCCTATTCCCTCTCCGTCTGAGAACAACTCCACTCATGAAGTCCTTTCCCCTGGCATGGCTTTTCCTCCAGCGTGGGCATCACCGGTGTCACCTCTTAAGTGCAATTTAGCTTATTTCTCTGGTGGCTACCTATAGAAAAGACCAGTCTTTAAACAAGCTTACACCAAATCCAAGTGAGTAACTGAATAAAAATGACTTAGGACGTGGTGTTAAAGGGAAAACGGCATTTAGCACATGCTCAGCTCCTGAAACCTTACCTTCTGACCCCAGCATGGAAAAAAGGCTTACACAACACCCAACCAGAAGCCACCTAGCAGCTCTGTGACTGCTTTCACCGACAAGGTAATGTGATGACACGTTTTAAATAGATATGCTTTCAGACTAACCAAAATAACCAATTTGGAGACAACTGTAAATAGGATACTATGAAAAAAACACTAGAATTTGAAGCAGGTAAATTAAAGTCAGCCTTATACCAAATTGGTATTTTGCTTATCTGAAAAAGGAAGCTTACTAAACATTTTGTTCACATAAAATATAATTTTGTTATAATCTCATAAAAATTTATCTTAAGCTGTTTTGATTTTTTGCTCTATCAATTCCATACTTTGCCACTACGTCTGTTTTGGAGGAAAAAAAAGAGACCATCAGTTCGTGACTGGTGCCTCCTGCATGCCCGGGAGATGCACGCAGTTCAGAAACCAACGTGCTTGTTTTCACAGCTTCTTAACCCTCCACGCTGTCAGTGGAACAATTTCCTTTTCTACCAAGAAAGTAATTTCCAGTAACTCATAGCAACTGAAATATGTTTAGGTACTGAAGGAAAAAAAAACACACACACAAACCAACACAGCACCTTTCTCTGACTGCTTCAGTTTTGTGTCAGAGCTGGGACTGCCTTGCAACAGTAAGGCAGGCAGCACTGGAAGCCAATTCACTGTCCGAAGACTTGACGTGTTTCTTTCAGTCTGTCTTTCAGGGGGTAATGCTGCTCTTTTTCCTGTAGCAACAGGAAAATTCTGGCAGAAAAACTGCCTTACAGATTCTGATGTTCAGATAACGTCATTCAACGAGAACAAGCTTCTGAGGAAAGTGCGCTCACCCTGTGTTTTGCAACTTATGTTCTCCGTGCACACAACCACCCACAGTTCATCAGCTGTACCTACTTTTCATTAACACCTGAAGTAATACCACTTTCCTACCAATTCCTAGTAGACCAGGAGTAAATAAACCATTCAGCTGAACTCTACGAATTGAAAGAACATCTTCTAGGTAGGTCTTCCTGGGGGCATCACAGCCAATAAAATTTTTAAAAATAATCTCATTTCTACTGGATAATTCATTTGCTAACAGCTCAAATGCTTTCTTATGACTTACCATCCTCTCTCACAGCACACTGTGCTGAGCCCACTGCCTCTGGAGGCCTGTTTTTGCCTTGGGATAAAGCTGTGCAAGGAAGGCGTAGCAGGCAAGAGAAATCTGGGCAGACGGTGTGTATTTTAGTTCTAGATAGAAAGCAGAACCACCCAGCAAATGGAGATCTTGATATTCCAGTGTTCACAGTAACCTGGGAGTGGCCTTTCTGGTGGCTGTCCACAAAGCCACACAGCGGGTGTCACCTCCCAAGCCACCCAGACTCTGCCTGTCCCCACGTCCCTCCCGACGTGCCCGCCGCAGCGCATCGCCCGCCGGAGCACCGTGGCCACCAGGTGCCCGAGGGGACACCCAACGGCACCCGCACGATTTTCAGTACAGGTACAGAAACCGAGCTGGCTCACACTTCTGTTCTCACAACCTCCATCACACATGACCGAAAGCGACCAAAAGGTTCCGAAATTGCTAAGAGGGCAGCAGCAGCACCGCATAAGCCACCGCTTCCATAAGCACCAAGGCTAAAAACAAAAACAACACAAGCATACAGCAAGGCGACAGCTCCTGGGGGCGATGCTCAGACAAGACACTTTCTCTGTTAAAACGGAAAATGACACAGGAATTTGGGCGAAGATACTGCTCTGGCTTGAACAGGCACAATGCCAGGATCTTAAGTCAGGGCTGAACTGAGCTCGAAGTTTCTTCATTTATCTACTAAAACAGATGGCAGAGAACTGCAACTTGGCTCCTGTTTCTTTCCAGTTATATATCACACAAGCTGAAAGGGTAGAGGCTTTGATATAATAAAAAGTGTTAAGTTTTGTTGACGTTTTAGCTGGGCCAAGGGAAAGACGCTGCTAACGAAGAACACATCTGGATTTGCGTCAAATACCATGAAGGGGCAGGGCACAAACAGTACCTGTGTTACAAGAAGTACAACCATTTCTCTGATGGCTTTTACTCATTTCAGGTCAAAATCGCCAATGACGATGTTGTGGAAATATCCAGAGCCGATCAGCAGGGTGTGAGGATCATTTCCATGTGTCAAGACAGCTCCTTTCAGCAGCCCAGCGCTCCAGCTACCAATGTGGGGCTGCTGCTGGTTCACTCACCTGCTCAGGCTGGAGCAGACAGAAGGTGTCTGCAGCACAGCTTGCTGCCACTAAAGGCCACGGGCAGCACTGCAAAGAGCCCCTCACCTGTACAGAGTGAGGGTTTCTTCCAAGGCCATAGTTTCAAAGAGAGAGCATGCACAAAAGGCTGAGGTTACCTAGGCTATCGCCCCAAAGCCATCAGGCAAGGCTGTTTCAAATAAAGAGCTTTTGGTGTAGTCAAGCTACTTAAGTCCCAAAGCTTAACCATCTGATATCGGCCACAAGATCACTTCTTTCAGAAAAGACAGAAATATTCCGAAGTAAAAATTCCACTGTACTCATGGCCACGTGCTGCACACACACACCATGTAGATCCTATATGCAGTTTGTGTAGCATTTTGTATAATTCACATGTTTGAACAAGTTTCTCTGTAGTGCATTGTGTTCTGAATAATAATATCTACAGAAGCTATCAGTTTCAGAAGAGGAAAAGGTGGAACTTCTTACGTAAAGGTGCAGAATTACCTCCATTAAAAGCTTTGGTAGAGCACCAAGCACCAGCACAATGCATTGTTGCAAAAATAAATAAATCATTTTTTGATACAAAGACTACATAGTAACCGTTCACACTTCCACCCGCACAGAACACATCTGAGCAGGTATTTTTAGAAATAAGCGAGTAACCCTGCAGAAAGGACTGCTCCTCTTGAATGGGATCTTTATGGAGAAATTCCTTAAGCACAGCAACACCGCGTGCATTTTGTGCGAGGTTCTCCAGAGTATTTCCCCTTCGTGAATCTGTTACTGCTCGGTGTAAGGTGGAGCAGCTGGTGCATTAGCAAGTCATTTACAAACGACTAAAATTACTTCCTGTTTTTAATGGGCACAACTTTTTTCCCCCCCTCCAGCAAACAGTACACACAGGAAGGTTTTCTACGCGCACCACCCGCTCAAACTTTTTGTCAAGTGCTCGGAGAGGAGCTGTGCTCTCAGCTGATTCTGGAAGTCCACCGCAGCCACCCTGGATGTGCTAGCGAGACCGAGCTCTGCATTTTTCCTGCCGTTACTCACAAACATGTGATCTTGCAGACATTCTGCTCCAGATGTAGCAAGAGGAGAGCGCACAGCCGCCGAGCACGAAACCACCGCGCGCGTTACTTTCCACTTGTACAGCACGTCTCTACAGCGGTCGCCTCTTGCATTAAGCCAAAATTACAGCAGAAGTTTCAGGCTCCGAGTCACATTGGGCCGGTTTATTCCAGCACAGAAGCCTGAATTTGTCCAAGCTGTCACTAGGAGCGTATGCTTACTCTGAAGTGTGCACCCACCAAAGGATAAACCCCTCTGAAAACACATGGAGGGCAACCTCTCAGTCACTAAAGGAGCTGATCATTGCAGGAGAGCAAGGTCTGGGACCTGGGTCAGGTAAAAACACCTTCAGTCACCAGAAGACAAATGGTGGAACTGCTTCGGAAGAGAAGGAAGAGCTCGCAGTGGACAAACTGGAACAGACACCTCTTTGTGCCCCTGCGACCTCATCTAGAGGAGGAAGGAAAAACCAGCACCTGTAGCTCTGCAGAAACACCTCCTTTCAGCGCTTGCCAAGTCTTCTGTAAAGCACACATAAAGGAGCATTTTTATTCCAGCACAGCTACACGTACGCACAGGGACCGTGACCAGAAGCCTCCCACCATGGCGATCAGGTGCCAGCTCACCTCGGCTCCACAGGAGCAGAGCCCACGTCACGAGACCTCTATTTTATTTTATTTTCGGCAGCAGGGACCCCTTCAGATGACAGAGGAATGGCCCAACCCGTGGAGATCCCAGTGCTGGAAGGCACCGCAGGGCCCACCCGCTGCAGCCTCCCCTCAGAACCATTTCTCCCTCAGAGGAAGGAGCTGAGGCGCTGGAAGGGGAACAGAGAACGCCGCCGCCCCGGGAGCAGCACGGCCAGCCAGCCTCTGGCACCTCGTGCCATCCGTGGCGAGGAAGCGGCCACGTCGCCTCACAGGGCTCTGGAGGCACCACCAGGGCCTTGTCAGCACATGAGGAACCGACATGAAGGGCGCTAAGGCAAGCTCAGGCAGGGCCTGGCACCCGACCGTCCCCAAAGCGTTTGGTCCCTGTGAGATCTGCAGTCACACACCCCTCACACCACGGGGTTGCTGCTCCTAATTAACTCCCGGCACCACGCAGTAAAACACGAGGACAGCCATCACAGCCAGGCTGCTGAAAACCTGCCTCATGGGGCAACGCTGCTCCTCCAGGCACCATAGCCCCGGCTCCAGGCCTGACAGACATTTCTGACAGACATTTCTGACAGACATTTCTCCATGACACGCTGGATTCGGCAGCCCGTGCCCACCTGGAGAAGCACCGGGAGACCTCCAGACCTCCTTCTGGCTTGGAGATCTTCACCAGAAAGCGTCAAAAACCCTCCTGTCTCCAGAGGAGCTTACTGGCAGCGATTCATTTGCATCTTTCTCCTTCCTCGACGAAACTCGACTGAAAGCACTGGAAGGTATGTAAAAGCCCAGATGACAGGAAATGCAAAACAGAATTTGGCAACACGAAGTCCTCTGGAAAACAGTGATATATTTCAAAACACAGGCCAAAGTCATCGTAGCAAGAGAGAAAACTGTGCATAAATCAAACATCTATCAAAAACTGGCTGCACTCAAGCTAATGAACACAACCAAAAAGCCAAAAACTCTTCCAGAGATACTACAGAAGAGACAGACAAAAAAAAAAAAAAAAAAAAAAAAACTTAAGGGACATTAAAAGGCAGAAATGGGCTTAATAAAAACACAAGAAAATTTCTGGATTTCTTAAAAATTATGGGACAGCAGCTTTTAAGATTCACCAGATAACTGGAAATGATGAAAAGCAGGAGCTATTATAAAGCAAAGTCCAGCTAAAGCTCTTTTTGGAGGTGTTAAGGCTGTGAGGTGGTAATATTTCAGTAATTTTACAGCCCCGGTGAACAATTTGTGGAATGGCAGAAGTGAACAAATATCAACACACAGCATTTCACTAACAGCAGTTGTTGGCCAGACTGGCTGTCACGGAACAGCCTGAAAAAGCCTCGTGAGGTGCTGTTAGGCTAAGAAATTTGCAGGCTGTGCAGGACTAACGTGGCTGTGTAAGAGACTTTGGGCTCGGGCAGGCTCTGGTGCAGCAGAAAAGCCCCTCACTGGGTAGACTGGGATACCTGGTTTGCTGGAGGTAAATCCAGTAGGAGCTCTGGCAGTGGTTTTACCAAGCCAAATCTCCTAGCTCTCTCAGACTTCGGGTCTGATGACACCACGGTGTCCACATGCTGCTAGCTCTGAACTCCTGAGGCTTCTAATAAAGCCATACCTAAAAACTGCAAAGCAAGACAGTAACCTTTGCTGGTTACCCCTGCTCAGAGCACAGGAGGAACAAACGCAAAATAGTCCCTGCAACGATACCACACCATTTACGTCAGCGCTAGCTACCTTCAGAAATAATGCGAGCGCTTACCAAGAAGTTCTGTGGGTAAAACTTTGACTGGAAAAAGAACGTGAAGACAACTTTCATGTTCCTCCTTTACCTTACTCCAGCCTCCTTCACAAAAAGTCCACCATAACATGTTGCCAGCTGTCTCCAAATCCCTTTGCAGTTTAGATCACTCTAGAAGAAAGCAGCTCCTGGCTCAGCAAGCAGTTATGTTGGTGTAAGAAAGCACGCAGCATTCTTACTGTGCAAGGCCACCAGCTCTGCAGAGGAGCTGCCTGGCGAGGCACCCTTGTATCACACTACCCACTTCCAACTCTAGGTTTATTGCAATTCCCTTGATGAATCCAGCTGCCAAAAGCTATGTGAAATGAAACAATTCTCAGGATACCACTTAAAGTCACTGCCACAGCGAAATAAAAGGAGTCTGGCCTGATGGGGGATACTTGTCTAGACAGACCCCAGGAAACACCACCTTGCAGCCAGCCTCAGGCCCTTCATATCTTGGGAAATACCAAAATACCGCCAATAAAGGCACAGCCCCTCTTACAGAAAAACCCCCAGAAAGCACTCTTCCAGAATGACTGGAAATGGCCTTCTCCATGTAGAAAGAAAGTAACATTTAAAGTTACTTACTCCTGTATCTTCCCACTTGGAAAACTGCTCTTGTCCTCAGAAATACCCAGAAACCCAAAGCAAGCTGCTAAAGGAAGAATGGGCCCAAAAAACCTCCATACGGTTGGTAAGACTCGAAACTAGAAGGGGTTCTTTCAAGCTTGAACAATTACCACACAGCTGTACCTCTACAACAGGTGCTTTAACAAGAGCAAAACAGAGTTTGCAAACATTAGTGGAATGCCCCTCGGGGTGAGATGGTTCTTTAGAGCTCCCTAGGTTAAAAAAAAAAAAAAAGACACAAACTTTTATCGAGGATCAGTGTAAAAAGAACTCCTAATTGATAATCCCGTTAACCTCTCACTAGGTGGGAAGGATGTCTAGATATCCAAGAGAACAAGCACTGAAACTTGATGCACAGGATGGGAAGAAGCACTGACTTTCCACCCATAACCCCAAAATGTTCCAATACTGTAATTCTGTACTACAGGAGTATCCCTCTCCCTCTGCAAGAGGTTAAGAGTGCTGCAACCCCAATTACTGTCTCAACAGACTCACCCTCACACAAAGCTTCTGCTGCAGCCCTTACAGCTCTATTTACCATCAGAAATACCGTCCACAAATTTAACAAGTTAGGAAGAAATGTTTCTTAACAACAAAGACATAAACTGAGACCTCGCAGCAACTTCCTGAGCTTTGGGCTCATTCTATGGAGTGAATTTTGAAGAACAAAAGGATGGCCAAGGTCTCAGTGCTTTCACAGCTCCCTCCTCTCCAAAGCACTGAAGTGCACAGCGAGGAAGCCAAAAAAATATCAGCTTGTGAGCAGCTTCTGTGGCAGTCGGGAATCCAAGAGCACGGTGGAACACTGTGTGAGCACGCACAACACTCAGCAGAAACCTGGGGCTGCTTCTGCTTAGCTTAAGGAAGTTTTTGAAAGGTTGCGTCCACCTTACTGGGGAGATTGATCAGAAACAGGGTTTCTAATAGGGTTCATTTCATTGGTATTTAAAAATGTATCTACATTTTAGACACTTGCACAGCACACGATTCGTACAAACAGCTTTGTGTATTTTTATAACATGAATACTTTGCCTCTGAAATTCTAGAGAAGAGCATACCTGGAATCTCATGTTCCTAATGACCGTAACAGCCCAAGCCTGGGCTCAGCTAGTCCCGTCTCCTGTCACCAGCAGCGGCCACTGCCAGATGCTACAACGCAGCCAGGGGATCCTATTTATAGCTGAAGTTGCCCTCGGGGAAAATCCACTCACGTGAGTATTATTTGCAGTAGACAGCTGGTACTCTACACCTTACAGCTTAAGGGGTTGTCTCTTCTCTAGAACACTTGCAGGTGTTCCTTGTAAACAGATTTTACTATTAAAACTTTGAATGTTTTTGCTCTTCCTGTGAATGCCTCGCTGTGCAGAGACATTTCAGTGTAAGGACCCAGTCTGCCAACTGTCCTCAGCCAAGCTGCAGGGCTGAACTACCAACATGTATTGGATCTGTTGTGACTTCCTGACAGTGCTCCCATAACATAAATGGCTCCTGTATGTGGGGAGAAAAGAAGACAAACTGGGACAAATGCTTTACAGCTGCTAACTCACTGGTCCCATCACGGAGTTGTTAACTGCTCCAGCACCTAGCTCTGAAGGACCTCTGGTTTGGCTGGACTCACTCTCAGCACCCAGAGCAGACAAAAAGATTCTAGGCAGAAAAAAAATACTAAAGAAAATACTTTGCACCTGAAAAGCATTATGTTATTTTTGAAATAACGTAAGCTCAGATAAGTAGAATTTATGCCCTAGTAAATTTTCACAATAAGCCTGAATGAAATGCAAAGTATATTCACAAACCAAAAAAAAAAAAAAAGAAGAAGCATCAAAATCATCCTGATATGTTTTGTTATACTGATATCGTTGCCAAAGTAGCTAGACTTTTAAACATATTAATCCCTAAATATATTAAGTGAATTCATGTATTTTTTTATGGGTGTTCTACAGCCTCCTCAATAAGAGGACCAAGCTTTTGCAGTGAAGGCAAACAACAATAACAGAGTTCACAATATTTGGAAAAAAAAAAGTTTTGCTATTTAGAACATAAGCAATAATAATATATGAACACAATTTTGTATCACTGAAACCAATGAGAGTGTTGCCCTCATGTTTGCTGGAAACAGACTAAAAATCCAGAGCACTTGTTTGCAGTCTCTAAATTCACAGCCGTACTAAGTAATGGTCTGTGTTTTGTGCATTATCCAAAAGTTTCACCAGTAACTGATAAGACCATATATAGTGAGGATTAACTCCAGACTTATCCCCATTTGGAAAACAAAAGAAGCCATTAGGCACCATGCCTAGAGGGCATCTGTATTAGTCCTCGAAATATAATACTTGGCCCTTGTAAGAGAAAGCCAGGTCTCGCACACCCCCCAGTCTCCGCCAGGAGAACCTTCAGCCTCCTCTTGGGATTTTACACAGGTCTGCCAAAAAAATAACTAACAACTGCAAATTCACTGGTTACTGGTTGACAGATCACATCACAAAGAGAAACGGCTCTACGCAGGCGGAGGAGGGTAAGGCAGACGGCGTGACATATCTTTCTGAAAATTCACATCCAGTTTGGCACAGAACGATGCTTGTTGAGAGGGAAGAAGAGCCGCCTCCTTGCAGAGTACTCACTTTCGCTTCTTTCAACACAGGCGTGATCCCCACACTTCTGCCCCAGGGTCTGCATTGCAGCTGTTGGATTAACCGCCAGTCTCCACACAAATTCATCCTTACCAGAAGTCTTAACAGAGTGGAAAAGGCACGGCAGTTATAGAGACCAGCCCTAGCGACCCTCCCCATCAAGGGTCCTGAGCCAAGTATTAAGCTGATTTCAAAAATTGGATGACATGGATGCAATTGTGAAGTTTTGTCTCTTAAAAAATACTACAGAAAAGAAGGGACCACCTTCCAGTAAGTGGCAGAGAGGCACAGGAGCAGCTGTGACCAGTGTCTGTGGAAGGCACGCTGCACCAGATCTCACGCAGCGTCCAGCCACGTTTCCTGCCTGTGTAAGGACACCACGGACCCGTCAGCAGCGGGATGCCTCGGATACTGAAGTTATGCTCCTGACCACCTGAACTGCTGTCTGAAATTCTACCAGGGCACTTAAACATGCCACCACGCAAGCTGAGCGCGTCAGCCAGGTATCTCCCCTTACAGGACAACCCAAGGGCTGGTCGTTTCTGAGCTTGTTGGTTAAGAAATGTCAGGACGAGCTGGAGGAGTGCTTTATGACATTGGCAGAAGACTTTCAAGAAGCTCGCAACTCTTAGAAGCGAAGCGCGTTTGATTTGCATTCGAGTTGCAAACTTTGCACTTTTAAACGATTTTGCAGGCTACCTTTTGGCCACTCCAGCCAAGCCTGGGACCGCGTCGCCTTCCAGCGGAGCAATTACCTGGCTGGGTAACAGCAGCACCTCGTTTCGCAGCCACAAAACGCTCCCATCCCTACCCTCACCTCTGCACCCAGCCCTGGGCAATGTCTAGGCCCCGGTGTAGGGGTGCCAAGGGAAACGTCCCCCTGCACAGCAGGAATTTGGGGGGACCCCCAGAGCCCAGCGTGTCCCCGGCGCAGGATGCTGAGACGGGGGCAGACCCCAAGCAGCCCCTGGGGCTCAGGACGGGCTCTCCTGCAGAAAATATTCCCTTTTTTAACGCCTGCCAGTGTCGTGCTTGGCACCTTTCGGTGGATCCAGTCGCGCTGCGGTTAGATCGCGACAAACCCCACGGGTAACCCCAATTTCGGCTCGGCTGCGGGGGCAAACTCGGCGTTTCCGAGCCCTCCCCTCCTGCCCCCCTTTTTGAAGGCTGCTCCCTGCGGATCACGAGCCCGTGACAAGCGGCATGGCCGCCTCCTCGCCTCCACCCCCAAGAGCCCCGAGCATCCCCCGGGGCCCCACAGCGACCCCGGGGGCCTCACAGCGGGGTCCGGGGGGGGGCTCCGGCTCCAGCCCCCGGCGTTGAGGGACGGAGCCCCGGGGCCGAGGCAGCGGGGGGAGGCTGAGGGGAAGCGGCGCCAGGAGGGGCCCGGAGAGGACTGCGGGGGAAGGGGCGCTGCCGCCCTTCTTCCTCCCCTCCTCCTCTTCCTCCTCAGCCCCTCAGCGGGTGCAGAAGTTCAGGGCTGTGGGTAGGGGGGGGGGAGCCCCGGCCCTCTCACCTGAAGACGCAATCGTCCCTCGCGTCCCTGGCGGGGGAGACGAGCCCGTGCTTCTTGTTGAAGAGCTTCTGGAACAGGGTGGGCGGCATCTTGGGGCCGCTGCCCCCCGGCCGTCGTCGCCGTCGCCACCGCCACCGCCCGCTGCTGCTGCTGCCCCCAACACCGCCCAACGCCGCCGCCGCCGAGCTGCGCCGAGCTCCGTCCCCTCCCGGCGCCTGGTTCCGCCCGCCCGCCTCCATTCGGTGTCACAGTCATATGACGGCCATTAGTCACCCGCCGCGGCCAACAGGGGCGGGACGGGGAAGGAGCCGCGGCCCCCGAGCCCGGCAGCGCCCAGCGAGGCGAGGGGAACGCGGAGCCCCCGGCCGGGGGGTTGGGGGGAGAGCCCCGGGGATCCGCCAGGAGCGGCCTCGCTGCCTCCTGCCCGGGGAGAGGCGGTCGGAGCCCCGCTTCAGAGCCTCTCGCAGCCCCGCTGAGGCTTCCCTGCCTTCCCGTCTTCTCCCTTAAAGCCTGGAGCTGCACGACCCCCGGTTTTGGACCTGCAGCTGCCCCACAAACCCGCTTTCTGCCCCCTTTTCTTCTTGCCCGGCCGGGGGCAGCTCGCAGCCGCTTCTCCCTTCCCGCAGCCGCGGAGCTGAGCCCTAGCCCTAGCCCTAGCCCCAGCCCTCCCCGAGTCAAAGCGCCGGGCAGGAAGGCGGCCCGCAGGCATTTGCATGCAGAGGAAGCCATCATAACAAATCCAACAGCCGGCTGCAGAACGGCCCCGGGGACGCGATGCGCTGCGGCTGGCTCCACAACAACTAGAAGCCCCCCAGAAAAGTTCATTAGCTTCTATAAAATCAAAAGGAACTGCAGATTTTTTAAAATTATTTGTTTTTTTTTTTTTGCAGAACTGTTGATTAATACAGCTTTAAACGAAGATGGCAACACTGGGTACAGTTAACAGCCTCCTTCACTGTCTCCCTCTGTAGACACAAGACCAGCAGAAAGTTAATTAATTAAGAACTGGGTAAACAGATGCGATTCATTACTTTCCCCTCGTTTAGTTCCATTTTCTAAGGCAGCATATGATGTAATGTTAAATTAAAACACTTTTAAACAAGGATAGTTTAGTGGGTAACACATGCAGGGGATCACTCTATAGATAGATGTAACCAGCCACCTGGAGGAACTCCGGCTTCTCACATGCTAGAAGTTGATGATGATTATAACAGAAACTAGGAATTAATGTTCAGATGCATCTTTTCCCCTGTGCTCTGTGTGCAGGATACACCTGCCTGCTGCAGATACACAGACGATTGATCTTTGGGCTTTCAAATGGTGAAAGAATATAATACCTTCAAAGTCAGCACAGAAATACAGTTTCAAATAAACCCTTCAAGTAGGGAATAATACAAAATCAAAGAATTGGGCCAGGAAATGCAACTGAGCTTTCAACAGTTCCATAATTTACAGCATTGAAGACAGAGCTAATCTCAAGTGCATTAAAATTCAAGTTGACAGCGTCCCTTTAAAATATTAATCTGTTCCCAAAGCTCCTAAATTAACAGCAAGGGATTCTGAGGCTTGGTTAACATACCTTCATCAAGGTAGCAGAGATGATGGACAGTAAGAGAAAATGAGATGAATATGATTAACCATTCATTTTCCTGTAAAAACCTCCCCACAGATAAATCCTTATACCTACACAAAAAACATGAATTTCTATTTATCTGTCCAGTCTCCATCGCCTTGGGCATCGGGCCTGGCCTGTCTTTACAAAGATTATGGACCAAGATACGGAGCCTCTTGTGTATAAGGGCTTTACACTCCAACAGCAGGCACACGTACCCTGTAGCATTTCAGTGAAGAAGAACCATCCTTCATCATCTCCAAGCACTTTGTCTCCCATAAGTACCATTTGGATCAAAAGTAACCGAAAAGTATTAATGAAAACCTTCTTAGCGTTTTTTTGTATAATACATTTCTGAAACATTTGTCTACAATGCTGATTTTCCAGTGACAAAGCACTATCACAGCTCTTGCACAGACTGACTCACTGCGATTCCTTTCAAGCCATTAAGATTTCATCATGTCTAGGTCTGTGACAGAGCAGCCCTATTGATATCGAGCGGACTTCTTTCCTGAATCACTGCATAAATAAGCTCTTACCATCCATTAGCTGGCTGTGACCCGTAACTTTTATCCACTAACATGGAAGAGCCAGTTTCCACTGTGAATGAAATTTTATGTAGTCATTCTTCAGTTTGAAACCAAAACATGGGAAAATGCCTACCCTTTCAGAAAAGGGGAACAAGAGGGGATATTGTCGTAGCCTCAAAATGATGAAGATTTCCTTCCCTCGGGCAGAGTGCTAGCCTTGCAATTAATTATACTTTCTCTAAGAGTCAGACAAAAGATGAAAATAAGAAGCAGCACTTTCGTAACTGAAGGGAAGGACAAGATCGTGGTTCATGGTATTTCTGTCTTCCTACATAACCCCATCACACTGAGAAAAAACAAAAGCAAAATTTGTCAGTTTTCAGGCTGATCCAGCCAACCCCCCAGTTAAGAGTTGCTTTTTCCTCTTGCACTCTCTAATTAGTTTGTCAGCCTATTTCCTGAACAGAAACTAAAAATGCTTTGGGGACAAAATAAGTTTTTTCCTACGACTCTGAGAATAACCCTTACAATAGACACCTCTTTTATTCTGGATCATCCTTTACTTTGAACAATCACCATAACCACAGCTAATTAGATACATAACTTAATTTTCCTTAAAGCTGTATCAGGGAGCTAACCTGCATCTCCTAGGGGCTCTAGATTCTTGCATACCTAATTATCAGCAGCTTAGCATTTGTAAGAACAAGGATATCGATAATTAGAAGCTTTCCTGAGAGGGCTTCAACAAGTTACTGGCAAGTTACTTCCCTCTGCTAATGCTTAAAGGAAAAATAATGTAATGGCATCGTTCTTAACCTTGAGCCATACAATATATTTATACAGTATTTGTTTGTAGACTAAACCTATACGGATAATACTGAGAAACAGATTTCACAGTGTCTAGAAAGATAAACTTATTTTAAAACATGAAAAAACTTCCTTTATTTCTACAAAAGAGCCTGAGCAAGGGGTGTTGTTAGTGAGAACTTTGTAGGGACCCAAATTACTTTAACTTGCAGTAAATACACGTGGAGAATAGCCGAATGACATCTACAGATTAACAATCCACAAACTGAACAGGAAGCACTGGGAATCTAACCTATGTGCCATGGAGCACGAGCATAACTGCAAAATCCAGAACACCACCAGCCAGTGCTTGACACAATTCATCTAATTAATCTATGAAGGTGGGTTTATTTTTTTTTTTTTGAGTTCTTGTATTCATGTAAGGCACCTACTTGCTCTGCACAAGTCTGAAGCTACTATAAGACACAAGCAGCTGGTCAGCTTTGGCTATCAGATAGGCCTTCTGAGCCTTTATCCACAGCTCGTATCACTCCTCATCCACAGAGCATCAGATCAACCTCTCTGCCAAGAAATTACACTGTATCACAGCATAAATTCAGTGTTGAGATTTCCTATCACACAAACAAGGCTCAGACTTATGAAGTTATTGCTTCACTGTGGAAATCCATCAGTATCAGCCCAAAATTTGCACCACAAAATAAAGGATCAGGTCCACTGATAACTGATATAAGCAGTTCCAGCCTGCTGATACAATACAAAGTTAAGCCAAAAGCATAAAGAACTGCCAAAAAAAAAAAAAAAGTAGGGAAGTAGAGAGCAACCTGGGAACATGATGGGGACATGAGCCAAGAAATTGTAAGAAGCTACAGATGACTGATGTAAGCACCCCAAAACTGGGTATTCCTATCTCATGCAGAGGTCACATCTTTAAATGCTAATAGCACTAAGAAAAATATCTGTAAGTCTTGGCACAACAAGAACCAAAAACAGATCCATTAATGCAATTTGGTCTGCTGTCCTTGAATCACGCTTTTTAAAAATCTAAATGAACTGAAGAAGCGTCTTTATAGAGTTTTTAAAGAACAATGCCCAGAACAAGATCTAGTTGCTTGTACAAAAAATTTAATATTAAAGTGTACAAGTAAGGGATTTACAGACTTACTGCAAACAGTATGCCAAGTTTCAGATAATGCATATGCCAAAAAATATGGCCATTAATTACTCATTAGTACTTCCGTTTCACCTCCCTTTGCTTCTTCTGTTGACTCCTGCCGAAACCCAGAAGCCTCATCTGCGTTTACAGATCCAATTTTTGGTACTTGTAATAATATCTGGGAACAAAAACGACAAGTTAAATCATATTTTCAAGTGTAAGAGAAAGCTTATTACTCTGACAAGCTGTTGAAATGTTTAAGAAAGTTTATTTATAACTTGTTTGGAGTAACCTAAATCTTCTAAGTCAGTTGCCAGTGAGAAGAGAAAAAGTTTTGAGCACACGTCCATTCCTAATGAAAAAAGAGTTATCACCCAAAAGACTCCTCAAGTAGAGATGGAAAGAACCAGCATACAGAAATCCCCCCACCCTTAAACAGTCGAAGTTAATTCTTGATTCCCAGATTCTTCTAGAAAAGTAGTAACAAAAGAACAACTTCTGTTCTGATAACAACACTTTCTAAGATCCACTCGCCTCCCAAGTATGACCTATGGTCAGTATTGCCACAATTCTCTCAGGCACATGACCTTACATCCTTGTCACGCTGAGTTCCCTGATCTGTGCGGAAGCATCACATGATGGCCATTAGTTAACACACACACTCAGAGCACTTCCCTGCATTCTAGATGCTGCACACACTCAAGCTGTGTTAAAGCAGGAAAATACATGTATGTGGAGCTAGAAACCTGCAATTCCATCGAAAACTTGTGCATATTCAGCATTTCTGAACGCTATTATGCTTATACAGCATCAGTACACTGAATTAAAACAGCATACATGACGAATACAGCTTGGAGACACAGTCTGTAAAGAACTGTTTTAAATTTAGGAAGACATATGCCATCCAGTGGCGCACTGAGAAACTTCAAGAGAGATCAGAAAGGGAGGGAGTTTTAACTCTGTGGTAGCAATGAGACAATTCTGTACACAGTTCTCATTCTTGTTTTAAAAAAATCTAGGAAGTGAAGAAAGGAGCTTCCCCCTGTGCTGAGGGTCTCAGAGAAGAGAACAGAAACCTTTAGGGAGAAATAGACAATCTTTAAAGAAAAACATAGCCTATTACATGAACTACTTTCAAAGGAAAAACGTGGATGCTAAAGAGCTTAGTTTAGCTGAGAAAGACATAAAATCTGCCAGCAGCTGAATGCTAAAGTCACACATCTTCACCTTAGAAATAAGATAAAGGATAATAACTTACTAAACAAATTGATTTCTTTTCTAGGGAGTCTCCATATGAAGCTCAAAGCAATGAAGCTCAAAGTTGTGTTTAGGAGCAACTTGAAGAGGTGCAGATATTCCCTAGTAGCACCTCCTGTCTCTAATGATCTAGCCTATGAAATGGAAACACTGCTAACAGATCTGAATAAACTGACACTAAGTTAAAAATGCAAAAAGTAAACTGGAGATGTGCAACGCAATGCCTTGTTCTGGAAGTTTAATCACAGCTTTGAAGACAGATCAGACAAAAGCAGCTCTTCTTAAATACCCGCTAGGGACAGTCTTTCTATACAAATCTCTCTTTCCAAAAACTTATACATTAGTGTAAATTAGCCATACTGAAGTGCAAAGCTTTAGTTTTCTTCAGAAGAATTCACCTTCAACTTGTCCTGTACCTTAATCAGTAACATAACGCCCAGTGCCCCCTTAGTGGCCAAGAGCACAATTTTGCTGAGCCCTGTAATAGGCAAATATTTTCCAGCACATTTTTTCTGCTACAAGAAAACACTTAGCAGAAGTTTCAGAATATCTTGTCTAAGAACATCGAAAGTGAAGCTAACACTACAGACAGGAAAGAGGGTTGTTCAAATACAATTTGTTCAACAGCTGATATCTTAACAATGCCAACCAAAGTTACTCCCATGATAACGAAACAGAAAACATGAAAATTTTATGAAGAAGTTGAGATGCCGACTGAGTAGTTAGCAAAACCTGTTCTGTACCATCTTATTGACTGGGCAGTGGGAGAAGCAGCTTTAGGTACTTAAAAGATGAACAGATAATCAAGACAGATAGAAAGTTATCGGCTTGTAAAGACAAAAGATCTTATTTTAGTATTACCTTCCAGTCCATACTGTGACATTTCTATAGGCCAGCTGGGGAAAGAGTCAACTGACTGTAGTGAGACGCAGGCATACGGACAGTTTGTGAACTCTTTCCACTGTTACACTGGCAGGTAAGAAGCCTTTGTATTCCTAAGACTGTCTGCATTGATATATCAAAGACCCTTAGAGCAGAAAGTGTTAGTGTAGTTTGTTTGTAAGTACTATGGGTAAACAGCGTTGTCAGGATTTGAAGTTTTCATGGCATTTTACCCTTTAATGCTGTGATTCTTCCAAATATTCAGATTTTTAAAAAGCCTTTAAACATAAATAGATAGTTATCATTTACAGTCAATCAATTCAATATTCCATTACCTTCAGGCACTCCTTTAGGAACGCAGAACGCTTTTGTGTTAACTGGAATTTGGTGACACCTGGAAGACCTGTGACCTGGTGAAGTTCTGACAATGGAGCAGATTTCTTTTCCATAACACAAAGGCTGAAAAAATAATGACATTTCATTCACACAACTATTTAATAGTACTGTACACACTAGCACATAGAGACTGGATTTAAGGAGTGCCATAACATTAGAACTCTTTTCTTCTGGACTCTGAAGATTTTCTTTTTCTGAGCTCCGAGATGCACAAACAATTTCTTCTGAATTTACATACAGACAGGTGCTATTCAGGAATAAGTTTTCCCCTGATGAGGCTGGTGACAAGCTAAGCTATAGCTCCATCAAAATACAAAACATGCAGCAATAACCGCCCAATGAAAGAACAGACAACAATTCAAATTAGATAACATTTGTTGGCTCACATGAAAGATGTTCTATTGCTTCAAAAATGTGATTTAGGACTCCAGCCTCCTATTTCTTGTTTTCAGCCTATAACAAGACCCTGATCTTCTCTATTTGTTAATCTAGTGCTCATAAACTGGAGCTTGTTTGCATCAGTATATTAAGTTCTACAACTTAAATCCTTCCAAACCACCTGGTGCAAAATAAATGTATCGTTTTATTTAAAGTTTCTCTTTTTCTACAAAAATCACAGTTTGCTGACTTGTTGGGAGCTATGGCATGAAAGTAACACAGACATTACTTCTACTCCCATACTGACAGAAGTTGTAGTACTACTTTTACTGACAGAGAATCCAAACTGGCATTTAAATAGCAAGGTTTTTTTTGGAAAGAAGAGGTAATGCAAGTAAGGCTAAGTGCTGCTTTTCCATTAGAAGATGTCGTAAAAATGCAAAAAAAAATCTAAGATTTTTTTTTCTTTTAAACTGTTCAGCTGATTGTATTTAACAGTTTGTTATGTAGTTTGTATTGTACCATCAGCATAGCAAGAATTGGATTGTGCCACAAAGACCGATTTGTTTTTAATCACTAAAAAAGGTATAGCAGGATACACACTCACATCTAGCTTTGCACGCTGAACATAATCAATGTTTTCCAGGGCTTTATTTTTCTCCATGATCAGCACAGTAGAATTCATTTGCTAAACAAAAACAGAGAAGAATTAAATACAAAATTCTTGTCTACTCATTATTATTCCTACAGTATTCCCTTAGTAGACTATACTGCTTTATAGGAGCTACATTAAAAATTACTAACAGTTCTTAGCATTTAAGTACTGAATTCCAGCTGTTTGCTTTTTGTCTCATGCACTCCAAAATTAAGACAGAGAACCAGTTCATTGCAGCCCAGAAAAAATACTTTTGAGTTCCCCTTAAAAGTAGGGGATAAACCACTTCCTAACACTTTTCCTATTTAATTGCTACTTTTGCCATGATTCAGAATTCTCACTTCAATTTTATGCCTTTATTCATCAGCAGAGCACAATGGAAATACTTACCACCACAGCATCTGTCTGTCTGGATGGCAGTGCTTCTGCTGGCATCCTCACTGATTTGGCTGAAACATTTGCTGGGACAGATTCAAGCTGACTGAGTGATGATGCATCATCTTCTAACGGATTAGAAAACTCTTCATTTCTCTTGCACTTCACCCCTTTGGGTTCAGCAGTCTGAATGTCAGGCTAAAGGATGAAACGATTATATTTTATGTTCTAAAGCAAATCTTTACAGCCTGGTAAGCACTAACAAAAAGAATCTTAGTGTCATACTTGAGCTCTGCACAACTGGGTTGGTAGCAGTGACACAATCAGTCTGAAAAAACAGTGAGCCCAGGGAAACAGCGAGCCCAGGGGCACTACTGGAGCTATCCAGAAATACAGGCAAGCCACAAGCTATGTCCTCACTCTGTGCCATTGCCTGCAAGCACTCCTTGCATGGGAACTACACTTGAATGCACATCAACAATTTCAGGTGGGGACTTCCACCTGTACAAGCAACAGGCAAGTCATTTGTGTCACAACCTAGCTGCTTTACTGAACATCTTTCACCTTTCTTTCCGGTCCTATTCGTGAAGAACAGCGCATACCAGTTTTTAGGTCTGGAGTTCTCTCTCTTGCAGTTGTAATTTTACAGGCTTTTTTACCTGTGATAAATTTCCAACAAACAAATTAATTTTGAAACAATGACCATGGCTACTCTTCAACCCATGTCTTACAGGATGGTTTTTAAATAGAGATTGTTCCAAATCCACCCATAGAAATACCTACTTCAACATAATTCTTATTCAACATAATTCTTTCTCCCTCCCCCCAACAGGGCAGCTTTACTCCTTTACTCTCCCTTTCCTTGAGGAACTAAGGTTGCTTATTAATTATATGCTCACGTGGTTATTTACTGCTACACACACATACTATGGGAGCAGAGGAATTGCATAATCACAGCAGTCTTTGCCAGTGGCAACTTCTGCTGCTATTATAGGCCAAATTAAGCAGAGGAAAATTATGTGGTGCCTGGGCCAGAGCCAGAACTGCATCAGTCACCTTTCTGAACTGTAGTTACAGGAGGGACTCCTCATGCTGTTTGTGAAGGGTGACAGAACCTAAGTTAAAGTAAGTAGTATGACTCAGAGTTTTGCTGTTGGGTAAGTTAAATAAGAAAATGAAGTTTCACTGAGCATCACAGGTGATTAAATGTAACAATGCAGTTTTATTTTTTGGCATCCCCTAACAAGTTAGTTAGAACCAAGTCTTATCTGCGTGAGATTTTCAACTCACACTTTCCCTTCTAGCTACCTTGAGCGTACCTCGTGATACTTCACCTGCCAGAGTAGTTGAAACACTTAATTCTGAAGACCTATCATTGCATTTTGATGGTCTCTTTCTAGGGGAAGAGAAAAAAAACAGTCATCTGTTCTGAACGAACATTAATGTTCATAAAACAACATACAAGAAAATCATAGGAAAATACAGAATGAGTGAAACGGGTCTGTAAAATTACTAAACACACTTCACAGTTACTTGTTAGGTTATGATCTATCATCAAGTAACAGCTTATTCTGAAGATACTTGCTATTTAAAAGCTACAAAAGACAGTCACTGAAGAAAAGTTCTCAGCATCGCAACGTGCTAGGACAGAACATATTTAAGGAGGATGCAGGGGAAAATTTAGGATCACAATAAAATTCAGATTGAGTTGTGTAGAGATGTGTAACATAGTAAGATTGTATCAAGATCATTTACACAACATATGAATGGAAATGTGTGTGTGTAAAACTGAAAACAGCAGCACAAGCGTTATAAGAAAGGATATCATTCCAAGAAACAAATATGAGGAACATGAGTCTATGCCAGAAGCACAAGGCCTGCACTGTGACAAAGCCAGCATATAGAAGGCCATGCATTGTGATAAAAACCACAGCACAGCTGATTTGCCAAAAGAAAACCTGGCATCCTAACGACGGGAGGACAGCAACAGGGTTGCAGCACATCACATATACCGTTCCTGTTAGGGAAAAATACAACCCCAATAAAACAAACAAAACAAAAATAACGGGCAGCAACCTGGCCAAAGATTTATGAAAGCTGAACTCAGCAAGATCCTGAAGCAAAGGAGGGCCCCCATGTTAGCTAATGACTCCCACAGAAAATAAAAGATCTACAAAAGGCTAATTTTGTCCTGTGCAAGCACTGAAAATAAGGAGCTGATAACAGGTGCTCCTCTCAGTCTGTACTTCACAGGTAATCCTGACCAGACCACCTGGGCATACACACCTCATGTTTTCAACTGAATGAAATCTGACAAAGGGAGTACAAGTGGATAAAAGCAACTTATTCAGGGATTATGCAGATAAACACCCACTTCCATGAAGTCCTGTGCTGGGTTTTCTGTCACCAATTTCCCTACAGCTGCACTACTGAAAGAGAAGTCCATAAAGCAAACTCATACCTGCTTGTCTTAATGCATCAATTTGAAAGTTAGTGGGGACACAGGCAGTTGAAACTCACCAGAAGTGTTTGCAGGATCACATGCTTATTCATACTGTCCAAAATATCATTTAAAAGAGGAAAAACCTAAGAATTCAGGTGCATCAAAAGTCTGCTTTGCGGATTACCTTGTGTATTGGTCTTGAAAATCTTCCAATACAGGTTCTAAAAAACACAAAATCTAAACTTTAAAACAAAAAGCTAAGCAAGCCAGACAGTGTGTATGCTAATAAATTATAAAGCAAAATATTAAAAGCAAACATAGAACTCCAGCAAGATGCTATTCCCCATTACTCAGACACGTGTTAAATAAAATGATCAATACACATTTCATACAGGTCCCTTGTACTACAGTGAAATTTGTTTATGGATATATTATTTAGTATTGTAGAAAATAATTACCTAATATTGCTGAAAGATTTGAGATCTGTGGTATCTCATCTATGGCCACTGCTTTGCTGGAGTCCAGGAGCGTGGAGTTCTTGTATTTAATGAAGTCCTCAAAGTAAGGGTTACTTCTCCCTGGACACAGAAGATATAAATGCAAGCTTCCCATACTAAAATTGAGTGAGTAACTAAAATTTTGACCAAATCAACAGAAATCCCATTTGCAAGACAACCTTATTAGCTGGTCATTCCCTTCAAACAGCTTGTATTAACAGCAAATACTTTAAGCTTACAGTACAATTCAAATTAGATCAGGTCCCGATTCACTCTGGATTGGAAGATCAGACGTACAGTTTCTACATTAAGCACAGTTTGGCTCATGGCAAAAATCTGTCCTGGTGCATCACACGAACAGAGACCACTAATCTTTCTATTGTAGATAGTTCCCTGATTTTTTTTTTGGCATCAAACAATTCAAAAAAAAAACTGAAGTCTCACCTAAACCTTCGTCATCTCTGAAAGTTTCAGGGGATGGACAACTGCTCAGGCTTTCACTTGCACCTGTGTTATAATCTTCAGTTGAATCTGTATCTAAACACTCCAGGAGAAATGTTGAAACGCCTGTGGGAAGAGTCATTCCTGTATCTGGAGAGAGAGGCAAAAAAAAGGATTCCAGATCTTGTACAAACCATTATGACTTCCTTATCTAAATTCCACTCCCGTGACAAGTTAAATATTACCAATTCAATATTTTTATACTGATTCATAATACAGTTAAAAACAAAGGACATCCTGAAACCTGTTTTATACTACCATAAGCTACTAGAAGACACCTTCCTTATCCAAGGCTCACTAGAAATACCTGAAGAATTTAGCCTCTGATAAACCTCAGCCAGATTTATCTTCTGAAGAACCATTTAGAAACAAGCCTTTAAAAATGAGTGTTTGAGTAAACTGAAGAACTCATGTCAACAAGTAGTTCTGTCAACAACGAAACCGAGATCATGTGGTTTCACCAGGCTGGACTCAAGACAGTCTCAGGTGTTGTAGCCTTCCCCTCAGCAGGTAATATTAATAAGCCTCTTCCCCATTCCTCTCCCCTTTTTTCCTAATGAATAAGCTAGACAGTTCTCTCAGAAGATTTTAAAATAAACACAGGCACAGGAAGTTTGAGATCAGTAGCTTTTTGACTTGCTGGAAGTATGCTGGCCATGCAAAAGACCTTAAAAACAAGGCACACTCAACTGCTTGGAATACTTCCTGTGCTGTTTTGGCTGCCTACAGCCAAGTCATGTGAACCAAGCACATGCTGAAATAAGAGGCAGAAGTCTAGCCAAAGATCACAACACCTTTACTGTTTCATAACATACAAGAACAGCACACCAATACTATTCTAGAAATACCATTACAATTCAATGATGATTTTTTACATTTAGTTTTATACAGATACAATTTATTCTGTAATATAATGTAGTATCACCATACTCACCCGAAGTAACATCAGCATTTTTCAGACTGTCTCTACTTTCAAAGTCGATTATCAGAGATTCCTGAAATTAAATGATCAATACAAACAACTTAAGAAAACCGGACGTAGACAAATAAATGCAGTTACACGTATTCCTGCATTAACAGACACTAACAAACTTCCTGTCTGGTACTTTATCGCCTAAACTCGCTCTTCAGAGCATAATTTGCAGCACTGTTTTCATGTGCCATCAATGAATCTGCAAGCTGACATACAGTTCTAAAATCCATAACCAGTACCCATTAATTTGATCCTACAGGCTTTGCTGGGTGAGAATTCCAGTGACATTCTGACATCAGCTGAAGTTATACGTAAGAGCAGTGGAGTTATGACTTTCCTTGTCTTGAGTTTTAGTTAGGCACAACTCATGCTGCACGTTTTCAGCATCCCAGACTGGTCCTACAAACACAGACAACTATACATGGTTTACACAACGTATTCTATGAAACATTTGCAGGATGTGTAAATTGGCAGACTCTAAGAGAAAGCTAATTTTTTTTTTTTTTGAAGTAAAGTATTTTAATCACTATTGCTCAATGCCCTTGTAAAAGATTTCACTTCAAACACACATGATGACCTATTTTTTATGCAACTGCAGCGTTAACTGTCCTGGAACAGTTCTGCTCAGTCCTCTTGAAATTCTTTGTTCCAGTTGTACAAATGTGGGGAATAGCACAACAGTGGCTTGCCAAAGACAATTTGTTTGACTCGATGATCTTGAGGTCTCTTCCAACCTAGAAATTCTGTGATTGATTCTGTGATTCTGTAATTTGCATTGGTGTTCTGCCATGCTACCAACAGCACCAACAGCTTCTCTGCTGGCAAAACCACAGGAAAATGCCACCGAACTAGAGGACCACATTATGGCTGGAAAATGTGTGCACGCATGTATATAACTCACAAGAAGCTCTGCTTGAGTAGAGAAAGAATTTAACGTCACTTTTCAGTGTTAGGTAAATACCAAAGCAGCTTTCTCACCTCCGGCGGTACAGTGCTGTCTTCTATATTCTCCTCATTTTTTTCCAAGCCTGGTATTTCTTTGACATTCACTTGTATGCTGCATTTGAGAAAGCAGAACAGAGTTCAGCTCAATACATGGAGCTAGAGGAAGCTGACATAAACTAAAAAATGTGTTTATGAGCTGTCAACAACTAGCCTGAGAAGTATCAGTTTGCCAGGAATTCAGACTGTGCATCTCCAAGAGGCATCTCATAGAGGCAAAACAATATAAATTATTAGGTAGCATTAATTATGGTGCATTTAAACATATTCTAACAGACCTTTGGTTGGATGAATGGCTCACTTCGGTGGCTTCAAGACCTTCTTTAATTTTTGGTAAGGTTTTCACACTGGATTTTCCTTTCAGGCCTAGGGAACGAGAAGTATTTAGTTTGGCAGTTTGAGTTTTAATGTTAGCATTTAACTGAGTATTTCTAATTACAACACCTTTAAGTATCTTAATCTCTCTTGTCCATGCTCACAACAGTTTTTGACCCTATTTTTTCACAAATACAGCAAAGTCTAGATTTGGTTTATTATTTCTACCCAAGCTTTTTTTTCCATCAGCCTATCAACAAGACCAAAAAACAGCAGCAGGTGTTTTAGAAATCTGTTAATTGAAAGAAAAACAGACCACCTTGGAAGTGACCTTTGTTATACCATGCCCAAAAGAACTTTGAGTCTGAACTAGCTTTAAATGGAGTTTATTAGTAACATCATAATCTACATACTTCTACATAAAAATTGGTCCTCACTGTATATAACCCAAAGGTGATGGAAAAATTACTTAAGAAACAGCAAATTATTTAAGAAACAGGCCAGGCTGGATGGGGCTTTGAGCAACCTGGGCTAGCAGGAGGTATCCCTGACAGTGACAGGGGTGTTGAATTAGATGATCTTTGAGGTCCCTTCCAACCCAAGCCATTCTGTAATTCTCTGATACATATCAGAGACACATTTTAGTATTTTCAAGCTAGCTTTTGAGGCTTCAGAGCTTTATGTTTTATTTTCAGTAGCCTAGAGTTCGCAATAGCCTACCTAGAGTCGCACATTTAGGACAGCAAGTTAAAAAAGCATCTCCATGCTAAGAAACACATCTGAGTGCTGCATTGCCCTAGCACCACACAGGGCCCTTCAGCTAAAACTCCCTGGGTTTCAGGGCTGGACAATGTATGCTCAGGACTCACCCCTTTCCCTCTTTCTTCCACATACACCCAAGTATAAGCAAACAGACCCCAGCAGCTGCTTGCTGTACAAGAGAACCACACACCACCACGAGCACACGCCAGCAAAGCAAGGCCAAGACCAGAAGCGATGCTCACTGCACCCTTTAAACTCTCTAAATTCCTTTAAACTCTTACCCATAGACCACGGAGACATCCCACACTGACCTTCCCCATTTACGTTAGCAAGTCCCGAGACTCCTGTCAGTTTTTAATCCCGTTCTGACCACATTTTTTTTTCTTTAAAGCCTCCAAATCCTAACGGGAGATGGGCAAACTTCTACACTACTGTGAGGCCGCTCCTTTCGAGGAACAGCTTTACGCAAATTTTTAAAGCCTCCTTCCAGAGGTGGGCAAGGGCTTTGTCACGCTGTCTCCAGAGGAAGTGGTTCGCTGGCCAAAAATAGAGAAAGAAGTCCCTTCCGAAACAGAAAACTCCTTTTTATTGCTCACTAATGGCTAGGACAGAGCAGAGGGCCATGCCTCCTGCCCCGCTCCTCCCAGGCAGTGAGGCAGAGGCAGCACCAACCTGCTCGGCCCACAACGAGCACAACAAACCCAAACCAAGCGACCCCAGCCCGCCCAGCGCCCCAACCTGCCTCCCAAACTGCCCCAAAACCCTCCATTTTGGGCCAAACCCCGCGCCCCCCGCCATGGCGGCGGGGAAGGAGCGGCGCCGCTTACAGGCGGGCTGCGGCCCGCGGGGCGCCGCGTTCCCGAACAGCCGCCGCCGGCAGGGCTGCAGCGGCCCCGGCCGCCTCAGGGCAGCCGCTCCGCCGGGCAGCGGAGACGAGGAGCGCTTCTTCCTCGGAGCCTTGCCGCCGCCCGGCCTCCGGCACCGCTCCATTGCCCTCCGGGGAGCCCCGGGGCCGCCCTCTCCACAGCCACCCGGCCACCTCCAACCGCCCCCGGGCGTCGTTGGGCTGGGACAGCCGGAGCCCGGCTCGCATGCGCGGAGCCCGGAGGCCCCCCGGTGTGGCTCCGTCCCTCTCGGTCCCCTCCGTGAGGGGAGCAGCCCCCGGGGGTGCTCGGCGTGGGGTCGGGGGGGCGCCCGGCTCGGCTCCACCTGGGCTGAGGTGGCTGCGGAGGAGCGGGGAGGGGTGAATTTTCCTGGGCGTTGCATCAATAAATGTTGGGCCTGAGGGGGATTTGTGTCGGCAGGGGGAGAAATCAACGGCTCGGGGGGGCGTGAGGGAGAAATGGAAGCTGAAGGGAGCTGCCCCCGGCTGGGCGCGCCCCTGGGCTCAGCCCTGGGTTCCTCAGGCTACGGCCGGCTGGGAGGTGCTGGCAGGCTGCAGCTGTAAAGCCAGCGCCAGGCCCTGGTTTCTGGCGAAAAGTGAATCACCAAAAAGTACCATTTCCCATGAAACTTCCCGCCCCGTCCCACTCTTCCGTCTGGTGGCTTTGGCTTGTGGGCTCGGACCGTGACTAACAAACCTGCAGGTGGATTTAGGTCGGCGACACGCCCCGCAGGCAGAATCCTTACCTTAAAGTCCCTTTGGTGATCAGACCAGATGCTTCAGCTTGTGGTTACAGAGCAGAGGAATCTCGTTCCTTCTTTAACAAGGCACAATAAAATAATAAAGGCACAATAATAAAATAATCCCTTGGCATTGCCGGGTGAGCAGCGAAGGGATAGATGCAACTGCACGCAAAAACTGGAATGGAGACTGAATGCTTTTAAAGTTTATTGTTTTAGACACATAGTCTGAAAAAATACTATGCATTCCCAATTGTCAATTCATATTAAACAAGCATATACATTTTGTTATATTATTATTGATTTAAAATAATAAAAAAAAATGAAACCATTACAGAAAGACTGCTGCATCTTCAGAGGACTTTGCAACTATTTTTTTTTGTAGAAGATTGCTAAAATCAATCTCAGGTTCCAATATTCCTTTGGTCGTTATTTTATTATTTTTTTGTACAACGCGTTTCGTATAGGCACACATTCTGAATGACTTCATACAGAGGACAGAGTGCTGGAGTAACAACAGATTTTAAAAAAGAGATTTTATTGTATGTCAGTCAATGAGAAAATCTTAGGAGCAGTTCTGAGAAATGTGACAGTTTAATTCTTTACAAAAGTTTCCATAGCTGACTTTTTGATATACATGCTAATATACCAAAACGGAAAAATTTACAGTTAATTATTTTTTTTACACAAATGTATATGTTCTATTTTGATCCCTTCACTTTCAGTCAAAAATAGAATAGGCAACACTTAGGAAAATGCCTCATTTGTTTGCTGCTTGTACTTTGCTAAAATATATAACAAAAGCTGAAATGAAGTGAAGGGCTTAAAGGGGCTCTAGATGCCTCAGAAAACATTTTATTTTGGAACAATTCCACAGATCTGAAGTTGTATTCCTCCCAGTTACTACAGGTATCCAGATCTCTCCTCCAAAAAGAATAGGTTCAGCTTCATCATTTAACAGGAGAAAGTACAGAGTAGAAACCATTAAATGTGCAAAGTACTGAAGAATGTTAATTCCAAGAAGAAACAAAAATCTAATTCTGGTATCAACATTTTTTTTCCCCCCACAGACAAAACCAAAATGAGATATAGAAACAAAGAGTATGCAGATAGAATTGCCTCTAAATAAAATGCTTTGCCAAATTTTACATAAGGCATCAAGAGATCTTTAAGTAATCCATTACCATGCAAAAATAGTATATTATTTCCCAGTTTACATTCATCTTGTAGCAATTTATTTACATATAGATCACCAGTTTGTGCTTTTAACACATGGAAAATAATAATAATAACATTAGTTGATTTGTTTCATTCCAGAAGATTGTGTAAGTCAGGTTATTTTGTTATAAGCAAAAAAAAAAAAATCATATCCATGGCAAAAAATGACATTGGACTTTACTGATGCGGATACATACTTACTAATAGTGATGATAGATTGCAAAATAGTACTTTATCAATAAACAACTCACCATTTCTCTTTACCTGATCTATATCAACTATTTTAACCTGTAAATGTGCCTTTCAGGACAGAATAATTCTGTGCAATTCTGCCAACGTGGCATTAAGACCTTTAAGACTGTCTCATGGTTTCTGTGCACACTTGTGTGTGTCTTTGACCATTTCTGTGGCAGAATGGTATTTTGTCTGTGCAATATATTGAGCAAAGAACATACAAAATATATAACGAAGCAATATTCTCTTCCTGGAAATAGTATGTTACTCTGATTTTCATATACAAGCACTGGAGGCAGTCTTCCAGTGATTTCACAGGCATAGCACCAGGCCCAGGAAGAACCTCCCATTTTTAACAAGTCAGAGAATACAGAAAGTCGCAATCTGCAGCACACAAACTACCAAGCCTTCTGGGGAAAAGGGGCTGTAAAATTACTTTGTCACACTTGACTGCTCAAGGCAAAGGTGTTTTTTGCACAAATCCCACCTGCAGTACCAGAGCAGAGCTGTGCTGATTTCAGCGGGCTGGTTGTATTTTCTCACGTACTTGGTTGCAGAATGAACGCCGTAACGACAGTAGTTAAAAACAGTCATCTTTAAGCCATCAAGAGTAGAGCTGTTTACAGAGGAGCGTAACATGCATTGCCGTTTGTGCAATGGCTCTTGAATCTCAACTCCTTAAATAAGAAGTGTATTAGAAATTAATTTTGTAATTGGTTATCTTGAGAAAAAAAAAATAAACTGGTTCCTGGACAACCCTGGGGGTTTCCTCGGTGGTCACAAGAAGTAGATGAGTTTAAGAGAGCTCAAAGAAAAACAAACATTCCTGGAATTTGAAGAGAAGCATGTTTATGCCTAGCACATGCCTTGTGCATGTACTCATGGCAAGTTTTAATCTCTTGCAACATTTGTTATGGTTATGGTGAGAGAGTCATCGGCAGAGGAAAATCTGATTACACAAGAAAGTAATAGAGACAGCTTTTAGTTTATTCGAACAGCTTTCCACAAGCTCTGAAAATAATCACACTTCAGAAGTGAATTTCTCTCAAATTTATCTCAAATTTTGCTTCATCCTATTGTGGTCCATATTTTTCCTTTTATTATCGAGTAACAAAGCAGCATTACACGCTTACAGATAACAGCCATCCAAGCCTTAAGTAAACTCGTGCTGGGAGCTTCCCTTCTTGTACAGAGTTCAGTGGTCCAGAAAAGTCTGGTAAACTGAAATCACCTTAGGAGAAAATTGAATTCAATTCAGGTGGTAGAAAAAGGTCAGTGGAAAACAGCTTTTCTATACTTTCTTCGATGCCTAGTTACCTTTATTTTAACTCAAGGGAGGGAATTGTACTGAGTCCAGCTCTTCCTTGCTTTGAAGCTTGTGACTGCTGTCTTTTGGCTGATACAGACAGGAGACGGACTAGACTCCTCAGAGATTAAACTCCTATGTGACCTGATCTAAAGAGCCAGATTTTGTACAGTTATTCATGCCACACACCCAAACTCTCCGGAGATGCTGTTGCTGTGTATATTGGAAAAAAATGAACGTACAATACCATCTGGTCACATCAGTGATATTTCTGACTTGCCTTGGACTGATATGAATCATTACACTGGAATCAAATGAGGAATCGGGCACAAAAGGGACTCAGACAAACACTTCCACATTTGATAGTTCAGATTGCCTTGTTCTGTGTGTGAGTGATTATGCTAACAGATACCATTTCCTTCGTACCACTTTGTTCTGAAATTACTGCAATAAATCAGTCTTTGTGTAAAACTAACTCATTAACTCAATTTATTTAATTTTTAAAGCATGCAGTGGAATTTCAGAGGGAAAATGAGAGATAATTCAGATTAATAATTTAATCTTTTAGCTTCAAAAGCCTACAATGGATTTCAGTCTAAGAGAAAAGAATGTGTGCTCTCACTGTCCTAGCAAGGAAGATCTAGCAGGCACAGCTCCATGCTAGCACGCTCTGGTGCAACAAACAGCAGCTATTAACATACACGGATATGTGTAGGACCCTGTTCACAGGAGGAAGCCACCAACAGTCCCAGTATTCACAGTACCTGACATTACACTTTTCTGGCTGCTTTGTACTGTGCTTTACATCAGGAGAGAGCTCCAGCATCCGTTCCTGTCCCATGGGGGACTTGACCCCTTCCAATGGCTGCGGCTGGTTGTGAATCCAAGGCTTCATCCCGAAGTTTGCTGCTTTTCCCAGAGAGGCCACTGGCAGCGATGTCAGTGGGAACAGAGGCTTCAGAATGTGGGGATGTTTTCCTAGCAGCCCTTTCTGCAGCCACGTCCAGGGCTCTACCACGCCGCGTCACCTTGCAACCAAAACAGCTCTCGCAGCCCATCCGGAGCAGTGTTCCTTCCTCATCCCAGTGTGCCCGAGGATATGCTCCATCTCCATAGTGCTGTGCTGAAAGGGAGCTGGCCCGACCGGACTATGCAGTATTAGCAGCATGTAAAGTAATAAATTAGGGACCGAGAGCACATGGGTTAATGCAAGCTCAACTGCACTGGCTCTCGTGCAGGCTTTTTTGCTTTGCTCAGCTCCACAGAGCCAGCAGCACTCCAGCAGCCTTTGAGTCGCTGGGATGCCCACGAGGGCTGTGCTGGAGGAGGCCCTGGGGAGAAGTCAGCATGCCGTGGGTGGGCTGGGTTTGGATGGAGAGGAACAGGGGGACTTCTACCCTACCGCTTGCTAGAGTGTTCTTATAACCTCAAGGTAATATTAATCCCTTAGGTGCAGTATACTACTAGGCCTGTTAAGTACAAATACCAGGAGATTTGTTCCTATTTCTATTCTGGTTGTTAGGTCATTAATGATTAAATCAAATCGATGTAATTTACGTCCTGGAAAATATAAAAACTATCACTTAATATATAAACCAATATCCAGCTTGAAGTTCCAGATCAGGGAAAATAGGCTTTCACCATCAATCACTGATAGCTTGAGGTAGACCACATTATTGAATTATGCACAATTTTAGTCTCTAACATGTTAGGTTATATACAATCAAATATCAACAGACATACCTGAAGTTTTCCCTAGTTTAATTTGAAATATTTGTAGTTATTAATAAGATAAGTTTCCATAATTTACTTGGTCATGGATTGAAATTGCTGTATATTTCGTGGCAACTTAGCATAATTCTTGGTAGTGCCCTACTGTGTACATAGAGTAAAAATTGTATCACACCTGATGGAAAAAAAAAAAAAAAAAAAAGGAAAAGGGAAAACATGGTTAGTGGTGAAATCCTAAAACAAAAGGCTCAAATGTAAGATTCAGATGCTTATCCGTTTCAGCTGTGTCATTCTGGCTCTGTACTTTTGAGTATTACTCTAATATTGCTACAAAGTCCATTATTCAGAAGATTCTTCCCGTGGTTTCAGATGGAGATGCTGGAATATAGCTCTTCTATTTGTTTTTTGAAGTAATCTCTCAGTTCTGGTCTCTTAGCCTTTAACGTTGGTGTCAACAAACCGTTTTGTACTGAGAACATATCAGAGTGAATGTAAATGGCTTTTACCTGGAATGAAAAAAGGGATATATTTGTAGCAGAGATCACAGGCACCACATTCTGTGAGCAAGACTTCGTACAGCACCTTGTCCCTCCTGCATTCCTGGGACCCTTCGACAGGCCCCCAGGATTTCCCTCAAGTGCCCAGGTGGTGACACCGAATCCTGCCACCGCACCTGGCCTGTTCCTGCACTGGCCTGCCCCCTGGAAGGGACACTCCGAAAAATGGAGAACATAAATCTCTTTTCTGCATGAAACCAAAGCCAAAACCTGGGGAGGCAGAGCACCAGGGACAGCATTGCCACATGTGACATCGTGACTGCAGCTTCACACAGCTGAAAAACCATGCAAGAGAGGATAGAGGAGGAGAAGAAACATCATGCTAAGGAGCATCACCTTTCTGAAGAGCAAATCAAACTGCAAAGAAAGCAAGCACCACTGATTTGGTCTTGCAAAATTACCACGCAGCTTTGCAGGCACAAGGAATATGCAGGAGGATCGTCTCTAAAAGAAAAGAATTGATGGTGTCCTACAGGCTAATTAAAACGATGTGAAATCTCCTGTCCCAGGCAAACAATGCCACAGGGCTGCCCTCAGTGGCTGCAGTGTCAGAGCCCATCAGGGAGCCTGCAGCGCCAGTAGGAGCCAGCTCATGGGAACAAGCAGAAAGCTGCTGCGTGGCTGGTCACAGGCCACCGAGTTCAGGCAAATTCCCCAGCCATCTGCTGCTTTGCTGATTTCCCAAACCACGCTGTCTAGCATATTGGTAGCTTGGGAGTTGCAGGAATATAGATTGAGGATCAGTTTTAAAATCCCTTTTATGTTATGTGATTCATTTTTTCCCCTGTAAGCTTTGTTGAGCAGTGCCTTCCCCAGGGACATCCTTCCCAAAATCAGCGTTGATAAAAATCAGCGCTTCCTCCGCTTTCTGCAACAAATTTCAGAGAGCCTGCTCCCTGGAAACATCTGGCTACAGAAGCCAGAGCTGTCCTTTCACAGCCCAAGGTCCCAGCTCAGGACTCTGGTGCTGTGGACAAGGACAGAGACAAGAGAGTGGCCCTTCTGTGTGTAAGGGATCCCCTCCTACAAAATCACTGGCCATATGATCTGGCTCAAGGGTGGGTTTTAAGATTACCTATTGCAACAAAGATCTAATTTTGAAGGCCTTTAGTTCTGAAGTTAATCAGATCTTAATTGTAAGAAAGATGGCAAGGCTTTCCTCACTACTTTATGAGCTGCAAAATGCTGATAGAGTAGATGGATTGAGAATATTTCATGCTGTGAATGCCACAGCAGGAGCAAACCAGACTTATTACCACAGACAAATGTGTGCTGTAAACCATGTTTATATTGAATTTCCTTTTAAAATTAATTTCTTTTTAATATCATTTCATTTTCATGTGTAACAGGGAAATGAAGAATAACAAGTTTATGTTTTACGTTGCTTCTGCTCCACTCAGATACGGTGAATTACTCATTGGAGTTACCACCCAGAAACAGACTACACAAAAGCAAAAAGCCCCTTGCTACTTATATGTATTGATTAAGATGTTCATTATTTTAACAGAAATATGTTATTTACACGTTTTTTACTGTATTTTTAATGCTATATATTTCATTATTGATTTCACATCTCTCCTGAAGTGTTTGTCGCTCTTTTGCAGGAATATTTACACAAGCATCAGAAAACGATTAGTGCACAGGCTGAAAATAAACAAAACAGCAGCATTTCCTATGGCAATTATAAAAAGAAAAAAAAGGCAATTACAGCCCCATTTTCTTATGGTGGGAGAAGAATCAAGAGTCCTCCAGGTATTCATCTTGAGTCCTGCCTATCAGACTGGAGACGTGACCCATGCACCTGGGTTGGATTTTTACCTCTGCACACACAACTTTCACTAAATTTAATTCAAATGTCAAGCATGACTGGAAGGCAAAATCATGGCATGTATATTCTTCAAGGGAACAAATCCAGCTTGTCAGTGTTAAACCTCTTTTTTAAAAGACCTTGTATGCCAGCTACAGGAAGAATATGCAATAACACAACAAATGCTACAAATCTGTTCAACATACACAGACCAATCCATCGCCTGTCTGACCACAGTGAACAGTGTATTAATTGTTTCATTTTACCTGCTCAAAGGAGTGAAGTCCGCTCTCCTTACCTAACCGTACCATGTCTTCCATTATTGCTTTCTTCAGTTCCTGGGTTAAAACATAAAAATTCCCCATGAGATATCAGAAACAACATCACATGCAGTTAATACCACTGGTCATCATTAAACATGTTTCTGAAGAAAGTTCAAGTGCCTTACTGACAGCACATAATTAGCAAATACTCTAATAAAGCAAGGTACAAGCATTAAAACGAAGTGTGGTGATGTTAACTCTTTCCTCAGTAGGAAATGTAGGGTTAGTACATCCACACAGCGAAGGGCTGAGGGGTGGATGATAAATCTGCAATCCTACAGCCACTTGCCAGACTTGGAGGCAGAATTACTCCTCGCAGACACCCATGGGGGGACACAGCAGCACCGGTGCTTGGTGCTGTGATCCGGCTCAGTGAGCCAGTGTTGGAGCAAGGCTGGGATCCTTCCTTAACACCTACACGAGCACAGCCTCTCCTGCTGCTGTTCTGTTCCCTGCTGGGCAGACATCAAGACCCCAAGGCCCACAGCACTGCGCCCCAGTCAGCCCTGCCTAGAAGATGGCTCCTCAGGGCTGGCTTCCCGTGACAGGACAGTTTATGCTACTGCAACCACCAGTAGCAGAGACCACCTCTGACGAGGTTACACACAATGACACAAGGCCGGACTGCCGACAGATACAAAAACAAACCTTGTTTTTACAGAGTTCTGAGTATGTTCCATCAAACCCTCTTTTCTTTGCCCAGCCTGGCATAACTTCGGAGTCTGGCACCACAATTCCCACCAGGAAGGCCTGCAGGTGAAAGAGAGCAGCAGTTTCAGGCAAAGGCTGAGCCACGTTTAAGGCACCACGCTGAAGTGAATGCATAAGCAGGTTGAATTCACTAAGTGTTTATCACTTTTTGCCCAATTACATCAGTAAGTCACGGAGCAGCAGTGGTTTAGTTTTCACCTGGCTTACCAATGCTGGCATGGCAAAGGAGGGCTTTACAGAATCAAAAGGTGACACCAAAGCTAATTTTAAGGTGTGAATTTTGGCTGCAACATCCCTCAAGCTGCTTAGGGTCACACCAGCAGCTCAGCTCCAGAATTGGAGAGGTGTTGAGAAGTGTGGCATGACCCACCCACACTGTCCCCCCATTCACGCCCAGCCCTCTGACTAATAATTACAAGGAACAAAAAAAATTTTCTGAAAACCTCATTTTTACCTGCAGGCTGTCTCCATGGACATAGATCTGGGCAACAGGATCACTACGGATATAGATATTCTCTATCTTCTCTGGTGCAATATATTCTCCCTGAGCAAGTTTAAATATATGCTTTTTCCGGTCAATAATTTTAAGAGTCCCATTCTGTTAGGAGAAAAAAAAGAAATGACAGTTCCCAGAGAAGTTATTTAATCACAGAGGCTTGGTAAACAGTCTGCTCTAAACTGCGCTGTTTAAATTGTCAGAAAATGCTTCACTGATGCATTGAAATTATTCTGAAAAAAAATAAGCTTAATCCTTTGTAAAGGTATATCTACTTGGAAACTTCAATATTTGAAAATTTATGTGGGATAATAAGATTGGCATGAGAATGAGCAGCTGGTCAGTACGCACAGGTAACCATTTCCCAATGTCTCCAGTATGAAGCCAGCCCTCCTGGTCCAGTGCCTCAGTCGTCTTCTCCTCATCTTTCAGATAACCCTTGAAAACATTCGGTCCTTTCACACATATCTGCAAAACAGTCAGAGTTGCTAATAAATTATTTTATTATTCTGCTGTAATTGCCGACAAGCTAAGTAGTAATTCACTGATACTGAAATATGTTAAAGGTTGATTTAATGACTGTGTTCCATGAAACTAAAATATATGGAGTTATAAAATGTAAATAATATATGGAGTTATAAAAAAAATGATTTTCATTCATTTTGCAGTTAAAACCAAAAAAGTTATTTCAATAAATTTAATTTCTATGCGATATTTAAAAACAAAAGTAATGTAGAAATCATAGAAATTTGGGTCCTTCTGGCTGGACTAATTAATTCAGTCTTAGCTTTTAAAGTAATCAGGCATGACATTGGCTGAAGGTACTGTTGTGGCCCTCTGCTAATGAATGCTTCGCTGCTCTGTTGGTGAATTGGTGTTTTCCTTCTGGGATGTAACATGCAATAAATCTGCAACCGTACACCTTGGAAAGGTAAAATGCTTCCATAACTACATTGTGACTTAATAAGGGAATAACTAGTGTGAATTTTATATTAAAATATGAGTTGTTACCTCTCCTTCTCCTTTGGAAGCAAAATAATTCAGCTCTTCCACATCCTTCAGTCTGATTAAGTTGCAGGGCAAAGGGGCTCCTACATGACCTGGAAATCAAAGACTGCCAGTCACTTGTCAGCTCTCTCACAGACATTTTATCAGCATTTCAATAGCAGTTGCTTGCATGGTTGTAGATACACTTGATTTTCTTGCAGGAATTGCGTCTGTGTGCAGAAATAATTTGGAAAAGGTGGAAGAAAATAGCTACCTGATGTCCAGTCACCTGGGGTGGTGAAGGTGCACCCAGCTGTGCACTCTGTTTGGCCGTAACCTTCATAGACCTGGCAAAGAAACAGGCACCTCTGAAGCAGCGCGTGTGGTTGCACCGCTGCAGAACACAGTGCTGGGAACTGTCCTGCAAACTAACCCTGCCTGCTGCAGTGCACAGGCACAGCTTTAACACACAGGTGCTTTCCCTGGCCCCTGCTGTATACAAAATTACCTCTATTTTGCTATTAATCACTGTTGCTGTGTAGAGCTGAAAATAGTGTGAAGACAAGTTCAGCAATTAGTTTTAAAGCCCAGAAGTATGTTACTCTGCAAGAGGGAGGTGTTGGTGGGGAAAAAAAAGTGTTATTTTTCTGGGACATTTTGAAAATACACCTTTTAATGTTTTTACACTTAATTTTAGGCTCTTGAATGAGGCCTTTTAGTTGCTTGGGGCTTCCCAATCAGAGAGAAATAACACAGAGGAGATCTGAACAGGGTTACATGGCCACCTGAAGGTTACCATTCCCCGTTTATATATAGAACAAACCTCATGAAGTTCCTAGCACATGCACGGGCCTGCTTAATTGCACAGTCAACCAAATGCTGGGACAGGTGGGATGACTTGATGCTTTGTGCTGGCAGCTGCCCGCAGTGACAGCAGTGCCTGCCTGCCCAAGGCCACCGGCTGTCCCCTGCTGCCCCGCCGCCACGGGGACACCGGGCTGTTGTGGCCACAAACCCTGCTGTCACGACAGATGCTGGCAGTCCTGAGGTCCCAGCCCAGCTCCCCATCTCCCCACGGGTACCCCCGGCTCACCTGGCACCCGAGGGCTGCCCGCAGGAAGCCCAGGACGGTGGGAGAGGCAGGGGCAGCACCGGTCACTATCATGCGGACACAGCCACCGAGGCTCGCCTGCTCAAACACCAGAAAATGAAATCAGAAATACATCATGGATCAGGACAGATGGCAAAAACCAGGCGTATTTCTCCTGCAGAATCTGCACAAAATGGCCCCGCGTCTGCTCCCTCTAGAGCAGATTCAGCCGTGCTGTGGAAATGTGAACTGACCCTGAACCTTGCCTCAGGAATAAAAAGCCAGCTAAATCTTAAAAGCAGTAACTCTGCCCTTCAGGCAGAACTAATGCCAAAGACACAGCTCTTGCTCTGTCAGATCCTTCCTGTGCTGGGGGCGAGCATCCAACGCTCTCCCTTTTTAAGGGAAATGACTTTCCAATACTTGTGAAAGTTACCACACCCATTCCCATGCCAACTTTTACTTCTCCCCCCCCCCACTTCGTTTCCTTTTTCTTTTTCTAAGAGTAAAACGAAGCAAGCACAAGACAAAACAGCTCCTGACTGGCACGTGGGCTCCCCAGCTCCCGGAGCACCCTGTGGCCCCGCTGCCCTCAGCACCACGAGCCCTGCTCTCTGCACACTGCGGTCACCTAATCCGCAGTTGAAAGACACGGTCAGTTTCTGCAGTTAAAAATGAAGTGGCGTGTCTTCAGATAAGTTATCCAATTAAAAAGTGAAGTAATCAGAGCCTCCTACAGCAGTACAGTGCCTGGAAAACCTGATTTAAAGCTATTTTATTTTATTTTAATTACCAAGGGGATGTATGGCATGCAGCAGGGCACTCTGATTTCTTTCCCCTGTTGTTAAATAAAGATTTACACGTGCATTTTTCTCTACACCCTTATTCTCATTTTCCTAGGAAAACAAGCAGTTTTCAATATACCCAGCTGAAACCCATCCCTAAATCCAATCGTTATCTGTAGAGGATTTGCAGGGAGCTTTGGAGCCACATCCCTTCGATCAGTCACTCCTCCTTCCCCCTCCTGAGTTTCATCCCCTCCAGGAGGACACAGGAGCTGCTGGATGCCCTCATCTCCCCCACCCCTTGGCAGGGTGTGAGAGGGGAGAAACCCTTTACCTGTGGGGCATGGGCAGAGCCCAGATAACAGAGGAAGAGCAAAATGCCCCAAGAGCAGTGCTGCTGAGTCCATCACCTGTCCAAATGCAGGCTCTGGCATCATGCTGTGCCTTAAACACAGCTTCAGACCTCAGAATGAATATATAAGCAAAAACAGAAACGTAGCAAAAGTTAATGGAATGACAAACTGCTTCATTTCCTTTTTCTATTCAATTTTCACTCTGCAATTTGCCAGTGAGCAGCAATTGGCCCCAGCTCGCTGCAGACAAGCAGATCACACCAACTTCAAGGAAAACCAGTCATTACTAGAAGAAATGACAGTTCTTTGACTTTTGACTTACTTCAGAAATTCCTTACCTGTATTTTATTAAAGAACAGCTTGTCCCACAGGCTGTCGTTTCTGATGATCCCATTTCGGACTTCTGCTTTTTTCCGCTTGGCGGCAAACTCCAGGATCCAGCGCTTCAGGGAGGTGTCTGCCTGGCTGAAGATCTGGGCAATGGGAGGGAGAAAGCATCACAGACTCAGTGCCATCATCTCCTGCTTGTACAGTTACAGCCACACAGCTCTGCTGGTGCCAGCAGGGTACAGGGATGTCAGAAATACGGTTAAATAAGATGTCACTGTGGCTTTGCTGGGGTAGGGAAGAGGGCATCCAAACCCTGACTTTACACGCTTAACTGCAGGGGAAAGTCAGCCCAGTAGCTTGTGCTTTAAGCCCATCTTTAAAGGATAAATCTTCTGAGGAAGAAATATTCCCTGCTGCTCAAACAGGGAAGACGATGACCAGACATCTTTCTAACATAGTTTTCAAAACCATCTCTTTGTTTAAAAAAAAATACCTAGATGCAGAAGCCAACCTCACATCTGCACTGCCTAAATCTTTCTCATCGTTCTGCAGTTCCCAGTTTTGAGCTGTCATTGGCACCAGAAAGATCCCAGTTCCAAAGCCTGTCGAAGGGCACGAAGTGTCTCAGTGCGTGCAGGTCTGACTGGTGTTGCCCCGCCGAGAAAACGCCTCTTCTCCAGCAGTGCCACTGGCAGCCTCAGAGAGAGCAGGGCAAGGGTCTACACAGAGGGGTTTCTTACAGCCACATCTGTGCCACACCACATAACACAGCCCCACAGATCAGAGCAGCTCTATCGCTTACACAGGGTAAGAACGTGTGTGCAATAAGGCAGGAACAGTATAACCCGCCAGGGAAATCCCCAGGACCAAGGGAACTCTTTCAGATATGCACTAGAGGGACAGAAACGTCCCTATTACAAGAAGAACAAAATGCAGCTCACCTTGTCGTACATCCTGTTTAACAGCCGTGGCACGACGGGGAAGATGGTGGGACGCAGAGCCTTCATGTCGTCCGATAAGAGGCGGATGTCTCCTTGGAAGAACCCAATCCGCCCCCCGTGGCAGTACACTACGGACTGTGACGGGAAGAAAAAAAGACCCCATGTAACCTTTTTGCTTGTAATTCCCGTGGTTCTGCATCCCTCCCAAACGCAGGAACGCCCTTCCTGAAATCCTGCTCTCCAGCATGGCAAAAATGGTGCTTTAGAAGTATGTATATATAAATTTTACAGACAATTTAGCACTGAATGGAAACGTACACGTAGTTCTGGGCACTTATCAGAATTTCAGCATCCACCAAATTTGCCACTGTCTGGAAAAGCAAGGAGCCAAAGCTTTGGGAAGGGATTTTCCCTGAGGTAGGGTCAGACCCGGGTCCGGACTTTACCCCTGAAGCCCGGACCTACCCCTGCAGCTCACGGCATGAAGACTTAAGGTTGGTAAAGAAACACATATTAAGAAACGTGAAACACAGTGAGCAGCAGACGGTTTTTAGATGTTAATACTTTAGTTTTGTTTAAACATACCGATACAGACTACGTTAGCAATACAGTGCCTGATCCTGTATCCCAGAAATAGGCGCCTGCTTCTTAAAAGGTGCTTTGCTCGCACAGATCCAGAAGTTTCATATTTGGCAAGAAAAGAGGCCACTTGGTTCATCAGATGAGCAAAGAGCTGGACGGGCAGTAGAGCTGTGATAAGCCAGCTGGCAGTGGAAGGACAGCCCTGGTAGCCAGTTACTACCTTGCTAAAACTGGAAAGATGTGGTTTGTGCACCCACTTGAGTGCGTTTAGGGATGAGCATCCCTGTCCAGCTTGGACAGGGAGCGTGTCCTCGGCCAGGCACCCACGGTGCTGGGAGCTGAGCCCAGCCCCACTGAGCTGTGTGCTATCCCACAAGGCTGGAATATGGTGAGAGCATCAGCTCCTGCTGGAGCACTCTGCTCCCCCAGCAGCCAAAACGGCTAACCATGCCTTAAGAGACACCTAAGTTTTTCTGTGCTGCGCCCAAAAGCCTGCCACAGCAACCGGAGCGCTCTCCCTGCGTTGTCAGCCAGCGAGAGGCTCCCTCTCCATGGGCCGAAACCACAGGAATTTCATACGTGTGATGTGGGTTTAACAGGCACCGCACTGCCAAATCGTGTGCTACATGGCACAGGCATGTGAATACGAAGAAAACAAAAAGGAAAATAACATCACTGCGGGCTCACTGGGACTTGCGAGTGACCAGCAGAAAGCTTTAACGAACAGATCTAAGTTTAGCTGTAAGTTCCAGGAACTAAGAATGCCAGCTAAAACCAGGGAAGCTGATACGGTCTTTGCTGTGCAGAATAATTCTGGGAACAATTTCTTAGCCCTTTTGAAAAATCTCTACGTTAATGAGCTTTTTCAGGAAAGGGTAAACCTTCCTTAACCTTTGAACTGCCTGCTTCGGAGGGCTGCCCCTGTCCGCCTGGCAGCATCCTGTGAAAGGAGGTGATTTCAAAGGCTTCTATTTTTTTACCCCATCAGATGACTTTTTAATAATTACATTCTTATTAGCTAGCAACGAGGTTTGCCTGAGCAGCGGTGGCATACTGACCAACTTGCCTCTTAAAATTAGGCTTTCAAGCAAAAATATGCCGGCTGCAATTCCCCAAATCTTTCATGGGCTTTCAGTTCCAATTTGCAAATGTTTTAACGTGGCAGAATGTATTATTTCTGGCACGTTACTGAGAAGCGGAAGGCTCATATTGGGATGCCTGTCTGACTAGAAAGCACGCTTCCAGCCCAGAACAGCCCTCCCTGAGAAAACACAGAGCCACTGCTCACACACTGAATCGGTTTCCAGCCCCCAGCTTTTCGGGCTGAAGGGCTGATGTGCTCCTCTCACCTGACCTGCACAGCACGCCAACCACAGCACAAATTTTCACCTGTCTTTTCAGACAGAGATGCAAGAAGCCAGCTCTGCAGGCTGGCGAGAACAATGGTGCAGAATTGGGTTTGCTCCCACGATCGCTGACCCTAGAGCGCTTCGCGAGGCTGCAGGTGACTCCTGCCCGCTGACCAGGGGCCGTTTCCCAAACCCACAGCTTGGGAAACGCTCCCGGCCCCGGTGTTACCACGTGGCACTTCTGGAGTACAAGCTTTTTTAGTGCTACGAGATATCACTGGTTATTTAGTATTTTATTTATTTTTTTTGGCGTGGAAAAAGGCGATTTCCACTGACGCTAGGACCTTACCTGTACCATTCTCTCAAACATGTGTGCTAAAGGCAAATAGGAAATGTGTACATCCTCACAAGTAGGAGACCACTGACTCTGGAAGAAAGCACAAGGAGCCCCACGAGGCCTCGTCAGTTCAGGCAGTTTCTTACCTGTATAACTCGTTCAAACATGTGAGCCAGAGGCAGGAAGGAGATGAGCACATCGTCCTGTCTCGGAAAGATCACTTTCTGCAGGTGGAGGGCATGGGAGACAGAAAGGAAAGAAACACTGACAGGAAGACAACAAGAAAGTCATAAAACGGTAAAAAGAAAAATGGCACCAGAGGAGCAAAAAGGGGAGAGATCATCGAGAGAGGAAGGGAGCAGCGCACGAAGTGAAGCGTTAAAGCCACAGCGTCAATGAGCTACGTTAGCAGGAGGAGTACAGAGCACGGAGATGTACACACAGGGCACGGAGAGGCTCTCCACGGCGAAGGCACGCCGTGTCCATACAGCTCACACTGGAAACAGGCGCTCACCCCGACAGACAGCCCTGCTGCCTGCCACGAGGTGCTCAGGCCACGCTTTGCACTCTCGGATTCGTGCAGACCTGCCAGAGCCTCCCCGAAATCAGCAGGGCTCCGTGGACACATCATTTTTCGAGAGCCCGTCAGAGATTCCCAGCATTATTTCAGTCAAAGAGAAAAGATTTTTCCTCCCCCTCCCCTTAGGTTAATCATTGATTCGAGGCAGCGTATGTTGGATCACTTAGCTGCAGAAATTAACGATTTCTGTTAGTGTTTCTCATCATTTCATCGATTCGAATGCGATTTTAAGTGCATTATCACTGCCCCGCAGATGGGTGCAGCAGGGAAAAGGAAGGCAAAAAAGTTATGCAAAAAAAATACGTAACCAAAGACTTCGGATTGCCAAGGTTTTAATTCTGTCTCAGAGGCTGGACTTAGCAGTGGCCCCAAGAGCCTTACTTGGTCCATGCCCCGAAGGAAAGCAACCTGCCTGCCTGCAGTTCCAAGGCTAAGGCTTGCCACAACATTATGGATTAGAAAAACTGAAAGCTTCATTACCCACTGACTTGCACCAAGGCCAGTGGTTAGTGGAAAATGGGTATAAAAGCTTTGGGCTCCTGGCATTAGTGGTTTATACCCACTTTGCATCTCCACTGCTGTGACGGAATCGGTACTCCGTGGCCTGGGACACGGCGGTGGACGGAGGAGCACCACGTCCTTCCTCGGGAGATGTTTTACTGGGGTTAAATCTGGGCAAGTCAGCTTTGGGCACGCTCTCCCGACCATTACCTAGTGAAGTCAAACAGGATTGACCACCCGGGTGTTTTCAGCATCCCGATCCTTATTATGTGTCAATCTGATCTGCAGATCTATTTATATATTATTCCAAATTGGCCTCATTTTCTGCACGCGCCGTAACGTAAAACCATTAGCACCACTAGCTACGCTGCTCTTTTCGCACTGCTTTAAGAGCCCAGACAATAAATGGCTTGTTTTGAAACTGGAGCAAAACGCTGCGATTTGCTAATATTTCACAGTTGGCACAGCTGTCCAGTTAAACAGATAAAATGAAAACAGCTTCTTGGCTTTTGAGAGTAATGTTGTAATAAAGCTCTAAGTTCACGTATTTTTTTCCGTTTAAGGAAATCACTGCACTAAGGAAAATTGTCCCAGAAATATGTAAGCCCCTCAGCTTTCGGTATCTGTATTTCACTACCTGATACTGCTGTCAAGTGTTTTGCACTTTGCTTGACTTTATTGCTGCAGTCAGACATTGCCCTTCCCTTGCAGGTTGGCTGCGGGTGTTTGCACCGTGGCCAGCGGTGCCCTGGTGCCCGAAGCTTTGGGTTGACAGCCACACACAGCAGACTTACGTCTGAATCTGATACCTTGGAGATTAATCAAAGAATCCCACTGCCGTCACTGAACACTGAATCCATCTCTGTGGGCCAGTCCTGGAAGACGCCATGTTCCCTCAGCTCCCTGCAAAGTGGTTATCTTCCAAAATAAACGCTCCTGCCCTTTGAGTCTCAGAGACATCCAGGCATCAGCTTCCCTTTGCGCGTCTCGCTGCCTCCGAAGCCAGAAAAGCTCCACACTGCAAACCCCGAGGGCTTGCTGTGGTGAACACAGTGACATTTCCTACAGCAAGTTACCGGAGTCACCGCCCTACGAGCGCTCGAACAGGGGAGCTCAGGGGGGTTTCATGTCATGTGTCCAAGTTTCTTTACAACTGTGGCCTGGAAATCTCAGAAAACTTGAGGATTAAGATAATAAGGCTGCAGTATCTCCAGCACCAACCATAAAACAAACAAGGGATTTGCTGTAATAAATTGTGCATCCCATGTGTATGCTGCTGCTTTACAGAATTGCCCATTTACTGTGAAAAACTGGATTATTTGTATTTGATAAGCGCAAGCTGCATATAATTCTTTATATGATTTGCTAAAGCAAATGTGCTTCCTATACTATTTCTAAACAGAACTTTCCATGTTGCATGAACCATATTATACATCTATTTGACCAGTGCTGTTTTTTTTTTCTTTTTAAATGCATATCCAAAACTAAAGTATACTTTAATATTAAATTGACCATTCTGTTAAAAATAAAGAAATAAATAAATATTTAAGTTCCCATATACACACACACTTAACATGCGGAAAGCTTTCAAATAAAGGTTGAGATGTTGCACGGGCATCCCCAGGAGCGGGCACTACTCTCTCAGGCACCAGTCACAGCTGTGCAGGATTTGCAGGAGCCAGCATTGCTCCTCTGCAGCACTTTGCACCCTCCAGGGAGCCCGTGCTTGTAGCATGGGGATGTAATGCCCACTCAGACCTCCTCCCACTGCTGTGAATTTGGCCCCAAGTAAGAGAAATCTGGCCCGTTATCCAGAGGGGCACATCCCCAGCCCTTGCAGGGACACCGCTCAACCCCACACTCCGCACACATTCTCCAAGTCAGGGTATTCACCTCCGTCACTTTCAAAAAGCCTGAAAAATCGGCGACCACGTTCCCATGAGTCAGCATAGCACCTTTGGGGTTTCCTGAAAGGAAACAGAGAGGGTGATTTTAAAAGCCAGCAGGTCATTTCCAAAAGCTTAAAAAAAAAAAAAAAAAAAAAAAAAAAAAAAAAAGCAAATTGTTAAAATGTTAATTTTAAATGGATTTTAAAACTTGTGTAATTTTCAGTCATTCATGTGCAGTAATATTTACCAAAGACACTTATTGCAATGTTCAGAAATTAGTAAAATACTGCAAACACACTATATCATGAATATTTTTCTGTTGGAGACACTGAACAAGGGTTTCCACCAGAAGCGAGGTGCACACACGAGGCAGGGCTCCATCCACAACACCCTGCCCACAGCACTGCGTCCTCCTGTCCCAGCACTGTCACTTTGCATCACCCTCAAGGGGTTTATTTCAGAAAAGAAGGTGTAGCTCAGCTTAAATAACGATTACAGAATCACCCTCCCCCTGCAGTGTGTTTTTAAGCAGATTGCTTTAATTTGATCACGCTGCTGCAGCGCTGCACCGGGTGGAGGCAGAGAGAGGAGCTTCAGCTGCAGGCACCCTGCACGGCCCCGGTACGGCGCGCACGGGGACACGTGCCAGGAGCTTTGTGATGCTGCTAATGACGGATGCAGCAGCCTCAAAAACCTGTAAGTCAGCCAGATTTTGAGTCTGGCTTCTGGCAGTGCTGAGCCCTGTGCCCTGCGGCCTCGCTGACACTGCTTCACTCCTGGCACCCCGATAGTTAAATAAAGACCCAAGTGAAAATAATGATTACTGCACACGTTTATTGCAGGGCGTTTTGAACACGACACAGTTTACAAAAAAAATCCGTACTCGGTGTTCCAAGTGCCTTTGAATAACTCAGTCCCGGATCCTTAGAGCTGAACGCAGCCCACAGGAGGCTGTTTGGTCTCGCGTACATCCGTCTTCCTCCAACGCTCCCAGGAGGAGCTGGCATCTCTGCCAAGAGCTCCCACCCCAGCGCCTTGAACACAGGCTCACCAGTTGTGCTTTGAGGCACTTATATTCACAGCTAGGTGCAAATCCAGCCACTTTTTTTCCAGCCCTCAAAGCTCGAGCCAAGGCCCGTTGTTTGTACGTGCACGCCGACCACCCAGAAATTGCTCGTGGTGTTCTGGCTGCGTCTGGCCACGGGTGCTTGCTCAGCCTTGGTGGGTGCAAGCATCTCTTTGCCTGCAGGCATGCTCAGCGCTGCTGTGGGAATTTCTCTGGCTTTGCTAATGGGATATCACAAACTGCAACTCTGTCAGCTCAGCCGTCCTGCGCCCTGACACAGCTCCACAGGCTCCTTGGGAGGTTCCTCGGGTGCTTTGAGACCCCGGGCTCTTCATCAGGAGAAATCCAGAGCAGATTGTGCTGCCACCAGGGAGGGGAAGCCTTCAGGGCTGGAGGATTCCTGTGAATTTTCACCCTCTTTAGTTCCTCCGGCTGTTTAGGAGTTAAAGGAGTAAGTGCCCCTTGCCACGAGCCGTTTCCCAGAATGACCACTTCTGGAAGAACAGACTTCATGGCACTGCTTGTTCTTTCTTAGAAGTCCATGCCACATCCCTGACACTGCTCTTAAGCTTGAGTTTCCTCATAAAGACACAGCTTGTCCAGCCTGTGATGGAAACGGGAGCACGGCGATCCCGGCCGGGTAATGGTCGGTATGGCAGCTTCTCTTTATCTTGGTGCCAAGCTGCTTTGTCAATTTGACAATGAAGAAACTTTTTCCACATTACTAAATGGGTCTTTCCAATAGCACCTCCAGCGCTGTCTCGGTGCTGTGCTCCATCAGCATGTCGGGACACAGGCACCTTCCACCCCCGGGGACCCTCCACTGCCAGGCTGTGCAGCTGGGAAGCATTTTTTTATCCAAACACTTACAGGAGAACCCTTGTGGAAATGGCTTTTCTGGAGCAGCTGGCATGCAAAATTGTATTCTGATGTTTTGGGGGCATCTGTGCACCTCTGGTCTGTCTGTGAGTGCCGATGATTTCTTGGTGCAATAATGAGAGTCCACCTCGTGCTCCCAATCTCTCCCTTGTCCTTGTGGAGGCAAGTGGGCAGCTGAGCCTAGCAAGGAAAGAAAAGCATGTGTTCAAATCCACTTCTGGTGCTTTTTTTATTTTCTTTTCTTGATAAACAGCTAAAATTGCTCCCAACTCCACAATTTCCGCATTAAAAACTCTACAGCAAAGATTGGTTTCACATCACACGAGTATACTTGGAGACCTTCAGAACAGAAAAAGCCCTTGGGAACATGTTTCTTGGAATAAAATTCTAAATCTGGTCATTAAAAATATCCTAGCATGGTCTATACAAAAGCCAGGCATTTTACAACCAAAACAGAGCATGGAAAATGGGTCAGAGCATTGATACAAGGCCTGGAAAAAAAAAAAAATAGAAGGTGATGTGAAAAGCACGGGGATGAGACGGTGCTTCACGAAGCTTCCCATTGCTCTGGGAGAATTTAGTCTGCAGATGGCACACAAACTGAGCTTTGGGTGGGAGAAAGCGAAGGGGCTCCCTGGCTGTCCTATTTCTGTAACATCAGACACGGTGCCAGGAAATGTAAAAAGCCAGAAACTGGCCCATGACTGCACTGCAAATAAATAAATAAATAAATAACTTTTCTAATTAGAATAAAGTCTAATTTAGAAAATAAAATATCAATAAAAAGATGCAATTTGAACAGGTAATTCAACTGGACTTTAACATCAGCCCTCTCTCGTTAGGTTCCCACCACCAAAGGCTGAGCAGTCAGGCTCCTTTCACACCGTGCACTGCATTGTGCAGCCCAAAATGCACAGATCTCAAAAGCCCTCCAAGTAAAATGATGTACGAAGGCAAAAGCAAACACAGCTTTTTAACACAAACCGAGCAGCAAGGGGTTGTACTTGATAAAAGCCACTTACCTGACTGCAATATTGATCTTCTTCCAGAGGCAGGCGATGTTTTGGGCTCTGCAGGTGTCAAACAGCACCTCCCACCTCCTAAGCCAGCAGGGCCAAATCCAGGGTGCTCTGCGGCAGCACCAAGCGCTAGGCAGTCCTGAGAGCCCAGGGGAACCTGGAAGAGCTGCTCCAGGGGTCCCTGGAGCTTTGTCTTCCCCTGCAGGGAAGGGAAACGCTCTCCCAAGCGCTCACACCTCGTGTATCTGAGCTCTGCTGTCTCTTCGTCTGCCTTTGTAACTTGTTGGTGGATGGCAGAGTTTGCCTTTCATGTCTGCCCCAAGCAGGAGAACAACCTGCTCATCCTCTGCCAGGAGGCCGGGGCTTGGCTGGGGACGCCGGTGTGTTTAGGAGAAAAACAGAAAGCTCTGGACGGTCATTTCTCTTTTTAAACGTCTGCAGAAGATAAATATCCTCCAGCCAAGGGCCTCGTATCTGCACTGCAAAATGGGAGGCAGAAACGTAGGCAGATTCCCAGACAACCGCAAAATTGTACTGCCCAAGTGTGTGTCAGGGGATTCCAGCTGCAATCTACAGAAACGTAGGTATACCCAGATACTACAATACGCACAGATATCATTGTCGTGTCAGTACAGCAGCATGTTTGCACATATTGATGTGGTACTAATAACAAATCCGATAATCTATTCCACTATTTCATGAATAAAATGCCCATTCCTTTACCTGTAGTGCCACTAGTAAAACAGACAATTGATAGATCTTCTGGTCGAGGAGGCTAGGAACATGAAGAAAAAAAAAAAAGAAAATCACATCAATCAAATGCACAAGGGGTAGAATGTTGTCACTGTATAAACATAAAGATCAAACCAATTATACTTCAGCTCTGCTATAAAATGCTTTCCTTGCCCTTGGCAAGTCTCTTTTATCAGGTGTCTTCGCTTGACGCAGACCCTATTCCTCCCTGATGATCTGCTCCAGCTGCATTAAGGTTGTGCTTTAGCGTAACAAGGCTTTGATGGAAGGTTTGCATCTCAGAACACGCCCCAACACTTCTTAGTGCAAAAATTCCACCTCCTTAAAACGCTGAGGTATCTGTATTGTACCTGATATCAGTGAGAGTATTTGTTAGAAATATGGCCACACAGGAGACAGTAACAAATGGTGTTTGCTATTCCTAGGGTTTTGATATCAGCCATAACTAATATTTCAGCATTTTGAAAATGTGCATTTTTTTCTTTCTTTTTTATTTATTTTTTTTTCTACTGGTGATTGTGTAGCCATAATCTCCACCCAGTCACCAGCATTTTTAAAGGCACTGTCAGTACCCGTGGGTGTCTGGGAAAATTTAGTTCACTGACTTCCAGATAAATGCTGGAAAAGTGTGGTTAACCACAAGAGGGGACAACTAGCTGAAGCTGCTGGTGGCTCACATTCCCACTAGCATCATTCTCAGCACCACGGTGCGTGCCATTTTGGGTCACCAATGATTAAATAAATGACCTGAAAATTAGAAGCCTCTTCTGAAAGCTTTGTAAGAGTATGAGCACCCTTGGTGAAAATATCAATGCAGTTTTCCAAAAGGAAGTATTGCCAAATATTTGAGTGAAAGGCACCCTGCCACACAGCCAGTGCTACAAACACGTCCCACTGGCACCACCGGGGTAAGGCAGCGGAATTAGTGTGGCTTAACACTGGCATTTAATTACTGTCCTGCTAACACGTTCAGCAAGGATGAATTATCTCATTTAAGAGTCCCAGACGGAGCGTATGAAGCAAACACCGCACATCTCCAGTGCTCAGCACTGCCAGCCCCTGAGCTCCCTGGCTGCCTCTGCACAGGGGGGGGTTGTGGCACGCTGCCCTGACCCACACACGCCTGCTTCTGCCCCGAGCAGCTCGTCCCTCGTTAGTGAAACGAGTTTGACACAGCCAGCTGCAATCCTGAGTGGGAAAGCCAGCGTGACAGCACTCACCACAGGCGCATGTCGACTCTCCCGGCCACAATCCTGAAAGAGATTAAAGTAACACAAATGATTTCCACTACCATTCATGTGGTGTAAGCCACTTGCTAATAATCTGCAAACCACTAAGGGAGAGCAGGAGCCAGAGCAGAAATCTTTGCGGCTAGCACTTAGGTCATCCTTTGTGTCCTAAACTAACTGCAAAGGTATCCCTGGATTCAAGCAGGGCTTGGGCTGGTTGAGCTGGAGCCAGGCTGTTTCATAAGAAGCGTGAGGACATAAGCCTACAAGGAGGAGGACTCTGTCTCAACCAGGCTCCAAGAGCAGCTGATGTCTTATTTGAGCCGGGAAATTTAAAACATTGGCTATCCTGTCAATAAGGGATAATACTACGGGGAACTGCACTGAGCCACGCATCAATATCAACAGCCACGAGCCCCAGAGGCTGAACCTGCCACGCAGTTCACAAGTCCCAGCATTTTTTACTGTCTCTGCAGAAAATACAAAGTGTATGGAAAGGAGGGGGAGAGCAGGCTTACCTCCACCTCCTGCATGGTCTGGATGCGGACCCCACAGCGCCTTCCCCTCTCCAACAACTCCTTCTCGAATGGGTCCATCAGGATGATGGAGCTGAGACCCGGCGTTTCTCTCCTCTCCACGTGGTCGAGGAGCGTTCTGGCTTTTTCAGGTTTGTCACAAATGACTGTGGAAATGTCAGCTGGAAGGAAAGCAGCCAAACAAGTTGTTTTCAGTAAATCTTTTTTTAACACAAGACTGGCTGCTCGCTCATAGCTAACATCATGTCAGTGCTGGTACTCACTTTGGGTTCACATCAGAGCTCCTAGAACATAACATATTTCTCTTAGAAAACCACTGCAATTTTAGCTAGCATAAATCAACACTGAAGCTGTAGCTGACACCAAGGAGTAGTCTGGGATTCAGTTAAAAATGCCAAAATTACACACCATGTGGGCTAGGAAATCTAGGAGGCAAAACGTGAGGAAGTGCAGCAGTGGGGAGCCCTGCAGCAATTCCCCCCACACCTGAGGACAACCAGGCATGGGAAGTATAGGGGCAGCCCTGACCTGGTGTGGGGCACAGCGGCCCCCCAAAAACCTCTCCAAGTGACTTTAAGACACTTGGTGAGTGAAACCACCCATCTTTCGGGAAGCATACGACAAACGGACCATTCCAAGCAACAAAGCTGTTTCTGAGAAGATTATGCTAATTTTGTTTTTACCTGTGTTGACGATGTAACGAATGGCTCCGGGGCCCAAGGTGTCGTAGAGGGGAACCACCACCATGGAGTAGGTGTAGCAAGCCAGCTCGGAAATGATCCACTGCCAGGGGACATCAAAGCACGGAGGTGAGAAGGGGGAGGTGGGAACAGATTTAACACACTTGAGAGCAAGCTTCAGACATAAAGCAAGCTCACAAGGCAGGAACATTAGTAAGGCAGCATCAAGTTAAAATTAATCTCACCTCTGGGCGGTTTTGAGCAAAGACCCCGATGAACTGCTTGGTGCATGGCTTGCAGCCCTGCTGCAGCAGCCCCGAGCCCAGAGCTTCTGCTCTTTCAGCCACCTGGAAGATGGAGAGAAAAAGGTCCACAAAAAAGCAGAACACAAGCAGCAGCAATTAAAGAGAAGACTTAACTGTGTGGGCAGGCTCTCCCGTTACTCCATCGGCTATCTAAAAACCCAATTTTTCACTTTATTGCTAGCCTAGGATGCCTGTTCACCCATTCCTTTGCAGGAAGGGCGAGAGCACCAGGGGATAGGGCTCTGGGGGGGCTCACTTCCAGCTCACCTCTCTGTATGACAGCCACTGGTACGGCTGCTTGGGCTTCCTGAACCCCAGGCAGGGGCCGTTTTCTGCAAGACACAAGCAGAGACAGAGGAGTTAGGGGGCAGAGCTGGGAGCTGGTGCCCGGTGTCGTGGGGCTGCAGCAGAGCCCTGGGAAAACAAAGCTGTCAATACCGGGGTGGGATGAAGCTCACAGAGAGCACCATCAGCCCAAATGCCAGCTCCTGAAGCTTTCCTTGCCTTTTGATATCAACGCTTCAAAGTGAAAACTGCTATTTTTAACACAGCCACTTGGGAGAAGGGCAAGACAACACACGACACTACGTGACAGGAGGGCTCGAGGAGTTTAGTTCATCTTTCTGACTACTTGCCTGCATAAAACCCACCCCTCCGTGCACCTACTGAGCTCCTGATCTACCTGTCTCGTGGGGTGGAATATTTGTGTTCCTCTGAGGCTTTCGGTGGTACCAGAAATAATAACCTGGTAACAACACCGGTGTGTTCAGCAAGGCGGGACATGGCAAGCAGCAGACAAGAGCAGACACAGATCCCTAATGATTACTCAGTTATTCAGTTATCAGTAGAAGAGACACTGAAGCTCTTTGGGCACCTAGGGCCAGGTAAGTGCTGCGGCTCTCCTGGCCCAGCTCCCACAGATAAAAGTGCTGCAAAAGGCAGGGGGAAGCGTGGCAGGGAGGAGTGGGGTAGGAGCAAACCTGCACCCAGACCCTGCCCTCTTCTGGCCTCCAACACTCTCCGTGGGCCTCTCACAATTTTCTCCCTTCCTGCACTATTTGGGCTGTAAAAACTTTCTTGGCTTCCCACGTTTTGGGCCTCTGAAGTCTTTCAGTGACCACAACGTAAGGGCCTCATACTCTCATTAGGTCTCTACCCTTTTGGGGCCTCCCACATGCTCTGAGCCTCCCCACCACCGTGCTCCTCACCGGAGATGCTGAATCCCCTCCTGAAGACCTCGTACATGGTCCTGGCATCGTCGTAGTAGTGCGTCAGCAGCTGCGGGCTGTCCCCGATCACCGAGCGGCGCGCCCCGTCCAGGCCCTGCGTGACAGACGACATGGCACCACAACACAACATGGCACCATGACACGACACCATGACACGGCACAGCCATCAGCACTGCCTGGTGCTACCTCTACGTCCACTGCTGTGTTCCTGCCCTGGCACCCGAGGGTGCCAGAGGGGTGTGATGTGAACCACAGCACCCATGTAACGTGGGGAGCCGTGTCACAGGGATGAGCGCTTGTCCTTGCTTGTCGGCAGAGGACGTGGCCGGTATTCCCCAAAGAGGAGTTCTAAATCTCCAGATAACATGAGGAAAAAAAATATAAATAAATAAATAAATAAATAAAAATAAAAACAAAACAAAATAAAATTAGATTAAATTAGATTAAAATAAAATAAAATAAAATAAAATAAATAAAATAAAATAAAATAAAATAAAATAAAATAAAATAAAATAAAATAAAATAAAATAAAATAAAATAAAATAAAATAATAAAATGCTGGGCTCAAATTATGCCAGATGGAGCTGGGACGTTTGGGCTGGTGAGGATGATGGAGTGGGGACACCCTGGGGGGAGTGATTGCTCCGGGCTCTGCAGGTCCCCAGAACCACAGGCACCTTGTCAAGGACATCCAGACCAAAAGGAAGGACATAAAGCAAGCTCAGGCCACCAGGAGATAACGGCAGGAAGATAAAAGCAGGGCTGACGCCACAGGCAGCCAGATAAGGAGGGAAAAGACAAGGAGCAGTTCCTGGTGGCTCTCCCAGAGGTGGGGTAGGATGGGCAAACAGATGCCACCATCTCTGTCACACAGCAATTGAACAGGGACAGTGCTGCAAGTCAGAAGGGAGGCTTGGTAAAGCCCCATCCACAAGGGGAAATTTTCTGAGAAAAGCTAAATTCCTCCCACCCTTTTAAAAAGTTGTTGGAATTAAAGATAGTAAGGTTTCACAGGGGGCACAGGAGAAGACTTTGAATTCTTGCCTTAGAGTTTCAGACATGAATTTAAGTTGAAACGATTTTCAGAAATATTTCTCCTCCTTAAAATGGAGCAGCTTCATTAAACTTTAAGGCCTCTTAAAAGCCTGAAAATTAATAACTCCTCAGCCTCACCCATGGATCTGGGTATATTTTCTTATCATTGCAGAACTTGCAGCAGCCAGCACCAGGAAGAGGAGCTGACCGAGAGGTCTTAATGCTGTTGCAGGGACAAGGGGCTGTGGATGTGTCCTGTAAATGTGCTGCTGGAATTTTCAATCATTGGAGGTAAAGCAAAGTTATGATTAAAAAGTTATTGAAAATCTAATAATCTAATTTATTAAATTAAAATCTAACAAATTAATGGGCTGGATTCTAGTTTTTTACTTTACAGAAGAAGGTGAATTAAGAAGTGAAACAATCCTTAGCCCAGTGCACCATGTGGCTGATTACAAGGTGAGGCTGGAGAGCTAAACATGAATAAAAACACCTCCCAGCACCCGCTGTGGTCCCAACCTCAGACCTGGTGGAGGCTGGAGGCACCTCTGGGTGCCTCTGGCCCAGCCCCACTCCCTCAGCACATGTCCAGGTGGATGCTGGAGACCCCAAGGAGGAGACCCCGGCACCCCTCTGGGTACCATGCCAGGGCTCCATCACCCACAGAGCACAGAAATGCTGCCTGGACGTCCCCCCCTTGCAAACCCCGGGTGAAATCCAGCCTCCCCCGTGCCACCCCAGCCTCACCTCGACCTCCTCCGACTGCATCCGCAGGTCGCAGGGCGGCTTCACGGCCTTGGGCCGGCTGGCGAACCAGTAGGCCACGACGGCCGCGAAGGCACCGATGCCCACCAGCGCCGTGGTGGGCAGGTTGCGGAAAAACTGGCTGAGGTCATCGAATTCGGGGAGCCGCAGGCTCCGCAGGATTTCCTGAGCTTGCATCTTCTCCACGAGCGACACGGCAAACTCTGCAAGAGCCAAGAGGGGAGCCTCTTCAGCCGCTGCCAACGCACCGCTCTGCCTCCTTGCGGGGCTGCCCGCCAGAAAATACTTAATGTGAGGAGAACGGCGTCCATGGAAGAGGTGCGAGAGGAGAGGGAACATCCCTGAGAGATCCCTAAAGGACACCCGAGCACCGGCAGTGCAGCCATGCTGAGCCCTGGGACCTGGCTAGGAGCACAGCGGGGAAGCCGAGCACTCCTGCTCAGGACATTGGGGTCGGGCCATGCGGTGCCATCTCCAGCCCATGGCACACGTGGAGCAGGGCACAGCCAGCACGGCTCGGAGCACAAAATACTGCACAGACATGCTCCCAAGCACCGCTTTTTCTTTGTTTATGCCAGCTTCGCGTTCTCAGCTTTGAGCTCCTTATGGTTTATGTCAGGTTAAATTATAGGTGATTCGAGCCAAAGAGAGTTTCACAGCGTCGCTTCAAAGTTTCTTGGAAAAAAAAACCACCCGGGAGTGCTGGCTGGGGATAAGGGAGCGCCGGGTATCAGGCTGGGCACAGGCACCACTTGGTCCCACCCTGCACCACCCTGGCTGCTCCAGGGGGCCCATGCCAGAGCCCCCCTTGGGCACAGCCCTGGCACGGAGAGGATTACACTTCAGCTGACAGCAGGCAGCCGAGGGGACAAATTTTGGGGCACAGGACAGCAGCACTTGATCCCCAGCTCTCTCCCTTCGTACCCGCCCGCGTGGCTTTGCTGCGGGTACGAGGAGGGCGGCTCGGCCAGGCGAGGCCGTGCTCCAGGGACTGGTGGCTGGGTGCTGGGTGAACACGAGGCATTTTAAAGAACTTGTATGTGCAGTATCAGCTCCCTGCCAGGGAGCCTGTAGCAACTGCCAGCCCTGCAAGAGACAAGCCAAGCAGATGCTGCAAGGGGAGGGGGGGATCCAAACAGTTAAGGTTTCCTGTTAAGCCCCACGGCGCTATTTATGACTCTACCAGCAGTCAAGATCTTAAAGAAAAAGCTTTTCTGCCACGGGAGCCTGGGCAGCCCCTTCCCCTCGCCCTCTGGTCTCGCTCCAGCTCACAGAGGCACTGAGTGATGAATGGAGGGGCTTCGCCCCCACGGGGCCCGGGGCCCCCCACACAAAAGCACCACTGACGTTAACACAAACCAGCTTTTTTCCTCCTGGGAACAGTGTCTGGGACATGCTGAAGGTCAGGACTACCCGCTCGCAGCCCTTCCCCGTATTCATGCAGAGCGAGCTCCGGAGGCTGCCTTGTGCCAGCTCACAAATAGCCCCCCCTGCACCGGGCTGTGGGGGAAGTTTTCAATTTTGCAGAGCACAAAGACACAGAGAACAGCTCACCTCGCCAACTGGGCTAAAGGTGGGAGCAGCACCTCTCCCTTCTGGGGGCTCTGGCCCTGGCCTCCCCATGGGCCAGATCCTGCAGCTGCCCAGCTCCCCCCCAGCCCCTCCAGGACCAATTGTGATGATCACAGAAAATAAAGCAGCATCTTGGTGATGTTTCTGGGCCGTGCCCACCCAGGCTGTAATTTTCTCCTGGGTTTTGAGCATCTCTCCAGAAAATTGCTCATCTGGTACAACCTGGCTGCAACGACGGCAGGATGAACGGAGGTGGAGCACCGGTCTCTCCCCTCACGGTACTTCTCTGCACCAGGTGATGAAAAGCAGCTTGCAAAACACATCAGTACAAGCAGGCTACAAAAAATGAGGGAGCTCTTCATTTACAAATGAATTAACTATTTGTGCAAAAGGATCTGGGTTAGTCGCACTTAGAACTGCCTGCTCCCAGAAACACAATCAGTCCCACCAAAACTTGCCGCGGTTACTGGTTACACTCAAAACTTGAGAAGACTCCATCCGCATCAGCCTGGGAGCAGTGATTTGCAGCCACCTGTGCAGCCAGGCTGAAGGCAGAAGTCTCTGGGAAATGGGAAAGCAGCGGCAGTGCTGGCACGGGGGCAACTGGGTGCACCAGTGCTGGGCCCTCCCGCACATCCATCCCAGTACAGGGCACTAATGGGCACTGGGAGCTCACAGCACCAGCAAGAGCATCGCAAGAGCCAGGGTTGTAGTAAAAAGAACAAGTGTTGGCAGCCAGACCCAGCAGCACACCAGAACACAAGTATTGCTGTTATAATACGGGTAATGGGGGACGTGTGATCACACCTTCCCTCACTGACTTCGCATCCCTCTGACATATGTTAGGGTGAGATTTACATCAGTACCTGGATTTGGGAAAAAAAAAGTCATCTAAAGACATCAAAAAATGTGCTTTTCAACTCTGGAAAAGACAGGATGCTCTAACACAGAAATAAGGATCGCTTGTGATTACCAGGAGGTATTCGGCTTGAGCAAAGAGAGGGGCACAGCACAGCCTGGGTTTGCACAGACCTTTTTTTCTTCCTACTGCAGCAGCAAGAGTGCTAGGATCCCTGGGAGAGCTAAATACAGCTGCTAGCATGGCAAGTAGCACCACGCAGTCATCTACTTGTATTCTCCTCTTTTCATTTAATAATCTAAGTTCAATGAGGACTCAGTACAGAAACTGAAGGCAGGACCCTGCTCCCAGGAGAAAGCTTACTCCGTGCAGGGGACAGCCCGGCACCTCTGGTTCCTCCCATCCACCCAAGACCTGTAGCTTCACCCACCGACCCCAGTTTCCAAACACAGTTGATTTTGGCACTTCAAAGATCACCCGGCTTGGCTTTTGCAACAGTTAATCTTGATTTTCCATCCCCAGGTGCCTCACGATGAGCCCGTACTTGATGGGCTCGGGGCAGCGAACCTGCTTCGGGATGGGGGCCAGGAGAGGGGCCCAGGCGTGTCTGAGAGGAGCCGCGCTGCCGGGCACCCTGCTGCCAGGACAGGTTGTGCCTCCCTTGCCTGTATTCCTCCTATAGATCACATAATTAAAAATAGTAGTAATATGAATGAAAAAAATCAGCACATTCCTTGGGTTTGGTTTTCTACTAGCACCACAGCATCACACACCGGAGCACACCGTGAGCAGCTGCTGCTGTCACCCCGGTCTCTGCAGCAGGATGCTCTCCGCACCCCTTCTCTGGCAGTTCTGCCCCATTTCTGTCACCTGCGGTGAATCCCCGGCCCTGCAATGAGCCCTGGATGCTCGGGCTGTGAAGTGGCACCTCTCACCCACAGGGGAGCTACGGAAAACAGCCCTGGGAGCTTCACATGGAAGCACCAACACGGGCATTTGCTCCATACCGCATCGCCACTTGTGGAGTACCCCCATGGCAGAGAAAAGAGACACAAACCTGAAAAACAAACAACCAAAAAAGCTTTTGAAAAAGGACAAACCCGGGTTACTTGCTAGGATTTAAGAGCTGTGTGTGAGAGGGCTGGGGCTGGCCACAGCATGCCTGACACCTCCAGAACAGCACGTGGATGGGGGTGAAAAGGGCTCTGGCCAGCTAGAAGAGGCGCTGCGCTCTGCACTACCAGCCAGCTTTGTGAGCAGCAGGCACCACGGCGGCGGTTCCGAAATATTTTTCTGGCACGCAGGATACAAACGGCACTATTGTGTGAGTCGGTTTTGATCTGATCCTGCTGGAAGTGATGCTGTAACTGGAGATTTGGCGGCACGAACCCGCATGGGAACAGTCTCAGCCTGCTGCTGTGTGCACGATGTGTGCACAGGGAAGCTTTGCTCACCCCACGCAGGCTGTGCCATCATCCTGCTGCCTATTTGGGAAGGAGAACACCTCATGAGATGGCCTCACCAGCCCACCACACATCCCCAGCAGGTGGGAATGGGGTGGGATGACCTGTTTTGTGCTGGAAACAGGCAAAGTTTCTATGGCTCTCCCTCTATCCGAGCACAAAAAAAGGCCATTTGCCCACGGCTGCACAGGATCAGCCGGGGCTGGCTGCGGCTCAGCTGCTCCCTCCCCGGGGCTGTGGCACCAGCAGCTGCCCTCTTTCTCCAAGGACACGGAGTCTCCAGGATCTCAGCTGTCCCAGTCCCAGGAGGCAGATGTAGAGGAACCTCCCTCCAGTGGAGCAGCACAAGATTTCCGTGCTCTGAAAGATGCCTTGTCCCTCGTTCCGGCTCCATGGGCCCCAGACTGAGATTGCTGATCCCAAAACAGGGTCAGTGGCAAAAGCTCTGCTCAAGGAGGCACAGCAGAAACTGAGTGGGATTATCAGCCGGTGCAAGGTTAATACTGCCTAAAACTTCCTTAGATGTTACCTGCTTCTGCTCCTGTGCAGTGGCATGGTTCACTACAAGGCTTCTCCTTCAGACGGCTCACACTGAAGCCAGCTCCTCATGGCTTCCTCGTGACGTATCATTGCTTTGATCTTTGGGACACTATATTATCATCAAAACTGTGCTTTCTGTTAAAAAAAAATGTCCCCAACCCACCAAAACCAGATCAAAACAAGCTCTTGCACGTGCTTGATTTTACCAACTGTGAGCAAAAGTGGTGATTTCCAAGTACATAAAACACAATTACCATTCTTTACTTACACTATACCTAATTCTTTGCAGGGTCAAGTCACAAAGATATATTTCGTTCAAGAACCAACGCAAAAGTACCAGCCCTCGTGGTTGCATTACAGCTCAGTGAGTCAAGATTCAAAAAGGGAAAAAAAAAAATCAATTTGGGGGGGATTATTACACTGGGACTCAGCATAAGGAGCAAGAGGCAACTGATGCAGAGCACGGATTTGCTCTTGGACAACTATTTCCATTGCTAGCGAACAAGGGAGGAGAGGGACACAGCGCTGGTGAGGTGCAGCATCTCTCCAGGGACACCAGAGCAGCACCCAGCAAGCAAGAAATGAAAGAGAAGCACGATGCGAGTCTTATTTTTACTAAATGAAAAACGTCCTTCTCCCCTCCCTTTGGGAATCAGACACGTCCAATCTGCTCGGCTGGCCTCCTGCCAGCGGGACTATTAAAGGCTGACGTTTCGATGGTACACAAGCCTCTTCAGCCCCAATTGCTTTTGTGCCACAGAGCCGGGGGCTCAGATGGATAGAGCGGGGCTGGGGGAGCCACGAGGCCGCCTCCTGCCACCCCCCCCCAGCCAGCACAGCGGTTATCTGCCTCGGAAAGGGGGCGTCACATCCAGGCCAAGCCTCTTTGATCTGCTGAGAGGAATCAGGCAAATAAAGTTCACGGCGAGGGAGCTGGCGATGCTTTGCGTGACCTTTGGTTACTGCAGGGAGAGGACGCGGAGGGACGAAGGGGAACGGGGCAGCACGGGGCCGGGCATCAGTCTGGGCTGGTGGTGTAAGGACTGGGTCCTAGGGGAGGTGGGCAGGTTCATGCTGGGTGCAGAAAGCCTGCTTCCAACACAGGGCTTCCGAAGGACTTTCTAAGGCACTTACATACGTGTGTGTATGTCCATGTACGTTTATATATGCACACACACGTGTATCACTTTGGGGGAGTGATGCTTCCCACTAGTGCTCCTGCAGAGACGTCTCATGCTCCTGCACCGTGTTCCTGAGCAAACTCCTCACCAAGGGTCTGGTGCACGAGCAGCACGGCTCCTCCGCAGCACCCCGCACAGCACCGTGCCACTAGGGACATTGCCCAGCCCCGCCGTGCCACCAGCATCCTCAAACCAGCGCCGAAGGACAGGAGCAGACAAAGGACACAAATCTCCAGGCAACCCGCAGGAGCGGCACTGGCCTCCTGCTCCCGGCCCTGCTGAGAAATGCATTTGCAAGGAAACGCATTTGCAAGACACAAGGGCCTTGCAGCCATCCGCTAAAAAGGGAAAAATGCTAACAAGGGGCTCCACGTCCTGACGGGCCAATTTTACAGAAGGAGCACAATGATCACAGCATAAACAGAAGTATTTAAAGTATCTGAAACATCTACAGCATACCAGCCACTTGCCAAGAGAAATTACTCGATGAATAATTCAGAGGCTGTGTGGGGATCTTACTTTACGTGCCCGTAAAGCTGCAGAGAGCAAAGCCCACCGCCGGCCAGCAGCACCCCACGGCCTCATCCCTCTGTGTCCGTGCCACCTATTTGCCAACAACACCAAACCCTCCCCGGAAAGCTTCATCCTCCACTGCTCGCCTCCCCGCCGTGCTCAGGAACAGCTCACAGATGGGAACCAGCCTAAAAATACGTCTGGCACCACGAGCGGCTCAGCACAGCGGTGCTCCGGAGCCACCGTGGCTGAGGAGTGCAGGAAGGCTGAGGCTGTGGGGCTGGTCCCAGTCTGCCACTGCTCCGATGGGGAAGGGCAAGGAAGCCCTGCAAATATTTCAAGATTCCCACCAGAATGGGAAAGCTCATGGGCTCAGAGCTCTGGTTTCTGAAGCCTACCAGACCCGAAGGCACGGCGAGGAAGCGGCTCACCTCCGTGCTGAAGTGCCCTCCGCCTCATCGCGAGGTGATGTGCTGCAGCCACAGGGCTCTGGGCTTTCAGGGGACAAAGCTCAGTGGTGCCTGGCCTATTTCTGTCCCCATCACAATGCTGCAACCCTCTTGTGCCAGCGCGACGTCTGCGTGCTCAACCCACGCAGGCTCAGGCGGCTCCTCCAAGCCAGCCAGACCAAACACAAACCCCAAAGCCGGGGGTGCTTCTGGCTCTTTGGTCTCCTGCCTGTGCTCGGCGCAAACCCCAGAAATCCTCATCCATAATTTCACCCTGTGAAACCACAACCCGCAGGCTGCCTGCAGCCTCTCAGCACCACGGAGGTGCCAGGAGCACCTGGAAGAGCTGAGCTGGAGCTGCCAACCTGGGGGTTTGCTGGGGCTCGCCCTGCCTGCAGCCCCTGTTTGGTGCGGGGCTGTCTCCTGTCCCGGCACTGCACCGCGTGCTGCTCCTGCCAGGGCTGGGCTTCAGTCCTGGAAGCCGCCTCCAGAGAGTCTGCAAACCCTCCCTGAGGACCCTGGTTGTTTGCAAATCCTATTTCTTGTGAAGGAGACTTGTTTTGCTTTTTATTTTTGAGTGGCATTGACGCTCGATTGTCCTGTATACTATATGGTGCTCGGATGCCGCGTGGCAGGCAGAGAACAAACAGCTTAAATAACTGCATAAAAATAGTTATCTGGGGCAGAGCACAAAGAGAAGCCCTGAATAGGGAGGGAAAAGCCTTCTGCACCCGCGGCAGCCAGCTCTGCAGAGCAGGGAAGACGGAGGTGGCTTTCTGCACACAGCCCGGTGGCTCGCTGCCAGGTGAAGTTTTGCTCTTCGCCTGCAAACATCGGCTGGATTTAAGCAAACCCTAGCGCTGCCTTTAGAGGCCAAGTTCCAGCTCAGGACCTCAGAAACCCAACTTGTTTCCCAGCACGGCGCAGGGCATTGCACAGGCACACGGGCTCCAACTGCAGCACCCAGCACGCGCCTGCCCTGGGGACGTTCAGCTCCAGCCCTTGCTAATTCCCACCTCAGTGCTCTGGTTTCTGTATTTTTAATGAAGAGCACACCTTTAATTGCTCGGTGGAGGCTGTAATTTGCAGCAGTGCTGTTTACCTCAGCCTCAGCTGCACCCGCACTTCCAACCCTAACCCAGGGGCATCCCTTCTGTGCTCCTGCAGACCCCGCTCCCCGTGGATGGATCCACACAGTCAGCATGTGCGAGGCTGGCAGAAGGGACCAGGGGGGTGAAGGGAGGCCAGGAGGCAGGAGCTGGCTCTGGCTGCTCTCCTGGTGTGTGCACTGCTTGCACAGGGCCCGGGGGACCCAAACCTGCTGGATGTGCCACGGGGCTCCCCCCCACAGGTGGGTGCTCTCCTCCGCCTTACGGAGACCTCCTGCCCCCCAGGCAGCAGCTGACAGCATTTTCTGAATCCCAAAATAAGTGCCCTGCATGGCCACCACGCTATATTTGGGCAAGCATGGCAGCCCTGGCAGCACAGCCTCCAAAGTGACGCAGAAACCTAAACAAGCTGCTAACAAAAAACCTTCCATGAGGCTGAAGAGAGCGCAATGGCACGCTCGGAGTTAGTCCTGCAGGGGATGGAGACGGACAGAAGCGTTTTGTACAGCGCTTCTCAGCGAGGCGTGTGCCTCCCTGTCAGCTCAGTCTGTACCAAAACTGACTTGGTCAAATCCTAATTTTGTCTCATTCTGTAATACTGAAAGTTCTGTAGGAAGCGGGTGCAGAAGGGCTCAGCCAAGCTGTAGCCGTGAAGCGTGGTCACCTGCGCGCGGTGCGCTCCTGGAGCTGGGCTCGGGGCTGCCTGCAGGATGCTGCCCATAGGATGCTGCCGTGCCACGGAGCTGCACCCGCTGCTGCAGGACACCTGCCACATAACAGCTCAGCACAGCGCTTATTATTATCAGGAGCAATGCTCTTTAAGCCAATATTACAGCTTCAAGAGCTCCCAAACTGACCGACCTGCCAGCGCAGAAACACAAACACCCGGACAGACAAAAATCTTCCATGCGTTGTGCCAAGCGTGCGCCCATGAAGGCAGCGCCGTGGCTGTCACTGGAACCCGAAGCTGGAAAACTACACTGAAAATGGCAGCTTAAAAAAGTAACAGTCGTGTCATGATCCAACTATAATAAATACAGTTGTATCCCTCCCAGTAAGCCGTCTATAATTAGATCAGGTTAATTACCAACCAAGTGCCCTGCAAATTGCAGAGCTTTCTGAAGGACCCTGTGTGCGCAGAGGGGAAGGAGCAAAGACCTCGAGGTGCACCCAAAATGAGCAGGGCTGCATCCTGCCTCTGTGCTTGTGCAACACCAGAACCATGCCAGCTTTACCCCAAACCAACCAGCAGCTGGAGGTGGCTTCGAAAATAACTCGGAGCTCCTCCAGCAACTCGGCAGTGGAGGAAGGGGCAAGAAAACAAGGCTTAACTTGCCAAAAGACCCGAAGGCAAGCAACTGGCAGACGGGGAGGCTCTGCACCACCACGGCTGGGGCGGGCAGGAGGAGCAGACACGGCACAGCACAGCACAGCCTGCCGCACGGAGCTGCCGCATCCTGCCCGCCTGCCTGGGCCCCTCGCCAGCCCCCGTGGGCATCGCCACCACACCGTGCCTGCAACCAGCCCCAGCTTCTCAAAATAATCTCTGCATGGTTTCTGCACACGAGGATATCACGGTGCCATTAAAGGAACACTGCATTGCTTCCTCGCTTGTGTGTGAGGTCAGTGAAAGCTGGCCCTTCTCTGTAGACATTGCTTTAGGGACTGCTCTCACTGCACCATAAAACCACAAATAACCGGGTCTGGCAAATAACTGGGCAGGTTTTGAGGATGCCCTGCAGCTCTGCACAGGCACGGCAGCAGTACCGACCTGCCACGCTGTAATCCTGCAGGAGCAAAGCCCTCTGCCCTCCAGGAACATCCCCAAGCCCCTGGCAGCACCCTCCTCACGTCCCCGACCCGTCCCCAACGGCAGGCACACACCAAAGCAATGCAGCAAGGGGTATTTCACGGCCACAGGTAAGTTTTTCATTCTGTGCTTAACCTCCAGGGAGCACCCCGATGAGCGTCTGCACCCCACACACTGGCAGGCTTCTCAGATGGGGCACCCGCACGGTTGTGTGCTGGAAGGCAGTGTGAAACCTCAGTGTTTCGAAATGGATCATGCATAAATTTAACGCTTGCAACCCACGGTGCCTGCAAAGCTTTGGCAAAGACACGTCACCGCCTGTACCAGGAGATCCCAGCCAGCTTCCCCGTGGCCAGGCCAGCACGGACAGACCCACAGATGGCTACAGCCATCACGGAGAGCCTGCCTTGAACTCAGGGTGCTAAAAACTCAATACACGCACAGCCTAGAAACCCGCAGGGTGTCAGACACAATGAAATGAGCTTGCTGGTCTCCTGCTATTCAAAGCAAGCCGTGATACCCACACCGGGGCCAGGAGCTTTGGGGAGTAAAGCCCAAACCGATGGCTCCAGCTGAGCCCTCCCAGGCAGCCCCGGGAAGCAGCACCCCTGTGTTAAGTGACCTTGTCCCCAGCACGTGGCCGGGGCAGCGCTGCACCCACGAGGTGCTCCAAGGCACGGGGCTGGAGCCCCAGGCTGGATGGAGAAGCCACCGCCGCTCCTGTGGCTGCAGCTCCCAGCCCGCACGGGGCTGTGAAATTCAGCCGGAGCTGTGGCTGCAGCATTCCCCCCTTTCAGGCTCTTAGGAACATCTGAAAAAACAGGAAACTGCAAAAGCCACAAACCCTTTCGGCCACTTGCGCTTCATCCCCATCCTGCCGGCAGCACCACCGGGCTCTCCCCTGGAGCAGCCCCGAGCAGCGCAGCCCAAACCACCGCTTCCAGCAGCAGCAGCAGCGCCCGCTCCCTCTCTGCAGCCCAGCTTTGTTTTGCTCAGCCCCATTTTGGCAGTTTTGTTTCGCTCAGCACCCAGAGCTCTGCACACCCCAGATGGAGCAGGGGCTGCGGGGGCTTCCCCCACGCTGCTTGCAGCCCCCTGGGGTGCTCGCAGGGCCAGAGCCAGTTGCACATAGAGCCAACACATCGCAACCAAGCAGCAGCAGCAGCAGCAGACTCACCAGCGGCAGCAGGCCGGCCGTCCTTCGCTCCCTTCCCAGGCAGTCAGCTCATGGTTGGGGCTGCCGCTGCCAGCGCGCCCGTCCACGTACTTGTTGAAGAACTGCTGACTCCAGGACGTCCCACCCCCTTCCCATCTGCAAACTGCCGAAAGAAGTTAAGCTTGGCTAATATCAGCTTAGTCCGTATTAGCGCAGCGGCAGCGCCCGCCTGTAACCCTTGAGGCACTGGAGATCCGCAGCTGGGATCCTCAGCCTGGCTGTGGGAGGGTGCGCGGAGCTCGCTCGCTGCAAGGCTCCCCCCCGGTGCTGGGGGCTGTGGGGTTTGGACACATCCATTTGTCAGCCCTCCCAAAAGCTTTACAGCTCCTAGGGGAATCCAGACAAGTTTTTAGGGTGTAAAACTACAAAGCCTTCCTGCAAGTGCTTGGTTTAAAATGAAAGGCAGCATCCTTTTTTCTTTTCTTTTTTTTTTTTTTTTTTTTTTTTTCTCTCTGAGAAATCCCATCACGAAATGAAGTTTTACAGAGCCTGACAATGATAAAGTCTGTGCTGCCAGTCCTGGTCCACTAAATTAAAAACTTCAGAGCCATAGTAGAATAAATGTGAACCACATGAATCAATAACACAGTAAGGGGATATAACCATGGCCAACATATTAAAAGCAAAGCAAAAAACAGCATCTGAGCCCCAAATAGGTTCTGTTATGTTACGCTGATAACAAAACAAAAGCTTCACAATTCACTAATGCTGCTTCTCTGCAGAGTCCTCAAAGAACTCTGAGCATTCATGAATGAAGGGGCACAGATATTTAATGAGATTTTGGGCAAGTCAAACATGATGCATTTGGTTCAGCTGTGGCTATTCTGCAATTAGACTTAATTTATCAAATTGCCAGAGCAAGGCTGGGAGCACCAGCCTAAATGGCCTGCTGGTGTAAATCAGCATCACATCGCAACTTTCATGGGAGCTCAGCAATTTTTACCAGCTCTGGTCCTTGCCCCATCGTTCCTTATGAGCTACAGCTGGGGCAGGAGCTTGGTAATCAGCAAATAGCTCCGGTTGGGAGCAGCCCCATCGTTTTCCACCAAGAGGTTTATGGAGCAGAGCAATCAGGAGAGTGTTTTAGGGGAATACAGTTGTCTTCCCTTTTTCAGGTTGGCCACTGAGGAAAGCTGCAGATCCAGGCGGCTTCTGCTCCTGGAGAAGCTGCCAAAAGCTGGCCGTCACCCTAGCGAGTTAAGTAGCAGGGGTGTCTGTACCCTGCAGGTACAAAGGAAATAAGACTTCACCTCTTGTGCTGATTACTGCTCAGGGTAAAGCCCAGGGAGATCCAACTACCGGTAAAATCAATGGGAAGGCTTCAAAGGACTGTTATGTGCTTTGGCTGACACCCCACCTGTTCAGTAAAAAAATAATTAAAAAAAAAAAAAAGTGATATCATAAAGTCACAGTGCTTTTAATGCTCGTGACCGAACATAACATGAAAGAAAAGTATTGTCAGAGAGAGAAACCTGTTGAATTTCCCTATGCTTTTACATTTTATCAAAGTTAATGAGAAACACAGATTAAGGCTGAGTTTTGAACCGAGCGATGCTTATGGCCAGGAGGATGCAGCGCCGACCGAGCAGCTAACCGAGGCTGCACACCAGGAAACCACAGCCAGAGGTGCAGCCACTGCTCCTTTCATCCCACGCAGCACTTTGAGACCAGGTGGATAACACCCCAAAAACCAGTACCTGGTCTTTCAGGACATCCTGTAGCCCAGGGCAATAGGTTCCTTAAGGGCCATCTATGGAAAATATTGCCCTGACCATGATTAAGTGCAGAAAACAGCAGCTGATGAAAATAATGAGTCACATCAAACCGAGAGACTGCACCTTTATGTTTGACTATTTAGCAGGCTCTTTTTCCTTCCTATGACTTTTGGTCAGACATTATGCTTGTATTGATTATGCAGTGTGTATTTCTGACCACTTGCAAAGAGCATCAGGAAGGAAAAATGCTGTATGAACAGAGAATCGATTCAACAATTAGGTGTGCTAATATGAGCCTACCAGACCAGTGTTTGTGACCCTCCTCCTACCAGCCCTCAGTTTCCACACACTGCAAGGATGCCGATGAGTGGCAAGGGAAAAAAATAAACCCACAATGATGATTTGGTTGCTGATGCATCTCTTCCCGGCTGCCACCCAAAAAACACCTTCCAGGTGCCGAGAAGTGGAGCATCCATTTTGTGGCTGAGCACAGTGGGCAGGGCCCTGCACAGCTCCTGCCCTGCTGTGTGGTGCTGCTGCCCAGCGCTGCACCAGAAAATGAGAGAAAAGGGTGTGTGGGCATCACCACAAGGGAGGTTTTTGAGAAATCTGGGGCTGGACCGTGCTTGGAGGTGTTCCTGGATACCCAAAGTTAAATACTTCACTGAACTGATTGCTTTTCTTTGGGTAGTAAGAGCAGGTGGTTGTACTGTTTGAACGTTTTAAAACACTTGGATTACGTTTCAGGATCTTTGCTGTTGATTTAGTTTGGGGAGATCTTTTAAACGTTAAACTAAGCAGCAATTAGCTGGCTGTGGTTTTGTTTCTAGTGAGTTCTGCTTTCTGATTTTCACACCCTGGAGCATGCCCTACGTTTGTGTTCCTGATATGAATGCGACTTGCTTTTATCCAAACTCTATTTTCACAGATATCCTCAAGTCATCTCAAAGACGTTTCTGCTCGTGCCAATTTCAGCAGACTCTCCCCGGATCTCTACAAATGCACACAAACAAATTTACAGTCCAGAGACACGTGGGAGCTCTGCCTCCTCCTTGCCGTTGGGCTCTTCTTCACCAGCACTTTCCCCTTTCCAGCCTTCAGAGCCTCCTTTCTGGGTGTTTTAAGATGTCTTTCTCTACAACATTGCTGTTTCTTGCCCTCCTTGCTCTGCCTGGAGCAAGGCTTCAAAGAGTTAAGGTGGAGGGGGGGGGGCTCACCCTCAGCCCCTTCCTCCGTCTCAATGGCTGGGAGCTTTTGCCTTTTCAAATGTGTTTAACCAAATAAAGCGAATAGAGGATATGCAAATGCCTTTTCCCAAGCGAAACACAGGCCTGAATTGTTGCTGGCAGGTCACAGCATCACACCACCCTCAGCAGCCTCTCAGCTGAAGGGATTTGCTTGGCCTGTGCGGCCGCCGGGAGCGGCAGCCAGGAGGAGGCCACGCACAAATCCCCCTTTCAGGCAGCTCCAGACGAGGGCCGGGGCACCACGCAGCGCCGAGGTCACTGGGGATCGCTCACCTCGCGTCCCCGGCTGGCCTCTGACCCCGTCCCATCACGGCCAAGCAGAGATCGGAGCCAAAAATTGAATTATTTCATAAAAACCGCCCTGGCGCCCACAAAAGCGATGTGGGGTGTGCCAGGGAGGGGCCCTCCAATGGCACCGAATGGGCACGATGGAAGCCACTTTGTGAGGCTTTCATGTTCATCAGGCTGCCGGTACAAGGCAGGCAACCCTTCAAAGCAGCCGGCAGGAGTTATCTGAACGTTTTTCAGGATAAAAGCGACCTTGCATTAGCTCATCTCCAGTTACAAATAACGGTTTTGCCTAAAACTGAACTGTACTGCACATAGAAGCTAAAACATATTTAGAATTCCAAGAGGGATTCTGATATATATATATTTTTCCCCATCATTAAAACAATCTTCAAAAGATGTCTAAATAATGTTTTCCACTTGCTATACCTAAATACTGCTCTATGCAGAATTCTGAAAAAAAGACATTGAACATCATTCACATCATTTGTTATTCCAGTGCAAACGTGGCTCAGACCAAGTCATTGAAATCAACAAAATAATGGTTTGCTCTCTTCCTAGATGTCTCCAAAGGAGAGGAAAAAAAAAAAAAGGCATTAATCAGCTTGGTAATGTCAGCACGCCAGCCAAGTGAATGCGCGGCGGCTCTCGCATGGTGCCACCTAGCAGACACAGGCAGCACGATGCGGCTGTCCCACCCCACCCCACCCCATCCCAGGCAGGGTCTCCATCCCCAACCACATCAAGGGGGTGATTTTTTTTTTTTATATATTTTTTTTTAAATTTCCAAACAGAAGCACTGCTAGGGCTGCAAGACCCCCGCAGTCATTGGTCTCAACTCCCCGCTTAGCAGCGGCATCACCCACCTTGCTGGTGGGTCTGATCCAAAGGGTTTGGCAACCTGGGAGAGGAGCTGGGGATTGATCTGGAGACCACAGGGAGACCCTGGCAAATCCTCCCTGGGGTAACTCAGCCCCCACGGCTCTCCAAGGGAAGCAAAGGAGAACAAACGGATCGGCTCAGCCACTGCTCTGGCACCCAGCAAGGCAGGATCTAGACTGGTCACAGGCCAAATTGGGTTGAAGTTTAGATTTCAGAGTCTAGAACAGTTACTCTGCCACACAGGGACCATTGGTCCCGGTGCCAAATGACACCGCTGTCCCAAGGGAGAAAAGCCAAATAACGAAACCCAGACATCCCTGGGTCGCCTTGACCTCCCCAAGGCCAACCCACCTTACACTGATTTTTGCAGTGTTACTTAGCAGTAATGAAGTGGAAACTGCTTCCCTGTGGTGTGGCCTGTCTTCAGATCGTATCTACACCACAGCAGCCGCACGGTTGAGCAAATGGAAATGTGAGCTGCATTCTTGCAACACCATCGCACAGAGATCTAGATGTAAAAACTTTTTCTCCCTTCGCTGGGGGTTTCCCGATGAGATGGTGTTTTCCACCGCACGATACGTTTCTTTGAGAAGCTTCCTGTGGTGCAAAGGAAGGTGGCTTGGACGAGAGGGTTGGATTTATCTTCTTTCCGCATTTTGGAAAGGGGGGCAAGGCTGACGAGCACCCTGCTGGCTGACAGCCCCCACCGAGCTGGGGTTGCGTTTTGAGACGGATTGGGTTTTCCAAGGCATCTGCAACACTCGGCAGCATCATCACTGCCCGTAAAACCCCGCGGGTGGGGTGGGCAAAGCGTGGCCGCAGCCCCGGAGCTCGGTGACCAGCACCAGGCCCTGTGGGATGAGCAGGGACACGGCTTCCCACGCGGCTCCGAAGCTCTCTTCTGGCTGAAAATCCCCTCTTGTCCCCCTGCCTTCCCCTTCTCATCACCAGCCACCAAGTTTTCCATCGTGCAGTCTCCAGTCCAAAGGTTACATGATTTTATCTATACGCAGAGCGCATGGAAGAAGCCAAAAGCCGAAATTCCTCCTTCCTCCTGCCTCCACCGGCCACAGGTCACCTTGAAGGCTCTGTGACAATGTTTACAGTGAGAGGAGCATCCGACACAGCGAGCGTCTTGTCATCAATAAGCGCTGATAGCACACGCTACGACGATCAATCTGAGCTCAGCAAAACACCTACCCATGTCACGCTGTAGGGAAACAACGCTCGGTTCCTCAGAGGCTCCAGAAAAAGGATTTGCAAGGACTCGGAGTCAGCGCGTCTGGAAGGAAAAGTCCCTTGGGAGCCAGGCTGGGCTCACAGCAAGCTACAGGGAAGCTCAGAAAGAAGCGTGAGGAATCCCACTCTTAAGGTGGGGTTTTATAGATTTGAGTGATAAAATTCAAGCCTATTAATCCACAGTACAAAGCCAGGTGCTCTCTGGCACACCTCACTCCGCTGCATCTGACCAGCTCCCATGGTCTGGTTCATGGGCACTGCCAGCCCCTTGTTGAGAGGGAGAGGAGCAGAGAGGCCGAAGCAGTTTGGGCACCAGGAGCTTCTCCGGAGGGCCGAGGGCAGCAGCAGAGCACAGAGCACGTCGCTCCCCATGGACCTGGTGCCTGCAGCCCTGCAAAACGGCACGGGGACAGCTCGAGCCCTGGTGCCAGGGACCTGCAGGGCTTTGGCTTCGCTCAGCAGCACAAGGGCCGTGAAGAGCAGCCATGAGAAAACCTCATTACTTGTATTGATCCATCGCCAAAGGAGCGCACGCAGAGCACTTAAAAATACAAATTGTATTAATAGATGCTCTTCTGTCTTCTTCCTTGATGATAAAAAAAGAAGGTGATTAAGCCGATCGTTTTGTTTGGGTCTGCGTGGAGGACTAATCTAGCAAAGCCAAGATGAAAGCCATGGGAACAGAGCCATGCTTGGTGCCTGCATCCTGCTGCTTCCCTCTCACCCCGACCTGCTGCCAGGTTGCTTGCAATGGTGTAGTGTGGAGGAAGGAAGATGCTGATATTCCTCTCAAATTCCTCATAGAAATGTAATAAAAAGGAAAGGTTTAAACCCAGTGGTACTCTGCAGCTCTTGGTGACGCGAAAACCACGGCAGTTGTACCCTTACTGGAGCGATGTGGTATTTCTTTGTCCCTGGCTTGCTCCCAAGGCAGCTTTCCTACATCCACGGATATTCAGTTAATTCAGTTTACCATCTGTCTTCAGAGCTTTTCTCCTCTTTTCATTACTTGAATATATTTATTATATCCACAGTAGAGTGAAGACAAAAATCAAATCAATGTCTAGATTAGTCCAGAGCAGCAGAGAAAAATTGCTGTGCGCTGCCTTCCCCCCGCAAGCAAGCAGAGAAATCCAGAAACATTTCCTCTTTCCTTTTGATGGTATCTAGCAACTGTTCAAACAGGAAAGTAATAGAGAGACGGAGAATAAAAGCAACTAAATATAACCCATCAAATGGCAGAGGTTTGCCTCCCCTGCAGCAGGAGCACTCCATGGGTTGGTCTGAGCAGCCCTGGGCATCCGCTGTTTCCCACACAAAGCGTGGCAGGAAACGTTCCTTACCCTGAGACCTACATTTTGGGGCATCCTCAAGGACTCCTGTGTCACAGTGCAAGAACAGGATTTAGAAAAGGGACTGTGGAAGTCTCTTGCAGCGCCACGTTAACCTTCTGCTTCCTTCGCAAGCACACACTGACAAATATTTGGGGACGTAGCGGTGGTGGTGGGGCAGAGCCTCCTCCTTGTGTCTCCACAGGTCCTGCTTGGCCAGCAGGAGTCAGGGGAGCACAGGGCCCCCCTCTGTGCTGAGTGGCAGGGCTGACGCAGGGACACAATGACATGAGGTAAGGAGGGAAGAGAAGAGTGGGGAAGTCTCCGGGATTCCCTGTTTTCGTTCAAGGGGAGAGGAGCAGGGGACTCAGCTGTAACCTCATCATGCTTCAGTCAAACCAGCCCAAGGCACAGCTCCCTGGGGCAGGGGTTGTTGTTGGGCTTGTTTGCTCTTACACCAAGCCAGGTAACAAAGCTCATCTGCACATTAGGAAAACTCTGTCTTTGTCCTTCTCGGCCTTACACCTTTATTTCACTGAGGTGAGCACTACAGACCCATCCTCAACTACTCAAAACCTTTGTAAAGACGCAAGAAATTCACTTAAAATAACCTAGAGTGCTGGGCTGGGCTGTGATGGCCACCCAAGAGCACCTCATTCAGCAAATCGGCACAGGCACCGCGTTTCCTTGGCAGCACGGAGCGGTGCCTACGGGATGGAGCCACCAGAAGACTGAGACCACGAGCAAGAGCAGCAGCCAGAAACATGCAGCTGAGCAAACGTGGCACTGCCGGGTCGGATAGAGCCCCCCTGTGCCAACAGGATCCGTCTCCCTTAGGTGAGTTGTGCTGTGTCTGCCAGAGGCAATAGTGGCACATCTGTCTTCCAAGGACACCTATTCCGTAGATCACGTTAGGCTGAAGTCCCCACCCACTCTAAAATCAAATGGGCAAGGAACTAAGGGAGGCCACGAGCCAGGGCAGTGCCCAAATGGAGGAACGCTTTGGGACAGCAGGAGCCAAGAGGGAGATGCATTTGGATGCAGCAGAGCGAGCACTGAGACGGGAGGCACGGGGACGCGCTGGGATCGATGCCGCAGGGTGCGCACGGAGGCCTGGGAGCAGGTGCTGGCCCACGAGAGGCATCCCCAGCCCGCCCTCCTCTCCTCCTGTTGTCATAAACAAGCCTGCCCCAGCCGGTAATGGAGCTCAGAGCAGTCCCTGGGGCCCCGGGCCCAAAATACTGTAACAAACACTTGCCTGCAGCCTCCCAGCCAAGTCCTGCTTTCTGATTCACCCATCTAATTCCCTTCGGGCAAAATTAGCGCCGCATGAGTTTTGCTACAGCTCGGAAGCAGCTGATTCAAGCTGCTGATATAAGCAACTGTAAACCCACCGACTTTATGGGAGCTGCCAGGATATTTTCAAAGACAAAATGCAGGCCAGCAATACTGGGGTCCCTATTATTTTCAGGGTGAAACGTTCCTTTTCAGAGTCAGAAGCAGCAAGCAGACATGCACATAAACAATCGCTGTATGTTTTCCATTCCTGGTGCTACCCAGCAGAATATTTACCTAATAATGCGAAGATGCTGTCTTTAAAAATCATTTTCCCTTTTGTACTTCTTCCCCTTGGAAGTCTGCTTGTTTAGAGGAAAGCTGTTGGACAAAGGGGAAACAGCACAGGCATTGAACCTCACCTTCCTTTGGAAAAGGCACCGCTCCCGGATTCAAAGCACCCACACCTGAGCGAGTGCAGCAGACCGCTTAAAGCTGAACCCCTAAACACCTGCCAGAGAGCCTCCTATCTCAGACCTGCGGTCATTTTCTAACCCAGACACGCTTAGAAGCGCCGTGCCTGCCCACAGACAATGGGATTTGAACACAGCCCCCTGCCCAGCGGGTACAGCGCACGAGCACGCACACGCATCCACAAGCACACGGACACCGCCACGAGCACACGCACCCCTAGCAGCACACCCACGCACGCTGCCCTATTTCCCAGCCCCACTCCAAATAAATCACCGGACCGAGAACCCCTGGGACATAAATCTGGGGGCTACTTGGGGGATGGATGAAGCAGCGCGCCCGGCCGAGCCCCCACCGCGCATCCCCAGCCCCGGAGCCGCCCCCCTCCGCTCGCCGGCTGCCGCGAGGATGTCGCGATAGCCCGGCCCTGTCGCGATATAGCGGCGGGGGGGGCACTCACCCAGCAGCAGGCAGCCGGAGCCGGCGGAGCCCAGCAGCGGGCCGAGCATGCCTGCGGCGCTCCCCGCTCCGCGCACTGCGGCGCGCTCACTGCGCAGCGCAGCCCGGCCCGGCGCGCTCCCCCGGCACAGGGCGGTATTTTTAGCAGCCCCCCTCCTTTTCCTTTTTCTCCTCCTCCTCTCCCCATCCCGGCGAGCCCTCCGGCTTCGTCTTGCCAGGGCCGGAGCATCCTTTCCTTCCCCTGAACGCGCAAAGAGGGCATCAGGGGAGGGGGAGAGGAAGGGGGGAAACTTTGCTCCGCCATGGCTGGTGCTTCCCCTTCCTGGTCCGAGGGAATCTCTGCTGCACAGGAGCGGTCCTGAAAGCCCTGCCCAGCTGAAATAGCGAAATACCTCCAGCTCCAGTGCCTAGGAGACGGATGAGCATCGCTTCCAGATATTTTAACGCCTTAAAACGCAGTGAATGGCTGTGCACAAAAGGAGATAAAAGGCGCTAGTGATGGCAAATAACGTGAGGGGGGTGTGGGGAGACAGCAGATTTATGTTCTTAGGGATTCCACCTTTCCCCCAACAAGCTGGTAGCAGAAAATTAATCTGGGCTCCATGGTAAGAGAAAGGCTTTGCAGAAAAAAGGCTTTACATGGCTGTGCCAGCAGTGACTCCAATGTTACATCCCCTGGTAATCACAGCACCAGGGGGTAAAGTGGGTCAGGAATGGCACAGGGAAGGACACACATCACAGCCTTGTTCTTCAGCCTTCTGAGCGAGTAACATGGCAGATCTGCAAGGCAGGCAGAACTGGCTCAAAGCTGTGATGTGCAGCTGCTTAACTCTTTGTGAGCATGGAGCAAGGTTCACCAAGGAAATCCCTGCATGTATGAGGAATTAACACTTGTTCAGCACTGATTATAGCTGTCCAGGGTATACGCTTCCTTAGAAAATAAAGACTTTTGGTTTTCTTTAAGGTGAAAATGAAGCTGACATAAATGAAGAATTTCCATTTGAAGGGAAAAAGACACTTTTCAAGTGTGGTTTCTGATTCACTGTGAAAAGGACTTTAAAAAAAATCCTGCATATGAAAGACTAAACTGATGTCACTTGCATTGGTGTCACTGCTGCCCACTCTTGCAACCTGTTAGGAAATTGCCACATCCAACTGCTCAAGTAAAGTGGGCTTCCGAGATCCTTGGTCTCAAAGCAAAAAGAGATCAAGTGTGCTAACAAGTAATTGTGCAGCTATTGTGACTTCAGCCACACCTGGTGTCAAAATCAAACAAAACAGCTATGAAATTGGACTTGGAAAATCATCTCTGCTGCTATACAGTCTATTTTAATTATGAGCTGTTGTCTAGCCTCTCGCTGCTACCTTATTTCTAGATAAGGAAGAACATCTTCTACCCCACTTTGTATGTTCCTCCCTGCAACAAGTTTTGTGTGCTTGAAGACTGTCAGCAGATCTTGTTTTCCGCAAGCAACCAAAATCCCACAGCCACTATGTCTGAGAATGCCCAGACTTCCCCCAAACCACCAGTGCTATTTGCTGAGCCCTGCTTCTAGCTAATGGAAGTTTGCAGGAGCCCAGAAATGGCAATACTGGAGCTGATGGATAGGACAAGTTAAATCATCCTAATCACATGGGATCACTTGGCTTTTCAGGCAATGGATCTTTTTAAATAATATTTCTCTAGGGAAGTGGAGGGAGTAGCAGGAACTGGTTAAAGTCCACCAGCTCCCAGAACTCCGCTAAGCTTTACAGCAAAGATTGGCACATCCAGTTGTGCACTGAGTCCTGAAAACACCTTTCCTGCTCCTGGCAGAGAAGTGAAGATCACTGACAACAGCTACCACCTGGACCTCTGGGCACTCACAGGGTGTCTGCCTATGCCCTGCAAGGAAGAGCTTTCCTGACCTCATCAGTTCCTGGAGCAGCTCCTCCGATCTCTATGTAGATTTTAAAAATTTGGTGACATCCTGTGTTTCACCACAAGCTTCCTGCCTCTGTGCATGTAAACCCTCTAATGCTTGACTTGTATTTTCTGCCTTTAGTAGATTTCTGCTTCTCTGTACACTAGACCCCAGGGCAAACTTAGCCCAAATGATCACAAGGTCCATCTGAGGTCATTTTCAGAAGTTGCTCACACCCCTGTAGCAGCCTATTTTGGTGCTCTCACTCATTGTGTCCCTCATTAGGATGATACCAATGGAGATTTTGTTTCTAGAGGTGTCAGTGACAGACACCTGTCATGATGCTGAAATTTTCCCCACTCAGGATCTTACTCAGAACTCATGAGTCACAGAAGTGTCCAAAATTGCTACAACACCAGAGCCATCTCTGCTGCAGAGGCCATACCTTACACCACCAGGAGATTTAAACCAGTAACAGACCAACAACAATCTTCTTAATATCCACACCAGAGAAAAACATCAGAAAAGATCAGCCAGGGACTTTGCACTCACATTCCTCTCTAAGCTATGAGAAGTTCTCAAATTCATTCCCAGACCTGTCACTACCAGAAGATCCTTCTACTCTGTTCCATCACAGCTTGGTCTGGGTAGTAGGAAATATAAACTATGCCAAATCCTTGTGAATAAACAAATTCAAAGTGCTTCCTACTTCTTCACACAATTAGGTGCAATAACATTAGTCTAAAAGAGAAGAAGATATATCATCAATTTCTTATTTCTTCATAATCTTCTATGCCCATTCAATAATCTGATGTAATTTAGTTGCCCCCAAGTAACATTAATACAAAAAAAGCTTCTTAGAAAGTGTTCCATTCTGATAAATTTTGCTTTTAAAGATGTGTAATCTTTCGAGCTATAACTTGTTAAATTTCTATTTCAGATTTTTCAATCTCTCCTCACCCCCAACCAGGTGGTAAACAGTTACTATGGCAGCACCTAATGCAGTGACTCAGCACTCCCCCACATCTCAGTATCAGCTGTCTGCCCTTCTGGTTTCTTATGATGGTAATCATGCCCTCTTTTCTGTCTCATTGCAGAATTATCAGATCATGTTGCCCTTGTATAATTCAACATCAGTTGAGGCAATCAATGCAAGAATCTGCTAAGTAAAGATGCTATTCAGGATGCTATTTCAGCTTTCCTTTTCTGTTGATTCAAAAGATGTTTGATGGTATTCCAATCATGTCTCAGTGTTTCTCTGGAGCTTTATATTACCCCTTGCCAAGCAAGCTAGTCTAATATCAAACCATTACATGCCCGGTTCCAAAATGTCCCAAGCCTGTTCAGTGAGCAGAAACTCCCTCTCCTTTTGTTGCTGTTCAGAGCTCCTTGCTTTCTGCTCCTGGGCAGGGATTTTCCCCCCCCGCCCCCTTCATTTACCTTGACTTGCAAGTTGGTTTGACACCTTGAGTTTTCACCTTGATCCTTCATCTGGTGTTTAGTTGTGAACTGGTTGGCCAGTTCACATTGTTACCAGCAGGGCTACTGCTCACATGAAGGGAGAAACCACAAATTTTAATCTATACCTTAAAGCAAATTGTGGAGAAGAGGAATCCACAACATCACCCAATTTGCCATATCTAAAAGCATGAGAAGGCTTTTGTGAGTCAATTCAGAAACAAGTAATTTTGATAACAGGGGAACCCCAAAAGCCTGTAGCTTTCCATCTTATGATTACCTTGTCCCATAGCTAGAAAAGTGTGAACCACTTGTTCAGGTCTTTTTCTTGAAGTTGAGATATTTGCTTTACCCCCACCTGCTAGCAGTGATACAGGCGAGTCTCCATCAGCTGGCTCAGGACCTCATCCAAGCCCATTTCTTGGCTTCCACTTTCCAGAACTACGCCTCACAGACTTTCTGGAAAAAAATAATACACGTACCTTGGGGAAGAGCTACAGCACTTTCCTGCTGGGCTCGCTGAATCGCCGCCAGCTTGGGCTCCCCCCGCAGCTCAGGAGCCGCCCCCCGGCTCTGCAGCACCACGGACAGCGGCGGCGCCCGGCCCCGCGCCCACCCCGGGGCCCCGGCCCTGGGCTCGGCTCTGCCCTGCTCCGCTCCCCCTGCTCCTGGGCCCGGCTCTTCTCAATCAGCCTTCCTTTCCACCTGGGGAAGAGAGTAGGGTTGAGTCCCTGCGCTATTTACCCGCGGTCACCTCGTACGGAGGGATTTGGGGAGAGCTGGGGAGCGGCACGGTGTTGGGGTGGGCTGATGATGTGTTTGCTATGGGCACAGCACACAGATCTGTGCTGGTTGGCAGCCCAAATCAAGAAGAAGTGATGGGATTGACAGTGTAGTAAATCAGCTTTGCATACCATAGCCAAAAGAACAGTACAAAGCATTGCTAAAATCCATATAGCCATGCTGTTTGTTGCCAGCTCCCCTTATTTTTGTGACTTTGAAGATTTAAGAAAGGTATTTTGGCTAGATGAAGAGGTAAGATCAGCCCCTTGAACTCAAGTGTAAGTCAGCCCCCAAGTCAAACAGAACAAAGGCTTCCTCTACACACTACATTGATACCCAACACATCCTAAAGTTTTGTATTACCAGTTTTGGTTGAAAACTTTTGGATTTGTTGACAGCTGTTATTTCAGGTATGATGTACACTAATAGCAGCAGTTTTATTGGCAAGAGAAGACTTACTGTTTGAATACAGCGGGGGTCAGCTGCTCCCTACAAGCCAGGAACCACGCTCAACACAGATGAAAGGCAGGAGCCTCAGCAGCCACGGTGCAGCCTCTTGGTACCCGAGCACAGCAAAGCAGGGCTGGGGATGGCAGCCCAGCACCAAGCCCATCAGTAACTGTGCGGTGATGCAGCAGGTCTGAGGCAAGTCAGGAAGTCCATCCACAGGTTAGGGTCCAAATCACCAGGGTGCATGGTCAGGGAGAGGCATGGCTGCAGCTGAGCTGGAGAACAACACTTCTGAAACACCAGCAAAAACCACAAAGACCCCAAGGCTGAGCTTAAATGGGCTGGGTCCATGGGCAGGGTGTGGGCAGAGGTCCAGCTGAGGCTGGTCAGAGCCATCAAAGCCTGTTAGTGCCCCTGCAGCTCTGACAGGTGCAAACTTTCTGCAGAAAAAAAAAAAATAAAGTTGTTTCTTAACCTTGTAGCTCTACTTGGTATAATGAGGGTCCCACCTGATGTAGGAACAGTGTTAATAAACTGACTTTTATCTGATAAGCTTTCACAGTAAAGACATTTAATTTGGTAAATGCACATATGCACATAAATCGTAATTCTTGGACTCTGAAGCAATTTACAAAGGGAGAATTTCTAATATCTCTCCTTAATTTCATTTTCTTTAACCTATGCACAAGTGCTAGCTGAGATGAATGATGTAGTGACAAAAATCTTCCTGGCTGCAAGAAAAGGCTGGAGACAAAACCATTATTTAACTATTCACAGGAAAAGTCAGTGGACTGCCTATGCAAATGAAGAAAAATAGATTGTTTCATTCTGAGGACACAAAAACACCAGCAGGTATCAGACTAGAAGTGATGCAATGCCCTCCTTTATTGATTTGTTTCTGTTCGCGTGCCTTCATTATCATGAACTCTCCGAGCTACTCCTGGTAGGGTTATGCAAGGAGAGAGCTGATGCCCGTTCAGAGGGCTCCAGCTACAAAAACAAAGTCAGAACTTACAAGAGCTTTTTGAGAACAATACGCTCTAGCCCTGCTCTTCCTACATTACAGTGAGAAATGAGAAAACAAGTGGTACTGTTGTGGGTTTTCCGGAACAAATTAAGATATCAGAGTTAGACAGAACAGTTGTTTAATCTCATAACCCTTCATGCTGCAATCACATAAGGCAAAAAGGAGATATTTAGCTTAACTTCTTCTGGCTTAGAGGACACACTTACAGCCTGAATCCAGAAGACTCCTGCCAATGAACAGGAGCACACTTTTATCTCACTGAGGCTGGTCAGTAAAGGTTAATACTCTTGAGGCAAATTATGTTACACCTCTATCTGGCAGTAAAGCATCAACTCCCTTGTATAAATAGAAACATACACTGCAATGACCTTTGTGCCTCTGTTAGATTAATTCTCCTTGGGTTTGGATAATGGAGAAACACAGATATGGTGATTTGGGTTGTGGCTAATGGGTCGCACCTCTTGAGTAAAGAAATGACAAAGCTAATGCCTTAGCCCATGTGAAAGTGCCACCTTCTGACAGTATTGTAACTCAAATTGGAGTTTTAAAGAATAATATTTACCTATTTATTTATTTATTTTGTCACAGGTTTAAGGTGAAGGATTCATAGGAGCAGAACAATTTTATTCTGTTAAATTACCCTTGCTTCTCTTTCTCTTCTTCATCAGGCCGCGGAGGAATCTCAAGAGGAGGGTGAACAGGGAGCTGAGGCAGATCTGTTGACACCAGTGTTTGCAGCATTGTGCAGGCAATGAGGTTGTGCTGTGACTGTAAAGTGACAGGTCATATACGCTGGTGACTCGATGAAGTGTCGATCGTATTATTTAAAAAGCGACCAGGCTCCTTTTAAGCTGTAAATGTTACACAGAGAAGCAAAGCACTTCACTTCCCCAGCCTAGGCAAGCACAGAGATCCCTCATGGCTGAATTTTGCTGTTGATCAATGATGTGACCTTGCCAGCAGCAGCAGGCTGGCAGAGCGTGCCAGCGATCTTTCTGCTTTGTTTTCTCCTGTAGTAATCCTTTTTGCCCCTCTATTTTTGAGTAAGCTGCCATCTGCTGTCAGAGCTCAAGCAGCCACACAGTGCTGGGGACTGAGCCAATGCCAGCAAAAGCAGCAGAAGTCAACGAGCAACAGAAACATCCCATTGAAGGTGCAGGTTGAAATGCTTTTTGTATGACTTCTTATTACTATTTCTTTCATACATTTATTCATGATTTAATATATTTAGGTTGTACTGAAATGGAGCATCTTTTAAACAAGAGCCCACAGCATTTTCATTGCAGACAACAAGATATTTACTGGTTTTTTTTGTGCTGTTTCTCCACTTGCTATGAGTGACTGCCAGCTGTTTGTTTATGTTGGCTTAATTAGAAGATAGAAAGGATAGGTCACATAAGTTTTGTAACAATAAGGTTAAGAATTTAGAAACCTGTTCAAAATTGAAGATAAATGAGATGTGAATATCAAGGCTGAGTCTGAACTTGGTGGTCACTCTAGAAGCACTGTAAGAGCATCAGTGTGGAGTCCGGTGGTGCCACCTGGAAAGAACAGATCAGTGTTAGGAACATAACAGCTAAAATGGCTGTGAAATCTTTCATTACTGATGGAATGAAAGAATATATCTTGCAGTGGAATAAATTCCACCGTATGGTCTAACAATGTAAATGAAACAGAAACGAATCCTTATCTGAATGCATGGATGGAGAACTGAACGTGTAAAATAGAACATAAACAAAATCAAAAGGATAAAGTGTTTGCCTGACGTCAGTCAAAATAAAGGGAAAATGTCATTTTATGATATAATTACTTCAGAAGAACTACTCACAGCAGCATGTGTCATCAGCAGGACTAAAAGCCAGAATTAACAGTACAAAGGACTGGCATTGTGTAATGTCATCTGGATGTAATTTCAGAAAGCATGCAGTGATATCAAATACTCTCTGAAGCTGAGTAGGAAATGTTCTAGGATGATTTTGCTATGTTCGAATCACAGAATCATCCAGGTTGAAAAAGATCTTCAGGGCCAAGTCTAGCCATCTAAGTGATGATGAGTGGCTGGGGAAGCACAGGAATCTCAGTGTTGGTAAGCACAGACATGGGCGTGGAAACACAGCATCACTAAAACCAGCAAGGGGCTCTACATGAGTCTTACTCTGCCCAGGATCTCAGAAAGAAAAACTATGCTTAGGTTCAAAATATTGTTAAATTTACAGAAAATAACATTATTTGCGGCATTAAATACAACAATCAGATGTAACATTTGTCTCGGAGTTTTCTTATATCACCAAGGGCCATCTGTCAGGAAGACATCACAAGGAAAGATCTTTCTGTGTACTCCGTATCTCACACCTTTTCCTTAAATATCCACTGCTGCTCGTAGCACACTGGGTCATGACAGACCTTTGATCTGCCTGATTCATCTTGTTTTTTATGTTCTTTGGTAAAGTTAGTATGTTCTTTAGTAGTAGCTCAAAAAGCTGAGGGCCATCTCATGCTCATTAATTACATTTAGACGTTCATATTGAATGACATGTAAGAAGCTATTGCATTTACTATATACAGCAGATGAATAATTCACTTCATTAATGACCTCAGGAATATTTCTGTTGACCTGATCTTTTTATAGCCAACAGGAGAGATGGTAACTCAAGTAATTTCACTGCTGCTAAGGCAACAGAAACAAAGGATGGTGCTGCCAGACAGCCAAATGCCCATAGCATAGTTAAAACCACACAGAAATTCAGAGTGGTCAGTGAGCCAGTTAGATGTGAGCCAAGAGCCCATCATCAAGTAATTTAAAAATGAAACAGCTATTTTGTGGAGGGCTCCAAAATGCATGGTCACATTTCTGAAACCTGTCTTTCCACCCGCAAATCTGTAAGCACAAACGCAGTGATGCTCTCTGTGAAAGCAAAGTTGCAGGCACTCACATATTGCTTGTGTCAGGTTTAGTATAACTCATAATTTTAGAAAGTGTCTCGGGTTATACCTCCCAAACTGGAGAACGCTGCAGAAGCAGTTGTTATCATTCCTGAAAACCATGGGCTCAGAGAGCAGAAACACGAAGAGACTTTGATACCTAAGTGGACACTGAAGTGACTGTGGAGTTGTAAGAAACCTCAAAATTACGCTCTTTGCTCCTGTTTCTTGGGCTTCAGCAGTGACCTAACTTATCCCACGGGGCTGTGCTTATTCACACACTTACCGGTGGTGATTTTCTTGGGAGAGGAAATAGCAGTACAACATTAGGTTTATTTGAGCAGAGTTTGAAATAATGGAACCAAAAGGAGGAAGTTGGTTAGTGAAATGAAAATGGACAAAATTAACAGGGGAAAAATAAAATTAAAAAAAAAAAAAAAAAAAAAAAAAAAAAGAGAGAGAGAGTTATTTTTGTCTACTTTCTATGAAAGAAAAGCAGAAACATGAGCAGGTAAATTCTGGGATTACGCCTTTCTCCCAGGTGGCATTAAGAGTTTCAGACAGAATTTCTATTTTTGCACGCCTGCACAAATGCATGATGACGTTATGATGTAGCTATCGATACAGATTTTTGGGGCTTTCATAGCCATCAAGTAGAAACATGCCTGAGCCGAGTTTGTGTGGTTGAGCATAAGCGAAACATAGCAGTGCTGAGTTTAAGGACGGATGATATAAGTGTGTTGGAAAACCAAGTGGTCTAAGAAATGCATAGAAGGCTTTGATTTCCATCTATGTTAGAATTTGGAAAACACCTCCTGGATGCTAAAGCAATTACTTGTCTTCAGGCACACTAAAGACCTTGAGAACTTCTAAGCCAGGATAAGGCTTTCCCTGCAGGGAGATGTTTTCCTCTCTCCCCCGGCGAGAGGGAAAGCAGCTGGAGCTGCCAACAAGCGGCACAGGAGTAGGAAGGATGTTGTGTTTCCTATGACACTTCTGGCCAACGGTGATAAAGGCACTGCTTGCTGCTTGCTTCCAAATGACATCATCATAGCCCCAGCCTAAATCTCTTTTCCCACAGGTGGAAAAAAATGAAACGCTGCATTTTATTAGACGATCAAGTGAGATACCTATTTCTCCGCACCCAGGTGGGGAAAAACAGGGTGAAATCCTCACAGCAGTGTCAAGCATCCCCTTCCTTTCTCCTTTGAATGCCCTCAGCACGACAGGCTTTGATTTCCCAGCACTGCATCGTTGCTGTCAGCCCGCTAGCAGCGGCGGGGTGCTGCCACGCAGTGCTGCCTCTCCACCACTCCACCACGGGCACCGGCTTTGTGCGACGGTCTCCATGGCTTGGTGGGACAAACATTATCAGAGTCACAGAGAAAAAATTTTGTTTGAAGTGTGTGACAGACAAATTGTTGTTTCATTGCTTAAAAATAGCACAGCAACTCTAAACAGTGACGTTGCTCTCAGCTGATCTGGATATGCCAGGATGTGATTAAACTCACAGGAAGGATCTTGCAGCTACTGTGGATCCAGGAAGCAATTTGAGATGCTTTGCTCCACAAACTTCATTCAGGGCTCTCTAACGTCTGACTCCCGGGGTTTTTCTTGGTGAGGCATTGCTGATCGTGGAGAAACTCCTGCCCAAGAGGGTTCTGCCCGCAGCCGTGCAGCAGCCGGAGTGCAGCCACCACAGCCTCGTTCCAGGTGGGACGGCGAAACGTGACCCGGGGGATGAAATTGGGTTTTGCTGCCTCACAGCAACTTCTCTTTTTGGTTTCACTCATGGTTTTGACAACTACAAAACAAAACAGTAGTGGAACCATGATGATTTATCCCATATAACTCGTGCTGCTTTTCAGTTAGCTGCCTGAATTAGAAAAAATGTGATTTCTATTTCCTAGCAGTTAGAAAAGGGAAAATTTTAAAGTAAATGGGACACTCATTGTATACTGCCTGGTTCACAAAGCGGGAAATAGTTAATTAAGTTACCTTAATTTAAATAAAACCAGGGAAATACAGGTCAGAAGAATTTTGTCGTTCTTTGGAGGCTACCTACCTGTAAGTGAGAAGAATCATAAAATCACAGAATCAGAGAATAATTAAGGTTGGAAAAGACCTCCAAGATCATCTGTTCCAACCACCCCTACCACCAATGTCGCCCACTAAACCATGTTCCCAAGCACCACGTCCAACCTTTCCTTGAACACCCCCAGGGATGGTGACGCCACCTCCTCCCTGGGCAACCCGTCCCAGTGCCTGACTGCTCTTTCTGAGAAGAAACATCTCGTCATTTCCAACCTGAACCTCCCCTGGTGTAACTTGTGACCATGCTCTCTAGTCCTATCACTTGGTATCTGTGAGAAGAGGCCGACCCACAGCTCCCCACAACTTCCTTTCAGGTAGCTGTAGAGAGCAATAATGTCTCTGAGCCTCCTCTTCTCCAGACTAAACAACCCCAGTTCCCTCAGCCACTCCTTATAGGATTTGTGTTCCAGAAAGTTATTTTGATTTTGCCAGAGATTTCCATGAATAAGATGGATAAAAAGTAAGAAACATATGTGATATAGCTTGAAAAGTGATATTTCTTTCATAATTTAGCTTAGAACTATGTCCAAAAATAACAATAAAATAACAAAAAATAACACGTATTAAAGATATCATTTATTTTAAGGACTAAACTTCCATACCCTGACCTTTTCTGCAGTGTGTGCCAAACTCGGTTTGTGTTCAGCTGTGCACCTGCACCATGCCCAAGAGCAGCAGATGCCCCAGGAGGGATGGGGACACATCAGCCTACATGCTAGGTGCATGTCACCGGCTCCCACACAACCAGAGGCATTTTTTCCAACGTGCTGAATCCCACCGGTTTTAGCAAGTGTGCAGATCTCTCATAAGACAATTTCAAAAGATGCACCTTTTCCCTTTTTTGGTGAGCCTCATACGCTGCCTGTTATTTCTTTGCTGGCAGATTTACCAACATGTAACCTCCAGGCTGAAATTTTCCGCCTTGACTGAGTGGTTATCTTAAAGATGTCAGACAAGGTAGTTGTTTCTAAAAATAGGCCTAAGGGGAAAAAAAAAAAAAAAAAAGTAAAAAAAAAAAAAGTTGCTTAGTAAGACTGAAAACATAAAAACAACCTTTTGTTTGAAGTCTCTCTGACCTTATATAGCGCAGTTCACCCAGTTCCTAACCATACGATGAACTGTGACTCAGCAAGGTGTTTTGCCTGGGACTTCTGTTTTGTTTGATAAAACATTCAAAATCAAATAGCGAAAAGCTGCCTAAAAGGATTATTAAGGTAGCGAAGCAACCACTTAAAGTTAGAAAATGCTAAAACAGGACAACTGCTGGAGGCCAATAAGTCCAGCCTGAGCAAACATGGGGCCGAAAAAACCTTTCATGGGAAAAATTGTGTGAAGTAGAACTGAAAAAGTTAGACAGCCTGACATAATGAGACCAATTCAGGGCTGCAAAAACAAACTTCATTTTAGGATTTCCTTGTTTTTAAGTGTTTAACTTAGTTCTTATTAGCAATAATGTATAAAAAGTGGTCATCCAGTAAAAGATTCATTACACTGACAACAGGAAAAGGTAATGTTTTTTTAATCAGTTACGAGATCAGCTTTATCCCAAACTGTTATGAAATTGTGAAAAATGAATAGGTAAAATCCCTGACAGCAAGGATTGAATCATCAAATTTGGATTTATGACAATAGTCAAAATAGTTTCTTTCTTAGTTTTGTAGAAAAAAAAAATGTTTTTCCACTTTCTTTGCAGTTACTGTGCATAGGCGGCATCCTTCCTTGGAAACAGAAACCACCAACTGCCTCCTGTTATCAGCTCAGAATCACTGGCTCACCACCACTGGGAATGAGGAATTGCCATTCCCTTCCCACTGCCGCCTGAGTCCTGGTGCGCCTGAGGCTTTTTCCTTCAACATCAAGATGGATTTTGAAAAACATTGTTGATATTGGTCTGATGGTCATCAGCCTGTTATCCTCAGTTGGGGTTCTTTCATATTTGTTACGTAAAATATCCCAATGTTTTTTGCCCAGACAACTTGCTGTAGTAAAATCCATCTTGTCTGCCAGATACAGGACATGGAGCTTCACTGATTTGTGTTTGGGGACTTACCATGATGAGGGGATTATGTTTTTCCCCAGTTCTATTTGAAATGCCTTGCATGCAGGTAGTGCCAATGCAGCCATCTCAAGCTCGTGTCATGAAAAGTATTTATAAACAGAAGCCCTCACTGTACTTCCTGCATACAGCTACTTTCAAAGTGTTCAAAACCTGCTCTGGGCATTGGGAGACCCATGTCAACCCATCTTCCACACCTGAGGCTGTGGTTTGTATTTTTAGGATCTGAAATTGGCCCGCGGCCTTGCAGCCGCCACAGCCTAGAGGCTGCCACATGGCTCGGAGGGGCCCGTTCAAAACCCACTTCAGAGATGGGAATCTGGGGACACACCAGAACTGGCTGGTAAAGCACTCATCAAAGCATTACAATGCACAGATCAGACCTCGCAAAGATTTTGCTGAGGGTACAGAAAAGCACTTGCTACCAGCACCCGTGGTTGTTATGAGAAGGCCTCTGTAAACCTTCCATAGAAAACTGGGAACAAAATCAATTTTCTGACATGGATATTTCTGGTGCTCTTTTATTCCCTCAGGAGTTTGGTTGGTCAAACACAATTAATAGGATTATTTAATCAAGATCACCCAATAGCAAGTCTTGACAGTTCCAGGAGAAAACATACATTTGCTATTTGCAAAATGTGCAAAGTATGTACATTTTGAAACAAGTCATTGGAAGAAGAGCGATAGAATTGAGATTACTGAGCATGGGAAAAATCTACCCTCTTGCAGAAGCTCACTCCAGAAAGGGAACACCCAAAAAGCCAATTAACTCTTCAGCTCACCTTAATGGGATGCTGAATGTGAGGGTAATCCAATCTCTCAGAAGATCTGTGCTGCAGTGGGTGCAGTACATTACCCCTTAATTCATCTGTTTTGTCATCTAGTTTCCAGTCACACCGTCACCATGGAGGAAAGCAAACACCTTCCTACATGATTGCTTGTCATGGAGAATGATGACAGCTGTGGGGAGGGCTCACCTGGGGCTTGGGTTATGTACTGAAACACGAGGGTTTTCTTCAGTACATACTCTGTTCGTGTTATACTGATAGCGTGGAATTAGTACAATACGCCAATTTCAGAGAAATTTCATCTTGTAAGCATGAAGTTCAGTTTGGAGTCAGAAGAGAGGCAATCCTTCCTCCCCCCATGTCGTCTGGCACCACTGCAGGACCGGAAAAGCCCTTCTGACTTTGCTCATCAGCTGTGGTTTGTGGCACAAAGTGACAGCCCCAGCCCCGTTTCACCCCCATGCCCAGGCTGCCGTGGGTGCTGGCCCCGCATCCACAGCTGCCCCCGCACCATCCCCAGCCCGCGCTGCCGCGGTCCAGTGACCGTTCTCCCCATCCGCAGGCTCCACTGGCTGAGCACACAGAAAAATTCAGGCACTGACGTCATGGCCAACGATGACTGAGCATAAATCCTCCTCTGCACCACTCCCCAATATAGGTCAATACCAAAAGTTTGCCACGGGTTTGTTATTTCCTAGAAGGGTTTTTTGCGGGTTTCATAGAACAGACTGGTACATTATTTTGTAAGGAATCCGTAGCTTCATACATCACAAAAGTTGGTACCGTGGTTGGATGCTCACTATTTTACAAAACATTATTGCAGTTTGAAGTTAAAGGCTTTAATAAATACTATCCATCTCGTAGGACAACCTATCAGATTTCTTTGTAGGTGATAATCTGTATGTTGACCACATAGCCCTCTGCAACTGGTTATGTTTTCTGAGGCTCTTCCTTTACCACCAACACACAGCTGTTCTTACTCATCTATTGCAGAATTCGGAGCAAAGATTCTGTAAACCAGGATGTACGTAGGAGATTTGGTCAAGAAAATACAGTAGTCTTTGTGTTTTGTAGAAAAAAAATAATAAATATTTAGATAAGATAGCCATAACTTGGTCTGAGAGATGTGGTGCAACTCCTTACTTTAGTTCCTAAGGCTCTCTGCAATGACAGTGGCTGGTTGCCAACAAACCTGGAAAACCCAGAGAACTGTGGATATTCCTGGGAGTGGAGAAAGGTAAACACAGGATGGGGACAGGAGAATGGCAAGGAGCTTGCAGAGCAACAAGGCATGAGGTGTGACACAGAAGCAAATGATCAAAAGAACAAATACAAAATGGCCAAGCAGCACCAAAGGATTGCAAATAGCAGCAGTGCTTGCCTGTTGTGTTCCTCTGTGCATTTTTTTGTTTGTTTGTTTCGTGTTTTACATTTTGTAAATGTGCACGTGCTTCTTCTGGGACATATTAGCAGGCTGCACAAAAGTATGCCATGACAGAGATTTATTCTGTCCTTCATTTCCCTGGAAACCTAAGTGTCTCACTCCTGTAACGCAAAAGCCTTTTCCCAAGGGAGCACATCCTTCACAATGACGATGGTGACACCAGACGGCGACACTGCTTTTCCATAACGTCTTCATCGCAGCTATTTGCTTACGCTAACAATCTAGATTGAGTCCAATAAAGTAATCATCAAACTCATAGTCCTGGTATTTATATTTATCTCAGATTTTCATTCCAGAGTTTAGCACTGTTTTTTTTTGTTGTTGTTGTTTTGTATTTTTTTTTTGTTTTGTTTTGTATTTTTTTTTTGTTTTGTTTCCTGCCAAGTGTCTTGATTTCAGGACAGTGTGAGTAACTGCTTTATGCTGTCCTGCTGTAAATCACTTGGTGTATTTTATGTATTTTACCAATCCTTTTTACACCTACTGGTTTTCCTCCCAAACCATTCATTTATCTCTGCATGGTCTCTTTATCCTGCCCAAGCTTTCAGCCAGCCTGCACACAGGAGCCACTGCCTCTGCCTGAAAGAATGTCCAGAACACCCAGAAAACATCCTGAAATATTAATGACCCTGACAGCTGCACTAAAAAACTGGGGAATTACCAGAGGAGTGTCATTGTTTATAGCAGGAATGTGGAAGGAATTGTCGAGGCCAAAATATTAATAAAATTATGAGGAATCTGTTGCTCATTGCTGGAAACTACCCCTCAGTTGAAACTCTATAGATATGATGGAATTCTGAGGTGGATGGAAGAAAGTGTACTGACATTGAGATTTGCTAATGTGCTATACTAGGAGACATGCTCTCGACATTACATTTTTAAAGGCTGTGCAATGTCCCAGTGTTGCCTACAAAATGCTTGTCCTGGTATAATTTTTTTTCATGCCACAAAGGGAGAAAAGCAGGTTGTTACAGCAGGGTTGACATCTCAGGAGATAAATGCATTTAATGATGTTAGCAAAATACATCTTAGAAAGTGAAAAATGAAAAATTTATGTGTGACTTGAACACAGGAGCTACACCAAGAGGGGCATTCAGTTCCCTGACCTGTAGGTTAAGCAAGTACCCACACACAGGCTAAGAAGCGAGCATTGCTCACCCCAAAGATCCCCTTCCCTATGGTCCATCCGGAATAACACCACAGCCTGTCCTTGGGACAAGCTGATTTTAAAATCTCTTTCTGTTTCTGGAGGGTAATAACCAAAAAAGAGCAAAGCTGATCATGTCAAATTATAATGTTTGAGAAAAACATTATAATTTGGATTTTTCTTTGGATTTTTCTTTGGATTTTTCTTTAGATTTTTCTTTGTATTTTTCTTTGGATTTTTCTTTGGTTAGTAGAAAAAAAAAATACTGAAATTGTTACTCAAGACTACATCACACTCTCATAAGCAAACCAGGGAAAAATAAGTGAAATTTCTATATTAGGCACATATATACATAAGTTCTCAAAAGAGCAGCTATGCAACAATTCCCCATCAGCTTGCAAGGCTCTGGACAACCCCTGCTCTAGGACTCTGGTCTGGCTCTTGCACCCATCATGATTTTACTTAGCAGTACCAGAAGAAAGAGAAAAGTACACCTTAAAAGAAAAAAGTGGATGTCAGAGTGTGTACACCTGCTTCTTGCTCTGGATGTGAGCTCAGGATGGGGAAAACACCAGGAGATTGCATTGCCTTCCCAGGAGAAGTCCATAACCTCACCCCCCACCTGCGAGCACATTTTCAATAGCCCAGGAAGTAAAAAACATCCTGCTAACACTCTGATACAGAGGCTGTATTTCCAGACCCCCAGTGACACGTTGACAACTACTGCTCGGTGCCCATTGTCCCACGGAGCCCACGACCAGATCGGGTCCTTGCCAGGGCTGCTGTGCCCGTGGCAGATCTTCCTTTACAGACCTAAGGGAACAACTGTTCTTACAAAGGACGGTTGCTTTGTATTCACAGTCCAGAAAGCTTCTGAATCATTGTTTATCAAGTTTCCCCCTCTGAGATCCGCAATTAGCTTGTCCGGTGCGTTGGCAGCTCTGCCCATATTTAATGGGATCTGCTCGCCGCTTTCCCTGCAGTATCAGGGAAAAGCTCCCCCCCTGCGGGACTGACTGAAGGCAGCGGGATCTGGATGGTAGGACACGACAGGAGGAGCTGGGATTTTAGTATCAGATAACAACCTTTGCTTATGCAGACTTCCTCGGTTGCTGTGTCGGCTCAGCCAGCTGCGAAACCTGCCCTGATGCTGCGCTGCCTTTCCTGAGAACCCGGACACCTTGGTATGTCTGGCTGATGGGCAGCTTGATGCAGAGTCGAGCTGCACTTACACTCCTGATTTTGTAAATGCTCCGAGTTGCTAATATATTCCAGACTTTGTTCACAGAATTCCCTGTAGAAACTGCACTGAATAGTTGTGCTAGTTTTAAGAGAAATCTTAAAAAATATAAATATTACAGTCTTGAGCACTGTAACCCTAGTTTTCTGGGAGAGTCTGTGTGTTTTCTTTACATCACCTTCAAACTTCTAAAAGTGCTGAAGAAGAGCACAAGATTTAGTTCTCCACCACCTGCACTTGTGTGTATACATGTCTATCAAGATCTGTGAGCAGATCCTCTACTAACTTCACACCAGGGCACAAATCTCTACTTACACTTTATCTACATTAGCGCTGCCCTACAGCTCGCCTTGGGAGTACAGAAGGGGCTCAGATACAGATTTCTACACCAAGATTGCTTCTGATATAGAAAGTACGCAGACTTAATCATTTGAATAACCAGCAGATTCCATTCTTCAGGTAAATCTTCCCCGCCTCCCCTTTAGCATGAGCATGTTTGTGGTGAGATATTAATCATTTCCTCCAGCCAGCTCTGTGTATATAAGGGAAGCCAAGGGCAGAGCCACACACAGTTCACCAAGCTGAAGTGCAGAGCTGACTTCGCAATGCTGGCCCAGCTCGTGGCTCTGCTGACCCTGGGGGTGCTCTGCAGCTCTGCACCAACTCTGAGAACCACGACTGCAAAACCCTCGCACCCGAATCACTGCTTCACTGGATCCGTCATCGAAGAGCTTCTCCACACTGTGAGGGGGAACGGAATAGTGATAGAAGTCGCAGTAAGTTACACCTCATGGCTTGCACCTGGCTGCTTTCTATTCCAAGATTTGTCTGAAAGTTGCTAACTGCATTTTCTCTTTGGCCAGGGTCTTGTCGACACCCCTAAGGATCTTACGGTAAGAACCTGCATACATCTCTTCTATTTAAAATTGTTGTCTCAAATCCCCAAGTCTCTTTTTCACTTCACAAACTGTGATAGCACCGAGATTGCCCCAGAAATCCAGGGAAATGCAAAGTGGATGCAACAGCTTTCAGAAGGCTGCTGCCCCTGCTGCTGTCCTTCAAATGGCTTGCAGTGGGCACTGGCATCCTCTCTGCTCTGAGCCCAAAATCTTAGTTCAAAGTTACTGTTTGGTCTGTATCCCATACAGACCCCTTAATTCACTGAGCTGTGTTCTCCTGCAGTCTCATGGAAAGAAGGAGCTTTTTACAGAGGAGATGAGCAGCACAAGTGTGAGGAAGGAGCCCACCTCCTAATTTAATTGAACAGGAGGCAAAGAGCATCCCTCTGGCTTTCAGGGAGAAAGGTTTAAAATACTGACCAGTAGCAATCATTACTTGTATTTCACTGAGACAATTCCATTTTATTTCCAAGGAGATATGATAGCAAGAAATACATTCCTAACTCAGGGCTGACTTTCCTTTCTCTTGAGGCATATTCACCCTGTTGGACACCTGAAGGTTTTACATATCCAGGTTGTAGTGGCACCTGCAGCTCCTCCTGAAGGCAGTGTTATTATTATTATTATTATTATTATTATTATTATTATTATTATTATTATTATTATTATTATTATTATTATATTTTTTCTTTAACACATTTTCAAACAAAAATTATAGCTTTTACCATGTTTTTCTAAGTTTGGTGTCCATTAAATTGCTGAATAGAAATTCAGGGGTTGTGTTTGAAAATGCAGCTTTTAATTTTGGTAGGTTATTATTTTTCTTGGGTGTCTAAATCCCCAGGATATGATGTGTTATGTATGTGGTACTGACGTATCACACAGCTGTTGAAGATAACTGTGTGCAATTCTTTTAAATGCAGAAATGCGTGTATGAGAGCCTGAGAATATTTGAGAAGTCCTTGAACTCAACTGGGACGAAGAACCAAAATACCGTCACCCAACTGACCAAACTTTACGAGTGCGAAAACTTCTTCTCCAAAGTAAGTTTGACTTAGTGCTACTCAATAGCAGAGCATTCAGCTACAGCTCCCAGTAAGAGCACCCCCGGGGGACACAGCTTCTGGGACGGGCACTGCTTTGGCTGCAGTAGGCACTGGGAACCTCATCTGATAATTAAGAAGGGCATAAAGATGTCTGCTTTCTTCCTTAAAGCACTCTCCCCTAAGGAAGCACATGCTGCTATTTTCACCTCTATAATCTTAATTGTATGAAAGACAATGATATGAAAAATAACCAGACGTGAATGGTAACTGCAGCAGCTCGGGACACCCTTAGGATGTGCCCGATCAGCAGCCACCTGCACGACGTGGTGGGGCTTTGAGCTCCAGGGGCTGGCTCCCTGAGCCCCCCGAAATGTGCTCTGTGAGCATCTGAAAGAAATGGATGTATCAAACAGCACAGAGTTAAATGTGATACCCCTATTCAAGTTACTAAGTTGTGTTCTTATTTTATTTTTATTTTTAAGGACCCTAATCAAAAATGTGAGATTGCAAAAGTACCAAGAGATAAATTCATAAAAACGTTGAAAGATTTCTTGCTGCACCTCAACGAGCAAATTTAAAATGAGCCAGACCAGAAGGACTACAGCAAACCCAAGAAGAAATGAAGGACCATAACTCTACTGCAAATGAAAATGTGATTCTATTATCAACTTATTCTCAGGAATATGCCTATGGAATGTTTTTAGACAGAGGTATACATTGTATGTATATTTATATATTTTTATATATAAATGACATTATGAGAGCAGGCATGTCCTCTCTAATGAAGGAACATGCTGCTCAGTTAAAAGACTGAGATATTTTAAATAAGATTTAAATATTTTATATACTCCTAATAGTTTAACTGACACTGTCGGTCCATAAGGAAAAACTTGTTTGGTTGCTTGTCTATTTATTTATTTATTTATTTATAAATTACGGGTATTTTGATAAATATTTATTGTGATGTTGATGTATTTAATTACGTTGTTTAAGAACCTATTTTTTATCAGTGTGTGAGGAGTGCTCTGTGGATGCCCTTTCATTTCCCTTTCACCCTGTTTCTCTGTCACACCATCCCCGGCTGCATCCCCTGGGCTCAGCATCGCCCAAGTGCTCTCAGAGCCAGGGCAGAGCCACCCTGTGGGATGGGGACGGGGATGGGGATGGACCCCCAGGGGCCTCCGGACCCCTGCAGCAGCCTCGGGATGGAGGAGGTCGAGGTCTGTGCCCCCACCTGCTCCTCCCTCAGCGTTTTGACCCGATGGCTTAAACCACTGCATGGTTTATTTTTGACTAAGCAAGTGGTGTCACCCAAATCTAACCACATTCTGCACAATACAAATGCAAACACTCTTCTGGCAACCTTGGCTGCTGTTCCTCAGCATCTGCCCGGCTGACACGAGGTGTTTCCCACGTCCCCGCCGAGCTGACTCTATTGAGATGAATTAGGTAATAGGTGTTTTTCAAACTGTTTGAGTATCCATGGCTCTGGGAAGTACTTAAAAGGTGTGCGCGCTGTGTTTGGATTCTGCAAGTTAATATTTAATAAATTGATATTCGAGAGGAATGCCACTGCTCCAGCTGGGCTGCGAGGACGCACGCCACGCGTCGCATGCGTTGGCTTCACCTTTGTTACCTGTCTGTAACCCTTCATGAAAGCTGGTGGATTTTTACAGAAATAAACCTTCCACAACTCAGCACCTGTGCCTTTGCCTTTCTTTCTGAGCAGCGCTGGGGAGCGGGCACGGGCCGGGGGCTCCCCGGGGCTGTGGCCACCGGGCTGGCAGGGGGGAGGGAGCTTTTTGTGGCCACCGGGGGGCTGAGGGGCCAGAAAATTCCCCCAGAGCATCAGAACCACAGCCACCACAGGGGAAGTAAGCAGAGAAAATAATAATAACAATAATAACAATAATATATATGTAATGCATAATACATAATACACAATAATTTTTATTATATTCTAGTATATTATTATATTATATTATATTATATTATATTATATTATATTATATTATATTATATTATATTATACATTATATTATATATAATATATTATATAATATACAATATATAATCTTATATATAATAAATAATGTATAATATGATACAGTATATAGTATATATGTAACCCTATATATTTATGTAATGAATATATATTGTTATTACTATTATTTCAATTTTTTATTATTATTTTCCCCGCTGATAGCTCTGTGCGGTGGCCATGGGATGCCCCCCACACACACACCCCCTGCAGCCCCCCGGGCAAGCCCCATGCCCGGGGCCAACAAAAGTTCAGGGAATAGCGAGAGGTGCCCTGAAGAGAGTCCTGCTGCTACCAAACGTCAGCGGTTTGTGCTAGCAATGAAATGTTTAATTGTTCACACACGTTATCTTAAATTGCACTTCCTTATGTTACGTTAAATCTTAAATTCACTTTTCAGACAAATGGGAAGTCAGGGAATCGTGGGAGTATGAAAAGGAGGAAAAGTCAGTGTTATAAGTAGAAAACATTACTAACGCTCAGCCTTCTCAGCACAGCACTCCAGGAAACTCTGACAAACAAAAGGGAAAAGTGAAGCGTTAATACCAGAGCCAACGCTGGGCCGGTTCCAGACAAAGCAGAGCCAGCAGACACCGTACCCAGCGGTGGGCGCTCCTCTGGGGCCTGCGGTGCTCCCCGAGGTGCTCAGCATCCTCCTCGCTGCCCCACAGGGCTCAGAGCAGCCCCAGCCCCTCGGCAGCCCCAGGGAAAGGCTGATTTTGCCAGCGTTTCTTAGAGCCCTGCCCTGATCCCCGATCCCACGCAGCAGCTTGTAAATAACCCGAATACCGCTGAACCTACCGGCGGAGCGAAGTGCAAACAGGGCCGCAGGGAATGCCCAGATTCAAGAGGGTGGCACACTCACGTCCCTGGCATGACTGCCCCGCTGTGCTGCCACAGGCACCGGCGCTTGGTGACCACAACTGCTGCATCATTGTTTTATCGCGCCGATAAGCATCTTGCATCATCGCAGCACAATAAAACACGCATGCCTTCAAACCTTAGCTAAGCTGCGGAGCTCCAACTCTTAGCTAAGCAGCTGCAGGCTTGCTCGCAGAGGAAGCAGGCTTTTACTGTACGATTTTTGCTGCTTGCTCCCATCAGCAGCAGGAAAGGCGAGTGCCTGCGATCCAGTGGGGAAGAGAGTGGGCAGTGGGGCAGGTCGCATGAGCAGGGGCACACTCTGCTTTTAGGATATGTAGGTGTGAGCTGTGTGGAGCACTCTCTGATAAGCAAAAATTACTCACAGCAGTGCCTGCTGCTCCCGTGCTCCTTCCCTCCCCTCTCTCCTCTGCTGTTTGAGCACTGCTTCGAGGGACATCATTTCTTCGCCCCAAGTATAAGCCAGATGCACAGAAGTGGCACCACTGCCCCAGTGGGGATGGTGGGGATGCATTCACGGCTAGGTGAAGGCAGCCTGCACTCTGTCAAGTTGTAGTCAGCAGCTAAATCCGGATTAATACTCTTCAAGGGTAATTTCCCTGCTTTTTTTCTCGAAGCATTTGGTGGATTACTCATTTTCCCTCATTAAAGTGCTTTATTTTTGTTCTTCAGTTCTCATTAGTCATTTATCAGGATTGACAAACTGTTTTTATTTTCTGCAGAACACGGTCGTGCCTTCACACAAGCAGTCGTGTTTGGAACACGATCCATTTCTCAGTAATATGAGGTGGTTTTGCAACTGAAAAAAAAAAAACAACGAATTGTCCCTTCCTGGTGACCCGCTCCCCAGCGCCGAATCTGAGGTGGTCAGCGGGTGGGGCGATGTGCCTGCAAACACCCATTACAGCCTGTTTGGATGGATCATCTGCGTTTCTCTTGGCCGCTCAGGGTTTCAGACGGGTGCCTCCTCAGGCTGTGAATCACCGCTGCTGAACACGGCCTGGCTCTTCGCCTGCTCTCCAGCTGCTGCCAAAGCCACCGCGCACATCTGAGAGCAGCTGAAGGGTGCGGGGGGCGTGGGGCCACGGCTGCTCCCCCGGAGCGCACGGGGTCTTGGGGAGCTTGGGGACACCGCAGATTCAAGCTCAGGGATGTCCCTTAATTGCTCTCCGTGGATGGAGGATTTTAGAAATTGCAGGCGTGTTTCCGGCCAGAAAATAGGAACGGGTGTTTTGTGTTGATGGCTGAGGTTTTTGGGTTTTGGCTTGCTCGGGAGGGGTGTGCCCTGGACTCTGCTGCCAGGGCTGGGGGCGGACGCATGCATGCACTAATGTCTGTCGGCCCACGTGCAGCACCCCGCAGTCCCGGGGCTGGACAGGCACAGGGAATGCCCAGGAAATCTCTTGTGGCAGAAAAAACAGCTGTTTGGTTTTGGAATTTCACAGTGAAATGACTGAGGGTGACGAGGCACCGAACAGGCTGCCCCCGGGAGCTGGGGCTGGGGACAGGGGGCACGACCAGGGCAGGGGGTGGCACAGGGGGGCTTCAAGGTCCCTACCAACCTGTGATTCTAGGATTCTATGAAATTCAGAACTTACCCTTATTTTTGCTTGAAAAGTAAAGAAATCATCATGGCTCTCTGGTAAAACATCTCGTCAAGCAAGCAGGGAGATTTTCCTTGTTTCCCAAAGTTGGTGAGCTACAAAAAAGTCCATGAGTCCGAGAGCAGCCGAGCCTGCTAAATCCCCCTTAGGACAGAGATTGCCCTGGCAGAGCCTCCAAAGGATAGAAGCAGGGGGTCTGGAGGCTGCGATGTGACCAGTGAGCTGGCCGGGGACTCATCTCTGAGCCCATTCATCTGCACAATACTCTGCTGGCCCTGTGAAGGAAGGACATGCCGCTGTGACTCACGGGTTTGTTTTTTTTGAGTAACTACAGAGGAAGTAATAAAACCCGTGGAGATCTCTTTTTTTAATTAACCAAAAAGTCCTCGTGTTACCAGGGACTATTCCCAAATGCACAGCCCCTGCTTGGTGATCTGCCCATCTCGGACCCGCGCTCCGAGGGCCGCTTTCCAGGGACACCAGCCCACTGTCCAGACGCCTGGACGTGACCCAGCGACCACAGAGTACGAAATGGGAAAGGAATGTCCTGGGGCTGGGGAGCGGAGCTGCGCATCTGCTGCAGATGCACGGGCTGAGCGCAGCCCCCAGCAGCAGCAACTTTTCCTTTCTGCTGCCTCTGAGCAGCGCTTGGTACTGCCCCGCACTGCTTGGAGAAGCACAGTTTCCTTCCTTCTGCCAAGGCAGACCACAAGAGATGTAACACTCTTAACTCCTTCCAGTGCTGAGACGAGGAGGTGTCGATGCTGCTCTGCAAAGAGCCTTATAAATGTTAAAATATATTTCAGCCTCACACATTCAGGATTAATTCAGGGTGGGAGAGACACAGAGAAGGGCCAAGGAGGGGAATGGGGAGCTCATGGTGACAGGAGCTGTTGGTTTGCTCTGCCTGGCTGTGCACGAGAACCACTGAAAGCTATAAATATTGCAAGGGCAAGGATTTGGGGAGAAACACAAACATTTCCAGGTTGCACAAGAATGCATAGACACAAGCTTGACACAAGTGTGAAGAGGATACTCAGCGGAGTGAGAGGGGCCATTGATCAATCTTCTCATAGAGCAGTGAGAGCAAGAAAATCATGTTGAGATGAAGTGCCATAAATGAGGAAAATTACTTCAAAAAGGCTGCTTTCCCCTAGAATGACAAGAGCATCTCACGAGAGGTGCTCACATCGCCCTTCAGCTGGCCTAACTCCCACTGGAGCAGTTTACATGTGGTGATGAGCATATAATGATCATACACAGATACATACAATGATCATGGTGCTGACCCAGAGGCTCTCCAACAAACCCTTCGCAGGGTGAATTTTGGTCGGAGGAGCATCCTGCACCATCACTGCACACCAGTCGTACAGAGCCCAGCTCCCAAAAACGAAAGCCACTATCCCTCCACACTCAGAAACCTGACAACTCCCATTAATTTTCAGTTAATTTCTTTGCAAATTATTTTTTTTTAATTTGCTCAGTTAATTTTCTGTTAGGCCTTCAGCTATCCCTTAATGGGCCAGGCTATTTTCTGCTCGTTAATTTAATGTGGTGTCTGACGAGGACGGGCATCCTTCGGATGGCTCTGCCCAATGAAATCATATCGGCGGAGTCATATCGGAGCTCGCATCTCATTCGTGCAAATCTTCCTCGGATTTTTTTGGCGGAGGTGGAGGTGGTCAGGGAACTCCCCGCGCCCCGGCAGCATCCCACAGCAGCTATCCCCTCGCTGCAGGAAAGGAAAGAAAGGTCAGCGCTGATCCTGCCATGAGATGAGCAGAGTGGTCACAGCGGTTTCAGTTCTGACTGGTTGCAAATGAGTCAGTGTGTTAGAGACCAACTGATCAGTGTACGTACATGAGCACACCGCAAGTTCCATCCTCCTTTCTGATTTTATCAGCTTTTTTTTTTTTTTTTTTTTTTTTCCATCCTGGCTGCAATCTAAGAACGCATTTGCATGCCATTAGCTGCTATAAAAAGAATAAAGAGAACAAGGTGGGGTTCCGACACAGCACTTCTGTTTTTTCCAGCAGTAAAAGTCCATCCTGCCTACTCCTTTCCCTTCTGCTCTTCCTACAGAGGTTTCTGGTTTCTTCAGTCAGCTGTGAGAAACAAAAAAACTAATTCGCTGGTGCTCACTGATAGGAAGTTTAGCTGCAGCCCTGATTCCCCCTGCCTCTTCCAAGGGGTGAGATTTTTCCACGTGAAACTGGCTACGCTGTACAGTACCAGAACGTGCACTCGTCCACGCAATATCTGTGACCCGTTGGTTCCCTTTAAAGCATTCCTAATTCTGCTTTCTCTTCCCAGCCTCAGCAGGGCCAGGGATGTGCAGAGCCCTGGTTCACCCACTCTCTAGGAAGGGAACAGATGGGGACGAGGGTCTGAGCCCCGGGGGCAGTTCTGGTTTCCACCGAGTGTGGTACGCAGGGGTCCAGGACGCTGTACTCATCTTATCCCCAAACTCAATAAATCAGAGGAACATGGTTTTCTTTAAGAAACCAGCTAAGCACGATGGGGACTGGTGTTCCCCCCTGCTCACCTGCAATTGGACTGAATTGATGCTCGTCCCTGGCCAGCACAAGGCAAAGCTGACCTTCCTCTGGTCACCACCGCAATAACGCACAGTGGCCCGACCTCAGCTCTGGGGTAAGACCGCTCTGCTGACTGCAGGGAAACCCAGGAACATCGGGGGGACTCCAGCAAGGCAGGAAAACTGCCACAGCCCCTGTGCCAGCAGAGGCAGGGCGTGCGGGAGGGGAGCAGAGTCTGCTCCGCACCCCCCATCTGCCTCCAGAAGGGCTCCTCCAGCTCCAGCCAAGGGACTGTCCCTGCTCTGCCGCAGGGACGACCGCTTGCTTTGCTTGGCAGTCAGCAAAATGACAGAAAGACCTGAAGCATCAGCCAAACATGCTAAAAAAATTGCCAGTTAGGTAGAAAAACTGTGGGACTGACACACAGGACCTGTGCGCCCTGAGCGGGGGCGCGCTGTGCCGGGCGCATCAACACGGGGTGCCCCTTGCCCAAACCTCCTGCGGACAGGACACGGGGAGGTGCTGGCCAGATGGATTCACATCCTCCAGAAAGCACCTGGCTCACAGAGTCTCACAGAGTCTCTGGAGGGTCTCATTTTGTCATTTGGACACGCGCATGGCACCACTGGGTTAGCCATGTGTTCCTTAGGACAATGATATCCAATGAGGCAGAAGCATTAATTAGGGTAAAAGTAAAGATGAGCTATAATATCAAGTAGGGTACATGTAAATGTGAAGATCTGGGTGATGTTCAGGTAGCCCTGCTTTATCTGCCACTAATCCTTTTAGCATCTTAAGGTTTTTTTCAGCATCTGAAACCATATTAGCCTCAAACTTCTGAACTACACAGCGCCCACTGAGTTACGGGGGATCTTTATTTTAGAAACATGTAGTTTCCCCCGTCAGATAAGAAAGTAACAACTTCCACTCTACAGGTGACTTCTCGCCTTCAGTTTGAGCATATTTGCGGTGAGCTATTAATCATTTCCTCGCACGGTGCATGTATAAAAGGAAGCCAGGAGCCAGCCGGCCCCAGCCAAGAAGGGGAGCGCGGCGCCTCACCACAATGCTGCCGCTGCTCTGCCTGGTGCTCAGCTGCTGGGTGTTGGGTGCCTCGGTCCCCCTGACACCAACCACGGGGCCAGCCTGCATTGCCAGCTCCCTCCTGCAGGAAACCATCAGCAACATTGAGAAGCTCCAGGTTACCTCGGTTCTGCTTGCTTTTCGCCGCACGGCCGGCTTTTTGTTCTGGTGGCGCATCTGCTAATGTGGTTTTTATCAATCTCTTGCAGGGCAACACAGAAATCTCACCTCCGGTAAGACTGCTTTTCAGCTCGTGTTGCAGTGCCGGTCGCTGGTGGTGTGGCTTGTGTGCTTTTTGAGGCAGGAGGGGGATCCGGTGGCTGTCAAAGCTCATCCTTTGGCAGGCTCTTGTGCCATCAAAAGAGGTGTCCCACTGGGTTATATCGTTTTGGGTAGCAGGTATTTCAGCTCCGTTAGTGGGATGCTTCTTGCACCGGTGATACGGTAAAGAAAAGACAGGAATGACCAACATTTGTTGTTGCAGAATAACATAATTCTCAGGGAGGAGTGGGAAGGGAGTGTCTTCACCTATCTGGAGGAATTTATTAAAGTCCTGGATAGCCGCAAGGAGCATCCACTGGAGATACAAGTTGCCCAGGAACTGCGGAGCATCCACGCTGCTGGAAAGAGATGCTACGGGTCGATGGTATGCTTGGGATGGACTTGCTGCTCCCTGTTTTGTGGTGCTTAGATTACTATAAAAGATATCCCGGTGTTTGTCCAGGTTGCAGTGAAATGTGTGCGTGGTTAAAGCATGCAGCTGCCTCCTGGTTGGAGTTAAAATTATTGGACTTAAAATTATTTTTTAAAGAAGTATAAAAAAAACCTACATTCAAGAAACAAAATGCATCTTGTGTGTCCAAATTACGCTTCTTAAACTCTTCTTTCTCTCTGTCCCCCCAGAAACTTAAGGAGGACCCAGAAGAAGAGGACTTTTACAGTACTTTGGATTATTTATTGAGGTTCCTGAACCACAATGGCCACTAGGAGAAACCAGCACTGTCTTCAAAGCTGATTGAAGTGCCCTTGGTCCAGCCTGCTGGGAGACCCCAGCTTTGTGTGTCCTCGTTTGGGTATCCTCACTCTAATGAGCAAGACTACTGGGAGCCCTATTTATTCCTGTATCTACCTATATTTATTTATTTTATTTATTTGCAGAAATGTCGTGTTATTTATTTTTGCAATGCAGAGATGCAATAATTATTTAACTCAGGAAACCCTTATTTATTGGTGTGTGCAGAGGGCTCTGTGGACGCTGCCTCCTTTCCCTCACACCCTTATTTCTCTCGCACTATTCCCAGCCACATCCCCGGGGCTCAGCACCACCCGAGTGCTCTCGGAGCCGTCTGGCCCCAGCAGACCCTGACAAAGTCAGATTTCCACCTCTGGGCTCAGCCCCTCTTGCCTTCTGAACACAAAGGTGATTTCTGCTGGGTCTGGTGAGTATGGCATAAGCTGCCGAAGGGAAACCCGATGTTTCCAGACGCCTTCAGTGCAGTTTTGCATCTGGTTAGAAGAGTCAGTTGTAACTGTCAGAGGAGAGTCTTGTGCAAGGATGCAACTCTTACTCCTTGAATTATGCTTAAGTGCTTATCTTAACCAAAGTGAGGAACGTTACTGTTACCGAGGCCATGACAATCACTTTAAAATGTGAAAACTGGGAGGTGCAAATTGTGGGGATGTGGCTGTTTGAACAGACCTGTGTGCTGCCAAGACACCACACAGGTAAATAACCAGGAAACTTTTATGCAGAACTCTATGAATGTAACCGAACTCTAAGGGAATCTATGCAAAATAAAACTCTTGCACAAATGTGTAACTATCATCATTTTCTTTGTTTTATGGTGATTTAAGGAAGATTCAATCTAAAAATGTTTGACGGGTCCAATCGGGGTCTTCTCATGGTGAAGTTCTGGCAGTTTCAGGGTGGGTATCGTACCCAGAAACACACAGAAACTGTAGAGATGATTAATTCCTCTGTGTAGCAGCTTACCAGGACGTCCAGACACCGCGTAACACCACTTTTGTTTTCAAATCAGGGTAGACGTAGGGCCTAAATAGTGGGTCGTGGTTTTGGTTCTTCCTTCCTTTGCTCTCACTTCGTGGCAGACAGCTCGCTGCAGCAGCTCTCCTTTCCCCCCCCCCGGTGGATATTCCGATGGCAGGGAGCTTCACCCACGCAGAAGGAAGCGAAGGGGCAGCGCAGACCTCGTTTGGGGCAGGATGGAAAAGGAGGCACAGCACCAGCCCACGGCTGTGCCCACAGCACCGTGCCTGTGCCTTCCCCTTCCGGAGGGATTCTCCGGCTGGAATTTCACCTCCTGGCCCATCACCATCACCTGCTTCTGCAGGTTTCGCCGTGCACCTGGAAAAAGTTCCCCCAAGAGCCCTGATTCACAGAGGATTTAGCCCACGGCAGTGATTGTAGGAGCCGTGCTGCGCCTGTGGAATCCCCGATCCCCACGCAGCCCTCTGCAAAAGGCAAGTTGGAAGGGCAGAACCTGCAGCAGTTACTTAAGGGAGCTGACATGTTTGAGGAATTAGCTGGTATTTTCAATAACACCTGGAGAGAAATTCCTTCGGGGCTGGGGAAGGGCAGACACGGTAGTCATTGTATCAACAGGGGAAAAAACAGTAGGTTCAGTCATCATCACCCTCCCTCCCCTGAATAGTTGAGAATAAATCAATTAATGAATACCCACAAAAAATACTGTGTGCTTAGAAAAAGAGGCTCAAGATGTCAATGGCTTCACATCCCGTGAGGGGGAATCAGGCAGGGGGTGTATGGGTGTATGGGGTGGTGCCCAAGAGCAGCCCTGGGGGGACTGGTCCCCCAGCCCCAATTTAGGCTGAGGAGCCGATCAGGCTGCACGCTCTGTGTGGGTGGCTCACAGCCCAGCACCTCGCTGTTTGCTGGGGTGCTGTCCTCAGGGAGCAGCCAAAAGCACCGGGGCTAAATGAGGAATAAATCTGAGCAGCGGCACCTTGGGGAAGGCTGTGGGGGGAGCACCGACTAAATAAGCATTAGCGAAGAGCCACGGTTGCAAAAAGGTGATCTGACTTTTACAATCGCGTGCAAAGAGCCATGGTTGCAAAAAGATGATTTTTACAATTGCAAAAAAAAAAATAATAAAAAAATTCCAGCCTTCCAGGGAGGGAGAGGCTGCCCCGAGAGGGACCAGCACCCTGCGGGATGCGCGGGGGGAACGCGCCGAGAGCGCAGCTCGCTCCCCAGCCTTTGCACGGCTTTGCAAGCACCTGCGGTAAAGCAGCGGGCTGGGGGGCTCCGGGAGGGGCTGGGGCTGGCAGGGGCCCCCCCGGGGCCGTGCCGAGCCCGGGACCCCCCCTCCCCGAGCGGCTCCTTTTGCCCCCGGCAGCCCCTAGGGGGCAGCCCCGTCCCGGCGGCTCCGCGCTGTCAGCGGGAGATGCTGAGCCTCACATCAGAGAAAGGGAGATCATTTCATTGGTTTTACATGCCAGTTCTGCACGTTTAAACATTGCTTTCAATGCCACTTTTTAATCACCTCTGCATGCTGTTGGACAGGAGCCTGCAGGTCCCAAAGGCTCCTTGGTGTCCCATCAGCAGTACTGGGAAGCAAGGGGCCTGGACACCAGGGAGCCTTTCCACGAGCAGTTTGATGCTAAAATTTTACATTTTAAGAGAGTGAATCGGGGTCTTTGATAGAGAGGGGAACCCAAGCAGGACTGGGCAGTGCAGCTGTACAAGAACCTTTCCCGCAGTGCTGGAAGAGGGGAACAGCCTGCTCTGCAAACCAGGCACCTTAAATGAGCAGCGAAGCAATGGGAACAAAGGGAACATGCAGATGGGTGTTTATAGCAGGGGCACTGCAAAACGCCCCGACAAAGGGCTCAAAACACCACCCTGTCCCAAACTTTCATATTGCATTTATAGGACTGCAAAGTGAAACGTGTGCCTGACCCAACAGTAAAGTTTTGCCTTATGAAATCCAGAAAAAAACCAATCTGCCACTTCTGCACCTCATCAGACGCTTTGCATGAAACACCACCTCTAAAAAAACAAACAGATTTAGAGAAGAAACTAGAACATGTGGGAAAGATTTGGGCCAGACCTTCAGCTGGCACAGGCCGATACGGATATTTGCAAAGCTCTGGGCTGATGTGCTGCAGCTGAGAGCCTGGCTCCTTGCTAACCCCGTCCAAGCAGCACTTGCCAAGCATATTTTTTTCTGGCATTGCCAAATGCCTCCCTTACAGCTTTCTGCTGAAGTCAGAGCTGCTGTTGAGCAAACAAGAAGGTGAGGCAGCACGAGCCATGCAGCGTCCCCAGGCAGACGCAGACTACCAGACCACCAGGTACACTTGGCCCTGAAGCTGGTTGTTAATAATTTCACTTTTCACACTGCTTCTTGACGGCCAGAAGTGATTCCTCACCGAGCCCCCCCTCGGGGGATACTTCTTGTATGAACCATATTCGTTGCAACCCATTATGGAACAACTAGATTTATGTATTTTTTTTAATTTTTTTTTTACTTTAGAGTCGCATTATCTCAGAGTTATCTAAGCCCTGCTTCTGCAATTGCTCTCATGATATTGCTCCTCAAACACCAAGTTATCTGGAAGTGCCCTCTCTCATGTGGTTACCCCACCCTTAGCTGACTGAGCCGAGGAGCCACAGCCCGCAGGGGAGTGGGGAGAGCTCGGCCACCTCCTGCTGCATCCCACCCCGAGCACCACTGGGTGGGTGCCTGTGGTGTTCCGCTCGGGTTTCGGCCCCTTTCCCCCCTTGCTCACATATTCCCATAAAAGCCAGGACCTCACTGCTCCTGCAAAGTGCCGCACAAGTGCCCAAGTGCAATGAGAGAAGCGGTGAAGTTTTCCCCCAGAATGATAAGCTGCAGTTGGCAGCTGAGAATGAAGATTTATGCAGCACTGTCAGAAAAATTAGCGATGTCAGGATAAGGTCCAGTCATCACTCTAAGCAATTACGATGAACAAACCACCTTCTGCTTTATTGTCAGGTCAGAGAAAAAGCATTTCCCCCAGAAAATGTTTTGCAAGGCAGCGCTATGCATCGGTGTGCACCCCTGCTCCCACACTCCCACAAGGTCATGCTGAGAGATGCAGAGATCCTGTGACAAGAAATGATGATCTTCATGGCTGTGTTACTCCAACTTCCTTAGATGTTAGTAAGTTTTACAATAACTTGCACGTCGTTAGTGCCCTTGCACATCGCTCTTCCTTGCATGGAAGCATTGCCCTGGAGTTAGCGTCTTTAGGAAGTTTGCTGGAACACTAATCACAAATGCTTCTCAAATGAGATATGTTGCTAATTCGACAGCTCAAGTTGTTGTCTATTTCCTATTTTATTGATTCATAACTGAGATAAGATAGTAATCACATCCTGCCCTTACTAAGCTTCTCTATATAAGTGAGCTTAGCATCTGCCAAGGGAGAGGAGCTTGAACTCAAGGCAGATTTCAGACCAAACTTGAGCTCCCAGATACAACACCATTAAAATGTATCTTTATATGTTCTTGTTACTGCTCAGCTGTAGGGCATCCAGTTACTTTATTCCTCTGAAAGAAACGCCATATCTGCAGAAGATCGATAAAACTACATTAATTAAGGAAATAATTTGCTTACTGGACTCTACAAATACATCTTCTAATGTAAATAATTTTCCGCTTCCCCCACCCCAGGCTTGATTTTTGAGATGATTTAAAATTTGTAACACGCTGATTTCTGTCTTTTTCAGGGATATTTCTGCACACCGGTCAACCTAACGGTAAGGAGCTGCTATTTCTTATTCTATTCTCCAAGGAGACTCATGGATTATAAGCTTAAAGTATAACCGCTGAGAGGAGAGGTCTGAAGACATTTAAAGGCAACATATAGAACAGCAGCTAAGAGAGGGATTGCTGGGCTGGCAAAGAGCCGTGGTTCTGGGAGCCGTGAGGGAATGGGAAGAGGGCTCTGAACCCAAAAATTTGTTCTAAGAGGGGCACAGAGCCACCGCTGATGGGAAGAGCATCGGCTGGCTCAGGGGACAGCCTTTCCTCTACAAGTCAGCAGCGCTCCTCTTGCTTTCTGAACACATCACGCCCAATTTTTAAAAGATTGCTTGACTGTGGCTAGTCCTAACTGCTCTCAGTTACAAATGGCATGCCTTTCTTCAGTTTTCTAAGTTCTTTGTAATACTTTTCAGGAGAAAGTTCTGTTGATGTTTGTAAGATCTGTTCACTAACTGATGCAATACAAAGGAAAATGCTCAAAGCAGCTATCAGTAAACGTCCTATATCTAAGGAAAACAAAGAAACAAACAAAAAACTCTCTCTGATTTCAATAGAATTGGATCAAATTTGAAATGTTGTCAAAATCCCCACTAGCAGAAACTGGAGCACTTTTATTGCAAAGTTTGTGGTTGTAATAGTTTCGAATACTGCACTTACAATATGACTTCTTAAAAAGGTATGAAAAAGACTTCAGATAAAAGAAGTTCAGATTTCCAGAGAAAATTATAGTTGATTTATTAAACATGGTTTATTACCAGTTCCTTTGTTCTTCTTTCTGTAAAGTAGAACACCATTTGCTCTCCCTTTTTCTCCTAGATCACAGACTGTGCACACAAGAACACCAACAAGTTTATTGAAGTGCTAAATAAACTGAACCAATCATCTGAATGTATGAGTGTAGTTTCAAAACAAATTAAAAAGCTAGAAGACATCTGTTCAGTTTTGAAGGTAAGCTTTCACTATTGATTTAATTTTAGTTTCAAACATTTTCCTGCAGTTATCAGTTTATCCAGGTTGGGGATTTATCCTCTTGGGGATTGTTTTCGATGTCTCATTAGTTCTCTTGGACACACGCAAAGCAATCCCAGACACTGCAAACAGTGGATCTTTCCCAGCCAGGCAAGGCTGCTGCAGCCCTTGGATTGCACCAGTTTTTACATATGATGGTGGATAAGGCATGAGCCTTTAGTTAAGTCTATGGATATGCTGAGAAGACATCGCCACCAAGGTTCCCCAAAAGTTACTTTCCCTGAAGGAATTAGAGAACGTTAGTGGAAGTTGTTCAGTAAAGTGTCACCTGTCACACGATTTCTTACTCACTTTTTGGTAAACTCGAAGTCAATGTTTTGAGATCTGGTAGCCAAGAAATTGTTCTTCCTTTTTAATTTTGGACCAGCTGTAGCTCCATGGAAGAATATCAAGGTTTGTCTATAATGCACAAACTCATTCTTACACAGATGATATTAATATTTAGACCTGCAGTAATTATGATGATTTACTAGGTGCAAAAAGAGAGAAAGACAGAGAAAATAAGGTGACGGAAAAGAGATTTTGCATATATTCTCAAAGTGGCTATACTTGCTGACCTGAAACAGGCTTCTTTTTGGAAGAAAAACAGATATGCATCAGTTTGCTTAATGCCTGCAAGTTGCAGACGAAACCGATACCCAGATGCTGAGCTCCACACTGCTGCAGCTGAAACCCCAGGGTTAAGACCAAGCAGGCTGGGATGCTGCTGGGACCACACAGCGCATCCTGGGCTCCCTTTGTGTCTCCAGAATTTGGGTATTATAAGGGAAATTGGATATTACAAGTGAAATGCTCTGACCTGTCTTAAATCTGCAAGATGAAATTATCTGAGACCAGTGAAGGACAGCTGGCCTGCTTCTAGCTCTGTACCAGTGAGTTGGGGAGGTCCTGGAGAACATGCAGCATTTGGGTGGAATTGTTCCGTGACTCTTGTATCAACCAGCATCTACTCTTTTTCCTTAGAAAAAAACAACCCATGAAAATAACTGTGAAACTGAGGATGTAGAGTTCCCAGAATTTAAAAAAAAAATGATAAGATTCTTGGAATGGATCAACGAGAAGCTCACGTGCAACAGCACTGTGAGAAACGAGGTGGATCTGGACGTCTACAACTGCTCCCTCAATTGCTGGCAGAGGTACCACAAGAGGTGGCTCTAGGAGAGGTCCCATGGGCAGCACTGGGGCCGGCTGGGGATGGGGAAACAAGAGATGCCTCTTACAAACCAGAATCCGTGCTAAGTGTTAATGCAAGTGGGTGATTGTAAATTGTGCACAGCAATAAAAACCTTTCATGCCAAGCTCAGCCAAGTGTTGTCATTTGTATCACTCAGTTACCAAACATGAAATTGAGCTCACCAGGGATGCAGAGAAAGGCATGAGGCTTGTGGGTTTTGGCACGTAGTGACAGAAGAAGTGTTCACTCGCTTTAGCCGGGGCTGGGAAGTGATCCCACAGTGGGGGGGGGGCTTCAGGTCTGTGGTGCCCAGCGGGAATTGATGGGACCCAGCACAGCCCTGTCCTCAAGACTTGAGGAACACAGGGAACCCAGACTGCTGACATCTCTAAATCTGGGTAGAAACACAGTTTGCCATGACAACGAGCCAAAAGACAACTGGCACATACCGTAGAGGAACTAGCTGGCATCAGTTCATAACCCGATGTTCTTCTAACAAAAGGCTGAGATAGGATTCGAAATTACTGTGACAAAATGTGACCGAGTCACTGAATGGTCTTCTAACCCAGAATCATTGCAAATAACTTTGCTAGGTAAAGCTTATCTTGGTGCTTAGGCGTTTGCTGCCATCGAACGTGCTTCTCCCCTCTGGCACTCATGGCCTACCCAGCTTCTATGAGTTTTGGACAAGGATATGTGTTCAAGTCACTAACAATAATGGAAATGACTCATAATGAAAGTAGGATTTATCACATGTAAAAATATAGAAAATTCATATGCAGACACAAACCAGAAGGTTCACACCATTTCCCATAAAGCCTTAATCACTAACCAGTATCTAGAGTGGGATGTCAGAACTGATTTTTGTAGCTTACTGAGTGATGGTGAGAGGGAGAGACATGGTATGTATGGTACACAGACAGAAAACCTGCTGAATTGCCATGCTACAGTCCAAACATAAGTAAGACCTCAAACCATCAGGCATCTCCGGGTTAAACCATTTGGGATGGGATAGGCGGGCCTGTTTATCTGTCTGCATCCTTCTGCATCCAATGCAAGATGAGCATTTTGGAAACACCCTCACCACGGTGATGTTTGGAAGCTGAAATTAAACCATACACTGACAATAACTGTTCAAAAAACAAAACAAAACAAACAAACAAACAAAACAAAACAACAAAAAAAAGAAACAGAAAGCAATCAAAGAGCACTTAGTTTAGCTTCACAAACCCTAGAGATGAAATAAATACTCCTGTCCAACACTATGGGAAAAAACAGAATGAATCCTCAGAAGCGCCTGGAGCCAGTCTGTTCGAATACACATTTCACTGATTCACACCCATTTCACATTCACTGATCCATATTAGCAGAATCTGTTGGCATTCATTTCCGGGTCCTTTTCTAAGAATCACAAACGTGACAGAAACACAGAAAGTATGCACCAGTCAATGTATGAACCAGGGATGACAGAAGAAACTTGTTTTTATCAGAAAGACATTTATTCTGGAGGAGTCCATGGTTTTAAGGAGTTCATAGTGAAGACTATCAATCTATTACCTCCTACGGTCAGGTTTGTTGAGCTAGGTCTGGGTTTTTCCTCAGAGCACCCAGTCTGCCCCCGCAGCTCTCCAAGACATTAGTTTTAACTTAATTAAATTTAATTTTTAAAATTCTGGACATGATGCTTGGGCTTACCTCTGAAACGATGGTGTTATGATATGCCATTGACCTTGTCAGAAAGTCCCATAGCATCCCCAGCATGATTCATTCTTGTTTTAAGTTCGCAAAGAGGTAAAACCACAGCCACCCACTGCCCACTCATAGCTCGAGCTTATTATCTCTGTACAGATATTTACTTCTCAACACATACACCTGCAGCCCCTGCACCAAGAAAAGGAAACCAAGTTAGAATTAAACCTTAACCATTTATATCGGGTACGTAGCAGCAGTTCCTTCTTTATGGATGCATTAGTTCTGCCTAGGTTAGCTCCAGATCATGACAGTCAGTGTTTGACTTCTTCCCCCATGAACAAGAGTGATTTGTACAACAAAAATGACTACTTTGTGAGAACTGGGCCTTGCTTTTGCTCGGAAACCATCCAAGCCGCAAAGCACAGAAAAGCTCCACAACTCCGGGTAGGGAAAGCAGTAAAATCCCAGCTCATTACACAAGGACAACACTCAGGGACTTAACCTCAACTTGTAAACTAATAAAATTTCATTCAGAATTGCAGATGAGAAATTGAAGGTGATCTACCCAGTAACTTGCAGTAGTTTCACATTCTGTTTCAGCACCACCTTATTTCCAGAGAAATTGTGTGTGTGATTTCCAGATCACACGTGGGAAGTGTGTGTCATCCCAACTGTCCCGTTCATCTTATTCATCGGTCACCAGGATGATGGCACAGAGTGGCTGACACCCCAAGGGGCCGTGCTGCTGTTCAGAGGGACCTGCAGAGGCTGGAAGGTTTGGCCGAGAGGGACCTCGTGAAGTTCAACAAGGGCAAGTGCAAAGGCCGGGCTGCTCTCCCCTCTCACCCCTCCTGTGGCAGGTGTTGGGGCACACAGGTTTGGGAGATCCCCCAGGATGGAGGCTCCACCACCTTTCTGGGCAGCCTGTGTGCTTTTTATCCCTGTTCAGCACTTTTATCCCAATAGTTCCTGTCCTACCCCAGCTCCTGCCTGGCGTTATCAACCCCTCCAAGCAGCGCGCAACAGCAGCTGAAGCACGTAACATTCATAAAGCACTGCAGAGAGCTCTCACATCCCGACCAGGAGCTTTAAGTGGAAACAAGTAATACTGCAAGTTTCTGTTCCAACAGATGAATCAGACTTCTGGTGCAAATTATACGAGCAGCCCAGCCCTCCCTTCCTGCTGTCCCTACACTGGGCACCCCACGTCACCGTCTCGCAGTGGTCGGCCGAGAGCGGGGCGAACAGTAAAATGGAAGGGAATCAGACCCAGCACTTGCATGGACACACAAACGGTGGGATTTAGCAGGAAAAGTGGCCTTCCTTTCCTTTCTCATGTCATCTAAAACCCATTAGATACAATTATAACCAAGGAGGACTTTCACTGAGGCTGCCTGTGGTTTGCACCCACTGAACAGGGCTGGCCTCACACTTGGGGTGAGGGAAAGGTCCCTGGGGACAGAGATGGCCCCAGCCCCTGGCAAGCCACAAACCCTCAAGGTCAGGGCCATGCCTGGCATCCCACATGCTTCTACAGGGTAAAAGAACCAAGCATTTAACCAAGCAAAAAATTAATTCTACCCCACTGCCCCACATCTGGATCTTAACATCTTAATCAGAGTACGTATCCCATAATAAAACAACCACAGCTGGGCAGAAACATTAAAAACAAAGACTCTGATGCAGGTTGCTCTTAATGTCAATGATTCTATGGAAAAATGAAGAGGTCTCTTTTAGAATGATCACCACAATCATCTACCACCATGGCAATCTGAAAGTCCCTGCTGCAGTGATGTTAGGGAGAAGACTTGCACACACCTAGCCCATGGGATTTTACCCAAAGACACAGCCAGACACACCTTCAGCACTGAAATTATTTCTTTCTTCCCATAACTTTATCAAAGAGTGAGGAAACAGGACAGACACTGAGGTTACAGTACCTATTTATCACAGCTGAAATATTTCTAGCTTTTTTTTTCCTCTTTAAAGATAGAGCTGTTAGCCACATCCTTGAGTCATGAATGCAGAGAGCTGTAGTGGGCAAAGAGCATCGTTCTTATTAAAAGGTGCCATACGTTTCTCTAACAATAGCACTAGTAACCACCATACAGAATGGAAAAATCGTTAAAAAATACTTTACTAAAAAAGAAGTGAAGGGGAGAAATGTCAAGCATTAAATCATTTGTTTGCGTTAACGCTCCATCAGTAATCCACAGACTAGAACCATGGCTGCCATCGCCAGGAACCACGTGTGACAGGTATAAAAGAATTCATTTGAAAAATGCAATTCGAAAAGACTTGAGGTCTGCAGAACCCCAGCCTAATTCTGCTCAGAAACAATCCTGAAATCACCCCATTTCTCCATATCCAATTTCCTAAGTTATTTGAATCTTCATCCAGACTTCAAGACTTTTCAAGCACAACGCTCTGAGCATTCTCAAAGGCAATGGAAAAAAAAAAAAAAGAAAAAAAAAAAGAAAAAAAAAAAAAGGAAAAGAAATCTGGATCTCATGTTCTTGGCAGCAGCACAATCTTAATTCTAACAACTTCCATAAGTGTTGGGCTCGCGTGTCCTAAAGCATATTTGATCTGTGATACACTTCACATGCGAGGTTTTTAAAGTTTTATGGCTTGTTATGAATGTTTTTTCCCCACCCTCACGACAGGGCCTGAATGCTCCGTGCAGGACAGCACCCAGCGGGGCCTCTCTGCCTACAGGGCCTGGCTGAGCACCCGCAGACAGAGCAGAGGGGTGGGAGCATCCTGCCCCTGCCTCCCTCCCCCTCAGCTCTCTGTCAAAACGCCACCTGTGTCACCGCCTGGACGCTCTCCTGGGGTGTCCCAGAAGATTTCTGGTACTCAGCTCCAGCCCACGCCTGTGGGTGCCTGACACCTGCATCCCCTCTGCAAATCCAGGCACCGTGCTCTTGGAAAGCCACCGTCCTCCCCCAAACCCAATTGCAATTTCCAAGTATAAAACTAGTGGTTCTTCCTCAGCTCAAACACTGCCTTCCAAAAACTGCATATTTCAACTGAATGGTGAAAAAACCTCATGGTTGGTGCCAATCACATTCCCACCAGCCAGAAGGGAGGCCGCCTCAATGCCCCTGGCAATCTCCAAGTGGTGTAATGGAAATACACTTACCTTTTGGCTTCACCTTGGTGACAAGGTGCTGCATGCAGCAGTCACTTAACACCAGTCTATAGTGAGAGGAGTTTACAAAGTATTTTAGCATTTGAGATGGTATAAAGGAAGGCTTATTAGCTTGAAAATAGAAAAGAGAGAGGTGTGATGTAGTGAGAGAGACCTCCCTCTGATAACAAGCCTGCGGTGAGGCTGTGGTTGCAGAGCAGCAGGAGCTGAGAGCGCACGCAGTGGTCATTGCCTTGCCTCAGCTTCCTGTGCAGTCCAGTCTTCACTCCCAGAAAAGGGTCATAAAATGCAACGAGGATGAACTTACCGCAGTTTCCCAGCTGAATGCCATGCTGCAGCAGGGACCAGCAGCAGGATGTGGCCGTGCAGCATCCCCACACCATGCCATGGTCGGAGGGTCTCGGTGCGGCGCCTGCTCCCCATCCCCGCAGGGCTGTCCCGTGCTGCCAGCTCTGCTCTGCGGGCTGGAAATCCAGCAGAGTGCAATTTCCAGAAGTTCAAGCGACTTCTTTGTTCTGTGATCTAGCCAGGACTCAGATCACTCATCAGAAACGTCCTTCATCCTACTGTTACTCAGCCGAACCTCTCGTTTCTGCAGAGCACGTCCTTACGCAGCCGCCCTTCTGCTTCTGCAGCTCCCCAATAACAACAGCATTTCCCTATTTGAATTAAAACACATAAAAATGCAAAGTTAGGTATTAACTATTTGCACTATGACTATTACTTATAAGCAACACTGTTCAAGTTATACTTGATCGATTTAATAATGCAACATCTCAGGAGTTTACACGTCTGCAACCGATCCACTTCACACGAGAAGTTCTGCTCATGCCTGACACTTGCAGAAGTGAGGGCTGCTCCATCACAGAACACCTCTAGCAGAAGACACCATTTAAAAAAAAAAAAAAAAAAAGCATCATTGCCAGCTCCAAATGGTTTCTTCAAGCACTGCTTTGCTGCTGGGGTAGGTCTCTTTTATGACAAAAAACTCGTGACAGTAAAATTCTACCTTCGTTGCCACCTCATTTTAATGGAATTTTGATACTGGCTTCTACATGCAAATCCCAGCCAAACTCAGACATTGAGCTGCAGGCCTGCAACAAGCAGCTGGAAAAGAATGGGATCAGTCCCTTGGGAACGAGCAGGGTTTGCCCGCTGCCTCCACGGGAAGCCCCCAGCCAGACCCCCAGGTCCTCGCAGCCCGCATATTCTGGGAACACATGGACACAGGTGAGCGATGCTGGTGGCTTCCAGGGGAAAATGTTGCTGAGAATAGAAGTCAGCAATGACTTGCTTCGATGTGCTGCACACCCCAGGTTTCAGGTGTGCGGGCACCACAGGGTGACTCAGCTCAGCCCCAGGGCACAGGCTCCCCGCAAAGTATCTTTTGGTTAAAATAAGGGTGCATACAGACCTTGTTCCCAAACACACTGAATCACCCGGGGCTTGAGGTGCACCAGTCTTGCCCCGTGCTGTCCCTTTCCCCCAGAGCTGCTCTCGCTGTTGCTCGGCCACCCTCGGGTAGGCTCCGGCTGCTGGGTGCTCACTGCTCGCTGCTCCCAGAGCTGCCGTGCGAACAACAGCAGCAGCAAGAATCTCTCTCTCTCTCTCTTTTTCCTGTCCTCTGTGAACTTTCATTTGCAAAGGTCTCCTTGCCCTTCAGATGCTGGTCTTCTGCCAGCTCAGAGAGGAGCTCTGTGACTTCCCTTTGCATGTAGAGCATCCACAGGTTTTCCTCTCTCACACTTTGGGGGCAGTCGTTCCAACATCCCTCAAGCTCTGGGCATCTGGGGCCCTCCTCAGCCCAGCGCCTCCACATGCATCGCTTGTCCTGGGGCTGGGATGCGGCAGGGGCTGTGATGTCTGGATGGGGAGCCATGGGGTCCGTCTGCCCCCGGTTATAAAAGTGGCTGAAATACCTTGTACTTACCACGAGTAACAAGCCAAGGAGATGAGGGCACTTCTATTTTCCTGCCCCCTTCACAAGGATACCCCATCAGCTCGCTGTGCAGCAGTGAAAACAAGGACTCTGTTTTAATGTCACTCGGGGTATTTTAACATCTACTTTTTTTAATAAAAGTGTTTTAAATAAGGGCAAGCTGTTTTCGAGGAAACAACCCCTCCCTGCCAAGCACTCAATGCTCTCTCTCAGCCTGCTTGAGTCACAGGCTGCAGCTGATGCCCAGCTCACCCAGCTGGGTGCCATCAGACCTGGGTTCCTCTGCAGCACCTGCCCATGGCACCGCTGCTTGCAGGGGATGCTCGCTGCTGGGAACCCTGGCGAGCTGAGGTGGTTGAGGCGGCAGGAAAAAATGGGTTTGTGTCCTTTCTGGCTGTTGTGGGTGTAGCCTCTCTGTTCTGTTTCTTTTTGGCACCAGAACACGTTTGTGTCGTTTTGTTTACAGAGGCTGTCTCCGTGCCCAGGACTTACTCACGTGTCTGTCTTCAAATTTAAGCCTGGTGCGGTAGGAATGGAAAAGTGTCACACTGGAAATAACCTGCAAAGAACCAACTTCAAAGGAAGTGATCAGTGAATAACGATGTGAGAAAAATTAAACCCAAATTGCAGACTGGTGTGACTTTGCATTCAGAAAATAGATGGGTCAAGTGTTCGACTAAGAGGCAACACTACCTACGGATTAGCAGCCCAGGGCGTTTTTCTTATGACACCAGCATGGGTTTAAAAATCCTTATTTTGAGCAGATAGATATTTCTTGGCAACCTCCTCCTCAAAGACACATGAAGAGTTTGATTTGCAAATGTGTAGGAGAAAGGTGGAAAGGACACAGCACTGCCAAAGGAAGCCCGGGTGCATTTGCAGGACTGAGCCCCAGACCCCCCAGCGGGGGACAGAGCTGCTCAGCCCCCCCAGAGCATGACAGCACCAACCCAACCGCAGCCCTGCTCTGCTCCAGGCACCCGGTCCCGGTGCTGAGCAGTGCTGAGCTCTCCCAGCCCAGCCGATGGGGCGGGAGATGCGGTTGCCTCTATCTGTGCATCGAGCCAGCGCTTCAAGAACACCCAGTCCCTGGCAGTGGCTGCTCTGAACACCACCACCTCGTGTCAAGCGGGCTTTCTGAAGTATTTCCTAGAAACCAAATGCTTCCTCAGCCGTTTCCCCTGTTTTCAGTTCTTGCGGTAGTTTCTGCGCGAGCCCATGCTGGTGGAAACCAGGCAGCTGTCACCAACCTGCCGCGGAGTCAGAGAAAACGACGTGCTCACGGGCTGAGCAGCAGCACCACTCACCCCAGCCCCAGGTGTGATGTCTGGTCCGAAGGGAGGGAAGGTGCTCACAAGTCACCTGGAGCTGTGACAGCTCCTGCCTCGCCAGGAAGCGCTGGATTCAGCCTGTCCTGGGGATGTGGAGCTCGCCATGCTGCTGGAAGCTGCTGCAAGGCCCTAGAAGAGGCAAAGCCCAGGTTGGCAGCAGCAACAAGCTTGAACTATAGGAGCCAGGACTGCTGCGGGGAGCGCAGGGCTTTGGGGTGTGCCAGCCCTGCTGCAGGCAGATGGGGCTTGTGGGTTTTTGTTGTTGTTGTTTGTTTGTTTGTTTAATTGAATCTCCCAGCTCGGTGTAAGGCAGGCTTCTGACTTTGTGAACTTGGAGCTGCTGTTTCTGAAACACATCAAAGTGCAACCGCAGCCATGGCCGTGCACTGACGGGAGATGAGCATCAAGTGAAGGAAAAGAGGCACTGATTGCAAAGATTATTTGTAAGCAGCTTCTGGTCTGTGTGAAGCTACGAGCTTGTGGTTTCCCAGGTATGAGCTAAAAATGGCTTTTAATCATTAAGGCATTTCCTCCTAACTGTTCTCTAATTCTTTTATTGACTGACATTTCAGAACAAAGGCAAGCCTTCATCGTGCAAACACTCGTACACATCCCGGGCCTGCTCGTAGGCGTGGAAGGGTTTGTGGGACTAAAGAGGACAGACGTGGCACAAGCATCCCTGCAGCAGAGGTCCCGCTGCTGAGGGCGCTGCTGGGTGCTCGCCCTGCAGAGCAGCCACCCCAGGTGTCCAGGGAGCCCCTGATGAATACGTGGTGCAGCCCCATTCCTGCTCCTGTGGCACTTCAGGTCAGCATCTCTCCTCCTTAGCAGCTGCGTACTTTGCAAGTGGGGCACACAAATACCCAGAAGGACGCCTCTTTTGCCAGGACTGCATCTTGAAGCTTTTCTCTTCAATTTCAGAGATAGGGACTCCAAGCACAGAGGTGGCAGTGCACAAAAGCAGCAAATCTTGATTTAGAAGTTTAAAAACTTATAGTCTTTACATGCCCATAATTTATTCTTATTGAAACAACACTTTGGGGCTGAAGTATGAGTTTATGTGAAACCACAAACCAAAAGGCCCCACTGGAATTCCTTTGCATACATTTTCAGCAGTGCAGAGGGAAGGCAAGCGAGAAAGGAAGTGCTGCTGCCAGGCCTCAGCTTTCACACAGCTCTGGTTTTATTTGCAGAGCTGGTGCAATAATTTAAACGTTTCGTCCCCCTCTGTGTTTGCAAGGTGCTTGCAGGTTCCTGGGCACACGGGGGGCAGCAGCAGCTGGGCTCCCCCCAGGAAGCAGCGCTGTCTGGGCAGCTGCATTGCCACAGGAACCCCACCTGGGTCATCCTCCCTCCTGTTTTCACTTGCTGGGAAAGGTGCAACACCTAGGACACTTTTACTCATCTTACTTTTTTTACATATTAAAAAAAATAAATAAATGGTTTAACATTAAGAGCAGTGACACAGCTCTACATGACAGAAGCAGGCCCAAGCACCCGCACACCCCAACACTCACTTCACTTTTAGCAGCCTCTGGGGGCAGGTCAGGACCAAGGAGGATGGAAATACTGCTCCAAAGCCAAGGCACCAGCTGTCCCTGGGGACACAGCCAACTCCCTGCTGTCCCATAGTGTGGGGCCAGGGCCAGAGCCCCCTCTGCTGCAGCCCCCAGGGCTGGCGGCCCCACTCTGTGTCCCAGCATGGTCCCGGCCTGCTGTTGTTTTCCTCCGTGTTTAAATGCACCCACGTTCACAAGTATGTTTCTTGTGTATCACTTCAAAACCAAACACAACTCACCATTTCCTATTTCCTGTGAGCGAAACGATGCTCGTTATCTAGAAAAGCCAGGTTATCGCATAGAGCAGGGCGCACAGACAACAAAGCAGAGCGGCGCTGCCTGTGCAAAGCCTCCCACCGAAAGCACTGAGGGGCCGATGTTTTTCTGTCATAAAACGATTCAGGTGCTCAGGTCTTACTCAGACACCATTCCCAGTCACTGAGGAATCTGAATTCCTGTGCAGGGTGCGAGCACAGGCAGGGCTCCCCTCCGGCGACTGACAGGACACACAGACTGTGCTCAGCCCCATGGCGTGCTGACTGCAGCCAGCGCTGTGTGGGATTGAGGGAAGCTACCAGAAAACATCTGAGGCCTTCACACGATGGAGGACACCCCAAAGAGGCTCTGCAGTGAGGGTGCTGCCCCACAGATGTGCACAGAGGCCACCCAGCCCAGGGATGGGAGCTGGGGACAGCCTGGCTCCCCCTGACACAGCCGTGCTGCGCTGCTCAGCACCGCTCCGGTGTAACACAGGGGTGGAGGCAAAACGAGACCTGAGAGCATGAGGAATTTAGCACTTTTGAGGAAGTGAGAGACTAGGGCTGTGTGTGGTATTCGGGCTTACAAATTCACCTATCTCACTGAGTCAGAGGTGTTTCATCCGTGTCGCTCATTCAAGAGCTAAGATGAAAGCGAAGGAAGCCGCCGTAGACCCAGCGCAAACACTGCGCTGTGAGGCCACGGCGGCAGGGCCTGGAGGAGATGGCAGCACCCCGGGTCTGCCACCGAGGGACCGGTGGTGCCACACGTGTGGCTGTGTGGCTGGTGGTGGCCACACATGGATGGTGGTGACCCACTGCCACGCTCAGAGGAAAGCAGGGACACGGGGCTGGAGGCAGCGGGTTGATCAGCCCTGCAGGCCCAGCCCATCTGCAGCAGATGGGGTTAGTGCCAGAGGCAGCTCCAGCTCCTCCTTTCAGAGGATGTGGCACTTGGAGAGCGCTCTGGCCTGTAGATGAGGATTGCTGCACCCCAGGGGACTATGGCTTCATGAGTCACTCCAGCCCCGGCCCAGCCAAGCAGGGAACGCTCAGAAGGTTCACGAGGTCCCCTCGGGTCACTGATCCCCGGCTGGCAGACTGGATACAAAACGTGACGCCTCCGATCTTCCACAGTCTTTGCAGTTACAGACTACAGACACTGACAGCAACATGCTCTGCAGCTATAAGGAATGATAAAGCACTCCAAGGCCTGAAAAGATTAACAACTGGACAAGCGGCCATCTGCATTTGCTCAGCTTGCTCTCATCTAATTGCACATCACCACCAGGCTTCAGCCACCGCAGGGCTCTCACCTCCCCACAGCAGCACAAGGCTAACGGCATCACGGCTCTGTTCGACAACATCAAACATCACAGCTCTCTTCTACAACACCACGGCTCTGTTCTGCAGCTGGGGCCTGGCACAGCAAGTGCTGAAGGAGAAACCCTCCCAGCCTGGGGCCAGAGGGGACTCCCACTAGATTTGATTCCTCTATTTTTCATCAACAGCCCGTCAACAGCACCACAGTGAAGGTCTCCTGTTCTGGCCCAGCTCCCATTAAGAGAAATGCTTGAAAGCAGGAACACAAAGATGCTCCTAGCAAGAGCTCAGCCAGGGGCTCACCCAGACCCCAGCCCTTATTGCAGCAGACGGAGAGTGGCAGCGCTCAACCATTCTCAGGTCAAAGAAAGGAAAAATGAGCAGGTCTGAAATGGTCGTTTAATGAATGCTCCTCAGCAATGCCCCAGGATGAGCAAGGGAGCTAGAAATGCCCTGGGTTATGCTGAGGGTACATTCAAGGTCTGTCATTGCCAGACCACCCAAAAACACTTGGTAAAGTATATTTTTTAGCCCCCCAAAACCTGTTGGAAAACAGTTTCACCCCCATTCTGGTTTGCCAGCAGAGCCCTGAAGCATGGCTGGGAGGTCCCTTCCCCACGGTTCTCCCAAGGCTTTGCAAATGAAGCTTCACCGTGGCGATGCTGTGGGCAAAATGACAGACCAGAAGGTTACAGGGTGCAGGCTGCCGAGCTCTGCCACGAGGTGAGCTTCCAAGAGGCAGTGCAGGGGAAGGCAAGATTCTCCTACTGCCTGCACCAGCATCCCAGGTACGTGCAAGGGGTTGGAGGCAGCCTTGGGGCTTCAAGTAACCCACAATATTCAGCATCCTTCCCACAGCCCCAAATCATGAAAATCCTCAAGGTATGAAACTCGCTTTCATTATCCTTCCTTAATAGGCTTTACTCATGCTCTTCCCACAGCAGGTAAACACACACAGTGCTAGGCAGGCACAAAACAATTCCCAGCTGTGAATACCTAGAGTACGAGGTCAGCAGCCTTGCTCAAAGGGCTCGTTTTGTCACAGCTAAACCCTTTCTCCAGGCACCACCCTATACATTTTAGCTTGGATGTTGGTTTTCCCCTCTAAGGTGATTACATAGCAGATGTTTTTCCACTGTACCAGGAAAGCAGCAGCTTCTAAGGCAGAAGACAAGATCAAGTACTTCACTGAGTCTACACAGCTAAAGATTTATGCTTTAGGTGGTTTCCTAACCCAATTGGAGGGCTGCATTACTGCTCAGTGACACACGGTGTGTCCACACAGTTGCAACCAGGCCAGGGGTTAAGAAACCACATGCTCAAATTGGATGCAGATTACTGGTATGGGCTGGGGGTGGTTCTTCTTATGACTACAGAAGTCATGATAAGAGACCATCTTTCCATGAGAGCTCACATGCTATCTGCTTTCATCAGCACCTATCACGTAGAGCACTGCCTTACAGACTGTGTCAACAAGTAGCTAATAGACAGCCTGAAGACCTCTGAGAGATCCCCTCTGAAAGATCCCCAAGCACTCCCAAGTGTCTGGCAGGCACTTGTCTACAAGCCTTTGCAACGTGTATGAATAACTGTATTAAATACTTAAACCCTGTGGAAAAAAAGTCAACAACATGTCAGAAGACACTTTCTCAGTCTAAACCCAACTATTGAGTACCTACCGTACCAGTGATATGTTTACAAGAGCTCCCTGTCCCTGGATGAAGAAAAATATATTTATTCCAGCATAAAGTTCTTCTCAAGGCCAAAATGCACAAACATGCCTGGGAGGTTACAGAATGCCCCAAACTCAGTATGCCGTTTTCTCTAAAATAGCTATTTTTCTTCAGCTCAGATTAGCAGCAAGCCTATCTTGCATATGACATAAGAAGAGCCTTAGCATTCAAGCAGTTCTGCATCCACACTTCTCCCATCCTACTGAGGGATGGTCTGAATAAAGGTAGATGACTCAGAATAAAATATGCTTTTTCCTTGAGAAAACAAGCAAGCAAAATTCACTTTAAAGGTTCAGCATGATACAACTCTGTTAACAATGGTATTTGCAAGCCAGCTACAGTTTCAGAAGTAGATTCGGTACAGATTCTTGGCCAGAGTCCTGACATGAACTTTATCTGTCAACGTGGTAAGTTAACAGAAAGTCTAAGTAGATTCTTCTTCCTCCCTCTGGAATCCAAAATTGTCCAACTAGAGATTGTGGGTTTGGCTTATTCTCATTTCATCTTCACATCTGTGAGGCTGTCATATGTCAAATGCTTCGTTGTAAACTTTGGAAATAAGGGTTCTGCTTTATGTTGTGCTGAGAGATTTTACTAAGAAACCTAGAGGTCAGAAATGAAATATTCTGAGCAGTTAGCCAACAACCACAACATTCATGGCAAGCAACAGAGTGCTGTGAGAGATTAGAGAGCAACTATTAAACTATGTCCTGCAGAAGGGAAATTTGCTGGACTGCATCAAGTCTGAGGGCAGGTAACATGGGATCTTTTAGGTTATTAGGAGAAATGCACAGCTTTTTCTGTTTCTCAGCTTAAAGTAAGGAAGCTACAATTTACTCTGCTTTGAGAGAGGATAAGATCCCATTTAAGTGAGTTTAACGTTTTGCTAGCAACACAATTGTCCTACTGACTTCAAGTTCAGTAGGTGTTGTGCTCTGCCAGATCAAGTGCTCTCGTGGTAAAAATGCAGGGTCTCACCAAAGCTGCCTGCTCTTAGAATCAAGAATAGTCAAGACTGCTGAAAAGGCCTTCAGGTCTCTCTTAACTGCTTGCATCAAGTCCAGATAGCCCCTCAATATAAAACTAACACTGGGCAGGGCTTCTCATGAGTGTTGTACTGAGATCACTTGTCCCACTGGCCCAAAGTGCAGTTTGTCTGCCCTCATGTATTAACAATATGTTGTACCACGAGTTAAATACACAAGTTAAACTTTCCAGCTTCAGCAGAAGGTGCAAGAGTTGTGTTGTGCTCTAGCCTAAATAAAGCATTGTCCAAAACAACGTCTTTCTAAAAGTAAAGGACAACAAAGCAATAGACCTTCAGTGAAGGACAAAGCTAATGCCCGCTGCTCCCTGAACCAAAGCACTGATGGACTCATTAGGGACACAATAGAAAACCTTTTTTTTTGGAAAGAACATTTATTTGTTTCAAAACTCATGATCCATAGAAATACAATAAAATCAACATGTACACAACTTAAAAACTTTGGTTCAAAGAAATATTTAACATCTAAAACTTCTGAGGTACAAAAGGCACAAGACCAGGCACCCAAAAACACCGAATCGCCCACAGCGTTGTTTGCACCATTACTACAGAGGAAGCTGAGGGTCGAAAACTGGTAAAATAAGGGGGGAGAGAGGGTGGAGAATGGGACACGGAGACTGAGAAATAACAGCAACCAAAACACAAGTATGTGTACAAAGCCATTTACTTTCGCTCCAAGTGTTACATATTTTATCCTCTTTGGGTAAAGTGCCAGGAATCTTGGGAAAAAAGATGGATCATTTCTTAGAAATGAACTGGAAGAACGAACGGTAGAAAAGGAGATGAAGAAACAGAGGCCTGCAGCAGGTCAGATTTCAGTCAACTTCTGTTCTCCCACAAGGTCTTAAAAATTCATTTCCTCTTTCGTGAAACCATTTATTTGAAACTGTGGAACAAAGATGTGAAATGAGTTACCACCATGGACCCAGTCTGTACGTATTACTGCAACCTGGAGTCTTACTTCAGGTAAAGCCTTCTACCTGCTTATACCTCCTTACCCATCCAATGCTAAGTGGGAAGATTCCGAGTGCTGGGGAAGAAAAGATCTTCCCAATTGCACAACTGGGCAACAGGAACAAAGCAGTGTGTCGTGGGTCTGGTGTCATTTACAGAGCACTGTGCTCTGGCACTCCAGGGGAATGCCATGGAGGCTGTGGGAGGTGGGTCCCAGTGACCAAACAGATGGACAAAGTAGGAAACAGCCCCTTGTTGACAGACTATGGACATCTCAGGCAAACAAGAGGTGGCATTTATCTCCTATTAGCCGTGCCTATCAGAATGTTTGCTTCCAGGAAGCATAGTAGCACTCATCTGATCAGATAACATGAGCAGAAGAGTTCTTGGGCAAGCTAAAGGGGGAGAGTGCTACAGGAAAAAATCTAAAAACACAGAAGCAATATTACCTGGTTTCTTTCTGGTATGTATTGTTTTAAAAAAATAAAAATAAAAACATTCTTACGTCACTTTCTAGGCAAGTGGCTCATTTAACTGGCACGTTGTTGTGGCTGAAGAGATTCCCTGTACATATAATCCTGAGATACCCTCCGCAGAAGTACTCAGGCTCCTTTTAACTGTTTAACTGTTTATTCATGCCCTTAAATCACAGAGTGTGTAAGGTAAAGGACCTCTTTCACAGTTAGAGCTATGTACGAGTTTTGTAGGAACAGGCCTGATTCTAATCAACTGATACTTCAAGTCATCCTGATGCCGCTATAGATCATAGCGATAGGACAAGTGATAACGGCTTTAAACTAAAAAAGGGTAGATTTAGATTAGATATTAGGAATAAATTCTTTATTATGAAGGTAGTAAGGCACCGAAACAGGCTGCCCAAGGACACCCCATCCCTGCAAGTGTTCAAGGCCAGGCTTGATGTGGCTTTGAAGAGCCTGGTCTAGTGGAAGGTGTTGCTGCCCATGGCAGGGAGGTTAGAATTAAGTGATCTGTAAGCGAAAGCACTCTGTGACTCTATACTACTCAAACCCAGTGACACTTTTACAGGCTTTGTGTTATCATTGCCACAAAAAGATGCTCTCACTAGAAAAAGTGATAGCTTACTGCTACACAGATGGTGAGAGTTTTCATTATTGACAAGTAATTCCTAAAGTTAAAACAGCAACACCTAAGTTATTAAATGCTGTTAAGAGTATAGTATACCACCACTTTTGTATGCATACAAGGTTTTGTTCTTAAAAGGATTTTACTTACCCCATTTACACCCTACTAGTACTGGACAAGCTGCATGCCTTGTTCTATAATCACCCTCTCCACTTCTGAAAAGATTGTACCAAAACACTGCTGTTCCCTGCAAACACAAAGCAGTTTGAGATTAGACAGAACCCACCCCACTTAATTATTCAGGTTACAGTAAAGGGGAAGAGGGGTAAGCACCCAAGAACCCATTTTCAGGCTCTTACAAAACACTTCAGCACAGGTCACCTATAGCAGCACACAAACTTAGGAAAAAACACATCTAGTCCCAGCTCTAGTTCAGCCACGTTCACCACAGAGTGAATACAATCCTTATTTGTTAAGAACACCTCTGCACAAACTGTTCACATTAGACACTGCCACATTCGCTGACTTAAATGGATGCTAGACCGTACTGAGAAGGACAGTAAAAGGAGAAGAGAACAAGCTACACACATGAAGAGACTTTACCTTCTTGGGCCATATCGCTGCCCCGAAGTCTGGGAAAACTGTAGCTCCTCCAGCTTCTACATCGCTCATCTGAGAAAACAAAGTGAGCAAACTGACCATTTACAACACTTCTGAACATACAGTCCCACAAGCTTAAGTGCCCCATACCCTAACAGATTTCTACTGGCACCTGTCTACTAAAGAAGAAAAGGATGCATTTCCATCAGCAGGAACTGCAAAGCCCGCTATTCCAGCTGAAGGCTTTTGTTCAGCACATCTTCTAGATTATGAATAATCTATTACACAAACTAGCCATAAAAAGTTGTGTACCTGCAATGTTCCAGAGTACTAGCTTGTTAACAAGGGAGAAGACTTCAGAGTAAGTCTGTTTCAAGAATTTCATTCTGGTTTATGATCCAATTAGGAAAATAAGTGTCTGTTAAACCACACATTTCCTCATAAATTGGAACCGTGTCCTTGGAACTTATTTTCATAATTTAGTTTATGCATCTTGGTCAACCACTTCAGAAACTATAAACCATTAGAAAAATCTCACTTTTCCTCTCTGTTTCTATGCTGTTCAATGACTTCATGCCACTTCAAGTGCTTTATGCATCTCAAGCTTTAATACATATAGCAATGTATAGTTCTAAAGAAATGCTTACATCTTTACACTTTGCTCTTCTACACCGCAATAAATTTAGCCCTATTGAATTTATCATTTATGGTAGATTCACTAGAAGCTCTACTGAGTTTATTCAAAACCCAAAGTTACTGGAAAGACTCCCATTAAAATAGAAAGTCTTACCACAGTTTCAGTAAGTTTTTGATGAGGTACTAATTACAAGAAACAGCTGAGTCACATCCAACTCCCACCAAATTTAAAACAATCATGAATGTAATCCCCCAAGTCCCCCATATTCTCTATTGTAACTTGGATTTCTGTTTAAAGCAGATGTTATTACCACTCTGGTGTCCTCCTGCTTGGTACCTACAATAAAAGGGCACAAGATGCCATAGGTGCACAGTGTTTTGCCCCTTCCAACTAGAAAGCACGTGCATGCAACTTTGCCAGTTAATACCTACATCTTAGCAACAAACCACTCTTTAGTAGGGACATTGGTACAAGTATGGTATGTTCTACTTGGACATACAAAGGGTAAATTGCCTTTGACCATGTACAACTGGCAGAGAATACGATGCAGAGCACTCACTCAAAATCAAGATTTGTCCAAAAAGTCTGCGAAGGAAGAAAGATTGAGGCAATTGAATTAAAGCCTCTTAGCAACAGTATCTCACAGCTGTTTATCTTATTCTGACTCATTTCAGAGATTTTTCTGCACTTGAAAGTATTTCTGATTCTGTTTTGAGATGCACTTTGCACTCAGAATACTAGCTCAGCCATAATGATCTCATCACAATTTATATTTGAAGTTATCACTCAAAAGTTAGATCTAGCTGATTAAGTGATCCTAATTAACCATATAGTTGAGTAGAAGTTGATCGAGTAACGTCAGAACAAGACTACTGTGAAAACATTAGGCCACTAGTATCAGTGCCAATTAAGTGCCAGTGAGGATCTCAGTGTACATGGTCTGTAGGCTGTATAACGCATGCAACTAATGGATCTTTGCAGTTCTGCAGTTATAACCCCTTCCCCAGCTGCACCAAGTTTATTAGCTATGTCTCCTCCATTTACTGAAGCAACAGCTGTGCAAGAGCAATTCTGGCTTTGGACAAGAAGTTAAAATGGAGGCTGACAGACCACAGCATCAAGTGCTGTCAAACACTGGTGGAAGAACGTGACTCTCAGCCATTTACGGTGAGGCAGTCAAGTTCTCAAACAGAGCAACATATGAGTAACCCACATACTCACCTTTGAGAAATAAACCACATTCCTTTCTCCCACCAGTGGGAATCCAATGAAACCAAAGATTTCATTGTAGAGTAGCCAAAAGGGGAAAGTGGGCCCTACTGAAGTTTTCTGCTCTGAGAGCATCGATTCTATTAACTCAAATGGGACAGCACCTGATGCTGTAAGGATAAGTACAACCCTATTTCCAGATACCAGGAAATCTCTGCAAATAAACTGTACCAGCTGTAAACAAGATGCTGCTAAAAGTTACACTCAATGCATAAAGGATCATCATACTTACATAGTTTAAAAAAGTGGCCACACGATTTCCAGTCCCTAACCGCTTGAAAGCATCTGGCTCATCTTTCTATAAAATTAAATAAGAATAACTGCAAACTTCAAGCTCACAGACAGCAGACAAACAGAGGTACTTACATAGTTAAGAAACGTCGCTAGCCTATTTCCTTCCGATTTGAGTGTGCTGTCAAAGGGTCGCTGTAACAGACAACAACTTTAACCCACGTTCCAAACTGGCTCACACTAGAGTTATGTGTAGCTCTGAGACAGAAACCTTGGACTCAATTTAGAGTCAGAATAAAGATGGGACTTCACCCAGGGTAGCACTAAAGCCATTGGAAATTGCAGCCGCAGTGCACAATGCATGCACATTGCACTTGGATGCTACAAGGAGAAACAGCAATGAAGCAATTCTCAGGGCATTAGAGTAGAAGCAATGCTTTCTGGGCCTGCAGCACAGATGCCAAGTGACCTGAAAGTTATCACCAGGCTAGGACTGTACTGGACACTGGTCCAAAGTCAACAGCTGAGGTGAATACGAAAAATTCAACATGAACATGCTTTAGGTAAAACACTAGATTCTCATTAAATGCAGTAGTGATTCTCAGAGAAGTAACGTCATGAGAAAAGGAAATGCATTTCTCACTAGCAGTGATGAATTAGAACAGCAGTAATGAACTTCTCTCAGGTGGTTGCCTATCTACAATTAAGGACCACATCAAAAAGATCAAAGAGTTTTTACTCTGCAGAAAGTGTTTTGAGTTTCATTTGTTTAAGTATGAGATCATATTTGTGCCAGTTTAGAAGCAGAAAATATCTAGAATCTCAGTACATCTCTGTTCCCTTCAAAAAAATGCAATTAAAGGTTTATTTACATTACTAATAGTCAGGAATTAATTTAAGCCAAATGACATTAAGGTGCACTCTTCTACACAAAAACAATCATCTTCAACAGTCAAAAAAGCAGGAATTGGTATCAGGAAAAACAAACAGCAAGGAAACCCACCATCCTTAAGACAGTTCAGTCTACTTGAATATTTCAAGAAATAAAAGGTCTTTCCTGAAATGGGTTCAAAATGTAACTTTGTGCATCAGTACATGCAAATTTAATTTAAAAGCCAACACGACAGCACAGATATGGGTCTCCCTTTTTTCCACCACCTCTGCCAGACCCTGGTGCAGCCATGCATTTCTGAACTTTGATAATATCAAAAAGATCTTTTGGTAACTTTTGGGCAACCAGTGTAATCTCAAAGTTGTAATATGCAGTTAAAGTGTTTCAATTTGAGAGCTGTAAGGAAACAAAAAGCTGTGAGGCTGATCAGATGGTGAGACACAGCAATGCCTCTGGATTACAACACTGAAATCTGTGATGCACAGAGAGCCTGGCGGACCAGTCCAAAGCCATGGCAAATTCCACAATTGCCTTGCTTTAACCGATGACTGCAGCCAAGGTTATGTTCCAAATGAAGCTCTGTCCCAGCTGCCTAATCCAAAAGTAAAGACCATACTGGCCAATTTGATGTCTGAGGTCCTGGAGTTCAAAGGCTCTAAAGAGAATTTAAGAGCATTTGCTTGACTCAGGAAACGAAGCAGCGTTAAAGTTAACAGCAAAATTCTCTCAACAGGCCAAAGCTAACGAATATGAGCTTCCACAGCACTGAAAATCAGGATTGATTTTTTTTTAATAGTGCTATGTAAGGTAGCTTCAATTCCATACTCACTTATTGGGCTGCTCTATGGCTGCAGCAACCCATTCTAACAGGTAAAAAACCACCAGAATAGTCTGCATTAAGATAGATTCAATTGAAGACATGGCTCTTACTTGAAAACAAGGCATCATAAATGGATTTTGTATTTGTAAGCACTGGTCACCATAGCTCTCCAGAACGATTGGAGTTCCAAAACCATTTTAGGGTAGTGATGAAGAATTTGTTACTCCTCTCCTCTCTTGCAGCTAAGCAGAGCTGTCACTTACCAGGTAGAGCCCTCTAGTGCCTGGTATAGATCCAGCAAGTACCAGCTCCAAGTTTTCCTGCTTTCACCATAGCACAGCCATCCTGGATACAGCTGACAAAGCCCTCTTTACAGCCCCCGTAGCTGTAGCCACATTAAGGGTTTTGCCAGAATGGCTCTAAAACTCAGATTTCCATAAAAGCTACTTTTTAAAAGCAAAGTGGGAGGATGTCTCCTGCCCAGCCAGTTCCTGCAAAGTGCTTTAACATACCCAGCAAAGGAGGACTCAACCCTGCTAAACTCATAAGCCTCATGGAACAACTCAGATTCACAACTCAAAGCTTGCAGACCTAAGTTTCCTAATAAAGTAATGGAAAGAGCACATACAACTGCTGTATGAGTTAACATCTCTACACTGCGCAAGGAACCAAAGGGCCAAAGATAAGCAGGCAGGCAGATTTGTTCTTTGTTCTCTCTTGAACTCTCAGCATCAGAGAAGGGAGTGTGAAAGCTTTCCAGAGGTCATTATTCATCCCATGCAACTGGGCTACATGTTGAGTGTTTTAGTATACAAGGCATTTTAATAAGGGTTTCAACAGTTCTCAGAATAACCTATTCCCAATGCCACCCACCCCCAAGAAATAATTAAGAGCAATCTTACCCTAGAAAAATCGAAGTGCGGTTCATACTGCCCTCCCATTCCATAATTAGCAACCTATAGCAAGGAAGAAAACACTGTCAACTGCAAATGACTGCTGCAGAAGATAACTCTCAAAAATCTAAAACATTGTTTGAAAAACAGTACTTTGTGGCAAAGATTGTTATCTACAACACACTTAACCCTATTTTTCTTTAGATTACCAGAAATGAGGTATGCAGATGAAAAACATCTTAAGCACTCTTTCCCTTTCATAGTTTAAGGTTCCACTGAGAAGAAGCATTCAGCGCTGAGAAATTTTAACAGCAGCACTCTTTACCTATCACTACAACAGCCTATTTAACACAAACAAGCCACAATAGTTTTATTACAACCGTTCTCCCTCCTCTGAAGAGGGAAAATGTGAGCATATGTATTTTACTAGCTTTTGCAGGCTTCGAAAGTGTCACGCATTTCCCTCAAAACAAGCTGGTAAATCAGATTTGTGTGCAAAGTTATCTGGTATTCTTTACATAGCCTCCATTTGTCTCTGCCTGTCGCACAAAGGGAAGGCATCTACCTGGCAGGTCCTTACAGCCAAGGACATCCCTGCTAGTCTTCATGAGCTCCTTACCCATTTCCTGGGAACCTATGTGTTCAGTCAGCAGACAACAGAACCCCTAGGAGGAGCTAAGATCCATGCCTACACTTGTTTGTGCAAGTAGCACAACATCCTGACCAAGAAGTAGTTGTTAGATTTCATCCTGGTAAGAACCAAGCGTACTGACCTGCAACAGTTCAGCTGTTTTCACTGTTAACCCTGTGATCTGCTGCATTCGTTGGTTCACCTTACCCACAACAGGATCATCATCTTCCTCCAGCCATGAGCTAGAACAAGGGAAAGGGATAGGAAAGATGTAAATGTTATTTAAGAACACAAGCCACAACCACCCATTTCCCAAAGGACAGGGATTTCTTCTGTCCTCAGTTACATGGCTGAGCCATTTACCATGCATTTGTTGTGCAAGCTTTTGGTACATGCAGTGCACTTTGAATTTTCAGCTGTAGGTAGCAGATTAGGGCTCTTAAATGCAGCAATCTTAGAGCTGAGCTCTTCTCTATGCTTACCTTTTTGATACCCTGTAGCTAGCCACTGTAAGGACACCGGTTTTGGGATCACGTACTGTGGCTCGTGCCAGCTGTGTCAAAAAAAAAATCCCAAGTGGGAAAAAGCATGTCAACTACAGGTTAAAAATATATAATTTTTCTTCATCTTAACCAACATCAGCAGCCGATTTGTCAGATTTCAATATATCAAAGGACTGAAGTTAAAGCTCCAGCCTAGACTTTGTTCCAATTTCATGCTAAAATCACACATGCAGAAATGCAACTGCAATGCATCACCTGCAGCTGATCCGGAAAAAGAACCCAACTGACTGCACAAGCCATGATATTCATTAAATCCATAAGTACTCTGTGCAGAACAGCTATGGTTTTTTAAGGTACTTTTGAAACAGCTGGAGTCAATGTTAGCAAGAGGGAACAACAACAAAAGTTAACAACATATGAAGCTTCAGTTCTTGGCAGAAAGAAAATTATTGGATGCTACAGAAATTTAATCAGCCTGTTCCTCATGTGAACTGGGAAAAAACAACCTCATTCTCAGATGAAAAATAATGGGTGAAAACTTTTGCAGAATGAGCTACGAGTTATGGGGCACGCAGATCCAGTGGTAGAGGACTCCTGAGGACAAGTTTCAACATGATCACGCTCAGATTTTTCCAATTGAAAAATGCCTGGAACACCATCTCAGTGACAGCCTGAGCTATTGGTACAACACCAGGAAGGTAATTCTTCCAAAGTACAGCTCACCTACACATTGTGACCAGCAAATAATGCATCACTGTTAGGCCACGTCACTATAATTATAGGAAAAGTTTGTAACTTGGCAAAACTGATCAGATTTGCCATGGTGTCAAAGCAATTGACTACTACTAGCTTAACGGATCACTTCGCTTTCATACTTGCAACTGAGAACGAGAACTGGGACACTCCTTTGTTTAACTGCAAAGTCAGACCACATTTAAATTTAACTCCTGCAAACCACAAACACTTAAAACCATGCCTTCTTCTTCCTTCCACTAATTATAGCTCCCAGAAAATCTTAACTGTGCATCCTGAAAAAAATGCAAATATTTCCTTCATTTTTTCCTCAATTAGATGCCAACCAACCTTACAACCCACATTAACTGTCTTGTCCCTACACCAGAGTTCTTGGCAAAGCTACTCCCGTAATTCTGACTCAGTTATTTTGCTCCAGATTTCTCCTGCATAAATCAACAGAAGAGCCAGGATGACTGAATGTTGGTCTTCACTTACGCAGTGAAGCAGAGCTTTTGGGATACAATTTAGCTTTCCAAACTTTTCATTATGCTGCCATTTTTGAGCTTGTACATGCTTGCTTGATTTCTGCACTGAGCATTTGATCTAATGGCGTATCTTTGTCTGTTCAGGCTTCCACACCAATAAAATAAAGAATTTTCTTGACCCTTTCCAGTGCTGAGCAGCTGACAAAAGTCAGCTCTGATGTATTGCCTGTAAAGTTGGAACTGTTTTTTGGAACTGGAGTAAGTGATTGCATTTTGCAAAACAAGCATGAAAGCCTACTTGAATATCACGTACAGATGTTGCTTTTCTACAAGAGAAAAAAATATTGGCAAGTGTAAACTGCAGATAATGTTAAGTGCCTAGAACTAAGAGTAGAAGTTTCTTGTAAATACATTTTAGAACAAAGGAAGCACTCATCTTTCCAAGCCCAAAACTAACATACTACTTCAGAGTTCTGTCTGAAAGCTTCCATGATTACTAACTAAAGTTTCCTGGCTGAAATTAAGCTGTATTTATTAATGACCATTTCATCACAGGACTTGCATTTTCCATTCTTTCAGTAGTGCTGCAGAATTCAAAACTATTCCTACAGCAGAGCTAGACAGATTTTGAAAAAAATAACTTAATAATTGCTTTTTTAATGAAAAATTTATCAGAATCTTAAGACTACAGTATTTGCCTAGTGTTACAGGGACTGTCCCCAGTCCTACACTATGTAGGTGATATGAAGAGTTCCTTTAGTGGCATAAGCAAAACTATTAGAAAGTTTTAAGATTTTCCGTAAGTAAAAAATTCCTAAGCCATTTACTGAGAATTTTGCACAGTTAACTGCAACATTGCATAAATGCCTTCAGGAGCCTGGTCTTCATGGTTCTACATCACATGGCAGTTTCAAAATCATTCCCTTTAGGTTCACAGCTGCAGTGTATCATCTGTAGTATGAAATCAAGTTGCTCAAATCCTTTGCCTAGTCTTTGCTAATAGATTAAAGCACTGAGTATGTAGGCAATAGTGAGATGAAAGGAAGCTTACCCTTGGCTTAGCCAGCTGTTTAATTTTCTCAATTTCTTCATCAGACATGACATCATAATATCGTACAATATGAGGGCTATCCCATTCATCTTCTTCCTTAAAGGGAGCTATGAGCAGGTGAGGGTTTCTGTTTCCATTGTGGTACCTACAGAAGAGCCTTTTCTGTCTTCGAGGTGTCTGAAACAAGACATTAAGTAAAACACATTGTTTGCTCAACCACTTTTCATGAATTTAAAACAGGCAAGAAAAAGTGTGCTTTATTTCACAAATACTGGAAAAGCGGTCAGCTAACAGCTAATTTGAAGTAAGCCAGAGTGATTCAGCAATTTTCTGTGAAACGTGCACTCAAGATACCACCAAACACATGACACATTAATTCTTGGAAAGTTAAATCATAACAGGCTACAAATTAGACAAATATAATAAATACATGAAAAACCAGTGGTAAAAAAAAAAAAAGTATCTGGTTCTTATAATTGCAACTATGCAGGGGGAACAAATTGATTCCTCCCCCTGCACTGAAATTAAAGCCAGGTTTGAAGAGAGGTACCAGAAACTGGTTGGTTGAAATGACTACTGCAGAGGGACACAGTCAAGATGCACAAAAGGGAAGGAATTATGTGATTCTGTAACAGTGGCAAAGCATAACTATCTCTCAGTGGAAAACGCTTTCTGCTATATCAATGTAGCCAGCATTTGAAATTGATAATGAGTTTGTCTATTCAGCAATTTTCAATAACCTTTAAGAAGTCCAGCTGAGAGCTGCTTTTCTGTATAGGATTTACAGTAGCTTAAGAAAGAGTTGGGGACATAAGGTACAAATCTCATCCTGGTCAGGATTACATTTAGATTTTCCAAAAAAAATAACGATCTTATTAACATGCATCAGCAAGCTCGATCATCCTTATGCAAAGACAGTCTGAAAAAAGCCTTGCCTTTCTCTTACCATTTTCACCCCTTCCCCTCGGCAAAGGGCCTCATAAATATCACGCTCTGGCAAGTAGTCAAGAGGCCTCTCGTATGTACCACTTTGCACCACTGGTTCTGTTGCTGCCGTTGTCTTGTTCAATGAGTTCTCTCTTGACTTCTCTTCTCTCTCCTTTTCCAGCAGCTTCTCAAAATACCGCAGATTACTGCCTGCTCTCTCATGAGTGCTGTCTTCATTGGGAAAAAAAACACACTGGATCAGCAACTTATTTATGCATATCTCAGGAACTGTTAACACAAACAAGCTTTTGCATTAATAATTCTCCTCTTCCTAAAACATTATTAGGCAACCAAATGCAATGGCTCCAGTCTGCATTGCATCAGTGCTGGGAAGTTTCTATCTCTGCAAACGGAAGTTAGGTCCTTCCAGAAGTTTTGCAGGAATGTGCCTATCACAAAACATGCTTTTTTTTTTTTTTTTTTTTTTTGAGGTTTTGGTCTTCACAACCCTTCTGTTATTCAAACTTGATCTGCCTAGATCCACCCAGGAGAAGACCAAGCAAAGATCAAGCCAGTCCACTTGCTGCAGCCTTCTCCACGATACTTCTAACCTGCACTGCATAAGCACACTTTAACCCAGGACTGCAGTGGAGTCCCAGCCCCAAACTTCAGTCCCAAAGGCTTCCTGGAAAGTTTGGAAGCTCAGAAGTTAAGCATTACCATTTACCAGCTTATCTATAGAATCCATTTGGTGTTTATAACAGGCTTATAAGGGAGGTATCCTGGACCACTAGCATCATTAGACCTATCACTAGTGATTATCGACGTTGGTATGAATCAATAAACCTCATCAATACATGGTTTTAACTACCTATTTTACCTGACAAAGAAGAAAATTTCCTATTCATCACTAGGTTTCTGGACACTAGCACCTAGAACAGTTTTCTGACTGCTTTTGACCTTCCCAAGCTCATTGTATTTCTTATTTAACTAACCCAGAAGGCCAAAGAAGTAACACTCCTTGGAGAACAGGCTAATATTGGCTAGCTGAAGGTTAGCCTCGAGCAGAGGAAGCTGCTACTCCCAGATGGGACTGCCAAGTCTGTTCCACTGTTCGGTGCTGATAAGGATTTGTGTTCTGCTATTAGTGCTAAACATTATTGCAGAAGGAGCTGGATTCAATACATATTCATATTCCTGTAAATTTTAATCTGTGAATTCCAATGCCTGCAGATGTTAGAATGATCTTTACCTTTCACCCCCCCACCCCCCAATAAAACAGCTTCATCTACTCTCAGGATGCAGCCAGCATCTAGATTAAGAAACACAGCTGATTTAAAAAACATACAAATGTATAAGACAGTAATATTAGATGTTAATTCTAATTGAAGAGGATAAACCTTCCCAACCCAAGAAGTAGGTAGAGTTGTATTGGAAGGATTTCTTATCTGCTTACTCATAAGAAAGCTAGAAACAGACCAGAGATAAAAGCAGGCTTTAAGAAACTTGATCTATGATCTCATTACTCAGAAATACACTTTAAGATCTCATAGAATTCACTTGGCATCAAAGAGTGCTTGCACAGAAGAATAACGAGAAATAAGAGGTCAGTAGGACTTGACAGAAGAGATAGTACTCCCCCTGAGTCCATGGCAGCCTTTATCTACACTTGAGACTTCAAACCCAGGCTTTAACTGTTACCAAATGCACCTCAATATACCAAAGCACTGGTACCAGTCAGACGCATTTAGTCTTTAACAGCACAGACTATAGGATGGCTTGCAGAAGATACTTCATGTACAAGTAGACATTTTTTCCCTGTAATTTATGTTTATTACAAGTCATCTGGCAGGATATCCTTCCAGTCAGCTCACCAATACATATGGACAAGGACTGTTCTTGGCTGTTGCTGGCAATGCTTCCCAGTACCAGCATAGTGGGTCTTTTGTTCTTACCAAGGGATATGAGGCGCCTTGTGAGCTCCATGGCCCTGTGTAAGTCCCCAAACTGGAAAACAGCATAGCTGAGATAATCTAGGATCTCCACTTTACTGACGGTAGTGTCCTCCCCCTCATCATGCTGTTTTAAGGCTTGTTCCATCCAGAGCACTGTGTGATAGTAGTCTCCATCGTTGTAAGCAGTCTTGCCCATACCAAAGCAGTCACTCACTGTCAAAGATGATTTATATTTTGTTCCTAATAACAAAAAAGAAAATCTTAGCTATCTACACAGAAGCATCCTTGCCTTCAAATATTGAAAAATACCTATAAACACAATTTATCACCCATAAAAGGCTTCTAAAAAAGCACCGACAATATTTTACATTTTGTACCAAACTGATCACCTTCAGGAATTAAAGATTATATTCCATCATAATTCTGTGGCATTCCTCTCTTTGGAAACCAAGAAAAGTTTAAAAAATTAGTGTTATGCTGTTCTGTTGTCAACAAAGAGAGCGGACTAAGAGCAAACTTTACTGGAACTAAGTTAACACAGGTGATGGGAGAAGCCCAGCTATACGCAGAGTTAATTTGTTTGCTCTTCACTTGAGATGTATACTTGTGCATACAAGCAAGCTGATTGACGTTTAGGCAGGCTGGGTATCCATTTGACTGTTTAGCTGCATACAGATTTCCGGTTGCTCCAGATCAACAGATGCACAGATATGACTTCATTTTAAGTTCACTCTTAATAACCTACATAACAAACTGTTTCAGAAACAACTGCCCACGCTCTAATGAAGTCTATTCAGTTTGTAAATAGTTACTGAATGAGGTTATGGTTGCTAGCAAATCTCTTACAAGCAGGAGTCACCAAGTCACTCAACTGCCAGAACACAAACACAGAATCACTGAACCATTAAGGTTGGAAAAGACCTCCGAACCATCTGGTCCAACCATCCCCCTACCAGCAATGTTACCCACTAAGCCATGTCCCCAAGCACCACATCCAACCTGTCCTTAAACACCTCCAGGGACGGTGACTCTACCACCTCCCTGGACAACCCATTCTAATGCCTGACCGCTCTGAGAAATAAAATCTTATTTCCAACCTGAACCTCCCTGGCGCAACTTGAGGCCATGCCCTCATCCTAAATAACATCACAATATCACAAATACCATCTATGTAGCTCCCAAAACATCTTTCTGTGGCAGGTACTGTTAGTCCCCATTTCACAGATAAAGGCCAGGAGCCAAGTGATTCAGCCAAACCTCACTGGAAGATCACAAAACAAGAACAGAGCCAAGCTTTGGAAGAGCCATCAGAGCAATGAGTTGTGGAGCATCTCCTTCCTCCAGTTCCTAAGCTCTCAGGGGCAGGAAGTTGCCACGTTATTTGCCTGCACAGTAACCAGCACAAGCAAGTTTGTCTGTTGCTTTGGTATGGTGATTACAAAAAAAAAAAATCAGTATTTCCTTTTAAAACAATAGAAATAAAACACATGCTACTGGAGCTGGTCACTGCAGATCATGGCTCCCCGGCTTGGGTGGGACCAACCTCCAGGCTGTTCTCAAAACACCAAAATAAACACAACCACAAGTGCCTGAGCTGCACAGTTTCAGAGCCACGGTCCTTCATCACTACTGAAAAAGGACTTTGAGTGTTTGAGGATGTCTGTTTCCTTTTCTTTGAAGAGGAGACCTTTATACACTTGCCTGGTAAGTTTCCTCGAGACAGCGTTTCAGGATCCAGCTTGTACGTGTCCTGCAGGCGCATCAGAGCCTTTGCAGCTCCAGTCTCATCTTCTTCAGTTGGAAAAAACTGACGTTGAATTGTGAGATTTGCAATAAAGCCTTACATTAAAAGGAAAAGATTACGTTACTTCCATGGTTTGAATAAGCATCAGGTCAAGACAATACAGGAGAAATACCTTCTTTTTTGGAATTCTGAGATTCAGGTAACTTAGCTTTGAAGTCTCTCATTAGGCTCTTGATTTATTTAAGCTTTGCTTTCTGTCCCATTTTAAGAAACAGTTTGTGGGCAAATGACAAGAGATAAATAACTATCAACACAGTTTACTTGTACCACGTAACTACTGAAGTACAATGTGAATCCAATAATCTCCAGTTTCCTCAGTCTCCTTCCAGCACAAAAGCTTAAGTTTCCATCAGTTCTCTTTCTGAAATACCCAGAGACAACTGCATAGCACTGGACAACAATCTCAGATTTTTTCAACCTATAAAGACTTTTCAAATCTCAGCTCAGAACAGAAACCCTGATCCAGGAAACCCTAAACAGGAGCAGAATCTTACTTGTTAAGAGGTTTTTAAATCTGGCAAGTAAGAACAGGCAACATTTTATGCAGTGCACTTCATTTAGGAATAAGTATTATCAAGGTTGTATAGCAGGTTGGTTGGCTGAGAAGGGGAGGTAACCAACCAAAGAAAAAACTCAGCCATTTCTAGCCATGCAACAAGCAGAACTAGAAAAGGGAGTCAAATAAGAATTAGAGACAGAAGTATTCAGTTGAATTAAGTATTTTATTTCTCTCCAGGATGACTATTCCAAAAAACAATAAAAATATTGGCTGGGAAAAAGCTTCAAATGCAGAGGAGAAAGGGAAAACATGCAGTTCTGCCTGAAAAACATACCTTCTTCCCCCTTACTTTCAAGAGGTCCAGTAAAAATAAACTTGCATTTAAGAAAATAAGCTTAAGGAAGCAAATTCAAGCAGACATTAACAATATGATACAAGAGCAAAGATTAGTTGTGGAAACTTTTGATTTAGAAGGATAGGTTTACAGATAGCAGTTGTATAGCATCCAGTTATGAATCAAATCTTGCCAACTGTTAGTGATGGAGCTGACAAGAATTCCTTAACCAGCTCAGTGCAGGTCTCATTTTGATTCTTAAGTCTTTATCTACTGATCAACATGGTTTAAAAGCAACGACTGCTTACAGAAGCAGCAGATTGGGAAGACAGATGAGTAAGCTTTTACACAGAGGGATATGAAACTCAAGAAAAGGCATAAAACCTTTGCTAACACAACTGGCCATTTCAGTATATCCCATTCTCCTGTCTTAAACAGCACAAACCACCCAGACATAAGGTGCCTATTGCACTTAACAGCTTCTGAGCCTCGGCTCTGTCTGGTTCTAGCACCACAGTTTACTGGTTAGCCAAGCAAGTGAAGCAAGAGGCCAGCCATTAGTTTAAGTTACAAACAAACTTGGCAACAGTAAACCACAGCTGAGTTCGCAACTTTCCAGAAGATGACAGGAAGCAGCAGCGCTGTAAGGCTACCTCCCACCAGCACCTTCCCTGTAGCTCCTTACCATTCGTTGTATCCTGAAGAACCAGGTTCTCTAATTCCAGCCAATCCGTATTTAAACGCTTCACCAACTTGTACGCATTTACAGGGTGTGCCAGATACCCTTCTGGATCAGAGGTTGATTTGCTAGTCAGTACATCCATTTTTTCAGCCCAGCTGGAAAGAGAATTGCATGCTTCAGCCTGAGAACGATTTATGAATGCATGTCTTCCTCCTTAAGTTACCCTAATTACACCACTAGAATCAATTTATTGCTGCTTTTGCCATCATAACCAGCTGTCAAGCTTTCCACATTACGAGGATAAAGTGAAGTACAATTTATGTTTTAAATCACAATATTCTTTTAAAGGAATTTATTTCCCTGCTTTTTATTTTAAATCTTACTACAGTAGACACGTAGCTCTTGAAGTCTAAGCCATCAGTTTTCAGCACGCTGCATTTCAGAAAATAAAAGTTATATAGAGAGCAAAACACTGAGTATAATTTAATCCATCTTTGTAAAAATACAAATAGCACCCCAGAGCTTTTTAGCTTTATGGAAAATAAAGCCCAATCGTTGATTTTCAGACTGGAAACCCTCAGGTGGAGTACATAAAGAGTGCTGTTAGTCACCTAGCATGCACCAGTCAGCTTCAAAGCAGTAGTGGGATACCAGTAGTGGGATGCCATGCTTTGCTGCCAGTTATATCACTGATGCTACACTGAGAATTTCTTCTGCTACTCTTCATATGATCCCTTAATAGAAACGGCTGGCCAGGCTGTGTTCCTCTCTCCAGTACTCAATAGGAAGAAAACACTGCTGAGATAAGCTAATAATGAACATTAGAAACCCCTTCAAGTCTGATCTCAAACCCAGTAAGCTATGAATGAACTACAGTTGCAAACATTTTTTATAAGCATTGCCACGTATCCCCATACTGCCTGGCTTATTCTGTGAACCGAGATGTTGCAACAGAAAGCAAAACTAAGATTACTCACAGATCATTTGCAGGGATATCAGATTAACAATATGTTGACACAAACCTCACTTGCATTCCTTTTTTTTTTTAATCTGGCTTTCACTACTTCTAATACTTATTTTGCAAAGCTGTAATAAGTTGAAGTTCTACTCTACTCATATCACAATATTTTGAACCATACATCTGTAGAATAATTAGACACAGTAGTGAAAAATGTTACCCTGTTCAATGTTGAAATTTAGCACCTTTATTACAAAGTGTTTTGGGTGCCAAAGCTCAACTATTGTAACAGTGGCAGAATACTTTCTTATAAATAAGCAAGAATACAGTCAGCTGAACACTTAACACGAAGAAATCTCTTTTGATGGACTGACACATGCAAGTGCGTGTTTTTGTTTTTTTTTTAAAGACCAGTTTATACATGTACATAGATTAAACTCACATCCTCTTTAATCACACTTGAACAGGAGACACCTTTTCTTCAGAAGGGTAGCTTTTCAAGAAATGAATACTTATGCATACATAAGTGATGAGGAATTCATATCATTTCACTGCTTCATAACCCTATCCCCACCCTACAGTCCCAAAGGGAAATCAAACAGCCAGATATAGTCTGGAGCTCATAAAGACTTTGGAAAGCATGGCTCCAGCTACAGGCACAGAACTCTTCTGAACCTGGACCTCATACCATTCTAGTGTCACGCCTTGTTACGTATTACTTTTAGCTAGGTAAGCAACAGTCTTCCTAAGGCACATAGAAAGTATCAGTTGTCAGCAAGAACCTTTCATCTGATCTGAGCCACCAGGATAATCTGAGCTGTGCTATAGTTGGGTCAGCAACTGAAGAGAGGGAAGCAAGAGCACTCTCCCTGAGAGCAAAGGCAACACAGGAGGGAAGTCAGGTTCAGTGTGCGCTCCACTACACAGTGCAGCTGATGTTTGGCCATTGCATCAGGGCATCAGCACCACTTACAAGCTAGCAGAGCACTGGCAGCCGCATGCATTCAACTCACACAAACAAAGCTGCTGATTGACACAGGTGTCTTCTCCACAGGAGTACTGTGATGGCACAGGGACAGGGAAAGAAGCAGAAAGGCACCAGTAGACAGTCACTAAACAGACTAAGTACAAAAAATATCTGAAGCAGGGCCCCCTCTGTAGGTTTAGGGGAATAAGTTACATGCAGCTTACTACCCATGTTCTCACTGATAGTTTATTGAGGAAATGCTAACCAGAACTAACAGCTACGACTGGCAATGGGAAGGTGTAGTTTAATCCAACACCACAGGTTCTGCATTTTGTTACCCCCCACCATTATGCAAACTTCTCCCCCTACCTTTTGATCTGAGACAGCTTGGCCTCTTCTGCTCGGATGTATTCTTTTAAAGACTGCACCAAGTCTTTCTCTGCATAAATGAGATCTGTCATTTGACCTGAAAACAGAATACCACCAAGTGTTAATCACACACAAGAGAAGTTTTCCAGCAGCAGACAAGACAGACATCAGATGCTGTAGAGCTATTAAAACCAACAAAGAACAGAAATTTAAGATGCGCAGTTTAAAGCTTGTATATGTAGTAGATCTGGGGACTTAAAAGTCCAGCATTCAAATCTCAACCTCAGTTGCCCATACAGCTTTACTGTGACTGTTTTACTGCCTCTGAATTACTTTTAGTATTATAATTGTATGCCAGACAATCAAAAGAAAGGTTTGACATTGACACAGCTATTGAGTCAGAGCAATAAAAGATGCAAATAGTTGCCATAAAATCTGTTCTACATATGGATGCAGACAAGGTCACACTAGTAAGTTACTAGTCAACTATTAGCATCACTTAAAGGTACAGCTTTTCAATATGGGTATCTGTGGAAACAAACTAATGTTAAGTTAATCTGAAATTCCTCCATTTACAGACTGAAACAAAGTCTCACCTAATTAGCATTAGTGGAAATTGCCAAGCTTACCAATCTGAAGTACTACAACAAGCTTTGCTTTTCAAAGGCCAACCACTGAAGGACTCAATGTGATTTACAAACCCAACAGCAGCTTTTGTTTTAGCATTGCAATGCAGTAATTAAGTACATGGAAGTCAGCAGGATGTTATTTTCAGAGATAAGGAAGGTTCAGGAACGGGCAAGCAGAATAGTATTGAGAATGTTGAAGTTACTATCCCTGATGAGGCGAGTGTTTGATAGGGCCATGTGAGGAAAGTCATGAAATTCAACTGCAAGGATTAACAGTTTTGGCAATCTCAGGAGCTGCATCCTAACATTTGCATTGGTTCTTTCCATACCTATTGAAGTGAAGAACTCTGCTTCTGTGTGGCAGATCAAGAAGACAAGGAACACCAACTGCAGACAGGGCTTCATCTTCTAAATAGTTTTAACCTGTACCATATTCAAAGGAAAAATGGATTGAAAAGGATTAACTTATTCTCGAGGAAAAACAAGGCATTAATCTTCACCTTCAACCATTGCACCCTCATGAAAGTTATTTAGGTCATTGAAATACTGAGCCGTAACCAGTAAAGCTTGAAAAACTCTTCCTCATGCTGAGGAGCTCTTATTAAAACAGTCTCAAATATCTGAAATACTCTAAGGGACTTGCACAGAAGACATGTTCAAACTATGGATGCAACAAGCAATGTATTTGCTGACACAAACAGTGAAAACCACCTGCAAGTGCAGCTCAATGCCTTCAAATTCACAGCTGGAAAGTGAGAGTATACAAAGTTCTATCTTCCAGCAATAATAAAGGTCTAAATCTAATGGTCAGACTTGCAGCATGCTAGGAAACTGTTATATAAAAGCTGTCTAGAAATTCAAATAGCAAGAAAGCCAAATAAAGAAATACAGAAATTTGTAGAGTAGAAGTGGCAGCAAATGCTGGAAAAGTTGAAAGAAAAATTCCAGCTTTGCTTATTCAAACACACCGTCCTAGCACACTGGCCTCTGGGCACAGCTCTTGACTTTCACATCTCAGAAGCTGTGCCAGTTCAGAACCCCAGCTCCTTGAGATGGGGGCAGAAAGCCGACTGCTACGCTTCTACAAGCACAGCATGGGCACGAGGAGAACCAGCCTGGGCAGCAGGCAGATGACAAGAGGGGTGAAGGATGCAAAGTCCATGCAGGAGAACTTCTTGGGAGCTGTAATTCCTCATGCAGACCTGATGTCTGCCTGTTCCAGTGCATTTAGGAGGATCCTATGCTGCTCTTAGATCCAAAGGTCAGCCCACAGCTTGCTCTGGAGCTATAGTTCACTGAGCAGGAACAGCCACCAGCACCAGCCCTCGGGAGCCATGGGAGCTGCCATAACACCCCCACAGCAACAACAGTTCTCCTGAGTGTAACTGCACCAATTCCCAGTTCCTACCCATTGTAACTGGGTAAACACTTCGGTGGCTGGAAGTGACCGCACATGACCTGCTGTTAATCAAAAATACATTAACAGCAATCACTTACCTGGGGCAACAGGCAATCACATCTGATGAGAAAGGGGTATGGAGGGAAAAAGGGAAGGGAAAAGAGATGGAGAACTGAAGTTTCAGCAATGCAATAAGTGGGAAGCATTAATATAGGGTAATTCCAGACAACTCGTGCTCACTGTTCCCTTGAGCTCCATGTTTGCCTGCACAACATAAGACAGGAGCTGGCAGGTTCTTTCGATGTTGTATTGTGCTTTGTGCTCAAAAAAAGTCCTAAACCTCAGTCAGGCTCCTTGGTGCCACGGACATGAGCAGGCACACCACTGATATGACCATCATTAAGAACATTACAAACAGCTCTGACATATTATCACATTGCAAGATGACTTAACTTGTTTTTTCTATTGATTGCTTTAGGAGCCTACATGAGAAACCAGAAACATTTACCACAACAGTTTGTGAGCATGAGTAAGCAGGAAAGCAGTGTCTGGGAGCATCAGAAGAGGTCTTCTCCTTTCCCAGTTTTCTCACCCCCCTGCAAACCGCATATTCCCCAACGGCTTGTTTAAGTTAGCTCACAACTAGTACATGGGTAATGTGAGAACCAAGCGAAGCCGAATGAGTGGTGCCACGCAGAGGTCTGCCAGCACTAAAAGCCACAGTAAGTGATATAGCAGAAAGCACAGCGAGTCAAGAGCGCTTGGGAAGTACATCGGTCGGGATATATTCAGCCAGAACTGTCCATCTGCAGGGTCTGTTCTCGTCTCACGGAGTGTTTTTTTGGATGCACTACACAAAGCCTGGCAAAACAATTACGAGGGAGCCTTCCAGCTAAAACAACACAGCTTCGCGTTCTCCCTGCACCTCCCCACCATGTTCTCTCATGGCTCAGGATATCTGCCAAGAAGAACACTTACTACAGCTAGCAGCTTGTCTTTATAGCAGATCTTTAACAGCTTTGCCATCCTACTCAGATTTACTCGAGTCAATAAACAGAAACCCTCAGTAAACAGGGAAATCAGCTCTTGCTTGAATAAGCCGGACACCTGGCTGCAGGGTTTGCAGATTGTTTGTACACATTCTTTTCGCAGCTGTTATTCAGAAAGCCAGCAAGAAATAACAAATTACAGGAGGCTGAAAGTGATGTCATAACCACATTCTTGGAGAGCACGAGTGTGCGTGCACACACGCACGTGTGCGCCCACCCCACTACAGCTAACCCGTCTGCTACCAAAGAGGGGAAGAGCCAGAAGGGGCTTTAGCACCTTAGTAACTAAGACCAAGACATGTATAAAACCGGTGTTTATTCAGAGGATGGAAGACCTCAGTTGCACAGAAATGCCTGAACTCCACAGATAAAAGGTCTGTGTAGGACAAGCACTGCCTACATTCCTGGATTTTCCAGCATTGTCAGGTAACAGGCATGTCATGCTGCACAGGTGGATTTAAGATTTCCATCTATTTCAGTGAGAACAGCCACATTCCCCCGCAGCAGACTTCAGAGGATTTGCACAGGCCCTCTAGGCTCAGTTCAGCACTGAGGTGAGAAGAAAACCCCCGAGCAGGAGGCACACGTTGCCTTGGGAGCTCAGATCTTACAGCGCTTTGCTCCTCGCCACCGAGCGCTCGCACCGCCCGAGGGACCGCTCTCGCTGCTGCATGAAGCCTTCCCGGTGACAGACAGCTCTACATACACCAACATATTTCATGCTTTGCTCCTTTCCTTGAAGGTGCCAGCCAGCAGAGCAAAAAAGCCAACTGACTGGATATTGTATAAACAGTTTCTAGGTCTGCGAGCCCTCAATGAATCATCGCTCCCACTGGAAAGAGTACCGTCAGCCTGCAGAGAGCACTGGCAGAAGGAAAAAAAGTTCTTCTAGACCAAATAGACCAGGATGGATTTTTTCTCCATGAGTTAGACTGAGTCCATCATTGAATACGCTAAAAATTCTCAAGAAATAAGAAAATGGACCTGACCTGTGAACATTTGCATGTCTACCAAGCTAGAACACCACAAAACCCCTCTCCTCCTCTTCATCCCACAAAAAAGTTTTGACACATATTGTTTGGTTGGAATGGAAGCATATATAAGGGGACTATTTACTTTCTGCAGCTTTTTTAAATGTCCAATTAGTAGCACACACTGTCCTAACCCTCATCTTCCGTTAACTGTCTCATGGCTGATTATTCGCTCCCAGATGTCAGCTTTTCCCTTCCCAGACAAGGTTATGCTCAGAAGAACAAAACCCAAGGCAGAAGCAGCGTTCCAATTCCTTGACAGCCTAATTAGAAAGATGGAACAAAAGCAAACGCCTTATTCAGGCTCCAAATTAGCAGACACCTCATGCAGAAGAATTAAGTGGAACTGACATAAGATCAGTCTGGGCAATTTGAAGACTACATTGCACCCCTTATCATTGCGTATTAGAATGACAGATCAGGCCAGAGTGTGACACTTGCTGTGTTGTGAACTCTCATTGCAATCACATGAGCTCCAGGAAAAAAAAAACACAATAGTCTTCCACCCCCCAGATGTGCCAGCACTCCCTTTGTACCAATAGCCAGGCACAAATACAGGGCATTTCTCAATGCCTACACTACATCTCTTGCAATGTAGAAATACACCAGCATGCCAGGTGTTTCTTATACACACAAGATTTTACCTAAATTCAGTTTCCAGAAGCCAACATCATACAATTCCAACTGCAGTGCCTGGGCATAGAGGGTCTGCAGTCCTCCACTCAGACCCCAAAGCTCCCAACCCACCCTGCAGAGCTACAAGTATTTCCTTGCCTTGCTAATCTCCATCTCTCAAAAGAAACTGTGCCACTTGACATACCAAGAAGTCCAAGATCCAGATCGAGCTCTCTCACCACTGACTCCCCCCCTACATTTCACTAGGTAAACTTTTACAGATATTCAGTCTAAGCTTATTCCAGTGAAGCCAAATCAAACTTTAATGTATTCCTAACAGTTTCCCATTTCTTCCAGTTTTTTTCAGCGCACAGAGCAATGGTTTCTTCCCAGCAGTTACGGTACACTATTCTTCCCTAGCTTGCTTCTGCTCTCCCAGACTCAAATCCACGCTTTGCTACAGGGGAATAAAGCACGCAAAAAAAAAGAAGAAACAAAGTGTAACATACCATTTTCCTAAATTACAGTAAACCTTCAGAGTGCAACAACTTACAAGCTGATGACAAATCAGGGTCACAGCCTGTCTCTTCTTCTGTGCTTGCCTATGCTATTAAATGCACCTGGAAAACCACAGCTAAAATAGCTGCTTCTGTGTTGTATCTAAATTTAAACGATCGTGGTGCAAGCTAACAAGCAAGCCACTATTCCAAAGCCACCTCAGGCCCCAGATGAGTTCTCAGTGCATACACAGCTGAGGCCCATGTGCCAGGCTCTGAAGAATGGTCCGTCCTCGAGCAGCAATTTGAGGTTGGACTCTTGGACGAGCCAAGGCTTGTCTTGGGCTTCCCACCCACTGCAGCTGGCTTCATCCCCTTTCCCCTCCAGAAGAAAAAGAGCTTCAAAAGTAGGCCACAACTTTCTATCAGTCTTGATAGCTGCATATACAGCTAATTACATTTAATTGGAGACTCCTGCAAGACTCCTTACAAACTTACTTAAAGCCAGAAGATGGTCTGAATTGTAAATACATTTTCAGGATGCTGCCAAGAAAGAAATTCTCTTGATACTGCTATAAGAAAATCAGCCATAGAAACATCCAGCTTGGAGCAGTAAGATCTTGCAGCCAGCAGATGATGGCAGCTATACAACTAATTAAAATTAAATAGCAAGGAAACATTAATTTTATCCTAATAAAGCAAATTTTTACTACTTGCAGATGATGGAAAAAAGTGGTAGGGGTTAAAATCTATTATCCAGCTGTAGTCAGATGCTGCAACACTCAACCACTCCCAACCCCAGAAGTATGACCTTAAATGCCTATCAGCACCCCACCCAGGCACACCTTCACCCTCACGACAGGATTTCCAACACCATCAGCACAGCACACAGCTCCCTTCCTACAAACAGCTAGCTCTTGGTCACACCCAGGGAAAGAGAAAAGGCATTGCTTCCTTCCAACGTTCGGTGCCTCCTCACAAGTGAGCTCTTCTTCCTCATGCAACTGCTTCCCAGCTCCTTCCCTCAGTACACTGAGTTTTCTGCTCAAAGCTGCTTATGCCTACATCACTACCTTTCTTGCCAAAGGCTTAATATGCATCTGAAAACAATTATAATTGCCTAACAAATAATATAACATGATTCCCTTGTACTTTTCAAGGCAAGCCAAAAGGAAAAAAGCCGTTCATTTGCACACATTAACGAGGATAAAGGACATCCATGCAAAACTGCATGCATTTTTTGAACATGAAGTGGTTTGTATTATCCTTAGCTGTAACACCCTTAGAAAGTATAAGCATCTGGATTAACTTCCACTTTTTTAAACCATAGCAAGAACATTTATTCTGCACCCCAGCAGACAAGAAAATTCATGCAAATCTAAAGTATAGCAAACCTGCCTGCATCTTACTCCGCAGTGCCTGTGAGCTCATCAGACATGAAGCAGCCTAGAGCCAAACCCCACACTGTTACTAGAGACAAGACAGCAGGACTGCATGCTTTTTTCCCCACTGAAGCTTGTTTTCTAGCATTAAAATTCAGACTTCATTTTTCTGTGCAGAGCCCATAGTTTTAGTACATCGTAATGCTTAAGATAGCCTCCCATATGCTCAAATAACATTAAAAATCTATTCAGAAAGATTTTTTTATATGACAGGTCTGTGGTCAGTGAGGTATTCCCTTCAACTGATAACAGCAGCTGAATTAAAATGAAGGCATTATCTCAGAGATGTGGGGGCTGAATCTCAGATCACCCTAGAACATGCCTCCTAACATACCCTGGGTCCTTGTTTCGCAGACATATAGAAAGCCATACACAAAAATCAGAACTAGCTATAGAAAGAGCTATGTTTACAGCTTGCTTGTTTGGAAGCTTGCCAATATGCACAGTATGGAAATTACAAACAGACTAAATTCCTGACTTAAATCTAGAATGAAAAACTTAGACTAAACAGTAAATCATGCTCCCCCTGCTGTTACTGTCTTTGAAATACACAATCACATCCATAGCTTGTACTTCCTGCACTGGAAAGGGCTATATTAAAAAGAATCTCAAAAAATTATGCCAAAAGCAAGAAGCAAAATTCCTGCCTGTTAATGTCACAGCATTGCCAATTTACAGCTGTTACCTAGGGCTCTGCCTGTAAGACCCAAGCGGCGGTTATTGGTAGCAATTTACATTTACAACGTACCTGCAAGATTGTTTCCTAGCTCCTTGATGCCCGAAAGCTGAAGTATCAGCCTGGAGAAGATGGCTGCAGTGGTCTCAGGGTCTGTCAGATCAGCTTCACGCTCACAACACACCTACAAAATTAAGGAGCAAGAAGTTTTATTACGAAACACCTTCTGGGAAAGCCTGACTCAGGGCGATCACCAGCGAGGAACAGCAGCAGCACGAAGCCAGAGGACTCCAAAACATGGCCTGTACGTACATGTCCTTCTTCCTCCCAGCTTGTAACGAAGTTCTGCGTGTCCTGGGGCTGAATTATTCCTGGCTGCCCTTGAAGGCGTGCTGCTGCAGCTCTGGCACCAGCCCACAGCCGCCAGGGCTGCCCCAAAATCTCCCTCCTGTACCCGCTGCTGCCTGCCTCTGGCTCAGCATCGCTGCCCAACCAGTGACAGCAGCGAGAGGATTTCCCAAAAAAACAAGTCTCGTGTTAAAGCAGGAGGAGATAAGAGTGGAAGAAGCAAGTTCTGGATGCCTGCATGTAGCTGAAGACGCCGTGTGTTTCGTCTCAAAGTGACAGCAGACTGCAAATACGCAGGGAGCCGGTCAGCGCAGCCGTGACCCCACCGCTCACATCTGAACCCCAGGGCAGGGAAAAGGGGAACCAGCCCAGCATGGAGAAGGGGAAGCAGCCCCCCAGCTGCTGGTGTTTTGGGAACGGGGCTGTCCCCGCCGTGTCTCCTCACAGCCCTGGCTCCTTGCCCTTGCCCCGGCTCCCTCCAGGCCGCCCGCCGGAGGCCTCGGACTCTCCCTCGCTCCTCGGGCAGCACCGGCCAACACCGGGCGTGGGGAGCCGCAGGTGGCTCGAGGCGGGGATTTTTAATAAAAAAACGGAAAAACAAGAAGTAGGGAGGGAAGACACAAAGCGATATCCACGCGAACACCGCTGCCCCCCCCCACCCCACAACCCCACAGCAGGACCCGGGGGGTGCGGACACCCTGGCCGCGCTCCCGGCCCCTTCGCGTGCCCGAGACCCCTCCAGCAACCCCATCCCCGGCTCACCGCGCCCCCAGCCCGTCCTCCTGTCCGTCTGCCCGTCTGTCCGTCCTTCCTGCCGTCTGTCCGCTCCCCCTCCGGGCCCGGCCCGGCCCGGCCCCGCTGCTCTTGAGCCGCCGCCGCTGCGAGAGCCGCGCCCCCCGCCCCGCCCGCCCGCCGTAATGCCGCGAGTAGCGGCCCCGCCACCGCCTCAGGGCTCGGCCATGGCTCTCCACAGGGCGCTGAGGGCTCAGCCCCGGCTCTGGGATCCCCTCTGCCCCCCGGTTCTGTCACCTATAATGGTGTTTTTCCTCATAAAAGCTGCCCGCCCGCCTCCCGGTGCCTGCGCTGCAGGCTGCTGCTGCTCCGCCACAGGGAAAGCAGCGTGTGGTGGGGGCATCGCCGTCGCCTGGCACTGCCCCGTAGGCCTTGTGGGAGCTGAAAAATGTGTTTTGAAAGGGGATTAGGGCATATTTTGTGTCCTCACCCTGTTCCCTACGTACAAGTTGGTTCCACACGGCCTGGGCTTGGCGCTGGGATCTGCCCACGGCTGTGGGTGAGGACGGAGTCAGGCACTGGGGCACAGACAGAGCCGAAGCAAAGCCAGCAAAGATCATTCCCCAGCTCGCAAGGGCATCCAATTTACATTTTATCCCCTACACAAACTGATACACCCATTAAAAATGACTTTCATTACCAATCATCATTAAATCTTAGCCCAGAATACCGCCTTTTAAATGTGAAGTAGAGCCAGGAACTCAGTCAGACCATACAGAGCACAGCACTGAGCAGCCTCTCGCTTTCCAGATTTCACTGGATTTCATCACCAAAACACACACTGAACAGAAATCTAGCAAAATGTAACTGAGAAAGCAAGACTTTGGGAGATGACTCATATCAGAATGCATAGAGAAAGTGGAAAAAATAAGGAAATAAATATCTACCACAAGGGTATAATTTCACTGAAGCTTTTAGCAACTGCTAATATCATAAACCATAATAAAAGGGTCCAGCTGTCCTGTCACCAAAACTTACTAAAAAGCTCCACACGCTGCACATATGTACACTTTGTGCATTAGCATTTATTTGGGTATAGTTAATTTCCATCACATATTTACAAAAGATTACATTACTGTCAGTGACAGAAGCAATCTGTAAGGCTGTGACTGTACTCAACATCTTAGCGCATTTTAGAGACTGTACAAACAGCATTAGTCTTCAGAGATAATGATGTGATTTAGAGCCAGAATTTTTATCCAGTTCTGATCCTTTTTTTTTAACCTATTTTTTGACAAACTTTTTGTTCTTATGTTATGGAGAAATAGATTTCCCCCCCCCCTGTTTTAGTGGAAAGGACTAAAAGAGTTTTTAGAGGGAACATGAGAACACTGATCTGTCTTTTCTCTTGCAAATAACCGGCTGTACAGTCCTTTTGACTGTATATATAGACAATAGGATGCAGTATTAGCACAAAGCACCTCAACTATCCAATGTTTCTAAGTCCTGTATCATGTTATCCTTATAACGCACCAGTTTTGCTCTAGCTATATTTGCTTTGAAATTCTTCCTTTACATAAAGCTGCTGAGTTTGCTGAGTGGCCTTGGCTGGGAGCAGGAGCATGTGTCAGGTTAAAAACAGCTCCTTTGCTGCTGCCCTGGAGAGGGGGGAGAGATTTCTGGTCCGAGAGGAGAAGGAGGCACTGCCTGCTGAGCCAAGGTCCAAGGAGAGCAGCGGGGAATGGCTTGGAGGCGTTTTTTCATCATCTGATTCTACCAGTCCAGGCTGAGCTCACTTTAGCACAACCCCAGCTAGCACCTAAATAGTTGTGGCATTGAGATCTGGTCTAAAACCAGGAGAAGCAAGCATCCTGCTAGAGTTTCAAACCACTGCTTTCCCTGAGAGTGGAATCAAATCACTTTGCAGAGAGCTTGGCTGCCAGATGCACACACAAATATTTCTGGATGCCCCCCTTGCCTCTCATATTACAAGACTTTTGTCTGAGACCTTAGCAGAGGAAATATTAAAACTATCTAAGAGTACTTACATAGTACAGTATAGTATTTCCCATAAAACAATGCACTGGGTCAGAATGGAGGAGGCAGGGATAACGAAACTCCTCTGACCTCAGTGGAGCTCAGATTTCTGAAACTGAGTTTTAAAAAGTACATGTGTGAAAAGACCTCGTACACAAATAAATTCTAAAAATAAATTCTAAATTTAGCTGTGTGCCTATTGACTTCCTTTTTTTTTTTTTTTTTTTTTTTTTTAATGAATGAAAAACAATCACACCAGATCCTAGAGAAGAAAGAATGGGAAACCCAAAACAAAGGCATGCCAACATCATCTCTGTGCTGGTCAAAGGCTCAGCCAAAAGTGTGACCACTGTCTTTACAACTACCAGAGCTAACAGGTCATGCTACGCTAGGAAGTGGTGTCTGCAGAAGTGCCATCTGCTTGTTAGTCTCACCTTAGTGTGCATAGATGGATCTTACAAGCTGATGATTTGGGGCACCAAAGGGAATACTAACTCCATGACGGGCAGAAGGATGGGGTTCTGAAGTGAGGGAGGGTGTGGGCACAGTGTTCAACTGCATCTCCTGCTCTGGCTGTGCCTGCAGGCTCAGCCCTGGCTGGTACCAGCTGGTAGCAAAAATCACAGAGCCAGCTCTGACCCAGAGCATTTGTCAGGAAGCCATCCCGAATCAAAACCCCTAAGAACTAGAGAAACGTAGTCCATCAACAGGAAAAGGTGCATGGACGAAAACACTGAGGTGTCAACTCTGCCAGATTTTGTCTTCTGGCAGAACTCAGAGACCTTGGCTGCAAGCAAAATCTTGCTCCGAATGTTTCCTGAGCAGCCAAACCTGTGCCAGGTCCTCCTGGCATGGTGAAAATGCCCCTCACAGTGCTCTGCGGGCTCAGTGCTGCGAGGTGCTGAGCTCTGACACTGCTGAGCACCCGGGGAGGCAGCACGCGGTGTTATTCAGGATCGCACCCCTTGAGGACACCAAAGTGCAACCAAGAGAAATGGAAGGATGGGACGTATTCGTTAAATCCTGCTGCAGATAAGCCAGATGAGAATTAATGTGAGATAAACACTCGCCGCTCGGATGGAAAAGGTCTGTCGTGCTGAGCAGGAGCTCCAGCTGTCCCCGTGCCAGCGCTGGGGAGCTCGAGCTGGGTTTGCAGGAGAGGAGGGAAGACAAGCCCAGGGAGGAATCCGGCGGCTCGTGTTCCTGTTTAACGTAATTATGGTACGGCTGGGGCTGGTCTGGCAGCGCTCTGAACCGTGCCCAGCTGCACGTTTACAAGGTCATTTAAACTTCTACAAACATAGAAATAACCAGCAATTGCCTGACTGGCTTATTGAAAACTAAGCGCACCCGCACAGATTTAGTGTCTGATACAGGGAAGACACATTTTCTATCCTCCTTATGTTATTTGAAATGACACCGTCGTATTTTAATTGCGTTTTCTAAGTTGTTCCCCAAAAGAACTAGGAGATGTAGGGATGCAAATTTTTGCCCTCACTGAGCATTGGTGAGGTCTGTGGGCAGCTGTTTGGGGTGGTGCTCCCAATATTCTGCTCTGAGGCCAGCAGCTCTGCCAAAGCACCGGGCAGCTGCAGCCCCCATCATTTACATGCACGGGAGGCATCGTCCAGGGTGAAACATTTTCTAAATCATATCCACGTTTTATGCTTTTTTATCAAAGTCTGGCCCCCTCCCCCTGAAATGAGTAAGCTCTTTTGTGAACTTGGCTAGCAGGAAGGATGAATCACCCAGCGCTGCCTGTAGGAACCGAGGGAAAAATCCTGCAAGCTGTCTGGGCACAAGGGGAGATGCTGAGAGCAGTGCTAAGCATCAGCCCAGCTGGGGCAGGACACCCTCCTCCTGCCCATCCCTGCACCCTGGGCTGAGAGAGGTGGGGATGCACCTGGGCACACAGCTGCAGAGCATCTGACCTTTATGTTCACCGCACAGCAGCAAATGTCACCCCTAACAGATGAAAGGAACAAAAGCCTCGAGGCAGCACAGCTGGACCACCCCAAAAAGCAACCTCTGAGAGATTTACCCTTGCAACAAGTTTAACTTCAAGGCTTATGGAGGAGAAGCACATTTCGACACCAAATAAAGCCTGGGAGAGAGCGTGGAAGAGAAGGCAGATCGTCCTGGGCTGTGCAGACCTTCCTCCCTGCATGCCCGGGATTTTAACACAGATTTCGTACGAGGCCGTGCGGCCAATGTAAAACAGGCTCTGTGAGTCATCCTTTCGCAGACTCCAGCATAAATCAAATCCAGAAATAGGACAGGCCAGTCGGTCACATTATTCCTTTTAGGTTTAGGGAAAGATGTAGTTAAGAAATGTGGGTAAAAGACATTAAAAGGCCATAAAAAAAAAAACCAACTCAACCTGCATTTTATTGAGGCTACTAATTAGTGGATGACAAGCCAGGCCTTCAAAAAAACACACGTTGAATCAGGCTACAGTCAGACCAGCATGAAACTTTCTCTCCAGACAGAGGATAGTTGGCAGTCACCATGCGTTACGTGGTTGTTATCTCTGGTGCTTAACTCCTGTCTGCCTGGGGTTTGTACGTGGGACTGAGACAAGTTCCTCCAGAAGGGATTTCTTGAAGGAGGGAAGGGTCCCTCCGGCTCTGTACCGCAGGGAGCAGCTCCCAGGCAAGGTGCTAGGTTGATTCTCCTCCCCAGGGACCAGCCAAGGGTCCTTCTGAGGTCCCTTTGCAGCAGCATGACCCTGGCAGTGTCCGTCCTGACCCACCTCGGAGCAGCAACATCTGCACAGCAAAATGCAGCGGTGCCCTTCTTAACTTCGGGAGTCCCAGAAATCCTTTCTGGCACGTCAAAGGATTTTAAAAATATTTGGCTGACTTGAACAGTAGATCTTTATTCCTTCCCAGGCAGCAGAAGCAGCACAGTGTGTGCACTGTGTGCTCCCAGTAAGTAAACAGCAAATGCCTGAGCACGGGCACTGGCGCAGGGGTATGCAGCGAGGCAGTGAATTCCTCTCCCTTCAGCTGCTGGAAGGGAACAGCACATCTTCTGCCCATATCCACGCCCCAGGTCCCTCTGTAAATTCACACCGTGCACTTGTTAGGGTTCTCTGAGAGCCCACACCTTGCTTTCTGCCTGCGGTGGGACACAGCCTGCTCGCTGCTCGGGGTCCCAGGGGAGCCTTGGGGCAGAGTCCTCCCCATAATGACAGGTTGCACAGCAAGCGGTGTGTGCGGTGGCAGTGCCATTCAGCTCCTCATTCTCTAAGCACATCTGAGTAAACCAAAGAGCTTAAATCAGGATGGGGTGTGGCCTTCCTTTATGTGATAAAATCCCCAACAAAAAGGGAAAAAAAAGTAGGCAGGCAAAGGATTTTACTGCAACTGCAAGGAGTGTCATCCCGTATCTGTAAGGAAGAGATAAAATTAACATTGCAGCAGGTTCCAGGCTTCTTTACAGGAATTTTTATAATTCCTGGTATAATTATGGTGGTATAACTGTGTGCTTGTATTTCCCAGTCTGCTCTTTGTTATATATGTCTTTACTTCAGCTCTATTTAGCAATTAGTGAACTGAGGCATTTTGGCTAATGAAGAATCAGAGTTTCCTGGTTCATGCAGAAAATGGATACGTTGGACAATGTGCATTATTGCAACCAAAGAGGCTAAATAATGATGTCTGCTGTAAAAACTGAAAATGTCCCTTGGCTCTTTTGCTTCCTCTAGAGCTTAATGGAAAACTGCAAGAAAAGGAAAATACATTTTGTCTTATTCAATTTAAGAAACACATTAAAATATCATTAAAATAGTCTTCAATCACCTTTCTAGTCTGCTGAATCTGGTTTATGTTGCCTCTGCGGATGTGACAGAGGAGAGATCACTGGGAAAATAATTTTGGCCTATGGACAAATCTTCAGCTTGTGCAAAGAGCAAAACCCCACCAGTTTCAGGACAATGGCTTTCCTTTAATCAGCAAAGTTTCAAGCCCTAAGAGACAAAGCTATTAAATTAGCTGTGGCTCACACCCTGATGTCGTGGCCTAACATGCTTTCCTGGTAATGATTTTGAGGAGCTAAACGTGAAGTGAATCACCCTGGGCAGAACTACCATTTCTGCTGGGTTCTCTCAAAGGACGCAGCTTGTGGCAGAGCTCAGCAGCTGCGGTTTTACTCCTCAGCGCGAATCTCGCCAGGTGGACAGAGCCCAGCTCCGGGCAGGGCCCTGCGTGCAGGGATTTGCATTTCCCACGTCTCCTTTAGGGATCAGTTTTACTGCAGGAAATTAGAGGAAACTCTTGGGCAACGTTCCCTTGGAGCTCCTCGGCGTGGCGAAGCAGCTTTCCCTCCTACCTGTGGCGGTATTAGCGGCTTGTTTCGTGGTGCCCAGCTCAGGGCAGCGCTGTGATTTCCCACATGAGCCCAGCGCTGTGCTGGCCCCACAACGCAGCCCCAGGAAAGGTGCTCGCCAAGGGCTCCAGCTGCATTCCCTCCTGCAAAGCAAGGTGTTAGAGCTGTTCCCCCCTGGGCCCTGGCTTCTGGCCATGGGGGTACAACACCTCTCTTTTCATGGCACAGACCTAAACGTGGTTCCCCGTGCTTTATGAGCTCTCCATGAGCTGTGCTGCATGGCACTGAAAGCTGGCTCTGTTCTTCACCCCCAGGGCCACAGGCAGCCAGCTTCGTGCTCTTCTGGGGACCCCTCGGCTCTCACCATAGCCGGGGTTACCAAAAACCCCCAAAAATCCCCACTGCTGCAGGACGCTGGGAGCTGCCCTACTCCCACTCACCCTAATTTTTCCCCCGGACTCCTTGGATGCTTTTTCCCCGATCCCCTGCAGCCCTCGGGCTCCCGGGGGGGGTACAGAGGGGATGCTGCAGGCTGAGAGCCGCTGCTTTGAGCGGGGGGAGCAGGGAAATGCCCCCCGAAGGGCAGCGGCAGCTGGACCGGGGATGCTCCGGCGCCTCCCGGGCTGCGATCTCCGGAGCGGCCAGGAGGGAGCAGGAGAGGCGCGGGCACGGGAACGGGCACGGGGAGCCCGGGGCTGGGGCCAGCCCTCTGCTCCCGGAGGTGCTTCCCAAAAAGTGCAGGATCAACCGGACCCCCGCCCTACCCCACCTTTCACCACCACCCCCCCCCACCCGGAGCTGGGTGAGGGACTGGTGCCTCTCCCAGCCCTGCGTTTCCCTGCATCCGTTTCCATGCATCCGTTCCCACCTAAAAACTTCCACCGAGCGTTGAAATTATCAACGTTTTGCTTGCCAGAGGTGCTCAGAACAAACCCATTTGCCCCTCTGGTGCTTGTGTTGGATCAGCGTGGCTGCGGCGAGCTGGTTATCATCGCTGCAAGGAAAAGTCTCCGCTAGCCAAGGAAGCAGAGCTGGGTAGTATCCAGACTCAAATATAAATTCACATTTTGCCAACATGCTGTGGCTCCACACGCGAGCAATATACTGCACTACGCATCACATTTAATTTTTTACATGGTGCCAGCTTCTACTGTGCATAGTTTGGGTATGAACAAAGGAACTCTGGCACAAAATTTAGAAAGCAGGCTTAATGGTTCCAGTGGCTCCGTTATGACCCAACTGGAAAACAATGGGGATTTCTATATTGAGGATGTGTGCTCTGCTTCTCTTAAAGCAAAAGAATGGAAGCCAGTTTTTCAAAACCTGAGGATCGTGGCCTCATCCTTCGAAGAATTAACCATACCCAAATGCAGAGCAGCGAAGGGCTCAGCAGCTCGATAGTGAAACACGAAACTGGTGGGACCAATGTTCCCAGTTATCCTGCGATGGGTAAGTCCAGGTTTCTCTCCTGGTCTTGGCAGAATCGCTTCGTGTCAGTGTGATTCAGCTGGGAGGGAGCTGTGCTCACTTTGCCTCCGCCAGGCTGCCCGTGCAGGAGCCCAGATGCTGGCTCTGCAAGACAGATGCTTTGTGTCAGCCTCTGAATCCCTGGCAAAGCAAAGCAAGGCCTGGGTCCGTGCGCTGCCACCGCTGCGTGTGCTAAATGGAGCCTTTGTCACCACATCGGCACTGAGGCCAGCAGACAGAGGAGCAGGGAGGAACGAGCTCCCCAGCTGCCCTCTCACCCCAGTGACCCATGGAAAGTGTGTGACTCGAAACAGGCTGTTTCTAAATGAATCTACTTCAGTTGGCACTGTCACTTTCTGGGTGGAAAATAGGGCGAGTGGCAAGCCCACATCTGCTGCTCCCCGGCTGTCTTCTCCAGGAGCTGCACCACAGATCTACTGGCTGGAAAAGCTGTTGAGACACCGAGGCTACTTCTTTGCATCATCTTAGAGACGCTTCCCCAAGGAAGGCGAAGTGAAGTGACACCAAAGTTCACCCGGTTCCTGCCCTGCATCCCACCCACTTGGACCACGAGCTGAGCGCCAGCTCCTCGCCCTGTGGCCGCAGCTGGCACCAGCCCTGCACAGCAGCTGCCTGGGGACATGGATGGAGCCAGAGGTCCCGGAGCCACCACGGAGCTGCCTGACCTTGCTTTTGGGTGGCTCTGGCTGCAGAGATGCAGAGGGAGAAGGAACCCTGCTCCCCGCAGCCTTCTGCCCGGTGCGTGCATTCAGGCATAACCTGCAGCAGGCAGGGGCAGGGGAGCTGGGCTGAAACCCTCCCTGAAAGAGAGAAAGGAAAAGAGAAATGTAACACCTCCCTGGAATGAGCAGAGAGGCGATCCACGTGTTAAAAACACAGCAGGAACGCAGCCAGCCCTGCGCAGACACCCCTGTCAGCTGGCCCGGTTCCTCCCGCAGCACAGCGTCTTCAACACACCCTCCCCAAAAGTCTTTTAAAAGCATTTCTGAAGCGGCTGTGGAAGGTGGCCAGGAGCTGTGATGCTCGCTGGTGTGGCAGCCCCGGGGGAGTCCCGGTGGCCCAGCCATGGCCCTGAGGATGAGGATGAGTCAGGAGGCCGGGCCTTGCTCTGTGCCACCACCATGGGACTCCCTCACAAAGCCCAAGGCTCCGTGGTGTCACCGCCCCACCCTGCCTCGTGAAAATCCTTCCTCGGCGTTAGCTCCAGCTCTCTGTTCCTCCCCCTCCATCGATGTGATGTTTGGCTGTGCGGCTGGGTGATGCCTCACAGATGTGCGCGTCCTGCGCCAGCACAGGACCAAATCCCCCGCGGCTGTGAAGAAGCAGCAGTGGCTGGGGGTTCAGCAGTGTCTGGGGGTTCAGCAGCGTCTGGGGGTTCAGCACGGGGCCTGCCGGGAGCCCCCTTCTCACCGGGTATTTTCTGAGCCCTGACTCCTGGAACAGGAGCAGCGACCAGATCAGAGCATCAGCGCCTCGCGCTCACCTGCCTTTTGTTTGTGCAGGTGGAAAAGTCCCAGCAGAGAAATGCTGGGAGCTGGCTCCGTGCCGTGACCTTAACGCGAAGCCAAAGTCCTTAGTTTGGTTCTAATTACACCGCTCCAGCTACACATCGCGCGGGGTGCATCCCAGCAGATGCCGCTGGGAAGAACCAGCAGGGCCGTGCTGCCTGCGGGACACATCGGGGGCAGTTTGTCCATCCTGCAACCCCATGGGCTGGCGCTGGGAGAGCTGCAGATGTGCTCGCTAACCACAGAGGTGCTCGGCTCCTCTTGGAGTCTCACTGACGGATAAAAGCAGCCTAAGGGTAAGACTGAAAGAGTGAAAGCCGCTGCATCCAACATCTGGCTGTGGGCTAGAGAAGGGCTCGTGCAGTTGCTTGTTAACAGCAGATATTTATGTGGGCTGAAGGTGAATAGAGCCTTTCATTGCTCGATGAAGTCACAAGAAGAGAGGAAGGAGGGAATACATTGTCCCATTTACAAGAAAAATCACATACAATGCAAGATTTTATTATGAGATGGTCGTAAGAGGGACAATTTATAGTTAAAGGTCAGAAGATGTGGAAGACGAGCCCTCAGAGCAGCCCGTGGCCGTTCGTGTCTCATCCTTTTGCTATGTCACTGTTCAAGGCTGGGGCTCTCAGCATCCTACGCAACACGCAGCCTTCCGCCGTTTGATGTGCCGTATTTCTGCTCCGAGCTCCCGTTCCCACGGCAACCAAACTCAACACCATTATTGGTATTTTCCATACGATCATGCAATTTCCCCTCTTCCCCGGGAACGGAGCCACGTGGCCACCGAGGGGCTCCAAGCACGCGGGCAGGCAGCGCTGCGGGGAGCGCTGGAGCAATCGGAGCAGCAAATTAGCGGCTCAGCCTCGGGGAAACCTGACGTGGTGGTGGGAATGGCCTGACTCCAAGCTGAGGCAGCCAGGCAGAGCCTGTGATGCTCCTCGTGTTGGTACCTTGTGGCCCAGCCTGCCCACCAGGCATCGGAGCAGCTCGGCGGTGAGCACCGAAATCAGTGGAAATTCGGATACAGAGGAAATCAGGATACAGAACTTCGGCTACAAGCCACAGAAACCGTGAGATCTTGCACAGCGTGCTAAATAAGTGAAATTTTTCAGGGAAAGGCTGCCAAAGGTCATTTATTTCATGAAGTAAATGCTGCCCCAGTGGGAGCAGCCCCAGCCCCAGCGGGGCTCCTCTGCCCGCCCCCGAGAAGCTCACCCCTGCTGTGCATCCCAACAGGCTCAGGGTGCCCTACCTGCTTTGTTCATGTCCCCACCGAGCTGGACCTTGCTTATTTCAGGCATTTCTCCATTTCAACAGCATCTAATCCTTCCCTCTAACAAGCTCGCAGCCTCTCCTGGCTTCGCACCCGCTGCAGCTCTGACAAGGAGGCCGGCTGCCCTCTGCAGAGGCCAGGGCAGCGCCTGCTGCGTTGCCCTTTGATAAGGGCTGCAGGAGCTTCCAGTTCCTCACTGCCGCTGGGGACGGGCTGTCCTCGGTGACCTCCATGCAGACGCCGACAGCCCAGGGCCAGATAAATCACCCCTAGCGTGCCCGTGTTCCTTAGTCCTTAAAGCCCATCCGAAGGCAGCTGGCTGGCACGGTGCTAAATCCCAAGTCAGCCCTGTGAGAAGGCAGCGAGTGGCCGCGTTTAAGCTCTGCTAACACCTCTTTCCATCCAGCACACTTTTTTTCCTGAGGGTTGCGCACTGGATGAGTCACTTTTCCTTTACACCTCCCTCCTCCGAATGCGTGCACGGCCATCTGCTGTCCACGGCCGGGGTAATTCAAAGGGCAAAGGGAGGAATAGTGGAGAGGCTGTAGGAGAACCCTCCCCCAGAAAAAATCCCCTCATCGTCAGGAAATAAAACCCACACAAAATCCATCAAATTCCTTGCTTGCGTAATTAAGACATTACTGTAAAAATCCCCCCAGGTTGCCTTTCTTTTCCTTTTTTCACCTCCTTTCCAAAAACCTGTGGGATAGGAATCCCTGTTTTCCATAGTCTCCTGACACAGTGCCAAACTGCAGAGAGCAGCTGAGGCCGTATTTTGTCAAATAAACCAAAAGCCAGCATACTTGGCAATAAATGCGCACAAGATGTTATGGTCATTTTAATACAATGACTGGTTTCATTCCAGGCCAATCCGTTTTCATTGGGTTTAAAGCATTCGTGGCAATGCTCAGGCAGGGCAATTAGTTTCATTCACAACCAAGTTCCCAATGTGGCCCCTGCTAACACCATTATCATGCTAAATTATCAGAGGAGCTTCTGGCCCCTCCTCACATCTGCTCAGAGCAGAGGTCCACCTCGAGACCAGAAATACAGCTCCTGGGCTCCAAATTTTGAAGTTTTCTGCACAGAGGGGGAGCAATTCTGCCTTCGTAATTTATTAATGAGAAGCATTTGGAAAATTAGGCAGGGAGAAGCAGGGCAGAGGGCTGTGACCTGCCCCAGCTCAGCTCCCTGCTCCCAGCACCCGAGCAAAACGGAAACGCTCGGGAACCCAGTGCTGGCTTTGCCAGTAAAAATCCCCATTTAGGCACCACCGCCGATTTCCCAAAATACACGATTAGCAATGAGGCAATCAGCACGTGGGGCCAGGAACTCAGCTGATAGGAGCTGGCAAAGCTCTGCGGACACCAGCACCAGCAGCCACATGGGTCCGACCCCAGCGGCAGCTTCGGGATGCGGTGAAGGGCAGTGGGAAATTGCTCTGTGCACTGGTGCTGCTGCCTCCAGCCTCTTGGAGATGCTCTCAGCTCCCAGCTGCAGCCCCGTGAAGGCCGTGCCCTGACAGGAATTTGGGTTTTCTGGCTCAGATGCTGGAATTTCATGCTGGGGCACAGCAATGTGGGCTCCCGAGCCCGGACAGCTGGAAGGGAAGGAGAGGGCAGCAGGTGAAATTGAAGCGTGTTTAGCCAGGATGAGCAGAGCCCAATAACAATGAAGTGATGTAAACCCAAAGCGTATCTTCGGCAATTAATTAACTTGATTCGATGTAAACAGCCCCGCCGGTAACTTCAGCCTGCGCTCTGCTGTAAAAGCAGACACTGACTCACCGAAAGCTGCAGGCCAAGGGTTGTAATGGCCTTGTTGGCTGTGGTCACACAGAAAAAGGGTAAGAAATAGCAGGTTGGGCTCAAGGAGTTAAAAAAAAGAACAAATCTTTATGAACCTCAGAGCCTATTTAAAAATAAAATAAAAATAGACTGTAATTTCTTTAGAAACTTCTGTGAAACACAGTGCCTCTGTGGAGCGTCCAAGTGAGCCAATAATGCAGAATGCCAGGCTTTATTCTGGGGGCAGGCTCCGAAACAAAGGGGCTGTTTCAAGGGAGGTTTTTATGCCCTGAGCAAAAGCAACAGCCCGAGACGCTGCCCCTGCCCAGGGATCTCCAGGTGTTCTCTGGAGGAAGCCAGAGACTTTTCCCTGGATCGTGGTGGGGTCGGAGGCGCCGGGGCTGTGCTGGTGGCTTTATGTGTGCACCCCGCTGGTGCTCAGCACGGGGAAGGCAGAGTCCCTTAGGTGCCCCTAATCCAAAGACCTTAGCTCTGCTTCCTAGCAAGCTGATTTAAAAATTAGCTGGTTTATAAACTGATCGCAGGGAGAGCATCCAGAAGAATCTCGCATTGATGAGAGATTACCCACAGCACTAATTGCAGATCTGCGTTGGATTTCAGCAGCTTCGTGTTCTGCTCCGCTGGGCACTGTGTAAGGAGGAGCTGACACATCCAAGCAGAAGATCCATTCACTCTATTCACTCTAATGAAACATTTAGCTGAAATAATTAGAAACCCAGGTTCTGCAGGGCATTGCTGCTGCCCTGAACTCAATCCCAATTGTGTATTCAGTAATCCAGCTCAAATTAAAAAAGATCAACTGAGTTCATCTAAAGAATCCCAGATACACTAAGAGTGGTGGGAACATATTTTCTTAATGGGATCAAATTATTTGCTCTGGTAACACAGTTATTAATACCATTATTACACCAAAGGTGGAAATCATCCTACATGCACCGGTCACAGCAAAACTCTCTGCAAACACCTGGTCCTAGAGCACAAAAGCAGAAAACCTGAAGCTATATTTTTTTCCTTGGCAAAATCACAGTGAGTGGAATATATGATTTCCTCCACATTGAGAAGACAACAGGTTTCCTCCAGGTTATCCTGGAGTGAACTCAATTGAGGGCCCCAGCCTAGCCACAGCAAGTCAAAGACATCTTTCCACTAACTTTGGTGGGAACCGAAGATCTGTGAAGGGAACGTTGGCACATCTTTAACAGCACAGGAATTTGGTGCCGAGTCCTTCGGGGAGTAATTACTTCATTAAATGCAAAAGAAATATAGGACTGTGTGTGAGTTATCACCCGTGAAGAGAAGCAGGTGCTCCTAACGTGACTTCCAGGCACCAAAGGAGATGAAGCCCTGGCGCAGCACATGAGCAGCCCCGCTGACAGGTCCTCAGGTGGATGATAATGCAGAAACAGCAGTGACTGCCACAAAAACATCTCCTTACACTGAGGGGCTACAGCCACATCATCTGACTGACATCCACTGTGTGATTTCACTCATTTACAACCATGTTTTATGACCAAGGTGTGCTTTGGTATGGAGGAGACGGAGCATCTTTCCCAACAAGCACACACCTTTCACTGACTCCATAGGGATAACGCATTTACTGTTCCAGCCATGCTTCAGGATGGAGCAGTGAGTGGATGAAAAATGCCCATGAAACTAGGACTAGGCCATTGTGTGGCACAACAGTTTCACACTACGGTGCTGCTGGGCACTGTGCCCTGTGCTGAAGTCGTGGTGTGCACAAATGCACCCAGCATCAGGCGTGGCGAGGGAGCTGGGCTGGGTGCCTGGCCAGGGCCAGGGGACAGGGCTGGCAGCAGGGCTGGCTTCCTCAGCTATATCTGCTCTGCGGTGGTCTCGTAGGGGAGTTTACTTACAGGCAATGAAAAACAAATGGGGTGGTTTTATATGTCACATAATGCCTTGCTGTGGAAAGCAAACAAAGGCAAGAACTGCATTTCGCTTCGAAACATCCCTGTTTCATTAGGAACCAACTACATTTTGTCTTCAGTGACTATGAAGCAAATACCTGGGAAACATCACGAGCAATCCATTCCCTGTCCTGGCCTGATCCAAAAAGCCGTGCTGACAGAAAGGCTGACACGGCCTGGGCCCAAGCCAATATGTGGTGTGTTTAGGGCCCCTTGGTGCACGCAGCAGGGGTACACCACCCTTGGGCTCTCGCCTCCCTGCCCACATCACTCCCCAGTAGCCCCAGTACAAGTGTACAGCAGTGCCCTGGGTTCAGGTTCTGCACTGATGCCACCAAGTCTGGGGCACCACATGACGTTTTCTACACCCCAACACTAATTTGGGGCATCTGGGCATCACCTGTCACCCACAGCTCACGTCTGCCCTCACCCACCACTTCGGGATGGTTGATATCTACATCCAGAGCTGCAAAAGTCCCACACGGGATGGATTTGGGATGCCTGAGGGCTGAGCACCTGAGGCACGGGTCAGGGCTGTGGTCCCCCAGGGGGTGCCGCAGCTGGAGGCTGTCACCTTGCTGGTGACAAACAGCGCAGGAACTGAGAGGAAGCGGCTGGGAAGGGCGATGGAACAGAACCAGATTTCTTTATAAACTAACAAGCCACAGATGAACGTTCAAAGGAAATTACTCGAGTTTCTCACATAGGGAGATCTAGGTGACGGTGATTTGTCTGCCTACGAGAGGAAAAAACAGGAGATGTAAAAAAAAAAGACTCCTTTAAGCCCTTTATAACGGAGTTACGCAACACACAGCCATACACAATTACAACGTTTCTTTACCACTTAAAACAACCACTCCAGCTCTGTCAAGCCCTCTTTTTTTTTTTTTTTTTTTTCTGCAAATATCAGCACTGTAACCAAAGTTATGAGTTTTCTCAGCATAAGAACATGAAAATATATGAGGCAAAGTGTTAGCTGGCATAAAGCAGCGGAGATTATGAGACTTGGACACCGCACTGACTGACACCAGCCAAGGATCCAGCCTTGCTTATTAGCCGCCCACTAGGAGAATTATATAAAAAAGGCTTTTAAAAAAAAATCAAACAATAAACTTGCCACCTGGGTGTAATTTGTGGGTTTCAGGATTTGTTTAGGTCATCACATATTTTGTCTCAAATGAAGCAGCCGTGAAGTAGCACAGCATTCTGTCTGACATGAAATAGCTCCATAAATGGAGATAAATTAGCAGGAGTTCAGCTCAATCCCACGTCGGGGTTTGCGGTTTGTTTGGGCTTCTGCATCCTGCCTGCCCCGCGCCTCGGGTGCGAGTCAGCAGCAGAAAGCCTCTCCCTGCCCCGCCAAGCTGGTGCTCGGACCCAACGGAGCACGTAATTCTGTCTCTTTTTAGCTTTTTTACAGTGGATGACCCAATCTGGTGAGCTAACAGGAACCTTACATCATTCGAGAGCAGAAAGCCCTGTCCGCGTCTAAAAATACCTCAACTAGTTGTCCAAAAAGAGAGACAAAGTATGCTTCCCTAAGCATGCTGTAAATATTCCGCTGGACACTGGCCGTGGCGGCCTCTTACTCACGGATCCTGTCTTCACCATCACAGAAACGGAGACAAGCCCTAATAAGCCGCCTCACTCACCCAGTGAAGAATATTTTCCTGACAGCATTGTCCACATTTTATTATTTTTTTTTTTGCCAAGTTCAGCCAAGGGGCTCGCACCGTTTCCTTCGTCAGCCCCCTTCCAGGATCAGAAACACGTGGGGATTTTTTCCCCTGGTCTTTGTGGCCGTCAGCTGGGTCCCACCCCTGCCCCGCAGCAGGGACATGGCACACACAGTGGGGTCTCGGTGTGAAGGTGGGATGAAGGCCACATGCTGGCTGAGGACAGGCTGCCAGCAAACATTTCCAAGTGAGTCACCGCCGCCGATGCTCGTGGCTGCGAGATGCGGAGCAGGCCCTGCTGCTGGACTCCGCACCAGCTCCACCCCAGCCTTGGGTGATGAACCATCGGGAGGCTCCTGGGGCACTTCAGGAGCACTGCCCATCGCTCCTTCTGCTCGTCATATCTGATCTGGTTGGGAAATGGGAGCTAACCAGCAAGCTGGCTCTGCCTGGAGCCAGAGCCAGGCTCTGGTGGTCTCCAGAGGCCCAGCCCAGCCTCACACGTGCTGTGGTTGTTCAAGCTATTTCCTTGGTGTGTGTTAGCCAGCAGAAGCTCACGAGTGCACTTCTGAAAGTGATCACGGACCAATACAACAGCCACATCCCGTGATCCCACAGCCAGACATGCAGCACCCTCCTAGGATGAGTTAGCCAGCACACAGTCACTGCGAACGTAAAACCTTTCCCTGATCAGGCCTTCACGGTGAGCATCTGCAGGGGGGGAGTGGAGCTGGGGCAAGAGCAGCACCCATCCCACAGCATTCCTGGTTCCTCACTTTGCTGCTTCTCCACCTTCAGCCCAAGAGCCACGGGAAACATCCCAAAGCCATCTACAAAGCCTCTACCCGAACCCACCCAAACCCCCAGACCAACAACCTATACACACGTTTTTGCATATGAGCAAAGCAACACAGGGAGAATCCAACCCCCAAAGCAGCCTCTTTACTTTGTTATAAATCAAACCATCTCAGTAACACCATCCGAGAAGCCTGATGAAGCTCTTTTTGCCCCCAAAGTTTAGGCTGTCCTCTGTGTCCATGGGACATGAGCCTGTAAGGTGCGGAGAGATGGGCCGTGCTGACCTGGGGGGATGCTGGTGGTGGGGCTGGGCTGGGGGATATATGTGGGACCCCCCCAGACTGCCCCTACCATGAACCCAGCACTCCACTTTCTTTGCAAGGTATGGTTTAAAACACTCCTTCTGTCCATATTTTTTTTCAGCCTCTTAAAAGAACAATAGTACACCTATTTCAGAAATTCTCCAAAAGCACAACTCAGAAAAATACCTGGGGATCCATAAACCAAAAAGCTTCCTTGAACACATGTTTAAACTATTCATGGTTCTCCTGAGACCTTCTGAAACGGCACAATTGACTCCGCGTCCATGAAAACAGAAAAGCAAATATCGACCAGTGCCAAGTATTTGTATTCGCTCTCCCTCGGCTGCAGCCCTGATTGTTTTAAATGTAGTGCTGAGACTGAGATATTGAGTGGAACAGAGAGAGTTTCTTGGGGTGAACTAAAGAGCATGGAACAACCTGGGCCTGATGAGTCCTTCCTGAAAGCAGGAAGGCCGGGGTGATGCCACGGCTGCACGGGGACAGAGCTCTTAACTGAAACAACCATGGACCGACATCCGTGGTGCTGAGAAAAAAATTACAGGCTTCAGAGCAATATTAAGATTTAAAGCCGTCCAAAAAGCCCACTCCATATTAAATCTTCAAAGAGGTATGTCAGGATTAAAAGGTCCGAGCAATTCATCCTTCCTTCCCGTTTTATGAGCCCCCAGAACTGCTAGGATTTGTTTGATCTTGTAACACCTCACCTTGCATTCCTAAACAGCCATAAAAATTCCATATTCTTTGGCAACCAAATGCAATTTTGTGTGATGTCTTTAAAAGATGAAACAGCTTCATTTTGGCGAAGACATTGGCTTCTCCTGCTAACTGGTGCTTTGTCCGAACAGCCCTCGGAGCAAACAACGGGGCAGCCGAGGGCTCGCAGTCCCATGTGGGTTTCCCGACTCATCCATCTTTGGCTCAAACCTCAGGAGAGCAGATCAGAAGGCCGGGTAGGGCTCCAGCAGGAGCTGCCTGTTTGTTTTGCAACTGGTTGTTTAACCACTGGGTGCCACAGCCTTACTCATCTGTTAAAGGCATTGCTGGGGTGCCGGTGAGGACAAATTTGGAGGTAATGTTTGTAAAAGGCCCTAAAGTGCCTCAGAGAAGCAGATTGGGTTTATATTCCTAATACTAAATTAAAGTTTGGAAAAGGTTAATTACCATAATGTAATTCTGTGCTTGAAGCAGACAAATACTTAAAACATTATTACACAATGCTGGCCCTCCTTCACTTGTGAGAGTGTTCATTGCTTCTTCAGAACGCGACGTCTTTGCCCCACAGCCAGGTCCTTCCTAGGAAAGACAGAGCAAGGCTGAGGGACATGAGGAGCTGCACGTGTTAAAAAAGAAACAGCATGATCTAACTCATCATTGAGCGGAATTGATGGCTATCCTAATGCCCACTAAACTCCCAGGATAAACTCCTCGAAACGACACCCCCCCCTGTCGCTGCTGGGAGCTTTCCTACTGATGCCACTGGCTATCAACCTGAGACTTCAGTCCTGATAGACACGGTTTTGTGCAGTATCCTAATGGCCTTGCAGGTTCTTAAATATCCTTTATTTTATTTAAACTCTGAGTTTAAATAAAGTCTACTCCCGATCATGCTACGCAGCCCTCTTAGCCTAAATGAGTTGCCCAGATGCAAGCGAAGGCAGAGCTTTGGCCTGGCAGCTGCAGTTCCTGAGTAAGACATCGCATGCTCTCCGCTTCCTCGCGCTCTGCTAAATGGCAGGCCCATTTCTCTGAGTAATGACAAATCCTTCAGCATACTTTAAACATTTGTTTCAGGCTCGGCTTTTCCAAGTCTTAGTAACTGCATGCGTGGAATGAGGGGAAAGAGAAAATTAAGTTACCATTTGTGCAGAACGAGTTCCTTCGAGGGGCGTGCTCTGCCAGGGAACCTAAAGCAATGCTCTGAAGGGATCGTACGAGCGTCTTCAGTGCTAGGAGCCTGTAGCCTATTAGCTACCTCATTATGTGACCAGAACCTAATGATACCAGAGGAAGGGAACGGACAAAGATGTGTCTGAACTTCTCTGAGCAGGCATGTCAAGGTATGTTGCCCTCTGACTGAGCCACCACATTGTCTCAGCACACACCATGCCCATCCTAACCCTGATTTCAGCCCCGGGTAACCATGCCCTACAACTAAACCTGTTAAAACTAATCTTGCTTGACTGAAACCTATTCATGCAACCAGCCAAGCAGGTACGGGAAGGGTGCTGAGGAACCGAAGGGGATAACCTCTTCGCCCACGCAGCTGCAGCTGGAGAGGATGGGCACCAACACCCTGACACTGCAAACAGGGGAAATGCACGGCCCAGACCCGAGGGAGCAGCTACGGCACCGTAGGCGGGCGGCTGTGGGGCCTGACAGATGAAAGGAGCAGTGATGGATAGTGTTGTAGCAACAGTCACTGCAAAAGCAGAAAAGGGAACAAAAGAAACAGGATGCGGCTGTTTAAGGAGGTTGATATGTTACATTCCAGCAGGCATTTATGAATTCGTGCTTATGTGCTCAAATACAAATATTGGCAATTCTATTTTTTCGCTCACTCAGCAAAGTTAGGGCCTGTATTCAGGGTTTCTGGACTTGTGCTGTTACACGTTTTGTAATCTGGGTGCACAAACACTGAGATAGGGAATGTTAAGAGAAAAATACAATACAAAACAGTAATTCAAAAGACCAATCTCAAACGGTTATGGCAATCTTTCAGATTCTATTTGCATATTATTTGATTGCTTTTGGTCTGGTTTGGTGCCCAGGAGACTCACTCCCATGAATGGTGGGATTTGGACACCAAAAGCATCTTCACTTTGGCCTGCAGGCTCTGGTAGGGACAGGAAGGCTTAGTCCATTCATTTTTTTACAGTAATCAAAAAATGAGGGTTGAGCCTGTCAAAGTCATTAGGAATTTTCCTCGGTACATCTTGAATTTTGGATCACACCAGCATTTCCTCAGCTGTTTCTCCTGTATCCCCTGCTAGATCAGCCCAGCCCATGGCTTCTGGCCATTATTCCTCACAGAGGTGATCGCTGCTGACAGGACCGTGCTGCAGATGTGCATGTGTGCACGCTGCTGGGGAGCTTCTTCATTTGCTGTCGGTGTTGCTGTTACTGAGTTTCTGCATTTAATCCTAGGGAATGATGGACATTTTTCCTTCAGTCCAGCCTGAGCACCTCGTAGAGTTTCACCTCGAAGATCAAGCAAAATATTTTTCAAAAGATACTTTGGAAATCCTCCTCCAGCAACCCAATGAAGTGAGGAAACGGGGAGAGTTTGACTTGTTAAGCACGCCTCTCATACCCAGCATAAACCCCGCCAAATATGCTCTGCTTTTTCCATACTGTCCCAGGGGATGTTTGCTCCAGTTCACACAAGGCAACAAAAAAGTGGTGCTGTGCCTGTGAGTGGTGCTCAGCTGAGGCCTGAGGATGCTTGTGCCTCTGTAGGTAACTTCTGTGAAAGCCCTACAAGCGATGAAGAGCCTGAGGGGACGGGAAAAGCCTCTGTGATGGTACAGACAGGGACTGCACGTGTCCTGGTATCACACCCTCAGCAGCTGATGAACTGGCCTGCGTTAATCCTGGCAGGCTGCACGGGGACAAGCGATCGCATGGCTCATTGCCCCGTTTTTTAGCTTGTTTTTCCCCTCTGTCCCTGTCAGGAAAAGGCTGCGCAATATTCTGGAATGGATTGGAAAGGTTCTGTGAAATCCACCTACAGAAACCTCCGTGATTCCTGAGGCTTAAATACGGCATCTGTGGAACTCAGCCTTTCAAAAACAGTGAGTTTGCTGAACTTATCTCTGAACGATAAAAGGCAAACTTTCCTTGACCTGCAGAAATTGGGAACATTCAGCTTAATTTTCTCCAGTTGTCTGCATTCTGTAGCGGCACAACACCCAAAAAAGGAAGCACCACTATCAATGGGGTCCAGAGCTCGATGATAAATGCTGAAATCCTGAAGAAAGGCATGAACCTATCTGCAGAATAGTTGCGATTGCTTGCTTCCTACCACGTGAAATAATGATAATAAAGATGTATTGAGTTTGTTTGCAGAACACCCCAGCAGCTGACGTCTGTCAGGATTTTACAAGAACAAAACACAGAAGTTGGAGTGTGCACGGTGCACGGGCTCGCGTTACGCGTGGGGTTTTCACTTTGTTCTTCCCGGCGCTGCTTCTGACAGAGAATCAGTCAGTTTAATCCCATAATGGGAACAATTAGCCTTACAGAAGAAGCAGATCGCTTCTAATCTCATCTTCTTGCAGTGTTATGCCAGCGTTTCTCATTGTTTTCCCACCTGGGGCTCATCAGTCACAGGGCGCACGGTGCCGGCAGGGGAGCCTGGCTCACGTGCATCCTTCATCCATGTGCTCTGGAGCAGAGTGGGGAGAACACGGAGCCAATTCATTTTACAGCAAAACCAACGGGAACCAGCAAAGTTTTAATTCAAAAAGACTGTGCTTAGCTTCTGAGAAGTACAAGGGAACATTCTGTGAGCTTCCCATCAGCCCTGAAAAGCCGCCTTGTCCTCCTCGCGGCCTTCCTTGGGGCTGCCCTTTCTCGAGGACAGGCTGCTGCTGTGCTCCCACAATCGCCGTGTCGCTGCCTCCCGGTGCTCCCTGCCGGGAAACCCATCTGCCGGCCTTATCTCGTGTTTAGTCTGCATGGGTTCGGAGGCAGGGATTCATCCCAACCACACGAAGCTCTGGTAAGTGGCTGGCGGCCCGATGAGCAAGGACTGGAAGGGCACGTAGATGTTATCTCACCACCATTTGTCATGACGACAGAGCAAACCGCGTTTTACATCTGCCAGTGGTCTTGCTTTTCACCTCCTGAGCACATTTTGAAAAGAAAAAAGGATCTCCTGGGCCCTACCACGAATCTGCTTGTGCTGCAGAGTCTGAGAGCCTTTGGTGGCAGCAGCAACCACACACAGCCCACCTCCTCGCACAGTTTTCTCTGTAAAATCCTACAAAGATACAAAGCCTTGGGATGCAGCAGCAACCACACACAGCACACCTCCTCACACAGTTTTCTCTGTAAAAACCTGCAAATCTACACAGCCTTTGGAGGCAGCAGCCCTCCACACCTGCGGCTGGTTACAGAACAAGGACTGTACCGGACTGCCTAGAGTTCTTTCATTACCCTAATGATTTATATCACAGCTCATTTTTTTTTTCTCTGTGGGATGCCTAGATGTGTGAGATAAACTTTTTATAAATGATTTAGACAAACAAATGAATTAAACGGAATTCAGAATGACAGCTTCCAACACTTGGGCACTAGCCAAGGAACTTTCAAAAACCAAAATAATAGCTCAGATCTGAGAGATTCTGCAAAGCCTATAAATTAAGTAATCCTTTTCAAACCGGCAGTCAAATCTGCCATAGGGTTGAGATTTGCCTCGACTTAATCCAAATAATGAGTTTCAAAATTAAATGTTTTCACAGGATGTTGTTCTTTGGATAGCTCGGATTTTTTTAATTATTAAGTAAAGAAATAAACCAAAACCCTTAAGAATTTGTTGTACATGAATATGGAGAAGGTCCCACAGGGTTAGAAAGGCACCAGAAAGTGCTAATTTAGGCAGGGGAAATGGAAATTAAGATGAAACTGTCAAGCACGGCTGATTAATGCATGAAAGGTTATACTCTGAGAAACACTGACTACTGGGAGGGCAAATTAAACCACAGCTGCACAAATGCCATGAAACTTTGCTTGGAGTCTTCACTCCCACAAGAATTTTGAATTCGTGTAATCAGCATCATTTCCAGGGACTGTTTCCAATCACAAATAATGAGAGGAACAGCCAGTGTCGGAACGTACAAACGAAAACTCCCAACAACTGAATTTCCAGCACAAGACCTGTTTTTAAATGGGAGTGCAACTGCTGGGACGTCCAGCCCACAGGCGAGCACCCAGCGTGCTGCTCAGCACTGCTTTTAAATGCCCAGTGTCTGCGTTAAACTGCTCAGAAATGGTCTAAGGAGACATTATTAATCATTCCCTGCACAGCTAGGGAACCCTGTTAGATTCCCACCTTCATTTAAAAATGAAATATAGATATTTTTAAGGACCAAAAAGTGCATCCCGCAAAACATGTAGGTACATTATTTTAAAATATTTCCAACAGCTGCCACACTGAAAGAGAAAGATCTCATGCCTAGGGTAAATACCATGAGCTGAAACAAAGGGAGCTATAAAAATATTTTCCTTACCTTAATGACAGAGGCATTCTAATTCTCAGGTGATAAAATTAAGCGGAGCTTGGAATTTTACACATGCTACATCAGACGTCGGTGTAACAGGAGCTCTTTCAGAGCAGTCATTCATCTGGAACCTCTGGGCAAATAAACTGCAAGAAGTATTTCAGAACGTGATGAATGTCACATTAAAATGAACTTTTCATCACATAGGAGCTCGCTACCTAAACGAGCAAGGTGGGGAGCTGCACCTCCCAGCATATAGTGGAGGGTGCCTGCAGAGGTGCAGCTCCATGTAACGTGTGTGGCTGCCGAGGAGGAGGCTCCCGACTCAGCCCCGTTGCACTCACCACCTTTGCACCATTTCCTTTATTTTTTACCCTCGTGATCGGTCACAGAGGCACCACAGGAGGCTCGGAAGGGCTCGGCAGCATCAGTCCCCTCCTGCATTTGGCTGCACTGCTCCAGGTCCCCTGTGGCTTGCAGCTGTGGCCCCTGGGTGGCTCGGGGGGCACTGAGCACAAGTTGGGTTAATGTTTTTACCGCTAGCTTTCCATGCAAGGAATGGACCTGCCAAGTGAACCCTTACTGAACTCGTTGCAGTTTAATAATTTGCATTAGCACCAAATAATCAGCTTGTCACTTCTCAGACCTTCCATCACCGCCGCGCCACCACGGTGCTGCGCTGGCATTTCCAGAGGTGTCCCTTCTAACGGGGAAATTGGGCACGACGGACGGATGAGTGAAAAGTGTAATTCCGAGCACATTCCCTGTTCCAGGTCATGTAGTCTCGTTGAATAGTTAATTGTGCAGTGAAACGTACTCTGGCTAGAAATGGAGAGGCAGAAAACGTAATCACAGATATTCCATGTGTCAGCATTCACACTGGGGACCCCACAAGAGTTTGGGTGGTTCTGGAAGGCGACGGTGCTGGGTTAGGGGAGTTAGCGGTGAACCAACACGAGAGCCATGAAGCCACTTGGAAACCCAAGCTATGCCTACAGGAATAATGCAGAAATGTTGAGCAACTTGTCAAGCTGAGCTGCATGCAGCCAGGAGGGATTCCCCTGCTCTGGTGACCAATGTAGAGATTTATAGGCCCCCACATCAAAAAAAGATCCATCAAGAGGCTGAATTCTACCTTAAACTCCAAAAAAATGAAGAAGCTTGAACTTAGCAAGCCTTTTGCAGATCTCTGACAAATGCAGTAATTTATTGAATTTGCACTAAATATTGGGTATTTTTTTCACAGTATGAAAATGGAATATTTTTGGTAGACCTGGGGCCAGTGCAAAGCCTCCAGCTAGAGAGGACCCGTGGCTGACTTCCAGCCTCCTGCAACTGCTCTGAGGAGAAGCAGCCCCAGTCCAGAAGAAGGTGACCTGCAGAGCAGGAGAGCCTCCTGGCCTGGAGGAGAACCATCAGGCTGTAAGGACACCAGAAATCACTCCTGTGTGGGCAGATATTCCAAAACTTTTTTGGGGGGTTGTTATTGGGACCTCTGTGAGATGTCGGGGGGGTGGCAAATGGAAAAGCTGAGTGGTGGTTCAACAGGGAGCACAGAGCTGGAGATGCACGGTTTACCCAGTCAGTCTGTGATAACAAAGGCAGGAAGCAGACAGTGACCCCCGTGGCAAAGGAGAGCCCGAATGAAATACTCTAAAAAGAAACAGGGAGGCGATAAGGCTGCGGGGTGGAAAAACACTGGAAACATACACAGAGAGAAATACTGGGGGGGAAAAAAAAACACAGCAAATGGAGTGATGAGATTGAATTCATGAAAACATTTGACCTTTCTTTTGAGTAATGCGTGGTCTTTGTTAGAGCTTGCTATAGAGTTTCAGCACTCGGCAGAAGGAACATGTTGGAGATAGGGTGTCATTAGCTTAATGTTACGGCTTGCTCCCGCAGCAAGATCCCTATCATCTTCTGGTGATTCTGTCATTTCTGTTCCAGAAGTAGAACTCAGTTCTGGAAGTGACTTAAAGTACAGCTTAAAAGTTATCACGTTAGGAGAAACAAAGAAATAGAAATCGCTGAGTCCGCTTTTGTTCCCCCAAAATGACCGGGCCCTTTTCGGGCTGCAGAGCTGTGCTGGCTTTCTCAGAAGCACATGTGGGAAGGTGTGGGAGCAACGGGAGGAAACGAGGCGCCTGGGGAAAGTGGGGCTCTTCAGCTAGTGGTCTCATTCCCAAAAACCTTGAAAAAACCCACCGGTGATAGAGGGGTACCAAATGAATTCCTGATGCAGTTCTCCGATCCGAGGGCTGGTCTACACATGGACACTTTCCAGCAGGAGGAATTCCACTGCAGATACTTTTATTCAGACTAAAACTGGCTCCACTTCAGCTCGGTTTAATGCATTTTGGAACGGAATTTAATTTGGAATAAGCACACCCACAAGTTCAAACTGATTTGGCTGATTCCCATTGTATTTTACTTGGGTTACCTTTTCCATCAGCCTTAACGTTACGTGAGGGGCAGCCTCGGCTGAGCATTCAAGAGGCCTTGAAGAGAAACTGTCCTGAAGTCAGCAGCTTTTTCAGCAGATTTCCGAAACGAATACTTTAATAGCGGGGGGCTCTGCGTTCTGATCGGCGACTTCCCATGCCAACAAATTGCTTTTAAACCCCAGCAGGCTGCTGTGCCTGCCACTCACGGGCAGGCTGCATTTTAGAAACCACCACGGAAATAAAGCCCTGGCCATCGCCGGCACCACACGGATCAGCAGCTCCGTTTGTCTCTGCGCTTTGCCTTTTCCCTGTTGGCATCGCTCTCACTTTACAGCAGGCTTAGTTTCCTGAAATAAAAGAATTTTTCTTTGTCGGAACGAGGGCAGCACTGCCTGGCTCAGCCCCGCGGGGCCGCACGCTGCTCCTGCCCCCTGAGCAGGACAGGGGGGACCCGAGCTGTGCCTCCAGCCCCCTGCGAGGCGAATGTCGGGGCTCAGCTGGGAAGCGAGCGAGGAAACCTCGGGCCAGCCTCCCCGCAGCCTTCTGCAGCCCTGTGATATCATGCAGGAATGAGGCATGATTCATCAGCCCTCGCACAGACAAAAGTGAGCGTTCGCAGCCTGCGTGCGCGGTGGAGGCACCCGCCTGCATGGGACAAAGAGGATGGGTAAAAGCCCGGCTGGTCCCAGCTGCGTCTCAGCTCTTCTCCTGTAGGTCTGTTTCCATCAAGGCGAACAAAACTTATTGTATTTGGGGCTCATAATACGTGCTTGCAGTGCTCAGGTTGCTAAATCACGGGGCTGCCCCAGAGCCCGCGGTTAAATGCCGCAGTTCCCACCCCGGCCAAGACCAAATTCCCCTGGAGAACCCGGGCACGGCAGCCTCAGACAAACCCTCCTATGGCACGAGCAAACACGCGCAGAAACATTTCACAGCGAGCAGCACATAAATCAAAGTCGCAGAAACCGGGCAACACGAAGCTACTTCGCAAAAGTGGACTTTTCCAACAATGCCTCCTTTGTTCGGTGCTGTTTGGAAGCAGGGAATTTCGGCCCAGCCCTGCCCAGGCAGAGCGGGGTTTCCCAAGCCCAGGTCTCTCTCGCACCCCAATTTTCAGCAGGGACCTGATCAGCTGTGCCCATCGCTTCACCCACCCCACCTCCGTGCCTCTGGACACCCTCTGCAGCACCAGCATCCCCTGGGTGCCCCCACGGGTGCTCGTCTGGGGCAGGCAGCGCATTGGGTGGCAGCCCCGTGGTGGCCCCACACCACTCGGCCAGTGGGAAGCGGCTGCACCGTGGGGTCTGACACTGCCCTGGCCACCTGGGACCCCCTCCACGGGCTGGTGTGGAGGTTTCCCAAGCTGCTGTGACCCAAGTTGGTCATTCTGTTTGGAGTATCCTTCCAGACACCAGTGGTGGACAGCATAACGCCTCTGGTTTTACTGGAACATCACAAATTTCGTCATGTGCTGCTGGGGGGCAGCCAGGGTGCGTGCCACAGTGCACACGGGGACCGCACACCCCCAAGCAGCCACCCCAAAACCAAACCAGAGCCCAGCCGACCTGCCCGGGGTGGGGGGTGCCAGGACTGAGCCCCCCACCCCACTCCATGACCGCTGGGGCAGCGGGGGGGGCGCCGCCGGGGCCCCTTCGGAGCGTCAGAAACGAGAGCTGGGGGGGGGGGATGCGAGGGGGATGGAGGGGATATGGGGGGCATGGAGGGGATGGAGGGGATGTGAAGGGGATGTGGGGGGCGTAGAGGGATGTGGGGGGGATGGAGGAGATGTGGGGGGGATGGAGGAGATGCGGGGAGCATGGGGGGGATGGAGGGGGTGTAGGGGGCATGGGGGGAATGTGAGGGCAATGGAGGGGATGCAGGGAGGATGGAGGGGATTCAGGGGGGATGGAGGCTCCCGGGGCCGCCCCCCTCCCCTCCGCCTCCCGGCCCCGGGCCCCCCGCCCGCCGCTCCCGCCCCGTCGGGGCCGGACCCGCCCCCGCGGCCCGCCTCTCCCCCCCTTCACCCCCCCATCGGGGCCGTCCCGGGGCTGGGCGAAGCTTTAAGGGCTGCGGCGGCGGCGCGGAGCGGAGCCGGAGCAGGAGCGCAGCGCTACGGACCCCCCCCCCTACCCCCGGTGCCACCGCCACCACCATGCCCCACTCGGTGGCCCTGCGCGGCCCCTCGCCATGGGGTTTCCGTCTGGTGGGCGGCAAGGACTTCAGCACGCCCCTCACCATCTCCAGGGTGAGCTGGGGGCCGGGGGGTCTGCGGGGTCTGCAGCCTCTCCCCCCGCTGCTGGGGGTCGGGGGGCACCGGGGGCTCCGGGGGGCGCAGGGCGCGGAGCCGTCGGGGGGCGCAGGGCGCGGGGCTGCGCGCTGGGGGCTTCTCGTTTGGGCAGCTCGGCTTTGTGCTTTGGGGTCGGGGGGTGCTGGGCGGAGGGTGCAGGGGTGCCGCTGAGCTTCCCCCCCCCCCGCTGGGCTGCGGGGTTTCGGGGGTTTTTGCTGGACGTGGGGGGGATCGGGCGGTTCGCGGGGTGGCTGTAGCGTTGAGCTGCCCTCCTGGCGCACAAAAGCCCTCTGCCATCTCTTCGTTCCCCGGCCAAAGGCGTGACAGAAAGTGGAAAATATTTACCCTGAGCTGTAAAGAAAGCTGGGGAGGAAGGCACCTTTAAAAGGACCTGGGGCTGTGTTGGAGCCCTGCAGTGCCCACTGCCCAGCTTTGTGGGGTTGGTTTTATTCCGGACAGCCCCCACTCAGGTGGCCCAGTGGGGTTGGGTTGTGAAGGTATAAAGTGGAGAAAAGGGGGGGGAGATGGATTTGGGAAGGACTGGGGTGCAGGCTGCTGCCCCTGGGGGGCTCGGGCACCCAGCTCTGGTGTGGGTGCCCCTGGGGAGGTGGGCACAGCAGCTCCCCAAACCCCCAGCCACGTGGGGTTTTATTGCAACTGAGCACAGAACCTGGGTGTCTGTACGAGCCTGTCTGCTGCAGAGAGGAATATCTGAATTTAGAGGAGGGAGCCTGCTCGGCTGTTAGTTTGGAAAGTTTGGTTTAACGTTAAGCAAGAAAAAACTCTGCTTTTGCATAGCCAAGCGCTGGCCCAAAGTGGATTCAGCAAACCCAGGAGGTGTGAGTATAACGCCCCTCTGGCCGGCTTTACTTTGGGTAAAGATGGTGCTGGTTTGGAAATAATGCCCAAAGGGGCAGAATTAGGGAGGCTGGGGGTGGGCATGGGCTCTGGGAGCTGGGCTGTGCAGAGATGTGGTTGGGAGCAGGTGTGCTGCGTGCCCCCCTTTGATTATGGAAGTGCATGGGGAGGCAATTAGGTGAATTGATGAACCAGGAGCTGGGGGAGCAGCTCTGCCCATCCCGAGGCTGGTGCAGCCCCCGGACCCCCAGCCCAGCAGCGGGGAGGAGAGGAAGATCCGCAGGGCCGGAGACAAAAGCGTGGGAGGGAGCCTCTCTGCAGGCTGATTGTGGAGGCTTTTGGCTGACTTCTGCCTGGTTCAAAGTGCTTTTTTATTTATTTTGTATTAAAATGTCATTAAATTACAAACAGATACTCTAAAAAGCAGCGATCCTGGTGGGAGGAGGGAGCAGACTCCAGGGCTCCCACCTCCAGCTGCGAGCCCCAGCTGCTGACATGGGCCGGGGCTGGGGTGGCTGCGCCCCTCCTGGGGATGGATGCACCCCTCCTGTGTCCTTATGGGGCTGGGGATGATGTGGGGCATGAGGCTGGGGCTGCTCAGCAAGCCTCCTGAGTGTGTGGGACCAGCTGATGCCGGCAACTCGTGGGCTAGAATTTGGGACGTGAGACATCTGAAAGCCACCCACATCCAGCTCTCGATGCCAAAGGCTGTCTGTCTCTTTGTAGCCCTGCTCCCAGTCACTTGTAAAACATGAATTCATCTGCGTGGGGTTTGAAAAAAAATATCCTCAGTCACCAATAGGTTGGTTTTGTCTAGTCCTTGCTAGGCTGCTACAGGAAACAATTTCTCTCCAGACCTGACAGCTCCCTGGCAGTAAGGGAGCGCGCTGCTTGGAGCTGCTTGCTGCCTGCCTGGAGAACCCTCCCTGGGTGCAGCTGCTTCTCCCAAACCTACCTGCGTGCTGTCACTTCACCCAGAGCAATCTTAAAGTGTTGCTTTGGTGGGACCTGACCCCAAAGAAGGGCTATAGGAGGGGTGATGGAGCAGCCGGAGCTGGCTGCACAGTGCTGGAGCAGGAGGCACCGCTTTGGTGCCCAGGCTGGGGCGGGACAAAAAGGACAAACCTGGAAAAATATGGATTTGGCAGCAAGAAAAACAATGATCTCAAACAGTGCTGCTTTGGAGTAGGACTTGAGTGACTTACCAGGACTTGCTTTACCCTTTCGCTCCCTGCAAAGTCCTGCGCTTGCACAGGTGCAGCTCGTGGGGGTGAGCCCTGTCGCTTGCAGCTGTTTGGAATATGCTCATGAAGTCAAGAAATGATTTATTTGTCTTGAAAGCAGGTCTCATCCCTCTGTGGTTTGATAAATCTTAAATGACAAGTGGTAAAGGTCTGATTGCTCGAGTCACCGAGAACAGCTGATGCTGAGGCCATGGCTGGAGCTGGAGCGTGAAGTGTTAAAGTCATTAAAATGAAATCTTGGGTATTAAAGATAAGGAAATGCAAATACAGATGGGTGTGCTTAGGGCATCTGTCTCATGTGGCCACTTAAAAAGCCAGCTGTGCTTGCTGTCCCTTTTTTCCTTGTTTCTTCCTCTGTTTTCTTGGGGGCCACAGAGCGTAAGACTGGAGGTGGTGGCACTGCCCTGCAGGGGAGCCTGGGGGGGGACAGGGGGCTGCAGCCTGTGGCTCTGTGCTGGGGAGGGAGCCTGGCTTGCTTTGTCCCTGTGGCTACAGCAAGTTAAAGCCGGGTGTAACTCATCATGTAATGAGAGGTTCCTTCCCCTAGTGATATTTATAGGGGTGGGGGAATGACCCAAAGCACCTGGCCAAGGCCAGCTCTGAGGACTTGACAGAAAGTGGCTGTAGGACCTTGTTAATTTTCTGGTTAATTTTCCTTGGAGGCTAACAAGTGGACACTGCCTGTGCCTGTGGCACAGGGGCTTCCTGCTGCTTTCAGGCAGGTACCCACAACGCTCCCTTTCAGCTCCCTTTCACCCGGCAGCACACCCAGCAGCAGGAGTGGAATAACTTACTCAGCTGCTCTCAGTGCTCTGCCTGTAACCACATCAGTAACTGCTGTGGTTCTGTGTGGGATTGCTGTTGATCTACCCCTTGCCTAGGATTAAAAGATAATCAGTCATTAGTGTAACTGGAGTAGCTGAAGGTATTAATCGCCCGAACTCACTTGTCGAGCTCTCAGAGCAGCCAGCGTCATCCCCTGCCCAGCTCTGCCAGCGCCAGGCCAGGCACTTGCTGCTTTTAGGCAGAGCTCCCTGGCTGAGCAGGCTATTGACAAATGGGCTGAATCCAGTATTGGAAACAAAAAGTAGTTTTTTAACACAGCTTTTCCGTTATCTGCTGGGTCCAACATCAGCGTACCTGCTGGTCTCTAGCAGAGCAGCAAGAAATGCATTTGTCAGCGTTGGCTTGGAGCTGGAACAAGAAATAATCGGTCTGCAGCCCATTACCCAAGTAGTGTGGTGCAGGGAGTTCAGGTTGACTCAAGTTTAAGCAGCTTTTATGTTTGAGCAAATACTTGCCCCATGTAAGGTTGGGATACACAGAAGGGATTGTGCCGATGGAGGAATTCCAATAAAAGTTGTCTTGTTCCCTCCTCTGGGCTCCCTGCAGATCCCCCGGTGCCACACTGGGATCCTGACCACTGGCACACCAAATGCACGCACCCTAAACCCCGGTTTGTGTTATGGGGTGACCCACAGGTCCTGTTCCTGCATGCTCCGGGCTGGGGATGGCAGAGCCCAAACCTGAGGCTGGGTACAGGGGGGTGGTTTGGGTTAGCCCCCTAAATTCCCACCTGATTGCGTGAATCCTGACACTTGGCAGAGAAGGCAAGAACCAGAGGTGCCAACAAAAGGAGCAGGACTTTTCCCTTTGCTTTTCTGCTAGGCCAGAAAGTTGTTGTCCTGGTTTTATATGCAAATTTTATGTACTTGATTGTTTATTAAATGGAAACGGTCCACTTTGTTAATGGTCACAAATGGACTGGAATAACTGCTCTGTGCTGATAAAAATCATAAAGCTCCAGACACGGCTGATTTCTGCTGGCCTTTGGTATTTCTATTGTCTGTATAGAAGAACGGAGGGATCTTTGCTGTTTCTCTTTGTTGCATATTATTGTTGTAACGTAATGATTCAAGTGGGGTGATGTTTTTAAGTGGCAGGAACTAGTTGTGCTTGTTGTTGTTTTGTTTTCATTAGTCTCCCAGCGCTTGCTTGGTTGGTGCAAGGTCTCAAATGAGAAATCTGTGCTCTTGCACTTCAAGCTGTAGTGGTGCTTAACAGTTAATTTAACAAAGATAAGGGCTAACAGAAGTATGTTACAAATATGTTCGCTGCTGAACGTGCTCCATCACTGAGGCTTTATTTAATAACCGAGAGTGAAGTAAATGCTTGCGCTGGTTCAGGAGACAGTAATGGGAGAATAGGCTGGAATGAAAGGCTAATGGTAATTACCCTAATCAAGCACGCTGATAATCCCAAGTGGGAAACCAGGCGGAAAGAATGATTCACGCAGGTCCATTCATACGAGCCCTGACCTTGGTGCGAGTTTAGCAAAATAAACCCAGCACACCCTTGAAAACACTCAGGCCGCTGCCAGGTCGAACAAAGCAGAAGGTGCTCGGTGTAACCGGGGTGTTGAGCTTTTTGTTGTTGCTGCTAGAAAACTGACATCACCTTCATTGTGAAGATTGAAAGATTGCCTGTTGGGACAGGTAGGCAGAGTCAGAGTTCCTCTGGAAAAATGTCTGGGTGTATCCCGCTCCCTATGAGGATAAAGCAGAATAAAAGCTTAATAAAATGCTCCTGTTGATGTGGGATGCATGCAAGGAAAATATACGGAATGCTGCTTTTTTATTTTTTTTTGTTGCTTTATAGTTCAACAGGTGGTGATACATATAGGTGGTCCTGCTGGGGATAGATCAGTCCTTTAATTTCAATACAAATATCTCATTATGGGTTATGTGGAATTAGTGAAGACTATTACAACTCGTTTTTTCTTGTAGCTTGGGGAGAAAAATGCATGTTAAAGTCTGCAGGTGTTACATAGTGAATCTCTAGAGGTGTGGATCCTTTTAAATGTAATATTTTAACTTAAATCGTTTGACTTCAGAGTTCTTAAAATGCATCGGCTCCTGGTTCTTAGATACCCAAGCACTTAGCGAAATTATTTTTGTTCTAAGCCACCTGTGACCACAGGTGCTGGAGTGTGAAAGAAAACAGCAGATCTCTCAAGATCTGGTGGAGCTGATAAAACAGCTAAAACAAACATGTTAACAGAACACACTCCACTTGATTTGTTGTCAGTGCGGAGCTGCTGGATGTGTACTGAAGCAAGGCACTAATATATGTAGTGAAAGCTCGTTAATGTAATGGGTTTGTACACGGCCGTTAACACCAGCTCGCAGTAAGCCCTGGCAGATAAGGGCTGGGAATGTTTGGCTTCAGCTTCTCGTCTTGCTTGAGGTTTCTGTGCGAGTACCAGATTCACTGGGTTACTTGGAGCAATCGCAAAAATGCAGAGCCACAGCGTGTCGTTGGAGTGGGTTTCACAGCCAGCAGAGACCAGGAAAAAAGAAACAAACATTCTCACCATATAGAACGTATCTCTATTTAAAAAAAAAAAAAATGCTGTGCAAGAGCATTTCAGCCAATAAATCTCCCAGATGTCAGAAAGATGCCTTCAAAGCCTGTACCACACTCAATCTTTCTTGTCAACCAGAGCAGCAGAAACTTGCAGCTCAGATTCACACCCATTAAACCTTAAGTACTTCGACAGAAACCCGTCTCGTGGACTAACAGCCGAGTACGTGCAAATGACATCTTGGAGTACAAGAAGCTGCAGAAAGCAAAATACAGCTGATTAAATAAGATTATTTTAAATAATTATTCCTAGTTATCAGTAATGGGCAGAGCGTGGTTGGAAGAGAAACAGCCTCGAAGAACTAAAACCTGTGTGGTTTGCGAACAGGCACCACGGGCTGGATGCTGTGCTGGAAGGTTACCGTGCCCGGAGCCTGGATGCTGTCATCCCCCGAAAGCCAAAGCCACGGACGTTTCCCAGAAGCCTTTAGCACATGTAAAGCTTCCAGCACAAAAGGCCAAACCCTGCGAAATATCCACTGTGCACAAATAAACCCGGAGAAGGCAGTGGCACGCGGCCCAGCGGCAGCAGGGTGCACGATGTGACTGCCTCCTTGTTTCTCAGGGACCGAGCTGCAGGTTTGCTCCCCGCCTGAATTCAGGCTGCTTGTGGTGAGCTGCTGCTTGACAGCACCTCTGCCACTCTCCTTTAGATCATAAAGAAAATATCTGCCAGGAAGATGGATTGGGAGAGTCCGTGTTTTAAAGGGAGCGCTGCGAGCACCTGGGGGCTCTCCAGAGCTGCTCCTTGCAGCCCCTGTGGCAGTGCCAGAGGTGGGCTGGGGGGCAGAGAGGGGGCTTCTCAGCAGGGCTGGCCACAGACCCTTGAATGGAAATGAGCTGCTGACCATGATAAAGGCTTCTCTGTTGAACTGGTGGTGCCAAATGGTGGCCATGGTGTGGCTCCTGGGGGACCTCAGAGCTGCTCCGGGCTGACCCGCGTTGTGGGGTGCGCTGTCCCACTGGGAGCATGGGGTGACCCTAAGTGTGGCAGAACCCAGGGTGGTGGTGGGCTGGTGCTGGGTGTAGCAGAGCAGCTCATCCCCAGCTTCTCCACACCCCACCCTCCCCCAAGGAGGGAGAAAAGGGGCAGCAGTGCGGTGGGGCTGAGGAGTCAGCCCCCTCCCATGGCTGAGTGACCTGCGTTTTCCTCGGCTGGCTCTCTGAGATTTCCACCTGGGCTAGGTGGCTCAATTTATATGGTTCAATTTATGGTTCCTTGATTCTCATCCTCTTCCCTGTAGAGATCTCAGCCCTTGAGCTGGATTAGGACCGAAGCTACAAATCTGATTCTAAATTTGGATTCGGATCCATCAGCAGTTGGGCTGGGAAGGGGGGTTTTGAGTGTTTTGCCCTTCGTAATGCTTGTACTCTGCTTCTTTCCCTTTTATGCTCTTAAACGTCTTCCTTCTTATTTCTTCAGCAGTTAAATGAAGTCACGTTATGTAAACAGTGCCCCTCGCTTGCTGTGGTGTGCAGCATGCCCAAGCAAAATCAAGATATGCTGGTCTCTTGCACTTCTCTAACCGCTTATATAAACGGATTGGCAAGGAAAGCGTATTAGTTCAAAGAACAATGCTATGAAAAGCTGAAGAGAATCCCTGGAAGGAGTGGTTAAAAGATTTGGGGAATTTATCTTCATTAGTTTGCCACTTAACTCTTGGTCCTTCCTGTTTTAAGAGATATTGCTGCTGTAAGAGCATCTGCTGCCTTGTGGTGTGCTTCCTGACGGCAGGACGGGTGCGCTTTGTTGGAAAGCTGAGAACTTTATCACACTGTCTTGAAAGCCTCTCAGAGGCTTTAATCAGGCCCTTTTGATCACGCTTGCAGAACAGAAAATTTCCCCAGACTTGCCTGTAACAAACTGCTATTGATTTGGTTACCAAGTGATGTGGTCTGTACAGGTTGGTGCAGAATTGTGCCTTTTAACCCATTAAATTCGTAAAGATGATTCCAATAATTGATGGGGTGAGCCTTTTTTTTTTTTTTATAGTAGCACTCTTACTGTGTTAATCTATTAATATAATTACTTAATATAACAAATTAAGCTTTTGCTTAAGCATTCATTGCTTCTGCTTATGGTACCGGCCAGTTCCAGAGCTCCCTTGAACAAAGCTGCTTTCACACAGAGCCGTGGATGCCCTTCCCCTCCGTGCCCAGCACCAGCCCCTGCCTGCACCCCATGGAGCTGGTGCTGCACCCACAGCAGTGCTGGGGGCTCACCCCCAAGGTTTGCTCTGCCCTGCCTGCTCCTACAGGCCTGGCAGGTGCCTGGCTTTGGTCTACGGGAGGGAAAGAATAATGCTGCGTGTGTTTCAAGAGTAAACTCCTCTTAGTGCAAATAATCTCACTTACTAAATGAGATTGCGCAGCTTCCAACCCCAGCTGGCTTCGTGCAGCAGTTGCCTTAATGTGCATTATTTTGTTGGCCTGGAGTCAGATGCTAGCACTTAGTAAATCAGCACGAGGCCCCAGCGGCCAGATAAGATAGCCACTGTTGGGTTTGGGGCTTTTCCCAGACCTGCTCCAGAGCATCCCCTTGACTGGGGAGAGAGGGTGGTTGGTTTTTTTTGAGCATGGCTTGGCCTGGCGATGCCTCCCACGGTCAGTGCTGTCAGATGGGGAGCAGACTGCCCTGGAGAAGCAGTGTCCCCCAGCCCGATGGCAACGTGGTGGCCTCCAGGGCATCTCCAGCAGCACCACGCTGCTCTTGTGTGGCTTCTCCCAGCTCTGCATCAGCTGGCGTTGGATTAACGGCAGTGGGAAGCACAGGGTAATGATAATTAGCAGCCTAATTTAACTGGTAGCTGGTGTTCATGTCAGTGCAAGAGTCACTGCTGTGGCCCATGTCAGGGTCATCGCTGGTGTGGCTGTGTGAGCTCACTGGGCTTCCAAATGGGGCTGGATTCTTGCTAGCTGGGAAAGAAGAACTTCTGGATAGCTTTATTAAAAATATTTAAAGTTTTTTTGCTTTGGGTGTGCTTCTGCCACAGACTTGACTGCTCTGGATGTGTTATTGAGGCTGCTGTCAGCCCGTGGCATGGGCAGAGCTCTCCGGGATGCTGAGTGGCCTCATGCCTGCAGGGCTGTGGCTGTGGGGTCTGCACAGTACAGCTGGGGCGTGTGAGACAATGTTTGATGTATTTATCCTGCTCTGATGCCAAATAAATCCATTACAAGACATTTTTATGGTTGTCCAAAAAAAATTGTTAAAAATCCTGTGCTTTGGCACATCGTCTTCCTTGGGCTGTAGAAGACCAGGGCTGTCCTCGCAGCCTGGCTGGAGCAGGAGCACACGAACAGCCCTGATTCCTCCAGCATGGGCAAGCTGGGGCAGGGCACAGGCACCACAGAACGTGGCCACACACCTCTGGTGGGTGATGTGTGCCCCAGGGGAGCTGGGGCTCTTGATTTGGGGAGCACGGGGAGAGGGGCTGCAGCTTGTCCTGGCTCTGGGGATGCTGCTTACACCAGCCTGAGTCGCATGCCCTCGGTTTTGTCTTAATCTGTGTCCCTTTAGCCTTAATCCTACATGGTTTGTCCTCTGCACCCACGAACAAAGAGGCCTTACTGCTGTCTTTGTAACCCTCCCTGTTCAGTACCCGTGCCTTTGATGGAGGGCCCTTGTGGGAACACGGCTCCGGTGACTCACTGCGGGGTTTTCGTAGGGTTTTTAAACCTCATAATACATCCAGTTACTCTCAGATTTGTGCACGCTTGATTCATGTCATGCATACCATGGTTACAGCAGACCATGGCGCTCTCTGAGCATGAATGGGTGCCTCTGTTCAAAGCCCCGTGCCAAGGCCTCTCCTTGCTGCCCCGCGGAGATGTTACAGCCACGTGCTCCCTCCTCGTTTATTTGTTAATTTGCACATGGTAATAGAGGCTCACCCTACCTGGGTACTTGACTCCAAATGCACGTTCTCCTACAAAGCTTACATTTAACATTGCCTCCTTGTCCTTCTGGAGATCCTGGCTTTGGGGGGGGCTCTCCGTGTGGATGCTCACCGAGAGGAGCAGGCAGGGCAGTGCCCAGGGCTTGATCCTGTGTTCATGTGCAGTGCAGTGGCCCAAAGCCTGAAGGGTTTGCCTGTGGCATCTTTGGTGGCAATGGCTTTGCACAGCTGGAAGTTGGGAGAACTTGGCTTGAAGCACTTTAATCTCTATTTGCCAACAAATACGAGCTCTGGACCTGACACGTTATTATACTGATTCCCAAGCTGCTGTGACACTGATGCTGTATCTCAAACTAATGAGTTCTTGGAGCTCAGCTCCGTTTCAAGCCCTCAGTCATCTACGTGGATATCATAAAATGCTAATATGAAGATGCTGCCAAAATAACTTGAAATAAACCAGAAACTAAAAATAGGAAACAGCTAAGAGCCCCATTTATGAACAGCTTATTCTCCAAGGAAGCTGCAATGTGGTTAAGATCAGTGCAAGGGGAAAAATCCCTCAGACATCCAGACAGCATTGAACAGACAGGAACAAAACGCAGCTGTATTGGGTCAGACTGAAGGGCTCGGAGCCCAAAAGCCTGCTGGCAGCGGTGGGCACTAAGGGAAATGTGTGACAACATGTGGGTGCATGGAGATGCTCCCTTGGAGGAGCTGCCTGAGCTGCTGGGAGGCTTTCAGGTAGGTCTGGCAGCTTCTGTGTCAGCAGAAGGAGCCTCGTACTGGGTGAATATTGTGTTTTCTTACCCAGGTTCAAAAAAAACAACAGGACAAATTAATTCCAGGGAAAAAAAAAAAATAATCTCTCCGGGGTTCAAATGCCCTGTGTCAGAGCTTTGCAGCTAATATGTGCTGTGTGAAGAAATAGCTCCCATTGTTTGCTCTGGGCTGAGTCACAGGGGAGCCAGGCTGGGAAGGAGGTAGCCAGGCAGGTTTGTGTGGAGCAAAAGAGCTGGCTGGAGCTATTGAAGAGCAAGTGGTAAATGTTGATTTGCTCTGACAACACAACAAAAGGCCTAATTCAGGCTGTCAGTTCTGCTTAGATGCAGAAAGTGATTTGGAGCTCCTCGAACACCTCCAGGTCTGTGTCTGGGTGGCACCTGGAGCTGTGCTGGAGGGGGAGCGCTGCTGCCGGGGCGGTGTGTGCCAGGCTGGCCTGGGGGTGCACAGGGCTTTGGGTGGTGTGATGGCCAAACCCTCCACAAATTCCCTCTGAAAGTAAGAGCTTTAAAAAGTAAACAGAAGGAAAAAGGTGAAAGCAGATGTGTGCGTGACTTCTTCTTTAAGAAGCTGCCTGTTTAGTGGTAGCATGGGCTTGGTGGTACCACGACACAGATGGCCAGAACCTAGCAGCTAACCAGGCAGCCTGAGGTGGGTTACCCTGTGCACTGAGGGGGGGTGGAGGACGGAGCAGTGATTCTGTTTTTTGACTCTTGTGTTTTATTCTGAAACCAAACCTGGTGAAAATGGGACTTCTACCGGCTGACCCTGCCAGGAGGCAGCCTTGGGGCAGGCAGCCTCCCCTCTGGTCCTCAGCACACCTCTGGACGTGGTGAGGCACGGAGCTATCACCTAAGGCAGGACTGCACCGGTGTAAATCAAAATTAAAGGAATCAAGGCGCTGTTACACGAAATACAGCTAGGTACAGAGGGGCAGAAAGCCACTGTGCTTTGAGCCATGTGTTGGGTCAGCGGAGGGGTAACAGATGCTCTGGGTGCCCGAGGAGGAAATTGAAGGACACACATGTAGTTATAAAGAGCTTAAATAGGCGTCTTTACCTGTCCTGTCTGTGTTGTATCACTTTATCCTATTGCAAAAATTAAAAACATATTTGGGCTGATGTAACCGAAAGGGTAATTTCTCAATGTTTTTTATAGGCTGTAGGTTTGGCCTTACGTCTGACCACAAATGGTACCTGGACATGTCATTAGCTCCTCAGGAAAGACGTTAAGTTTTATAAGGCTTTGGCATTCCTACAAAAAAACAGTAGGAAAGGGTTGTGGATGCTTGATGAGCTGCGTTATGTTCCGTGCAGGGCTGCAGAGAGACAAGTTGTTTGAATAATGGTCAGGAAAAACTGATGTCAAATGTAACATCTCCCCAGGAAGCAATTAGGGTGACTGCTCTCATCTCTAAATTACATATTTATCCAAAGCAGAGAGTTTCACGTACTCTTCAGGGACTGATCCTTAAAACATGTTATAGGGCCTGCCAGCTAAAGGAGCTTTCTTTATAGAGGGCGTTGCATTGTTCGAATAAAGAGGTCGGATCTGATCATGTCCTGAGGGTGACAGAAAGCTCGTGCTCCAAGAGCCAGCACCTGGTGGCATTGCGTCCTTGACCCTCAAGGGTTCAGGGATGGCCCTGGCTGTGTCCCAGCTCTGGTAGCTGCTGTTGGTGTTGGCAAAATGTGTGGGTCCCCAGAGAGAACTTGTTTCAACCTGCTTGTTTCAATCGGTCTCTTCAAAGCGAGCGTTCTTTTAAGTAACCCTTCCGTGTTCTCCTGCCTAGATTAACCCTGGAAGTAAAGCAGCCCTGGCAAACCTGTGCCCAGGAGACATCATTCTGGCAATTAACGGGGAGAGCACGGAAACCATGACGCACCTGGAAGCACAGAACAAGATCAAGGCGTGCACGGACCAGCTGCTGCTCTCCGTGAACAGGTAGGTGCCGCGCGCCGCTGGCTGAGGCTGCAGGTGCCGTGTCCGTGTTACTGAGAAACGCCTCCGTGGGCATTTCTGTGCAGCCTGCGACACCTTCCCGTCCTGCTCTGAGCCCCTGCTCTGCAGCAGGTCTGCTCCTGACTGGGGAGGCTGCAGGAGAAGTCCCAGTGCTGCTCCCCTGCCCTTCCAACGAGGGCGGCTGCTGTTTCTGTCCGTGCTCCTTCAGAGAGGGAGATGTGGGAACAGGACAGCCTTGGGGCTTTGGTTCCTTACGTGCTCTGTATCAGCTTCGCCTGACGCTTCTCCAGAAGGCTTGCAGCTGGCCCCGGAGCAGGCGTGCTCTTAGATCCAGTTCTTGATGCATCCCAGCAGCTCGTATGGTTGTTCTGTGGGTGTTAGGAACAGTGAGACAGACTTTCTGGAGGAACAGTGGTACAATAAATGGATTCAGGTCACTTACACGTGCCTGGGTTCTCATTTGTACCTTGTAAGGCTCCTGTAGGCTGAGTTGGGTCCAACCCTTCAATGCAGTTGAGCTCCTATAGACAGGACCAAAAATCCCATCTGGGAGAAGCCTCCAGTTTGATGGGCTCCCACCTATCATTTTCCCAATTAATTCTTCAATTAATACACATTTGAAGGTGCTACCAAATACATGAGTTCTTTGTTTACTTTTACCATTTCAAAGCAAACTGAAGGTTTGTTTTTTATCTTTGCATTGGAATTAGCCTTTTAGCTGAAGGCTTCAAGTGCGCACCACAAATGATCTCGTCCTGCTGAGTGCTCCTTATAAGGCTGACACGGGACTGTTATCTCCAGTAGATTCAAATAATTTGTCCTAATTGCCCACTTCAGATTAAAAAGGCATTTCCTGCTATAAAGAGCTGTCACTTGCTGTTTATACTTCTTTTAGGAAATATGTGGCTTCTGACTGGAAGCCTGGTCCCGGCCCATGGTTGCAGCAGCCCTGCTCTGAGCAGGGAGCGCTGCCCCGAATGGGAAACCTGGGTTTGTTCTGGGGTTTTGTGAAGCAGGGTCTGCAACGCCTGGCTGCAGCAGGGGCTGCTGAGCTCAGCCTGTGCCGTGGAGGTTGTGGCTGCTTCTCTGGGGAAGAAAGGGGGGGAAAAAATAAAAGAAAATCTTTCATGTGGGTAGGACTTCACATGGAGGATTGTCCAGCCTTCCATCAGGTGAAGTTTTTGGGAGGATCGACCACCTATTTACACCCAACCAGGCTACCTGGAGCAGGACAAGGATTCTCTCCCAGTGCTGGTGGAGCTTTCTGTGGGCTGTCTGAAAGCACAAGAGAGGTGGAAACACTCATGTAGCAGGAGGCTTTGGTGGTCCGACAATGGAACAACTTTTGTCAGGAGTTCGGATGCAGTTTTGCTGCAAACAGCTTTCACCTGAAGTCTGGCAGCGTTGTATTCTCGTGTGTGGGTTCCTGCTATCTGAATTTATAAGCTGAAGTCCAATTTTTTCACCCCATTCTAGCCACCAGAATCAATTGACGTCTGTTTGACTGGGATCAAACCACAGGTACTCCTTTTTTTTGCCCTGAACATTGACATACTCCACATCTGTGGGTTGCCTAGTGTCCTCTTGTCATGGTGCAGTTACTCGGTTACACGTTTATATTTGGAAGATAAAGCTGAGATGAATAGTGAATGGGAACTTTGTCATCACGGCAGCTTGAAGACTTCTTTCCATCCGTTCAGCCAGCTGTGAGGCTGTGCCAGCGACTGCCATCCAGCACTGCAGGGGAGTCAGTGCCCAGCACAGCGGCTCCAATAGTCCTGAGACGTGCCTGGATTCGGAAACTGCTTTGTCCCTGCCTAGAGCAGGACACTGCCAGAGATGACTCAAGTTAATGAAATCATCACCTTTTCCATGGAGACTTCTTAATCTGTAACCTGAGGACAGCACCACTGACCCCACTTCATGGCTGAAGAGAGGAGCAGGAGGACGGCGTCCGTCCCAGGACCTGGGGCAGGGTTTGGAAGTCCTGCTGGTGGTACTGGGATCGTGGCAGTGTGCTCAGTGTCAGCAGTATCTGTGAGAGTGGCTCCTGTTGTCCCAGCAGAGGTTCCCATCCTGGTCGCAGTGCAGCAGGACAATGTCCAGCCCCATGCCTGCTGCCCCAGAGCAAAGGGCAGCATTTTAAAAACCACAAGACCAATGCACACAGCTCCTGGGGACGATGAGGAATGGCTGTGTGTGGGGTTTGGTTTTGGGAACGAGATCCTAGAGCTGGTGCTGTTACATGGTTCTTCAGAAAGCAAGCACCTTGTGGGGCCTTGAGAGCTTTCTGTATCTCCTTAGCGTGGCCTTGCGCTTGATAGGAAAAACTGAATAGCTTGTTTTCTCTGCTGAGAGAAAAGCAGCTCCAGTGACACGTCATTAACTCTATTTTTAGTCTGGCCAAGCAGAGTGCTCGGTGACACGGCTCTTGGACTTCTCCCCTGTCTCCTGAGTGACCTCCTGAATCCAGCTGCCTGTGCCCAGCCGTTAGTCAGCGCGGGCAGCACATCCAGCAAAGCCTCGGGAGCAGCTCTCGAAGAACGCCGTGGCCTCATGGGGTGGCTGTGGGTGTCCAGCAGCTGTGTGTGCAGTACTGCTGGTGTCCTCCTGGGCTCTGCAATGGGACTGTGCTCTGGGAGAGCCCCCGTGTATGGATGAACAGGAGGCTGCTTGCTCATCCCAAGGGTGCTTCCCAAGCAGCACCCTTTCTGCATGCCCCCTTTGACAAAATTCCCTACGGAGTGATTTAAAAGGCAGTTAGTGTCTGAAGTATTTGATAGAACAAGCTCAGTGGTCTGTCTTTAATAAAACACATCAGACTGGGTGTTGAGTGCCTCACCAAGTGTGGCTCCATCCCTCTCTGAGGGTGGATGGGGGTGAGGTGGTGAGCTGGGTGGTGGAGGGCTCCCAGGCTCCTGGTGCTCTCTGCGCTTTTCTGTGCCGTGCCCTTTCTCAGTGAACCCCTGACGTTGTGTTCCTGAGATGTACAACAAGATTGGGTTTGTTTTCGAATTGTTGAAAGTTCAAATTTAATTGAAAGTTGAGCAGGAAAGTCGGCGTGGGTGACAACCATACAAGGAAAAAAGGAGCGAGTTGTTGCTGTCTGACGGGGCAGGCCAACAGACCTGGGTGCCCTGACACCGACCGATTTGGGAGATGCTGATTATATTTATTAGATTTGCCCTTTGAAAAGGGCTCTTGGTGGGAAAACAAGTAAGGATGACTGGTTTGTGTGCAGAACAAACCATCGGTGTGTAAAGCTTTCCCATGCACTGCAGACAGTGCTCCTCGCCGTGCCTGGGAGGAAACAAGTGAGTGGGACATCTGCAGTGATGTGGGCTGGCAGTGGTGAGGTGTGACTGTGTGGATGGGCTGCAAATAGCTGCCTGCATCTGTCCTAAGCACAGTCTGTCATTAGAAACATCGCCCTGGCTTTGGTTTTCTCTTGCCCAGCTGCAAGGCGCTCTGCTCACGTGTGCCAGCTGCAGTGGGTGGCCGCTGGGGAGCAGGAGGAAGGCGTGCTGGTCTCCGTGGGATGGTTTTGGTTTGGGTTCTGGTGGTGGTCTCAGCTCTGTCACAATAAGCAGTGAGCAGGGTAGTGACTGGCAACGGGATCTGCCAGAGCTGTACCCCCAAACAAGAAGCCTGCAGCCTCCTGGTCACCAAACCTGACCTTCAGCAGGCGTCTCCAAAGGAAGCGCAGAAATGGGAGGTTCCCACTGAGGCACGAGGTGGAGCAAAACCAGAGAAGTGCTCAAAAACTGCATCAGGGTTTGGGGCAGATGCGTGCACCTGATTTTCCATTTAGCTCTGGGAGGCTGGGGGAGGCAGTGGCTGCAGGCACTGGCAGCAAAACTCAAAGCGTGGTAAAAACAGGCAGGGCCAGGCCCTCCTGTTCCCCAAACAGCAGCAGCCAGCACTCACCGCGGGTGTGAGGAGCTGCAAAAACAAGATAATTGCGAGCTTGATAAATCCCGTCTGGATCCTCTGCAGCAACATAGGCTCAGATGAAGAAGTCGCTGTTTAAAAATCAGTGTTTGTTCCCATAACCAACCTTTTCTCCTCCTGGAAGGCAGTTGGCACGCAGGCGAGCACATAACATGCTCTGCCCAGAGATAACCAGCACAGCAATGCAGCTCGTCCTGTTCCTACATCTCATGTTGGAGCTCTATTAGTGCTCTTAAAGCCTTGCCAGCTCCTTCAGATTGGGCTGTGCCTCAAGTGGAAGCACGCACAGAGCTGGTTTGAGCCGCTGAGGGCTGGGCACACGGAGGACCTCGGGCGCCGGACAGGAGGAGACCTCGTGGCATCGCTGTTCCTGCTGACGCACGTCCTTGGCGGTGCTGCCCAGGCCTGCCGCTGCCCCCCAGGGGAAGGGCGAGCCAGGAGGTGTGTGCTGGGCTTCTGCCCTTTGCCAGCCAGTGGTTTGTGGGGTTACATTTCATTTTTTCCAACGGAGCTGGCCCTGAGCCCACAGTGGGAACGCTTCCCTGCGTGCTGAGGGTCTGGGTAGCGCAGGGGGACCCATCCTGGGGAGGATGAGGCGGGTGGGTCAGGATGTCCGCGCCCACATCAGCCCGGTGCTGTGTCGGCTTCGGGTCCCTCGGGTCCCTGGGTGAGGCAGCAGTGTCTGCAGGAGAAGGTCGGTGACATTGGGCATCCCTCAGGAGTTACTACGTGCAGAAACGTGGCGTGCAGGTCTGGTGTTTAATCACAAAATCTGCGCGCTTGACCGGAGGCCGGGGATTTCGGAGTTTTTAAATAATGCAAATGTGTGGACAACGGTGGTTGTGTGGTAAACTTTGTTCTCTTTTCCTCGCCGTGGAATTGTCTCTAAGGTACACACATGAAGAAATTCCACGCCAGGAAAGCGTGCATGTTTATTCCTGCCCCATGAATAGTGTGCTCGTATTCCTGTACCGCACAGAGAGGATTTCATGTGTGTCTTGAGTCTGATACTTAAGAAATAATAATTTTGCTGCCTCTTTTCTCAGTGCAATCCAGTGGTAGCCCTTTGTTTAGGTGATAATCCTGGGCTCCTGTGCCCAGGGCTGGGTGGGAGCTGCAGACCAGCATCAAGGGGCCCGGGGCTGTCACGCCTGCACTTCTCTGAGATGGAGCTTCTCCAGGGGGGCAGCTTCCAGAGGAGGAAGCCCAGGGATGAATCTGCCGGGCACGGAGCCCCCGGAGCCCTGGAACTTCACAGAGCTGACTTGGAGCCTCCCCTGGCTCCGTGCACATTTTTCTCGTGGCTGTGGTGTGTCTGAGCCGTGCAGTTGGAGATGGGAGATGGGAACCGTTACAGGGTGTGATGTGCTCTTACTGGAAACTTGAGAACAACTGAGTAAGTGAATCACAGCTTCCCCTCGGAGCTGTGCGAGGACTAACAGGGGAAAACCGGCAGCTCTCCAGCGCCCAGCTCCTCGGGAACAGCTCGAGCCAAGAGGAACGAAGGGAGAAGCAGCACCACGGCCTCTTCTGGATGTGTCCTGTGTGAGTTGGGGCCCCTGTGTGCAGTGAGGCACACCTGGCACTAGCATCTTTGTCAGTATGTGTGAACTCACCTTGCAGAGCCAGTGAAAGCCCCGTGCAATGCTGCAGGGACTGATGCTGCACCATGCAGCTACCACAGCGAGCCTGGAGAGTCACAAGCATCTGCTGGAGCTGCCTTCCTGCTTTTTAGAAGGGTATCATCCATATGGGAAATAAAAATCACCTCTGTGGTCGTGACCTTGATGATGCGCTGTGGTGGGAGGTGGGCAGTGATTTCCAATCTCTGCCCCAGGAGGGACTGAACAGATTTGGGGTGAAATGCAGCGAAATGCGCACGCTGCAGAGGTGTGCGGCTGGTGCCTGCTCACGCCTACAAGCTGCATGAGGGCGGGTTGCAGCATCCCAGATTGGGCTGGTGCCCCTCGGGGTGCTGCTCAGCCCTTTATAATGGAGCAAGTGGATGCCCAGTAAGACGCAGTTCTTGCAGCTTGAAAGTAGCTCTGTAAATGCGGAGCGAGACTCGCAGATCATTACCAGGTGAAAAAACACTTCAGTAAAATGTGCCAGCATATGCAAGTAATTTCTGGAAAAATGATATTGTGTGTCTTTTTGAAAACAAATTGTGGGATAAAAGGTGTCTGCAACTTTCTTTGTTTTCTTTCGTGTTGTCTTGTTAAGGGGCCTGTTTCCCATGAAGCCCCATGTCGAAGGCCTAGCGCTAACCTGGGTAGAGTTATTTTTCTTAGGATTGTTCTTGCAGCCATTAAAATAGAGCAGAGCATTGTTAATGCACGGTAATGATTTCCACATAGCTGACTTTAATCCCCTACAACACATCTGAAAACACTTTTCCCGTCCTTGAGCCGTAAATTAAACAACTCGGAACATTTGAGCGCGGTGTCTGATCTCTCACCCATTACGCTGGAGAAGTGTGATTAGTTTTTGCTGTTACCTAAACACAGAGCTGGGACTGCTGGCAGCACGAGGTGCCTCGGGGTGGCCACAGTGACCCCAAGGTCCCTGCTGTGCCTCCATCCCAGGGTCCACTGGGGCCCGTTGTGCTGGGGGTGCTTTCCTTGTGCAGCCCCCCTGGCGAAGGGGGGGGGTCTCCTCGTCACCAAGCCTCAGAAGGTTTTCATTTTGCTTTGGTAAGGCTGGCGATTTCCCCAGTCCCCTTCGCTTTGTTTTTGAAAACGCCAAACAGAACCTAAACTGTGCCATGTCGGTTTAATTTCAGAGCAGCTCAAGTGGAAACTGCAGCCGAGGTCAGTCTGGGTTTGTTCCGCCCTCGCTGGAAGCTGCACAGGGCTGCGTCCTGCTTGCTCCGGCGTCTTCCTTACTCCGAAAACTTCTGGTCGCTCTAAAGAATTGGTGAAGCCCTGGAGTTTAATCATTAAAAATGCTAACTACGAATGGTCTTCTGCATGCAAGCCTGCGGTCTGGCCATGCTGTCCTTAAGTGTACAGACAGGATGACTTTGGAAGCTGCCAGTTATCAGTGTCCCAGGACAGCCGCCGTGGCTTTTTGGGGTGCGACGGGCTGGGAGCCGCGGCGTGGAAGTGGCGGCAGCACCAGTGCCTTGGCTTAGCATGGAGAGAGCTTGCTGTTGCTTATCGCTCTTATCTCCTGGAAGCCGAGCCACTTTATGAATCTCATGTCTTACTCGTTGGCAAATTGAAATCTTCGGGGATTTTTGTTTTTTAAGCTGTATTTGGCGTGCGGTCTCCAGAGCTGCGCAAACAGGAATGTCATAACCGCCCGCTCCTCGGCGGCAGCGCGAACAAACAGCAGGCTAGGTCAGCACAAGGGGAAAAAAGCACGGAAATTATAACCGTGATTTCTGCCAATGCAATTAGGCATTCTCATTGTTCTGAGCCTCCAGATGAAATTCTTAACGTGGAAGCAATATACACAGCACTGGGTGACGGCAAAAATGGAGTCGGGGTTGTTGGGAACGCTGCCGTTCCTGGGAAGGTCAGCTTCCTTTGTCCCAAAAAACAACAGTCTGAAAGACCCATTTAGAAGGAAGGGTCCCAGCCTACAATCAAATAACTGTACTAGAGCGTTTATCAGAACCAGACATCTTTTTCGAACTGTGACAAAGAGCAAGCTCTTTGTTGAACGAGCTGTGATGGTGGGGGCCTGAGTCCGTAAAGGCAGGGCTGCATGCTGACAGGTTTCGATACAGGACACTGGAGGTAAAACTTTGCGTCAAAGACTCCAGGATTAAAACTGCTCCTTGTTCTTCACACTTGGACTCTGCAGATAATTAAACCAAAACTGAACCCGGTGTGCAGCTGGGGCCAGAGTCCAAGCAGGGATGCTTGGCTGCAGCGGGTGATCCCAGGCTATGGGAACTAGAGCTACTCTTTGCATTAAGTGGTGCATGCAGGCTGTGAGGTTAAACACGACAATCTGCTCTGTGTGTTGGGTGCCTGATCTCACCCTTCATCCCCAGTGAGGGTGAGAAGCAGTGCAGAACAGGAGCAGCTGGCTGGGGCGGCCTGGGGGAGCTGTGCCCGAGGCTCCTGGTTGGGAAAGGGATCAGGGAAACCTCCTGGGAAGCCTCTGGGCAGTGACAGCGCACTGGCCTGGCAGGACTGAAGGTGCTTTTGTGAAAAGAAATTGGGTTTTAGGGCCTCCTGTCTGCAGCACCTGGGTGGGAAGGGTCCAGAGTATTCCTACAGGGTCACACAACCTTCTCACTGGAAGGCATTTGTATTACTGCTGCTGTGTTCTAGCGTGTAGTTTCTGCCAGGCTGTGTGTATATATGTGTTCTTGGATATTTTAATTTATTTAATTTTAAGCTGAGTTTGCTTTATGTCCCATTTCAGAGCTGAAGGGAAGACCTGGTCGCCCCCCGTGCTGGAAGATGGGAAGGCACAAGCTTACCGGATCAACATCGAGCCCGAGCCACAGGTACGGGGCAGGAGCTGGTGCTGAGTTTTCAAACATTGCTCATGGTTTCCCTCTCCATGAAGATCATTTGTGTTAGAGGCTATTCCATAAGAGCTTTTTTCAGTGCTCACAAAGCCCCCATGAGCAAATGGTGTTGTCTTGGCTGTGTGGCCAACTCCTGGAGCTGGGCTTCCGAGCATCTCAGGGTCCCAAGGCTCCCAGCCATCCCTCAGTTCACTCCAGGATGAACAAAGAAGCAGCCAGGGTGATGCTCCGAGGGGTGGCGTTTGCCTTTGTTCCCTTTGAGGAGGAGCAAGGAAATGCATCGACAGCAGGGAAGCGACCAAATGATGAGCTCGGCTGCTGGGAGGACGGGGCCGGGCTCTCCAAGCACCACCAAGAGCTCCTCGGTGCATGCACACCCCTGGATGCGTTGGCCATAGCAGTCTTGTGACACATCCATGGGATCCGTGAATATTTTGCATTCCCATGCAGTGAAAACAGTCAGCAGACGGGGTGAGAGCATTTGCTCGTGCCACAACGTGATGACCCCTGGGATGGCCGTGTCTGCCAGCCTGCCCCGGTGCCACAGCAGGGACACTGCTCGTCCCTCTGCCCTGCTGGGTGATCTGTAGCCTTGGCATCAAGTTCTGGCTGTGGTTGTTTCATTAATCAATTATGGCAATCTATTATTTTTTTTTGACAGGGTTTTTTAATAGACTTTGATGTGCCCCAAACCTTATGAGTAATGTTAAATAAGGAACAAATGCGCAGCAGTTCCACTGCCAGATACGACATTTCTGAGGTTTAATGCAGATTGGATTTGATTCTTACTATTAATACATGTTACATGTGGATCTTTTTTAAAAAATTAGTCAGCTGCATAAAGCATAATGAAGGGGGCAGTGATGCATTTCCCTGAATCCAGACCTACACTGGAAATGTCTAAATGTGGAGGAGTCAGTGGCTAACCAGGCAGCTTTGTGGCAAGGCCCCAGAAGAGGTGTGGGAGCAGGAGCGAGCAGGTACAGCGAGCACGTTCCTGCTCTTGCTCCTTCCTACAGCTGCAGCTGGGTGGGCAGCAGACCTGTTCCTATATCTCCTCGCTCAATGTCCTCCTGGGTTCTTGGCCACTAGCTGTCCTCAGCCCTGGGTTTTTGCAGACATCCTTGGCCTTGCCTGATGCTAGTGGTGATGGCAAGCCCCAGGAGCACAGCCCCCGGCAGGAGCTGTCCCTGGAGCAGAGCTGGTGGTCATGGATGGAGCCCCCCAGGACCCGTGGCGCCAGTTCAGTCCCTGCAGCGACCTCATTTGTTAGGTAGCAGGAAAGAAAAGGCTCGTTGTAAAGTAACGGCTTGGCTCCGAACGTGCAGCTCTGAGGTGTGCTTCCTCGCATCTGGAAAAAAGCGCTCTGCTTTGAAACACGGGGAGGCGGGGGGGAAATCCTGCTGGAATTCTGCCCTCAAATTGCACAAATAAATCTGGGGTTATCTTTGCAAAGGTTTGCATGTATTGTCCTGGGCAAAGATGTCTTGGAAGTCCAAAAGTTTTTTGACTTCTGGCTGGAGTTCCCCTGCCCTGAGACATGTGAATGTGGGCAGAGTGACTAAATTCATGTGATTTCTAGGAAAGCATGTATCCCATAATCTCACTGTAGTTTATTGTTTTAGGTTTATTATTGTGGAAGGTGCGAACCAGCTGATAAGCTCTTGTGCTTTTTGTCTTCAATTCTGTTGTGGTTTGTCAGCTGAGCTTTGTGGAAAACCCCTACTCCGACCAGGAATGTAATCAATCCTCCTTATTAAAACTTTGATTAATGCCATGACTGCAGGGAGTAATTGCCATTGGAATGGAAGAACTTGGAAACTGGGAGTGCTGCTTGCTCGCATTTAGCAGAAATGTGAATCATCTCAGTGAACTAATATTTAACTGATAACCAAAGTATTTTTTGTACTGCACAAGGCTTTCTTTAATAGCTAGAGCATGTAGAGAAAATGATGAATTTGGTGACATTCACTGCGTCCTAACAGGGGCTGTGTGTTTGTCCTTCATGAACGTGAGCCACCCAAGCCATGCAGGGATATTGGGAGTAGTTTGTGCTCCCCAGGGAGCCGTGCCCTTGTCATAGTTCCCATGGTGTGGATGTGGCATCACTGTTACGTGCTGTGCCCTCCTGCCCAGCTGTGAATCAGTCCTGGCTGCCCCATTTTAGCATCAGGAGCAGCGGCCGAACCCTCTCCATGGCCAGGGAGAGCGCAGCACCGGTGTGTGGGATGGGATCGCTTCCTGAAAATCCCCGTCCTCGGCCGCCTGCGGTGCGAGCCATCCAGTCAAAACACGGCCATGTGGTGCTAATAAAAGCGTGGGATGTTTGTTTTCTTGACCGGAGCCGTGCTGCTGGAAGTGACAGCTTTCTGGCCACGCGGGGCCGGCAGCGCGGGCTGCGAGGCAGAGCCGTGGCCGCGCTCCTCGCCGGTAGCTTCACGTGCCTGGGGTGAGCGGGATCGCAGCGAGTTCAGCTGGCCCTGCACATACAAATCTAGCAGGGGATGTGTGTGTCCTCCCGGATCTGGGCACTTGGATGGAGCCAGGGCTGGAGCCTGGCCTTCCTCTCACCTGTCCGCAGCCCTGCAGCAGGCGGTTATCGCTGCGTCCCATGGGAGTGGTGCTGTGGTGCCACCGTGTCTGTGTAATGTCACCAGTGTGGTTGTCACAGGAGGGCTGGGGACGTTGGCTTGGTGCTCCTGGTTCCCTTTCTGCCCCCCTTTGGTTCTCCCTTGCACCGTGCCCAGCAGTCGTGGCTGTCCCAGCCCAATGCAGGGTGGGCTCTGAGCAGTGAGGAGCAAGAGCCGGCCGTGCCGTAACGTGGGATAGTTGTGCAGACAGCATGGGAACGCTGTTTCTGCTCCTCACTTCATTTTTTAATTATAACTTTTCCCCTATATTGTCTTGTTTTGTGGTTGACTGAGGAAAGCAGAGCTGTGGCACGGAGGGATCATGAGCACAGCCCCCAGGATACAGCCAGCTGTGGGCATGTGCCAGCATCCCCGGTGGTGGGGCTTGGCTCCAGATGGTTCCACACAATTACGAGTTCTTCATTAATTTATTTTCCATTATGTAAAAAGCTGTGAGGCTTACCAGGAACTGAGCTGTATCTACAGTGTGGCAGCACGGTCTTTGCTGATGCTATAAAACTGCTAACAGCTTGAAAAGGGTCTTTTAATATTCTTATGTTAACTTTTTGGTCTCATTACGTTGTCTTAATAAGGATGAATTACTTCTCATTTGATTAATCGGCTTAGAGAACTGCTTCAAATTCTTACCGTGCTGGTGCTGTGCAGGGAACTTCCGAAACCATATTTGCAAAGGGCTTTTTGGCACAGGCCATCCTTATTTTTGTAAGTCTGGGGTTAAAGCCCCCTGGAGAGGGGGGATTTCTGTGCAGCCGGGGTGATGCCTGCTGCGGGGAGAGCTCGAGCCCATGCAGCAAACCAGCCCGCAACCCCTTGGAGCTGGAGCTTTGTGCAGGCAGTGAAATGTCTGCCCGTCCTTCAGGGAAAACAAGGGATGAGATAATGCCCTGGCACGGCGCTGGGCTCCCGGCGCATGGGAACTCCCAGCGTGTTGGTTGAGGGCTGCGAACAGCAGAAACAAGCCCCGTCCTGACAGCCCCGGAGCTGGAGCCAGCCCCGTGCTGCAGGTCCTCGGGTAGCGTTTCAGTCGGGTGCCCTGGTTCTGTACCACCTCCAAAACTCGCTGATCTCATTCACCTGGTGGAGGAGCTGCTCACGGGCTGGTGTGTGCTTGGGGGCTTTGTTCTGCCACCTAAGATTGAATCGCCTGAAAGCAAATGAATTTCCTCAGTGTGGTGTACTGCACCGAGCTGTAGTAGCTGTAAGCTTTTACATGTAATTTTCTAGGTACCTCTCATGTAAGTCAGCACCTTAGCAAGCAAGCTTTGATGATCCTAATACATGAAAGAGGAAAGAACAATTTGGGAATAAAGGGAAAAGAAAATTGGAATTAAACTTCAAAATGTGGCTTTCTTCTATCCAAGCAACTTAAATAGTTTGCTGTCATTGAAGGTAAATGGGAGCTCCACTAAAATAATACCACCTTGGGTTGATTTAGGACAAAGTGGGAAGTACCGCTGGATGAAGAGCTAAGATACGTGCTGGTTCTGGTTCCATGGGAGACCTGGTGGCTGAGGCTGGCTCAGGATGGAGCTGAGACATTTAGGCACAGCGCACCGTGTCCGCACCGTGTCGGTGCTGCAGCTCCTCTCATCTCCGAGCATGGTGGTGCCTGTGCCGGACGGCTTCATCTGCAGAGCTTTGGCTGAAAGTATTCTAAAAACGCAGCAAGGATATCTTGTGTCCTCTGACTCGACAGAGCACACGCTCCCCGGTTAGCCTGCTTTTTATAAAAGTGTTAATAAAGCAGAGACATTGGTACAAAGCCCTCCTCTGTCTGCTTGTTAAACACAGCCTCGCACCGCTGATATTAAAAACATGCTGCCGGAGCTGAGGCAGGCAAGATAAATGGAAACACATTTTAATCATTCTTGCCGTTCTTGGGTAACTTTTTTCCATCGCTGTGGATTTTTAAGAGACAGAGGGGAGCCAGGTAGCTTTGCGGACAAAGCCGTGCCATGGCAGCTCGGGTCCCCTGGGAGCCCCCTAAGTGATGCCAGCCCTGCAGGCACTGAACCCAGCGCTCACTCCTTGTCCTGCAGGCAGCTCCGTGCCCTTTGCTAGGTTTCCAGGTGGAGATGTTCCCCTCGAGGGGCTGGGCAGCTCAACCCAACAAAAGAAGCAGTTGTGTGGCTCCCTGCCCTTTTGCTCATGGGGAGGACTTGTTCCTCGGTTGGACGTGTGCATTACAAGGGCAAAATGTGCAAATATAGAGCTGGAATATTTTCCTAGCTAACCCCAAAAGCATTTTTTTTAATAATGGCTCATTTTACATCCCAGAGCTGCTTCTCCTGAGAGCACTCCTTCAGCAAAGGGTCACTGTCTTCCTCCCCCCAGGACAATACTGGATGTTAAGAAATCCCCAGCCATCACTTGCAAATGGTCCAGAAACTTCCCCATCCGTGCAAGTGCATTTCAGATGACTGCTGTCGAGGCTGCCGTAATGCTGTCAGAGGTGACACATCGCTGAGCACTGGTAGGAAATGTTCAGCTTTTCCCTGCCTGGTGCATTCAGTGCTGATGTGCCGCTCTCAGGCAGGGCTGGTCCGGGTGTTGGTGTAATTACTGCCCTAGAATAAATCACGGCTGCTGTACGGAAGGGCGTGCACCTTGGAAACGGGGTTTTGTGGCTGAAAATTCACGCCGACGTGAGATTTCGGGGCTCACCTCAACCCTGCTCCATGCTCTAATAATTAAATTAAAAAAAAAAAAAAAAGTAGTGGAAGTTTGCCTGTGATGCTTTTTCTCGTAGCTTGCAGGGGTTTAACAGAAACTGCAGAACACAGCACAGAAACACTCGCAATAAATTGTGTTCCCCCCAGGACCTGACCCTGCTCGTGGGGGCCCCGCTCTCCCCTGCCTGCCCCGGGGCTGCGCCTGCCAGGGGCCGACCCTGCAGCCCCCCGAGGGGCCAGGGCCAGGGGGGTCACACTTCACACGAACACTGCCTGCTGTCTCCTTAACCCAAACGCCCTCTGGGTGTTAAGGGTTTGGGTTTGTGTTTGTCTGAAAAAGGGTTTTGGTGTTCGGCTGATGTCTGCAGGACGTGCTGCGTGGGGCTCTCCTTTGTGCCGAAACAGGGACTTGGCAGGATCTGTGAAGTCCGTCTCATAAAATAACTCACATGCTCCGTTCATCCAGCCTCAGACAGCCGCGCCAGCCCTGTTTCCTTATCTGTTCATCTCCCGAGCGGAGCTCAATAGCAGGGATGGGCTCACCGAGCTTTGCAAAGCGAGGCTGGAGCCTGCTCCTTCCATAAATCCCGGCCCCTCAGCAGGGCAGCTGGAGGGCCCGCGGGGAAAGGAGAGCAGACCTTTTTCAGGGAACTCTTAAAACATGTGTAGCTGCTAAAATGTACCCTTTTCCTGCAGATTAGGGGCAGCTTTTGAGATACGTGTTTGCCACAGGCTTCTTTTGGGGCCGTTTCCCGGGGAAGCTCCTGGTGGCCAGTCCTGTGCATGGGGGGGCTGTGATCTATCCGCAGGCCCAAACCTTGGCCCCAGCTGCCATCTCCTCACTGTTTTCACCGCCTTATCCATCCACCTCTTGGTCCTGAGCTTCTTAAATCCACTCATGCTGGGAGAGAAGCAGCTGCACTGCGTGGACCAAGCTGGAGAATCGCTCCCTGCCTGTGGACAAATTAAATCTGTTTTGTGCATTAAAACGAGCACAGCGCTGTCCGGCCTGTACCTCCTCGGGAATTAATATGATTTCCATTTCCGGGACTTTTGAACCCATCTCTCAGAGGCAAAGCACTGAGCTTATTGCTGAGAAGCTGGGGAGGGGAGAGGAAGGGAGGGCTGCGTTGCGTTTGTCTTCTGGTCAGAGGCTGAATTTCAGCCCTGAGGGGTGTGCCAGGCCGCACACCTACCTGCTTGTGAGATGGGCACAAAAGAGGACTTGTGGTGACTTCGCCCACAAAAGGCTGGAGCCTGGGGAAACTGAGGGGATTTTGCTGGAGGATGATCAGCTTTCGCCTGAAGCTGTTCTGGTGCAGCAGGGCTGGGCTGGCCAGGAGGCTCCCTGTAGCCACAGAGGGTTTCTTTTGCTCTCAGATGAACCAGCTTCTTCCTCAGGCACCTCGTGTAGCATCCCCAGCCTCCGTGTTTCCTAAAAACCAGGGAAGGAAGGAGAAGGAGGGAGAGGGAAGCCCAAAGCTGCTGGTGAGGAGCTGGAGCGCTCAGCTCCGCTGCCATCCCGGGGGGGGGGACACCAGCAACCGAGCGCGGTCACACAAGAGGGACCTCTTCGAGGTGACCCCGTGGCTAAGTGGTGCTTTGCGGCGTGCAAATATCGAGGCTCTCGTCGCTAACCCAGCGTTTTGGCAGCGGTCGTCGTGCCGATGCTGACTGCTGACATTCTGCTTGGAGGAGGGCGGGATCCGAGGCACATCAAACAGAGAGCTGCTCTCCTCCGAGCCAAGCTGTTAATGACCTTCAGCTCTGTTTAAGTCTGGTGCATCGCGTGTTTATAGCGAGAGCAGGACTGGCCCCCCTTGGCTTAGCACAATAAACATCTCGCAGCCGCTTTCCCCAAGCAGCTGGGCGCCCACAGGAGCTCAGCACCATCGGTCCTGTCCCCATGTGCCCAGGGGCCTTTTGGCTGAGCCTCCTCGGGCCTGCAGAAGGCTCAGAGCTCCCCTGAATCAGCCGTGGGCTGTAGGAGCCAGGACGAGCCTCTCAGATCGGTGACTTCGGTTTTAGTCTGCCTGACAGGCTGCAAGGTGAGCCCAAACGTTTTGGTTGTGCTCCTGGGCTTTCAGGGGTCTAACTGAAAATGCTGTGAAGTGAATGCGCTTAATACACTTGGGATCATGATGTGAAATCTTTTGTCCTTTGAAGTCTTTTGTCCTAAAAAAAAATTTATTATTTTGTCCAAAATTAAATACATTTTGTCCTAATACCTTTGGTTTCTGGAGCTAAAGGCTTGTAGATGAAAAAGGCTGAAAGGCAAATGGGGTGTTTTGCAGGATGTCTGAAAAAGAAATAGCTTTTTTTTTTTTTTTTCAGGTAGGTTGGATGTATTTTACAAAATTGTATTGGGACAGAACTACAGGTTCCCAAAACTTAAGAAATTAAACCTTGTGCGGTACCTCCTGTGAGTGCTGAGGGCAGGTAGCTCCTGGCAGGCTGCACGGCGCCGCTGTGAGGAGCACGAATGGGGGCAGCTGGTACCGAGGGTGGCGGAGACGGCGAGCACGTGGGAGCTCTGCCTGCCAGGGGAAGAGCTTAGCTTTAAATCCTTGATTTAAAGTCTTCCCAGTTTTGGATCCCAGCACTATTCCTGTTAAGCAGGCGGCCCAAGCTGCATGCTTGCCTTGACATATTTTAACAATCTGAACAGATTTATGCTTTTTGTTGACCCTACAAGAGTTGGTTACAGAATAGGATAAACTCTCCCGAAGACAGACAGACTGAGACTAGTTCTCAAAACCTTTCCAAAACTCGTGGTTGGCTGCACACTCCTCCTAGCTATGGGAATGCTTATTCAAGCAGTGATTAGCTTGATAAAAGTATTTAATTTCTGAGTCTTCTCTTATATCACAGATTTGACTAAAAAGCAAGCTGGGGGAGCAAATATCCCAAATTATCTGCTCCAATGGAGTCTGCAGCACGGCTTTAATGAGCAGGCGGAGCAGATTTTGTTCTTTAACCAGAAAATGTTTTGGCTGGAAATAGCAAAGACCCGGAGTATATTTGTATTTCTGTTGAAATGTTCAGCCTGCTTCTTACAGTGCTCTCCTGGACGGTTCCTGGGATTGGAAATGAGATATTGCAGCAGGGTCTCTGTGCAGGCAGCAGCCCCAGTGCTGATGGATGCTGTGTGTAGCTCAGCGCATGGGGACGGTCCGTGCCGTGTGGCTGGGGGTGGCTGCAAGGTGACAGCTGCTGTGCCCCTCGGGACAGGAGTGGGGTGTGCAGGCAGAGCCCTGCAGCTCCTGCTCCCACCAGGCAGCTCCTGCAGTGTCCCTGCTCGTCACTTCCAAGCCCTGAGCACGCAGGGGTGAGAGGAGCCATTCGGGTGCCTTTGTGCTGTCCTTGGAGAGGATACTCCTTCACGTGGCAGAAAATCAGATTAGTACGTTAATGTAGAGAAAAGGTTTTCATTAGGGAAGCCGAGGAAGCATTCCTGTTTCCAGCAGAGATGCAGAGCCGATCCATCAGCTGGGCAGAGCAGCCTGTTTCTCTTCCAGATTTCCTTGCGCAAATCCCACCAACTTTTTTCCCTGTGAGATTTATAGGCAGCCTGTAGGCTTCAGCTGATTGGCAGTACGGGTTGTTTTCTTAAATAAAACCCTTTTATCACTCTTGATGCTGTGTAGTGGTGGTGAGAAATGCTGGGCACTCGTGGCACTTAAATTTTTCTTTCCCCATTTTCATAGAGGTGTCACCTGAGTGGGTGCCACGTGGTGCCCATGAGGCTCTCACTGCAGACCGGCTCTTCTCCGTCTGCTCTGAACTGTCACCTCTTTGCTCACCTTTCCCCTGGTGGAAGATGAGCAGAGGGAAGACCTTGGGGTCTCCAGCAGCTAGGAGAAGTCACCAGAACTGCTGCTGGGCACCCGCAGCCACTCAAACCCAGCTGTGCCCTGCGCCCACGACCCCGTGCTGTCCGGAGAGGGACGGACACGTGCGCAGCTCCTTCCAGGAGCTGGAGGCTTGAAATGCTCAGCCTGGGCTCCAGGAGTCCCAAATGCTGTGTGTCAGTTCAGCTACACTTCATAATTGATGCTCCTACAAGGCAAGCGTGAGAAAACAGATTTGGAGTCTCCGTTTTGCAGGCTGAAAGAGCTCTCTTCGGTGAAACAGAGCAGGCCGGCTCTGAGAAGGGGTTTGCAAACCCTCTTAATTTAGGAGAGGCCATAAAAAGCAGGGAAAAAAAAAAGCCAGCAGAGAAAAGCGAATTAGGTCCCAAAGGGGCAAAAACTGTTGTGATCTTGAATTTGAGAACTGGAAAGAAACCCATCTGGTTCTAGGTTTCCGAGAAGGAGTGCGGGAGTGCTGTGCATGATGTAAAGCCTTGCGCGGGGCTCGTGGGAAAACGCCGAAGCAGCTTGCGAGATGGAAAAAAGGAGACTGAACTCGGTCCAGGGAACAGCTTTTCATGCATCAGGAAGGATTTTAACAGAGAAACTGTAGGACGAGAAGGAGGACAAGAGAGAGGCTGTTGTGCATCGCAGAGAGCGTCAGGGCAGCGAGCTTTAGCTTTACAGGGGCGTTTGCGCCTGATTTACAAATTGCTGGGTTTAGCAGGAATGAGTGCAGGACACTTTATGAGCTGCTGTGGCTTAAAGCAAGCCCAGAGGTGACCAGGAAGGGCCTGGAGGTACTGGGGGGGGGAGCAGGGGCTCTGGTGCAGGAGCCTGGCATGGGGGAGCCCATGGACAAAGCGCTCGTTTGGGCCCTGGTGCACGGGGATTTAACAATCGGGGCTTTTTGTAGCCCGAGTGTCCAAGCTCTGCCATCCAGGCAGCATGTGCCGTTGCTTTTGTTCCTGAGACTTTTATGATCCTTCTTTTCCTCTCCGTGTCACGGTTGAAAGTATTTTCTTTATTTCCCTTGAAATACTAATGTAAATCTGGGAATTGGAAACCTCTAGCCTGGTTTTAATTGTATTTATTATTTCTTTTTAGAACAGAAATTGGGGAACAATTAAAATTATATTATTCCTGGCAGCGAAATTCCTTTTTTAATAGCTAATTTGGAGTGGTTGGGTTGGAAGCTGCTTTCCCACGTGCGTGCACGCGTGGTGTGTGTGGGGTGTGTGCTGCCCCGGGGAGCTTGCCTGAGGCTGCTGCCCTTCAGCTGGTGGCATGAGGAATTCAAAGGCCCCGTCTTGCAGCTCTTAATTAAGCCGTGTTTTTATCAATGGGAGTTTGCCTGAGGAAGAACCGAGGGATCGGACTTCCAGAATCTTTTTCTAGCATGATCTGGTTTTTATTTCTCTTAGCTGTTGGTTTTTACTACGCTTGGAAGCGCCGGTATTTTCTCCTATGCACCAGTGATAGACATTTGTTTCCCATTAGTATTTATTGGATGATTTTAGTCAAAAGCAAGCTTTGTACGAGAGCCCGCAGCATGCGCTGGGCTGTTTGTTCGCAGGGCGATGTTTTCTCTGCTCAGCTCTGCACAAGCTTCGCCCTGCTGCAGCCACAGGCATCGCTCTCAGCCGGTGGATCTGCCCTGAGCCAGATTAAATCAGATTACAGAGATTACAGCCACCTGTGTAAGCATCTATTTCATCAGTGCAGACGGGTTTCTGACTCAGGCGGATGGAAATAGCAGCGGTGCTGCCCGTGGGCTGTGCAGCTCGGTGCTGCCGGCAGCGCATCGCTGCGCTCACAGCTCCGGGCTGGGTCGGGTGGGAAGGGTCGGGGTGGGCGATGCTTTGTGGGCATGCACAGGACTAAGCAATAAAGCTTTTGAACTGCACACATGTAATGTATGTAGCTAAAATCATTAGAAAAATGTGCATTTTAATGGCATGCAAGTTCCTGACTTGAGATAATGCAACGGAAAGATTCCCATAGTTGTCCCTGCAAATACTCATTTATTAAATTAAAAGCTAAGAATTAAAAAGGGGATGAAGATACAAGTACCAAGCTAAACTCCTGACCGACGCACTTATCACACTGCAATTGATCTTGTTTTGGGAGAAAACCTTTTGAAATCACAGGTCTCTGTGTAAGGGGTCATTGAAGGAAGGCAGAAATGCAGGGATGTGCCCCCAGGTCCAGGTTTTGCTCCGCTGCGGCGTGCCGGTGTGTGCCACGAGCCCTGCCCGCAGTTCGAAGGGGCTGAGCACCGCAGGAGTGCAGTAACAGGGAACTGGAAGCAGGCTCGAGCAGACTCACAGCCCTTCTTTGGAAGAAATAACAAATATGCTTTTACAGGAGGATAAACGGAGAATACTTGGCAATGGCCAGCCCCGGAGAAGCAGGCACGTTTGTGATTAGAGACCAGGAAAAGCCGCACGGCTTCAGCAAGATCTGATTACAGAGCGTGTTTTCCTTCTGCTGGTGCACAGCTCTGACTTCCACAACACACATCAAACATCACTACTGCAGCCTCACGTCACAGAGCAGCCTCGCCGTGTGCTTGCACGGAGAGGGATAAACCTCAGGGGTTTCTCTGCTTCCTTTTCTCTTGCAGGATAACGGCCCCGTGCTGAACAAGCGGCCGATGCCCCACACCACGGCCGGGAGCCCGGTGGACAGCAAGCAGATGCTGAACCTGCAGTACAACAACCCCACCCGGCTCTACGCCAACAGCAGCGCCGACTCCGCTTTGCCAGCCCAGATGAGCGGGCTCCACATCGCTCCTGCCCAAAGGTAGGGCAAGCACAGTGCTCGTGCTCTGTACTAACTCCAGATCTGCAGGTTTTGCCCTTGTAGTGGTCAGCACGGCTGGAATTGGTCAGAGAAAATTAACCCAGAAAGCTGGGATGCTCATAAATGTGCGATCTGTTCGGCACAGCTGTCCAGGAGGCTGCGAAGTAAATAATGCTGATAGGAAAGACGAAGCTTTTGTATAGCCGAGAGCAGTTCGTGTGGGTAGTGCTAACTCAGAGACAGGCCGGGCTGTGAGGCTTTCCCATGGCTTGTGCTGCTGATGATTTATGCTCCCATGGACTGGCAAAACTTTCTGCAGGGAAGTAAGGTCTGTATCAAGTGCAAGGGCAGAGAGAGTTTGTGTTCATCTCAGGAGCTGAGTGCCTGTACAAATTCATATTTCACCGACGCTGCAAGCCAGGTTATTCCCTGTGCTGCTCCAGGGAAGTTAATGAGTTTGGAAAGATGAGAACCACACAGAAATGCTAGGAACAAAATCTGATGTTATCTGCGTGTGAGCCAAAGTGGGGAGCTTAGCTCTGGCCGTGTCTGAGCAGAACTGGGGCAGAAGTGCGTCCCCCTGGAGTTTGTGCAGTCGGGCGCTGCCCTGGCCTCTTCTGCAGGAGGGGTTGGTTGGGGTCTGGTGGGCACGAGGGGAAGACAGGTGGAGAAAAGGAGCCAGGTGACACCAAAAAGGGTTCAGCTCTCTGACGGGCTTCAAGGCTCTTGCTGCTTTTATTGGTTCTGCAGTGACCTCGGTGAGCTTGGCACTCAAAAAGGGAACTGGAGCCCTTTGGCGCAGGGCTTTTGTACCTCAGCCTCAGCACAGCATAAAAACATTTGAATTCATCTCTGCTTAAACATCTACCCAAGGTATTTTTTATTTGAAATGATGTTTTTTCATGTGTGGATGTCCTGAGCAAGCCGGCACAATGGCTTAAACTGCAATTAGTGCAGCGTACCCCAGTCACGCCAGATGCAGGCAGCTTTGGGTGCAGATGCTGAAGGCCGGCACTTATTTGGGAGGAAATCACGAGAATGTTTTTATATCCCATTCTCATGGAAGGCTGCTGTCCTCATCGAAGCTCCGGGTTTTCTGGCAGAGGGATGTGCTGACTCTGAGTCAGCCACAGCGACACTGACCCAGAGAGGTGGCTGTGGGTAACCCCCCACGCGCTGTCACCCCCGTGCTGGCAGCAGGAACCTCTCCCTGTGCCCTGGTGCGGGGGTGGCTGGATTCCCTTAGCCCTGCATAATGAATTAAATACATTTTTTTATCCATTTTTTTTCAATGCATCTCACGGGTGGCAGAGCCATTCGCAGTGCTTGCAGCTGCCTCTTTCCCGAAGGCATCTGGTAGCTGGTCCTGCCCCAGCTGCGTTGCTCAACGGGGAGCGAGCAGGAAACAAGTTTGTCCCCGTCTGTGCTCCTAGCACGGCTGTGCCTGCAGGCAGAAAGGCACGGGGGAAGAGAGGTGTTTCACAGCATCTGCCTGAAAGGGGATTAATCCAGGTACACCCCTGATTACCTGATTCTTGCTGTTTATATCTGACCTGAGTGTCCCTTTGTTTCCAAACAGTATCGACCCCATAAAGTCTCTCCCACGGAACAGGAACGGGATTGATGTGGAGTCGGATGTCTACAAGATGCTTCAGGACTATGAGAAGCCCGTCTCGGAGCCGAAGCAGTCAGGATCCTTCCGATACTTGCAGGGCATGCTGGAGGCTGGGGAGAATGGTAAGGAGGGCTGCTGGAGGGTGGCATCACCCAGAGGGGCCCCAAAACCTCCCCAGTAGCAGCTGGGTTTTTGCCTTCGTTCACTCCTCCTGTGCCCCTTTTTATGGCTCCCACGTCCACCAAGTTGCTGCTGCTGGCTTAACCCCATTCCTTTTCCCTTTCCAAGGTCCAGCAGCTTGGCAAGCCTCAAAGGACCGGTTGGCAGGAGCTGCTGGGGCATTTTTGCAGAGTGAGCGGCTGGGCTGCTCTGTTCCACTGCGCGTGACTTGGAGCTAGGCTCTCTCATCAGCTTTCCAATCAGGATACCAAGCGCACGGGCAGAAGCTCGGGGCAGCATCTGGGCGCTTGAGAAATGTTGTGGCTGAGCTGGGCATCACGGGGAAGATCTGCAAACGGCAGCTACGTGGCAGCTGCTTTCCTGGAATTGTTTGTTGGGATGCAGTGGGGTAAAGGGGCTGAGTAAGATCAGCGATGGAGAACCCTGTGCCTTTTTAATAAACGGCGTTTACACGGGGACGGGGATGGTCCTCAGCAGCGCAGGAATAGAGATCAGGAGCTTTTGGCTCACTTCTCAGCTCTGTCCTGCCTTCCTGTCTATATCATTAACCTGGGTAGTTGCCAGCTCTGACCATTCAGAATAAGATCCCCAAACGACACATTTCTGCCTCTTTTTATTTGCCTTTCAACCCTAAGTCCACTGAGGCTTTTGTGTTCAAGCCTTCAGGCTTCTCTTTACAGTCACTGGGGCTAAAATCTTCTTCTTGTTTCCTTCCAAGAGCCTCGGACTTTAATCATGTGAATCCAGGAACTTAGATTTTATGGGAAAATAACAACTACTGCAAATCTCATTACGAAGCTGCAGGAGTTAGGGAGCCAGGCTGCCGCGCTCCGGGGGCTCAGTGAATGAAATGGCAGAAGGGTGTTTTGACGAGGAGATTATTGCCTCTTGCTTCCCAGGAAGCACGACCGCAGGTAGCTTCTGACCATCAGGAGTTTCCGCCAGTTTGGGTTTTCTGGGTGCCTGCATGTGGGGGCACCAGGGGGAAGACCCACGGCCGCAGGCTGGCAGGGAGCTCCCCGTGGGACAGGGACACGGTGCTGTGCTGCCTCCCCGCATCTCCACATCACCAGGAAGGAGCAAATAGGAAGCAGCCAAAATAATCCCAGGCAATAAAGCTGCTCCCCCTCTTCCTCCCATTCTTGTGCAGGGAGACGGAGCAGAACTGCGGCCTTGCTGGTTTGTTCGGTTTAATAAGGTTTTTATTTATTTGTTTGTTTTTTGTTTGCTTTTTTTTTTTTTATGCTTCTCAGTTGTTGCTTTTTTTGGGAAAAAAAAAGCAGCAATCTGCTGCGGTCACATCCTGGTGCTCTGCCAGCCTCTCTGATGTGCTTTCCAGCAGGCCCAGGGCTGTGCAGCCCCGCGGTGCCTCGGCTGGCGCAGCGCTGTCGGTGTTTCGTAAGGGTTACCGACGAGGTGCACCTCGGTGAGCAGCACCTCTCTTGGCAGAAAGCTCCGCGATGTTTCAGCACAGCTGAAATCACTGGGAGTGTTTGTGGCTGGGTTGTTTTACAGCTTCCACCCTGTTCCATTTCCCTTCAGCCTACGCATGTCACCAAAATACCCAGTTTGGCCCAGGGCTGCTGCGTGTTGGCCTTTTAAAGTCAGGCTCTGCGCAGCTGGGTACCTCGGAGAAGGGGCTGGTTTATATGGGAAGCATTTCTACTGGAAGCTCTGTCTTCTCCAGCATTCCCAGCCCTGTCCTGTAACTGGGAGCGCTGGTGCGCGGTGGTGTGCCGGATGGGAGGAGCAGGCCCTGGTGCTGGCAGTGCCCTTTGGACCACGACGTGTAAACCAGATATGGAGAAGTCTCCTTAAATAGTGCAGAGCCATAATGGGCACTTTGGGGCAAAATCCAGGCTCAAATTTCCCAAAATTTTGCAGCATGCACAGATGCCTCAACCACAAAGCACCTGTGCCCGTGCCGAAACCTCACAGAGCTCAGCAGGGTCTAAGCACACCTTTAAGGGTCACCGTTGGCTTCATTCCTTCCTTTCCTGTAGTTGGACCTCTGTGAAAGGAGACCTCATGCCCCAGAAAACCTCATTTTCTATGAGAAGGTTTTATTTTAGATTAGATTATTTTAGATTAAAGTAAACGAGCCTTCTAGGAAGAAAAATGCACGCAGTTATAGTCATTTTTTTAATTTCCCTAGTTCTCCAGAAGACTTCCATCCTTGTCTCCTTGGTGGTGGTGGATTCAGCAGGTGCACCCAAATGTTTGTGGGCTGGAACCGATTCTTGCTGGAGCTTTTTGGAGCTTTTTGCCATTTGTCTTTCTTTCCTGACTCACTAAACAGCACTGCAGCCAGATTCATCTCTCATCCCCAACAGACTGCGTTGCCTTTTGGCAATGTAGAGGTACTGAGGTGGTGCTTGGCAATACGAGGGGAGAGGAGCAAAGGCTTCTGCTGCCATCCACACACCGTAAGGATGAGCAGAAGATGAGCAGAGGGTCCATGTGCTGTCCTGCAGGCACCTGTGAATGCTGTGTGACTTTTTAAAGGGAGTTGGTCTCACTCTTTGCTCTGTAGTTCCTTACAAGCAGGTTGTGACAGGCAGTGTGTGTGTTCTCCTGGGAAAAATAACTAAAGAACTCGTCTGGCTCCTTAATGAAAATTTAAAAAAAAAAAAGCTCCCAGAGGACAAGTTTTCAGTCTGTGTCTGTCTCAAACTCTTGGCAGGTGAAAAACTCGACAGACTGAGCAACCCCCGGACCGTCAAGCCTGCGGTGCCGAAGCTCGGCGGTGCCATGTCTGGGATGCAGATGCTCCCCGAGTGCACGAGATGCGGGAATGGGATCGTGTAAGTGCCACACAGGGACGTGGCCGGGTCGTTTCCCACCCGAAATGCAAGTTGGAGGCTACAGCAGAGTCCCTGCATCCCTTGGTGGTGGTCGGTTTGTTGGGTTTTGGGGGTGTCTGTTTGTTTTGCTATGTCTGAAGCTGGGGTTGAGGAAGACAGCTTGGCTTGCCCCTTTTTAGGGAATCCTGCAGCAAAATGTGGGTAATTCACTGAATGGTTTGTGCCCTGCTTGTCACAGCAGCCGTGTGTGGCACCGAAAGCACTCTCATTTCTTTGATGCCTTATTGAGGGAGAAATGCCACGAGGGTCAAGTGTAAGAGGCCTGTAACTATTTGTGTTTGTTGGTTGAGGAATTGCTCTCAGGGGGTGTGTGTGGGGTCATGTTTCAGGGAATAGAGGTGCTCTTCTGCTTCTCCCTGTTGTAATTCGTGCTCTGCTCAAGGCTTGGTGGTGCTGGGTTCTGCAGATGCCTGGCACGGCAAGGGGACAAGTGATGGGGAAGGAGCAGGGGGTCGGAGAGGCCCCCGGTGCTGCTCGTGTCCCCGTGCCCCTCTCGGTCTGACCCACGCTCTCCCCATCTCCCCAGGGGAACCATCGTCAAAGCTCGGGACAAGCTCTACCACCCCGAGTGCTTCATGTGCGACGACTGCGGCCTCAACCTGAAGCAGCGGGGGTATTTCTTCATCGAGGAGCAGCTCTACTGCGAGACGCACGCCAAGGAAAGAGTTAAGCCCCCCGAGGGCTATGACGTGGTGGCTGTTTATCCCAACGCTAAAGTGGAACTTGTCTAAATCCCGCTCTGCTCCGCAGAGGTCAGACGGCGCCCGCCCACCCACATGCACGCCGCCGGCTTCGCAATGTGGCTGTAATCAACCCCGATTACTAAAGCCCGAGTCAAATGCCTTCTCGTAGATAAAAACCGTTTACACTTGGGATCTCGAGGGGATGGTGTTGAAAGCGTATGAACAGGTTTTTCCCTTCTCTTTGACACTCTGCTTTTTTGGGTTGCTGTGCCGGGTTATTAGTCTGTGCCATAACCTTATCCCAGATCTGCATAAATATTGATTCATTCCCTAGGGTTTTTTTTTTTTCCTATAAAACTACTATACCTCCCCCCCCCATCCGAAAAAGCAAGGAAGACGTTTTAAAAGCTCGAAGAACATAAGGCACTTTACCAAAAGAAGCTGATTCCTCTGCCGTGACTTCAGCCTCCTGCCCACGGATGACTGCTCTGTGCCCCCCCCTTGCACCGGGCATCCCACACGGCTTTCCCTGCTCCCAGCCCTGCTGTTCTGTCACCTGGCCACCTCGCAGCACGTGTAGGGGACGCTGAGGACGGGGTGCTGAGGACGGGGTGCTGAGGCAGGATGCGGAGCCCACCTGGCTGCCCCCACGCTGCTCCTCCTGCCTGAATTCCCGGCCCCTTTGCTTCCGTCCTCCCGACTCCGACCCAGCTTCGGTTACGCTTCTGTGGTCCTCCCCATCTGGCTCTGCTCTGACCTCGCAGCTGGGGAGGGGGAAACAAAATCCCCCCCCGGGCACTTCGGAGGTAACGTGAGAGCTCTTTGAGCCCACCGTGAGGCCCCAGGGCTGGAGCGAGCCGATGCAAATCCATGCCCGTGCCCTGAGACTGTGCTTTTAGCCAGGTTTCTCGTGCCCTTTATTTTATGGGGGGAAAAATAGAGGATCTTGGGATGTTGCTTTGTTGGAGGAACGTTTTTTATGTTAGTGTTTAGAGGAGAGAGGTGTGGTTTAGACACCCTGCTGTTAGACGCCACCATGATGATGGTGGAAGCCGTGTGGGTGGTACCATGAGGCCCTTTCCGAAACACGTTTTTGTGCTTTATAAATGAGAAAGTGCCTTCTGTACAGGCAAACCTTTCATTTCTGTGTCACTATTTCCCCATGTAACGGATCAGAGGGGTTTGGTCAGGGCGTTACAGGGCCAGGAGGAGACCAGGCCCTGGGGGGGTTCCAGCAGCTCCTGCGGGCACCAGGCTTTGGCCTCAGGACGGCTCCTGTCTGAGGGCTGTGAAAGCAGAAGGCAATGTGGTCGAGGCAAAAGCAGGACACAGCAGCACTGGTACTCCAAAAGCTGCCAGGCTGCCTTGCAGCAGGGGGGTGCTGCTCCCCCAGCAAGCTTCCCACCCCCAGACACTGCCTCTTGCAGCCGGAGGGATGCCAGCAGCAGGACACCCATCCCCAGCTCCTTTTCCATCAGCATTTTCCTTATCGAAGTGCAAGGAGCACACGGCAACTTCACCACACAGCCGAGCCTTGTTTTCCTTGTACCTGCACAGCCTGGCTCGGTAGGTTGGCCCAGCTGAATGGGAACACTCGGGACAGCTGTGAGCAATTAGGAGACTAACGCTGAGCAGGTATGAAGTGTGATTGCCCCTTGTCTGCAGGCTTCTGCTTGGAGCTCGTTAGTTTGCGATCAGCAGCAGCGTTTGTTCTGATTTCCCTTATTAACCTGGTGTGTTGCGGGCTGGCAGCCGTGTTTCATCCCTGGCACCTTTTGTCCCCGCTCAGTGCCATCTGTGGCTGGTTTCTCACCCCCCAGGTGCCAGCCGTGCTGCAGCTCCAGCACAGGGAACACCTTAAAAATTAACAAGCTGGTTCAGCATCCTTGAGCTCTGGGCGCAGAAACAACGCGGAGAGAGCAGACCCAGGCTTTGCCTGCGCCTTTCTTTCAATTTGGAAATGCATTCCCCCAAACCAATTTTTCCACACACTTGTGATACTCTTTCCTATGAGTTATCAGCTGGTGTGACCCCCCCGAGGAGCTCAGAGCCCCCTCTAACAGCAATGCCCTGGAGCAGGTTGGTTTCTGGCTCCGTGCTCTAACAGATGCCCGCAGGCAGCGACGGCTCCGCCTCGCCCCGCTCACAACAAGGGCCAGCTGCACAAGCCTTACCTGTTAATTCTATTTAACTCTGTAAAACGTTTGTATGAGATACAAAATAAAGTTGTATTGTTGGTTTTATGCCTCGCTTTAATTGCTTTCGCTTTGATCCATTCCTTGGGTTTCTCCCTCAGGAGACGTGCGTGGCGGAGACCCTCGGTGCCTGGATAAGGTGGGTGCTGGACAGACAGACAGACAGACAGACAGCTCCTGGTACCTTTTGTCTGGGGGGAAATCCTGCTGGTGAGCCCCAGCAGCATTGTTTCCCTTGTAGCAGCACCACTTGGGATGCATGGAGGGAATAGCCTTGCTGCTCCCCTGTTAAAAGGGACTTGAATTCTACCTGAGTTTAAAGGCAGGGTGTTTTTTTCTAATTCTTCATGAAAAGAAGGCTTTCCAGCCTGTTTCTGTTTTCAGGCAGTAACGTGGGCTGTGCAGCTGTTGCATGCCAGCCCCTACCGCTTGCATCCTGCTTCCCCAAGCATGGCACAAAGAGGATTTTCTTACCCCAAATCCACGGGTTTCCACTCCACAAGCCTTAATAAAACACAAGCCCTGGGACAGAGAGCTGCACCTCTCACCTCTCTAGCAACTCATCGTGCATTCAGTCTTACCTGAGGTCTGCTGTGTGGTTTTGGGGGTGCTGATTTTGTGGTCTTTTTTGTTGTAGTTGTTCTTTTTCTTTTTTTTTTTTTTCTATTTTTTTTTTCTTTTTTTTTTTTTAATCATGAGTCTTTCCTGCCCTTCTGCTCCCATTCTGCTTGCCATCAGGGTGCGGAGCTGGGCAGGGTGAGAGCGTCCCTGCCCTGCAAACACCCGTGGGTGCCCTCTCCTTGGCACCGATGTAACACAGCTCACCAGGTCTCTGCATGTTTGCATCCAGAAAGCCAGAAATGTCACAGAAATACTGGTTCCCATGCATAAAATACTCACTTTGTCCTTATTTCTGAGGCTTTCCAACTGGAATGGGGGCGGGTGGCCCCTGTGCTGCTTGGGTGCCAGGGCAGGAGCTGGCACTGCCGGTGCTGCATTTGCCAGCGGGATCACAGCAATCATTCCCATGTCAGGAGCACTGGCTCGAGGGGCAGGCTCGCTAATCGCCGTTAATTTGGCACGGACAGGAGGGAGAACAGCAGCAAAGGCCATGGGAGACACTGTTTGGAAGAGACATTCCCAGACGCTTTTTTTTTTCACGGGAGCTGGGGGGAGCATCTTGGCATTTCCAAGCAGCCGAACAAAACGTCCAACGCCTGAGTTAAACATCATGAGTTCATCCAGCGCTTCCTGCACGCGTGTGCAATTAAGGAATTAAGGACACAACAGGGCTGCTCTAACACTGCAGGTGAGCACCGAGAGGGTGAGGATAGGCTCACTGGGGTTTAGCAACCGTATAATAGAGGGATGCTTGCTTACGTAGCTAAATCTTGATAGGCCTGCTTTGAATAGCTGATTAGTATTCAATTCACTGCTACGTGGGAAAGTGGGAAGCAATGCGAGTTATTTGCCTCCAACAGATAGGGAATCTAAAGGGTTTTATTTGGAAAGCATTAATGTGTGGAAATTGTTGTCTGAATGTGCCTTAAATATTTTAAAACACAGAGCCCCTGAGGATCTGCCTATGGTACGAACTCTCCGGGCCTCCATTTTCATATATTTTGGGTGTGCAACCCCGGATCTAATTAGCGCACATATTCAAATAATTAACATGCTGACGACTCTCCCTCCAGCCTGTGGTTTTTGGTTCCCCCCCCAAACACAGACGTGGGGTGCCAGACTTGGTGCGCTGCTTGCACCATGCCCCCTGCTCCCAGCCCAGCGCCCCGTGCCAGGCGCCTCCCCGGGCTCCTCCAAGCTTTGTAAAAAGCTTTTTGCTGCTAAGATCAAACGTGGTGAAGGGCACCATCTATTAACTAAATGAGGTGGGAACGGAGCCAAATTGGTTCAAGTTCTGATTGTTTAACTTTTTCCATGTCTCATCACTGAAGTTTCCTACTTAGCCCGCATTATTTCCACCACCACACCCCCCCCCTTTTTTTTTTTTCTGCTGCTTTTGTTTGGAGTTGTTTAACTTTGCCTTTGTTACTGGATGGCTGCCCCAGGGACCTTAAAAAAAATATCTCAGCTGTTCCATTTGTGTTGGGATAAAAGTCCTTGTGCCGTAGGAGGGGAGGTAATGGGAAAGAGGATTGCTGGAAAAAATGTTCCCTCTCCTCCCTTTCTCGTGTGTGTAAGAGGCTATTTTAATTACTTTTTGGGGAAAAAATAATCTTCCTCACACATATAATAAAACAGACAAAACTGCACCCGACCGTACGGGAACTTATCTGCAAGTTTGTTTTGCCTCTCAGTTTCTCCCAGGGAAAGCACAGGCTCACAGGGACACCCACAGCGCTCCCCAAACCCAGGAGCAGCTTCTCCCCGCAGGACATTTAAATATTCTGGATTTTTATGCAGTCCTGGAGCAACTCTTCATGCAGGGAGAGCTGATGGGGAGGGCCTGGGCTGTGCCAGCGCTGCTGCTTGGGGCTCTTCATTTACACGGGGTGGCTCTGACTGTGCTCGGGCACGCTTCAGGCTTTCCATTTTTTTAATGAGAACATTAATTTTTTTGCAAGGAAGCACCCCAGCTCTTCAGTCCCAGAGCCCAGGGGTGCGGGGAGGCTGGCGGTGGGTGCCTGTCCCCTCGCAGCACAGGGGGGAACCAAGCCCCGGGCTGCGCAGAGCGGGCTGAGGGGGGGGACCCCGAGGGTGACCCGGTCCCTGCCCCTGTCCCCGGGCAGCAGCAGCCACCTGCGCCCCCTCTGCGGGTGTGGAGGGGATGGAGACCCCCAGCAGGGAGTCCTGGGGTGTTCCCCGACCGTGGGGGAAAAGGGGGGTGCAGGGGGTGCCAGGGGTACGTCGGGGTTGGGGGTGCAGGGGGGGAGCGCAGCCTGGTGCAGCGCAGCCCCGCCGTGCGCTGCGCCTGCCTCCGGCACCACCTAGTGCTGAAAGGAGGGATGCCCCGCAATTCCGGGCAGGATGGGAGAAAAAATACCACGCTCTGAGAATTTACAGCCTTGGGTGAGCGGTCCCTGGGTCAGAAGATCACAGTGAACCAGGAGGACAGCTCTTCTGGGAGGTAACCAGGAGAGGGCTGCTCCCGGGGGAGCAGCTGGAGGCTGCGCTGCTGCCTTTCACCTGGTCGAGTGATGGTGCACAGGTGAAAGTGTTTCATTTCTTTGTAGGAGGTTGGGTAGGTTTGGGGAAAGCTGCTTCCACTTGAGCAGGTGCATTTTGGGGGCTTTCCCAGCCTCACACCTGTGCCGCAGGCAGGCATCCCGGCTCCATTTGATGCCTGCCACAAGTGTGCTTACCTGAAAAACAATCCTGCTGAGTGCCTGCCTGCCCAGCCCTCCTCAGGAGGATAAAAAGTTCATGCATCACTGCCAGGAACTGAGAAGGGATGGCCACAACTGCCCGTAAAAGCTGCACATCCTGTAAATGGGTACGGCTGCGAGGAAGCATTGCAGTGGGCAATCCTCAGCGGTGCTCCCCGGGAGCGAACGCAGCCACGTCTGCTGGCAGAGCAGCCGGTTTGAAATGGGGCAGGAGCTCAAAGGAGCCAAAAAAACATTTTGTCCCAGATGCCATCAGCCCAGTGGGATGGTCGCAGGCTCCAGCCACCCCGGTGCAGGCAGCAGCAGCACAGGGGGCAGGCTTTGGGCAGAGCGCTGAGCACGTCGCCCTGCTACGGGCACTGCTCAGAGCCAGCCAACGCCCTTAGAAAATGGATTTTGCTTTGCCCTGTTGATAAGCAAGCTTTTGCATGATCCAAGTGTTATGCAAACAGTATGGAATTACACAGCTCTGATTTATCACGTGTTTTCTTAATTCCCAGCTCTTGAGATGGCTGCTGGGAGTGTGCCACGAGGGTGCCACGAGGCTGAGGGTCCTTCCCCAAGCAGAAGGGGGAGAGTGGAGCTGCACGGGCAGTGACCACTCCAACCCAGAGCAGAGCTGGAGCTCACATAATCTCCATGCCTGGCTAGAACCATCCCTGATATGTGATCAAAGCAGGCTTTCTAATCCAGGGAGCACCCAGCAAAGGCTGGCAGGAGAGCAGCAGCACTCTGGGCTGTGGTGCTCACGTGCAGGATCTGGCGGGGCCGTGGCAGAGCTGGCAAGGACAGCAGGTGGTTCTCTGGCTCCCAATCTGCGTGTCTTCACCAAATAACAGAAAGCCCAATGGTGCCTTCATGTTGAACGTATGAAATTTATAATATGATAAGGACTCATCTGTAAAACAGATAAACACGTGTGTGTTATACATTACCGCTTTTAATTCATTAAATTTACACTCTATCCACAGCTATTTATGAGCGCTGCAAAGGATTCCTCCGTAGACAATTGCTGCTGACTGACTAATTGCACTAACACTAAGGATTAAGACAAGGCATTCCCGACTCCTTATTTCCCCATGGGGCTGCACACACGTTGCCTGTCTGTCCGTGGTCCTTGTGCAGCCCTGGGCAGGGCAGAGCAGCCCCCACTGCAGGCTGCGAGCCCCCCATCCCCCTGCCATCCCTGTTCCACTCTTATCACCAGGGCCAGCTTTGGCTGAGCGATGGCTCAGGCTTGGCGTGGAGACATCCCCCCCTGCCCCTCTCCGGGTGGGTGGTGTCAGAGCCCTCCCCATCTGCTGCACCACATCGGCCCCTCGCTTATCCCGCTCAGCAGCGGGCTCTGCCTGGCCCGGATAAATGCTGCCGTCTGCTTCTCCTCCCCAGGCACTGCTGCAGAGGTGGCTCCGTGGCACAGCGCCCGCTGATTTGGCTGTGCCTCCACCTTCCCAAATGCCCACGTAAGGCTCCGATCACTGCTGGGGAGATGTTTCCCTGTCTTCTTTTGCCTGCTGCCGGCACAGGTGAGCTTGGCCCTGCAAGGCCAAACCGGCCGCTCCCCAGCAAGCACCCTGCGGAGAGCTCTGCTGTGTCCTCCTCCAAGTGACTCACCAGAGATCTCTCCTGTGCCTGGGGTGCACCTTTTGATAAAAAAAGACAACAACAACAAAAAAAGACAATAACAAAAGCCCAGCCAGCTGAGCACAGGCTGTGCCCACACACCCATGTGTCCCACACAGCACCCCGTGTCCTCCCGTGCAGTGCAGTGTGCTGGTGGCTGGTGTGCAGCCAGCAGCCCGTGCTCCCCTGAATGAACACTGGAAATGGGAGCTGTTTGGTTTTGCTCTCTTCCCTCTCCTTCTCATCATGCCTCCTTTCCCCTCCTGTCTGGTCATTGCGGCTAGCACAGGAGCTGCCACACGTGCTCCACACTGTGCCAACATCAGCAAAGGGACCAGCCCCATCCTGGGACTCACAGGACTGCCACACAACGGCGCATTGACATTTCTGGGTTTCCTCCAAGAAGGCTTTTGCAGCCCACAGCAGTGTCACAAGTGTCAGGGGAGCACAGCCCAAAGCAGCATTATGAAACAAGCCGAGCGCTGTGCATATTTCAAACAGCGCTGTGGCTCCAAGTGCCCATGGAGCCATGGCCGGGGCTGGCAGCGCCGCTCAGATTTCTGAAATGGCTTCACCAGCTATCCATGTGTCTCCCTCCGGGCAAGCTAAGAGTCATGCGTAAGGCAGGAGAAAATAACAGATAGGAAACTGGGGCACACAGAGCCTCGCTCCGGGGCCAGCGCTGCCCCAGGACCCTTCGGAGCAGCCGCTGCTGACCTCGTCTGACACCGCTGCCAAACGCGCATTGTGCCGAAGAGGATGACAAACGTTGGGTGCTCCTCATCCCCCTCCGGCCTCCTTCTGCCGGGAGGGATCTGCTGTGGGGCCGGCCACTCTCCGGGATGGGCGGAAAGCACCGCGGGAGGCAGGGACCGGGAGAGCCCCGGCTGCGGGGCGGGCGCTCGGGGCAAGGCGCGGGGTGCGCCCGGGCTGCGCCCCCCGGGGATGCTCCGCGGGGAGCCCGGGCACCGGCAGCGCCCTCCCGGGGCCGGGACAGCGGGTGTCCACCGGGATGCACCGCCTCTTCGGGGGCCGGGCCGTGCTGTGCCGAGCCGTGCCGGGGAGGAGCCGCGTCCTGGGGGCGCGCAGAACCGCGGAGAGCTGCGGGGAGAGCCATGCGGGACTACGAGGAGGTGTCCGCCTTCCTGGGCGAGTGGGGCCGCTTCCAGCGCCTCGTTTTCTTCCTGCTCAGCGCCAGCATCGTCCCCAACGGCTTCAATGGGATGTCGGCCGTCTTCCTAGCCGGCACCCCCGCGCACCGCTGCGCCGTGCCCCGCGAAGCCAACCTGAGCGGCGAGTGGCTGAACGCCAGCATCCCGCTGGAGCTGCGCGGCGGCCGGGAGGAGCCGAGCCGCTGCCGCCGCTACCGCCTGGCCGCGCTCGCCAACTTCTCGGCGCTGGGGCTGCGGCCCGGCTCCGACGTGGAGCTGGGAGAGCTGGAGCAGGAGCCGTGCCTGGACGGCTGGGAGTACAGCCGGGACGTCTACCGCTCCACCATCGTCACCGAGGTGAGGGGACCCCGGTGGCATCTTTGGTGGCATCACCAAAGGGCAGGGGGTCGAGGGAGTGGGTCCGGGAGGAGGGGAGATGCTGCCGGGCTCGGGGGGACGGGGGGCGAACCGTGCAGCCCGTCCGGGTTATCAATGCGGAGCACCCAGTGGAGACTCCAGCCCGGTTTGTTTGCAGAGGGTTTACCCGTGGCGGGGAGGTGAGGGCTGAAAATAGACGGGTGGCAGCTGGCTGTGGGCTGCTGACCCTCCTGGCAGCCCCCCCGGTCGCTGGTTCCCAGCCCTGCTGTGGATGGGGCCATGGACACCACTGGGCACCCCCATCAGGGCCCTGTGGGGCTGGGCAGTGTGGTGCTGGTTGTGGGGTCCTCGCTGCCCCAGCACCCTGTGCCGGTGCTGCCAGCCCCAACGCTGCCTTTGGTGGCTGCCAGATCCACATTGGGTGACTTGGTGGAGGTGGGGGCTGCTTGGGGGGCTGCTGCTGGCTCCTGTGTGAGCCTGGCCCCGAGGCTGTGCCCAAGCTGCCAGTTTTAAGCCCCTACAACATCCACACAAGGCGTCGCAGGAGCATCAGCGGTGGCGGTCATGGAAGAACTTGTTTGGGGTTTGAGTGCACCAGCGGGGCCAGGCTGTCTGCACGTCTGGTGGCGAGCTGTGATAAAGGAGGAAAGCACCATCCCCTAAAGCTGTGGAGCTGCTCTCACTCCTCGGTGTTATGTGACAGGGTTAAAGGGATAACGGGCTCAACCCACGCCTTTGGCACTGGGGTTTGGCAGCGGGCAGGCCCCGTGGGCCGGGCAGCGTGCCCCAGGGCAGGCAGCGTCACCCGGGGTCACTCCAAGTGGCCTGGGAGGGGACAGGAGATCCCACGCAGCTCGAGGTCACTGCAGCCATGAGAGGGCTCTCAGGGAAACCTCAGGCTTGTGTTGGGTTCTGCACAGCTTTGGGGAGCTGGGTGCTGCCCCAATCAGGCTCGGTGGTGGAAGGATTCACCCCTCTGGTGCACCCGATGGATCACGCTTGGGGTGTGCAGCGTGGGCAAGGAGCGGGTGCCTGCCCCTTGTCTGCAGCCACGGTGACTCAGCAGGGATATCGCCACCAGGAACCGTCCTGCTGGCCGGGCACGGCTGTGGGGCTGTGCCAGGGGGCGTGGGGGCACGGACAGGGGTGGGCAGATGGGGGCTCAGCTGCACTGAGGCGTGCGGGAGAGGAAGGCGAGCAGGGAAAGGCTCGGGGAGGGGACGCCCCTCGCGTGCCCATGGACACGTGTAGCCCATGTGTGCATCTCCCCTGCCAGCAGCTGTGCTCAGTCCCCATCCCTCGGGAAGCTCCCCCGGTCCTGGCCGTGGGCGAACCGTGGCCACGTCCCAGCTGCAGGACACGTGCTGCGGGCAGGCACGTGCAGCAGAAAGGCAGTTCGGGGCAGCACAGTGGGGTTTGCCACGGGACCTGGAGCGCACCCGAGGGGAAATAACACGCCCAGATGGTGGAAACCAAGCGTCAGGTTCCCAGCTGTAGGCCAGATGGAAAAGGATACTTGTTTTGTTTAAAATGGCACGAACGTTGGGGAAAGATGCTGAATCCTGTTTTAAAGCAAGGAAAGCGGGCAGTGATGAAACCATGAGAAGAAGCAGTTGGGTTGAACTTGTGATGATAATTTTTGTGCCCAACGTTTTTCTCGGTATTAATGAAGACGAGCCAGGACATGCCATCAGGAAAGCTCGATGGAAAAAACCATCTTCAGATGAGGAGCAAAACCTGGTGGTTACGGGACTGGGCACTGGAGGTTGCATCTGAGTCATTCAGCTGCATCAAATCCTGTTACTGCTGCTTGAAAGGAGCAGGCTGGGAGGTGCCAGCCCAGCCCTGGAGTTATCCGGGGATGTGCTGAATTCCCTGGAGCGGAGGGTCCCCAGCTCAGTCATATGGTAGGTCTGAAAGTGGAGATGATGTCAGCAAAGTGCATGTGTCCAAAACACGGGGAAAAGGGACATAACGAGGTCAGGGAGCTGAGGGTGTCGGTCAGGTTGTCCCACATAAAAATGATGGTTTTTTGTCTGACCAGGTGGCCAGTGTGGCTGCTGCACCAGGTCAGCGCTGCCGGCACTTGCAGGGAGGCTCTGACCCAGAGCGGGGCTACTCCTTTCTGGCCATTCCCTCGTTTCCACCATCTGTGCTTTGAAACTAATTTAAGTGTTAACATATGTATTTTTTCTATGCTGTGGGTTTTTGCCTGGAACTTAACCTAATTCTGCTCTAATTCCAGAGAGCAGTGCTCAGATCTGGCTGTCACTAGAGGCTCGGGCACAGGCAGCGGTTTTGCTCTCTGGAGCAGGGCGCTTACACGCATTTAACGCCCCGGTGCTGGGCTCTCAGCTCCCTGAGAGGTGCTCTGGGCTGTCCTGCAGCATCACAGTGCTGCACGGTGCATGTCCCTGCTGCAGGAGCCCCACGAGTGCCCACGGCAGTGCTGCAGGCTGCTCCCTGCTCACCAGTGCTATTCCCAGGGGAGGCAGGGGGCTGGGGGTCAGCAGGGGTGAGCAGCTTCCCTGTACAAAGCTGGGTAGGAGCTGCTGTGATGTGAAGGCATCTGAAGGATTTGTCTCTCCCCCTGAGGCTTTTTCCCAGCGGTTGACCAACTGGTTGGGTCACAAAACTCATCGACCTGCAGCATCCCTGCTGGCCACGCCAGCAGAATTCACCCTTCTGGAAGCCAGGAGCTTGGGAACAGGGGGCTCGGGGATGTGATGGCCAAAAAGGGATCCAGCAGCTCTAATTCCTGCTGGTAAAAGGAACTCGCACGGACGCTTACGCGTACTTTGTTCTGCGTAGGCAGAGATATTAAAGAATTACTTATTTGCTGGTTAATGAATAATTCCTCCAGCAGAGAGTTTGGGCGCCGTGGCTGCAGGTAGCTCAGCCTCTGTGTGCTGGGCACGGGCTGGGATGAGCACTGTCCCTGAGGAGGAGCTGAAATGAGTTAAATGGCACTTTTTTTCCCTAGGAAGCTTGCAGGGACTGGGGTGGTGATGGGGCTGCAGATGCATGAGCCACAGGGGCAGGATGGGTCGTGTGTGAAGGAGGACGAGGTGAACTTCACCTATTTTCGTATAAGGGGCACTTTTTTGCTCAGCAGCTTCAGCTGTTCCTGGGGTCAGATGGATTTCATTGTGTTTGTGTGTTTTCTGGTCAGGTACAGCGAGTTCCTACAGACACAAAGCCCACCCCACCAGCCGGCTGCCGCACACCCTTACCACATCCTGCACATTTTAAGGGCTCCTCCTGGTATCTTTAATTTTTTTCTCTGCTTCCAGCCCGTGGGGCTGAGTGCGTGTCAGGAAGCCTCCTCGTTGCCCAGAGCAGCTCTTTGGTGTCCAAGCAGAGGCTGCGGACAGCATGGGTCGGGGTTTGACACTGCTGGGGACAACAGCCCGACCTCCCCTGCTGGTTGGAGTGAGCAGAAATCGGATTTTAATACCCTGAGTGATGTTCTGTACAGGCTGCGAGCTGTCTGCCACCTCGTTATTCACCGGCTTCTCCGAGGCTGAGCGTACAAAGCGCTACAAATCCGGACATGGCAATTTGGGAACCTGCCGCCCTGTTCCCTTTCCTCTCAGTTTCTCTAGGAACATCCAGGGCTTGATTCACACCTCCTCCTTTTTTTATTTTTATTTTTTAATCTCAATTTCTTCTGACAAGTGAAGCAGATCCTGTGTATGTTCTCCAAGTCCAGCATCCCTGGAAGCATCCGAGCCCCGCTGGCCCATGCCCTCCCTCCTATCTAATCAAATACAATTAAGATAAACAGAGATAACCACCTGGGCCTGGCCCACACCTACCCACCTGTTCCTCCCAGCAGGGACGAGATGGTTTCCATTTGAAATAAATCAGATTTAAGCAACTGAGGTGCATTTCAGCCCCATGCCACAGGACTCCTGCATTGCAGATGATGCGCTGGTGTTTTCAGGAGCGGGCACAGGCTGTGGTTTGAAATGCCAACCCGCTGGTTGTTTTGTTTCATTTTGGCAGGACAGGGAGTGCCATCAGACGGCGCTGGGATCTCTCTCCAAATCCCAACTCGCTCCTTTTGGCCGGGTGCCTCTGTGCTGGGGGCAGCCTCAGCCCACTGCTGCTGCTCAGCCCCTGCACCCCGCAGGCAGAGGCTGCGTCCCGGTGAAGGCGATGTCCCCGCTTCCTGATAGCAAGGCTAATTATTAAAATGATGCTGTACTAAATGATGCTGTACTTTGAGCTGAGCCTGATTAGCCTACCCTCATGGTACAATTATCTAAGCTGTGACCGACCTGTTTGAAGCGTGTCCAGCAGCACCCCAGTGGGTGTGCCCTGACCGGGGGATCGCTCCCCGGGACGTGAGCAAGCCCTGGCAGATGCATGCTCGGTTCTCCCTCGGGTGCACCGAGGCTCCTTGTGCTGATTTCATTTTTTTAAGCCTTGCGTGGGGTGACGGGAGGCGCCGGGTGGAAGTTTCCACGCTGGCTCCTGTCCCAAGCCTCCGGTCCCAGCCACGAGGACGAGCGGCGAGCACGGAGCTGCCCATGAGGATGCCAGAGGGAGGAGGGATTTAAGAGTAAATCTTTGTGGGATGGAGAAGAGATTTCACTCTGCACGCTTTTGCATACATTCTGTCAAACCCATAAACCAGAGAAATGCAGCAGGTTTTGCAGCAGGGAGGCCAGGCGAGCTGTTCCCAGGAGCACCCCAGCTTGGGGTGCAGGATGGGTGCAGGATGGGTGCGCATCAGCTGCAGGGACCTCACGGCCCCAGCCACTGGGAGGGATGGGGAGAGGACAGGGGGAATTCGGCCACAATATGGGGAAATCAGCGCCCTCCCGGGCAGTGCCACGCTATTCAGGGCAGATCTGATCGTGGGCCCTTCTCTTGCAGTGGAACCTGGTGTGTGAGGACGACTGGAAAGTGCCGCTGACGACGTCCCTGTTCTTCGTGGGTGTCCTCATCGGCTCCTTCATCTCGGGGCAGCTCTCAGACAGGTAACGCCACCGTCGCCAGCTTCACTCGGGAGCAGAGCAGGGCAAAACCCTGGGAACAGGCTTTTTCTTTAAAAATCCCAACCTTTACCCTCAACACACGTGGAACTGCTGCCATCTGTATGTGTCAGCCAACAGCTGGTCTCTGCACCGAGTGCATGTGGCAGCCTTGCAGTTTGATGAGCTGGTCCCAAGCTCGCTCCTTCGTCCACCCCTTCTGGTCGCTATAAAAACCTCGTTCGCTGTCACACATTAACTGGGGTTCTGTTGTTGGAGCTGTAAGGCAAAAGTTGTCCTTTGAGTGGGAGCTCCAACGTGTCTTGTTGGATGAGATGGTTCGCTGGAAACGAAATGTGCCCACGAGGAAAATAAAAGGATAACCTGTAAATGAATAGCAACGATGTGATGCCGTCTAACCACGTAGATGTAAAATGCCAAGAAAAATACAGCAGGCGTTTGACAATTATCTCGGCAGCAATCAAGTTTTCACCTTACAGGTGTCCAGTGCCAAGCACCCGTTCCTCCTGCGTGTCCCCATCCCTGCTGCAGCCCCGTGGCCATCCCTGCCCGGTGCTGCTGCGGTTGGAGAGGAACATCTCAGCAGGGGGGGGTCAAAACTCAACGTGAGACTTAATCCCAAAGCCATGAGTATTAAATTCCATGTGATCCAAATTTAATCTCCTGCCCCTGGTGCAAAAGTCGGGCCGCGTTACTGTTTGAGAGGAGACAGGATTATCCCTAAATCCCTCTGGTGCCCCTTGGGAACATCTGATAAAATGTGCGCACCCGAGCAGCTGGCGAGCCCGCAGGCCCTTCTAGTGTTAGCTGCTTGTGGAGCTTTTTGGAAAGGTTTTGTCAATAAGCGGGTGTGTTCTGAGCCCAAGTGGGGCGAAACCAGCTGATAGAGCTCGATAACACATCCAAACTGCAGTGGTGTTATGCTGTATAGATGCCAGCAGCCTGAGTGCCATCATTTCCTAACTTTGGTCTGCACGGCTTGTGATCTCAGAGTTTTTCTCACCTACATACTGTTGTCTGGGCTCCTGAGTTCCTGGCTAGTGACAACCTGAACTTTCTGCTCTTAATTTCCTTTATTAATTTATTTTCTGGGTCTTGGAAATTCTCTTTTTCAGTTCTTGTAGAAATAATACATAAAAGGCATAAAAATGTAACTGATCTTCAGCTAAGCTGTGTCATCTGCAGTTGGATATTTATGCTTTGTTTTTCATAGCCCTGCTCCACAAATGAATTCAGTAATCATCTCCTTTGTCCTTGGCACCAGGTTTGGCAGGAAGAGCATCCTCTTCTCCACCATGGCCGTGCAGACAGGCTTCAGCTTCCTGCAGATCTTCTCCAGCAGCTGGGAGATGTTCACGGTGCTCTTCCTCATAGTGGGGATGGGGCAGATCTCCAACTACGTGGTGGCCTTCATACTGGGTATGGATAAGCCTTTATTAGATTAAATGCTTGCTTAATGTACTGTGTTTTTTTTTTTCCTCTGAACTTGCAGCAGTTAATTAGAGACAGCTCTAAATCCTCACTGGTAAAATTCCTAATTTAGGCCAGCATGGTGTGTTTTTTTTTTTCTTGGATACTTTAAGGAATCTCTTCAAATAGTTAGAGCTTGTGCTTTTTGCAGGTTTAGAGAAAAAAAGTGCAGGAAATATCAACACAAACATTATTTCTGTGCTTTTTGGAGGAAAGGTTCAAGGGAGGCTGAGGGCTGTTATCAGCGGGAGCAGGGCTGAGCCAGCAGCGACTTTTGGGTTCCTCCCTGGCCACCCCCAGTTTGCTGAGGGCTCTGGGCAGCCAACACTTGGGTCAAAGCAGTTTCCATGCACAGCGTGAGGCCTCCTGTGTGAGCTTTTAACCCAGGGGTGTCAGAATTTATAGCAGGTGGTGTCACCTCTTTGGGGGACATCAGGCACGAGCTCACCCGGCGTTTCCCCAGGGAGCGCGGGGCGGTGCTGAGGGCACGGACACGGAGCTGCGTTTTTGGGGTGTTGCACTTGGCAGAGCTGGGGGGGCCCAGAGCACCCTGGCAGCACCCACTGCCAAGAGGTAGGGTGGCGTGCTCCCAACCGAGCACGTTTCATTGCATGGGTGCAGCCTGCTGGTACCTGGTGTGCCGTGGTGCTCCTTCTGCCATCCCGTGCTCTGCGGAACCGTTCCCAGCTCTCAGGAGGCTCAGTGGTTTTTTTTCCCACTCCGCCAGGAGCCTTGGGGCTCTTACCAAGGATGGGATTAAGCTAAAGCAATTTAGGAGTTAGCTCTCTAATTGCGGTTAGTCATCAGCTGTCTTCAGTGCAGAGAGAGGCATTTCTGCAGAGCTTCCCACCCTACAAGGTGCAGCTGAGAGCCCTGCACGCCCCTGCTGCTCCTCCAGCCCAGCCAGCAGCTCCCAAAAATCAGCACATCACAAGGGTGCTGGGTGGGGGAATGCACCCACAGGGGGAAGAGAGGCTCCTGTAGGAACCCCATCCCGTGGTGGGCTCCTGCTCTGGGGTTGCTCCCTGTGCCCTGGAGGTGCTGCCTGGTGCTGTCTGGTGTTGGTGGATGCTGTGTCTCCAGCTCGGGGGGAGCAGTGGCACCAGCACGTGTAAATCCCCGCTGTGCTGCAGCCCTGGCACTCCCCAGCACCAGCTGGGTTTGGGGTTTTTGTTTGTGCCAGTGCCTGGTTTCCCACGGGTTTCTCCTTTCGGTTCCCATCCCAGCTCTCGATATCCAAATGCTGGAAGCCCGCTGTCAGCCTGTGTCACCTCCCCGTGCACAGCTCAGTCCCTGCTACTGATTCCACATACAAACCAGCTTTTTCTGCCAGTTTTTCCTTAGTTGTAGTTGTTTTTTTTTTTTTCCGTGTTCAAGTCCTGAGACTGTAAAACAACAGAGAGATTTGCGAAGGCGTGCTGCTGGCAGCCCAGGGTTGCTATTGCCAAGAGAATAAGGGAAGAGGAGAGACAGAAGAGAAATAGAGATGAAAGATATTGTCTCATAATGCCTCATTGAAAGATATTGGCTCATAATGCCACAAATCCTACATCTTAACACACTGCTCAACAGGTATAAAACAAAGCTGCAAGGCTCAGACGTCTCCCCAGATGCCCCTAAGCAAGAGCCATCAGCAGAGGAAGACAGCAGTTTATTTTTTAACACACCCTTCCTGACCCTAAGAGTCCTTGTTTGCATCTTCTCGTGATTTTTTTCAGTTACCCCAAGCTTCTGAAATGGAAACTCTTGTAGCTATTAAATAGCTTTTTGGTTTGGTTGCTTGGTTTTTAAGTCTCTGGTATTTTTTTCCAATCGCTCTGCAATATTAAGGGTTTTAACCTTTAATTAAGGGGTTTTAAATCCCAATCTAGTGAAAGGGGGCAATGCCTATTTCTCCTCCAAGCACATCGGGAAGGCTCCTGGCAGTCTGTCAGCTGCTGGCCCAGGCCTGCCCTCACCTGTGTCGGGCAGCGCGTTAATCACAGCAAGCAGAAGCTGCTCCATCCCCGGGGAGCCCCCAACAATCCCAGGCATTTTTAGTTACTGGGCAGGTCTGAACGCTGAAAATCGGGAGGAACTCCCCCCATGCTAATAGCTCTGTAATGACCATCACCTTTTGGACCATTACTCCTTGGCAGTGTCAATTAAAGTGTTATATAAGATAAATTTTATCTCTTTACATTTAAACTCTTTTCTAACGTTGTTTAGCTTTATTTTATAAATGCAGTAAAGTATTTAGTCGTGACGGCGAAGGAAGAGTTAAAAATGCTAATCCAACCTCCCTTGTTTTAAACAGGCACAGAAATTCTTGGCAAATCAGTTCGTATTATATTCTCTACGTTAGGAGTTTGCATATTTTTTGCAATTGGCTACATGTTGCTGCCACTGTTTGCTTACTTCATCAGAGACTGGCGGATGCTGCTGCTGGCGCTCACCGTCCCGGGGCTGTTCTGCGTCCCGCTCTGGTGGTGAGTGCAACGCGCCCGATGCTCTCCCCTTGTGCCCAATTCTCTCCAGGGCCCAGTGTTTTATTTTGCTTTGTGTTTTGTTTTTGTTTTGCCTGTGTTCAGCCCAGCTACCTGCCCACTGATCCTCCCTGGTGCTCACCATGTGCCTGGGGGCACTTGTGCCACCAGCTCTCTGGAGCAGCTGGGGAACTTTGGCCCCTAATTCTGGACACTGTTAACCACCTGGTAGCTGTGGTAGTGCTGGATGATTCAGTCTAACCTTTCTTCCCTGCTTTTTTCTTTAAGCCATATTTAATGAGGATTCAGCTGCCGATGGGTACTAAAAGCTGAGTGGAAGGCTGGCAGGTGACAGCGCTAAATGTCACCAGGCAGAGGTGTGCGCTCCCAGGCTTTGCTTTGGCTGCCAAAGCGAGTGTGTCTGCAGCCCTGCTGGCACTGAAAGGCAAGAAGAGAGCTCACACTGAAACCCAGCAGTGGTGGGGACCTCGTGAGGGCCCCACAGGTCCCTCATAAATGCTCAGCTCCTCTGAGCCATCCCTTGCTCTTGTCTCAGTGGCTGAGCCCATGTTTTCTTTCCTCTCCCTGCTGCGCCCATCCACCTCAGTGTAGGTGCACCCTCACTTGCCCATGGGTGCTCTGCCCCGAGAGGCTGAAAAAACAGATTAGGAAAAGTTAGTGCTGTTCTCAGCCTGACAGGCACCATGAAATTATTGCTGGCTAACGGGAGCGAGGAAGCATTTGTTAAGGTCACAGGATTAAGTTAAGGAAAGGTGAGATTTTCTGTCCCGTGGTCAGTGTTAATTCACTCAACGCATGTGTGGAAGTGATTAGAAAATGCCATCAGCTCTGCATGGGGACAGTGCCTCTGTCCTGAGCCTAGGAGAGTTGTAGTAAAATCGTGAGGTTTGTGTATAGATTCCTGTGACACAGAGCCTTTAAATATATCCTCTGTGCATTTAAAGCATTTCCACGCTGCGTGCAGTTCCCTAAGAATAATTTTGCTTAACGATGGTTAAGCTACCCCCATATTTTCTGTCTGTCCAGTAACATCAGTCTTTAAAAAAGAAAAAAAAAAAAAGCAGGCCCCCTAGGAGAAGGGCCCAAGCATCTCCTTCAGCTTGAGCTCTCCCACTGGTCCCAGTGGGACACGTTCAGGAATTACATTGCCTGCATGCTTCTGCGCTGACCGTGTTCAACCACGAGTAATTTGCGAGATGAGAGCGCAGTTCAAAAAAAAACTGTGCATGTGGCTTTAATAATGCTTCACTTTTGTGAAAACGTTGAGTCATTTATTCTGAAACTTATTGCAGGATCATTCCTGAATCCCCTCGGTGGCTGATCTCCCAGGGAAGATATAAAGAGGCAGAAGCTATTATCCGCAAGGCTGCAAAAATAAATGGCATTCCAGCCCCGGCTGTGATTTTCGACACCGCGGAGGTATGTTTCACGTGCCCTGTCACTTTACCTCGTCAGCAGCTTTCCCCTTTGGCCAGTTGACTTGTTGTGAAATGCCAGGGCAGGAATGGCTTCCAGCAGCAGCTCACAGGGGCTGGCGCTGGCTGTTGGCGTGAGGTAAGTGTTGGGTTAGCAAAGTCGAGACGAGAAGCCAGAGGGCTTACTTATTTGTTTGCTTTTTACAGTAAAGCTCTGTTCCGCAGCAGTGGTTGGTTGTGGTTTTCAGAGCAAGGGTGACCCAGCTTGCTTCACCCTTCGGGCACGGAGGAGAGCCGAGGAGGACGCGTTCAGCCCCGTCCCAGCGCGGTGTCAGCGGTTTGCACTTTAACAGGGGCTCTTCACGGGGGCTGCACGGGGGCACCAAGTCCAGGTCCACGTGTGCCGGGGCCCCACGGTGACCCGCAGGATGCTCCAGTCACACAGAGCACCGAATGCCTCAAGTGCCCTTGAAACATGACTGGAGAGAAGGCCTCGGATCAGCTGAAATTCTTCTGCAGGCTGATTTTTTTCTTGCATTTCGTATTTATTGGTTAAGAGGAGGAAGCCTGGCACCGAGCAGGCTCACGGCCGCGGCAGCACGGATGGGTTTTGTGCTCGCCTCCCCCCCGGCAGCTCATCCTCCCCCAGAGCTCCTGCTGAAGAGGCACGGGCACGGCTCCTGCGCAGAGAAATCCGCAACGCCGTGGGTCTGTGTGTCAGACCCGACCTTCCTGCATCTTACCAGCACCTGCGTTTTCTGTCTGCTGACACAGAAGAGAGCAAAGCACCGCGCACCCCTTTGGGGTATCTGCAGGAGGGAAATGCTGCGCCCTTGCTGGCAGCATCGGCTCATCGAGCGTCCTGCTCAAACTTTGGCTGGGCTGAAGATCTCCTCTCCAAGCATCTGCTGTGCTGTAAATTCTCGCACACGTTCCAGCTATGGGAACTCTGGAAGCACTCTCCTTCACAGCCAGAGCTCAGTTGTCCTTCATTTTGGACCTGACTCTTTCAGGCCCCAGGGGGTGGGTCTGCTGTCAACCACTCGTGTGTTTTTGAGACCAGGCAGCAAAAGCGGGCGATAACTTGCATTAATCTCACCCCATTTACGAAAGTTGAACAAAGAGAGCTGAGTGCAGCGCACGGAAAAATGCCTCCGGTCATGAGGCTGCTCCTGGAAGGACTGTGTCAGATCCTTAAGGAAGTGCTCGTGCATCTCTCTTGTCAGTAATGCTCCTTGTTCAGTAGTCAGCACGGTGCCGAGGTCCCGGTGCTCCCGTTTAACAAACCCTGGAAGGTGCCGCGGAGCACAGCTGGGTGCAGAGACGAGCGCTACCTGAGGACTGCACCCCGCTGCAGAGCTTGGGCTGCCTGGTGGGGCCCTGGGATAGCCGTAACCTCGTAACTGCCCCGACGTGTGGGTGTGCAAAAGGTTGTTGTGCTCTGAGGTGTGGGAATTTTTTTGGTTTTGTCTTCCTTTTTCCTTCAGATGCAGGATTCGAAGCCTCAGCAGCAGCAGAAGGCTATCCTTCTGGACCTATTTCGAACCCGAAACATTGCAACTATTACTATTATGTCATTACTTTTGTGGTAAGGAAATGTGTATTCCTAAAGTACCCAGGCAATAGAACGATTTCTGATTTGAGGGCACATGCCACAGGTTTAGATGAGTTTCAGCCTCGGAGCCTACCCACACGTGGTCCTTGGCTGGTTCGTGCCCCTCAGCGGCCCCCGCACCCTCACTGCATTAATACGTACAGGTGTGGGGATGGTAGCCTCAATTCAGATGGGAAATAATTAAGAAAATACATGTAGCAACGTGTGATTTATTTTTTTTTTTGCTTTTGTTTTAAGAAGCTCCCATCTCCATAATCTCTCTTTGAAGAGAAATGTCTCAAAGCAGAGGCAGAACCAGAGCCAGACCCATGGCCAGCATTTTCGTTGTGTTTCTGTGCAGTGCCTCTCTCATTGGGATCCTGGTCCCTGCCTGGGCAACCACAAGGAATGACGACCAAATAGTGCCATGTAGCCCAACTGCGGCCCTTTTCTGTACATATTTCCCCCAGCAGAAAGGAACTGGCTGGCACGCCTGGCGTGCCCTAGCAAGGCACTCTTGAGGTTTGAATCCTGGAGGTCCAGCTCTGTTGAGAAGAGTCCAGTGAGACGTAACCAAAGTGCCGAGGGTGGGAGAGCCTGTCCCTGGAGTTTGCTGCGAGTAGGAACGTAGCTGGCGTGGGAAGCTTCCCAGACTTGTTTCGAGGTGCCCGTTGCAGTGAAAAGCCTTTGTGACTGACTTCCACAAAGCCTAGTGCTTGGTTCAGGATATGGAGGAAGGAGAGAAATCAGAGGGCTCCGCACGCTGCTGTGGATATGAGCACTGCAAGGGATGGCAGAATTAGAAAGTTGGGGTTGCCACTGAGGTTTTTAAGCCACGATGTCCATGGCAATGTTTTGCAGCGTCCCAGTTTTGTAACAACCTCTGAGGCAGCATCGGAGGTGTTCAGAGAATGGTGTTTCTGGAATAATTTGTTCTTCTTGCTTTTCTCAGGTTTTTCACGTCAGTTGGTTACTTTGGCCTCTCCCTTAACACTCCAAACCTGCATGGCAATGTCTACATCAACTGCTTCCTCCTGGCGGTTGTTGAAGTCCCATCCTACGTGATCGCCTGGCTTCTCCTCCGCTACCTGCCTCGGCGCTACTCAATAGCTGGCACCTTGTTTTTAGGGGGTGGCGTCGTCCTCTTCATCCAGCTTGTTCCTACAGGTACAAGATCTGATACAACACGTAACTAAATGCAACGTTATGATATTTTATGCTGCTGTCTAATGGGTCTGTGGAATTACTGAAAGCTGCGATCAAATTTGGAATCTGAGGTCAAATTTATGCTGATCACTCATGGCTGTGATTTTTCTTTTCTTTTATATATATAATATATATGCATATGCTGAGTCACACATGGCTCTTGCTTATTGTGTCAGATTACTGAGCTTTTTATAGTCCAGGGGAACCAGCTTGTAAAGTGAGAGCCAGAAGTGCACCGTGATTTATCTGGTTATGTGTAAAGGCCAAAAACAGCCTGCAAGCCTCCCCGAACTCACTGTGTGCAAATCTTCATAGAATTTTGCAAAACCAGGGTGGATTTAAGATCGTGCTTTGTTACTGTGTAATCCAGAATTTTGTTCTGTTTCAAGAACATCCTTTTACTGAGTGAAATATAAAATCTGAAAAGTAAAAAACCTGCTTGTGCCTTCTACAGCGTGCTCAGCAAGAAGACCACAGCCAAGCGATCTGGGGATGGGGCTAATATGCTGTAGAAATAAAAACAAAAGAAAAGCAACACAACTTCTAGATGAAGGAAAAAAAAAAAAAACAGAGATGGGGCTCTGAAAAGTTAAAGAAATACAAGTAATAAGCAAAGAGTCTTGTTTATTTATCTTGGTTTAATGTTTTCTCCTCCAGATTACAGTGCCCTGTCTGTTGGCCTGGTGATGCTCGGAAAATTTGGCATCACCTCTGCGTTTTCAATGCTTTATGTCTACAATGTGGAGCTCTACCCAACGCTGGTCAGAAACATGGCAGTCGGAGCTACCTCCACGGCTTCCAGGCTGGGCAGCATCATTGCTCCTTACTTCGTTTACCTGGGTGAGCCATCGTGCATTTCTTGCTTTGAGCTACCCAACTGCCCAGAAAAGTTATTTTCTGAGCTTCTGAGGCGCAGGTTCAGCTGTTAGCCCCTTTGTTTGTTGTCTTTTAAGTCCCTTCTCTCCCTTTGGGTTTCACGTTGTACACTATAGAAGTGAAGCAGAGCCCTTTGGGTTTCACAAAAGAAAAAGACATTGTTCGTGTCTTGTAAGCAGGTCTGTAAGCAGAAGTATTAATTACCTCTAGGCTTTTTTTTTTTTGGTTTTGGGCACTCGTTACCATCTGAGTGCTGCACAAATACGGAATGACTGTGATGTTCCTTAGGGTCTTCAGTCTCTCTTGCAGCACAGGTAGCAGGAATGGGTAGATGTAGACAGGATGAAGTTTTTATTGTTTTTGTTTTCTCTTGGGTTTCCATAGGCTCAGTCTTTAAAAAATCTTGTTCCAGTTATCAGAACAGTTTCTGATTGCTTTCAGAATAAACTTGTGAGCTGCTGATGTCTGCTATGGCTAACTTAGGACTTGCAGTTCATCCAGTTTATGACCACAGAAGGAGATCAAATCACAAACTCTGGCTATATATGTGAAATACCCAAGGGTCTTCATTTTACTCTTAATTTATTCCACACATTCTAAAGCATGCTGCTGTATCCCAAGTGAAAAATAGAGCTGTCAAGTTCAGTTTGGTACTTTCTCCACCTTAAGTACTTTAATTCCTAGCTAATCCCTTCACTGAAAGACCTTTTAATTTCTGTGCTATTGTGATCTGAAAGTCTTACATCCTGCCTGAGCATGTGTGCACTGGCTGCAGGCTGCTGGTAGGGGCCGCTGCTTTGTCGTCCAAAACCAGAAACTGAACAGACCAAGATCAGAGCCTCTTGTGTCACTGCAGGCTGATGCCTTCTCCACTTCCAGAAAGGAGGGTACTTAACAATCACACACACACACACATTTAATGGTCCATTAGTCTGCAATTGGCCTGTCCAGCTGCCATTAGTCAGTTCCCACCCTTTGCAGGGCACCAGCGGGATGCTCAGTCCCGGACAGCTGAGTGCTCAGTTGCTTATGAGCACTTTCATCTCTCACATTGAATTATTTCACTGAGGATTTGGTTCCAGATGGCAACCCAGTACTGAAGACTTGCTTCTTTCAGCAGTGATCCCAGCAGAGCTGCTACCTTGCAAAGATGTTGGCTATCCCAGTTGAAAATGTACAAAAAGCGATTGGCTGCTACAGAAACGTGGGTGTAGCATGGGATGGCGATAGGTGGTGATCACCACTGAGCATACATTATAGTTTTAAATCAAAAAGTCTCCATCTTTGCTGGCAGATACTGTATGTAACGCAGTTTGGATTCACCTTTGACATTTTATAAATATTTCAGCTAATTATTCCAAATTAATTCTGCATTGCAATGATGTCTGGAATATAAACCAATGTTGTTACGTCCTGTGCTCTGCCAGGTGCCTACGACAGAGTCCTACCGTACATCCTCATGGGAAGCCTGACCGTGCTGATAGGGATCCTTACCCTGTTCCTCCCAGAGAGCTACGGAAATTCTCTGCCTGAGAGCTTTGAGCAAATGCTGAAGGTGAAATGGTAAGTCGGCTTTCATTTATCCCACACTTCACAGGAATTGGGGGCTTCTTTGTACATAGTCCCTTTTCACAATCAGCAAACATTTCATCAGCTCCATTGCAAAACATCAAAACATTCAAAGCGCCCTTTAGATTTGTTGTTAATTTTACAGACTTTGACACTGTACAGTTTCCCCAGAGTCTCTGAACCTGAGGGCTGACGTGCTTGGTTTGCACGGACACGTGCAAACCAAGGCTGACCTTCACGTTGCTTTGGGGCTGCTGCTTCATGCCTCCCAATGCTTTCCATCCTTTTACATCAAGCGTTTTTTGTTGAATTTTTTTTTCCCTTTCAGGAGTAAGTTACTTAGCAACACGGATATAAGTCCCTCTCCTTAACTCTGCATTTAAATTAGCCATTTAGTAGGACAATTTACAAAACACTTTTCTCTTTCAGTATAAATTTGTTAGGTGCTACTCTAAATCAAGCACAGGCTTTTGATATTCCAGCTTCTTTTCCTTGGGAGGTTAGAGACACACCAGGACAGCTCTTTCTCCTGGTTGTTTGTTTGGCTGGTTTAGCTGTAAACAACAACAGTTCTCCTGCCCCACCAGATTCTATTTAGGGTACTCTGAGCAAATATGCCCCCTGAAATCTGTGTCATCCATTATAGTGCAAGTGCAGCGGAGACAGAGTTTGCTAGCTGCTGTTGTGGGCAGGAAAACTCATGTAGAGGGAAACTGAATTAGCTGAAATGCAAATGCATAAATACTGCCCGCCTTAGTGAGAGTGTGTATTGTGAATGGAATTTGCCCGTAACCAAAAAAATAAAAATAAAAATAATCTTGAATTGCCTGTATCTAATCTGGGGTCAGTAATGGAGCTGTCATTATGCTTTCAGAATAAGAAGAATTCTCAGGCCAGGTTCCTTGATAAGGGCACGCTGCTATTTATGACAATTAGGGACTTCTCAAATATCTGACCCATAGCTTTTTAGCTCTGCAGTTGATGAATTGTAGCTGGAAGTCCTGGAGACCAACCACATTCACTTTGGAGACTGCCTGTATAAACAGAAGGAAGTAACTGAATTACAGTCACTGAATTAAATTCAAGTTCTAAATGTTGTCTGCTGCATTGCTTCTTCCATGCAGAAGGGCATACTTCAGCGAGGAAACATTGTTTTTTTCCAATGTTTATATAAATACCATAACCTGGTTATTTTAGCAGTGCTGATTAGGAGGGGTAAGTGTCTGTAAAATGTTCTCCAGCTTCTCAGTCTCGCACTTGCTTTCAGTTTCAGAAATGGGCAACAAACCACTGGAGCTAGGAATTCCAAGAAGAATCCTAAAATTTTGGTAACACCAATGTGAAGATGGATGCATGCTCTCATCAGGGCTGAAAGAACAAGGTGCAAAACCCGCCAGTCAGTGCTGCCACACCATAGTTATTATCCCCTGTGCTGCTGTAGCTAAATACCCAGTTTACTGAACAGATGCTGTCTGCTCCATAGGACTCTTAGTCTGTGATTGTGTCCTGATTCCCGGAGTGTGCCAGCAGGTCCAGTCCCTGCTGAAAAACAGAGGTCTGCGTGTACTACACGTGACTCGAGCAGCAGGAATACAGCTATGACTCTACTCGGTCATGGACTCAATGAAAGCTGCTAAAAGGAAAAAAAGAAGGTAGCAAATGTAATGCTGGTGGTTTCTCTTGCTGTGTGCGCTGACTGGATGAAGGGGAGCTGGGTGTCCGTCACCGAACATCTCAGCACACGTATCTAAAGGAAAGACCCCAGCCTCGTTTGAAACCTGTAACCAAAGCCTGATCGTCTCGGTGGAATCCGAGTTTAGCTGTAGCAAAGCACATGTAGACATCACTGAAATAACATTTTTGTTTAAAAAACATAATATAAATAACATTAGTGTTTTCAAAACAGTAACATTTTTTAAACAAGACAGAGTAGCTTTTGATGTGTGTTTCCCATTTTTGATCCACTTGTCCCTGTAAAAGTTGGTTTTTTTTTTTGTAAAGCCTAAGCCTGCTGAAATCACTGGGCTTCATGAATGTTCTGTGTAAGGACCCCAGCTTGCTGACCTACTTCTGATGGGCCGTGCCCACTTTCAAATGAAACACAGACTTCAGCAAGTAAATGATCCAATTCAAATATGCTCTGCAGTGTTAGCTTTGGGGGTTTTCATGGTATATTGACACAAGCAGCTTTTTGAATCTTTTTGTCTTTTTTTCAAAGCATTTCAGTTCTCCTTTGAATACACACTACATTGTGCTTTACCTTCAGAGAAAGCTCATCTCAGTTTTTAAAGCCTCTGCAAAAGCCTTTGTACGATTTACAAATTTAGAGGGGATTGATGCTTACAAAAATCTGATGTTCTGCACAGGAGTTGTTTACCTGCAGCTAGCAAGAACTCAGAAGAGCTGATTTGGGACCACAGATATATTTTTTTCAAAACAAAGAATGCCAACAAAGCCAGTATTTTATTTTTCAAATCCTACACGTTATAAATGCATTTTTTTAAAGTACAGCAAAGCTAGGTAAGATGAAAAGTCACATGTAGTAGAGCTCAGATTTGTGCTACTACTGTTTTATGAACACTACACAGTTTGCAATAGGTCTTTTTTATTGGTTGTGCATGGATATGTTGGCCACATAAAGTCTGTCAGCCTAGCCAGACTACCTAGAACAGGTAGGCTGATTTTTATCATTTAGAAATAACTACCAGCCATGATTCACATTCTGTAAGGGCCAAGAAAAGCAGTATCTCATCTCTTAATGTGAGAATTCATGGCAATTTGTCTTGTGCTGGCATTTGGCACAGAAGTGAGGACCTCCCTGTAAGTTCGAGCACATATATAAAGCTTTGTAACATTTAAATGCAAGGAACGTGTGCAATCATTTCAAGCTGCTCTTTGGGATGTGGGAATTCTACTGCCTTTAATATTAATGTTCTGAAGTCATGTTTTTGCCACGAATGTAATGTGGCATAAGGCTAATGACCCCAGATGTTCTCATCCCTTCTCAAACTGGAATTTCTCTAATAACAACAGTATTTAATCTTGTCTTATTACAAAGTTAATCTCTAGAATAGCTGTTTAGACATAACTAGATTTCTGAACAAAACCTTTATATCAGCTTTGAGGACTTAGTTAAATATAGGTGGCTGTGTTTTTATGAAGATTTTTATATTAAGTTCATACTTATTTTATGTGATTGTAAGCCTAGGTATTTCTAAAGGTAAATATTTTTATATTCTTAAACTTCGTAGTATCTTAAAACCTAATTTTAATTTTTTAAATAAGAAAAAGGATTGTGATTTTTTGAAATACCTTGTTTTAATCAGTTTTATTTTTCCTGTTTATACCATTCATCCAAAGCTAGTGTCACAGTTTAGTATTGGCAGATTAAAAAAAAAATAATAATCCTATGTGAGTGGAATGTACCTCTGACAAGAATGTGATGTTGTTATAAGGACTTAATGTGTCAGAGCACAGTCAAAACAAGAAAAGGAGATTGCTTCAGCTGACGTAGTTACTGAATTTTTAATTGTACAGCTGAAGAAAACAGCATTGGTTTAGTAGCTGTTGGCAGGAAATAAATGTGTTGCTGGTGAGCAATTTAAGACTTTCACTGCAATCTTCAGCGAGTTTTCTCTGTCAGACACTCGGTGGGGCTCATGATGAGACCTGCATGCTCACGTGCAGTTGGCAGATGTATGTACAGCTCTGACTCGGAGATGGGAGGGAAGCACGACTGGATCTCTCCCACTGATTGCACTGTGCCTCAGCTCTCTCCTCTGTCACATTTACCTGGTTCTGTCTGTGTAACCTCTTATCTTCAGTAAGATCTGACGTGGGCTTATTGGATCTGTTAAAGCATGTGTACAAATGTAGTAGTTGTTGCTTGGTAACTGCTGTCTTTATTGTAATAAAAATGTGCACTGGCATTGTGTAACCTACTTTCTCTGTGGTTTGTCATGGAAGAATAAAGTCTTCTAAATGTAACACTTGCAGAGCTGTTTAAAGAAGTAATTTATAATGTATTTAGCATGGATAAGGTATGAAAACAAAGCCCATAAATAAGCTCTTCCCCAGAAGATGTTAGTTTCTCATTACACGCATTCAAGAATGCCATACGTGGTATTCCTTTGGCTTTTATCAGTTGGAGGTATCAACCTCCAACTGAGAAAATGTCAAACAAAACAACAAAAAAAAGGCAGAAGTGTGAATCATGTGGCTTCCTAACAGAGCTCTATAGCAGACAGAATCGTCCTGTCATCCTGACAATGCCAATATGATTCTTTTGGCCTGGGAATAGAATATTATTTTTTAACTCTCTTCCTTTGACTGTACTAAGAACAAAACAATCAGTCAAGGCTCACACATGGGGAAGGACCCAAAGCTAGGCCTTAGTGAGGAAACTTTAGCGGTTCTGTTTGGTACATGCCACCAAGACGGGCCTGGGCCAGGCTCCTCGTGGAGACCTGTAAAAGCTCCTTTGCTTTTCCGCTTGCCCAAAACATGCAGGTCCAGATGCCAGGTACAGACCAGAGGCCAAGCACAGTGTAAGAAGGCAGCCCCTGTGCAAGGAGCTCAGAAGCATTACAGACTGATCGCAGCCCCCATTCCCCTGGGCTGCTCAAGGGGAAGAGGTAGCAGATGGACAGGGGGAAGGTGCTTTTAGTTTCCTTTTAGTTCTCACTGCTCTGTTAGCAATAGGCAATAAATGACGCTACTCTCCCTACTCTGTCTGTTTTACCCATAACAGTAACCGGTTGAGCAACCCCGACCCTTGAGCCCTTCTCCGTTGTGCTTTTTGTCCCCATCTCCCTTTGAGGAGGGTGTGTGAGGGAGCCGCGCTGTGGTATTGGCTGCCTATTAGTGCGAAAACAACCACAGGAGTACAGATTTTACATTGAATAGACACTCATGCATTACATGCGTGCTTTATTATACTCTTTTAGACACGTGTGGCTCGGAACGGGCGGCCCCACGCCTCAGGGGCAGCCGGGCCCGTGTCCTTCCCCCTCAGCGGCCGAGCCCCCGCCGCGCCTCCATGCGGCCGCCATGCCGGGGAGCCGCCGGGCGGCCTCCGCCGGGCCGCACCGGGCTGGGCCGGGCCTCGGCGGCAGCGGCGCCCGGCCCCACCTGCGGGCCCTCCGCCTGCAAACCCCACCCCCGGCCGCTCCCCCGGCGGCTGAGGCCCGGCCCCATGGCTCGGAGCTCGGCGGGCCGGGCCCGGCCGCTTCCTGGCCGCGGGTAGCAGGCGGCGGCGGCGGCCGCAGCTTGGCGGAGCCATGCGGGACTACGAGGAGGTGTCCGCCTTCCTGGGCGAATGGGGCCGCTTCCAGCGCCTCGTTTTTTTCCTGCTCAGCGCCAGCATCATCCCCAACGGCTTCAACGGGCTCTCCATCGTCTTCCTAGCCGGCACCCCCGCGCACCGCTGCGCCGTGCCCCGCGAAGCCAACCTGAGCGGCGAGTGGCTGAACGCCAGCATCCCGCTGGAGCTGCGCGGCGGCCGGGAGGAGCCGAGCCGCTGCCGCCGCTACCGCCTGGCCGCGCTCGCCAACTTCTCGGCGCTGGGGCTGCGGCCCGGCTCCGACGTGGAGCTGGGAGAGCTGGAGCAGGAGCCGTGCCTGGACGGCTGGGAGTACAGCCGGGACGTCTACCGCTCCACCATCGTCACCGAGGTGAGGGGCTCCCGGTGAGGTGGGGAGGCTGAGCTGGTCTGTGCTGGCAGCTGCCAGTGGCCCGAGTAGCCTCCAGGTGCTGTGTGTTAACCGAGGTGGTGTGTGTGCATCCACTGCTTGATGATTTCCGTCTGATAACAGCTTATCTACCGTAGGGAGGACAGGTCAACCCAGCACCATGGGCTTGGTAGCTCAAAGATGTCTCTGAACTCGTGACATCCACCTCTTTTTTTTTCTTTAAAAAAAATAAGTCGATAAAAGTCATCCTGAGTTGTGCAGGGTTCATCAGCAGGATGCAGCAAGGCGCTGTTTTGATGCTGTGTCCAACAGCAGCTGAACTTCGCTATGTGCTGGCGTTGCACCTGCCCGCTGCCTTTGTGTCCCCGCTCACCTGCCAGGAATGGGCCAAATCCTGACCACCCCAGTGTGTCCCACCAGCAGGCAGGGCACCGAGCTCCGTGAGGCTGTGCTGGTTGTCCTTGGGTCAGAGGAAAGCTGTGCGGACAGACCCACAGGCACTGGTGTCTTAGGATGCAAGGAAATACTTAAATTTCAAAATGTAGAGAGTTTTTGGCTTTTTTTCATAAGGCTTGTAAACCTTTTGTATGGTCCAATTTCCTCTTTGTAGCTGGGAACAAATTTTACAGAACTAGCTATTTTCTGCTCAGAGGCCTGTATTCCTTGCTTTGCAAGGATGGTGGTGATGGATGTTCAAATGCTTAATGACCACCAGCTGATCCGAGCGCAGAAGCCTTCGTCAGGAGAAGCTGGGTGAGGAAGGGAGCACAGGGAAGCAAGGACAGGGCAAAACGTGAATTGTCGAAAACTTCCCTTGAGCATGCACATCCTCGGGGCTTGGGTTGCGTTTGACAGCTGGCACAAGGCATTGCCTCACCTGTTACAGAAGAATTGCTTTCTTCATGAAGAGGAAAACTGCTCTGAATTTCTAGATCCTGGTCGTTAGTGAAATGTATGGTTGTGAAAAGCTGAGGCAGTCTTAAAACAGCATAAGGCAGTTTGCATTTTCTAGACTTAGGCCATTCACAGGCGAACATAGTGGTTTTGTCCTGAGTGCCCTGATAGTGAGGTTGGCCTGGCTGAGGCATATTTTGTCAGCGCTTTGTGTCTCTGCAGCTTCTTCACTGAGCTTTGACTGGCTGCGAGTCACAACATCCGAACTCGGAGTATCCTCCGGCAGCTTCATGATCTGTAGGGAACAGAAGCTGCGAACATTTCGGTGAGGCTCTGCAGCAGCTCTCACCCAGTGGCTGTACGGTTTGGCAGATGTGCTGCGTCTGGGGGAGGTGATGTTTGGCTGCCCGGGCATCGTGCACCGAGGCAGTATTTTTTCCCTTTAATATTAATGTTTCTGAGCCAGTTTTGCAACAGCCATGACCTTTCACATACTTACAGGTTTTCGGTGTTAAACTTGTTTAATTTGTTGGCTTGGTGCTGCTGCTTTTATGATTCACTAATCCTGCCTTTAGTTGCATATCTCTAACTTGTTGAATAGTCATGAGGACCTTTGTCCCAGATTTCTGTAGCTGACACTGGGAGGGGGAAGGGGGAATTTTTTTATGAAAGGTTTTTGCACAAATCTCTCATGACTCTAGAAAGCCTTCAGTTACATTTCTGCTTTTGAAGGAAGACTTAACACATTTAGTTCTCTCTTCAGTTGAAGGGGAACTTTCTTTTTTCAAGCAGACTAACAGCACAATGCCATTAGCTAGTCTGGAGTATTCAACCAGGAACAAAATCCCTTTTCATCTTTTACTTCTTGAGATACTGTGGCTTGAGGGGTATGAAAAGTTTTCCTTTAGTCAGAGTAACCATCTGTGTCATTCTTATTCCTCCCTAAGTCCCATAAAAAAAAGAATGTAATCACAATAAACGTTTATATATGGGACTGAAAGATATATAAACTGGGGTAATTAAGGGAAAAGGCTAACTCCCAGTCATGTCTACGAAAGCTTAGTGTTTGGTTAGGGTCTATACTGAATAACTGGGAACAGAACTGAGCAGTGAATTTGAGCACTAATAGACTAGAAAAAATGATATAATGAGGATATACGAGATGACACAGCGAGTAAAACATTTTAGTTTGGGAGTACTCTCATGTACTGAAGTGTGGGAGTGATTCCTACAGACTGAAACTTAAACAGGTGCAGAGTTTTGTGTATGCATCTTTATTATATATATTTTTTAATTATAGAAATATGTTTGTTTATCAATTTAAAGTCAGTTCAATGCAGGCATCCTTTTGTACTCCAGAGTTGCACGTTTTATGCCTCTTGCAGTCTTAACACGTTTCATTTTTTTTCAGAGGAAGGATGCTTACCCTGGGAATTACTGAAGCATCCTGAGGCCTGGTGTAGTGCTGGAGCTCTGGGCCCTGTAAGAACACAGAAAGAAAGTTCCCATGCAGGTCTTAGGGCCCTGAGTGTTCCGGTACCTTTACATCGAGGTGGCTGTCAGACCCTTGCACTGAAGCTGTGCCAGACCTGCAGGAAACAAGGGGAAGTTGTGGTGGTGACAGCTGGAATGACACAAATGGGCCCTGTAGTGCAGCTGTGTGACGAGGTTCTGATGTTCCCTTTTTGGTGGGAGACAAGGAGGGCTGCGTTACCCAAAATAAAAGCACAGACTTGTGATAGAAACCTTCATTTCCACAAGCTTTTCTAATAGGGGAGCCAGCAGCTGAAGCATAAATCAAACCCCTGTCGTCCAGGTTCAGCTCTGGCTGACGTCTTCAATCATGTTAGTGCAGTGTCCTCAGAGGCAAGAAGTCACATCAGGACTTCCACCATTTTTCATCTGTTAAAAGCAGTGCATCCTCTTTTTTTGCTGCAGGTTAACATCCGCATATTCTTCTGGCTGAAGTTAGTAGTGATGGCTACGAGCTGGCAAAGCTGTGAGTGTCAGAGCTAAGCACTAACTAAAAAGCTAAGACTTTAAATGATTAATGGATGCAAAATCTTAGTATTAATAGTCATTGAAAGAAAAATGTGTACTTTTCAGCTCAGAAGTGGGAATGAATGGCTGGCAAATGTACTAAGATCATTTAAAAATGATGAGGTTTTCATGGTATAATTTAAGAAGCACGTAACAGGACTCTTCAGAATTGTGCTTGTAAACATTTCTAGCCTTGGAACGTAAAACAGGGTCAGTATTTTTACAGAATAATAGACTTGTAGTTCCTATAATTAAAATCTAAACAATGCTAATGTAGAGGTACTGTAGGCGATTAGTTACAGGGTATTGTTCCTATTTTGTCTTTAATTTTGGATTAAAAATCAGCTCATTTCTCAGTTTACCTCTGTAAAACTCAAAAAGAATTACAAGGGGAGAAATTGAGCATAAGGAATGTTTTGTAGATGCAAACTTCTGTTTAGAGATTAAAAGCTGTGACAGTATCTAGAACCTCCAAGTATTTGGAATATACAAATGTATTTTCAGAGGAAAGTGTGTTTAATAATGCCCTTAGCTCTCAGCTAAGTGGAGAATATTTATAGGAGTCTAAACAAGGCCAGGTTCTGCATCAATTGTAAGTGCTCAGTTGTGAGACTGGGATTTGATTATTTTTTATTTTTTTTAAGAACCTGCTTTGATTTACAGAGAGAAACAACAGGTAGGAGAGAGCATGTTATGTTGGATTAGCTTCAAGAATTCTTGCTAACATGTTGATTTTTAAAAAGCAAATATTAGCACACGAGACCGTCCCACTTCTTTTTTCAATCATGCATGCTCTTCTCAGCAACAGAAGTGTGTTTTTTTTTTTTTTAAAAAAAAAAAAAAAAAGGATTAAGAGGACACAATGCACTGCAGCTGCAAGGTTTTTCCTTATATAACAACAGGTGTAACCGGGTAAGGCTTCCAAAGTTTTTAGTATTTGCTGTAGTCCTTCTTTGTGTAGGATTCTAATACTGGTATCAGGAAAGTACAGGTGCTCCTGCAGTGGAATAATTCTCTTTACGTTGAGAAACATGCTTTTTTTCCACCGTGGTCCCAAATTATATTGTTGACCTCACAATTACTTCTGTAACTTTCCAAATGTGTTTGCTAGCAGTAAGTATTTGGTGGCAGTATGCATTTGCTTGCTGTGATGCTGCACCACAACAACTTCTGGTGCTCTGTAGAGCTTCCCTATAATTAGACTTGCAGTTTCCATGTTCTAGTGCATTACAAATACTGGGCAAATTTTATGCTTAAATATGATGGGCATCTTGTCATTAGCAATAAGAGTTTTGTTTGTTATCTTTTCCAACATGGTATAACTAAATTACAGGGAAAGTTACATGGGATGAGGGGTCTGCATCAGTGTCTGGATAAGAGCCAGTGTGGGATTCAGTGCTAGTAATTCATCAACGGCCAGCTCTCCTTTCAGGGCACGTGGTATTCTGCTAGCACAATGGATGCAGAGCCTGCATGCAGAAAAAAAATAAAAATAGTAGTCTGCCTCCTGGAGGTTTTGAAGGGCTTAGAGAATTCAGAAGTACGTTTTTTGTTTGAGGTGTGGCAATATCATCAGCTGGACTTGGGGCATCTGCCTAAACTTGCCTGGCAATTTTAGTTTGGTACCTTTATTTTTCACTTTGCAGAAGACTGTACAGAAACATTCAACTTTAAAAAGATCAAATTTATTCTTGGAGGAGTCTGATTTTCATTGTGATTGCGGCTGGTGTGAATTTCATTGCGATTGCTGTAGATCCCAGCGTGTGAGCAGTTATTGCTGCTGGGCGTGAGGCTGCAGAGGAAGGATCGCCCTGACCTGAGAAACGTTTCAGAGAGTAGTTACACCCCAGCCAAAGGACCTGCAGGCTGCTTGGGTAAGGAGATAGGTTTAAACTGCACCAGAGAATGACCTCTTCCAAAGTTATTAAAATAAAAGGTGGTGAGAAAGCTCTGTGTCAGGGCACGAGCATTGGGCACTGGTGTTCAGGAGCTTGGCACTTTGCAGTGTCAGTAGGTGCTGTTTGAAACAGTGCTGGAACGGGGTTTTTCTCCTGTTTGGAGCCACAGTACCTTGCTGAGGTTAGCCTTATCTTATTTACTGGGACAAAGGCCATGCTATCCAGCAGGCTCACTCAAAGAACACAAAGAAATGAAACTAGCACATGATTTAGAGCACTGGGTCACGGTGTACTGTGCTCACACAGCTCCGCCAGCAGCAGGATTCAATCAGTAACTACTCGGGATCCTTGCTCCGAGCAGTGCTGGCCTCCTAGCAGTGATGCTTCAGTGACTCGTTGGGCAATGTGCACTTCAGGGAATGGTGTGCATGCAGAGTGGCTCTGGGAGATCGGTGCCCCCATCCCAGACAAGCAGTAAAAGACCTGGTTGGTGAGGCGTTGAAAAGCCAAGCACTTCAGCCTACGTTTACTGGCGGGGGTGAGAGGAAACAGACCTTAATGTCTGCTTCAATGGTTGTGCACGTGGAGTTCATGGCTATAAATAAGCGGTATTGCACAACCAAGGTAGTTTTCCCTTGGAAATTTAATATTGAAGTTTGCTTTGGTGCCTGGTTCGAGTGCTCTTCAGCATAACAGCTCCTAAAACCGTGTTAACAGAGGCACAGGAAAACAAGATGGTAATCAGAGTAGCGTCCGAAGGACCAGTATGTTTCCACCTGCCAACGCAAGAAGCTTCTGGCAGGGCACTGTGGCATTTTATAACCATGAACTTTTCCAAGCAATGTCTCTGCCTCAGCGCTCATAAGAAAATGTTTGTTACCGGGCACAAACACGCCAGTGTCTGGCAAGCCAAGTGTTGTGCAACCTGCGTGCCAAAGTGCAGAGCGGAGGGCGGCTGAAAGGAGGCGGCTCATTCACAGGCACAGAGCGATCAGCTGGGAAATAATGACTTGTTTAGGAACGATACACTGTAAATCACCGGGCTCACTGTTTGGCTAGTTCGACTTCAGTTCTGCCACTGAAAAGGATGTCTGGTTCCTGCGGCTGCTGGAAAGGGGTGAGTAGGCGAGTCTGTTACTGCAGGATGCCTGCTGGGAGTGGTGGTTGAGTTCCTGATAAATGTCGCGTGAAGACACAACAACCACAGAAACCTCTGTTCTGTGGAAATATGCAGCAAACGATCATTATCAAATTTACAGTGTCCTGGAGCTGCTTTGCCAAAGCTTCTTGGCTGGATCTGGCTCTGTGAAAGGTCATCAGAGAGTCGCTCAAACTTTCTTTAGTCTACAAGGAATGAAGTGTTTGTTGAATAAACACAGATTTAATCATAAATACGTTAATTATGGTTATTAATCTACATGATATTGATAACTATAGAATCACATCTGAGTTGGAAGGGACCCACACAGGTCGTCAAGTCCGACTCCTGGCTCTGCACAGGAGCACCCCAAAATCAGACCACGTGTCTGAGAGCCTTGTACAAATGTTTCTGGAGCTCTGGCAGCTTGGTGCTGTGACCGCTGCCCTGGGGAGCCTGTCCCAGTGCCCGACCACTTTCTTGGTGTGAAACCTCCTAACACCCAGCCTGAGCTGCCCCCATCATGGCTTCATGCTGCTCCCTTCGGTCCCAGTGAGTTAAATCTCTTCCAAGGATGATGTAAATTTGGTGGCATATTAGAAAACCACAATGTTAAAAGGAGCTTCGGTAATGATACTGATGGTGTCGGTAGGGTTTCTTGGACCCTATTTCTTTATTGAGTGCACATCCTTCTGCAGGCAGTGTGAAACTGGAAGGGCTTTGGGAATAAATGTAAGAGTGAGGTTGAGGACTGCGAAGTCTGATAGAAGACAAAGAAAACCACGGTCTTATTTATCAAAGGAGAGGTTAAGAAATGACTTGAATACAGTTACAAATAGGGAAAAGGTGTGTTCTGCTTGCTCCTGTGACCTTAAACAAATACGACTTCATCTCTAAGGATTATAATTAAGACAGTCTAATGGTTGGCGGCTTAAGTTGCACAAACACAGGTGAGAGTAAGTCTTTAGGAAGGAGGATAATTAATCTCTAGGAAAACTTCTTGTAATTCAAAACTAGATGCTATTCCATGAAACAAGAGGTTGTTTCGGTTGGTTTCTGCCCTGGGGATCTCAGAGGCACAGACAGCAGTGTCCAGTCAGTGACTTGCAGTGATTACCCAGCCCTAAAATGTGCACTATGGTATGGTGAGCTATGAAAAACTGAGGGTTGTGAGCTTCCTGCAGCCAGAGGCTTAACGATAAGGAGACAAGAAGGTGTGAAAGATATAACCCTGAAAGAGAGAAGGAAAAAGCTGTTTCCTGTGGGCATTCAACGTATGGCTGGCAAGCAGACGCTGGCATTATGGTATGGCAGACCCTCGGCACACTGGGACCCCAGCAGCCTGGTTTCCTACAAGGCAGATCAAAGTTTTGAGAGCTGCTCCAGTACAGATTTTAAAAACAAAGGAACAAAAAACCCCAAGAGTGAAACGCCCAGTACTGAATTGTTCGTAAGCTGGGGCTGAGGGGGATTAGTTTTATGCTCAGTGTAAATATTTTCGTCTTGACCTGCAAATCGACCTGTAAATATTTTCATCTGCAGCGCAAAGTGGAAACTGAAAAATTTCCATCACTAAAACGCTGAAAGGGCCCCTGTGGGGGGTGTTTGAATAACGGAGGCTGGCAGGGTTTGGCTGCACATCAGAAGTGCTGGGTGCCTCCAGATCCTGGGGGCTGCGTCACCTCCTGCCCCCCGAGAGCAGGACGGGGGTGCTGGGAGCTGCTCCAGACATAGCACAGCAGTGAGGGAAGGGACGAGGAGGCAGCCCTGCTGTTTTTATCCTTTCTTCTAATATTTACACGCTTTTTTTCCCCAATAACCCAAACAAAATTATAGACTCTCAGTAATAGCTGTTGACACTGATACAAAAATAACACGGCCGCTGTTTCAGAACCATCAGAGTGAAGCAGGAAGTGATGGCAAGCCAGTGCCGTCTTCGTTTAATAGGTGTCTTTATTTCCTCCTCTTTTTGCCAAGATTTGTTTTCATTTTTGACATCTCAGTTTGCTTGGTGCGTGTTTCAATTCGTATTCTAAAGACTGCACTTGACACTTTCCCAAATAACTTGAACGTGGATTTTGCAGGTGTCTGCTGCAGTCCCGTGCTGCGTAACGAGCTGCGATCTGCAATTAGGTCCCCAGCAAGCAGCGGATCTCCAGTCTCTCTCAAAGCCATATTAAAATATAATAAAGAGGAGGCATTTTTTCCTGTACTTCTGATTGTATAGTTCAATTCCTCGTAAATTAGAAGCGTAAATTTTTAACAGAGGACTTCCCCGTCAGCAGGAAACTAAAGCTTCGAGTCTGTTCTCAAACAGCTGCTTGAGGGGCTGCAGAGCCTTTGAAGGCAAGCACAAGGAAACTGTTAGCTACATGTATGTGTGGGAGTGATCATGCCCCAAACTCATGTTTTTGTAGATCTAAACCTGTTCTGTAGGTTGGCTGCTTGTTTCTTTTGTGGAGGTTTTCTTTCCAAAGGGTACATTTTCATCTGGGCTGAGCTGTACATGGAAGGAGAGGGGGGATTGCTGTTCGTTGGAAGACTTTCACGTTCTCTCTCCTTGCAGTGGAACCTCGTGTGTGACAACGACTGGAAGGGCCCCCTGAGTACCTCCTTGTTTTTTGTGGGAGTCCTGCTCGGATCTTTCATTTCGGGACAACTCTCAGACAAGTAAAGTATATACACCAAACTTGCTGGCTCCTTGACACTGTTTTGCAAGCAATTCTTGTATGTGAAGTTTGCTCTAAGTGTCTCTCTGCAACTACTAACACATCTTAATTCTGTGGCTGTCCCATCCGAGTGCGCTCAGTGTGTGGGGTAAATGTCTTACCTTAGACCAGAGCATTACAAGGATTGTTAGCGGGTGTTACCTTTACCTGATTATTTTTTTCAGAGAAATCACTTCTGCAGCAAACTATTTTTACACCAGAAAACAGGTGCAGGAGATAAGATACATATGGAAAAATCCATAATGTTCTCTTCTAATTACTTCGGACTATGTTCAGGGAGATTCCTGAGGCTTGTTTCCCTCATTCTGAGATCAAATTTAAAATTCTGTTTATCAACACTTAGAGCTTCGCTTCTTCAGACTCAACATCTGAGTCCAGTGAGCTGTGTATGTGGAAGCTGGAAAGCACGAATGCTGCTCGGCTGTGCTCCAGCAAACATTTCAGAATGGGAGCTGCCTTAAATTTCTCTGCAGATGGTGGGGTTTTTGTGTGTTGTTTTTCTTTTTTTCCTGGTTATCACCCTGAGATCTGCTGTGCAGTGCATTGATTGTACCGATTCCTGGGGAACAATACGTGGTCCTCTGATTAGTCAATTTGCTTGGAGAGTTTCTGTTTGAGATGTAATCCCCATGCTCCCAGTTTTGTAGCATCCATTCTGTTTCCTTTTCCCTTTTACATAGTGCCTCAGTCCATCAGAACTGCTAAGATCCCTTAAATTAGGTTGCTTTTATTACCAAGCTTTTTTTTTTTTTTTTAACCACTTTCTGATAGTAACATCTAACAAACCTGAGCTTTACCTCTTCCTGGCCTTTTCTTTTTGTAACATGCTGATCTGTGTAATGAACTCTGTGCTGCTCGAAGGAGGAACATCTACTCCTGCTCTTACATTTTAAATAATTTTGCTCCCAGTGATTTGTCTTCCTACTCATCCTATCCCAAAGGAAGGAAGAGCGTTACAGCACATACCTAAAGATGACTTCTTCTGTGACCATAAGAATATGATTTTTTTTCTTGGCCAGTGGATTTCGTAACGTGTATAGGATAGTTATGCATGTGTTATATTTCCCAGACTTTGCTTTTTTGCAGATATCTTGTATCTCCCCAGGTATACAAATGAGTAATAGTATCTTTCTCTTTCTGAAGGTATATTTCATGCTGTTGTATAATGATTTGGGGTTTTTGTTTGTTATTTTTCCTTTAATTCCATGGAAGGTTTGGCAGGAAGAATGTGCTGTTTGCAACCATGGCAATGCAGACCGGCTTCAGCTTCGTCCAGGTCTTCTCTACCAGCTGGGAGATGTTTTCAGTGTTCTTTTTGCTGGTCGGCATGGGACAGATATCTAACTACGTGGCAGCGTTTGTTCTCGGTATGAAAGCCCTGCTGGGCACAGTATGCAGTCTTTAGTCCTACGCACTTCCCTGCTCCTTTTTATACTGGCTTGGTGTTGGCTTGGTTTGCCAAGCAACACTGTTATTAAGATCGTGTTCTCACCACGCATGGATAACTCGTGCTCTCTTTGGAAATTTCCAGTTGATAGAAGCACAATCTAAATTAATTCTGTAGCTTGCCCTACTAAAAAGGCAAAAACCAGAAATTGATTGTTTGAAACAAAATCTATCTTCTAGTTGGAAAGATGTGTAAGATGATATTTTTCAGGGATTTGTGTTGTCCATTATGGGACATAAATGTGTATTTGATGTACAAATTTGTAAAAGAAAGTGCTGTATCCCTAAAACATCCCATGGTAAAAATTAAAAGGCGTAATGATTCTTACATCATTTGCTTTCAAGTTAACTACGGTCATATTTGATCTGATGGGAATGTGAATTACCTTATGAATCTGAGATTTCAAAAACAATAAAATGAAGTCACTGGCAATAATACCAATCACTGTCCAGAGAACCAGATGTTGTCAAGAAAATCCTTTTGGGCTAGAAAAGGCCAGCACAGCTGTGAAAACAGTGTTTAGCTAACATCAACATGTGCATTCTGCTGCAATTTATGAAATCTTCTTTGATTTCTGCAGAAATGGGAAAGATTATCTCTTTAGGAGTCTCTTAATTTGCAGGTCCCAAGGTGTTTTTAAAGGAAAGCATTGACCCTCTGTTAGTTCATTTAATTCTACTGCCAGTAGCCTGTCCCTTTTTATTTTCCGTAATCCAAAAGATTTGCGTTTTTCAGGTGCAAGAGAAAAGAATTTCAGAAGGTAATACAGGTCAGAACCTAGTTTAGGAAAAAAATAGAGAATTGTTTTGTAGTATATCAGGTGGTTTTAGCTCCTCAAGTAAAATGGGAGATTCTAAGAACGTGTAGCTAACACTTCTGTATTTCTTTCTTCTTAAAGAAATACAGTTATAGCCTGATTCTCTTCCCTTTGTACTTAGAGTTACCTGGGTTTATGCAGGATCATGACATGAAAGAGATCTGGAGTGCCTCAAATATTGGAAGGCAAAGCTGTATATGCTGTAACTACCCAATGTAGTATATTTCAAAGCCAGTTATTAAGGGATTTTTGTAAGTTATCTGGTTGCTATTAAGTTAAAATACTAATTTTCAATCTTTTTTTTTGAACAGGCACGGAAATTCTTGGCAAATCAATCCGTGTGCTGTTCTGCACACTAGGTGTTTGCATATTTTATGCATTTGGCTACATGTTGCTGCCACTGTTCGCTTACTTTATCAGAGACTGGCGGATGCTGCTGCTGGCACTTACTTTACCTGGGCTCCTCTGCATCCCACTCTGGTGGTGAGTTCAAAGAAGTTATAAAACATTAGTCTTTAGAAGGAAGGTCTTGCCAACAGATTTTTAAGATCCAGATGCCAGCCAACCTTTATCAATGAAATTCAGATCTGGGCAGGTAAAAAGCGTACCCAGTCTATTAAGCTACAAGTCTGCAACTTTGATCTCTGATTCATGTCTGAAAAAAATAGCGTTCATTTTCTGTAGGCTTGTAGAAAATGAAATGATTCCCTATTGAAAGGAGGGAGGGGAAAAAAAAAGGCAAAAACTCATCCTCCTGCATCAACCAAAATCAGTGAACTTTAAGAGCAGGCCTGGGACTAAGAGCAGAATGAAAAATGGTTATTTTGGGAAGCTGGGCAATGGTATGGTGATACAGATAAGACAAGGAGTAAAACAGTGCTTGCACACCTGTGAGACTGCAATATTTTCATCCACAATTGGTGAAATACTACCTCTGTGATGTGACATGTAAAGTTTAAGTAGTCCACATGGTGGTGGTGTTTCTTTGCTTACACAGACTGTGTCTGATTCCATCTCGTTTCTCTTATGAAGCTGAATGACTCATGCAGATTCCACTTTCTGTAAACAGTGTCATAAACAGGCAAGTCAAGAACTGATTTTATAGGCGTTAGTCACTAAGCATATACTCTTAATGTACAGAATGCTGCTTGTGTGTTCACATTTCTGAGTTTCTTTAATTAAACCGTTTCCCCATACTTTGAAGGTTTTAGTTGCTCTTATTTTCTGAATCATACTTCAGCTCCTTAGTGTTTTTTTTTTTTTAAATCCATGAACTCATTTTAATCTGTTCTTGTTCAGCCTGCTAGTCAGACCTTGTACATCTGATTTCTATTGCCTTTGCTGTAAGTTCTGCAAGGTATGGCAAGTTTTGAGCTCTTCAGGGCCTGGAACAGTGTGTGTTGGTCTCTGCAGCAGTGTGTTCTGTGGAAATGCTGACACATTATTATGAACATTTCTTACAGGGTCATTCCAGAATCTCCACGGTGGCTAATCTCTCAGGGACGGTTTCAAGAGGCAGAAGACATACTCCGAAAGGCTGCAAAAATTAATGGTATTACACCCCCAGATGTAATACTTGATCCTAGTGAGGTAATATTCATTTAGCACTCAAGTTGTTTGCTAGAACTATTAATGATTACAGAAAACAGTTAATTTCCAAACATATGAATTGAGTTATGCCTGCAGTGTGTTGTGTCTTTCTCAAATGGGTAGAAGTTCATCCTTTTCCTGAAATGCCTTAAAGCATAATACCCTTTAAAACCCTTGATGTCCCAATCCCATGCAACATTCTAATGCAAACATGTTTTTGATCCAGTTGACAGCTCTTTTCCTTTTAAACCTTTTCCATTTAAACCTCATTTCCATTTAATTTTGAGGGCAGGTAATGCATTTGATTTACCTGTTGCTTTTGTATCTGACTGTATCCCATATGAAGTCAGCAAATTAGCAGGGAGTCTAGTTTATCCCAGGGACTCCGAATGTGGTGGGCTTTCTTAGCCCACGCAGCTGACAAATGACTTGATTCTGATCCTTCAAGCCTCTGGCCATGTTGAGGAGTATGTCTTGGGACCCAACAGAGAACACTTAATCTCCTGGTCTCTTAGCCTTTGTTTTCCTCTAGACACTGACCTTTTTGGACAGAAATGTCTGTTTTCTAGTGATTGGCTGTAGGTAGTAGTTATGCTCTGAACAGATTTTATGCTTGCCTAGTCTAATATAAAGCCGATCCTGGCCAGTGGCACAGGAATTACTGTTCTAGTTTAATTTTCACTCAGTATTGAGGAGATCAAAACTTGAACCTCTTTAGAGTGGATGAGGAAGAAAAGATGCTGTTAACTACTCCATTTCTTCAAAGGTGTTCTTGTTTCCTCTGAGTATCTCCCCTTTGTCTGAGCAGTTGGTGGCCTTAAGCTGTTTAATCAGCTCCACATTCATTCACACATCAGACAGACAAATAGTTTGCATAATCCGGGGGAATGTGGAGATCTGTAGAGTCTGTCTGGGCATGGTTGCTCAATTGTGTTCTTATTGACACTAGACATTGTCTAGCTGTTGACAGGAAAATTGATTGTCACTACCTTTGTGTGTTCACTTGATTTACAAGGCCTCTCAACCAGGCTGAGCAAAATGATTAGCCATTAAACTCAAACCTGTTGCTATTGAGATTGAAAAAGCTTAATTTGGCTGGAAGGTGGCTGAGGTACAGGCAAACCTGTTTATCTAGACTGATTTGTAGATAGCAGGAGAGCCATCCTGGTTTTCCTGGAACAGACTGAGAATGGCAGGAAAGCCTAGACCTCTGATGATGGCTCTTTCACTGGACTTTCATAAGAACACCCTTTTTTTTTTTTTTCCCTCCCGCCCACATTCTTTCTCATGCTGTAGGGATAAAAACTTACCCCCTGCCAGCACTGTGGCAAGAGAACAGAAAACGAGCTCTGACTCCAACACTGGCTTAAGGTCACTGCGTCTGGAATGCCTCCATCTCCCATTTGTAGGAAGAAATACTGATCTGTTCCCCGTCTCTGAGCGGGGCTGGATGAAGAAGCGGCAGAAGACAGGGGCAGGACTAGGGAACTGGTGTTCCTGGGGAAGGGAGGGCTGCACTGGGTATTTACACAGTGCTTATTTACGGCCAAAAAGATTAAACCAAGCACATCAACTTTCAGAAATGCTGTTTAACGCTCAAAGGCAAATGAGCTAGATTAGCAGGTAATTGTTTAACTGCAGAACTGTTCTTTTTTTTTTAAAGTAAAAGTAATGCTGTGACAAAACAATCTGTGCAAAGCCATTCTTCCTCAGTGTCCTGTTTACCCTGTTCTCTCGTTTGCTTGCTGAAGCGCTGTAAAGCAGAAGGCTGGCATCTTCCCCTGAGTTTTTAGGAAATGTGTTTACACTGCAGCACGATTCTCAGAAATCCGGGCTCGCCGTGAGGCCCCACGCAGTTGGAATGAGCAGTCAGGATGGAGCAGCGCCCAGGGCTCCTGTCTGAAGCTTTCCTCAAACTGGTGCAGCACCCACAGCATTCAGGCTCTGAGCTTTCAGAACAATTAGGGTCCAGGACAATTAGGGGACTATCCCCAAACAGTCTGCAAAGCATAGAGCCCGGTTGGTTGGATTGTCCAATATGAAGGGAATGAAATTGTTTGGGTGATAGTTTTATTCACAGCCCATCACTTTGCCCTCCCTGCCCTTGCCATAGCTTCTTGCTGCCGCGGATGGGGATTGTATTGTCTGCTTACACAGCTGCTAAAAGGCTGGGCCCTATTTCTCATCGACTGTTTAAATTTTTGCAGTGTTCCTGGTTTTGTTTTGTGCTTTGTTTGTTTTTTCCTCCCTTTTTTTTTGTTTCCTGTTTGTTGGTTTCTTGGCAACCAGGAGTGGCAAAACTGGAGAGTACTTCAGGAGGATCATGTGGTGGATGAGAAAGGGCCCGAGCTGTAAAGCTGCCTGCAGCCTGTGCTGTGGGAGCCTTGTGCTCGGGAAGAAGGGGAAACGATCAAATGTTAAGCCTTTAATAGATCTTCTTGCCTTTAATAGAATAAATAAATTAAGATTTACGAAGGCACATACACTGAGGTTGGGAGTGCATGAGCAGCAGGCTACTGTTTTATCCTCCAGATCTGCAGAGCAAAATAGCACTTGGAAATAACTCTGACCTGATGCAGAAGTTACATAAACTGCTTGTTGGCATTAGCTCAGAGGCAAGATGGTTCACAAGAGGAAGTAATACATTATTTTGAGTTGAGGGACAAGACCCTAAGCACTCTAAATCAGTCTCCAGCAATTAACTTGCCAAAAGATCACCTACCTGAATATGGAGGAGATGCTGATGAGGAATTAGGTTGACCTAGCGGTTGCTTTTGTCTTTTCATTGTGTGTTGTGTCTTGGAATGTATCCAGCTCTTCTCCTGGAAGGCCTGATGATTTAGGGGAAAAAGTGTTGCAAGCTGAACTAATAGAGTAGAGTACTGGATGTTAAATGGGACCAGGCAGAGAGAGAGTTGAGAAAAGCTTGAAGTAGCGAGTGAGCTATTTTGAAGCTACAATCTTACTTCACTTTTATCTGTAATCATTTGCACACACCATGGAGTATGCAGTGCTAACAAAAGACATTCAGTCTTTAAACATTAAGTGTAATTTGACTTTCTCGAGTCTTGGAAAATCGGAGGAGGAAGTAATCTTTGTACATATTTTTTGTGTTTGCACATAGTAGCAGTCTATCTGGTAAGAGGGATTCTTCTGGTTATGAAGAGAGAAGTTGTTGCTTAAATGTTGTGAGCTGTCTTGACAGCTTGCATTTCAACAAGTGTCAGAATTAAAAATATTTCAGCAATAGTTTGTTTTTTTTTTCATTTTATAATTTTGAGTTGCTAAAGTGGATGCTTGTTTCTTTCTTGGGTAGGTTTCTAATAGTTAGTAGGCTTGCAGATTCAGATAGATATAAAATCACCTAACAGAAAAATCTGGAAGATTGTCAGACCAAAATCTTGCTAACATTCTTACTGTGAAACCATTTAAAAAATAAAATAAAATAAAACGGAGCAAGTACTTTGACAAACCCTGAAAATACACTTTCTTTTGTGATGACAAATTATCACATGTAGAAAAAACAATTGTTCTTCAGCCATATGGTGTTGCCTTATCAGAATTTCTTGTTTTAATCAATGCAAGTTGTCCTCTCATATCACCTTTTACATATTTTAAAAAATCTCTCCTTGTTACTCATTGTTTAGAGGTCTAAATTAAAATCCTAAATTAAAAAAAAATAATCTTTCCTCTTGTATAATCTTATCAAGCACAAAACTTGTTAGCATGCTTCATGGAAGAATGTCTGCACTGTTTACACAGACGTGGTTTTATTTTGAAGAGCTGAAAAATTTCATGGGGAAGGGAGAAGTGATGCGTTGTCTTTTTGCTTGTGTTCTTACAAGGAGATTTCAAAACCAGGATAGATAATGATGGGACTCTTCAGCTCCACAGCAGTTTGTCTCAATTTAAATACATTACTGTTAGGTCCAGCATGAGGAGTCATTTACTAAATTTATCCTGCTGCAGTTTAATCTTGTTATTTCTTGCCTCCTCTGTGGTAGATGTAGACAGTTTATCACTTTTTTGCTGGTCTTTGAAAACCATTCTTGCTCTTTTAAGACTCCCTCAGACTTAGGCTAAATAAGCTCTGTATTTTCAGCCTTGACCATGTTTTTCAAATGTCTCATCCTCGTTTCTCTCCTCTTGTCTGGGTGCAATTGACTTAAATGATGCTGAAGGTGTTGAGCTCAAAACTGGATGCAAGAATGATGCCAGCAGTGGCATATAAATTATAAATGTTGTTGCTTTATAATTCAAGTATAAAAGTAACAATAAGCAGCTGCTTTATGGAGCCTCAGGCAGAGAAAATGATTACAAATGTCAGCCTAAGTTTTAAATGATTTTAAATTAGGAAGGAGCAACTGCTTTCGCAGATACTTGGCTCTTGTGGTTATATTGCCATTTAGTTAGAAGCGAGGCACCTGTTTTGGCTCTGCAGCTTACTGAAATGGACCCAGCTGTACTCAGAATACTGGTGTGCAAGTCAGGCAGTGGACCTGTTTTCACAATAATTCTGCTTGTGTGATGTTAATGTTCCGTGCTTCTGTTTGTTTGTTTCCAGCTGCAGGATGTGGATTCCCAGAGACAACAGACATACACCATTTTGGATCTGATGAAAACCCGAAATATTCTAACTATCACAATTATGTCCGTGATTTTGTGGTAAGTGAGAATGTGATTTGGGAGTAAGTAAGCACAAAGGCAGCAAAACAATAAGAAACTGCTCTTTGAACACTGAGATATTCTGAGGAGGTACGGACAAAACTAGTTTTAGCTGACATATCATACACAGCAATGGAGGGGTTGCCCTCAGGTACACTAGGCAGCTTATTTTAAGTAACCGGACCGTGAATGTTCTTCCATTGTGAAGTGAGGAGGAAAAAGACCTAATCTATGGGCAGTGATCCACTTCATGCTGTGCAGTCAGGTTTCTCTGTGTTCTTCTATCACATCAGTGCTGAAGGAAAGGCAGTGCTGAGTGTTCTGTGCCTAACTCGCACCTGGACACATCCTGATCCAATGACCTCGTTTACCTTGTTGCTTGTTGGTGAAGCATAACCTTCTTCCCAGCATCTCCCACGGCACCATAGATTTTGTCAGTAAGGACAATTGTGTGTTTCCCTGGTCACGGGGAAGCCGGCTGCAGTTTAGCAGTGACACGGTTAAGATGGCTCCGTGCCAGCCACCGAGCTCTGTCCTGTTATCCTGACCAACCCAGGCACAGAGCCATGCAAACACGACTTGGGTGCTGTCCAGCCGGAGTGGGGCATGGCAGAGAAAATCCCTGATTGTTTGGGTCTGCCAGGATGCCATACTCCTCCTCCCTGACTTAATACACAAAGCAGGGAGGGTAATGACCCAGAAACAATTTTCTCCTCCCAGAGCTTCTTGTATCCTTCTAAACGTAATGAGAAGCTACTCTAGGCCTCAGAAGCTGTAGAATTCAGTTGTTCAGACTGTCATGGTAAAGCTATAACCACCCATAATAAGAACTAAATAATATTGTTAGATCGTGAACTTACGTCACATCTCTCAGGGATGACCTGAAATAAGGAAGCATGCATGAACCTCACCCCCTCTCCATCAGCATGATTTCTACAATTGGCAGATGGAAAGAGGTTCACGGCAACCGCATGAGGAAGACCAATCTGTCTGATCGTGTTCTTCTCTTTCTTTCAGGATGATAATCTCTGTTGGTTATTTTGGACTTTCTCTTGACACACCCAACTTGCATGGAGATGTCTATTTAAACTGCTTCCTCTCAGCAGTGATTGAAGTTCCAGCCTACATTATTTCCTGGCTGCTGCTTCGAAATCTCCCCCGACGGTATTCAATGGCTGCTGCGTTATTCTTGGGAGGCTGTGTTCTTCTCTTCATTCAGCTGGTGCCTTCACGTATGGAACCATTGGTTGATCTCAAACATGTATGCTAGGTGAAGTCCAGTGCCGTGCATTGGGCAGATGTGGAGGGAAAGTATCCTGAGGGGATTAAATATAGACATTCAGTTCCTATCCGTGCCCTTCTTCCTTGGTTCTCAGTGCTGCTGCACTGGGAGCTCGCACAACATAGCAATTCAGATTTTTAAGGGAGGGTCTTCTGCTTTGTGATCTGTTCAGATCAGCACTGGAGTCCGGTTTTGCCTTACCATACATCCCTGGTAAGGTGTTCTGGTAAAGTCCAAGTGTAAAACCAGGGCTAGACTAACAGGAGGGTAAGAGGAGGCTACAGAACTTGCTTCCTAAACAACTGTCGATTACTCTTAGGGCTCGTTTAAACAGTCACTGTTCAAGACTGTTGCTGTGGAAGCATTTTTGATAAGCAAAGATGCTTGTACTAAGTCAGAGTTGATAGGTAAAATGATGTCTGGCAACTGCAAGGAGGGCAAAATAACATTTATTGGATATCAAACAATATACATCTTCAGGCCAGTTAGACTGAGGGCTGTGGGCTCTTTCTGATAACGATGTCAAGTATAACTGGGGAGAAGGCTTGTTGCTTAGCACTTGTTTACATATCAAAGAATAAACAGAAAATGAATAAGCACTGCCTTGCTTATTTTATACAGGCAATGCATGAATTGCATCCTTTTTTTTCCTAATCCTTTTCAGTTAATTGGACACTGATATGATCTATTTCGATCTTCAAATCTAACTGTCCTAGTTAAAGTCAACCCAGCACTGTAGAATTAAATTATTGACTGGTAGCTGGGAATGTTAATGAGAAACCAGAGCAGCAAAGTAAAAATAACTTGTTTCAAATACTTAACTTTGCTCGTTGTATTAAAAAGGAATATATGGCCTTGTTTACAATAGCAACTGTCTGGCCTCTGAAATCTGAAATAACCATTTCAGATCTTTCTGTTGTACTTATTTTTAACCTGGCAGAAAGCCCCATGCTCAAGAGGAAGATCAACATGTTTCTCTTAGCTTTCTTTTTCTAAAAATAAAAAATAAAAATGTTGCTTGTAGACATGTACAGGAAAAAAATGACATTGGATAATGGAATTAGACAGAAGTTATGCAAACACAGTGGAATTAATAGATATCATAAATTGTCAGTTTTATAGAAGTTGTTACTGCATTTTGATTTCAGAGTTCCGTGCCGTATCTATTCTCCTCGTGATGTTGGGGAAATTTGGGATCACATCTGCCTTCTCAATGGTTTATGTTTACACGGCTGAGCTTTACCCAACAGTGGTGAGAAACATGGGAGTTGGAGCAAGCTCCATGGCCTCCAGACTTGGCAGCATCCTCTCACCTTACTTCGTTTACCTTGGTAAGTTAGCTAGTCTGCACGTGGGCTGGGGAGATGGTGGTAGCTGGAAGGCGTTGTTCTAGTGCTGCATGCAAGGCTTATGACAGAATGGCATCTCAATGGAAGACCTAGTAGGGAGGATAAAAAAAAAAAAAAAAAACTGAAACCAAATCAGTTTTGCTCACTTGCACTCACTCTTGAACAGTCCCAGCTTTGCAGGCACCACCACGTGTGTCACAGAAGCCTGTCCAGCAGCACAGCACTCCAGTGCTTATGTCCTGTAGGTCCAGGATCCTTGTTCTCCACGTCATTGTAACGGGACACCAACTACCAAGTCTTACTCATGTCTCCTGGGTTGTTCTTAAGTTGGCAACCACGTGCTAGTTTTAGATGTGGTTTTGACTTAGTTCAGTCTCTCACCTCTGTGGATCACTGGGATTTTCTGTCTTCTTTGGTTTCCAGATCCAGGTGGCTTGTGAAACTGCAGCTAAAAAAAAAAAAAAAAAAGAGATCTCAAGACATCTGAACAATGCACAATCATAACAGAGAAATTGGTGTTTTGTGCCTGTTGAAAAGGTGCTCACAATCCTACTGGTTCTGTAGGGACAGCTCTCATAACTACTGTTTCCCATTCTTTGAATTCCTAAAGCATGTTTAAAACAACATGTGCTGTGAGTGCTAGGCCAAGAGGGTTTTTTTCTGTTTACTGAAAGCTGTACCTAGGTACAAACGGTATCAGTGACTTAGAACTGATGGTTGCTTTTCTTGCATTCTGCTAGGTGCCTATGACAGGTTCCTGCCTTACATCCTGATGGGGAGCCTGACCGTGCTATCAGGAATCCTGACTCTGTTTCTGCCAGAAAGTTATGGTATGCCTCTTCCTGACACAATTGAGCAAATGCTGTTGGTGAAAGGGTAAGTGCTGCCTCCTGATTTTAATCCTTCTGATTTTAATACATCTGTTTTATCTATAAATGTATGTGCACACCTATGCATATGTTTCCTTGTATAGAGCCTTGCTGAAATACTTGGTTTGCTGTATAAAAGCATACCAGCAGTAGGAGAGGCTAGTTCTGTAGAGACTATTGGGGTCACAGCACAAGTAATTAAGGACCAGTGTGCCTGTATACCACAGAAGCTGCTGGTTAAAAGTTGGCTGTGCATTTTAAAGAATTGTAAGAGTTCTAACAATGACTGAAGAGTTGTAAAAAAATTGTCTACAAAATACTGCTCTGGGGAGAGATGGGATCCACCACACTAAGAGGAGCAAAGGTATCTTTGCCAGCAGGGCGGCTGGCCTGATAAGAGATCTTTAAACTAGTAGCAGCATGGGAGAAGCAGTTACCAGCAGTCTTGTGAGGGACTTGTGGACAGAGTTAACCTTTTATGAAGGAACGGGAATGCAAAATCAACAAAAGAAGGCTGTTAAATGGGATAACCTCCTGCATTTGCATGTAAGCAAGGAAATGCCTACAGGGTATTGTTATGGGGAAGGGAGGTGGGTGGGGGAAAATACAGCTTGCTGGGTGCCTCTGTGAGGTACCTGTACACTAGTGCACACAGCTTGGGGAATAAACACGAGGAGTTAGAGTTGTGTGTGCAGTTGCAGGGCTACAGTCTTATTGGAGTCACGGAGACAAGGTGAGACGGCTCCCATGACTGGAGTGTTGCAGTGGAGGGATACAGGCTCTTTAGGAAGGACAGACTGGGACAGCGTGGAGGTCGAGTCACCCTCTGTGTGAGAGCAGCTGGAAGGAATGGAGCTCTGCCTCAGGATGGATGAGCCGTAAAGATTAAGGGTAAGCGTTACAGAGCAGAGCAGTACGGGTGACGTATCGGGCATCTGCTGTAGGCCACCCAACGAGAAAGAGTAAGTGGATGAGATTCTCTACCGACAGCTGGAAGTAGCCTCGTGTTCACAGACCCTGCTCATCATGAGGGGCTTCAACCATGCCAACATCTGCTGGAGGACCAACACAGCAAGGCGTCAGTGATCTAGGAAGCCCCTGGAGGGCATTGATGACAGGTCTCTGACCCAAGTGGTGGAGCAAAAAAGGAAGGGTGATCTGCTAGCCCTTGTACTCAAAAACAAGGAAGTACTCGTTGGAGATGTGAAAGTCAAAGGTTGAAGGCAGCCATGGATACAGTGGCCATAAGATGGTAAAGCTCAGGATCCTTTGAGAAGTAAGCAGGGTAAAATGCAAGATTGCAACCCTGGGCTTCAGGAGAGCAGGGCCTCTTCAGGGAGCTACTTGGAAGAGTCTCAGAGGATAAAGGCCTGGAGAGAAGCATAAGGAAGATGGTTAATACTCAAGAATCACCTCCTCCAAGCTCAAGACCATCCCAATGCAAGGGTAGACAGGCAAAAATGCCAAAAGTCTGCATGAACAAAAAGCTCCTAGCAAAACAAATACAAAAAACATTTTTACAGGCAGTGGAAACAGGGATAAGTAATCTGGGAGGAATCTAGAGACACTGTCCAACCATACAGAGATGCAATTAGATGATCCTTCCCCTCTGTTCCACACTGGTAAGGCCCCACCTGGAGTTCTGTGCCCAGTTTGGGGCTCCCCTGTACAAGAGAGAGACAGACAGGCTGGAGAGAGTCCAGTGAAAGGCCACCAAGATGGACTGAAGCATCACTCCTGCGAGGAAAGGCTGAGAGAGCTGGGACTGTTCAGCAAGGAGAAGAGAAGGCTCAGGGGAGTTTTACCAAGGTACATAAATACCCACAGGGAGGGTGAAAGAGGATGGAGCCAGGCTGTTTCCAGTGATGTCCAGTGATATACCCATTGCCTCTTGTCCTACTGGCACACAGGAACATCAGGAAACACTTTTTGTGCTGTGTGGGTGGCAAAACGTTGCCACAGGTTGCCCAGAGAGTCTGTGGGGTCTCCGTTCTTGGAGATACTCAGAAGCTGCCTGGATGCATGCTCCTGGGCGAGCAGCACCAGGTGCCCCTGCTTGAGCTGCGGTTGGACCAGAAGAACCCAGAGCTTCCTCCAGCCTCCAGCAGCCTGTGGTTCTGAGAAGAGGGAAGGACTTGCCTAGGTATTGTCAGGTACCCAATTAGCTTTGGTAATTTAGTTTATAGTTCTGTTGAAGATGCAAAAGCTTGACTACAAGCCTAGTCCCTCTTCCCAAGTGTGTGTTGTAAAATGTATCTTGTTAGGCTCCAAATCTGTTATTCTGCTATGAGGGCCAAATAAAAGTACATGAGGCATGCATTTCTAAAAGTTATTTCTTTAAATATTTGCTTTTTTTTTAATGGGCTTTATTTTTAGTCTGTATGTTTTCAGTAATTCTGCAATATCAAACTGTTACGAAATAATTTACTTTTCTAGGTTCTTGAAGTCATTTAAGTAAAGGCGAAGGGCTGAATTCTTCCAATTAAGTTCAGCTAACCTAAAAAAAGCATTGGGAGTTTGGCCTTCTGCCATGGCTCTAATCAGAGATAATTCGTAAGCACACACCCCTTGTTAGAAAGGGACCTGTCCAACTAAGTCAACAGAATATTAAAATTAGGAGTCGGTAATGTCAAGTAGGTTTCAGGATATCAAAGACTTTTTTTCTGTTCTCTCATTCGTTGATTTTTTTCCAGATTGGAATACAGGCCTGCATCTACAAGGAATTCAAAGGATGAAGAAGAAAATCCAGAGATTTTTAAGAGCACAGCTTTTTAATGAAACTGTCTGCTTCCTTGTGGATTGAAAGTTAAATGGACTTTTCTTCTAATATTCCTTCTAGAACAGGCTAGTGGCAACACTTCTTCCTGCAATTTTAACCTTATTTATAAATTTAAGCACTGTGTTCCAAACATTCTCATTTTATATGGCCATAAATACTGTGTAGCCTTCAATGAGATTTTCAGCCGCCTTAATGCATTAGTACCATGGAACAGTATCTGGTCAATCCTTTGTAAGTAAGTGTGTAGTTCAGCTGAACAATACTTGAAAATGAGTTCAAGGGCTAGCAGAGCACCTGGATTCATCAGTGAGCCTTCTCCAGAGCTGATGCCCATCAAGAATTTAAAATAGCTAGAAAAAGCTGCTAATTGGTTTTGAATCCTTGACTTCTGTCTCTGGACAGAAAACTTATTTATTATAGTAAAGGTTATGAAAACGTGCCTTTGTTATCTTAAGAGACTTTACACGTGCTGAATTTGGTAACAGATTCAGAAAGATGCAAAGAAAGATTTTTGAGAAGGAATTCTAACGTGAAATGTTTTAACTCAGCATAGTGAAAGGATAGTCTTGCACAAAATACCTGTAGCATTGAAGCTTTGCTCACAAAATCCACTGGAATCCAATGCTGGTTTTCAACTACATACGTCTGATGAAGTTGTTTACATCTGACACTGGAATGTGGCCTGATTTGAGGCTGTATTTATTTTAAATGATGCAAAAGGTTTCATCTGTGTGTGTAGAGGCTGTTGTTAGTTTGGAGTTCTTCCTTTTTGATGAGTGTTGGAAATTTTCTGTCTGAATTGTTTGTTTGTTTTTTAAATGTTCTGTGCAATTTGGGATGATGGAAGTGATTCTCCTGTCCTTGTTCTGTCCTTTCCACATACTTGCACATCCACATACTATCAATAATCCACGCCACTCCACTGACCTCATGGTAAAATTTACGAAGAACAACGTTTAGAATATGTTTGTGACCACTGGTTCTTCATTCTCAAGTGCCAATGGTTTGATTCCTGTGAGGTCTGTTACTTCACTTAACTCGTGTTAATTGTGTGTGTGAATTTCTTAAAGGAAAAGAAAAATCATGTTGAAAATCTGCCAAGAAATTATTCCTTGGGTCATAGAAGCACTTTGGCACTACCTGTGTTTCTTTAAAAACATACAATATACACCTACGCACAGTTTTGTTTGTGCCATCCTGAACTTGCATTACTTAATACTGTGACAGATGTGTATGGTGAAAGCATTTATCTGTGGCACTTGTTTGTGTTTTGTCCTGTCTTATAATGACTGAATAAACAGAACCTGAACCTGTATAGTCCAAGCTGTTAGGGGCCTTACTTTCTAGGTGCAGCAGCAATTCATGCAGTTGAACAGCTGAATTGCCAATACTCTGTGTCCTGTCCTTGCTAACCGGGCTGCAGCAGCTGGCTTGGTGCAGTTCTGTGCCCTCTGGACTGTTCATCTGGGAAGCAAGAAGGCAGAAACTCTGCACGGACAGCAGTCTTTGGGTTTGTGTTTTACACTCTTCCTACCAATGTCTTAATCTGCAGGGCTTGCTCTTCTTTCCCTGCATCTTCTCATCTAATTGTTCAACATTTTATCTTCTGGATGCAGCAGGAAGCTGGCCAGCGTCGCCAGGCCACAGAATGATACGGAGAAGCTTACTTTTGTCATACTGCCAGCTCTTCTGAGGAGAGAAATCCCAAAGTTCCAGCAGGTTCAGTTTCATTCCTGTTTGGCAGATAGAGAGGCATTTAACAGATGAGTTTAAAATGGAGTGCATAATTTGAAAATGGTGCATACGTTGAGAGCCTGAATTTTGCAAGCTTCACTGCACATCACTTAATGGCCTTGAGCAAACAAATGTCAGGAGAGGGCATGAATCAGCCGGGCTTCCTGGTGGTGGGAACATCCCTCATCCAAAAGCCCTGATAGAATTTGTCAGGTTTCCCACCTTGCACCTTTTCTGGAAAATTTTAGACCGTATTCTTACCTATGCAACAAGCTCGGTGCCAATATATTTTTGTAAGCCTTATCTCTTTTAAACTGATAGGAACTGGAGCATCCAGAAGCAGCTGCTTTTTTGTGTCTTATATAGAAGAAATGTGATCACCACAGGAATTTGAGGCAAAGCACAATTAGCTGCAACTTCCTTGTGATGAGTTTGCCAATGTAAACAACTGTGTCCCATAAGCCTCTTCCTGTAAACTGTTTCAGAAAATATCCTGAGACGTAAAATACAAGATACGTGCTTGCCTGACACATGATCTATTATAGAAATTCCTGTTAAAGTCCATCTAACATCTGATTTAGCTGTTATTTTTAATCCACTGTGTCAACCAGGTATGTGCCTGATAGTCTTTTGTTCTTGAATATTTGAGTACTCTAATGTTTACTAAACAAGGGCTGGGGTTTTTGTTTTGTTTATTTTTGGTGCAACCTAATTGGGGAATTTTCTGGTTATGACTAACACTGCAAAACACAATGGCCAGCTCTGTGTCACAAAATACACTTTCTTCCTTGCTAATCTTAAAAGTAAGAAGTGTGACTCAGAAACAATGTATTTAATATAGCATCCTGGGTTATTTTCTGTTTATTTTGCTGTCCTGCACTGATCCTCAGGCTTATCTCTAAAACAAGGAACTTTAGTGATGAATGTATCGTTCTAATCTCTAAAACAAGTTCCTTGTTTAAAGCAAGTTCCTTGTTTTAGTGTGTAGTCAGAATCCAGCTACCAAGTATTTCCAGAAGAACTCAAGGGACTATTTTAATAGCATCAACAGGCAGGTGATGTGATCTGGGCAAGACGTAGATTAAATGAACTGAACCAGTAGTTAGCAGGTGTTAGAGTGACATCAGCACTGGCAACGAGTCAGATCTACAACACTAACTGTGGCTGTGGGTAGCTGTGGAACAAAGCGTTGGTGCTGCACAGTACCATGGTTTGGGATGGTGCTCACTGACTGCAACCTTGTCAGACATGGCTTACTTCCAGTATTGTCTGGGGTGGTGTTTCCCTATAGACATGTCCTTGGCGTGTCGCTTTGTGTTACAGGGATGTGAAGCAGGACTGGGACCTGTTTTCTGAGACCCTTCTGTAAAGGGACTGCTGTTATAACTTCAGACTAAATGGTTACCATGCCCATAACCTGCGTTACAACAGCAGAGACTTCTGGCTAGGTGAAATTATCTGCTGCTAGAGAACCATGCACGTTACAGGGCGTTCACCAAGGAAAGCAGTATTAAGGCCTTGACCTGGGAACTAGGGTGTCTTCATTTATAGCTCTTTGACTGACTCTTCTCATCGCCTCGGGCAAGTTGCACAATCCTCTGACTGGTTTCCTTGCATGCAAATGGAAATACCGTTAGCTCAAAAGGTACCACAACTTCTTCAGTCACTTGTTCATGCAAGACAGTCAGATTTCACAGAATCTTCTGGTTCGACTCTCCAGACTTTGAATGCAATCCTCACAACAGCCTTATCTGGTAATTCATCTTTCAGAAGCAGGCAGGTTTGGGTCACTTCTGACACTGCACTTTAAGAGGTGCGAGCACCTGCTCCTGTGCTTCCAAATTACGGTTTGAAAGAAGAAAGCTCAGGGAGGTGGTGCATGGACTGGGGAATGGGACTGCAGTAAGTCAAGGCAAGGGTTGGGCTCTGAATGCTTATTCATGTTATTTTAATTGCACAACCCTTTCTTGGTTTGATGCGGAACTGCCTTCAGCCTGCTGCCTGTGAGGAGGAGCATTCTTTACAACTTTCTCTGTGTACCTAACCACGTCATAAAAACAGTTTGTGTCTGGGAGACTTCCATTTTGAGATATGGTGATACCTGGACTGAATTGCTGAGCTCATGGAATCCGAGATGAACATGAGTTACACCCGGCTCTGTTTACAGCCACTCGTGTTTCACCCATGGGGGCTGTTCTTGGTTGTGCTCTCCAGAGACCTATGCACAGTAGGCACCTACAGAAGTTGTTGGGACTGTCTCTGAATAAACTTGTATTTCACTATTTGTAGAATAGGGCCTTAACTTGCAAACCAGTTTTAAGTTTCTTAAAACTTAGAATCAGCTTAGGCAGCATAACGCATTGGTTACACGTGCTTTTGGGAGTACTTCAACCTCCTAGTGATGGTCACAGCCTTGTACATAGAAACACGTGGAAATTTCTTTTAAGAATGTAAATATTCCTAGCTGTAACTAAATTGATTCTTACACTTTTATATATATATATATATAGAAAAATGCTTGTTGTTTGTAAAATTCTGAATAAAATTGTATCTGGAATTCTCTTTAAAATGAATTATTCTCATAATTTTTATGTCGTGTTCTAATGCCTTACTTGTATAACAGCAGCTTCATTTATTACAGCCCTGTAGGCACTGCCACAGGACTGGTAATTCCACACGTATTTAGAAATGGCACATCACTGAGGGACTGCAAGAAGTTTCTCTGCAGCACTGCTGACGTATCTGTAGCAGAGTGGTGTGGGAGGTGTTTGCCACACAAACGGTGCTGCTGGGTTTCTGTGGGCTCCCCCCCACGAGCTGCACAAAGCTGGGTGCTCGGAGAGGAGCAGGGTCAGCCAAGTTCGACACTAGGTGGTGTAAGAAACAGTGCAGGGACCCTGCCTGTCAGTGCCTGGTTTTCCTTTTAAATAATCAGTGTTTGGCCTGTCTTGTACGTGTAGGTTTGGTATCTGCAAAAAATTAAACCCAACCCTGCATTACAGCAGGCAACAAGCAGCCTAAGGAGCACTGGGGGAAGCTGGTTCCCGTGGCCCAAATTTCAAATATAATTTGGACAACTGGTAACTTTATGATTTTATAATTTAATATTATATGTATATCTGTAAATAAAAGTGGTATTTAGATAATGGGAAGTCACTTCCCACGGCTCAGTTCTTCCCCTGGTGGAATATGGATCTGGATTCTGCAACCCAGTTAAATGTTAGAGGAGAGCAAGCCCTCGTGCTAACCAGGTCCCAGCCGCCTTCCCTTATTTAAGCAGACTACAGATCATTAATCCTAGAAGCTTTTTGAAACACTTCCTCCAGGATGTTAGTGTAAAGTTTCATTGTTTAATAGCCTGGCTAATGTATCACTTGTCCTATTTTGTTTTGGATCCTTTGGAGTAAGGGGTTACAGCAGCAGTTCTGCAGGGCAGCCCAGCAACTTGTGCAAACCCCTGGGCCCTCCCCTCGGCGTTCCTCTCCAGCACAAAACAAACAAAAGAATTAAGAAAGTAAAATCCTTGGTGCCTCCTTCTATCAGCCTGTGCACTGGGGCATTGCCTCGTTGCTTACATCAGGGGTAATGCTGTGTGTGAGTAGCGTTCTGGAAGTGCAGAAATGAGTGCTTCCAAGAGGAAAACAAAAACCAAACAAAACTAGGGAATGCATTCTTCTGAGCCAGTGCAGGTTGTAGAAAAGGGCATCCTCAGCTGTAGGGAGGCAGTTTTTCTGCCCCACTCACACCATACAACTTTGGCCTCTTATTCTACCAGACCTTACCTCCATCCCTCACCTCTTTGCCTGACAAACCAGGCAATTCAACTGCACCTGCTGCTAGCTCCAAAACTAACGCTACCAAGGCACAGAACAGGAGTGGTCAGAAGGAAATGCCCAAGAACAGCAGGTACCTGATTAAATTCCTAAAGAAAAGAGCTTTACAGCTCGCAGTCATTAACACCCTGTAGCAGGAGGGTTACAGTAAAACAGCCCAGGAGGAGCGGGGCCGTGCTGGTGCCTGTGCAAAGCCCCAGCCCAGCTCCTGCCCTTGGCCGTAGAGCTTGGGGGAGCTGCATCCGATCAGCTCCCAGGTGAGGCTTCTCGAGGCATCTAATTGGGAGCAGCTGGCTGGTTCTTACACCATGGGGTGAACCAAGAACGTTTCTTTTTGATTTATTCCTTGCTTGTCCTTAGCTATCAGAAATCTTGTGGTTCCCATAGCATTTTCCAAACCACCCCAGGTCGTACATCTCCCCCTTACAGAGGGGCTGCTCGGGGGGAGCTCTCCTCTGGGCTGTGGGCTCCTTCTGCCCCCCGGGGGGTCCCCTCGCATCCCCACGTCCCTGCAGTGTCCCCGAGTCTGCTCGGGGGGGATCCGAGGGCTGTGCTGGGGGGCCCGGCCAGGCTCCTGATGGCTGGGATGAAGCCGGCTCGCCTCGGGGGGGGCTCAGAGCGGCTCGGAGAGGGGGGGGCGGCAGCAGGGACCGCTCCTCCTCCACGGCCCGGGAGGGATCGACGACGGCAGCGAGGCGAAGGGAAAGCGAAAGGCGAAGGGAAAGCGAAAGCGCAGCGCAGGGCACTGCGGAGCGGGACCCACGGGCACCACCCGCAGCGCCCCGAGCATCCCCGCCGGGGGGGCGCAGGTAAGGGGCGCCTCTCGCCGGCCCGGGGCTGGGGGGAGGTCGGTGGAGAGACTGGGAGGATGCTGGGGGAGGACTGGGGAGGAGGTCGGGGGGGCTCCGGGTGGGCTGCGGGGAGCGAGAGGCAGCGCCCGGGGTGCGCAGCGCCCGGCCGGGGGGCGGCAGCCGCCTCCCCTAGGAGGGCAGGGGGAGAGGGTGGGGGAAATAACGGCGGGGTCCGGAGGGGTAAGGGTAAGGTGGGGAAATAACGGCGGGGGTGGGAGAACCAACAGCGGGGCTGGGGCAGCCCCCCGCAGCCCCCGGCCCCCCCAGCCCAGCCGCGCCGTGCCCCCGCAGGGCCCGGTTCTCGGGTTCCCGGGGGGTTATGGCTCTGCCAGCCCTGCTTATTCGAGCTGGTTTTTTCTCCCTGGACGCCTGCCTCGGCTTGGTTCTTGTTGCTGTGCTTGGTGCAGGACTCTGGCCAAGGGGGGAGGCGAGGCGAGGCGGCTGGCTGGGGGACAAGCCCACACCGGTGGCCTTTCCTCGGAGCAGTGCAGCCCCCCCGCTGCACGCTGCTCTGGGCAAGGAATTAGCCCCAAACACAAGGAATTAGCTCCCAGTTTGGGAAGGGAGAGCAGGTTCTGAAAGACCCGTTGGCTGAATATAAACTGAGTTAAACAGATTATAATGAGCCAAAAGCTAAATTCCCCTCTGTTCTACATCAGGTCAGGCGTTATTTGTGGCTCTGATAAATGCCACTGGGGTGCAAACAGATTCCCCAGAGGCTGATGTTGGAGAGCTGAAAACCCAGAGCTTTACGCTTACCTTTGGCAGATGAAATTCAGCTTGGTCCTTTGGCAAGAGCCGTGCTCTCTGCCCGCTCTCCCTTTGGGAACAGAGCCCTCCATCCCTGGGCTGTGCAGGTGCAGGTGAGCAGGGGGAGCAACACTCCTGCTCCCACTGTGCAGGGCACATCAGGAGCGAGAAGGAATGGATGCTGCAGCTGGGAAGAAAAACCCCATCCAGCAGACAGCCAGGAGCATATTTGGGCAAGGCAGCCTGTATTCGGTGAATATTCACGTGTGTTGCTCCGGCCATGTGGCTGCATCTGCTTTTTGGGGTTTGTGAGCCAAGGGTGTGTGCTGGGTGCAGGTACGTACCCAAAAGGCCGGGGCCAGGAGGTGGCCGCATGCAGGAGCCAGGCAGCAGAGAGGTGAAGCTGCCCTGAGAGCCCCTCGGGCTGTGGTGGGGCAGAGCAACAGGAGCTTGGCTGTGGGGCACAGCACCTCTAACAGTGCTGGTGGCAGCGGCAGGGATGCTCTGCAGGAGTGCCCGGAGCAGCACCAGAGCTCACAGAGAGCTGAGGTTTGGGTATACAAAGTGTTTGCTGATGCCATCTGAAAATTAAGGGAAAATTTGGATGGGCGCTAAAAGGCAGCGTGATTTTCACTGCTCTTGGCCTCAGCTCAAGACACAAGACTTTGAAGCAAGCTCTGGGCTGCACAAGTGTTCTGGTACGGAGCAGCTTAGAGGAGCCTCTGAGATAAGTTTTGTCTTCAGAGCAGGATTAGAAGTGCACTTGGGGAGTGCCAAGCTTAGGGCTGCCACCTGAATAATGCTGAGAAACAGAATAGCGAGTGGGCAGCCTTCATCTCGTACGGGAAGGAGACACGGTACGATGGGGGTGTGTTTGTGTTACCGGGGTGTCTTGTGACTATGTGAGTTTGGGGATTTCGGTGTTCAGAGCCTCGGGCACGTCGGTTTTCAGGCAGAGCACTCGTGTGCCCCTGCACCAAAACATTGCATTACAATTCTGGAGCTACAACTACAAATTCATCACTGGGAAAACGGCACAGGCTTTGTCAGAACTGAACACTGGATGAGTTTGGCCCACGAGCTCTTGCTGAGGTTAATGGGTCCTGGAAACCAGCACCAGTCTGTGCTGCAGAGGGGCCGGCAGCTCCGTGCTGTGCTGTCACAGGATTTGTGCGATCACAGCGGTTTCATCGGTGCTTTTAGGAGCACAGCTGGGGGCAGAGGCAAAGGGCACCAGGGGGATGTGGCACTGGGGAATGGGGGGACTAAAGGGAGCTGCCTTGGTCTCGGAGCCCAAAATGTCCCGATGCTGGAGCCCTTGGTGCAGATGCTCATCTTATCTTCTGCTTTCTGCTCTGCACGCAAGCCACAGGCCAGGCTGCTTCTGTAATTAGCGTGCTGCTACAAAGCAAATACTCCAGCATTCGTGCTAATACAACCCCAAAATGAAACGTGCTGTTTCTGCTTTTAGCACCAAGCAGAAAGCTGTGTAGATTTCATAGGTAACAATGAATGGCTTACTAAAAAAAACATTTCTGCTTTGAGTGTTAATCTGAGAAAGTAGCTGCTGGAGCAGCAGCATAGCTGGCATGTTTGGGGCATGATCAGTGCCATGTGAGCTGGCAAAATCAGTTCCTTGCACCCAGCATCCCAGCTGAGCATTTCTTGCACGACCAGCGGCTGCAGGAGGGGGGAGCAGAAATGAGGCAAGGCCGTGGGAGGGGATGGGGATTGTTCTGCTTAAAATTGGCTAGGCCTTTACTGACCTTAAAGGGAGCCTAAAATAACCAGTTTTAATCTGAGTCAGGCACGTCCCAAACTGCATGGGTGGAGGAAGGGGTGGCCAAGCCCTGCTCCTGGGCACATGGGGGCACTGGGTTGTGTTCCCTGCACCCCAGCTCCATCCCTACCGCTCCTGCAGCAGGCAGATGAGTCCTCAGATGAATTTCCTTCAGGGCTGGGACTTGGTGGGAGCGACAAGACCCGAGGCAGGGGCTGCAGGAGAGGAAGCCGAGGGCTCGTGGCGTTGAGCTGCGCCTTCCCCCGGGGACTGCAGAGGGCGGTGGCACCCACGAGAAGCGCGGGTGGCCCCGGGTGCAGCTCCCGGAGGGCTGGGAGCCGGCCAGGGCAGCGGCACGGCCCGAAAAGTGCTGTGAAACAAGTGAAACGAGGAGTGCTTCCCCCTGCTGCCTTCCCTGTCCTTCCCCCCTCCTGGGAGCAGAGCAGCAGCCCCGAGAGGTCTCGCAGGAGGACCTCAGGCTGAGGGTGGGGGCTGCTGGCCCTGCCCACGCTGTGGGGTGCAGCTGGCAGGAAGATGTGAACCCCTGGGCTTAGTTTCACCAGTTTGGGACCCAAATCTTGTGCCAGAACCTTGTTTTGAACACTCGGAGAAGTGCGTGGTTCCTTTCAGTCTCTTTTCCTTTCTCGTCTCCTTTTCCCTCGCATGCTGGAAGCGCAGCTTGCAGTTGTCAGTCCTCAACAGAACGTTTCTCTGTTCTTATTTAATCCCAGCAGGGGCTGCACACAATGCCCACGCTGTTTGGCAGGCACAAGGGAGTGCCTGCAAGGCCTCCGTGAGCCAGCTTGTGCCCACAATGACTTTCCTTCCCTTGGAGCCCAAATCCCCAGCTGCCAGCCCGGGTTCAGGAAGCCTGGGCATGGCTCAGCTTTGTTTCTGCCCAATTCTTGGCTCTGGAGGCCGAAGCCAGCCTCCAGCAGCAGCTTTGAGCTCTCCCATGGGAGCCCCATCTCCCGTGGTCCTAGGGCCCTGCACAAAAACCTCCACATCTGCAGCCGTGTGGAGTTTGTTCTCGGGGCTGGAGGTCAGGATCAGCTCTGTGGTGTGACAGCAAAGAGCCTGTATGTGGCCTGCAGCACAGCTGGAGAGAAAAGTGTACCAAAGCATGCAAAACACAGCTGTTTTAGGGTCTGTGCCCCCTGGAGCCCATCGTGTGTGCCAGGGAGGTTTTGTTCCCTCCCAGGGCGAGCTGCGATGCTCTCCTCAGCATCTCTGGTAAGCCAGGAGCCTCAGCCTCCTGTTTGTCACAACTTGTTCTCATGCTGACACCCATCCCACCCTTTCCTGTCTCATCTTGAGCTGCTGCAGGGGAAGGCAGCCTGCCGCGGCGGCCGCACTTATCGCTGCACAGCAGCTGTGGGGCTCTGCCAGACACAGCCCCATCCTGCAGGGTGCTCGGCTGCATTAGCTGAAAAAAAAGCAAATAACTTTTTTTTTCTTTTTTTTTTTAATGATGCTGAAGTTTTTTCAATATAGCCACTGTGAGGCACGGTGGAGAACTCACCAAATGCAGGCTGAGCTCCACCAGCCGGGATGGAGCAGGAAAACTGGGCTGGGTGTGCAGAAGGAGGTGGAAGGGGCTGGGATTTGGGGGAGGAAGCAGAGGCGAATCTGGCTAAAGAAAAGGATGAGGGAGAGTCCAAGAGCTGTATCCCTCAGTGGCTCCCTGCTGGCCAGGAGGGAGAGCAGGAGCTTCCCTTCTAGCTCAGGTGTGCTGGCTGAGCAGGGGCTGTTTGTAGGATTAAGGAGGGCTGGGATGGGTTGCACCAGAGGGCAGGGTGGCCCCGGGGGTGTCACATCCTCCTGCTGCCATGCCCGAGGCCACATGAAGGAAGCTGTGTGGTGCCATCCAGCCGCTGCCATGCTGTGTGTTCATCGTGATACGGAGCTCCTGTGACTGCCCTTGGCTGCCCAGCTCACTCTGAGCAGCACAGAAGTTTAATTCATGAGCATATTAAATTGTTCCGCTAATGAGCCTGTCAATCTCGGCTAATTCATCAATATATAATCAATTCCTCCTTCGGGACAGTCATAAAGGCAGCCACGGGGGGGCTGTACTCTTGCTGTGTGTGAGAAAACTGAGGATATTCAGCAGGGGATGGGCTGGGCTGTGCTGGTGTGCTCTAGGATTTTTGTGTGTGTAAGTGGAATTTGGGTCCATGCCCTTTGCCTTACAGGGCCTTTGCATTGCCTTTAGTAAAATGCATCCACAATTCCTCCTTGTGGTGCTAATTTGAAGAGCCCAAACGAGCCCCAGCTGAGGCTGCCCCCACAGTCCCTGGGGAAGGGGTCCCTGAGGTGCTGGGCCCTGCTCGGCATCTCCTGAACGAGATCGTTCCCTGCTGTCAGTGAGAAGGGTGAGATGGCTTGTTTTAAGTGAACCCCGCTTAGGGAGGCTTTGTGGCAGCTACATGACACAAATGGGGTTCATCTGGTACAGTTATTTCACCGGTGGTTGGCCTGAATCTGCCTGCTGTTGGTATCACACCTCAGGAAGCGAGCAGCAAACGAGGCCTGCAGAGCGCGAGGCCTGCAGAGCGCGAGGCCTGCAGAGCCAGCTGTGCCACTCCTTACAGGAAAAGGCTCCTTTGAAATGCAGCTCAGGTGTAACAGCACTGCCTGAATAACCACTGCCTGAATAAGTAGTGCCTCCTCTCAGCTGGATGCTGCTCGGTGCCTTTGTCTGCTGGTTGGCTTCGTGCACATCACAGCCTTCACCTCAGCCTCACCCATTGCTGGCATATGCAGGATGGGGAGGTCCTGGGGGGAAACAACTCTGAGCCCGTGCTTTCTCCTCACCCTTTCCCTGTTAAATAGGACGGGCAGGACTTGCCTTTAGGAAACACAAAATTGGTTTTAAAGTGATGTCAGTGTGCCCAAAGGCAGCATGGTGCAGTGGCAGCGTGCCGGCAGGAGCCCTGTCCCTCCGTGCCACCAGCAGGTCCTGCAGGTAGCCTGGGTGGGAGCACGGCCCCATCTGCTCCTCTCACTGTGATTTTTGGGTATGACAGGAGTTAACAGGTCACTGCTGGGGGGAAGGCAGCGATGCAATGCCACCCTGAGAGCATTCATGGAAAGGGAGTTCAGTTCCAGGCTGGAGAAAGTTGTTTTATCGGTCTCCCCTCGTGCTTCTGTCTGTCTGCCTAGACTTTTGGCTGTGGAGTTAATGATTTCCAGGGGGCAATAAAAGCTGATAGCTCCCAGACGGGCCGTACAGCAGAAAGGTTGTGCTGCTGGCTGTTTGATGCTGCCGGCATGCGGCGTGCCTGCCAGGGGGCTGCAAGGGGGGGCTCTGCTGTGCCCTGCTGCAGCCCCTGCTCTGCCTCTGCAGCAGCCACGCCGCAGGTCCCCAGCTGGCTGTGCCACGCAGCACTGCTCTTTTGTTTCATAATAATTGTGCTTCTAGAGATCTGTTGTTATCTTACCCACCTGCTTGCTATGCGCGTGCATAGTTACTGTTTATCACGTGCATCTGCTTTTATGGGTTTGTTGTGCTTAGCTTTAAATCCTTTCTTCGCTGGCATGTTGTAATGTGGCAGGACGCAGCAGGATGCTTTGAGGTTAGTGATGATGGAGATGGCTGGGACTGATGAGGCTGAACTGATTTCGTGCCCCTTCTGAGAGAAGGGTAGCTGCCAGCTACATCAAATGGGCTGACAGTGTACTTCCACGTGCGTTGTTTGCATGGATCAAAGTTCCCTGATGTGATCCCTTCCTGGTGACAGCCGTGCCACCTACGCTCCTCAGCAGTGTCGAACAGTAGATGGACCAGCCCCATTTGCACCCCGTGCAGCATGACCGCCGCTGCTCCCAGCCGGTGCTTAACTGAGCCATGGAGAAAGCCGCACGCATTCGTGCAGAGATATAATGTGGCAGAGAGAGATTAGATAAAGATAAACAATTGTCTTATCCATTTGACCCTTGGAGTTCAGACCCATGAGAAGCAAGAGGGGGATGATTGTGGTTCATGGACAGGGCTTCCGGGCTCTGCCACTCCACCAACGCGCGCTCATTCTTGCATCCTGGTGGATTTGTCTCCTCCTCACTAGGAGAAAGGCAAAGCCAAAAGCCTTCCGAGGATGTCAGTAAATATGACAGCGACTGTTCTATTTTGCAAGGCCTTTTCTGATACAATAAACAAGGCTGTACAAAATAGCTGACACTTCACATGCAGCACTTGCATCATCTTCCTCTGAAGCACTGTGGTTAATAAAAGCATGGTGTGTGACGAGCCCACAACAAGCATAAACATGGGAGGTCCCTCTGTGCATAAAGGTGCTCTGGAAGACTCTTCTATCTCTTAAAAATCTTTAATTTATATCACACCTACAGTGCAAATAAAACTAGCTCATGGGCATGGAGAGGCGACATGTGCACGTAGCTCGTGCACTCAGGCGCTGCTCTCGCAGCATGCGTGCCGGGCAGGATAAGGGAGCCACCTTAGGGAATGCATCTGCACGTCCATCTGGTTACACGGAGGGCTAGAAGCTGGTCTGAAAATAAAACACAGCCTATTTTAATAGCGCTGATGAGATATTCCCTCGCAGTGTTGCTCTGGAGCCAGCTGTGTGGACAGGTACCCTGCAGCCGTGGCTGCTTTTGAGTTCCCACAGGCGAAGTGCAGGGTGCTATAGGGCACTTGTGTGGCATTCCCTGTGGCTTTTTTTTTCCTCCTTATCTTCTGTGCAGCATACACCAGTGAAAAGAAAGCCATTTTTTCCCCCTGAATGATGGATCAGTGGAGTTGTCTCCAATCACCCCTGTTCCCATGTCGTGCCTGGCTGAAGCCTGCAGGGGGGAGCAGGGAGGGCAGGCGGCGGAGCTGCTGGGTGCAGTTTGTGCAGTGTGCCCTGGTTTGTACACATGCAGCTGCTGAAGATGAGAGTCAAAGTATAGATTTATGAGCTGCACCAGGTTTTCTGCTGTCAGCAACATAATCTATAAGTACTTCCTTTATGTTGATTTCCTTGTACAGAGAGAAATTGCCCACGTCCCATTGCACAGATCCCTCGCGTGCCGTGCGCGCAAGGAGTGGCCGCTGTTCGGTATCGCAGCGTCATGACTGCTATTTTAAGGCACTGATGCCCCAGGTGAGCACATCAGCTGGGAAACTCCTCCTTTTGATAGAAGGCTTTGAGCAGCAAGCCCTCCCCTTCTTCTGTTTGAGCTGCCCCAGCTCCTGCTTGGGGGTAGCCCAAAGGAGATGGAGCAAAGTCAGGGGTTTGCCTCTGACTCCAGCAGCAGCACAGCTCTCTGTGCAGCTTCCTCCAAATACCACACGCAGCCCTCGAGCTTTCTGACTTTCCTCATTCATGTAAGAGAAAGCAATCACTCAGTGCTTGTCATTCTGCTCAGCAAATTGTTTCAGTTTTTACTACTTTTCCCATGTTAAATGAAGTTTTGGGTTCAGCATTCGGATGCATGCTCCAGCAAAACCAGCGTCCCAGGCCTGTGACCTTGATCACAAGAATCACGCCACTGGCTGAGTTTTTGTTTGGTATGTTTGGAGAAGAATGCAGAATGCTGTCTTCTAGCCAATGGACACATAAATTTAATGGAGACAGATTAAAAAAAATAAAATAAAAAAGGCATCTATTTGCTGGAGTACGCCTGCCCCACTAATTTATCTTGCCTGTTCTCCTTTGTTTAGAACCAAGTGTACACATGGATCAAGGGACAAAACCCAGCCTGAATGAATGTTCCATAAGATGATTTTTATCTATTACATTCAGCAGACCTCATTGATAATGGCTGTCCTTTTACCATGGAAACACGCAGCGGGGGGGGAGGAGGGTAGCCAGCTCTGAGGACAAACTATTTTTTTATTTAAGTAATACGGTTGGACTATGGATAAGCTTTTGGCTTCAGGGTCCTGTCCCTAGCTGCTCCTGGCTGCGTGCCCTGCTGCAGAAGTCCCGGTGCTGGGTGTCCTTGGTGCCCGTGCTGCAGGCGCTGAGCGTGGCCGCGGGGCAGGACCACCTGGGCACCGCTGGCGAGCCCGGGAACGTTGCTGTGTTTGGCCCTGAGCAGGAAGGGTTGCAGCTTCCAGGCGACTCTTTTTGTTTGTTAGGGCTTGTCATGTTGACAAGCCTGATTTGGACAGGTATTTGTGAGTGTCTGGTTTCCTCTTGGCTCTGAACGGGCTGCGCAGCCCAGACAGCCCTTGAGGCTGATTGATGTGAGCAGGAACTTTCCTTTGTTGTTGATCGGGGACAGAAACCCTGCTAAGGAGGGGGAAAAAAGAAAAGGGAAAAAAAAAAAAAAAAGGACTAAGCAGGGTTCTGTGTTGGTTTGACGCTGTTTTCTGAGGCTGATGGGTGTCTCTGAAGCATGGAGCCCTGCCCAGAGGCTGCCCCTGCTCTGCTGCCCGCTCCCATCAGCCGCTTATTATCACCACGGGATCTCGAGGCGTGCAACCAAATCCTGTTTGATGTCTGTGGGGGTGACTTAGAAGACAGAGAAACACGGCACAGAGCAAATGAGCAGTAGATCTCCGTGAGCTGGCTGGCAGGAGGCGTCAGCGTGTGCCGGCGCGGTGCTCCCACCTCCACGCCAACACAAACCCCGAGCCAAGCAGCCACCAGCCTGCGGGTAAACCATGTGATTGGAAGGAACAGCCCCGAGTGCGACGATCCCAGCCTTCCTGCAGGGTTCCTGCAGCCTTCCTGCAGCAGGGTGCAGGCGAGGCACGTGGGGAGGCGGCGGTGCGAACCTTGGACCGCTGGGACCGGCAGATCGCTTCCCGTAAATCACGCCAAAGCAGCTCAGGCACACGGGCTGAATGGAAAACAGGCTGACGGAGGCTGTTCGGGGCTGGTTTGGATAAAGGTGAATAATCCCGAGCCGCCTGTGTGCGTGCGTGCCCCTGCATCTCGTCTCGAGTAAGCTGGCAAAGCAGAAATACTCCAGTTCCTTTACAGAAAGCTGCTACAGCGTTTAACTGGCTGAAAATTGGCTGAGGGAAATTTCTTGGAAAGCAAATGCAGCGTGCAAGCAAACTGTTTTTTATCAAAACTCAGTTTTCTGCTTAAAGAAAAACAACAAAGATTAACAGAAATGTTTTGGCCAGCCCTCCTGCTTGCACAAGACAGCGTTGGGCACAGTGCTCCATAACCATTTAATTGCAGCCCAACAGCAGCAGGAATTTTGACGGCCAGGCTGTGTGCACAGAAGACTGCTCCAATGCCTCAATATCACAAAATGCACCCAGAAGTAATTTGAACCACCTCGCTGAATTAATCCTGCTCTACAGCATAATGAGTCGTTAATGGAGACATTTGTTTTGATTATGACTATTTAATAAATCCTGCTAGTGCTTGGTTTGTGGGGTTGTGCTGCAGCCAGTATTTGCTAGACTTATTTATGCAGTTTAGCTTTGTTTTATTCTTAACTCTTTTAACCCTGTCACAACCCTTCCTGCTGCCTCGTGGAGCATCTCATCCCGTCCTGGACTCGAGCAGTAGGAAGAAGCGGCCTAAATAAGTGCAACTGTTGGGGAGTGAGGGGAAAACAAAGGCTTCCCACTACGTAACCCGTTGCACCAGCCTGTTCCGATAAGGAATGTTTAGCTGGGACTCCTCCAAGGTACAGAGTTGTAGCTTTTTGCTTTTTCCCATTGCTTTCCCAAGCCCTTTGTGCCTCCGGTGGGGTGGTTGTTTTACAGCCCTGCTGTGAACGTTATGCAGAGCATTGCCTCTAAGGAGCCTGCAGGTAACATCCGTGCCCCAGGTCGTGACTCCCAGGGGTACTGCCAGCTCTGGAGTACTTGTAGCATTTTATGGCTTCATATCTCCAGTCCTTTTCATCTGAAGTCCTCAGATTGCCCCATAAACACCACCGAAGTGTTTTAGTACGGACCTATGGACTGGGAAAACGTCCGTGTTTCTGGTTTATAGATCATGACAGTATAGAATAGGGAGGAAAAGCAGCTTGGTTTCCTGGTTCTGCTCGCCAGCCCCGAGCACTGCATCACGCTTCCTGTTTGTGCCGCGCTCCCCGGCTGACCTCGGTGGCGTTGGTTCGTGTGGTGTAGGCGAATGTGAATGAAATTACCCACGAGCTACTTGGCTACATATTCAGGAGGCCTAGCTTTTCCCAAGGTCTTTGTTTTGCTTTGCTCTTCGCTTACTGGCTAGCACGAGCCAAGCCTTGCCCGGGGCGATGAGGGGATGTTTGGGCATTTAAAGCTGGCGCAGGTGGGAGCTGGTGCTGAGCACAGAGGGGCTGCGGGGTGCTCCTGTGCAGGAGCTGCTGCAGGCAGCCTGTGCTGTCACGCACAGGGATGCCGTGCCTGCTACAGCAATATGAAGTAATAAGGAAAGCTGCAGAGAAGAGGGAAAACAGCTCAGTGTGGGGGATTGAGCCCATATGGCAAGCTATTAGAAATAAAAACGAGTGCAGTGAAACGAGCTGAGGCTTACGGCAGCTCGATGGTTTTCCAAACCCCTCACCTGTCGGCACGTGTAATCCTTGCAGGCAGAGCCAAGGCACGTTGCTGTGGTTAATTCCTTCGGTGTGTGCCATGGCCTATTCTAATTAATTGTTCTCGAGGAATTTGCTTTGGATTGTCTCTTGCTTTGCTTCCGAGCTGTGCAGGGCACTGCGGGGCTGCAGCTCAGGGGGCAGGGGCCATGCCCTGGGGCTGTGAGCTGGGTGCTCAGCTCCTGCCAGCCCGAGCTGTGCTCCCACTAGAAACCCCAAACTTAGTTTTTGGGCTGGCTCCTGAGAAACTCCAGCACGTGCTGATGTCGGGGGGAAATTAGGTAATAAGGGAAGGAGGTGGGTTTTACTCCAGCTGGCGCACAACCAGCCGTGGGGGATTCCAGGGGGAGAGCATGGCATGAATTTGCAGCAGAGGCGTTGTGATTAAAAGCAAAAGAAACTGAAAATGTGAGTCAGCAGCTGGCCCCGCAGAAAGCTGACTCGGGCACTTCGTGTGGCCGCTCAGCACCCGTGGCCCCGTTCCTGCTCCGTGCCACCGGGTGCTGCAAGGGGGCAGCCCCAAGGGCGAGTGTCTGTGCCAGTTTCCACATCTCAGCTCTTCACGGTGTTGTTGTAAGAGTTTTTAATAGTGGTGTCCGCAGCAGCACGATTTCTTGGCCGTGTTGTTTGCATGGGAAGAAAGAAGGGGCAGGATTGCGCAGCGTCATGCTGGGCTGGGGGAACCGTGGCTCAGCCCCGGGCTGCTCACTGGTGTCAGCGCCCACAAACTGGGAAGTGCTGGGTTTGGGCTCGGAGCGGTGCACCTCCAAAAAGAGCAGGGTGCGTGTAGGAAACACGTGTCGCAGGATCAGCTGCGAGTTCAGCTGGTGGGGTAGGTCCTAAAAAGCAAAAGCCCCATCTGCATCTCTGGAAACTGCTGCTGGATGGGCACGGTGTTGCTCGGGGCGAGGTTGGGGCTTCCTGGGTGCTTTCCTAGAGCTAAAAGACAAGGATGCAAACCCAGCTGCTCCTCCCCAGGAATCCCCAGTCCGTCCTGCATGTCTTTGGGAGTCTGAGGTAGTTTTAAAGCTTTTGGGTGATTTTGCTGTGAGAAAGCTCATTGCAGGTACCTGCCACAGGAACAGGAAGCTCTTACAGTAGCATTTGCATGGCTTAAAAAAAAAATAAAATCGAAGAAGTCAAAGAAGCAAAGCAGTAATTGAAAAAGGGAAGAAAAACCCTCGAGTATGTATCATGTCCACCCGTGTTTGATGTTCTGAGCACTAGGACGTGGTTGCTTCCACCCTGGGGCTGTGCTGGCCCTCCTCCCTCCCGCAGCGTTTATTAATAACCCCTTATCTCAGACTGCGCCGGGAGCACCGCGGGGCAGGGCCGGTGGCAGCCTGCTCCTAGCGTTTTATTAATGCGAGGGAAGAAAACTGAAGAGGCAAACCCTCTGTTGTAAACTGGTATTTGTGAACTGGGTTCACCTGACTGCATCTAAGACAGGACTTTGTGTACGTGGGTGCAGGTTTCGGACCCGCAGCGTGGCCGTCTGTAGGCTGTAGGATGCTGCGGGGGGGGGCGCACACCCGTTTGTCACCCACCGGTGTCACCTCCTCCCCCTTCCACTTGCTTTCCAGCAGGGAAATAGCCCTGGGAACCCAGCACAGCCTTAGCAGCACACAGATTTAATTCTGATGCAAAAAGGAAGAAGGGCAGCATCACCTCGAAACTCCAGCGTGTGTGCGTGGTGGGAAAGCTTCCTGGGACCTTTGCTCTTGGTTCAGTGGGGAAGCAGCCGGATCCTGGCACTTTTAGCTGCAAACGGGCAGGGTCTGCCCTACAGGGAACATTTTGGATGGCCCTCCGGAGAAGGAGGCAGCCCTCCCCTGCTCCCCCTCCCTGCTAGCTGGCTCCCTTCATAAAAACTGCTGCGACTGGGCCGGGCAGATAGGCTGCCTGCCAAAACGCGGTGCCTTTTGCTTGACCTGGGAGTAGCAAAACTGTTGGGCTCGGTGCGGAAAGAGATCTGCTTGGAGGAAGTAACGAAAAATCACACGAATGTGCCTGCGGGCTCGGCTCCTGCACAGAGGAGCTGAAAATAACCACGGCACGGCACAGTGGTGTGATGCGGGGAGGCGCAGGGTCCAGGGGGGCTGCGGCTGCTGCCGGTGGCCGAGGAGCAGCCTCATCGCGTGGGGAGGGCTCGCTCTGCCTCGAGGACTTTGCATGTTTTAGCATCTGGCGAGTCTGAAGGTCAGCCCGCGTTTATCAGCTCGTTTTGAGACGGGCTCGGAAGCTATTTGCATGAACTTGGAGGAGAGAGAAAAAAAAAACATCATAAACGAAACATAATCTCCGCAGGAAATTTTGACATAATTATGATTCAACTTGTTAATATTAGCTGTATTACATAAGTGTAGGTCAGACAGATTGTCTTCTGAGAATGTGGTCTAGCTAAGGATGCTGATCGTAGAAAGGTGGGTAAAGAGGTGCAAAAATGACTTATCAGCCTCATGGCCTGGTGGGTCGCGTGGACCCATATGACAGGCCAAACATAGATCTAACATTTGACCTAATTTTAACAATCATTTTGATTTTTTTTTCTCAACTCAACTGAGACTATTTATTTTTATTTTATATTTATAGGGGATGTTTTAAGCAAAATTCAAATTTCTCATGGGAAATTCCACTTCCCTTGCTTTTAGGGGGAGAAAAAAAGAAAAAAAAAAAGAGAAAAACATTGTGAGAAATTTCCAACTGACTCAGATTCCAGCCAACAGTTTGTTTTGCTCGAGGCAAAAGCAGCTCTGCAGGCTGGGGTGTTTGATTTCATCTTGTTTCGTGATGTCATGGGGCAATCCCTGCGTGCCTGCAGGCTGTGCTGGCTGTGCCGAAGGGCAGGGGCACCCAGCTGGGGTTGGGGAGGACGACACCCTGCACCCTGCACCTTGCCCTGGCTGTGGCAGCTGCTGGGAGCCCGGAGCAACGCCACTCGATTCCATTAGGTACACACAGCAGCGGGGCTGCCACCAGCCTGCACTGCTGGAGGGGAGAGGTCAGCCTAAACACAGCCCCGAGCCCTGCAAATAGCCTGCAGGTGCAGCTGCCTTGCTGGGAAGGGTCAGGAGTGGGTCCTGGGGACGTGTTTGTGGCTGAAAAGAGACCGAGCTTCTCCCGGGGCTTGTCCTGGAGATCCCATCAGCTGCTCCCACTCTGCTCTTCGGGCTGTGCCTTTTGATACTGGCAAAGCAACTCCTACAACTAGCAGTAATTATGCAACCATCCATCCATCCATCCATCTATACCTTATATGATTTTTATATGAATTATTATATATATAAATATAATGTTTCTATATAATTCCCATGTGGGTCTATTTACATAAGATATGTATTTTAAAGTACACAATTTGGAGCTGCTCACCCCATGACCGGGGAAAGCTGCTGCCCTGGGCAGCCGCCTCCAGCCCTGGAAGGCTGCGACGTGCAGGGCCCCCCACTGCCAAGCCCTCCCCAGGGAGCAGCTCACCTCCAGCTGCTGGGCACGGGGCTTTCGTCCCTGAACGGCTTGTGCAGGAAAATGAGCTGCAAAATGGGAATGCAGGTAACCCTGAAGTAGGGGACAATGCTATAGGTACTGCTGGGAAAAGAGGTCTTGGAAAAGGTTTTGCCTTTTTGTGCCACTCGTCCTAATCGTTATTCCAACATCACCGACTTGAGGCTTTGCGAGTTTATGCTTTATTTTTCCCGTATAATTCTGCCTGGTTCCTCAGCCAGAGGGGTTTTTGCTCCTCTTCCTCGGTGGCTGTGCCAACTTGGTGCAGACGTGGGCTCGTGCTCACAGCGGATGGCGAGCTCACGGAGGATGCTTTGGCCCCGCTCTGGTCCCTCTGCTCGGGCGAGACGGAGGATTTCCTCCTGCGCCCTCCTCCCTGCTGCCTCTCCAAGTGCTGGCGGGTCGCCCCAACGCAGAGAGCTCCCTTCCTTTCCTGGTCTCACGACAGGGTCTGTCTTAAAAGCACCAGGTAGCTGCGTACAAAAAGTCATACGGTTTTCTTCCCTTTGGGCTCTTGTTACCAAATACTGCGCAAATGCTGCGTTAGCATGAAGCCTGATATTAAGGTGAGAAAAAAAAAAAGGTGTGATTACTGGAGATGAGCAGTTCTTGTATTCAGTGCTGGTGATAAGCGAGGACTGGTGTTAAGCAGTGTCACAGACACCCCTGCTCTGGGTCGTTGCGTTTTGGATCATGTCCCCACATATTTACTTTGTATTTAGCAGCTGCTGGGCTTTTTCCAGTATCCTCCTCCAAAAGAGAAGGGTTGTCACGTATCATCAGATATTACTGAGCAAATAAAGAATATATATATATATATATAGCAGAACATAAAGACTTGGGGTGACTTATTGCTATAATATGCAATATTTATTTTAAGCCTATTGATTTATTTGTTCAGGGTTATATTAGCATCTCAATAGCATGTTCCATCTGCCAGCTGCTCTTCAAAGTACGAGTTTTCTGTCATGCTAGCGGGGAACTTCGTGGCTTTGTACAATGCTGCTTAGAAGTTTGTCATAAATAAGTTGCATTTTCTAGTGGCCATCCATAATCAGTACATTTTATGAAAAAAGGACAAACTTTTGGATGCTGATCTTAAGTTTTACTCATTGAGCACAGTTTTAATCACACAATAATTCTGATTTTCATCAGAAACAAATTATTAGACCCATTTGTTTTTTATCCAGAGCAATATGGTGGTTTGCTTAGTTAGCAAGGAGTACCAGAATAACACAGATCTATCTTCTTTTTTGTAAGAGAATGATTAATTTGATTAATCAGATCTTGTGGTCCTGGAGCTTTGTCTGTCTGATGTGGCAGAGCTGTTTCATTGCTGTAGCAGACCGGTGGCTTCAAGCTTTGTGCCAGAGGAGATCAGGTCCATGCCCGAGGTACCTCCTTGCATAGACGTGTCCAAGCCCATCCCACACCTCAACCTGCCCGAAATCAGACCTCAGGACACTGCTCAGTACATTGGGACTTAGCAGACCAACAAGGACCCGGAGGCTAAATGGACTTGGGTGAAAATTACTTGAGCCTTTTTACCATTTCTGACGTGACAAAAAGAAAAAAAAGATATAAAACATCACACGGGGACCTCGTGTCCCATCCCCCTGCTCCCACCTCACCTTGATTTCTGGTACTTGCTGTTTGGTTTGGCTAAAAGGAGAAGTGAGAGGATGGTATTTCTTATTTTTCCCTCTGACCTAGACCAGGAAATACAGAGAGGCATTTCTAATCTGAAGTCTCTTGTTTTTCAAGCATTTAATCAGGTAAAGGGAAATTTACTTTTTCATCTGTGCAAAACACAGATATCCCAACACCTGGCTCACCCAAGGTACGAACTAGTCCGAGGTGCCCCAGCTTTTAAATATTTGGGCAGCCGGTTGCCTGTGATGATTTTTGTCTTCCTACTTTTTTTTTTTTTTTAAGTTTCATTGCTCTTTAGTAACAATTCCTTACACTTCTAATGGGATGCAGCATGTGGGACGTGGGACTTCCCAACAAAGACAGCTGATCTGGTGGCTGTGTTCTCTGTCCCGTGGCCCTGATGGAGGAACTCACAGTTCCCATCATTTTTCCCACAGTTCACTTTCCTGAGCACTTCACGATAACCATTAACAGAGGGAAATTAATTTTGTGAGCTTTTTGGAACAGAGACAACTTCGTGTGAAGGTTTCCATCTGATGATTGATTTAAAAAATATAAGGGATTGGAGAGGACCGAAAGTAAAATGTTTGTACAAATTGTTGGCTTTCCAGGTAAATTGTTGGGGTTTCTTTGTGATTTAGGGAATGGGCGGTGGGTACACTCTACTCCCACACTTGACATAAGTCTTGGTCGTGTTTATGAGCCTGGACGTGGCTGTTCCTTGAGCTGGCAGCCCATTAATAACGGTGCCAGGTGCGTGCTCAAAGCCATGACCATGAACAAAGGGAGGTACTCCCTTACTGCAGGTACCCCCTGAAATCCCTCAGGGGGAAATGATGGATCACATCCAAGTCCAAGAACAACGAGGAACCTAAGTCTGACTGCAAGCCAGTCACTTTATCTTCTAAACACAGCAGCTGAAGAAAAGCCTGTTGGAGAGCTTCAGGGCCCGCTGTGAGCTGCACCCTTGCTGTTCCCCTGAGGAAGACCCCCAGCAGGGACGTGCGACATCTCCGTGACATTCAGAGCCTCTTTGCATCAGATGAGAGCCACCTCGCTTGTCGAGTGCTGGCAGGGCAGCTCGAGGTTTCCTTCACGTGGGTGTCAAGGCTGAGGGTTTGCTGCAGTGCAGCCCGTGGGAAGGCGAGAAGCAAGCAGTGGGGCTGCAGTGGGGTGAGATGGGGGCTGTGCACAGCTGTCTGGCTCCTGCTTCCTCTTCTGCATGGCTCACCTGGGCTTTATTGCTGCTGTAGCCATGATCTGAGCTCCAGGTACCTCCTGCTCTGCTTCCAGCTGGCAGCAAGCCCTCCGCTACCTTCCCAGGGCTCCAGGCTTTGTCTTGGATCATGGGGAAAACAGATCTGAAATGGTTAAAGCACCAAAAGATGGTGCTCCTGGGAGGGGAGGAATATGGGAAATTGTTTTTCATTGTAGGTGAATGAGCTAGGTAAGTCAGAATGGGTAAATTTGGGGGAAATGCAGTCTCTATGTGGATCTCAGCATGTGAAGAAATGAATGTACTTTGACAAAGAGGGAGTATTTCCTATCAGCTGAACTGGAAATATGGAAACACTCAATATGTTAACATTGCCCCTTTCCTTCACAGCTCTCAACACAGGGTTTGTACCCAGAAGATACAGGGGATGGGTCCGGCCGGGATGAAGAGGCTGACTGCAGGGGCCAGCAGCTGCTCCGCATCCACAGTGACAAAAAGACCCTGCAGGGACAGGGGACACGGGGACAGCGGGCGGCTACAGCAAGTCCTCTGGATTGCCCCATGCTTGGCCCAGGAGAGGTTCCCCTCTGCGGGGTGCTTTTTGTTTGGGACAGGTGAAGGCTGAGATCTTCCTTTGGGCATTGCCCATGCGTCCTGCAGCCAAACCACTGCCCTCTGCATAAAGGTGCTGGGAGCCCACCCGGGGGGTGCCTGGAGGTCCCCCCCTGACACATGAATTCCTCGTGGTCAAACCAAGCACGTCGGCACCCAGCTGTGCTCTCGTACTGAAGAAAGCCTTTTCCCACCTTACATCTCCTCACCGTCAGAGGTTTTGTCCAGGCTCACCTGTCATTACCTGCTTTTTCTTCCCTGGAGTTCCTACTCTGACCCACCAAGACCGTGACCAGAACACCTTTGGATTTCCTCTCTGTGCACCAGGAACAAAGTCCTGGCTGGCTGTGAGGCCCCCGTGCTGTACAAGCGCAGAAAACAGGTCCCATCGGGGCAGGGGGACCTCAGGCCAGCAGCTGGGGGTGGTGATGTGTTCAAACCCCAGGCTACTTCTCACCCCTCCTCCTGAATCTCCAGCAGCACACCCAGGGGAGCAGAGGACCATCGGAGCGGGTGCCTGAGGCTGCTGGACCCAGGCGGGTGTTTGAACACCTCCGGGTGCTGTGGGGACCCCAGAGGGGGGTGGTTTGAGGACTCGCTGTGGTATCTGGCTTGAGAAAATGGCAATAGCTGTCCGTGAGGGTGTCAGCTCTCACCCTTTCTCCTTGACATCCGGGAAATTGCTTTTGAACTGTTTTAGATCCTATATTGCTAGTGGAACAAATTGCATACAGTATTCTAATAATCAGCTGTGTTGGATTTGTTGGACTTTTTGAGGGAGGAAAGAGATCTGCACCGCAGCCAGCCTTACCTCCAGCAAGGCAGTGGGTCCTCAGTTAACTGCCCTACTCCATATAAAGTTAAAATCAGATTTGTCATCTTGAAATACATCACTATACAAGAGTCAGATAATATTTAGAAAAGATTTAGTAAGCAATGTCTGCTGCACTGAAAATTAAATTAAGGGTGCAAAATGGGAATTTAAAGAAAATGGGTTTTGAATTTAATAAAGTCTTTGAAGATACCTACTTGGCAGGACGCATTTCTCCTCTATACATCTAACTGATTTGTTTGTGTATGTCATTCTGCTCCCTTCAATGTGTGAACGTCAAGCTGGAATGGAGCGAAGTCCAAATTTAAGATATGAAACTGGATGAGATTATATTTCGTACTGCATAAAATGCACCTCTGGAATTTTCAGTTCTTCTTTTCTGCAGCCTTACAAGCTCTTTATAAAGTGCCAGGGCTGATGAGCTAAAAAAAAAAAAAAAAGAAAGAAAAAAAAAAAGAAAAAAAAAAGAAAGAAAGAAAAAAAAAACAACTTGTGGCTTTGGATATATTCATTTCAAGTTTGTGGTTAATCTTTCCCAAGCTGCTTAGAGGTGAACGCCAGTTCAGTCATCACACTGCTTCTGCAGCAAGCTTTGCTGCTGTTTCTAAATGTCTCTGATAAAAGGCTGTGAAAAATGGACCTGCGGTAAATTGCATCATCCTCGCTACGGGTTTTGAGATGGGGACAGGGCGCACAGGCTGTGCGGTGTCTGAGGGATGCCAACTCTGCTCTTGTGCTCCCCCTTACCCATCCCAACCGCCACTGAAATCCCAGCGGCATTGGGCTGGCACGGTGCAGAGCCCAGCAAATCCCGCTGTGGAATAATTGCAAAATCCCGTTTCCAGCCAGCCTGTTCACTTCCTTTACACCAGAAATCTTGCCTTAGCTAGGGGCTGTGGGCACGCCAGATTTCTCTGCTCAGCTCCCAGGGGTTTCAGCGTTAACCAATGTGGCACCGGTTTCTTTAAAACCTTCTTCGAAAAATAAACACAACTTCTTTCTTCTCGAACTTTGAGAGGTTTTACTTCATGCTCATTAAACTTCACTGCCAAAACTCCAGAGTGGTTGAGATGAGGGAGCTGATACGTGAGGACACAAACTGCAAATTGATGCTGGAGAGAGGCAGCAGCCTCTGTACGCACCTTGGAGCCACGTAAATCACTGTGAGCTGTAAGGGGAAGAAGTGGGGAGTCTCTGGTTTGGCAATTATGATAGGAATTAAACCAAAACCAGGGTTCCTCTGAGCACTGCCAGGGCTAGTGCCTGTTCGCTCATTGCACATGCATTGTTGTGGTGCTGGGATGCCTTTTTATGCTTTATTTGTGTGTAAATACAAGAAAACATATATAAACACTGCCCTGAACTTAACTTGGCTATTCTAAACAAACCCACGCAACCACATAGTTTGAGGAAGGCAATCCAGGAGGTAAAACCATACATAGTACACATGGGTGTGCCTGCCATCAGCCTGCTACGCTGACACGTCTTGCTGCTCTAGAGGTGTGTGTTCGCTTACGGCACCAAAAATAGTCTTCAAACTAAGCACAAGGGGCAGGTCCTTTTCTTTTAAATATTTTTCTCCCCTGGGTAGAAAACAACTCAGGTCTGTCTGCCAGCAGAATAAATCAGTTGCTTTCCATGTTTCTTTTTTTTTCTTCTTTTTTTTCTTTCTTTTTTTTTTTTTTTTTTCATGAGGGAAAACGAGCCCTTACACCAATCACTACACAAAGCGTTTCCTTCAGCACCACGATACCCTTGGCAATCAGGCACCTGACTCGACTTTCCCTCTTTCCCACTCATTATAAAGCAAGAGCAACCGTGCATGAAAGGAAATGCATGGATGTGAAACCAGCTGAGAAACATCCCGGCCACTTCTCTTTTCCCATCAGTAGATGTTGCTTCAGTTCCCATTTCCTATCACTGGCTTCGGGCCCTTGTCACCAGTTGCTTACAAGGGATTTCTGAGCCTTGGACCAAGATTTCACTCTTCTGAATGAAATCTTCAATATTTCTGTGGCATTTTGTCTTTAAATAGACATTGTCATCCTTTCTACAAAATATTTCCCTTAACTTTCCACCTCTGAAGGAGCCTGATTTTGGGCCAGGACCTTACCTGGCCCCAGTTCCCCAGGGGGAAATCAGCAGGGGACATGCAGCCAGGAGAGGGGAGATTTGGGATCTGCCTCCAAGGGCTCAGCTGCCCCCCACGGCAGGGATAAGGCAGCAGAAAGCCTGGCTCGAGCTGCCCCCAGCCTGCCCCAAACCCCCGTGACCTTTATAGCTATTATTTTAAGTCTTACGGAAAAGGAAATAGGAAGTAGAGCTGCTATAATGCATTTTTGTGCACTGCTGCACTCTCCCATGCTTGGATGTGTTGCTGTTTACCTGGCAGAGCGCTTTCTGTGCCATTTTCATTCAGTCCCATGTAGCAGTGAGGCTCGGCAGCCCCTCAGCTGCTGCTTAGCTCAGTGATGCTCTGTGCTGTCAAGGGGCACTTCAGCCAGGGCAGCTCTCGGTGGCTGTGATGTTTTTTGGCAAGAGGGTACAGCCTGTCACCCAAAAGCGGGGCTGGTGCTGCAAAGTCCTGCCTACAGCGATGCCTTGGGCTGTGGGGGGAGCTGCCCTGGTCCTCTTTGCTCCAGGGACCCCACTGAAATTTGTGTTGCCTGTTCCTGAGGATGGAAGGGGTCCAGAGAAACCAGGGGCACAGTCCTGGGGGTGGGGGTGGGCTGGTTTGCTGCTGTTCTGGGGTTAGGGTGGAGACCCAGAGCTGATTTACTGGGAAATAATGACAGGTAAACCACAGCACCTGGGTTTGAGTGACTGTTCTGGGGTTTCTAGTGCCTGTTTCAGAAATGCATCTCAGGATGTTTGCAGCTCCTTGTTTGAACTGCATGTGGCTTAAATCTGCTCTGCTCACTCTTAATTCCACTTTCCCCACAGACATCCAGTAACTAAACAGACACGGCTTTAATTGTTTCCACCCAGCGGTGCCGTGGGCTGCCACTGATCAGCATTAACCAAAGCGACTGAGGAGCTCTGGTGGGTGGCCAAAATCAAGGGGAAGCATCCCTGAGCTGCTGCCAGCACCCGCGCTCCAGCTCGCTGGGAAAGCTACATCTTAGGGCAAAATGAAACTTGTTTCCTGTTCTTTTTTTATTCCTTTATATACAGAGGCCACGCTCTTACTGGATCTAGGATTTCCTTTTCTATTTTTTCCCCTCAGTATTTCTGTAGGGTTTTTTCCCTGTTTCCGTCTTCCCTCCAGGATGTCCTTGTTGAAGTTCTCTGGACAGGGGCAATACTGAGGGCAGCTGGTAGCCCTTGGTGGGGATGAAAACATCCCACAGTGCTGGAGACTGCAAGGGGGCCACCAACTTCAGCCGTACTACGTATCTTTTTCCAGCCCTCTCTGCTAGTTGTTCTCAGCTCCTATTCATTTCAATAACTAACAGAAAATTGTCTACTGTGGTTATTCGAGCAATAAGGCGCATTAAACATGGCATTTCCCACATTGTGTAGAAGCAGGGGATCTCTTGTGCTTTGGTTTTCTGCATCCAGTCTCATTTGGGAGACTGAAAACAGATGAGTTTGGGAGGCAGAAAACAGCTGAGTTGAGAGGCTGGTCCAGAAACCAGGTGCTGAAAATACAGATGGAAAACCCAGCAAATCAGTGCCTAGGCCAGAGGAGGAAGCAAACAGCTTCTTGAGAAGCTCTGCTTTCTGTTGGAGGAATGTGGCAGAGCCAACAAAGAGCCAAAATCTGCCTACTGCTGCCTGCAGGTGACCTGCTGCCCTGGCTACCTTGTCACCGGGCACTTGCTGGCTGCGGGCTTGGATCAAGGAGGGTGAGAGAAAACTAAATGTGTACGCAAGGGTCAGCCCACCAGGCCCATGGGGCCGTGAGGAATGGCTGAGCTGGCTGGCTGGTGGCACAAGGAGCTGAAGGGAAGGAGGAGACCCTGCAAGCCACGGGGAAAAGGAGGATCTTGGCAGGGAGTTCTTGGATCACCAGGTATGGCCTTACCCAATGCCCACAGGCACTTCCAGCAACGCCTCTGCTGCAGTGAGCTTTAGACTAAATGGTGCAGTGGGGCGTGCGTGGAAATGCTTTGACTGAAAGTGGTTCACACCAAAGGGACATTGGCTGTACGAGCGGTGCTGCCGCCACCTCCCCGAGCGGTGCAGGGTGTTTTCAGTGACAGAATCTCAAACGGCCACAAAGGAGGCACCCTGATTTATGCATCGAGTACCAGGAAAGGCTCGAGTTCTGTTTGTCACTCAGCAGATGGTGACGGTTGCTCCAGTGTATGAAATATTTCATGCCTGACACCTCACTTCAGGAAACAGTGGTTTGCTCAGCAGAGGCGCAGGAGGCAGCAAGCTGTTATCGAGTGTAACATTAGCCCTTTCCTTCATTTTCTCCATTTTCAGAGTTTGTTTTCTGGTGCAGAAGCTGCACTGACTGGCTCGGAGGGCAACGTCATGCCTGGGTGCTCGCAATGGGGACACATCCCCGGGGCCAGGCTCCCCGGTGTTTTGTGGCGTTTTTGACCCCGTAGCGAGTTGGTTTTCCTGCAGGGCTGGGCCGCGGCCCTCACTCGCTGGGGTTCCTGTTCCTCAGACACAAGGTGCCTGAGGTTTGCCGAACCGCGGTGAGTTCATTGTGAAACTGCCACGGAGGTGGCTCCTGCCGCCCCGGGTTGCTGTGCTGTGAGGCACCGCAGCAAATCCCTCACCAAGAAGCCGGAGGTAGGCGGGTGCTGCCTGGGCAGGCACCAGCTGGGGCTTGGGCCCGGCCACCCCAACACCCAAGGGTTGCTTTGGGGTGTTGGGTCACTAGGCCCAATACCCCAAAGCGAAATTAAACAGGCTGGAAGATCAGCATCTTCCTCCCTGTCATCCCACGGCCATGGGGAGAGGAGGCCATGATGGTGACCGCAGCACCCTCCCTGACAGCAGGCCCGCAGCAGCAGGGGATCTGCTGCTCTCACCCTGCCTGCAGCTGAGACCTGTGCTGATTTCTGGGGGTGTTTGGCGAGCGCTGATAAACCACTGGAGCTGTTTGTGTGTCAGCAGGCAGAGCACACTACGGGCTGTGCTCCGTGGTGGGCACAGCCAGCCTGGGCTCTCTGCAGGGGCCTCCAGCCGGCCCCTTGAAGGTGCCCCAAATCCCTGATGTGCCTCAGCAGAGAGGGGCTGGTCACCAAAAGTGGGGTACACCACTCAAATACCATCACCCATGGTCCACAGGATGGCTCTCAACGGGTCATGGTGGTGGTCTCCTGCCAGGGGTCAGCAGTGACACAAACGGATTGTGCCTGCTCTGCTTGGATTTCTTTTCAAGACTCTCTCTTAAACTCGCTTTTAAGTTGTGCTGAGCTGGGGGAGTGTGTTTTCTCTGCCCCGCTTCACTGAAGCTCTGGGCTTTTCTGTGCTGGCTTATCAGCCCGCAGCTGGAGGCAGGGGTGAGGAAGGGTGAGAGGCAGCCTCGGGTCGCAGCTATTTCCTGCTGGGGCAGGAGAACGGCGCTGAGCCACGGCGTCCCCCTGCAGACAGGGCTCGGTGCAGATCGCTCCTCGTCATGGAAAGCAGCAAGAACCTTCCACAGAGCATTTAGCCCACTTCCTCGAAGTACTTTTACCTTTGCCTTAACTTGGATCTGGCTGCGAGCTGCTGTGCGATGTATTTACATGGCACGGTGTCAGCGCAGCAGCTTAGGCACTGGGAAAAGCTGAGCATCAGCCCTGGGGGGCTCTGTGCTGCAAAGGGGGCAGAAGCAGTCACCCTGCTAGTGGGGGGCTGCTTTAAAAGGCCTCCTGCTCAGCCTGGTTCTGCTCATCCGGGGCATCAGGAGGTGCCACAGTAACACGGACCTTAGGAAAATGTTATTTTAGGGCTTCCTCCTAGGTTGCAAAGCTAAAGGGCTGTGCGTGCTCCTTGATGCCTGGATGCCCCTGATACGTTAAAGGTGTGTCCCAAGTAATCAAAATACCCGAATGAGTTGCTTCTCTCAAAATGCTAATTAGATAAAAAGAAATTGCTACTTGTTTATCACAAGTACAGTACTGGAGGAAAGTGAGCTGGAGCCTATCTCCTGCTGAGCTGCTCAGCAAGGACAGAGACGAGGGGCTCAGCTCGGGGTGTTCTGCACCACCACTGGGAGCTGGTAGTGCCACGGCAGGTCTGGGGAAACTCCTGCAGCCCTTGTGCCTCGGGTAGTGCTTTGTAGGCAGCATCTGCAGGGCTTTTGCTGTGTCTCAAGAGCTTGAGGTGTGAGCTTGACGGATGCAGATGATGATCAGTAGACGGACAATTGGTGCGTGAGGCCAGTGCACACGCTGCTCCCTGCTTTCTTCAGCAAGAAAGTTGGAGAAAACAAAAGTGTACTTGCCTGGACTTGGCTTCTCAGTTAATTTCCTCTGCCTGAAGACTGTTGGAAAACCTTTGTAGTGTTTAGCTAATCACAGAACAAACCCTGTGAAACATATTCTTGCAATGCAGATACTAAACCTGGGCACGTTCTGTGTTTATACCTGTGGTTAGCCTGGGTCTTGTTACCTAATAGCACAGCTTGCATATAGCTAATGCATGTAATGCTTGTGCTGGATTCATTCTGAATCAGGGCCAGCATCCTTATGCTGTCTTCTATGCTTCATTGCCCCGTGTTATCCCTGCTAAACCACCCCGTGATGTGAAAAGAGCAGAGCCTCCCTCCATCAGTTACCGTTCTGCTCCTCACAGGGAAACCTGCTGCCAAACCACTCCCTTTCTTTTGTACTTTTAACCATTGCTCCATCTGCCTTTTCATTCCTGAACAGACAAAACACAGTAATCCCTTTTTCCAGTGAACAAGGAGGCAGAGTCGTGTGAGACTTGCCAGGCTGAATTCCCCTGGCAGGTCCCCAGCAGCCGATGGCACACTTCAGCTTGCCACAGCGCTTGGTGTCGTGGCCTCATGGCAGCCACGCAGTGCCGTGGCCTTTGAAGTGCAACAAACTACCACCAGCAGTGTCTGAGGCGTGAAACTTCCCACGCTGAAGCAGGCTGTTAGCTATCTGCCATCCTGCCCAAGCTGAGCACCGCTCTGTGTGAGCACCAGCAGAGCCCTTGGGTGCTGCTTTGTGAGGCCATCTCATCCCCCAGCCCCAGCCTTGGCACTCGCTTTGCTGCAGCCACCGAGACCAAAGCTCCAGCAGCCCCAGGAGGGGACGGCTGTGTCCTGGTTTGTTTGCTTTCTGCAGGGTTTCCCTCTATTCCTGGGAATCTCCTGACAACCGTAGCCCAATGCCCGTCCCACCCACACCGTGCACTATTTGCTGGCTTGATCCTGGCTTCATTTAACCACACCAGGAGGGAGAACTGCCTGGCTCGTGCAGCAGCAGGCCCGGGAGGCTTAGAGTACCCCAGTCCCGGCACGGTGGATGCAGAGGGCAGGTGGAGGAGAGCGGCCGCCTGCCCCTTGCTGCTCCCCGGCCTCGCCGCCTGCATCCCCGTGGCCACAGGTCCTGCCGGCTGCTCCTGCCTCTTTCCATGACGTGGCACTGCTTTCTACCTGTGTCAGCAGGGCAATTAGTGGAATGAGCATGCAATAATTGTCCTGCCCTGAATCCGCAATGCTGCGGCCTGACATCTGCTGATACGCGGGCAGGGAGCTAATGCACCTGCCAGCAACAGGAGCAAACTCCGTGCTTGGAGCACTGAGAAAACCCCAGGGCTCAGCTGGGTGCAGGACGAGGGCTCAGGTTGTCAGGTGCACTCTCCTCCCTTTCTAGGGAAGATTTCCTCCTCTCCACGCTTCATTACTGACCTTTCATAAGGCAATGCTTCACCTAAGGCACTGGGAGAAGCCAGCCCTTCCCTGGCATGGTTTGGGACAGGCTCCTCTTCCCCATGGCCTGTGCCTGAGCCCTTGGCTCTGCCCATCGCCCTGCCTCGTGCTGCCCCTCTGACATCCCCTCAGCACCCCTGAGATCCTGCATGCCAGGAGAGGGCTTATTTTGGTGGCAGGCAGGAGATGTTTGGTTACGACTGCTCAGCACTCGTGTCCTGAAGGCAGGCAGGACCTCGTGCTGTGTGAACAGGCACAGGGGGAAGCAGAGCCCTGGAGAACCGGAGAGGAGAAGGATCCAGCACGGCAGCAGAGGAATAATGTTTCCAGGCTGATACACTCGGTTGCCAATCGGCAGTAGTTTGCCTTTGCAGTATTAACAAATACCTTACTTTCTGCAGTAATAAATTCATACCTTTGGTCTGAAGTACAGCCATCCTTTGTAGGTGTGATATCATAAATCACGTGGTTAACTGGAAATGTGTCCAATTATCAGGATTCAATCAGCTCAGCAAATAAAACTGGGGCAGTAATTGCAGGCTCTGCTGCCTCTTGGGCAAAGCTCACGCACGGTGCCGCCGTGCCGGGTAACCACAAGCAGGCTCCTGGGCACAGCCCCGCACCTCCCCGGGGGTGCTGAGCAAAGTGCTGAGCAGAGGAGGAAGGTGTGCGCCCTGGTTGTGGAAGGGCTGTGTTAACAATTGGGTTGGACAAAGATCAGGAAAAAGCAGCAGCCCTTTATTTGCGGGTCAAGGGCTTTTACTAGGAAAAAAAAAATAAAGGTGACAATGAAGAGGTGTATAAAACCTTTGGCTCTGCAGCACGGGAGCTCTGTTGGCAGTAGTGAAGGTGTTCTGCTGCCTGGCTGCAGGATGCTGCAGCAGGAAAGTTTGTGTAGGGCTTCCCCAGTGTCAGCCCATGGGACTGTTTCTGCGACTGTCGTGTTATTTTCAGTTGGTTTGTTCTTTTTGACATCCTAAAGCTCTACAATTAAGAGGAGTTTTGTTTTTATTGTAAAACTGGCTTCAACATCTTCATGTAAGCTTCAGGTAATGCTGGTTTAAGCATGGTACAAGTGACTGGCAAGGCTGCCCGCCTGGAAGCGTTGGCTCTGCTCATCTCTCAAATGCCCACTGATTGTACGATGATTCCTTTTGTTATCAGCACAGAGAGGTGATCTTATTTTCAAAACAGTGGTACTGTCTGTACTTCCTTCTCACTGTCCCACAAGGTGCATAGCACAAGAAAGAGCCACTTGTCCTCCAAGCCATGAAAAACTATATTGCATTTAATTGTTTTGTCTACGTTTGGCATGAAGCGAGCTTTCTGCAGCAAGCTGCTCTCCTGCTATGTGGATTAATTCCCATCTGGATGTAGCTGTGTGCGTATTAAAATGAATGTAGTGATAGGGAAAGGAGTAATGGCTTTAAAAGAACAGAGGGTAGATTTAGATTAGATATAAGGTAGAAATTCTTATCTATGAGGGTGATGAGGCATGGGCACGGGCTGCCCATGGACGCTGTGGCTGCCCCATCCCTGGAGGTGCCCAAGGCCAGGCTGGATGGGACCCGGAGCAGCCTGGGCTGGTGGGAGGGGTCCCTGCCCATGGCAGGGGGTGGAATTAGATGGGCTTTAAGGTCCTTTCCAGCCCAAATTTATGATTGTCTGAAGGGTGAAAACCAGCCCTTATTCCAACATAGGATAACCAGTCGGAGATTACTGAAAAGCTCATTTAGGATAGGCAAGTTGAAAAAAAAACACCTGTCAAGGGCTTAAAACAATTTTAATTGAATGCTTTAGGCAGGAGAATTACCTTAAGGAGCTCATGATGTTCCTCTGGGTAAAAGCAGCCGAAACTGTCCCTGGTTTGCACTGGGAGAAGAAATGTCACTTCTGCAAACCCCGGTGCCCTGGTGATGAGAGAGGAGCTGGGTCTCACCAGCTTACAGTGCTCCTGCCCTCGAGAGCATGACTCAGTTGGGATTTTCCCCTCCCCAAAAGTTCAAAACATCATCAACAACAAGCAAAACAAACAAGCAGCGTCGATCTTGGCAGCCCTTCACCCAGTGAAGGGCCCGGACTGATAAATTCCGCCCAGTCATGGGGCTCCACCAAGCCAAAAACACTTTGCCTTGGCAAAACACCGCGTGTGTGGCCAGCTTGGCAGATGACCGAGGAAGCACCTCCTGCATCCCGATAACGAGACGCTTCACGTGCCCGCGGCTCCGGGCTGTGAGGCACCGGCTGCTGTTACTTCAGTCCTCAAATCTTGGTCAGCCCTTTAATCTGTGCCGGCGCGGGTGCTGCGCTCCTGTATCTGAGCATCACCGTGACAATCCTGTAACGCATGAATGGGCAAATTAATCTCTGTTATTTTGGGTACTCTTTGCATCATAGAAAGTTTCCCTTCTCCCTCCCCAGCGGGGAAACAAAGCTGCAGAGGTTCCTGAGCCAGCCCCGTTTCCTCTCGTTGCACTGATGAGCGTAGAAATTGCATCGCTCCCTGGGCATGAGGTGGCAGGAGCTGTGCCTGCCATCAGCCTGGCATGAGGCTGGTCCACAGGGGCTGTCCCAGGCCATCCTGCCCCACCAGCCCAGGGGTGCTGGGTCTGAGCAAAGAGTCCAGCATGAACTTCCCCCTGCAAGCCCCACAGCCGCCTGTCTGTGCCGGGCACTTGGAGCTGCAGCAGAGCCTGTGCCGAGGTTGTAGGAGGTGTCTGCTTGGTTCCTGCAGCCTGGGCCAGGCTGATATCCTCTGTCCGACCTCACATTTGCTGTCTCTGTGAACAAAATTATCCCCAAAGGTCACTGTTGCACAATTCTAAAAGATCTAAATGGATTCAAGGCAAGGAGTTGTGAGGTATGCGCTTCCCAGGCTGGGTGAGCTAGCTGGGAACGTAACGCGCCTGGCCATCGCTTCTCCTGGGCACGTGCCAGAAGGTTTTTGTTTTGCATGTGTGTGTTTGAAGCTGTGTGGCAAAAGGCTGCTGGTGGAGAGCTTCAGCGGGAACTAGAGTCAGTACAGCTTATTCCAAAGACAAGCAGAGCAGCCCTTTTCCAGGCCAGATGTCCCAAATGCGCAGGGGATGAGGGCTGCTCTGTAGCCAGGGTGGTGGCCGGGGATGTTGAGGAGCCCCTCAGCAACCACCGACATGATCTCAGAGGCTGACAGCTCAGCTGAGGAATGAATTTGCATTGTTCAGGGAGGGGGTTTCCACGCAGCACCCGATGCCAGTGTCTGCAGCTGGACGGGCTTTGCAGCAGCCACCTGAGGCGGTGCGGTAACACCAAGCATTTTGGGCCACGAAGCACGGCTGAGGAAGAGCGCACACAATGGAAAAGGAAACTTGCTTTCCCCTTGCCTTTCAACCGCTGCCTGTGCTTTTTCTGGGGGCAAACCGAACTTCTGCAGCTCGTTTCACTGCCACTGCTCTCAGCACAGAAGCCCGCAGCGCTGCCAGCAGCGAGACCCACAGCAGGCTTGGCACACAGCGTGTTTTTGGATAGCCTCCATCAGAGACAGCACACGGCCTGCTAAATTCTGGAGCTAACGGTGGCAGGTGTGGGCCAGCTGCCCCACACGTGCACGGGGCCTGGGATGAGCAGGACTCCTCCCATCAGCTGCCCTGGGACAGGAGGGGAAATGACTCAGCCCGTTTTAAATTCCCTGGGCTTTCGTGACTCACACGGAATAACCCCTCTCGCTGGCTGTCAGCAGCACAGCTGCTCGGGTGTTTTCAAGGAATCTGGAATTCATTCCCTCCCAACTCTCCAACGAGGAAAAGCAAGCGTGTCATATATAAAACACTTTTATTAAAACAAATATACAACATTTTATATACAAAAATAAAATGTACAAGAAAAATAGTCTATTACAGCTTAGTGATTTGATTCCTACGTATTAAGTATGAACTAGAACCTCCTCCACCCTGCACTCCTCTGCACACCCTCGCTCAGGGCACGCAGGCTGTGGCAGCTAGCTGCATACAGTACTGTGGGGTTCCTACCAGCATGAGGAGCACTAGAACACAGCTCTGAAGGGCAGCGTATAAATAACAGGGTCTGCCCCTACCAGTGCAAAAATCGGATCATGCAGCCGCTCTTCAACTATTACGTGGAAGTGGATCCGGCATGCCTACGAGCAGATAACGTCCTATGAGTGGGCCTGGATAAGTGTACTATATGGAAGCGAAGCCTAAACTGAATTTTCACATTTTATTGGTCTAAGTTATGTACACGAGTTGAAAGATCTGAAGACAAAACTACATGCTGGAGTAAATCAAGGAAGAGAAGGCCAATTAGTGCAATTTTTTTCTACGTGTAATGACAGTCATTAAGCTGATAATGTCACCAGTGTTGCACAAGTGAGCAGCAACCAAACCAGACTCCTCCGCACTGTCTCTCCTAAGCACTCCGTGGGTAAAGTGCTCGCCGCCGGCGCGGGGGGACGGCGGTGGCCCCCGGTCCCCGGGAGCTGTTTGCCTCGGGCACAGCGGTCCCGCCACCGGGATGGGATTCCTCTGCTTGTGATGGAGTTTTTCTTGCTAACTTTTTCAGGCCTACGAGTTAAAACGGAATATAACAGCTACTGTCTTCTTCCAGTCAGTAACAAAGGACTTCTACCATTCTCTTCAGGGTTGGAGTCTCTACACGAAAGCAGTCCACAGCCTGCGGGAGCCGGGGGTTTACAAGCCACAGGAGATGGTTTGCAGGGGTCTCACTGTGTCCAGCCAAGAGAATTCCAGGCTGCTCTTCTGGTCAAACGCGTGGAAATCCATCTCCCCTGGATAAGGGCGAGAACCCAGGGTGAGAACCGAACCCGGGCAGCGGGAGCACCAGAGCCCCTGCGTACCAACACACCCAGAAATGAAACATTCCTCGGAGGTGAGCAAATACCCTAGGTTCAAATTTTGCTAGAAATACTCCAAATACTTTCTAATTAAACTCTCCCATGTAAGCTACTGCTAGTGGAAACCCTTGCTATAACGCTAGGAGTTCCCAAGACCTGGCATACTACACACATACGTAACCTTAAGGTAAACCTGTAGTTAAGCTTCTACTGGAGGCATTTTTCCTCTCTTCCTTTTTACCCCAACAAATTCCTTACAGGCATCTGAAGGGCTACTTAGGAACCTCAACACAGACACCTGTGAATTCCTCTGTTTGCTTTCTCCCCGCCCAGTTAGTTTCTTTCCTGAAAAGCCTCGCCTGCACCTTCCACCCTGGACTGTAAGCAATAACCAAGGTTTTGTACCTGAAGACGTGTCGATCTCGCCGTCCTGGTCCTTGTAGCTGTATGTGCTGCACATGGTCTGCGTGCCCGGCTCGTTGGTGAGGAAGCCTTTCCCCCCGACGCTGGTCGTGTGCCAGTCCTGCCCCGGTTCAAGCAGCTGAAAGAGAGTAAGGGGATGGTAAAAAAGCCTGAAATTTACAGGGACAGGGGAAAATTACAAAAAAAAGAAGTACAGGCTCTCATATGCAAGATGTAAATTCCCTACTGCCTATTAAAATTCGTGATGGTGAATAGAGCAAAGGAAAGGTTTCACTTAGACCATGAGAAATTATATAAAATTCCCCATTAAAATTAGGTTAACGCAAAACAGGGAGAGCAGGAGCACCTTCCTTGAAAAAAAAACAAAACATCCCCTTATCAGTGGGACGAGCGTGCCATGTCTGGAAGCACAGATTAAAAGCCACACACATGAGAGACGGAGGGAAGGGCAAAATAAAAAATAAAAAAAAAGCCTTGCTAGAGAAATCGAAGCCGAGGCAGACTCTAACAGAGCAACCTTTCCTTCTAGCAGTACTCAGTAGCTTCCCCTGACTCTCACAATAAAAGTAATACCTCCATGTATGTGTCATCTCCAGTTCATGTTTGCAAAATCACATTCTTTTTACATTTCATTTCTCAGGCCTCTTCATTTAATTAGGGTTTTGTATTACAGGAAGTGTAGGTTCAGCTCGTGTAGGACTATCAAGGGCTCAGACAGCTACTTCCCTTCCTATCTTAGTGCACACAGCAGCTTTGGCCAATTTTATTCTGAACAGAAGGGCTGTTTTTACCTTAAAAATATTCGCTTTCATTTCATCTTCATCTTCATCTGTGACTGTAAGCACATAAAAAAGAGAAAACAGATGTCAACTTTTCCCACAGGTTAGCCCCAACGCTCCTGCTTCTTCACCGCCACAGCCCGCTTCATATGCTTGTCACACACCACCACTACCTTTTTCTTCCCCCCCAGTAACTGAAGGACTCCTCCAGAGGCAGAAGGCTTTTTGGAGGTTCGGCGCAGGTGCCCCACTGCAGCCACACACAGCACCAAGGAGATGCTGTGGGTTTGAAGCCCACCAGCAGCTCCACGGCCCAGCTCTCGTGGCCCTTCTCCACCCCAGCTTCAGGTGACCTCTTGCTCCTCCCCAGGAATCACCAAAGCAGGTAGCCCAGAGGGAGAACATTTGCATCCAGAGTGAAAAATCACACAGATAAGTCTCTTTTTTTTTTTTTTTTTTTTTTTCCTTTGGCAGGTGCAGCTACCTCCGCTGTCACTAGCACACCTAACTCTGTCCTGCTCCTGACATTGCCCCTTCCAGCTGCCTCAGAAGTTCCACCTCCCTGGGCACCAGGGGCAGAGATCTCTCCTCCTCTTGGTGGCTGACCTGTTTGTGCCACGATGGTGAGACAAAGTTTGTCCTTTGCCCGCACGCGCAGAGCAGATGGCATTGCAGAGCCCTTCACCTGGGAGCACCTACTCCTGCAGGTGGCCTGTACCAGCTCTTTGCTTTTCTAACCTGGCCATTTTGGTAGCTCCAGAAACCCAAATCCACCGGGTGGAGGTTGGTTTTCCTACAAGACAGCTTTTTCTCCCCAGACCCCAGGAACACCTTCACCCTTGCCTCCAACCTGCCCCAGCAGGGCTAGCACCAGGAGACCAACAAAAGACCCAGGTAGGAAGGAGGTGACACCAACCTTCTGAGGACGAACCCGGGGGGGACACCTGGAGCTGGTAGATGTCGTTGGTGCTGTCAGCCATGGCGATTTCCATCGGCGTCCTCCAGTCGGCGAGGGAGCCGCTCACCTCGCAGGAGGAGAGATCTGTGGGACACACCAGGAGCCGTTGGCAATCGCAGCCCCCACCACCATCACCACCACCACTTCCTCCCTGCCCATCTACGGCACAGCCAGGCACGGTCCCCAGAGTCATCTTTGTCTTTTGGTGACGAAATTGTGGCTTTAGCACAAGCGGCACTTTCCTCTCTGCTCTGAGCTAAAAACTGAGCCTCACCTAAGGTGATGGACGGGCTCTCCACCTCCACATCCTGCCCCGTGTAGTCATGAACGGTGTAGCCACTGTGGTCATCTGTCGAAGGAGTGTTGGTTAGTCTTTCTGCTGACTCCTCCGTCCTCATGTCTTCATACGGCTACAAAAATAAGAACGAAGCATGAAAGACTTGGCTAAGAGCACCCAGGTTCCCATATGAAAAAATCGTAGCATGAAAACCACCAAAACCTCTAGCTCCTTCTGCTACCTCCACAGACACATACCTTTCTCTTGCTCCTGCTTCTTGCTTCTCTTGAAGACTTTGACTTCCTTTCTGTTCAATAAAAATAAGACAGATGTGAGAAAGGCTGCACGGCTGACACGAACGTGAGCTCCCACAGCCCTGAGCTGCCTGCTCAGCTGGCAGCAGAGTCTGGCTCGACCCTGGGCGATGCCATTAGGCATCTTTAAAGAACCTGGGATCCAAGGGACTGCTTGTATAAGCTTTTTTTTTTTTTTTTGCCAGCAGTCCTGGTGCCACCAGCAGGTCTGTTATACCGGGTCTGTTATAGCCCTGCCTAAGCAGAGTGGGACCTGCCTGACGCCAGCTGGATGCTGTGCGCTCACCTTTCTTCTGATCCTTTGTCAAGGGGGGCAGCATCCTGTAAACTCTAACAGCGCTGGAGCCTTTGTTGATGCTTTTATCCTTCACTTCTTCGATGTCAGGCAGGGAGTTCATAGCGCAGCGGAAGTTTGCCTTCCAGGTTTTCGGGTCAGGGTCTTTCTCACCAACTTTGTATCTTCCTATTAATAAAAGATGGGGTGAACCTTTAGTGTTTGCATTGCAGTGGTAGCTCTCCCCAGAAAAGACATTTTTCTCTTTTCTCTGACATATTAAAAGTCATTCTAACTCCTGAGGTGTAAGTCAAGACAAAAATGCTTCATTTCAGATATTGCTATAACTGATGGAAAGCTAAAGCCAGCACGCACCTGTATGAATGGCCCAGCTCCGGAAAAGGCAGGCATCTTTTTCCATGTCCCAGCCATGCTTAGCTGCATGTTTCCAGGGGATTTGAAACATCATCTTATCCTGAAGGAAAACCAATAAAAATTTGAATTAAGAAACCATCGAATGCCAGTTTGTAATGATGGATTTAACAAAGAATTCTATCAGTGGCAGCTCAGAAACGTAAAAAAAAATATCTAACAACTGTTGTTCATTTGTTTTGTTCAGTGCATGTAAGGCTTTTAAGAGCTCTGAAACCAGGAAAGCTACACACACTGTGGTACAGCAGCAATGAGCAATGTTACCAAGCTTATCCCAGAATCACTGAAGGATGTTGCATCGAGTCTGTTAGTGTAGCACAAACTGCAGCACATTTCCCATGTACACTTGGATAGAGATCCCTTTTACAGTTACCCCTAAAATCCTGTATGAACCCTGAGAAAAATGTATCCTAGCTTAAGTAACACCCTGGGATGGATATGGAAACCTCAGAAAAAGAGACTTCTTGAGGTCTCTTCTGGAGGAGAATCAGAGAATGATTCAATAAGCCTCATGACCTCACCCTGGGGTACAGCTACAGAGAGGTGCTTCCAGCACCAAAGTGAGACAAGTCCAGAGTTTATTCCCAGCCAAATCTCTGAGCCCCATCCCGCAGTGGGGAGTGCAACAGTAGCTGCTTAACTGGGATGAGAGGCAGCTCAAGTGGGGATCAAGAGTTAAAAGTAGCCTGGGAGTTTTTCTGCTCTGCATTTTTTCTGGCTTATCATTTCCCTCCCGGGAAAATTATCAGGAAAAAAAAAAAAAACGGAGTGCTACATTCTGTGCTAACTGGAGCTACCTTTTCTGGAAATAAACACGTAATGCATGCAAGTTTTCTCCATTTGCTTCACGATCCTGCCTTATGTTTAGTGCCCACTTAGGAGCAGCACGGGTACCGATGCAGCACCGGCGGTCCCAAGGCGCACACCTCACCTTGTTAATCCATATCAGTCCCGGGATCTGATTGGAGTTAATCTGCATTTCCAGCCAGGGCCTCATGCGCATTCTGGAGACGGGCATGGTGGCTGTGGCAGAGGCAGAGGGTCAGCAGCAGCCCCACCACCGTGTCCCCTTGTCCCCTGTCCCCTGCCCTCCAGCTCCGAGCACCCGCGGCGCCCAGCGGCGGGGCTGGGAACGAAGCGGGCTGGGACCCCCCGGTCCCATCACAGCCCCCCGGTCCCATCACAGCCCCGTCCGCCCCCACCTCCCCGTGTCCCCCCCGGGCGCTCTCAGCCCAGCTCAGCTCCGTGCGCGGCCCCGGGCCGGGGCAGCAGCGGCGCCCCCCGCAGCCCAGCGCGGTGCGGAGCGGAGCCCGGGGGCCGCTCCCCGCCCTCCCCTGCAGGCCGAGTTTCCTGTTTGCACCGCCTCGCAGCGGCCGCACCGGCACTTCCCAAACAATGGCCCCAAACTTCCCCAGCCCGGCGCCGTCGCGGCAGCGGCTCCCGAGGCTCCCGGGCCGGGCATTGCCGCGGAGAGGGGCAGCGGGAGCCGGCTCCGGGGCTCGCCGCTGGGGCGAGGAGCGGAGCCGCCGGCAGAGCCCGCAGAGCCGCCGCCGTGCCCCGTCCCGTCCCGTCCCGTCCCGTCCCGTCCCGTCCCATCCCGTCCCGTCGGGGGCACGGGGCCGCTGCCGGCGCTTTGCGCCCCGCAGCGCGCACGGAGCGGCGGGCGGGACGCCCCCCAAGCCTCCTCGGCACGGCGCAAACCGGCGCTGCCCCCTCTTGGCGAGCCGAGCCGAGCCGAGCCGTGCCCCCGGGACCGCTCCCACGGTCCCCGCGGGGCTCCTGCTACCGGAGCGGGGGGCGGCGAGCACCGCGACCCACCTCGCCGTGCGGGGCTGTGCAATCCGGAGCCGGGACAAGCCAAAGCGAGCCGAGCCAAGGCAAAGCAAGGCAAATCAAGGCGTGCTGTGCTGTGTCGCGCTGTGCCGAGCCGAGCCGTCCGCGCCCGCCGCCCGCCGCGCCGCCTTGTGCCGCCCGCGGGGCGCGCCCTCGGGTATAACGCGGCGGCGGCCGGGATTCCCCGCCGCCCCGGGCCGCCCGTCGAGCAACCAATCGGCCACCCGGCCAGGGGCGGTCGCGCCGCCCATTGGCTGCCTCCCGCAGCATCACTTCGGGGAAATCAGGCTGTTGTAGCACCAGCGGCACCGCCGGGACCCGCCCCCGGGACCGCCCCCGCCGCGGCACCGCGGGGGGCACCGGGGGGCCGATGGGGACCTGCGGGTGCCGGTGGGTGTCACCGGGAGCTGCCCCTAAGTGAGCCGGGGAGCTCAGCTCCGCGCCCCCAAGGGGGTTCAGGGACGCATCCCGCCCGCCGGTGCCCCCCCGGTGCCCTCCCGGTGCCCCCCGTCCCGCCTGCAGGTCCCCGCAGATGGAGCTCGATGAGCCCCCCGGTGCAGGCTCCAGGACCCTCATCGTTTAGGAGTGGAAGCGGCCAGAGCGCAGCACCGATGTGGGGGGATTTTTAGCCCGGTGGGAACCTGGCTCGGGCCCGGGCTGCTTGTAGGGAGAGGGATGGGAAGGGTCCGGTACCCGGCCCCCCAGGCAGGCACACAGCCCCCGGAGCTGCTGTGGGGCTGCCCGGGTCCAAACCGTGCACATCCCCCTGCAGCAGGACCAAAGCAGGGCAGTGCTGCGTGTGCAGCAGTCCTGGGGGGATGCAGCAGGGGCACAGCAACACTCAGGGTGGCAGAAGGAAGGCCAGCAGAAAAGGAAATAAATCAGGTGAAAATTATAAGGGATGTCCCTGACCTTCTGTATTTATGCTGTCACGGCACCGTGCAACGAGCTGCCCAGGCCTGCCCGGTGCCCCTCCAACACCCAGAGCATTGCAGCACAGGGCCAGGACCCCCACCCTGCAGGAGCCCCAGCACCCCAGGGTGCCACTGGGCCCGCAGTTCTGCTGAGCCGTGGTGATGCCAAACTGATTGAACTGGTGTAAAAGCCCAGCCTTTAACCAGGGTTCCTCCTCCTGACAGTACCTGTGTCACAGCCTCTTTGCAGTGCCCCTTCTCTCAAGGCTCCCAGCTGAGATCTGCCCTTTGCTGTCGGTGGTCAGCACTTGCAGGGTGTTTGATCTCACATCGCCAGGTGTATGTCGCTAATCATCCATTTTCAGTGCAAATGGGGAAAAAAAAAAAAAAAAGGAGGGGGCAATGGAGGCATTTTGCAAAGCCTGGCATTATTCTTCTCCCATCCTCCCCTGGCCTGGGCTGTGTGTGGCGCTGGGCTGGTTTGAAATCTTCGTGTTAGAAGGCACAAAGTGTGAGCGCTGGCTTTCTGCCCTCTCCTCCAGTTCCTTCAGGCTATCGAAATCACCAGGATTCCTCCCCGTTCCCTTGGATCTGGGTGACAGTGAGGTTAGATTTGCATCCAGTGGTTTCAAGGTGCCTTCAGTCCAGAGGAATATTGAATATTGAAATATCCAGCTGGAGACATGGGAAGGCACCTCGGGAAAGAGGTGCCTTCCATGGGCAGCCTAGACAAACGTTGTGACACGTCGTACTCTGCCCACACTGAGGAAGTTTCTTCTTTTATTTATTTTTTTTAAAGATTAAGGTATAAAAAGCCCAAGCTTGGGTTTAAGTGTGGAAGAATGCCCACCCCTGTAAGTGTCCATTGGCTTCTTTCAACTCTCAATTTTTTTGGCTGATTAATGTTTTTGGGTATATTTTGGTATTATCTGCAGTCAGGTCTGTGTCTTTGTGCTGGGTGAGGCATTCCCCAGTGAGCTTTCAGTGTAAATACAGATATAACATACTAGGTATATTAAACAAAGAAGCAGAGAGGCACACAAACAAGGTAGGGACAGCACAAGGACATTTACAACTCCTCTGGCCTGCAGGAGGCCACAGGTTGTCTCCTCAGCATAAGGTGCCCAGAAATCCAGGGTGCTGGGAGGTAACATGAAAGTCACCTGAAACAGAGATGGCAGAAGGTATTTGAGGTTCCAGTGCGAATCCATCTAGAGAAATAGCCACAGCACCTCTTACACAACCTAAATATTGACCAAAAAGATCATGCTGCAGTTCCTTTCAAGCTCCAACCTCCCGTGGTTTGTTTTTTATCCCCTCAGCTGGCTTTAAATAAAATGAATCCTGAGCTTCCTGGTCCAATGGGCCGATGTGTCTGTATGGCAGTACTTGTATATGGCAACGTGTACGATAACGTTTATGGTAACGTACCATAAATAGTTTAAATGACAGAATTTTGAACAGTGCCTTGCTTGATGTATGACTTTTATACTATTATGTTCCTTGCTGGCTATTATTGTCAGGAATTGGCACCAGGCTACAAATAAACCCACCTATGACAGAAATGCACAAGGAGGACTAACAGTCCTAGACCTAAATCCCCACTTCTTTCCACCAATATGAACCCCAAAAGATCCCACTCGGTGAAACTCCACCTTCCTCCCCGCGTTGTGCCCCGTGTCTGCACAGCAGGTTTCCAAGGAGAATGACCTGCCTCGGCTGGGATGCCCTATGTTTGTTTGCTCCTTTGTTATCTCTGGGCTGAAACAAGGAAATACCGACTTGGCTCTTACCAGCGTTGCCCTGTGTCGGACGCTCGTCACGCCGGGGTTACAAAGCCCACTCCTTGCCCCCCACCGCTGCTCGCAGCGCCTGGCGACCAACGCACCTAACGCAGGAATACGCACTTGGATTCGGCTTGTGCTTGCATGAAAACGTGAACAGGGAATAATCCACGTGCTCTGAGAGGCAAACACATGACAGGCCATTAAGGTCTCCGCTCCACCCAGTTCCTTGCCCAGCACGAGCCTCCACCAGCTCCACCATCCCCGATGCCCTGCAGTGCTGCAGTCCCCTTGGGCTTTATCTGATAGTGGTCTTATCTCAGGGACCTGCTTGGCCTTTTGGCTCGGAGCACCCTGCAATCGCCAGTGTATTCCTTCTCATCCCATCCCAGTGATCTGCTGGTTGTTTTGGTGCTGAGATGCAGAGGAGGACATTGATACAAGTAATTCATCACGTTTACCCAGTCTGGGGTGATCCCAAGTCTGGGATTGTTTCCTTTATTTGGAGGAAATCTTAAATAATATTTGTATTTAAAACCAAATCAAATCTCCGACTGCTGCTCCATGAGTGGTGTTCATCGTTCTGGGATGGACACCGCTCTGCCTTGGTCAGCAATGTCCTGAAATCAGGTGCTCTTAGGAAGCCTGTACTTGAAGTGACACCAAAAAGCATCAACTGCACGGAATCAAAAAGTTCCTGACGTGCTCTACAAAAGCAGAGGGTGACGGATTTGGCACACTGGCACTGGCACCGCTCTGTGATCTCACCTTCACTGCGGTGGTTGGTTAAGCTGCCATGAAGAGCAGTTCGGGATGGGTTCCCTCCTGTACTATATTAAAGTAAAGACTGCCAAAGGCTCTGCTGGCTAATGCATGTGTGGTGAAATGTGTGGTGTTCAGCAGTCCACCAGAACCTGACCTGGAGGCAGAGCTGTCACGTCCCCGGTGACACCAGAGTCACCCATGTGCAACCTGGGCTGCTGCCAGAGCCGCTCAGGGCTTCTTTTGGTGGCAGTGACGAAGAGCATCTTCTCTATCTTGTCTCCTACATACTGTAACGCTTTTTCTTTGCAGAATTGCCTTGGAGCAGAGATGAGACCTCCCAAGCTTTACCCCCAAGCCGGGCTCTGAGCACCCAGCACCACTTTTGGGGAGCGAGGGGCAGAAATCCTGCCCAGCCCAACACAAAGGGCAAAGCCTTTGGGTGACGGCAGTGAGGGGCACACACGATGCTGTTCATGGCAGGCTCTGCTTTGCTCCTTCTCCCTCCCAGGGCTCTGGAGGAGGCCAGGGGTGAGGCTGCACAGTGGGGAATCCCTCCCCCAGGGGATCTGCCTGCAGTGCTGGGGGTGGTGCTGGCTGGGGGCGAGCAACCGCAGGATGGAGCAGGATGGAGCGTGGCTTTTGGCAGGGAAACACAGGGAGCATGGCGAAAGCCAGCCCCTTATCTGCTTCCTCGCTGCCCTGTCTGCTTCCTCCCATCGCCGTATCATGACCTGCCCGCGCCCACCAGCACTCAACAGCCCTCCAGGTCCCGCACCGCCAGCGTTTGCTTCTCCTCTCCTGGTGCTGGGTTGCGGTGCCCCAGCTCTGCCTCCCTCCCTCGCCTCCCTCCCCATTTTTCCCAGTGCCCCAGTGGCCGGGATATCAGCCTTTCCTGCACAACTCCCCTTTCCCTTCCCCACTTCATCTCCTGCCTCTCTCCCCTTCAGCACCCTGGCGAACCCTGCTCTACTCCGTGCCCTTCCTCCTTCCCTTCCTTGCTCTCCTTCCCCCTTTTCCCCATCAAACTCAGAAACCATCATTGCATTTTGGACGGGCTGGCCTGGGCCCATAAAATGGGTGCAGAGCCTCCCCCATGAACTGGGGAGCCCTGGGGGGCTCCTGGGCAGCGAGTGCCCGACCACCAGCACGGCACCGGGACCCCCAGCACCCATGGGTGGGCAGCGCTGGTGGCTGCAAGTGGAGCCCTGGGCTGCAAGGGGTTAAGGAGCAGCCTGCAGGATGCATTATCAGCCCTAGTTTTGAAGGCAAACATGAAGAAAAAAACCCAGCTGCTTCTCTGTCTGCAGCCTTGAGAGCGCAGTACTTGTTGCAGGCTGTTTCCATTTCTTATAAATGCCTCTCTTACAAAAAGGAAGTTTGGTTGAAGCACATGCAGGACAATAATGTAAAAAATGTTGAAACCCTGCCCAGATGGCATGAGGTAATACTCGCTGGAGCTCTGCTCCTCGGGCTGCAATAAATATATCCTGGGATGGGCCACTTACAGTTTCCTGGAATCCAGCAGACCTATCTGAGGACCTGAAATCAGTTCTCCCCATTGATGCCATGGTGAATTTTCAAAGCAACCCCAAATGAGGCTCTGCGCTTCATTCAGTGGGGGAAAAAAAAAAAAAAAAAAAAAAAAAGAAAGAAAGAAAATTCTGAGAATTTTGCTCCCTGCAGGAGGAGATGGCTCTTCCAGGAGCTGTTTGCACAGACAGGTTCAGTTTGCCAGTGGGCCCCCAAGCTGCAGGCACCTGGCAGCCCCGGCCTCCCTGCCAAAGGTCGGGGACGCAGCTGGATGGGGACCCCTGCCCTGTACCCGGCTGATGTCCCCATGGTGCCGGGGCTGGCAGCAAAGGAGAAGAGGTGAGAAATATTCCCAATAAAGGTTATCCTGTAGGTCTGCAGGACCCACGGGGAAGCAGCAGGGGCTGAACCCCTTCCTTCACTTGCCTGCAGCTCCGGGCAGGGCTTTGTGCACCCCTTGCCTGGCTCCGGGCTCTGTTTTGTTTTTTTTTTTTTTCTTCCTGGGACCGATGATAACAGATGTCAGCGGGGAAAGGATGGGTCACAAGAGAGGGACGGGGGTTGTCTGCGGGGGAATGAGCTGTGCCATGCAGTGTGGGTGCTGGCAGTGGTCCAGGACCACCCCCCCCCTCCTGCCCAGGCACGGGACCCCCGGCTGCTGCCCCCCAGCTCCCCCAGCCCCACACCCCGAGCACGGAGCCAGCAGCACCGTGTCTCTGCAGGAAAGCACATCTCCAGGCTGAGGCTGTAGGACCCTAAGAGTTTCACCCCCTGCCCTGCCTGGGGAAGGGAGTTCATAAGGATTTGTTTCCAAACCTCCGTCCCCTCCCAGCGCGGAGGGGCTGCCAAAGAGGAAACTCTCACAGATGCTGAAAAGCCCTGCTGGGCTTGTCACGTTAGCACAGTCAAGAGCCGTGGGACAGAGGAGCTGAGGCTCGAGGGCCCGTGCTGCACACACAGCCTGCTGCTGCAGGCCGGGAGAGTGGAGACCCCAGCACGGCTCAGCCCCCAGGTTTGTATTGGGAATGTCAGGGGGAGATGATGGTGAAGAGTGCAAATAATGCGCTTCAAGCATCGGCCTTCAGTCGTATGAGTTCCCTTCTTTAAAAAAAAAATATAAATAAAATTATTTATTTATTTATTTTTAATTTTTTTTATTGGCCATTCACTTTTTGATGCAAACCGCAGCCACCTCTGTCCCCCTGCAGCCCGAAGGAGGGACCGGCAGCCACCACAGGGCAGTTTATACGGGGTCATATAGGCAAGGGTCAAACCCGGAGGGTCAAAGCCCTCCAGCATCCCCGCAGCACTGGGCTGCCAGGGCAGGTACACGGCACGTTACAGGGCGTGTTACACCCCGCGTTACACCCCGTGTTACACCCCGCTGTGCCTGAGTCAGCCCCGCTGCAGCCATCACGTCTGGGGCATTGCTTTGAGGGGACTGCTGCGGAGGCTGGTGTTCCCCTCCAGATAAAGGGAAAAGCTCGGCCAAGTGACCAGTTGAACCCTGGAAAGGTTACAAACAGCAGCTGGGATGGCTTTTGGCTGGAAGGGCAGGAGAAGGGCTCAGTCCCCCCTTAGCAGCACCCCCCAGCTGGGAGGGACCCCCAGAGGAGGGGGCACCACGCACAGAGGGACCGTGCCACCCAGTTCCCTGCTCACACTGCTCCAGCTGCCCGTCATTAAGGCGTGATTTCTTCTGAAAGACACAGACACAAATCACCATCATCATCTTGACCATTTTTAAGTGTTTTTAACTCCCCTTTCTCAGCTAAAGGCTGGGAGCGGCGCGGCCGAGCGCAGCGTGGGGTCACCTCGCCTTTCGCCCCGGCACCATTTGGGAGCCAGAGCTTGGCCATCTGAGTCACCCTCTGGTGTGTGACAGCTGTCCCCAATCTGCCGTGGGAGGCACATGACGGCTCGCTGCTTTTCCTCGCCGTTTTGCTGACGGATCGGGGAGGAATGCAGAAGTTGCCCTCGCAGCGTGGGCCGGCGAGCGGCGGTGTCACGGCGCTTTGGGACGGGTGCCAAGGCTCGGAAGCCGCTCGCCGGGGTGACAGCGGGCTCCTCCGGCCTGACGAAGCATTTTTGAAGCCTGGATAAAATTGGGGTTCCCGTGCTGGGGACGGAGAGGGGCTGCACGGGGCGAGCGGGCTGTGATGTCTGTGTACCCCGGTGGGTGGGGTGGGATGGGCCTCCGGCCACACCACAGGCCCTCAGCACCCCACCGGGGCTTTCCGCAGTGCATTCTCCCCGTAACAATGCAAAACTAAGTATTTTTCCATTTTTCGGGCACAAAACCAACTTGTCTTTTTCCTCCCCGAGCTGTTCCCTGCGAACACCGGGAGGCTGGGGACGGGGGCGAGTGGTTTCCCTGCTGATCCCTTTACCACCACCCACCACCCCCCCCCCCCCCGATCCTTCGCCTCCCCATCCCCCGTTCCCTGTCCCCGGCCGAGTTTCGGTTTCCCGCAGGAGGAGCGGCGAGAGGCGCTTCCCGGAATCCGCCGTACCCGGGCCGGCCGCGGGGGGGCGCCGGGCCCCGGGAATCCCGGCCCCGGGGGGGGGCCCGGGCAGGAACCGGCCGGGACTTCCAGCCGCGCCCCCCCGGGAAAACCCGACCGCGATGGGAAAACCCCCCCCAACGAGGAGGCACCTGGGGAGCAGCGGCACCCACAAACGACAAAACAAACGAAGAAAAAAAAAAAAAGAAAAAAAGAAAAAAAAGAAACGCCAAACAGAAAAAAATGCACGCACAAAAAAAGTAAAAAAAAAAAATTAAAAAGAAACTCCAAACACCAAAAAATGCACACAGAAAAAAGCAAAAAAAACCCAACAAACAACAAACCAAAAAACCACCTCCAAACACAGAAAAATACATGCAAAAAAATAAAAAGCAAAAAACTCCAAACAAAAAATACATATAATTAAAAAAACCCACACAATAAATGCACACAAAAAAATAGAAGTACAAAAAAAAACAAAAAACAAACAAAAAAAAACTCCAAACACAGAAAAATACACGCATTAAAAAAAATAAATAATAATAAAAAAAAAACAGAACTCAAAATACAAAAAATATATGTAGTTTAAAAAAAAAAAACTCTAAACACAAAAAAATACATATAGTAAAATAAATAAATAAAATAAATAAATACACACACAAAAAAAATCCAAATAAAAAAAAAAAATAGCAAAAAAAAAAAACACCTCCAAACACAAAAAAATGCAGTCAAAAAAACCTCCAAACACACAAAAAAAAATCTACATGCATAAACAAACAAACTAACCCACAAAACCAAACCAAGCAAATAAACACAACAACAAAATCAAAACGCTGCACCCATTTTTTATTTTTTTTTAGCAGCCTGACAGCACCACGAGCACAGGGCGCGGGATTCTGCCCTCAAGTGGGCAGGTGAATAAATTTTATCACTGCCATCCGCAAGCGTTTGCTCTGCTGCTTTAATTTGTTAGCTTGCAGTTATAATTAGTCTTGCAAATCTGCGTCCTTCTTTTACAGAGATAAAATTGCACTACGGTGCAGCAAGAACATTTGTAACGTGTTAAGTCGTCATTTCTCTGCAAGGAGCTCCCCTGGTATCTCCGGGGTAGGGGCACGTCCTCCAGGCTCCCAATAAAAACCAGGCGGATAAAATTTTATAGAGCAAGTCTCTGTTGTGCGCCTCCAATTCAAGCAGTATGAAAGCTAAGGTTTAAAAGGTTAAGTGGAGTAAAATAATATGGGTTTATGTTAAGTACATGTTGATTTTTCCTAGGCATGCTAGAGGAAATTCTTAGCTTAGACTTCCCTTAGAAGTTAATATTTAAAATACAGCTGGAACCTTTTAGACCTGAAAAAGGGTGCAGGTGGGGGGGAGGAGAAAGGCGATTGAAGTTGTATTTAGGGAGCAAAAGGAGGGGAATTCTGGTTTCCAGGCCCTCTTTTGGGTGATCCTTAAGTTTCCTCTCCATACTTGTATAACTGCAGGAGGAGGGTTGAATTTTTGTCACTAGCAGCTCCGTCACAACCTGCTGACTTCTCCTTCCCTGCTCATTTCCCTGAAACCACCCATAGATCCAAGTGAGATGTGACCCAGGATTTTTTGCAGTAAGTATTTATGCTGGTATCTTTGGCTCTCTTTCACTCTGTGATGGCATCAGTGGGTTTACCCCGATGATGCCAGCACCCGCTCGCTCCCTGCCTGGTGGCCCTGTGCAGGACCCCCAACCCTGCAGAGCCTGGGGTGAGTGGTGGCACTGCAGTGGCTGTGGCTTGTGCTGCTGTGACTTGGTCAGGACCTGGGCTCAGAATCAGAATTGCTGTGAAAGGTGCATTAAAGCATCATAGTGTTGTTCCTCCATGGAGAGAATGGAAAAATGAGTAAATGAAGGGATTTTTCTTCCTTTACCCTTTACAGAGCGGCTGCTTCTGTGCTGGCATAGAGACACCTCTGAGCTTGATCTGATACAGTGGGAATGAGAAACGATGAGAAGTGATAACAAAAATATGAAAGAGGTCAACATATTAAAAAGCCGGCATCATCGGGAGCTTCCTCTGGAGGCTCCCTTGAGCCGTGCTGGCGTTTTGCTGGTCTGCCCTGACACCCTCTGGAGTGATGCCTCCAAACAGCCGGGCTGAAGCACTGCTGCCTTAACTTTCTGCCTCTTTCTCGCTTTTTGATTCAGTTTAGCTCCTCAAAAATGCATTTATGGTATTAAAGCCCTGCTTTCTCCTAGAGGGTGCTGCACCAGCTTTTGGGGCCCCCGGTGCTGCTGCTCTGGGGGGCAGGCGGTGCCCTGCTCTGTGTGCCCAAGTGTGAAACTTGTGGGAGAGGGAGACAAAAAAAAAAAAAAAGGGAGACGCACTTTTATTCGATTTATGAAAAGTAGCAAAAATACAGAATAAATATTTTCTCCAAAATACACATCTATGAAATGTAATATAATTTAATTGACACCATACAAATAAATTCAGACTGATCTATCCACTCCTATCATTGCCATTAGTTTTACAAAAAAAAAAAGACAACAACACAATATATTAATTATCTTAAGTGACATATACCCGTATCTTTTAAATTATTTAGTTACCAAATCTACAGTGAACTAAAGAAGCTGCAGGTAAAAGGAAAAATCTAAAAATCTCAGGAAGTTTCTCAGTGTTTGTGAAAGATTTTGAGCAGACTGCTAGGCACAAGCACAATGTTCTTGTGCTGCTTGCTGATAAAACATGCATACACAGCAAAGCTTGTGCAGAGCATTAAAGATGGATTATTATGTGAATATGACTTCTGCAGTTCATCCTCAGCTGCCTTCAAAGCAGTGACAAAGCCAATTATATTGATTAATTCTCTTTGTTACAGATGGATATTATAATGTTGAGATTTTCCCAGTATAGGCAATACTAGTTCCCCAAGCAAAATTAACTGTTTCAGCAACATCAGCTGCGTACTGGTATAAAGGTCTCTACAAGGGTTCCTGGTCTTCCAAACGCTTTGTCAAGAACAATGCCCATCTGTGGACCCCTTCTGCTGAGGCTACACAGTACCAGCGGAGGTTTTCTAGCAGAGATTGGACCTTGTACCTGAAAAATTATGGAGCCTCAACAGACATTGTTAAAATGCATGCTGCCCCTTCCTGAGACTCAACAACTGATGCTTTAAAGGAAGATGAAGGAAATATTCATATCGCATTTCAACATGCTGCTCAGTATTTATGGCACAGCTTGCAAAACCCACGGGGCTATACAAGGGTTAGATAGGGTGTGAGGCATGAACCTGTTGCTTTTGCTTGCATCTATTTATATTCATCCCTGCTGTGAGCACTCTGAAATTAAGTTGTCCTTTTAACATGAAAGTAGGAGGTTTTATGATCAGTCAAGTAATTCCACAATACCCTGCACTGTATGCTTTATCAAGCATTTACATTTTCACCTAGAAACACAAATGACATTTTGCCATTGACGCTTTCTGAGATCACATTTCACACATGAAAAAGTACAGTACCACTGCAATGGAAGGTGTGTCCTTCCAAATCCTAACTCAAAGGAGGAGCACATTTAAAACAAACACACATTTTACTGCCCATTGAATTTACAGCAATTCTACGAACTCGTAATCCTATGCTCTTGTGCCTTTTGATAATTTTCGGATGAATGTTATCAGTTTTTCTATGAATTTTGTTGTATTTCTTCTTTCTGTTTCACATTCCCCCTGAAAAGTTAATCAAGACAAAGAAAATACTTAGCATTTAACCATTATGTACAGTTTTTTCACCTTAATATCATTCTATAAATGACATAATTTTCCTTAAACCTTATAAATGCAAATGAACCCACATTTTAGAGGTGGGTCAACCTGGAGACTAGAACAAGAGAGGGGCAGAAATAATGCTAGTTTTTTTCTTCCATGTACTGAACAAAAGGCAGTCCAAAAATGAACCCCTCTTTTGCAGGCATAAGGGCTCAGTCATAAACTGTGGAGCACAGTTTACCAGGTCTCTGCTTCATGATCTCTGATAGCCAAGAAATAAATTCTTACCTCTTCTGCCAGGCTTGGTATGAGAGATTGCTTCAGTCTTTCAAACTTTTGGAAAAAGACACTGAATTTCTTCAAGTCAGAATTATTTTTCAACAGTTCCACTCCTTCAAACAATGTGTCAATGCAGTTTACATTCTAAGATGGAAGGAAAGGCCAAAATTGAGAAACAGGAATTTGAAACTATGAACTACAATTAGTTTATTAATAAGTCTTCTTGGCTGACATCCAGCTGGCTGGGTGACAAAAATGGTGTTACTGACTTCAGAGCTCACGTCTGCAAGTTACTTAGGCACATATGCCTGCCTGGTGCCCACTTTTAGGTACTCTAGCAGTTGATAGTTTGTGTCAGCTTTCTGATAGTCTCTGTTTTGTAATGTCCAGATTAAACACAGAATCATCTCAAAACACAGTCCTTGCCTTTTTACAGCAATCTGAAGACTGGTTTGATTTCTTACATCTGCTCGTACCAGCAGATAATTCTGGCTCATGCCTTCAGTTTGGATGCAAGATGCTGTCTGCGCTAGTAGCTGCAACTGGCTGACTCTGGAATGTGAAAGAAAGCAATTAACTGAACCCAAAACTACTCCCTGCTCTAACCCCCGTGACAGCTGACGGCTGTGTGCTAAGAGGGGAGTGGGAATGGGCGTGCTCTGCTCTCCTGGCCCTGGTGGCCCTGTCCTGCCCCGGGGAGTGCCACACAAGGCGTGCCTGTCCTCTTCTGCAAAGCAGTAGCTGGCGTTTGTCTCCAAGGTCTGGGCAAGGTGGCCAGAAAGGTTGAAGGGGACACAAGACAGAAGCAGAGCACAGAGTGATGATGCTTGCCAGCATGGAGTTGTTTTGGAAGAAATCCATTAAACTCAGAAAGAGGGAATGAGGAGGACGCTGCTATCAGAAGCAGGGATGGAGCGGGGAGAAGTGTAACAGGAAAAGAAGGTGATAAAAATGAAGTAAAAATCAGCAATGGCTGGGGAAAACACGGATGGCTGCCGAAGGTCAGCACCATGCCTATGATGTACTGTTCCTGCAGTAAATTAACTACTCTGGGTGTATTCTCACCTATCTGGCTGTGATATAGTATGAAGAACCCTGTGCTGGAATGTGATCTCACATTAAAACCTAATTTCCAGTCAATGTGCAGTAGAACAGAGTCTCATTAACAGTGTTTGTGTCAAGAGAAAGTTGTATTTAAAGTCAGCTTGCAGAGAAAATCGCCTTTACGCAGAGAGGGAACATGGATCTTTCTGAAGTGCCAAGGAATATGAGAAGTTTTTGGAGAAGCAAACGGAGATAGAAAATGCACTCAGAGGAACTTGGTCCTCCTGTTAAGACAGGCACCGTTCATGGATACACAGTAAGTCAGTGTTTTGGTCCTAGGATGTTCTCACAAGCCACATCATTTGGACAAGATGTGGTAATACAACTACCCTCGTTGATGGAACATGTATAAAAAGGTGTTCTAAAATTAGACTAAATAGCTTGATAAAAATAAAAACTAAATAGGTAGGATGGAGATGGACAGGCAAGAAATGTGAATGAGTTCATTCCTCTTGCCTTTTTATTGTCCATCATTTAAAAAGTTGATTCAGAAAATCAGTGTGTGTTCTGCAGAAGTATTACAAAAACCTAGAACAAGAATAGATGCTGTATTACTGTCCTTGGCTACTTTTATATCATAAGATATTTTTCTTTGACTCACTTGATTATTTTTAATAACCTTTTACCAGTATTTAATAACATTATAATAGCTTCATTTATACTTATATACAAGTGGAGTATTTTAGGAGATAACTTTACAAGCTATCTTAATTTCCAACGACTAAAGATATGAAAAAAAAAAATTAAAAAAAGTTTACTTACATCTATAGAAGCTGGAGTTTCAATTCTCAGATTCTGAAAAATAATATATTTATTGATTAAGCCTTTCAAATATCATCATTAACACCAATGAAAATAAAATTAAACTTTCAATACAACCTAAGTATTTAGAGAATAAGATGATTCAGTACATCAATATATCAAACTGTATATTTAAAGAGTATAAATTGAACTTACCAGACTGTCCCCTGTCATTGAATTCTTCATCTGTTGTAGTAGTGACAGTAACTCTGCTATATTGCTTATGTGGGGAGCAGCATAGATGCCTGCAGCCAGAAAAATAAGATACAGATGAGTCCTCATTGCTCTGATGTGCTCAGAGAACCTGTCAGTGCTTCTGCGCTGGTCCTCTACCATTTTATGTTCTCTGTACAGGGAAATAAACACTTTGGGTTGATTTTTGAAACTGATATAGAAAGAAAGACCACATGTTGAGACATTCTGGAAGGGAAAGGTTCCAGTAAATTTTGTGATTAATCTTTGGGCATACTCCTTACCCAATCAGCATTTCCACAGAAGTAGGTAGTAAAGATGCAAGGATGTGGCCTCTTATTTTTTTCAGTCAGCAACTCACAGAATGACCCGAAGCATGACCAGGCAGCTGCCAGCCCCACCACACTTCCCCAGAGATCGGGGCCGGCTCCGCTGATAACGGCGCAGCCCACTGATAGGCGATGTAAGACTGCACTGTCAGAGAAAAAAGCAACCACAGAAAATCGGTGGACTAATGTCTGGAAAGAAACCAGCTGTGTTTGTGCAATAATTCTGATAAGACGTTACTGAAATGCAGGTATTCTCTCAAGTAGTTAACTCGAGGCTGTGCCACTGCCCAGAGCATGTGCAGGGAGGGCAGGTGGTGAAGCACCAGCAGGGCAGCACCACCATGCCTGGGATGGGGACAGCTTGTGGGAGTCACACCTGAGTGTTTGTTCACTTGGAAGTGTCATGGTTCTTTGCTTGAGATCACTGGGGCCATGCAGCAAGGCCAGGGAGCCCTGTTCCCTCGGGGAAACCCTTACTGGTTCCCTTCTGTGGGGCTCCAACCGTGGGCAGCTCCGAGGGCCTCGCAGCCGCACGCTCCTGTCCCTGCAGTGCTCTGGCTGCTCGGAGGAAGCGGTGGCAAACCTCAGGGCCCCGTTATGTTTCTGTCTGCTTAACATCACCGCCTGCTTTCTGCACGTTGCTGCCTGGCTGGTGGTGCTGAGCAGCTCAGGGCTGGCAGCGGGGCCCTGAGGCTGCAGCAGCTGAGTGACACCCCGGTGTCTCGGTGCCTCAAACTGGGAGAGTCAGCGGTGGTTATGTGGTGCAGCTGAGAATAACCATCTGGCTGGTCGCTGCCAGTTTCACTTGCTTGGTTTGTCATCCCTATCACTAGATAGTGTCTTTGCGCTGCCAGTTTATCTGCGGTGCCTTCTCATCACGCAGCTGCAGGGACCGCGGCCTTGCAGCACAGGATCTCGGTGGCATCAGTGGGAACCGAGGGAGCCCCGCAGAAAGACTCTGTCAGCTGAACTTGTGAATGCTGGGAATGAACTCATAAAGCCCTTTTTTGGCCCACTGCGCTTCCGGCAACAGCAAGAAGTGTTTTATGGTCTGTTCCAACTTACCTCCCACAAACCTGCAGCAATGTGGCCCTGCCTGAGCAGGGGCTGGCCCAGGCGGACCCCCAGGTCCCTGCCTGCTGACCCCAGTCACTGGCGTTCTGTTTTGGGGCAGAGCCCCCTTCCCCTTCTGCAGGCACTGGGGCTGTACCCACCAGCCAGGCAAGCTATTGACCCTGACCCTGTCCCTGGAGGCCTGCATGGGCACCATGGTTTTGAAGGGCTGCAGGACCTCCAGCCTGCTGTGTAATTTTTTTTTATTATTTTTTTGTTAATCTTTGCCTCTGCCCAGGGCTGGCTCAGCCCATGCCAGAGCTGGTCCTGTCCCTGGGGGAGCTGCTGCCATCCCTCCTGCTCGGGTCTTCTCATCACACACAGCACAGCTCCATTTTGTTCCTGGCCAACTTGCCTGCTAACAGATTTTCTGTCTCAAGCCTTTCTTTACTTTTCCTCCCTTTTGAGTTTCGGGTTTTTGATCACTTCTGTGGAATTGCAGCACTGTTCCAGAACTTTGTATGAACTGTACAATTCCTTTTTTCCCTTGGCAAATTTAATGGGCTTTTCTTTTCTTTTTAATTAGGACATTCATTCCTGGTTCCCAAGAATTACATTGTTTTGTTTATTTATTACAAATACCACTATCATGAGCTTGTCTTTGCCCTGTTTGTTCTTCATGTTTTCATGACCATTGCATCATTTTGTCACATACTCCAAAACAGTAAGACTTTGTGATGCAGTTCCCATTTTTTACCCCTGCTTCTTCATGAAATAACTTCAAACTCTCCCTGTGTCTTTTTTTTTTCCCTAAACTGGCTCAGTGTCCCCACACAAACTGTTGTCATTGCTTTCAGTCTCAGCTTCATCATTGTTCTGAGGGCTTTTTACATGTGAGTTCATGGTTAAGAAGATGAAGGACACCTCTAAGAACAAAAAGGGTGATGAAAGCAACAGATCTTGACCTTCTCCATGCTGTAAACCTTGGTCTCCACAGGTCTGGAATCTATCTGATCTGTGAGCATGGGCAGAGTGAAGGCACCACGAACACAAACAGAATTGGTAGTAATAAAAATAAAATAATTCTGAAGAATTTTTGAAGGCTGGAGAAAAAAAGCACTGAATGCAAATTCAAACTCTTGGATTGACCCGAAGTTACTCCATCTGAATTTGGAATGATCAGGAATATGAAAGTGAATAAATAATCTAATCAAGGGCAGTTCGACACACTGCAGTGCTGAGAGAGGTGGCCCTGAAGTGAGACACGTGAACTGACATGCTACCATCACCTCCGGATTTTTTTTGGAGGCATCATTAGCTGGAAGCTGCATCTGCAGTATCTGGTTTTGCTCATTCATCTAGATAAGCACGAAGTTACGATGCCCAGATAAGCTTTCTGTGCTGCTCCGATTAAGTAATGCAGCATGGATATGGTGCAGCAGCTTGTGCCTCGCCAGGCTCCAGAAAAGGGAAACTTCTGAAAGCCAGGAGCAGGCTCCAGCTCCTGTCCTCGATGGTCTGTCCACTGAAGACTGTGGCAGCTGCTGACAAGGGGCAGGTGACAGTGCTGGAGCATGGCAGAGGTGATGCTTGGGGATCCCTTAAGCCACTTCTCTTCTGTCCCCCATGCTCCAGGGCTGTGGGCAGCAGCATGCCCATGGGGGAAGCCCCCAGGCACCATCAGGAGGAATGTGTGGGTGTTTTGGTGATAAATGGGACCGATGGGTGTGGGTAAAGGGCATCCTAGGGTGACATTTGTGAGAGATCATGTTGGGTCTTTTCCCTCCCTTATCTGAATGGGCAGGCTAGATGTATGAGGAGATCGTAGGGCTTGGAAAGACTTTATCTTCATTTTTAATCCATCTTAATAAATGGGCAGCTTTTGACTCATGTAACTTCACTTATGGAAACTTTATTTCATCACTGCACATCGTTAGTAAATGTTACATCGATTGTTTTCTCTGTATGTGAAGCACTTCCAGCATCCTGCAGCACGGCGGGCCTTCCTGGGAGCCCCTCTGCCACAGCTGCAGACCCGCGGCTTGCTCAGAAGCCAGTGTCAAGCCAGGAAAGTTGAGAAATTTTATAAAAGGCTTGACCTAAAAAAACATGTACATCTTTTTCTTAGGAAGACAGGAGGAATGTTGTTTACAGTTCTGTAGTGTTCTGTGGGGGTGACTGCTTTCTGGAAGCACCATGGGCAGCAGCTGGGCTGCTGTTTGGGGAGCGTTCCTTGGGGAATGGTTTTAACTCTGCCAGGGAGATCGGCACAGGCTGGGCAGAAGTGGACGGGGCCAAGGGTACATGGGAACGATGCCTTATCTGCTTCTTGCAGGGAGAGCTTAAACCTGGTGTTTAAGGTTTTGCTGAATACGTCACAAAAGAGTAAAGGATTAGAAATGCATGGACTAATCAAGGCTTTCCCTTTCTCCACACAAAGGGAAGGCATCAGCCGCTGTTTTTGTTTGTTTGTTTCTGGAAGAAAAGGTCTCAGACAAAGCTGATGCCATTTGCAGCTCTCTCTGTGCCCCATGCTGGAGTAAAGGCACGACCTAACAGAAAATGAAATTGATAGGAGCCCAGAAATCTGTGATTATAGTTCGTTCACCTTAAGTAACTCTGTGTTTGTCTCTAATTCTTTGTTTCTTTGTTTTCTGATTTTTATCGTTGACACCAGGGTTTCAGTTCCCACATTGTAAACCACGCTCCGCAGGAGGAGTATGGCTGGGTGTCCTCTTCCCTCAGCAAGAGACCTCCCTAAGCCCAGGCTCTGGGTGAGTTTGATTTTTTTGCCTATACACCTTGAAAATGACAGCCTCAAGGCTCAGGCTTCTCTTTATTCACAGTAGCGAAGAGGACCGTGTATGTTGAATGTGAATTTTAAATGTTGCACAGTCAGCCTCATCACTTTCCCTGCCCTTACATTTACAGTTTTTCCCTCCCAAAAAATCTCATTCATGTGTCTTGGTGAGGCTGGTTTGAAACAGAATCATTCCTTTCTCTCCCAAGTTGACTTTTCAACAGGTGGGCCAGGCTGCAAATGGATGATGCCCCACATTGGCAATCAAGTCCCTCTGAACACTGACAATCTCTTTCTCACACTCAACCAGATGGTATTTTAAAATGCTCTGAAGTGCTCTGAATTTTCTTATCCTGGCACCAGTAATTACTGAAGAGCAGAGGGCATAAAATGAGGACTGCAGGCATTCCAAGCTTTCTGTTAATCTGTGCTAATTCAGAAAGTAAAATGTTTCCAGAAGAGCAAAATGAAAATATTTCCCTCTGACTGCAAAAGAATAGTGAAAGTATGCTCTTGTGTGTATGAGCTGAGCTTACACACAGTTGCGTGAAAATATGCTGCAATTAGAGATCTTTTCTGCTGAAAAGCTACCTTAGTTAGGTCTAGTGCTTCTAAGCAGTCAGCAGTATTTGTTGGTGCTTGCCTTGTGAGTTTTAGCCTGGCATCAGTGAGCGATGTCATCCCCTCCCAGCACTAAGTCACGTTGCACCCTGTGTTTTTCACGTTTTGAGAGACCTTGGGAGGAAAGGTAAGGTTTTAGTGCAACCAGTAACAATGTTAAAGTCATGCAGCAATGGTTGGTTGAAAGGCTTTAATTTTTAATAGGATTGCATAATTTCTGCAAACGTTGTTGTAAAATACTGACTTCACTCGTATTTTTCAGTTTTATGCAGAAAAGTGAAACAAACCATAAAATAAGGTGGGGGGGGGGGGGGGGTAAAGGCAAGCTCTCCAGCCTTGCCTCATTTGTAGCAGTCTTGCATCATTATAGGTACACATGAAAGTTGTCATTTGAGTGCTTAATGTCTTCTCTATGGATGAGGTTTCTCAGCTGTACCATCTCTAAGGATGCACCATCATCTCCTCTGGAGCCCTGCTGAGGAGCTACCTTTAGGTGACGGGCTCTTTCAAAATTAAATGTTCCACTGTCTCCTGCTGTTGCTACGTCTGTCTCAGTAACTAACGCAACGAACACTTGACCTGTGGGGTTGGTCAGTGTTCTCAGCATTTCCTCTTAATTTCCTCTAATTAATTTCCTCTTAATGCTCTAGCTAAGGCTTACGATTTCTCAATCCAACGCATTAGCCACCTTCACCCTTGTAATAACAGTGTCTGGTTTTGTCCCGGCTTCTCTCAGTCCAAGATGGGAATCTCTTTGCTGTGCTCTCAGGACTTGCAAATTCATCCTCAGCTTTCAGCCACCCTTTTGATGCTTTACTTGCCACTTATTAAGTGTCTGTTGTGATCTTCACAAAATAACTGTCTTCTGATTCCTTGAACGTAATTTTGTTCAATTATATATTCATGTTTTTCTTCATTGATGAGGTTTACTGCTTCCCAAAGATATACATATGCTAAGTACCTTTGGCTTAAAACTTTCCTAATGACTAGACTGGGCAGTTACTCTCGCTACTTCATGCCTCAAAAGCCAGACAGGTGATTTCACAAACATAGAGACTCTTTACATTTCATTTGGAAACCAATGTACACTGCTATACAACAGCAAATGTACCATTTCCTTCAAATTCTAAAAAAAAAATAAAATAATAAAATAAAAAAATAAAAAAAAATGTGTCTTTATTTAGGAAAAGTAATTTAACTCACATTGTTTTATTGAAGCCTTAGCATATATTCAAATTATCATAGACCACAAAACCACAATAGAATTAATAACTTAAAGTTCTTTTATTCATTATAACTTTGAACATTTTGACTCCATACAAATAAAAAGCTCTCTATAAATTAAATAAATACATTAATAGCTGCAGTAAGAAATACAGTAATAAATATCTGATAATACATATATAAAACATTCATGCTCGTGTTGTATTGTCTCTTTGGGGTGCTCTGTGGCAGCCTTGCAGCATTCTGTCAGAATTAGCTATAGTGTTGTATAAAACACATGTTCAACCAGCAGGGTGGCTAGTTTCCATCAGCCCGTTTTCTGGCACATCTCGTGCAGCCATTGAAAAAACTTTCTGTAGAGCGCTGGGGCACTCTGCAGAGGTTTCTCTTTCACTCGACATAAACGACTTTCCTCAGGTGCCTACAATAATAACAAGTAACAGTGATAATAAGGTTAATGTGGAGGAGAATAAAAAGTGCATATTGCTGCAGATTATCCATTGTTGTTCAAGGCAATATTTAATCAAGAAGGAAAGACAGACCTTTGTGAATGAATGGACAAAAGACTTGTGAAAATCAGGAGTATTTCCTCCTGACTTTGCTCACTGAGATGTGGCATAGGGCCTGTTTTTATTTATCTTCTACACGGAGACAAGACCAGGTTTTGTTTAAGGGGCACGCATCTTTTATAAAACTATAAATTGCATCCGGACTCTATGAATGTAATTATGCTTATGTAAGTAGTTCTTACAAAACCACTGCTGAAGGCAGCCATAATGATCCACAGTGCAAAATCAAGAGTGTTACAGAGAGAGTGTCAAAATTTTGCTACTGAGTTTAGTGGACCGGGATGCTCAGAGTTCTTTAATTTTGTATGTTTTGAAAACAAATAATCAGTCCACTCACAGTAAATTCAAACTTTTACCTGCTTAGCCACTGTAAACAACATATGAGAAACTTACTGTATGTGTTTTATGGAAAGTTGTTATTATGTGGTCTGTTTTTTCCTTCATCAGAAAAACAAGTGTTTTCATCCGGTCACTCTTCAAGAAGTCTGTTTTATTCAGCTGTTTCATGGTTTCTTCCAGGTGAAAGCGAACACAATTGCACTAAAAAAAAAATAAATCAAACAACAGCAAAGTTATATTGCCAAATTAGTTATATTTTATGTTGTTAAATTCAATAACTAACTGCATGAACAGCAGAAATATAAACAATCTATTTCCTACTCTATTTCCCTACAATTAGGGAAAGAAATATTTTTCTGTATTTTCTGTGATTTGTTGGTAAAAATCTGGTGGAGGAAACAAAAAAGCACATAACATAAAAAAAAAATCATCATAAACAAAATATAAATCAACACAGGAACAATAGTTGTAAACAGGAATAGAATCTGTTGGGGTTGGGGTTTTATCAAAATCATAGCGATGAGCCCCAGGAGATAAGATCTGCTAATTGCCTCTCAGAGCTACCACCTCTGTACAGGACAGAAACATTGCACTTATCTGTCTATTAAAGTGCTGCCCTTCACCTTTTTTAAAATTGCAAACTCTTAATTTTCCTCTAAATAAGGCCTCCCAGCAACAGACCATGAAAACAGTTATTTTCATGACGCTGTCATAGTTCACAGAGAAATCTGCAGACCGCAGGCTGAAAACCACTGATCAACAGGGCTATCTACGCGAGGTAACTTGTCATGTCTGCAGATTGCTTCCTTTGGAGACAAACTCTGTTATGCTTCATAATAGCTCATCTGTTTGCCAAGAGGTAAGAACATTTTAGCATTTCTAGTACTAACTGCGTTCACTGCCTTCTGCTCTACATGAGGCACTTCTCGGGGGTCTAGACACGTAGTAGTGTTGAGAACAGCCTCAGTATTAAGTTCATCTTGAGAGCTCGTGAAATTGACTTCAGTAAAACTATAACCAAGTCTCAAAGTTCCTGGTCTCAACATCTGTTTTTCACCTGCATAACTTTTTGTATACAAGGAATGTCACTGAATTGCTTATGAAAACCCAATTAGCGTGCATATTCCGTTTCTGTGAGACTGAATCTTTGTTAGTGGTCTTACTTTCAAGATCTGCTACAAAGCAGTACAACAGCAGTAATAAAGAACCTTGAAAAGTCTTACCCGAAATCTCTGTCCAGGCACTGGAAGGTAGAGCTAAAATTAAAAAAGAAAGAGAGATTGAGGTGTTAGAAGGTATTTCTAAGTAACTGCCACATTGTTAAGCATCTCTACCTACATATCATCTTCATCAGGTTTTCTATTTCTGAACTTCCTTTGGGGAAACAATTGCAGTGCCAACTTCAGAGGAGAGGCTGACACTCAGTGCCTTCAACATTTTAAGTTTAACAAACAAAACACGGGAGAAACAAACTAGAGATGCAGCTAGCCCATAGTCGATTTGATACTTCCATCACAAGAACTGTAAAAAAAAAAAAGAGGAAATGATAATGACCTACCTCCTTGTTTGTAAGACGCGCTAACTCCTCAAAGTTTTCTTGAAATTCTGCTATTGCGCTGCCCATAGAGACAGAGAAGCAACAACTCAAGAATAAGAAATAAAGAAACAGCATTTTTCCTTCCAGGAGAGCTACGTTTGATTTCTGACTTTTTAACACCGCATGCTGCCTATATATACCCAAGTACACCTTGAATATTAAATCAAAGGGAAAATTTTCTTGTATAGGAAAAGGCACAAGAACACCGTACAAAATTATTGTAGGCACTGTGGGATGCCTCAGTGGGGACAGGTTGGGGGTTTCCTTCCCTCTGACATCAAGTAAGGGGAAAATACCTTTGTAGATAAGAGTTGCCATTTTCTTACATGATATCAAAAACTCATCACAGGAAATGGGAGTATTCCTTGTATAACACATACATTTATGTGGTTCTTTTCTTATTTTTGCATCATGTAATCAGATGGAGAATTGGAAACCTAAGTAGTTCTTACATTCCACTCAATAATATGACATCCTTTGTTGAATAGCATCCTTTGTTTTCTAGCATAAACTGCAGTTTTAGGCTTAGTAAAATAATAGCAAATTCTTAGACATATACAGACCCTAACAGCACTCAACAACTGACAACTGACTTCTATAGCCTTCCTCCTTCACACTTGCTGTTCTGTGAAATTTAGTATATAATACATAACTGGGAAAAGCATGGGTGTAACTAGCAACAGCCAAATAGTAAAAGCATGGTAGAAATTAGTGTAGAAATTAGTAGTCCTGGCATCAAGTAAAAATCTTACTTGAATTTAGAGTACTTCAATGGTAGTGGAAAAACTCTATGTACTGAGAAATACTGAAGTGTGAACAAATGACCACTTTCAGATGGCTGGCAAGCGTTTGTGAGATGGCAGGAGTCACTCATAAAAGGTTACAATTTTCCAGCAAAATCAAATCACTGAACAATGTGAGAAGAGTCATCTGTTTTCCATAGCTACCTGCTTGAAAGTCATAAAAAATTCTTTGATGTGCACAAGGTCTCAATTTATTGATACCTGATTTTGTGAGCAAATCTGTTTCTTGTTGATGATATTACTAAAATAGCTAAAACTTTATAAATTTTGATATTAAAATACACATTCTTATCCCAAAATTCAACAAGAAAAGTATAATTAGTGTTTAAAAAAAAAAAAAAAAAAAAAAGGATCTTTTGACCTTCACTGAAAAATCTCTTGAAAAAAGCTTTTAACGCTAGACTAACAGAGCATCCTATTTTAAGAGCACATCCAAAGGAACACAAGACACCCCAGCTGAAAATGTTTGGATCCTGGAAGAGCATGTGAGTAACACCACAAACGCTTACATTCCTCTGCAGAAATCAGCATTTGACTGCTCTAAGAGGCAGGGTGCTAACCTAGTATGGCCATTCTTCCATAGAGGAGGTGGAATAAAAAGGATCTTTATTGTCTATCATCGGTTTCTGAATTACAGTATCAGCAATGGTGTCTTAGCAGGTTTTAAAATACTGAAAAAGTTTGCCCCAGCCTGATCACAGCCTAAGGTGATATAACACCTAGGTATGATCTGGGAGGAGGACAAGATGCAGTTTTTTAGTAACAGTAGACTTCTGTCCATCATTCATGGATAGAACCATGGCAGTTCTCTGTATCATGGTATCAATGAGTCTTGTGGGATAATTTGAATAAAGAAAGAGTAGTGACATTAGAGGAGGTATGTGGGAGTAGAGTGGAAAAAATGTATGAAGGCAACATAGGATAAGTGTCTCCCAGTAAGATGCCATTCAGCCAGCTGCAGCAGAAGCACGTAAGATCAGTATGTAAGGTTCCATTTTCCAGCTGACTGCAAATGTATTGTCAGAATTTGTGCCTGTACATATCCTGTGGGGCACAGTGAAACCACAACTGAGAGTACATGGGAAGAAAAAAGATCAGTTAAATGAAGATATCATAGTGGTTAAAAAAAGTCAACGAAGGATGGGCAGTAGAAGGAAAAATGTTATAAAGTACTGTGAGATGGGCATTGCAGTGAGTGAAGACTAGCATCTAAGTGATGGGGTTGATTGCAAAGAAATGAAAAGGAAGAAAAAATGATTTGGCAGCTCTTGGGGAAAGTGAGACCTGCTGGCAGAGTTGCGTGGCTGTGGCATTCCTCCAGGCCTGACTTGGATCTGAACTCAGTTTTAAAATCAGGGCATGATAAAATCAACTTCTCTATAAAGTGGTGGTTTAAATAGTACGTAAAATGTAATTTAGACTAGTGAAAGCTGGCTCTTCTAATGTGTTGGCCTCTAGAACAAATTTTGAAAGAAACACATTAAATGCCATACAAGTAAATGTTACAATAAGACAAAAGATTACGTTGGTTGTCATAGACGGATCATGCCAAAGTGATCAGATGTGCGTTTGATAAGAGAGTTCAAGAAACTGTGGTGGATCACAGATATCTGTGTTTTAGTAAAATACTGTATCAAATGATAAAGCACTCATTAATCTGAAGATGTGAAAGCATTGAGGCAAATGAATAGTTTACTGAGCAATGGTAAGAGCCATGTTGAAAGGGAAAGTTATGGGGCTGGCATTAGGTAACTTATGAGTGTCTTCAAGATCTAATCTCTAAACCATTGTCATTAACAATGTCATCACTCTGGTGAACAGAGAACTCAAGGAAGAGGGCAGTGGAGAAGCATGGCTTGATTATCCAGGAAAACGAAGGCTGAGAATATGTGCACTCTATAAACAGTTCGGGAGATAACAGCAGGAAGAAGGCAGCTCAGACACAGGATGATGTTAAAACAAACACATGGCGAATACTCCAGATACCAGACATGTATCTTGGGAGTATAAAAGTATGTAATAACTAGTCAGTCTTCTACCTGATGTTCCAACTAGTTTTATAAAAGACAGTGACATTTCTAGAAGGGATGACTTGATAATATGCACTGAAGCAGACTGGAAACAGTGACTCAGGTTGTCCCTTCTGTTCTTCAGGCTTGTGTTCACACCTTCACATTCACAGATTGATACACTCTGAAAGGTTGGTAGTTGTGCTCTCTGTCAAAGAATGTAGACCACAAGCAAAAAAAAATCATTCTCACAAAACCATCCTATAGTAGCTTAAAACACTGATTAGGACAATAGGTTTCATATTGGTGAATACTGCATGTGAAACAGATCTGCTACAAGTAATAACTCTGTCTCCTTATCAACAATTTTTGGAAACTATTCCAGAGGCTTAACTGGTTGCAGTCAAGGATATGGTCTGTGCATCATCCAACAGCAACACAGAAAATTGTTGTCATGGAGAAAGCAGCAATAAGAGAGATTAATGGCATTGTACTCCTGAACAACTGAGTCATAATGAAGACAGTTACAGGGACAAGACACAACACACAAATAGAGGGTCTTCCTCTTTGTTTTCCCTTTCCACTTTGTTTTCCTTCATACTGGAAGCACAGCAAGCACTAAAATATGCTGGTAAAGTTATCAGTCAAATTCAGAGTCATCTGAAAATGTAGCCGATTAACTTCCCAAGCCAGGCAACTCACCTGGTTTACTTACAGGTAAGCAGAGTTGGATGGCCCCAGCCTGCCTGGGGCTGTGAGGGAGAGCCGAAGGTATCCACAGCAGCGGGCAGTGGCTGCAGCTGGCAGCCCTTCCCGGGAGTCAGTCCTGGAGAAAGAAAGAAAGTCACAGATAAGGGAAAAAGTGGTAGTCCTCTGGCTTTCTGAGTTCTGGTTGGACCTTTTCCTAATTGGGAGATGAATAGGGGCTATCAAGCAAAGAGTTGCTCCTTGCAATGGATGTGGGAGAAGACTGGTACTCCTTTCCAAACTCTTTGCAGACACAAAGTGTTCATGGTTGAGTAACCTCTGATTAAACCAGTGCCTGATGGCACAAGCTGCGCAACAGCTGGAGTCTAATGACCGCATCTGCTAGATCTGATGATATACAGCTCTTGATACATTATATTATCTATACGATACCCTATTAGATTACCTTTTTTTATGCACTTTGTCCACGAGATCATTATTAACAACATTATTTGGTGACATAACATTGTGAGAGATTGACCATTTCATTATTGAAAAGAAAGGTTAGTTGAAAAAATTAGATGTGGCTTAGAATTTTGGATTTTCCTTATGTCCGGAATTTTTGCTCAGATTCTTTTCCAGGACAGGATGGAATGTTGAAAGTATTTAACAAACTATCCTCAGATCATAAATGTCAGAAAATGAACAACATAAAGAATTCATGGGTACACAGAAAAGTCGATAGGTAGTGGTTGAGGAGTTAACCAGAAGCACTTGATTTTATTTTATTTATTTTTTTTTTTTATTGTAGGGGAAGCGGTTATCTTCCCTTTGCCAATTTTTTTCAGAGTAAGAAATAAATTACACATTTTATAGTGATTTGAACTTCTACTTCCTCATCCTAGTAAACACCAATGGAAACATCTGCTCTTGCAGTGCAGGTTCTGTCATTAATGGACATCCAATAATGGACATCCAATATTGGATGAATCCAATTCATCCAATAATGGACATGCATATTGTACACTTTTCCAGTTTAATTGTTCCAGTTGCACCATTTTGTGAGGGTTTCCTAACTACTTATTTTGCTTTTGAGAACAGGACATATGTTAAACAACCTACAACATGCATCCTTACTACAGGCATTGTCTGTTTTCATTTTTTCTTTTTTCCTCTATTTCCTCTCTTTTTTTCTTTTTCCTCTATTTTTTTCTAAAAATAATTTTAAAAAACACCAACATTTCAGACTTAACACTGTGACTATAAGCAAGTAAAACAGACTTAGGGGCAGATGACTGCATAGAACTTCAACTACATTATTTTACAATCTCCCTTTGGTTGCATACAGGTGGCATTTCTGTATGATTTCTACTTATGTTATAATTTAATTAGGAAAATGAGTTTCTTTTTGGCTTATTTGTTTGTTTTGTTTTGTTTTTAGTGCTGTTCTATTGCTATTCCATATTCAATATATATTGCTATAATTAGTCACCTGGTAGCACGAAGTTGCTTTTGCTCAGCTGCTATTGAGCTCTCCATGGAACAATGGAAGATTTTCTTCACTTAATGTAAAAAGCTGCTGCAATTTATTTTCACATTTTGATAACTCCAATAAAATTCATCTTTGTGCAGGACAACTGTCGATCCACAAGACAAAAATTAAAAAGTTGGATTGGTAATGGAGGCAATAAAGTTTCTTTACAAATTGTATTTTATTTCCAACAATTTGTAGAGACTATAGCTGTAAAGTGTGGAAAAAAAGTATTATATTCCTACAATTAAAACTTTTCCACTTGATGAGAGACCATCTGTCTGCGTTTGATAATCTGTGAATCGTAAGGGTATTTGAATTGATCTGTACTGAATTTCTAAAGCGGAAAGCTGAAGTATGAGGGTTAGTACCTTGCGAGCAAGCATTGTCTTGGGCAAGGGAAGCGGTTCTTGTGGGGACGCAGCAGAGGATCCTCACACGTTTAATCTGCTGTAATAGCACTTGTCTGTACTCTCAATACGTCTCTGGTCCCAGATGAGACATGAGCTTCAAAACCATCTCATGCCACTTAATTAGTCATTCTTTCCCTGGTTAGTGCTTTTATAGGGATTTCAATGAAAGTTTCCCCCAAACTGAACTTAAATGGAGTAATCCTACAGTAAGACAGATGACTACACTTCATCCTTTTCCTGCATAAAGCACAAAGAGAATGACGTGGAATTTTTGCAGTTAGTACTCTAGATTTCCTACTAAGTACGGTGAATTACCAGGCTGTATAGTACAGCCTCGAAAACCATTTCCTGACTCTCGTCTGTTGCTGTGAGAGAGGGATGCATCATGCTTACATTACCACCAGCGTCATGGTGAACCACCGCTCACCCACAGCCCCGGGTACTCATGCTACCACTGGAAATACTCTCTAGCATGCACATTACTAATTCGCCCGGCATGGCTGCAGTGTGCACCTGTGCTCTGCCTCAGCCCTGATGATGCCGTGCTGCCTTTTCGCGCTGCGGTCATTTATCCCGCGCTGGGTTTGATTCCGCAGTGCGTAATGGGCAGAGTGAGTGGACATCAAACCCAGCGGCAGAAATGTGGTTTTCCTCCACCCGGCCTGAGCCTGAAGCGCCAAGCCAGACCGCTGAGCGGGTATGGAGGTTTCCGTGAGCAGGCTGCCACTTGGCTCTGAATTTTGAAGGCTTTGAAGGCTCCGTTCCTGCTCGTAACGCTGGAGCTGGGGTCCAGCAGAGCACGGGCCAGCCTTGAAGCAGGCCACAATTTTGTGCCGCCATGCACAGCACTGCAGGGCTCTGAGCAGAAGGCTGGAAACACCACCAAATAACTCCGAAGTGCCAATGTTAGACCTGTGAACTCTTAAAAGCCCCTCAACGGGAGGTGGGGGCCACTGCGTGCCATGGGGAGACCCCTCAGAGACCTCTGTGGGGCAGTGGGGCTGTGGGAGCGGAGTGGAACCGGGCTGCCCCCTCAGCGCTGCCCCCTCAGGGCTGCCCATTCCCCCTCGCCCCTCAGAGGCCGGGGTGGGACCCGAAGAAGGACGAGGGACAAGGGGAGCCCCGGCCCTGTCCCACCCGGCCCCACAGCGCCGGGGGGCGGTAGCGAGCCGGGCCCGGCCGGGCGGAGCCGCCACAGCCGGGGCGGAGCGGGGGCGACCGCGGGGGCTGCCGGGGGGCCGGGAACGGCACCGGGAGCGGAGGTGAACGGGGCTGGAAGGGGGGGAGCAGTGAGGGGGGGTGGGGACGGCATCGCCTTGGCCGCCCCTCGGCTGGGGAAGAGGAAGGGCAGCCGGAAAATGTCCGCCCCCGCTGCAGCGGGAAACTCCGGCTGCCCCCCTCAGGGAAACGTCCCGGGTGCCTCATGGCACGGCCGAGGGTCCCCGCTGAGGGTCCCGGGGGTCCCCAGGGGTCCCCGAGCACCCGTGTGAGGTGCAGGGGGGGCCGTGGGGCCGGGCCGCTGCCGCCGGGGGTTGCCTCGTGTCGGGACAGGGCCGTGAGAAGCGGGGAATGGAAAGTAACGATAAATAAAATATGCATAACGAGGGGCAGTGGCATAAAGCGCTTTTCTCTTACTGGTACTTAAAGGGCTTTTTTGTTGTTATTTTTGAATGGCTGGGGAACGGCGTGGCCTGGCCCTGAGGTTTGAGTCGAGCTCCTCAGTGCTGAGGGGGTTTGGCTTTCAGGCGTCCTGTGCCTTGAGCCAGAACTGGGGAACCTTGGAGTGTTTCTGACAATGCACACACTGAAATAACCCTGTGGTCACCTTTCAGGGATACGCGGACATTTCGCCGTCTCCAACTTTCATAGAGCTTTGTTTTACAGGGTTTGCGTTGCTGACTGCGGAAGAGCAGAAATTCCGCAGAAATGGCAAGGATTGAGAAAATGAGCATCCTCGGCGTGAGGAGTTTTGGCATAGAGGATAAAGACAAACAGATTATCACTTTCCATAATCCAATGACTATTCTGGTGGGACCAAATGGCGCAGGAAAAACGGTAAGACTTACGTGATTGTTTTTGTGCGCCAAGTAACTCTGAAAACCTTGAAAATACAAAGAATTATTTCAACAGCAAGGTACAAATATTAGAAAAACCTTGCTGTTTACTGTAAATGTTGTATTAGCTTACGTTATTAGAGATCTGCTTCTTATCCTGGGCTTTGCAGGGCACTACTTGGTGTTTTTCATCGGAAATTGATCAAGGTGCTGACTAAAACTGTTTTTGCAAAGTACCATGTTCTCATGGTACTGAAAAATAAAGTGTCATTTCTTATTTCTTTCTCCCTTCATGTTTATCTTATTTGTAAATGTTTAGGCTGTCATTGTGTTTTGTTTTTAGTCTTCCTTGGTTATTCTTAATTGTCATTCTAATTATATACTTGTTTTTGTTTTCTTAGACTATCATTGAGTGCCTTAAATATGTGTCCACTGGAGATTTTCCTCCTGGAACCAAAGGAAATTCATTTGTTCATGATCCAAAGGTAAAAGCCACAGTGGTCAGATTTAGTGCATGTTTACTCCTCAGTAAAATACTTACTGTACTCACGCAGGGCTGTGATGAAAACAGGGATGCTCAAGTATTAGGCAGACGTGAGCTGACCATTCTGTCTCAGGAAAAACAGAACTGGGGGGACTGGAACACTCCACATCTGGGAAGTCATGTATTCCTCTGGGTGTTGAGAAGAATTTCTCATACTTGTTTCATTGTTGTCGTTTGTACTGAAGGTTGCCCATGAAACTGATGTTAGAGCTCAGATTCGATTACAGTTTCGAGATGTTAATGGAGAGCTTGTAGCTGTCCAACGATCCATGGTGTGTACCCAGAAAAACAAGAAAACAGAGTTTAAAACACTTGAAGGGGTCATTACTAGAACAAAGTAAGTTTAATTATATCTTTTTTTTTCTTTCTGTAATGTGAAGATCAGTTTGGATTTTGTATATTTTATGTATAAGATGAGAAAAATTCATGACGTGCTCTCTGAAGTTCCTGCCTGTGTTCTTAGATGGAAGGTCTGGAGTTCCATCGTTCGATCTATTAGTTGATTCAAAAATACTAACATTTGATAGCCACTATACTAAGAGCTACGTATATCAATTGACTTACATTAATTTGAAAATTGTATTACTGATGCTCTAGTTTGAAAGTAATCTTGTTTGAAATGCATAAGCTTTATTTCCTTTAGCACCATTTTAAGTTTCAGTCCATGGTTTACCTTCAGTTTCCCCTTTTTAAGAAATGTATTCACTTGGCTTTAAACAAGATCAGTCTTACTCCCTCTGGTGGTTCTGCATAGATTTTTTTAACATGTAGCAACATTGACTGAAAACATTTGCTGTTAAAATGGTAATTGTAGACTTAAAAAACTGTTACTCTGTTTTGTAACCAATGCAATAGAATGTGCTTATACAGATTTAAATAAGCTTTTTGTTTGTTTGTTTTTTAAAGAATTTCTAGTAACTGCTTTGTGGATTTTCTTTATCTGTGCTACATAGGCATGGTGAGAAGGTCAGTCTCAGTTCCAAGTGTGCAGAAATTGATCGAGAGATGATCAGTGCCCTTGGTGTTTCCAAATCTGTGCTCAACAATGTTGTTTTCTGCCACCAAGAAGAGTCCAACTGGCCATTAAGCGAAGGGAAGGCCCTGAAACAAAGATTTGATGAGATCTTCTCAGCAACAAGGTTTTTCTCTTTACTGGAATTGAATAAAATTAAATAAGAAACTGTCTTCTCTAGTAGTGTAGGTGTTAAAGAAAACGTCTGTGGCATCAGTATTGCTGTATTGCCTGTAGGATCTGAAATTTGTGGTTTTTTGTGTTTTTTTTTTTAAAGGTATATTAAAGCACTGGAAACTCTCCGTCAGGTACGACTGAAACAAAGCCTAAAAGTAAAAGAGTGTCAGACAGAGCTGAAGTACCTAAAGCAGAATAAAGAAAAAGCACAGGAAATCCAGGACCATCTTAACAATAGGGAAGCTCAGCTGTCTGCTTCTAAGGAGAATGTAAAATCTATCGAGAGTCAGCTGGATCCTTTAAAGGTAATTTGAGTGATGTTTACATTAAGATTTTAGTATAAAACAGAACATAAGTTTTGTTTGTTTGTTTGTTTGTTTAAAAAAAGGAACACAGCAAAATTTGAAAGTTGGAGGAATTTCCTGATTAAAATCTTGCAGTTTTAGGTTGTTATCTCACCTTCTATTCTGCGGCAGAATTAAGCAACAAACCTGACAGGTGCTGCTCTAATCTGTAAACAGTTATGGGAGGTTTAAAACATTGTCTGTGGAACTGTTGTAACAGCACAGATGTTTTTTTTGTTTGTCTGTTTTGTAGCTTAATTTAAAATGTCCTTCAAATTTGTATGTTAACTATAAAACTATCATGAATTATAACTAAAGCTAAATTAATTTTTTTTTCAAAATAATAATGGTGAAGTTTTACAGTTTAGAGTAAAGTGTTGTATAGAACATTTTATTATGGGATTTGTAAACTAGTGAGATATTAAGGTCTTTTCCAACCTAAATGACTCTATTATTTTATGATCCTTTCCTTTGCAGTGTTCTCTGGCAGCAGTTGAAAAGAATCTCATGAAAGTAATGTTGCTAGACAACGACGTAAAAGCTCTGGAGAGCAGGAGGAGGCAGATGGATAAGGATAATCAAGACCTGCAACAGAAGATGGAAAAGGTTGCCTTTTAAATTCCATGTTGTCATCCTTTCTGCAGAAAAATCAAAGTCTGCCTTTTGCTTCCATGTGAACTGTGTATTTTATTATACACTAGATGCTGGTTATGAACACTTCCAAAGGCCAAGTAGCTCATTTGATAATATGAGATACGCAGCTTTATGGAACATTATTTGTAGCTAGTTTCTGTGTAATTCGGATGTAAGAGTTAAACTGCTGTTTGTAACTGATCCCTCCACCATAGATTAGCTTGCCAGGAAGAGAAATACTGACAAAAGTTATAGTAATAATGCCCTGCAATGTGGAACTTGAAAATACCTACCTCTCACAATATGTTCGTGATAGCCAGCGCTTGTTTTAGCCAGCATGGAATGTCTTCTGACACTGATTCTGTTCATGTCCCTGGAGGGTTTTTTATTTCTTTTTCTTAAAATAGTAAATAGTTTTTATTCTTTTGTTGTGGTTGTGCAGGGGCGTTTAAAATTATTTTGACAGATGAGCAAAAATTCTTTAGAATAGTAAAAATTTAGATGAACTTGTCTTATCAGCATATGAAAAATATTTTTTTTTTCAGTTTTTGCTCATAGTATGTTTGATTTTTCTTAATGTAAGTCTTAGCATAGGAATTCTATATGGAAGGTGTTATCTTATTTCTTGGATTCTGTTATGGTAAAGCCTGTACTTCTTTTTTTTTAACATCGTTACATTATTTATAACAGGTTGTTTATAAATATTAGGTTATTTTCAACTGAATCCAGTTAAAAAGCTAAGTTTATTCTGTATTTTATTTGGTGTACAGGTTTTTCAAGGAACGGATGAACAGCTGAGGGATAGATACCAGAACCACCAGAGAACAGTGAAGGAGAAGGAGAAGAGATTATCAGACTGTAAGCGTGAATTAGATAGGGCCATTAAAGAATGCCAGAGGTTTAACAGTGAAAAGTCAGAACTACTCGTTGAACGAGGTATGTTAGATGTGATCTATAACTTTGTATTTATGTTTAAAGCAATTAAGATCTGAAATAGAATTACTGATAATTGAAGATGTTTGAATGGGACAAACTCCCTGAAATGCGTGTGAGTTTTAGGTCAGTTGCACAACATGGTGTGGGGAATCTCACAGGTAATCAAACCTCAACATCTTTACCCTAGATTATTTTTTTAATGTGCTTGTTTTGAACTGTAATTACAACATGAAGTTTATTTGTTCTTAAGTGTACCATCTTCTATAGAAATATTCAAAACTGATCATTACTGATGCCATAAAACTATGTCAGTCTAGCAGTTTACAGCACGTTTGTTTTCACAGTCTGAGCCTGTACTTTGTCTAAGTGATGAAAATGTCTGCTAGCCAGTTGTGATTGTGTAAGTGTAACCAAGAAACCTGTGAAAGCAGAATCCTTGGCACTCCCACCCTCGCATGTGAGGGCTGGGGACTACTCAGAGGGCTTTAGGACGGTACTCTTCTGTATATCATATATTCTCTTTTAGATGGACTGTGGGAATTGCAGTAAAGCAAATTGTAGTAGTTTAAACACAGATTTTAATATATATAATTAATAGTTATTTATATAATTTATTTATATAATAGCTATTTCTATATAATCAATAGTTAACAGAAACAGTAATATTTTAAGCTATAGCTTGTTTTTAACACTTTAAATCATAGAATCATAGAATATCCTGAGTTGGAAGGGACCCTTAAGGATCATCAAGTCCAACTCTTGACACCGCACAGGTCTACCAAAATGGTTCAGTGTAGAAGATCTTAAGGAAATAGTTGCAATTGACCTTGAATCCTAAATGTATGTTCTCATTTCTTGAGGGGTTATGTTATTTTTTTAAATTTTATTTTATTTTTGTGCAGGTCGTCTACAACTGCAAGCAGATCGTCACCAAGAACACATCAAAACGAGGGATTCATTAATTCAGTCTTTGGCAGCACAGCTAGAATTAGATGGTTTTGAGCTATCACCTCTTAATGAAAGACAGATTACCAATTTTCACAGGTTATTGAAGGAGAGACAAGCGAGAGATACAGAAACTGCAAATCACTTAATGGTAAGGATTTTGTCATTTTAGGATTGTGTTATAATTCCATATTACTTGTTAGTCTATTATTAGTCCATATGTGTCTTTATGGTCCTGGGGGAAAATAAATGAAGCCATTTTTTTTTCATCTAGTATTCTTCAATATGGCTTGCTTGAACATTTCTGTGAAAGTTAATTTTGGATCTAAGAGTGGTCATTGGGTGATCTGAATTGCAAAAGCTACTGAACAGGCAGTTCTGCAGATACTTTTTTCTCAACCGCCATCTCAAGCAGGTGGGTCAGTGACACTAAAAAGCCTGAGGAAGAATTTCAATGGGCAATTGTTAAGAAAACAAGCAATGTTGTTTTGAAGTCATCTTCAAAATGGAGTTGCTGTCAGACAACACTACCATTATGCATCTGCATTTTTGTATTGCTGCATTTTAGCGGGATTTTTTTTTACGTATCTAAATATTTCAATTTCATGCATTAAAATGGTGAATATTTGCATACTATTGTAAGAAGCCATTTTAAATGCTGTGTTTTTCCTGTGAGTGAATTAATATATTATTGTTCACTTCTTTCAGAGAGAATTTGCACAAAAAGAAGCGATGAAACAAAAACAGATAGATGAAATAAGAGATAAGAAAACTGGATTAGAAAGAACCATTGATCTGAAATCAGATATCCAATATAAGAGACAAGCAGAACTGAAGAATGTAAAACATGAATTGCAGCAGTTGGAGGGGTCATCAGGCAGAATTGTGGAATTGGAGGAAGAGATTGTCAAGACAGTAAGTTAATGTAATTAAAGATTTCTACAAGTTTGAAAGTTTTTACAAGTTGTGAAAAGCATGAGCAACTTGATACAGTATTGTATTTCAGAACTCTGCATCCATTGTCTGCTTTATGTTTCCTATACCAGCATCACAGCCTTTGGCATCGTGCATGTATTCTTTATAGATCCTGGAAGTATTATTCCTGTAACAGCTAATGATACTGCTGCTGGACAGTTTTTAAGAGCTTTTTTTCTGATTTCTTTAGTTAGGAACTTATTGTCTAATGTAATTGCATAAGTCTTTTGTGCTTTTGTTTTTTGATTAGGAACATGAACTGGAGAAGGCTGAGAGGAGCAGCAATGTAGAAACACTTGAACTGGAAGTGCAAACTCTGCAAAATGAGAAAATAAACCTGGACAAAATTCTTCGGAAGCTGGATCAAGAGATGGAACAGTTGAACCTACATACCACAACAATTACCCAAATGGAGATGCTGAAGAAAGACAAAGTAATTTTTCTATCATCATCTCATAAGGAAGGGAAATTACATGAATACAGTCCCTTCAAGATTCATGCATTTCTTTTCCAGATGTTTATAAACATTTGTGTGTAAAGCTTCTGTCTGGCTTTATGGAAGCCATTAACTCTGTGAATGCATTGAGTGACATAAACTTAAACATATGAAAATATGTTTATATGAACATTAATATATGAATATGTTTTTATGTGAAATTTTAAATGCTTTATTTCCCAAGGCAGACAAAGAGGAACAGATTAGAAAAGTAAAATCAAGACATTCTGAAGAACTGACGTTACTGCTGGGGTACTTTCCAAATAAAAAACAACTTGAAGACTGGCTCCATGGCAAAAATAGAGAGATTAATGAAACAAGGGACAGACATGCCAAGCTTAAGTATGTATTAGTTTAATTATGTCTCCAGAAGTATTTATGCAATTATGAATTTCAGTGTTGGAAAGTTTTTAATATAGTTAACATACTTTTACTGTAATTCATCAATATTAATTTAGGTGTCTGCAAAATGAAAGAAAGCATTGTGCAAAATTTGTTTAATATATAGCCAATATAGTTCATGGTAGTTAATAAAATCATCATATTTGAAGTATGTCAGAGGCAACACTAAAAGCAGGTAACAAAATATTCTAATATGTCCTTAATTATTTATACTACCCTAGCTGTGAATGTGAAAGAATGTGCTTTGGGGAAAAAAAGACAGGAGTCTTCTGACTTTCTTAGGAGGTACAGAATGGTTATTAACCATATCATGAACTTATTTGTGATATGGATACATGTTCCTGATTTACACGTATTTGGTTGTAGAAAAGAATATGTCAGAAAGATTAGGTGACATCAGCACACTGTGCAGCGATATGCATTAAACTTCTATAAAATCGAAAAAATGAGATTTGAGGTCTAAGAACAGTCCACAATTGAGAAGTATGGAAGATGAATAGAAGGGTGCTAATGTTTTTTGCTCAATATGTTTTGCTCAATAACATTTTTTGTTCAATAGTATCTCATAAGCAATAATTAGGGAAGGAAGTAGAAGAGGAAACGTTAATGATATTCTAGAAAGTCCCTTGTATGGATTTGACATTAGAAATTTGTTTCTCCTCATTAAGCGTCTAGAAAGCAGAAAAAGGAATTTAAATGAAACACTTTAAGCTGTGTTTAGATGAATTGAAAACTTATGCTGTAGATTTCTGGAAAAATCATTAAAGAAGTGATGAATAATTCTGAAGTTAATCTGAAATTGGTATTATGGTGTTTTTGTTAATACAGTTTTTTTTGTTGTTGTTTTTCTGTAATATAAGATTTTATTCATTAATGTTTCAGCAAACAACTGGCATCAGCAGAACAACAGAAGAATTTTATCAGTGCTGAACTAAGAAGAAAAGAAGAACAGTTGTCTAGCTATGAAGCAAAACTTTTTGATGTTTGTGGAAGCCAAGATTTTGACAGTAACCTGAACAAACTTCAAGATGAAATTGAAAAAAGTTCAAAACAGCGAGGTAAATTTATCCATAGCTCTACTTTTTTCCTCATTTTAATTGTAACCTAGAGACACTGAGACAGTCTGTAACTTGTGGATATTTATATTTGCAGGACAATCAGCATAGAAACCAATTTAAGATTCAGTAATAACCTCCCTTTTAAACAAATTTCCCCTATCTTTACTAAGTCTTCAATTTCATGTTTAATCAAAATCAGTTGTTTTAACTCAGTTAAATCTCTTATTGTATGTGAATGAAATACTGACTTTACAAAACAAAAATGTAAATCACGACCCTTACACAACCAAGGATATGTTTGAATGATTGAATCTGCCAGTTACGAAGACGAGTACAGAACTAGACAAGTGGCATGGTTTTGGCCCATAGGGCCTACTGCTAACTGAAAGAAAGTAACTCCAGAAGGAGATTCACAAGTACTTGTTTCTATTGTTAATTGCTGAGGGGTGAGTGTAGTTCAATAAAATAGAAAAATTCAGTTTGGAGAGAATGTCAGGCTGTGATCAAGGGCACCATTCTGAAAACAGGGACAGAGCTGAATTCGTACCAGGTTGCTTAGGACCATTTTAGTTTCCTGTCTTGATGATTTGCAGCTTATAGTTTTCTTTCATTTGTTGGTTTTTTAATGGTAAATATATAATAAGTTTAGATCTGATTATGCATTGTATATTCAACATAACATCTTCTGTTTCTCTTTAAACTAGCTGTGCTTGCTGGAGCCACAGCAGTTTATTCACAGTTCATTACACAACTAACAGAAGAGAACCAGTCGTGTTGTCCAGTTTGTCAAAGAGTTTTTCAAACAGAGGCTGAACTGCAAGATGTAATTAGTGATCTTCAGTCTAAGTTGCGTCTTGCACCAGACAAATTGAAGTCAACAGAGTCTGAGCTTAAAAGAAGAGAGAAAAAACGTGATGAAATGATGGGTCTTAAACCAATTAGGTAAAGTACTTCACAGACAATATTGCTGCAAGTCATTTTCTTTTGAATGCTTGTTTTTTGATTATTGAAAATTTTGTTGACATCAAGAAAGGTTTATTTTCGGGCTAGGCAATTTGTTCAAAAATCTAACTGCACTTTAATAAATCTTGATTTATATATCCTTTAAAGGTACTTTTTTGTTACTGTCAGGTTTAGTATTCATTTATGATGTTCTTGAAGGAAGTCTGTGAGATTTATAGCAGATTCCCAATGCAGTCTGTGTTTTCTTGTGGTTCGGTCAAGTGGAATTCCATCATTTGGGAATTCAGCTCTGTGTCTGATACTGACAATCCATAAAAGATTAGACTGTATTAGATCTCTTACGTAGTTTTTAATTAATTAAAATATTTTTGAAGTTGCAATGTAAAAAAAAAAAAAATGTAGACAATGTTTTTTTTTAAAAAAAAAAAAAAAAAAGAGAGAAGAGGTGCTTACAGTCTTTTCCAATTCCCAGGCTCACTTAATCTGTAATTTTAAAACTACGAAAATTACAGGCAGACTATTTTGTTGCTGTGTCCCCTTTTTTCTTCTTGTTGCCTCCCTCCAAACCATAAACAGCACTAGTCCTAATGAATTTTTGTGAGAGTCCTATTTTTTTTTTCTTTACCATACAAACAGGATTTAGAGTAGAGCATGCAGTTTCCCTGTCAGTGGGTAACCAGAGGCTCTGGTTTCAAAGTATTTGAAGACTGTTATTCTGAAAAAAAATTGAATATTTGTTAGAAGGTATACCTCTCTTTCACAAGAGGGCACTCGTGCGCAGTGGATTTTATTTTAGCACTGGCTGTAGTTCAGTTGAAAACCGGAAGAGGTTTGTTGGTTGGTTTGTGTTTAGATCTCACCTGCCTACAATGAAGGATTATTACCTTAGCTGGTTATATAACATAAACTCAACTGAACATGGGCAAGCTTAAGGGGATACTATTGGTTCAATTCAGTCTTCTGCTATTCAGTCATATCACAGATTTTGCAAACTTGAATGTCTTGAACTTATGCTGCTGCTTTTAACAAAGGAAGTTTTATGGATTTGTATTTTATTCAAGGCAAACAGTGGTGGAACTCCAAGAAAGGGACATACCAGACTTGAGGAACAAGCTGCAAACTGTGAACCGGGATTTTGCACGCCTGAAGGGTGAGATAGAAGAGCAGGAAACACTCCTGCAGACAGTTCTGTCTGAGAAGGAAGGTGCTAATGCATGTTTACAGGACATAACACTAATGGAAAGGTACCAGGTATGCTCTGTAATTCCTTTTGATATATAAAACGATACTTGCTTGCTGTACATGTAGTTATTCAATAACATATAAACTAAAGCCTGTTAAGCACTAATACGGTAATAATAGGGCTTTACTCTTACTTTTAGGCTGATATTAGGGATGTTGAAAGAAAAATTGCTCAGCAGGAGGCTAAGCTGCTAGGGGTCGATTTAAGTAGAACTGTTCTACAAGTAAGCCAAGAAAAACAAGAGAAGAAACACTTATGGGATACAGGTAGGTCATATAAAATGATGTTTTGTTTTTATATTGAAAATAATCAAGCTTGCTGCCAGTAAAATATAATTTTAGTTTACTTATTTTACATTCAAAATAACCGTATTCTAATAGTTTTTGTTTGTTTGTTTGTTTTTTTGATTATATTAACTTAGTTTGCAGTTAGATCTGTCATAAGGAAGACAAAAAATGTTGTTAGTTACAGATCAACTGTTTCACTGCGTGTGTATTTTCATCTACAGTTACTAGTAAAATTGAGTTAAATCAAAAAATCAAGCAAGACCAGCAGAATCAGATTCAGCAGCTTAAGAGTACAGTTAATGAACTTAGAGCAGAGAAACTTCAGATTTCCAGCAGCATGCAGCGTCGCCAACAACTGGAGGAGCAAATAGTGGAATTAACCACTGAGTTTCAGTCCTTACATAGAGAGATTAAGGTAGGAAATAATTACTAGCCCTTAACTATGTTGTCCTTGAAAAACAAAGAATCCAGTAATATTTAACGTTCTGTAATCCTAGCAATTCAGATGCATTATAAAACTTTTGTCCTGTTATACTATGCATATCTCTGGAAATTTTCATCACTTTATTTAATACAAAACTTTTTTCAGAGTAATGAACAAGATGTAAAAAAAATTAAGTATGCACATGACTTTTTTTTTTTTTTGCACTTGAAAAATTGTTTATCTTTGACAGAATGAGAAAATAAAAAGGACTTTCTCCAACTGCTTTTCAGGAAGCAAAAGAACAGGTATTTCCCCTACATGAAACTTTAGAAAAACTGCAGCAAGACAAGGAGGATCTAATTAATAAAAGGACTGTGACTAATAAAGAAACACAAGAGAAGGTTTGTTTGCATTTGACATAGTTGGGAGATAGGATTACATGCTGGTTTTGGGGCATGGGTGGAAGTCATGGTAATGAGTTGACTTTTAGGAGACAGCAATTGCTTTACCTAATGCTTTAGATTTGTGGAGCTTTTAGGGAAGAAAAGGAACATAACCAAGTCAGGAAATCAACTCAGTTGTAACTAACTTTTGGTGGTCTTATCAAAAAGCTTCTAGGGACATTTGGCAATATTTAGTGATCTGTAGTGCTAAAAGCCCTATCTAGCAGGTCTAGAGGAACAGCAATTATGGTTGTGACCTTTCCTTGGCAAGAGACACACCTGTCTTTCTCAGGGGAAATGGCCCTCTTATGTAAGCACAAATGAGTGATTTACCATTTGTTTTGGAAAACAGTTTCACGGTAATAAGGAGCACCTGGATTTCAAAAGTTGAAGTCTTTTGTTGGTAAATTAAAGGGAGTTATGAAACGAATTCTACCTTAGAAATAGTGTGATAACAGTTATCTTTTATACATGTCACATCAGTTCTTGGACATCTGACTGCAATTCATTTGAAATCTTTTCGCTGCAGATAAATACCATAAAAGAGAAAGTTAAAGATATAAACAAGTACATGAAAGAAATCGAAAGCTATATTCAAGAAGGAAAGGAAGACTACAAGAAGGTAACCTAAAAAGCAATCAATAAAAAGGTGCTTTTAAAAGTGTTTTTGTATATAAATAATATACCTTTTTATTTTTGTAGCAAAAGGAGTCTGAACTTGATGAAGTAAACTCTCAATTAGTTGCCTGCGAGAAACAGAAGGAAAAGATAAGTAAAGAGATGGAAATTATTCGACAAGATATTGACACTCAAAAGGTAGGTTTATTGTTTTAGCATAAGGTATATTTTGCATTTATACCTGAAGTGATTTCTGGCATTGGTTTAAGTCCGTGTAGGCTCATATTGATACAAAGTTTGTCTCCTCTTGATGTACTTAATGAGTTGTTAGTCAGAATAGCCGCTATATGTGCAACAGGCTGAAAAAAATCCTGTGATTTACATATGCAAAAATTGATGCATTTTAGAAAAAAGAATTATCTCTAAGTACAATTTTGTGGTATTTCCTAAAGGGGTAAGTCTGTTGTGACAATAACCACTGTTTTCAAAACTAGCTTTGTGTGGAAGATACCTATCTACTGAAAGAAGACCGCTGTGAGGTGATTCTAATTGCAGGTCCCAAAAGTTGTTAGTCACTCCAGATTTTGTTGTGTGCTTTAAATCATTATGTATGTATTTCAAGCCCTATTTACATTCTCTATAGGAAAGATATCTTTCCCCACTCTATCCCACTATCTTACCTGTAGAATTGAGAATAGGGGAAAATGTGAAATCTTACCCCATATGACTTGCCCCATTTGAACCACCGACTACTGTTCACACACAGGATCACTCTTACGTTCACCTATGACAATAAATATTGTAAATATTATTTCAGGTTGAAATATGAAATGATAATCGTGATTTGCATTATAATAGGTTTCTAGTGCAAAGTGAGTTCTTACTATGGTACTTTTCAGTGCTGTCAATTGTTTTATGCTTGTAGCAGGTTTTAGAGTTGTGCAGAGTTTATACTTTGTTATTGAGCATCGATATATTGAAACATCATAGAACTTCTTGCTTTCTGTGGAGACAGATACAGGAAAGGTGGCTAGAGGATAATCTGACTTTGAGGAAGCGGAATGAAGAATTAAAAGAAGTTGAAGACAATATAAATAGACTTATGAAGGAGATGGGAGAAATGAAAGTCCCGCAGATGAAAAAGTAAGCGTTTTCAAAACACAGCAGCGTGTTTTGCGTAAGAATTCACTAAATATCTGAATATAATACTCACTGTGTTTTAGTGTTTCCTGTGTTCTTAGTGTGTACCTTTCTCCCCATTCATGTAGACTACTTCCTCCCTCAAACTTGTGTTTGCATAATATTCCCATGACAACATAAATGACTCAGTGAAATTATGTAGCTCTAGCTACAAATACACACAAGTATATACCTGTTCAAATCTAATCCGTTTGTTTTAAAGACTTCCACTGTTAAGTCTATATTTAAAAAGAAACTGATGTCTCTGGATAAAAGTGTTTTATCTTCAGTGTGCTCAAATAGGTCTCAGCTGCAAATCATTTCAGTATTTTAATATTAATTGTTTAGATAATAAACACTGATAAAAAGGAATTATCCTAATTCAGATTCTTATGTGCAAACTACTTATGTAGCTTTCTAGATGCTACCAGATCATTCATTGCATTTTTTTGCTCAGTATCCTGATGTAATTCCTGCAATTAAATCTAATTTATACCTCTACAGGGTGCACTTTCATCTTTGATAGGATTAGTGAATATTAATCAGAATGGTGACTTTAATATGTTTTTAAAATTTAATATGTTATATTGCTTATAAAAACAATAAACGTATGCTTAAATAAACATAAGCATATTTTAAATATGTCTTAGTTCCAGTAATTTTAACTGTTGCAATCTGTATACACAATAGAATGAGCTGCTAACGTAAACTAAAAATTAGAACCTTGACTAAAATATAGCGAAACACTAAATACAGGAGTCTCATGTATCATTTGTGGTTTGACAGTGAACAAAAAAATTTAGAGGAGAAAATAGAAGCTCTGAAAAGAAACCATCATGTTGCACTTGGCCGACAGCGTGGATTTGAGGAAGAGATTGTTCGGTTTAAAAAGGAACTTCGAGAGTCACAATTCAAAGATGCAGAGGAAAAATACAGGGAGATGATGATTGTTATGAGAACAACGGAGCTATTGAACAAGGATTTGGACACTTATTACAAGGCTCTTGATAAGTAAGTACTGTCGTGTGAGGATAATTCTTTTTTTCAGTTTTCATTACTGCCTTGGTGCAAAAGCAACTTGCAATTTCAAACATCCTGGTTTAACTTTTAGAAATAGTAAATTAATGTAACTTAGAGGTACATAATTATTTTTCTTTATAAAATCAGATACCTAAGTATTAAGATAGAATGTTGTACCTTGCTATGTTACTTCTATTGTTTTTTATATTCATCCCAAAAGTCCAGTTGCCGTGGATTTGTTATTTTGTAATGCCTCCAGAAGAGAACTGATTCCTAAAAGCAAAGTAAATTAATGAAAATGTGCTGCAAACTGCACAGGATTGTTAGAGTATAGGAACTCTGTAATGTATATAATGTACATAAAATAAATGAGGGACCTTTTTTGAGTACTGGTTGTACATGTTAGGACACAATTGCAATACAACAAGTCAAATTGAGAGAGAGAATAGAGCAATGAAGCCAACACATCACCATTGTTAATCATCAAAGATTGTTAACAAATGTGAACGACAACATACAGTGCTTTTCCCTGTCTTCTCTCCCACCCCCCCCATGCATTGTTCACTTATAATTATGGAATTGCAATGAGCTAGCTGCAATAATACTAGGTTGGTGCTCAGTGGCAGTTAGAAATAAAAGTTGAGTATTAGGAACAAAATAGAGAATGAGAGAAAAATATCTGGCCACCATAGAAGCTACAAATTCAGAATACAATTTTGGTCTCCTCTGTTAAAAAGGACATAATAAGTCTGGAAAAAGGAGCACAGAGAGCAGTAATGTACAGAGAGCAGTAAAGGTACAACATAACTCTCCAGAAGAGAAGCTAAATAGATTAGAAGTTTCCATGTTGAAAAAAGGTGACTGAAGAGGGATGCTAAAGGTTTCTTAATTTCTTGAATAGTGTGGAGAAGGGGAAAAGGGAATGATTGTGAAAATACCAAGCAGTAGTTCGAAATACAAGGTAGTACTTTTTCTGGCAACACATAATAAAGCTGTGGAACCCATAATTCACTGGTATATTTGGAGGCTAAGCTCTAAATGCATTTGAAAAGATTGTATGAATTCAGAAAGACAGGTCTCAAACGCTATTAAATGCAGAGGTCTGGAGTACCCTGCTTTAATCGTTTTTAATGATAAAATAAATATAGTTAGTATTTGAATTTAAGCCAATCCAAAATTTATTTTGTGAAGATTTAAATTGTACAGAGCATGTGTAATTCTTCCCTTTCAGCTTAAATGGAAATGCACTCCAAGAATTTCCCTTTTAGAATTCAGAATCTTTTGTATGGTATCAAATCATCTATTGTTTCTATTTAAGGCAAAACAGGAAATCAGTCTTGTAATTTCAAGAAAAATAGATAAGCATCACTTATTGGTAATCGTCTGAAAAATCAGTGAGACAAAATGTTAACTCTAATGGCCAGAGATTGAAAGCTGTGTATGTAGCTGGGAAAAGCAACATTTGTATGCTCTTCTGTGCTATCTGTTGATCTTTGTTGATTTAATATTTACAGTTTTTTGTTAAATATTCATGAAGAATGCATTCTTGGGTTTAATCAAGTAACAAGTAGAAAATGCTTTATTCATTATTCAGACATAACAAATCATATTAGGGTTGAGACTTCAGTATTGCTCACAACAGGTGAAAATAATTCCTGTAAAAGGGAGGAGATGGGAAAAGTGTGTGTGTGTATGTATGTGTGTATATATATATATATATATATATATATATGAAGTCAATTTCAGAATTACTTTTGAATACTGCCATATTTTTGGAAGAAAAACATTGGCAGAAAGCAAACAAACATTTTTTTTTTCCCCTTACAAAGCAGTATTTGTTTAAAAAGTTAGAAACGTAGCACAATGTCCTTTTGGAATGCTTTTACAAGGAATCATCTATTATTGAACTGAAGACATGTAGACATGATGGTTTCAGGATATCATGCTGAATCAGGGAAATGAAATAAAAAATTATTAGTGACACCCTATGTTACTCTTGCCACTGAAAGTAGCTCTAATCATAACGTCTCTTTAGGTAATTACAAATTAAATTCTTGATAGAGAATTCTCTGCTCCAAGGAAACTTCACTGGCTCTCCTTTCCTACTGAGACTCAGTTATCTGCACTGCAGGGTGGTGGGGGACTCTGGCAATGAGTAACACTATTTTTATTTTGGAAGGCTTTAATAATCAGATTCTTCTTGGAGGTCTGAAAATATGCCTTACACATAAATTATAAATCTCAAAAAAAAAAAAAAAAAAAAAAAAAAAAACCTTGATCTTTACTGAGTGACTGATTACAAATCATTTTGTCTTTATTACTCTCCTACCTCTTGAGATGGAGTTGTTTGTGAGAGTAGAAGTATTCACATAACAGAGTGTGTTTGATCTTTGTACGTTTCTGCATTCAAAATGAACTAGTAGTTACTGTAATTTTAGTCCAAGTATTTAAAGAATGAAAAGTGAGCTCTTGCCTTCCCTAAAGCTCCTATGAGTCCATAGCAGTCTGTGGTTGCCCCTATAAAAATCTGCATTTTTTTTTTTCTGTAGAGCAATAATGACATTTCATAGCATGAAGATGGAAGAAATCAACAAAATAATTCGTGACCTTTGGAGAAATACCTACAGAGGACAAGGTACATGTGGTTTTGTTTGTTTGTTTGTTTTCATAGTTTTGTCCATATTAATTTTATACCAAGCACTGCATAGTGAAAAGTGTTTGTTCAAACTATGGAAAATCCAGGATATGAAAATGGTTGGTTCCATTCTAAAGGCTGCATCTGTTGGTCCCCCCTATAGTCTCCTTTTTATTACATGTTACATGGGTAGTTATATGATAAATAGAAGTAATTTTCCCTTTTCCATGTTTTCTATATTTGATGTTTCCTTGAGTCAGGGGAGTTGCCTGGGCTTATTTCCTTAATTTTGGAAAAAATTAATTTCAAATTCTTATCTATTAGTAGGAGTTATGAGTAAGGTGGTTGTTTTGTTTTTTTTTTTGTAGTTACCGTATGTTGTAGCTCTCAACTATGTTTATTCCAATGCTATTTTAAACATCTTTTGATAAGGGAAAAACTGTTTCTTTTTCATTTTCAGATATTGAATATATAGAAATTCGCTCTGATGCAGATGAGAATGTTTCAGCAGCTGATAAGAGAAGAAGCTACAATTATAGAGTAGTAATGATAAAGGGAGATACAGCACTGGATATGAGAGGAAGATGTAGTGCTGGGCAAAAGGTAATATAGCTTTTTTTTCTTGTACGTCATAAACAGGATTTTGAAAGCTGCAAGAGTGACACATCGTAAAATGAATCCGGTAAAGAAGTGGCTCCAACTCAGGTTTACATTCTGTACATCTGACTGCATTTAGATTATGCTGCCAGTATATGATTGGGAGCGTCCGAACCCTATTTTGGGGTGTCCAAATTCCTTGTTTCAGTTGGCAATTGGTCTGAGTCTGTAGGTGTGAAGGGTTCAGCCTCGCCGCCTTCTCAAGTTGATCTAGTCTTTTTCTTGCTAGTTACATCTGAAGTTCCCATAGCTGTAGGTCTATTAACTTGCTCCTGAATTTTTTTTTTACTTCTTGAGGGCTGATCCTTTGTCATCTTTTCACAACTGTGTCTGTTTTGAAGTATGCTCAGATCTCTTTTTTCCCCAAATTATGCTACTTCCACCTCCTACTGAATATAAATAACTTTTTGGTTCGTGTCACCAAAAAGATGGACGTAGAAAGTGACAGAAATACCGCCAGGACTGCTCTTACTACTTCTTTGCTGTAACAATTTCTGTCCATCCTTTGTGCCTTCTACAACATAAAGAAAACACCTGGAGAACTCTCCCCTGCACTTCAGGCTCACAGAGCCTGTTGCCTTTGCACAAGGTGCCAATGACTACGTAGGCCAAGCACACTGTAATTGTGAGAGAGATACCTTCTCCTTCCTCTTCTGCAGTGGGAGCTGGAACTCTTTGTCTCCCTTTCCTCTGCACCAGCTGAAAGGGCTATGGTTGCAACAGATACAAATCTCTTTGATAGCGAGGAAGAATCGCTATTATCTGGAGTAATATCTGCCTACTTCCTTACCTCCAAGAGTAGCAGTTCTCACTGTGTCACACACTGCATCAGAGTTTCACTGGCAGCCAGGCCTTCAGCTATCTCCTCTTCTCACTTTTGCCTGACAAGATGGTATTGACAGTAACAGAAAATGAAATCGAGGAATACAACAAGATGGTGCACAGTATTTTTAGGCGTGTCCAGCAATAGCAGCACTAGAGTCCAGCAATAGAGTCCAGCAACACCAGTGTCTTGAAAGGATATTCTGTGAGAAGATGTGTGCTGTATTGTTGCTTGAATGTGAAAAATGCTGTCAAATTAATTCCCACCTGAGTGTAGAAGTGTACTTGTTTTGAAAATTCCATACTAATATTGGGGGAAATCCAAAACTTCATATAAAACAGCAATATAGGCAAAAAATGTCTTCTCCTAAAGTAGTCTAGGATGTTATGCTAGAGTCCTATGTAAATGAGAGTGAAACTTGTTCACAGTTTCTTAGCTTATATTCTGAGAATTATTCTTTGATCATGTGCTATGATGCCAGCAGTCATGATCTTTGGAAAGTATTTTTTGTAGCACAGTTTCCATCAAGCGTTCTGTAATTTTCACTAATTCATGAGATCTAATAAAAACACAATTAGGCCTGCTAATACAAGACTAGTTTGTAAGTTGTTCAAATTACTATCTTCAGTTTTATGAAGGAGTCAGGAGTTCTGTATTTCAAGCTGACTGATGCACATACAAATTTCCACCATCTCCCTGCTAATATGATGGGGATTCAACAGAGTATAGGAATAATGCTGATGGCAATGTTGTAACATTCTTACCTTGGGCCGGAATCCTGAATTTCAATAGCTCCAGGATTTTGAGAATTTGACTTCTCAGGTATGTTTCCAATGTTATGTTGTAGAAGGGATCTTTCAATTAAAAACTGAGGTTTTAATGTATTTTTTCAAATCTAATTATCATCATTTTGTGAATTATGTAGATTTTAGTCACAGTTTGTAATGGCATTAAAAATAACATATTAGGCATCGTTTCTCTATAAACACTCTGAAGAGTGCTTTTTCTTTTTCCCTTAGGTGCTTGCTTCTCTTATTATTCGTCTTGCTCTAGCAGAAACGTTCTGTCTCAACTGTGGCATATTGGCACTAGATGAGCCTACTACCAATCTTGATCGAGAAAACATTGAGTCTCTTGCACATGCCCTCGTGGAGTAAGTAATCTCTTCTTGTGAAGCTTGGATATTTTTCAAATTTTAATGTTAGTGATTGGTGTTAGGAAGTGATTTTATTTCAAGCAGACCTATCTTTGTTGACATATGTTGATATACATGCAAAGCAGTAGCTTTAGATTTCCTTTCCTTTATCTGGATGAGGAAAAAATAATTTGTATTTTGTTGTTGCTGTTTTTTTAATATGGGTAAAAAGAGGTGCTGATCTACATTAGATTGCTTGACACTCATGTAGTTTTCAATAGTTAAATATTTTTGTACAAGTTTACTAAAACTAGACAGCAATATAGATTGAATTACACTGAATAATATCTCTTTGTAGGATAATAAAAAACCGCACAAAACAGCGTAACTTTCAGCTTCTGGTGATAACTCATGATGAAGATTTTGTTGAACTGCTGGGCCGTTCTGAATATGTGGAGACCTTCTACAGGATACGGAAGAACGATGACCAGTGCTCTGAGATCATGAAATGCAGTGTCAGCTCCCTTGGCTCATATGTTCATTAGCATTTCAAGTAATTATGTATTATAATTACTTTTTAATTAACAATTAAAATGAACTAAATTAATTTAATTTACAGTTATAATTTGGCTTAGCTGCCAAACTTAGAGGTCAGAGGAAGGCATCTGAAAATGTAGCTCCTTCTTATCATATAGTATCATGAAGATTTTAGCTCAAGTCTGAAACTATTACATTTTTAAACTTCATATCTCTGTACTTACTTCTGCATCTGGGTTCAGGTTTCACCATGAGTTGGGAGAATGTAAGTGAATACAGGGCAGTTAACTTTTAGGTTTATTTTATATTTTAAAAGAAAAAATAAAGTGTTGTTCTTGGTATATGTCCTGGTCTGGATCTAGATGCACATTCTTTGGAACAGCTCTAGATCTGTCGGTGCAATAGGGTTTGCCCTCCATCACTTTGTTATGGCAAGTTCAGAATTGATTTGCATCTCTCCAGACAAGGTATGTTTCTAGCCACCTGCCTCATCTACACAAAAATCACAGGATTCAAAAAAGATGCTTAGTACTGTTTCTGTAAGGTACTATTGCTCAGAGTCTTTTCAAAGTATGACACCTTCCTTTAGAATGAAGGAAAGTCCCATCTAAAACTGGATGACTGAGTGAAGGGATGACAGAAGCCTATTTTAACCATATTCTCTTTGTTTATTGTGGGCAGAACTGTCATACAGTGTCACTTAGTTTATGATGATGTTTACAAGAATTGAGTCAAAATCTAGAGTACTTGGTCATATTCAGATCCTCTGTAAGATAGAATCGACTTCTGTAAAAATGATAACAGATCTGCCCCAGGGAGTTAGTTTGTATGGATGCTGATCTTCACCACCCCTACTCAGCTCTTCTGAGCTGTTTTCAGCATCACTCAATAGCAAAAGGAAACCAGCCACTTAGTTAGAATGACAGCGGAAAGCCAACAGGACCCGATCAGCGTTAACTCTTGAGATTTCAGAGGTGAGACCTCAGCAGCGCACTGTGCTGCCTCTGCAGTCATGCAAAGTCTGAGGGATGCCATTTCTGGGCAGCTGTTTCTTCATAACCAAGTGAGGGGGCACCTGTTCTACATCCAAATCTGGGTAGAAGCCCACAAACTGAAGCTGGACTTAGAGCTCTTGAAAGCTGCAGCCACCAGTGATTGCCTGAACCTCCTTAGGTGACAACATATGACTAAAGCTCACTTTCAAAGAAAGAATCTCTAAACCACTTTAAAAAAATGTTAATTTAATTAACAGCAGGGCATTTTACTTTGGAAAACACAGGAATGAGCATGGGAACGTTGTACTCTGCCTTTTCCTCCTGCTCTGGCAGGGCAGCAGGGGCAGGTGCCAGCACCACGGACAGAGGCAGCCCTGCCACCCCCTGCCCCGAGGGCTTTGCTGCAGGGGACAGTGACACGGTGACACAGCCCTGTGCTATGCTCCTTGTGGCCCTGCAGGACCCTTCAAGGTAAAAAGGGACAGCACCTGCTAAAGTGTCTAGATAACATCTGCACCAAAACCCAGCAGCAGCGTGGGTCTCTGTTTGCACGTCTCCATAGGTGATGTTCCTGAGCCCTGCACAGCACCAGAGGGCTCAGTGGACATGGCAGCAGGGGCATCAAAGGGTAATGCCAGAAACAGCACTTGAACTAAGGATTGTTTCCACCTGAAATTTTCAATTTTCTGAAAATGCAGGTTGTTAGAGTCAAGGTGCCCCCGCCACCGGGGAAAACACTGAAAAATAAACATACGAATGGGACTTCCTAGCAATTACACTCACTGATCCCCTGAAAAGGCAATTGACACTAAACTGGGGAGGGGGCGAAAGAAGACGAAGGAAAATGCTACTAACATGCATTACGTTTGCAGTTTTAAGTAAGAAGCTTCACTGACTCTAGTACTACTTCCTGAAGGGGAATTTTCTTGAAGATCTAATCAACAGAAAAAAATGACTTTGAATTTTCAAATTTTCCTGTGCTACCTGTTTATTTTAGCGTGACACATACATCCCGGCTCATGAAGAATTACTTTATCTTCAGAAGCAACTCCCCTACCTTTGTGGATTCCGTGCTTCCCCTTCTTCTCCTCCCCCTTCCCCCAAACAAGATAACGACACAGATTGCCATTCCCCTATAACAAAGCTTAGACACACTTTTGCTTTTAACAACCTTTCTCTGTTCCCCAGCTGCAGATGTTACCTACATGCATTATGGGCTTAGAATTTTTGTCAGAACTTGGAGAAAGGATAGAAAATGCATTGGGAAGCTGCCTCCTCTGCCATTAAGTGTCAGCATTAAAATGATAAAAAGCTGGTGATCCCCACAATTTTTTCCACGCCTTTCACTTGCTTATTCCAAGGAGGAACCTGTGGCCGTGCGAGCAGAGCAGACACCACCAGCCCCACGGTTTTGATATCGCCTGGAAGACAAAAATCACGGACGAGCCATGCTCATGGGAATGGCACACAGGAGAAACTCCGAATCCTTTCGCTGCCTTCCACTGCTCCCGGGCACACTGGGGACTGAGTGGGGCCGGCACTGCTGCGGGGTGAGCGTGGTGAGGGGTTTGCTGCGCCGCCACCGCCTCCCCTCCCGCACCCACAGGAAGCTGGGGTGCTACAGATCGGCGCTGTCAGCCGCCCCCAGAGCCACGTCAAGGGCATCCCTGCCCCGCCACAGCTTCCTGCCTCGGCCGCCGCGGCGCAGCCGCTCCATGGCAGCTGCCCCCGGCCTCATCCCGGGAGAGGGTGGGAAGGAGCGGGATGTGCGGAGGGAAGGGGCCAGGGCTCCTCCTGGCAGGTGGTGCCATGTATGGCTCAGTGCTCAGCACAAAACCAAGCAGGAAAGGTTGGAAACGAGGAGGTGTTTCTGCTCAGAATGAGCGGTGAGCCATCGGGATGGGATGCCCGGGGAGGTGGTGGCATCACCGTCCCTTGGGGTGTTCAAGGACGGGTGCTTGGGGACACGGCTTAGTGGTGACATTGGTGGTAGGGGGATGGTTGGAGCAGCTGATCTTGGAGGGCTTTTCCCACCTGAATTAATGATTCTGTGATTCAAGATGTGGTTGAAGGCGCATGGGGCACGGCTGTATCAAGGTGACCACCTGGGCAGGTGACAAAGCCGTGCAGCCACCACCTCCCCGCTCGCCATTTCGGCTGGAGCCGCGGCTCATTTCCAGCCATCGGCAGAGAAATCCCAGCCCCACAGCACCACACACACCCCATGGCAAGGACAGCGCAGCCACAGGCCCTCTGGGCTGTGCCTGGATTTAAGAACCAAGAAGAAAACTGGAAACAATTTTAGGTGCATTCACAGGACTGCCAGCGGGTGCGCCAGCAATGGGCTCAGCCCCGCAGAACGGGCACCGGGGCGATGCCTCCATCGCTTCCCCACCATCACCTCCATGCCACACCACTTCTGTCTCCAACGACATAATTTCATTTATCTGCACTCGGTCAGCGAGGAGACAGATGCTTTCACTGGGAAAAAACGGGCTTAGAGACATCGCTGTCTGAACAGCCTCGGTGCCAAGTGGGGGCTGTGCTAGCGGTGGAGAACCAGCGCTTTTAAGCTCTGGCATCCTTTGATACCAGCGACGCTGTGCGAGTGGCCTGCTGGATGCTTGGAGGCTGCTACTGACACGGCAGCTCTGCCCCAAGTTCTTCGTGTTTAACACTTCCGAAAAATAAAAAGAAAAAAAGGCACGGTTACAAATAAACACCACAAACTAAGCCAATAAAAAAATAGGCGATCCTATCAAAAGTTTAACAATTTCATGCTTGTAACTTCGTTAGCATCTAAATGTCACTCGAAATATCATTCCTGATCTATTTCACTATGACAGTTTGTTTACTACCCCTTGGGCAAGCTTCCAGGAGCCAACGCCAAGCCCCTGCCTATGGCCAGATCGCACCTTTGGGAAACGAGAACTCCTTCATCCGGTCCGTCCTATTCCATGTAACTTGGTTTATGTAAAAAAAAAATTAAAAATCGCATTTGCTGTGTCTGTCACACACCCTCCCCTCCAGCTGCGCTGGCTGAAGGAAGCGGGGAGGCTCCAGCTGGCCGCGTTTGCATTCTGAAACACGGTTTGTAAACTCAACCACTGATTCAAGAGATACTGCATGTGCTGATGCTAGATGTTATATTGTGACCCACATTTTAGTGTTATAAAAAGTTTTATTTAACTTCTCACCAGCTTCAGAAATCGAGGAGCAGCGCACATGAGAAAATGGTCTGAAAAAAAATGGTCTGTGTCCTCTCAGGATTTTTTTTAAAAATGCCAAGTTGGGCTGTCCTTGGAAAGGAGAAAATGGTGATTTGCCCAAAATTAAGCCCTCAAAAATCACAGAAGAGTTGGGTTGGCCTCTTCGCACAGATAACCAGATAGGACTAGAGAGAATGGCCTCAAGTCACGCTAGGGGAGGTTCAGGTTGGAAATGAGGAGACGTTTCTGCTCAGAGCAGGCACGGGGACGGGAGGTGGGGGAGTCACCAACCCTGGGGGTGCTCAAGGACGGGTTGGACGTGGTGCTTGGGGACAGGGTTTAGTGGTGACGTTGGTGGTAGGGGGGTGGTTGGACCAGCTGGTTCAGAGGGCTTTTCCAACCTGAATGATTCTGTGATTCTGTGTGTGCATCATCCCCGTTATACCACCCCCTGGGTCCTAGGAACCGCTTCCTAATTGCGTGACCCCAGCCCTCCACAGGACCCGTCACTCAGTGTGGCTGGGACAGCCATGGGATGAACTGGGACAGCTGTGGGATGAACTGGGACAGCCGTGGGACGAGCTGGGCTGCTGAGCTCAAGGTGTGGAGGCCGCACAGCTGCTTTCAGCACCGGGGCAGCCTGGAGGAGAATTTCCGAGCGTGCTGAGATGCAGCTGGGGGGGTGCAGGTGCTGGGAACACTCCAGCAACACCACTGCCCTCTCCTGTCTTGCAGCTACCTGGCCTAAAAGGCACGAACCCAGCCCATCTACAACAGGGGACCACAGATCCCCTGTTGCCTACAGAGCCAGAAACAAGAAGGGGGTGATGCCACAGGGAGAGGCAGCCCCTAAAATCAGACGTACCTGCCCCCTGTGCCCAGTTCTTTCCCTCAGGTTCTGCTGACCCCGTCCCTTGCCACCAGCGCTGCCCTGCCCAGGAGCTCCTCCTTTGCCTGCGGTGGTCGTGGGCATCAGCCTGGGCTTCGCTGCTGAAACAAAGAAAAAAAGAGCAGGAATTGGGACATGAGGACAATGCAAAAATCAGGTTTGGGTTGCACTGAGGGTTTCGTCATCTGCCTGGATTGATTTTGTGATGAATGACAGCAGCATTTTGGATGCTTTTAATCTCAGGGTGACTTTTTCCTACATTTCCTTAGATTTTGGGCTTGTTCCCACACTGCCCTGATGGCGGCAGCTCCCAGACCCACAGGGTTTGTGTCCTGCCTGGCAGGGGCACACCAGCGGGCGTCCGTGCTGGGGGTGATGCCCAGGCAGAAGTTCCCTGTATCATTTCATACCACTGCTGGTTCCGGTGCTTAGAGCAGCCACAGATGCTCTGGGCGCGTTATTTCGTTTCCCTTCTGGCCAAGGACTCCCAAAGCTCTGTGGTCCCCGTCCCTCGCCCCCTCCTGCCCGAGGAAGCAAGCCCCCAGCTCACCACCATTTCTCAGAACCGGGCTCCACCTTCTAGCTATCGTTTTCCACCCACACGAGCCGAATTGATACATGTCAGCTTTTCCCATCATCAACGTTACCGTATCAATAGTTAGGGGGAATGATTTTTATCTGCCTGGGGGGGAGATGACGCGCCGGGCGCGGGTGTGTGGCTTTGTGGGACGCCCCCAGCCCCGTGCCCCCTGACCCCATGTCCCCGAGGTGCCCGGAACCCATCCCGGGTGGTGCCAGCTCCTGGCTCGAGGGATCAGGGAGCTTCTGCAGGAAACTGGCTTTAGGACAGACAGACGGATGGACAGACAGACCCATGCTCTGCTCCACCACCCTGCACACACCCCCGTGCCTTCACCTCCCTCCCGGTGCCTGCGGAGGAAATCCTCCAGGCTCCATCTGGCTCTGCCCCAGCCTCTAATGGCTGGGAAATTCCACGGCTGGGAATCGCTTCTGGCTTTTTTCAGCTCCCAGGAAAAACGGCTTTCTCCAGGCTAATGCAAGCAGCTGATGTCAGTGAAAACAGGGGGCTCCAGCCCAGTCCTGTCACTGTGGTGTCGGATCTTTGAATATAGAAATAAGGCACCAAAATGGGCTTGAAAAGCAACGTTCAGCCCTTGGTTGGACCACACAACACTGAAATTCACCGAAAATTTAAAAATAATTTGTGAAAATGGAAATGTTCCATTATTTCCTAAAAAATATTGAAAAATTTGCAGCTTTTTCCAAGCCTCTGGCCAGGAACAAGCTGACAGCTGGGGCTCCTGGGCAGGGGCAGCAGCACCGCGAGGCTGCCGCGGGGCTGGGCTGGAGGCACAGGGCTCCAGAACGTGCATGGCAGAACTTTGGGGAGAAACAAGGCGTTTTGGCAAGTCAACATTTCACACCGCCGAATTCCCAGTGCCGGCTCGGTTTAGCAATGGTGGGAAATAACCACAGGTGTGTGGCTGCTGGCGTGGTTAAGGAAAAGGTGTCTGCATCTCCCTCAGCTACCGCAGGTTTTCTGCCGCACCGCGGATCAGCGTGGGGTGCTGTGGGGTGCTGTAGGGTGTCATGGGATGGGCTGGGACATCACAGGGCAGCATGAGGTGGCACAGGATGGCGTGGGACGGGGGGCACAGCGTGGTCGGGCACCTTATGGGGCCGACAGGCTCCGTGCCAGGCCGGGCGCTGCAGGAGGGGATACGTGCTGCAGAGCTGAGCAAGTCCTCGTTAAAAGCCAAACACCCACACGCCAGAAAAACCCCTCAGCTACTTCTTCCTTTACATGCAAGAGCATTTTTTTTTTGTTGTTTCTTTGCAGATGTTTAACATCTTGATAAAAGTTTCGAGGTTTTCTTTCCTTTCAAAATCTGATTTTGGCTACTTTAGCTTACCAGATCCTGCTGCCATTACGGCCAGGCAATGTGATTCTTTCTGACACTCGGTTCATTTATCCCCCAAACCCCCAACACCAGCCGCTCCCCATTTCCTCCCCCAGGGCTGCCCATTTGCAGCAGGGGCAGCCGAGCCGCAGCGGGGACATCCACGGGGCCACCACCACAGAGGAGGAGACACCGGTGGTGGCCAGGTCCCCTCTCGGTGGTGGAGCCCCCGGAAAGCAGCGTTGGGGTGCTCCCCACCACATCCCCCGCTGCAGCACTGAGGATGCTCGTGTGGGCAGTGCCAGCAGGGGATGGACCCAGAAGAGACGAGGCCGGAGGGGCAGCCAAGGCGCATGTTCCAGTGAAAAAGCAAATTTCTGCTTGCGTGTTGCTCTGGGCCTTGGTTTCCTAACAGCAGGGTGACACCAGCCCCTGCCCAGCACCTTTTCATAAACCTACTCAATGTCCAGTCCCCAAATGCACCAAAATTCAAGCAAACACTGGGATTGTGCTGAAACCAGTGAGGCAATGCCATCGGGGCAGGGGATCCCAGCTGCACGCATCCCGGAGCGGGTCCTTCCACACCATCCCTTGTCCTGTCCGTGGGTGAGGCAAGGAGCATTGGGAGCATTGCTCGAGCACGAGCTCCTTGCTTGGCTTTGCTCTCGGTGCACTCAGTTTTCGGGCTCACCTCGAGGGTATTCCACACAGCGCCCGCTGCACGACGACAGCAGACAGATCCCCCGACAGCAGCCAGAGACTCTAGACTTCCCATTTCGGTATCTCTCCATCTATCAATCAGGTGATTAAAATCTGCATGGTCAGTGAAAAGCGAATAAAGTTGGTGAGGGTGAAGTCTGTGCCGTCGGCATTACATAATGCCCTTCTTTGGGGAGCCCTGCCAGATCAGCACAGGAAGACACCTATATTTGGTATTTGATGGAGATGCTGCTGCCTGGTCGCACTATAAAAATCGTGCCCTGCCAAGCAGCGAGCCAGTGAGGTCCTCGCAGCGAGCCTGCCGGAGGGGAAGAGCACCCAGGGGCCGCGACAGGATGTTCTCCCCGCTGAAGGCTGCTTTTGCTCTCCTCTACCTGGCAGAGCTCATTTCGTCCCGACCGCTGACGACAACCTCGTCCACCGCGTCCAGGCTGAAGCTGTCGGAGATCACCCACCGCATCCAGCAGCTCAACACGGGAGTGCAGGTAAATACCGAAACGCCTCGTGGCTGCTTCTCCGGTAGCCATGGCTTTACTGATGACTCCTAGCAGCCCCACGCACAGCCCAGGCCCTCTCCTAGCATCCCCTCTCTCCATAGGGGGTCACCAGGAGGGTGCAGCTCTTCCCCTCACCTCATTTTGGGTTTTGGCTCTGCCAATCCTCGGTGCAGGGATGCTGCCACCAACCCGAGCATGCAGCAGCCGCTCTGACTGAGCACCCAGGCTCGGGGCTCGTTGGGCACTGAGCACGCAGAGGTGCACGAGGCTGCTCGGGGACATGGGAATGGAGCAGGAAAATGCTGCCAAAGCAGAGCCTGGCGGGTGGCACCGCAGGGTCCCTGCTCCTGGTGGCAGTGGCAGTGCCGGGGCCCAGCAGCACGGGGGCCGTGGGGAGCGGGATGGGGACACCGCGTCCCCGGGGAGCGGCGGCAGCACCGCGGGCTCAGCAGCTGCTCCTCGCCCACCGGCGTTTTGGCTGTGGGTGGTGCCACTGGGGACGGTCTCCTAATGACAGCTTTCACTTGTGTCCTTTCTCCAGGTCCCTTGCAATGACACCAGAGTGGCACAGGTCGCTTTCACGGATCGGAAGGTAACAAAGGCTTTACGGCTATGCAGAAAACACATTTTTAGTAAATACAGACATAACCAGAGCGCTTGTCAACACTGCACGCAGACCGCAAAGCAGGGGGCGTTTTATTAGTCACCGAGCTGTGCCGCACAAGTGCATCGAGCTGGGTGCAAGCTCCTGAAAATTGAACCCGCCCCGCGAGCTGCCTCCAGCACGCACCCGTGGGTGTCCGCTGCGCCCCATCGGGCTGCCCACACCTTACATAACGGGCACGGCCCGCGGCCTGGGCCTCCCCGCACCGCTGGGGTGAGGGGTGTGGAGGTCATTTAAAGTGAAGTGAGGGCACTCAAGGAAGTCCCTGCAGAGCTTCCTGCCGGCCCTGGGCACTTCAGGTGGGGAGCAATGATTTCAGCCAGCAGCATGGCTCTAACGATTGTGCCGTTCCTCTCCGCCAGCTCTCGGAGCACGACTTGCTGTGCCAAGCTGCCACGGCGCTCGCCAAGGTCACCAGGTGCAAGAATGACTACGAGCCCCTCATCATCAACCTGAAGAGCCTCCACGGCAAGGCGGTGAGTGCAGGGTCCCCTTGTTCCCCTCAGGTTCAGTCTGTGCAGCCGTGAGCACTGCGCACCCCCAGCAGCAGCACCGCGCTCTCAGCGCTCCTCCCGGGGTGGCCCCGGGTGCTGCAGCCCTGCAGGGGCTTGGTTTTCCTTCTGGGGAAGCTGCTGGGTGCTCTCAGAACAGGTGGCTGGGGCTGGGATTTTGTCCCGAGCTGAGGACACACACCCAAAACTCCGGGGCAGGTCCTCACGGCTGCTGATGGGTGGTGCGGTTGGGAGGCAGGTGTGAAACGCCCGCTTTGGGAGCTCCTTCAGCTTCCAGGTGTGACTGCTGTGCGCTCACACGCCTCTGCTTCTCCTTCCCCAGGGCTGCTCCCTGAGCACTGACAACGAGATTTACCTGCGCAACTTCTTGCCGGAGCTGGGGAACTTCACGCAGGCGCTGTACCGGCGCCTCGCCACCACGGCTGCCAACTGAGGCACGCGCAGCCCCCCAGCTGGCAGCTCCCACCGAGCGATCCTAGCCCTGGTAGTTCTTGAAATAGGTTTTTTGCAGTGTTTTGAGCTCCTCATGGCATGCACTTCCCTGGCTCTGACTCCAGCCCTCCCAAACCCAACGTAATCCTAAATGCTCCGCGCCCAGCCCTGGCTGGCGATGGGAAACATCCCCGTCCCCATCGCTGTCCCCATCACCGTCTCCGTCCCCAACCCCGCAGGCACCGGCACCTCCCCGGCTGTGTCCGACAGCCGGGCCCTGCAGGAGAGGCCCCGTGTGCGGGGCTGGGTGCTGGGACCTTTGGGATGCGCGTCCCCAACCCCAGGCACGGGTGTCCCCAGCGCAGCCACCGGCGCGGTGCTGTTAACTCGTTCACCTCCCGATGCAAACAAAACCAAAACCAGATTATCTGCTTCCTGTTCCCCTTAAGGAAGGGAGGCTTCTTCATAATTGCCTCCTCTTCCTAAAGAGATCAAAATCTGGGCTGAAATGAAGCGTTTTCGCTAACGACCTGCTCCAGCAGCTCACCAGGATCGCGGTGCGGACAAGCAGCAGGGAGGGAGGTGGCACGGCCAGCACGGCGAGCTCTTCATGCAACTTGCAGTGTCTTCTATATCGTCAGTGGGCTTCTAAGTTATTAATAGCAAAGACTAGGATAGTCTGTAGGGCAACTGGATCCAATGGGTGCTCATGAGCATCACAGTTCCAGAGATTATTTATTATATTTTATTTAAATAACTTATTTTTATACTGCTTAGTCTGAAGATTCACGATCAAGAAGTCCTGACCGTGGAAAGCAGCTGCTGTGTGCTTTTCTTCAGTCAGGAGCCAAGGAAAAAGCCAGGATTCAGATGTGTTTTATTTTTAACTTATATGATAGTAGTTCTATGGAATATCGTCGTATTTAAATTACTGCTACCTCACTCTTAGGGAACTGTTTGTGCCTAATTGCCTCTTCACGACATTCAACAAATGAATGTGTACTGATGGATAATTTATTGTTCCTTTATTTAAAATATTCCTATTACAACAGAGTTAATATATTCAAATTATCATGTATTTGGAAGTCAGTATTACTTTGTTTTTGTTTGTTTTTCACTTCAAATTTGCACTGTTGTTGTAAAAACATCTCAGGGCCTAAGCAATAAACTACTGACCAACGAGCTCCAAACGCATGGCTCCTGCTGTCGGCTCCATCGGCTCCCCAGGGGTTGGGAATTTGGGGACCGGGTCCTGCCCCTGGGTCCGGCTGGCGCGGGGAAGGGGCGCTGGGGTGGCAGCTTCATGGGCAGGGGCAGGCAAAAGGGCCACGGAGCTGTCATGCGTCACCCTGGGGGGTCAGCTGCAGCCTCTGGATTTACTCTGGAAGAGCCACAGCCCTTTTCTTGGGCCAAAAACAGATGGGGACGGGTGGCCGTGCCCACCTGGAGCAGCCCTGCTGTGAGGTTGCAGGACTCTGGCACTGGCAGCCGGGGCTGGGCACCCCCGGGCACCTCAGCCCCCAAGGTATGGGATGTGTCAAACCCCACAGAGAGCAGCTGGAAGCACTTCTGAGCCCAGCACCCCGGAGAAATGGCAGCAGGCTGGTCCCTGCGGGATGCAGGAGGCAGGGAGGAGAGGGGACCTGGGAGAGGGGACCTGGGAGAGGGGACCTGGGAGAGGGGACCTGGGAGAGAGCCGGGAGCTGGAGCATGACAGTGACACACAGAAATGTGCACAAAGCAGCACGAATAAATGCAGAGGGATAATTAGGGGCAGGTCCCCAAATTTGAGAGGAGAGGGAAGGGCTGGAGCTGAGTCCTGTGGCAGAAGGGAGGCTGAGATCAAGTGGGCTGAGGAGGGAGCCTGATGAGCTCCCTAACGAGCACGGGCTGGGCTCTGGAAAAGCTGTCCCCAGGTGTGGCCGAGCTCATGGGTGGGCAGCAGCAGGGCCCACGCTGCCATGCCCCCAGGGACCAAGGGACATCAGTGCCATCAGCCGCATCCCACCCTGGGGAAAGGATGTGGGAATTTTTCCTTCCCTGTGACTTACCCATCGCACAGTGATGCAGTTTTCCACCGTGATTCAGCCCAAGTAGCTCAGAGGTTAGGCTCTTCTGATAACGTAGAGGGAATTTTTTTTTTTTTTTAATTTATCCCAGTTTCAGATCTTTCTACCACAATCGCTGGAGAAACCGCTGTGTCTGCCACAGCCCCTTGAGGGGAATCTGTCCCCAAGGGGACAGGACTGCCACCTCTGTCCCCATCTCCACTGCACCATTTTTAGGCTCCTGTCGTGCCCCGCTGTCCCCTGGCACCCAGCACAGTGGGGCTGTGGCCACCCCAGCTCCAGACATCCCGGTGAGGAGCTCGGCACCCCCGGCCCCCGCTGAGTGCCACCGGTGGGGACGCTGCCACCGTGCTCCCGCTGCCGCCGTGCGCTCGCTTATCTGCGCCCCATCGGGCGCGGTGCAGGTAGGAAACGGTGCAGGGCTCCACTGGCAAATCCCTTGCAAATGTCTTTCTGAGTCAGTGGCACTAATTTTATCAGGGGCATTTCATAAGTAGACAAACAAAATTACTCTCAGTCTGGCTGCTCCTGAATTCATGGAGCGCTCGCAAACCCTTATCAAGCATCTGATTGCAAGTTGCTATTTGAGTTAGAAAAATACCTATTAGTTATTACAAAACTCCGAAGTTTCCCAGCTCAGCTAATTTCTCAGCGTTATTTCCTGCGGCAGCGCTGGCTGACGGTGCCCCTGGCACCCGGCGTTTGAACCTCCCCTGGGCTGTTTCCCCAGCGGGGCAGGATGGGCCAGGGCATCCCCCAGCTCTTGGATCCATCAGGGTGGAGCGGAGCCGCTCAGCCCCTCAGCCCCACACCACTGATATGGGACCAGTTCATGGGGCTGTGGGGCCGCAGCGGGCCCCCACACCATGCCCAGGTCCCCGTGGTGACACCGTGTTGGGGTCCCGCAGGGCCAGGAGGGACGTGTCCCCCCGCAGCACCTCGCCGCAGCGCCGCGCCGCCCTTTCTGTTTCTCCCCGCGCGCAGGTGAAGATAACGGTGTAGACAAAATTGTATGCAGATGATATGACGCTTTGCATGATTTGGAGATATTCAAATGAAACGAGAGCTGAGCAATGGAAGCGCTCACAGGATATTTAGAGAGAACAAAAAAAAAAAAAAAAAAGGCAAGAAAAAGCAAAGCTCCATTATCTGAGCGCGGTCACAGCCGTGGTCCGCAATTTGGGCTCACGACACGTTAACCTCACGGTGTACAGAAAGGGTTGGGATATGGAGAAACGGAGAAGCCCAAAGCAGGCAGTTTACACTTTTCCTTTGTACGTGATCTGACTCCTACCACCGTTATCTGAACGATGGAAATTTCCTTTGTTGAAACGTAATACAAGATCAGAAGAAAATCTTGACTTTTACAAAAAAGACCTGTTGTCCTAATTGGATAGGAGCAACTTTGGAAAGTGCAGATAAGGGAAAAATAAGTTTTTCCCTCTGGTTCAGCAATTTTACAGCCATAAATTGAGATGTTCCTTCCAGAAAGGCACACACAGGTATAGATCACCCAAATATCCAGAAACTGCGAGCTGAGGCAGCTCGGTACAAGCAGGCCATGAGCACCTCCTTCTCCGTCCTGCTCGCCTTCCTGGCGCTGCTGGCCTGCCACGGCCACGAGGCCGCGGTGCTGGAGCGCTCGATCTTTCTGAAGGAGAGCATCCGGCTGCTGGGCGAGATCCTCTCCACGCAGGTAGGTGCAGTGGGTGCAGGAGGGAGGGACGGCGGCTGTGCCGGGCACGAGGAGGAAGGTGCTGAGCCCAGGCAGAGCTGCCAAAGCCGGCCGTGGCTTTCAGCCGTGTCCCGGGGTATGGGGAGAGCCCGGCTGCGTGTGTCAGGGTGGCTCCGAGGCGGCGATATCTCTTCTCTGATTGCTCCTCTCCTTTCTGTCTTGATAAAGGTTTCCTGTGACAAGGCGAACGTGACAAACGTTTTTGCAGGCAATGAGGTAAGACGGGAACGCCGACTTGAAAGCTGTGACTCGGCCATCGGCGGTGGCGGGAGAGGCTCCCCGCGGGGCCTCAAACCCTCCTGTGCCCACGCAGGCAGGGCCTGGGGCCGAGCCGTCCCCGTGCTGCCGGCACCAGCGAGGCACCGGGGCGGTGGGACACGGCCACCACCTTCTGCGTGCCCACCCCGAGCTCTGCCACAATCCATGGGCACAAAACGCTGGCGGTGGCATCGGTCCCCGTCCGCGTGGCCCAGCTGGAAGGCAGGAGAGCAACAGGCAGGAATGAGAGTATTGCAGCAGCATACGGGCTTTTTTTTAAAAAAAAAACTTTTTTTAGAGGTTTTCAGAAAGGAAGAGAGGAAATGCTCCCTTTCCTTGGAGCCGTGTGTCACTCTCTCACAGACACCCACACACCCCTCTCACGCTGCATCTCGAGCGCTGGTGTGAGGCTCCCCATCCCTCCCGAGCCCCCGGGCTGGAGGAAGGCTCTTTAGTGAGCAGCAGATTTAATGGCAGATAATAAAGCCTATTTCTGCTCTGAAAATTGCTGCCTAAGCCCGGCTCCCCAGCCCCAGAGTTCCTGTTTTCACAGAAAGCCGATGCCCTCCCCAGGGCACAGGGAGCTCCCCTCCCGCTGTGGGGACCGGCCCCGGGTGCTGTGGGGCCGAGGCGATGCCCGGGGCACCGAGCACAACACGGGGGAACGGCACCGGCCGAGGGCCCAAGCAGCACAGGATGGGGGAGAACGGAGGAGGGATGGATCCCGACCCCTGGGTGCAGAGAGGGCAGCTTTCTGCCCCTAAAAGCATCGGTGCTTCAGCTCAGCCCCTCCGGCCTGTGCCCTATGAGGGCCCCTTCGTCCTTCAGCGCTGCAACACCTGCCCCGGAGGGTTGGGCAAGGACACCACGGAGATGGGCCTGTTGCTCGATTAATGGAGAAATCTGGGGTGAAAGCTGAAGAAAGCTGAGCAGGGACAGCTCTCCCGCACCGGCCTGCCTTTCCAGGGACAGGCAGCGTCAGGGAAGGCGACTGCGTGGTTTCCTTAGCACCGCAGGCGCTTCTCTGATCGCCTCAGCTGTGACACTGCTGCCACGGGACTCCATCAGCACAGAGCACTTGGAGGAGGTGAACTCTCCTCAGGGGGCTTCGTGATTCCCACAGAGCTGCCACCCGCAGCCGTGGGCAGCCCAGGGCCAGGGCTGGATCCATTCCCCCCCCACCGCCTCACCTGGGGATGGAGGAGTCAGGGGAGGCCTCGAGCTGCTTCGTGTCTGCCCTTCAGGCTAGAAATGGGTTATTTGTGCTCTTTTAGCCCACTGCTAACAAGGCTGCGACTGAATAGTTTCTAAAACCGCCGTCTGCATCTCCTTCCAGACAAGCACCGACATGGAGCTCCTGTGCAAAGCCTCCACGGTTGTTTTCGAGAGCCTGAGCTGCCACAAACCCCTGAAGGGCATCTACCTCAACTTGCTGCACATCGTGACAAAGAGCACCAGCCTCAAGGTAAGGCAGCGCCGGGCCCCACGGGGGCACAGCCCCCAGAATCTCAACACCCTGTGCTTCTCCCCTTTCCTGGGCACCTCAGGCGGGCGCTTTGCTGCATGCCTGGCTGCTGCTTTCCAGCAGCTGGGCTTTGAACATGAAGGGCTTGGCTAACAGCCACGTCTCCCCCTTGCAGGCACCGTGTCCCGTGGCAGCAGGCAACACTACCTCCCTGCAGGAGTTCCTACGGGGCCTCCACAGAACCCTCCAACGAGTAGCAAAAGAGAATTTGTGATTTATTTTTTTTTTTTTAAATTATTGTATTGACATTGTATTTGCAAATGTTATTTATGATTCTTTAAATAAATGTATTTTTGGAGTAAACACGCTTAGTTTGCACAAGATGTTTCTTGGCCAGAGCACAGTGAGGACGGAAGCACACCTGCAATATAAGTTGCAAGGAAGCCCTGGGGTTGTGAAGGGAATCCTGACTGCACGGGCAGGAGCTGGCTCAGGGCACAAGCTTCATTTTGGCAAGTATTTAGTCAAGTATTTGGCAGTATTTAGTCCTTCCCCAGCAGCAGGGGACAGACACCTAAATACCTGCAAGACTATCAGTTTACAATTTTGGCACAGCGTGGGAGAAGGCTTTGGAAAGTCCCAGGACTGTGCATCTGCTGCGTCAGAGGACTCAGGGAAGCTGCAAAGTTCACAGGTTTTTTGTGGTCTGCTACCTGCTGCATGAGCAGGCGGAGATACCTTCCAGAGGAAGAAAAGCGATGCAGACCAAAGAGTTCACACAACAAAGGAAAGAGCTGAACATTTCCTATTACTGCAGGTAACTTCATACCCTCTGCACAAACAGACACCGTGACAGGCGTGGGATGTAGCAGGAGGACACTCAAAGCCACAGCGTGAACATTCTCCTTCCCAGCAGTAGCACCTGTTCAGTGCCCGTACCCAGAAGGCAGAACGCAGGCAGCCGTGGCTGTGGTGCAGCGAGGGAGCTGCTCTTGCTCAGTCAGGCTCCCCCATTCCAGCAGCTCAGGACAGCCCCAGCAGAGGGTCAGCTTGTTCAAGGGGCACTGATCTCAGGCCTGCCAAGCCCACTCTCATTCTGCAGTCTGCTTCTCTCCTGAGTTTATTGCTCACTGCCTTGGGGCTTGGCAACAGGATCTCCCCCAGCACCCCAAGCTCACTTAGCTAACTTCTCCTGCAAGTGCTCCAACGCTATAAAGGCTGCTTCAGCCACCCTTCCTGACATCACGCCTGACTCCCAAATGATTTACGAGTCTGTATGCATATAGTTACTTGAAAAAACAAGCGGGGAGGTAGAATCAACAGTTTTATTTCATGGTATGAACATGCTTTGGGGACACAATACTGATATGTACAGTGTACTGAATAAAATTTAACCATAAAACACAAAGATAATAAAAAATAAACAGTTAGAAAACCAATAAATAGATAGACAAGTTAGACAAGCAGCTTTTCCTATATACAGAACTGGCTAAACAAAACTGTTGAGAAAGGTGAAAGCTGGATGTATGCGGACAGTAAGTTTCTGAAAGGCACTAAGGACCATTTTCTCCTCCCTTGAACCTGAAGAAAGGTTCAGGAACAAAAGTTAAATATGAAAATTCATTTACATGACAGTAAACACAAAGCCTGGAAAACTCAATGTCAAGGTTGATATTTGAGAACAAGGGGAATCTTCTGGTAGCAAGATGCAAAAATGAGCACACGCTTAATGGTAACAGGACTGAGAAATTCTATAGGACTCACACTGACCTGGGATGAAAATGGCTCTACTGACTATTTGTGTGGATTAAAAATCCACACAAACCCAGCCCATTCCTCTTCAAAACATGTTACGGGCACACCTGACATTCACAGATTGTCCTGGGCTACAGAGAGGGCCAGTAAGACAAATCTGCAAGCCAGGCTCTCTTTTGAAAGGAAGCTCCCAGAACTTCAACAACATCCACCACAGCTATCAGGCAAGCCAAGCTGACAGATCATCATGAAGACAGCTCCACTTTAAAAAAAAAGTCCTCTTGTAAGAGCAGATTTGTTCTTAAAACAAGCTCCCATAACAGGAAATCCCAATCCTCCAATTTACAAAGCTGTGCAATTATTTGAAGTTTCTCTGTCCCAAGGTTCTTAAATATATAGAGTACAGTTGTTTTCAGCAGCAGGATTGTAACAAGAATTCAAACAATGTATGTACCTTTATAGTTGAGCTTTAAATAGTCTAAATGCAGTGCCATGGCTCACAGTAGCATATTTGAGCCACTGATGGATGGTCTCCCAAAGAATTTTCAATGTTTTTTTTTTGAAAGTAGAATTCAGGAGAAACACCCTTAAAAACAGATCATTCAACAAAACTAAGCACAGCAAGACACAATAAACAGAGAAATACAAAAGTCTGCCCTGGTTCTGAGAACAGGCCAAAGTTACACATCTATCTGCTTGGCCCAGGAACCAACAAGAACAGAGCCAAGAAACAGACAGAAAAAGCATTTGAGCCATTTTCAGTCTTGCTGATGATAAACATGTAGTAGGATATCCTAATTTAATTTAAGTACATTCAAAATAAGGTCAGCACTTCAGAGAAAAATCCAACTAGCTTAGGTCAGAAAAAGATCTGAATCTTTACCTCTACTCAAATGCTAGACTGGAAAAAAAATGCCAATGTTTATATCTGCATCTTGTATGAATTTAGGTGACAAATCGGATCTTTTCATCTTCCCTTCCACTTCTCCCCTCCTCCACCCTCCCCCCCCCAAAAAAAAAAAAAAGAGGGCAGTAGTATGTTCTCCTCCTAGGTCATGATCCTGAAAAAACACATTGAAAAACCAGGGAAAAGCTTAGGACTCATTTAGAATAGAGTTAATGCATCGCTCCAGAGCAAAGCGTGGCCTTGCAAGACCAGTTTAGCTGTTGCAGATCCTGCTACAGAGCTGTTACAGATTTGCAAGGTACATCCAGTTAAGTATCAGGACAGTAAGGAAGGGATATCAACTTCTAGCTACTGCAAATACTTTGCAAGAGTGCTCTGGTAATAGCAAACATAGCTCCTCAGGTGTCCTGAGTTCTGGACAGAAGCCATCTTGCTCTTCATGTCATGCTTAAGGACTCAATTTTCACATTAGTGAGCACAGCTTTTTAAACTCTAGGTAACGCTACAATTACATGGAAGTTACAGCTAATTAACACCACATTGGCATCGGATTGTTGAGATTCCTACAGCTGCTATGCTCTAGCATGAGTTATATAGCACACACAATTCAAAGGAGATGCGTCTTTTTCTGTGACACAAAAGTAGTGTATTAAAGTGTTATGTGTCTATTAGCAGCATAAATATCAAAGAGCAGCCACCATAAATGGTTCCCAGCAGAGACCTTTCTTTCCCCCCTCAAAACACAGCCAGCAACAGGAGATGATAGAGTCCAACAAACAGCATGAGCTGTTTCAGGGGATGTTACCGTACTGGGAAAATTGAGCAATTTGTGCCTATTCTAATAAAGGAGAGTAATTCAGCCTCAGTTATGGCCAGGGATGAGAAAAATGGAACCCCAGTGCTCACAGTCCTGCTGTAGTAAAGCAGTTCCCTTGAATAATCTGTGCTGTCCAGATTACTACAAAGAATTCACATCAATTAAAACAATTTCCAGCTCAGAAGCAGAAGAAACAGCCAAAGCAATGCTGCAACACAGACTTAAAAGGAGGAGGAAAAGAGTTCTCTTGACTTTACAAAGGCCTCACTCTCCACAGTGCCAGCAGATCACACACACACAAAACTAAAAGCACTACTCAGAAATACTTGTTTTCTGTTGCACTTAAACAGAGCATGGTCCCTTCCCCGAAGTCCCAAAGTTGTGTAATTCAAGATTCTCCCAACCCAGTTACTTTCTTTGTACAGCCAGGTTGCAAACCAAGAGGACTGTGTACTTCATACACAGTATGATCAGGTTAATAGATACAGTGAGGAATATTTAAATAAAAGGGTTAATGCTCTTAACTCAAAGGTTTGCAGCAACCACATTCAAACAGATCAGTGCAACAGAGGACAACAGTGAAAGCTGCCGGTTATGTGCAAAGCAGGACAATCAGATTTACCAGCATTAAATTTTAGGATTCCATCAACCATTTTGACCTAATACGTCATCTAGCACTTAAAAACACATCTAGAACCCTTATTTTCTATACATTTCAACAAGGATTACCAGCAATAGTTTCCCTGCACAACACATTGTTTAACACAGAATTTCACAACCGTAATATATACCAGTTTAATATTATGTTAATATAACATACAGTATACAGGCAACTAAGGAAAAATACATTTATATATATCTTAAATAAAGCTCCATACCAGCAAGGTATGGATTTTATAGCCACTTCGAACTGTGCCATCTTGAATTGCATATTCTGGCCAAACCTTATACACTCACTGATTTTTACGGCAATTCTGAACACGTCACACCTACTGCAGCAGGGAGTCAATGACAGCTCCTGGCTTTGCAGAACGTTTTCTGTTTGGAGAGCAAAAAGGAAAGGAAAAATAACCACAGACATCATTATGCTGTCCAGGAAAGACAAGGACCAGCCACTTTTCAAGTCAAAACTACAGTGATAACTTTTCCACAAAGCATCTGTCAGAAAAAGATCAAGAACACCCTTGCTGAAGTCTCCCCCAGCAGTACATTACTTTCTGGTAATACCAGCATACACACTGTCAGTGTGTCACTTGTTAAACTACAGCAGTAGACAGTAAAATAAAACAAGATGACAGAATAGGGGAATGTGACAAAAGGACACCAGAAAAGTCCCTACATAAATGTCTTTCTGGGCAAGATTTTACCACAGTAAGATTTCAGCTTGGTTCTGCCTCACTTGGCACTGGTAAATCTTACATAGTGCAGAATCTTAGCATTTTGTATTATAACAATAAGTCTTCAAACATTTGTCAAGTTTGTAGGCACAAACTTAAGCCTTCCCGTGTAAGTTTCCCATTACATACAGATATTCCAAAATTCTTCACCTTCTACCAGTCTTGGGCCTAGATCTTCCTTTTGAAGTCCTTGGCCTCTCCAGTTTCATCAGAGATTGCCTCAAGCTTTCTTCCGTGTAAGCTAAGTAAACATGGGAAAGATCCACCTCAAAGGGCTAAAGGGAAAGACAGCAAAACATCAGAACCTTTATGTGCTGATCAACTGCTCTATTTAAGACAAGAAAAAATATTTTCAAATTAAAAAAATGAAATTTGATGATTGTCCCATAAATGCACATGCTGTGGTAAGCAAAGAATTTAGACCTAGCAGAATTTAGACCTAGTCAGTTCAACACATGCTTATGAGAAGCCACTCACATCTTTTTCCTTTTTGTCCAGGACAGGAGTCTGTTTCCTCATATTGTTTCCGGTATATGCAACACATTTCTTAAATAAAAGAAAGGTCTGTTAGTAAAATTGTTTGTGCACAGTAAAAACTACAGCTATATAAATTTATTTCTGGGCTCAGAAGCTTGTGCTAACGTTAGCTTGTACGTTAGTCAGCTAGCTTACCAGCTGCCATTCTCCAATGTCTTCATTCCAGTGAACATAGTTTTCGATCATTTCCTAGAAAGAAGTTATAGAAGTTGTGCAAGCCTGTAACAATGATCTACGCTCCAGATACATTTTCCAGAACATGCATCCTGGAAAGCCTTGACAAGTTGCTTAAGAACAGCCTTGACCACTTCAAGTTGTTTATATCAGGACTGCCATACCATGATCAAAACCCCAATTTATGCTCTGAAGACTACAGAGGAAAAACATCACTCCCAAATTGCATACATTAGAGTTCCCATTAAAATATGGATTTTCCACTCTATCAATGCAACCAGGTTAGCAGTAAAAACACAATGCAATACAGAAAAGCAAAGATTAAGGAAAATACCTTTTCTATTTCCTATTAATGTGTGTCAGATTTAAACATGATTTTCTGGGCATTCGTGGGTGATACCAGAACAAGAATGAACCCAAGTGAAAGCTCTGAATTCACTTATTACTTTGTATAAGTCTGCAATCACAGAATCACAGAATTACAGAACTGTAGTCCAGGAACAAATCTGTGCTACAGCTTGGCAGACAAGCGTCTGTCAGTTGCCTATCATTTCCTTACAAAGGGAAGGGAAGCCAACTAATTCCATTTGTCAGTGGACCAAATATAGCTGGAGGGCTCAGTGAACACAGCATGCACCTACATCAAGGGCTTAGGGTCTGCATCGTTACCTGGTAGTCCTGAGGAATGAAGTTGTCTATGATAAGCATCTGAAGACGGAGTTCCCTGCTCAGCTGTCGAATATTCTCTAATAAGCCTTCAATCTCTCTCTGATGCTCTTGTTGCAGATCTGCCATCTACAGACAAACAAGACATTTGAGGAGGGTCAGAGCTAGCGTAAGGTAACAGCCTAAAACAGTCTTCTGCCTGTATGAGGCTCCTGGGAAAGGAAGGCAAACTCTGGTTAGAAGGACTAGAATATTTGTCTCAAGAATAAACCCTCCAAACACATTCCAGCCCAGAGACAGCTGAAAACTACATAACCTTCCTGGTCTCAGAAACATGAAACTGGCTTTCTGCCAGTCCAACCTTTATACTACCTAAGAGCAAAGTGTGCAAACAAGTTACATCCCTGGCAAGATTCCAAGGAAAGTCCCTGATTGCAAAGACAGTGTGATTCTCATGAAACAGGGACTCCAGATAGCAGCCAAAGGACACACCGAATGAATGGGACTGAGGAAGATAGGATGAGGGTAACAGACAGGAAGGACAGAGAGTAAAGAGCAGTAAAGAGTAAAAACCAGCTATCTTTTATTCTCTTCCATAACAAGCAGTACATCTCCTTGAAGTCCTGAGTATCTCAGAGCCTCATGCATACTCCAACTCAGCTTGGCTTAAAGGAAAGTTCCACAACGCACTCCGGTGCAGCTCTTTTTAAATTACATGAACCAAGCAGACAAGCAAAAATATTTTAAATCTATGGCACTTTTTCCAGAGTTACAAAGCTGACTGTAGCTACAAGCTATAGTCACTCCTGTCATCCACCACAAGCTGTGCACTTCAGACACTGACCTCTGATTTTGCAGCCATAAGCATGGTCCAAACTTTCTTCAGTTTTTTGGTTTTCCCCTGTGCTTCTTCCTGGAGGCTGGTGTACTTCTCCTCAATGTCCAAGCGTTCTTGCTGCATGCAAGATTTAGCAGACATTCACATATTAACATAATAAAAAAATATTTGCAACAGTTTGAACAGAAAGGGAAACTACTTGGACAAAAAGCATTTGCCAAGGGCACGGAGACCTGGCTTGGCCCAGCTGGCTCACACCCACAGTGATTACACTCCTCCAGGTAAGTGAGCACCACCAAAGTGGTTGGCTTCTGCTATGCCTCCAGAGCAGAGCCACATTTTATCCATGTGCAAAGGCACAAACACCATGTGTCCTACTACAGCTGCTGTTTCCAAACACCTACGAATATAACCCACCTCCTTCTCCTCAAGCTCCTTGCGAAGCTGTTCTGCTCTCTTCCTTCGTTCTTCCAACTCCATATTTGATTCTTCCAGAAGCTTTTCTTGTTCTTCTGCTTTTGCCAGCAAGTCCACTCCTCCTACAATCACCTTTTTCTCCAACGCAGACAGTTTCTCCAACAGGGTCTGGTGCTCTTGTCTAGAGAGACAGGTAGAGTGGAAAATCTCCTATCCTAAGGCACTCACAAGACAGCCAGGTCGAGTTCAGTCCTACAGCCCAGACAGCATTCATAGGGCTGGAAAAACTTGTCTGGCTGCCAAGGGTTTACGTGGGGGTGAGGCAGTGCAAGTGAGAGCACTGATTTCCTTAACTCCAGCTCCCATCACTTTCATGCAGGCTAAACCAGCTCAGCAGACAGGTCTCTCCCGCTGTAGTCCCCCTCTCTCAGAGGGTGCAAAGCACTGGTGATAGCAGGCGACCCCAGCAGCTTTTCTCCTCCAGCACAGAGAAGAGTGTGCCCCTACACTCATGGTGGCACGCTCACAGCACTGTGCTGCAGGAAACCTGGCTTGCTACATCCCTATTGCCCCTGACACAGCAGTAATGCTGCTCTTCACTGGTTGCCAGTGTTTGGAGGATTTAAGTTTCTAGGCCATCTCAACTAGCTGAGGTTTTAAAAAAAAATAAAAAAATAAAAAAAAAAATAGTAGAATAGAGTTCTTTTCTACCTGCTCTAATCTGGAAGCACAGAGGAAGCTCCTCTTTCATTCTGATAACAGCAAGAGCTGATGTTCAGTTTGACTAGCACCTCACCATGCATCTCCACATATCAATGACTGACTTGAAGATTAACAGAAGAAAAACCCATACCACAACAAAAAAATAAAATAAAAAATACTTAGAGCATGACACTCACTGAGCTTTAAGCAAATCTTTTTCTCTCTTCTCCAGTTCAGCTCTGGCTTTATTTCTTTCTTCTTCTTCCATATCAAGCTTAGTTTCAAGAGCTTTTCTCTCCTCTTCAATCTTTGCTTGCATCTCTACCATCTTATCAGGGGAAACTTTCTTTTTGCCTTTCAAAGAGATAGGGGAAAAAAATTATTTCACAGATAAAAATACTGCCTCTGTATCACAGCACTTTTTTTTAAGTTCAGATTCAGTAATTGTATTTAACAAGCATTAATTTCATGCCAAAACTCAAGGGCTCCAAGCTGGGCACAACTCAGTCTTTCAAGTTGCATTTTAATGCTGCTGACTTGCCTCCAGTTCCTGCAACGAAGAAGCTCTACAGAACTAATACAAGAACATAATGCCCTGAAACAGAAACCATACAAAGACCACTTGTGGAGAAGGAATACTGCCTAAGGGGAAGCCCAAGCTCAGATATTTTAACTAGGTCGATTAGGCCAACCAATAGAAAACAGAAGATTGCCGTGGCCTACAACTCATTGGGCTACCAAGACCTACATATTCACATTCCAAATTAGCACGTCCTCCCACCCCCTTGCTTGTTGTACTCTAAGGTGTTATCTATGGCAAAGTCAGCAAGTAGGTGTTTTAAGAACATGTTACAGTGAAAATACAGAAACTAGGGAAATTCAAAACAACCCCATGCAAACAGGCAGCAGAGGAAAACATCTGCGTGATATTCAATCTATGAAATAGTGACTACCCACAGATTGGAAGGTCACAGCAAATATCAGTGCTTATTATCTATGTCTTTAAAGTCTGAAAAGTCTGAAAGCAAACCAGGTATGTTTCATGTGTTAAAAAGGACACAGCCAGAGCAACTCATTGAACCTAGTGGCCCGATCATATAAAGCAGTGAGCAAGATATATGCTTTTTACATGTTAGTACACAGGCCTGTTTGTTCTCAGTTTTGGAGAAAAGAGTGAAATAGACTGAGTTGCAGGACACTTTACCAAGCTCTGCAATTGTATTGTAAGGAGGTGGAAATCGATTACACCAACCTGCTTGATCTTGCATTAAGAGGAAGTAGAAAGCAAATCGCAGAGAGGCAGCATATGCATAAAAAGGAGGAAAGAAAATATATTATTGCTTGATCATTTTGGACAAAGTTCATCAACATCAGAACAAGCATTAATTTTACATGCATGTCTCCAGACTAGAAAACTGAATAATCACTAAGAAATAAAACTCCATTAGAGCAAATATTAATGCATCATGATTTTGTGCTAAAGCATAGGATGTTTCTGTACTTAAAAGGGCTCGGCATATCCAGGATAGTCTTCAGCTCACTCCTGCATTCTTCTGCCCATTCAGTGCAATGCAGAATTTGAGTGTAACATGAGCCTGCCGCAAAGATCATGCCCTAAGAAACAGAGTATGGATTTCTTCTTAAGAGGCTTAGCATTTTTTTCCCTTCCTGAAGCCAGCCAATTCTGTTAAATTACCTGCGAAATCTTAGCATACAGAAGACTTGTTCTAAGTTTTAACCAAGTTTTCAAGCCAATTCTTTGCAAGATACATGACAATTGCACATAGGGTATTAGTAGGTTAATTTGCAGTAACTGATGCTTCCATAGAGGTATAGAGCCAGTTTGGGTTATTAAAGCGAGTGCAGTAAAAGAGGCAGGATAGGGAAAGGGCAATGAAAGGCACCGCATGCAAAAGGGCCACACGTGAGGACAGTTAATATCCCAAACCACACTCATCCTGATCACCAAAAGCCCAATGCAGCTTCTACAAGAGAGCTGCCTCCAGCCTTGCGGGAGATGGGCTGATCCAGCCAGTGCCACAGCAGCGATTTGCCATTAACTGTCCTCAGCCAAACAAAATATTCAGGTCTTCAGCAAGCTTTGAAAGAGCGAATTTGAAGCGAGCAGATTTCCAAGCCTATCACAGTATTACTCAAAGGTCACCCTTAGGCTGTGAGCTGCCTTCTGCTACCACACTTTCTCTGAGCTGACACTTTCCACTACCACAACTAGTGTAAGCTACTGAGGTTTACAGCAAGACCTTCCCAACTCTCCACACACGGAGAAGAGTGGACTACGTCTATACAGGATAACCACCGTGGGTAAAGTCCCTACAAGTCAAGGCCTGAGATTTACATTTTATTTTTGGTTAAAGTCATCACTAACATTGTAGGACTTTAAAGGGACAGATTCTTCTCTCTGATCAGGAGCAGACCACACTTTCCTCACTGCTAAACCAAAATCCAGATCCCTTGTTGTTCCTCTGAACTTCCTCTAAAAACTTAATGTCATGGGGCAGTCTGGAAAAAAAAATCAGCAACCACAGCCCAGTTTTGTTTGTTTGGAAGGGTCTGCCAAAACAAAGCCACTCAAAGCATTATGAAGTTTCCCTTGCAAGTATAAAAATAGTGTAGCTTAACTGCTGACTGCTCATTCATTCTCTCCAAATCCAATTTTGAGAAGGCAGAGTCCAATATAACATAGCACCTACCAAAAAAAGCTGCTCAGACTTTCTGATATCTTAGAGGGAGTATTTAAAATACAGAAGTTGCAAACACTTATCCTATTATTTCCCAATTGCCTTTAAAACTTGTTCAAACAGCATACTGAATTGCTTTCTGTTCTTTCACATCTGGCTAACAACGTGCACGTTGAACCACTGTTGCAAGCATGAAAGCAGCAAAGGAAAGGCATGCTTTATCCACGTTAAGTTCAGGTTTATCTTTCCAACAGACAAAGCAGGGAAGAGTGCGGCATTGCAAAAATGGAGTGCACAGATTATGGAAAGGCCAAAGCTTAAAGAGACTTAAGAGCTCCCACTCACTAGTGAAGGACTTATCCAGAGGTTTCTCTATGACAGAGCATGTGGAGTCTGAACTACTGCTGCTGCTACTGCCTGGAAAACAGAAGCGAGTCCCACAGAAAAACCCAGAGAGGAAGAAACATGCAGATGGGAAGTTAGTTCCAAGGAAAAGACACCCAGAAGGGCCAGCAAATTAGTTCAGAAAGGCACAAGTTCCCATTAGGAAGCATTTGCTAGGATCCCTCCCAGACAGCCTGCAAAGCCACCACTTCCCAGCACAGAAGGCATGCTCACAAGGACAGTTCAGTTAAACCCACCTTAACCAGCCTACAGCTTAAAAACCACATGCCAAGGCTGCTTCCATTTCAAGCAACAACACAGAAAACCAGATCCCAGTGAAGGTGGCTGTGGATATCTGCAGTAGCAGAGGATTCAGTGACCATGAGTCCTTTCCAGTCTTATGCATGTAGCAATGTACACTGCTCCCTCTGGAAGGCAGAACCAGCTTAAACAGGGACAGTTACTGTGCACACTCCTGCTGAGCAGCACCTGTACTTAGGGAACTAGAGTAGCTCGTTTGGAAGCTAAGTTAAGTCACAGCTATTTGCCCTCTATTCCTTTCAAGCAGCATTTTGAAGATGGCTTCCTCTGGTGGGAGCTTTGGGCAGAACGTGTTTCTTGATGAAGATGTTGGTCAACCTTTTTGATTCTAGAAAGTACCAACAGGGGAAAACGAAGGAAGAGTTGCGTTACAACCAACACTCAAGGCTTGACAGATGTCACTTACGACTCTGCTTGTACAGGTACCAGATCTGGAAGCCACAGCTTCCCACAGTACACCATAACCTGCAGTTCTAGGTTCAGCAGCATCTTCTGGGATTAAGATACTACACGGTAGTTTAATACTAGTGTAGGATAAAGGAGACTTTACCATGGGATTTCCAGAGTGCTCCCAAACAAGGGGCGTGCAGCTCCCATTCAACTTTTCAGCTAGCACACAGACAACCAAAGGTCAAGTTCTTCCTCTATCAACACAAAATAGGACACTAGAGTGAAGTCAGTTACTGAACATCCATAAGACAGATGAATCCTTTGCCTAAGCCACAGCCAAAATATCCCTCTAACCATTTCTATGGCTATAAAAAATACATCTGCCTATCGCTGATCTCTGGCATCTTCCTCCTCCCACCTCTGTGGGCAGGGGAAGTTCCACAGTACCAGTCACAAGCCATACACAGCCACCTTGCGGCAGCCAGGGAGCCACCGCGTTAAGAGGACGTTACCGCAAGCACAACTACCCGAGTGGAAGCAGATACCACAGAGGATGGGAGCTGTCCATCTGCAGAGACAGCACCAAATAGCTTCGTTTCTAGAAGAGGCATGATAATTGCAGCGGCAGTAGGGCAGCCCTACAACCCCACTTTTCCCTGCCTGACTCTTGCTACAGTTTCTGACACCAGCAGCAGGACAGGAGGAAGTTGGTGGCACTGACACGATTCCCTGCTGCCTTACCCCGTCGTTTCTTCCGCTTCTCTCCATCCTCTCCAATCTCCCCATCATCATCTTCATCCTCTTCTTCAGAAGAGCTCGTCTCAGAACCAGATATCTCTTCCCCTAGAAGGGAAAAGGATTGTTTCTGATGCACTTCCCTTCACCTTGTATCACCTTGTTATTGTGACAGTGGCATTTGCCTGAAAGCAGTGAGCAGATAGTTTGTGATGGCTCTGGGAAATTAAGGAAGGTTAATATGGGTTGTGAAGTCAGTGTGAACGCTTCAGGAGGTGTTTTTCACTGGAAACAAAGCATCCATGGACTGCTGAAGGGTAAAGCTACTGAATTTTCCTAGAACTGAAAGCATTTGGAGATTTTTCTATTGAGATAGAAATCCAGTGATGTTAGCAAATAAAGCCACTTCTCTACAGCTTAGAATCTACAAACTTCAGAAGCCACCCTCCACCCACTAGGGATGAAACAGCTGCATCCAGCTCCCAGTCCCTGAAGAAAGCGTTCCTGACATTTCCTGCTTCTCCTGAATGGGAGAGGCTCCAAGCAGCAAGCCTTATCGGAGCTACTGCTACCATATTCTGTTCTGTAAGCATCACTCCGGAGAGAGATGTCAAGCCAAGGTCACTGCTCAGGAAGTATTCCTCTGCCAGAGTTTTTGAATATTGATGGATTAATAACTGTCACAAGCTCATAAATTTCCAGGGCTTTAGGAAGCTTCTTGTTTCCTCTATGTCCTGGCTGATGGTCACTCTAGCCACACAAATTTACTTCATTTTTCTACTGAAAATTTTTCTCCCCGCTTGAGGATGGATGCATTTACCTTTTGCTACTGCACAGTTTAAATCCCTACCCCACACCCAATCGTACCTAGACCTCTGCTTGCTCACCAGGAGCACACAGAACTCAGCCCAGAGCCATCACTTTATGCTAGTGGCAAGTGCCACCTAGTGGGCAAAGCCAGGTCCCCTCAGCAGGAGGGCCCTGCTGCCCTTACCTGAGGGCACCTCTTCTGGAACCGAACAGGATAATCAAAACCAGAACGCTGACCTGCAAACAGCAGCTGTACTCACGTGATATTTTCAAATAGGGAAGAATTTTCACACTCAGACAGGGTGAGAATTTGTCTAGACAAACACCAGCAGGCAAGGAAATCTCACCTTCTTCCAGTTTTTTCTTAAGCTCTTCAATTTCTTTTTGAAACTGACGCAGCAAAGCATCCTTGGGGTCCTCGTTAATCCTGGCCTTGTTCTTAATATTCTTGGCTCGGTTTGCGTACCTGAGAGTGCTGATAGTCTCATCATAGTTGTAGTCTGCTGGGCCAATGTTTGCACACTGTGACACACGGAAGAGCAAGTTACTAGATGGTGAAGTGTTAGAGTCCAGAACAAGTGATTTCACAGGGATCCATCCCCAGCTCCACCAGTATCACACTGCCACTCCTTCCCAAGCTTTCCTGCTGCTTCCACACTAAGGCTGCTTTTGGCTACCTAAGCACGACTTCTATCTGATCTTGTGCACACTACATTCAGATCCCTGTCTGTGCAGAGACTAAGAGAAGAGATAGCAAAAGTACGTAAAAGGTTCTCAACTGCAAATAGCTCTGAAAGAAACAAGTAAATGCCAGGCTGTTCTTCTGGCAAAGTCATTATGCTGTCTCTGTAGGAACAGATCAATAGCTGGCACCGGTAGGAGCATCTCTCAGCTTACCATCATGGTTTTGGAGTTGCCCCCCAGGGAGTCCTGAAGGAGCCGTGTAAGCTTGGAGTTACGGTAGGGCACATGAGTGCTCTTGCCATCCACCAGTGCTGAGATGACGTTGCCCAGCGTGGAAAGAGAAAGGTTGATCTTTGTAGCTTCTTTCAGTCGCTGCCCCGTTGCTCCAGTTTTTGCCTGTCTTTCTGAGCCCTGGAAAGGAAACAGGAATCAGGAATTGCAACAAAGTCTCTGATATGTCTCCTCCCTCCAAATAGGGTCATCTACCCCTGAAGTATAGCTAGCAGCCATGTCACTGAACACCTCATCGTTATTAGAGAACCTAGGCATGTACCTCAGTCGTGGTTAACGAGACAAGTCAAACAGGTCTTAACTGAAGCTTTCAATGCCAGAAAATTCTGTATTGCTCAGAGTAATCACACAATGACCAAGGTTGGAAGGGACCTCAGAAGATCTAGTCCAACCCCTCTGCCAAGCAGGATCAGCCAATTGTCCAGACTTCTGTTCTAAGCCTTTAACAGCGCATAACTGAGCAGCCAGGCCCACCAGGTTTTATGGCAGACCTCACTGATCCTACTTACAGCAAGATCGACCAGGTGCAGCTTGCCCATGCGCACATGCATGTTTCCATCAACCCCCTTCTCGCTGCACTCGATGGTGATGGTGAAGATGGCGTGTGAACGGGAACTGTGCTCATTCATGTTTGTGGCACCAACCGAACCTTTTAATTGAGAAAAAGGTTAATGAATCACACTCCTCTAACATCCTTCTCGCTCTCAAAGGAGCTTTATCCCCACCTTTTTACTCAACCCTGTTTTTCAGAAGATGGGAGAAGGATGCTCTGACTCAGCAAACTGTGTTCTGAGGCACGGAAGTCACAGGATATCCCCAGTCTAGACCAGAAGCATTGCTACCTTCTGTGGCTAAGCTGACTGCATGATCCCATCCCAAGAGCAGCAGCAGTTCTCATTTGTTTCCTTTTAAAAGCTACAGAGATCACTAGCATTATGCCTTCACTGCTGACCCCTGTAAATAGCTGTATTTTAAGAAATAAGAGCATGACAATCCATGCCAAAAGCAATAGTAAATCAGAATTTTAGCTCATAAAAGGATCTGGGCTTAACTAAGAGATCTTCCAGAAAGCATATACCACCTTCTGTTCACAGCACAGAACTAGCTGTTGCTCAGCCTTGTCAGAACAGAGGAGGGAAAGAACCATGACACGCTAGTACCCCTGACAATGCTGACTGCTGTCACTGCATCCTCCTCTTCACCGTTCCTCCAACAGAGGACGCATGGCCTTCTTTACCTGCCCCTGCACAGAAGGGCATTGGGAGGGGAGATCCTTTTGCACTGTGCTCAGCTGAAGGAGCTTTCCAGCTTTAGGACTCAGAGCAACACCTCTTACTGCAGTCTCACAATCAGACCCTCGCTCTGCCTGCCAGCAGAGCTGTAAACCTGCCCACTGCGAGACTACGTACGGTTCTTGTGGCCCAGAGTCATGATCCTGTCCATATCATCTGCATTGTTTACGACATAAGCTGAAAGGTCTTTGATATAAACTCCCACATCAGGTCTCTCTTTAACCTAAGAGAGAAACAGTTTAGACAGAGCATCCTCAGAAGATCCCTGACGGCAATTTTCAGTGGCACTGTATCGCTACAGTGATTTCCTCCCCCAGGTTCTATTTTGCACAGAAAACACTCCTCCGCTCTGAAAGCGAATGGCTAAGGAACTGAGACTCATGCAGGACAACACTCCACTGGTTTTCCCTAACAGCAAATACAGGCTTCAAGTCCCAGTCACTAACTCCTAGCAAAACTATCAGGGGGCCTTTAGGATAGCATTGCATGCACAAAACTGACTCAGCTGAAAGCCAGTTTCTAACTGTACATCTGACCAAACAGAAAAGATTCAGAGAAATCAGCAGAGATACCCAGCTGCTACTGCATCTCAGAGGAAACGGGACACGTGCCAAGGAACCCAGCCTCCCACTTCCCTTCAAACGCTCTCTGGTCTTTAAAATATTTATTTCACAGCAGTGAGCAATATCATCAGATTCAGAACAGGCAGCTCACCTCCAACCTCTGCGTCTGGTCTTTTCCTAGCAGGTCCCGTACTTCTTCATTGTAAATTTCCAGGTAAGACACACGAACTAAAAACCTGAAGACAAACAGTTGGGTTGCTTTCTTAGGAAGATATTTGTTGAGGTCAGGCAATCACAGACAGCAAAGAGAAAGCAGCAATCTACAAATACAATCCTGCAGCCCAGTCAAGAACTGCCTAAGGAGTGCAAAAGGATCTCCCCTCCCAAGGAGTCTTCCAGCTGAAGCCAGAGATACGGTTTCAGTTGCCATTGTTGAGGTCTGGCTTTTTCTACAGATAGACATGCAAGACAGAAACAGTAAAGAGAAGCCATACCTTGTATCCCCCTCAGCTTTGGCAATGTGACCAAATATATGTGCAAAGGAATTCGGAATGATGCCTCTAAGCTCAGGAACTGCTCTGACCCCTTCCATGGTAAAAGTCTTGCCTGTTCCAGTCTGCCCATATGCAAAAATAGTGCCTAAAGAATAAGAAAATATAATTAGGAAGCTGCTAGCTGCATTTTTACCTCATTAATTCTTAGCCCAATAGCTGTAAGCACATCTTATTTTTATGGAGTTGAAACTTTCCACCCTCTCCAGCAGATACTGTACAAAGATAAGAGAAAAAGAAACGTTGTACAACAACGGGAAACAGGTCAGAGCCACTGCTTTATCCAGCCTGCAAAATATTTAAGAGAAAGTCAGCTTGTTTTAACCATACAGAATGATTAAAGAATGGAATGCTAGTACACTTAGGGCTCACACATAATTAATACAGGCCCAATTAATAACACTGTCAATTAGAGGCAGGTTATATACCAGGTGTAAAACCAACTATTGCTAGCACTCTAAGTCACAGCAGAAACAATGTGAGACTCCTGCACCACAGGCCACAGAACCAGCCTGATTCTGAACCTGCGGACACAGCTTCAGTTTGAACTAGATAATCAGCCCACATAGGAAGCCATCAGAAAGTTCACCGTGACCCAGCTCAGACACTCCAGAAATACACTGGTTAATTGGTTTTGCCCCAGCACTGCTGAAAACCCAAATTAGGCTTCCATTTTCATTGGCATTACAGTTTGGAGAAATGCAATTTTAACCAGCTGAAACTGGGTGTGTTAGCACGAGAGTTTATTAGGCATTTGCAAACCTTTAAAAACTTTACAGGCTGCTGTTGCTCATAGCACACTTATGGAAAGCAGTAATTTGTTTCCTTGCTAACGTCTCCTTTCCTTAACGCAGCGTATTTGCATGCATAACACACACACAAACCACGGTTGTACCCTTTCCAGCTGTAGGAAGCAGCAGATTATCTGCCGGGCCACGCAGATGTGCTTAACTAGTCATCTTAGTCTAAACCAGCAAATTTTAGAGGAGAAAATGCAGCACTTATATGCACAAGCCTGGTATGCATACCTAGTTACTGCAGGACCACGGCAGCTGCTTGGTTACTGAAACTGTACAGTGAAGAGTCGCTGAGAATTCTGATAATGAAACAAAGCGTTTATCTTTGTAAACAGAAGATGGAGAATGAAAACACAACAGCTCACTGACCTCAGCAGGCATTGCTCATCACTGATCTCCCCCTGTTTACAGTCAGCAGCTACAACCACTGCGGGTGCTCGGGATGATGAGCACCTTCTGGGTATTTTAAGTGAGGTCAGGACACAAACAGACAGCTACAGCCCTCGCCAGGGAGGCTCCCAGTAGGACCAGCAGCATCGCTAAAAGTGCAGGCAGCACGAAATGGGGTGCACAGACTTGAAACAAGGCACTCACCATTGTATCCTTCCAGGACGGAGTCAATAATCGGCCTTGCAGTTAGGTTGTAGACATCCAGCTGCTTGCTCTCTGGCCCAAACACCGTGTCAAACGTGAAGGTCTTGGGCGGCTCGTTGGACGAGTCTGTTTTGTGAACCGTTATCGTCCCCCTCATCTCGTCCACGCTGACTGCCATCTTGTAGCCCGTCGCCTTCTCTCGCTCGTTGAGGGGCCGGCAGCGGACAACCACCTTGACATTGTCGCAGCTCTCCGGCCTGTCCAGCTTCTCGGCCTTGTTGATCTGCGGTGGAAACCACACAGAGACAGCCCCGGGCTGCGGCGTTACCTCGGACACCGCTGCGGCGTTACCCCTGACCCGGGGGGGGGGTTTATAACGAGGGCAGGGCGCACCCCGCACGCTTCAGCACCTCCCAGCCTGCGGGCACCGCGCAGCCCTCAGGAACTTCACCGCCACCAGGCCGCGGCCCCGGGCCCTGCCTGACGGGAGCGGCCCCGCGCCGTGAGGGGCCCCCCTCAGCCCCGCGGCCTGGCCCTGCCCCGGGCCCCACCACCACCCTCAGCCTCCCGGTGATGGAACCGGCCCCAAGCGGGCCACCCCCGCCCCATCCCCGCACCCCATCCCCGCTCGCAGCCCCCCGGCCCCGCTCACCGGCATGGCGGCGGCGGCCGGTGAGGGAGCGGCGCGGGGCCGCAGCGCGGAACAATAACAGCACCGCGCCTGCGCCCGCCCCCCGCCCGCCCGGCCGGCGGCCAATCCCCGCGCGCTGCGGAGCCCTCGCAGCCAATGGCTGCCGAGGTAAGGCGGGGAGAGTCCCGCCCCTCCCCGCCCCGCAGCCAATCGGAAGGGCGGGCGGGCGCGTTGCCATGGCAACCGCGGGGCCTAGGCCGGGGCGAGGCGCGGCCTACTCCCGGCTCCGCCTCAGGGCCCGGTGGGGCCGGGCCGGGGCCGCGCGCAGCCGCCGAGCCCGGGGGCGGTGCGGGGCGGAGCGGCCCCGCCCGGTGCCCGGGGCCCGGCCGAGCCCCGCGGAGCCCCGCGGAGCTGCTGGGGCGGCGGCGGGGCCCCGCGGGCGGCCCGATGCCCCGCCGCGCACGGAGCCCCCCCCCCCCCCGCGGCGCGGCCCAGCCGGGCGGGTAAGGAGGGCGGCGGGGGCCGCGCTGCCTCAGCGGGGGGTGGGGGCGCTGGGAGGACGGGGCGGGCTCCGGGGCGTCCCTGACAGAGCGGGGAGCTCCACGGAACTCCAGGGATAACGAGAAATTAGCGGAGAAATTATCGGAGCAATATCAGCCCGAGGGTCCCCCAAGCGCTGCTGTGGAAGCCCTCCTCCGCCGCTCTGCTGGCAGAGAGCAGCAGAAATCGCAGACCTACTAACGTCTTTTTTTGTTGTTTCCCCCTTTTTTTTTACACTGTTTAAAACTGGGATATGAGGTAGGCATTAAAGCGCTGTTTCAGGCTGAGACAACCTCACTGTTTATCTTTTAAATAGTAGTTTTCTTCACATTTATTACATACAGAGTCTGGAGAGTGGTGTGCCCAAAGCTGCTGTGTGTCTTCAGCTGTAACAGAGAAAGATTAGATTGCTTTTAAACTGTTAATTAAGAAATAAAAAAAAAAATCTGAAGAACAATCATCTCGGATGCTTTTTTTGGAAACAATAGGCCTCTGTTTGCCAGAAATTCGGGATCTGCAGCTAACAGGTTGCAACTTAACTCTGCAAAGGGAGAGCTGTACGGGGCAGTGAGCGCAGCGATACGTACTGCTCGTTCCGGGGTGGCTCAAGGGAGCTTTTACAGAGCACAAGAGTCAGAAAGCGAGCCTGCAGTGTTTAGCTGTCTGACACGTTTTCTTCCATCATCAGCTTCCCCCTGGGAAAATGCGTGCCAGAACTGTTCTTTGCTTATCAGCAAACAAAGAAGTTGTACGGCTGCTCCTGTCTCGTTCTCAGCACTGGACGAGCATCTTGAGAGGAAATCACCTATCACAAGGAGCTGGGATATCGCTTCATAATCCTTCTCTTGGTTTTGACAGCGGCTCCCGCCTGGGAAACTGGCTCAAAGAGTTGCTATGAAGTGCCCTGGACCTCCAGAGAGCTCAAGACTTGCCTGCTTCCTGGAAAGTGCCTTAGCCAGAGAGACTAGGATTTGGAAAGTGCCGGTTTTCCACCACCTCACCCTGAAGGTATTCTCTCATGACCTTGATCTCTGTGATCCCAAGGCTGAGCAAATTCAAGGGCTGTTAAAAAATCTGTAAGAGTAAATCAGAACCTGCCCCTGACTCACGCCTTTCTCCCCGTTGAGGGTGTTTGAACACAAGCTGTGCTGCAGCAGGGGCTTCAGCGTTCTCTGGAGAGGGAAATAATGAGCACACTCAGCACCTTATTCATCGGAGCTGGGCTTGGAGGTTCAGAGGTGTTGTGCAAGGGCAGAGCTGTGTGCTGCCCCATCCAGCCCTCCAGTAAAATTCCAGTACGAAGTGCCTGGAAGTGCAGCTAGAGCCTGGCTGGCTGGGCAAGGTGTAGCAGTGCTTTAAATTGCACCAATGTTTGCCCTTTCCCTTGCTCTGCAGACACAGAGGGCGACTTTCTTCATTGCAAGCCTGGAGACATCTGAAATGTTAATTAGGGCACTTAGAATGATTCGAGTCTTCCTTTGGAGATATGTTAACAAAATCATCAAAGCACTAACTGCCTTTTTTATTTCTAACTTTTTCTTCCCCTCAGGGTACAGATATCTCTCCGTCATGTTACGAGAAAACAGTTCTCTGGATTGCAGAAATCAGCTCGCAGTTCCAGTTCTACCCTGAAACATTCGCCTTAGCTATCAGCATCCTTAACCGGTTACTGGCATCAGTAAAGGTAGAGACTCTGTCAGCTTTTTGTCTGGTTAGATTGCTGATTGCAAATGTAGGGAGTGCTGTGTTTGGCAGCAGATTTAGGGAGCAGTCAGGGTTTTCAGGGGGATGCTTTTAGGCATATGTACAAACACGAGTGTTTGCCGAGGTTTGCTGATTCACAGTCCTCAGTAGAAGATTGTGTGCCCTGCAGTCCAAATGCTGCCATAAGTGTAAAGAACTCAGGTATCATGAATATAACCATCATATAACCAACTCTGGGGCCAACTTTTTCCACAGTTCAAGCAACAGCAAAGTTAGGAGTTGAACTGACCCTTGCAGCTCTTAGTTCTGGTCAGATCTATACTGGCACGTGACACAAGCATATGAATATCTTTGTTAAGAGGAGGAGCACTGCATTGTAAACACTGTTGCATAGCATCATCTAAAATCATGGGATACGTGCATAAAAATGGCACCACGAAGAGGATTTATTTTGTTTCACTTTGGATTTCCCTGATCTATTTTTGGCTTCAAATGAATCTTACTGCAGCTAAACTAATTCAGAAACAGCTGTAACTTAAATGACAATTTGAAGCTTGTGCGTCTGTAGTTGAATGACAATTATTCCTCCCAAGACTATTATTTCTTTACCCAGTGTTTTCTTTTTCTCCCTTCAGGCCCAATTAAAATATCTTCAGTGCATAGCAATTTCCTGCCTTGTCCTTGCAGCAAAAACCAATGAAGAAGATGAGGTCTGTATGTTTATAATTTTAAATTCTCTAAACTCATTTCTTTTGTTCAAGTTATTTGTGTTTCCAGGTCTTTGGACGACTTGGACGTAACGAGGAAGTCTGAATTTGTTTACCCTGAGTAGGCATTAAGGGGTGGCAGTAACATTTTCAGTCCTTTTTCACCAGCGCGTGGAAGAGCTGTGACCTTTATGGATGAAGGGCTTATATTTGCTTATGTAATGGATGCATTTCCCTCCTGCACTTAAACCTCTCCTCTCCTCATCAGACTCCACAGCTTGCAGTAAAACTTGGTCTGGGGGGACAGTCGAGACACACATGTACATGCACAGCTCTGTGTGCACAACATCAAAGTGCTGTAATTCTCCTGTGATAGGTCCTGGGAGGGTAGGGTAGGCGAGACAGAGCAGGGGTTCTTCAGAGGAAGTTTAAAATGGATGAGTTTGCTTGGAGTCAAAACTAGGTACTGAACTTGGTGAGGAAATGACTCAGGTCTGCACTTCATGGTGAGCACAAAAAATCAGCAAATACCCATGGAAGTGTGAGCTTACAAGGGATAATCACCCAGTGCATCTAGCTAAAATCTCTCACGGCAGAAACAGACTGATAGGCTTCTTCAGACAATTACAAACATGAACCAAACAGACCTTGAACAGCATTTCAGAGTATTTCTCCTCTTCCCTTCATTCTGTTTCGCAAAAGAACAGAAAGCCTAGGCACTGGAGTCAGATGCGCTTCTCCTCAAATATCCTCTGCTGTAGCGAAATGCTTATCGTAGCCTTTCTAAGATGTATTGTGGCGAGGTTATTCGTTTCCCCTCAGCTAAAAAGGAGAAGCTGAGTCAATGACCACAGGAAACCAGACAACTACAAAAGGCTCTGTAAAACAGGAAGCCTCCTCCTAGATTGTCAGGGGAGCAAAGCTAACGAGACCGGTCCTCATTTATTGTGAGATACCTCAGGAGAGTGCTCTCCTGAACGAGGGGTCTGCGTAGCACTTTGGGACGGGTACAGAGTTGTTAGAGCCCTTCACAACACAGAGAAATGCACACAGCACTGTGTAGGAAGGTGCCTTCTTTATTTTTATTTTTTTTACAGGTAATACCATCGGTGAAGATGCTCGCAGTGCAGAGTGGTTGTAAACGCTCTCCAGCTGAGATCTTGAGAATGGAAAGAATTATACTAGATAAGCTTCACTGGGATCTTTACACGGCAACACCAATGGATTTCTTAAACATTGTAAGCACTAAGTTTTGCTTTTTTTTTGTTTAAAGAAACAGCTTATCAAATAATACTAGAAAACACGGATGCACGCACGTACACACCCACACATCCTTCCCACGACGCTTTGCAAACTGCCAGCTCTTAGCTACCTGCAAGCCTTTTGACAAATGCTACAATGATTTATTATTTTTTTAAATTAACTGCTATTTAAAACCTCTCATTTTGCTCAAAAAATTTACTCCCATCTTTAAAGGACAACTAAAATGGACATTAAAAAGATTCTCATAAAGCACAACTATACGCCATTTTTATTTTTTTTTAAATACACACTGCAAAAATATTTCTAACTATTTCCGTTCTATTAATACTGTACATAGAAAGCTGTCAGTTTTGCTACATTTCACACACAGGTTTTTCTTAAACCATTTCCCTTTTCATCCCACTGATAACTCACCCTTGTTTTACGCAATTACACCACCCCAATCTGGCACTTAGTTCACATTGCAGTTACTAAATATTTGATAGAAACGATTAAACTTTGTCTTCAAGAAACGATCATGTGCTAGTAAGGCAAAAATCATGTCATACAAACATCCTGGATCCCTTTTATAAGGTTATGTGCAAATATTAAGCCATCTTAGGCTGCTGATTGTAAAAACTGCCTTTCTTAGGTGCTTGTTTCCTCAGTAAATTCAGAGTACATTGTTTGTTATTGGTTTTACTCTACTCATATCTGCTGGTCTGAACTGAATCTCCAAGATAGCAATCTGGATAACATAGAAACTTCAGAAATTGTTAGGAAACACAGACCTTTTACATTCATTATAAGCTCAAAAACAGTTCAGTGGTTGGCAAGTACAAACACAAAACACAAAAAAAAAAAAAAAAAAGGGTGGGGATGGGGGGAAACCCTCTTGGATTCCTGATACGAGATGAAATTAGTCTGTACGTTTGGTCGGTAACATACGAAAACATACAAAGTTCACTGACCTCTGCTTTTTTTTTATATATATATATATTTTTTTTTCTTCTCTCCAGTTCCATGCCATGGTGATGTCCAACTGGCCCCATCTACTAAATGGGCAGCCTCAGACGAATCCTTCCCGCCACGTTGCGTTCTTGACCAAACAGCTACAGCACTGTATGGCGTGCCACCAACTAGTGCAGTTTAAGGGCTCCACATTGGCCTTGGTGATCATCACCTTAGAGCTGGAGAGGCTGACTCCTGACTGGTTTCCTGTTATTACTGATCTGCTAAAGAAAGCACAGGTAGGAATCAAAATGGCCTTTGGTTGCAACTCTCAATGCCAGGCCACCAATAAATAAATAAATAAATAAAGTGCAGGCGTGTTTACCACCCACATTGCACTTCAGCAGATTTCTGAGAAGCCTGTGTCCATGTTCTGGCTTTGCTAGTGCCAACACAAGAAGGAATGAAACCGTTAAGGGCTGGGGCCTTCCCTTTGGCAGGGAGAGGAGGTTTCCAAAAGAGCTCGGCCCCAGATAGCTCCCTGCTTCCTGGCCAAGGAGATTCTCCCATCCTGGGAGGGGCTGAAAGCTCCTACAAGCTGCCCACGCGCTGTGTCCTCAGCTTCCCACTGAAGATGGTGAGAACTTCTAAAAGCAGTTACCTTGCTTTTAAAATCTAACCAATGTAGCTTCTAATGATACATACAAAGGGCAAGCTCTGTTTTTTTTGAAACTTTTCTCCAGCTTCCTAGAACACCTGCTTTTTAAGAGGGTAGGCTTAGAAGGCAAATGTTCCAGGTCGGCAGCTTACCATCAACTCATTTTGTCACTTTGAAATAAGTAGCCGTCTGCTGTCCCTGCTGGACCTCACAGCCTCCTAACTAGAGGGAGCACTCACCCACCTGTTGTGTAGAGGTTCAGGAGCTCCTGGTTAAATGTTTTGCATCAGGCTCAGTATGCATATTGCTTACGTGCATCTGTTGAGGTGTCCAATACAGCCTGTCCCTGCCCTCCTCCTAATTACAGGCACAGAAACAGTGGCCAGAGTAGAAAATAATTTATGATGAACTTACCAAAAAAAATCTGTCTTTACAGGTTACCAGTACTGAATTCATCCACTGCAAAGAGTTCGTGGATCGAGAGCTAACACGTTTGCAGCCATCCAACACCATTTATATTTTTTATCCCGTCACTCAAGCCATCCAGGGCCATCCCGAGGCAAGCTTAGCCTACCCTTACCCTTCTGGATTGAAACATTCCCAGCAGGCAAGGTTGAAGGTGGCTGTAAGGCAGCCAGTTCCAGCAGCTTTCACATCTACTCCAGCCCAAATTCCTGATGACGCCATGGAGACAGATGAATACTATGATGGATTCAGCCAGCTGTACAGTGAGGATGGGGGAGCGGATGGTGGGAGGGGGCACGTGGGCGGCTTCTGCCCTCAGCTGAGGCCTGGAGAAGGAAGCTCCCCCTGTCCTCCCCTACAGGCACCTGAAAGGGACTAGTGGAGACTGTCCTGCCTTGGAAGCAGCGCCTGTGGGACCAGTAGGTCCCAGCAAACAGACCAACAGACACAACAGAGTAAGAGCACTCCTGTGTCCTTCAGAGGATAACGACAAAACGGTGTTATTTTCCTATTTATGCATTTTCTAGCAGTGTTTGCTACCCCTCATTTTTTAACATCATGTAAATACAGAAAGCTGGGGAGGGGAGGGATCGGTCACAATCCCACAACTCAGGGATCAGCTTGGCAGAAGGCTATGAGCTACACCAGAGAGCACCGCATGCCTCAGTTTATTTTTTAAGATTGCTGTGATTAAGTGTGAGAGATGAGACATTTATTTCTTCCAGCACACTCCATCATTCTTATTGGAGCTAACGTGACTTGCCCATGGCAGAGCCAAACAGGAGCTGCTTTCAAGGAAGGGGGAGCTCCCACTGCTGGCTCTGTAAGAGCAGTCCTCAGGTAGGACCAAGGTTTTGATTTAACAGTGAAAAGGCTGTGAGCCAAGCCATTTAATTTTTTATTTTTTAAGTCCTTACCCTGAATCCAAGGGTTCTGAGATCCGTGCTCCTTCCTGGGTGAGCCGTTAAAGGCCCCCTCCAAGTTCCTGGGAGCTGTGGGAGATCAATTCTTGGCTGCAGACAGCACTGCCCAGCTTGTGCCATCCAGGCTGTTTTTTTTTTCCTGTCTTACCAGACTGGACAATGGAAAATGCCTTCAACTAATTCCTTACCACTACCAGCATAGTTTTTGTTAACTGTTAATCGCTATAGCAAAGCAGTTTTACAATCTACAAAGGTCAGTTCAAGCTTCTCTTGCACTTTTAAAAATGGCCTTACACGTTCCTTCAAAATACGTTTGTTGTTTTTTGTTTTTTTTTTAAAGGTGTTTTAAACACCAGGGCCAGCATTTTCAGGTGCTAGTTGTACTAGTTAGAAGTTAAAACCCAGACAGTACTGTATGAGTAACAATACCTGCAAGTCTGTCGCAGAGCAGGAAAGGCTTTCATGGAGCCCAGCACAGGCTACGTGCTGAGCAGGTGTCTCAGTGATACTGGATAAATAAATGGGGAGCAAGGGTAAGAAAGGAGCAAGGAAATCCTTACACTGCTTGGCAGCAGCGCTCACCAGTGCAGCAAGAAATTTCCTGGCCTTCCTTCCTTGGCTCATCTTCTTACCTGGTAGGAGAGAAAGTCCCGGACTGCGAGCTTTGCAGGCGTGGCATCCTGAGCAGCTCTGATAACAGATAAAGCTTTCCAAAGTCTTACATTGAGATTTTGCCAGAGCTGGTACTGAGGAAAGAATCAGCCTCGTATTTGTGCAGGGAGAAAGTCAAGCTTTTCTTCTGAAACCGCAAAGGAAGCAGTGCCCAAGCAAGTCAAAGCTACCACACTGAGTGCCGGGGGATGCCCCAGGAGCAGGGCTCAGCACTCCTCCCCACACCTGACCCGTTTACAAGGTGTCCTGCAGCTGGGAGCTGGGCAGTGGCGTGCTTGTGATGCGTTATTTATTAATCCTACCAAATCCCACAGGGAAGGTTTTTCTCTCTGTGGTAGGGCTCTTTCCTCCCGCGGTGTGGCACCTTCCTTTTCTATCAAACTGTGACTTGACTGCCCGACTTTCTGAAGGAGGCAAGTTGCCTTTTGTAGTTTACTTTAAATAAAATATAATCTTGGTCTGCGTGTTCTCGGCGTGCTCCGTGAAGAGGCCAGCAAAAAGGCAATGCCCTCAGCAGCCCCTGCAGGAAGCTGGGCTGCATGTCTGCTTCCCGTCTCTAGTTCTGCTTTTCCTCCCATCCCTTTTTCTACCTTATCTCAAGCATCTTCACCAGCTGCATTAACCAATGGAAATAGTAGCAGAAAAATTCTGCACGCAGTAATCAACGTGCTCTACCTTCATACCACAACAGCTCCTATCTGTTTTTCACCCCAGCTTTGAGCCTACATACGTAGTTTCTCACCCATATGCTGGATAACACCTTACAAACCAACAGAACTGCTCTTCAAAACCCCCACAGTGCCATCTGAGCCACATTCCAGAGTGCACGTTAATGGGGAGTTCAATCTAAAAAGCTGAAGCCCATGCTGAGAGGCCCAGCACAGTCCTGTGTTCCCAGTTGGGGTGCAGGATGACAAACTGGACTGGGAGCAGTGCAGCTGGAGGCTGCTTCTCTCTGGTAGCACAGGGCCTGCCCACACCTCTCCCAGTGCTGAGTTAGGATAAAGGAACCAACAGAACAGAAGGAGCATTTTGGCCAGCTGTTTCACAGACCGTGACTATCTCCTGTCTCTGCCTGTCTGCTCGGATTGCCGTTGCGTGCACATCACAGCCACAGGTCGTTCCCTCCCCCAGGCTTGTGTTACCTGCAGCTGGGCTCCCCCCACGGCCCCGCAGTCATTCTGCTGCCCCATTCTGGCAGAACACACTGGATTCAGCCAGCACGGCTGACAAACACCCGATGTGCTGAGGGCCAGTTTTGTGGGGTTTGTTTGGGGAATGCTCAGTCCTTGTAAACAAGAGAACATTTACACAGCACTTCCAAAGAGCTCTTAGGGTGAATTCCCTTGACCTGGCAGAAGGGCTGTTTTCTCCCCCCTCCCTGGGGTGTGAGCACAGCCCAGCTGCCTGCCTGGGCTCTGCGTTTTGGAAACACGGCAAGCTACAGGAGGATCTCTTCCCCTCGCCTACCATCACCCTGCAGCGATCACCACCAGGGAGAAAACGAACCTAAAGCAACCTCACTATGACTGCAGAGGCCCCAGCAGCTCCCAGAGTGAGGTGGACACAGCGCTGTGCTGGCTCCTTCCCACCTGTGCCAGGCATGAACGCCTTTCCTTGCCCTTCAGAGGAGCTGTGGGCAGCAGGGATGGCCTCTCTCTGCTGTGAGTTTGAAAAAAGATTTTTTTAAAAAAATGAAAAGAAAACGCAACGCAAAAACTTGCATGGTGCAGATCAGGGGAGCAGCTGAAGATTTCAAGTGTGCCTAACAACAGACTTGGGTGATTTTCTTTCCAGAATTCAGAGATGCCCCGTGGGCTCGGCCGTTACCTCCAGCCGTGGCACAGGGGGCTGCTGGCAGTACGAGCACATCCAGCACACACGGGACAAGGGGGTTAACAGAGGGAAGCTGGAACGACCGCGAGGATTGTGAATTTGGACAAAGCACTGTGTTCTTCCAGTGAATATAATTAGCGTACAAAACGCGTTTAACAGATGTTTGTTAAACATGTCAGTTCTATTTTTATTAAACCCAACTTTGGTACAAGCAGGTCATTCCTGAGATTCATTTACAGGTTTGTTTAAAATGAAGGTAAACTAGGGCCTTGCCCTGTTCCTTTGAGAAGTTAGCCTGGGACACAAACACCAAGAGCTTTTTTTAAACAAGTTATTTATGTAAGGGGAAGTCGGTCTGCTATAAATGCAGAACATAAAGCCTGGAATGCCGAGACTCCAGCTTTAAAGCATTTCCCCTCTGTTACCGAATTATTTAGTTGTCCTTTAGGATGTTTCTGCTCTTACCCAGCACGTCCCAGCAGGAGCTGCAGGAGTCCGGGCTGGCCAGGCAGGAGCGCCGGTAACCGAAGTAAGGCCAAGGGCACAGGGGGCTTTGGAGAGGGGTTAATTGTGAGGCACATGGGTTACAGCCCTAGGAAAACTGAACAAATTGAGGCTTGGGGATTTAGGTTGTAAAGCCTGTAAGTCTACAGGAAAAAAAGCTACACGGAAGAGTTATTGCTAAGGAACACCAGAGCCCGGCTGAAGCGTTAAGGGCGTTAGGAGGTTCTCAGGTTACGGCCCAAAACCAGACCGAGGAGAGGAACGAATGAAAATCCCATTACAGTGGCAGCTCAAGCAGCAAGCTGAAAACTTGTCTCGGACTAACCCGACCTCGTTCCCCTTCCCTTGGGAAGTTTAGTCACAGTGTTAAGTGCCTCGTCCAGGCTCTCACCCCGAGATTAGTGTTTTGGTTTCAGTGCAAGCCATGCATCAGCCTTAATTAGTAATTTATCTTTTGGCAAGTACCTCAGATTTTGCCTTGATCAAGAAACCTGATCAAGCAAACTTTTCCCAATCAGAAGACACAGAGCATCTTAGTCCTTGCTATATAATCTCTTCTGTGCAATATAAGGCAAGCTTAAAGGTGAAAGCACCAATTAATTTCTTCTGCATGAGATGTTTTGGCCTTAATAAATCTTCTAATTAACATGTCTTCCTGTTGTTATGGAGCACGCAGTGGGAAGACTAAAAAAGCTACAGAAAGAACAAAAGAGAATCAATGTTTAAGTTTCAGTTATTTACAGGAGGCAGAGACAGCACGAACAGGTCAAAGTACAAACCTCACGCAGCCGCCTGGGAGCGTGCAGGGCCGGGTACGCAGGAGATGGTGGGACTGAAACCACCACAACCTGGAGAAGCTCCCATGGCTGCTGAGGTTGTGTTTGGGACTGGTTTGAACTTTTAACGAGGGCAGGCTGCCGACACAGCACCTGAGATGCCCCATCCTATGCACCTCTTCTCTGGCCTCCTAGAAGGTTTTCCTTTAAGAAGTACTGGGATGGGTAAGTTTGTGAAATGTTTCATACAAACCAGTCGGCATCAGCTGCAGAGTCCCCATTTCAGGCTCATCCTTCAACAGCTCAAGAGACCCAAGTGACACGACCCTAACACAGCCCCAGCTCCGCTCCTGGTCAGCGCCCTGCAGGTACAAGCACGGGGCCTGGTGCTGGTGTGAGCAGCCCGGCCCTATACAACAGCGGGATGCAAACAGGCTGCACAGAGGGAGCAGACTGCCCACTGCCCTTTCAGCAAGCTGCATGTTAGATGCAGAAAGCACAGGGCTCTGACACGAACCAGTCCCTGCTGCAGCACGGTACGTATTCATGTTTCTACAGCAATTTCGGAAGCAGCCAGCAGCACCGACTTGGTTTAGTTCCTGAAATCTGGGGTGCAGAAAAAGCTTCAGTCGGAAACACCACTTCAGCAACACCGTGCATCAGCCAAGCTCCGCTTTTTGGTTTTGTCCCAGGTGCAGCACTGCCCTCAGCCCAGTAGCGAATAAAACCCAAAGACACACAGAAAACTGAACACAGCTTCACAGAGAGCAATGCCCCGCAGAGCTGACACCAAGAACAGAGCTTCAAGCAACAATTTCATCAGCAGTCCCTGAAAAGAGAAACCCGAAGTGAAGCTGTGCACTTTTTTTGGCCGTGATGTGGCTAAAATAACGTGGTAAGATGCATTTTTTCCAGAAAAAGCACACCGCTCTGGTTTGTATGAAGAGGAAGTACCACTCAGACACTGCCACTGTCCATTTCTGCTCCTTTGTCATCCTACCCTTGAATCAGCTGTTTGGGCATTGTTTCAGCAGTGGAACTGCCGTAAATCTCCCCTCTCAGTCACAAGATCCCACAGAGAAGCACTAACGAGCTTTAAGGCAGCTTTTGCCTGAACAGGGATGGAGTTTGGATTAATGCCTTAGAATCCCTCCACAAATTACAGATGTCCTTTTCTGCATTTCATATGATGTAGAAGTAAATTCTATTTTTGAGTGTTCCCAATATTCAGAAGATACACTGGGTTCTGGGTAAGCTTTGCACTGTTATGCATTGTTACTTCAACTAGGTAACACAGGAAATCCACCGCTAAATAAATGACACCACAAAAACTCAAAATACATGTGAGATTTAATAAAAGAAAAAAAAAAAGTACAAAGTGAGTGGAAAGAACTGAAAGTCAAAAAAAAACCCCAACACATTCAGAATGACAAAGCAAACGGATGCAGCGCGTCAGAAGCCTGCTAAACCCGCAGGGACACAGCCCCAGAGCTCTTCAGACTTGCTCTGAGCTAAACGCCCCTTCTGCACCCTGCGGGGAGCTCACCACAATCAGACACGAAGCCTGCAAAAACTTAAAGCCCCTAAAAACACATTTTAAATTAGAAAGCAGACAATATACATGATGGTCAATGTTTAAATGACAAAAAAAAAGAGACAGTTTTCCCATTAATACCAACCTTTTACAGATAAATGAGTGACACGGCTGAAAGATGTGTAACTGAACAGCTTCAGTCACTTCTGAGAGGCTTTGCTTTCACTTCTAGCCTACAAGAGGTAAATCTTCAGACTGGAGGGAGCTTAGCATCACAATGTGTTTGTAGCTCGTTAAATAAAAATAAGATACAGAACTACCCTACATACCACATATGCAAGTCTTGTCTCAGTCAAGAAGGAAGAATCAAGTCCTAGAGAATAAAAAAACTGAGTTCTGTGGGGAAGAGTTTGATGTTGATTGCTCCGAAGAGTTGATTGACCCTGATGAAGTCGAGGCCGACAAATAACTACAAGAAATAGGAACATCCAGCCCAAAGGAAAGTCAACGTATATATAATAATAATAATAATTAAAATATTGTTACATACATTCTGAATGTCTTCTTCAGAAACAGCTGGGAATTTCTCCACAATGCCCATGGGTTTGAAGGTTTATACTCTTTTATTGCTATCATCATTATTCTCAACTATCTGTTATTCTAGGAAAAAAGAATCGATCTCTGTTGAGCCAGGGCAGAAAGAAGTCATTTGCATAGATCTTGTTGGCTGCAGCATGAGATCAGGACAAAAATATCGACTGGACAAGCAGTGGTGAGGCAGCTGGTTGCATACACACTAGTGTCAGTTGGAGCTTTCCTCCAGCCGTCGGTAGCATCGGCCTCGAGAAGCACAGCAGTTAACCAACCAGTTAACCACCCAGCCCTGCTTACTCAGGCAATTAGTGCACCAGAGTTTCTCTCGTCAGTAATAATCAAAATCATGCCCCTAATTTGTTACATGATTGGATTTCAGTCAATTGTCAGCCAGCGTTGTCTTCCTGTACGTAACAACGGGCTGCGTCCCTCGCACGGCTCCCTTAGAGAAGGGCACGTTAGCCCTCCGAACAGTTCAAAGTTACTCTTTAAAATCCATCTGACTTAGAGGCACAGCCTTATCAATTACACGTTCAGCTTTCAGCAGACTCCTAGGAAGTGCACACAACTTCTCCTCTTTGCAGGTATGTTCCCACAGGTACCTGTGAAGTTCTCGTGAGGTTCTTGCACACAAGCACCAAGTAACATTGGCGTCGTTTTCAGTACATCTATGTAAGAGGCCAATGTCCATGTGAAAACTTAACACCTGAGCATGTATTTGGGGGAAAAAAAGCTGCTGTAATGGGATAAGGAAGCTAAAGAACCTCATCCAGCAGGATGCTGCCTTCCATCAGACCTGCAAAGGCTGCGAGGCCATGCCCCCACCTGCAAGGGAAGGAATGTGCTAACTGCTTCGCTTACAGACAAGTCTTTAAGAAAATATAATAATAATAAGGGAAATCCTTTACCATTAATAACCAAAAAATGCACGCACTCACAACTAACACCTAGCCAGCCAGTGTTTTTTAAACTCTGAAGACACTACATGGGGGCTAATATAAAATATTTGTTTTCTCTTACTCTGTTGCCTGATGGAATTGGGTCCAACTATTTTTCCATGACAACAGAGCTAGTCAGTCTCTCCTCGGTTATTGTCCTGCTTTATTACAAAGTGGTTTGAGTGGAATAAAATAATATTGATCCGAATTATTCCTCTAAGCTCAGTTACCCAGGAAAACAAGGCTGGGATTTCTATGCATGGGAGGGGGGTAAAGGGAAGCACCTCTAGGAGGAAGGGAGCTTATCAGCATAAATACGGTGCAGAAATCGTGATCGGGGGATTCTCCTGATTAGGAACATGTCTATGGCTTTTCTTATTTATTTATTTTTAAACAACCTAAAAGGAAAGATGACTGCTTAGTTTTTTACACAACGGTAAAATGTGCTGGTAAATGACACGTGAAGAGCTGCATGAAGCCTGTAGTTCCACAGCATAAAACCACCACCTTACGGAAATCCTTTCTATATAGAAGTTCTACTTTAGCAGTAAAGAAAATTCAAAACATTGTCCCATGAGTTTATTAACCACTCTCTCTCTCTATATATATATATATTATAAATGATGAAGAAAATATTTAGAGAAATTCGGACTTAAAATACATAATTATGGGATTAAGGGTTGGTTACTTGGACTAAGATTCCCAGGGCAGAAATTCTGAGCACTGGGTTTTTCGCCCATTCTAAACTGACTCAAATCCAGATTTTGTTAGAAAAATAAACGTTTCAGCACTCTTCATACCACTTCTCACATCTATGCATGTGCAGAGGAAGGCATACGAGGGAGAAAGGGCTCAAGCAGTCACCTTAGCCAATACAAAGTATTAAAACTCTAGAAAGCAAGCATTGAGCTGCTGGGTAAGCTGAGTTCAGACACAGTTACGGTCATTTTATGCACGGCTGCTCAGTCGCTAGGTTTAGAACCAAGCACCTTGCCTCAGGGATTAGTTGTCTTTGTTTAAAAAAAATGTACATGGTAAAGTTACTTCCTTGAACCTACTGATAACTCTGCACAGATAACAGCAAGTCGTTACACTGCAACCACCGGAGATGCTCATTTTCTCTTTCACTTTGGTCCACGCACACAATGTTATGAGAAGGGTCACAAGGTGGGGAACTCAAGCAACTTAACACATGAAAGCACCAAGTCCACTCTTGGCCTGAAAGTCTGTGTGTGATTAACTGAAAGAAACAAAACATAAAAAGAAGCATGAATTAAAATTATGAAAATTAATCCAAAGCAAAACGTAGCAAAACGTTTAAAAAAAAATAAAAGAAGAGAGAAGGCCAAACACTGCTGTGGCATCCGAGGGCTCGCAGAACAGAGCGAGCACTGACACAATGCTCACAAAGCGCGATCTGTTCAGCAGCTGCCTGCACAAAGCGGCGCAGCACAGACACTTTTTTTCCTCTCCGCACCTGCAATTCCTCCCTCTCCAATTTTCATTAAACCCCGTGTTAAAATATGACACATAAGAGGCTCAACCAGCTCTCCTAACACCAAGACACGAAGAAATCCCCCCGGAGACCCTTACCTTCATTCCCACTCCCTCATTTCCAGCTCTTAACAGGGCACTGATGAATTGGAGGGGGCTGACACCCCTGCTGCCCGAGGACAGCCCCGCACCAGCCCCAGCAGCTCGGCTCCTGGCTCACTGAAGCCGCAGGCAGAGCCTGACCCGTGCCGCTCAGCCCCCATCCTGCCTGCCACAGCTCCACAAGTCCCAGCTGTCCCCGAGGCTGATTTGGTTGAAACAAATTCCCTAAGCCAGCCGGCAGAGACACGAATGCTGCTTGTCGGGGAGCGTAAGGACCACACTGATGTGTGAGCTCCCCGGTGAGCTTCCCCAGACGAAGGATGATCTGCTTAGAGGGGTCACTGACAAGGCAAGGCACAGGGGAGCAGCCTTGCCTACAAGTTTCCATTTCAGTATTTCATCGCCCTGCTTGAGCAGAGACCCCCACCTGCCCTATTTGGAACCAGCTCACAGGGTCATTTAAAAAAAAAAAAAAAAGAAGAAAAAGAAAACCCTGATGAATCGTTTGCTCCCTGTACTGCGTTGGCTCTGCTCCTGCTGACAGTGCCACCCTGTACACCCGGCCGGCCTCTGATCCCTGGCACCACACAGAAAAGGGAGGGTTTGGAGAAGGGAGAGCTTGGAAAAGGGAGGGTTTGGAGCAGTGCCTGCAGGTGGGCTGCCCCACAGGAAGCCTATTTGTGGCACAGACGGCGGCAGCGGGCAGGAAGCGGCTGCGTTGGACTTGTCCTGAGCACGTTGCCAGGCCTGGGGAAGGTTTGTTTTTAACCCCGACACATTTACGCTGGGAGCAAATATGTTGAATTGCACGGGCTGTTATCTTCCTTCCGAGGGAACAAATTAGCAGCACGTCAGCAGGCAGAACAAGCTCTGCTAGCGCTGCAGCACGTGGCACAGGAGTGACAGCATGGGAGCTCAGCAGCAACGTGAAGCCAGGCGCTGTGCTGCCAAGTTTAAGGTCTCTGGGAGTAGTTAACACCCAGGCTCTCTTCTCATCATTAAAAGGCTCAGAAGGCACTGCCGTTTGCCTGGTCTGGATGTGACAGCATGCAACTCAGACACCAGAGCTCCTTCACACCAGAGGAATTAATAAAAAGTGCTGGAACAACAGAATGACCACCTTGCACAGCAGCTTACCTCGTTTTGTTCCTTGAAGACTGGCTTGAATGTAAGCAGGACCACCACCAACCCTTCTTTTTGGAAGCTTGTTCACCCCACTGCTGCTCTACCATTATACCACCAGGCAGCTGAGAGAGCATTATTTTTATACTCTTTCTCCACACTCCTGCTGGCTTCAGCAATGTCAATTAACTTGCAGCAAGCTAAGATAAGAACTCTGCCTTCAGGGGAAGAGAGCTTTCTCAGCGATTCAGCACAAGCAGAACCGTGTCTGGGAGCCCTGTCTCACACAGAGCCCTAACGACTTTCCAGTGCTGCTTCAGCCCAGGATGCTGTTTTCCTTTTTGCAGCTCTGCCCCTGAACATCAGTGGCACTCTACAAAGAGGGCCCCAACCTTACAGACCTCAGCAAGGTGCTGCAGGATGGACACCACACCTGTAAGACATTAAACTGCCAACACTGTCCCCACTTCTCTCTTGGGGAGGAGACGCAGCTGATTTCCAGCCTCTATGTCTCCAGGAACAAACCATTCCCATGACTGCCTGCAGTGGCTGTCACAGAGGCGAAGCCAATCCTTTAGAGAATGACCCCAAACCTTTAGAGAATGGCCCCGAACTGAGGAGCCCACCTGCAGCCAGCAGGGCTTCCCCAGGGCAGGGCCGGGGCACAGCAGGCCCCCGTCTTTCCTTTGCTTTAGGCAGTTAGAAGGATGGGAATTGGGTTCCAAAACCCCCTTTTCCCTGTCAGTAATTGTCAAAACGTTAGTCTGAACACACCCACAGCCTTCCCAGCGGCAGAGGAGAAAGACTGAAGCTTGGTCACTTACTTCTTCTTGTCTTTGTCCTTCCTCAGCGGCTGCTGTGAGGTAGCCTGCAAGGACTGGGACTGCAAGGTTTCCACCGCTACTTTCCGCCTGTTGAAGGCATTCATCTCCTCTTCCAGCTCCCTCCTCTTCTCCTCCACCTTCCTTTTCTCCTCCTGGTGTATCCTTTTCAAGTGCTCAAACTTCTCGTGCAGCTGGCAGGAGACAAGTGCCCTGAGCATCACACCCAGCACAACTCAGCCCCGCTCCCAGGAGCCGTCACCCCACATCCCACTGCTCCCCAGCACCACAGAGACCTGCCCAGCTGGTGGGGACAGGGCACTCAGTGCCTCTCAGCTGAAGACAAATTCTGCTTTGCCTGACCCCACACATCAAGCAAAGAGAAAGAGCGAGATCTGGATAAGGTCACAGAGGATCTCAGCTCAGCCTGCAGCCCTGCCGCAGGGCTGAGGAGACTGTGGGCTCTCTCATTCCTCACCCCTTTGAAGATGATTCATTTATTTCCTCTCCAGTGGTGCCAGTTCCCAGGGCCTCACACTGACCCTTGGGACTCCTGCCCAACTGCCCCATTTGCTCTGCTGTCCAGTGAGCCTCCACAGGTTAAGCCTACCTGCCCTAAACGCTCACCGAAATGCTCTGCGCCACCCTTCACTCCCCAAACAGCCACCCAGCCTCCTGCACGCTGCACAGACAGGGGAGATTCCTGTTTCTGAGGCACCTAAACCAGTCAGGTTGTTTTGAAAACATTACTCAGCATCCCCTCCCCTAGGTGGGGGAAGGTGTGTGTGATTCTGTGCTGTGGCTGATGAGGTCTACTCAAGCCCTGCATGTGCTTTCCAGGATTCATACACTGCCGAGACCCAGATCCTGTGGCTGACTGTATTTTGGGCTCCTTTTGCAGGTTTTTGGCACACCCACCTCTCTCTCCTTCTCCTTCAGCTCTGCCTCCGTCTCCTTGACTTTGTTAACAAACATTTGTCTCATTTCTTCCTCTTTCTTCTGGAGCTCACCCAAGAATTCTTTTCTTTTGGTCTCATATGTTTCTTGTAGGCTGGGTAAGAAAGCAAACGAAATCCAGACTCTGGACACCAACGACTTAGGGATGGGGAAAACGCGTGCCTGTCTGCTTCACTTAAAGACAATCAGGCAGGGAAGGGAACACCAAAGCCAGCTGCAAAGTTCAAACCCAGTGCTAGTATTCTGCAGCCCAGCACTGCAGGTAGCACCCACAGACCTCCCCTTTTCTTGGGGCTGCCAGTACCCGAGCGTGGCTCTGCAGTGCCGCTCACCTGAAGGGCTGGCTGTCCGGGTCCGTGTCCTTGAAGCCCATCTCCTCCAGTTTGCACCTCCTGTACAGCTCGTAGTGGCGGGTGTGGGTCTGCTCCCGGAGATCCTCCATGTTGACTCGAATCAGCATTTCTCGCAGCTTCACGAAGTCGCAGTGGCTTTCATTCTCAACTGGTTAAAGCAAGGCGAGAAGTCAGCAGAACGCACGAGAGGGAGAAGCACAACCACATGCACAGCCCAACCCCACCGATTCCCCTCCCACAGACCTCTACTTGTCATCCCATGCTGGGTAACCAACTTTTGGGATGCAGGGACTCTTTTTGGCCATACCAGACTGGGTGGGAATTTCAGCAGAGCTTAGAAAATGTATTTGAGATACTGGCAGGAACACAAAGCAAAGCTGGGCAGCCCACACGAGGCTGCAGGGGACATGGCCCCAGCATTTAGCACAAGGCACCTTCATGCTGGAGGGTGCCAGCATGTGCCCGTGCACGTGGCAGGGAGATTTGCAGCTGTATGCCCAGCTCCCAGCACCTTACCTTGCACCACTCCCCACGGGTACTGCCGAGCTCTCACCAGCTTGTTCCCAACCTTCACCTCCTCCGTGCTGCCAACCACAGCGAAGGGCAGATGAGCCTGCAACAGAGTCAAGCAGGGACTTAGCACATGGGCTAACCTCTGGGAAATCAGCCTGGCCACCAGATCTACTGCAGAAATCCTTCCAGAGAAGCCCTCAGTCTCCTCTCTGATCCATGGTGTTGTGGCAGAGAGCAGCATACGGCCGCGGCGCAGCAGAGCAGCTAACGAGCGGCGCTGACTGGACTAACCTAAACACGGAAATATTGTGGGAACACCATGCTCGTTACTGCTCTTCCTCTCCCCATTTGTCGGGTTGTTCTTGTAGCTGCAGCCTCTCGGCGTGCCAAGAGCAGGGCACTTCCTGCCTCGCAGAAAGCACGGAGACGTCCGTAAACACGCCTCGTCCCTTCCAGTGCCCACCCGCAGCCCGCTGGGCCACGTGCAGCATTTGGCAAGCTCGCTGCTCCCTGGGCTGCAAAGCACCAAGGACAGTAAGGAAACGTGGCACCAGCCCCATGGAAACATCCTCAGGGCTGCAGGAACAGAGCCACGCAGCAGGGACGTTGCTCTCCAGGTACACCTGAGGCTCAGCACACTGATCCCTCCCAAACTTGCAGCACAAACACAAGTGTCTGAAATGCTTCCTCATCTGGAGAACCACCCCCTGCCCTCCCCAGGTTCTGCCAGCCTGCTGCAAGGCAAACTTCAATCAGGAACACACGCTGTCGCCTTCAGACTTCCCTCACATCACTGCTCCTTTCCTCTGGGGCGGTGGCAGAAAGCCACGTGCCGGGGTCACTGTGGCCAGCATGGAGCCAGCCCCTGTGCTCCCTGCACAGCCCTACAGAGCCGCTGCACATCCAGCGGGATGAGGCCAGCAACAGCCCGCACCTTGAGGAGGGAACAGAGCTGGCAGGGAGGCAGCCAGAAGGATTTTGATTGAGAAAGCGATGGCAAACATCGCTTTCATTTCTCTCCCCAACACACCTACCTGTACTTTAAAAGTACTGCCTCCTGCAAAGCTTTTAGCAGCCCACGAATTCAGCAACCATTACAGTGGCTGTGTAGATATCTAACTGACCTAACTACCAATTGATTCTTAAAAGTTGGGGGGAAAAAATAAAGGATTGAAAGAAAAGCCAAAGCATTTAAACCTGGAACACCCCTGCAGAAAAATATTCATCTTGATGAAAAAGCTGCTTTTTATTTAAGCCAAAAAAAAAAACAATAAAAACATTAAAACACGAAAACGATGAAAACATTTCAACTGTTTCTATTCCAAAAGATAAACTCTGAGTTGGGAGTAAAGCCAAATTCCAAAACTTGAAGTTCTTTTTTACGTTTCCACTGCATCTGAAATTGATTTTTTAATTTTAAGAAGGGCAAAATAGAGTCACACAATTTTTCTTCTTTGCTTTAAATTGTTCTCTCTGCTTAGGGAAGCTAAGTGGAAGACTTAATGTAAATCTAACTGTAAATTTCTTATTCAAAGTCTCTCCCTCCTCAAATGATAAGTAGCCTAAAAGCAGATAAAAATGAATTTTGAAGAAAGTATTTTTTCAAAATCCAATAAAACAAATTTTAGGGTTGAGCTGAGTGTCTCCAGAGAGCCCACAGAGATTAAATAAGAGCCACATTTTAATTAATTTTGTATGCAATAGCCTTAGGCATCTGTCAGATCCGCAGCATAGCTTTCAAACATATTTAGCATCTGGACAAACCCAACGAAACTTGCCTTTCAAATGTATTTTTGTGCAGCAATTTAATTTGTCACAGCTTCTGGAAGCAATGCACTTGGCAGCGTTACTCACATTCATCACTGAGTTGATCTCAGCGACTGCTTCATCATCTGTGGGGAACTGGTAGATCTGCACACCGTTGCTGACCAGCTCGCTCATGATCTTGATCTTAAATTTGTGCAGCTCGCTCTTGGAAATGGTGTCTGCTTTGGCGATGATCGGGATGATGTTCACCTACAGCAGAAGGAAGGAGAAAGAGCCAGGTGAAAACAGAGCCCAGCAAACAGAACGCAGCAGAGAGGTGCACGGGGAGCTGAGGTGTGTGCAGATGGCCCAGGCCATGCCCCGGTGGCTGCTCTCCACCTCCTAAAGCCACCCAGGTGCCACGCTTTGCATGCGAGCTGCCGCACGAGCCCAGCTGAACACTAGAGGGAAGAGTTCCCCAGGAGTGATTTGACTGGAGGACTTGCAGATAAAGCGCAGACAAACAGCCTGCAACGCACACGCAGCGAGCAGATCAAAGCCCCTGCTCTTGCTGGTGCATTCTGTTACACGCTTCAGCAGAGACAGAGACATTTCAGCTGTCACATCTCAACTTATCACCCATTCCGCTCTGGCTGTGCGAGGATGAAATGCTGCTGTGAGGCTACGTGAAACCCTCCTGTGTTTGAGCAGAAGGAGCACGGACTCCTCAGATGCTTTGCCAGCAGCTGCAGATGCTGCCCGAGGAACCCCGAGCCCCTCGGCGAGGATCCCAACCCCCAGGCTGGGTGGATCACAGCCCCCCCGGGCGGTGCAGGGTGCCACACGGCAGGCAGGAGATGCGCTGTGGAGCTGCTGTTGCTCAGCTTTGGTTTCACACCAGCAGTCCCCGGGCTCACCGCACCACCCGGCTTCATCAGCCCGGGTTTCACAAAGCTGCCTGCAAGCTGCGGGCTGGAGACATCCCCCCGGGGCCGTGTCCCACATCTTCTGTGCTGCGGAGCCCCAGCAGGGCAGCATCTGCCACGGGAGCCTGCTAAATAAACCCTGCCGGGCTCAGAACAGCCAAGTGCAGCACTGCACCCCCTGCTTAAACAAACAACAACAAAACTCATCTGCCTGACCAGCAGCCAGGCTGGGAGCAGTAAAACTCAGGCATTGAGAAGGCAGCAGGCTGCTCTGCCACCTAGCACCTCCCCGCAGCCCACGCTTTTTGTCCTGCCAAGCAGCAACTCAGAGCAGCCGCTGGGTGCCCGCTGCCACCAGTGACCCTTCCCTTCCCTTCCCTGCCCAGCTCAGGCTCTCCCTGCAGCGTGCTGCTTTCCCATTGCTTTTTCTCCCCCTCTGGTTCAGTGCTCACTGCACACCATGCGCTCACTTGTCCCAAAAGAGAGCCACCTCCATGTGCTCGATGTCCCGGCAGCGTTCCCTGTCCAGCAGCTGGGTCCCAGCCATGTCCCCAGCTCAGCAGTACGACCTCAGCTACAGTCTCAGGTACAGCTTCAGGATGCCACGTGGCCCCAGAACCTCCTGTGTGCAATGAAGCCTCGCTACTCTCACGCTGAGAAGATGAAACTTGTGGTTTTTTTATCCCCAGCTACCGATCTGGCCTCATTTGCCAAGGGCCTGAGAGCCACAGAACAAGGTCCGCAGGTCTCCCCGCACTCCTCAGCGGGTAGCTGCCCTCATTACCAAGGCAGAAGGGGCCGTGACCACAGCTGGGTCTCACTGACCTGCTAGCAGAGGCAGCCCAGACCCACATCAAACTGCTCAGGGCTCACCCAGCCCCTGCTCAGCACCACCTGCAGGGGAAAGACACTGCCAGGGAGCCGCTGTGCGCAGCCCTTCCCGCTAGGCACACTGACAAAGGAGCACCAAGGGCAGGATCAGGCCATTTTCTGCCAGCCTATCCCCCCTTCTTCTTCCCCAAAATAAAAAAACGAAGCTGGGTTGGGTCCCTTTAACCACGTTCCTCACCCTTTCAGAAGGCAAGTCCATCAGGATGTGCTGCCGCGGAGTTCAAACCCCAAAAGGGCTTTGGCAAGCTGTTGCATTTCCAGTAATCAATAGCCAACACCGAAACAAATGCCAACAATTAATTAGCGGCAAAAGATTCGCAGTAGGCTGATTTTTTTTTCAGCTAAATTTGTCCTGGATCGTTCTGTCTTTTCCTGACACCTGATAAAATGCGTGCAGCTGCTCTGAAATAAAGAGAGAGACATCAGGACCTACCAGGAATGCAGCTACACCAACCATGCTACCTTCTTCCAGCTCAATGCCAGCTTTCCAGGACTGTTGAGACCTCCAGGGCATTTAGGGGTACTTCTGTGCTTCCCTCTTCTTCCCTTGCAGCTTCCTTTATTTTATTTATTTATATATATATAAATTACTGTTTTTCTTTTGATTTCATGCATGTCTTGGGAATCCCCAAGCTGAAATCCCCTGGTTAACAAGTGGAACAACATGTAATTATCCTGCTGTTTTCCTTTCTCTGCTTTTGAGCACTGACACCCAAGAAGCTGTCTAAGGCCAGACTGAGCTCATCCTTTTATAAAAATGGGAGAGGACTCAAAAAGGACTGCAGAAGGTGCTCTAGGAGGGTGATCACATCTGTGCAAAGGCCAGTCCATGGCTCACCATATTAGTGCCACGCAAGCCAACATACAGCTAGCTAGAGGTGAAAGCCACCTCTCCTTTCCTTCTTCAACAGGCTTTAAAAAGCCAGTAAAAAAGTAATGCCAGAACCACAGGAGGTTTCTGCCTCCACTCTTACTCCTACAGAATCTTTACCTTTTGTTGCAGGCAAAATCCCAGAGCAACATCCAAATATCTCGCGGTGGAAGAGCACTATGCTCCATTTAACCACCTAGTATCAAAATCATTACATTAATTAGTGGGTTGTCATCCGACTGAACCAGGCGCAGTGCCTGCATGACTGTCAGTCCACGTGCTGATGATCTTGGCTGGAATTTAGGGCCAGAGGAAGTCTGTGCTTCAGCTGAGGCAGCGAGCTCCACGCACCCCGAGCGCGCCTCCTCCCCGGCTCTCGCTGACCACAGAGCCGCTGCTCAGCTCCAAAAATAAAACCTACAAGAATGTGCCCAAATAAGTAAGTTGACAGAAAATTATTTTTCCCTAATATAGCAAGACCATATGCATTTCCACCCTGTGAAATAAAACCGGGTTTTTCCCTATCTCCAAAGCGTTCCCAGACGCAAGCCCCACCAAGGACAGCAGCCAGATGCCACCCAGAAGCCATGCAGCAGAGGCACAGCTGGCCCCGAGGTGTTGTCACTGGCTGCTGACCCTCCTAGGAGGTGTCAGCTCACGAAGGAGCAGCAATTAGCCACAGCTCATGAGAGCAGATGTAGGCTGCAGACCCTGCAGGGACAGCCAACAGGGAGCCCCAGGATGCCCACAGCAGCACACAGTTAGGCCATCGCTTCCCAGGCAGGGATGTGGTTAAAATAAATCAATAAATCACCTTTTTGTCTGATACTGTTGCAATTTTCTTTGTATTATTTTCCCCCCTCCTTTTCCCAGGTTAAGCCGGGTGGGAAGCTAACCCCTGGCCAGGTCACACGCAGTTTCTGCCCAGCAGCCAGCCCCACCACTGCCCATCTCCCCAGCACCAGCTCTGGAGGTGCCTCTGGCTGTAAGGAAATCCCCCCCTGCAACAGCTGGCCCCGAGCTCAGCCCAACAAATAGCTTAGCACAGCACAATGGGAGATTCTGTCTAGAAAACAGCTTTCCCCAGGAGGGATTTTGTAAATTTCATGCTTTAAGCAAGGCTCCCCACAGACCCAGCACATTCCAGAGCCTGCCCCACAGCTGATGCCAGCCACCAGTGAGCAGCAGGGAAAGTGTCACTGAGCCAGGTCCCTGCACAACCCTCCTGACCCAGCAGAGCAAAGCCTCCCCTATACTTCTTGCCTCCGTGTTCCCCACTCTCCAGCTGTAAGCCACACAAAGCTTCCCAAGAAGAAAGCCAGGTCCAGGAGTGCTCACACAAGGCAGAGGTGTGACAGTGTCTCCCAGCTGCACGCACGCTGGCCTCCCAGTACAAATGGGTCATGGATATTGGTAAGGGCACAGGCTGCCAGGCCCCGATCCTCCAGGAGTGCCTGGAAGCACACAAATCCTGGGAGGACACTGCTGGAGAAATGCACCAAAGCCCTGACATGCACAGGAGATCAATGGCTCTACCCGTTTGTTTTGTTGTGCATCCTTGTGTGAGGCCACACCACAAAATCCAGAAATTGGGAGCAAATGGACAAAGTGACTTCAGACACAATGACTTCAGTGGAAATTTAGAAATATAAAAGCTTGTGTGTGCACAGAGTTCCCACCTCTGCACAAGCACAAAGGATTTATTCTGGTACTACGCAAGGACCCCGTTAAAGCCAGCCAGGAGGTGGGAGAAGCAGGGACTGCAGGAGGGAAGGAAGAGAGAAGCGTTGTGGGACCACCAGCACCAACGGGAATCGTGCAAAAAAACCTTCTTCCAAACATATTTCTGGGAACATGTCATGCTGGCACGACGCCAAGAGACAGAGTTTATTAAGGGAAAGTTTTCGGATTCCTGCAGCAGGCAGAGTAACGGGCCCCGTGGTTACAAACAGGCCACTGGGGTGGGAAGCCAGTGCCTGCTCTGGAGTGGGGCCAAGGAAAAGTAGGCCAGCTGCCCCGGGAGGCGAGGGCAAGCAGCAGGGACCCTGCCACGGGGAACTCTTCCCACCAGGAAAGTCCAATAGAGCTGCACGTGGACAAGAGCCAGAGAAGAGCATGTTCCCTAGATACAATTCAGGGCATCCCCAGTTCCTGCAGGGTCCCGGCCGCCTCATCTGCCCTCTGTGTGAGCTGATCGGTGCCTGCCATCTGAGGAACCACCACGCTGCTGAGTGCTGCTCTTAGAGACAGGAAATTCTTGCTAAGATGGAAGAGATGCTGCTGTCACTAGTGACCTTTGAAGCCTTCCTGCGGCTCCCTGGAAGTCAGCTAGGACAACCAGAACTGTGTCAGAAAGCTCCTGTGAGCTGCAGGCATACCAGCAGCCAGTTAAGTAACCCACTGCCCCCAGACATCATTTATGCACGAAGAAACGACCCCAGCCAGCCCCTCTCACAACACACTTCCAGGACGCTGATGACCTTGAGAGTTTCTCTCCGCATTTATAATTCCATAAGATATTCTCATCTCCTAACAGATCGTTTGGCACTTCCAGCCCCTCACACACACACACACCACCATGCACAGCTGATGCTTCTCCTCAGCCCATCTCCTCTGTACAGCCACTGCCTCGGGAAGCTCACTGCCCGGCTGCTTCCAGCCCCTCTCCCCCAGAGAGAGCATCAGGACAGCAGAGGTGGCTCTGCAGTTTCCATAATTCAACTGTAGGAGCTGGAATGCATCCTTAGCTGTACTCCTTTAAAGAGGAGTTAGGGATGCAGTTGATAGCTTTGATAAAAATGAACTGATCTGGGTAAAGTTATTCCGGTGACAGACACTCCAGCTTGCTTGAAAACAGTTTTTCACCTGCTGTTTTTCAAGAAAGCCGGTGAGAAAACAAAAGACTTCAGCAAACACTAGGCTAAGTTTTACCAAAGTCCTAAAAACTGCTTAGCTAATGTGCAGGAAAGAGTCCAGCACTCCAACAGAGCCTTCCAGATGACAATTAATGTTGGCAGAAATCCCCCCGCCTCCAGAAACGGACAGCACAGCCCGCAGCTCGTTACCTTGCTATCCAGCTTCTTCATCGTCACCAGGTCCAAGGACTTGAGCGAGTGCCCGGTGGGCGTGATGAAGTACAGGCAGACGTGAATCCTCGTGTCGTGGTAGTTGAAGAGGGAACGGCGGATTTTCAGCTCTTCTTGCAAATAGTTTTCAAACTGCGTATCAATGTACTCAACGATCGGCCTGTAACTAAAACCATACCATTAGCAACCCAGATACTGGAGCACACAATGAAGCAGCCTGAAGACTTCAGGAGTTCTCCTAGACACATCATGATGCTGTTTAAAACAGCTATAAGACTCCAATAATTTAGCTTTACAACAAGAGAAGTGGCAATTACACACAGACCTTATAATCCAAAGGTTGCTGAGGCTGCACTGCAAAGTCTAAGGACAGTGGAGCACGAAAAGACAGCTACAGCCCCACATCAGGCTCTGCACAGCTCTCAGGGCTGAGCCATCTGGCTGTAGCAACGCCAGATGACCATGGAGAGACCTTGGAGTCCCAGAAAGCCTCTACCTGGGGCCTGAACAAGATGTCTGTGTAATTAAACAAGACAGATCCAGAGCCACCAACCCTTGCCAGAACAGATAATTCCCAGCCGTGTGCTGAGGACAGCTTGTTAACTGCTCCCACTCCTGGAAGACATCGTTCTCTGCTGGAAACACCTCCTGCAACCTCCCCTGTCCCTTTAGCTCCTCACCCAGCTCGCTCTGCACCCAGTCCCCAGCGCCAGAGGCACTGCAGGGAGCTGCTGCGTTAACACAAACACAGACACCTCCCCTGCTGCACTGCAAACAGGTACAGTTCGTGCCTGAGCATCAGAGGCGAGCCCAGAAATGCCAAGCAGATGGCACGAGACCTGCCTTTCGTCTTTATTGATCTGGTCCCCGAATCCAACCGCATCCACGATGGTGAGCTTCAGGTGGACGTTGCTCTCCTGCAGGTCGTAGGTGCGCGGCCGCAGGCGAACAGCGCTCTCGTAGTGGCTGGCTTCCTCCGTCTCGAACGTGGTGTTGAAAAGAGTGTTCATCAGCGTGGACTTCCCAATGCCCGTCTCGCCTAGGGAGGAGAAGTTATCAGCACCCGGGTACTTTGAGGAGGATTAATTACAGAGCAGAACCGAGTTACGCTGCGAAAGGTTGCAACAAGCTGCTGGTGACCAGACAATTGTCCAAAGGCAGCTGCAGTCTCGAAGGCCTCACAGCCTTAATGCAAAGTCAACACGGAGCACTGCGGTCTCATCTCCCCACTGAAGACCAGAGAGCAAACAAACACACAACTTTTCCCCTCCATCAATGCTGACTTTGCACCACAGAAGCTGGAGAGCACAGCTCTAGCAGAGTTTTTTGAGGCTTTGGGTTTGACTGCCTACAGTCTCACTCACAGTTCTTCCACACCCCTCATCCTGGGGTCCAACACACACAGTTAATGTGTCAAAGGACTAAAGCCCGTCCTGCTGTAGCCCTTTCCCCCTCCCTCCACACAGCAGCTACACCAAAGCCAGCTGTGCAGCTCTTCCTCTGCCCTCTGAGCTCTGCCTTTAGCCAGCGGGGCTGGGACTGCCTGCACCATGCTGCCGGGGTGAAAGCTGGGCCCCATCCTTGATAAAGTTTAGGGACAGTGTGGGTCAGGGCACCAGGGGAAAAAGCGTGCTGCACATTCAAAAAAAAGGCAGAGGTGCATGCACACACTGATCCTAGCACGCAGCCTGGCAAGTCCACACACAGAAGCAGCCCTTTCTGGTGGGCAGCTGGATAAAGAAGCAACAGGGAGCAGCTGGTGGAAGTTTTCTTCATTTCGAGCTCAAAGCAAGCTCTGCACAGCACTCAGAGAGCTGCTGAGATCCGCCTCAGTGCCTGCAAGCTGCCCAGGACAGTCCTGCAGAGATGTCACAGGCAGCCTGCCCCCGTGACACCTGTGCAGCATTGACTGAACACCACCACGTGCTGCCTTCCCTCAGCCCTTCCTATTGCCAAGGACAGCAAAGACCAACCCTCACCACCTCCAGGAGCAATTCTGGTCTGACCCACAAGGCTCAGCCACGTCCCCTGCACCTCCCTGCCTCTTTCTGTGCCTGTGCTGGCAGCCCCGCTGCAATGCAGAGCTGGCCAGCCCTCCACACGCCTCCTGCCCCTTTCCCTCGCTGAAGGCAGCAAGGGGATGTTAAAGCCTTTCCCCAGCCTCTCCCTAAGTCACTGCCGAGGCTGTGTCCCAGCAGGGCTCCTCGAACACAGCCCCAGCCTCCCGAGGCCACCAGCTGAGCCCTGTCCCCGCAGGGCTGTGCTCACCCACGCAGAGGATGTTGAAGCTGAAGCCCTGTGTGACGGACTTGCTGACCAGCTGATCCGGGAGGCTGTCGAAGCCCACATGGCCCCCCAGGGAAAGGTTCCTCTTCTCTTCATTCTGGCAGGGAGAAAAAGACAGATTAGCAGAGCTGCAGGGACAGAGACCCGAGGGGAAGCACCAAGGCCAAGGAAGAGGCACTGCACAGACCCCAGAGGCACTGCCCAGACCCCAACACTGCCCACAGCGCCCTGTGCTTTGCTGTGCTTCATCTCAAACCCTCTGACAGCCACCAACAGAAGAAAGGAGAGGGGAGAGCACTGCTCTTACTGGGGAATTGCCTCAGAAAGAGCCACGCTACCAGGCTACAAAGCAAAGTAAATATTAGCACGAGTCCCAGCTCCATGCAGCTGGGGGTGGTTAATGAGGGAAATGCCCCCACTGCGTTTTATTGCTGCTGCTCCCCCTCCTCCTTGCCTCTTATTTTAAGTCCTGCAGCACAGAATTCAGCCAGACCAGCTCTGCCTTTCCCCTGACTCCCTGATCCTTTTTCCTTCGCTGCTGCCCCAAGCCGCGTGCTTCTGTTTGCTCGGCGCAGGCCGAGGAACCCTCTGGCTCTGCCATCTGTGACCGCGCCGTTTTCCACTGCTGCTCTGCTGTTCCTGTTCCTGCCTCCCCCACACGCACTTTGTGTCTCCTTCTGTCTCCTCCCTCCCCCAGAGGGGGATGAAGCTGATCACCTGTATGGGAAGCTTGGCTTAGAAACAACCAGTAGTGCCCAGCGAGACCAGCCAGGGATGGCCCGCCAGGCGCACAGAGGTACCAGGGAACCACACGGGTTCTGCAGTCAATGCCACTCCAATGCACAGCTCAAAAAGCCCCAAATAACAACCACCAACCAAAACAACCCCAAGCAAACAGCAGAAAGCCATCGAGCAGAAGGCAAAGGCTGTCAGAACGCAGCTGTGGTGCTGCAGGGATGGGGCAGGCACCACCAGGCTGCTGGGCCACCTCGGCTCAGGCTGCTCTCCGCTCACTCCTGTTTCACCAGGAACCAAACTCATCCCCAGGGCTTCACCAGGATGGTTTCAGGGGATGCCCCAGCCACAATCACCCCGCAGAAGGATCTTAACCACCCACAGACAGGAAAAGATGGGGACAGAAGATGTATCTGTCCTTTGCTTGGCTCAAGTTGTTCCGTGTCCCTGCCAAACGCAGCCACCGGACCACGGGGCTGCAGAGCACGTCCCGAGGAGAGCCCTGGCTGGCTGGCAGACTGTAAATTAATTCAAGAGGAAAGCAAAAGTGACCTAATAAGCGATGTGCATCTATCTGGGTCTGCAACGAGACTCCCAAACAAATCAGGAACCTCTCCACCTCATCTTGAGTCAGAGCCTCCTTTATCTCTCGGTTTTGTAAAACAAAGTGTTTAAATCACAAGAACCACTTGTAAACACCCGAAGCAGCTCCTGTGCCCGACACACAACCCCCCTGGCTTCCTGCTTCGCTTGTTACCAGCTGGCAGAGGGTTTTAGCCCAGCTCTGTCCCTCGGGACTCCCTGGACGGCCACCGCCGAGCTGCGGGCGGCCTCCCGCAGGATCCTGCGCCGTGCCGGCAGGATCGATGCGCTCGTAACTACACGGAAACAGCGATCGTTTCAAGGCTTCCTGTGGCAGAGAGCGTGTCAGCTGTGGTTTTGAGGTGGCCAAGGGCTCAGCCAAACGCTCAGTGACTTGAGAAGGGCTCCCCAGGCCCAGGAACCCCCCAGCTCTGCCACTCTGGGTCAAGGCACCCAGCTCCCTGCTCTGCCCCAAGCGCCACCACGGCGAGCAGCTCGCTCCGGGGCAAATCACGCAGTTGGACCACGACACCTTGCTTCTTTTTCTTCCAGACTGCAAACAGGAGCAGAGCCCAGCACAGAGCTTGCGATGCCGTTTTGGGAAGGAGGCTCACGATGCTGCTCTGCTGGTGCTGAGTGCTGCGGCTCGCAGGAAGGTTTCCAGGCAACAGGCAGCGCCGCTCCAGCTCCTAAAGCAGGCTCCAGCAAGGCACGGCGGCACCAAAAACTCGGTCGTGCTTCGGAGAGAGGCCAAATGCTTTTGCACAGGCCGTCTTTTCCTCTTCTTTTCAGTGTTTTGTTGCTGTGGGACAGGGGTGCACTTACCCCAAGGGGCTCACGGGCTCGCCAAGTGAGCGCACCAGCGAGCCAGAGCTCAGGGAAGGGTTTCTGCCGGTGACCTTGAAACACACGGCTTCCTTTGATTCCTGTAGGCAGCGACAAGCTGGATCGAGTCCCAGGTGCTGCCGATCCCAAAACCAAACCCCATGTGCTCTGCCCGCAGCTCAGCTGTCACTCAAGGCTGCTGCTGCGCTAGGGCAAACAACGGCAGCAGCGACTGCAGGGTAATGGGGTAAGGAAGAGAAAACGAGAGAGGTTCTCTCTGTTTGCTCTTCCCATCCAACCCAGGAAGCACACGAGCACAGGGAACAGGAGCAGTTCTGTGCAGAGCTGTGTGCTGCATCTACCTGGTGCAGAGCAGAGCCCACCCACAGCCCCCTCCTGCAGCACCAGGATGGGACCACCGGCCCCTTCGGGCAGCTCCTGCTCGCCCAGCCCCGCTCCAGGACAGCCCGGCACAGCTCACCTGCTAATAAAAACATCAAGGTCAGGCTCAGAACTGAATTCCTGCCAGCAGATGCAGCCAGCCTGCAAGGCTCGGCGTCTGCAATCAACCCAGAACATGAACGCTGCCATAACGAGGGCAGCAGTCAGGCAGCAGTATGAATTTTGTTTTGGTGTGTTTTGAAACAAGCTGAGAATTTCAGCAGGGCTTTCTCCCCGTTTGCTGAGGGCCAGGCCAGCCGTGTGCTCACCTCCCCTGCCCGCAGCAGGGGCAGGAGGCCAGGGCAGAAGCAGGCACAAGGGATACGTGGCACAAGGGTTACGCGGCACAGCCTGGCAGGAGCCACACAGAGGCACAGCCCTGCCCTCCCTGCTCACACTGGGCTCTGCAGCCTCCAAAGAGCTCCAGATCCCTCATCTCCCAGCCAGGACAGTCGCTCTCCCACTTCTGACCGGGCAGCAGAGCCCATCCTGGGGCTGCAGACAACCGAGAGGCAGCCAAGCTTCCCTGAAGCCCACGTGGTCGTTTTGCAGCGTGGTAATTAAGGGCTCATGATGGCTCTGAGCGCAGTTTTCCACCAGGAACGGCCCCTGCAGCCCTGAACACCGCCTCCCGGTCACCAGGGGATCCCGTGATGGGAGCTACCGAGGTTTTACCCACAGCCATGGGCAGCTGGCCACCAGCCACATCCCCAAACACAATCCATCTGCCCCTCATTGCAAGGGAGGCGAGAGGAGGCAGCAGAGAAACCAGAGAGCCCCATTGCCACGATTCCAAATCCACGGCCCTGCAAGGTGTCGGTGCAGTGATCACGTACAAACCAGGCTCTTCGTGGAAGAGGCACTGATTCAAGCAACACAAGCAAGGGCACAGCCTGCAACAGCCACCGACGTGCCAACAGCGCTTCAGAAATACAAAAATCAACCCCATCACAGTTTTCCTGCTTCACCTCCGAATTAGCAGCAGTTTCACTCTGCGCCGTTACATTTTTCAAGGACTGCTCCCAGGCACAGCGGCTCTCCTGCTGCCCACACAGCCCACCAGCTCCGTGCTCAGCACGCCGTCCTCCTGGAAACGCTGACTGCTGGTGGATGCGCTGCCCTCCTTCTCCTTGCTCCCCTGCCAGGAGCAGCACGAGCAGGCTGGAATTTGGGCACGAAAGACCTTGCTGACATCGGCTGTTTAAGAAATAAAATCTTTTTTTTTTTTTAAATAAGAAGCATCACTCCTGAATTAACCTCAACAAGAAGTGTTCTTTGGTGACCATGCGCTCGTGTTTGCTGCCTGCGGCAGCCCCCAGGGCTCTGACCTCCTGAAGGGCGCAGGTAAAGGCACATTTATGAGCCAAAGCGTAAGCGAGCACCACAATCACGAGTGGTGATAAAACTATTTATTTTTTAAAGTACGAATTTGGCACGAGGGAGCTGTAAATCCTCGCCCTTGCCACAGCAGGCTCTGTGCGAGCAGCTTGCGAACAGCTCCGTAAAACCAAGAGGGAAAACTACAACCTGCAGTGTTTGCCAGCTAACACCTGAACTGAGCGCAACTCCTGGCTCCCACCCCGAGGAATAAAATAACCCTGCACCTTCCCATGCCTTGGTGCCTTTTCCCATGCCTGTAGCCCAACAAAACATGAGTGGGGCAGGTAAGTGGCTGACGTTTCCCAAGGCAGGGCAGCTCAGGATGTCTCCTCCTGGGAGCACTGCTCACCTCCTTGCTTCCCAGCCCAGGAGCAGGAGCACAGCAGCGCGTGAAACGTGTGGATTTAGCCAAATCCCAGCTGTACCCACATGCCACGAGTGAACTGAGTCACCGAGCACTCGCCTCCAGGCCTCTGGGCAAACAGTGTCAGAAGCCAAACCCCGCGTCCCGGTGCCAGCAGGCACTCCCTGGGGCTCGGCCCGGTTTCTGGATGAGTGCAAAGCACCCAGCAAGTCACTCACCCCTTCCGCAGATCCCAGCCCAGCCCCAGGTGCTCTCTACAGCATTCAGAATAGATCTCACACAAATACCATCTGCCTTGCACATGCAGCAAGCGTGAACTTGGTCCGTGGTCCTGAAGGTGAGAGGGAGCACACCTGCAGCTCGGCTCATCAGCAGAGACCTCGGCACCTCTTCGGCGAACTCTGCACACCAACACCACCAGTCCCGGGCAGATTTGCTGAGTGCAAGCACCTGACCCCAGCCTGACAGCCCTCAGCTGGTCTTAAGCACGTGCTTAAGATTCCAGACCCTCATTGTGGAGCACTTGGTAACCAGCCGGGGAAATGGGGGGAAGAAAAACAGGGTGAGAAGTTTAGCTGGGGGGGTGATGCTGATTTATTATGATGATTTATTATGCTGGTTTACCACCTGTCTGACAGTGGCAGCTGGCTGTGGCTGAGTTTCTCCACTACCTTCCACTCCAGTCCATCCTGCTGGCCCAACCTCAGATGGGTGGGCAGCTCTGCCTTCACTGGGTCTGTGCAGGGAGGGCAATAGTATTTTCCTCACCGTGGCAGCCCTACAGAATCCTAAGCCATGACACTGATGCCTGACACTCCATCGGTGGCAGGGGAACCCCAGGGCCCTTCACGTGCTGCTCTTTCCCAAGGCCCTGCACACCACAGCACACCCACAGGGCTGCGGGCAGGCCCCTCCAGCTGCTGTGTGCTCACAACCAGGAGCTCCCAGCCCAGCCCGCAGCGCAGTCCCCCAGCGAAAAGCTCCTGCTGACGAAAACAATCACCAGCCCCCCTTTAAACCGCTCCGCTAGGAATGCCAGGAATTTTCCCAGACACTCGAGCCTTTATTCGTGCTCCCAGCTGCACTCCAGGCGGGTGAAAGCCTCGCTGGAGAACCCAGATATGGAGCCACCACCAAGACGTGCCCCATAAAGCAGCACAGAGGCAGGAGACTCAAAAGCTGAGGTTTTCCCCTCAGGGCTAACTCAAGGTTACCCTACCCAAGGTGATGTTTTCCTTGCAAGCTTTTGGTCCCCTTCTCAAGTGAGATGCAGGAGCCCAGAGGGCAGTGTGGGCAGCGGTGCTCGGCATCCTGGAGGAAACAAAACGAGCCCCAGAGCAGTGCCAGTGCTTCAAAGCACCTCGTGTGTCCTGAGCTGGCCTCAGGGCAGCACAGGCACCGCTGTGCATGGAGAAGAGCAGCGTGCTGAACACGCTGTGCTCACCTACCCACGGGAAGGCAGTCAGGAAGTCAAAGCAGAAAGCAAAATTCCTCCTGAGGAAAGCACTCCTTGGGCAAGCTCCTTGACTCCTTCCCTGTATCCAAGCTCCTGGTGCCTCAGTTTCTAGGCACACCTCATCCTGATGGCAGCAGCCAGGTAATGGGGCTCCCTCCAGCACCTGCGAGCAGCCAGCCCAGCTGCAGGCACTGCCTTCAGCCTCACCTCAGCCTCAGCAGCCTGCCTGCCTTCCAGAAGCAAAACCAAAGTCCTCCAGAGCCACACGACTTGGCACGGGCTGAACACACCAGCTCCGTCTTCCAGCGCTGGGTGTGAAGGCAGCACACAGCTCCTCGTTCTCCCTTACACAGCAGCATCCGAGATGACACAGCCACAACCTGTGAAGGCAACATCGATGGAATTCCCTGCAAACAAACTGACTGCTTCTGGCTGAAACTCCTCTCCAGTTTTTTCTACTAAAAGCAAAATTCCATGTGTTTCCTTCCCATAGTCTGTTTTTTAACCATTTTCCTAAAACACCTGTGGAGTAATTAATTTATTGGGAGGGCTTTCTTAATTAAGGAAGGATTAAACCTGCATTTTGCCCTGTCGCAGAAGCCCTGGATGAGAGCTCACGAAGGAGCCAAGGAGGCTTTGCGGGCATTGTGCACACGGTGCTTTGCAAACATGAACACAGCCTCTGAGAATGAGGAAAGTTGGTTAAGGCAGAGACTGTGGAACGAAAAATGAGAGATATTTCCTCTCCAATGACCTCAGAGGATGAGAAAGTTCAGCTTTCCAGCAGCCTGAGAATTCCAGCCCCCCCGAGCCACCCAAAGCCAAGCGGCGTCCAGCACACAAACCCAGCTTCTCCTCCGGGCTGTTCACAGAGGACCCCAAATCAGGCAGCCAGGAGCACAGCACGCTGCCCCAGCTCCTTGCTTTTCCACATTATCTAGTCACAGCGCACTCAGGCTCCTGATTTCATGCAACTCCTCAATCAGCCAGGTCTGACAGACCAACCCCATCCCCGTAGCCACCTGGAGACTTCCCCGTACTCACCAGCGGCGCTCCCAGCTCAGGTTCGTTTCCTTGTCACCATGAGGAAGAGGAGCGGGCACCTTTCCTGGTTCATCCAGGGGAAATACAAACAGATGTGGGACGAAGCCAAGAGAGGAATTGAGCACCTGCCCCTACGAAGTGCCATGGAAAAGGTTTGGGGCCGTTTTGGGGGGGGTGTTAACAAGGGGCCGGATCCCCACCGTGTAACAGCCCAGCTGCTGAACAGGCCGTGCTGGCGATCAGCCCCCGCGATGATTTGTTTTAGTTACCACTGAGAGTAAACATGCCTAATTCCCACATACGTTTCCAGAATTTATTGCCCGATCACAACAAAATGAAAAACTATTCTTTATATTTTTAGACAAGGGAACAGAGACCTTCTAATGGGAACCCAAGAGTTGGGGTCACCGCTGTCTCCTTTATCCCCCCCACTTGCCTTACGCAACCACCCCACGGCAGCTCCCAAGCAGGGCTCCCAGCCCCTGGACAAGTCTCCTCGGGACACTGCCTGGACGACAGCAGGAGGAGAAGTTTTATATCCCACGGGCACACAGCTCCGAGTTAAACCACAGCCACCACGTTATCGAGCCACCTGCCAGGTACCCGATTAACGCAGCCTCCGGGAAGCTTCCTGGTGCGTTAGCACAGAGCAGCTTCAGTCTGAAGACTCGAGGCCATGGGAAAAGAAAAGAAAAGAAAATCTCTACCTGAAAAAGGCACGTGGGAAAAGGCAGGCTGAAGGGGCTGCTCAGTCTCTGTGAAACCACGGCATAACCTGCATTCCCCAGCAGGAGCTGCAGAGGCAGGGGAAGGAAGGAGAGCGCTCCTGCACGGCACAGCCTGCCCCGTGGGTCCTGGCCCTGGCAGGAACCCACTGGCACGCTCCTCGCCTCCCAGGGACCCTGGAGACATTCCTGGAGCTGTTTCCTCACGCTTGTAACGCGGAGGTGGCACGGGCTCAGGGCAGCACCTCAGGCAGCAGCCAGGGAGGACAGCGGCAGCCCCAAAACCCCTGCAGGGATCCAGCGCGGGGCTCTCACCTCATGCTCCCCGCTGCGATCTGCTCCCCAGGCTGTGCGAGGCACAGGGAGCCAGAGCTGCGCGCTGGGCTGAGGCAGGGCGCTCCATGGGAACCTCTCTCGAGCCATCTGACATCTCAGGAATTCCTCGTGTGTGGGAGACGGACGCTTCTTGGCTTCACAGAGGAATCCGCACATCTAAACAGAGTGCTGCCTCCAAACCCCTGACCCCACGGCCCGGCCAGCCGCAGGCTGAGGGTGCTGAGCAGGGAGATACCGAGGTACCTGGGGAGCCCCCAAAATCCCCCCGTCACACCACTCCGGGGGGTGCCAACTCCCCTCCTGGCTCCACTTTGGCACCCAAACACCATGAGCTGGAGTAAGGCCGCCTGCAGCGGGGGGAGGCTCTGGAAGGAAAGCACCACCGAGGAGCCCTGGGTTTCGGGATCATTTTTCTCCCTTGAGCTGCTCTGGGACTTTTACGTTCCCTGAATATTTGAGTCCCCCTCCGGCACTTTTACAATCCCTGAATATTTGAGCGCCGAGCTTCAGGTACGAACCTCGGAGCTCGCTGCAGCCCCAGGTACGTGGGGGAAGTGAAGAAGAGGCAGATGGGCGTCAGCTCGGGGCAGGACAGGGTCACGTCCGAGGACTGCAGCTAACCCGAAACCAGCAGGGCAGCTTCTCCCATCCACAGCCTGCAAGGTGCTGAGGACAGGCGCTGGTAACCCAAGCTAATCTCCTGAGCACACCCCCACCCTGCGCTTCTTCCCGTGGCCTCCCAAATTCCTCCGCTTCTTGCACAACCCGGGAGAGGCCACGGCAGCATCACGCCACTCCTTCCCCTCCCAGCCTCCGAGCCAAAGCAGCACGGGAAGGAGAGGAGCACGAGGAGCAGGGCAGCCACCGAGGGCACCGGGCGCTGCCTCTGGTGCCTCGAGCCGAGCGGGGACAGCGGGGGCACTCGGAGACGGGGCTGCGTCCCTCCCCGCAGCTGGCGACAGCGCTGGCATTCTCCTACAGAAGATAATATTTAGGCAGCTTGTGGCCTTCCAGCGGCGCTGGGGACTGGCTGACAGCTGCCACCACAGCACTGACGCCGAGTCCTGACGCCGTGCCGGCCTCCTGAAAGAGTTATTCTTTCGGGCTTTCGTTTGTTTTGCCGACGCAGAGGGCACGCACGGCCCCAGCATTTGCCAGCTCACGTCCTTCCACCCACTGCCTCGGCGCTCACTGCGATTACGAGCGGCTCCGAGCAGCTCCCACGCAGAACAACATGTTGCATCTCTTCTGCAAGAGGAAGGGATGCTCTGGATTCGCCACAGCGGGGAAGGAAAAACTATAAAAATCTCTTTCTGGGCAACATTTGTTCCCAGCGCATAGCCTCAGAATAAGCGTTCAGCTGCAGCGGGCTGTGGTTGAGCTAATTGGGCCTGCGGTCGCAGCAGTCGGGGCTGGCTTCCTGCAGAAGCACAGGCGAGCCTCCCGGGGAGGGACTGCAGGGATTGGAGAGGCAACCACCAATTCGCCTGCTCCAATGGAAGCCCGTTTCCCCATCCCTCCTTCCCAAAAAAAGCTCACGCTGCAGGCAGAGGAGCTGGCCAGGGCACGGAGGGAGAGGGCTGCTCCCGCTGGGCTCGCTTCCTGGCGCACGTCAGCAGCTCGGGGAAAAATCTGTCGCTTCTGTTCAGCGCTGCATGGGGGAGCACCTGGATTTTTCCCAGGGAAGACCCTTCAGAAAGCTAAAGGTAAAATGACCGAGGGGAAGAAAATAAACAAACGTACACAGGAAATTTAACTCTGGAACTTCCAAACGGTGCCATCGGCTGGGCAAAAAGCAAGGAGGGGGAATGCCCAAATCCAAGCAAACCCCAGTTTCCACTGGAACTGAGTCACGGAAGCATTTCCCTCTAGAGCTTGATTAAAGGAAGTTGTACACCTAGGGTTAGGGCCAGCAGCCACAAGGCTTCTGGCAACCACCCTGGCACAGCACACAGAGCTGTCCTCAGCCCGCTCCTCACAGTCCTTCACCTAACGCTGACCCCTCACGCATTGGAGGGGTTTAAGCCTTGCAGTCAGAAAGAGAAACCAGGAGCTCACAGCAAACAGCAGCAGAATTGCATGAAGTTTCTCACGACTTGGGCAGCTCAGAGCTTCCCCTCCCTCCACAAAGTCAGGGCAGGACACGAGGCAGGGGCGTAAATCGGCTTCTCCAGCAGGTAACACTCACACGTAGCTGCCAAACAGTCCCCGAGCCACCCGGCAGCCTGCTGCAAGGAACAAATCTCACTGTCTTTCCGGTGAGGAAGGCGTTATTCATCTCTCCTCTGTGCAGAGCAGTGGTTTTTCTGACAAGACCTACTATAAATTAACACTTCTTGGTAAGGTGGCCACTAAAAGCTCAGCGACCGAGAGCTAACGTGAAGGAACCTCGGGGTGGCAGGAAGGCACCCGCACCGTGACCACAGCTCGCACACGGCTGTGTGCGCATCCCGGGCCCTCCTCACCGGGCATTGATGGTCACAGAGCCCTCGTCCACACACGAAGCCACAGCCCACACAGCAGTCAGCTGTGACATCTTCAAAACGTACAGCATCACCTTGATCCTCAGCCCAACGTGGAGGCTGAGGCCAGCTGCTTGTCTCTGCCTCTGCTAGCCTGGTTCTGTTCAGAAGAGGCAACGGAGAAGGTCTGAGCTTGATGATACATGAAGTGTTTCATAACTAACCCAAACTCTCACCCACAGCCCAGATTACACAAAGTCATCACTTGCTGTTTAAAGGGGGCTGTTGGTGAGTCGGAGTGTGATGAGGAGGCTGCAAGGAAGACACCCAGGTATGCAGAACTGATTCCTGCAGACCCAGCCCTGACCACGGCAAAGGTGAGTCACGTTCCTGGGGCAGACCAGCAGAAAACTTCAGCCTCCAGGGGCCGGAGCCGACCTCCCTCACAAGCAGGACATTCACAGAAACAAAGGCTGGCTTGAGCACCGCTGGCGCGATTCTGCTGCCTCTGAGGCAGCTTTCTATAGGCGAGCTTCCTTTCATTTGCTTTTGTTGGTCGTTTCCAACAGCAGCACTTCAAGGGAACTTGATTGTGCTGGAGACAGAGGCATTCTGGAGGACTGTACAAGGGCAGCACGCATCTGGGGAGCTTTCAAAACACATTATCCAAACCTAAGGGTCACTACATTCCAGGATGTCAGTGTCAGCTGGACACTTAAAATAGCTTCACCAATCTGAATAGCCTGAATTATTGTACACCAGAAACCTCCTGCGGAGGCTTTTTCAACATTATTTCCCACTGCAGATACAAACAGCTGGTAAAAATAAATGAATTTATCATCGGTTCTTGGCAGTAGCAAACCATTCCCATTCAGACTTTACGCTCAGAGGCACAGCGCCATGAAGTGACACCAGGAAAGCTGTAAGCCCCACAGAACAAACAGCTCGGAACACCTTCATCCCGAGGCCTCCACGACTCTGCTGGGGGAGCAGCAGCAGTGCAGAGATGTGCACGGAGGATGAAGGAAAGAGAGCGGCTGGGACAGCCCTCTGCCCTATATCAAATGGGATCAGGATGCTGCTCTCCCTGCTCCTGCCAGGCCCGAGGTTCTGGGCAGAGCTGCAACCACGTCCAAAGGCAGAGATGAGCAGCGAGGCGCTCAGCCTGCAGATCCCCGTAAAGCCACCCTCGCTCCCTGCACAAAGTAAGCAGATTTTCTCCTAATGGAGCCGGGCACCGAATTCACGCTGGAGTGCAGCCATTTCACTTCGGTGCTCAGATGGGAGCCAAGCATCTTCGGGAACTTTTAGTTAAAAAAAAAAAAAAGTGACAGAGCATTGACGTAAGCACACCAGGCGGTGAGGTACCCACACCAACGAACCCAAGACTCAATCCCATTTTCTCCCAGGCTGGGCAACATTTATGCTCTGGCAGCACCCCAGAAAACCCGAGCAGGCACCAGTAGAGCCCAGCAGGCTCCCAGTAGCGTTACACAGGACACAGCAAGGGCTGCACTGGGGGGCAGTTGTGGTGCCCCCACCTTTTGCTGCTGAGCTCACCTCCATCCCCCAGCTCAGGGGCTGGCAGCAGCGGCTCCCCCAGCCCCATCCCCACAGCCAACTTTCCTCTCTGCGGGTCCCACATCTCCTACAGCCCCGCACACCCAGCCTGGAGCTGGAAACTTCAGCACCCAGCAGGGCTCGGGCAGAGCAGGGGCAGCGGCCGGCAGCAAGGAGCCGCAGCACCGGGGGAGCCCAAACCCTGGCGGAGGGCAGCCAGGGCTGGGCTGGACCCCCTCGGTCCCCCCCGGTCCCCCCCAGCCCCTCAGTGCTCACCGCGAAGCGCTCCAGCTCGGTGGCGGCCATGGCCGGGGCTGTGTCCGCCGCGGGTGTTGGCGGCGGAATGGCTCCAATATGGCCACCGCCGGGCACGCCCCGCAGCCGGCCGGGGCGGGACGGGGCGGGCCGGGGCCGGGGGGAACCGGGGGGGACGCGGGGAGGGACCGCGGGGAGCCGCCGTGGAGCCGCCGCCGCCCCCTCACGGACACCGGCGGGCACCGCGGGGCTGGGGATCGGGGCTCGGGCAGGCCCGGGAGGGCCCCGAGCCTCCACAGCGGGGACCGGGGCCGGGCCGCGGAGCTTCCCCATGAGGGGAAGGGGACGAGAAGGCGGCTCCTGGCAGTGGGGGGCAGCCAAGGGGAAGGGGCTGGAGGAGCCCTGAGGGGTACAGGCGGTGGGCACGGCTGTGGCACACAGGGGTGACACACACAGGGGTGACACGCACACACAGATGTGGCACACACGGGTGTGTAACACACACAGATGTGTAACACACACCAATATTGCACTCACAGGCTCAGGGCACACCCAAGCCCTCCAGAAGGCCCCAGGTGCCCCCACACCACAGCCCCGCAGGAAGGGGTCACCCATTGGGGCAATGGCCGAGCTTCAGTCCTGGGCTGGGAGCTCTGGGCTTGGAGCAGCTCGGCTCTGGGCTGGGAGATCGCGGCCGTTTCACTGGGTACAGGAGGTGAAGTCAAACCTGAGGGCTGCCAGGCTTCCCTCGTCGCTCCTTCCAGCAGGAAGCACAAAGCCAGCTCCAGCACCCTCACCTTTGTAAGCCACGGGGCCATTGGTACTGCACAAGCCGTTAGCACAGAGCAGCGTTTTTCTTGCTTTCTGGTGCCCTCTGGTGCAGTGCTCCTACCAGGGAGCAGCCGATCGGTGCCACAAGTTCGCTGTCACGCAGCTGGGCACGACACCAGACCTTCACCCGTCTGCTCTCCTGGTTTGGCCCTAGGCTTTCCTCACCCTTCCCACCAGCTCAGCCCCCGTGCCCTTGCCAGAGCGTAGCCCTGGGGGGCATTTGAGGCTCTGCAGCACTGAGGGAAGCAGTGGTGAAGGGATGTAACCGCCCCCCAGGGACCCAACGAGGGAGACCTCACCTGCACAGCTCTGTCTGCAGGATTCCTCCTCGTCTATTCAGGTGCTCGCAGCTCACCTGCAGCAGGAGTTCCAGCGTCCTGCACAAAGGCCACAAATGCAGCCGTTACTTGATTATGATATAGTCAGAGCTTCAGGCAGCACCCCGATTATTCGGGAACAGTGAGCAACCTTGCTTAAGGCTCTTTTACCAATTACTTTCAAAAGGTTTGCCAGATTTCAACATTTTTGGCAAGAGAAGGCAAAAGAACGATAGCCAGTATCCCAGCTCCTTTACATTCATCACCCACAAAAACACAGTCCCTGCAGTGCCCTAAAGCAGGACAAAGCATTCAAAGACAAACAAACCTCAAACAAATTAAAAGAGAACTTATGCTTCATTATAATACTCTATGACCCACACTCCATATTAACTCCCATCTTCTCCCTTACCAGCTATTTACAATCTTTCCAAAGGTCTCTTGCTCCCACCACAATATAAACAAATGAGACCACACTGCCCTAGCAGGCACTGAGTTGTGGCGTTACAGCAGGTGTGCAAGATCATGTTATTTCCCTACGTCTTCCCAAGGCTCCTCAGCATCCACCTAAATCATGCTGCAGGAGCTCTGGGAAGCGCTGTTCAGCCCCGAAGGGGAGTGTGCTTATGCTGGAAGAGTAAAACAGGATATGAAAATTAGATGCACATAGCTGAAGGGAGAGGGCAAGGGTCACCAAACGCAAGCACTTAGAGGAATAGGAGATTAGGAAGAGGCTGTTTTCTCCCTTGAAGCAATTTCAAAGCATTGCTGAGGATGTGTTATCCAAGTGATCTGCTTTCTGAGATACGATAAATCTAGCGCAGTTAAGAAATGCCGTGGTTTTTTTTTTTTTTTTTGTCCTTCCTGAGTAGAATGCATACATCCGAATCAATTCTACTAATCCATACCCTTGTTCTAGTTAAAGACAAGTTGCAAAAATGCTGTACTTCTCTAAAGAGGGCACTGCTGAACACCAGATGCAAGAATTCAAGGCATAAAGGAAATTCCAAGACCTTGCAACAGATCAGGGGACAGCCCTGCTGCTGCTTGGCTCTCAGGTTGAGCTGTGGTGCTGGTACCTGCAGTCCTCCCTGCCTTTGTCTGCTAGCAAGCCACCAGCACAGGGCAGATCTCTGCCAGAGGCAAGCACGGTGTAAAAGCTTGGAGTTATTTTTAAACACCTTGTTATTCCAACAATTTCAAAAGCTCCAGGTGCATAAAAACGGTCTCAAGAGAATTTTTAGTTTTTAGTGGCTCCTTTAACTGCTAGGACATCCGTTGTTATGCAAATTGTTCCTAATGACTCAGGAATTCAAGGTATATCGCAGTGGAGCTGGGTGCTCCTGCAAGGGTTCTAAACTCAGGGGAATATTTGTACCTGCTAAATGCAGGGTGAATTTAGGTTGGACTGGGAATTGTCTACAGGCAGAGCGAGGAACCCAGGCAGAGCATGCAATGGACTGGAGAGGCACGAAAGCATCCCTGGCACCTCTGTCCCGGGGAGAGGGAAGGAAGATGCCCCTCGCTGCGTGACCACTGGCAGCACAGTTCTGGCTGTGGGGAGATCAGTAGCTGCTGCTGTTCTTCACGTGGTGACCTGGGTGCAAACAACGAAAGTGGAGTTAAATAGGTGCTGTCACAGACCTTTTTACTTCACATGCAGCCTCCCTGAGTGACCGATCATCCCCCTGCCACACGAATACTGTAGCAAGTCCAAGGCCTTCTGAAGATGGCTGCGTCCTTCAGGGCTGAGGAAAATCCTTGATCTTCAGATCCAGGTGGTGCAGATAAACAAACCCTTTCACATTTCTCAACACAGGCCAGAGGAAGTAGCTTTTTGGTAACTATTTTGAATTACATCCTCCTGGGTAATTTTAGAAATCAAACGGTTTCACAGTTACTCTTCTAGCAGCACAACCACCAAGAACTTCATTAAACGTTCATTGGCTGTACTGACAATGTATGGGACTTACAAGGATTTCCTACAGAAGTACTATCTTTCTCAGCTGAAGTAAAGTCAACAGGAGCTGTAGGTCTATTTCGCCAGAAATGGCTGGAAATGGCCCCAACTTTCCCTGCTTCCTAATGCCGAAGGGCAGTATTACCACGCTGCACCTCATGCCAGGTTTGCGTTACCCTGTCAGGATCCCATCAAGTTCACAGGCACCACCTGAAAAACAGGGGATGTTTGGGATGGGTCCTTTCACCATCTGTGTGGAACAAGCAGTATTTCATAAACACAAACCCTGAGATGCACAGAAGGCTGCATTTGAACGGCTGCTGTTGAGAAAGAGCCTTTGAAGTGGTTACTGAGGTCTTAGAGTCACAGCTGAACTTTGCTCATTCGTCTGAAAATACCTTTTATCTGCAAATAATCATCTCTTCCCGCTCCCCCTTTCCACCCCTTCGCAGACTTTTTGCTCAATTGTTTATATATTGAAGGTTGCTGCATTTTGCCAAGGAACAAAGGAAGAGCTATTTCCCTTCACAATGCATGCTCTTTGTTTCACATGAAAATATCAACAAAGAAACTGAAAAATCGTGAGCTTTGTCATTCTGTTTGTCCTGGGAGCTCTGCTTTCATTTCAGAGGAAAATAAGCTTGCCTTGGGGGACAAATCCCACCCACAGTCAATACCACCTAAGCCCCACCTGCCTGCACAGCAGCAGCACGCCATCCAGCCGAGACCATCCCCATATATTCCCTTTTTCTTCCTCTTTTGTTTCCAGTGTGGCGCCTCCTTTTCCTTCTAGCCACATGGGAAGGAGCAGGGCCTGGGATACCACCTCATTCAGTTTTGAAGTGTCAATAGAAAAAAACTTTGCTCTGAATCACAGAAACACAGAATGGTTTGGGTTGGAAGGGACCTCAAAGCCCATCTAATTCCACCTCCTACCAGACCAGGTTGCTCAAAGCCCCATCCAGCCTGGCCTTGAGCACCTCCAGGGACTGAACACTGGATGCTTTGCTTGATCTCCCACTTTATTTCCCAGGTTTGCATGCTGTGACTAATTGCAGCCATGTAACCTTTACCTTCCTCCCCTGACAGGGTGCCAAAACACCCCAGCCTCTCTGCGCAATTTACTACATTGTCATGCCAATAGCTTGAAAGTTTGTGAAATTTATTCCTGGGAAAGGCAACACTTCTCAGTGCAAAATAGAGGCCAGCTCTCTAAGGCTTATGACACAGAATGAGCAAGCTGCAATATTTGTGTTTAAAAAAAGTAGCAGTAAATTGATTTAATCGTGGGTTTCTGTACGTTGTTTTTGTCCCAGCCAGTAAATTAGAAATATCAAGACATGTAACAGTTGGCTTGAAATCTCCTAAGAAGCAGCCCACAGCATTCCGTAAATAGCCCCACACAAAATATTTGCTTTATAAGTTTTTGGTGACACAGAAAAGAAGGTAAAACTTCTCATGTTTTTTTTAAGGCTGGAAATTCCAGATGACTGATAAGCATAATGCCCATGATGCTCTAAACTCATTTATTATGTAAATTAATACAATTCATTCAAAATGCTTAATTTCTGCTGCACAGTCTGCTCAGAGGATGACCAGCCCTGAGTAAAACAAGAGAAGCTCACTGGGATCTGATCCCCCGGACTTGGCACTCAGCCTGAAAGGTGGGCAGCCAAAAGACAGTGGCAGATAAGGGACAGCACTGGCAAAAAGGACGGAGAGAGGGAAATTGGGAAAGAGACCTCACGCCCACTGACTGAGACTGTGAAAAGGAGCACAGCCACACGGCACAGCCTGCCCACAAAGAACGAGGAGAGCGTGCACGGGGCAGGTGCTTGGATGAGTCACTGGAAAATTACCTGGAGAAGGAGCTCCTCGCAACAAGGCGCTTAAACGAGAGGAACCAGTTCGCACTCGGCACGGCACGAGCCGCACTCGCAGACATCCCTCTTCCTCTTCATAGCCTTCTGGGGCCGTGCCTTCTCATTTTGGGGCCACGTGGAATGCCAGGACCTGCAGGGGGAACAGCCCCAGTAACAGACCTCCTCTGGGCCCCAGAGAGGTGGTGGGACCTCAGCCACAGCAAGAGGCTTCCTGGGGCATGGAGAGCCCTCTACAGGAAACCTCTCAGGGTGGGGATAAAATGGGGGGAGCTGGCAGCACCCTCGTGGGTCCCAAGGGATACAGGGGTGCAGGGAGCCTTCCTCAGGGCTGTCCACACAAGCACAGTACCCAGCACCTCCCCACAAGCACCCACAGAAATCCTGCCGGGGCCGTGCAGTCCCCTGCGTAGCAGCCAGCCCTAGGACAGAGCCTGCCGTGCTGGAGCCAACTCAAGCAACAGGAGCAACTCCTCCTGAAATATTTGTAACATAAGAAAATGCTTTACACAAAAGCCTATTCTTCTGAATTATTTTCCGTCCTCTTGCTCATTTGCAGACATGAGCTATAATCCTAGGGTACGGCTGAAAGTTTGCAATGCAGAAATCGTGGACTGCTGAGGTTTTCTTATGCCTGCAACAGATTCTAGTAAGGAAAAGAAATCAACATTGAAACCAAAGCGTAGCAATTAATTTTTGGATGCTTGCTCACGATTAGCTCTCTACAGTAGGCAAGGCAGAACTGTGGGATGCCGTAAGCTAGGAAGCATTGCTAATACTCCAAAACACTACGCACTAGCAGCTCCCTCGGCAGAGGGCGAGGTTACTGTATATGCCACATCTAAAGGCAGTAATAAAAGGTGTGCAATTCACATGGAAATACTGAATTGCTACAATCAGCATGAAGATTACACGCTATTATGTGAAAGAACATTAGAGCAGCGAAATGATTTTGAGGAACTGGCTCGGTGCCAGCTTGTTAGCGAGAGATAAAATAGCTTGTCAGAGACCTGCACAAAGATGGAGCGAGCAGGAGGAAGGCTGCCAAGCAAAGACTGAGCAATCTGCAGGAAGAGGCTCCTCCAGCACCAGTGATGGGTGCGAAGAGGCAGAAAGGAGGTCAGCCCCAATGGGAAAGGAGAGAGGTTCGCTGCGTGGAGATCGCCGCACCTTGAATTGCCTTCAAAATGGAGACTTTAGCACCGGCTGATGCTCCATTTTATTCAAGCCCCAGGACGGTGAAAACAAAAACCTACTTTCTGTTTTCCTCCTTTCTGTTTTTCTCCTCCATCCTTGTGCAGTTACTTTTATCTGTCTTCATGCCACACCGACTCCGCTCATTCTGCGCTCAGTCGCTCTTGCTGTTTTCCTAGACAAACCGTTCAGTCATTCAGGAATCAATTTCGGGAGCTCAATTGCAACACTCAGCCGAGGAGAAAACAAGTTTGCAGGTTGAACGTCATCTCCCCAGCAGGTCTTCAGTCCTACTCCTTCCCCTGGGGAAAAGACATTTGTCTGAGGTTTTTTAACGGTAGAATTGAGAACAATAATTATGTTAAAAGAAGTGCTTTAGCAGAAGTAATTGATACGGCAGCACAGTTAGACAGCTCTCTATGAAAAGAGGGGGTGTCTCCCCTCGGATGCACACAGAGGTGCGGGCATGCTGTGAAGGTTTCGGCACGTGGACACGTGTGTGATGCGGATATGAAAAAAGATAAACGTAGAGAATAGATACGGTAAATAGCATCATAAAAAATAAACATATTTCAAAGTGTTGACTTATTTTCAGTCAGAGACGTTGACCCAAAGGACTCGCAGGCGAGCCAGCAGCACAAGGGAGGGTTTTGGGGCACCACAGAGCTGCCCCTGCGGGGTGCCTGCTAGCCAAAGCTCGCTGAGACTGAACCAAAAATGATCATTTTAGAAAGCTGGAAGAGGAACAAACCAACACAGCGTGTGCGCTGCCTGCGGAGCGGGCTGAGGGGGGTCCCCACCGACCCGGGGAAGGCTCGAGGGCTGCCTCTGCCTACCCCGGAGCGCCGGGGTCCCAGAAACCCAAAATCCCCCCCCCGAAGCCTTGGGGCCGGGCCCCTCACCTGGCGCCGGGGCCTCGGAGCCGGGCGGTGCCCGCAGCCCAGCACCGCCCCGCGGGGAGGAGACAGCGGGGCCGGGCTGAGGAGGAGGAGGAGGAGGAGGAGGAGGAGAAGGAGGAGGAAGGCGGGCGGGGCGGCTCGGTCACCTCAGCGGGAGCGGCCGCAGGTGCCTGAAGCCGAGGGACACCGGGCAGCCTCCTCCCAGCACAGGGCGGCCTCGCTCCGCCTGGGGGGCCGGTGGCGGAGGAGGCTCGTCCACCTGTGGCGACTGCGGGATGGCGGAGCTCGCCCTCAGCCCCGCCGCCGTGCTGGGCTTCCTGAGGGAGCGCGGCGGGTGGGTGCGCAACGCCGAGCTGCTGGGAGCCTTCCGCCCGCTGCTGGAGGCCGCCGGGGACGCGGCGGAGCGGGCGGAGCGCCGGGAGCTCTTCAAGCGCTCGGTTAACGCCGTGGCCACGGTGAAGGAGCGCGACGGCGCCAAGTTCGTCGTCCTCAAGAGGCACCTGCGGCCCCCACCGCCGCCCGCGGGCGTCCCGATGGACGGCGGCGGGCCCCCGCCTCAGGGGCGGCTCTCGCCGTCGCCCCCCGAGGAGCTGAGGTCGCCCTCCGAGGAGCTGCCATCACCCCTCGAGGAGCAGCCGTCGCCCCCCGAGGCTCTGCAGTCGCCCCTCGAGGAGCAGCCATCGCCCCCAGAGGCACTGCGGTTGCCCCCTGAGGCGCTGAAGTCATTCCCCGATGTTCTGCCGTCACCCCCCGAGGAGCAGCCGTCACCCCTCGAGGCACTGAAGTCGCCCCCCGAGGTGCTGCCATCGCCCCCCGAGGAGCAGCCGTCACCCCTTGAGGCGCTGAATTCGCCCCCCGAGGAGCAGCCGTCGCCCCGTGCCGTGTCCGAGCTCCGTGGCCTCTTCCAGAGGAGCGGCGGTGGCGGGGTGCCCCTGCCCGCCGGCGGGTCCGGGAGCCGTCGGGAGCCGGTGCCCAAGCCCTGCATGCTGCCCGTGCGCTGCGTGCCGTCACCAGCCGCTGCCCCAGAGCAGCCCAAGGAGCCCGGAGCCGCCTTGTCGCCCTTGCCGGAGGAGGACGAGGCCGGGTGCCGCTCGCCCAACCTGCGGCGGGTCCCCAAGACGCTGCGGGCCAGCGAGGAGCCGGCAGCGGTGCCGCTGGAGGAGGCCGAGCACCGCTGGCTGGTGATGGCGGCCGAGGGGCAGTGGTCCCAGCAGCTCCACGGGCTGCTGCTGGGCGACGCCAGCCTGGCGGCCCGGCGGGACTTCATCTCGGGCTTCACCGCCCTGCACTGGGCCGCCAAGAACGGCAACTGCGACATGGTGAGGAACATCATCGAGGTGGCGCAGAAGGAGGGCACGCACGTCGACGTGGACGCCAGGTCGCACGGCGGCTACACGGCGCTCCACCTTGCCGCCATGCACGGCCAGGAGACCGTCATCAGCATGCTGGTCCGCAGCTACCACGCCAAGACCGACCTGAGGGACTACAGCGGGAAGAAGCCGCACCAGTGCTTGAGGGAAGGGGCCTCCATTGCCATCAGGCGCTTGCTGGGGGACCCCAGCCTCGAAATCACTGGGGGATCCTCCCTGCCCATAAAGAAGAGCACCAAGATCGCTGCTTCCATCCTGAGCTCCACCAGTACGTTCCTGGGGGTCATATCCGATGACATGGCTTTCTATGACCTCACCAAAGGCTTGAGGAAGCCTTCGTCCCTGAACAAGCTCCTGGCTGCCACGACAGGCCCGAGGAGGAAGCCAAAGACCAGAGGGAGCTTCCCTTCGTATTGTTCCCTCTCGGAGGTGGCGGAGGAGGAGGAGCAAGAGGAGGTCGTTGTGAAACGCCGGCCGGTCTCCGAGCTGTTCTTTGGCCACTAGCCACTGCCTTCTGGGGATTGGAATTGTTCAATACTGTGACTGGGGGCCTTGGTCTTCTCTTGAAGAAGTAAATTAGATTTCTTCTCTCCGTGTCTTTCTTCTTAGAAGTAAGTTCCAGTGAGCCAGTAACAGGGTCTGGCTCAAAGGCCGCCAGCTGAAACCCAGTTCTCAGAAGCCTGAGGGAAGGAGACTGCGCAGGGAATGTTACAGACAGTCCTTGTGCCCTGCTGATGCATTGGTGAAGGCCACGGACTCTGTGTAGACAGGTTAAAATGCTTAAGGTGCAGCTTCCTTGGTCTGTGCTCCTCAGCCGAAGAGCCAAACTAAGGTAAAGAAGTGCAGATTTTACACTGTGAACAGCAGCCTGGGAGCCGGCTGCTTGAACACGGCTTGTTACCTAGCAGGCTCGCGTTCGAGGAAAGATGCATAGTTTTCTATGACGTTTCTGAATGTTTTGGTAACAGAGGAGGAATATTTCTATTTTAAAATTGTGTATTTTCAAATTGTGCTTTTTTCAGAACGAAATTTCTCACTACCAGAAATACTAACGTGTCTTAATTGTTGCCTAAAGCATTTTATTAGATTAAGAGGTTAAAAAAGAAAACACCCTCATTGCTCAGTCACTCTGACCTGTCTACCTCAGTGTGAAGCCTAGGTTAGCTTTTTTATTTTTATTTTTCCTCTTCCTGAGGGACTTTTTGACCAGGTGGTACTAACTAACCATGTCTCAAAACTGTGAATGCTTAAACTGACTGTAGTACTGTCGCTTAATCTGAGTGAAAACCTTTTTGTTATTTGATAGCAAAAAAATGAAGTGGAAAACCAGGATGCAGATCCTGTGCAGTGTGAGTAGCCAACTGGAAACAGAGTTAGGCTTGTACGTCTGATTCTTTTTATTTAAAATCTGAACTTTGATTTTGGACTACTTATGAAAATATTTATAAAGAGATTGGGCTTTGTTCAGTGGGTGTTTCATGATAAGATGTCTGCATGACCTCTTAACGTGTATCTCAACAGCATGAATCACGGATCTAAAACTCACTTTTCTTTTGTATTATAATTGTTTTATATAGAGAGAACGACGTGTAGCTCCAAACAGCATGCTAACTGCGAGCAACACATTTGCCATGAGATTGTTATCATTTTTTAAATTATGTGGCTAAAGTTAACCTGAGACGAAGAGGCAGAGCTAAGAGAAACTGTTTGGTTGCTTTGCACAGTCTGCTAAACCGCCTCATTTTTCATCTAAAACTAACAACAAAGCTGCAGAGCTCAGAGGTGACAGAGGTGACTAAGTTCTGTGCTTGCCGTGCTGCTGTCCCAGTCAGGTGTTTGGGTTCCTGTCCCAAATACTTGTTTGCGTGCTTTGCCTCTCTGAGTCACTGACTCCAGGAATGTGGATTTTGGTTTTTGTTTCCAGCCTTGAATTACGCCTCATGCTTCCTCTTGTCGTCTGTAATTGGCTTCCCCCAAACACTCTAGGACCGTGCAGGGTGTGGAGGCGCTGCCTTTGTTCCCTGCAGCATCAGCCCCGAGGTCCCAGCATTGGTCACTGAGCGCAGAAGGGTCCGAGCCAGCTGCTCTGGGAAGAGAATAGGATTATTCTGCACCCGTCTGCTTCCGTACTGAACTAATTAAGGTGTTACGCAATGTTAATGACCAAGCACCTCATGACTTCTATGTCTGGAGTAGTGTTAAAAAAAAAAAGTTCTGTTTGCTCCGTGGCTGGTGGTGTGAGCAGTGACCGGTGCGGTCGTCTGAAACTGCAGGGTGAGCTGCAGAGCTCCAGGAAAAACGTCTGTCGCTCTGTTTTAAAAATCCTTTCTCAATTTAGTGACATTAAACACCTTTCTGCTGTAGCTTTTGAAACCACGGAAGTGTGCGTGTGTGTTTGCCTTACCTCTGAGGCGCCCACAGAACTGAGGCTGCCTCGGTGCGAGTTGGAAGCTGTCTCTGGATTGACTCAGTCTTATTTGGGGGTTTGTTCACAGCATGTGGCTGAATTTTTAGTGCTAATTTTGAGTTAAAACAACCTGAGGCAGAGGCAAGGTGTGAGGATGGAGTGTTTTGGTTCAGAAAAAGAACACCCGAAAACCACTGCAAGCTGTGGTTACGACTTCACCTTTGCAAAGCAGGGAGAAGCTTTCAAAGCTCCTGAGCTGCTGCGGCGGGGCAGAAAGAAGAAGTCACGTCTGCGATAAGGCTCTGTTGCAACACGTCCCATCAAGGAAGTTCTGCATTCCTCCCTCCTCGGAGGCCTCTCCACGACTAAGCAGCGTGCCACCAGAGCCCCCAGCAGCGCTGGAGGAGCCCTGGTCCTCGCCACGTGCCCAGGAGGTGCTTGGCCAAGGGCTGTGATGCCGGGGGGTGCCGAGGCTGGCAGTGCCACGCGGGTGGGGTGGGCCCGGCTGTGCCCGCGAGGCTGTGCCGTGACTCAGCTCGCTCCTCCCTGCTGAGGGCATTCAGGAAAAGATAGCGCCGGGGCAGGCTGCGATCAGTGCGCCCAGTGCTGTCTGCGTGCCTCCAGGTGCAAACACGCTCAGAGGTGCTGAGAACACACGCTGCCATTTCACTAAAGCACAGATCGCCTTCAGGTTGAGGTAAAAGCAGCCCTTTTTACAAAAACACAGATTGCCTTCGGTTTGAAGTAAAACCCGTCCTTCAGCTTTCCTGGTTTCAGTGGCACGTGCTGCTGCTGACACCGTGGGGGGACACGGTACGGGATTTTTAGCAAATCAGGAGTATCTTGGCAGAGATGCTGCTTCATGAATCCTTCAGCTTAGCAGCTTCTTCTCACGTTTCACTCCTTGAAGCCCAAACCCGGCTGAACACGACGGGACGTTGACACGAAGGCCTGGCAGCTGTGAAGTTTAAGCAGGAGGCTTTCCTGAGCACGCCAGCAGCGCCGCGAGGGGACAGCCAGGCAAACCTGAGCTTGTGGCCCTGCCCAGAGCCGGGGGCTGCCTCCTGCACCATCAAAGCTGATTGCAGGGAAGGATAAAAACACAAAACCACAAAACCCTCGCCCCTGGGCTCTGCCTGTGCTGTGTGGAAATGGCGTACAGGGTGGGAGAGGGCTGGCAGCGAGTTAAAGCTGGAAGTGGTGGGTGCAGATGCAACACAGGGCCAGGATTCAGGAGCCAGGGGTTGTTTTCCCTTGGTGACCTGTCTGCCTACCTGCCCTGTCCCCCTTTTCCAGCTACAACACGGAGATAATCTCCCTGCTCACTTCTGTAAAGCACACAGTTGTTGGTATTTAAATCCAAATCAAGGTAATTTTGTAGACTTGTAGGCAACACCAGCAGAGGCAGCGGTAACCGGTGAACGCTCCACACTCCCTGAAGTGGCTACACAAACGAAACTGGAGGAGGTTTTACTTTAGCAGCAGGGATCACCAAAGCTAATGTTTGTTTGCCCCTGACTCAGGTCATTTTTGTTACAACTCTGCCCATTCACCAGCACAACAGGTCCCGAGGAGCATCAGCCCAGCAATCTGCGCCCAAGAGGTTCACAAACAAGCTCCAAGCTGTGGCTGTGTGAGAGGCCAGACTTTGTCCTCCAGGACTGTTTGAGCAGGATGAGGCAAGGCAGCCGTGGGCAGGTTCAGGTCGACTTTTCCTGTCTCAGTTCTCTTCTCACGAGTATTGAATACAAAGAGCTGTTGCATGAAATCCTTGGGCAATGCTGACCCTGTCCTGCAAAGGAGCCTTTACAAGGTCTTGGCTTTATCACCAAACCAACGTCCCTCAGCAGAGTCCCTCCATAACCACCACCAGACCCAGCAGGAGTTGCAAAATGAACCGAGGGGAGGTGAGGGCCATGAGAGCCCCCCTGAGCTCCTCCTTGCTCCCCCCTTCTTGTGCTCTGCACATTTCCCCCATGACCTACATTCCTTGGGTGCATTTGCTTCCTGATTTGCATATCAATTGAAGTAAAGTGGCAACATGGCTGGTTTTGCTCATTCCACTAATTTGTGCTAATGTGGGACCCTATAAATTCATGAAGAGATGAACAGCAGTGACTTGGCCTGCACGTAGCACGGGCACACACAGCACTTTGTGGGCCAGCAGGGGCAGAGCAGGACGAGGCAGATCCAGAGCTCTGCATCGTGATGAGGAACATTCACTTTCCATCCCAGGGCCAAGGAATATTTCACTAATTTATAAGACAAAGCAAATCGTCAAGCACATCCAGCCCTTGTACAGGGCTCAGCTTCTGTCCCTGACTGCAGTGCCTAAATGTTTGTCTGCTGCCACCAAGAAAAAACAGCCAGGGAGGGCTTTTGACCCCACGGGCAGGAGGGGGCAACCAGCAGGACCCCCAAAACGGGAGCTGCCACCAGGCAGGGACATCACAAGGGTGTGCTTCACACGGGGTTACGTGCTGAGGGGCTGTGGGATGCTCCTGTGCTCGTCCCGGGTGCTGAAGGCTGTCACAAAGACCCCTGGCTGCTTGCACACGATTTCAGCAGTGCCTTTTTTCTCCAAACCAAGCCTACGGCTCAGCCCGTGCTTTCTCTCCGTGGATTTATCTATGAGATGACTCAGCTGCGAGGCTCATGTGACATTTCAGAATCTCTCACACAACCCTTAATGCCTCTTGCTGTTTCACAGGGAAATGCATGAGCTGCTTCTTGGGTGCGTTTTGTTAAACCCAGAGGCTACACGATTCCCACTGCCTGCCTATCCTTCCATGGAGCTGTGGGCTCCCGTAGGGTGCAGAAGATGAGTTTTGCAATGCTGCTCTGAGCTTATTTTTAAAATTTTATTCAGATGGTTGCCATGAATCCCCAAAGCAGAGAGAACATCCTCCCATTTACTCAGCCCAGCTCTCACAGGCACCAGATACATCTTCCGCAGCACATTTGCATTAACCCCTGCACCCCTCCCTTCCTTAATTAGCTCTGCACGCACAAGTCCAACAGCATAACGCCCCCGTGAAGAGAACGAGGCCAGGGTTTAAAGAAACAAAAATAATAAAAACCTTTCAATTTAGTGCCTGAGAGGCTGAAACAGCAGCTCCTTATCCAGCAGCGACTCCCACACGTTGCAGTGGGTGTTAAACCAAATCCTAAGTGAGCCACTACCTCTAAAATTCCTGCAGTGGCTGCCAAGGCGCTGCCAAACGAGCAGAAAGCATGTTCTCCTTCCACTGGCCACTTGCTCTGTCCCACACCTGCTGTATTTGCTCATCCCTCTGGCTCTAGGCAATAAAAGTTCTCCCTCGCAGGTAACAGACATGAATTTGAGCCACCGCAGCCTTTGGCCATTAGCACAAGTACCCAGGGCTGCTCCTATGCGTTAGGAAGGACGCTCTGCAAAGCTCTTAAGATGTGATCAGGTTAAATCATCGTTTGTATTTGCCCATCAGACTGTGATTTTACAAGCCCACATCTCAGCATGTCGGTGTTCCAGCAGGACTGCACACGACTTCCCTCCAGCAGGAGCTGGCACCACTGCCTTGGGCTTGGCCACTGGAAACAAATCAATAACAAAGGATCAGCATCAAAATCGAGACCCACCTGACATCCGGACCTGCTGGTGCCTTGGAAGCGTTTCTGCTTGCCAGCAAAGAGGTTTCGATTTCGTTGCTGTATCATTTTCACTTTGCCTGAAATTCACAGTTCAGAAAAAGTAACAAGGAGCACAGATCCGTGACTCTTTGCAAAACGGAGTAGAAGTTATTTTTAATTTTTGCTCTTTGAAACATACTTGTGAATACCAGAGTGGTAGGAGCAGCAAAAATCTTCTCCATGACACCAAGCAGGAAAAAGCCAAGAGGAACTAAAGGGTGCAGACCCACACCTGCACCTCAAGGCACGTACCAGCTTCAATTTATTTCCAACTAGTTGGTTACCCTCAGCTAGGAGAGGAACCACACGTTTTTATGGGTTTAGGAGAGTCTGGATTTTGTAGTGGTGTCAGCTGGCACTGACACATTGCCCCATTCTTCAGCCACCTGAGGGACTTCAAACCTTTTATTCTGCTGAGCTAAACTGAAGCCAAATGGCCATCCAGCTGCACAGCTGGGGCACTGCTCACTGGAGTTCCTTGTGTCCAGGAAATCAGCACATCCAACATTCAGCACAATCCGTTTTGCTCAGACCAGCAGGACAAAACCACTCTGTTCTAAACCATCCCCTTGCACCCTTTACTGCAAATACATTTACTGCACTTGGTGAGCGTGGTAGATGTACCTCTGAAGCCACCTCTGCAGCCCTGTTCAGGGTACATCAGTCCCACAGCCACAGAGCCAACCCTTATTTGTTGGGCCCCATGAAGCACCTAACACCACCTCAGTTTGTTCTGAAGGCAGAGGGAGAGCAGCTGGAGATCTCAGAGGCACCACTAGTAAAACATTTCTTGGTAATGCCTAGCATCAGGGAACAGGGGAAATCTGTTTTGCCCATGGAAGAAACCTGAGTTAGATTCGTAGTTGCCTCATTCACGACCGAGGTGTGCAGCTCACACCGAATATTCCTCTCACTGAACACCTTAAAAAAAAAATCACTCAAATTTTAAGTACAGCAACATCACTGGTTTGACTCAAAACACAACGTTAGTTTAAAAGATTTTTGCCAAGGGAATTACATAAAGCCTCATTGAAACCGAATTATTTCCTCCGCTCTTCCCACCTACCTCTTGCTGCAGCCGAGCGCTTTCCCCACGCTCAGCACTCCTTGTGCACGCTGACAATTGAAAGCTACTTAAAAACAGCCCCCAAAGGCGTTGCTTGAAAAATAAACACTTCAAAAGCATAGCAAGGACTTTGCAAACACAGCGTGCAGGAGTAAGTTCAGAGTTTAACCTTCCCAGAAATGTTCTTTTAAGATGGTTTCAACACCTACTGGCATTTTTTTTTTCTGACCTGCTACTGGACAGCCCACCTGGGCTGCGCAGAGCCAGGAGGTACCTGTGGAAGGCAACTACTAAGAAAATGACTGTTTTCTTCCACTGCAATGCATTTTTACTGTGTCACGTACATAAGCAGTAGGAACAAGTGCAGGAGTTTCACCGAAAGCATTCCCTATGGTTTTGCATAGGGAATTCCCATTTGCATCCGTAGCATTCCCTACGGTTTTGTTCAATCTCAGTTCAGATTTGCACACCCGCGTGGTTTTCCACTTCAAGCACTCGCCCACCCACGAGGTGCAGACTCGTGCTGCTCTTTTATTGCAGTCATGTCAATCTGGAAACAGACAGACAGAGGACAAGGGGAAATACATGACACATTTAGAGGAATAAGACATCCTAGCAGTCAGTTCCAAAACGCAGCCTGCTACACACCGCAGGATTTTGTCACTTGGCCTTCCAAGGGGGGAAGCGTGTCCAGAGTGTGCCTCGAGCCTCGAAGCACTTGTCGGTCCTGGGGCACTAACAGCAGCACACAGGTCATCAGCGGGAGCCCAGGGCGGTCAGCGTGCACGGATTCCCAGGAAAACGTCACAAATTACCAGGTACAAAAACGGACGGTCCGCTAGGGTATTAGAGGGGGATGCTCTTCTCGAGATTTTCTAACTGTTCCTCGAAAAATTTGATCTGCTCTTCGAGGTCCTTCTGTTCGATCAGCAAGGAGGTCTTCTCCTGCACAAAGCGCCTGTAGTCCTGCAGCTGCTGCTCCGTCAGGTATTTGGCAAGGATGCCGGAGACCACTCTGCCCCTGCGGTCCAGGTTCTCCTTCAGGTCTTTTGCATCTTCCCGCTGCCTGGACAGGAGCTTGTGCCGCTCGTTCAGCGATTGCTAACGGGATGAAAAAAACAAAGCAGCACACTGTGAAAACTCATCGTTCCTGGCAGACTCTGGATCGTAATTTGGAAGCCACACTCGATTTAGTTTAATTACTTCCTCTTGTGGGCTTTGTGTTCCACATGAGTTTTTCCTAGATTAAATTACTCGTTCTTGTGGCTTGCAAGGTAAAGACTCCCAGTAAATCCCATCAAGGCTCACTTCTTCCATGCTGCCCTCAGGACAAAAATCAATGTACTTAACGTTCTGCTAATTTTAGCGTATCCTGCATCTTTCTTCTTTCAATAAGCAGGTTTTTTAAGCACACTTCTTTGTATTTTCTGAGTTGTGTGTGGCCAGAGTGCCAATGCCACATGAAAAATATCATGTTCCTTCTATTAAAATGCATGTGTACTAAAATTACTGTGATGCAGACAAGTGTTCATCAAAGATTTCTTTTTCCCAAATCCACAAGCATCAAGCCTCGCCTGTCCTACGGGCTTTTAACACCTTTCACATTTTAGCTCATTCTCTTTCAGCTGTAATGATTTTTATAGGGATAGCCCTGCTGGAAAATCTCTGGTTTCAGGACCAAGTCCACAAACAGCACAGAGCAACTGCCACCACCTGCATCCTGAGAGTGGCAGCTGGAATCAAAGAGCAAGGCTGCCGGGGCAATTGCAGTGACTGGGAGATACCTGCAAAAAATATTGGCATGTAAACACACCTTTCTCGGGCATGTTATTCCAAGTCTTGAATAAATGATTTTAATGTATTTACATGAAGAGGACAAACAGAACACTACGGAAATGGCAGCCCCCTGCCAACCACAAGGCACAAAGTCCGTTAGGTGTGGAGTGCTGCCCGGAATTATTTGCGTTAACCTGGCAGACATTTCAGAGCAGGTAGGTCCTGCTTCTCCTCATCGCTCTGCACGGGAGGATTCTCAGTGCCCCCCGTGCTCCAACTACAACAAACCTCTACAACGTGCACTAAAGGTCAGCAGCAGCCCAGCTCCAGGGATCCCAGCAGTAACACCAGGGATCCCAATTTCTGAACAAAACCTAACAGCAGCAGGTACCGCTTTGATAAAAGCATGTCTGAAAGCAGTGAGGACAGCAGGAAACCACCACTCCTAGGATAAACTCAGCTTGAAACTCAGGATTCCTAGGATAAACTCAGCTAGAAAAAAAAAACATATTTCAGACTTGTAAAGATTTCCTAGTGGAATGAGACAATTTCTAATTTTCCAGCAAAAATGGCCAGTTGAGTTAAACTGCAGGAAATTTTATCTGAAGTTACGACCACATCTTCCTCCTGCTCCCTACAGCTCAGACGTGCCCTTTCAGTGAAATAAGGTTTGACAGCAGTAATTACCACGCTGCAGTTACCAATGGGAAATCAACCACCTCTGAAGCACAGGTTGTGGGCTGCTCCGGAGGGAGCAGTCACGGGTTCAAAAGCTCAGCCCCAGGTCCTGCTGCTCCTGCCATGCCACCACCCTGCTGCGAGAGCAGAGGTGCTGCTGGCCATGCACGAGGGCTCTCCGGCACCAAACTGTCCAAAACGGCACCAAAAGACCCAGTCCCTCTCTGCCTGGTACCAAACGCTGTCTGAGCAGCAGCTGGCTGGCTCAGGTCAGGTACAATCCCACCTGTTCAGAGCTGTGAGAGCACAGCCCCACCCTGAAAAACACAGACTGGACAAATTAAACACCCTGTGCTCTCATCACCCACCTTCTCCTCGGCATCTGTATTGCCGTCGATCTTCCTCATGGCGTTCTGGACGCGGGCGAGGCGGCTGGACAGGCAGAGCAGCAGGCTCACCACCTTCTCCAGGTCCCCGATGAACATCAGGTAGCGCTCGAACTCATTGGGCTTGCAGACGTCGTGCACCGTGGCCTCCAGCTCCTTGCCACGCGCGGTGCACTCGCTGGCTTCCGAGAGGACCAGCTCCCTGTCCTCCCACAGCGCCTGCAGCTTGGAGCGCAGGCTGGAGACGAGTTCCAGCTGCAAAAGGAGAAAAAAAAAAATCACAAGAGGCTTATTGCCGAAGGGAAGTCGTGTCGCTTATAAAGAAGGGATTTTTCTCATGTCATCTTCGGCGAATTTAAGACTTAAAATAATTTCAAGCTCTGGAAAACAAAAAAAAAAAGAAAGATCATGCTAGGTATACTTAATTCTCAAACTCTGAAAAGCAAATTACTGGTAATCGCCTTAACTGCTGATATAATGCCTAGCTCTGAGAGCTTCCTACCAGAGTCAGAAATAAACTACAACAAAGATTACAACATGTATACACACGGCTTTGTCTAAGACATGACCGTGAAGCCACAGCTCTCTTACCACACAAGAACTGACTGGAATTTCGTTTATAATATGCACAGAAAAAGTGATTTTTTCAGTGGATGCCAGTGAGCAAAGTGCCTAGTAGCAAAGCAAGCGGGGAAGGCTGTGTAATACAGCGGTGTTACTGTGGGAAGAGGCCCTGAGAGCAGAGTGGGAGAGTGATATCAGCTTTTTTTGGAAATCAACCAACGTCACCATAAAGAGCAGCAGCAGTTAAACAGCGGGCAACGAAAAATATCACCACATGCACAGCAGGAGGAACTTCAGGAAGGCAGGCTATAATTACCTGAGAGAGGTTATAGCCGAGTTTCTACAGGGAAAAAATAATTTAATTCTTCAGAGCTACACGTTACCCTTCCGAGGTATATTTACCTCTTATTTACGCTGCCAGCTGTAATGAATTTTACAGCTACTGAATCCAGATTTGAGCCAGCTGCTGCACAGGAGCTGGCTGTGCGAGGAATGGGATAACCAACCTGTGGGCTCATTGCAGAGCCACCCCCAACAACCTGCTGAAGGTGAGTGTGTGGAAGGAGAGGTCTGAGTAAAGCCAGGCAGAATTTGAACACCACTGCTTGCGACCAATTTGCCAGTTCACTAGGAAATTTACTACTGAAAAAAAAACACTAAAAATGATTCAAAGTTGTGTGTGAAACATTGTTACTGCGATACACATCATGAATAGGAGCACCCACAGTACATGAATGTGACGTGAATAACGTCGTGGTGGTGAAGAAACAACGCTTCCTTTGCAGGCCAGCCACCTACTTTCTTACACGTGATGTCATCCAGGTCCTTTGTGTCACCTCCGCTTGGGTTCGGGGTCTGGTTTCCCTTACAAATGGGGCTGTCGCTCCTTTGCTTGGCATTGAGTTCAGGTTCAGAACATTCTTCTGGTGCATCTCCATTGCTTTTCCTGCTATTTGTACAGAAAACAAACACCTGTGACAAACACTTAGAGTTCTGTTCATGAACGTTGTGTCCAAAGAAGGGCAATGAGGCTGGTGAAGGGTCTGAGGGGCGCTGGGGGAGCGGGGGTTGTTTAGCCTGGAGAAAAGGAGGCTCAGGGGAGACCCTATTGCACCAGAGGAAATGGCCTTAGGTTGCACCAGGGGAGCTTTAGGTTGGATATTAGGAGAAATATAATCACTGAAAAAGTTGTGAAACACTGGAACAAACTGCCCAGGGAAGCTGCGGATTCACCATCCTTAGAGATGTTCAGGAAATGTGTGGATGCAGTGCTTTGTGAGTGGTTTAATGGGGACTTGGCAGCGCTAGGCTGAAGGTTGGACCAGACGATCTTGGAGATCGTTTCCAGCCTCTACCATTCTCTGGTTATGTCCTTGGTTTTATGCATTTCTACTTCCAAATCACCCTTCTCTCATCTCACAGCAGGGACTTTGTCTCCTGCCACCTTCAGCAGCAGGGACCTCCGGGCCAGCTCCTGGCCTTACATGCAGCCCCAGCTCCCACTTCAACAGGCTCAGGAGTGGATGAATCTGCTGCACACCTGGATCTGCAAAATCTGTGAATGGCGTGGTGTGGGAACCACACGGCCTGGCTGAACAGCAGCAAATTACCCTGGCAGAATTGGGTTAAATTTCTCATACCACAAATGCCCACCTACTAATGCACAGCCTGCTTATTTCTCCTGCTTTCCATGCACGCAGCTTGTTTGTTTGCATGCCGCTGGCATGGTGTAGTTTACTCCAGGTTTCTCCCATTACACACTCATAGCCTCTTTCTCCTTTCTTGACATGTAAATCAGAAAACTAAAATATTTCAGTAACAAAACAAGCGTAAAAAATCCCTAAGTCTTCTTAGCACTAGTATATACTTAATATTCATGCATCGTAAGACCTTAAAATACTGGTTAATTGTTTTAGTCTACTTACTCGTTCCCCTGTGCTTGCTGCCCATCTGCCTTTCTTCTGTGTGATCTATCCAGCATGGAAATGTCAGCAGGAAAAAGACCCTCCATCAGGTCCAGAGCAGTTTTTCTCACTGGATAAGGCATGAGAATATCAACCAGAGAACTGTCTTTGGCAACAATCTCCATCGCAAGTTCTTGGTATCGCTGGTCCTCAGCAGACCCCAGTCTCCTTTTGGACGGATTTGTCTCTCTCTCCTGCAGAACATCCTCTGGGCTGTCGAGCACAGCTGCTTCCTTTGCAAATAAACCTCTGGGTTCATTTTTGTCTCCTTGGTCAGACTGAGCCAGCACCGTGTGGCAGCACGTTCCTTTCTCCTGAGGCACTGCAGCATCGCTTGCCTTTAGCTGCTGCTCTGGGCGCTCCGTTAAAGCACTGCCAGTCGGAGATCCGGCTCGGCATTCCTTCTCCACTTGGGCATCTTCCTTGCTGCTGCTTCTCGGGCTGGCAATAGAGGTTTCAGGAGCTAGTTCCTCGGCGTCCTGACGAGAGTGTCCACTTATATCATTGTCTTGTTCGTGATTCTGGCACCCACCTCCCACAGGATCGTGGAAGCTGTAAGAGCAAAGAAGTTCCTTTATATTTGAGACACTTCCTCTGCAACAGATGCTTTTGCAGGCTGTTTAAGCAGCTATAAGCAATTGCCGTCATCTTTCCAGCTTCCTCTGTTTATTAAAGCCTCAAGGCTGGACCTCCCCGAGCCCTCCCAGCTGCTGTTTTTGCCGGAGGTCGCAGGGGGGAGCTGCGCTCCCGGTGTCCGCAGGAGCTCCCCGGGCGCACGGCGCGGTGCGCACCGGTGCCCACGGCAGAAACCAAAGGGGCAGCCCCCGTACCCCTTGGAGCCTTACCTGGGGATGCCGAGGCAGCTCTCACGAGGCTGAGGTGGTGACACGGCCCCGCTGGCACTGCTGGCACCTCTGTCCGCGTCCTGGAAACGAGAACGGCACCGGTACAGGCGGCAGGCTCGCACCGTGCCACTGCCTCGGCTTCACGCCCTTGTCTGGGGGCATAAACCTGAGTGGGTTTAGCAAGCTGATGTTTGTTGGTTTTTTGTTTGTTTGGTGTTTTAAGTTTCTCCACCTCTTTTTATTACTGCAGATGCCATTTGACTCTTTCTAGGTAGCATCCACCTGTTTTTCCTAGAAAACCAAGTGAGGGCTAGCAACAAAGCACAGGCTCTGCTCCCACCGACCCCCACAACTCAGAAAGTGGCCAGTGTTTTTGGGAGTCTCTTCAGTTGGATAATTTTTGTAATATAATAGAGTATTTCTTTTCTATTTTATTATTTTTATTTTTTCCCCTTTTGCAACAACATTGGCAGCCACTGTCCTTCATATTCAGAAGCCAAAAAGGTTCCTGAGTTCCCAGGCTGTGATTGCAGAGCACAGCAGAAGCAACGCAACGGGCAGGTCTCTGATTTCCAGTCACTTCAGGAACTTCCCAAAGGGTAATTTTTAGCTAGAAGCCTTCCCCCTACCGCTTTGTAAAACTGCCCACTTGTTGCAGGATAACGAGCGCCGAGCACGCTGCTCAGTCACTGCTCAGTCACTGCTCAGTCGGCCGTTGCAGTTCCACCCTTACGCAATGGCTGCAGCTCCTCACACTGAGGAACGCGTTGTTTGTCTGCTGCTGGTAATGCTTCCTTACATAATGCTTTGGAGAATAACAAATTGTTATCATTCATCACGAATGCGTCAAAATTGGGAGCACTTCTTTAAAATCTCCCCTAATTAATTCTCTGGCACGCTGCAAAAACGGAGCATTCGCTCTGCTTTCCAACCACTACCCTGCATTTCCTACAGACTGAGCAAGCGTGCCTTGCCACGACTCCTTTCATCTCCCTACCACGTGTTAAATACCAAGCCTTCATCCCCATTCCTGCTTGCTCAGTGGTTTTACAGCCGCTGTGCTCTCTCTCAGAGCAGCCCCTGCCCCAGCCCCTCTCACCTGTGCAGCAGGAGGCGTTGACTCGGGTCTCTCAGCAGCCGGGGCAGCAGCAGGAGCTCCAGCCCCGGGGAGGCTTTCGGCTGGTGTCTGCTCAGAGCCACGGCTCCCCACGGCTGCAGGACATGGGCTGGGCTCCGAGGGCACCGATCCAGCAGTGGCAGAGCTGGGGCCACATCTGCCGGCCACACTCGGGGGGAGGACGAGTGCCGAAGGAGAGAAAACATCTGGTGGTGGTTCTTCAGAGGAAGCTTGGCAGAAAACCTCATCGCTTTGCATCTTCCTGCTCCCGTTGGGGTTGGAAGGAGGCCACTTGGGAAGCGAGGGCCTCTTCTGCAGGGGTGGTTTATGCAGCGGGACGTGCTGCGTGCCTCCTGGTCTTTGGCTAATCTTTCGTTCCATGTATTCAACCAGCGCCGTGTGCTGGATTTGTTTCAGCTCTGTCCGGGAGATGCTGGAGCTGGACAGTGCCCTCCCTCTGTTTTCCAGGGTCTTTCTCCTGGCTGCCTCTGTTCCCGGCTCAGTCCTTTCACCCCTGGCCTGGTTCCACGGGGCTTCCTTGTCTGCGAGCTGATCGAGTTTCTCGGGCTCAGAATAACAGAGTTTCTTTTCCTCTTTTGTTTCCCTTTTCCTTCCCCCTGTTTGACCCCTTTGTGGCCTCTCTATTTCTCTATCTCTGTTGAACCTTTCTAAGGGTTCCAGAGGAGGAGGGGAACAAGGAGCGAGTTTGGCTTCCTCATTTGCCCCGGATAATGAGAAAGATCTCAGGTGTTCGATTGAAGGCCTCTTGGACGGCTTCTGTCTCAGCCTAACAGGCAAACTCATCTGCAAGTCTTTTCTTTTAAAGGAGGTTTCTCTCAGAACCTTTTTCTGGGCCACTTTAAGTTTCTCTCTGTAGTCATTCTTGAAACTCTCATCCATGGATGAAGCAGGACTCCCGAGAACGAGATCTTCAGCCTCATTCAGACCGTCATCAGCACACCGGTGGTGCAGGCTGGCTGGCTGGAGCTGGCTGCTTTCCCTCCGTATCTCTCCACTCCTCACCGAGGGAGCCTGGCTGCTTGTTGGAAATTCCTCTGGCGAGCTCCTTGAGCCCTCTTGACACTGGGCGAGCTTGTGGTGGTGCAGGATGTTGGTGGCTTTTCCCCCAGCAAGGTAGTAAAGCATGGGAGTCGTCTGCCTGCTTATTTGTTCACCAGCAAGATCGTCCCGCAGCTCTCTCGAGAGCTGTTTTTGAAGTCCAGGTTGGTATTTCTGATAGGGAGCAGGAGCCTCCTCTTGCTCCAGATGCATGCTAAGCTCAGGATCACTGTTACTGGCTTGTTTTTCTTTCCTGACTTCATTTAGAAGTTGTGATGCGGAATCCTCCTTTGGTCTGAGCAAAGCTGTGTGGTCGGCATCATCTGTGTGGTCAGCACGGGAGCTGCAGGACACCGACGCTTTCTGTGTTTTGGCTTGGGGACTCAGGAGCGGTTCCCCAGCACCACTCCCGAGCTCTCCTTTGGAGTTAGAGCACTGCTTTCCATCTCTACAACTGCCCAGCTTCCCGGATGCATTTTTAGTTAGAGGAGCATGCTCCATATATTGTAAGTCACAAATGTCCTCAAACACATCCCAGTCCAGCTCGGCACGGAGCGGGCACTGGGCGCAGAGCAAGGACCCTTTCCACCGGCTGGGCTCTGGCACCACGCCTCGCGGATCTGTTTCTCTGAAAGCTGGCCTGCGCACGCTGCAGGGATGCTGTTTGTCTTCCTGTGTATCATTAACAGTGCGAGGGTTGGCATGCCCCGGAGGATAGGGCTTGGAGCTCGTCTCGTCAGGAATTTTATGAGCATGAGCTGAATTGTAAGCAGAAAACATTTTCGAGACGTTAGCCACAGAGTCAGTCCTTAAATATTCCTGAAAAATGAACGAAGATGGCCTGCTGAAAACATGGGCATTACTCCTCTTCACAGGTTTTTGGGCTGAGCTCCTCTCTGCATTTTCTGCTGTCCTTAGCCCCAGACCTTTTGATTCAGACCCCCCCTCTGCAGAACCAGCAGACCACCAACCTTTGTGTTGCACAGGCTTTCTCCCGGCTGCCTCAGGCTCAGGGATTTCAGCCCTGTTCTGGCTCCACGACACGTCCACGTGAGCTGGCTGCGCACTGCCCTCGCTGGGGCTTCCAGAGCTACGCCTCCTTCTCGTGTTTTCAAGGTGCCTGGCGACCCTGAAGCTGTCGAGTCGCACGGGAGGAGAGGGTGGCGGTCCCTGGCTGGGAGCCCCGGGGGAAGGAGTGCTTCCACAGCCCCCCGCGAGCCCAGCGCTGGGAGAGATGCCCCGGCTGCCCGGGTCTGGTGCCTTGTGCGGAGGCAGCCACCTGAGATCAGCGTTTGCTGCACTGAGGTTATAAATCCCCCTCACGTACTCTGAGTCCATGTACGGTACCTGCTCGGGAGGCAAAGAGCAGTGCTCGCCGTAGCACGATGGGGTGGGATACTCCGGGATGTTTGATCCCCCTGAGAAAGAGCTGTAAGCAGAGTCTGCCCTGCCAGGGAGGTGCAGGAGCTGCTCCGTGCTGCCAAGGGACGTCACTGGAGACACACGGCTGCTGTCAGGGGAGGCCGCGGGCTCCACCAGCTCTCCAATTCGGCCGCCTTGCCCATGAGCCCATCTTTCTATCTCGTTCCCAGACAGAGCCATGTCGAAGCCTTTCCAGGAAATGTTCTGATTAGATGTCTGCAACTGAGCTGTTGAAAAAGTACATTTTGCACCGCTGTCACATTCCGGTAATATTCAGAGGATCCTAAAATAAAACAAACAAAAAAAAACAGAGATGTGAAAAAGACTCAGCTGGAGGATCCCAACTGCACTTTGGGAGACCAGGCAGAGCATCACACAAATGGTGATGGTGAGAACCTGAAAGCAGTGTTCAGAGTAGCTGGATGGCTTCAGCAATTATCAGGATATTGGAAGGAACAATTCCTCTGCCACAAATGGAGGGACTCAGTCTTTAATAACAAGAACTTCTGAGATCTTCATTAAATCTAAGAGACGTACACAATTAGGGGATGTCCTCTCACTGCAGTTACAAAGCATCAAGGGCCAGATTCAAAGCTGGTTTCCGAGTCTGTCCAGAAATAAGTCTGAGAGGTTGAAAGCCCCGGCTCAGTGCTGCCTAATCCTGGAGGTACCTGAATACAGCACACACCTGGCGGGATGAAGCTTCAAAGTGACTTTCGGTTGTGCTTCCAGAAATGCTCACAGCCCTGGGTCAGTGCCTGGCTCTCCTTTGGGTGGACGCAGCCCTCACCTGAGCATCAGGAGGCTTTGCAGCTACACGGCTGCACTCACCTTATGCAGCCACACTCCTGAAGAAACGCAAACTGTCTCCAAATCCTACCAGCTAAATATCGCACGCCTGTTTTCCTGAAAAAGGTGGAACTCCCCCCAGGTTCGCCTGCCACTCCCAACAACTCGCATCCGCAGCAGGGCCTCGTAAAGCTGGCGGGGAGATTCCAGCGGTGATGCCGCCGTTTAATCAAAAACCTTCACATTCCTGCCTCGTTTCAAAGACAGTGCTGGTATCATTCATTTGGAGCCAAGGGAAGAGGTGGATGGAGGCCAAAATACACAAGTTAATCTCTGAAGGGAACTTGGACTTGTGGGGCACAGTAAATAAATTAACTAGTTTCTGAGAAATGAAAGGAGCGTACCACCACCAAGTGGGAACTTCTGCTGGTGTCCTTCAGAAATTTCAGCAAGAAATCAACTCCCGGACACTTGGAGAAGATTTCTCTCTCCCTAGGGATGATCTAAACGCAGCCGTGAAATTTGTCTCACAGGAAACACACAGCGTGAGTGGCTGATGACGAAATTTCCCATGCTTTTCATCGGCGTACTGAAGAATTTAAGGAAATAAAAACCTTAGAAATCTGGTGTAAAGAAAACCTTGAATTTTCTGAACCTATCAAGAAGGAAAAGCAGATGAGAGAGAGAATGCTCGGTGAGCTCTGCGAGCCTGGGTGTACCTGGAGGTGCTGGGAGCCGCACAGGATGAAACCCCGTGGGAGCCACATTCCACGAGAGAACCAGAAGGCAGATTCCTCTGTCATTTTTATCTCCGTTTTTTAATCAAAATTTTATTCCAGTGGACCTTCTCCAAGCAGCTCGATTCCCCCACGGCTGCTATTAATAGGCCGGGCCAAGGCTTTGTCTGGGACGTGCTGGCACCGTTCCACCGAAGTTAGTGGAGCTGCCCGGATTTACAGCCAGAAGCTGGCTCTGACTTCCCGCAGCTATGTGCAGAATTTATATAACACTCGTGCTGCGGCTCTGCGTGCATCAGCGACAGAGCTCTCCTGGTTTGCTACAGCAGTTTTTCCTAAGAACCTTTCCCCCTTGTTATTTCCAGCTACCTCTGCTTGCAATTTACAGCGAGCGCAGCAACAAAGAGAAGAATTCGTGTCTCAGGTTTTCATGGCAATACCAGAAAGAGCAGGGAACTATTTCTGTGCTTTAGATGCTCAAGGTGTGAGCACCTGGCTTGGAAAAAACAGAAGCAAGTACCGAGTCGTGCTTGCAGCAGGACGCAGGAGGAGGTGGCAGCTCACAGGGCATTCCCTCCTCCACCTGCTCCTCCGTGGCAGCCTCTCACCTGAGCCACCTGCAGCCTTTCCTGGGCAGCAGGGAGGTGCCAGATAAGCCTGAGAACTTTTTTCTCCGCTCTGGTGCCCTCTGCTCCTGTTCTTGCCACGGCCCTGATCTTGAGTGTCTGCTCAGTCTGAGTGAAGCCTGCAATGTCACGTCCTTGAAGCGATAGAAATAATAGGGACTGACGTGATGCACTGAGCTCCACAAATCTCCACTGAAACTTAAACAACGCGATAATGAAACACATCTCAGGGAAAACCCACCATCCTATTCGTCATCCCTATTCGGGAAGATGCTTCCTGAGCTCAGGACCTTGATGTGTTCAAAGAACTATGTGGAATCTGCCTCCTTTTCACACGCGGAAGGGAAAGACGAATTTAGTTAAACCTCAACTGCCAAACAACGGAGTCATTGTTCTCCTCAGCTGGTAGCTGGTGGAGCACCTTCATGGACCACGCTGGTTTGGGTCTTAGAAGTGCCCTGGCAAGCCCGTGACACAGAGCGAATGTTCCAGGCAAGCTCTCAGTATTTTCATTGTAACCCTCCAGAAAAAGAAAAACATTAAATTAAAGGTGTTTTAGAACAAAAGACACTGGAAGATGAAGGAAGTGTGCTAACTGTGTCATTCCAGATGCCCAAGGAGGTAATAAAGCCCCTAACAGCTATTAGGATCCAAACAAAGGTGCTTTTTTGTTTTAGTTTGGTTTTGTTTTTAAAGGCTTGACATCCATCCCTTCATTTATTGTACTTAACTCCAGTTCTGCCCAGGAACCTGTGCGCGGAGCACAGCTCTCTATGCAAAGCAGCCTGCAAATACAGAGCACGAAGTCGCTGCTCTGTAGATTTGCCAAGGAGATGAGGTGAACACAAGCACGGAAGAGAATCAGGACCTCAAGAGGGAACGTGATCAGCTATGGCTGCACAGCAGGCCGAGGCTGAACAAAACCCGGAGGATGCTGTGGGCACTAGGCTGGCACACTCTGGGCCCAGATAACGATGTCTGATGTATTAAAACAAAATTTGCTCCAAGTTTCTACCGTGGTAATAGTAGGGAAAAAATAGTATTGTCGTGGCTGTGCTCATTTGTCCACTTCCAATAAAGTTTACTGAGGTGATTTCTGTAAAACTGCCCCTTTTAGACAAATAGTTCCATGGAAATAAAGGCAAGAGCCCCACAGCTATTAACCTGTACCAGACCACAGCACGCAGCTGCTCTCTGAAGAACAGGAGAGATAAGTGTGAAAGGCAAGGCGAGCTCTGGGACCAACCTACCGACATTATGTCATGTTCGTGTTTGTGACTGACCCGCTCCTTATCAGAGGGCAAACACTCTGTAAATATTAGCCCAAATTCTTCAGATTCCAATCACTTGCACAGATCACAGCACCTGACCCATCCGTTTCACAGGCCACCCAAAACACATCCGTGGTACCTTGCTTCAGCAGGCAGCTCCCGGCCAGCCCAGGGGCACCAGGCGCTGCTCTGCAGCTGCACCCACGGCTCCCACATCGCCCCCCGGGCAGAAACCCACGCACACGCAGGACATGGTGACCCACACAGCCCCAGTGCCCGTCTCTCTTCTCTCCAGACACGCCACGTCTTAGCAAGATTCGTTCCTTTGACCGCGCTGTGAAACTTGCGGAAATTCCAGACAGAAGTCTGAAGTCTTCAAATTCCACCACTTTCACATGATAAAGGGCGAGGGAAGGAGGAGGACACCACATCCAGGGAAGCGTGTCTGGACGACTGTCCCTGTGCCAGCGTCTCGGAAAGTCTCTCTCCCAGCTTTATTGCCTTTCTAGTTTATAAATTAGAAGAACTTTCAACTTCAGGTTTCAGACTTGTCTTACAGGAGAGCAACATAAGAGAAAAGAGCAGGTGGCACCCCCTTTGGATGCCTGGAAATGCACCTTTGCTAACCTGTATTTTTCTTCCAAGATGTCTGAAGTCTCTACAAAACAGACTCCCGATTTAGTGCAGTTTCCACCACCGTGCAGGTCGCTGTCTGGCGGCTGCCAGGGATGTTGTATGTCAAAGCCCACGGACAAACTCGCAGGGTTGGCTTACACGGGCCCAGTGGGAAACTTTCCCTGCTACTGGGAGCCAAAGAAAGTCAAAGTGTCAGACATTATTGAGACAGAGCCTAAGTGGGATTTAGAGGCGGTTTATGACTCATGTGCACATTAATAAATTTCACCACAGTTTGAGGAATGTAAACATTCCCAGTGAAATCACACACACAGGCCTCTGGCTTTCTGGAGCAATGCGAACATCCTGAGCAATTTCAAGGAAGATGAAAATAAGAACGCGTTTCAATATCCCTTCATTTTGTGCGCATAAATCTTCCTAAATGCCCTCGCCCAGCTCTGCCTAGCTCTCCACAGAAGGACCGGGCTCCTATAGACCAGCACGGGAGCTCTGCCCGGCCAGGAGCTGGTCCATCACTCGCCTTCCCTGCATCTGCAGGGTGAGGGCACCTCGCTGCCGACACAGCTGCCATCTCGGTAACACGACTGCTCGGCTGAAAAAGACTGCAGCCCAAATAAAATTATCTTGGGCCTGGGAGCCACGGCCCGATGTCTGACCAAGGATTTAATGAGGAAGGTCAGGTTTAGCAATCCCTCAGAGAGCGACCTTGTCTGGGCGCCCAGCAGAGCCTGACCCTCTCGTTACAGCAGTCACCCCTCGCACACTTCCCCACTGTCCTCAGATTCACTGCCTTTCCTTACTCAGCCTGAAAAACGTCCCCTGGCTTCCACCGTCATCGCTCCCTAATCTACTAACCACCAAACACTTTCTTTGTTTCTACCTCGGAAAACACGTCACAAAAAAGGCTTTTGTCAGAAATCGCTGCTTCAGCCCAAACACGTGAGTGTCCTCCCAGCCTTTCCCATTCCATCCTTTCTTACTTCACCACAATCTTCCTTTTTTTTTTTGTTGCTTGATTGAGCTCATTTAATCCCACAAATTCATCATCCTAGAACAGACTCAAAGAGATTCAAGAGCACCAAAGAACTAGAAACTCTAATGACTAGAGACTCTAATGAGCTCAAAGTTTAAGAGAAAGAACTCTAACGATTCTGGTGATTTTTATACACGTGCAAGTTCGTTATGGATTAGGTTATTAACATCCTAGGAAACACAAAAGAGAATTCAAACTGAACACAGAGCTCTCACACCCCTCACACACACTCCCAACACATCCAAGACAATCAAGAGCAGAAAACCACATTTTCGGCAGCTTCGGGGCAACACGGAGCAGAGCGGCCCGAGGCCAGGTGGGTTTGTTCTCAGCCTGCCCGAGGCAGTTTCCTCCTTGCATGGCAGAGTTTATCCTGCAGACACAATCACACCATCGCTGCTGTGCCACCTTTTGCCTTGCCACAAAACTGTTACGAAGTCCTACCCTGGGAAGGGCACCCAGCACCTTGCCTCCCGAGCACTTCTGCTGCCCACAGCTTAATTCCTGTGGGAACTTGCTGGCCTCAGTAAAGCACGCAGCTGTCCCACTGTTTTAGAGCACACTGCCAGTATGAAACATAATTAACCAACAGTATTAGCACTTCCATTTTCTTCTATACAAATCTAATATGATGAATTAATTTGATTTTTAAAAACAATTAGCTTTAAAACTCACTTATTTCGACGTAAGAAACAGAAACTATTCCTTCCCAGAAGATGCCTGTGCTCAGTCTCCTTTATCCAGATGTCAGCTGTAATTGTGCCTGCCTTCGGGCTGAGGGAGACTAAAATGTATTATCCAGTTACTGCAGAGCGTTCCAGTGGAATAAAAAGAAAAACACGAAGTATATAAAGGAAACAGAGTATGGTAGAGCAGCCCAGTCCTTTGGCAAGCATTACATTCAAGTATTTTCCCATATCTTTCATCTGGACACAACGCAGAAGCATTTATTCTTGCTCACACTAATCACTGTTATCGCTGGTTTCCATAACAAGCCCCGAGAAACCACCAGGAGCTGAAGCTGATCTGGGAGTACCTGTTAGTTACATTAGCGCAGGTTTGGTGGTGGAACGCAAGGCACTCGGGATCCCAGGCAGAAATTAAACGCTCGCTTACCTTTGCAAACAGTTTCCAGGCATATGCCGCAAAATTGACAGGAGATGATTAGGAAAAAGACTGGGGAAAGCACACACCGAGCTCACTCTGGGAACACAGACCCAGGCGTCCTTTATTCGGCAAACACACAGAGCGTGCAGCCCCGAGGAGCAAGCAGCACCCTGTGAAGTCCCATCTTTCTCACTCCGAGGTGCGCAGGCTGAGCCCTGGCGCTCAGGAGGCTGCGTGCAATCACACGAGGCTGCTCTTTTCCAGGACAGTTCCTGCTCCTTCGCCTGTTTCCCTGCTGACTGTTACAGGAAAGATGCCTTCGGATGGGAGCTGATGGACTTCGGCAGCAGATGCTGCTCAGGAAGCAACCCGAGACCTGAGTTAATCCTTCGGGGGTCCCTCAGGCACCCACGGCTGGGTGCACCTGGCAGTGCTCAAACCACGTACAGACACGGTACAAACGCTGCATTAAGCTGGGTCCTTGGATCTGCATCCCCCAGCTGCTCCGGGACACGCTGCCGTGGGCACTGTCCCGATGAAAAGACATCTGCTTGTGCAGGGAGCTGGGGACAGCAAGGCAGCACCACACAGACACACGCCCTGGGGGCCTCCAAGGTCCGCACCCTGCGTTTCGCAGAACCGTTCTCCCTCCCCAAACACACGCACTTATCTGTAGATTAAGAAGCAATTCATCAATTAACTTGCAGAGTGCCGAAGAGGCGATTTCCCCCGTCACTTACCTGGCCGCCACGTGGCCGGGATGCCTCAGAGGCAGCAGGCAGCCCCGGGCACATCACAGGCTCCAAAGCCGCGTCCACGCACGACTCCCCTGCCTCGCCTGTGGAAATCGCCCTTTGGTTTACGACATTCCATCGTGCAGAGTGTTACGGCCACGGTGGAAAAGAAAGAACAGCAAACAGCAGGCACGGCTATTTCATTATCTCACCGGTCAATTATTAACAGCGGCGCTTGTTCCACCCGAGCCTTGGGGCCGTGGCCGCGGCTCCCACGTGGGCAGAGCCCAAAAATTCCACGCAGGGGCTGCCGAGGCCGCAGCAGGAGCCAGCACCGCTCCGTCTGCCCTGGGATGTCACTACCAGAGCCGGTCCTGCTGGCCCCAGCCCAGAGCCCTTCCCTGGGGACCGCGCTCCCAGCTCCACAGCAGCCGAGGAGCGCCACGAGACAAGGGCCAATTAGTCCCACTGGAAGCAGGGAGATTTAATTTTCTTAAAGAATTAAGTGCTGCTTTCCGAGGAGCAGAGCAAAAGGGCTGGATGATAAACATCAAGGCAGATCAAGGAAGCAGTGAGGCTGTGTTTTATGTGCCGCAGTTTTGTTGTGTGTTTTTTTTTTTTTTAAAGAAAAAAACAACTTTTGTTTTTGAAATGCTTTGTTTGTGAAGTGGCACAGAAGGCAGAGGCTGAGGCTTTCATCTACTTTGTGTGACTCTGTATCACCTCAAGCCTCTGCAGCAAATTCCTTCCTGCCTCCAAATACATTTGCTGGAGTCCGATGCTGTATTTTATAACATCCTTATCTGGTGAGATGAATTCAGACTAGTTTCCAGCTGGGCTTAAAAAATAAGCCGATTTTATGTCACTATTTTTTCCTCAAACTAAGCTGCCAACTGGTTAATGTCATCCAGGCAACAACTCTCCCATTTGTTCTCATGCATCGTCTCCCAGGGAAAAAACAGGAGTTTCTTCCAAGCTTCCTACAGAAAATAATCTCCTTGCTTGTGGCTAGCTTCAGCTTTTAGTTAGTGGGAAGCAGCAAAATGTTCTCTGACAGGATCTGGATTCAGCCTCCAGCTCCCCTGTGCGCAGCAGGACACGGGGGCTGTGGGAGCGCAGCTTGCTGACTGCTCAGCCCGTGCCTGAGAGCTGCTGCAAGCAACAACCCGAATCCTCTTCTAAATCCCATACACAGCAGGGCCAGCCCTCAGCCCGATTTACACACCCCAGCACGGCGTGTGAGCTGCAGCTGAGCGCAGAGAAGGGCTGCTGCGAGTTACTCAGTAACTAGCTGGGTGTTCAGCCACCCCATGTACCAGCGCCTTCACAAAGCCAGGACTCGGTATCAGATGGAGGTGAGTGTTCTGAAACAGGAGGCGAGGGGAGCGCTTCAAATGGCCCGAGAAATGAGAAGTAAATGCTGCACGACGTGCTGCCCGCCTGGGAGGAAAATCAGAGGTGGACGGCTCCTTGCAGGTCCCCGAGCTCTGGTTGGGGAGCAGCTGGAGGCACCGCTCGTGTTCTGTGTGCTGTGAGCTTCCTTCGGGACAGTGATTTTTGTGCAGCTGTCAGAGATGGCAGGCTGTTAAAGTGCTGCAGACAGAAATCCCAGCTTAGCCCTACGTGGGTAGCAGAGGTTCAAACGTACCGCAAGGAAAAGAGAAAATGCAGAAAGCCCAAGCCATCATTTTATCACCCCACGCCTTGAAAGGTTCCGGCATCAATTCCTGCATCTCCCAGCACCCTCAGGACAGCGAAACTCAGCAGCTAAGCCATCAACTCCAGGGAGTTTGGTTCAGCTCCTGGATTTGCCACGGACCTTTGCAAGCTCTGGCCCTCGTACCAGAAGGAGGTATCTTTAAGACATTAGGACACATCGGGGTTGAGGTGGTGTCTGAAACTCTCCTGGACGCAGCCCAGAGCCCACACTCCCTGTCCTGATCACTCTGGACAAGAATTTCACAGACATCAAAGATACACCAAGTTCAAACAGCCTTAAATGAAACGCATCGCCAGGCACCTCTCCTATGGAAAGTGGGGATAAACGCCTCTTGTTGCCACACTGCTGCGGGGATAAATCCATTACCAGCTGAGAGGCTCCCAGGAACAAACGCAGCTTTCCTCTGAACGGCTCCGCGTGGCAGGGCATCAGCAACAGCTCAGGGCAAATTAGCTGAAACCTCACAAACCAGAGCAAAGCCCCAGCAAAATGGCCCTGGTGGCACAGTACCACAGAGCCCCAGCCCCTAAACCAGCACAAGTTTTCCTGGTAACTTAAAATAATACATGGCATTACGCACACAATAACAGCATCCACTAATCATGAAATCATTTCAGAGCATAAATCACAGACCTCCCAATGCTCCTCCTAGGTTATAAACCAGTTACCTGGCAAAGAAGTCAATGAGTTATACACACAGGCTGGGGCTCTTTCAAGGCTACATTCTGCAAGTGTCAACAACTAAACCTTCTCACTGCCTTTGCATGGAGCACTGGAGATTTGGGGTGAACAATTGCCCTTTGCCCTGTCCTCAAATTCAGTCACTGCTGGGGCTGCTCAGCACGGGAACCAAAAAGGTCTCCAGAGAGCCAAGGGCTAACCACAGCCCTGCTCAGCAATATGCCTCATGGCTAACGAGGACTGAGCCATTTGCAATGGAGAGACCCCAAAAAGAGAGAACTTCCAGCTGCTCCCGGCAGTTAAAAACATTGCAATTCATCAGGAACGAGGGAAACCTTGCTCGTACCTGGCTCAGCCACAAGCACGCCGGCTGTTCGGTCATCGCCACTAGTGATGGTGTTGGGAAGCGAAACCCAAAGGGGGAGCAGTGCAAACACAGCACACACACCCGTGGACCCCCCAGACCACTCAGGGGGCGATTACCTTGCGATGTGATTTCCATTACTTGGCATCAGCTCGGGTACAGATGGCTGCTCAGGGCTACTGGCTTCAAAAACTAGGTCAACGGTGGCAAAGATAGAAAGGAAAAATAGAAATCCTGGGGTTTATCCACTCACACCATGCAAATAACAGCAGCCTAACAGGCAAAATAATATCCCTGAGAGCCCTCATCACTCCCAGACTTCACAGGTGCAGCTGCACCACTGAGCAACCAGACTGGTTAGCAGGGCAGAAGGCTGGGACAGGGTTGTTATAGACAAACACTCATTATTTTTTACCATAACACAGTAATTCCTACGGGAGTTAATCCTTCATGACATTACAGCAAACATAACCAACAGTTTTCCAGCATTCCCTAATATGTAGTTATTTTTTTTGGTAGCAGTTTATAGACAAAATGCAATACAAAGCCAACACCATTATTTTAAGTCCCAAAGACGTGCCCTGGATCAAAGGCAGACATCCCAGTGTTCCTTTAGACCCTGATTTCATAGAAAATGTTCTGCAGCCAAAGTAACTTACAGAAGCTTCCCCTGCTCTTGCTCCTTCTAAGGCTGGTTTCCCCCTCTGCAGCAACAGAGGCAGTTGGAACACATGGGGCTTCTGCCGTGGTGTTGAGCAGAAAAAAGCAGCTGTGCTTTGGGGAAAAAGCAAGCACAGATGCCAAGAATTACCTTAAATCAGTACTGCTGCCAAGTGCTTTGCGTTGGGAAAGCACAGCCACGCTTACAGTCACATAATCCTCCGCTAGGGTTTCTGACCAAGTCAGGTTACAGGGTTTGTCCCTGGTGAAATAGATAATTGTGGAGCTTCAGGTTAGAACAATCAAACCATAATTGAAAGCATCCTCAGAAAAAAATAAAACCATATTAAGCTGAACACCTTTCCCAGCTGAAACTATGCTCCAGGCACGTTTAGATGCTATACGGCTGGTGACCAAACTCCCTGAACCCACAGAGGAGTCTCTAGCGAACACCACACCCTGCAGCAGACGAAACGGGGATGCTTCAGTGTCTCAAGCCATGGGCTGCACCAGCCTGGGTGCACATGCAGGGGTTTCAGTTTTACTGTTCGATCTGGTTTCTCACACCAGCTGACCTTCATTTAGCGTGGCTCACAGGTTAGCGGCGATCCCTGGGCCACAGGTTGGGAACTTCACACAGTGTAAGTGCAGAAGGTACCAAGGTAAATGCTGGGCATGCCAGCAGCTCCCCGTTAGCAAAGGCTGGATTTAAGAAGCTGGGATTTAACATCCCCCAGAGAAAAACCCATTAAGTTTGCCATTACATTTACGACTTCCTCCTAATGTCTAAACCTCATTTTGTGTGAGCTGACACTAAACATAGCAACATCCAGTGAGTAATTTGTATATGTTTCAAAAGAGCTCGATTTTTGTTTTACCTGAGTATTATTAATGCCACTGTGTCCCGTACAAATACCGTAACAATAAGGTTTATTTGTGCAGTGAAGCACTGCTCCTGATAACGAGTCTCTTGCCAGACACAGACCCACCCCACGACAGCTCGTGCTCCAAGCACCCTGCCAAGGAGCCCCCCTCCCACACCAACAGGGCTCTGGGGGCTCGGGCCTGTCCCTCTGACCCAGGCCCACCTTTACCCTTGTGCACCCTCGGTGTTAGGCTATCAAAGTACGAACGTGCATCCTTTTGGGTCTGATATTGACCCAATCATCACTGGAAAAATGCTGTCTGAACTCCAGGCTGCAATTCTCTATACTGGCTGAGTGAAGGGGCATTCAAAACAGACACAGGACATCTGGTTCAAGTGTCTCACTGCTCAGAAGCTCTGGGCTTTCTTTTTTTCTCAGGTAATTACCAAAGTAGAATTTGGATGAGACTTGTCACTGCATTTAAAAATCCTGCTGAGGAGTCCCACTTGTAGCTCAGCATGGAGGAGTAGTGCAGGATGATAACAAACACCTCCCAAGATCGTGACCCTTTTGTTTATCTTTCAGGCACCGTAAAATGTGCGAGCAGTAACTGGAGAGGGACACTACGGCCCCCCTGGGACAAGGGTCCCGCAGAAGAGCAGAAATGCCAGCTGCTGCCTGCTTTTGCCATCAGGTGTGTGCTCCTCTCCCTGCGCTTGGGAAAATGAATAAATAAGGAGGAATTCCTGGGGGCTGCTGGTACAGTTTCGCGGCAGAGCCAGGCTCTCTGCTTTCTCTCACAGCACTCAGGTACAATGGTGTCTTTGTTACGGGGAGGCTAAATAAATAATGTAGCCATTAGATGTCATACAGAAAAGGAGCATTACACGATTAAGCTCGGGGCAGCTTTGCCACTCTCCCACGTAACAAACGCACGGCGAAGGCACCGCGGGCTCTGCCGGCGGTTTAATCCAGCAGCTTGCATTTTTTTAAGGGAAAAATTGCAGAGGGTCAACAGAGACGCAGAACACGAAGGTCCGGGGCATTAAGTACAGTTCAGTTCAGGATAATGACTGATAACAGGTATTTCTTTCCCACATGCTTTCATTTACTGCCTTGGAGCTTATGAATGTATAAAACCAGCAGGACCCAACTAACGCCTCTCGAACCCAGCTTTTAAAGAAAGCTGTCTGCCTTGCAACCCAAGCACACGGTTCCAGAAGGAAAAGCAGTATTATTCTGATAATCAAACTCAAAGAAGAGTCTCCAAACAAACCTGGTTCGTTAATCTTTTGACTGCCCGCATACCTTCCTATTTGGTAAGGACTCATTTGGCCAGCGGTCTGGAAACGCCGGTTAATCATTTAAATCTTGTAGGCTCACCAAACTTCAGAAGGCACGGGGATGACAGAACGATGTGCAAATCCATTTTAAATTTCAGATTTATATTTTAGGAAGCATGCATTTGCTTTTCCACTCAACGCTTTTTGCTAATAAGGACTTTACTCTGCAAGCTCTGCACAATGCAAATTTCACAACTTTTTGGGGAGTTTTCACTATGGAAAAAAAAAAAAGAGGAACAAGTTTCAAGATGTCTTTCATATGGTAAAGTTATACGAAGTTATTAACAGGAATGCAAGAAGCACAGGAAGTGTCTGCTCTGGAAATTCCTACAAGTGGATATACAAGAAGATACAACTGATTTCTGCATTTTAAATCTCATTTTATATATTAAAGGAGCAATTTTCCTAGCTACCCAGCAATACATTCTATTAGTCTTCATCTAATGACTGACAATCCACTAGAAAATCCCACTGACTTTATTTTTCATTTGATATGAACAAATCCCTCTTATTTCACAGTCTCTTTTATATAATTTATGCAATATTACTTGCACTATGTATAAATATACACAAAGGTGTTTTGAACTCAGCACTTCTCAGATGCAGAGCCAAAGGCAGCTATTCTGTGGGCAGATTTGAGGCTACACAGTGATTTACCCACATTCCTGCAGCAAGTTACTGGAACAAGTGGGAAGAGGATAAACCTTCTATTTTCCAGCTGCCTGCCCTATTCACTAGAGCAGATTTCCTGTGCTGGATAATCGTGCTACACGCAGGCTTTGTGGGTGCATTTCCACGGGTCAGCTCAGGTAATGGTCTCAGGTCCTTAAGCCCCAGGGACCTAAGGTTACGTGTGCAAGCTCGTTTTCCCTTACCATGCAAGAATAGGCTCTCCTGACCCTACTGAAGTGCCACCTCAGACACCTTTGACTCAGATACCTTAGAAATACCGCAGAAGCATTTCTAATGCCCATGGCACTTGCCATGCACCTTACTCTGTGTAAGGTGCATGGCAATGTGTTAACTTACTACAAAGAACTGCCAATGTGTCAACCTTATCAGTGGCGTAACTGAGCAGTGCTTAGCCTGGCAAGGACTGCAAAATGCACCTGAAGGCAGGGGACTTCTCTGGGTGGTGAGCTCCTCCTGAGGTCTCCTGGCAGCTAAAGCAGCAGAGGTCTGAGGACAGCACTCGTACCCCTATGGGTCCTGCAGCTGAGTTGCCTTAGATTGACTTCTACAAAGTCTTCAGCAGCAGGGATGGGTGAAAGAGGAGGAGGGGGGAGGCACGGACAGGTGCAAACTGAACACTTGCCACCAGCAGAAAGACCGTGGTATGCCGGATTAGACAAAACCCCAAGCAGTATGTGCTCATCTGCCCTTAGGCTGGAAGGGCCCTTCGATGTACAAATCCCCCAGCAATGTGGAACGCGTGCCTACTGCCGCTGCGGGGAATCAGTGCCGATGACCTCCCCTCAGACCCGACAGAACAGGCGTTCCTGGCACCAGCCAGGCTGCTGTGGATTGAAATTCCCCATCAGCCTTGGAGATAGCAGGGAATATCGGCAATCTGAGACCCCGGGGCAGCACATCGCTGCTGTTCTGAACGTGCCAACACGGGGTGGGCGCCGCATTCAAGGCTTGGACAAATCTCCTCCATCGGACCCACCGGTACTGCAATCATTTCCTTACAAGGTTTGGTGGGGTGAAGAACTGAGCGGGGCAGCTTGGAAAACTCAGACGCTGGTCACTTCTCAGGACAGCTTTGATAATGTCAGCAATATACAGGAAGCATTAAATCGCTTGGTTTCTGCAGTATCTGCTAGGAAGCTGAGTCATTCCCGAGTCTTCAACAACCAGCCTTGTAGAAATGGCCTGTGATACTTTAGATGCCAGAACATTCAGCTTTAGCAACAAATATCTAATGTGATGTGATTATTTCAAATACAGAACAGTAGAAATCCAGAGATTAATGGTGACTGTTCAGAGAAGTACAACAAATCGTCAGGTCATGCCCTTACATTTTATGGGCTCCAAGATTATTACAAAACTCATCTCAAACTGTGTGCTTGCTATCTAAACCACTTGTTTTACAACACTTGGAAAGTTTGTTGACAATTTTAAAGTAAACAATTATTTGTACTTGCGTAATAATAGCTTTTTTTTTTCCAGAAAAAAAAAAAAAAAAAGACCCAAAAAAAGCTGATTCATATTTTTAGCATACAAATTAACATGGAACATTTGCTTCAAAACAGGACTGAAATTGAAATTGTGTTAGATAGAGACTCACTGTACAGTACATTATTACTCCAGGACAGATGAGTAGCAAAAAGCTGTTATTTTTGAATACTGATCATAATCCTCCCCTGCTAGTGAAACTTGGAGTCTGTACAACAGATGTAGGGACAGGTGCAGGAACGCCCATGATACAAGAAATAATCTTACATAGCTCCACGCAACGGAATGCTGCAGTGAGAATTAACTCCTAAAGAGGAGAGGTGTCAATGTGCATTTGGGATGAAAAATAGACAGGTTTGTATATTCTAGAAAGGTCCCACATGTATCAGCATTGCCTCGTGTTTCCTGCTGCAGGTACTTATTGAGACAAATGTTTATCCATTTGACTGGAATATTCCAGCTGGAGAGATGTCCACGGGTTTGGGGGTTAGTTTTTTTCTTAGGGGGTGGAATTGTCAGATGAAGTTTTCCAGCTGTTTAAGGCAAGGCTCAGAATAACATATTGACTTCAAAAGGTGAAAAAAAATGCTGATAATCCTTGTTTATGAAGCACTGACTGGATCTTGTGGTGTAGAGTTCAGGCAAAATCTGGCAACAAACAACTGCACCAGATACCGGTTATGATGTGTCTGTGAAATCTGAATATTCTCAATTTGTGAACAAATTCAAATCCCTGAGCAATCACTTTGCATAAATTCAGTCGAAATTTGACATATTAAACTTTGCATGCAGGCAGCCCACATGCAAACTCGGGCAGCCTGGGCTTGTTTTGGCACAGAGGTCGGCACTCGGAATTAAGGGTGGCGAGGAAGAGCTGTAAGACAGGCAGGGGGATGCAGCAAGAGCCAGAGAACTGGGGCTCTTCAGACAGAGAAGAACAAAATCTGAAGGACCAAGATACAAAATGGAATGTAACTAATAAAGACAAGTACTAAGATTTCTTGACTCAGCAATGAGGAAACATCTCGCTAAACAGGCTACAGTCTATGTTTAAAGGTCCAAAGAGCTCAGCCTGGAAAAGGGAAAGCTCAGCTTAGAAAGCTGAGTACATTGCAGGTCCTCAAACTGTCAGAGTGTGAAAGACTCATCCCCAAGACGTGTAACGGCCTGGTCAAAGCAGCCCCAGAACTGTCACTGGGCATCTCAGAAAAAAATACAAATGAAACGCCTGCTAAAGGAGGTGAGCTGGAAAGCTGGTGTGGAGGGGGACAGAGAAACCATCTGGTTGGCTTAACTTGGATTTGACCTCGTCTGCTGTCGACAAGTCTGCGTTTTCAATCTTTGTTAATTTACAGCTGCTTATTTACATGCATTATTTACATTCGCTCACTTCCACATTTCCATACGTTCGATGTATGAAGACTTTCCAAGTTCGAGCACTTTACATATTGCTGTGTTGCTGTTTGGAAGCTTTTGGGCTTGGACCACTTCTTTCGTTCCTACTGCTCTGTAGGCTGAGAGCTGCCAGGGGCAGCACCAGAGGTTCTGGGGGCGAGCAGAAGTTCACACAGCTCCCCAGCCTAACGTAGCCAGTGGCACGGGTCACTTTGTGTCCCAGCACGAGGAGCCAGAAGCAGACGTGTCACCTCGCACCCAACACCCCCCTGAACTTAGTTATCTTCTGGCAGGAAGGCCTCGGCCGTATTGATGTAAGGATGGATGGCTCTGAGAGCACAGGCACTCCCTTAACTTCAAGTCACCTGAAGGCTTGGTTGTCAGACTATGGAATATTTAAATACATTTATTCACGTCTTCAAATGTGTGTAGTCTGACACAAAACCATAAATTTCCACTGTAACTCTTCAAAAAGTTTCTTCAAGGCCCTCTGAAGTAAATGGCACCTTCACTTTGATTTCAGTGTTTTGAATCAGACCTAAACCAGACCCAAAGAAATGGGCAGAAAATACCCAAATGCAATTCATCTTCTGCATGCCCTTGAGAAAAATACAACCCTCTTTTAAAGCACGCTTACATTTGCCTCTCTTGTCTGAGTGGGCAAAGCAGCCAGCTCCAGAGCTGGCCTCGTGCTGGGCCAGCACTCCCAGAGTCAGCTGGAAACCTGGATCTCCTCCGCATACCTGCACAAACGGTGCCTGGCATCCCCGTGCCAAAAGATGAAGATGCAGGGAACAGGAATTGGAACGTGTTTTTTAAAGACTGAATAAAGTTACGAGACACCATTGATGGCAGGTTGGAACATATTTCTAACGCAGCTTTTCCTTTGCAAACAACTTCTAAAGAAATTAAGACTTGATTTTAATAACCAAGATTAAGAAAACATCATAAGCAAAGAGGAACTAACTGTGATTAGTTCTTTTTTCCCCTCCTCTTTGCTTTTAGTCATCTGTATCAGAATTATGCATGTGTAAAGTTATTTTAAGAGAACAGTCGCAGAACTCCCATTGCACTTGTGCCTGCCCCACCCTGCAATTCCTTTTCAGCCCTGGTTTCACTGGGTTACACCAGCAGCCTTCTGGCAGACCCTCACGCTGCGCTCAGCCAGCACCAGTTTGCAGCTCCCAGTTGGCCGAGGCCAACTGGAACCAGTCACGAGGGTGACAACGTGGCTCTGCAGCCACAGGATGAAGGCAGGGGGTTCACCCCTGGCACAGCCAGCCCAGCCCCGGCTGGAAGCTCTTGGAGATTCCGGTAGGTTGAGGGCAATCTGCAGACAGTGAAGTTACTAAAAATCAAAGCGTGTGCATTTTTTTGGAGACTTATTAATGGGCTAGACTTGGGAAGGCTTTCAGAGGGAACAACAAAAGGCACAGCCCCGATGCAAATTCATGCAAAACAAAAATCACTTCCCTTCTCCAAGGCGTGGGAAATGAACTTGTTCAGGGACGGGTCAGAACGACCGAAAATAGGCAAGACAGCATCTTCTCCCCTAAGCTTGTTCTGAGCACCAGAGGATAAATTTTACCCACTTTTTCCCCCAAGTCTGGATGAAGCAAGGAAGCAGGGTGCAAATTATCAGACCAAGTCAAATGAGGAAACGAGCACGCTAAACTAAGCACCGAGCCAGCCGGGCAGACCCCTGGGTGGTGGCTGGGGGGCACCAAGGCTGCCCCTTTCCCCCGGGCTGCCCCGTGCCCTCGGTGGTGCCCAGCCCTGGTTCCCTGGCAGGCCGGCACAGCGCTGCCAGCAGCAATCTGCCCCCCCACGTGTTGGGGCTTGCACCTTAGCGCTAAACAGAGCCAAAAGGAGGCAGAATCGGGGCGTACAAAGCCCTCCCAGGCAAATTCAGAAAAATTTGCATTTTCTCTCGCCACTCGTAAAGGGCTGGAAAATCTTCTGTGAGCCCCCCCGCACGCACTTGGAAATCCTTTTCTCCCTCAGTCACCTCCCCGCCCTGTGTTCATTCATCTCGGATTTCTGTTTCCGAACGCACACCAAAATTTTCAAGTTTTAACTTCAATATTTTCCCATTAATTCCCAAACTTCGGCACATACCATTCGGAGATGCTCCTCCGTCCCAAACACATCACTCCGGGAGCATTTTGAGCACAGAGCGCTACGGCGTGGAACTGCTCTCCCCCAAATCACATCCACCCCTACCTGCCCCTGCTTCAATCCCGGCACTGGGGGCTGCTGAGACCTCTCTTTCCGAGAGAAGAATCCTATTACCAGGTCTCCGCACACCAGGAAAAGAAGGGGCCAGGCAATTCCTGCCCCCGTGATTTCTGCAGGAAATAATTACGCGGCTCAGGTCTTTAACAGAGAGATTTGCAGCCTCCCGCTGAAGGCAGCGCACACACGGCACATTGTTACTCCTCCAGCCCTGCAACCCGGCGTGCTGGAACCCCTGCAAGGATCCCTTTGGCCACCGAGACAGCACCGCCTCACAGAAAATCGCTTTTCAACCCCGTCTGTTCTGGGCAGCCCACGGGGCACCGAGGGTCCCCCCCCCCCCATTGCCACCTACCTGGGGCAGGCTGCTCCCCTGCTGCCCCGCTCATAGCCCCCAGCCGGGCTGCGGGGTCCCGGAGGGGTCCCGGGTTTGGTCCCGGGGATGGTTTCGGGGATGGTCCCGGGGGTCCCGGCCGCAGCCCGAGCCCGGAGGAGCCGCAGCTGCGTCCCAGGGCGCGCTGGAGGCGGCGGCGGCCGCCGGGGGCTCCCGTGTCGGGGCAGGGGGGCAGAGCCCCGAGGCCACGCCTGGCAGCGGGGCCGAGCCCCGAGGCCCCCCCGGGACTTGCTGCGGAGCCCAGAGGTGAGCCCAGAGCCTCCGGGGAGCCCCAGCTGGCAGCCGGCGCCTCCCGGGCTGTGTTATGGAAGGGCCACGGGGGCACCGGGGGGCTCCCCGGCTTTTGGGGTTGGCCTCTGAGGTTCCCCTTCCCCTTCAGCTTCTGCTCGAAAATTTGCCAGGCAGGAAGATATCTCGGGAGGGGTAACTGGGACCGACCGACAGCACAGAGCCCCAGCTGAGCTCTCTGCTCTAGGGATGTTGGAGATCTCAGCTGTCCACGCCAGGGCAAGAAGAACACCGAGTGAAGGTCCCGGCTCCTGGGTCTGTCAGAGTTTATCTTGAGTTTTTTTGTTTGTTTGTTTGTTTTGTTTTGTTTTTTTTTTCCTTCTTCTTCCTAAAAACAAGGAGGAGGGGAATAACTCCTGCACTCCTGTCTGCATGTTTATGAAAAGCAGGAAAAAAAGAAGAGCTCACTGTAACCACGTATGTTTTTCACAAAAACTTTCTGGACATCTTTAACACCTTACGTGTACCTGACTACGTCACATTGGAGAGCCCCACATGACAGCAAAGCCAGGCAGTGGGACCTGACAAACCCAGCAGTCACCCCTCGCAGCTGCTTCCTTACCAGAGGATGTGTTTTGAGCGGCCGCACAATTTCATGCAGAGCATGCAGCCGGAAAGGAGGCATTCAGCTCGCAGGGCAGGTAAATGCTATTCCATCCAAGGGAAAAAGCAAGAACGTGCAGCCGAAAGGCAAGGAGGAGAAGGCAGAAAAGCCATGCTTGAAAGCAGTAACCCTCGGGCTGCATTAAATGCATTGTGAAAATAAGCCTTGGAGCCACGTTCTGGATAAGCGTGCAGCTCCTGCCTGGAACAGAACTGGTGTGTGCAAACTAACAGCTGTTGGTTAACTTCAGATGGTTTGTTTCAATAAAAACTTCATTATATTAAAAGACTACTTCATTCAGCTACCACATGGTCAGTCACAGTTATAAGGGTGCGTACAAATCCCCCTAGCTCCTTTCCAAAGGCTCATGCACAAGGAGCTCCTAGGGGAGCTTTCAGTCCCTGCAGGCTGCGCACCCCAAGCTGTAACCCCTCTGGTCGGGCTGGGTGCCTACCGCACAGAGGGGGGGTAAGGGGAGGTGTCCTCTGACGGGGGGTCCCTGGGGAGCCTTGCACTGTGGTAGCTGCTGTCTGCAGCCGTTGTTCCTTTTCAGACAATGAGCTCTCATTATTTTTTTAAAGAATATCTGATTACGAGGAGAAAGCTGCGGGTTTCCATGGGATATTTGCTTGGCAGGTGACATCGTGGCACCGCATATCTGCATCCCTCAGCAATCATCACGTGGATGACAGAAACAGGGTGTGAAGGACTTGTAAACGAAACCCTCGACACAGAAGAGCTCTAGGAGAGCACTCCACAAGCACGTACATTCACTGCTGCAGAACTGAAGAGGTTTGACTGCTGTAAGACACGGGTACCAAACGGCCACCAGCAGCCTGAGCCGCTGGGTGAGGCCACCAGGCTGCTCCGTGCTGATCCTTTGTGTTCACAACAGGACAAGGAAAAACTTTTCTCACACTGCTGCCTGTTAAGTCACTAAACTCCTGCACCAAATGAACCAGCTAACTGATTGCCCTGTCAAGAACATTTATTAATTCTCACAAAGCACCCGCAAGGTCACAGCCCCGGTGTACACACAGTCAGCACGGCCGTGCCACCTCAGGCAGCTGGAAGGTAAAGCACAAAGGGACGGCAGCAGGAACAGCATACACGAAAGCTGCAGAGCTAGTAGGAGAAATAGCCTGCGTTAAAAAAAAAAGGGATTCATAAACTATCCATCAGAGCCATGGCTTACATAGATTTCACCCACATCCTCGGGTAGGTTTCACTTATTTTCCAGAGCTCTCTGGGAAGGCTGACCTCTCAGCTAGGAAACAGAGTCCTCTGTAGGACAATTGTAAGTATGATAATGACTGGGAAAAACCTCATCCACCGTGGCTGTTAAAAACAGCTCAACTGGCAGGCACAGAGCGGCAAACAGAGCCCAAACTTCTGGCTAGCATCAACTTAAGGAATCACTGATGTTCTCATCTAGGAAATAAAAATGGGCAGAGGCTGTAAGCAGTAATTAAAAGAAATCTGTTTTATACTATAGTCACAACATCAGTGGTACGTATTTTTTAGCCCTAATTCTGTTTTGTTGAACAATGGCACATATACAAGCATCAGCTCATTAAAATAATGTGTTTGATCTTTTTGGTTTATGGCAGGAAGAAGCGATTGGAAGTAACAGGAAACATTTCTTCCTTTTAAATTGTCAGAAATTGCTGCAGCTCACATCTGTACCGCAGACATGCAGCTCAGCATTACCTCTGTTCGGGCAGTTAGCTGAGCTTCTGCAACATCATTAACTGACCCTGCAGAGAGCACCTGATGCTTCTTGTATTTCAAAGTGCACTGAATCAGCTCGGTGAGCCAAAAGGAAAATGCTTTGTTTATCAGGGCACAGCAGCTACACCTGTGATTAATGCTTTTGCTCCCTTGTGGTAAGAAACTAATGTAATGATCTAGCTACAGGGTAAAGCCACAAATTCTTCAGCTCAGTTTTATAGGAATTTAAAGATTGCTGCTCGTTTACGACAGTACAGACTGGGTACTCAGTGTTTCCCAAGGAAGAAAAAGGAAAAAAACAGTTTCTGCTGCAACAATCTAATGACTAATAATAGACTGAATACATGTTTCAGATATGTAAAACACGAGAACAACAAACAATAGCAATCTTAAAGAAATATCCTGAAACTGATCTCCTTGGACATTGTGTTTGACTAAACAAGAACCTTCAGTACCTCCAATGACCATGCCCAACTGCCCACAGGTGTAAGGATGTGAAGCCTTCACTCACACATACCTGTGGTCTGTAGCACTTCAGGAATCCTGTCCAAGCCCCTTTAGAGCACCTTTAGATTTCTCCCTGTCATCGTGCTCCGTGAAGGTGCCTCTTCAATGAGGCATCAGTTCAAGTTGGATGCATTTGATTTTGCTCTCTGCTTTGATTTCCAGCAAAAGAGCTAATAAATCTGGATGAGTTTTATGATCAGGCCAGTAAACTTTTCAGAAGAGCAGAATCTCTCTGGTCAGGGCTAGGCTTAAATCCTCGGTTACAGATTTCTGTGACCTTTCACCTGTTTCATGAACTTCTCGGTTTACTTAAGTAAACATTTCTAAAGCTACATGCTCAAGAACACTCTTTCCAATGCAGTGTATATATAAAAATATGCAAGATTATTTTGGCACCCACCACACATAATAATAGTGAAGGATTTGCTCCGCCTTCAGCGTTCAGAAGTACCACTCATGCCCTGCTGAGCCTTGAATTGTTCGAGATAGACTTAGCTGTTCTCAGGTTGTCCAGGGATTTCAGCACAATAAAGCACACATTCACTTCTCCTTGGATTATTTTCCAATCATTTCAGCTCCCTGAATGGACTGCCCACAAGATGTGATAAGATCAGAATCAGCAAAGGAGAGAGCAGGAATGCACACGTGGTTTGTAGCACAGCAATGTTAGAAAGCAGCTTAAATTGTCATGGAACAGCAGAAACTGTCGATACATGTCTGAACTTAACGTGGGGCTAATTCATATCCAGAAGGGAGGAGCAGATCAGCCTGTCTGCTGCAAGGATGTATTTTTAAAATGAACAAAGCCACTGATCAACTTATTCAAAGCAGTTTAAACATAGCTGACCTTAGACGTGACAGTATCCCCCTCTTATTGTAATCAAAACAGCTTAAACGAACCTAACAAAAAGGCAATATTGTTTCAGAGGATAGATTGTTATCTGAATTCACCTTCCACTGCAAATCAAAGAATGCCAGACTGACATTTCTCTAAGTTAATTAAGCATTCTCTGAACAAGTACTCCTTAACTAAGCCTTGAGATGTGAAAGTCAGATTATGGGTGACATTTCACTAGATTACTGATAGCATAGCTCTAAAAACAAATGCCATGAAAACACACTTTCTTATGCATTTTCCTGATTAAATAAAAGAAACCCCATCCCTTCAGTTATGTTGCATAACAGAAGCTCCCAGTACTCCTGAAGCAACCAGCGTTACTCCAGTTCTGGAGCAACTCCAGACCGCTGGTACTGACTGAAAAAACCACTCTGCTTTTTTGCTTGCCTCAGCTAAGACTGGAGGTAAATGTGTGCTGGAATGGGAGTGAGCCTGAGGGTACCACAGCCACAGTTCCCCTCTCTCAGGTGGATGCTATCATCCACTGAGAAGCAAAATTTGAGAAATACATTAACAGCAAATGAAAACCAGTTTAACTCTTTTTTGTTATCTTATTATTGCTGATGGCAATAATATTTAACATTTTAGATATATTCAGCGATGATAATTAGCATTATTACTGACATTTTCTTAACAGTTAACTCGCAAATATCAAAATTTGTGCAAATAACAAGCATCCAGTTAGACCGGCCAGTATTAGCTTGTCTCCCCGGCTCCCTCTGGAGGCTGATAAACGAACGCTCTTGTATTGCCATTTACCACGCGAGAAAGGTTTACATGAGTAAGGATTTTGCTTACAAAATGCTTTCATGTGCAGCGACTCTACCCTGAATGCAAACAAGCATGTGGGTTCCGCAGCCAGCTGCAGGTCTTCCCCCTGGGTTTCTAATGAGAAAGAAACCTCCCTCCCGTGCCACAGCTGCAACATATATAAGGGCTCACGCTCACAGACTCTTTTTTTCTTGAATATTTTAGTGGAGGTGTTTTTTTGGCTGCAGCCCTAAGAAGCATGGAGGGTACCTGGAGAATTTGTGTTTGTTTCTATTGCTATATTCACTGGCTTTCTTCTAGCATCCAGTGTGCCCCCCGCTCCAGGGACAGTGCAGCATCTGACAGGATCTCTGGGTTTTTGGTAGCTCCTGAGGATGCCACCAGTGAGCTAAACCCATTGCTGAGGCTGCCAAAAGGTGTGAGACGTGGATATGCCCTCCTGCCACCCCTTCTCAAGGTGCTGTCTGACCAGGGACGCCAGAGCTGGGAAAGCGAGGCCCCGAGGCTACAGCCAGACTCCAGAGCCCTCAGGTACATGAAGAGGCTCTATAAGATGTCTGCTACCAAGGAGGGAATCCCCAAGGCCAACAAAAGCCACCTCTATAACACTGTTCGACTCTTCACCCCGTGTTCGGAATGCAAGCACAGCCACAGGGACCTAATGACAGGTAGGTGTGCAGTGACCTGAGCTTCCAGCGTTCAGCTGGTTGGGGTTTATTTTGGCATGTTCTGTGCTTGCAGTATAGCAGAAAAATATGGTACTCTGTTAGAGTTGTTGCTGTTTTAACTCTGATGGCTCTTCTCTTAAACTGTGCAAGTTCTTTGTGATGTGCTTCTCTTTAAATGGCATTAGACAAAGACTTCCCCACGGTCTGGGAGCTGGCACAGAAAAGGTACTGTGGTTAAGATCATATTGATGTTTCTGCCTAGCTCATTTTTCCTCTGGTTAAAGGAAATTTTATAATCAGTTCTAAACAACATAAGAAATTAAGGAAAAAGTGGCTAGGAAGGGCATTATGTTCCCTTCCAATGCCTATCGCACAAGAACCCTGCTACAGGATGACTTTCTCCTTGCCTTGTGCTTTTCCTAGGAAAGAATCATAACCAAATGTGTGAAGAGTAGAACCCCTGGTAAAGCAGGGTCGGGTCTGAAAACTAGGGTGGCTGAGCACGTCACTGACTTTTTTTTTTTTAATGTGGTGTAGTCAGAGCAACAATCCTTAGCCTCTGATTCTACTTACGTGACTGGTGACGAGTTGTCTGAGTTTTCCTGACTTGGATTCGTCCACTGGGACAGCCAGATAACCTAGAACACAAACATCACGCTCATACACAGTAATAGGACTTTGAGGTTGAGAATTGGTTAAAAAGTATTCACTACAGCAAAAATAAATCAATGTTTATGGCTAAAATTTCCTGGCATAGTATAGTCTCCTGCTTTAAAAATACACTGTCAATTAACAGTTAATTGCATGGTTAGGTATCCTAAGTACAGTAATAGTAAAAGTAGTAGCCTGAATCTGAATCAACTTCAGTATGTATGTCCTCATGGCAAATTGAGGTACAGTAACTGCAAAATTATGTTTCCCTTCTCAGGAGACCTTCACTCGGGGGATTTGCTCTTCAACCTGGATCGTGTTACTGCTCTAGAGCACTTACTCAAGTCTGTCTTGCTCTATTCATTTGACACATCTGTTCCCACTTCTTCCTTTACGTGCATGTGCCACTTGTCTGTTAAGGAGCATGATTTTTCTAGCCAAGTCTGTCCCAGTGTTTCTCACGCTGTAGCTTTTAGCCTGCACTTTGAAGTTAGGAAACGCAAGTGGGTGGAGATCGACGTGACTTCTTTTCTCCAGCCTCTAATTGCTACTAACAGGAGGAATATTCATATGGCTGTGAACTTCACTTGTCTGATGGGTGATCCACAACACGGCACTGAACAGGACAGTTACATTAATATGGCTCTGGTTCCCCCTTCTCTTCTCCTTTACTTAAATGATACCAGTGAGCAAGCTTATCACAGGTGGAACTCACTTAGACGTAGAAGGAAAAACCCAGTGCGGCCCAGGCCAAGGAGCAGTCTGCTGGCTGATATCATCGATGACGAAAGAAGAGAGAATCCTCAAAGTAAAAGGGCCTCTCGGCGTCGAAGAGATGAGACCCTGAACGAAGCTCCAGCAACTCCACCTTACAATTTGAGTGAATATTTCAAACAATTCCTGTTTCCTCAAAATGAGTGTGAGCTCCACAGCTTCCGTCTAAGTTTCAGCCAGCTAAAATGGGACAAATGGATAATAGCACCACACAGATACAGCCCGCAGTACTGCAAAGGGGACTGCCCGCGGGTCGTGGGGCACCGTTACGGCTCTCCTGTGCATACGATGGTGCAGAACTTAATATATGAGAAATTGGACTCATCTGTTCCCAAGCCCTCTTGTGTTCCTGCCGAGTACAGCCCACTGAGCGTGCTAACGATCGAGCCCGACGGCTCCATAGTCTACAAAGAGTATGAAGATATGATAGCTACGAAGTGCACTTGTCGGTAGTGGGTGAATCCTAATTCATTTTACACTTAGCTTGGGTATTCTGAATTATCAGAATACCTGCAGCGTTTGTCTAACAGCTCTTTAAAATCGGTCAGGATTTAGCATGCGATTAGTAGGTGTTTACATAATAGCACTTATTTTTGTAGCCACTCGACTTTTCTACAATGTGAAATTAAATGTAAATATCTTTTTATTGGAATAATCTTGCATTTAAAATATGAAGATTTCAACTACCAGATGCCTATTTTAAGCTGTTTTGTTATAGATTAAAAAAAAAAAAAGGAAATAAATGCCTATCATGCATACCACTTAAGCTCAGTGCCTGCTAGTCTTCCTTGATATGTAATGTTGTAATGACATTTCTGGCAAGCCTCTATGGAAAGAGGAAAGACTCTAATATTAAAAAAAATTACTTTCTCGGTTTCTCACTCTTTTCCCTAACACATTTTTCTAATTCCCCTAGCAAGAAGACATCTGTTCCCTGCAGTTCTGTTTAAAAAAGAAAAGTTATCAGGCTGTCCCTTGCTTTTCTTCTGTCATGCTCCTCAAGCTTTCTCAACAATAGATGGTAAGAATTTAAAGAGAGAGATAAAAAAAAATAAATCACTGAACTATTTGAACACAAACATGCAACAGCTCACAGATATGCTATTGAGAAATCTTGATCTGTTTTTTAGCACAATATATGAGCTGGTCATGGTGTTAGGGTATGGGGTTCTACATGTAAAACTGTGCTGCCGCATGCTTCTGAGATGTGGAAATGCTCAGCACTGACATTTAAAGGCCTTTAGGAGGCTATCAAATTAGTTTATTTAAATGCTGGTAAAAGTCTAGTAGTCTGATACGAGGTGTGAAGATGTAGGGCCATAGCTTCATTTCCTCTCACAGTAAGAGTGTAGGTAACAGCACCTTAATTCTCTGTTTTTAGACAAAAGCTTCACCAAGACTGACGTGTTTTCTCCTAGATTTTTCTAGTTACAAGAATTTTGCTCAAAACACTTGTTTTGGTTTGGGGACTCACACAAAAGACAGCTTTGATGTGGATTTTTAACAGAAGGATGTAGCGTAGCGCTGTCTCGTGTGGTTTTTGTTTTTCTTCAAATTGCTCAGACTAGCCTTTAAAAGGGCTTCCAAATGTATTAATGCATAGAGTCCCTGGCTTCCTACTGGACCCTAGTGTTAAAGCCTGACCCATGCAGTACCCAAGGGCTTGGGATCTCAGCCTGGCGGAGAAAGGCCTGAACCCGAGGGGCCGTGCGTGACTTCCCAGGGCTGTGACAGGACACGGGCAGCGCTTCCCCTCCTAAATGTGAACCTTTCGGTGCTGCTGTGAGCCTGGAGTACCCCGCAGAGGCACAACGCTGCCTGGCGAGCGGTCACTTAACTTCCACCAAAAGAGGCCTCTGGCTGGGGCTGCTGCCTAAAAATAGTGTTTGCTTTGGCTCCGAGCAGAGGTGCGGCTGGAAAACACCGAGAGCTCAAGGCAAAAACCTTGGTGTCAAACAAAACCCCAGCCCAGGTCAACATCGGGCTTGATTGGGGTAAAGAAGCTTCCCTGCACAGTGAGCGTTGCTCCCACCGCCCCCTTTCAAACTGGGGGAATTCAGCCCCACCAAACGCTTTTGTTTAAAACCTTGTCCCTTCACGTTATTATTCTGTCTCATTTATAAACCTGTGGCACCATCATTTGGTGTTCTTCATTGTGCCAATGTCATTTTATTGTGTCAGTGTCACTTAGTGTTTCTTTTTCCACAGAGCATTTTGGGGAGGATTTACATCTGTGAGGGGATGCGCTCACAGCCTTCACATTATTATTTTGTCTTATAAAATTGCGGTAACATTATTTATTTATTTATTTTACTGTGGCTATTTTTAATTTTTTTATATATATACTTATATATATATATAGTGGCAATATCATTTAGTGTTTTCCACGTGGCATTTTGGGGAAGATTTACATCTGTGAGGGTGTGCGCGCACCGCCTTCACATTATTCTTTTGCCCCATTTATAAAACTGCGGCAAGATCAGTGATTTGTACTGTAGCAACGTCATTTAACGTTTATTATTGTTGCAACATCGCTTGGTGTTGATTATCACAATGTCATTTGGTGTGTTTTTTTTTTACTGTGGCAATGTCACTTCGCGTTTTCATTGTGACAACATCACTCGGTGGTTTTTTACCTTTGTCTTTTTTTTTAACTTTTTTTTAAACTTTTTTTTAAACTTTTTTATTTTACTTTTTTTACTTTGTCTTTCTTACTTTTTTTTTACTTTGTCTGTCTTACTTTACTCTTTTTTTTAACTTTTTTTTACTTTGTCTTTCTTACTTTACTTTTTTTTTACTTTACTTTTTGTCTGTCTTACATTTTTTTTTTTACTTTTTTTACTTTTTTTTACTTTGTCTTTCTTACTTTACATTTTGTCTGTCTTTACTTTTTTTTTACTTTTTTTACTTTGTCTTTTTTTAACTTTTTAAACTTTTTTTTTAACTTTTACTTTTTTTTTTTTACTTTTTTTACTTTTTCTTGCTTTACTTTTTTTTTATTTTTACTTTTTTTTTTTTACTTTTTTTTTACTTTTTCTTACTTTTTTTTTTTACTTTTTTGTCTGTCTTACTTTTTTTTTTACTTTTTTTTACTTTTTTTACTTTGTCTTTCTTTACTTTTTTTTTTACTTTTTTTACTTTGTCTTTCCTACTTTTTTTTTTACTTTACTTTTGTCTTTCTTACTTTACTTTTTTTTTATTTTACTTTTTTTTTTACTTTTTTTTTTTTTACTTTTTTTTACTTTTTCTTACTTTACTTTTTTATTTTACTTTTTTATTTTTTTTTACTTTTTTACTTTGTCTTTCTTACTTTACTTTTTTTTTTTTTACTTTTTGTCTGTTTTACTTTTTTTTTTTCTTTTTTTTTTTTTAACTTTTTTTTACTTTGTCTTTTTTTAACTCCACCCGGACATTTTGGGGTAGCACCGACACCCCCTTGAGGGGGCTCCTCCCGCTCAGCCGCCGCGCGGCCCGGAAGCGGAAGCGGCATCTCCGATGCCGCTTCCGCTTCCGGGCCGCGCGGCGGCAGAGGCGGTCTCCAAGGTGACACCGCCATGGGCCGGCACTTCGGGAACCTGGCTCGGGTGCGGCACGTCGTCACCTACAGCCTGTCGCCCTTCGAGCAGCGAGCCTTCCCCAACGTGCTGTCGCACGGGCTGCCCAACGTGTGGCGGCGTTTCAGTTCGCAGGTCTTCAAGGTGGTGCCCCGTGAGTATGGGGGGGGGCGGGGTGAGGGGGAGGCCTGAGGGGGGTTGGGGGTGTGAGGGGGGGATCAGGGGGAATGGGGGAGGCTGGGGGGGATTGGGGGGGGTCGGGGGAAGATGTAGGGAATGGGGGGGGGAGGCTGAGGGGATCAGGGGAAATGGGGGAGGTTGGGAGGGGAATTGGGGGGGAATGGGGGAGGCTGGGGGGGAAGGGGAGAGGGTGGGGGAGGTTCAGGGGGGTTAAGGGGACGGGGAGGATGGGGGGGGAATTGGAGGGGCTGGAGGTGAAGGGGAGGGGGTGGGGGAGACTAAGAGGGAGGCTGGGAGGGGAATTGGGGGGGCTGGGGAAGGCCAGGAGAAGCTGGGGGGGAATGAGAGGGCCTGGGGGAGGTTGTAGGGACTGGAGGGGGGAGGCTAAGGGAGAATGGGAGAGGCTGGGAGGGAATAGGGGGACTGGAGCAGGCTGAGGGGGACTGGGGGAGTTGGGGGGGGAGGAATGGGAGGGACTGGGGGAGGCTAGGGGGGAATGGGAAGGATTGGGGGAGGCTGGAGGGGAAAGGGGGAGGCCAAGGGGGACTGGGGAAGGATGGGGGAACAGGGAGGGTTTGTACCAGGTGTCTTGTGAGCCAGCCTCACGCAGCTTTGCCTCCCCCCTCGCCATCCTCAGCACTCTCCTCTCTTTGCAGCCTTCGTGGGCGCCTACCTCCTGTACTCCTGGGGCATGCAGGAGTTCGAGAGGCTGAAGAGGAAGAACCCTGCCGACTACGAGAACGACAAGTAGCCAGCGCCACAAGGAGATGTCAGCGGAGATGTTAGCGCCGTGTTATCGGCGTCCTGTTGCTAAGCGAGTTCATATGACTGGGATGACGGGGAGATAAAGTGCTGTCTAATAAACGTTAACTTTGTCTCATGACTGTGTGAAGCCCGTGGCTTTGCGTGTTGAGATGAGTTGTATGAAATGTCTCTGGTTCACTCTGTACAAAGGGATTATCAGGTTAAAGTACCCTGTGCTCAAACTACTTTATTTTACTTTTTACTTTTTCCTTTCCTTTTTACTTTTTCCTTTTTAATTTTTAATTTACTTTTTACTTTACTTTCCAGCCTCTTTGCCTGCTGTTTCTTTGAGACACTTCCCAGTCTAGTTAGTGTAGCAAGGGCTGTGTTCAGCTCTCCTTGGTTAGAAATGACAGCTCGGGGTAAGCTCTTTGATCCCTTGATCTTTCCCTCACCAGCCACTTTTTGCTTGAAATAGAATACGTTCCAGCCTTGATACCTATGAGAAAACAAACAGCCCATCTGATACTGCCCAAAACTGCATGAGCTGGCTGATGGCTCGGAGCTGAGCGTGGACTCTGCCCCACATACACCTACCTGGTTATCATCTTTATTAACGTTAATCGCACGATAAACTGCCATTCTGCTGGCTGCTTAGTGTTAACGGGCCAAATTAGAAGCTTCTTCTTGGGAACTACAAGGAGAAAAAAAAGATTATTTTGACACCTGAGGGTGATCTCAGGAGCTTTATTGCTACTGTTTGCTTTTAAATCTGTGCCTAGGAAATTCACCCCCTAGCATTAAGTGTGACACCCTTTGCTCTCCCCAGGCCAGACTGTTTGGCTCAGTTCTTTATCTTTTTTTTTTTCCCTTAGTCTTGAGCTGATTGTCTCAAGCTCGTGCTGCAAGCAAAGTAACTCATTTATCTCCTTGTTGTGCTAGTCCCGTAGCTGGTACTGAGCATTTATCTTATCTGCAGAGGGAGAGTGACGTTCTCCTGGGGTAGGTGCTCTGCAGGCTCAGGACTGAGCCGTCTGGGAATACAAAGATGCTCGGCCTCACTTCAGGAAGCTGGGGGCATGCAAATCATTCAGTCAAATGCTTTATGGTTTTGTACTTGAGCACAGTCAGAGGCTGCCGTGACCGGGAGTAGTACCAGTGCTCCCGCTGCACCGCAAGCAGCCCATGCTTCAAGCTGCTTTGGTTCACCAGTGCTGTGTAGGCAGCCTGAGCAAGACGGGAGCATTGAACTGGCTGCAGCTGGGAGGTGGCAAAGATGTCCCGAGGCAGGCTCTGCTCACAGCTCTTATTTGCATCCTACTTGGCCCCAAAGAGCACCGGCAGCCGCTTGTAGCCTAAATAACAGGACGGGTAGGCTTGGTACAGCCTCAGTACTTCCTCAATCCCTCTCCGGAACCATAGAGGCTGAGCCGCTCCTCGCAGCCTCTGCGATGAGGTCTCTGCCCCGTTCACAGACAGCTGACCTCTGGCCTCGCCGGCTGCCAGACTCCTGTAAACACCGCGGCACGTTCAGCCCCTGCCGCCGAGTTTACCCACGGCGCTGCAGCCCTGCGAGCACCGCGGGCAGCCCCGGGATGGGGGCTGCTCCCTGCCTGCTCCCACGGCCGCAGCGCCTGTCGCAACCCCCCCGAGGTGGCCTCGGCCTGCGGGGCTCCAGCACCAGCCCTGAGCGATGGCTCCTGCCCGCTGCGTGGCATCGGGGCGTTGGGCTCAGTGTTTGAAAGTTTCCCAATCTCATTTGTTTCTGTTCTCCCTCTGCTAAATGTTCAAGGGGGCTGTGGCTTCCTACTGGCAAATAGGAGACAGCGGGCTACCATCTTAATCAGCCAATTATTTCTATTGTCCCTTTGCTAAATATTAGGAGTGGCAATGCAGCAATGTTTTGTTTTTTTTTTTTGGTGTTGTTTAAACCAACATTTTTGCTGTGGCTCCTGACTAGCCAGCAGTAGAAAGTGGACTGCACTGGATTTGCATACATGGAAACAAGCAGTCCAATTTTTTTTTCTTTTCTTGCACAGAATAAAGATTGCTGCTTCAAAGGCATCTGCAACTACAAGCTGACACTGTTAGTAACCTAGGACACACAACAGTTTTGGTGCATCATCACACAGTACTAATCTTAGCTAGCCAAAAAAGCTGAGGAACAATGACTTACTGAGGACACGGCTGTCAGAGCTGAGCTGTCATTTCACATCCTGTGCTCCAAATACGCAGCCAAGACTACCACTGTTTCTTTTCTTGTCTCTGTTCTACTACAGTGCCTAGAGAGACAGCAGAAATTAGAACTCACATGCATGGAAGGAAAGGACTTAACGGGAAAAACAATTGAGAAATTCACAGCCAGATGTAAAAGAAACATTCCAGTTCTGTTATTTGATCTGCAATAATTTACTGTCTCATTTCTTTCCCTGTGTGAACCCAAGGAAGGTGAATTGAAGAAGGGGCTTGGTTCCTTCCCACAAGGAAGCAAGACAAACAGGGAAACAGTAAGGAGCACCAGGAAAGGAATAAATCTTCCAATTATAGCTTGCAGGTGATATGCTGCAAAGAGATTTTATTTAATCCCAGTGAAATTTGGGCTAAGGGGTAATCATCCGTAGGCAGGAACCTGACAACATGGCAGGCATTATCTTAATCTCAGTCACTTGCCTTCCACGCTGGCACTTATACGTGCACGTTAAGCAATCACAGAATATGTAGTCTGTTGCTTCCATATTTAGATTTATAATTTAGCTAAAACAACCCATTATTTTATACGCTATCTTCCCACTTGAAGTAACTTTCAAAGCAGGGTGCCTCCCAGCCTCCACGCAGTGCTTGCCATGGCTGAGCTGGTAGTGTTGTTCTGCAAGCCCATAAACCATTTCCTTGACAGATACAGAACATGCGGACAGATTTGGGAGCCAGATGCATAAAATATCAGAGACGAGGAGGAGGAGGAGGACTGGCAAGGTGCAGCGACAGAGTAGTGATCTTAGAAACACCTCTCCCACTTCCCAGCGGGAGACCAAGTGGGAGAAGCGTGTGTCTGAACGCAGACTTTGGGCAAGATGAAAGGTAGCGTGTCGTTCTTTTGAAACATTTCCTCCAGGCTGCTGCAATCTCTTCTCATTTCACCACAGAAAAGTGTAAGAGTGCCTCTAATTAACGCTAATCTGTCCCCATCGGTGGGAGCTGCTGTTGGCAGCTTCTAGAAGACCACTCCCGAGTTATGCTGTAAGATAGAGGCAGACCACAGCAGAGACGGCTCGTCTAAAGAAACCACGGTCTTGCTACGTGGAGCAACTCAACTCCAGAAAGTCCTGACAGCCACCTCCTGCTTTAGGGTTAGCTGCCTAGCTTATCTTTAACAGACTGGGATCCTTGAAAGAAGAGGTCTAAGATTTATCAGGAATTACACCATTTTTACACTGCAAAACCCACATGGAAAGTACTGCATCCACTTTTTAAGCACGACGTTCGTGGAAAGACAGGTTAGAAGTAACTTGCTTATGATTCTTTCATGTACCAAGAACGAGAAGCAGAACCAAAAGTACCTTTTGCTGCTCCAAATACACTCGGTAGGACAATACTTACCTGCCAGCTGGCAAACCCAGAGCTGCGCATACTGTGAATGTCAGAGGAGTTAAATAAGGTTGTTACAATAAGGCTTTTGATCTTTACCACGCTACTTTGGGCCACCCACCCTTTTGCTTGCAAGTGCAGGATGGAGTTCTGGTAACGTGTTAGGTTTTAAAAAAAGGAACAGTTGGCAAATCTGGTAAGCTGACCAGACAAAGTACAAGTGGAAGGAGAGTAAATCATTAGCTAGATAGACAGGCCTTGAACCAGATCGCTTCGGTAGATGCTAACTTTGTAATTCCCTCTTGCTCTGAAATGAACTTTGTTCCTGTAATGACTGACAGCTGATGCAATGATAAGAGAATGAAGTCTATAAAAATCTGGCTGAAGCTTGGCAAGTTCTACTCAGGGCTCTTCCAACCTCCTCCGCCCACAGCTGCTCCTCCAGCCGAAGCAGCAGCCCGTACTGTGAAGATGCACTGTTTGAAAGTCATGGCAATCTTCTTATTCTGCTCGCTGCTGCTCAGCCAGGTAAGTAGAGAGAACTATTTAAAATGCTAGCGCAAACAGCCAGGCAGTGAATGAAAGTGTTAGGAGCTACACAAATAACACTCACTGCCAGAGCCAGAAGTAAGAGCAGAGCTCCTTTAGCAGATTCAACATCCTGAAGAAGTAACTAACTGCTTAGGGGGAATACTGGGTTGCTCTGAGATGTAATTTAGCAAATAATTCTGCCTTCCCTCTCAAGACAATTAAAAATGTTGATTTTTATAATTATTTCTTTAGGGTTAGGATATAAGCAATTGTACTTTAACAGAGCGCTCTATGGTCCGAAAACAAGAAAGATTTACAGTCTTTCACTTAAAATTGATATGATTGACCACAGCATCCAAATGACCACCTGCCTACAGCTGCTGCGTGCTCCTGACAGCTGTGCCACAATCTGTTTCAGATGCACTGTGCTTCCCTGCACCAGCCACAGCCCCACCTAAAAAGACAAAGGCGGATGACACCGTTCTGGAGAGGAGTCTCACTGAGACCCATCGGAGCCTCATGCAGGGATAACAGCGAGTGTATTACAATGCTATGCAGGTAACTAACCCTAATCAATAGAAAGGCTCAGGAATACTTGGTATTATATCATGGAGAGGAAGTTCCTGGTTATTCTCATTCAAATAAGACATGGGATTAATTCTGGGCATAAAAAAAAAGATAGGAGGGGGATGGATGGAGCAATAGATTTAGACCTTTTTTGTAAGCAGTACAAACAGAACAGAGTCCAAATGCCCTTGATGATAGGCCTTGGTAGTTTCATTGCAACCCAGAATAACCATCTTTTCAAAAAAAAAAAAAAAGGCAACCAACCATAGAGTCCCGGACAGCTTTAGGTAGCCACTTAGAAGCCTTAAATAATAATCCATCCTTAAAATGGTAAGCACTTTAAAGTGATTACTGAAGCTCACTGTTTAAAAGCTAAAATACTAAAGCAAACATAAGCTACCCAACTACATATAAAAAGTGATCAGTTAAAATCACTGCCTAGTGCTTGAAAGCTGATTTTGTGTGGCACTTACTGTACTTACACCAGAAAGCAAATGGAAAATGGGTAGAATAGATCCATCTACACACAGATACTACAGGAAATGACAGTCGGGTTCCAACTCTGCATGCACCTGAAATGCACTATTTGGTTTTAACAATTAACGTGGATGAACTGTAACAGCAGCTACAGGAAGATGAATAGACAGGAAGGCATTTTTGTGGTGTGTATTTTTTGCACTAGAGCCTGGCCATATAGCCCTGGGTAATACGTACTTTGGAGTTACCATGCAAAGCAAAGGATATAAGATGAATGGAGACAAACTGAGTCACGTTAAGCTGAATACAAGCACGGGTGTAATAGCTGAGCCCTGCTAAGGACAGACAGACCTGCTGGAGCCCTACACAGCTGTCAGTGCCTGACGGTGGTTTGTTTTCCAGGAAAAACCGCTGCTTCCTGAGATCCGCCTCCGAGTGACCTGTCATAATGAAGAACACCCATCACTGTTACTGCTAGCAATGCTCCGCTCTACTTGTGAAATATTTATTGACCGTTCAAAAGCTAGGACAGTGAATCAGCAACAAGCATATTCGACATTTCTGCCATAAGAACTGGTAAAAGGACTTCAAAGAGCTGGACAGCATTCAGTAACCGAGGCTGTACCTCTGCAGCATACGCCTGAGGATGACTCTGGCCAAGCTCAATAAAAGGGCCCTGCATCTCACGTTTGTTTTGTTTTTTTATAACTGTTAATATATATTTTTTTAAGGTGTGGATTAAAAGTTTATATTCAGTAAACAACCTGGGTTTTTCCTTGTATCCTGTGAGCAAAGTGTATGGTGAGTGCACATCAGGCATTTCAAGTAGGAATGCTTATTTCAAACTGGACTTTAGACATTTATCCTTCAACCTGGCAAGTGCTTAAAGTAGATCACGCTTCCATCTCATTTCAGTCTCAACAGCTGAACTCTTATCAGTACTTCAAATAAAGGCCTGTCGGAAAGAGGGAACAAACAAACTGATAATAATACTGCTAGCAGATTCAATACGCCAAATATATCTGCTGATAACTAGAAAATGTATTTACTTTTAATTACTTCTAATCAAAATTGCCCAAGTAAGTCCTAAACTGACCTCTTCCACTGAAGGATCTTCTTATTTCAAAATAAATTTATTAAAATCAGATCCATCTTAACTCAGAGGGCTGAGAGAAACGAAGCCACTTTTGATTAGACGAATATCAACAGGTCTGGGACACAAATACTGAATGTCAGTTTCCTTTGTTATACAGACAGCATTAAAACAAAGATGAAAACTGCTTTAAAATGCAATACTGGGGAGGAGACAGCCTGTCCAACAGACACGAACACAGTGTTTATGAAGTTTAATACAGAAAATCTATTTGATATTTATTAAACTTAGTTTCTCCAGTTACAGTTTTGCATTGTACAAAGCATTTTAATGACACAGTAGTTAAAAAGATCTTTACAAATTGAAATGTGATACCCTTTTCTCCAAATATTTTAATTGCCATAAATTTGTTTAAAAATACACATTAAACGCATGTTTCAGACACTAAACTTTCTATAATCTCAATACCACAAAATACATAGAATATACTATACAGATGTGGAAAAAATCTAGTTAGTATATAATACTTTGCTCACCATTAACAGCTTTATTACGTGAAATGCACATACTGACTTAGAAATCCTAATTTTGAGCCCCAAAGTACCCTTTGAAATTTCAAATGTATTGCAACAAATAAAATCACAGTTTGTTTTTTTTTTTTAGGTTTTGGTTGAAAGACAGATGCCTAAATATTTTGATAGAAACAAAATGTAACACATGGACTTGTCATGTACAAAGCATAAAACAGAGACATCCCATTAGTTACTAACAGTACCTTTCTGTATGATTAATAAGGGCTTCATTTATAAGTGACAGCTTAAAAGTTACCTTCCCCCTCCCGCAAACCCTCCCCCAAAAGAAAACCCTTCTTCACCAAATAATAATTTCAAATAAGATAAAGGATTTTTAATAAATATATAAGCACTTTATCCTCCATATACAAAATTTCTTAAAACAATTTAAAAGGGGGACCAGATACAAATGTCAGGAACTGTGCTTGCAAAAGTCATGCCTGGTCCTTAGAGTTGAGTGTTCGGATGTATAATGCCAGCGCAGCCGACGCCAACCGCTGCAGAAGTAACTGTGCACCCGACTGCATCAATTCCTAGGGTTGCATACAAAAACTGAAGACAGGGAACACTGCAATCCAATTTGCCTGTATCAGCTCCGTTAGCAAACGTGGAGAGTTCCGACAGGAACGGATACGTTCCCATTAAGTTTCCAGATGAAATTAAAACAGGTAAGCGTTTACATACAGATAGCCTATATAAATTCTATGCTGTAAGGCAGCATTTCCAATTGCTCGCTATAGTGTATTCCACTGAAACTCAGCTGAGACTGGCAGAGAGCAAAGAGCTACGGCTGCTCCGCCGAAGCCCAGAGCTCCTGTTGAAACAGGAATTCGCTCACCGTACAGCCAACCCTTCCCTCTCTGCCCCCAACGCTGCTGGTTTCAAACGGCATCGGAGACCAATTCCTTGAGAAGTACTGGGGTTAGACAGAGATCACGATTCCCTGATTGATTGGGTTTACACAACTTTCATCCTTAGGACGTTTGCCTCCTGGAATAGGTCTGTATCTGTCTGAGTTGGCTACCAAAAGCTTTGGCTACTCTTTATACTTAACAGGTATCTTAACTCTGTTGCTTGGAAACACACAGTTTTCCGTAATACTGATTCCTTAGATGGAGTAATTTAAACCCTGACCGAAATACTCGTCAGACATGTAATAATTTGGAAGTTGCTTACTCCCCAATGGGTAATTCAAACTCGACTTGCTCAGGCCCTTACTATAAACACTGCAGTGACAGTAAATATCTGTTAGGTAAGTGAAACATTAAATACAGCAAAGGTAGTCTCTCTTTCCAATAGTTTCCCATTTTGGAAAATTACATAATTATCTGCCTACGGCTTTATTTTACTTGCCCCAGGCAAGCACAACAGTATTCCCATAAAGTACTGACTCTCTGTATGTTGGGGCCTTTCATAAATACATTTCAGGGCTTTTTTTTTTTTTTTTGTTATCACAGCAATCAAGCCTCAGCAATCTAAAGGAATATACATTGCACTCCTGTATAATATGCAAGATTTATCACCAGTAAGACGGTGATCATCACTCAATAAATAATATATCAATATAGTCAGTTGCACCATAATCTAAAAACAAGTATAACATATACTTTGGACAGACTGAGTTCATATATATATACATATATATTAAAAGACACATACAATACAAATTGCATACTGCCATCAAAAGCCAAGAAGAGCCATCCATACGCTCTGCTTTATGGCTAATAGTTTCAAATCAAAATAAAAGTATCGGGCTGTTTTACTCTGGTGTCCTAAAGATTTGTTTATAAATATAAATGGTTGCACTTATCACCTAGGAACCTGCAAGTTTCACAGCAAATTCAAATAATATTGATATCTGAGCAAGCCTAGTCTGATTAAGCCATTTTTAAGATTCACCAACTGGGACCGCGTTCAGTAAGGGAATTAAAATTACAGCGCTGATATGTATTTAATATACAATCGTCTAGGGAATCGTTTAGGAAGCCAGGAGTTAGGGATTCCCTCATTAGTCAATAGTGCGACTTGCCTTAGTGCTGAAGGGACATGCATTTCCACCGCTGTTGTGTAGAGGTTAAAAAAAAAAAAAAGATTTAGATTGTTAGCCTGCATTTGGACAGAGGGATGGAAGCTTATTACGTATTTGCATTTTTTTGGCTATGAAGTCTGATAAATACTTAACTTCTCTCTTTGAAATAATGGTAAATCCCAAAATAGATATGCTTTTGGAAGTGTGAAATCTAAGTTTCTCTGCTTGAAATAGCCACAGATGAGTAAGGCATTTCTTTTCAATGAACAAGACCACTGCACATCTCCCAGACAGACAGAAATCCGGGACAGCACTCTTGGGGGGTTTTTCACTGTGAAGTACACTGTTGAGGTGGGACACTTTCAACCAGTTTAGGTCCACATTTTGACACAATGTGGAAAGTCTTCTGGTCATTTGAAGACAATCCTTTAAGATTCACCGATCTAGGGATAAGCGATACATTTTTATAGACCAATTGCACGTGACACCAAAAGGTATTTGTGGGACTCTAGTAAAAGAAAACAAAAAAAATCCCAGAGATGAGACCATTCCTGCTGACAGTCATGGTAACTGTGCACAAAAGAGCAAGCCAAAAAACAGCCATGCTGGCTAGTGCAGCACTACACAAAAAAATAAACTATGAATGCAACTTCTAAGAAGGTATTTTTATATAGCGTCAAAAGTGTGCTAGGCACTTTAGAGTATTAAAGGAAAAAATAGTTGACAGTGTCCCATTAACCAGGATGCAGAGTCTGAGGGTACAGAGTTCTGTCTCTAACAGCAAACACTAAAAGAAATGTGATCTTGCACAGTGATTCAATACAAAGGATGCTCCAACAGACCTGAACAGGAAATTCGGCTCTAAGTGACCACGTCGCAGGTCCGTCACCCACGTATCGGTTTGTATGTAGCAAAGCTCTTCTGGAAGTACAAAACACGCTGGAACGCAAAGGAAGCTCTACGAATATGCAGCTACCTTTTAGTAGGTTACTAATTTGCAAAACTCCTAAACTCTTAAAGCCCATAGGACATACTGCAGTACTAAGTAGCGTAGAATTCTATTCCTTCTGCCGAGGTTGCCATGAGTTTGGCACTTAACTACAGCTACACAAAAATTTAGTGCAATAATTTTCCTGAACATGCACGTTCATATCTGGTACAGAATAAAGGGTTAAACGGGAGATAAAACAAAGCAGCATTCCACCATCTCACTCCAAAGGATTCAGAGTTTGACTCTTTAACAGGAGACCACTGCGCTGAGAAGTCCGTTTGTGTGACAGACACTACTTTTACAAAGGAAATGGAATTTTACCAAAGTACTGCAGAAGACCACTGCATACAGTATACCTGGTCCTGCTGTAAAACATCTTGTAAACAGTTCATAAAATCTTCATCTAAAAGTAAGGCATAAGGCACACCAGACATGTTAGGGGCACTAAGCAATACTGAAAGCAGTAGCATTTTAAACCTTTGACTCAGACAAGCACCTTGCGTGGAAAGGTACTTTGGTTTGCACGTTTTGAGAGCAGTCAGCTGCAACTCCACGAACCATTTGTGTTGCACCACATCGCTCCTCTCAAGCGAATATTCTGCTCCGTCAAACACATCAAGCATTAATGGGACCTTCGTTAACATGGGGTAAATACAAGTTTCAAATCCATTCTGCATCAAAGCAGTCAGACAGCTTCCCTGGAATAGCAGGCGTGCTCCCCACCCCACAATGGCTGTTGCACTGTCATGCTGTAGTGTCCATTAACCATCAGACCCTAAAAGGAAAAAAATGGACCTCCATTTCTACTTCAGATTCCTGGTTTCTCAGTCAATAGAAAAGATGCAAATGACGGTTCTGGTAGGAATTTAACTACTGTCGGTTTGGTTTTTTTAACCACAAAGTTCGCTGATTTTGAACGTATCGAAAAATGACAAGCACGGAAACAAAACTTGTTTTAAATGAAGAGATACAAAAAAGCACAAGATTGTCCATTTCAGAAACCTTTCCTGTATGCATCGCACCTATCAGACTGAAGTTCATTCCTACACCATTACTTTGATATTACATCCAATACAAATTACTGTAATGTTTTGTGATTTGTTATAGTGTTAATCAACGTTTTGAAACTGCCTTGAAAGCAACCCAAGTCAGATCCAGCTAAATATTTTCCATATAAATTTCTTTAAAATTCATTTAAACGAAGTATCTTAATATGTAGAAGAATATCTGGAACTTTTCTATTTAGTACAAATTCTGCAATAATAAATCTCTAGCTGTCATTTATTAGTTGACTCATAGGCATTAGGCATGAAAAGTATGGTGTTCCTACACGTTAGAACCTATCAACCCTACTTCCTTTTACAGGCTCTACCACCACAAGACATTACAGAGTAACAAAGCTCACAAAGTCCTTAAATAAAGTGTCTATGTTTAATTTCTGCTAAGTACTCGAAAGGGTAAATTTAGGGAAGAAACAGCTAAAAACGGCCCCAAAATCGGGCTTTTCAAAATTAAAATTAAAAAATTAAAATAAATAGGATTTAAACTGACTCATGTATTATGACTGGAATTCCAATGATCCAATCTATCCATGATAGATTAGCAGAAGTACACCTTTATATTTTGCAAATTTTAAAATATTTAAATAACTTAAAACGGGAATACTGAAGAAGTCCATTAACCAGATAATTTGGGGTTAAAACACAAAACACAAATGAGGATGGGAGACATTTCAAAGCATTCCTTGCTCTTAGTGTCAACTAAGCAATGTGTTATGGCAGTCTTCCTTATTGACATGACACAGTGTTGTGGAGATAAATCAGAGGCAGCGAGAAAAATGTGTTCTATTTTCCATTCCTTCAGTTCAAAATATCACTTGGCATCCAGGCGCAACCAATGTAGTCCCTGACGGGTATAACGCACTAGGTCTGTCATGATGCTTGAATTAAAAACCAGAGGGCCCATGACTTTATCCAGTTCAGCAAAGAACTCTAAAACAACAGAAATGCAAGTTAAATTAGGCACAATCTTTCACGTTGGCTGGTGTACTGGAAACACTGCATCACAAAAAAAAAAAATAAAAAAATCTTTTCAACACAAATCTTTCAGATTAAAACAGAAGAAACGAAAGATGGCTGAACGTTCGAAGAATAAAAATAAAAGAAAAAGGTCTTTTCTAGTCAATTTCTTTACTCTTTCCCATAAGACTAGCTGATGAGAATAATTATACTACGGTTAAATGGTTGCTAAACTTTTTTTGGTCTTTTCCCTCAAACGTGTATATTTACTCAAGATAAGAATTTCAGAGGAGGAAGTACACCAAGTTCCTCTTCCTGCAGCTAACAACTTATGGGAAAATCAGGATTTGTTTATTTAAAACATAGCCATTAGGAAACATTAGGGCACTGGGCCTGTTCAGCCTGGAGAAGAGGAGGCTGAGGGGAGACCTCATCGCAGTCTACAACTTCCTCGTAAGGGGGTGTCGAGAGGCAGGAGACCTTTCCTCCATTAACACCAGCGACAGGACCCGCGGGAACGGAGTTAAGCTGAGGCAGGGGAAGTTTAGGCTGGACATCAGGAGGGGGTTCTTCACAGAGAGAGTGGTTGCACACTGGAACAGGCTCCCCAGGGAAGTGGTCACTGCACCGAGCCTGTCTGAATTTAAGAAGAGATTGGACTGTGCACTTAGTCACATGGTCTGAACTTTTGGGTAGACCTGTGCGGTGTCAAGAGTTGGACTTGATGATCCTTAAGGGTCCCTTCCAACTCAGGATATTCTATGATTCTATGATTACACCACCAGCACCACCTGACAACCAAGACAACCAGCCTGGGACATCACCATAATCAGGGGCATCGCTTTCTGCCTTTGTTTTGCAGAGGACCCAGCTAAGCATCCCGCGTGCTGTTAACCAGAACTCCAGAATCAAACCTGTCAGCATTTCAGCACAACCTGACATCTGAGGTTATAACCTGCCTGTGACGAGCCTTACCTTTCTGTTCTTTAGACAGCTGCTCGGCTTGGTCCCATATTTCAGTGGCATAGAGGAAGTTGGATGTAACTTGGACGTAGCTGGCTGCCATCTGATGGATCCTCTGGGGGATCGTCACCGAAGACCCGCTCCCTGAAGGGTTGGCTGCCCCAGAAGAGTAATTTCCTGAATTCCCTGGAGACAGCTTTGGAGAGACTGGAGACGGCATACCAACAGGCTTGCTGCTTATCCAAAGAAAAATATTAAATTGTAAAATGCATGCATGTGTACTTCAGGCTCGCTGCAAGAATAATGCTTAAGACCTCTCTTCCTACACCTCAGAATGTGGGATGCTAAAACACCCCCACTTCACACATCGATAAGTCAGGGTTTGCCCTGCAACAGATGAAACGCATGGGCTGGTAAAAATTGCAAAGGCTCCTCCAACTCCTCTGTTTCAGCTTAACAACCAAAACCAATCCTCACCATCTTTTAATTAAAAAGTCTTAAACTCATTGTTTAAATTAATTGAGGCTTAAATAGTAATAATAATAAAACAGCATGGTTAATTATGCTGCCATACTGCTACATTTTCAAATAACATGATGCAAATCTGACCAGTTCCCCTAAATTCTGGAATTTTTAATAGAGTAATCTATAAAAGGTTGGTTGTTAAGTTTTAAAGAATTAAATGGCTATACTATGGAACAGACAACCCTGTACTTGTAGCCATCTGGGCTTGCAGCACCAATAAAGCTACTGCTTTGAGGGAAAAAGCACTGTATAAAACAACAAATTCACAAAGACAAACACTTTGTGTGTTAATGACCCACTACTTTGTTTTTCTTTTCCTTCCCAAACAAGGAACTGCCTAAGTTTCAGTACAGCAGTATCGCAAGTAACAGTTTTCCAAACTCTTTATCAAAATAAAATAATCTACTACAATTAGAATTATCTATGACGTATTGTTAGAATGATCTATGGTAATTATATGAACAACAGATGCATTGGGAAATACTGGTACCAACTTTTTTACTTACCTTCCCATACCGGGTGATGGTGCTTGAGAATTGTTATAGGAATTCTGTTGGGGGAAAAAAAAAAATTGTCCTGATTTATGTTTATACTTTAATCACATTTTATTTGCTTAATCGGTCATTTTTGAACAAGTTAGTTCTTACGGCTTTTCTTTTAAACAATAATCAAAATCTTGAATAATATCAAGCAAAGTACTTTCAAATGTGGTAAAAATATCCCTTGTACTGATGACTAAGACAAAAATCAGTGAAGACAAAGTGAGGTTTCAGCTTTGTTATATCTGCAGAAAGAAAAATCTTTTAAAATTCTCTTTGAAGCCTACTAAACTTATTAAAGACAAAAGCTACATCAAATTATTAATAGAGATCAATCATGTTAGGACCAGTGGGTTGATGTCACTATAGTCATGCTGAATCTTCCCAGCTTTAAGCTACTCAGCTCAAATATACTTTCAGTTCTAAATAGAGCATACTGAAGTCTGCACGCAGCAGTCTGTAAACTGCATAGAGGAATTTTTAGTGATGCAGAATTTTAATTTGATTAAAAATGAAAAATACATATGCAATTACCTTCAGATGTTCAGTCAGAGTCTTCGAATATTTCAATGCACTTTCCTTTTTCAGTTTGAAAAGCCTTAGGTATAGCAGAGACTGGCACCGAAGACTAAACAAAGACAGAACAGCAAAACGTTTACAATTAAAGCCAAGTTTATCACATCTCAGCGAAGTTCAAAAATCTCGCAGCAGTGTTTTTAAAAGCTTTCTCTCCTTACTCTGAAAAGCCAATTGTCAAGTCCCAAGTAGCAAAAATCCAAACCCACTTTTAACTTCTTAAGGAAGTGAAAGTCACAGCAGCTTTCTGCCTTGAGCGGAAATTATAGTTTTCCATGAGTTTGCTGATATAACTAATCCCCAGTTCTGAGCTCAGGAGACAGCACTAAATTACTTGCTAGACAAGAGTTTAATTTAATTTGTTTTGCTCCTGTCATGACATACTGAGTCTAGTGTATTCTGCTGTCACCTCCCCTTTCTTTTCCACCTGATACTGGTTGGTTCTGCTCCCCTGCTTGCTGCAGCCATTTCACTGGTCCAGAAGGCAAATGACAATTGTTCAGTCATTCTAAAGTTTGACTTATCACTGGGTGAATACATAGGAAGCACCCGCATCCTTTCTGCCATTACTCCTTGCAAATCCAGTCAAACACCTTAGTTTCAAGTTTATCTTTGCAAAAAAGGCACAAATCAGAGCTACAAATTCTTTCAAATGAATAAGCAATGCATGTTGATAATCCCATCTTACAAAAAAAAAAAGATAAAACAAACCAGAAAACAGTTTGTTAATGCAACAACGGTGTTTTCTGAAGCACTTAGGTCACCGAACAGCCCCCTATCAGCTGGATCCACATCAAACTCAACAGCAATCCATTATTTTTGAGTATTGCAATTTGCAAAGAGAGAAAACGGAGAGCTCAATTCATCAACAGTAATTTACCAAAACATTAAGAAGGATAAAAGTTCAAAAGATCTCTCTACCATTTCTAGCCACATAACAACTTTGTTGCCTCATTGCTGCAATAGACATCGCATCAATTAAATCACATGCTAAAATAAAAGCACTAACTGACATCATTTTAAGGAAATCAGACAGAGCTGGAAAAAGATTCGGAAATTTCATTAATAGTCCCAAAACTAGAGAGCCTCTCTGCCCAAATTTACCGTAATCGGATATATAGCATTAATCTTTCTGCGCAGTCAAATGAATATTTTTTTTTTCAAAACCACCTGAGAAGTCCGTGTAATACAGTATTTCATGGAGACTGCACTTGAAGTAATCAGTGTGTTGTCTTAAGTTCAGAATACACATACCAAAGCACTGCTAGCCTTTTATCTGCAGCTGTAGCATCCGGTGCCAAGTAATTTTTCAGTTTCATAGTGTACCTACAAATAAAGCATCAGCAAGTAAACAATCCATCAAGTAAACAACAAAATATTGTACTATCACTTATCCATCAAAGTTCTTATCAATTTCTAATTTCAGCTGTCTTCACCATTTCAGTTACTTCCCCCAGACCCTAAACAAAATATGACTAGATAATAATTGGGAAAATTTTGCTTTTCACATGTTACATATTATTGGGAGACATCAAGAACCTTGGAACAAAGGATCTCAACATTCATGAAAACAGTTTAACCCTCAGCAACTGGAACAAAGTGGTAAGTGATCTGGTTCTACTGGAGAATAAGGGATTTCAAATGGTGGTGGGAAAACCTTTCTGAAACCCAGAAGTTCTTATTTCCAGACCTCCTTCCCACCCACTTGACTTTTGTGTATCCCCTACATTGCTTACTTGATTAATTCCACAGTTTCTGAATACATAGGGAACGGGGACTTGGATTCCTGAGCATTTTTCTCCAATGCATTCCCACACTCAATGAACGACACTACTGCATCTAGGTAGTACACAGCCTTCTCGAACCTGTCAGACTGAGATTGGAAAAAAATTTAAAGACAAGAATTGAGACGATACACCAGAAAGCCCCAGTACAGACATAGAGCAACCCGGCAAAAGCAGTAAACAAAACCCAGCATTGTGTGCAAACACCAGAGAAATATTGCAGATTTACTTACCAGTGCATCGGCATTATGCTTTAACTTCTTTGCTTCCTGTAAATAATGATCAGCTGAGTAAGTCCTACAACAGAAGAGAGAAACTTACGGACTCAGCACCATCCACAATGCATTTCCTTTTACAACTGAAGTTTCTTAATGTTGACATTTCTTTTCTTTTTTTTTTTTTCCCTAACTCAAGTTATAGGAGCTACCATATGCTGAAACTGTTTAAAAAATACTTGTAATAGTTAAATTGTATGATTATTTACAGTATGATAAAACCGTTAAAAATAGTTAATTTTAGTTCTCTCGTTTCAGGTAATTTGAAAAAGGATTTTGGGTAAGATGTTTAGTACACAGGATTGCATTTGATAGCCAAGCAAACCAAACAGTTGATCAAGTGTGGGGTAGAGAAGGAAACAAAACAAGAATTTGAGGGTGCAATGGACCCATCAGCATTTAAAATCAGAACAACCCTGAGCGATGCAAGTCTACTGCTTGGCCCTGCCTCGTTAGAGGAAGGCACAGGGCAGGCTTCTCGAGGACTTCCTTCTCAAGGACTGCGCTGTCTACCACGTAAGTGGCACACAGAGCGGGCAGACAAGAACATCACTGCAGCTCTCCGGAGCATGAGCTTGTACTTAACATCTTCTGTGAAGCAAAAAGACAACGCTTCCCCACAGGGGGCTGGCTGTGCTCCAAGACTAGCATCCCCGCAAAGGGAAAGGATCCCTCTGCTTTTCTTACCTGTCATCAAAAACAAGTTTTGCTCTTCTAGACTTTGAGCTCTCTGTAGATGGAGCAGACACAGGAGGGCAGTTTGAGGAATTGTTCAGAATCTTTTCCTGAAAGGAAAATTGTTCCCAAATCATAAACTTAAAGAACAATTAAGTCTGCTTTGTCTGCAAATAAAGCGTTTGTTATGTAAGTTTCTCCTATGACTTCACAGCTACTTCACAGCAAGGTCATTTTTGCAGCTGCTCTCGCTGCCATACAGTAACACAGCTTCCACAAGGCCTTCACCTCATGCTGGCACAGAGGAAGACACAGAGGCTGTGATCAGGCTTTTGGCTCTAATACACCAGGAGCTCTCCCTCAGAGGAAGGAGTGCAGCTAAGGTTTCCTAGACACACCTAGGTCCAGGAAATCCCTCCCTGAACCTCCCACACTGCTGTTTCTAGGTCTTGTTTTCCCACCCCATCATAGATGCTACGAATATTTTAATGATTTCTCATTTTTCTCAACAGTAAACTGCTGAATCTCTTTGCTTTGAAAACACCAGTATGATTGTGAAATAAGCAACATCTTCAAGGAGAAATGACAACTGTCCTCACAATACAGTCCTTGCTCCCTTAAATTACACACAGCTCAGTGACACTGCAGGCTGAAGGTTGGATACTAAAACATTCCGTGAGTTTTATGTGAATCTGTTCTGCTCAAGTGTAAAGCAGCTTTCCAGCTTCACATGTGTTTTCAGCTCTTTGGCTTTATGAAGACCAAAGGCCAGCTATACAGATGTATTTCATAACCTACCCTTATCAGATCATTGCTAATCAGAAGGATCCTGGAGTCAATACCAAAACATGCAGTGGAATGCAGCATACTGCTTTAAGAAAGGCGTGACTAAGCATATCCAAGGCATAAAAGGATAAACAGCACACCAGTTAACAGCTGGTTTAGGGACAGTTCTATGCTAACAAATAAGGAAAGGACAGAGAGCAGCAGTCTGTGATGCAACTTCATTATCTACAGGCATCCTGGAAGTGTCTCGATGCACACAACCTCGCCAGGTTTCTAAAATCTCATTGCAATGGCATCTGAAGTAACACAGCACGTCTCCCAGTCCAGATATTTCAGGAACTCCACCCCAATGACTAAGCTACTTTCTGCCATTGCTAATGGCAATTTGCTGCTTTACTCCTGCCCAATCAATTATCCTTCCTGAACACTTTAGACCTTGCTTCTGAACTTCTCAGAAACTGCAAACCCAGCCACTGAGGTTAGCAGCTGCTTCAACTACTGCAGTTTCCAGAGCCCATAGCATGCTCTGGGGCTTTGCTGCAGGGAGCTCACAGACAGACTGCACCAACATCTTCAGCGTACTTTGGAATCCCAAAGATGGAGCTGAAATCCCTCCAAGTTAAACATACTACACTCAAAAATTGGCTATACATTAGGAATTGCTTATCACAGGTATTCAGTGATACGTTTTAAACAGTCAGATGTTCTCACAAAGTAATTTCTGTCCAGTAATGCACATTTATGTATTGATGAAAAAACACATTACGTTTCCATGACTTAAGTGCATCATCTTCCTGTAATATTTTTGAATCCCACCATGTAAGTATCTTCCTAACCTAAATCTCTTAAATTAAAAAAAGAAAAAAAAAGTTTCCTGTATCATCTTTGCACCCATTTTTTATCTAATCTAATTACAGTGGGCTCTGTACCTTCCTGAGCTGGAGTTAAAAGCACCTTTCTGGAGTCCAAGGACGCAGTAAGATGAGAGCCATAACTTTGCATCCTAGCAGTGAACACAGACCCAGCTTCTGTTCTTAAAATTAGGACAAGATTTGTATTGCTCCAATGACATAAGAGTAACCTCATTATTCTATTTACTGTTGTGTAAACAAATTTGTAGTGATATTTCTCATTAACAAATTAAACAACAAATAAGCAGCATCTGTAATCAGAAGATGTCTAAACTCATTTCACTAATTAACATAAGCATTTGGTAGGAATAAGCATTAGTATTCCACAATCTCTCCCAAGTTATTTTCTAATTTACGGACTTCCAAGGTACCTAAGCACCATGACATGAAACAATGCAAATCTAAAACTAATTACATTTCAACTTGAGCTGTGAATCACTGTTTAGATCACACTGAGCATGTGTTTCGCTTTGCAGTTTGACAAGTTCAAGGCAGTCCCAGAATAAGCCCTTTACCTTGGTTTCTTTAGTACTGCTAGAACCCTTTCCCTCCATCTTCTTCTGTTTAGAAGATGAGTTGCTTTTACTGCCACCACTACTGTCCTTACTGACGTTGCTGCTGGACTTCAAGGATGACGACTGGCTGACTGTCCTCTTTCGGGACCCATGTTCCTGCTTGGAATCCTTCTGTAGGACTGGGGCAGCAGGAGACGGCAGTAAATCCTTCTCTTTAACAGCACTTGGCTTTAGAGACCTGAACAAAATGAACACGTTCAGTTTTGTCTTTTATTTAAAAAAAAAAAAAAAAAAAAAAGCCCATTTTCTTCTAAACTTTTTTTTTTGGTCCCTTCTTCCTCCCCCAAAAAACAAGATTTTTATTGTTAGCCCTACCAAGCCAGATTCAGAGGAAGAAAGAAAGAACAATTATCACAGTGACTGGATGTTACGAAGCCTGATTGAACTCGTTTTTACCATTTTATTTGTTCTGACCTGAAAATGCAGCAGGCAAGTTCTAACCATAAAACCACATCCCTGCAACAGTTCTTAAAAAACACCCTAAACACCACGTCAGAAATTAATGCCCATGTCAGCGCCAGCCTGTCTATTGCAGACTACTCAGCCTAACAATTCAGAAAAAAGATGGTCCAGATAAGCCAGCTCTGGAAGCCAGGGAACTGGAAAACTTTCTCAACTTCACTGCTGAGGGCTATGGTTACTTATTCCTGGCTCCCCTTTTTACAGAGTACAGTACATTAAGTAATAATTTATACAGAGTATTTTAATAAAAATATAGTTGCCTTTAACAAAGTGTCCTTCTGACAACCACACTGGCAAACAAGCAAATATCAAGAATAAAAGGAAAAAAGAAAAGATAGAATCACAGAACGGCTCAGGTTGGAAGGGACCGTACAGATCACCCATTTCCACCCCCCTGCCATGGGGGGGATGCCACCAACTCAGCCAGGTTGCCCAGGGTCTCATCCAGCCTGGCCTTGAACACCTCCAGGGATGGGGCATCCACAACCTCACTGCAAACCTGATCCAGTGCCTCAGCACCCTCTGAGTGAAGAATTTCCTCCTAACCTCTAATCTAAATCTCCTCTCTTTTAGTTTAAAACCATTCCCCTTATCCTGTCATTTACAAAATTGCAGAAATAACCTGCAAGTAAAAGGGTATTGAAGGATGTTGTTTTTGCTAAGTCTGCATTGTTTTATTTTTTGTGATGCTTACACTACAGCTAATCTGTCAAGCAAATTTGAGGCTAAATCCATGGATCCAGGTCTCAATGCCATCAGCATCCCACATGTCAGTTAAGTAATTTATTCTCAGTTTACATACTTGCTAAATGGAGAATTAACGGATTAGGTTAATTTAAAAGTACGGATTTTGCAAGATCAAAAACCTAGAGGCACAGCTTACTTCTAGAAAAAAAACACACCATACGTCAGAGGAAAAAAAAAACAGGAAGCGTACTTTCCATAATAAACCAACCCTTCACTTTAGGGTTTACCTTAGTTTTGTTAAGTAAAAAAATGTGCTTGGTCAATGTTTTTGGTTATGGAAATCAATTTCCACCAGCTACTAGCAGAAACTGAACTGAATCCGTCTCAAGAATAAGAAGCAATGAAATTTTACCCATCAAATAATAATGAGGAGACACTGTTGTGGAAGGAAGGAAATGGGGGGAGATTGGTCTTCTTGATCACCCCGAGCTTTCATGTTGAAAACAGCCAAGGTACTCACTCTCTACTGCTAGACGTCTTGTGTCCTGATGGAGCTTTCTCTTCCAGTTTTGTTTTCTTGCTTTCACTGGCTCTGTTTTCATCCTCATTCTGAATAAAGCAAAAAAGAAATACATCCAGGCAAACGTCTACATTATCATCTCAGTGAAGCTGTAAATGTTTCATATTTAGTAGATATTGTGCAGTGTACAGAGTAAGATCTGTACAGACCATAAAAACATTCCTCAAAGCATCTAGCCTGCATCAAATATTTGACCAGATATTGAACCCTGAGATCGGAACACAAAGAAAAACAAAATCTGACTTCTGAATTACCAACCCGTATAAAAAAAAAGTGGCAGTCAAATTGTACATTTTAGAACAAAAGTATTACCATGAAATACCAGAAAAAAAAGCCAAAAGCTTCAATAAGAGATCAGGATACAGATTTTATGCTGGGAGCCTAAAGCAGGTGTCCTACGAACGCCAGAAACAGTAAAAGTCTTGCAGGCTGTTAAGGAAGAGATGCTGAATACCAGGTTTTTATATAAACCTAATCCTAAAGTCAAAGGGTTTTGAGGGTGCATTTTAAAGCTGTCTTCAACAAGCACTGGAAGTAGAAATACAAAGAATAAACCAGAACTTAGGGCCTCACAGAGTACGCCACCTGGTACAGAACCCAGACTCAAACCCAGAAGGTTACACTTTTGTCACACCAATATTTCAACCTTGAGCATCACCATCACGAAAACACAACAGCAAATGACAGTCACAGATTTGCTCTTTATACAGACTGTGTATCTTCTACCGAGTTTTTCCAAAAGCAGGTTAAAATTATACTAGCAGCTACCCCCTACTATTTTTCTCCCAGCAGTGCTAACTCTGTTCAGATCCCTCATTAATACCTGTCCATTTTACTGTCCCTTGGGATTCCTGCTTTTTATTTAATTGAGAAGATTAAATGCTTTTCTGAAAAGCCTCACTGTTATGGAGGGATACTTCCAATCTCAGTAAAGCAGCACCCCTGATCTTACGGTTTCTCTTGCTGTGCCCCAGGTCTGTTTCTGCCCATCCCTTATCCTGGCAATAGCTCCCATGCAAATGCATCGTTTGCTGTTTGAAGTGATCCACATTAACACTTTTTTTCTTTTGGGCCAGGTGGATTTTCCTTTGGATTAGCGGCCTGAGCTGGCCCGCAGTGCAACAGGGACTAATGGCAGGTGGAGCAGAGGCAGGAAAGCACAGGATGCTCAGAGGTACAGCAGCACTGCAACCTCCACGAGCACTCACCGTGGTGCTCACAGACCTCCATGTACAACCTTCTCCCTTTCCCTCCTCACTCCAAAAGAAAACTCAAATAACCCCTGTACAACGACACAGGAATGATCAACATATTCTACACAAAACAGTGGCCAAAGTCATCTCCTGAATTACTCAGCGTCATGACAATGACGTATGATACGGGTTGCTGTGTTATACACTTCACCCCCGCAGCAAGGCAGTAAGGTGCTAAGATAACAGGCAAAATCGTATCTACAAAGTCATCACCTGCTTATGTTTCCTTTTGCCTTTTGTAGAGCTTTTGTCAGAAGGCTGCTTCTGGGATTCTCTTGTGTGCTTCTCTGGTACGGTTTTCTTTTCCACTTTGGGCGCGTCAGCATCCTTGTAAGGCTTCCCTGGTATTCTTGATAAGAGGCTCAGGTCAATCTTCACAATAAGTGGGTACCTTTCATCAGGATCACTGAGTGGTGAAAGAAGCTCTTTCTCTTCCATAGGAGAGAACATTCTATGCCGAAAAAAGCTGTCATCCTCCTCCATGGAAGATTTAACAGGAGTCCTATTGCTCTCAGAATATTTGGGTGTTTGTGACGAAGGAGGCAGGCTTTCATTTTCATCTGAATCAGAGGATGAGGTATCTGTTTCTATGAATTCCCTGGATTTCTGGGCAGATTTGCTCGAAGCCTTGTATTTCTTCTTCTCCGTTGTAGGCCGAGGGGAAGATTTGGGCTCCTTCTTTATGTTAGGTTTTCTGGAACCTTTTGTGGCTGCCTTATGCCTGTTTGAAGGTATATTTGTTGCCATGTCTACTGGGGTTTCACTTTCTATTTTAAGACCTCCTCTAGGCTCTTCAACAGATGTCTTTTCTGCCTTCTTGGGCTGCTTTTTACCTACAGTCCTCCTCTGTGTTGAGCTGTCACTCTGCGCAGGTGATTTCTGCCTGCCACGACTGCCCTCTGAGCCCTTTTGGGTGGGTTTGGAATCTCGCCCTGGTGTAGAAGAAATCGAATCCTTGGATCCACTTTGATCAGCGTACCCACTGCCTGTCCCCTGATCCCGTCCCTCTTTTTTGTAGCCTTGTGAGGACGGGATATTGCTGTCCACAGAAGAAGCTGGTGACACTTTATGTGAATTAACTTTATTCAACCAGTTATCCAGTTGCCACTTGTTTGTTGGCGGCGGCTCTGGCTAAAAACAAAATTAAAAAAAAGAAACAGCAGTGTTATATTAAGCATTTTACGTTTCTTCCATCTTTTCTGCAGGACACCTCTACTGTGCTGCATGCCTAAGCAAGAGGTACACCAAACATCTGAGATCAATAATTAACAAAAATAAAAGGAGTTGATGAATATAGTTACAAATAGCAGTTCTCATTTTTCCCCTCAGCCAGAGCAGCTGCTACCCAGAGGCGATACCTGCTGCCATAGCTACCCAGACTAAAAGACCATAGTTTTTTAAGATACTGTCACCATACCCAGGGTCTGCACTCCAACAGGTAACTGGTGGTAAAAATCACCTCAAAGTGGAACATCAAATGTGTGCTTACATAAAGCACTGTTACTGTGTCCAATTACAGGTGCTTCAGCAAAAGAACACTGTGCAGATGGGGGAATGATTCCACATGTGTCAGCTCAACTTTTTTTTTAACCACTTTGAGAACACATTCAATTTTTCTGCTTTTAAAACTCGGGATGAATGCCAAACTAACGAAGACAGCCTGAATACATGTCACATCCTACCTCAGGGGATGCGCTCTGCGATGGTTCATTAGCTTCACTATCACTGGAACTGCTTTCACTTTCGGAGTCAGATCCTGAACTGCTTTCAGATCCACTATGGCTGCTCGAGTCATCCCTTGAATTATCTGCTCCTTCACTGTTATGTTGCGAAGGTTCAGAATTACTGAAAACAAAAATGAGGAAAAATAAAGAAACACTACTCAAGGCACAAACACATCCTAGAAATCCTTCTATTAGGAAGAATGAAACCTAACATTTTAATTAACAATTGCTTAAAAGTTCAACAGAATGCAACTTACTCAGGAAACAAACAACAGCCTTTGCTCCCCCCCCCCCTTCACAAAGTGGTTAGTATAATTTGCAGGATAAATGCTATTTAATCACCGATTACGTTTTCATCACCTTTTGCTCTAACAGAAGATGAAAGACAGAGATTTTAGAAATGAGATCAGGTCATGAGTGCTGACTGGACTGAATATCACTGCTTTACTTTCTATGCTGCAATCTAGCAGGAATGCCTACCTTCCAGGTGTGCTCCTTGGCACTGTCTTATCACAATCCTGCAATTAAGAAGAAGAGCATGAAGCTTCTGGAAGTTACTTTAGGATTGCATATACAGTTACGTCGCAAAGCATCAATTAAGAGCCTTAAAATTTTAAAATATTTCGCCAGAACACTGTTTAATTCAGTACTTGAGAAAGTTGTCTCAATTTTCCTTGAACAGAAAGAAAAACAAATCAGAGTTTTCTCCAAGTTTTTACCACAGATGTGTCATCTTACAGTCCCCTGTATTCTGAGAGAACCTATTTTCTCATTCTTTAATATCTTTTTGTATCAGGTTATTTGAAATTCTATGATCCTACTCTAGAGATGGCCAGAGTACCAGTAGGTAACCAAGTAAATGCACTATCTTCAAGTTTTTCACGTGAGAAAACAAATCAAGTAATAGAAGTGGGAATAGGAAAAAAATAAATTAAAAAAAAAAGGAGAGTGGACTACTGCTGCTTAGTATAGACCCTACAGGTATTTTTAATTTAGCATGCCCAATGCCATTTTTAGCAGAAGCCGCACAACATTAATATTGACAAAGAAGAAAAAAAAAGACTTATCTATAGCAATAAAGGTGCTGCTATACCCAGTTACAGATAAAACCTGGGAGTAAAGCACAAACACAGTAGCTCTTATCATCCCAAACACAGTCCCTGCACAGAAATGTTTATGCCATGCATGTGTTAGACAGCATGGAAGAACATGAAGGTTTCTATCTTTCAATGGCAGGCTGTTACATACGTTATGAAGTATACTCCTCTTTATTTTCATAGCATACTATTCACACAAAACAGATGATTTTCCCCCAGTTTGTATTGTGGAATACCTGGAGCTTGTTTAGAAACTTGTTAATTGATTTTTGCTTCTTAATTACAAATCTTTGAGCTGCTCGGTTTGCTGTTGGGAGTACTGACTGCTGCTGAACTACCAAATTATCAACGTGCTTGCTATACTTCCCTGAAACTTTGGTACTGAATGAACATACCTGCTCTCCATCGCTGTCTTCACTACTGCTAAGCTTTAAGTCATCTTTCAACATACTGTAAGTAAAAGGGAGAAAGTGAGACAAGTTTTTCCATGTACTTTAATTACAGTCAAAACATTCTTCTATATTCCAACGTGCTATTGTTTATGCTATAGAGCAGGCTGCGTGGGTGAAATCTGCAAGTTACCATTCTAAAACATTTAATTGTTTAAGAATGGCGAGTTAAGTCATTCTTTAAAGAAAAATACAGACTCTAGTACTTTCATTCCTTTGTTCAGTCTGTCAAATTTAGGAAGGAAATCTGATACATTTTACTAATGCAGGAAGAGCTAAAATCTGGATGTTCAACTTCTCACATACAATGACCAAGAATACTGTGCTAAATAAAATTAAGTGGCTGTTTCCCGTCTCATGGCAAAAGCACAACTGTATTAAACTATAATTTTTCTATTATTATTCAAAGTTATAATTACCCTATTATTTAAGCTAGTTATAATTACACACCTATTTCACAATACTGAAAATATATGAACACATTGAAAACATATAGTGGGGTATATTGCCTTTGTGCTTATTTAAAAAAATGGATTACAAAAATAGGACATCTTACTCTGTCTGGTTCGATTCACATCTGGAAAAAGAAGATGAGAAAGGATTAAAAGTCTGGTATATCTGAATTTCACTGTATAGTTGTTCTACTGATAACCTGAAAAGAGACGCCAACCTCTAGATCTAGTTCCCAATGCTTTCCACTACTATCCTTTTCCAAAAGATACATTTATGTCATTTTCTGAGGTTTTTGAACAGAGTACAATCACTTTGTTTCAAAGTCTACTGCAACAGTAAACATCTTCTAATCCTTCTTCCTATGCACCCCAGTTCAACTAATGCACGATGCCACGTCTTGTCCTTAGATGTTCTTGCATTTTGTTTTGGAAATAGCACAGTCCTTTCATGGAGAATTCCACTACCAAAACAAAAGCAAAGTCAAACAGCGAACTCCTATTTCTCCTACTTGTTGAAATGGCTGCATATAAGCATCTTCTTAAACCTCATGTTTTCAGGAAATTGACTGCAAGTCTAAAACAAATAAATAAATCGGCCTTCAATTATCTTCTATTTCCTTCCCACAGGTCATTTGCTTTTTAATCTTGTTAAGACTGTAATATGTACATGGACAAGCAGAAGAACTAGACTTCATTTTGTAATTGCATCGCAGCAAGCATTAACTCAGAATACCAGGTTTTCAGAATCTATCATCACTTTTATGAAACATACAATCGGGTGGTTAAACTTTATTTTTATGGTCATGTTTGTTTGGAAATGATCTTTAAGCAGCAGATAATCAATTTTCAGGTTTGAGAAAGGTGGTGGAGTACAGTCATCTAGAATCTTCCAGTTACTTTTTATTTTTTCTTTCAGTTGTATGACTGAGGATGCATAATATTGGGTCTGTGTACCTAACAAAAATGTTTATTGGTCACTTAAAAGACTGAGTAGCATGAATTTCACTAGATCCCAAACCCAATTTACTATCTCCTCCAATAACAAAACAGTTCCTCATCCTGGCTGGCTGTGCAACTGCTGCAGGCTGCTCCTAGCTGACAGCTCTGCAGTGCACACATTTGGTATGTCCTGGCCCATCCTGCCCATTCTTATACGCTTCCAGTTCCTACGTCCAGCCCCTGCACACCTATCCTGATAGCTGACAAAAGCAGGAGAAAGGAAAGCAGGCACGGTGTGTTTGTTACTCACACCAATACACCGTATTTGCTCTACTGGCCCTGCAAAGGGCTTACAGGAAACGATCCCTGTTTTCTGCCAGCCTAGGACAAGTATGCTAAAGAGTCTGTGCAAGAACCGACACAGTCATGTAACAAAACAGCTATTTTCCCCAATCTCTTAAAATTCAATGGTTATTTGAGAAATGTTTTCTCAACAGCTACTTACGATTTGGATTGATGACCATTGGATGTTTTTGATGAAGGATTATATCGTTCTAGAAGAAAAAAGTGCATAGTTTTAAACTCAGACAGGAAAATAGTCACTCCAAGATTGCCAGAAGTAAACAGTCTTGGATAAACAAACCCAGAACGGCTGAGCGAACGGCAGAAAGGAAGAACCAGCAGACACCAGGTACAGCCTCCCAGAGACCAACCGAGTGAGCGGATGCAGAGACAAAACACCAAGTAAAACAACGAATTTAACTGAGAAAATCTTGAAAGTTATTTAAATGATCGCTGTTGAAACCGATACGTGCCTAATTTGGTTTTGATGGTGTGAAAAAATGTTTTGCTTCTGTCAAGGTTAACGTATTGCCTTCCACGTGCTGGGTACAGGATACAGGTCAACCTTTCAGGTTCCTGACTTTTCAGCATCCCTACACAGCTTTTTAGTGGATAAGCAACCTTCAAACCCAAAAAGAAAACTCACTCAAACCAACTCTTACAGTCAAAATACATACTGATATAATCTGCTTTTCAGCTTGGGGTTTTATTCTTCCCCTTAATTCTGGTATATTGCTAAGCATACTACAACAGGAACAAGAATGTTAAAAGTTTCCCAGAAAACTCAAACAGGAGTTGAAAACCAGATCTATGTTTTTATTTATCCATCCCCTCCATTCACATACAGAGAGATCAGTTGCTCCCTGAACGCACGTCCATTTGTTGGCATCAGGGAATTACGTTTTGTTTCCTTAATTCCCCACTGTATTAGGTGTTTAGATTAAGCTGCTTGTGAATACCTAAGAATAACCCATTATGCTTTTACTACTTAATCTGTTTAATCACTTCAACAGGGAGTGGAAAGACTTCTGGAAGACAACAGCACAAATCTAATTCAATTTTTCTAGGTTTGTTACCTGGTTAAATCACTTGTTTCAGTAATAATCAAATTAAAGATATAATTCAAGGGGAATAAAAGCTGCTTTTGTCTAAAAACAGACATATATTTTGGGACACGAATTCAAGATTATTAAGTATATTGCTGTAAGAATTCTTGATTGTTTTTTTTTTCCTTCTGATTTTATATCCACAAAGTAAAAATGAACATGGCAAAGGAGAAATGCAATGTGCTTTTTCTACCAAAACATGAACTTATGCAATCTATCAGTTTCTATTACATCTAGAGGTCTTATCTGAGGGTGTTTTGTTTTTAGTACTCAGCTATTTTCATTCAGATCAACCAAAAAGACACTTTTTCAAGAATTAAAAAATATGACAAATTAAAGAAACTTCTTTTTTTTTTTTTCCCCCCCCCTAGCAGATACAACAGAGTTGCAAGGCTGTTACTGGCTTTCTAGTTGCCAACAAGAAACTAGGAAGAAAATCAAATGCTATTTCGTAAATCAACATTTGAGAAAGTACAGAAAATCTTAACCTAGACTCCATGCTATGACCAGTCTGGAAAAGTCTCTTTAAAAAGTCTGACATCTTAGGAGGATACTAAAAATACTGAATCACAACAAAAACATTACACGTATTAAAGGAAGTTTAATATACTTACTCTGTTCTCCAGTGCCAAAACTGGACTGTTGGGACTCCTAAGGGAATAAAAAGATCACAGGAGTTTTTTCAAAGGGAATTTTAACATACCAAAAACCATGCCATCATCCAGCTATTCTTTGACTTTAAAGGATGGCATCTTTAAAAAAAAACAAAACAAAACCACTCCTCCACCAAAAAACACACACAACAACAACAAAGCAAAGAGTGATTCTTTATCTGGGCCCAAACTCCTTTCACCAACCGTAGTGGAACAGCAAGCACATGGAAAGAGCACTTCATGTTCCTCGTCTGGAGCTCAGCCATCCCTACGTGCCAGGTTTTAAGGGCCTTGTGCTGTACCTCTTGGTATCTGAAACTCAATCTCTGTGTAACTTCCATAAATCCTATCTGTTTGTTTAGCATGAAGATGAGCAGTTTGGTATGTTTTTATTTTTCTTATACAGTGGGGAAAGCCTTGCTGTTAGCTTTACATATTTTCACTCAAATTCTTCTCTTCTCTTTTTCAGACACATACAGCATCTTGGTGGACAAGCCATGAGCATACTAACACTCAATGAACAATTAATGAGTATACTAAAGCTCATAGTAATGAAAAAATCCCAGCTACAGAAGAGCACATGAGATAATGAAATTTGAAATCCGAAGAGCCCTGCACAAATGCTGCATCCAACTCCTCGTCTCAGAACACTCTGCACGAGTTCCTGGGGAAACGCAGGCAGGCACAGCTGACAAACAGATCATTTCCCTTCCTCGCCCCCACCCCCAGCCCGATAAACAGCCAAATCCGCATGTAATCAGGCAATTCACTTGTACCAAAGCCAATGAACAGCGATATTACCTGCCTTGAGACGTAACAGACTTGTTACCTACAAGTCTAGCCTTGAAAGATGCAGCCCTGCAGATTTTAGCACTGGTGTGATCTTTGCTATTTCCATTCCAGAAAACCACTTCTGTCTCCCAAAAGTACATTATCAAACTTTTCAAACACCAACATATTGTTTCAATAAACAAATATGCAGAGTACCAAGTTACCGAAAAATGTCTAAACCAGTTCGCCATTTCAAACCAGGACCCTCCTGACCTCATTTTAAAACGAGGACAAATGCTGACTTTAAGCATGAAAGGTGAAAAAATGGAGTTAATCCATGAAGTCATACACACACATTTTACAACATTGAATTGCAGGGGTTTTGGTATAGCTATGAACCAGTCTTCCCTAACAGCCAGCTCACTGGTGTGCTGAGTGGCTGTATGTGTGATTTCCAAATGTAACAAAAGCTTTATGCAACAAGGCGTGCTTAGATTAACTCTAACTTCCTTCAACTTTATTTCAAAAGTGGAAGCAGTTGAAATAATGTCTTGGACAAGTTTTTTTGTCAGTGGTCTAGAAGAACAGATTCCTCACTTCTCTCAAAACCACACCTTGCTAGGAGACTTCATTTTCACGTGTTCCAAACGCCTCTAATGAAAGAAACTGAATGAAAGAAAGGGACAATATAGATAAAATTCAACTATACCCGAAGTGAAAAGAGAAGACAAAGCTGGAAAAAAGTGTTGTGACTTCAACAGAAAGCAAAGCTCTACCTCCTTCAAAACAAAAACAGATTTTTATCTTTGACACAAGTTCAAGGAGTGCAAGCGTGATTCCCCAATTTCCTTTTGCCTACCATTAACTTAGACAGGACTGATAAAACTCAAGTCAAAAAAGAAGTAAAGACCATATCGTAATCAAAATACCACATCTACAGATACAGAGCATCTGTGCTGGGGTGAGCACAAGACGAGGAACTGGCACCCATTCTCACCAGTATACGTAGCACAAATTCTGCAGAAACCCCTAACTGCTCGCGTCAGTCAACTTCCTATTTCTAAGGCACAGAGCAATATTTCAGTTAAGTGCACTTTAACGAGGAGTTATGCTTAAACACACAACTTTTTCCAAACACCTCACCACCTATTTTGTCTTTGAATACATTATTTCTTTAAGAAACTCAGAAATTAATAAATAAATAAGAATATACACTTTCAACCATGAGGTTACCTATGGCACTATCTTCTAAAGGTCTACTTCAAAAAGGAATTAAAAATATCTTAAAGGAAGGAAACCTCTTTCACAGAATACCACTGAGGTTAGGCAGTGACGACACTTAACAGGAAATAAAATTGCTGCTTGTAGTTTGCCACAAGAACTGCAGTGAGAAAAACCACCTGGTAGCTGCTGGGAACAGCAGTGGGTACCGAATCGGGCTGTGAGCAGCCGGTGGGGAATGTCTGAAAACTCAGGTTTTCATTTTTATTTCTCAGAAGAAAGTTTCTGCTTGAGAAAGGATCGACACACCTGCCCACTGGCCATTACGGTCACTTCAGCACGGGGCAGGCGCTGAACAAGGCTGGAGACAGAACCCACCTCTCCAGGGATGTCTCCAGGTCACCGCTCGGGCACGCAGGCACAAAACCTGGCAAGGATGCTTGCTTTGAGATGAAAAGCTCCCACCCTCTAACGAACAGCTGGATTTTTGAATATATTTTACATGCTTTGGAGATTTTGACTGTGAGCCCATGGCTTTAAAAAACAAACAAACAAAAAAACCCTTACATAGGATAAAATTATAGAGTGTTAGGTCACCAGATAACGCTTTTACCAAGAGTCAGGAATCAGTTTCTTTTCATAGTATCCATAAAACTTTCCCTGACCTATTTTCATGAAGTTTTATCTTCTGATTCAAAGACTTTCTGATATTAGGTATATTATAATAATGCAGACAGGCCCCAGTCAGTGGTGTGAGTCCCTGCAACCTACTCACTATCCGCACACAGGAGAAGCGATCTTATCCCAACAGCCTCACAAATAAAACCAACTGGTCCACTAAAAGAAGCCCTATTTTATGTGCGCAGGCAAAACATGCCAGGCTTCTGCACACAAAAGGAACGCTGTGAAATACTGCAGCATATCACTTGTAAATAAATAGAGTATTAAAGAGAACGAGCTTTTCTGGAGCAGCACTGCTTGATTAAAGTAAATCACTGCTTTGTTTTGTTTTCTGAGTTCTGCTCTGGGTCCAGGCAGCAGAAGCCTACGGCTCACTGGCTTGCTGGAATTCTGCGAAGATCCTGCTGCCAAGAATGACAGAGGGGAGAAGGCAGAGGAAATTACAGACTTTGGATATGGAGAGAGAATTTGACAAAGTTCCATGGTTAAGATGTGCAGCCACAAAATAAAAAAGCTGGCAAAAAGTCGAAAGAGTCAGAGCAGCCATAAATGGAATTTTTTTTGCAAACTGGGTGAAGAAACACAGTCCAGGTTGATAGATTCAAAAGAAGAAGAAAACACGAAACACACAACCACCCTTTTTTGTTCAAGCATCAACAAGGTTGTGCAACCTTACGTAGTTTCTCTGGATGTGGCAAAGGCCTACAGATCTCTGCACAGCTTCTTTCTCCCCACACCGAGTCAAAGAGATGCACGGAGACAAAAACACGACAGGACAGGGTGATGACAACAGGACTGTCTGTAGCTCCAAGACATCTAGCCAGTAGGAGAAACACAACTGTTTAACCTTTCATCAGTCTGTGGGAGTTTGTGGATGTGCACTTGCAGAGGCTGGAACTTTTGACCAAGAAATAATCATGAGCTATAGCTAGAGCCTTTTGGAAAACTGTACTCACTCAGTGCTCATCTGGGTAAATCACCTAGATTAAACCTTGTGCCCACACTGAGGAAACTATTACAGGTGCTCACAAGAAAGCATTTTCTTATGACCAACTAGTCAAAAGGAGAACACACTTCTTTTCCAACTAGACTGTTATAAAGAGTAATCCAATGTGCTTGTTTCATGTATTAAAGCTCCTTTACTTGGATTTTCAAACACATGCAAACTCCAAAACATCTTCATGTTAAGAGAGACAGGGCTAGAAAGTTGATGTCCAAGCATTCATGGAACAAGACAATCTGTTTAGACAGATTTCATTTAGAAACCTCAGGGAAAAAATCTTAAAACACATTTCACTGAACTGTTTTGGGGAGTAATTTGGATCAAGCAGGAAAATGATAGCAGCAACTGGTCCTCTAGCATAGCAGCCTCGTCCAAAAAGGTGTAGTCTTCATGATTATTAAGGTAACTTTTAAAAGATGACCAGCATAATTTCTGCAATCCAAAATTATGCCAAACTAGGGACAGAGTACCTCAACCTGTTTCAGATGTATGCTGAGCCTTGAGAAACATTGTATTCTTACCTTAAATCTTTTTCTGCTGATCAATAGGTACAAAGTCTGAAACGAGTCAGCTATCATAAGCTGAACTGTACTTGCTAGAGTTGCTCCCCAAACTATCTACCCTGCCTACCTACAGCTTCCAAGACACTTCAGATTACAGAGCTGCAGTTCAAGGCAAACAATCACTTCTGCCAGTTTGCCTTAAAGCACTGCAGCTGGGAGTGCGAGAGCCAGCCCGAGGGGAAAGGAGCAAACAGCCAAGAGTGAAAAGGTAGGAGAATGCAAGCTCCTTCCTCAGAGGTGTCGGCTCAAGCAGGTCTCTTGGCAACATGCCCTATGCTGTCAGCAGCAGCAAAAAGCAACTGATTTCTCTTTCCAATTAATAATTTAAATGCTTCAGTAGTTATTAAGTACATGGGAAGCTAATAAGGCATATTTCTGGGCAAGTAATCTCAAAACTTCTTGAGCAAAAGGTCTCATTTAAAAACTTTTTTTCCTTTGTAATTGGAAATGTAAGATCTAACAGAACTACAACTGGACTTCAAAATTATGAGGAAAAATCAGTTTATGCAGAAAAGTACATTTGAATTTCTTAGCATTTACCAGTCAGTCTCCACTGCTTGCTAGATGAGGTAAAACAATGCTTGCTTCTGCACAAAGTGCTGCAAAGTATTTCCCTAACAGGGAAAAGGCTCAGTGGCATTTTAAAGCTTCAGGAGTACCCTGAAGAAGGTTTGAATTTATGAAAAAGCATTTAATATAAAAATGAAAGCTTATACATATGTTCGCAGACATTGAGGAGTGCTTTATGCATGTAAGCCAGAGGATAAACAATGACATTTTTCATAAGAACGACAATGTTATTGTGAAGCAAGATAAAGAGTTGCACAGCACTGAAACAAACACAGAAGAATACAGAATTGAATTTAAAAGAGTTCCAAAACGCTAATTTAATAGGAGCTACTTTTTTAAACTGCATTCGGTATTTGACTACAGCACTGACCTTTGTTGGAAAAGGAAATTTTGACGGTTCAGTTTTGCACGGAGTATGAATAGCAGTCAGTGGAGGAGGCCAAGAATGGGACATCTCCTGTACCAAAACAAAAAAGACAAGCTATTAACAAAACAAAAGCAGAGCAAAGATTTCAAGTTAAAATCCTGGTTTAAATGGTAAACCTCTAAATTTTCAGTTCATTGTTCACACTTCAATGAGCTTTATATTCAAATCTTAATTTCCCAAATGTGTAACGAAGATTTTGCACATAAACCTGAATCTTAAATTGCTACCCATGAAAATAAATAGACAGGCCAACAAAACAAGCAGAAAGGAACAAATCAATAAATCTGGTTGGCCTGAACATAAACTGAAGTAGAAGCCAGCGTCTGATCACTTCAGCCTGTGAAGAGCACATGTAAGATAAAGGGGTAGAAAGAAAAATCCTGGGAAGGGAAATCTATAAAATTTGAGGAAAAAGAGGTGAAAATCAATACCTGAAGCTGGAAAGAAAGCATCTTGTATTCATTCAGAGCATCTCCAAGGACCATGGAGTACTGAAGGTCAGAGGAAATACGCTATGGAAATGCTCATGGGGCAATGATACCTTTGTGACAGCAGACATATGAACAGGAGGCCACGTGAGGGGTAAAAAGGCTTGAGAAAATAATGCAGGTAGAGGAGAAGGGAAGGGTCTGCTGTCGGGTAGCTACAAATAATTATACTCTAAAAAGGTATTGGAAGGTAATGACTGTATTTAGGTGGAAGAAATGGCTAAATTCTGGTTAGATTAGCGGGGATGGGGCTAGAAGGAAAGGAATGCCACGAGGCTATCCAGGAGATGATGTGTGCACCCTGCAGTGCACAGTGCCCAGCTCACACACAGCTCTGCCTCCGGTTTTCGCCAGTCTACCCGCTTCACAGGATTATTTGAAGAGCCCTCCTGTAACAACTTGCAGTCAAGCCAATTTAAAAGGAACTAATCAACTGGAGAGTAGTTTCCACCTCCTTAGAAATGTTTTGTATCTTCAACAAATAACTTATGAAAAAAAAGCAGAGAACTTACTTTTAGAATTTCATCCACACAGCTCACATCGCCAGATGCTGATGCCTACAAATCAAAACTCAAGATTAACATCTCCTAAAGCAGATTTTCTTTAAAGGATCCCAGGAATTTGAAGCAGTTAAAAAGAAACTTCAATCCTTATCACAATTCATACAGAGTCTATATAGATACAAACAGACCTCGTTAATTCTTTTCAACAATATTAATTTTAATATCAGATAGCTTCAAATTTTTATGGGATGAGTCACATCCAGTTATGAAAAGCAAATACACCGGATCTATAAAACTGCCACAATAATCTCTTACTTTTCACTTGACAGTTAGAAGTGATCTTAGGCAGTCGGGGATATTAAAAACTTCTGGAAAGAGGGGAAAAAAGAATCATGGCTTTCAATCTTTCCCTGGAAGAAGCCACTGCATAATATCTGAACTCAAATGCACAACAATGAATACACAGTAATGACAAACTGCTTTACAAAGTAAAACAGCACAGCACGAAACTAGAAACAGCAATAATTATGAAACTATGAATCTACTGCATTTGGGACGCTACAACAGGAAGAAAGCAGAATGACAACACATTTCACTGCATTAACACCAGCGTGTCAAGTCTTTCAGAAGGTGGAAATAATTTTTCGACTTTCCTTATCTGTTTCCTGAATCTTAATTTGCTATTTGAAATCCCAGGAACAAATGTTTTTTTTCTTGCTACTGGCACTTAAACAGTTCATATGAAATGCACGGCCATTTTGTTATTAAGAAAGGCCCTCTCCTTGCAAGTGAGCTGTAGTCAAGGTCTGTGCCTTACCAATTCCAGGATTATTAAACTATTAAAAGTTGTTAGTCCAATAGTATTCTGTATTCAGCATACCTGATCAAAGTTTTGAATCTTTTCCACTTTGGTGTGCTTTGGGGTTAGCTGATGTTCCCTAGGTGAAGGTATAATAATCACATCTAGAAATTACTACTGGCTTCAAAAGAAAACCTGATATGCTCAGATAGCATCACCTGGCTAAGGCAACACGGCTCCCAGCAAAGACAATGTATGGATACAGGCTTGTTAAGAGACTTGTGAATATCCTACTATTTTACTGACTTTTGACTTCAGAAGTACTCCAGGAAAATTAGCCTGTCTGGGTTAGTTAAGCCTTTCTCAGACTGTCTCATAGGCTGTTTAATGAAAATCACAGTATCCACATGGAAGAACTTCACGTTTTCCATTTAAAATACAGGTTTTCACCAGGAGAGATGTTTTATTTAACAAAAAAACAGCATTTACTATAAACTGCATCTTGGTTACGTAGATTGGGATTTTAAAGAAGCTGGAAAATCCCAGCCCAAAGGGACTATCATTTAAGAACCCAGTAAATAGGTAGGAACTTACATCGAGTGGTTGAGAAGGTATTTTCAGCTTGGTTAGATGTGCTTTGCTGCTGGGCTTCAGCTCATTCACACTGCTGCTGTGAGTCTGGCTACTGTAGTGTTCAGAAGATAACTTTGGTTCCATGGATTCCTGCCCATCCATCGGCCTTACATAGGCAGTGGGTTTCTGTAACATTGAATTGGACTTGGACATTAGTGAGGGTGGAAAAGACTGATTAGAGTGTTGTCCACTTGAAAATGAGGGTACGCGGGAGGGAGAGTCCCAGTTGGCATCTGGATCCCGGGGAGATTTTGACCGTTGATGTTCTTTGCTGTGATGATCGCTTCCATGAGATCTCGAATGGCTGGAGCTCAACGAAGAAACAGCAGGTGGTTTTCCAGGGCTGGAAGAACGGGATTTGGAGTGTTCTGATCCATGCTGGCTTTTTTTGCGGCTGCTGCTGCTACTGTATGAGTCACGGTCATGCCTCTGGCCACTACTGCTAGTGTTATTGCCACTGCCGCGCTGACTGCTGTGCCCGCTCTGTAAACCCGAGGACCGTTTCTGAGATTGCGAGGAAGTGCTAGGTGCTGGTCCTACAGGAGTCCATTTGCTACTCTGATGTGAACTAGTATTATGTCTCTGGTCACCAAAGAAACTTTGGTTTGATTTCTCATCTGTTGCTGATGGTACGGTTGGTTTGGGAATTCCAACGAGCTTCTGTTGCGATCGATCTCCTAGAAGATCCTCCATTTCGTCATAATTACCGAGCATGCTCTGAATGCGACTAGACAATTTGTCTTCTTTGCTGGTCTGTGAAAATCATTAGAGAAAATGCAAAATTCAGTGTTAAAAGTCACAACTTCGCTTTCAGTGAGTTGACTTGACAACTAGTGCAGCTGATCTGCATTTCAAGGCTAGGATCGTGGCTAGCACCCCGATCTTTTTGCCAAGGTTTCCTAGTCCCAGGTTTGCTTTTCAAGCAGTAATTTAACCCCCTAGAGCATACAGAAAAGATGTGCTTCGGCAGCACTGAATCATTTTTGTATTTGAAAACTAGAAGGCTTTTGTTTTCAATTTCAAAATCTTTGATCTTTAATTTTTTTTAAGAAAATAACGACAAAGTCCCTACTGGCAGAGAAGGTAAAGAAAAGGAACAAAATACTCTGCAATACTTTACACTTATTTCTACAGCTTACAAAAGAAATCCAAGTGAACTTTGTTATTTTTACTGATGCCCAATCAATATTTATCTTCTAAAAAAAACAAAGCTGCTGTTAAAATCTAGACAGCCAATAGAGGTTTTAGTCCTCTAATAATAATTGCACAGAACTGCCACAAAAAAATGAGTTTGTGAAAATGGCATAAACTCACAACTTTGTATGGTTCCGCAAAGAGAGGAGAGTTAGGCGGAAAGGCTTCTTCACCCTGTTGAATTTCTTGATTTCGCCTTTCCCTTTCTTTCATACGCAGCACATTCCGGTCTTCACGGTTCATGTTGCTGCAAAAAAAAACATAATTTCCTGATCACAGAAGGAAATGAGGAAGGAGGAAGGCAGGCGCAGTGAGCCCCGGTACCCGTTCTGCCAAATGAGAGAGCTGAGTTAAGAACCCGCTGCTGACTGCAGCTCCTCTAAAGCGAAGAGATGTTTTTGTCCAGTTTAAAGAACCTTGCATTTAGAGCAGCTGTAACCCACAATTTACAGCTACCTTCTGTGCCTAACTGGGAGAGTTTATGCAGGAAAAATAAAAGTAAAATAAAAAAAAGCACAAAGTCCTCAGGCAAATAACTGTTTCTAACTATTGCACCTGTTTGAAGCTGTTTCAGCCCACCCCATCCATCTCCCGGTCATTCCTACAATTCCCTTTCTCCTCAACATCCCCCAAGTGTTCTGCAATTCCCTTCTCTCCCCCCGCCCCCGTTCAGTGCCTGAATCGGGCTGTGGTTTGCTTTCAGCTCTGCCCCGAAGCACCTTTCTGGGCATTCCCCGACATCCTCTGACCTCCAGCTTTGATGTTGTTTCCAGGCCTGCCTTCCTCCCTCCCTCCTAAAAGACCTTTCTAGCCAAAGCAGTCATTTCCGTGAAGCTCTGTCAGTGCTGCACTTCTGCCCTAGGCCACACGATCTGTGCCTACTGCAAAAATGCAGACTAGAAAGCTGGCAAGCTCCCCTCCTGCCCATCCTCCTTGGAGGTTTGCTCTTGCTGTTTGAGTTAACAGCAGTACGCCAAGTTGCAGCAACACAAGAAGAAAATACTGTCAGCTTTGTGCTTGATAAAGCATTGGGACCCACAGGAATCAACAAAATCAGACCACCGATGAGGTCTCCCTGGTTTTGTGAGCGTAATTCTTTATGTTAAGAGAGCTAAAAGCACCCTACTGGTGTGCCAAAAGCATGGTTGGTGCTTCCAGAGAAGAAATGCCTATTGAAAGTCATTGTTTCATGTTTCTAGACAGCTTCCTATTAAAAATAACAACCAAGTTTGCTACAGCGCTGATTTGAAAGCTGTGTAAAAGCAGCTAGCCCGTCCTAGGAAGCCTTCTACCTATCACTCGGTTGTTTGTTTAACATTATTCTTTTCACCTTAATAACATTTTAGCCTTTCATTGCAATTTCTTACTCATTTGGCTTCATTCTGCCCGCTGCTCTGCTGCAATAAAACCTACAGGGACGCCGCAGCCAGGACCCCCAGCCTGAGCTCACACACTCAGTGCTTTTCCAGGCGCTGGATTTGTTGCACTTCCCTGGAATATTTGCGTTGTAAACAAGGTAAAAGCATGAGCATAATGCAGCTCAGTGCTGATACCAAGCCTGGGGATGTGATGGTTTTTAACAGAGATGTGAAAATTACTTTTTCCCCCATTATGCTAAACTCAGCCCAACTCCTGGAGGTGGGAGCACACCGCAGGCCTCGGGGCTCTGCCACCAGCAAACTGCCTCAGCACTTGCCCATGCACAGCAAAACACAAATTCCTTCTGAAGGATGGAGGTCTAGGAAGCTTGTTCTTCTTCAGATTTCCTATACGTGCAGGATTTAAACAGAAACAAATACCGGATTGAACTATACTGATCAGTTAAGACCGATTTTCAATTTCACACCTACATTTTACAAACAGGGGGGTAAATTTTAACATAAAGCTCTTCACTGGCTTTCAGAGAGCCGAGCACCCTCCCAGAGCTGTACTGACATACTACAACTCATTGGGCTGGGGAAGTCGAGATCTGGCACTTGGCACAACGCTGCCGCACAGAAGGGACCCGAAGGCAACCGTCCCTCGGAGCAAAGCAGGCAGGCTGGCTCTGTGAGCCAGGTCAATGCAAAATCAGGCTTTGGAAATATCAAAGCAGCTCAGGGCGCTTCTTACCACTCCTCCCTAGCTCTCTGCAGTACGTAGCAAGTGGCAAACGTCCCCACAGGCACTCACTGTGGCCATACAGGGAGCGCATTGGGGTTTTCTTTTTGTTTTGCTGGGGAAGGAAGGGAGTGGAATTGATCATTTGGATCGCATTCAAACGAGACTTCTTTATCTACTCTTCTGCATCTCTGCGGGGATATTTTAAGCACCACCAGCGTGTACTACGCTATTAAAATCACAGGGGCATTAAACATGCAAATAAATGAAGCCGGTGCTGGTTGGCGTGGTGGGCTCTGAGCTCGGCGTGTCCAACAGCTTCCCAGCCACATGCACCCCGTGCACAGCACCGAGCACGAGACAAGGAATGCCTGCTCAACCCGGACTGCTAGCAGGGAAGGCACTTGCAGGAGGAACTTTTCAGATGCTTGTGTCTTGTCCAGCTTTAGGGCCCCCGGAGAACCCCTTGGAGGAGCTGAGCCAGGCCAAGGGAGACAGAGCTACTGCCACAGCCAGGCCCTAAGACACCTGAACTTCCACATCTGGGGGAAGAAAAGTTCACAAATTAAAAATAAAAAAGGCAAACAGGCCCAAAGCACAGCACAGCACTCCCATTTCCAGGGGGCCTAATGCCAGGCGGGTTGGGTTGGTACTGGTGTGTGCTTGGCCAGGCTGTGTAGGGCAGCTCCCCGCACAGCTCACTGCAGCCAAATTTTGGGCCTCCCTTCTCCAGCTTGACTTGAAGAGTTAAAGGGAAGAAGGAAACGCAGGCAGGAAATTCAGAGTCCCAATTCCTTGGTGTGCGTTCCTCGAGCACCACTAACCGCCCACCTGAAGGGATGGCGCACACCAGTGAGGCACTCAGACCGTCCCTACAAGGAACAGGATTTTTGTGCCTCGTTCCAACCCCTTACTGAGTCCTGCCTGGTACTTCTGCTCGGCCTCAGTCCAAAAAGGGCTCAGCTCTGGCTACAGACACCCGTAACCTTGGACTTTCCTACAGGGAGGTGTGAGCACAGCGCTGCTCCTGCCCCGCGGGGCTCCCTGCCTGCAGCCCTCCCCCTAGGGCACCGCCACCCAGCCTCCGAGGGGCCTCGTGGGCCACGTTCCCAGTTTAAAACACAACAAACACACCCACACGTTACCACACAGTGCTTCCAAAGAAAAGGGCGTCTCAGCCAGCTGTGGGAACAGGAGTGGGATGTGCGGCCCCCTCCTCTCACCCTGCCTGAACCATGTCTGGTGCCAACAGCAGCATCGCTCCTTCCCATGGGCATCCAACAAATGAGGACCTCCACCAGGGAGCCCCCCACGTGCAGCACGTCAGGAAGTACCCCAGAGCCCCAAATTTTCAGCCAGGCCTCAGAGGATCCTCAGAGTGTGTTCGCAGCACCCTGACCCCTCTGGGACAGCCTCATCTACCTCAAGGGCCTCTTTCTGTCTGAATTGCTTTCAGAAGCAGGAGAGATCCCACAGGTGGCTCAGGCAGCACGGGCTAGCTGCCTGTGAGGAAACACCAGCGTTGTGTCACAGCATTTGGCCGTGAATGATAAAGGGGCTGTGGGGGGAATGCAGCACGCAGGCCCCAGCAGCCGGGCAGGGCACACCCGGCTCACACCCTGCGCTGGAAATGCTGCCCCTAGGAAGGAGCAGTATATAAGGAACGAGGTGTTTGCACACACACACACAGTCCCCAAGTGCTACTCTGACAGTTTAATGCAAACGCACTCACAGAAGAGTTGGTAAAGAAGTCACAAACAAAACCAAGCCCAGCCACCAAACCCTGCCCCACAGCAGCGAAACGAAGCACGCCGAGGCACAAAGCAGCAACACGCTCTGGTGTGGCCACTAACGACTGAACACTTACCAAATAAAAGTGACTTAGAGCTTTCTGTTTTATGGTAAAGAAAAAGAAAAGCGCAGAAAAACTGAAACATTGCTTACAGAACCAATAGAGCTTTGCACAAAATTGTCCAAACTCCAGGCAGCACTGATGTGCTGAGCACGAGAAAGCGTGAGCCATCACCTCAGCTGGGTGTTTTGGGGAAAATCAAGGGTTTGGGTGGGTTGTTTCTTGAAAATACAACCCCGTTTCTAGCAGATATCCCTTCTTCCAAGGTTTCATGAGGAGGTCTCTTCTGTTGGTAATCTGGTACAGCTACGATTGTACTGAGGGTATAAAACTAATACAAAACCCAGATTTCCCCAGAAATTCCGTCCTGTCCTTCACCTGGGGCATTCCCTCTGCACACTCCCCAGCGAGCTGCTAACACACAGCTGGAGAACACCACCTCTGTACCCACCGTAAGGGAGGCAGAGCTTTTAAAAACCAAACAAAAAAAGTTGCCCTAGGCGAGGTTAATGTTTGATGAGAGCCACCAGAGGGAAGAGCTCGGTGTTTGCCACAGGGCCCTTCCCAGCCAGCCCTGTGACTGCAGAACCTCCCCAAAGCGCCCGATTTAATTTCATCGGCTGGATTTCTTCCTTGGGCCCCTGGCCTTGCAGTGGGACTGACGAGGCTCTGCACGCTCACGTAAGACCCATTTTATGAGAGGAGCTGAGTGAGCGCTGGGCACAGCGTTCACCACACCAAGACCCAGCACACAGACACGAGGCTTCTGTTCTGATGAAGGTAAACGCAGCTCCCAGCACCTGAATTTTACAACCCAACTTAAGGAGGACACTTGGAACTTCTGCAGCTGCGTTTCAGCTGGTCTAAAAACAAGTTTGAAGTCCTTTTCCTAAACATACTGCTAAAATAGCTTTAAACCGATTCTGACCAAACAGAATGTGCAAGACTAGCTTGCTGTTATTTACTCAAGGGTTAACAGACCCCAAGCCACCCTCCTTTAAACCATCACAGTTACTTCATGCAGCAGTTTTACAGGGTAGTGAAAGCGCCCAGACCCCCTCACCTCTCCTTCCCTGGATTAACCTTACCCAGCCCTCGGTTTTATTTTGTGTCACTACCAAGGGCAAGCTCTAAAAATAAAGCAATGATTGCAGCTCGCTCTTGGTTCTGCAAGGAACCGCGCCGCACAGCCAGGCTCTTGTGCAAGGCTGGCAGCTCAAGAGCTGTTGGAAGAAATCCTCCCTGCGTCCTCTGGAGAGAAACGAAAGGAAAACACAGACCTGAAGCTATCGGTTTTGTTTTTCTTTTCACTAACCACTTAGGGGCAGGAAGACATCAGCTGCCCGGCCCTCTGAAACAAAGTTCCCGGCTTCCTTTTTCTTCCCAGCCAGGGGAGCGCTCCCAGGCCTGCAGCACCAGTCCCTTTGTGCTGTCCCTACAGAACAGGGCACGGACAGAGGGAAACCCAGGCAATGCAGCAGCGTGCCCTGCTCTCCCCGGGGATGGGAACAGCAGAGGAAGGGCCTCAAGCAGAAAAAGCAGAGCCACAACACAACCGGGAGCACGAAGGCACCGACCCCGCGGAGGAATGGCCCAGCCAGGGGGACCCTACTGACCCCAGAGGGAAGGGGGATGCCCAGACTGCAATATGAGGCTGGGATCCACCAAAATCGTCACTTTCTGACCCACACTGCAGGGTGAGGCGCTGGAGCAGTGTGGAGCTTCCCCGTGTGCTCCTTCCTGCCCGCACAGGCTCCACGAAGCGCACCGCGATGCTGCTCCCAGCAGCCACTTTAATCGGGCAGACTCGCTACCCGAATTCCTGTGCCTGCATGTTCTCCTGCTCCAGCTTTGAAGCCGAGACAATTGGCGTTTAAATTTTATTAAGCAATCATTCTTCAGACAGCCGGCGTTAATCTGCCTATTATAGTTCTGACTTCCTCACGTTAATTTACTGTCTTCAAGGCCTCATTACACGGGAGCGTTACGAACTCTGCAGCGTTAGGCCTCAGAAGGGATTGGCTTTGCAGAAACCCCGTGACAAATACACCCCGTCCAGGCCCTGAAACAATACCCAGTGCTCTCACGAAGCCCCACCTGAAGGACAAAAGGCAAAACTCACGTTTGCCTGAAGGTTCCCGTCCTCAGCTGCAGACCAAGCAGGAGGGCAGAAGTTTATCAGACGGTGCCCAGGTTTAACGGCCGCTTCCTCCAGCCCTGCTAAAAGCTCATCTGGCTGCTTCCTCACTGCACGTTTATCTCCAGCCTCTCATCGCAGCCAAGGCCCAAGCCCCGTGCTGCACAACACACATCGGGTTCTGAGACCGTAAATTCAGGTGCTGAATAAACCAGGGGGGGGGCTCTGTAACTGCCCCAGCAGCCGGGCACACGGCCGTACACCCACCAACACCTCTGCTCCTGCCCTCGCTGCTTCGAGCACGGCACCAGGCGCAGGCAGGAGGCACCGGGGCTGCAGCACGGCCCTGCCGGCCCCCGAGCTGTGCGGGGTCAAAACAAACCCTGGGGGACAGGGTTATTTGGGAACGTGGAGGAGCCTGAACGCTCCCCAGCCTCTAGAGCAGCTATCACAGCATGAGAGAGTGGGAACAAGCAACTTCTTTAACAAAAATAAAGAGGAAAGAGCATGACTGCCCGTGTTTCTCACCTCTGGTGCCACGCATCTTCCCCACGTCCGACCCAACACCCTGCAGAAACGCGGGCAGAGCCCCTTGAAGCGTGCTGTGGGGCTACAAGGCACAACCAGGTGAATTCCCGAGAGAACAACCGAACAGGGCACAGAGAAGCACCGAAAGTCACCTGAGCCGAGGTGTCGGCACGCACCAGGACAGCCCAGCTGGGTGCCAACGGCCACCACCAGCCGTTAGGGAGCTCCAGGGCCGCTTTGTGCTTCCCAAGAAGAGGGGAGAGCTTGCTGGCTGAACTTTGGTAAAACCCACTGGAGAACAGCTGGGATTTACAGCCAAAGAACCAAAAAATGGAAGCAAACAGGAAGGGGCCAGAGCTACCTAGAGAAATAAGCTGAAATTCAGCAAGTTTGGTGCGCGGTGCTGCCCGACCAGCCCTGCTCAGCATGGACGGAAAGTTCTACCCGTGTGGCCAGCCCACAGGCGAGCAGAGCAGCACGCGTGATTTCACAGCAGGGAGACCGGATGGATCTTGCCGCTAGAAAAAGAAGTTAAACTTTTTCTAGTACAAAATAAAGGGAAGACACAAACAGCCTTGCAACACTCACGCCAAAATTCAGTTGAATTTCAAAACCCTCACTGCAACAGCCCGTGCGGGGCCTTCCGCTGCGTCCACTCGTTACGGAGCTTCCACATGATGATGCTCCAGCTGACAGACAGACGGACGGACAGGCAGACAGACAGACAGACGAGCTTCCAGGTGCTGCAGGAACACGGCAGGACGGCCGCTGCCCCTTTCGGAAGCGCCCAAGGATGCGACGCACAAAGCAGCTCCCCTGAGCAGCTCCGTCCTGCACGGGTGCCTGGCCCAGAAGGCAGACCCGTCATTGTGCCTGGGAATTAACCCAATTCCATTTCCCACTCCAAAGCAGCACGGTGCAAGCTAAGAGCAATCTTTAATGTGCGAGTTATTTACTTACACACCAGTTTTTGAACTATTCATTGTGTAACACATTAAATGCGCTGTGTGCTGTGTCTGTGCTTGGTGCGAGCTCACCCCCTTACGCCAGCCACAAGGCTCAAGTTTTGTAGTTCTCTTGACAAGAAACTGAAATTAAAACGTTCTCATTTTGCCCACCTTTAGCTTTTCAGTCAGTGAAAGCACTCTAACATCCTTCCACATAACCAAGGCCACGCATGCACCTGGAGCCAGCCGGGGGTGCCGTGAGAACACCCTGCAATGTCCACTTGGTGCAGGTCGTGCCCCGTGTGGCCATGAGAGATGCAACTGACTTCTTAAACCACAAAACCGATCAGAGGAAATCAGAGAAAAAAAAAGCCAGAAAGTCCTCTTTTAGGAGCTTACAAGCAACGAACAAATTGAAGCTGAAGCCTCCTTGCTAAAGCCCCTCCTGGTACAAGGTTTCTGCTACTCACTGGCTCGGGATGTGTCCCAGCACAAACTCCTCGCTTCTCTTTTCCCCCTCATTAAATATAATTGGTGCAGATCTTTCAGCAGAGGTAATCGTTGCTCCAGGAAAACCTTTTCACTGCAGCCTTCTGCAGGCTCACAGCTTTCCCCAGGCCAGAGGAGGGTTTCGGTGCGAGGCCAACACCTCCCCGCTCAGCACGGCGGGGCCAGCCCCTGGCACAGCAGCCACAGCTCCACGCGAAGGTCCCGCTGTAAATCTCAAAAAAAAGCAACCAAGAGAAAAAAAGGTACCACCGCTGGGCCTCCCCCCACCCACACGTACACCGAGAACTGGCTCCACGCAAACAGAACCATCAGAAGCCTTTCCCCACGCGGGACCACCCAGCGCACCAAAAAAAAAGATGTAAGACAGCAAAAACCTTACCCGCCGTATCTCATCCTGTCCGATCTTCATGCTCGGAGGCCCCGAGGTCAGGAGAATAAAGCTGGCTTTGTAAAATCAAAGCTTTCTCAAGCAGAGCAGCTTCCACCGAGCTGCTATTTTTATTTACGCCGAAACACGTCCCGCTGGCTGCCGGGCACTGCCAGGCGCTCCTCCTGCAGGGCCCCCGGCCCCACTCCGTGTGTGACACCCTGAGAGCCCCGTGGTAACCAACACGGGCACCATTTCTCACAGCTGGACTTTGATCACGCAATTTTTAAATTATCGTTAAATAAGAAAGTGATTACACTAAAGAAATGGAGGCCTGGTAAATGAGATAATCAGTTGGGTTTGTTGGTTTTTTTTTTCAGAAAACGATGGTTTACACTCCTCTGCCCACGAACACGTGCAGCGTTACACAGAAACCGCTCTGAGGTGGCTTTTTTGGGTTGGATTCTGCCCTCCCCTGTAGCAAAATACTGTTAGCTGCTCCTAGACAAACTATCCCGAGCGAAGCGGGCTCTTATCTCCTCATCCCACTTGCTTTAATGATTTGTGCACATCAAAGCCCGATCAGAGCCATTTAAGCACTTCCAGCACTGAAAGCTCTTTAACGTCCCTGGAAATTAAATTAAAGACAGAAACAAACCCAGAGGTGTGTGTGACCGTACCCAGGTGCTCCCTGGGTTTTATCAGCTGTTGAGCTTTACGGGAAGCTCAGGATGGGTGGCGAGGAGCGGGGAAGCAGCTTCAGTGTTCTGGAGCAGATTTGGGTTAAAATATCGAAGATTGGTGTGCACCTGCTGCACCTCGCTGGGACGGCAGGAGCAGAGTCAGCGCTCAGCACCGAAGCGGGCAGGTTTGAGAGCCAAAGCCAGCACGGGAAGCACCTCACAGGGAGCAATTTGACTCTCACCAGGGTGGAAGTTTAGAACCTGAGCTCTAGAACCCGAGCAGAATTTTACAGACCACAGAACTTTAGAATCTGAGCAAGTTTCAACAATTCCTCCTGCCCGAAGGGTGCTTTTTACCTGGTCGCTGGGTAGAAACACCGCGTTCCCAGTGCTCGCTTCTAAAAATTAACCACACTGCCATGCTGTGCTGAAACCTGGACAGCCTCATCTGAGGAGCAAAGCGAGCACCGGGAGATGTGGCTGAGAGGAAAAGGAGCAGCACAGCGCTGCAGGACGCCCCACAGCACGTCCCTGGTGCTTCCCAAGGGTCCTGAAGAGGGGAAAGCCCCCGGGGGGCGTTCTGGGGAAGGCAGGGCAGCAGGAGCAGGGGACCAACAGTGGGTGCTCGGGTAAGGAGGGAGGGCAGGGGCTGCCACAGGAGCAGGCTGCAAAGGGGATGGAGCGCGCAGGGCTTGCTGTGACAGGGTGCCAGAAGGGCTCAGCCATCACAAGGCTGGCAGTGGCCACCACCACTCACACACCAAACAACACCTGACGATGTACGGACAAATTACAGCGAGATACCGAGCGTTTACGGCTGCTGCCAGGAGCCTACACGGCTGCACCAAGACCTGGGTGCCTGCTCCTTTCAGCGCCATATAGAGTAAAAGCTTTGAAAGCACAAAGCCTGTGATCTGCTTCGGTGTAATGCACAGCCTCTGACATTTCCCAGCCCCAAGAGCTTCAGGGGGGCACCCACAGCTCAGAGCTGCCTCCCAGCCCTCCGCTGAAAGGCCAAACCCAACAGCAGAGGGAAGTTTCAAGCCCAGTCCAAAGGACACCCATTTGAAAGCCACTTTTGGGAACTGCAGACACTGGGGGAAACATCAGCCCTTTATGGGAAAAGAAACACAGCACTGACGTTTAAGAGCAGCGCTGTTCCAGCTGGTTGTCTACGTCTGGCCTTTCTGCCCCCCATCATCGCAGTGGAAATAGCAAGAGATTGCTCTTAGGTTGCAGAGAACTGCCAGCAGTGAGGGGTGGGGAAGGAAACTGTCCTGAGCAATGTGATGTTAGTAAAACTGACTCTTAACTAAACTTTTAATTATCAATCATGGACAAGCACCGTATTCAAGTTATCAGGAACCATCTAATAGCAGTAACTGTAAATGAAAACTGAACTTCAGCAAACAGCTGGCAACAAATGGGGCTCAGGAGCTGCCCAGGAGGTGCTGCTGGGGCTGGGGACGGTGCCTCAGCAGAGCCCTCAGCAGAGCCGTGCGGGCAAACTGTTCCTAATGAGCTGTCAGCAGAAGAAAATGAGTTCAGGACTTCAGGGCAAGAACTTCCCTTATTCAGTGTCTGTACAGCACCCGGCACAATGAGGTGTTTTTTTTCTCCTGTTGGTACCTGGTGCTACTGCCAGTTCATAAAGTTCATAAACCGGGTTTTACGTTCATCAGCAGGAACAATTAACGACTCAAGTGAGAACAAGAGCCACGACAACTTGAAGAACCACAAGGCGCTTGGGAAGAAAACAGAGCTCACTGCGTTAGGGAAAAGGGAGATCTGGAACACAAAGCTGGAGAAAGAAACTTGGAAAGCAGCAAAGATCCGAGAGCCTGGGGAGATGGCAGACAGCAAGCGAGGCACGAGCGCGTGAGGCAGGCGGCGTTACAGCCAGAGGGGAGGCTGGGATTCCGGGCTGCACGTACGAGGCTGGCACAAAACCAGGGAAGGAAGCCCCGCGCCGCGGCTAAGTGCTCTGCCAGGCACCTCCACGGGCACAGCCTCACATTCCCATCTCGGAGAGCAGCAGCACAACTGCCAGACGTGGCTACATCCAGGTATACATGACAGAGCTAGAGAGAACACAAATCCAGGTTACCACAGGAGAAAACTATAAAGCATAAGCACAGGACTCCTCTACCAACACAGGCTGACTAAGCTCAAGAGACAAGCTTTATGGCAGGAAGGAGCACGAGCCCATGCAGCTGTATTTCCTGAGCAGCAGAAGCCCTAACATCTCACAAGGCAAAAGTCATCTTGTCAATCTGCAGCAGCTGCAGAAAGGATCCGTCCCGCAAGAGGAGAGTCACTGCGAGATAAGTCCTTTCCTCTTTCCTTTAGCAATCCCACCTACCCCACTCATTACTTTCTCATTTGAACAGAGCTAGCGGTATTTTGCCTACCCCTAGCAGTGCTCTACTAAAATGTGGTTTCTTAAAGCTTCCTGACCCACTTCCAAACGCTCCCTCTCACGCTGCGGCCTCTCCAGCTCCCCACAGCGTGGAGCTTCCCTGCTGTAGCGAGGACAACACCACCGTCAGCTCCTCCGTGGCACAAACTCCACGAGAGACACTGAAAACAAACGACACGGGGGGACAGACGGCCTTGGGTTCATTTCTCCACTCCTGCTGAAGGGAACTGTGACACTACAGCAACACGAGCAAAAAAGAGTGCCTGTAGAACAAACCACAGGTGAGTAACGATCTGAAATTATGTGGCTGGCAACAATTACTGCAGCAGAGAAGGAACCTCACAGCCACTGAAATCCCGACTCCGTTCCTACCTCCTCAGACAGGGAGGCCCCACGCAGGGCTCTGCCCCCACCAACTTTCTCCCCGCTCTACAACACGGCTCTGCCGACAAAGGCGGCCTCCTTCAGGTTCCAGTTCTCTGCCCACGTCTCCCAAAACCTGCCCGTGGAAGCTGCTCACTTCGTGCCTCAGCTCTCAGCAGCCAGCCTCAGGGATCACCCGCTGCTGTTCCTGCCCTCAACACCGCCGCCTCCCATCATCTGGAGCAAAGATTAACAGGAGCAACGATTCAAAAAACCTCTCCAAACAAGAGGAGGAGCAGGAAGCACAAGAGCAGAGGCACCTGACGCAGCTGTGAGCAGTTCTGGCAACTCTCGTGACACAGAAAGCGAGGGGGAGGAGGGGGCCGAGTCCCCGTGTGCCTGCAGCCCCGTCCCGCAGCCGGGGCGGCCAGCGTGGAAAACAAAGTGCAGCCCAACATCCTTGCCAGCAGCTGGGAGCCAGGGGAGAAAGGAGGAACTAAGGCACGCCTGCCAACTTACTATCTGCTGCCTGCGAGGTCAGGACAGATTTCTGCTGCAAGTATTTATTTACAAAGGCCGAACAATGCAAACTGAGCCGCGTTTGCAGATAAAAAAAAAAAAATACGTGGCATCCTTTCATTAAATAGTTGGGAAATAACCACGTACAAACACATTCCAGCTCACAGAAACGGCAACCTGGAAACCCAAGGAACGTTTCACTGAAGTTTTATCAAGTTGCGATCATTATAGCTAGAAGAATGCAAAACACACCTCTTCTCTGGGGGGTTGCTGTGTGGCTTCCTGCACAAAACTGGTTAAAAAACCCACCCGAGGCGTTCAGTCTCCCTCTCACAACGTTTGAGAGGGAGGAGAAATGCCAGAAATGAGAACTGGGAAGACGTTTAAAGAAAATATTAGGGACCTTAACCCACTCTTGAAACGAGAGCTGAAATCCACCATGTTCCTTGATGACGGAGAGCTCTGCTCAGCACTGAACTCACCCTCGCAGAAAGCTACACAAGCACTGCACAGCACAGAAATGACCCCGATATGGTAAGAAAGCCAAGGTCCTAACAATGCCCAATGGCAAAATTTTCTCTCCTGGTATTGATGAGCGAGAACTCCCCGATTCTCACCATGAGCCACTGTACAACCCACATCTAACGCCCTGCACGGCCCCTCCAGGACCAGGGCTGTTCGTACCAAGCCCTGCTGGGCCAGAAGGCGCAGCAGCGTGCGGAGGGTTTAATGATGTTTCTCTCATTAGAGCAGATACGAAATGCCACTCCTTCGAATCACTTGACTAGACCCTATTTCACAACAACGCCCCGGGCTGCCAGGCGCCCCGCTTCAGAGGAGCATTGGGGAGTTTTCAAGAAGAGCAAGCAGCCAGCAACGCTCTCGTGAGAAGGCCGGCACTGGAAGAGCTGGCAGCAAGGTGAGAACCCCAGGCAGACACTTGAGCAGAAGAAGTTAATTTCAAAGCCTGCCGGCGCTGAGTAAGTGCCTGCCCCGCTCTCGGGGAGCCGAGTGGGAGGCCTGGCTGACATCACGGGGAGCACTTCCAGCCGTCAGGGGCCGCGTTTGGCTGTGAGGGTGCTCACGGAGCAGGGCCCCAGCTGCTTGTGGGCACCACAGGGAGCGGGGCCGGGGCTGAGGCACGGCCACAGGCACTCGGCTTCCCCCTGAAAGGCAGCCACGGCTGAGGCACCTCTGGAAGACGCAGCGGCTGCGAGCAGCGGTGCCTGGCAGCACCCAGCACCTCTCTGCCTGCCCAACGCAGCACCCGCAGCTCCGCACCCTTCGTGCTGGGGCCGGTGCTTTCCATAACACCCCCGGAGGCTGTGCCCGCACCCCCCCCCCCCCCATCCCTCCTTGGAGCGGCCCCAGCCCGGTCCCAGCGCCCTGTGGGTGTGGGGGGGGCAGGAACAAAGCGCTGCCCGCCGCCGGCTGCCGGGGCCCAAACCCGAGGGGGCAGCACCGGCCCCGGCAGCATCCCCGGCACCGGCCCGGCTCAAGGCCTCCCGGTAGGGCCGCTCGGGGGCCGGGGCCCACACGGGTGGGGGGGGGGGGGCGGCGGCCGCGAAGGGGCCTCCGGGGCCTGGTCCGGGCCGGGGCCGGGCTCCTCCCTCGCCCCCCCACCCCTCCCCCTCCCCCCGGTGCCCGGTTGCCCCCCCCCGTGTCTCACCTCCGCGGGGCGCTCCGCCGGGCCCGGGCCGGGTCGTGGTGCCGCCGGGGGGCAGGGCAGGGCCCGGCCGGGATGGGTGAGGGGTGAGGGGAGCAGGGCCCGAGGCCCGCGGCGGGGGGCGCCTCACAGGCGGGCGGTGGCGGTGGCTGTGGTGGTGGCGGCGGCTCCCCGGGGCTCCCGCCGCTCCATGGCGGGGCCGGGGCCGGGCTGGAGGCGAGGAGGAGGGCGAGGGGAGCTCGGGCTGGGGCTGGGCCGGCGACGTCGGGCGGCGCTGGGCGGCCCCGGGCGGGCTGGGCCCTGCCTGGCCCCTGCCCCGCTGCGCTCCGCCCGTGCGGCCGGGCCGCGCCTCCTCCCGCAGCCGGGCCCCAGCGCTCCCGGCAGCCCCCGCGCGCCGCCGCCGCCGCCGCCGCAGCCCCGCCGCTGCTCACGTGACCGCGCGACGTCACGCGTCATGCGGAGGGAGGGGGGAGAAGGGGGGGAATGGGGGGGGGGGGGGAGGAGGCCCGCGCCTCAGGGGTGAGGGGAGGGGGTCGGGGCCCGCGCTGGAAAAATAAATTTGAAATAAAATTTAACTGAACGCGCACGAGTGTTGAAGTTTAGTAGAAAGCAGCACCTGTAGCCCTGCCCACACAGCCTGCGCTGACGGGCCGCAGCGCGGCTCTGCTTCGGGCCCACACAAAAAATAAACAATTTATAAAGTGTTTTAACGGGCAGCTAACTACGACAGGGTTTCCTACACTAAAATATTACCAACTTCTCTACAAAATATGGCCAAATGGGAACAATCCTGCCCGAAAGTAAAAGCAATTACAAGTTCCCACTTCGCAGGGGTAGAGGAGGCAGAGGCCCTGAGAACACAGCGCTGTACTGCAAATAGACAGAAAATAATAAAAATACCCTATAAATTTCTGTAAGGTTTCCACAGTGTTTTCAAAATTACATTCTACCAGTGACATTTTTGGTACCTCGCTTCCCCGAGCTGATATCCTGCATTATGGTTTGTATTATTCCTAACACCCCCCCTACACACACACAATTTTTACACATCTTGAACAAAATTAGGCTGTGAAGATCTGCCTCCGACACAACTGATGTCTCAGTGTCTGGTTAAAGGCACGGCTCGGGTAAATATAACTTCATAAAGCAAATTAAACCCATGGGGTTCAGGTATGCCGAATCATTTCTTTATAGAGCAAATCCATTTGATAGCAAAATTCCTATTTATTAAGGACACTCCCCCCCCCCCCCCCTTTCCCCCAAGTAAGTAAATAAATAAATAAAATCCATCAATCCATGAAAGACTTTTTAATGCAACTTCACTGAGGGCACCCAAAAGCCTGTCTGAGGCTGACCGATGTTCGATTTATTAGAGGCCTGGATCAGGTTGTCCGGTCCCTCCCTCCTTTTGCTCTCCCCTGGGTTAGCAGCGTTTCTCCTTGAAATGCAATGCCTTTTCCTGAGGCTATTTTTCTACAAGACTGCATCAATTGCTTCACTTCAATTAGCAATGGCAGCTTTGCTTGAAAGAGGAAAGATTAAATTGAGCCTGTTCCAAGCTACACAGGTTTCGTGTAAATATACACGCTTGGTAAATAACAATTCCAAGGGGGGGGTTGTTTGTTTTTGTTTGCTTTTAATTACTGGCTTTTTGTAGGTAACCCAGAGCTTTGGAAGACAGTAATCAAAGAAATCACCTTTCCCATTGAAAAAAATGGAATCAAAGCACCTTATAACGAGGTATCAGGACGCGATCTAGTGCAAGATGAGTGGTGAGGCTCTTGACAGGCTGGTGGGCTTTACTCTGTAAAATAAGAATATACAGAGATAAAACAGAAAGGGCAAGTCACAAAAATCAAACATATTGTACTTAAAAGTAAACATTAAAACAACGTGAGCATAGACAGCCTTACGGCTGGTTTCAGACTTAATGGCAGGCAACATCAGATACGCAGCAAGAACAGTGAGCCATCTCTGAGTCTCTGCTCATGAGCCAACAGTGGACCAGAAATTAAATTAATGACTTCTTGATACTATCTGCAATTATGTTACCTTGTCCTACCTCCCACTGATGGAACCTGACATGCACAAGTGTTTCCTTTTGTCTCTATGAATGGACACAATTTGTCTGACTATGGGCACGTGAACAGAAGCAGGAAGAGGCTGACCCCGAACAGAGTGACTTGCTTTGCTATCAGTAGTTGTCTGACAATCTTCAGTTTTTCTTTTTTAGCAGAAACATTTTAAAGGGCAGCAGTAATAACACTTCTGCGTGGAGCAATGCACATCTGACAAAGCAATCTACACACAAACACCAGCAGCATTAAAGAAACCAACGCACAGCGTGGTCATAACAGCATGGCAAGGACAGTTCAGACCCAATTCCTTGTCCTCTCCCTTCAAAACAACTGCCCTTCCTCATCACAACCCCCTTCGCATCCACGCTGCTGCTCAGCTCAACATCAACCAAAACAAAAGCCTTTTTTCTTCGTAGCACATCATCTTCACGCAGATGGGCTCCACACCCCTCTTTCTGCGGTCCCCTACAGCCTGGCTGTGCCCTTACAATGGAAGCTGGGGCTGCAAACTTCCAAACTCACCTGCTTCAGTCGCGCTGAAACCATGAGATGACCCTAAACCCAGACCTATAAAAGTACTGTTTTCCAAAGGCCTTGCATTTTGATTTGCAGTAAGCATGAACTTAACAAATACCGTTTAATAATTTATTAACTTTTCCCATTAAATAGTACATTTACTCAAGAAGACTTCAACAACTTTCTGATAATTTTTATTTACAGTCTGCAGTGTTCCGTAAAACACACTAAAACAGACTAAAACGCACAACATATATATTTTCAAACATTTAAATATAAGCACAGTTTATTCAAAATTCTACACACTACTTTTCCATAAAAATATAAAAAATAGTTTAGTTACTATATTTTACCTAGACCAAGATATTTAAGAATTCTTCCACATGTGATGCCTCCCCCTCAGAAAAGGGTAACTCCAACAGTAAGAAATTCAGGAGATGGCATCACAAATTAAAATACTAATGCCAACAGCTCAAGTCCACCAAAAGAACAAATAAATTACAATTTATAACCAGCAAGAGTTGTTCTGCAGTATGCTTGGATTTATTTTTTTTGCACTAACTTTCTTCTCCCGTGCCAGATTTCCACAGACATGTACACACGCCAGTAAAAATAACGAACAGATTATACTGCAGACTATAATGCCAGTTACCATGTGCTCAACAACGTAGATTGGCAATCTTGCATTACAGATTTTTTTTATTTTTTTTTTCAAAAATATCAAAATGGAAACGCTGTCCTTTGGACCTCTTTTACAAGACAACTCCACTCCTTACTGAGCATCCCACGAAAATAGCCTTTCTTCTCTCTCCTAAAAAATAGTGCCCGTTTTTGCTCGTCACTACCATTTCTCTGGCTTTACTAACCGTACTCTGTGTGGAAAGCTATTGGGAGTTCTGAAAAAACACCCACTCCAGCCCTTCTCTCACCAGGATACATTTAATTTACAAAAAAAAGGCACAAAGATGAAACTCCTAAGCAGCATCAGTCGTAATTCTTCCACTGTGCACTGCTCCTCTTTCTTACATAGACAATGCTACAACAGACTCTGTTTGTCTCAGAAAAGTACTACAAAGACAGGAAATATGGAAACAGGCAAAGTTGAAAAGACTAAAGCCTCTGTACAGCACAAGTAGCATATTGATCGTTAACAAATGAACACTATTTAAAGTTTCATGTTGCAATTAAGACTCGACCTGGAAGCATCAGGAAAAGCCATCAGAAAAAAAGCTCAGCAGCATATAATACATTTGTTAACAGTGAGATGGAAGGCCCTCTGTGTGCAACATTGTGCATTCAGTTTCAACAATGACCGTGCTCTACAGCCAGCAGCGTACAACTTCTGCTTCTAACAGATCGGAGGATTTTCTACATGTAAGTGAAGTTGCCGTAAGCAGAGTAGCAGTATGTGATGCACAGCATGATCTGCGATAAAAAGCTTTTGCTTTCCAGCATGTAAACATCCAGGTTACTGGACCTTAGCTCGTATAAACAAATCTGATGATAGATTTTTAAACTAAAAAAGTAAAATTTCCCATAAAAGGATAAACCACAAAAATACTCTTTCAGTAAGTTTCACGTGCCATTTAATACTTTTCATGTCCTATGAACTATGCAAAACATTTAGAAAGTTTTAGCAGTAGAAATGTTGACCAGGTAAACTGCTTGGCAACCACGTGCTCAGAACATCTTTGAAGAATGTTATCATTTGCTCAGCACCAGTTCTTTGCTACAACATATTATTTCTTCTTCTTTTTCTTTGGTGGCTCATCATCAGAACTACTACTGTCTGTGCTGCTGCTGCTACTGCTCGAGGAACTAGAATCTGATTCAAACTCCGAAGAAGAAGTAGTACTACTCGAGGATGGAGACGATGAGGAAGTTGAGGAGCTCTCATCACTGTCACTATCATCATCAGAAGAGGAGGTAGAGGAATCTTCACTGTCAGATGACGAATCGCTAGCTGAGCTGACACTGCTGCTGCTGCTGGAACTCGTCACACTTTTAGATCTGAAAGAAAACAAATACACAGATGAGAACAGGCCTGCTATAGACAGCATTACAGAGCGCTCTTTATACTCTGTTGTAATCCAAAGACCAATTATTCGGCCTGAAAATTTCCAGGCCTAACAATTTAACAATCTTCCTTCCCTCCTGCTCCCAACCTCCCATTCCATTCTGAACAAATTAATTTTGAGCAACAGCAGAATGACACCATGCACATAATGTAAGTTGCCCTGGACAACATGAAAGCCTGAACAGGACTACAGGGAAAAAAAAAAAAAAAGTTACGTTTGAAAGTTGGCAAGGCTCCTCCTGTTCACAGTAACGACTAGAGTCTTCACTAACTCGCGTAAATAAAAGAAAGTTGCAGGGATGTGCTGTACCACTAAAGCCTCAGGGGGAAAAGTAACAAAGATCAGATCCCTAGCACTGCAATAAGAAGTGAAATTTTGGCAATGTGAGTTGGTGGAAGTTTCATCAGCGAGATTTCCCAAACGTCAGAACTGTGCTCAGCGGAAACTTTTCTTAGATTACTGCTAGCAGAACCCCCACTACCAGCCGCTACAGCAGGCTTCTGTTTTCGGGGTGGAAGAGAAGGTATGGAAACAGTCCAGGATAAAGATGGAGTCAGGAACACTGTAAAGTGGATTTCTGTAGGCTCTGCAGTTTAATTTTTTTTTCTCCTTTTTTTCTCTCCTCCGTGTTTAGCTCTTACTGTAAGGCCACTGTTCCCAAGATCAAGGTCTTTGCAGAACTGATGTAATATGAATTCTAAGAAAGTACAATTAAGTTCTTCCATAAATCTTTCTCCAAGCAAAATATAGAGGTACTTATCCACCCTTCTTCCCACCAAGCCAACCAAATACTATGCAAAAATGCTAGAAATAATAATGCAGATTTGTAGTTTTTATCTCAGTGTTTGGTTAAGTATAAAAATTCAGGAAATACCTACGTTAAGTCTACTAGAGAGTAATGTTTTTTCCATCAGATCAGCCACTGTCACGACAACTGCCAAATCTGAACGCTTGTAATATGCTACAGACCACTGAAGTTTTTATAATACACAGGGCATGGGTTCCCTCTCTGTGCACAGACATAATGGATGTTTATAAAAAAAATCATAAAGGCCAGTTAAATACAGACACTGTTGGTGGAAAACTGGTGTAACAAGATAAGAAAAAAAAGTGTCTATTTTTAAAGTGGCATTTGTTATTTTCTGGGCAAATTCCCACACAAAGCAGTAGTTTCAATCTACACACTTTTTACTGGATGTGCAGACCCATTTATACGGCAAGGATCAGAGGATACCCTGAACGGTAACCTTGACAAAATGTTTTTTTCCCCCGAAAACATCCATGTATCTGAAACATCAGACACAATGCTCAATACCTTCACCTCGACGAAAGCACTGGCTAGATCCATGAGAAAAGAACAAGCAGATACTTGTTTCCAGCTGATGCAATCGGTGGCCTATTGGTAGTCACAAAAGGAAGACGGACATGGGAAGAAGCAAAATTCACCTATTTTACCTTGTCCTATTTAGACAAGGTGACATCCTAGATGCTACATATTGGGAGGTCTCAGATTTGTGGGTCTACTGTACCACTGGAAAAGCACATTCCTCCAGCAGATAAGCATTTGTTCTCCTCCAAACAAGCTCACAGATGTTAACAACTAATATTATTCCATGCATGATGAACCACGGGATTACTGCTGCATTTGGTAACATTGGCTATCACCCTTCTCCGAGATTTTACCCTTTCTGGCTCCACTGCAATCACCCAACAGCCCCAGGTGATTTTAAACATGCTGCTTAAATCAAACCTACAATGTTGGGCACCATCACCTGGCTGTTCACATGCTGGACTGCCTGAAGGAACAAGGGAATTAGGACTCAATTCAGGACCCTTCAGACAGGCAGCATAAAGGGGGCTTTCAATTAATTAACCAAGTATGCCACAGAGGAGTGATGAAGCCAACGTAAACTCAGAGACAGTTCTGTGCCACCTAAGGTTACAACATTGTCCGACAGCAGTTTTGCCTGTTCCTGTTTTTCTGGTTAAGCCTGTAGCTTCCTTATTACTGTTTATATCAAAACAAACACACACTATGTAAAAGGTTACCGCTCACTGCTGCCAGAAGTCTCACTTTTGCATTTTTTAAATCTGGAACTTCCATACCCATTGCTTCGCTCAATTTTCTGCGTTTATTTTTTCCCCTATCATACTAAAGATATAAAAACCATGTGACCTGGAAAGGAATTTACATTGATGGATTTTATACTTGCATAAAAGCAGGGTAACAATTCAAGCATAGCAAAGTTTTTAAGGTTTAAGGAAACAATGGTCAAACAACCCCCCAACCCAAATTCTTTTGTTCTTTTCCTTTTGGCAGCAGTTTAGAGCTCAACTACTCTGAAAATCATGCCAAGTAGAAGACTGCAACGCATGAGAAAGCTGAGGAAGGAAGAGACCTGAACTATATTGTTAAGAAATCGGCTAATTTATGATCTCACTAGCCATGGATAATTCCAACAATAAGTGAACACTACTGAGAAAGAAGCCCTTGAGAAAACACATCCTGATAGTAGAACTAAGATACTAATCAAGTGTTCCAATAAAGCCAGATTTAACATGAGAGCTTCACATAAAGGCATGTTTTATAAAACCGCTCTGGCTCATTTAATGACTGACACACAAAGCAAAAGGCCTTGCCTTTAAAAAAACAAGGCTGTTTTTAACTGGTCAGATTCAGAGACAGAGGACAGTCAACAAAAGGCAAGAAGACAATGAGGCGATTACTGTACAGACATCCCCCGTATGTAAAACTTGCAACGTGATTAGCAGGAGTCTTACAGCCCGGGTTCTAGCTGCTCCTGAAAGGATTTTGCTAATAGAGACTGAAGTGGATTCCCATGCTAGCATTACTGCATATGTAAAGGAGGAAGAATGGCAAAACAACTCTCAGCTCAACTTTTTTTTTTTCCAGGGATGGAGGATGGTAAAGGTGGAAATGTTTAGTTCCTGGATTTTTGATTTATTATTTTTAAGATACGTATTTCATTCTCTAGACAAAGCTTCAGAGACAGACAGCTGTTAAGAAAAAGGGATGAAAACAAACGGAAGAGCAAGATGAGTAGGTAGAGAGAGAACAGACTAGAAACAGTATGCCATTCTTGCACAATTGTTTAAACTACTCGATAAACACTGAGGCAGAAATAAGACAACTTATTAAAACAAAACAACACAGAGATAGGAGAAAGACCAGGGAGAAAAACAGAGGACAAAGAATTTAAAGTTTTTGGACAGGGAAGAGTAGAAACTCTCCCAAGTACCTGCTGTGCAAATGCCCCCAACAGGCTAAAAGCTTAACACCAAATCTGTATCTGCAATGCTCACTTTCAATTTCCACACAGGCCCCTTCCAAAACTGCCTGCTGCAACACCCAGTGCAAGATCACACCCTGAAGCAGCTGTACAACTTGTCATCGATCCCCACGTACCTTTTTTTCTTGGTCTTCCTTTCTGCAGTACTTTCTCCAGCGCTAATTAAGGGGGAGAAAAACAATGCCTTTGATTAATGCAGTAGGAAAATTAAATATGTAGCAGCACAGAGGAACTGAGTTCAGTACTAGAAAACTGGTATCCCACTTGCAGAAATCTGCACTGCCCAAAGCTCCTTTAGTATCTATTTTCAGTTGCTATTTAAACTAGAAAAACAATATCTACAAATCTGGGAGGGGGGTTGCAGCAATTCACCTCTGATTTTCTGTGTTAAGAATGCTTCACTCACCTTTACTTTTTTCCTTTGCATTATACAGACAACATCTTGGGATGACAGAAGCAGAGGGGAGGAGATACAGATACAGAAAAAGTTCTGTGTACCCGCATTTAGCAATAACTGAACCGATTGAAACAAAGGATTAGAAGATCGGATTAGTCTGTAGCTTTCATCGTGCATTTCTTTCAGGTACAAAAGACACAAAACTATTCATATGGATGCTTTCCAGCTATTTGTCTTTCAGACCGCCATGTATTCATACACATGCAGAATGTTTTAGGAGTAAAGGAAACATTATTTTGTGATATTTAACAAACCACTTTAGGAAATTTTTACTAGTCCTCAGTTTGGGATTTTTTAATAATTTTTAAATATTTCAGTCATGTTTACCGGTCACATCCACTTTTCATCCCCTTTTTCCCCATTGTAGGAAAACAGCACATAATTCAACCTGGAATGAACATTTGTGATTGAAGTAATCCCTCATCATCTACTTACATGCTTAACGTGCCACTGATAGGTGAGGAAGTTGTTCTTTTATGACCCAGGATACTTTTTCCTCAACTGAAACTATTTCTGAAAACCATCTTACGTACACAGAAATAACAGTAACCATGGAATTAGAGAAGTTTAAAATACATTTCACTTCGCAATTAGATAGCAGCACATACGGATAACAGGTTTCTATTTCTGCCATTTTCTGGAGTTAAGTGTAAACTATAGTTCAAAAAAAGTACCCAAGGTCATTTGTATGCTGGCAAAATGGGATTTTGCAAGTTTTTCTTTTTCATACCAGTTGTATGAAAATATCAGAATTACTACATGGAAGAGTTTTCCTCACCCCTCACAAAATCCCATCGACATGAGGAAGAGTCACTGACCCTTAAGCTTTGAAGCAAGCTATAATCCTTCCTGTACTGCTGAACACTGCTCATATTTCTGTTGTTACGGCCATATGCCCTTACCTAGGTAACCAGGGATGAGTACCAGTGTGCGTACACAGAGCTACACCCCAAAGCACCTATGGGGAGGCTGGTGACTAACCCAGGCTGCCACCCATCGGCCTGTGCCTCCCTCTAGCGTTTTAACATATGTATAATTCTATGAGTTTGACACTTTATGAAGCCACAGAGCTGAGAGCGGTCAGCATATCAAACAAAGCTGCTTTGTTACACTTGGTTGTTCTCCCTGTGGCACCACACATTGCCTCCAGAACCGTAATAAAACTCAGGAGTTCTACTTTTAGTTGATTGTAGCAGTTTTTAATAAGGAATAAACATCATCTCACCTTTCCTTCCCTCTCAACTCCTCTAAGACTGGCAGGCAGCAGGCTCTACTGATGCCAGCAAGCTAAACAGTGACAGAAGGCGGGTCTTCAAATCCTCAGCCTGCTCGCACCTGAACTCAAGGAACCAAGCAACTGAGGAGCTCAGGAAGCCGTATTCTATTACAGAGAGCCTCTGACTACTTTACCCTTAGCTTAGTATACTTTATTGTTTGTTTCGGATGCACTTAAAGCTTTTTTGACCCAAAGTAACAAGCAGGTGTTAATGAACAATGCTTTAATTTTGTGGGATCCGAGTGTACATACACCACCTAACATACACAATGGTTCTGATACTGAACAGACACCTCACAGCCTGGGAGAAAAGACAACAGAAAAAGGTCTGGACCACCATTTTTCCCACCCACCCACCCAGCAAATTACCTTTTCATTAATAAACCGGACATTCTCATTCTGCCCATCTTACCTTTGTTGCAATAACAGTCGCTTCTCTTTTTCTTTCAGAACTTTTGCTAACTGAGCTGTCCTCGAAGGTCTATGCAGGTATTTTCTCTTCCCTGTACATTCATACGTCCAATGTCCAAACTCCAAGCATTTCTGACATCTGACGTGCTGCTTGTTTGCCTCTCTGTAAAAATGCAGAATTGCATTAAGTGACTGATTCCAACTCTGTTCTACCTATTGAAAAAATAGAAATTTTCTTTAGCACACAAATTCTTAACGATACACGCAGTTATGTTTAAACCAGAGCGATGTTCATGGGTGCTTTAATTATTGCACATCTTGAATCGGGACAAGAACAGTAACATACACATAGAATTTTGGCAAACTCACGCACTTCAGTTATCAAAATATCCTAATATCAACGATTTATGAAAGTAGAAAGAACAATTTTCCTCTGTTCCAGAGCTTCAGCTTAAGCCTTCTTCTGCTACAGTATCTAATGCTGAACTACTGACATTAACTGTCAACGCACTGAGCAACTGCACCTGAATTTCACTTTACATGTATGTGCTCCTGCCAGCCTAGCTTGTAATCTTTGTTCCCATATCCTCGTATATAACCCTCAACTGCAGAACGCTTCCAAATTAACACAAAGAGCCTGGGATTCTGAGCAAGTAAAACAGAGCTGCTCCTATTGGTAACTTACTTGAATCTCGCTAAGATTTATTAAAGCCTGTCAGAAGATTTATTGCAAGAACACGTTCTTGTTTACTTACTGCTCTCTGCCACTCAAATACAATTAGCAAAAAAGAGCATTTTACGTCTGCATTTCAGTCTTCAGTGATCAAATTCTTCGATCATTTTTAGGAGCAAGTTAAGTGAGAAAAACTCACATTTTCATATTCTAGCACTTAATCCACATTTCTAAAGTTTTAAAAAAAATCTGTTTGCTTATCTTCTCACAGATGTGCTCCTCCTTTACAAAGAAGGAAACTCATACAGCAGCCAAGCGACCCACTCAAGGCCATATCACAGATTAGTTTCAGAGCCAGGACTTTGTAGCTCTCATGCAGCTCACTGAAAACTGCTGTGACTTATTTCCACCTTGCGTTGTTTTTTCAACATGAAGACACTCATTTTTGACAGCCAGCACATCTTAATCAACCAAAATTAACAGCTTGTCTCAGCTAGGAGGAGGATCCTCTACTGTTCACTTAGTATTTAGAGAGCATGAGGTGACAGACCAGCAGTGAACACCCTGCTCTCAGAAAGGAGTGTTCCTTTTCAAAACAACATAGCAATCGTTTCTCCTTTGCATCTAGCTATCACTTTTTCCGACAGTTCTGCTGCATCTCAAAGATAATCTTGTTTTGAACATTCATCACTGTCTCAATGCAAAGTTTATTTGGCTTCATGATTTACCTTCAGAAACGTTGATGTAAATGAGCACTGTATGACTAACCTTGCTACCTACACGGTGCAGTTAACTCAAACTTCAGCAGGAAGCAGGAGCTCTGGTAAGGAGCACCAACAAAACAAAACAAATCAAATCAAGGTCCTCTGAACAGTTTGCTTTGTCTTGCCCTGGTCTCCTGGCTCTACCACAAGAGTTGCATGTAAGCAAAACAAGGATGCTATCTCTGCTTAGTCAACATAGAAAAACATTCACTTTGCTTTTTTTGTACCACAAACCAGCCCAGAGCTCTCTCCACAGGAGGAGGGCAGCTCAAAGCAACAACAACAAAATTCAGCATTTCCAGGGCTCTGGGACTGCTCACATGACTGGGGCACACAACTTTATGCAAGGTAGGACGATAAAAATCAAGCCCTAAAAGCAACAACCAGGAAAACAGATCAAAATAGCTCAGCAACCAGACCTATAAATATCATATCAACACTAACAAGTTTTAACATGAATGAGAAGCATGAGGTGAAGGTAAACTTTTAATACAGGTCAGCGGCTACGACCTAAACGCAGAGGTTAGCCAATGTGCAATACAGCAAACAGCCATCAAGCACCTGAAGACACAACAAGAACGTAGGAAATCGTTCCTTAACCTATACAGAATAGCAACCTAAAGAGCCAGAATTCCAGAAGTGCTTTGAAATTCCAAGTTATTTTCTACTGGAAAATGAGGAAGAACTGAACTACAGTAAACAACAACAGAGGAATGAGGACGCAGAGGCCATCCATATGTTAACCAACAGCTGTGAGCAGACAGAAAAAAAAAAGAACACTCTTAAAAAAGCAACCAGGAATTGTTCTAAGGGGGGAGGTGAAGAAGCAAACCCCCAGAGGAGTGCCGAGGGGGGCATTTACTGCACTTCACAGCACCAAAGCGCTGCCTTCTCCTCATTTCGCTGCTGGGCAATCAGACCCCTCAGCTCTGAGCACAGCCGCTGCTTCCCCCCACACACCCCTTTACCAGCCCCTAAACCCACGCCGGGAGCACACAAACGCCGCTTTTATAACCCCAAAATGCCACTTTTCCAACCCCAAAATGCCACTTTTAGAACCGCGCCGCCTCCCCCCGGCCCAGCCCGGCCGCCTTGCGGGGCGCTCTCCTGAGGGCTGCGGGGCCGTGCCCGGGCCGCCGGGGCCCCGCTGCCCGAGGAGCGGCCGCGGACCCCCCCCCGTTGTGCTCCCCCCCCACACACCCCCCTTGGTCCCGGCGCACTCACGCCTGGCGGCGGGCGATGAGGCGGTGCATGGGAGTCGCCATGGCGGCGGGCGGGGCCGCGCTGCATGCCGGGACGCGAGGCGGGCCTGAGGCGAAGGCAGAGCCGCCCTCAGCGCGGGGCTAAATGGCAGAAAAGGGGGGATTTAGCCCATTATCGCCTCGTAACGCACAGCATCAGCATCAAATATAGTCACGTATAAGCCCCTTCTCAGGGGCTGGCGCTGACAAGTTGTCCCCGTGCCCGCGCTGCCCCTCTGTTCTCCATCCATACCTAACAGTGAGGGAATGAACACCTCAGGCACCTCCAGGAACCACCAGGCGAAGCCTTGCCCCCACCCCACTGAGCCCTGTGCCAGCAGCAGCTGGTATTTTGGGCTCCTGCATCACCTCCTTACGGCTCATGGCACGGGAGGAGAGGTCAAGGGACAGAAGACGAAGCTGTGGTGGCAGTGCTCTGAGGGCACGCTCCTGGCACGCAGCCCCCTGTGCCTCGCTGCCAGCTGGCACAGGCAGCACAGCCCCCATCCTGAATTCAGGGCAGCCAGGAGTGGGGCTTCCTAACGTTTGCTTTATCAAAACTCGTTGTAACCTCAAGGGATCGGTATTAAAACACTAACGTCGATCTCGCTACAAAAATCCTCAAGGAAACATACTCCTTAATGTGGGTCCATAGCAGTGTAGTAACAGCTATGTGGCTTCTTGGTAGTGCACAGTATTCATTTATTATATAAAACAACAAAATATATTGTATTTCCTTAAATTCCTAGCATCCAGCAGTGCCAGTTGGATCAGGGCCTTACTGTGTTAGGAAACGTAGAAGTGGAAGAAAAGACAGACCTTGGCCAGAGAGGCTTACACTTCCCTCAAGACAAGGTACAAGGTGGAAACACAGATGCGAAAGAATAGAACATACGGCACGCATAATGCAGCAATACAAATCTGATCCTTTCAGGTGATGATCACCCCACGTCCTGAGGTGTTCTGCCTCTAATGTACCTTGTGCTGGTTGGACTTGATGATCCCAAAGGTCTTTTCCAGCCTGAATGATTTTATGATTCTAGTATCACAGCCTGGAAATACGAGAGCCAGAACTTCCTGCTGTGTCACACATGAAACATGTCAGAGCAGGTCACATCTGCTGGGGACAATGGCACCCATTAACTGTCACATGGGGAAGGTACGATACTGAGGAATTCTTAGACATAAGCAGCTCCAACTCATCAGGATTAATTACTGTGTGGCGAATTGAATCACGGTAGCTCCTGTCTCCAAACTCTGAAATTTTAATGTCTAAGGCTAGTGGCTGTTCCTGTATGCAGCTTGTTTTCCTCTCCATCTGGCATTTCTTGTGGTATCTGATAATTGTCCTGTTTTGGCTGATGCTCTGTGGTAATCTGTGAATAATTACATCTGGCACCATAGCTACGTTGTGCTGTGTGATGCCTGGTATGTTATAAACGCACCAGAGTCTGGCCTCAATATCTGAATCTTGATGGCTGGCATCTGACTTGAATGGAGAAAGTCAGACAGAAGCATTTCCTGCTTTAGGATTGATCTATTTATAATAATCCATGCTTAAAATAAATCCCTGATCCCTTTTTACCTCAGAATCACTTCAAGTCTTGGAGTGAATTACACACTGATAGCAGTGTCTGTACTCTGCCCAACCACATTTGGTGCTCCTGGCAGCTGTGACAGCAGAACCACCGTTCCCTCAATGTGCCAGCACAGCCAGGTTTGTGCTGCCATGTGCCAGAACACTCATGGAGCGTGTGGGCTGCTCCTTACACAGAGACCTCAACGACACACCTGGTACTGGAGCAACCCACTAAAAATCCTGCTACCTGAGAAGTTTGAAAGAGTGCTTGTAACTTCAGACTCCGCGGGTTCCTACAGCCTGCAGCCTCCTCGGGGGAGCGTCTCACAGCCAGTCCTTGCATTCGGTAACTCACTGTGGCACCCCTCAGGGTGGGATGCGACTCCACGGACCAAATGTGCAGAGTCACGGCGTGGCACTCAGCTCCCTGCCAAGGGCGGACGGATCCGGGCTGCTGCTGCTCAATGAGCTGACTGGGACCATAAATCCTGCTCTTGCACACCAGGCTGCTATTTAAAGTCGCAGTATCATTAACCTATTTCTAAACATGCTGGGCAGGGCAATTGCTTTCCAAAATGTGCCCCTCTCTAGACAGGAAAGGGGGGGGGGTATGCAGACAACGCAGGAGAAAAAAATGGAAGATGCTAAAGCTTCGGTGGCACAGACCTTGAGCTACCTTGTCATGCAGCTCCCACTGTGCTTCCACCTCCCTGCACTTTTCTATGCCTGCGCATTGCTCTTGAAAGCAAAGTGTCACAATATTTGTTAAGGGTTTGTATGTGCAACAGGAAGAATGGAGCCAGAGCTTTCTCAGGAAGGGCTGAGTCAACGAATAAACAGTTAAACCTCCCTTGCCAAGACTGCTGCTACGAGTGCCACTCACACAAAACTGATCAGCCTTCCAAAACGACGAGCAGCTCAGTAGTGCTACTGCTGGACAACAACAGTGACAAACTGGGAGCACTAGCAATGGTGGCACTTGGCATTTTTTTTAATGGACATTTTACTTTTTTTTCCCCCCAGCTCTCTAGCAGAGTAACACAGAAGGCCCCTATTCAGGCAGAACTGCAGACTAGAAAAACACCTCAGTGATAAGGGATAGAGTAAATAGACTTCAAGCACGCCCTGTCCAGAATTTCTTGCTGCCATTCAAATGTACCTTCAGTAACTGAGTTTACTCACAGTACTCCGTCAATGTAATAAATACATCCCTGTTGGCCAGGTTGCTTTGCTTCTTCGCAGAGGAAGCAGGCTCATGACTCCTTTGGTATCCACCATATAAACAGACAATTCGAGGGAGTACAGAAAGCTGGAAGAAAAAAGATAGATGGGTCAGCTGGAGCCGTTCCTCAACCTTCGTGTGGAGGAAGCTTCTCGAGCCCCAAATCGGGTTAGACTTTGTTGGATCAGCTGTTGTAAAGCCACACTGGGAGGGATAACGCACCCCCAAAACCTGTAATCTGAATGGAAGTCCAGCCAGAGTTCCATAGAAATGAAAAGAAAACGTGGGCTTTATTATTTCAGGGCATTTAAACAAACTGGACTTATGATCTTAACCTCATGTACCAACAGTTAGGAGTACTGGCTAGCACAAGACAGAATTCTTTAGGCAGAGAAAGCCGGTACTGGTACTGCCCTAACACGCCGTGCGTTTGGCACTTGCCACCTTCAGTGCACTGCTCTGGATTTTGAGTGCTTCCAATCCGTTCTGTGCTACCCGTGAGCCTGGGACCCCAGCCACTCTCCTCCCGAGGGAGCGGGGCCGGCAGTGTTACTATGGGGATGTTTTGTTGTCCTCGCTGCACCCTCCGCAAGTGCCTGCGCTGTGACTGTTCCGGCTCCAGCCTGTAAAACTCCGCGGTATTTTTAGATCCTCGGCTCATATTTCAGTGAACACGAAGTATCTTTGTGTGTCAACAGCTCAGAAATGGCTCCCGACGGCGCGTGAAGCATGTCGACGTAGCGGGGACGTGGTTTGCGCAGCTTGTGGAAGCTGACATCATTAAATAGATCACTGGAATGCATTACATGGACATGCCGCAGGTTCAGATGGTTTTCTTCCCTGGGAATTCAGCCACAGCATACAAAGGAGCCTCGGTGGCAGATGAAAGGGATGCACTGCCCACGGTGCCTCGCTCCCAGCCTGCAGCAAAAGGGTCAGGCCAAATTTTCAGTGGATTCTTCAAGATTTAGTCTGGGGGGCCACTATCTAGCTCTGACACCTCAGTACCTGCAACAGCTTCATTAGTAAACACATGAAATCTAATCACATTTCAAGCTTGAAAGTACGGAAACCAGAATAAGAGGGAAAAACGTATTTTCAACAGCCATTTAACTGCAAATTCTTGAGATAACTGTGCTGGGGGAAATGGCCCCAGAATAACTTTTCACGGGACGGCAAGCCAGGATTTTCTGAGAACCACGTTATATGTGGTGTGGTTCTTATTAGAGTTCGGGAACACGATACTCCAGCTCCCCTCACTTCAGGAGCTCGCAAAGCCCGTCTGTATCTGAATAGCCCAGAATAGCACGATGAACCATACATTAGATGACATGCAAGGGCTATTTACAGCACACCAAAGAATAGCCTGTGACGGACACCAGCTCGGGCTTATTTTAAGCTCATATTCGTTTTCATGTTTAGCCTGTGCTAATGAATTACAAGACATGCCTCTGTAAACAAAGCCTGAAAACATTGGCCCTAGCTCCTATACTCTAATGGCAGATCTGCGGTTTGTGAGCACTTGTGCTTAGCATACGGATAATGGGAAATCAGAGGGAATTCAATCTGCCAGGCCGAGGTTTATTTGTGCAGTTCCCAAGAGAAATAAGTTTCAGAAAAGTCTTGGGGCTGTCAATTAACCTAGATGCATTACCCTCCTCTCCTTTTCTTCATACCCTTGGCTTTTGAGGAATAGATGTTCGCAGTGTCTGTCATTATACAGAGGAGCTGTTTGCAACTCAAAGCAGTGAAATGGTGGCAACAGAACAGAAAATTATTCCTTCTTCTTCAAAAAATACCCAAGTTTTAGGCCACATATAATCCTTATGTTTTAAATACATTCTCTGTCCCATGTTCATATACACAGCAGTCACATAAGCAGCTCTGTAGCAACATCCATGGCACATTCAAAAAAACAAGCAATATGTTCAGGTAGGAATATTTAGGTCTGGTAGGGGTTCACAGATTACATATTTAAATGCATAAGAAAAAGGCAAGTTACTCAGAAGAAGGCAATGTCTGCTTTGATGTTAGAAATCAACGTAAATTCACGTGGTCCGGTGCTTTGCTACCTCAGAGCTGAGCTTTGCCTTGCTATTTCTTAACATTCTAAAATTAAATAAATAAAATTTCTAGCAAAATGTGCCAGAAAACAAGTGAAAGGAATGATAAATGTGCAGATTTTCCCCCATAATTTCCAGCATGTCAGATTTATTTACTCCTGATTTTCACGCTCTGGGTCCTCTTGAATAATTCGATCTCATGACAGAGTTTTTAAAATATACTAGACACCTCCTTTAATTGAAAGCAGAAACCCACGGAACTTAAAATCCACCAGCTCTTGGGAATTCTCTTCCAGCAGTAACCCATTGTCAGAAACTGATGGAGAGTTTAACCCGGACAGGTTTAAACACCATAAGGACCTTGGTGCCCACCCAAGCAGATGGCACGTCTGTGGGACACGTCTACATTTTACACGTAACACATCCCATCCCCAAAGTTAACTGAGGCAAACCTGCACACTTCAGGCATGCTGCCTAAACATTGGCAAAGAATTGCAGCAGTTTTCTGCCTCTGCAGTGGGTCTGGGAGCTATCAGTTTGCCAGGCTGGGAGAAGTGGAGCAGGGGAGCCAGCAGGACAGGCACCAGGGCTCCAGCAGGGCAGGCACACACATCCCCGTCCTCCCAGCAGTCAGGTCCCTTCCCTCCAGCTGAGCACCACCATACTGAAGGTACGGGGCATCAGGCTCATACCACAGGGGATATAAAAGGTAACTGAACTTGTGTTCATTCTTTCTTTAGTCCCTTACTGTTGTACTGGGGAATGGATGGAAATGCAGCCCAACAATGTGCTTTCAAACCGGGCTGCCCGCTATTCCAGACATTTTTTTCCTCCCACTCCTCATTTCTCCCTCCTTTTGCTCTCATGTTTCAGTTCCTCTCCATCCTTCTCTGTGCATTTTGCCCACCACAGTGACATAGACAGGCTTCATCTCCCAGCTTGTTTCACACAGGAACATAAACAGTAAAGAAATCAGGACTTACCTTTGAGGCTGTGGGTAAAATCCAGTAAGCAGAGTTATCCCAACCACTTCTTTGCTCTTCCATTTTACAGTTGCTCTCTCTACTGCAACACAGCCGTCATCAGGAATGATAGAGCCTTATTGAAGAGTACGTACTGGGAGAGTTCAGTGTGCCCTACGGGTTCGGCTATTCTCGAATCCTGCTTGTTTCTTAGCAGGATTTATTACAGTCTTTTCATGCGTTGTACAGTAGAAGTTTCATATTTTTTAATATGAAAAACATTGAGAAAATAAGAGTGGGGAAGACCACAGAATTGAACCCAACATGACACCAGCTCAGATTCTGAGCTGATTTAGGCATTTTCCCCCAGCTGTTTGTATCTGCTGATCAGAACAGCCTCTTTGTGCCTGCAGGCCCCTCTCCCCTCCTTCCATCTCCAGGGGCAGCAGGATTTATTACAGGCTTTTCATGTTTTGTACAGTACAAGTCTGATTTTTTTATACCAAAAACACTGAGAAAATAAAAGAGAGTGGGGAGGGCCGCAGAATCTGTTCCATCTCACACCCCGATGTAACAGCAGCCCGGATTCTGAGCTGATTGAGGCATTTTCCCCCAGCCTGCTTGGGCCCGTGGCACCTCTCCCTCCTCCATCCCCAGGGCCAGCATCTGCTGCTCCTGCTGCCCAGCTGCGTCCAGCACAGCGCCCTGGCAGGGGCCAGGCAGCCACAGGCGAGGGCAGCAAGGAGCTGGCCCTTCACTGGCAGCTTCACTCGTTTTGAAAATGAAAGTGAAAAAAAAAAAAGGAAACTCTATGATATTCCAGCTTTTAATTGTGCCTCGAGCATGTGCTGTGTGATAGTCTCCGCGCAGGCTGGTGCTGTTTGTTGGCACTTTCCCATACTCTCAAGGACATCCGAGGTTAAACACTTCATTATTATTCTGTCATTAGCACCATGATGCAATTCCCAGCCCACCTACAGCTGCCAAAGCAGTGTCACTGAGCACGCCGTGAGGAATTGCAAGCACTCGGAGCTGAGGCTACTCAACAGTCTTTGGGGCAAGAGTCCTTCCTGCTTTAAATATTGAGTTTCTCTGCCATGTGTCTTCTGTATCACTGAAACAAGGCGCAGCAGTGTAAATTTAGGGCCGGGAATTTGGAAGCGTCCCATTTATAGCACACTGCACTTCCGTACCTTCAGCACGTTTCATCTCAGAATTAAAAACTTTCCCAAACATTATGTTTTGTAATGTAAGTAAAGTATCTGAATCACGTTTGCGTCGGGATGAACTGGCCGCTCCTTGGCACTTTATTCCCTGACCTCTCCCCCAGCAGAGCTCTCCCTCAGCTCCCCTTGGGAGCCCTGCCGTTGTCCCAGCACTGTGCTTGGTCCGCTGCAGCTTTCCTGCGTCGATCTGGTCTCACCAGGTGACAGACCTATGCCATGCAAGAAAAAAGCCTCTTTGCTTTTCCTCCCTGAGTGAAAATCCCTGCCACCTTCCCAGTCAATCGCTTACCAACAGCTTTTTCCCCAAGCCTGCTGGCCTCGCGCTGCCCTGGGAGCTGATGCAGCCGTAGGGTCCGTGACATGGGGCAGCGGCTGGGCTGCGATGTGCTAACAGCAATGCTTCACACGCTGCTAGGGACCTGCTGTCCTGTGAGGATGTAAAGGAACTGTGATAAATTTAAGCAGTAGCAGAGGTGGAAACTGACTGACTTCTGGGCACAGCCCTGGGCTGGGAGGCTTTGAGTCCAGCCTGGGTTTGGTTTGATTTCCCTGTAACTCAGAGACGCAGCCAGGCCCACACAGGGCCTCACGACCCCCCAGGGCCCCTCAGAGCTCCCCAATGCCCCCCAGGGCCCCTCAGGGCTCCCAGGGCCCCTCATGGCCCTGTACAGCCCCTCAGAGCCCCCCATGGCCTCCCAATGCCCACCAGGGCCCCTCACGGCCCCTCAGAGCCCCCTCAGGCTCCCCAGGGCCCCTCACAGCTCCTCAAAGCCCCTCATGGCCCCTCAGAGCCCCCCAGGCCCCTCAGAGCCCCCCAGGCCCCTCACGGCCCCTCCGTGCCTCGGGCCCGGCCGCTGCCGCCTCACGCTGGGGGGGGGCGTGGCCAGACACGCGGTGGGCGTGGCATGCACGAAGTGGGCGTGGCCTCATGCTGGGTGGGCGTGGCCACGCGCGGGCGGCCCCGTGCGTCCCGCCGAGGGGCGGAGCCACCGCGCTCCCTCCCCCTATCCGGGGCGGGGATTGGCTGGGCCCGGCGGTCTCGCGAGATCTTCCCCCCCCCCCCCTCGTTTTCCGTTGCCATCCCGCGCGGCGCGGCCCGGCGGGATCCTTCCAGAAGTGCCCGGCCTCGCCCCGCCCCCTTCCGCCAAGCCCCGCCCCCCTCCGCGCCGCGCCGCCGCCGCCGCGCATTTAAAGGGGCCGCGCCTCAACTCGCCTCAGCGCAGAGCGGCGGGGCCGGGCCGGGCGGCGCCATGTCGGTGGTGGGCATCGACCTGGGCTTCCAGAGCTGCTACGTGGCCGTGGCCCGAGCCGGCGGCATCGAGACCGTCGCCAACGAGTACAGCGACCGCAGCACGCCGTGAGTCGGCCGGGGGGGGCGGGGGGGGGAACTCTGTGAGGCGAGGCCCGGGGCCTGTGAGGCGCGGGGGGGGGTCGGGGCCTGTGAGGCGATTGGGAGGGGAGGGGGCGGCTCCGCGGCTTTGTTCCGGGCCCGAGGTGGGCTGGGGGGGCCGAGGGGGGCTCCACGGGATAAGAAATGGAGGAAAATGCCCCCAGCCCGCCGGCTGTGCTGCGGGGAGGGCCGGGCTCGCGTATCCCGGCAGTACAGACAATAATTGTAGGGGTATCAGGGGGATATTTAACGTGAGGCCTCTCGGAGCGGCTCCCAGGAGCTGTGGGAGCCGGGTCCCGAGGAACTGAGGTGTGCCTGGGAGGCTGCACGGATCCACATTGAAGGAGAGGGGAGATGCTGGAAGTCACCCGGCACAGCGCGCTGCCCAGGAGATAATTTATCCACCCCTTCCTATTACACATTATCTTATATTCATAGAATCATAAAATCACAGAGTATCCCGCGTGGGAAGGGACCCACAGGGAGCACCAAATCCAGATCCTGGCATCACACAGCTCAACCCAAAATTATATTGAGAATGCCCTTAGCGGTGCTTCACTCTCAGGTGCTGTTCTGGTTCCTTCATACACTCAGGGCCTGCAGAAAGCAGTGCCCTGAGCAGGCACATCCATGCTGAGAGGTGGGCACAGCCACCAAAATGTCCTGAAAGCAGAGGGCCTGGCTCAGCAAGTGAGCTTTGTGAGCCCTGCCCAATGCTCCCCTTGCAGTGCAGTGGCCTGGCTGGTGCTGTGACCGAACCCACTCACAGCTCTGCTTTGCTTCTCCCACAGCCCTGTGGGGTTTGGATTTGTACATCCAAAAGTGGTGCCGCACAGCTGTCCTTGGAAGTGGTGTTCCTGAAATGCAGAAGTGGTGGAGATAAAGCTAGAGGCGGGAGGAGGATTAAGGCAGTTTCCTTACCCACGAGGAAGAGGGTGCTTGAGTTACACCGAGTAGCTGTGAGTGACCTTAGGAGGCCGGTGCTGTGTTTCGGTGTGGTGGCAGCTTGCTGCTGGGGCTGTGGGTGTCCGCCAATATAGGGGTGGTGAGGGCAGGCAGGGCAGTGCCTGTAGGTAGCTGCGAGGTGTGTTAGGGAGGTCAAAGCCCTCCTTCAGTTGCTGCCTTAGACCTCAGCTGACCTTCACTGCGATTATGTTTCTATTTAAAATGCTACAGCAAGTTACTCAACTTCCAGTAAGTTGTGTAATTAATAGTGTAATTTGTACTTAATGGGTTACCCTGGCTGCTTTGAAGCAATTTGGGGAATGAGGCTGGCAGGCTGCTCCCCCCTCGGTTACGGTTCTGCTGGGCTGCCCCGGTGCCGTGGGGCTGTCCAGGGGCACGGCTGCTTCTGTGCTGAGCAGGTGCAAGCGTGGATAACGCAGATGTGTGCTCCCAGAACTGAAGTTATTCCAAATCTGTAACGCAGCCTGCCTGTTTGGTTACAGTGCTCTAACCCTTTCTGGAGACAACCCCCACCTCGAGGTACCAGTCTGACAGGGCTGCAGAGCTCTGCCCTAACGCAGGGAGCGGCAGCGTGCTGAACACTGCCGATGGCTCCTGCGTTTAGCAGCTGCATGTCCTTTCCTTCAGGAGAAAGGCACAGATTCACCTTCATGCCAGAATTTCTTTCTGGAGAGCCAGGTGAATTAATAACGAGCTTCCTGCTCGGTGCTGGTCAGGTTTCCAGCTGTAGCACTGCAGCGCCTGTTCCTTCCAGTGTGGGCCTTGGGGTTTGCCTAGCGCCAACGAGCCTTGCTCTTCATTAACTAATCTCATGAATAATTGCTTTAGAAGGTTTATTCCCCAAATGTTAATTTGGTTGTAATATTTGCTTAAGGGGATGGGCCTTGTTTCATCTATTAAGCTATTAATAAATTGGGTGCATATATTTTCAAAATGAAAACCCAAGGTAATTATCTCTGTCCCTCCGTTCTGTTTCTGACAGTTTCCATTCAGAGGACCAATTCTAAACATTGGGCAGAGTTGAAATTTATTTCTTGGGGCAGCCTGGTGGCATAATCCTGCTGTAAAGCTGTCTCGTTTGCTGCACAGAGATCACTGGGCTGTGAATGTCTCAGTAATAGCAACGATCTGCATAATGGCAGCCTTTCCTCTCTAACTACTTCAGTGGTACGAGGAGCTTGGATTTACTTTAGGGTTGATACAGTTTGCTAAATATGTAAGTCAAGGAGCTTAGTAGGACTAGGAATTTCTCCAAAAGGAGGTTTTCTTCTGTTTTCTTAGAACTGCAAGCTCTAAGCAGAGCTTGAGGTGAAGTACAGTTTTTCTTTGTTAATCTGCATTTTTATTTCAGTGAGTGCAGATGAAACCCATGAGCACCAGTCTTCATCTGCATTTTTTTCTTCCTGTGCTTGAAGGGTTTACTTAAACTGAGGAGTTTAATGAGCATTTTGTATAGATACGTAGGGGTAACTTTTTAATATTTGACTTGCCTCTTCTTTCTTCTGATCAGTTGATTGTTTCCTGTATTATTGGCTAACAATTTATCTTTGACTGGGTGATGTACAAGGATCGTTATTAAGATCAGTGTCTACCCCTTTATTACTTAGCTATAGAACTTGTTGTAGTGTGAATGAGTTCTAGTGCTGCTCTTCAGTGAGGAGCAGCACAGCTTTTAAGTTGGAAACTGGGTGCCTGCTTCTTTCCAGAGGTCATAGAAATAGATTCCCTGTACACAAAGCGACCAACTTTCTTAATGCACCAAATGTTAATTGTCAACACTCCTACCAAAAAGCATTGACTGCTGATGTTCAGTGCAGAGGTACCAATCGCTACTAATCTTTGTTCTTGTTCTAGATCATGTATAGCCTTTGGACCCAAGAATCGCTCGATTGGTGCTGCAGCTAAAAGCCAGGTGAGTGTGCAGTTTGGGTGAAAGCAGCTTCAGTGGTCAAAAATCAAGCTATCACAGGCTTTCTCATATGTGAAGCTTAAAAGGGCTCTGAACTGGCTTCCTAGTGTCTAACTGTGACAAACAGCTGAACTTAATTCAGTTGTTCAGTTTGTAATGCTGCTCTATCATCTTGGATAGGAATATAAGGGTGTATTTAATGAAATGGGGGGAAAAACTGTTTTTGCCTCAAATCTGAAACACTGTTGCTTCAGAACTTATATTTGTAACAAGCAATAGTGTTTCATCCTTCCTTAGCTTATCTCTCTGGATTAGGGTAGTTTTTTAATTGTAGCTATATTCCATACAACTCTTCAGGGCATACCTTTAGTAGAAAGGGGACAAACCTGATTATCTTATATAGCTCCTTGACTCTTCATGCTTGAGTTACAGCCTAAATGTCTCTTAGACTTTCTTATTCATGAGTTTCTGTTGGTGTAGGTAGGTAAATTTGCTTTAAGGACCAAGCAGTTTAGCTGACTTGCTCTACTCATGACGTTTGGGTCCTGCTGTATTGTATATTGTGTTGCTGTGAAACAGCAGTCAAACTTTTTTTGGAGTGCTCTACAGGAAGTGACTATTCAAATGCTTGATTTTTCTTAGCCTAAATTCCTAGTGAAGATTCAGTGTCTAGAACACAAATGACTGGACACAATCATGGCACTCAAGCAGAACTGTGCTAGAACTCAATGCAGATGTTCTTCTGGAATTGGGTGTCTGCTTAGCTTAAAGAAATGCATTGATACAGAGATCCAGTAGATAATGAGGTTTGTCATGCAGAAAGTAAACTTACAGGAAGTCAAACCAAACAAACCCAGGTTACTTAAGAAATACATTTCACTGGAACTGAATCACAGGTAAACATTGTCAGCTTGAACATTATTGTGACTTTTTCTGTGAGTATATCTTGTAGTATAAATGGAAGGATTAAACTAGGATACTTATATTGTGTGAAACATCAATGATTTTCTCACTTCTACATTTGCACTGATCTTTGCTGTTAAAAGAACTTACCTTTTGTCAGTTAAATCAAGTTGACAGTATCTTGGGGTCCTCCGGACTTTTTAAAGCTTCTTGACAAGGTCCTGTTCTGTAAGAATACCCACCTGTTGACTGTCACATGCATGTGATGGACCTGATGTGGAATCTGCATCACTATGCTTGTTACACTTGGTAACTTACTGGCTGCAGCACAGTAGAAAGGTAGGGTGGTAGGAAACAGGTAAATGGGGAAGACGCTTTCTTGTATCTTATGCACTATGAGAATGAAATGCTAACTACTTTGTGGTTTTGATAGACCCTTGGCTCAGTTTTCAGGCATACATTTTACTTTAAATCTTTAATTCTTGTAGGTTACCTGAGAGATCAGAGGGAAGCTGCCTTCTAGCATCTGCCCTGATACTATTAAGATACCAATGACAAATCTTCAGCAAGAGAAGCCTGAGAACCAAACTCTGTGTAGCTGTGTAGTCTTCTGTTTGAAATTCAGATGTTCCCCTGACAAGTTGTATTAAAGATTTCTTTTTCTCTAGGTTATTTCAAATGCAAAGAATACAGTACAAAGTTTTAAAAGATTTCATGGTCGTGCATTCTCAGATCCCTTTGTTCAAGCTGAAAAAACGAGCCTTGCCTATGAACTTGTCCAGCTGCCAACAGGTTCAACTGGCATCAAGGTAAGTCTGGAGTATTTTAAAGAACAAGAAGAAGAAAGTGATGCTTCCATTTATCTCTTGGTTTTGAATCTACCTGCTGTGACTTCTGTTCTTTTCTGACTATAAAAATCAAATCTTAAAAGGCAAATAATGCAGGTGGTCTTCCCAAGTGCTAGGTGAGACTGATTTTGCAGCTAGACAGCTATTTTTCCTTGCAAAGCCAGTTTAACACATACCACTTTATCAATGCATTTCTTTCTGTGGTGGGTTTGGAAGGCAGCTATTTGACCAACATACTTAATTTAGCTGCTGCTCATCTATTGCAAGGATGCAAGAGGTGAGCTTTACATGTCAGGTAAAGTGGCAGAAATTTCCTTTTGAACAATACCTGGATCTCTGACTTGGATTTTAGCAATAACTGGTCAAATTACTTCAGAGCAGCAGGGAGGGAAGTATCCTGGACACTGAGCAATCAGGACTCAAAACTGTGCCCAAAGTAGCATTGTCTATATGAATTCTCAAATGCATATTCCAGTGTTATGTATTTTACTTGCTGTACATAAGATGGGGCTGCATTAGTTTTGAAGCTTGCTTTCAGTAAAGACCGTGTAATGTACATACAATTTCTATTTGAAGGTCATGTATATGGAAGAAGAAAGAAACTTTACTATTGAACAGGTGACTGGAATGCTCCTCACCAAATTAAAAGAGACAGCTGAGAATGCGCTTAAGAAGCCTGTAGTTGACTGTGTTGTTTCGGTAAGTATGTGATAACCAAGGCTTCTGCGCATTGTTACTGTCATAAACTGAAAAGGCCTTAGGTTTAATTGGCAGTTTAATGCTATTACCAGTGCCTCGGGTCTTTCTCTTCTACTTCAGACTGAGTCTTATTCATGTCTTCCCCAAAGCTGGACTTACTTTGCTAATGACAGAGTGCCTTCAATTTCTGCTGTTTATCAGAATACTTAATATGTTTCTTGTTCTGTGCTCCTAAAGTGAGTGGTTTGTGAGAGGGAGTGAAGGAAGGTTCACCTCTAGCCTTTTCAGCTGTGATAGAGGGGGAAGAACAATGATGTAATGAACATCAAAACAAATTGGAAGGGTAACTCTCGGGTGGGGTGTGAAGGAAAGCTGCTGTGCTCTGTGCAGTCTCTACATGTTTGTGTGACTGTTTGCTATGGATGGGTCTTAAATGCTAATAATGAATATCTGTTCTTCTTGCAGGTTCCATGCTTCTACACAGATGCAGAAAGGAGGTCTGTGATGGATGCTACACAGATTGCTGGTCTCAACTGTCTGAGAATAATCAATGAAACAACTGCAGGTAATGTCTTACTTTCTCTCCCTTTAAATCACTTATCACTGTAGTTTTATTAGATAAAATGGTTTCTAATTTGTCACTGATCCATGTCCTCTGGAATAACTGCTGACCATTAAGTTTCCAAAGCCCACTATTCATTACTTCATAGGCATAAAGATGCTTCTGGAATACCTGTTTAATGGAGCAGTATCTCTTCTAGGAGGGGCTAATACTTCTTAGTGTTCTTCCGTGTTATTTTTACATCAGGATTATATTTAACAAGAAAACTCTGTAGCTTGAAAAATAAGATGAAATGTTAATGCTCTTTACTGCTGTACCAGCTACTACTTAAAGGAATTACAAATCTGAATGCCCTAACTGTACCAATTCTTGTTTCTGTGTAGTTGCCCTTGCATATGGAATCTATAAGCAAGACCTGCCTGCCCTAGAAGAGAAGCCACGGAATGTTGTGTTTGTGGATATGGGGCACTCTGCATACCAAGTTTCTGTCTGCGCATTCAACAAAGGAAAACTGAAAGTAAAGAATCTGTTATTCATTTATTTTAAGTACCAATAGAAATATTCATCAGTGCATACGCTGTTACAGGCAAGCTTGCCTGTCTTTACCTAAGCATGTCCAGGCAGCTCAATTTGTATTTTTAAACTTGCACTTTAGAGTTGAAAGTAGGGCAGGGAATGAGGGAGCTTTTTGAATGATATGTAGAAGAAGCAAATGTACATTGATCAGTGTACTTTGGCAAAGAATGAAAAGCTTGGATTCAATTTTTACAGATGTTTGGGTGCTGCTTTCAAAACAAAAAATACTCGAGTCATAAGATCTAGTGTGAAAACAAATTCCTAGAAAGGTGTAGGGGCAAACTTCTGTTTTGAACGCTTACTGTGGTGCTCATGTAAGAGTAATTTTTCTTAATGACTAAGGAAAAAAAAGGGAAGCTAAGCAAGTTAGTGTACTTCAGTGTAAGTTGCCAAGATGCTACTGTTTTGCCACAAATGTTAGCATTTATTAGTTAGCTTTTTTAGTCAGGATTTCTGCAGGTCCGGTTGTTTTCCCTTCACTAGAGAAACAAAGTGAAAGCATAGGGAAGTGAAACAAGAAGGCGAAAGTTATGAAAATATACACTTTGTAGTTGTTTCCTCTTATGAAGAAACTTCACCTAGTTTGTGCTTCTCAAACTTGTTTCTGCTGTTCTGAAGCTGTAGAAGTATTGAAGAGATGCTTTTGGATATAAACAGTGCTGGATAGCAAAGCAGTTAAAAATGTAGAAACTGAACCTCGTTCAGTCTCACTGAACCTACACTGTGAGAAGTACCAAGCTCACAATGTTAGAGTAGAATCAGCTGAGGACTGCAGGTGTTCTTCAGGCAATTCCATCATCAAAAATGAGCGTGTATTTGTAAATTAGCCACTTTTTAGCATTTGTGGTAATGGATATCCTTCTCTTGGAGCACGTGTGTTTGCTGTCATTCAAGAAAATTATCATTCACAAAGAGGCCAAATACTTGTAGAGCTGCTAGCACTTGTCTGTTAATGATAGCTTTCTCTGATAACATTTTGAACATAGCTAGTACCAGCTACAAGTCATAGGTAAACCTCTGCTCAGGTTTGGTAGGCTTTTTAAAAAGACTTTAGGATGTGTACAACTACTACTGCAGCTGTAACTCATGCTAGACATCAGATATTAGTGAGGCACCTGCTAGTGAGGTTGCCCTGAAATAAAAATAACTTTACTGGTAGCAAGAATTAAGCTATGTCCCGTAGTCATCTCATACATTGCACAATATTATTTGGAAAGGGGTTAGCCTTCTAGACAAGGCTCATCAAAAGATCCCTTACTGGCAAGGGCAGGATATAGATGAATAGTAGTGGATCCTTCTGTTGTGCCTGTGTTTCTTCATCTGCAGTAATGCTGTGATATGCTTGCTTTGATTCAAAGCTATGTTGAAACAGTGCTTTGACATGAACTGCTGATCAGTTTCACTGAAGCAATGATTGATTGTACTATTACTGAAGAGTTCAATTTTCTTAAGGTTCTTGCTACAGCATTTGACACAACACTCGGAGGCAGGAAATTTGATGAAATGTTAGTTGAATACTTTTGTGAAGAATTTGGAAAGAAATATAAATTAGACATCAAGTCAAAGATTCGTGCGTTACTGAGGCTATACCAAGAATGTGAAAAACTGAAAAAACTGATGAGCGCTAATGCCTCTGATCTCCCAATGAACATTGAATGCTTCATGAATGACATAGACGTGTCTGGAACAATGAACAGGTAATGTATATACTTTTACAAAGGTAAGCTGTAGAGCGTACTTCATTCAAGTTCCTTCCTTCTGGAAGGAAACTTAGTATAAAGTACTAGTGTTCAAGATTGGTGGGAGGAGGAAAATGTAAGAGAAGCTTGTGCAGGGGTTCTGCTTGAAATGATGATCTCTAAAGACAGCTCAGTGGCCTTGAACTAAGAGGAAGGGCTATAAAGGTTGCAAGTATGCCTGGATTACTAGGAACAGATTATGTGAAATAACTAAGTGTAAAGCTAGGATTGGGGAGAGTACACACTGCAGCATTTTAAAATTATTTCAATCTTAGCATCCTGTTTTATTTGCAGCTTTAACTAGCTTATGGTATGCTATAGTTTTATTTTTGGTGTCTTCTAACAGAAGCAAATTTTTAGAGATGTGTGATGGACTCCTTGCAAGAGTAGAAGCACCCCTTCGCAGCGTGCTGGAGCAAGCCAGTAAGTGTGTATGCGTTCTGTATTCTGCATGCAGGAAGGAGATGTCCTTAATACAAGCTTCCTCTGGCTGCTGACAGAACTTGGGCAGACTGATTAGCACAGCTAACCTTTTCTGGCTTAGTTTTAAGCTTTCTAGAACCTTTTCACAGAATCTAAGACCTGAAATTCTTACTGCTTAGAAATTTAGAACAAGCTCATAATAACAAGCTTATAATAACGGTTGGTCTAGTATAATGTAGTTTACAATGTCAGTGTATTCACTTAAAACAGAACAGTTTATTCAATAAACTAACATCTGACTCCTTTCTAGAGTTAAAGAAGGAGGATATTTATGCGGTAGAAATAGTTGGTGGTACAACAAGAATCCCTGCTGTAAAAGAGAAGATCAGTAAATTTTTTGGCAAAGAAGTCAGTACAACTTTGAATGCAGATGAGGCTGTTGCACGAGGTTGTGCGCTGCAGGTAAAAAGTGCTGTGTGCTTTAGCTGTGAATATTTTTATTGAAATCCATAAATACTTGAGCTGAAGTCCACAGGTAACATGAAGATGACTTCATGTGCATCATAGACTGGATTCACATAAGCTCCAGCAAGGTGGCTGGGAAAAATGAGAGTGGCAGTCTTAAGTGACTCCTTTGTGCTGTTTGTATAAGCAAAATCAGTGGGTCAGTATAGTCTGCAGTGAAATATACACTCTGCTCCAGCTGTAGCTGGAAACTGGTAGTATGATCATGGTCATATGAGGACTTTCTTTCCTTTGCAGGCTCCTTTTGGGAGCCTAAGTTAAACAAAGCTTTACAGGGCTACTGATAAACTTGTAATCTGGCAATTGCTTAATGATGTGGATGGAAATGAAAACTTGGGTTCTTGCTAATGGAAATCTGTCCTGAGCTGAGGCCAGAATCACCAAATGGCATAAGCAGTAGTAAATACTCTGTAGTTACTAGCGCTATGATCTTTTGAATGCACATTAATTTTGCTATGATCACCTTATTTTCCTCTTCAAATGCTTAATATGTGCTTATCTCTGTTCCATCTGTGGTACAAACCAGCTGTTGGAATGTAATCCGTTTAAAAAGGGGTTTTGTTATGATTTGTTCAAAAAAATCAAACCAACAACTGATACTGTCACTAAAACCTTTGGTTTACATTTTCTGATTCCTTGCACTGGCACTAAAAAAACTCAATGGCATGATTGTTCTAAATTAAAACATGTATTTGTTTTCAGAGTGAGCGGATCATGACAGCTTCCTGAAAAGGAAGGGTACATAAACGCTTGTAGTGTTTACTATGCAGTTCCTGAGTCCATCAATCAGCATTAGTCTCCCTTAACTTAGAGTAATCCTACATGTTAAGCAGCTTAAATAGCTACTTGCTGAATTAAATTACTATTCACCTGAAGCCTGAATTTCTGTAATATAACTCCTTTGTTCTTTCAGTGTGCTATCTTATCCCCGGCTTTCAAAGTGAGAGAATTTTCTATCACAGACTTGATACCATATCCCATTTCTTTGCGATGGAATTCACCAGCAGAAGAAGGGTTAAGGTAAAAATAATGTTCAGTCTTCTTGTGTGATTACATACAGCTTAAAACTAACTGATAACAACTAGAGGAGGTAGTACTTAGAACAATGTCCATCTAACATCTCAAACTTTGAGACCTTCACTGAAGTTAGTGACAGTAGGGGAGAAAAGGATGGCAAAGTTTAGCACTTCCTACATTGCTGTTGTGCTTACTTTCATATAAAACACTAGATCTTTTGTTACTTTTTAAGCTTTTCCATAAGTTGTAAAGAATATCTGGAAATGTTTTGCTAACTTTGTCAGAAGTGGCACCTTGTGCTAAACAAGTACTGTTTTCTCTTGCAGTGACTGTGAGGTCTTTCCCAAGAACCATCCTGCCCCATTTTCTAAAGTACTCACATTCTACAGAAAGGAACCTTTCACTCTTGAGGCATACTACAGCTCTCCCAAGGAACTGCCTTACCCAGATCCGGCTATAGGTAGTTAAGGCCATTCTGTGGTTTTAAACTTGATTAATCATCTTGTACATCTTTCCAGACTTCTTTTTAATTACATAGTCTGGAAAGTCTAATCTACTACAAATGCTGTAGGGGCAGGTTTACAAAGCCATGAATCTGCAATAAAATCTGTGGAGTAACATGAAGTTTATGGACAAGTATTCTAAATGCAGAGAATACTGATGCTGAAGCAAACCTGAAAGGGGCATACTCAGAACTGTGAGGTCTCATACTCTGATACAAGTAACTCCAGATTTACAGCATACCATAGACAACTTCTAATAAGTGTCCTAGTATTGCTGATGAAAAGGTCAAACTGCTTGGATTGAGTAGGTTTTGATATCTTTAGAGTGTGTACTGGCAATCTGCTGCCAGCAATAGAATTTACTTAATTTCATGTGAAGTTAATCAAGTGTTTTTTCTTTCTGGGGTTGTTTAGCTCACTTCTTGGTTCAGAAGGTCACTCCTCAAACAGATGGATCCAGTTCAAAAGTGAAAGTCAAAGTTAGAGTAAATATCCATGGTATCTTCAGTGTTTCAAGTGCATCTCTAGTGGAAGTCCATAAATCTGATGAGAACGAAGAGCCTATGGAAACAGATCAGCATGCAAAAGAGGAAGAGGTAATGGACTTTGCTTGCTGTTAGCTACTTGGAAGACATCATGAAGCATAATTGGTCAGGTTCTGGAAAGTTTCTAGAAATTGTAAAAGGATTTAGTAGGTGTGTCTAGCACCTAAGATACAGGTGTGATTAGGTACTGATTTATGTATGTCACACCTGTGACAGATCTCTTGAAACCATGACTTTGAGGTATACATGAATGTACTCTTGCCTAAAGAACATTAGGTGCAAGTAAAGTGATCAGCCTAAGAGCTGAAGCAGTGATCTGCATATGCATTAAACTGAATCTTTTTATGGATTTCAGAAGATGCAGGTAGACCAGGAGGAGCAACAGAAGACTGAAGAACAACAGCAGGCCCAACCTGAAAATAAGGGAGAGTCTGAAGAAATGGAGGTAAAATAAAAATCTGGACGATTACACGTTCTTCTGAATCTTACAGAAGAAGTTGTGTGTGAACATATCCACTACCTTTGTCATAGCTTTGGATGCTAAACTTGTATTTGAAATACTTGTTGTCTTTATTGTGAATGAGTTTTAAATACATGAATAGATTATTGCAGGCCTGTCAGGTGACCTTGTACTGGTAAAACAGGTGAACTCTTGCTCATAAAAGAAATCATAATTTTCAGTAACTTAAATACTAAAAGGCGGCATCAGGGTTGGGGCATCACCCCCATGACTGTAGCTAGTGTGCTGAGAAAAGAGGTCAGCAGTTGTATTAATTCTGACTCCTTTTGGCAGGTGGAATGTAAGAACGATGGTGTGCACTTCTAATGCTGACGTGTACTGACTTGTTAATACTTGTCTCTGTTGCCAATCATGAATACTCAGCTTGAACTAACTGATGATGCTGGTTTTTACTTTGAATATATTCCTTCAATGCAGACTTCTCAAGCTGACTCAAAAGACAAGAAAGTGGATCAGCCGCCTCAAGCCAAGAAGGCTAAAGTGAAGACTACTACAGTGGATCTTCCCATTGAGAATCAGCTGGTGTGGCAGATAGGGAAAGACATGCTGAACTTATTCATTGAGAATGAGGTAAACTCGTACTTGCCCAAGCTAAAAATGTCACTAGTAGATCTGGGGAGTTTTGCTGTTCATTAAGCTTGGTAAATGTCAGTGGTGGTTAGGGGAAGGTGAATACAGCACCTTTAGGGTGAACAACAGTGCCCCATAGAGCCAGAAATGTATTATTCTTGTTAAATGCTGTAACTCTTACTGGAGATGTGTTCTGCAGAAAAGATGGTGATATTCAGTGATTGTGTCCAAAATCAGCTATGGTTAAAAGCTGTTTGGCAGCTGCTACCATGATGGTGGCTGGTTCTTCATCTGGGGTAGACTGTGCTATGTTGGATGTCCCACCAACATTAAACTGAAATGAGATTTTCTTGATGTACTGTCTAGAGTTCTGTTATCCATAGTTTGACTACAGATTCTGAAATACTTAAGCATTTGTTAACAGGTATTGTGAAGACACCTAATGAGGTAATTAGCTTCTTAGCCAACTAATTTGACAACTTGTTTGCAGGGTAAAATGATAATGCAGGATAAACTAGAGAAGGAGAGGAATGATGCCAAGAATGCAGTGGAAGAATATGTGTATGATATGAGAGACAAACTCTGCGGTATTTATGAGAAATTTGTTACTGAAGATGTAAGTACTGCTAGCTTGATCATCTTCTAATGTTTTCCTGCAATGATCAGTTGTATTTTAATAACCTTGGACTGTATGAAGTAGTATGCTTTAGACTGCATTTTTAATACTTAAAATCTAAATTTGAAGAAATATCTTTAACCTTTCTGGCTGTGAAAATAATCTAAATGTGGACCACATACAAGTGGATGGTACCCAGGTTATATGGTGCTCAATTGCTGCATCTCTTTTGGAAAAGAGGCTGCTGTCAGTGTGTATTTTGACTGAAACAAACAAGGAACACTTGGACAGTCTTTAAGGCAGCCTATTCTACTTGAGCTCTTGTCAGTATTTAGGAATGGTTTCAAAATAGAAGAAGAGGCCAATCTAGGAGTATAGTAGGTGGGATTTGTCTGACTAAATGTGCTACCTTAACAGGTTGCATGAAAATCCTGTGGTATTAATTAGCTTTCCCTGGTATGCCAAATGAGCTTGTTGTGATCATCACTCTAAGGTAGATGATTACATGTCATCAGGTGAATCACTCCAACCTCAGCTGGATCTCTATTGATTATAACAGCAGCTCTGCTGGCAAGGTGTCTGTGGTGCCTAGGTAATGTATATCAGCTAAAACTGGGACAAACCAAGTAAGATTCACGGCACCTTTGCTAAAGATAGGTTTCACTCTATGACCAAGTCTGAGAACATAGTAATGATAAATATCAGAAGATGAGAAAAACAGGCTTTTGTGACAATACTGAGCTAAGCTCTTCCTTAAGCCTGGTCTCAGCCACTAAGCATTACTGAAGAATTTCTGTTTTTCAGTGAAAGTAGATTAACACTTTCAAAGTTCTTTACAAAAATGTTCCAGAAAGATTCCAGGCATCATTTAATACAGTCTGCAGTCTACTAGGATTATCTTGCATAACTATTTTGTATTGATTGCTTCAGGATCGAAATAGTTTCACACTGAAGCTGGAAGATACAGAAAACTGGCTTTATGAAGATGGTGAAGACCAACCCAAACAAGTTTACATTGATAAATTAACAGAATTGAAGGTATGTGGTGAAGAGTTTGGGAATGTTGATGTGTCCTGTCAAATCTTGCAGCATTGCTGTGATTCTGAACGCTTTCTTGATACCTGTTTTACTTTGTTTCAGACTCTGGGTCAGCCTATTCAAGCAAGATTTCAAGAATCAGAGGAAAGACCAAAAGCATTTGAGGACTTAGGGAAGCAGATTCAACAGTACATGAAGACTGTTCATGCATTCAAAGCAAAGGTATTTCCATGCTTAATTTCTGGCAAATACAAGGAAATAATACAATAAAAATGCAATAAATAAAGCTTATCTTGAATTTTACTAAGGCTAATCAAAAAGATGGTGTAACCTCCTGATTAGCTGCTGAGTTCTGTCTGCCACATTTTCAGAAGTGGGCGTTGGCTTGAAAACGGCAGTCTAAATGAGATCTTGATCCCTCTTGGAGGGGAAAATAGCAGCAGCAGAACTTCAATTTTCTGTCTGATTAGATCTGTGGGTGTGCAGGCTAATTGCTCTGCTAACCAGAATTGCCTTCTAGTTCTGTCTTTGTAGAACTTCGTATGCTAGTTTCTTTGAACTTTTAGCTTTAATTTGCATGCTTAAAGTACTTATTTACACAGCTACTACTAACCTGTTTCAGGATGAGCAGTATGACCATCTAGATGAAGCAGACGTAGCAAAAGTGGAGAAGAGTGCAAATGAAGCTATGGAGTGGATGAATAATAAACTTAATCTTCAAAACAAGAGAAGTCTTACTTTGGACCCAGTTATAAAAGCTAAAGACATACAAGCTAAAACTAAAGTAAGTCTTTATACACAATTCCTGAGTTTCACAAACCTGTTTCTTAATCTAGTTGTGTGCTAAGAGGAAGACTGAGAAATCTGTAATAGGACAGTGGTGAGGTATTTCTGTTGGACATGTACAAGGGAATGTTACCTTTCAACTTTGGATACTTAGCTGGTGACAAAAGTAGATGTGGCAAACATGTTTGCATATTAACAGTTGTTCTTTAACTTCTAACTATTTCCTTTCCAGGAGTTGACAAGTATTTGTAATCCTATAGTCACAAAGCCAAAACCCAAAGTTGAACTCCCAAAGGAGGAGCAGAAACCAGCTGAACCGAATGGACCAGTAGAAGGCCAGGGAGATGGCAACAGTGGGTCCCAGACTGCTGATGAACAGAGTGCTGCAGCTGCCCCAACAGCTACAGAAAAGAAGCTTCCTGAAATGGACATTGACTAAATTTCAGTACTTGTTTATATTATTGCAAACTACAATAAAGCTTTAAGTTGTTGACTTTGTATGTTCTGAATACAAATTGAAGCAAGTGGATACCACAGCACTCTTAGTACTATTTGGAGAGGTTTGGTCAGTGCCTAACATCAGAATACTTAGGTAGCAACTACTTGATCAAATAAGCAGTATTTCTTGCCATAGTCATTGTAGCTAGAACTTCCTGGGATTCTTACCAGAAACAGCCCTAAGCTGTCTCCTTTAAGCATGTTCAGGCCCAGTCTTCTTTTAAAGAAGTGAGACTGCAAAAGCTCAAGTCTAATTTGCTACACTGTTCACTTTCTCTTGTGGATCATAGCACGTGTTTATAAGAAGATGCCCATTAATATTAGGACTATGAGGAAAATAATGGGGGAGGGAGCCTGCAGCATAGTCTTTCATCTGTTTATCTTAGTCTAGCCATTGTTTGTGTTAACACACAACTCTAGTTTTATTTTGATCTGCACTTGAACAATTACTACTCACACAAGGTATGCAAAGCAGTGGTCTAGGATCAGTACCTTTAGTCCTTAGCTGGTATCCTCGCTTCAGGGATAGTCAGCCCAAACTCAGACTCATTTACCTAGTCTGTAGAATAGCAACTGTATACTCGTAACAGATTGGACTATGAATGTGCTCTTAAATAGGGAAGTGTATATTCCCCAGCTAGTTAGACTACAAGAAGTCTTTGTCTCTAGCTCAATTAGGTGCTTGTAGAAGGAATGAGGACGTGTAGTCTAGCTGCCTATACTGAAAGTTGACCGACTACTTCCTAACACTTTTTTTAAGGGGTACGCTTGCTTCCTTCATGAGGCCTTTGTTTGGAATGCTTGTTTTCTTTTTCAGGAACAGAACCCATTTTTCTATGAGTTTTACGCAGTAATTTGCTTCTAGTGCTGCTTGTCATTAAACTCGCAACCATTACTTTGTATGTGTTAAAAACCCAGAGCTGAAACACCCGGAAGAAATAAATGCACTGGATTCTCCTGGATTGCCTCCTCAACCTCTCGTTTCTCGTGACAAAAGCGGCGTGGGGGGGGGGGGGTGTGCGGGGCAGACCGGGGCCGTGCCCCGCGTTCCTCCGGCCGCCGGGGGCGCTGGGACCGCTGGCGGAGGCGGGGCGGGGCCGGTGCCTCCCCCTCGGCCTCCGCCGCCCGCGGCCCCCTCTCGGTGCCGGCCCTGAGCGGCCGCGGGCCCAGCGCTGCCCCCGCCGAGGTACCGGGGGCTGAGGGGGCGGCGGGGCCGGGCTCGGCCTCAGGGCTCGGAGCTCCCGGAGCGGCCTCGGCCCGGGGGGGCGGCCCCGCGGGTGTGCCCGGGTTGGGGGGTGGGGGTGGTGGTGGCGCTTTTCAGCTTTTATTTTTTACCTTTTTTTCCTTTTTTTTTCTTTATATGTATAGAGCTGGGTCCCGGCAGCCGGTTTTTGCCGGGCCGGGGGTTGTGAGGCGGCTCCGGGGCGCTGAGGGGGCTCTGCTGGGGCTCCAGGCGCGCCGTGCCTCCCGCAGGACTTGGCTCCCCCTCAGGTTTTTGTCGTTCCTCTGCCCACAGGCGGGCCCCGGAGCCCCGAGCCGCGGCCCTGGCACGGTGAGGCCGGACCCCGAGCAGCCCCTGCCCGCCGCTGGCCCAGGGCATGAGCAGCGCCCCTGCCCCGGCCCTGGGCACCCGCAGCTCCTCGCCGGCAGCCGTGAACACCAAGGTAACGCCTGAGCCCCGGCTTTATTTCACCAAACCACAAACTGAGGCGTGAGGGGGGTGCGTCTGCAAGGTGTCTCTGGAGGATTTGAGGCGCCTTATTGACAGCTCCAACAGTTGTGATCAGAAAGTCATCTTCTAGAACGGGGGCTGAGAGGAACTGCTGCAAGGTCATTTTTCTTCTTTTCTGACGTTTTCCCTTTCAGATGCTAACAAAACATCCCTGTGTTACTTTTGCCTTCGTCATATTTCACTTTTGTTCTTCCAGCTGTCCCCAGCCACCAGCACACTTTGCTTTTGAAGCCTTTGATGTTCTGCTGGTGTTTTGTGTTTTCTAAAATTATCTCTATTTTTTTAAAACATGTAAAAATTCTGGGTTATATTTTACATTGTTTTGTATCAGGTATTTTGGTTTCTAAATCTTACTGCAGTAGAATACAGTACATACCCACAGTCAATTATCGAATAGGCCGCGTTAACTCAGGTGATGCTGTAGCGTGGTGCTGTCTCCGCAGAAAATTTAAATGTCTTCGGAAGACAAAGAAGCTCAGGAGGATGAGCTGCTGGCCTTGGCTAGCATCTACGATGAGGATGAGTTTAAGAGAGCCGAGTCTGCACAAGGAGGAGAAACAAGAATTTGTTTGGAATTGCCGCAAAACTTCAAAGTTTTTGTGAGTGGTGAGTTGAGATGATTTTTGTTATCCTAAATCAGCTTTTCCTGGTGTGTGCTCAGGTGTGCTGGTAACCTACAGGAATATTTATCCGTGACTGACCCTGTCCTGTGCTTTTGATGTTGTTGGGTCCTGGGTTCCATCCTTGTGCACGTAACCTCTTCAGCGAGCTTCAAAGTTAGAGATGAATAATACTATTTTGTGGGAACAATCAAGTTCATTTATTTATTTATTCTTTCTTGAGGGCTTGCCAGGCTGTTGGTTTGTGCAGGACCTGGTATCTCACAGTACTGGTAGTTACTGATTTAATCTCATAAAACCCTGTGACGTTTTATGGTACTGGGAAGTTTTGTTACTGAGGGCTGGTGAATAAATCATTTTAAATCTAGAAATTATCAAATGAAAAGAGAGATCTCGGGTGCTGCTGTAAATAGCTGTGGCTGGCTGGTTTTCATTTTCTTGTTATTTCTCGCTTTGTCTCAATTGTCTTTGATTCAGGCAATTCCGCAGACAGCCTCCAGAAGAACGGGTTTGAGTACACCGTCTGCTTTCTGCCTCCCCTCGTGCTGAATTTTGAGCTCCCACCAGACTACCCGTCAACCTCCCCGCCTGCCTTTACCCTCAGTGGCAAATGGCTCTCCCAAGCACAGGTTTGCAGAGTAATTCTAACATTTTGACCATGTGGTGGTCCTAAGTAAGTTAATAACTAACAGTGTTCTGGTGGATGTTAACGTAGTAGATAAAAGTAAAATTAAGACCTGTACAATTACCTCTCTCTTTCAGTTGGCTCTTTTGTTTCCTACCTGTTTTGATTTGGTTGCTCTTCTGAGAGTTACAAGCCTGCATCTTTGAGCTTAGATTTATGTCTTCTATGTCTACATAAAAAATGCAGAAATTGAATTCCTGAATTTGCGTTAAATGAAGACCATGGGAGAGGAAAATGGTAATGAGTTGTCAGAAATTCCTGAAACCTGAAGTCATGGTTTTCTTTTCCAGCTCAGTGCTCTTTGCAAGCATTTAGACAACGTATGGGAAGAGAATCGAGGCTGTGTGGTCTTGTTTGCCTGGATGCAGTTCCTGAAGGAAGAAACACTGAGTTACCTGAATATTTCATCCCCATATGAGCTAAAAATGTGCCATCAAGGGAGTGCTCAGAGCAGGACACCTTTGGTCCCTCTAGATGCTGAGAAGGATTGTGGTGGTGCAGCAGGCTCTGCGGCAGCTGATGAAGAAATCATTGATGAAAGAGCTGTGCAGGATGTGGAATCTTTATCAAGCCTGATTAGGGAGATCTTGGACTTTGATCAGGCTCAGAGAAGAAAGTGCTTTAACAGTAAGATGTACTTGTGCAATATCTGCTTCAGTGAGAAGCTGGGCAGTGAATGTATGTACTTCACCGAGTGCAGCCACGTCTACTGCAAAGCCTGCCTGAAGGACTACTTTGAAATACAGATCAGGGATGGTCAGGTCCACTGCCTCAACTGCCCTGAGCCCAAGTGTTCTTCTGTCGCTACTCCTGGCCAGGTAATGCGGCTGTGCTGGCAGAGTGCTGCTAAGTGCCCAGTAACTGCAGGCAGCAAGGTGTGGCTTTGGATGGTGAGCGCTGGGCACACACCTGGGGAATTTTGTTTTCACGTTCTGAGTCACAGCCCTTGTTAAAGCTGTGTAACACGGCACATCGTGCCCGCTGTGTCAGTGCTGGCGCTGGTCAGAGGCCTGAATTAACGTCCCGTTGCACTTGATGCTGCATGTTTTTCATTCGATTATTTAACTGTTCCTAAAATAACCTTTCTAGGAGTAATTTCTTGATCTGTATTGGAGAATATAAAGGGAACTCATCCCAGCTGTAGGTACTTTTTCATCAAACTGCCTTTTTCTGCCAAAGCTGGCAAACTTAGAATTTCAAATGCACATAATCTTTCTTTGCTCTTTGCTTAGGTTAAGGAGTTGGTTGGAGAGCAATTGTTTGCACGTTATGACCGCCTGCTTCTGCAGTCTAGCTTGGACTTGATGGCAGATGTAGTGTATTGCCCTCGCCCAGGCTGTCAGACACCGGTCATGCAAGAACCAGGTTGCACCATGGGCATATGTTCCCGTTGCAACTATGCTTTTTGTACTCTCTGTAAAATGACTTACCACGGGGTCTCACCGTGTAAAGTAACTGCAGGTGAGTCATCGCATTTCCGAAATGGATTAGAAGCAGTTAGGTGTTGTGTGGAAAAGGCTGAGAGTCAGGAATTAAACAAGGAAACTTGTCACCGTGTCAGCTGAGACGGATTCATTTGGAATAGGTCTGCTGCTGGCAATTAAAAAGTGTTGCTTTCATGGCACTGCCTGACTCAGGGAGTCCCTAAACTGCTGACTGCCAGGTTCAGAGAGGCCACAGAAGGGAAGAATAATTTCGTTTGTTCTTTTTTTATCCTTTCCTGTGAATCCACTTCTTTCTATTGTCAGAGTTGATGTTGAATCAGGTGAATGCTTCTTTGTTGTGCCTTGAAAACGTGACAAAGGTCCATTAAATGTGTGTTTGGGAGAAATATTTTGGTTTTTCAGTTCATTTTACATTGTAGACCTGTTCTAATTTCAGCAATTGTTCTCTTTTGTGATGAAACACTGTAAACCAGTTGAATTCTAAGATAGAGGGGTTCTAATATTCTCCTATTTTTCTTTTGGATTCTAATGTTTTACTTGCTTTTTAATTAATTAAGTTTCTTTTGACTTTTTTCTACAACATAGTACAAAAGCTTTTGTGTTGTTTATTCTACTCCTCAGAGAAATTGATGGATTTGCGTAATGAATATTTAGAAGCGGATGAGGCAACTAAAAGATTTTTGGAGCAGCGCTATGGCAAGCGAGTGATTCAGAAAGCCCTTGAGGAGATGGAGAGTAAAGACTGGCTAGAGAAGAACTCCAAGTCTTGCCCTTGCTGTGGTACTCCTATAGAGGTGAGCGTGGTGGGGAAGGGCTGAAGAATCAGAGTAACTCCTAACGGCAACTAGCATGAATTGTTAATTAGGTTCTGCATTTAGAAGAGATCAGAGATTGATTCCTGGTCTCCAAGTTCACCAGGGAAGGTAAATTTCTAGCAACTGGTAAAAGAATTTTCCACTGCTGACTGCAATGCACAGAAGAGGCAGTCATGTTTCTAGAGCTCAGGGACTTGAGTAAATGCAGCAGTTGGTGTTCAGTACTGAGGAGATCCAGGCTGACTCAACATCCGTATGAATCCCTTTGTTTTCCACGTCTTTCAGGCCACTGCTGTTTCAGTCTATAACTGCTAAATAAATAGCTTCAGAAAAAGAGTAATTTCCAGTATTGTCAGTAGCAGAACTGATTTACAGTTCTTGATTCTAGCTCTTAGTTCACCTGAATGATAAAAAAAAAATATGAGTGTTATAACAGAATAAGGGTGAAGTGCAGTTATCATATTAGCTGATGCCACTTGAGGACTGGTATCATCCACAGCCAGGCCTGAAGACTGACATGGTAGGATTTTGCTATTGCTATTTCTTGTTTCTTTTCCCTGCCAGAAACTAGATGGTTGTAACAAAATGACGTGTACTGGCTGCATGCAGTACTTCTGCTGGCTTTGTATGGGTTCTCTGTCGAGGGGGAACCCCTACAGGCACTTCAACGATCCATCTTCCCCGTGCTTTAACCGGTACGTATTTACCTGTGTTGCTTCTCGTGCTGCACCACTCACAGATTTTTGTCTCTCCTAAATTATCCTTATCTTGAAATTTGTAGCTATATGGTTTAAGATGTGATTTCTTATATCTGCACTTAAAAGGATCTGACAACAAGAAGAAAAAAAATCAGGAGCAATTTTGGTTTTCTTGAGTTTCCGTTTCAGTATTTTGGAGGAGCCTTCTGGGCCTATTCCTGATGCTTTACTTGCTGCCTCTGAGAGACAGCTTGCACTGAGATGTTTCCTTGCAGAAGCTTGAGCATGTGATAATGCAACACAAGGATCTGGGCAAGGAAATTGCTTCTAAAAAGCTGTAGACTTTGTTTATTCGTCACTGTTAGGGATATATCAAGAGACAAGGGGCATTGCTGCTGTCTGGACAAATGAAAGGCAGAACAGAGAGGTGTGGTGGCCGTAGGAAGCTTGTGTGTATTCCATGTGTTAGGGCCCATCACCGTGACATGCAGGGCTCTGGATACAAACGTCAAAATGCCAGCATTTTGCTCAATCCTCCACTGCTTACTCTGCTATTTTTATTTATTTATTTTTTAATAAACGTGGCTGACTGGATTGTTTTCTGTTCTTGAACAAGAATCTTTTTCAGCACTTTTTCTCTCCCAACAGTGTTTTTTTCCCTTCCTACCCCATTTTCCTTTTTATATTTCTCCCAGTGTCTCTTGCTCTCTTTTTCTTTCACTTTAGCTTCACTTATGGCTCTCTTGACTACGAGGATCGGTTTTACAAAACGGCATTTCTTTTCCCTTTTGTTCCCCCCGCTTATATTTGTAATTGTTTGCCCAGCTCAGTATTATCTGATAGGACTGTTAGCTGTTTGGAGCATAGCAGATAACTTCCACTATAGCTCGGATTGTTGTTATTTTCAATAAATGTTCAACATGTTCCTGAAACATGTTTGTAACATGTTGTAAGACCTGCTGATATCAAGTGCTGTAGAAGTGCAAAGTAGCTTATGCTGCAGTCCTCAAAGTTGGTTAAAATGCGTGTTTTATGGTATAAAAACTGTGAGCTGTTTTTGTATTTTTGACACTTTTTTTTTCTTTCTTCCAATTTTCCATTTTCCATCCTGATGTAAATTCCTGGCTGTGTTGCAGATTGTTTCAAGCTATGCATGTTGATGGTGAGCTCTGGGAAGGCGAAGATGAAGACTAGGAGCCTTCTCTAGCAGCAAAAGCCGAAGAAACCAGAGACAGATGCTTTCTATTTTTGTGTTGAGTCTGTTTGATTTTTCGGAACCATTATGTGATAGAGGAATGATGCTACCTTGCACTACAGGAATCTCATACAACTCTTCAGAGGCTGTTGGCAGAACCAAAGGAGACCATTTTGCCCATCCGGTGGACAGGATCACCACTGGAAGTCCCTAGTAATCATATCCAGTGCTAAAGCAGATGCAGCCAGACAGCAGTTTGAAAATAAATGGGAAAATCTATATCAAGAGATGCCACTCTTTCAAAACCAAACCAAGCCCCCAACTCATGGAAATATTTTGGAGTTTTCTTTAGGGGGAGACTGAGCTTTCAAGGATCTTGGCTAGTACCCCTGGGTTTTTAAGGCAGCTTTACTGTAGCTGCAGTGCTCTCTCGGGAGCTATTTAGTTGGGCTGCTTGAGAGGGAAAGCTTTCTGAAACAGCACGGGAAATTGTTTCTGTAGTCAGTGACTGAGCCCATTGCTTCCATAGCATTTCTTGAGCTGTGTCTTTGAAAGCAGCTCGTTGCTGTGTCCCTGACAGTTCTAACAGCGGTCAAGTTGATTATCCGTAACACCCCCTCCTACTGGCTGTAACAGCTGGGTCCTTTCCTGAATGTTTTGGCAGAAAACGACCAACAACCATTTCCTGAAATGCCTATAAATCTGATGACTGATCTGCATTGCTGTCCTCTTGCCTTGCCTTGCCTTGCCTGTATCTTGACTGTGGTGAGTGCTAAAGCAGTGAACTGAGGATGAGAAATATGTTGAATACTGAAACACATTTTTATGGATACACAGGGTTAATTTGAGTTCTTCAAAATACTGAAAATTACCTTGTTTTTCTCATCAGATGAAGAAGTAACTTATTTTTAAAAAACTCTTCATGTAAGGAATTTGATTTTTTTTTCTTTTTTTTTTTTTTTTTCTTCTGGACTAGATCCTTTATTTCCACTGTTTTTGCCCTTCAAAATATTTCAATCCCCCCCCCCCCTTCTTCCCCCTAAAAGCTCAGTAAGTAGTTTTGGGAGCATGAAAGTAATTATTGGAGGGAACCACTGATTTCTTATTTTTTTCCACTTGCAGAATGGTCTAAAAATATATTTTGAAATGAAACCTGCATGTGCTGTGTTTAAAACAAATAGCAGGGTCTGCATGGATAGCTCAGGAGCTTGAAAACTCAGAAACTTGAAGTGAACAAAGTGAACACCTCTCACTCAATTTTGATAGTAAATAAATTTTACTTAGATATCTGGCCAAAATGAGTGTTGATTTAGTTCCTTTTGCAGAGGATGTTAGTCTACTAGACTTGGCAGTGATTAACAGGGTATGAGAGGACAGTGGATCTCGTCTTGCTTTAGGCATCAGGGCAGTGTACAGGAAAAGTTTACATTGTGTGTGGTTTAACTTGTATTTCCTGCACCTTTCACATGCACTAAATTCACTTTAAGACAGTAAATGTAGTTGTCTCCCTGTTTGTCTTCATTATGGCACACATATCAGAGCAGAGGTCAGTGTGGGGCACCCTGGTGTGCTTCCGGGTGGCAATCAGTGCCGGGGCTTGTGCCTCGTTGCTCTCCTGTGGTCGCTGTAGAACAACACACCCACCTGGGCTTGTGCAAAACTAAGCAAGGCTGAAGCCTGAGGCATCCTGCTGCTAGAAGCCTGCAGGTCTGGGTATGCCAAGCGCCCTCGGAGCAAGGAGAGCTGTTTTCGTGCAAGTTGCAAGCCCTGAGGTGATGCATGGTAGTTGTCAGAAAGCCTGTATGGAAACAGCTTTGGATACTCGTGACCCCCTCTGGTTACCTTTAGAAATTCCTTTAAAAAAAAAAAAAAAAAAAAAAAAGCTGCTGCCTGGTGGGCCAGCTTTATGGAAATCCTGCCAGTAAACACCAGCCAAGGAGGGAGGGGAAGTCCTTAAGGTATGGAGCAGCACTAACTCTCCCAAACTGCTTTCAGTACAGCCTTGGTTTTATGTAACAGAAAACCTTGTTCAAAATAACAGGCTTTAAAGCTTTTGTTGCTGTTGTTCAAAGCTGGCATTACACATCCATTCAGCCACCTAAGTTGTTCCATTTTTCACTAGCACAGTAAAACTGAGCAGCACATCCCATCAGCTAGAAAAAATTAATGTATTTACTGTAGAAAGTTATAGATTAACAGGTCACAGAATTTTTGCATAAAGAAAACAAATCCTTCCCCGATTATCTTACATTACATGAGAGCACTTAACATAATCAGAACCAAGAATCAAGTTTCATTGGCAGGGTCTTGCCAGTACAGGCTCTTTCCCATCTCCGTGGGGCTTCTGTAATTAAGCACAGGCTGAGGTCAGAGGGAACAGAATGTTTCCTTTGAGGCTCATTTGGCATTTCCTTGTAGCAATGTAAAGCACAGGAAGAGGAGAGAGAGAACTTACTGCTTCAGGCTCTGTGCTGACACAAATGACGGAGTGCTGAGCAGCACAAACAGAAGCCATTTATGCTTAATGTGAACAGAGCTACCCTGCTGTAGATCATAAAGCACCAGTGCATATAAAATTATACCCTGAAACCGAACATGTAAGGCTTCTTTTAGAGTTGTGGCAACAAATAAAGTCAAACAGATGCACGAGCTCACCATTCCCTGCGTTAATGGCACCGCACTGGTAAGTGCTGTTTGAAGCATCCCTCTTGCTGTGATGGTCTCACGTCCAACATGCGGCTCAAAGCGGGGTTCAGCCAGGGCTGCATCCAGTCTGGTCTTGAAAACCTCTTACGGACAGACTGCACCACCTCTGCATAACCTGCCCTGCTGCTTGGAATGGCCTCCCAGGGAAGTTTTTTCCTTAGATCCAATGCGAACATCTTGTCTCCATGCATGCCCTGTTGTCTCTTCCCATCTTCCCCCAGTGCACTGCGGAGCGTGCCTGGTTTCTACTTGTTGATGACCTTGTAGCTATGAAGCAGGCTGCTGCTAAGTCCTGCTGATCCCTTACCTTCTCCAGGCTGAACAAGAACCATCCCCATTTTAAATGATTATAATCTAGGAGTGTTTTGTAGAGGGGGAACGACGCAATGTATTTATCAGAATTTCAAGGACTACATTCCAAAGTGATTACCCATTGTATTTTCACATCTTCACATTTGAGTTTTGAGGCTTTCAGTCCACATGCTTACAGTTGCATCACCGATTAAACAACTTTATCCCTTGATTTTACCTCCAGAGAACATTAGCAGTGAAAGTTTGTGGAACACAGTATACAGGATCACATCCTCATTTGGTTAATTAAGGCAGGTGTTTGGCATCTATGCTTTTAATGGAGAGAAGCAAATACATCATCATTTTGCTATTTTAAGAACAAATACAAGATGAGTTTCTGCAGCAATTCCCTTTCTTTGCAGCTGGTTTTCAATAGAAAAGATGGCTCAGCATTACTCTGAACAGTGAGAGATTAATCGCTGTAAGGCTTCTTAGGCTGGCTTCTTTCTGCTTCTGTCTCCTTCATGCTGTATAAGGGCTCCACAAGCTTGTTATGAACCAGCATTAAACCTAATGTAGTGGGTAAAAAGATGACTTCAGTAGACATTAAGCAAAATCCTCATTCACTGGATGCTAATGAAAGTCAGCATTAGTAGAATCGCTGCTCCTTCGCTCCCACGGCCACAGAACTAAGCCTGACTTTGGCACTTTTACTATTGCTGGATGTTTCAGCTGTTGTATATATTTAAGGAATGTACTGTTTGGGGAGTTGACCAAACATTTAACACAAAGCATGACTTGTGCAACTTAAAAACTAACTACAGCAGCTGCTTAGCCTGCTCAAACACTCACCTTTGAAGTATTTCACCGTCTTAACTTTGAGTTCCAGCGTGGCATCTTCATCGCACACAAACACGGTTTTGGGGTGCTGCTGGAAAGCAGATACTGTCCACATGTGGTTGACACCTTCCTCGATGGCTTTGTAGAGAGCAAAGGCTTTGTGGGCTCCCGTGATGAGAATCATCACCTGGACTCCAAGATACAGAGGATGGCAGTTAGGGTCTAGAAGACTTGTTGAGAGAGAGCAAACCCATGCCCTGCTGAACTAAGGGAGCTGCTCCAGTCCTTAACGGGGGGAAGGTCTATCATTCTCCCCAGATGTCTTTCACTGAATCACAAGTCCTGTTTGCTCTGGCTACATTTTGTCAATAAAATCATAGACTGATGGGTCATTTTTGTGATTTGGACACTCTGAGCTCCCCTGTTAGGAACTTCTACATTGAGACTTAACGAGAATAAATCAAGGTATAGACAGTTAAAAGCCACCCCCTATGGATTTTACAATGTGGTATAACTGTAAGGATCACTGGCTGACTTCATGTAATTTCACCAGCAGAACTTCTTAATCAAAGACATTCTCCAAAAGCCTTTCTAGCTTCCCGTGGATCCCAACTTACTGCAGGGTTATGCAAATGTTATTGTTAGTAGGGAAAAAACAGAAAACAGATCAAGGGCCTTTCTGTGGTGGTACAGGATGCAAGAAAGCAGGATTGGGTGTTTGGCTGGCTGTGGCAAAAAAAGCACGGGCTGGCCTCTGCCAGCAGGGTGCACTACAGCTCCACGACTGGATGGGGACGAGCTACTCCACGAATAGCTCTAGAGCTATTGTACGCAGTCTGTTTTTTTCCTAACCTCTCTGGCATCCATGACTGTGCCTACTCCGACTGTCAATGCCATCGTGGGGACTTTAGAGAGGTCACCATCAAAAAACCTGGCATTAGCCAATATAGTGTCCATAGCCAACGTCTTCACCCGCGTCCTGGACACCAAACTCGATCCAGGCTCATTGAAGGCGATGTGACCGTCTGGGCCAATACCTGTGACAGAGACAGTTTGAAAAGTGGGTCACTGGCTGAAACGGTTTTTGTAAGAAGCAGAACCAACAGCACTGTTATTACAGGGACATCCAACACTCCCAGGAATAGACACTTGCAATTTCTCTGCTCAAACTAAAATGTGCTTCCGGTAGGAATGACAGCAAGAACCTCTTCTGAAGTCAAGAGAGATTCTTCCCTAATTGTGCTGGGACTACAATAAGCAAAAGTAAGTGGCAGAATCTAAAGGCAAAAGGACGGGAAAAAAAACTTGTGTTCAGCTTCTGTTGGTTAATTCTAGCAGCTAGCTGTTCACACAGGTTATTGTAATATATTTTACATTTGGTAAAATTCTAGCCCTGCCTGGTTCTCCTTTTAACCATTCCCTGAACAATTCATTTACTGAATTGAAACTCTTAAATTGGGGGAGCAGGACATCAAAAAAACAAGGCTACCAGCACACATGCGCGCTCAGCGAACCAGTGTATAAGGTGCCTTTCACTGCAAATACACTGAACTGCCTTAAAAATGAACTCTCTAGGTAATAAATGAGACAGCTGGTAGAGGAAAGGCAGTGCTTCCTGCCAATCCTTCAGGTTTTCACCTCCAACGAAGAGTTCAATTCCTCCAGCTGCTTTGATTTTATCTTCAAATGCGTCACACTCTGCCTGGAGATCAGCCGCATTTCCATCCAAAATGTGAACGTTTTCAGCCAAGATGTCAATATGCTTAAAGAAGTTATTCCACATGAAGGAGTGGTAACTTTCCGGATGATCCCTTGGGAGACCTGGTAAGAGAGCACGCACAGGACTAATGTCACCTGTAACGCAGAACACATATATGCACTTGCATGCCCTTCTGGTGGCTCTGGTAATACAGCACTGTTTTCTTCATCTGTCCTATGTGACTTCCTCAACTTTCCAAAGTCGTTTTACTTCCCCAAATAACAAAATTAAGTCTGTCACAATAGCTGCTATAAGGCATGTCCTCATATTAACATGTGATGGATGTTCCAGAAAAGCAGGCACGCACTGTGCCTCGTCTGTTGCTGCCTGTTCAGTCTTCCTCCCAGTTCATATTAGCAAGAACAATTTCAAAACTGTGTACAAGCCTGGGAAATAATTTATTGCGTATATTTTTCCCCTTCAGTGTTACAAATCTGCAGAACTGTCTACTCCCTGGTGCTGCTTGATAATGATCATTCACAAGAAAACTGCTTGACCAGCATGAAGTTAGCAAATAATTAGCCTGTACGTTTGTCACCTTTGGATCTCCAGGCCTTCTCCACTAATCTCTCTGCACTCTTTTTTCTGAAGAGGCTATTTCATCACAGCTTCAAAATTCAACACTCCTCTGCAGTCTCCACAAGCACCTGTATCTGTTCCTGAAGGTCACTCTGATGGGTAACAACGCATCAGCCCTCTATGGGACTTGCAGCTGAAGTGACCCCAATAATCCAGGTACAAAGGTGGCAGTTAATAACGCACATTATCTCAGGTTAAAATGCGATAAAATGGATCTGTACTTGGTCACTACCTAAGTTCAGGTAAAACACAGCGGGCTCTAATGTGTGTGGGCTCAGGCAACACCTGATACTCTAATATTTCTTATAGAGGTTTTCAGATTGTCCCTGCTAACTCCCTGTGGTAACACAAGTTTTATCCTTTCTCCCTTAAACCCTTTGCAGCTGGGATGCTCCGAATGCACAGTAACTACGGGGAGCTTTGTGAGTGCAGGCAGCAGCATGCACACCGCTCCAAGGGGCTGGCAGCAGCGCCTAATTAACGAGGCTTTGAGGGATCACAGATAGATCGGTAATTATGAGCAAAACAGTGAAACCCAGCACTTCGGCCACCCAAAGGAGCTGCAGGTTTTGAGAGGGGCAGCGGCTGGGCTGCTCCCTGCGCCACTCACCCACGTACTCGTCCATGTTGAAGGTCTTCACGTACTTGAAGGACAGGTCCCCATTCTTGTGGTACTCCACCAGCTTCTGGTAGCATCCCAGCGGCGTGCTGCCTGCGGGCGGACAGACACACAGACAGTCAGTCAGTCAGACACACAGACATCAGTCAGTCAGTCAGACACACAGACATCAGTCAGTCAGTCAGACACACAGACATCAGTCAGTCAGTCAGACACACAGACATCAGTCAGTCAGTCAGTCAGTCAGACATCAATCAGTCAGTCAGTCAGACACACAGACAGTCAGTCAGTCAGACACAGAGACATCAGTCAGTCAGTCAGTCGGACAGCCCGTCAGCCCTACCTGTGGGCAGCCCGAGCGTGAAGCAGCGGCCGGGGCCGGGCGCGAATTGCACGATGCGGTTGCGGATGTATTTGGCCGCCCACTCGCTGGCCTCCGCGTACGTCTCCTGGATGATCAGCTTCATGGCGGCCCCGCCGCTACGCCGCCATCTTAGCGCCCGCCCCGCCTCAGCGGGCGGCGCTGGGCGCCCGGGGCCGGGCTGGGGCCGGCCTCAGCAAGCCCCAGGGCAGTGCCACAAGGCTGGGGGCAGCGCCTCTCGTTCCTCTGTCCTGGGAGTACATCGCAGGGAGCTGCTTCAGGGCACCTCGGTGCTGTTTTGGGGCTGTGGGTGCAGCCCCGCATCCCTGCTGAGTGGCTCCGAGCTGCCCAGGCGCCGTGCTGATATTGAGCTGCTTTTTTTGACCTGTGTTTGTGCTGCTCCTGACGGTGCTGGTGTCCCAAAAAGGCCTTTTTTTGCTGCTCCAGCTCCCTTCAACCTGTGCCCGAGCTCACCGTGCAGCCTGGGTGAGAGTGAAGAGGTCCCTTAGGGAACACAAAGCTCCTCACAGTTAGGCAGCACTTCACTTCCATTAGGAAAAAGGAATAATATACAAATTGCCTTCCTAGGACCCAGTCCATGCAGTTCCTTCCTTTTAAAAAATGTAAATGACCTGGCAAGGCTGAGTGCTCCTGATGTTATCTCGCCGTGAGTGCTGAGAGCTGCTGGCTTGGTTTGTGCTTGGCTGGGGAACAGTGGGTGTGACAGGCCACTGCCAGACCCTGCGGTCGGACTTGGGAAGAGTTTTAGGCCACAGAGACTAAATAAATGGAAAGTGCAGTGTGTTTCCATCAGCAGTGGTTACCCGGCAGGCAGGGAGGTATTTCCGTGGCTGCAGTGCTGGGCAAAGAGCTGACAGCAGAGGCTCCTCCATGTGCCCACCATGCTGGACAGCCCGGGGTTCTTTACAGGCTGTTGCCTCGCCTTTGGCTCTGTGTGAAAGGACTTTCCCTCTTTTCCCTCTGGCATCATATCGGTGTGATACACCCGTCAGTCCCGCAGACACCGGCAGCAGTTACAGCTCCCGTGGTTTCAGCAGCACAGGTTGGAGCCAGGCAGAGCTGTGCTGAGCTGAGGGACAGCGGGGACCTGGCTGATGTCTGAACACTTCTCATCCTGTGTCTGCTGTTCTCCAGGCATCACCCCCACAAAAGGAAGGCAAATATGGAGGTGCAGAGTGCAGGAAAGACCATTTCCCAAAGCAACAAGCTGCAGGGCAGCATCCGCATGCCCCTCTGCGGTGATTTGCGGGCTGCCAGGTTTGCTGTGCTCAGAACAGCCACGGACAGCTCAGGCTCCCTGCCACCTACCTGCACAGCCTTCTGTTACTGCACTTTGCACCCCTCAGCTACAGAGAGCTGCTGCGTTTGAGGCTCAGCCTTGCCCTGACATGCTGCCAACACAGGCCCAGGGTCAGCGCTGGACTTTGCGAAGGTGTCTGCTTTAAATTCGAGTGTGATGGGGCTCTGTGAATTGTGAAAGGTCTTGGCTCTCGTTTTGATCTCCTTTGCAAAAGGCTTTGACAGGAGCAGTGCACAAAGACATGAGAGGCAGTTGGCAGCTCCCAGTAAAAGCAAAACATGTTTTGATGAGAAGAAAAAAACTACAACAGTATGAGAGAGCCAGGCACGTGCATCTGCTGCCACAGCTGCCTTGTTCTGCCCACATCCCATGTATCTGCATACTTTCGGCAGCCTTATGTTACTGAGGAATCGCTCCAGGGCTGGGTTATACGTGTGACTGGCATGCAGGATATTTTTAGGTATGATTATTTATGCATGTTACTGTTCCTGCATTCACAGCTAGCTGTTCAAATGTTGAAGAACTTCCTGGTGTCTGAACAAGCTGATTTTCCTTCCTAGCAAAAGCAGCAGATGGAAGGAAGCAAGTACTTCTCCTCTGCAGAAGAAGTTGAAGTTTGACCAGCAGGTTCTAACAAGCACAGCATTTTCTTTTTCTCTGTGTTGAAGTGATTAGAGTCAACAGTGCGCACAGACCAGAGCTGTTGCTTCCAGGAACTGCCTTTGAGCACTGGGAATTTTTTTTTCCTAAAAAAAAAAAAGCAACAATTAAAAATTTATCGCCATAAAGGGCCTCTCTCCAAGTCCCGTAATTAAAACATCTCTTAAATACCCACCATCTGTCACCGCTTCCTGCTCGCGCACGTCCCACCTACCTTCTCACCCCTGTTTAGAAGAAAAGGAGAAAACAAGATTCCACGCTGGATGGACCCGGAGGGAGCTGCCCTTTTCAAGACTATGTCACTGCCTGGCTTCTCCCAGCACATCCCAATCCCAGTGAGGGATTTTGTCAGCCTGGAGTGGAGCCAGCCCGCGAGCAGGCTGTGCAGGAGGGCACACGGAGCGGTCATTTCCCATCTTTGCAGATGAGGAGTAACAGAAGCCATTGGTTACTGGTGTTTTCTCCAGAAGGCTGACAAAATAACACGGCAACAAAGACCACTGGTGAAATCAGAGTGAAACCCTGATGCCTGCCAGGGCTTGGCGAGGTGCTGTGCAGCTGGGTCTCCAAGGGCCCACTGCAGGGCTTCAGGCCGAGGGCCAAACGTGCTTCTAGAGCCCGACTGAGCTTGTTTGACAGGATGGCGTGAAGGCAATGCATACTGAGGTTTCAGGTGAAAAAGCTGGGGTTTGTGCCTGCTTGCACTGCGGTCATCCCTGATTCTATCTCTCTGAAGAGGCAGTAAAACCAGAAATACCCACCGAAGCCCTGACCTGCTATAGGTACAACAGCTAACATGGTTTTAAAGCAACTTGAGGTGAGAGCTAATACTGTATTGTGTCAACAGAGCTTTGAACTAGCAAAAAGCTAAAGGAAGATACAAATACAAAATGGTACTGAGTAGAAAATACGAAGAAAATGAAGAGCATCGAGGTATCTCGAAGGGTCTCAAAGTGTGAATTGAATTTCCTACCAATAGATTGCTAGAAGTGTTGACAGCTATACTGAAGGCAGCAGTGTATGAGGCCCATCTCCTGCTTTTTGCCCTTCTGCCACATTTTCACAGCTGAAGAAATCTTTCACGCTGTTTTGGGGAAGAACATCTGTTAGACAGCAATTGTTAACCCTCCACAGACCTCTTCAGCTAATTGGACAACTCTAGCTCAGGACGTCCTGTGGCGCATTTCAGCCTGCAGTGTGAGCAAGACACAACACGTCGGGTGCTCAGCCTCCAGCCTTCCCCTGCTGCACATGAAGACGCGTACCTCTGGGGGCGTACAGCTCAATTCATTATTTATAGCCGGTGATAAAAGTTTTTCCATGAAAACTGTAAGAGTACAGACAACCAGGGAACACTGCCAAAGCTCCTGGAATGAAGGGACACAACTGGAGAGCAGCCAGGCTCACAGCACTGTGTCGCCGTTTGGTGGGCAGCACGGTGAGGTTTCTCTCAGTCCCTGCAGTCTCTGGATGAGGCTTGTGATGCAGTTTCCTTATTCCTCGAGGCCAGTGTTGTGAATGAGTGGATAATCCAGACTTGAAGTGAACAACACTTCACTGGCACTTTTCTTAACCTGCTGGTTGCAGCCTGCTTGCAAATGGTTAAGCTATTAAAGTGGAGAGCTCCAGAAATATGACATGACCCATTAGCTCATGCGAACATTTGTTGTTGCTTTTTTCTTAATTGGGTCATTTATCACTAAAAGATCAGCAGAAAGAGCTAGTTTAAATGTCCTGCTTATTTCTTGCTTAAACATGTTTAGCTTTCAAAGTCCTTCCTTTGAGCATTATTATTTAGCTTTTGAGTTCAATATTTATTACAAAGTGTAGATTAAAAATGCCCCCTTCATTGTTCAGCCATACGCCATGATTAAAGAACACTTGTAGAGCACTAGGATTTCAGAAGACTCTCTAACATTTCTAATAATGGCTTTCAAATACTTTCACAGCATATCCCCTACAGAAGTCACTAAAAAGCAAAGACTTCAAGCTTCAGAATGTCTCTTGTGAGAAATGACACTGGAGGAAGATTCAAAAAACGCAGAGGCTTGAAGTGATTTGCCTAAAACCATGTGGGAAATGAAAGCAGAAGCAGTCATGCACTGTAACCACAGCATTATCTTTCTACACAGCTTCTCTACCAAAGAAAATTGAATAAATACACAGAAAGCAGCTGGAAGAAATTGCCATTAGCCTTCCTGTGTTAGTCCTGATCAGTCTAGATAGCCTAATTAGGTGGTGATATGCCTCCAGCTAATGACCGTGGCACCAACTATTTCACCATCACTTCGGGATACTGTCCAGCATCTTTTCTGAGGTTGTGCACAGGTTGTGTCTGATTTTAGTCTCCCAGATGTCCGAGTCAATCAGTGTACAGCTAATTACCAGTGGGGCTGTAGCTATACTTAGGGATATAATCCCACCTCGACGGCAAGTAAATCCGCGCATGTCATCAGGACAGCTGCTTACGGCAAAAGAGACTCAGTGCAAGCTGTGAATCCCGTGGAAGGGTGAAGCCAACAGTATGAGAGTGCCTTCAGCTCTCGTCCCAGCTTCCTCAAATGTGTTGCAAGAAACCTGCGTTCTCTTTGCGTCCCCAGCATTTCTCAGGATCCACTTTTGGAGGTTATTCCTGGCTAAAATCCATTATGATTGCTGCCTCCCCCTTAGTGCGAGGAGGGGGATGTTCATTCATCTCAGCAAAACTTTGGTGAGCTGCCTGCTCCTGCAAAGACAGAACACAGAACAAAAGTCCAGCCTGGTCCTGGTACCGAATACTGAGCTGTAATGCGCTTCAGGACCGTGTCCTCAGGTTTAAATTCCTTCAACTCTCTGCATCGGCAGCTTGGAATCCCAGCAGGGCTGATTCAGCCCTCCTCATCCTCAAGCAGATAATATTTAAGCCTTATATTTAAGTCTCATCAGCCCTAGGGACTGATGCGGGCAGTTTGGCACAAATCCACCTGTAGATGAACCGCACAGACAACGAAGAGGGGTTATACAGGCTGGACAATCCCTCAGCCCGTGTAAAATCCAGTGCAGAAATTCCCAAATAAACAACCTTTGTGTGTGTTTTCCCTTCTGGAAGGAGACTTTGCGTCTGTGGCACCATCAGGGCCCTGAGGTCCCCTCTGCACCCCCGGGAGGCACCGTGCTCGCCCCAGGAGCTGGCAGGGCCGAGGGCAGGGCCACCGGGAGGCCGTCAGGGCCGGGACAGGCTCCCCAGGGCACCTTCGGGGCTCATTTTGGGCCGATTCCGCGTGTTTTCCCTCAGCATCTCGAGGGCTGCGAGCAGGCACATCCCCGACCCCCGCGAGCCGCGGGCACCCCCCCAACACGCCCAGGCCCTTCCCGAGCCTTTCTCCTCCTCTCCCTGGGCCTCGCAGCCGCGGTCGGAGCGGGCAGGGCCGTGCCGGGCGTGTCGGGGGGGCGGGAGCGGAGCCGCAGCCCCGCAGCGCCCCGGCTGCCGCCGCCTCCGCCTCAGCAGCGCCCGTCGGGAGGCGGCCGGGCCCAGCCCCGCTTCCCCCCCCCCGCTCCCCGCCCGCCCAGCGCCATGGCGGCCGCCGAGCCCGGCAGCGGCCGCTACCAGCAGGTGAGGGGAGGCAAAGGGGGGGGCAGCGGGGCTCGGGGGGGCTCCGCTGGAGGCCGGAGGGGCCCGGTGGGGAGCGGGGGGGAGCCGCGGGTGGCGGTGTGGGCCCGGCCGCGCTCCCTGCACGGAGCCGCAGCGCCTGGCAGCCGGCCTTAATGCCACGGCTGGGAGCTGCGGGCAGCGCTGGGGGCCCTCTAGGCCCCAAACAGGGCTTCAAGAGCTCCCCGGGGGTGGGTGCGGGTTTGGGGGGACTTCCCCGGCTCCCCCGGGAGCAGGAGGGGAGCGGGTGGGGGCCCCGCTGGGTGCCGCGCCCCGCAGCAGGAGCTGAGGCCTCGCTGCTTGAAGCAGGGGCAGAAACTGCTGCACGCCACAGCCCTGCCCCCTGTCCCCTGGGTGTTGGCAGCAGCTGGCACCGCGTCGCGACTTGCTGCTGGTGTCGCGATAGCGGCCGGGGCCCTGAGAGCACCAGGTGCGACCCCCCCTCAGGACAGGGCATTAAGCCCATCCCCATGGCACTGGGTTTTACAGGGAGATACAAGTTAGGTGAAAGTTGTGTGCCCCCGCCCCGCAGCGCGGATGTCCTTACAGAGACACATCTTGTTGGTCTCGGCCACATCAGATACAAATAACCAGGTCTCCTTACAAATCCAGAGTCCCGCAGTTGGCGTGACCCTGACAAACCTCTCCATAAACGCATTTTGTAAAGGGACCCAGCCTCGTGTCCTGCCGTCCTGAGCCCGTGGCGATAGGTGACAGAAATGCTGGAGGACTCTGGTGCCTTCTTCTCTAGTGGCTCTCCGGACCTGCCCGATAAGAACTCAGCTGATTTCCTTAAAGAGGAATGTGAAAAGCTGTCCTTTCGCCAGCTCCTGCTCACACATCAGGCAGACACATAACAGACACTGTTATTACTGTAGAGCAGAGCTCTGCGTGGTACAGCAGAGATTAGAAAGGCAGGCTGTGCCCCTGAGGATTTGTGCTGCTAAAGACAAGCTCCTGGGAGAAAACGGGTGTAATTGAGTGCGGAATGAGAAACCGATGCACAGATGTATTTATTTCTTGGAGCTATTTAGAAGTTGCTTTTTTCCCCCTGCCCCATTCCAGAACAGGGAATCCATATTGCTGGAAAGTGTGTTACTGGCTCCTTATGTGTGTCTTGCTCCAAAAATCCCTGCGTGCTGTGAAACTAGAGGTGTGGAGTTGGTATTTACGAGGAAAGGATGTGGAAGTATCTCTCCCAGCGCTGGCTGTGCCAGTTTTTTCATACGTTGAAGTTTATTGTGTGTAAATGTCATTTGTGCCAATGAAGAGAGGCTTGTAACGGATCAATAGCCGTGAGGCTAAATGCAGGATCCGGCAGATGTAGGTAGTGTGTAGGCATTGAGGATGAGCTCCTTTAATCTGTAAGTTACGGGGTGATGAGGCAGTGGAGGAGGGCCGAACATTTGAAATCTGGAGAACTTGTATTTTGGGGAGAGATGTAGTGCAGTGGTGGTTGGCACACAGTTTGGCAATTCCTCCAGGGCTGACCGTGCTGCGCTGTCGACGTGTGGCAGAGCTGTGTGCCCCGTGGGTGCCAGCTGCGTATCCACGTGTGTGCCTGGGAGCAGCTCTGAGGAGCTGTGGGCACTGCTCGAACGTGCACTGACCATACCAAGTATTTTCAGAATTCCCCGTGTGTGCTTTTAAAAAAACAAACCACAAAAAAAAGGCGATAGGATAATCTGAGGACAACAGAAATGAGTAATTGAGCTCCAACCCTGTGTTTCTCCCCCTGCCCTGCTCCTTGGCCCTGCAGACCCATTCAGGCTGTGCATCCCCCAGCACCTCCTGCAGTGCAAACTCACCTGTGGCTGTTTGCTGTGCAGCGTTAAAGGGGTGCTTGCGGCACGTGGTTCATTTTCCAAAGCCATTTTTCCAAAACCTCTAGCCCTGGTGCTTTACTCAGGCCTTAGGCAATCTAATAAGAAGCAGCCTGTGCTTGTGCCTCTGAACGGTGTGGCACGGATGCAATGTGCTGAGGAAGAGCAGGACAAAGGTAAGACAAAACCCTGGGCTGGGTGCCCGCGGGTGTCGTGTCGGCTCCTCCGGCAGTGCTGGGCTCTGCCCCCCAGGGCCGGGGCTGGGAGGTGCTGGGGAGGAAGGAAGGCGGTGGCACGGTGCTGCGGTCACTCCGGGCAGTGCTGGCCTGAAGCCTTCTGAGCATATCCCCTTGGTGGTGAGCTCAGCAACAAAACTGTTTTGTTTTTAGGATCGAAAGGAGCCTCCGTTCTGGAAGAAATACTTAGGCTTTTATTAGGTTTATGTGTTAACTGCTTTTTCCTTGAGGCATTTGGGACTGTATGTGATGTATATGAGTAATGCAAACCCACCTAGGCTGTGGTGGGTGTGTTAAATAAGACAGACACATTCCTTTTTTACACGGTACTTTTTTCCGGTTCCACTCGTTGAAGGCTAAAACGGGTTGTGAATCATTTTGTAATGTGAGGTGGCTATGGAAAACATAAGGAACAAAGATTTTTCCGTTTGTTTGGTTTTCTTTCAGTGAAACTGTAGAAGAAATGTATTGCTGAGGGTACGTGAGCGCATGCTAAATCCATGGAGGGCCACAGTGCTTGCTGAGTGCCTGGGGAGACTGATGTGAAGTGGGAAGGGAGGTGGCAGGTGGCACCCTGTGCTTACCTCAGGCTTGTGTTTGGTTGTTCAGTTGGAGAAGGGGCACAGATCAAAGCTAAAAGCTGAGAACGTGCCGTGTCTCTGAATGCCAGCAGATAGCATGAATGCTGTCAGTGCCCATCGCTTCCTTGGTGAGGTGTTTGTCCTTTGCCACAGATGCGCTTCCCAAAGGTACTCGCAAGTAGCTGGTAAGAATGATAAGGAAATTTCCAGGGGTGGTTGTTGTGGTTTCTTCTGTGCATGCAGATGGGCAGAACTGGAGCTGCCTCTTGGCACAGAGGCAGCGGAGGCTCACCAAAAAGTGAGGTGAAAAGGTGATTGCAGAACTGGCATACAATCGCTGCCAAAAGCTCAAAGGGCTTGGGAAACATTAGCAGTACCACCACACAGCTTGTCTAACAGCAGAAGGTAGCCTGGCAGGCAAACTTCCGAGTTTTAAATGTTATTTCAGGTGTCAGGGTTGTGTCGGGCTCTCAGCTGGGCCTCCAGGTTGCCCAGTGACTCCCAGCAGCCGTGCTGCCTCCTGCATGGGGGTGGCAGCGCCTTCTGGAAGTGGCCGTGCTGACAGCAAGTTCCTAAAGTACCTCTGTGTGTGAACGCTCAGCGTTTGGCCCTGGGTGTAAGGAGAAAACAGCGTTATTAAAATACGTCCCTTTGTTCTGTTTCTGCCTCTTCTTGTGAAATACCCAAATTCGATAGATGGAACAGGAGGATTTTTGAAATTGAAGGTGCTTAATATTCATATGATAATAAATTTTTAAAACTATTTTGAAGTGCATGAAACATCCAGCATTCATTCTTCCTGTGATGTATGCGTGTCCTGAAAAACGTACGCGCGATCCTAAATATTACAGCGAGGCCTTCTGCTTCGTTAAGTGTGTGAAATTTAATTACTGCTCTCAGAGGTGGAAACCTCCTTCTTCTGTACAAAACCTCGGACACGGGAGGAGGAGGAGGAGGAAGGCCCTTCCTGCCTGCCTGCTCCCCCAGGGGTTGGCGAGGAGCAGCCGGGTGGCTGGGTGCTGTCAGGGCGATGCAGTTAAATGAACTGAAAGCTTCGGGGAGAAAACAGTTATTTGCTCATCAAGGAGAAGGCTGCCGAGGGCTGGTGCACGTGGGCTGCCTTGTCTGATACTGCTCATTATCCCCGCTGATTAGGAAGTTAGAGGAGCCTGAAACAGCGCTGGGCAAAGTCGGGGTTTCAGATCAGTGCAAGGTAAGGCAATGGGAAGAGCTGTTCCCTCTTTTGGACTGGGCAGAAAGTTTCTTTGTTTCCAGAAGGCCAGGAATGCAAAAGGAGAAGGGTGCGGGGTGTTGGGAGTGAAAGGGAGCAGGCTGGGCACTTGCTAATTTGGTGATGACATCTTTTTTGCATTACCATTCTGCGTATGGATTTGCAGAGGTTATGATTCCGTTGTTCTGAGAAAAAAATCAATCCTGCCACCTTTTTAAAAACTATCGATCCTCTCTCTGTTAGTAACCTACATAGCTGCCTGGGAAGCCTCGCAGAAACCATAGTAACAACGGGGCGAGGGCTGGTCGGGGCCGTCTGCGTTCGAGGAGCCCTCCGTGGGGTTTCTGAGCAGCTCTGCCTCGTGTGCCAGCACATGAAACGAGCTGAAATGCAGAAAATGCTGGCGGTGTGCTGCCGGGCAGGTCCCTTACAGGCGAGGCACTGCTAGGACAGGGCTGGCAGGGATCCTGAGTTCCCGCGAAGAGCTGCGTGTAGCCTGGGGACTCGGGCCATGGGGAAGCGTAAAACAACCCTGCAAAGCTGTGCCAGCAGCCCGTGGGCTAAGTTCAGAGTATTTCAAAGAAGGAACAAATGTATTTATTGGAAAGGCCTTAAAAATTGGGTGGAAATATTTGGAAATGTTGTATGAGATTTGGACGTGGGCGCGGCGTGCGGCTTCACGGCTGCGGGAGGTGACGCGGGGAGGCAGCGGCTGCTCACAGCCAGCCTCTGGTGGCTGCTGCCTGCTGGAAAATGCACGGCCCTGGGCCCTGCCCTGGTCTGCCAGGCAGCTTTCTGTCATTTCAGTAATCAGGTGAAAAAACAATCTCAGCCAGAGTCTTGTTCTGATAACTGGACACGATGCTGTAAATACCGCCCGTTTTTGGTGCAGCAAATCCAGGAGTCGTGCTTTAAAAGCTGAAATCTGCCGGTGAATCAAAGAGAGAATACCTGCCTGCCTCAGCCTCAGCCTGCCTTAAAATCAGATCCCCCGGGCTCTCCCCCGGGCTCCGAGGCCTTTTGGCAGCAGCGCCCAGGGGTCTCGGCCGTGCACCCAGCCGGGAGCTCCCGCGGTGCGGTGCCTGCACCCGGTGCCTGCCCCGCCAGGCTGGGGAACGCAGGGCGAGCGCTGCCGGAGCGGTGCTGGGCATGTGAGAGAGCTGATGATTCATCCTTCCTGTCACATGAAGCCGTGCTGCGTTGCTAATAAGCACTTAGTTGAATTTTAGATGCCTGGAATCATTAAAAAGGCTGGAAGGCAGTTGTGTGCCTTGTCCATTAAAAGGAGGATCTGCTTTCTCTAACCGCCTACCTTACAGAGCCTGGGGCTCAGTTTTAAAAAGTAGCTGCGTTTGTTGTGTCGTTCAGTGAATTGGTGTGGTTTGGAGCGAGCAGGAGGCTCGTCTTGCTGTCTTCTGCGTGATGCAATTGCAAGGAGAATATAGTAAGGACCCTAAATGTAAGAATTAATGCTGAACCAGGTGCCCGTGTCCTCTCCTGTTTCACTTCCTGCAGTGCTCGCACATCTAGCTCTTCCCTTCCCCTTCCCTGGGGTTGTACCTTAGGTCGGGTGTTTTTTTCCTCTCCTACCCGTGAGCCTCAGGCTGTGATTCCCTCCACCCCGGTGAGGAGGGCAGGGAGCACGGGGCGTCCTGCGGACAGTGCCCGTGGTGTGCCAGAGCCTCCCTCCTTCATTAATGGGCTGCCTCTGGGATAGGTGGCAGGAAAACGTGCTCAGAAGTATTGAATTTTCATGGACAAAGCGAGACTGAGCATGGCAGAGCATTTTCTGAGAATTCCTAGGCTGCAGAGCTGAGGGAGGCTGACTCCCCAGCTCCGGCGGGGCTGTTCCTTTGCTTGCCCTTTTCCCCTCTTGGCTGATCCCTGGCTCTGGGGGCAGCGCTGCCCGTGCCATCACTTGCTAACCCAAGTCATTTAAACATTACCAGGTTCCACTCCCTCAGCAGCAGGTGTGTTTGAAGCCTTCCTTGGCGCAGGGAGCAGTGACCCACAGAGACGTGGGGCGGGCAGCAGCCCCCTGGGGGAGGCGAAGGGCGAGCGGGGCCCCAAAACTGAAAAAGCTTTGGCTTTGACTTTGGCTGCGGATGTGGATGTAGTGTGATCCTTTGATCTCAGGTATCAAAAGGAAAAAAAAACACAAGATGCTGTGCAGTGATGTATAAAACAAGACCTTCATTTACAAGTCTGAGCTGATTTTTTCCCCCTGATACGCCGTACAAGCAAAATAAGAGCCTCCAGCCCTCCCGAGCTCTAAAGGCTTGGGAAGGACTTCAGTGCCAGCTTAGGAAGAAGCCAAAAGCGTCTCTCCAAAGAAAAGAAAGCAAACGTCCCAGATGGCTGCAAGTGCATTAGCATTAGCATGCAGGAGGAGGAGTGGAGGAAGATGTTAGGGCAGAAGTCTGTAAGCTCCGTTCTGGTGCCTTCTGCTTTGAACCCATCCGGGTTGCTGTTGGCAGTGTCTGCGATCCCAGCCCCAGCCCCTCACCTTCTCCATGCGAGCGACGCTGTACGGCTGGTGAGCTGCATGGCTATTTATACACAGCCTGTGGGAAGCATGCTGCACAAAATAAACCATCTTCACTCACACGGTGTGAAAGGCTGAGGGGAAATGGCAAGAATCAGACTTCCATGTGCCATTACATAGCCACTAAAAAGACCAAAAACCTTCCCCAGCAAAGCCCCGGGAGCACTGGAGACTGCTGTTGGGTGTCTCCTGCTGTGTCCTCAACCCGAACAGATGTGATTGCAGCTCCTGAGCTGGGTGAGCTGGGGAATCTTGGGAAGTGCCAGGGAAATGCAAAGGTACCAGAAAGGTGTGTGCTGTGCTGTGCTGTGCTGTCCAGCAGCAAAGCCCAGGTGTGCGAGGACACGACTTGAAAGCACATTAATGCTGAGAGGCCACGCTGATAATCTCGAGCAGGAGTGCTTTGGAGGGAAGCCAGCAGCTCTCAAATGCCCCGTGCCATAGAGCAGGCTTGTTCCAGAAGAGGCTGCTTGTGCCATTAAAACTAGAGGGATGCTTCCACACACCGGGGGGCATGCAGTTAACTTCTCTTGTGTGTGGTCTCTTCAGCTGCAGAATGAAGAGGAGCCAGGCGAGACTGCACCGGTGGTAAATGATGCCCCTCCGCCTTACAGCAGCATTTCTGCGGAGAGCACAGGTAAACGTGCAAAAGGAAACAGCTGGGTTTGCTCTGCTGTTCTTTCCTACCTCCTTCATCGTTCTCCTTATTGCCAGGCGGCATTGCAGCATCCTCACTGAGGAGGCAGCAAGGGATCAGAATCGATCCAGAGGCACTGTTGTTACTTGTGGTTTAGGAGATGCATTTTGGCTGCGGTCATCTGAAGTCTTCCATCAAGTGGAGTTCAAGTTACACTCCGCAGCGTTCTTAGCAGATTGAAGACAGTTAAAAAGCAAAGTGCTGCGAGCATTTGTGGTTCTCCTCTCATTTGGCATTTGAATGATACTGTGCTCCTTCCAAAAATGTCTTGCTGCTTAAAAGGGATTAAAGAATTCATGATTTCTGCAATTTTCATAACTAAGGGCTTGGTCATGAGGGTTATACTTCTGATTCATCGTGCTGTCATATAACTCACTACTAGCTTGGAACAAAACAGCTTTTTTGTGTGCTGGTTGTGTGTCAGAGTGTTTTGGCGTAGGTAAACCTTACCGTTTTTTCTCACAGTCAACTTCTAAAGATTTGTGAATCAAATGCAGCATACTGTCAGTCTCTCAGACAGCCAGCTGGCTTGGGACAGAAGCTGGAATATTGTGCTTCTCCAGCGAGCTGAGCATCCTGCCTCAGCACACAGCTGTAACGCTGGCCCCATTAGTGCCCATTCCTTGGAGTGTCTGAGGCTGTGGGTCAGAAGTGCTCTTTGATTTTTTCCAATCCCTTCCCCCCCCCCATCAGAAAACAATTTGGAACCCTTTTCTGCAAAAACTGGTCACCAGTGGCCTGAGGCTTGGAGTGGTTCTTCTTTGACTAACTCCAACCATTTGGGATTCAAAAATGTGACTACTTCTGTTTTATTGAAGGAAAGGCACAGCATGTGTTATTGTTTTAAAAATAAGTAGAGCCAGGCATGCTAAATAGTGCTCTGCATATTACTTGGTATTAGATAGTGTTCAAAAACAAGAGTGCTCTCTTGTTTTTTGCTTCTTGTTCTGGGATAGCAAGAGGCTAGGATGATGGGTAGGAGACAGGAGGCCTTACCAGCATCGGGCATTGGGGTCTTTTGAAGTCTTCTGAAATATTTCTCCTTCCCAGCATGGTGTTATTAAGGAGCAGACAAGTTACCTTCTGTATAACTTTCTCATTGCAGCTTATTTTGACTACAAGGATGAGTCAGGATTTCCTAAGCCTCCATCTTACAACGTGGCCACAACACTGCCTAGTTATGATGAGGCAGAGAGAACCAAGGCTGAAGCCACAATTCCCTTGGTTCCTGGAAGAGTGAGTACACTTGGCTGGCTGTGTGTCCTTCACATTGCTCGTGTAGAATTTCTGGTTTAAGTCCTGCTTATCAAGTGTCCTGACTTTTCTTACTTAGCTTTTTAGGGCAGTGATATTATACGCTCCCAAGAGTTCTGAGGGGTGAGTGTTTATTGTTGGTGGTGCTTTTTTTTAAAAAAAAATTTCCTCTAGGCAGCAATGATGATGTAAGACATCTCAGTAATGCCACTATTTGCTATCCAGATTAGTTTGGCAGGCTGACAGAGGCAGTATACCATAGCTTTGTGCTCTGTCAGTGTTTTGTTTTGTTTTTTTTTTCATTGTTTTGTTTTAAGATTTAGGATTAAATTTTCAGCAGTGTAATGTACCTACTCTTGATACTCCTGCTGTTTACTTAGTTGACTTTCCCAGGAGTCAGTCTAGTTGATAAAAAGATGATAAAACCATTCCCTCTATTGCAGTATTTTTTTAATTTATTTTTATTTTTTAAACATCTTTTTTTTCAACACTGCATCTTGTTCAGTCTGTTCCCCCACCCCTGATAGCATTAAATTTCCACTACTCCTTCTTTATAGAAGCCAAATTCCTGGTTGAGATGAAAAGTTTAATTTTTCTGTTTGAGCAGGGGCATTCTTTATACTGAGAATAACAACACTTGCAGTCTTGACTATCTTCAAACAAACAAATAAATAAAAATAATGCCAATGACTTAATATGTGATGCCTGCATCCTATCCTTGGGATTTTTTCCTGCTTGCATTTGTAGCCTTTTGATATTTAGTCATATATTTCCCTGAGGGGGCTTTCCTTAAACGTAAACTAAGCATTTTGTAGCCTTCCAATGTGCATTGCTTTTTGAGGGCTGTGCAGTTTGCTATCTTGAAGAAGCAGGTGCAGGTGAGGGGTTGCTGTATGGATTGAACTGACTGAAATCCACCCATTCTTTTCCCCTTTTGATTTGCAGGAGGATGACTTTGTGACACGGGATGACTTTGACGACACTGACCAGCTGAGGATAGGGAATGATGGCATTTTCATGCTAACTTTCTTCAGTAAGTACATGGTGAAACTTTATTTTTTTCCCAGACTGTTTCAGAACCCAAAATAGTTATTTTCACACTTAGGTTTATGTAGCACTGTGAAAAACCTGTGTGTGCCAATTTTAAGGGTTTGATTTTTTTTCCTTGGTATATAAAGAGGGCTTGATCATCTGCTTTTCTCTTGCTTTCTCAGTGGCATTCCTCTTCAACTGGATTGGATTTTTCCTGTCTTTCTGTCTGACTACTTCAGCTGCAGGAAGATACGGGGCCATTTCTGGGTTTGGTCTGTCTCTTATCAAGTGGATCCTTATTGTCAGGGTAAGTTGTGTAGTGCAGAAACATGTACTCTTTTTTTTTCTCTCCACTTTTCTCTCCCCAACTCATTTTTGTCACTTATACTGAATTTATTTGTAGTAAATTTAGCTTTTTATGCTGAAATGGATTTTGATCCCCTCACTTGACGAGGACAGAGCTTTTTTGTCGTTCTGTCCTATTTATGTAGTTATATGCTGGGACTGTTATTTTAATAAAGGAGAATAAAGATTGCACACCCAAGGATGTCTCTCTCTGGCAGAGCCACTGTATTGGATCAAAATGTGGTTGTGTGTTGAGCAGTAACAATGATCTGATCTTCATAAAACATTTATCCAGGTGAAGCCAGCCCTACAGTCAGCATAGCAATGTTCCTCTCCAGGATGAAGTTCTTTAGGTGCTGCTTTGAAAAATCGATATTCTCTAAAATGTGGGTTTGGTGTGAGCATGACCAGTGAGAAGAGGGAAACAGGGACTTGAGAATTAGGCAGTGTGAGGTTTGTTTTGTTTTTTTTTTTTTGTGCTGAAGGAAGAGGCAGTGACCACGTAGTCACATGGGTGAGAGAAGCTCGCTGGTGCCCTCTGGTGAGTTGTGCATGCGACACAAGCAGCAGGTGATCAGAAGTGTGCTTTTCTATTTTAATTTATTTTCCATAGTAACAGCGTGCATATCTAGGTTGCTAAAAGATCTTCTCTGCTCCCCTCCACTGGATCACACAGAGAAAGGCAGGATGTGACTGATCAGCGCTGGTTTGTATTTTAGGAGTTCAGATCCAAAGAAAGGGTCCTGCTGGGCATGGACCTCTGCCTACAGAAGCAAGAAAGGCTGGTGTATTATTTTTAAAACTTAGAGGCAGGGAGAAAGCAAAACATTTCTAGGGGGAAAAAAGACAAAAATGATATATACATGTACTGATACTGTAAGAAATGAGAAAATATAGTCAAAATACTCTTTTGGATGGGTTGTGAGAAAAAATAAGAAAAGATTTATTCAGTGCCATGGAACGATGGTGGCTGTGAAAATGACATGCGGATGTCCCCGGCTGTCCCCAGCTGACATTTTAAATTTCAAGCAAAAAAAACTCAGCTGTGCCTGAGTAGAAATAGACAGCATTAGTGTTAGCATGGTCACTTCACACCTAGTATTTTTAGGCTAGGACTTGGATTTGTAAATACAATATATCTTAATTTTTTTCTGTAGAAACTTAAGATTTTGGGAGACATCCTTGTAACAGTGCTGTTAAAAACTATTTGCTGGATTAAGAGGTGTGACAGAGACCAGTGACTTTAACTGCAGATTTGATTTAAACTTCGGTATCAAGCTTGCCATTTGTTAGATTTTTAAATTAGAATAGAGTGAAAGCAAAATCATTGCATTTGCCATTGGCATAGTGAACTTAAGTGCTCTACTAGTGTTGGTGCCTTTCATTCAACAGGCAGCAATTCTCCCAATAGAAATTACTGTCAAAGGGTTCCACAGGTATGGGATTTCTTTTTGACTGTGCTTTTGTTAGCTATGCTGTCCAACCTAACAGTGTAATTACATGATGCACTGCTGCAAGCCTGGTCTCTCCCCTTTCAGAAACTACGAACATGGCTTATCAGCATCAAAGGCGTGGGGGTGAATAGGAATATTTACTCACTCATGTATTTCTGCTGCACTGATTGGAAGAGTTTATGGCTGAGTATTTGATCTGTTCCATTCCCCTTGGTTACAGTTGGTCAGAAGTGTAGAAAAAAGTTCGTGGAGGTAGTTCATTCCCTCCAGTCTGTGTAGTTAATAAGATGCAGGGTTCTATAAACTCTCTTGTGTGCAGAGGGCTTGAGAATAGATTTGGGTTCAGACACTAGCATGTGCTTTAACTTGTAATTTTTTTTTTTTCAGTTCTCCACCTATTTTCCCGGTTACTTTGATGGTCAGTATTGGCTCTGGTGGGTGTTCCTTGTACTAGGTAAGTGTTTTGGTCTGGGGGAAAGAGGAAATGTTTGCTTAGAACTCTGTAAAGTGTAGTAGGGGCTTTTGTAAGCACAGCTTTACTGGCAGCTGAAATATGTACATGTAGATATAAAACTGGAATGTAACCCTCAAACTCTTCCTGAGCACTTTTTGTGTTTTGAAGATACACATAAGCCACAGCCTTCTGTCGTCATTCTTGGTATCAGTGTCACTTTTATCATCCAGAAGGGAAAAACAAGAGAACAATACTTGTCTTCAGAGTTACTGATGTTGTCTGTTCTTGTATTTTAAATGGAAGAGTCAGTTGTGGTCTTGTGGACTGTCTTTTTTATTTTTTTAATTTTTTCCCCTTCCTTTGGAAGTGGCTAGGCCTCATTTGGAGTCGAAAGTTTTGTGATTGGCTAAGGAAAGTTTGTTTTTGAGATGGGATGAAATTGAAAGATCATGTGTCATTGATACAAGAAAAGTTCCTGTATTTAATCAGCAATTACTCATCCCAGCAACTTAAGTCCCTCTGTGCTAGTAACAGTGAGTCGAACTGCTCCTTCTCTAATTGCAGAAGCAAAATCTGCCCTAACCAGACAAATGTGTTTCTCTCATCTAGGTTTTCTGCTGTTTCTCAGAGGATTTATTAATTATGCAAAGGTTAGAAAGATGCCAGATACTTTTTCCACTCTCCCCAGAACCAGAGTCCTCTTTATTTACTAGAGGTAAGCTTTCTGCTTTCGTGAAGTTGTTCTGTTTTTTTTTTTTTAAGTTTTATTTAGTAACGAGGCTTTTATTTATGACAATACTTTTAGAACACAAGGCAGCAGCAAACAATTGTTTCTTGGTGCCACATACACAGCTCCTGTTTCTACAGATGGGCAGAGCCAGACTGACTTGGTGGGGAGCAGAGGAATATTTGACATTTCTATCTGAGTTTTCCCTTTGAATAATTTTAAATTCATTAGATTCCATGACTTGAATTGTACAAACAGAATCTCTGCCCCTTGGTGTTGCACTGTATTTGACAGGTGTGTCTTTCAGCATAAATAATATGCCTGAAACATGTGGTATGTCCTAAACATGAATAGAGGTCACAAAATCTGTTTGGAAGACTGTGCCAGTGTATCTGGCTTATGTCCCAGAAAGAACAATTTGTCTGAATTTAGTGTGCTCTTTGAATTTTTTGCCAAGTTCCTGAAGAAACTCAGCTCTTGCACACCATTTCTCATTGCAGACCTCTCCTGCATACTTGAACACACTTTTACCTGAACGTTTTGAAAAAGCCTTAATGCCTAGAAGTCTTTTTCTTTAAGGCTGATCCTTAACATTGCTACCTTCCTAATGGGACTTTAAAGGAGGAGAATTAAGTAGTTGAATCCTTCTAGCATAATTTCCTGCTTACAGCAGATAATGGCCTTGCATTAACTGTCCCTCCCCGAGGGGAAGGAAATCCTGTAATAGTTTGCTTCCCAGATGGCGAGTGCAACATGATGCTCCCTTTAGAAAATTCATAATAACACTAGATTTCCCCAAGACAGGGCTCAAGCAGTTGCAGCTGGGACAGTGGTATAAAGAAACCAAACAAACCCCAGCTTTAAATTGAGGTCATTAAATTGTTCAGAATTTAAAACCAAAGCTTAATTTTCCAAATGCATTTTCCTTTTATTAGAAACTGTGAGTTGCTTAAGATACTGCTTCATTTCTGTTTTGCAGTGGGAACATGCTACACAAAATGAGAATTGTGCAGTTTTCCAGCTCAGGTCGTGCAGTGGTGATAGCATGTAAAAGTAGTTCTTCAGTCAGTTTATTGAAGTGTTTCTGTTCCATTTAATGCCATTACTGGTTTATGGTGGACTTTTCTGTTGACTTCCTCCAGGATTTGTAATATCCTCTGAAATTCCTGCTGAGTCACCAGAAGGATTACTTCCCTCAGGTGTATAGTCACATAGTGAGAGCATTCAAGCATCAACTGTGTCATCTGTAGTTTGTTTTCACTAAACTGTTTTTTTTGTTTTTTTTTTTAATTTTGCTTCTTTACTGAAACTTAGTTTTTCATTTGTTATAGGAACTGTGTGTTTTCTTGTTGCACAGGCCTTTCCTGTATTGGAATTTGAAATTCTAATTGTAGAGACCTTGCTTAACTCCTTGCTTGTAAGGATGGAGGTGTAGTATTTTTTAAAAAATCTTTTTTTTTAAATTTTTGTACACTTGGGAGCTTTCAAAAAGCACTCTTTTAGATGCCTCAAGATAAATGTCTACAATCACTTCTAAAATCTACAACTTTGACATTTTCATTGGAAATAAATCTTTAATCCTGAATTCTGAGAAGGGAAACCACAAAAGACTTGGATTTTTACTATATTATTTTTTTTTAAGATTTCTGCTGCAGGACATAATGAAAAGGGCACAGTGAATGATCATTATTGTTCTAGAGGGGCTAATTTTTAGAATATAAGAAGGGAAAGAGGAGAGGAATAATTTGTGCAAATAAAAAAAAATAACTGGTGAAAATGAATCTAATTGAAAGTTTGTTGTTTACTGTTTGATGTGTGTACAAGTAACAGACATCATTCCTGACAGCATCCCAGCAGAATCCCCCAGCTGTGTGCTGAGTGCAGGTGTTTTATGTTGGATCTCAGGTTTGGATGGTTCTTCCCAGCATGACTGGAACAGGCAATTTGTGAGAGCTGGTGCCTCTCATACTGAGACGTTTGATATAAAGATACAGAAGTCATAATCGTGTGTGTGGATGCAGCAAATAAGACGGAGTACAATTTTGTTCTCCTAGTGCAAATGCAGTGTAACTTCATAAACGGATGTGTTTTTATGCCTGAGTTTCTAAGAGCGTTGCCTGTTTCGGTGTCTGTTTTTAACTCTTCAGGAATTTTAACTCTTTAGAAGTGGAACATACGCACAGAAACACTGCACATTTCATTAGAGTCATGTCATTGTGTACTGACATACTTCATAAGCCTTTAGACATCCTGCACTCTTTGTGAACTACATCCTTCTGTTATCCAAAATAGCAATCTAACTATAGTTTCAATATTCAATATCCTTCTCCGACAGATGTTTTCTGGCAAATGTCTTCCTGCGTTAGCGAATTCTCCCTCAAGAAGTAATAGGACACCTGCAGGAAGTGAATCAAGACTCTGAAACAGAAGAAAAAATAATCACCTGCTTTAAAATAAATAAATAAAAGTACTGTTGAAAAAAGGAGAAGCATTTCTTTCTATTTGTTTCTAGATGTAAAATTTTAATAATTAATGCAGAATTCTGTAATCATTAAATCATTAGTGGCTAATGTTTGCAAAAGCTCTTGCAATCGAGTCTGTGACGTGCTAATAAAGCCTGATGTAGTATCTGTAGTAATTTGGGTAGCATGAGCTATGCCCCGCAGCCAGCAGGGGACAGGCTTGCTTTATTTCCTTCCACATCCTGGGAGCAGGTTTGGACTCTGGTCGTTAGTGTACGGCGTGCATAATGCTGGCTGCCCCGAAGGGATGAGCTCAAAAGTGTAAGTGAAGGCATTGCTATGGTTACATACCTTGCTGCTGCTTAGTTCTCCACCACCTGTGCTATCTGCGTCTGAAAGGAGAAATTGGTCTGTACATCTGTACGGTACGGATCCTCGAGGTGGAATTGGGAGAGAGTAGTATTTTGAAGGTGGCACAGGTATTAATTTTTTAATAGTCTATATTCTCAATGTTGTAGTATACTTTTCTTTCGTACTACCTACTTTTTGGACTATATAGAGATTTTCACAGTACACCTTGGTAGTGTAAAGATAAAAGGTCACATTGCAACTTTGTATAAAAATTATCTTGCAAAACAAAGGGCCTTTTTTTTTCTTTGGCTTGGGACTTTTGAGACAATTCCTAACATACCTGTAATTCTTGCTTTTATAATTTGTGTTAGCAGAGACGATGATGCATTATAAATGTAGATTTAATGTCCACTTTTGTGCTTTCTGCCAAGTGGTAATTCACTTTGGAGTTTTACTATGTTAAAACTGTAAATATAGCAGAACATTAATAAATGTCACTTACGTAGCAATTTTTGCTGTAGATCAGTGTTTAATTGAGTTTCTATGCTTTATTGCACCTGGTTAATGATTACAAATGCAGATTTTCTGCAGGAATTTCATCGCTTCTGCACAGAAGGTGTGACACAATCGGACTGCTTTCTCCGCCTCAGGGTATCCTCCCTCCTTTCTGTAGCCAGGTCTTCAAATCCTGAGAACAGTTTTCAGTTTCGCCCTGTTTCCCTGGCAGTTGAGGAAACAGCAATTCCATAAATTTTTGGGGGCGTGTTGGTTTTTTCTCGGTCTCGCATACATAAGCTATCTGCTTCGTGAAATGGTTTATTCATAGTTTTGATTCACGGCCGAACTTCACAAATGCACAGTCTCGATAAACAAGCGGTTGGGCGGACAGAGACAGATGGGGGTTACACGGTGACTTCCTTTTTAAACAAGAATAAGTGTACACAGAATTATTAAGTTTATCCTGCGAGGCAAAATCTGGAGCATTAGGGAACTCTGAATCATATTTGCCCAAACTTGGTAGATCGGCCTTGTGTTTACTCTCTTGGCATTTGGGCCTTATTTGGTCTTGTATATTCAGAGAACCAGAATATTTGGCATGCCTGTTCCTCCCCGTTTGGTGGCCTGGAGCTGCAGACACCTAGAGCTCAGCTGGTCTGCAGGCAGCGGCTCTGGCCATCCTCAAGGAGCACGGGCAAGGAGGGATGCCCTGCCGAAAGGGGGTGGGTGACGGGGTTTGAAGAAACCCACGCTTGTATTCAGCACGGGTTAACACCGACTCCAAACTCAAATAATTACTTTGGGTCTCTGACAGCTCAGCCACTTTACACGCAGAAGTGGTGGGGCCGTGGTGATCTCTGGTGACCGAATACCTTTGGCCTGCCTCCTGTCAGCCAGCTTGTTTTCTCTTTCCAGCATTGTAAACCTCTGAGCAGGTTCAGACAGGATCCGGATTCCATCTCCCAGAAACGGATTTTGCCTTTTCCCTGTGAAACCAGCAAATATTTTCCTCCCCGGGGAGGGGAGGCAGCAGGGCTGGCTCAGTGCTCGGGATGGGGGATGCTTACAGCTGAGCTTTTGCTAGCAAAGAGCTGGTACTATTCCTATAATGGTCACCTCTGCACCACGACTTCTCCCTCGTTTGTGTAGGTATGGTTTGTTTTACTAATCAATGAAAGCTCCTGGAACCTAATATTGCTACTTAGAAAGGGTTTGGTTTATAAATAATGATTCATTAGCAGATGTTAGAGCACCTTAGAGCAATGTCTGGGGCCTTGGTGCTGTCTGCAGGAAGTGGAACTTAGCTGGGCTGTGTGTTTTAGGGCATTTTGTGACTTTTGTCCTGCTCCTTAAACCCTTCTGATGGCACCTGCCCCTTCCAGCTGCTGCTGGGGTCTGCCCCGCAGCCTGCATGGCCCTGGTACCTGACGCCTACTCGGAGCCGTTCCCTTGTGTCCTCCAGGAGTGATCCCGGGGCAGTTTTGGGGCAGTTTGGGAAGGCAGAAACGAGCAGAACCTCCCTGCAGGAGGGCCTGGGGCTAGGGGGCGGCGGAGCTGCCATGGGGCCTCCTGCTTGCGGCACCGGGCCTGCTCCTGGCCTGGGGATTTTACACCACGGGTGCAAGGCAGGAAGGCTCAGCTGTGCTGCAGGCAGATCCCTCTTCTTGCCCAAACCCCAGAATCGTTTGGCCACTTGATTTTTTTTTCCAGTCATTTGGAAGTTGCTCTAAGATTGCTCTTCCAGGCGTTTTTCGGAAGCACGTCTCGAGGCCGTACTTGCAGTTCCCATGCAAGAAGGAAAAGCGAGGCGAGGGGGGCAGGATCAGCTGCAGGGGGAACGCCGCGTGCTGGAGGAAATCGAATCTGCCACGGGAGCGCGGGGCCGCCGCGGAGGAAACGTGTGAAATCTGCCCATTGTCCGCCTCTTCCGCCGTGCCGGTGGGAGCCCGGCCTGCAGTGAAAAGATGGGCGCTAATTGTCCGTGGCATCCATGGGAAAGCGGGGATTAGGCCAAGGAATAAAACCTCTACAGGGGAGACCTCCCACTTACTTAGAGACTTGTTTTCCCTCCGCTCTTGCTCTGGCTGATACACGCTTTTGTTCCCAAGAAGTTGATAAATATTGCTGGGTTTGGTAGTGGTTTCTGTAAGCTTTTTTTTTTTTTTGCCTCACTGCAGAGGTCCTTTCTCACAAGAAGAACGCTGCAATGGGTTTATTGTTTTGTGTTGCGGCCGCACAAAGCCAATGACCGACTAATTTTTCGTGGCTTCTTCAGTGGAAATGAGTCACGGGCTGCAGTGCCCCAGCCCAGGGCCGCGCACACTCCTGTGCCTGTGGTGCCTGGGGGAATCAGCCGGAGCTGAGGGCGGTGGGAAGCACCCCAAAGGGCCCGAGGCACGCTGCTGTCTCGTCCTCTGGGGCTTCAGGTGATTTCTGGGGTGTCTGGGATTCGCTTCCCTCTCTTACAGCCCGAAGGAAGTGTTCCCAGTACCCACCGCAGTGTTCATTGTGCCACATTTAAAGCATGGCTGTAGGTTTAATTGGGCCGGCAGGGCCCACCGGGCTGCTCCTGCTGCTGCCAGGCCTTCACCCTGCCCCAGCCAGCAAGGCCACATCCATTCAGGGTTTGTTTCTCAGCAGTGGATCGATGATAACGTATCAATCTGGTATCTCCCTTGTCAAAACAATTGGACTGGGAATCATTCTCCTCACGTGTATTGCTGCAGAAATGCTAAGCTGAGTTACCGTGGCCTCAAACAACGAGGGGTTTCTCTGTTTCTCTTTCCTGCAAGTAGTTCTAAGCTGGTTTCTGTGTAAAATAAGAGAATGTCGTTTTTTGGATGTTTTCTTGTGTGTAAATAAAGAGCTTTTCATCAAGGCAGGTGGGTTTGCTGTATGGCGATGGGCTCCTCAGATCAGGAGGCGCGCAGCAGCTCTGGCTCCTGCAGCCGAGCTGGCTGCTGCTGTACAAGCACTGGGTGCCCTCTGGTCTCTGTGCTCTAACGAAGAGACCTTAATTAACATCCTGGGCTCACTGTTCCTTCACGGCTCTGATAAGTGTATGGAAACCCAAGAGGAATCAGTAGGTGAGTTCACAATTTTCTCTTCTTTCAGCACCTGCTGGGTCTTGGCCTTGGCTGCAGGTGGTTGGGTCGAGCTGTTTTAGGGCACCCCACCAGGTACGGGAGCACCGGGATGTAGGAAACGCACCCAGAGGTTTCCTGAGACGTGGGGTGATGGTGGCACTGCCCTGGTGTGGGGCGCTCACTGCGTGCCAGCCCCGTGTGTGTGCCTGGGCTGCTGGGACACTCACGAGGATGATTTCCGTTTTGCTGCTTTTCTGAAATTTTTGGGTAATAAACAAAAGTGGGTCAGGGAGGGGAAGTGTTGGAGCTCGGGGCTTAGTCATTGTTTAACAAAAGAATCGATTGTGGGATGTAGCCTAGAAACTATTTTTAAACGGCAGGGCTTACACAGGCATGACCCCCATTTTGCTGAGCTTAAAATACGTTAACCCAAACTAATAGCAGTGGATGTAAGAAATTAAAGACTGCAAAAAGCAGGAACCTCTACGCAGAGCATCAGAAGGGGCTGTGCCGGGAGCCAAAGGGTGCCGTGGTCCTGGGGCCAGCAAAACGCTGCTCATGTCCAAGAGCCAAGCAGAGCAAGCTCTGGACTGATTTTTTGGGGTTTTAACTGAATTGCTCAATACTGAGTAAGAAACCAGCACTTCCGAAGCATTCTTGGCCTCTCAGTGTGCCGCTCGCCATGCCCCAGCCTTGCACGTTGGGTGCGTGCCCCTCATCTGCTGCGGCCACGCAGGGCAGGCAGGAACATGGGGGGAACGGGAATGGGATCGGGGCAATGGGCAGCCAACGGGCAGAGCAGGCAGCCGATCCAAGGGCCGATGAGAAGGAAGCCCATCTTCAACCAGATTCTGTGTTTGTTTTTGTTGTTGCTTTAACCGAAGTGGCTGGAGCACAGTAATTAAAGGCTCAGTGGCTCTAATTGGAATAGGTTTAAACTCGAGGTCAAAATCCCTTCTGGCACTTCCTCTGCCTAATAACCATCAACAGAAATCAAACAAATCCAACTGGCTCCAGCCACTAATCTGCAACAAGCAAAGGTCGCGGCGGTGATAAGAGAGCGGAGCGACCGCAAACAGCACTACTTAAAAACATATGCTGGGACGTGCCGGAGCGCGGAGCTAGGAGCAGCACAGCCCCGTGCGGGCAGCAGGACGGTGTGATGCCCACGAGCAGTGTCAGGGGACGCAGGGGACAGAGCCAGGACCGGGCACCTCGTGCCACAACAAGCAGTGTTGGTGCAGCACAGGGGATGGGGCAGGTGGGCAGGCAGCTCTGCACAGCACAGGAGTATCACCCAAATTCGTGTTTCCTTTGCACAGACAAAACAGCTGGGGCCGTGATGGGGTTGGAGGAAGAGCGCTTGCACACAAGTGTTGGTTTTGGGGCGCCGTGCGCGGCTCAAGGCTGAGCCCCAGCCCACCCACAGCCACTGCTTCCTACCCACGGCCGGAGGTCAGTGCCCTGCCAGGTCGCCACTTTAACTGCTCGCCTAATTATGGCCTCATCTGGACCTTTAAAGTGCTCTGGGAGGGGGAAAAGAACAGGAGAAGAAAGGAAAGGGGTTGCAGATGTGCGGGGCGGCCGGGGGCCATCGCAGCATCCTCCTGCCCTGGGATGCTCGGCTGTGCACCGCGGGGCCGGGATGCGGCTGGGTGCAGGCTGGGCTTTGTAACCCTGGCGTTGCAGAGGAGAGGGGAGCTGCCACTGCCCAGAAACCTAAAGGTTGGTTCAAGCCTGCAGGTGCAGCCAGTAACGCACGGGATAACACAGAGCTTGGCTTTGACAGGACGATGGTTTAAAGCTCCCAAATGAAAAGCAAACCCAAAACACGTCCTGAAGCTGCTGCGGGTGCCCCTGGGTGTGCTTGGAGCAGAGGCAGGAGGGCAGGGGACAGCTCTGCCCATCCCCGCGGCTCCCCTCCTCCTCCCAGCATTTTGGGGACCAGCTGAGGCAGCTCAATGTGACAGTAATGGTGCCACTCTGCAGAGGGCACGGCCAGCGGGGCCCTTCCACCACGAAACTTGCCTCTGGAAGTTCTGCAAATGCCGAGAGGAGAGACGCAATTAGGAGAGGCTTTTTGGAGAGGCAGTGCTTCTATTAAGCAAGCACTCTGTTTATGTCCCCACTAATTGAGGTAAATTGCTTTCTGCAATCAAATTGGGAAGTTCCCCTTCCGATCATGATGTGAGCTGTGCTTTAGTTCATGATTTCCAGTATTTAGTCTGCTTTTAGTGTTCTTCCCCTAATTAATTTCATGTATTCAGCCGGTCTCTGTGAGCCTGCAGGGCTGTTGTTTGCAGAGCTCTGCAGCTCTTTGGAGCACCCCACAGGACGGAGGCAGGAGGGCTTTCTTTGTCTCTCTTTCCACATCCCCCAGCCTCCTGCATCACCTGGGTGGAGCTGGGGGCGCCTGGGGACCGGCGTCACTGTCCCAGGCAGGCAGGAGTCCCTTCTGTGTGCTGTGGTGACAGTCTTTCCTCTCAGTGACCGTCAAACTGCAGGGAGGGAGGCTGCTGGCCGTAACGCGAGTGCCATCTCCCCCATGCCAGCGGCCTCGACGGCTGCTTGCAGCGCACAGAATTGCTGCTATTCCCACTTTTTTTCCTTCTTTCCATTCTGTAGAGTGCTGTGATGTTGTCACAAGCGTTTTGCAAGAGCTGTGTTGGAAAACAAGGCCTTATCTACAAGCAAATTAGCACCATTTTAATGTAACCAGCAACTCCCCGTGTTTCAGCTTCATGGTGTTTTACTTTGGTAAAGTTTAAATCCTTCTTGAATTGACATAAAACATCAAGGAAATGAGCACTCTTGAACCGAAATAAGGGATGCCCAGCAGACTGCCCAGCAGCATGGCACAGCCAGCTCCCTGTGCTGGTGCTGGTGCCACCCTTGGGTGCTGATCCCTGGTGAGGACCTGCCTGGGGTGCTCGGCCCTTTGGGGACAGCCCTGGCAGGTGGTGGTGCCCTGACCCAAACCCCACAGCTGCAGCGGGGCTGCTGTGGGGCTGCAGCCCCCAGGCGGGGCTGTTTGCTGCCAGCCCAGCTCCACGCCGCACCAGCAGGAGCAGAGCAGCACAGTTCGGCCCCGTGTTTTCAAAGTCTGAAGCCAAATGCATCCCTGGGACCGTCCCGCTGCAGGCACCGGTGCTGCACAGGCTCGTCCCAGGTTTCTGCTTTTGCTCGTGGGTTTGGGTGGCTCGCGGTGACATGAGTTACTGCCTCTGTGGCCAATAGTCGGGGAAGAGGAGCCAGTCGTATTCCGGCCTGCAACGGTTTTGTGCTGTGATGACATGATCAAAACATTAAGGATCCTGCTTCTCGGGGAAACGCAGGAATCCGAAACATCTGGTAAGTTTGTTAGTGCTTGTGTTGCCTTCCTTCGTGCCTTTGTTCAGCCCTTCCAATTACTGCTTCTAAGTATAAACTTAAAACAGAGATGAGGCTGGGTTTGTGGGGAGCATATGGACAAATGGAAAATAAACAGCATGAGGAATTCTTGGTTAATGAGCTCTTGGATGATAAGATACCACCAAAAAAAAAAAAAAAAGAAAAAAAAAGGCAGAGGTCTCAGCTTCATCCCTGTCGTATCATGAGAAGAGAACCTCGCCAACACCCACCGGCACGCTGAGGCTGGGCTGGAGCACATCGGTCTCAGGGTGTGCCCGGACCCCAGGCGGTGGAGGATATGAGGATATGAGGATAGCATCGTTGTCTGCACTGGGCCAGTGCCTGATGGCTTACGAGAGCCTCGCAGGGCTCACATCTTGACTCAGGCCACGGCAACGACCTTCAGCTGCTGGCTCTGCTGGTCCGGGGCCTCCCAGTCCACGGCAGAACCGGAGCTGAGAAGACAGAGGTGTCAGTGTCTCTGCATCCCAACTCCAACAATGCCAAGCGTTAAATTCCCACTGGAATCAGTAGATGAATAAGTGGTTTGGTATCTCCACGTGAGAGAGGCTGGAAGTCTTCACCTACAGTATTTTTCTCAAAACCCGAGGTGCTTTGAGAGATGAAATAGGCTGTGCTCCCCCCTCTGTGACCACAGCTGCGCCACCAGCACCTCACCGGGGCTCAGGACGAGCTCCCCGGCACCTCCACCACGAGGGCACGGTGCTGTCAGCAGGAGGCTGTTGGGGTTTTATAGATTAACACCAAAACCCAGCGGGATTTCTCCCTCTGCTGTGGGCAGCACACCATCCCCAAGCCAGTCCCACCAGCGGCACAGGCCCCGCGCGGGGTCTCCGCAGGCAGCACGTGCTCCCCTCGGGCCCCTCTCGGTGTGCATGATATTAATTACCCCAGCTGAACAACAGGAACCCGGTCCTTCCTCCTCGAGTTCAAGGTTCCTGTCTCTCCTTCTTCCTGACAGAAGAATGGATGTTTCCTCACGCTCGAGGGAGCAGCCACCCTCCGAGCTTTGCTGCGTGGCTGCGGCGAGGCTGCTGCCCGCGTTATTCCTGGCGCAGGGCTGCTGGTCAGCAGCGTGCGCCTCGCACACCCCGCGTGTCCGTCTGAGCCACGTGGCAAGGTGTCCATCCCTACGTGCTTCGGCTGCCCAGAGCTCATCCTAAGTGCTCCTAACCCCCTCCTGCGTTTCCCTGATGGGAAACGGGCAGCAGGGACTGGTCGGGGCCATCCTGAGCTTACCTGAGCCAGAGCAGCCGCTGGGCACGGGCAGCCTTACGCCGTTTCCTTCCAGAAGCAGCAGGAGCGCAGCGGTGCCAATGCAGCTATCGCTTCCTCTCCCTGCCCAAAACGCTGCTTAGGCATTAAACCTTGCTGCCCAGCACTAGGTGACAGGTTTGGGTCCGGCTTGGAAACAGTTAGTTAAGAATCAAAGAAGCGAGCGCATTGTTTTTTACCACTTTATGCTTTTTCCAGGGGAAATTGGGATTCTTTAATTGGCTCGGTTGGAGAAAAAAAACCCAGATCAAACAGCCAGTGAGCTGGAACAACAAAGGAATGTCCTGGCATTTCTTTTTCCAAGTTTAGAAATGGAAGTCAGGGCAGCCTTGGGATTTGTGGAAATTCCTCTGTGCATTGTTACGAGGTGGAGGAAGTGGTTTCGAGTGCAGCTACTGGTTTTGGCGCTGGGAGCGGGGCTGGTTTCCACCGGGGGAGCCGATGCTGCTGCCCACGCCGGGTGCCCCTGGCCGTGGTGGTGCCGGTGCCGCTGGTGTCGGACACAACGCCGCGGACGTTCCCCTGCTGACCCTGCTCACGGGGCCGACACCTCGCACGGGTGTCATGGGGAGCCCCGGCCCCCCGCCCCCTTCCAGGGCTTTTTTTGATGGCACGAGGCCTAGGAAAATAAGTGGAAACATTTTTCCGTTCCTGCTGGTATTTCTTTCTTGCAGCTGCTTGGCACAGTTGGAGCTGGAGCGGGGTGTTTGCAGTGCACTATCAGCTTCTCAGAGAGCCGTTCCCATTTCCATGCGGAGCTGTTCCTGTGGCCCTGTGATATAGATCACGCTTTTAAACTGTTACTGCTGGTTTTCAAATGCCAGAGGGTCATTAGTAACAAAACGCCTCCCGTTCCCCCCAGGTAGGCTATAAATACATTGAGAGGGGAGACGAGAGGGATCCTGCCTTAACACACGCACGCTGTTTGTTTTTTGTGTTGCAATATAGGGGTTTTGTTGTATTTTTTTTTCCTTTGGCAAGCATGGCAGTGTGGCTGGAGGATGAGCCCTGCTCCCTGCTGCCTGGAGCTGGGCAGGAGCCGAGCGGGGCTGGGAGGCAGGAAACGGGCTGGGACTGGGGCTGGGACTGGGAATGGGGCTGGGACTGGGACTGGGACTGGCACTGGGATGCACGTGCCATGCTGCAGGAGGCAGGAGGCCCGTTGGCTCCTGCCAGCACCCGGCCCTCTCCAGAAAGCCCTCGTGGCTCGGCGGAGGCCGGATGAGCTGTGCTGTGCCCCAGGAGCTCAGACCCTGCCCCGCTGCAGGCTCCTGCTGCGGCAGGCTGTGTGTGGGCCCTGGGATTTGGGATTTAAGCACCTTGCGCGGTGAGCCCTGCGGGAGGGAGCTGTGGAGGGACAGAGCCAGCACTGCTCAAAGGTGCTGTGGGAGCAGCAAGCGCCGCCCACAGCGATGTGTTCCTCCGTGCCAGCTCAGAAACAGTGGATGGTTTTTAAGTGGGCATTTATTTTTTCCATACTTGACTGCTTTTTGTTCTAATGTTTTAATGCAGCTTCTTCCTGCAGCCGCCGAAGCGCTCTGGAAGTTAATATAAAACAGTATTACATTTTTGTGTGTTTTGGGTTTTTTGTCTAAGCTTTTATTAGGCTTGTCATGCAAGTCATCACGCAAAAATGTAAAAGAAAAAATTATGTGTGTGTGTGTGTGTTCGTACTGGCGACCAAGCCCAGGCCCCATCAATACACCATGCAGGGAATTGTTCTCTGGGTTCCAGGGAAATTCAGTCCTGCCTGAGGAAGCCCTCGGGGCAGCGAGTGGTACCGATTGTTTTATTTGTTCTCTCCGATGGGATGTCACCCTCGTGTCCCCGAGCACACCGCACGCCCTCTGATGTTAAGGTACTGAAGCAGGGCTGGGTCGGGTGCTGTGTGAGAGGGGCTTGAGGACAACAAGAAAATCAGCCACTTTGAGAATGTGCAGATTTGCGAGCGTAAATTGAAGAAAGCCTTCAAATGATTTTTTTTTCTTAGACTCGGTTCAGTCCCTTGGCACCCCAGCGGGCAGGAATTCTGTCACTGGGTACTCTGGAGCTCACATTTCTTTCATTCCACTTCTTTCCTGCAGAAACCATCTTTGTTTGGCAATGAGGGGAGAACGCGAGGTGAACCGAAATGCTACAGGGAAGGTCTGGCTGGAGGGTGCATCCCTGGCTGGTTGGTTCTTGTTCAGGTGCTGCACCTCAGCAGGGAGAGAAAAGGAAAAATGCGAATAATTCTGCTACCTGAGGGGCTACGCAAGAACTGAGAAGTCAGAGAGTTAGTGGCTTAATTCAGGGGAAAGGAAAGGGATCTGGAGAGCCAAGGAAGCAGGTGCACGTGTATGTGCAGGGCAGGGAAGCACCACGGGATGGGGGCTCGAGAGCTGCAGCAAAAGGCTGCCGAGACCCCGGGCTGGAGGAGCTCTGCCAGCACCAGCGAAGGGCAGCACAGCCCCGGGGAGCACGTGCTGAGCTGGAGGGGGGGAAACAGCATAAATGTGTGTGCTGTTCGTAAGGAAAAGCATCCTCTGTGTTCTTCAAAAGTGGAAATGAAAAAAAGAGGAATAGCTAAAATACAGTGTGAATTGTATCAAAGTGACATCTCCCTTCCTATCTACCCTGCATCTGACTTCTCCACTGCAGTTTGGAGTCTGATGTTTTCTCGTTAAACCCAGAAGTCCCTTTTAATGAGTATTGTGCCCGGGGCTCCGCGGCACGGCGGGGCCGGGGGCTGCTGCTGTGGGGGCTGCCGAGGCTTGTTCTGCACTTAGTGTGAGCATGGAATTATAACACTTATGGTTATCCCGGGGTTTTTAACTCCCTTGTTTCTTCCAGACTCTGTAATTTTGGGGGTAGCCTTTTTGTTGTAGCGTAATCATTATTATAATAATTTTATTTCCAGTGCTCGTGGCATGGAAACCAAGAAATCCGGAGGGAGCAGGGAAAGCGTTTTCTGAACTGACAGCGAATCATGTGGATCGAGCAGGAATTTAAGTAGAGGTGAGCTGTTGAGAGCAGCCAGCACGGAGAGCTCCCAGTCCCTGTAACTCCTCCAGGCTGAAGAAGCAGCCGTCGCCTGCTCTGCCGTGCCTGCCCACCTCCAGAAACCACGCAGCGGGCCAGTGGCCAGCGGCGCTTCCCCAGGAAAAAGTCAGCGAGGGACTTTTGAGAGCAAAAACACAGGAGCTGATCTCCCCTGAGCTTTCAGGAGTGCTCGAGGCTGTCACATCAGAGCTCTTGAACACCGCTCTCCCAAAGCCTGGGTGCTGTGCGCTAGTATCAAACCCCATTTTAGAGCACCTTACACTTTTTATTCTTATTTTTTTGTCTCTACACACAGTGCTGGTGCTGGAAGTCCCTAAATACACAGATGTGCTTCACCACCGCTGTGAGTGCAGCCTGGGTGAGATGCTCAAGGCTGGCCCTGGTTGGAGCAAGCCTGGGTGGCTCCCCTTGAATCCAGCTGAACTTCGAAACCATCCGAGCGTCTGTGCTGGGCGAGGCGCTCACACGGACACCAGCGAAGCTTGCCCTTCCTGCCAGTGGGAACCTGGTTTTCATTTGTGGATTCCAGCTTTTTTCAGGCAGAAACTGTAAACCATGAGCGAGTTTCAGCCAGGAAGCATGGGCTGAGCATCCTTCCCTCGGCCTCAAGGAAGCTTTTGCACAGGCTGTGCCGGACCAAAGGGGATGGTCCCTGCTTGGGGCAGTAAGCAGGTGCCCTGTCGCTGTCCTACAAGTCCCACCTGCAACCTGGAGGGGAAATCCTGGCCCTCCTGTTGCAGCGTGGGCAGTGCTGGCATGTACAGAGGCGAGATGTGGCACTTGGCTTCCCAACGCCCCGGCACTGAGAGGTTAAAGTGGCTGGGGCTTAAAAAAATACGTGCAAGAAAGAAAATCCTCATTTGCCGAAGAGAGAAAAGAAGGAGGAGGGGGGGGGAAGTTGTTTGTTAATAATAAAGAATGAGCTTCTACAAAGACCTCGTGTCCAAAGCTCTTTAACTTTTCCTGGCATTTCCCATCCATTCCATTGTTAAGCCCTCCGCTGTCGGAGAGCAGCGCCGGGCCCGGGCTCTCGGTGATCTCATCGCCAAGGCTCGTGCAGGCGCCTCTGTTTACGCGCCGCGCAGCATTTGCTCCTCAGATTTGGTTTCCTACTTTGAAGGAAAAAAAAAAAAAAAAAATTCTTTCATTTGTGCAGCGGGCTCCCCCCGCCCCGGGCGCTGGGGCTGTGAGGAAAATAGCACCTCGGTGGTTTTCAGGGAGAGGGTGGCCCACAGCGGATTCCCACAATTTATAAGAGGAGACAGGAAGGCCTCGGTGACTCACAAACACCAACAGATTCTGTGTATGAGTTTCTCTTTGTTGTTTGTTATCCTTAATTTCATGGTTTTCCTTCTTTTGAGCGTGTTTGTGTGTTTTAGGCGATGCCATCGCTGTGTCAGGACGCTGTGTGTGTGGTTCCCACAGCGGAGCAGCTCAGCCAAGCACCGAGAGCCGCCAGCGGGAGCCCTTCGGGGCCTTGCCCCATGCCACATCCTGACACACTGATCGTGGGGCAGGGGCAAGGAGCGAGGGGGACGTTTCTGTGGCCTGTGTCAGCCCTGGCTTTGCAGGGGGGGTCCGGACCTGGCCAACGGGAGCAGCCCTAATGCGGGCGGGCACCGCTCCGCAGCGCCCTGGGCTCCAGCTCCCCGTCCGAGCAGCTCCAGGCTTGGGCACCCATGGAGAAGGTTTCATCCTGCTGGGAAGCCAATGCGTCACAAGGCATGGCAAAGCCCTTTTCAGACATTTTTAGAGGCGTTTCACCTACGGAAGGCTTTATTTCAGCAGGCAGCCTGGCTGGCAGCTGTCGCACCGCCGAGCCGCAGCCGCCGGTGGCTGCGTGCCGGGAGCGGCTGTCAGCTGCGGGTGCATCTCCGTGCAAGAGGTGGTCTGAAAGAGCCTTTCATGCTCTCCTCTGGACTTGGGGACAATAACGGAGCAGCTGTTTAAATAGGCCTGAAATTTCGGAAACACACAGGCAAGCACTAAACTTTCCCAAGGTGGCTGAGTAATCTTGTTTGCTTTAGCATTTTAGTCCCCCCAATTACCCAAGTGAAGGATATTGCCTCTTTAAACAGAGTTCAAAAAGCCCAAGAATTTTTTATAAATAGCTCACATCCTCTTGATAACAACCAGGCTGCTATTTATTGCCCACTTCCCCTCAGACAGACAGGTCAGAGTATTTAAAATCGCACTTCCCATGAAATCCAGAGGAACTTGGTTTTCCAGGTTCCTACAATTGTTTGTCATTCTGGGTTTCCTCTGCAGTTTACAACATTCAGCCAGCCTAACCCTGAAAGGAGCTGGCCAAGGGACTGTTAAGGTATATTGCTGCTTAGCTGGAGTCCCAATACACATTTTCCGCTTATTTCTTTGGGACCGAATGACAAGCCCATCACTTCCTGGCACCATGGGGTCTCTCCAATCCATTTTTTTTTCTAAATCCCAGGACCCCACTGAGTGCTCTCTGTCCCCATTTCACATCCCCACCTCCTGCTCTCTCAGAAGCCACGTGGCCAAAGCCCTCTCTCCTGGCTTGGGCAGGTGGGCACGCAGAAGCTGCCACTTTTGTCAATTTTGGGCATCTCTGACGGGCCAGATCTCTGCTTAGCTGGGGCTGGCTGCTTGCAGCACCTTGCCTTTCAGACAGAGCATTTAAGCTCTTGCAGAAGATGAAGCTTGGTAAAAACACATTCCTATCTCCCTCTATCTAGGTGTAATTAAAAGTAAATTACGCTGCCCCGCTCCCTCTGCGGCCGGTGGGGTGAAATCCTGGCTGTGCCACTCCAAAACCTCGGGGAGCTCCGCTTCTGTTTTCCAGGCCGAAGGCACAGAGGGTGAAAGCTCTGGGCTGGGAGCCTGGCCTCCCTCAGCCCCACGCTGCAGCACGCAGCTGCTGCTGGCTGACCACCAGCTGCGGGCGTCTTCACACCAGGGAGACCCAAAGGCTGTTGTTGTTGTTGTTTTTTTTTTTTTTTTTTTTTTTTTTTTTTTTTTTTAATTTTACCAAGACTGTCTCCTCCACCATGACTTTCTCAGCTCGCTGTTTATTTTTCAGCTTGCACCCAGCTTGAGCACAGACTCCCCGAGCCCCCCACTTTGCAGCCAAGGTGTCCCCACGAGGCTCTCCCCGCACCGGCTCCATCCTTCCCTGCAGGCAGGGGCTGGATACAGCCGCAGGGGGGGCCGCAGGAGGGGGCGGTGGGGGCCTCTCCACCCGACACCCGGGGCTGTTGGCATCAGGAAGCAGAACAAAATGCAGAGGCAATTCATCGGGGCCATTTGTCCGCCGCTCACAAATTGCCGACCCTCGCAGGTGGGTGACCCCCTGCGTGCCCGTGGGACCCAGCTCCTGGCGGGGATGGTGCTGGCAGCTGGCTGAGTGCTCCAGCCCCAAATCTCGCTGCGTGGGCGCTGCCTCGAGCACAAAAATCGCTCGTTACTGGGAGATGCTGGCTCAGGAAGCGAGCCGGGGCCAGTGGTGTGTGCGTGCGTGGGAGCGGGTGCCCCGAGCGCTGCCCTCACAGCCCCTGCGCCTGCAAAGCCAGGCCTGAAAGCGAGCTCCTGTGTCAGCCATGCAGTTGTGCATGTGGAGCTGCTGCCTCTAAAACAATTATTATTATTATTTTTTAAAGGCAAACCACGCAGACCTTGAATCTCCTGCCTCATTTCCATGCAAACAGAGCAGGGATGCTCATTAGGGGAACTGCTCCGAATAATCCCGCTCTCATTCCGCATGGGCGTGCACCTGGGCACCTGCTGCCGCACACATGCACGGTGAGAAAATGCCTGTAGAACTGCAAAGGAATAAAATAAAATAAAATAAAATAAAATAAAATAAAATAAAATAAAATAAAATAAAATAAAATAAAATAAAATAAAATAAAATAAAATAAAACCCCGTACTGGAGGAAGGCTGCTCAGCACCAGGGCCACCTCTGGGAGCAGGAGGTGCTGGAGGGCCGGATCCTGCCCACTGCACAGGGGTGCAGGGCGGCCCCAGCCCGAGCCCCTGCCTGCTGCAGCTGCTGGTTTCCCTGTGTCACGCTGCTCCTATTATTCTTCTCCTTCTTGCAGAGGCTTACCACCACGGAAAAATGTGTCCCGCTCCCCGGCACAGCAACAGGCACCGTCGGCGCTTTGCTTAGCCTGCTGTGAGGAGTCGTGGCAAGGAGGGATGCGACCGGAGGATGGGGGAATTCGAGGATGGATGGCCCAAAGTCGCTTGGTTGTGTCCCCATCCCACCCTCCCACTGTCTGCAACACGGAGAAACCTCGCATGTCCTCAGGGCTTCTTAACCTTGGGGAAATCTCAGCCCATCTATTAAATGCATAGCTGAGTGAAGTATTTTTAAAGGAAATATCAAAATTAGCTTTTTATCTATTTTCTGGAAGTTTCTGCCCATTTTCTCAGAATAAGTGCATTGCTTAATAGGTGTTTTGGATGCATTGATTCACCAGAAATTCCCTTTTTGCTCAGGACTCCAACAGCTGTGGGTCCTCTTTGGCCCTGTCAGTGAACCACAGTCAGTGATTCCCAGCTCTGTGTCTCCCTGTGCCATCTCATAACCTGTGCTCATGGTGCTAGAATTGGTTTCCTTCAATTATGGAAAACTGATTTGGAAAAAAGGCGATGATTTTGACTGAAAAAGTATTAATTTTACATCCACCAGTCAAATCAACGAGACGGTGCTGGTCTGCTTCCAGCAGAGAGACCCGGACACTGGGGCGGTGTCTGTGAAGCTTTACGTGCAAGACCCCAACCAGTGCTGCCAAACCCAAGTTTATGTTTACACATCCTGCCTAGGTCTTTTTTTTTAAAAATAAACCCCAAACCTAACCAACACAACAATATAACAAGTTCATCTTCTTTCCCCCATCGCAAACCTTTTGGCAGCAGGTGTCACGCTGCGTACGGTGCCGTTTTGGTGCCGTTTTGGTTTCTCTGTCTGATGCAGTGACTAACACAACCTCATTTTTCAATAACATTCTTCCAGGCCAGGTAACCCCCCCAGGTTACCTGTGTGGATGACACAAATCCTGGCGTTTCTTTCAGTGAGTCACAGGCTGAGCTCCACAGCTCCTGCAAATAACCAACAGGAACGCTAACAAAGTGGACCCTTTATTTTTAGCAGCCTGGCTTGCTGCTGGTGACACGGGAGGCGGCGTGGTGAGGGGCTCGAGAGCTGCGAAAATCCATGCCCCTGAAAAAAAAGGGGGCCCGAGAGGAGTTTCTCTGTCCCGGAGACTCATACATGACTCCACTGTGAGTTTCTTCGGCATTTGTCAGGGTTGGGGGGAAGAAGAGAGGGCAGAGGGCAGGTTACCGGGGGCTGGCTGTGCTTGGGGTGCCCCAGCCATGGGGCTGTAGGGCTGAGCGACCCCCGGGGCCATGGGCTCAAAGCTCCCTCCATCACCCTTTTTTCCATCACTATTTTTTTTAATAGAAAACCACAACAGGCACTGATATATTTAACAATATATATTTATATATATATATAATTTCTAGATCAGTACATTCATCAGTACTTGTTTTTCTTCACAAACAGAAGAACTCTTACAATAGTAGACTTTCTAAAATAAATACTATTAAAATAGAGCTTCAAAATAAATATTCTATACAAAGAAAACCTTCTGTGGTAACTTTTCAGGGTGCACATGTGGTGGGGGTGACAACGGGGGGGGGGGTTTACCAGCGTGGGGGGGGGACAGGGAGCCCCCGGCACTGCGGCGGGGTGCGGGCTGCCCCGAGGGGGAACGCCGGTGCCCAGGGAGCTCGGAGGGGATTTGTGGGCTGCTCCTGGTACACGTGGTGCTGCAAAGAGCCCCCTGGAGCCCCGCTGCTGGCCGCCAGCTCTCTGGAGCATCTGCTTCATGCTCTGGGTCTTTGCTTGCGTGCGTGGGCAGCGCTCAGAGGCTGCGCCCAGCCCTCGCCTCCAGGACCGAGCTGTGGGGCCCCATGCAGCCACGGCCGGGGCAGCGATCCTCGAGGAGGGGTTCGGTGTTAATTAGAAGCTGTGTTAATTAGAAGCTGTTCGTCAGCTTGGCGGAGCCGCTGGCGTGGCTGCGAGTGCCCCCGTGTCTGCGCCCGCGGGATGTCTCGGGGTGGCAGGAGACCCAAGTACCTTCAAGGGGAGAGGGGGCATTGGGATGGGCGCAGGGAGGGAAATAAAGGCGAAATAAAACCCCCCGGCCCCGGGGCAGGGGGGGCAGCGCCAGCCAGCTCCTGCCACCCCCGAGCTGCCCCACGGCGCGGGGAGCCCGAGGGGTCGGGGAGTCACTCTGCTACATTTACCACTGCTCTAACACATCCACTAACGCGCTACAGTCCGCCAGCAAGTGATCGGCTTACATCATAGCAGGATTTATACAGGACAAGAAACCAACAGAGAAATAGTTTACAGCTATGTACAAGGAAGGGCACAGCAGCGGGAGGCAACCGCTCCGACGTTGCGTTTGCTTGCAGGAACCATGCATCTACACGGAGGGGTTTGCTGTCGCCGATTTGCGGTACGGGTCCCCCCCGAATAGGCGAGGACAGAGGGTCGAAATGGCACGAAGCTGAAGGTGGAGGCCGTTTGGGTACTGCGCACACCGCCAGTCGAGGAGGGCTTCAGGCAGCTTCCTCTCCTGCTGCGTTTTCTGGCCTGATTGTGTCTTCGGAAAGTGATTTCTCTTCTTAAATACGAATACCTTATACATTCAACCAACAGTTCAGCTAACTGGGGGCTGGTTTTCCTTTTCCCTTTTCCCTTCTCGTTTGTGCAAGACAATATGTACAACCCTTGATCCCCACCTGCTTCCTTCTTTCTGGTGTCGCCATATGTTCAGCACAGGGATAAACCATAGGAATTGGTATCTGCGAACAGCCGTCGTATCCCTTTTCCTAGGATTCATCATACACAAGCTAGCACGTTATAAATATAAAACTTTTTTTTTTTTTTAATTTCCCATTCAATAAATATCTACAATTAAACTTAACTAAACCCCAAGTCATCCAGGGTAAATTAATTCTTAAAACAAAAGACACCAGAAGTCCCATCAGTGCGCTCCTGCCAACCCCTACGCAGCAACTGTATTGCAACCAAGCAAATGGGATTCCTGGAAGTGCTACATGAGCTCTGCCTATTGCTTTGCTAATTAGAGATGACATTTCACTGTCACTGCTGTGCATTTACTGAGGAAATTTCCTCTAGTTAAAAAAAAAAATAAAGAAAAAGAGAAAAGAGAGACTAGATCAGTTTTCAGCATGCAACAAGTACCTACCTACTTATTACAGTGTTGCATGTTTGGACAAATATTTGTATTTAGCACCTTGGAGTTGTCAAGAGCAAGGGGTTACTGCATCTTCGGGGAGTGCAGAACAGGCCCTAGGACGAGTGCACAGAGCCGATGATTTTCACTTACTGAAGACCATGGGCAAACTCCTTAAATACGCTCCCTTCCCTCCCCTGGCTTTCCCTAGCATTTGTTAACACTAAAACAAACATTAAAAGCATTCTCTACACTTAAAAAGACACTTTTGTACAGAGGAGGCAAAAGTAGAACAGCAGCAATAGAAATGGGGGAATGGGATGTAATTCAAGCAGATGCCATTCTTCCCCAGGATGAAAAAAAATCTTAATATTTAATGAGCAAAGAAGAGCTTGTTCCAGGAGAGGAGGTACTGGGTTGATATCCTTATAAAAATACATCTACGTGTATCCTACACTTAGGTTTATGTGACATCTTAACGTCGTTCGAGGGCTTCAGAGAAACAAACCAACACTGCACAGCTCAACTCCACGGATTACGCTGAAATCGCCCTCGCTCCAGCAGCTGGGGAGCAAGCACACGTGGTGGATGGGATCTGAAGGAAAACCTTTTGCAGGAGGTTTGTAGCGTTGGTTACGATCAATATTCCACTGGCCGGAGCCTGCTGCTGCAGCTCACTGCCGGGCAGAGCAGCACGGTGTTGGCACGATGCGCACAGCCCCGCCGGCCTTCTGCTTGGACAGCCCCCGAGCACGTGGGCAGGGGGGCACCAAGCAGAGCAATGTGCTGAGACATTATGAGCCCCTTGCACAAATGAACTGCGTGTTGACTTCTGGCTCCAACCCTCTGAGGGACACAGAAAGCTTTGGGAAACTCATGGTGTGCAGCTGCCCCTCCTAAAGGCGAGCAGGTGGGAGAGAAACCACCACCCTCAGCAGGCTGCTGGTAGCAAATCGGAGGTGTGAGAGGGAGTGAAAACAGGAGCCCCACCCTGAAGGTGAACCCAGTGCAGCTCTCTGTGGATGGGAATGGTATTGCTTGTGCTGGAGCCTGCCCAGTGAGCAGTTCGTGGTTCCTGTGGTGCGCAGGCAGGGGGGCAGCCTGCCGGCCGAACCAGGAGTCGGTAAGCAGCTGGGCTTTGTGTGATGGACGTGGGTTTTCAGCCTTCACTCCAAATGGTTGGGATTCCTCCTTTGGCCCCATCTATTTAGATTCTGACCGGTTCCAAAACCCTGAATGACCCAAAGTGCTTCAGTTTGTGGAAATAGTTGCTTCTGCTTTCTCCGAAGGCAAAAGGCTGACGTTATCCTCAGAACACAGGTTACGAAAAAGACAGAGCTCCACCTGCGGGGCACGTCCCCCCCCTCCCATCTTCCCAAATTATCAAAAAGGTTTCTCTGGCCTGCTGGCTTTGCTCTCCGGCAGCGCCTTGCAAATGACACTGTTTGTGTTTTTGCATCTGCATCCGGGCCGGCTCACTTGGTCGTAGCAGCGCTGGGACAGCTTGACGCAGCCGGTGGCGGGCAGGTAGCAGAGCAAGCAGGGCAGCACCAGGGACAGGGCGCTCATGAAGGACCAGCGGGCGCAGCAGTTGGAGTGGGAGCAGGAGCAGGGGTGGTCGGCGCACGTGCCCTCGTCGTCCTCGTTGGTGCAGTGGTAGAAGACGCCCTTGACGAGACACATGCAGGTGGAGTAGTTGACCAGGTTCTGTGCCGAGCAGAGGCACTCTTGGTTGCACACCCAGCAGGACGGCAGAGTCCGGGGCAGCGCGCACTCCTTGCACTTGCATTTCCCACAGGCTTCGCACAGCAGAAAGTGCTTGTCCAGTTCCTGAGACACGGGCCCCTTCAGGTCCAGGGGTTTGCAGTTAATCGCCTTGGGCTGAATGCGAACCGCTCGGGGCGAGGACTGCTCCGCCACGGGCACCGGGGCCATGTGGTCCAAGAGCCTTTGGTCTGAAGACGTGCTGCTGCTGCTGCTGATGGAGCTGGGGCGCCCGCTGAACGAGATCCAGGGGTGGGTGACGTCCTGCTCGCACCGCTGCAGGTGCGGGTTGGTCAGGACCAGTTCATGGGGGCCCCGGGGGCGCTTCTGGGCTGCCAGCTGGGAGGCGGTGGGGTTGTCGGTGTAGTCGTTCTCTATGTGGGTCGTCTTCATTTGGTCAATGGGCAGGATGGTGAGCGGGTGCTGCAGCCTCCCATAGGGGATCCGACTGTCCAGCAAGGGCTGGACCATCACAGAATTGGGGACAACGGTGATGTTGTGGGGAATCCGGGGCTCCATTGATGAAGCAGCCTGATCACTGGTGAGAAATCTGCTTGTCAGTGTCCTGGGGGGAAGAGAAGAGACAGAACAGGGGCAGGGGAGAGAAAGAGCGCATCGTTATTGAGGTAGTCTGCAACCCAGCCCAAGCAGGGCTCACTGCAGTGGCTGGTTATCACGCAGAAGCTCTTATCAAGACTACAGCTTGTGGCAAAGGGAGTCGGAGCACTTGGCCAGGTACAAAGTGCATTGCTTTCATTGCTGCTGCTTTCCTCTCCCTAACCTTAGCCATAAAAAGCTCCAGCCTCGGTAGGGGTACCGTTACTGCGTGCTCTCAAAGTGCTCGGTTATCACTTCTACTGATGGAGAGCACACCTCAGGGTTACCAGTGCGTATAAATATGTGCCTGTTTGTCAGCACAATACCCAAAACGACTTATCTGAGGTCTGGGGATTTTCCCCGATTGACCTTGTTCTCCATCGTGAAGCACAAGGGTGACCTTCAGGAGCGTTGGCCTGGCACAAAAACACTTTGGAGAGCAGGACAAAACACTCGTCCTTGTGAACCCAGCGCCTGAATCTGCCTGTGGGAGGATGGCTTGGCTTCGGCGAGGAAGTGTCCCGTCTCCATCGGGAGCTGTTGGTTTCAAAGCCTGCTTTCAGCCCTCCTGCGGGAGGTGGAAGTTCTCGCTCAGCAGCTTGTCTGCTCGCAAGGCAGCGTGAGAGCGGATGGGGACGGATTACGGGGAGAGCACACACACGGGTCAGACTGGCTCTCGGGAGGTGATATGTCACCTCACGCAGGTAATTAGGCTCTCTCCTTCAACACGCTAAGTGAACTAATATTTAGTTTAAGTGCTGTTTACTGGCTGTGCTGGCTAAGCCATCCATTGCTGCAGTTTCTAGTTTCATTGAAAGAGAGCAATTTATACTGGAGCAGGTCCAAAGATTCAACAGCAGCGTAGGACAAGAAACCACAGGAAGTAACTAAACTTAAATCAAAGAACGGAAACTACTTGGTTCAAATTTAGAAAGTGCACATTGTTTTCTAGTAGATGTGCCATTTCCTTGCTGAGTGACCTTTATTCATAAATAATATAATGTTGGAGATCAGTCTAAAGAAGTGGTGAGTACAGCTTCAGAGCAAGTTGCAGGAGGGGAAAAGCTTCTGGTATCAAGAAAAAGGAAACGGGGAACTGCTGAAGACATTTCCAGTTCTTTGTGTTCAGGCAAATAAATTAACCTTTTCCAACAGCATGAAAGATTTTAATATTACAGCAGACTGAAAAAAGTCAGGCTAAAACTGCATCTGATTACAACAATTAAAGTCACACATGAGAAATGTGTGCGTGAGAGCAAACATATGTGCTGCTCCTGTATGAGCATATCCCCACAGCGTTAACACAGCTACGGAAACTGGAGCATGAGCTAATTATGCATTTTTGGAAGGAGAAAGAGAAGTACACTTTTGCCCACTTAAAAATGTTACTAGAGCCCACTGTTGGATTTGTAAATTGTTGCTGTGATAGATCGCTTGGCATTTGAGGGGCTGAAAATCTGCCAGTTCCTCCGAGATCGATAGGAGACGGAGCTCGGGGGGGGGGGGAACCTGGGGGCCAGAGCCGTGGTCAGCACAGCCCAAGCCTCTTCTGGGGCACCAGCATCATGTTCTGCCCACCGTGCTGCACAAGCCGAGCAGAAACAAGGGCTTTATCTATCAGGAATGGTGATTATTGTCGGGCAGTCCTGATGCTGGTACTCCTCACTAGTTAAAATTCTCTGCTGGGTCTTAGTCATTCATCCAAATTTTTTTTATTTCATTATTCATAGCTCATTGACACCCTGGCTCTAGAAATAAGAGTTCTTAAAGCATCCATTTCCTAATTACTGCATTTGAGAAGTAAAAATAAGCAATGATCCTGACAACTGTGGGGCATGCGGAGCAGAAAAAGAAAGCAGGTTTCTTTTGTACATCAGGATCCAGTGTCATGATAAAAAAAAATTAAAAAAAATGCTTGCTGCAAGTCAGAGCTTAGCAAAATAGTTCATTCTGTATTGGCTAGGTGTTGTGTTTGCAGGAAGACTTCGATCTCACAGCTGTTTTTTTTCTCCCAAGGAGAGAGGCAGCTGTTCTGGCTGCCGAGAGACAGTGCAGCAGAGCTGGTGTCAGCTGGGAGGCAGCAGAAGGAAATGGTGGCATGCTGAAGGGGTGACATGCCTGTCCGTCTGTCTGGCCTTTCTGTCCCTGGCAGCGCTGCTGCCTTACTGCTCCGTACCTTGTAAATAACCTCTGGCAGGTGGCTCCGTGCTCGGGTCCCAATTCAGCCTCACTTGCTATCAAGTCTCTGGAGTTTGGTGCCTTTGCAGTAGGTTCAGGCTGGATCCAGAGATCATTACTTTAAGGCACCGTGTGCCAGCGCTGAGCAGAGCTGTTTACCCCCAAGGCAGCATCCGCCGCCTCTGTCAATGCAAAGGCTCTGACCTGATGCTGATTTTCCCCAGACAGCAGCTCTGGCCCTTGGTGGGGCAGCAGAGGTGCCCTGCAGTGCTCGGGGGCTCTGCCTGGGGTGGGAGCACAGCAGCAGCAGTGGCTCCGGGTGGTTTTCCATCAGCCCTGGGGCCACACGGTCAGCGATGGCCCTGGCTGGTGATGGCATCACATTGGAGTCGGGCCATTGGGCTAACCCAAAGGAAGATCGTAGACACAGGTAGCAAGCGACCCCTAAAATCCCCAAACCTGGCAGTGCTCGGTGCTCAGACGTGGCCATATGCAGGCATACGTTAAAAGAGGGCTTAACTGAGATAATGCTAATCAGGATTTCAGAGTTAATTATCACAGGAAGGAGATGAACCCTGGACTAAGAACCTCACTTTAGGTTAGTTAATGTTGAAAATTATTCATTGTCTGTTTTCATGATCATACTGCTTCAGGTTGTCCTTCTAACAGGACAACTCATGCTGGAGAGCACGGGCAACGGAGCACTGACACTGCAACCAGAGCCCAAATTCTTGCTGCAACCAGTGAAGGGAGATGCTAAGGCAGGGGCAGACCCCGCAGATATTTGGGCACAAGATTTCCTCGGGTAAAACCTCTGGAGCCAGATAAACCCCAGCTGTCCCCGTTCCCAGACCCCTGCTCCAGACAATGTCCCTTGCTGCAGATCACCTTCAAAACACCGCAGGTTCACACCCCGCCAGGTTTTGGTCCCTTAGCTCCTGCCCTGCCTTCTCACTCCCCAGCAGAGCCTTTCCAGTTAACTGCTCGTGCATTGTGAGCTACGCTTAAGCAAGGCAAATTTCTGATATTTATGGAATTTTCCAATTTTTTACATTGCTGCTGATGGTTTTGTCGCTGGAAGTTTCAGTGGCGCAGTGAGATTGCTGGTGACAGATCCAGGACAAACATCTCCAGCGCTGAACTCCAGCGTGAGCCGGGTGCCGTTGGTTCTACGGGGAGGCTCTGCCCTGCTGGGATCTGCCTGATGAGAACAATGACGGTAATTTATGGTGCGTTTGCTTTGGGTTTTTGCATCTGTGTGCTTCCCCTGGCACATGCCTTAAGCATGTCTTTCCCTGAGCTGTCTCTGCTTTAAGCTCGATGTCTGCATCCCATGAAAAGGAGGATTTTGGATTTGGTGGCAGGCATCAGTTAACCTCACTGAGAGCCTTCAGCAGGCAGACCTGTGAGAAACCTGAGGCACAGTGAAGGGCAGGGGGTGCTGTGTTTGTGCGGCAGCAGTGGGCCCTTCTCTCCTGGCAGGGGCAGGGATCCCACAAAGCTCTCAGGTTCAGGGCTCGTGCTGGAGCAGGAGCAAGGCAAGAGGCAGACTGCTCCCACGAATTCTTGCAGGCTGAGGTGTGCCTGCCACGGTGCATTCACGCATCCTGATGACTTCCCTGGAAGACCCCAGAGACATCAGAACTTGGCCTTTTTTGGTTATTGTGCTCCCCAGGGGGGAAACGCAGCTGCAACCAGTCTGAAACAGTTCCAGGATGGCTGAACAACGCACCAAGCCATCCTCTGAAAGGCAGTCAGCTCGCAGGGATCCTCCTGGGGAGCCAGGAGGGATGATGTGCACTCGCTCCTGTTCCAGACGTGGACACGGTGCCCTTCCTCGCCTCCCTGCGAGCAGCCCATCCCGCACGCAGCCCCCTGTCAGCCAGGGTGACGCTGCCGTACACTGACTTTGGTGCCTCGGTTTGCAGCCACATCTCCAGTCCAAATGGTGGTCAGGGTGACCCGGCGCAACTTCAGACCTTGAAGAAGTGTGCTCTCCTGCTTTCCCCATTCTCTTCCCCTTAGGCAAGGCCCTGAAGCTGCCTGGTGAAGCCCCCAGGCTAACTGGGAAGGGGCTGGGTACCAGAGACGAGCTGCAAATGCCAGAGCCCTAAAGGATGAAGGGTTCTGCTCAGGCTCAGCTGCTGGGGTAAGGCAGGCCTGGGTTTTGTGAAGCCAGCGTTGTGAACAGCTCTGCTCCTTCTGGCAGTGGCAGTTGGGCACTGCTCGCAGATACTGAATTAATTGCTCAGATTGAACAGATTTAACATAATGAGATGTGCCATTTACAACTGTAGATTGAGGCAAACAACAAGAAAAATAGGAGAAGAAATGAAGTGGAACAGGAGACTTAAGATGCTTAAGCACCGTACCTCCACTAAAGCTATGAAACTTCTTGTAACGCCTTTGTACCACACTGTGCTAATTCAGTCCAACTGAAAATTGCATTTTAATTCTGAGGAAAAAAGTGCCATACACAGTACTTGTAAATGAAACAGCTTAATCTTTGATCATCAGTAATTACAATATTATAGCATTAACATGGGCACAAATTCACTGGATGCAATTGTACAGGCAATTTTCTGAACGTAGTCAATAGGAAGGAAAACTCAGGAGTGTGTTCTTGCATTGGGATTTATTCATTCTTTAGAGGCAGGTGAAACAATGAAGCTCTTTTCAAAGCAGAAATGTCAACAAAATCCCATGTAGAGAAAATTTCTCTTCCCCCATGCCATCCGGGGACTGTATGGCTGCTCACCACATACAATTTTGAAGTCAAAATATATTCCCTTCCAAGGGAGCTGTGTCAGGCTCAAAAGACTCAAGTCCATAAATGTGCTGTAGTTTGTTTCATCTCCTCATCTAGGTATTGCCAATTTAAAATTACTATTATACAAGATAATTACAAATCCTAAACTTGTAGGAAACCAACTGTTATTTTAACGTGTTTGGGTTTTTTTTCAGACTCAAAAGTTTTGTGAGATTCTTTAGTCAAATGAAGTTAAACCAGAAATGATCTTATGTTTTAATAGGATTTTGGACTTGCCTATATAATTTTTATAGAAAGCTACATCCTTGTGGGCAATTCAGTGAGAAAGCCATATAAACCCACAGGAAAGCTCATGCACATTAATGTCTTCAGAACAATTTCTGCAGTTGAAAGCAATAAGGTTCTAGTGTTTTATTCTCAAAGTGGAGTCGGGTAACTTGTCTTCCAGCTACTGAAAAACAAAATGGACCTTGGATTAAATATTTAATGAGTGCAGACATGCATAATATTCATAACTGTTTCTATTACCTATTAGTTACTAGTTTTAATATGTTCTCTCTCATATGTTTAACAGCTCTCTAGATGTGTGCAGTAACAAATAATGACAATAAGGGACTCTGGTGTCCAGAATTAGGTCCTGCATGGAAGCAATCCCGCTAAACCAGGCCCTGGAAGGCACCGGTGTGATCCTGAAACATCCCCAGTGCCCCCAGCCAACTGAAGTCAGCAGGAAAACGGGACAGCCTGATGCCATGCCTCACGTCCTGCCCAGCCAGAACCACGTGCAGAGCATCCCAGTTCAGCCCCAGCCACCTCTGAAAGCTTCAGAAATGCTCACCAAGCAGATGCTGGTGTGCCTGCACCTGAACTCAGCCTTAGTCTCAGAGGAAAGAAAGGCCAAACGTGCTGCTTGGGGTCTATATGCTAACAGGGAGACCACCATTATGTTCAGAGAAGTAGTGCAGCAACTGAAAATTCCTGTACTTTATAAGCTGCGAGTACCAAATTGGGGGCACTTTGCTTCTTTCTGATGCATTTAAGCCCTGACAGCCCCTCACATGCAGCCTGTCCCTGCCGTTACATCCAGTCGGCACCAGCGGCACAGAGGAGCTCTTCGCCTCACCAAACCAGGATTTGTACTGGGATTGCTGGCACCGGGTGGTTCCGTGCACCTTTGTACCACAGCTCCTGCCCCTCTCTGAGCCTGGACCCGTGTCCTGTGTGGCTGGGAGGGGCTGAGCCCACAGGGTCTGCACGGCGCTGCCCAGAGCCCTGGGGACACCTTGTCCTGCTGACAGTGGGGGGATGATAACAGCACCCAGAGAGCCTTCTGCTTCCTTGCCATAGCTAGGGAAGCATTTTCAGCATAGTAAAACAACCCTGACTTTTCAAGAAGAAATCGTATCGCTATTTTCCAAGAATTTTCCAAAGAGTGAAGCATCGCAAGCTTTCGTGATGTAGGGATGGAGAAACTGCCCCAGAGAAATGAGGCCAAATCCTGGTGATGTCAGGGAGAGCCTTGTAGGGGCCGTGGTAAGGCCAGGGCTGCCCACCTGCAGCTTTGCTTTGCTCGGTGATGGTGAGGAGACACCAGAGCTCTTGGAGTCTTGTCACCTGGCAGCCGCATCACACCTCCTCTTGGCTACCGTGATGATCCTAAACCTGCTATCATCCACACAAAAGCTGAATTCCCTTCTCAGGGAGAAGTCACAGTCACCTAATTAAGATTAAAATATTTGTAGTAATGGTAGCAGTAAATGTGCTGTAGCAATGTGCTCATTTTCTTTGCTCCACAGGACGCATGAATTTCTGAGGCAATGGGGCAAAAGGAAGAAAATCAAAAAAGCAACAATATCTTTATAGATATATCAGAATACAAAGAAGCTATCATAATTGAAATCAACATACTTCAAGCAGTGTAGTGTCAAGGGAGGCCACGTATTCCAAGGCCTATGCAAGTTGGCACCACTCAGAATCGGTGGTAAGCCATGTAAAATAGTCATTCTTTTAATTTATCGCTGCTTTTGTAACAACCATGGCTGTATTCTCTCTCTTCTGTCATGATTTGGTTATACAGTCTAGAAAAACTTGTCTTGAAAGAGTTTATCCCAGCTGCATGCAGGGCTTTTGGGCAGCAGAGATGCCTCCTGCCCCCATCGGCTCTCCAGTGCCCAGCTCCTGGCTGAAGCTAGGTGGGGAAGGGAGAAATGCCTTGGATGTGCCGACAGCAGAGCCAGGACATCTGGCCCCAGAGCTATCCTTGACAGCAAGGAGGGCTGGCAATGGGGGATCTGCAGGGCCTGGCAGACCAGTGTGGATGGGACCGGCTGAGCCTGGCCTGGGCGAGTCCCCGGGGAGGCCACACGTCGAGGGATGGTCCTCGTCCCAGCCAAGGGGCTGCTGGTGAGGGGACAAAGTCTGCTGCTGCCTTTGTGTGGCATTGAGGCCATCCTCTTGCCCAGACCTCCCAGCAGTGACAAGGGACACACTGCTGCTGCCTGAAGTCAGAAGGTTCAATAAAAGCTTTTAACGAAGGGTGACTACGCTTCGAGTTGGAGGAGGCCTCTCCATAAGCACATTTTAAATGTGTGATTAAGAATAATATATAATGTTGGAGTTCATTAAGACTCAGTTAGGCTGTCTGAATTTTGAGTTAAGCTGTGAATTCTTTTTTTTTTTAAAAAAAAAAAAAAGAAAGGAAAAAGCTCCTTTCCATGAAGTGCGTTACTAATAAAAAATATTTGTGTTGATTCTTTTTGTTTCCCTCCTTATCAGCCTTACCTATCTAAGAAAAGCTAGAATTTTCTCTACAAGTAATAAAGAAAAAAAAATAGAAAGCTTATTAGGGAAACCTGCCATTTTTAAAATGAGACACTAAATTCTTGCCAGAGCTTGGAAATTCAGAAGCTGGGAAATGAGACCCGTTGACTTCCAAGAAGCTGTCTCTGTCCAGCTAAAGGCTGTTCCTACGGTGTGAGTGAATAAAGCACATTTTGGCCCATGAACATTCAGATCTCTAGGGACTCAAATTTCTTAGTCAAGGCCTTTTACTGGATAAGAACATCTATTTTAAGGCCAGAAAACTAAGCTCAGATATAATCTATTAAGCTAATGGTACTAAATGATGACCATATTAGAAAGATTTTACATTATCTGACGGAAATATGTTGTATTGGATTTAAAAAGAATAAACAAACAACATTGTGTGACTTTGCCTCTAAAAAGGCAATTGTAAGTACTGAGCTGAATTTGGAAAGCTGTACAGCAATATGACTAATGAACTTTTTGCTTTTACAGTTAGTATTTGGAAAACTATCAGAACCGTGAATTAATTATTGCTGTAGTATTGCAAGGGTGGTAAATTTCATTTCACTGAAGTCCGATTACAATTTTATTTGTGAGGTGGTGGTGGGGAGATTGCTTTTTGAGATGTAGCATTTCCCAGTATGATCTGGGAATTAGTCATGATTCCATGAAAACAGCTTTTGTTTTGCTGTTTCAGGAGGAGAACAAATAATTTCTCCCCTGCACATACCTCACAGAGAATTTCAAAAGGACTGCAGTATTCAGAAATAGTCCTTTTAATTTTATAATACCAATATAGAGTCCCTTCTAGCAACAGAAACACAGTAGCCCATGGAAAATGGCACATTTATCAATGAGACATCCCCAGTGGGGTTCCAATAACTGAGAACAACCCCTCCTCCTGCTATCATTCATTTTTATATGGAGAAGGGGGAAGCTAGTCATCAAGATCATTGTGATTCAGTGCACAAATTGTAGCTTTATTCTTCAACCCAAAATAAAGAGAGAGGAAGGAAGTCTTAATATTGGGAAAGCTGGGTTTTTCTTTACTTAATTAAACAACAATTCCTAAGCTGATTTTCTGACATATTGTACCCTTTGCATGGTTTGGAAGAAAGGGAGCAGCTGAAGAAGTTTTAAAGAATCTAGAACATGCCTTTTCTAGTCTGGATTAATCAGTGATATTTTTCATTTTTTTCTGCTTTTCTCTCCTACACCCTTTAAAGAAAAAGTTGGATTTATAAGGGATTTAAATAAAGAAATCCAACCCATCTCTTGGTCACTTCAGGAAAAAGCGTGAAGCCTTCTCCTCCTGCTGATTAATGCTGATATTCATTTGCACTGCCATTTCCAAGGTCTGCATTTCCAGCCCTGCTTTCCTCTAAGACCTTTGTGCCTTTTATATGCCCCTGTCTGTTTTTTCCATTCCCCTTCTGATAATGAATTTTCAGAACATGTCGTCTCTAGGCTTGTCTTTCTCCTGTGACGCCAGGACTGGTACCAGAAAATAAAATCCTGGCTTATCTTTGCTACGCAGTTGGGAGAGAAGAGCAACCAAGACAGGTTTTTCCCTCTATATATAATGTACTTCATATATCTTTATGAAATTATTCTAGACATACATTTTTATTGCTACTAGCCTTTAAAATATATAATCCATCCAGATTTAAAACTGAAGCAACCAAGTGTACAGCAAGACAGGGAACAGAACAGTGATGGAATAAAGCAGTAAGGCCAAAAACATCAAAAAAATTAAAAAAAAAAGACAGATGTATGAAATAAAATGCTAAAGAGCAAAGGTCGTGCAGGAAAGATCTGACACACCAGTGGCTGATCTCTGAAGTGTCCTATTATGGAGACAGCTCAGAACTACTTGACACTAGCAAGACGTATGGCTTTGGAAAAGAGAGAAAATATGTAAAATCGGCGTTCTTATTCCAAAGTAAGAAATACCCAGGTCTTCTTTGTCAGCCCAGGTGACCATACGTTTCTGATCCCTTGCGGAGGAAGAAGAAGACATCCCTCCAGCAGAAAGAGGAGCCTCGCTCTGTTATAAAAGCCCTGCAAATAATCCCGACGCAAGTGTGGCAAAACCTGCCTGCCATATACGTACATCAAATGCAGATGTTGAAAGGACGTAGAAGAGAGGCATAAATAAGAATTACAGGCACACGAACGCGAATTGTGGAGGAAGCCGGAGATTTCCTCAGAACGCCAAGTCTCCTCTAGGTTGCGAGGCACCAGCAGCCATCTACTACTCCGCACGGCCGCGGATAACTGCTGCCGGAGAAGTCACCGCGCGAAACGCGCTCCTGAGCGCCTTGCAGCAAGGGGACAGGCGATCGCACGCAGCCGGGGCGCGCGGCTTCCCCTCGGGGAGCTGCTCGGGGAGCTGCCCGCCTCGTCCAGCCCCGTCCAGCCCAGCCCAACCCAACCCAACCCAGCCCAGCCGAGCCCCCGCGGGGCGCGCACCTACCGGCAGCAGCGCGCCCAGCACCATCGCCCGGCCGGGGCCCGCGGCAGGGACCTGCGAGCGCCGCTGTCAGCGGCTGCCCCGCTCCGCCGCCGTGCCGCAACAGCCGCTGCCTGGGAAAATGGCTATTTTATGAATGGGAGGGCAGCGCGCCCCTCTGCGCACGCGCGGCCTCGCGGCTCTATGAATGGGTGGGCACCGGGGCGCCAGTGCGCATGCTCGCCTCCCTTTTATGAATGGGGCCGGCGAGGCGCTCGCGGCGGCCGGGCACGGCCGTGGCCCCGCTGCGGTTTGCTTTTATGAATGGAGGGCAGCGGCTGCGCCTGCACCGCGCCCCCCGCCCGCGCCTGGAGGTAACGGCGGCGCTGGGGGGCACCGGCCCCTCCCCGCCGCCCCCTCCCCGCGGCTGCACCCCCCGGGGGGGGATGCGGGGTGGCTGGGGGTGGGCGCTGTCCCCCCCCCTTGTAGGCGCTGCTTCCCCTCCCCGTGGGTGTCTGCCCCCCCCCCCCCCGTGGGCGCGCCGCAGCCCGGCGAGGCGGGGAGGGGGCGAGCGGGGCCGGCAGCTCCCGGGGGCGAGCGCGCGTCCTGCGCTGCCGCCGGCCTCTGCCCTGCCCGCGGACCTGCCTCGCTCCGTTCGCCGCCGTACCGGCACGGCCGTCCTTCTGCTTATGTGCCGCAGCCTGCGTGTTTGGCTGGCGATAGCTACGTGAAAATGCCGGTAAAACCTGCAGCTGCGTTTCCGTGGGGGTATGCGCAACGTCTAGGTGTATTTTCTGGCTCTTTTTGAGAAGATGAAGGAGGTAGGATGGAGCCATGCGGCTCCCACAAAACCACCAGGAGCAAGATGTCCTGCTTAATGGAAGTGAGGCGTTTTATGTTGCTGTCCGCAGCTTTTTCCTCGTTTAGCTTTTCGTAAGCCCCGTTGGATCCCATCCTGGGTGCACTGCAGGCAACGTGAGGCAGGCCCTCAGGGTCAGATTCTCAAATGATCTTTAGCAAGCAGCTGTTGTGCTGCTGTTAGATATTGGAATCCCTGAAAACCTTGCCCTAACTGTGTGCTGAGAGCTCTGCAACATCCTTATATGCTTCAGTTTCTGTTCAGCAAATGGAGATTCTCTCTTAATTCTCAGCTGGTACAGAAATGGCTACAGGCTGGGGCTTTGTGTGCAAGGTCCTTCAGGATCCATGCAGGCAGGTTGCTTTACAGTGAAAATGGATGAAGAATAATGATTTATTCTTTTTTAATACATGAGCACAGTAATCTTCAGAGTACAAACCAAACCCCATTTCCTGTTATATTTATGGCACATATTTAAGAGCTTGCACAACACTGAAAAAAAGGTCCATGTTATTTATTTAGTGCTAACATGAGCATTGTACATTTCTGCCTCATGGAAAAGATTTCTCTTCAAGAGTATGTGCTCAGAGACTGACTGTTTAGTTATGTATATGTTTGTCTCTGAGGGCAGTGACCTTTCCAAGTGGGAGCAGTGTTCATGGGTCATGGGCAAATGCAATTTAACAAGGAAAGGACAGAAGAAGGGCAGTCTCTAAAGAACAGCTTATCTGAGTGGTACACAAAATATCAGACATCAAATATACAAGACTGATGCTTTCTTTTAAGAATAAACAGAAGATGTTTGTTAAGAATGTTGCTTTTTTATTGGTAGTGTTCTTTACAACACAGTTTTGGAAGGTTGTACATGCCAAGGAATTCTGTCCTGATTTTGAAAATTAGCAAAATAAATGGGCAATAGAAGGAAATGCAATTTTAAGAAGCTTATATAAAGGGAAAATCCACAGAAATAACATCTCACTGTATTTAGTGCTGGAAACCAACTCAAAGCTGAAAGACTCAAATGTCTGAGCAAAAAATCTGCTCTGTGTTTTTCAGCAACAGCATCTGCATTAATTTTAAGCCTTGATTTGAATTTAGCAAATGTGCTGTAACACTGCAGCAATGTGAGAGTCAAGCAGCTCAGAGCTAAGGCTTTTATATTTGAATACTGAATTCTCTACTTCAGGGTGATACGTACCATAAACGTGAGGGAAGACCTCAGCTGCAGTACAGTAATCATCTCCCTGCGAGACCCTAACTGCCTACATGGCAATTGCAAACTACTACGTAGTAGCAAAGAACGCTGGTGGGCTGGTGCTATAATTACACAGAAGTTATAGGCAGAGCCCAGCTAGATGGTATGCTCTTAACAAAGCCCTAGCTGTAAAACAGCAGAGAGGAAATAAGAATTATTATTCATCCAGGGGGGTGGAGGGGGAGGGAATGGTGTCTAGCCATGATTCTAGGGAGAGGAAGTTGGAGCTGCAGGGCTCAGAGTAGTGCTAGTACTGCTGCCTGTTGCATGAAGTCTGCGCATGGAATTCTGAAATGGTGAATCTCTGAGTTAATCTGTCTCTCCTTTCTCCCTCTATTCCTGCCTTCCCCTATTGGCCCACTTCTTCCCTATAGACAGAGAGGTTTCTTGTTAGAGTTTATCATGTTTGCTGTGCTCAGGCATGTGAGGCTGCTTTGCACTGAGCATGGATTCCTCCCAGCCGCTGTCCCTGTTTGTACCAGCTGGCCCTGGTTTGGGTCAAGATTCCCAAGCTGAACTGCGGGTCACTGAAGCAAAACCCCATTGAGCAGGCAGTGTGCTCCTGCACCAGAGCCTCCTGGCACTTCCAGCTTTCCTTTGCAAAGAGGAGGAACCGCGGGCACATGTGTGGCTGTGCGTGTCCCTGAGCCAGGAGGTGGGCACACGGGGCTGGGCTGTGTGCAGGGCTGGCCTGGTGCTCATCTCTGGCCCTCCGATCTCCTTGTCCTCTGTAGAAACATTGCACTACCACCTGGAGGGACGAGGCTGTCCTCACAGAGGGTTCTGTGGTGGTGATGAATGGCACCAGCAAGGGATTTCATGTTACCATGGTGTGACGCTGGAAGCTGAGGCTCTAGGAGAAATGCCACTTGTCCTGAGACTTGTAATATGTTTATACGTGTTTGCAGTGCCAGAGATACAGAGCTGGCATGCCTTTTTTTGTGCAGGAAATTAATAGCTTATTCATTTCATGCCCATTTAAACCCTGAAATTGATGTAGATTCCTGAACATGATTTCTTTGCTGGGATGATTATAGTGCTGCCACAACTGCATTGCCTGTAAAGTGAATTCCTTGATTCTTTTCTTGCTTATCCTTAGAAAAGCCAAGAAGCTGCCTATGTTTTGTGATAGAAGCCACATCCCTATTTTCTTTAGGGCTTTGCATTAGTTTGACTGTCAGGTTTAGACCATGTTTGTTTTACTGAAACTGCATGTAGCATCAAAATACTCATCCAGCTTATGCTGCCTGTTCCTGGAACCTCCGAAATCTTTTTCCTTCCCGTTGAAGTCAGAAAACACTCATCATCTAGCTAGATGCTTTGCAGTCTTTTTGTCCTGCAATTATTAGATCTATGATGACATGCACATTGCAACCCAGAGTTAGTTATTAGCGATGTGGATTTGGGTATTTGGATGGAAGCCAATTTCGAAGAGGTGCTGAGACATTCAGCTCTCTTTGGTAGCAGCAAGTACCAAGAAGTGTTCAGGATTTCCTCATTGAATCACAAGCAGCAGGAATACAACTCTGCTCGTGTGCCACCACCTCATTCAGTGCTCTCTTTGGATTATTGCTGCCACCTCCCAGGTGATAAGGTTTCACCTGTTGTTGGTACTGATTAGTGCTGATTAACTCAGCAACAGGCTCCAGAAAAATGACATCTGAACCAGATATTTTGTGTCCTGTGCTGTTGGTCACTGTTGATTGCATGGAATAGATCTTACCAGTGGCCTGTGCATGTCACAGGGCAGACATCCCTGTGTGAGTGTGCCCCAAAGAGGGGAATGGGGCTGACTTGGGGTCTGGGGTTGCTGGTGTCTCGTACCTTCCCCCAGCTGTGTGCAGGAGCAATTACACTGCGTGAAGGAGCCACTCGTGTAACCCAGCCCTGCACAGGAGCCTTCCCTGGGGGCTCGGCGTGGTGCACACATGCAGCCTGCTTCTGAGCACACGTGGCTTCAGGGCTCAGGAGCCGGGTCTGCCTTAGAAGAACGTCCTTTGCTACCCAGGCTTTATTTGTTTTCCTGGCCTTAACAAAATAAATAAATCCACAGTTCCCCTTACAGCTGGGCATGTTAAATGGAGCACTCTGAGTGAGTGACTTCAGGGTTTTTGGTGGATCAGATCTCATTTTCTGCATGCAGGCAGAGCTCCTCAAACCCTCTCTGGTGCCAAGGAAGCGAATGCTGCCACAGCTCGCTGCGGGGAGAGCAACTTTCCTCCGGGCTTTCAGGTTTGTGCTTTTCACAAAGTTATCATACAGAGATTCAACAAAGTGACACAAGCTAAGCCCTGGGGCTCGCTTGTGCTCAGAGGGGCAGGCACTTGCCAAAACTTTCTTCCTCCCCACTGCGCTGCCGCTCGCCTGGGCCTGGGGCTGGGCTGATGGCAAGCAGCCGAGTGTTGCCCGCAGCCGCTGCCTGGGCTCGCTCGCTTTGGATCGCGCTGCACCGCGGCGCTCCAGCCCTGCCTGCGAGGAGTGCGGGCTGGCAGGGCTCCAGGGTGGGCGTGGGTGTCCCGGCCAAAAGCTGGTGGTTTAAGGAAATGCAGGGTTCCTAATCTGCCATCAGAAAAAAGCAAATATGCAGGCAATTTAGCAAAGTGAAAGTGCAATTCCCCGGGGAATGCATAAATTAAGCTCCTGAGATGCTGTGAATGTTTAGCCATGTTAAATCTTTGGTCACTTGGCATTTTACTATCTTTAAGCTGGATCAAGAGCACATGTGTAGGCTTTATCTGCTGAGGTTTTCGTGTGTCTACAAATCCCTTCTGGCTGACGTTCGCAGCCTTATGGTAAGAGCACACAAGCAGCACCCCTGCATGAAGCAGCAGCTAATTCTGTACCTAAACCGATGCTGCATGTGCAATTTTCTAATTTGCTTGCAGAATTGCAGTGGTCTCAAACTGTTACAGAGGAGGTTTTTAAGTCTGGCCTTGCCTTGTGAAACCAGAGGATGCCCTTATGGGTAGCTTTGCCATCTGTTGGTAACACAAGGAGGAGAACTTTTCACTTCTCATTATTTACTTAACCATTTCTCTGTACGTTATAAGAACGGAAGCAGCAGATTAAAATTTCCAGTTAAAATAAGGAAAGGGATTTGCAGTTTGTTTCTCACCTAACTCTTAGAAATGGCTCATAAAACCTGAACGACTGGATCTTTGCCTTTTAATCCACCGAGATGGTATTTCCCAAGCATGGAAATGCACCGCTGCAAATCAATCCTGGGCAGCATCGTGTGTTTCTGATGCGTTTGTCTGTGATGATTTTAACCATAAGCAGAGGAGGAAAAGCCAGGCCTACTGATGTATCGTGTCATATATTGTCACATATGCCAGATAATTTGTGTGAATGTTGCTGTAAGAGTACTCCTCCTCTGGTGCATTGCTAACAAGTTATGGGGCCTGGTCTGTGATACCTAGAAATAAATAAGAGGGGGCAGGTGGGGAATGACAAAAACATTGGCAAAATGGTGATTGCTATGCTGACAGCTCGTGCTGTCACTCACCGTAGCCTGCACGAGGGCTGTGTGGGGATGCCAAACTGAAAACAGATGCCAAACAAAATAAGGTGCCTGCTTTTGTGCAGGGATAGGAGGATGGGGTGCAGCTCTTGCAGGCTGCTTGTGAGCCTTTATGCCTGGCAGAGCTGGGAGAATTAGAAGTGGTTGAGCCTGCTGCTTGCCCAGAAGGTACCGATGGGTGAGTGTTGAAGCAGGCCCTGTATTTCTGGTGGGTGAAGGGGAGTACCGGACCCCCTACTGCAGTGATCACGAGAGTGTTCCCGAGCTTTATCTCGCTGTTATCTCGCTGCCTTGAAGCGCCGCAGCGTGCAGCCCGGGCCTCTGTCCAGAAGCCTGGCTCCCTGGCACGAGGGCAGCGGCATCCCCTCTTCTTCAGATTACTTCATAAACATTGCAGTCCACCCTGGAGGTGACTAGGCTTCGTTATCTCAGTTATAAATGGGGCTATCGCATTTGTCCGCTTCTGCGGCGCAGATGAAAGGTCTGGGTTTCCTCCTGCCTTATCAGGCACCTGTTGCTTGCATCCAGACATTACTCACATCCTTGAAGTCACATCTTGCTTTGCATAATTAATGCTGGCTGTGCTTCATTTCCTTCCTTCCCGTGCAGTTTTGCTCTGTGGCCTTACCTGGCTATGGACACATTCGGTTTTATTGGTGAGGTTTTACACGAGGAATGGGAAGCAGCTTTGGCTCCTGGGACATGGGCCCATGAAAGACAAGGATGTCTCAGTCTGGTCTAAAGGGTGTTCTTTATTCTTGAACTGATGCTGAGGCTGCAATCTGCTGCGTGAAGTTCTGTACCAGTTCATTCAGAATGGTTTAGGTTTGCTTCATTATTTTTTATTAAACCAAATTCCATGCAGCAAACACCTGGCCCAGTGGGGAAGCTGTGCCTTCCTTCCCAGAGGGAACACCATGCCTCAGGAACGTGATGGGTGCACCCCAGGGTAACAGCGAGCTCCTGAGGTGCTTTGGGATGACACCAGTGGGAAATATTTTCCAAAGCGTGTCCTTGTTGCTTGTTTTCAGGTGACTTCCAGCACTGACACCTGCCTCATCGCAGCAGCCCGTAAGTGCAGTGTTTGAGTTGGGAACCATTACGCCAGCACTTTTGCTTTCTGCAGTAATTCACCATTGACTTTTGTTTTGTAATTCACTTCAGCTTTTAATATCTATTGACCTGGATCTACATGAATAATTTAGTGTTTATGAACAATTGTAGTAACTGAACCCATGCCATTAACTAAACCATGAGCTCAGGGAAGTAGGATAAAAGTTCATAAAATGTAAAATGAACACTAAGGGGTCTACCATAGACCTGAGCAGAATAGTTATTTTACCTGAAATCCTAAAGACAATTTAGCTGCTTGGTGTTTGAGTGACAGAATCATGCCAGCACATCTATGTCTCTGGATCCATGCAGTTAACTGGCGTCGGTGCAATAAGCGTCCCAGTTACAGCACTGGGATTATTGGGCTGTAAGCCTGATGTATGCGTGTTTTTTGCAGAATCAGGTGGTACAGTTCTTTATTTTTTGCAATTATATCTGACTTGCCTGGCAGCTTTAATTCCAGCTGAGCACACTGTCTTCTGCACTTGCTTTTCAAAATGTTGCCAGTCTGAAGATGTTTGCTGATTCGCTTCCTTCCTTTAGAGGATACCGGGCTGGTTAATGTTTGCTGTCTGCGGGCTCTCACCTAGTATCAAAATCTGACCTCAGAATATCAGCAATTTGCAATTCACCAAGATGAAAAACTCCACTGAGGTAAGTGCAAACTCTGAAGTTGGTACCTCACCAGAATGAAGGTTTCAGCTTCACAGCTACACGTAACTGTAGTTTGCACTGCTAGGAGTCCTTGGGGTGGAGAGCAGATACGAGCTGGTTGTAATGAATAAACAGGACTTCTGCTGAAGCTGCTGTGATCTTTCCTGCTGTCCAACTGGCAGAATAACAAAGTGTGTTATCAGACAGAGACTCTGTAAATCTTAGATATGGATTTTCCCATCATAGGCTCCAGACCTGAAACTGGATCCACTCAGCACCGGCGGAAGGGACTGGGGGTTATTTAACAACCTGCAGGACTCAGCCACTTGAGAGTGGATTGGTGAGAGCCCCATAGGAAATCTTTCCAAGTGTCTCGGGTTGAGTAGATCATCTCAAGGACCATAAATTGTGAATCTTTCTATTTTTTTTTCCCAGAATATTTATTTACAGTTCAGGTCAATAATCTCCAGAAATACAATTCTGCTTACAAACGAAATTCCTGGGCTGCATTCCCAGGCATTCCCATGTGACTTGAGCATTTTTAGCAACAAAATGAACAAATGCAAACATATTTTCAGGGCACTGCAAGTGTTGCTATTCCCATTCGCTCTGCCTGCCTGGGAGCCCCGACCCCAGGTCCTATGAAACTCAGCAGCGGTGAGGTCCCTTCTGCAGAGCATCCCGCATCGAGGGAGAGCTCACAACCTCGTGGCTGTCTGTGTAGGGCAGTCATGGGGACATTGGGCACCCAGGCTTGTGAGAGTTGGTGTATATAAATTTAAATGCAAACAAAGAATTGAAGCTGTCAGCCAGTAACCTGCTAGCACATCTTTCTCAAAAACCTATCAATTTACTTGTGACTAAGAAAATGAATTTTCATGTGGAGGAAGCTGTGTTCCCTGACAAACAAGGCAACATTGTGGAAAATTACTGGTGGTAAAAGTCATAGTGACCATAAGGCAGTGCTTTACAAGCCTTTTGGTGTTCATCTTGCCATAGCAGGCCAGTTTGATCCTGAAAAATCCAAATATTGGGATTGTTCTCACTTCTTCAGCGCTGGCCTGTAAAGAGAGCTAGGAATTATAGACAGCAGCCTGATAAAAGTACTGCCTCCTCCCCTGAAATTCTTGCCAGTACTCAGTTACATTTTGAACAAAAAGCTAGGACTCTTTCCTGAAAAGCTGTGTAACTTTTCACTGCAAGGCTCCATTTGGAATTGCTGTAATTTTCACAAACTTAAGTTTATGAAAAATAAACTTAATTTTCATAAAATTACTTAATTTTCATAAACTTAAGTTTATGAAAGTTGTAGCAAAAGGGAGGTATTTAATTCCATCTTAGTAACTGCAGTAGTTAGCAGCATTTCTGTTAACTTTTAAACCTTAGTTTAAAATGCAAGAACTTTACTGGGGATGGTGTCGGCGCTCTGCAGCTACCTAGGTGGCAGGCTGATGTAAAATGATATTTTTGTGTACTGTAAAACCATTCTGTACTGCAGTTCTCTGCTGCTTCCACAGGACTGGTGATGATTAACTGTGTATCTTAACCATAGCTGCTCCTGCCCTGTAAAACTAATGTGATTTGGTGTGGCCTCTGTTTCCATCCCTATGCAGTAATTTTTTATTTTTTATTTTTTTTTTTGATTCTGATGTGTATATGTAATGCATATCATAGAAAAAGGATGAAAATGCTGCTGGCCCTACCCCGTGCCATGCAGGGAGCCCCAGCCCAGGGCCAGCCTGTCCCCACAGCACCGCTCCGCTCCCCTCGCTGCCCATCATTGCCTGGGGTATGGCAGTGGAATAAAACCAAACCAGCCCTTCCCTCTTTGAGGTATTGCTGGGCATTACAGAGTCACATACTTGTACGTAATTACTGTATTCTAACACTTCAATATTTTCCTGACTACTTTCCTCTTGTCACTGCTTTGAAAATACCCAGGTTATATCCATTAAAAAGTTACAGACTACAAAACATATGATTTCAAAATAATCTTTTTTTAACACTTAAACATTTTTCTTTGTGGCCTTAACCTGTTACTTTCACAGAATTTACTTTTTTTTTTTTTTTTTCTTTTAAGAACATCTCTGATGCTGTATATCGCAGTGTTATGACAGCTCTGCTGGACCACAGCCAGCGGTCCGTGCTGTCAGAATGCCCGTCAGTTCCGGCCGTTCTGCATGGTGAATGGCACGGTAATGTGGAAACTTCAAACAGCAACAGGAAGAAAAGTAAACGTTTAATGATTTTTCTTTAACAGATCTTGAAAAGCTTTTGTCTTGCTTTGTTGCTGTTGAGATCTTTTCTGGACACCTTCATGTTCTTTTTTCTGCCCCATTCCTGTTTTTCTTCAGAGGTTTTCTTTTTTCCCTGCGAGTCAGTGATCTTATTGATGTTAGAGACTCGCTGCCCGCACATGAACAGTCTGGGCAGCAAAGTTCAGGCGATATTTCCTCTGCGCAGTGATTAGTCCTGCTTACTGACAAACAAAAGCAGGGAGCATTCGAAATTAATATCAGCTTGCTTTGCAAGCTCTGTTTTCCTGACCTTGAAGCTGAGAGGCTGGGAAGCACCGCATCGATCCGTGGCAGGAAGGAAGGCGCTCGGGAGCGCCTCTGTGCTCAGAGAAACCCGAATACGAGCGGTGGGCTGCGTGTGGAGCCGTGGTGCAAGCTGCTACCGTTTGGAGCTAGGAAGTGGTCAGCTTTGGATCTCCATGCCAAAGAAAACTGTTCAATATTTGAACGCGATATTGACGTTAGGGTTCGGAGGAGGATGTGCAGAGAGGAGGAGACGCGGGGCTGCAGGGGCAGTGGGGCAGGCAGCCAGGGGTGCCTGCAGCCCCCAGCTCGCTCGGTGTTGGAGCCTCCCTGCTCACCTCCCCCTGTGCTGTGGGTGTTTCCCCGCTGTTACCAGCAGCTCTGCTCCCAGGCCAGCCGTGGGTGTCCCTAATGGGCTGTCCTGCCCTCTCCCCAGTCTCTGCCAAACTGTTCTGAGCAGGTATAAGGATTTCCCTGTGCCCTAAAATCTGTGCTTAGCACTGCTGCATCTTGTTCACCTCCCACTGGCTAGTGAAGGTGATGGTAGCACCCTCTTGTTTCTGTCCCTTGTTAGTTTTCTTTATTTTCGGGTGGCACACAGCTGGTTTGCACACAGCTGCCTTCTGCAGCGAGAAGCTCGGGTGAGCCTGGGTGCTCTTGGGGCTGGAGGGAACAAGCAAGGGAGAAAGGTGGGCACTGCACGGGCAGACAAAATCTGATGGGGACAAGCACTGAGTGATACACAGGGGCAGAAAGAGGCCAAATTTCAAATATAACGGGGTGTTTAACAATCTAATTGAGAGTTCACTGGTGATACAGGAGGGTTGGAACTTGATGAACTGAAGGTTGGAGGCTTCATTCTCAGGTGATGTACTTTGTCATGTGGAGATGGAAAGGCCCAGGACCAATAAACTTTTGTCTCAGTAACCCTTGAATAACAAGATAAAATCTCCCAGGAGAAATTGGGATCTGCTGCCACTCAGTAGACAGACTCAAGTTGTTGCAAGGTAAACAGATCCTGTGCTTTGTCTTAGCCAAAACCAAAGTCGAGTCCTGGTCTTTGGCCCTGTTAGTCACTTGTAGGCTGGGAAAGAGGTTTGTGGTGGTTGGAAGTCAATCTAATAAAGTATATTTTTACTATTAGGATGGATTACTTTAAAGAGAATGCAAGTCAACGTGACCTCTTCATCTGTGTCTTTTTGGAAGAAATGCTGACGTTCCTGATTAAAACGTTCCTGTTTGTAGTCACACGTGCAGTCAGAGCATGACAATAGCCAGGGGTTGAACATGTGCAGCTTTGGTCTGTAGGTTTCAGGAGAGCGTCGCTGCCACAAGAGGAGGAGAGGATTTCCGATGCGCGGCTGCGCTTCACTTCGGATGAAGTGTTGGTGCTGAAGCTGTGAGAGCTGCAAGCCGCTGAGAGCTGTGTGTGACAATGGAATTACTGTACAGACAGGGCTGGGTTCTTAATGTAAAAAAAATGCAGCAAGGAATTTTTAGCACGTTGTCATGCAGCACTCTGTTTCCTGGCTTGTATGTTCAAGCTGTGTAATAATATTTATATACAAATGCTGACTGTGATTTTCCACCCCGGAAAAAGGAGATGTCATTTAAAAGTGCTGCGCATGATGTAAAGCAGAGATTTTTGACTTGTGTACTTGCATATGGTGTGGGTGTGTATTTTAATTGTTTGAAAAGGGATCATTTAAAAAAATATAACCTTCTTGCTACATAAGCACATTCTACTGAACTAAAGGTCATCTTGCGCTTTAAAAGTTGCTCTTGGAATAGAGGGAAGGTTCCTCATGTTGTCTTTCCCCTGTTCCTACCTCCTGAAATTTTCTGAAAAACATTAAGTAATTGTTGGGCTGAAACAGCTCTTTAGGCCATGTTGAAGCTGGGACCCAGTAACATGAGAGCGGCAGTCATGACTAAATGTGTGTTGGCACATAGAAGAGCGTTTTTTTCCCCCAAAGAACCATGCTATTCGATCTCCCCAGAACTGACACCTGCATCTTGAAGCACGCATACCAGTTCTGTGTGAATGATCACATTGATTCTCTTAAGCTTTTCTGGAGCCAGGATTTATAAACAGTTCCAAGGCAAAACCTCTGCTTATCAGCTCTAGCCAAGGAAACTCTTCAGAAATCTTTCCAGTTACCAGCACGTTTCTGATCCTGGTGCGCCGGGGCCTTGGTTTTCGTGTTGCAATCTGTGCTCCTGAGAATCTCCTGGGGGATTGTGCGTAGAGCAAATCATGACACGCCGCGCCGAGATGTGGAAGTTCATCTCCTGATCTGCGCCTGACCAAAGAAGGCTGGATCACAGCTTTGTTTTATCCTATTACAATGACAGAATCCAGATGTCAAGAGCTTAAATCTTTAAAGTTCCTGTTTTTCCCCTCTGTAAATGCTGTGAAGCCGGGGCTGTCACTCTGGCCGCGTGGCTCCTGGCGCAGCAGAGCCCTGCACGGCCGCGGGGCTCTGCAGGAGGGGAGCGAGCGGGGGGCAGCAGCGTGCCCGTGCCAAGCTGTGCTTCTGGGTAGCCCACAGCCTGATGCTCTTTGTTGACAGCAAAATGGGCAGATCCAGAGAATAATAAGGTATTGAAATAAATGAAACAGTGGGTGGTGTAACAACAAAATATATGTGCATTTGCTGATATTCTGGGAGGGACCTGCAGGTGACCCCCTCAGCTATCTGCACCAAGGCTTTCAGCTAGGACCTTGAGTGGATGGCAGCAGGAGCAGGTTATCTAGGGCAGTTAGAGCCTATTTTGACTTTTTTGTTGTTGTTGCCCATTCAAATTACTGATACTGCTTGGTACAGAGTGAGATCCTGGTTTCCCTCTCTCCTCTCCCAAAAGCAAGGAAGCTCAGAACAGTTTGGAGGAATGCAGTCAAGCGTGCCCTGGCCTAAGCGCGGCTCATTTTAACAGTACTTTTGTTTTTCTTTAAACTCGGGAATTCTGCATTCTGGTAATTTGTGTGACTAGACATGCGACTTTGTCACATTAACAATAACAGCGTTTGTGCCCCCGTGCCACGGCAGGCATGCGGTTTGTGTTTTCCTTGGCTTGCCCGTGGACATCTCACAAAATTTCCATTTTGTGAAGAATAAGGACACTTTGTGCTCTCCAAACAACTTCGCTCATTAGGCTTTGCTGTGCACTGCCTGACGCTGAAGCCCTGCTGCACTGCTCGGAGCTGCAAAGAACCGAGTGGCCCTGACCCCTGCTCCTTGCGTGCTCCCCACTGCGGTGGCGAGGCCAGGGGAGTGGGGCAGTGAGCTGCAGCCTCTCGGCCTTCTTGGCAGGCTGTGGTGCTGCCTGTAGCCAGGGGCACGTCTGCTCCCTTTCTCACCAAGGGAAAGGTGCAGCAGTGTGGCTCGGTGGCTACTTCTCCATCAGCAGCAGGTGCTGCTGGCCAGAGGGCTGAGGACATCTCTGCAACCAAAATGTAGCGTCAGTGTCACCTCCTGCTGCTCCACGAGGGAGGAACATGATGGGCTGCTGTCAGAGGGTTAGCTGTTGGGGCCAAATACCAAGTGATTTGCTTGGAATATCAATGTATAGCTGTAACAGGTCTGTGCAGGTTGCTTGATACTGATTCCCGTAATATGGTATTTTGAAAAGAAAGTGGAAATAGTTTGATAAGAAATTAAGAGATGAGTCTTCTGGTTGAGAAAACCCAGAAATGCACCCCTCCAGCCCTGCGTTACAGAAGCACTGTCCAGTGGTGCAGGAGCTGCTGGGATGGCTGCAAACAGGGCTGGGATGTGAGCAGGGCTCCCTGCAGTGGGGCCAGCCAGCCTCGGTGCCTGGCCCAGCTCCTGGTGGCATTCCTACCTCCATGACCTGAGGAGTGTGTTCAGGCATGGGTCATCCATGCGGTGCTCGGGCTTCCTGATGTGTCATCTGCAAAGCAATTATCTGGCTTTAGGTTATTTTCAAGTCTCTACCGGCAGCTGTCGGCACAGAGCAGCCTTCTGGCTCTTAAACCTGCTCAGGTACCAGGGAGCTGCACAGATCTGCACAATTTCATGAATGAGTGATCAATAGAATCATGAATTTTCATGAATTAGTGATCAACAGGAATTGGCCAATTCCTGCAACGTTGCAAATGTGAGTATTTTGTTTGCTTTTGAGGGATTCAAGATTTTCTGGAATACCTCTGCATGCTTACAGCCTGTGTATCAGCACCGGGGTGGGCTGTGTTGACTCCCCTTTCTTCCCCCATCTAAGTGGAGGTGGCTGACCTGTGAGAAGAGCCCTCTCCTGCCCCAAGGACGTGCTCAGGATTTTCTGCTTGCTTTGGAGATGTGAAATGCAGCAAGAGACGTGGGCAGGGCCTGGCTGGAGCCGTCCTCTGCCATCGCACCCACCTGGGCTGGGGTCACCTCTGCAGGGACAGGGATCCCTTCTCCAGGGAGAACCCAACCACAGAGACCTGTTCACTGCCCACTTTAATTGAGCTTCCTTTCTGGATGGCTGTGTGTAGGCTCAGCAAGCCTGCGAGCACGGTGCAGGTTTTTCCCAGGCAGAGCAGCGTGGCTGTAAAAGCCCCAGCTGGACGGGGCACCGACAGCCAGCACTTCCTTCCCTAACATGGTCAAAAGCAGTCTTAAATCGGATTAGGATTTTAACAAACACTTCATGGTTTACTCTCTGCAGGGAGATTTAAAGCCTGGGGAAGACTCTTCAGCTGTTTGGTTTTCCTTTATGGAGAAACTTTACCGTGGTTGCCCTAAAAGCCCCACCAAGTACAATAAAAAAAATCCCTCCTCAGAAAAGCAAATTACTTGACCACAGCCTAAAATAAAGTGTTCATTATCTGCTGACACCCTTTTTCCCTCTGTTTGCAGCTTTTCCATCCAGCTGAACTCAGCAGGGAACCTGCCTGACGCTGCAGCAGGGGCTTGTGCACGAGCTCGGCGCTTGCCCCCTGTAAGGCACGGCGCTGGGCTCGCTAGCTGAGGGGTTGCTGCTGTATTATACAGGTGAGTGCATGGCCTCTTCGGCTTTTTTGGTGGCCTTCTCGATTTTTTCAGGAGGCTGCCACCACCACACGTGTGCCTGAGGAGAGTGTGAGCCCAACTGTCTGAGCTGTGCCAATGTGCCCAGAGGTGCTCGTGAGGCTGCACAAGGTAGCCCGTCATTTACTGGGAGGTGAGTGCCTCTCTTCTCTGCTCCCTGCCCCATGGTTCAGCTCGGAGGATGAACTAAATGCAGAATGAGGGCTGAACCATGCAAGCACTGATGTATGTTTTGTAGGTAATGCTTTGGAGAAAATCGCTAATTTGAAATGTTGGAATAGCAAAGAGCATTTTTCAGGCTTTTCAGGCGTAACGTATTGTGGAAAAGAGGCTCAGAGCAGATGTACTCGCAGTTTATTCCATTTATCATATTAAAAATAAAGAAAAGACAATTTCGGCTCATTTACTGCTTATTAGTTCAAATAAACAGCTTTTCTAATCAATGTGTATGGCAAACACAATGCTTTCATAATTGGCAGTAGTGGTTCCAGAGCTAATGCAACTGCCCTTCTTTATTGTCTGGTAACAAGTCAGACAGTTAATACGTTGGTCTAATCTTACCCCTCTCTTATTCATTTTAGTTCAGGAAAAAATATGCTCTTATTTAAAAATTTTAAGTGTTTGAGGGATTTTTTCCCCATCCGTTTGAGAAAATGCAGCTAGGAATGAGAGCGGCTGCACAGGAAGTGTTCACAAAGGCAGGCATCTAAACTACATCTGAGGGAGTCTTTTGCTCTTATTTATCTAGAGGTCTTTATTGATTTTTACTTCCCTTCCAAAAATACTGATTTAATTTATGAAGTGATAGAAGAGGCTGGGAGAATAATTTTACCTATGAGAGTGTAACATTGTCTAAGTAATTGCCAGGAAAAAGAGAAAAGATCTGATCTACTGCTGCAGATGTTTCTCATCTGGAATACAGACCAATTTTAGCCTTTTCTTTGGATTACTGTTTATTTTGATGCTTTATTATACTGCAATTACCAGGAAGGAAGCAGTGCACAGAAATCCAAGTACGATGCTATTTGTACTTTAACGTTTATTCAGTAACAATTTGGCAGTTTAACCCTTTTCTCCCCTTCTTCTTTTGATATGTGTGAGCCCTCGGTTCAGTTCTTTCATTGCAAACAACAAACCCTACCGACAGGTGACACCCATCACAGCTCCTGTCAAACAACCTGAAATTTTGTAGGTGCCTTAATGCTCATCTTCTGAGTGCAACTAACGAGGACCTGCTGGCTTTTTTTGCCACCTAGTGCTTCTGTCCCTGCATTACTGTGGAAGGTTGGTTTGTGCAAGGAGCCCTGTGCTGCAGCTCCCCAGCCAAACGCGCGTGTTTGCCTCATCAGAGGAGTTTCCTTGCATGAGTGGAGTAAACTTAGACCTGCTGTTTTACTAGAGGGGAGCCAAGGGCTGTAGCAAACCTTTTGTATGCTGGATGGAGGGAAACAAGCTTACATAAATACCTTTGGATCTGGGGCTCCTTGTGACCAGGATTTAAACCTGGTGAATCCTTTCTAAAAGATGCTGAACTTGCTGGTAGGCATCACCCCGTGAAACAAGTAAGATGTTCCCGCTGTGGACAAAGCTTCAGATCTTTTAGCCATGCTCGGAGAACACCTTTGTCCTCTGGACCTGTACTCTTTGATGCTCTGATAACCTCAACAATCATCCCATGTGATTATAAACACATGGAAATTAAATCTAGGTGGTGGTCCAAAAGTTAATGTGCAGTGCAGTAACTCTGCAGCAGTAGCTGTGCTGGCTGCGCCTGGTTTTGCAGCACACACCAGTTTCTGTACTGCTCCTTCCTCTGCCTGCCCCCTCTCCTCTCTCTCTGTGTTCAGGTTCCTCCCAAAAGAAGGCAGAGTTTCAGATGAACCAAAGCAGAGCCAGCGATCCCATTGCGTCTTACTTCTCCAGATTTCTCTTGTGGATGTCGGTGCGGTGAGCGTGCCGACATCTGCTGCGTGCACATGCATTTACACCCCCACAGCTACACGTTACAGGGCAATGCTGTGCTTCATGGCTGAGCATGGCCACGGCCACGTCTGTATCCCAACGGGGTGGCTGCAGGAAGCCAGCCCCGACAGGAGCTGTGCTGATGGGCGGCAGGAGCCCTCCTTTTCCCGCACGGGCTCCAGCTCTGGCCTGAGCAAACCCCATGGTACAATGCAGCTGTTCTGCTCCGGAGGGGAGCAGGAAGGTGGGTGGATTAGGAAAAGTTTAATATTAGTAATTTTTTTTTCCACTGAGCCATGTCACGCTCGAGTCCCCCCATGGCTTCATGGCTCGTGGTCACCCCTGGGAGCAGCAGTCCTGCTGCTGTCCGTCCGTCTGTGGCTGTGGGTCTGAGCAGTGAGACTGGTCGTGCTCAGGGGGCTGTGTGGGGCAGAGCTCTGTGGGGCTTCACAGTGATGGTTGCTGTGAATTAGAGCAGCACTGACAGAGCCACGCAGTCTGTAACATGGTACCTTTTGGTACCTGGCTATGGCATCCAGACCTCCCAACATTTCATAATCCACAAATGGAAAAGTGGCCCTTAAAATTAATTTATTCAGGTGGGAGCACTGTAAAAATTAAAATAAGGCTTTTGAATTGCTGCACATGCATTGGAGTGTCAATGGAAAGCTTTCTGTTTGGTTTCACAGCCAGATTCAGAAGCAATGTGTGTTGTAGCAGGTTGGGACGGGGCAATGAATGGCGAGGGAGCGCTCACGAAGCTGTGCCCGCTGGCAGGCCAGGCGCCAGGAGGCATTCGGGCACGTCAGAGGAGAGCATTTGTCTGGGGAGGGCTGGAAGCTGAGAGGGGAGAGGCAGAACCCAAACAGAGAGTCTTGTAAGATTAATATCTACGTTTTATTTTGCACGCTGCTGTTTCCCTCATTTTCTCCCTGGCACGCTGTGTGCTTGTTGGGCTTTGTGCGCGTCGCCGTGGGCAGGAGCACCGCGGGCAGCGCTGCCAGGAGCAGCTGCCTGCACCCCGAAGACAAAGCAGAAGGGAGCTGTAAAACAACCACGGGGATGCAGGGAGAGCAAGCGAGAGCACTTCTCCTTTGCTTATTTAATCTGACACTGTCCTTAAACATAAGGTCATTTTATAGCCTGCTCGAGGGCTGCCAGGCAGAGGAAGTTACCTTGCGAAGGAAGGAACTGGCCCGTACTGTCCAAATATTGCCAATTGTGTACTGAACGGAGGCCATAGCCTGGAGAACCCAAATAGTAGCTCTTTGTGTCCCCAGTCGCCTCCTGCCAAAGTACTTTCCATAATTAGGCGTAAAACATATTTACATTCCTGTTGTCTTTGGTCTTGGGCACACACCTGTATGTGTGTACGCGCACGAGGTGCAGGCGTATCTGTCCCTGTGCTTTCAGAAAATGCCTGGCACTTCTGAGAAGATCTGTAGCAGCTGATGTGAGTGACTGGGACGTGAGCTTCGAGCAAGTTGGGGATTCCTCAGGGATCCCACATGTGAGGGGCAGAAGAAGTCCATTGGGCTCATCCCTGTGCCATGCAGGGGTACAGTCCCCACCCAGAGGGATGCTGTATTTTGGCTGAATGGGAAGCTCCTGGCTGAATGCTCCCTTTTAAAATTCATTGACGTTTGCAGGGAAACCAGAAAAATGGGCTTAAGTCAAGAATGCAATAACCTGACTTAGAAGTGCTCTCTGTGGCAGACACTCATCGCTCGCAGCCTTTCTGCCTGCATGAAGATAAATATAATAGTGTGCCATAAAATACTGTGCCTAGCTGGATCTCTAGTGTATTTATAACACAGCGGCTGGTGTACAACAGCTTCTCAGTATGTGTTTCTCCCTTTCTTCATGATAACTAGTAGCCAGACATTGATTAGTTCACTTTTGGGGGAAAAAATGTCACGCAGGACAACTGGATACTTGAGAGGAGAGATTCCTGACAGGCGTCCAAGGGAGCACGACGTGGTCACGTGGCACTGGCTGCTTGCCTGCTTCCAGCTGCACAGTTTCATTAAAATGCAGCCAGAAATCCATTAATTACTATTCTAACATAACTTCCCCGTGGAGGCAGCGGTGCAGCTTTCACATCCGCACGGATGGGAGCTGGGCAGTGCGAGGCATGGGCACAGACCTTGCGAGGGGTGCTCTCCTCCTCCCCCAAGCCCTTTTGTGCTCTGCTGTGCCCCAGGGCAGCCTTGGGACGTGCTGCCCACAGGGGACCCCAGCACACGGGGGGGTGGAAGTGAGCAGTGGGCAGCAGCCAGGGGCAGTTCTCTGGGCTGGGGCAGCCGATGCTCAGGTGCCGATGGAAGCCCCTGTGTGAGTGGTGTGGGGCTGAGCTGCATTGGCCCTGCACGCAGCCTGGTCCTGGCTCCTGCTGCTCCTGCCTGGCCTCCACCAGCGTGCCCAGTGCCGGTTTCTGCCAGTGCTTGGCTGCATTCAGCCTTCAGCGCAGCTCCAGGCACTGCAGGCACTTCCAGCCCTCCTCTGACAGATGCTCCCAGCGATAGCTCCAAACAGACCCTCTCAAACGGCCGGGTGTGGGCTCCTCTCTGTGTGGCAGTCACAAAACCCCCCAGTTTGCCAGGGTGACCCCTGCTCCTGCTGGGAAACTACTTGCAGAAGTCCCACGGAAACTTTCAAGCCCAGGATCGTGCTCGCTCTGGTTGGGAGTTTACTTTTGCTCCGGATGCCTTCTGCGTCTTCAGGCACTTAATGGAAACGCCAGTGCTCGCACTTGGAGGGCAGGCCGGAAAGTTTATGTGGACTTGTCCCAGTGCCAGAGTGACATTTTTGTCAGCCGGAAGCCTATTTCCATTATGCCTTTGTCAGACTTTGCCTCAATAGAGGGGAATTTGGGGCTTTCTGTGTCAAAGTGCTGTACAAATGTTATCTGAGGTCTTTACCACCCATCAGTGCCGTGGTTTTTTGACGTTCATGGGAAGCACCCCAAAGCACTTGAGCAGGGGCAGGGCAGGTGAGGGTCAGCGCTCTCGCCCTGGGGGAAATGCTCAATGAGGTTATTTTCCTTTCCTCCCTGTGTGTTCACCACTTTAGATGCACACTTGTGCATATGTTCTTCTTCTGTTTACCTTGGTTTTCTTCTATTTCCAGCTCCAAAATCTCTCATCTTCTCAACAGGGAAGGTGCCTGCTCTAGCAGGAGAGCAGGACTTGATGAGGAGAGCCCTGCAAACACCTCGGGCTCGGGGCTGTTCAGACCCGGGCTGGCAGGGGGCCAGGCTTCTCACGGTGCCAGCTTCCACGCTTGCAGCTTTGGATGTTTGAGCACCTTTTAAAAAACCTGCTGTAGGTTAGTAACACAAAATACCCTTCACAAAGCATTCAGGTTTTGTTTACTACCTTAAACTTTTCTTTGCTTGCTCTCCCAAAGCCTGCTGGTGGGAAGAAGCAGGCAGCTGTGGTGGCATCACGGGGAGCCCCAGGCGCTCTGCGACAGCTCACCTTCTGTGACATCTTCTGGGCAATAAAACTGCTGCTTTGTTTGGGTGTTGATAGCACATGGCACCTCAAAGTGCCTGGGATGTTGTTTGAATGCTCTAAGGGGACAATCCTGAGCACTGCATGGCTGTCACCCCCAGATCTCCTCCTACTTTGTGGGTAGCCACCTATGTAGAAGCTTGGCTGTGTCACCGAGTCGTGATTAGAAGTCAAGAGTGAGATCTGCAAATGTGTCTGTGTACTAGTGCATGGCTTTGGGCAAATCATTTCACTCCCACTGATGGTGGTTGGGACAGTAAGGTCTGAAATGCCATGGGGGAGCTGACCAGAACTTCCCATGCAGTGCTGGGGTCAGTACAGCACAGCTCCTCGGTACTTACCTACACAGAAAGTCACCCAGTTATTGACAGAAACACCAGCAATTTTGCAGGGTTGACTTAAAAACACATCTTCAAGCAGTGCAAGGTGGCCTCTAGTGAAATGAACTGCCACACACGGAGCTCTGAAAAACTCAAATGGAAGGTTTCACGTGAGTGTGTGTATGCTCATACACAGCTCACGGAGATAGGGTGGCCAGATTTTGCCTCCAGAGACCTGCTTTGGCTTGAATTGCAGAGCAAGGAGTTTGAGATCATAGCTTAACCAACAGATGCTGTAAGGTTAACAAAATCAAAAGAAATAACCCTCATATGGGTATTTCAGTGTTTTTTCTCTCTTTGTTTTTGTTTTGTTTCACCCAAGCAGGAAGAAGTGTGTTAAATAGGGATAATTTACTAAAAGCACACTGGAATCATAACACATCTTTACATTTTGCTACTTTTTTGCAGTACTGGTTTCTCAGGAGTGCTGTGGCTTGGCCCCTATGGAAATATTTGTCCTTTGTTACGGGACATCTGTCTGTAAAACAAGTTCTCTCTTTATCTCAAGTTTAAAGTGAAAAATTCCCAGGTTTGGAAGCATGTTAGAATTTCCTGTTCCAGATGCATCTGCATTCAGTCCCAGGAACAGACACTTGGCTGTAATAAGATGAGGAAAAACACACCAGGAAAAAAAAAAAAAAGAACGAACTAAATCAGTGTTGCAGGTAAAAAGGAGCAAAAAAATATATATATTTAAAACATAATCTTTCAAAAGTCCATCAAGCAGTTTTCAGGATAATTTTCACTTATTTCAGAATAGCTCCTACCACCGGGCAGCCTCTAAAAATAATAAGCCCAAACCTCACCCCTGCTGATAAACACCACGGACTTGCTTGTGGCTTATCTAATGCCTGAACATCTGTTCCTTCATTGCTGAGAGGTCCTCTTGTGCTGAGCTAATGCAATTCCCTACACAAAGGTTAAATAAAGTTGAGAGGCTCTGACCAGTGGCTTCGTGCCACAGAGGCCAGCTTTGCAAAAACGCGTCTCTGTGGAAGTGTCCGATTCTAATTAAGATTAAAACTCAGGAGAGGAAAAATGTTACCTAGCCTGGGCTTCAGCTCCGAGCTGTTTGATATGAGAGGAAGATACTTTAATACAGAAAGCATGATTCAAGCAAAGTAGTTCCCCAAGGCCTGAAGAGTTGGTGATGGTGGTGTGCTCCATATTCCCTTTCTTCTGCTGTGGCAGCTTCATCGTCTGCCTGCTGGTTGGACTTCCAGGCCAAAGACCTGTTTGTGGAGAACGTGCAGCACGTGTGCACGGGGAAAAAACTCCTTGTAACTTTGATCAAGATGAATTACACAGTCTGCTTGATTCAGGAAGTATCAAATGTATATAATCCTGTAGCAGCAATTCAATATTTAAGGAGCTGTACATGCAGAATTATGTGATTACACGTAATCCTTTCTTCGGTCTTTCTCTGCCAGGCAGACCCAGTAACATCCTGGGTGATCCCAAAACACAGCTGATACCTATCATGGAAAATAGGTCGTGTTGAGCCATCCATCTTCAGGAGAAAATGTTTCCCATCCATGCCCAGCCTGGCTGTCATTGGCTGGGGACTGCCTTTGCTATACGCCTGGCTGAACGTCCAGCACAGCCTGTGGTGGCATTTCCACATCAAATGTAGTGGGTTAGGACGTATCTTGATGTCTGAGGAGTGGGTTAAAATTCAAGGGCTAGAGATCGTGAGATTTAAACCTGCAGTGTCATTCTATTTGCTCGTGTTGGTTCACCTTTTTTTTTTTTCCAATTAGTTTTTGGATTTCGGACAGTTTAATTTCATTCATTCTGTTCTAACCCTTATGGATAGGAACATTTTTAAGATTTAGCTTATGATTTTATCTGTATCGTGGGATCCCACCTTTTGGGACTTTAAAGGACTTTTAGAAATATTTCCACCCTGAGATTCAAAATGAAATTATGAAAGAGGGCACTGGGATTTGTCTAAATGTAAGTGATGCAGAATTAAAATAGAAGAACCAAAGGACAGACTTAATAATACGGTAAATCTTGCATCTAGCAGCTACTTCAAAATATCTGCATGTCCTGTTGAGAACCATTGTGTTATCTGCCAAAGAGCAGTTCTTGCGATGTGACTAATTTTGGCTGGACAGCTGCCTTTGGCCAATCCAAGCAATTTGGGGTGTGTTGTATTTCTGCATGTGGAAAGGCCAAATGAAAGATCCCAGGTGAGAGGCAGGGACAGAAATCGGGTGTGAGTTGCTGGTCCCTTCCTCTCCCCCAGAGAGCCTCTTTTTTTTTTTTTTTTTTTTTTTTCCGCTTCTTTTGGCTTTTTCTTCCTAGGTTTGGTCTTTCCCTGCTGCCACCTCTTGAGGCAGCCCTGCCCTCCAAGCCCTGCATGTGCCCGTGCTTCTTCTGGGGAAGGAAGGAAAGGAGTGGGTTGCTGTGAAGCCAGCTTTACGAGGGGATGCTGTGAGGTTGGGTGGATGTGGTGGATGGGGGCAGCCTTTGGGACGAAGGACCTGCCAGCCAGCTGCCCTGTGCCTTGGTGCCACCTTCCTGGCCGCCCTCTGGCTCCTTGGAGGAGCAGATTCGTTGTAGTTGCAACCAGGTCTGTATTGCTCAGAAGTCAACACACCAAAGAATAAGGGATGCCGTGTCCATGTGCACGGCTCCAGCGAGTTATTGACAAACAGTGTCCACGCTTTTACTTTTCTGCCCTGTCTTCCCAGTGTCAGCTTTCAGCTCCTCTGGCTGCCACATCCTGCGAGGCTGCAGTTCATACAAAGTAGCAAGAGCATCAAAGAGGGGATCGTGAATAAAAAACTGCTTTATGACATGTCTTCAAAGTGCCTTTTTAAAAGTTCAAAGGACATAAGGAAAGGAGGGGATCAAAATCAAAGGAAGATCAGGGGGAGGGAAATTAAAGCCTCAGAGGAACTTTATGGCATGTTTTCTGTAACACTTTCAATGCCAAAATCAGGCGTGTTCCAAGCACTGGCTCCCCTGGTTCCTTCTTCCCTGGCACTGGTGTTAGCACTGCTTGGCAGCTGCCAGCAGCTTCTGTCCCGCTGATGGGCACGAGACGCTCACTATTGGACTTTCTTTCATGAATTTCATTTAACACCAAACCTTGCAGTTGTGTTGCCTGCAGGCCAAGAGGAAAATACTGGTTCTGTACCAGATGGGAGATCTGGGGTTGGGCTCCACTCCCGGGGAAGGACGGCTGTGAGAGGTGGTCATGGTGTGTGATCTGCTTAATATTCAGTAGGCTCTTAGTTTTATCATTTTCCTTCTTCTCTGTGTCTGTTTTTAAACATTATAGAAAAGCAATGCACTGAGCAAGGGAAAGAAGTCGGGCTATTCCTGACCCAGGGTCAGACCCCTTTACTGACAGGCACGTGCCCACTGGGATGAACTGGAGCCACCACACTCTGGGGGAGCAGGGCACAGCCCAGGGCAGGGATGCTCTCTGGAAGGGACACGGAGCAACGGCTTGGCCAGTTTGTGTTGCAGTTTGGGGAGTTTTCAGGCTTGTGTGTTTAAATGGAGGTGGAAAACCTGAGAAGCTGAATTAATTATCTGAGAAAAAGCGGGTGTCTGTGCAGGGATGAGAGGTTCGTGCTCAAGGGAGCCGTGGTGCTGCCTCGGTGTTCCTGTGCACTGCAGCGGAACAGCCCACGGGGTGGTTTTTCTTGCTGACCATCAGCCAACAAATGCATTTCACACTTAGGGGTAATGGCGTTTCCTCCTTTGACTGCTGCTGGAGGATTTATGGAGTCATCGTGTGTGCATTGTTTCTGCAGCAATCGTCAGTCCTCATCCCACCCAGGAAAACTCACCACAGGAAGCTCTTTTAACACAGATGCTTTCCAGGGCTGCTGCTCAGAGGAAGGCAGAACCCCCTGCTGAGCACTTCTCCTTCTACCTTTTCTTCATGCTCTTGCCGTGCACCTTGCTGTGCTCCCTGGTTTAGGCAGTCATCCAAAAATAGTCGGTAGCGATGCACGTCTGTGAGATAAAATTCAGCGTGTGCTGTGCTGTTGTGGAGGTCTCGAACCTCGGTGCGTGGGCGGTGTTCTGGAGAACAACGAGTGCAAGGAACAAATTGAATGGCTTGTCTTTCACCCAGAGAGGTCCCAGATCCGCTAAATATCCCTGGGAAGGGCACCACAAGGTAAAATTCAGTAAGTTTTTAATATGTCTCAGCAAAAAAAAAAAAAAAAGGAATTTCGAGTTTTATTCATTTGTAACTACAGGGGGGGATTTAAGGCATACTGAGCAAATAATCAGACTGGAATTTGCCTTAGAAACTGGGGCTAAGACCTGTGAGGTTTGTTTGCAAGAGGGAATTTGCATCCAGGCAAGATCCTTTCATTCAAGCTCTTTATATTCAGTGGTTGGAAGCGGCACGTCTCAGTGACCTGTTGGCTTTATTTCCCCAGCAGTCGCTGAGCCCCTGGGGCAGGATTTCCTCTTCCAACACACCTTCAGCACTGCAGGCAGGTGCACAGCGGCACCCTGGGTTCCACAGCACGTGGAAGGACTTACACACCCAGCAGCTCCTCTCCTGACAGCCCTTCACGGCACGCACGTGAGAGGATGTGACGGTGCTTAGGAGGTTATTGATGGCTTCCCATGTGAACCGGCAGCCTTGTGACTTCATCCACCTCACCCAGGGGCTGGAAATAGAAGGGGGTTTCGCCGCGCTTCCCCACTCCTTGCTCCGTCGCAGGGCTCCTGGCAGCAACGTGGGCTGCTGTGGGAAAGTTCTCGGTGCTCGGGCTTGTTTTCCCTGCGGGGGGAAGAAGCAGTGAGTCAGCAGAGCTAAAGTCGTCTGTCCCTGATGTCAGCGCTTCCCTTTTGACTGTCCGATGCTGCTCCAATCTGGTGCAGCTGGTGAAACCTTGTGCTGGGCACTTGGGCTGTAGGGCGAAACCATCCACCCTCAGGACAGCAGTGAAGACTTGGTGCTCCACGGCAGTGCAGTGGGACTCTTGGAAATTGGGAGGTGGATGGGCAGCTAGGTGGATAGATTTAAAGTAGTTGGGTAATGCTCAGCAGCCTGCAGAGGGCCAGACCCTCTCGGGGGCATTCGAATCCAGTACAAACAGCTCCATAACGAAGAGGATTTGATGATATTCTTTCTTCTTCCAATCTAACAGTCAGTGGCTGTTGGCTTGTCTCAGTGTCCTGCCCTCCACCTGCTGCAGGTGGGCTGCTGTCTTGCATATCCCGCAGCGTTGTGTTTTAATTTTAATTTTATTTTTGCGAGTGTTGCCACGAGGTGGAAGCTGGGAGTTCCATGGAAGTTCCCCACGGAAGCTGCCAGCCCTACCCAGATGTACAACTGGTGTAAAAGGGAGGGGGGGGGCTCCCTGAAAGCCAAACCACCAGCAACACAAAGGAAAATGTGGGAGTCCTCCACTTGTACATGGGCATGTGCAACAGAAATGCAGTTTCTTACCATTTTTTGGTGAAGCTCATGGGCTGCCAGAGCTGGGGGCAGAGGGAGGGCTGGGGCTGGAGATGGGGGGGGCGATGCTCACTGCGCCTCCCGGCACTGCCGCCTGCTCGACCTGCTCCCTGTCCTGACGCTGTTTTTCTCTGCTCCACTCAGACTGCAAATGGCTATGCAAATTCCTGAATATTTTCCTACTTCCTTTTTCAGATGTCTAACATTATGTATTATTTTCTGATACTTACCTAAACCGGGAAATCTGTTTTCCATCTCATTTCAGCCAAGGTTTTCTTTTTAACCAGTCCTTCCCAGCATTTTCCTGTAACACTTTTGGTTTGTTGAGTGAACTTTGCAATAGGAGGATAAATGAAAGTGAAAATGCATTGCTTGTCACATACTTGCTGTTTAGAGTGGCTTTTT